>NC_059334.1:65937052-68522052 GCF_018350155.1 Leopardus geoffroyi
TGTCCTCTCTGTTAACTCTGGTGCTTGGCAGGTGACCTAGCAGAAGAAATGCACCATGTCACATCTCAGTGCTTGTCACTTGGAGGGAACTGAGGATTTGAACATTCAGAAGGACCACTCATCTCTGTGCATGGGACAGTGGTAAAATGGCACGGGTCTGTGGCCAACATCTTGTGACATTCAGAGTCTCTGACATGGAAGAACAGGGTGATAAGAACGTTACATCTCCAACATCAGTGGAAAAGACTGTGCTTTGTCACTTGTGTGTGCCAATGTGGCATTGTTGGCAGGCCAAAGGATCTGGGAATTGTCTTTAAGATCAAAATGTCAAGGTCTACTTCTTAATACCAGTATAATCATTAATAGAATGGATTTGGAAATAGTGTAACCTGGATTTGTAGCCTCACTTTGACACTTACTAGTGGTGTGACCATCAATGACTTATTTAAAATTTCAAATCCTCATCAAAAAATGGGGATAATGACTATTCATATTTCATAGGACTATTTGAGGATTAAGTGGTATAAAGCATGCAAAGTACTTCAAATAGAACTTTGGTTATTTTTATTAATAATTTTTAAGTTCAGTATAAAATTTAAGTGAACCCAGGGAACATTTTTCAGGAGCTGAATAAAACAACAATATACATTTTTTTAGTCTTAAGGAACAGGATTTTTTAGTTTTTTTTTTTTCAATGGTTTAGAGAGGGTATCAATCTTTTCTGACATTCTGTCAGACTTAATTGTCAGAGCATGCACATAACAAAGGCATGGAAATCAAGGGGGAACAATGTCTGTCTCTCTCACAAACACAGACACACAAACAGACACACAATGTTTTTTCAGAAAGATTTTACAGGAATTTGGAGACATATCTTATTATCCTTAAAATACATCAAAGTATATTCTTAAAACAAGGACATTCTATCACATAACCAAAGTACAACTGGCCCAATAATGAAATGTAATGTTATATAATAATATTATGCCACCCATAGTCTGTATTCAAATGTCTCCAATTTCTGGAATAGTTATCTTTATAACTTTATTTATATGTTTGCTTCCTGGCCTAGTATATAAGTCAGGATCACAAACAGCATTTAGTGGCATGGCTCTTTAGTCTCATTTATTCTGTAAAATTCTTCAATCTATTCTCATCTTCCATGAACTTGACATTTTTTTGATTAGTCTAGTTCTTTTGTAAAATATCCATGAATTTGTGCTTGTCTGTGCTTCACTCATAAATAGATTTGTATTATGCATTTTTGGCAATAAAACTATATTGGCAAAGCCTCAGGTGGGTCTCTCTTGGTCTGTATCACGTGGCCCTGTTGCCCTGCAGCCACACCTCTCCCATCCATCTCTCTAAACTCTGCACTCCTGCCATATTGAGCTATGCTTCTCACCATATCAGAATCTCTGTGTCATATGCCTCTGCCTAGAACACTTTCCTCTGCCTGCCCCTTTGTCATCTCTCATTCTCCATCATTCTTCTTTCTGATCTGAGCTCCAAGGTCTCTCCTTCCCCAGAGAACATCTCCTTAGACAAGGTTACATTCCCATCCCCACCCCTCTTTCCCTATGGCACTTATGTCTTTTGTAATTGTGTGTTTATGTCCACTTCGGGTCTGTGAGCTCCTTGAGGAGACGGGGTACTGTGTCACACAACCTTCTATCCCCCCATTTAGGCTATTGCTCAGGATACAGAAGGCACAATGGATATGTGTTACATAAATAAGTTATATTTTTACTCCTTTATTGCTTCTGTAATTTCTGATTGACTGGGGTGCTTCACACTGTCTATCACATGGTGCTATTCCTTTTAATAGGTGTTAACAGAAAATAAATTACTATCGATGTAGTTGTTACTTATAAGGCTGGACCTTAAGCCCAGCACCATGCTAACAGGGTTTAAGGACAGCCAACTGTAGGAAAAAATTCCAAGAAGTAAACCAATTATTACCATATGCTTTGTTTAATATTGTATCTGTTTTTTCTGCCTTAGATTTTAAGGACATCTATATCTTTGAGGCACAATGGTTGCTTGCCCACAAATTATTGGTTAAGCTAATAGTTTGGTTAAAAATGCAAGCAAAACTAGGGTCAGAGAGGTGATGAACTTACATAAAGTAAAACAAAAAGAATAAAAGAAAGAAAAGAGTAAATTTTAAATTCTTTTAAAAGTTAAAAGATTGAGCTCATTCGACAGTCTAAACACATTACTGCAGCTTGCATATATTTATGATCGATAATTTATTCAATGATATGGCAGAATTCAGCTAAATTATCTTCTAGAGACAACCGACTAGCCCACCCCAGAGACAATCCTCTCCTCAGGAAGAGGTTCTGCAACAAGGTAGACACTGGATGCTCCTTTGTTTCACCTGGATCCAGAATCTTCCCATCTGCCTGCTCCTCAAGCTCTGAGGGGAATTTTAGATTGATGTCAGTGATTTCATTAAGCTTCCTTAGACATGTCAACATAGAAATTGTCCTTGAAAACACAGCTCCACATGCTGTGGAGAATTTGCTGA
Source organism: Leopardus geoffroyi (assembly GCF_018350155.1). Taxonomy (NCBI): domain Eukaryota; kingdom Metazoa; phylum Chordata; class Mammalia; order Carnivora; family Felidae; genus Leopardus; species Leopardus geoffroyi. Next base: position 65,939,586 of record NC_059334.1, read on the forward strand.
GGAACGCCTTTCTATATATAATTATAACACAGCTCTGGTGCTGTGAATGTAGCATCTGTTAGCTGCTTCCCATTGGGTGGACCGCTGATCATGGGGCCAGGGGAAGAGACTATGGTGTGGCAGAGTGTAGGAAATAAAAAAGAAAAATACTACTGTTCAGTGTAGACCTCTGTGCAGATCAAGAGACAGCTAGTCCATGAAGTCCAATAGGAACTAGGGGTCCATGCCAGATGCTTAGGATTGAGCACAGAACTGGGTTTCTACATTTAATAATGTTAAGTTGAATTAATTAATTCCCTGTCTTGGTTTTGACTCTATAAGAGAGAGGTACTGGCCCTGAAAAAAACTGTCATGTGTAGATACCTGGTAATGTCTTACTACCTGCTCTTTAGCTTGTGGAATACCAACTTTAACCAAAGTACTGTTTAATGTCACCGTATTACCAATGTGGCCATTTTATTGTCAGTGATAAAGCTGAAAATCTCTCAACAAATCACATTACTTTGGGGTTGACAATTGTATTATACAAAAATCCTCTAAAAGCCTTGGTGGTCCAATCGATGCTGACAAACCAAAACAGGAATAACCTGAGTAGTCTGTGGGCACTCAGGGAAGTGACAGTCTCATCACAAGACAGTTACTGCAGGAAGAGAAAAAAAAAAATCAAAGCAAAGGCCAAAGCTGCCATTTCGCTTGTGCAAAATGAACTTTTATTGCTCTGAATATAAAAAGTGATTCTAATGGTTGCCTTTTTTAAAAAGAAGTAATTTAAGCTCTCAGAGAAGATGGAACTTATGTATAAACTGAAGCTGTACCAACGTTAAACCATGTTATGAACACATGAAGGAAAATTATAATGGAGGTTAAATCTATGTGTATCCTGGATTGCATCTTTTCCATTGACCCACAGCAATTCCGAGAACAATGTTTTGATTCAGTCCTAGTCCCTCACAGAGGTAACCTAGTCGGGGAGTAGGGGATGTCTAACCTGAAAATGTGACATTTAAATTTGTATTTAGAAGATGAACACAAGGTAGCTTAGAAAAAAAGGGGAATGAGAAGAGAAAGAGAGAGAGAGAGAGAGAGAGAGAGAGAGAGAGAGAGACGGGGGGGAGGAGAGAGAGAGAGAGAGAGAGAGAGAGGAAATGGGGGATGAGCCCAGGCTCAGGGAACTGAATGTTCTTTGACTGTATTGAGTAAAACCAAAGACCAAAGGGTGAACTGTGGGAACTCCTTGTTCCGTTAAAGTGGCCATAGGGAAAACTGACCTCTTAATAGCTTTCTCCACACAAGGAAAACTCCCTACAAACTCCTTTTGCTTCCAGTATGTTCAACCTACACTACTTGTGGAAGATTCATTTCTCTAATTCCGCTTTGCATGCTGGCTGGAACTTCCTCTCACTTTCTTCCCATTGATTGTGACCACTCTTAATGCTAAGTACTTAGTCCCTTGATATCTTTCTCTTTCTCTCCCAACTAATTCCGCCACAAGTGCCCATCAATGTTTGCATCTTCCTGAGATTCATCCCATGATTTCCCATTGCCTCATTATTTAATATTTAGGGTGAGCTTATGATTTATCAGCAAAAGTAGGAAACATGAGAATACATGACTACTACTATTATTCCAAGGAAACAGATGTAAGCCATTATTGTCTCTGGGAAAACTTAAATGTATGGTCACCCCGCTTTCATTGAAAAGACACATATACACAGGTATACACATGCACACACACATATAGATGTAGCAACTTTTTACTATGATCTCTGGACTTTTCATTAACCATTTAATATACGGTTGACTTCAGCCTCAATCTAAAATGTCATGTCCTAGAGACTAGAGACCCTGTATTATGTCTTTCATTTTCCAATCACTGCTTAACCCTCTGTTAGCAGGTACACAGCAGGTACATAATGAACACCTAGTATGTGATTTTAAAACAAAATAAATGATTCATGGCTGATTACTATACAATAGTCATTCTTGACCTTAACTGCTCATTGGAATAACCTGATAAATCACACACACACACACACACACACACACACACACACACACACACACACGCCTCAGTCCCATCTCCAAAAGTCAGGTATTCTGATTTAATTTGTCATGGGTTTGGCTTGGGTATCAGGGCTTTTAAACACGGCCAGGTGATTCTGATGTCCAGCCAACATTGTAGACAAGCCCCAGGGAGGTCATTTGTCAAGCACTGTGGTGATGAAAACACATACTTTGTGAATAAAGAGGCCAGGAAAGAACAGCCCTACAGAATCATAGAATACTAGACCTAGAAACCATGTCAGGATTGAAGCATTATTATTAAGCACTCAGACTTTAAGCCAGATTGATTCAGATTCAAGTTACCTGAATAGGATAGATTCTGCTGGACCCAATAACAAGGAAACGGTAATCTGATTTACTTCTCATAGAAAACATTAAAAGATATTAAATTAGCATAGATTGCCTCCAGCTATTTTAATTTAAAATATGCTCGCTTGTGGTCAGGCATAAATCCAAAATTGCTCTGAAAACATGATCATCAAATTCCTATACTTCTAGTAAATCACTCCATTCCCCCCTGTGGAGGTATGACTTTCATCCAGATGTCAGAACAAGGTAGTGTAGGAAGATGGTTTCTTTCATTGTCTGCCAATTGTGGAGACTGTAAAGCAAACAACAGAGGTTGAAGTTCTTGTTTATTGCTTAAATCCAAATCCCTTGATGTTCAACTTACTGATCTGATTCTTGCTCTTCCCTCTAATGGTACCCTGACATCTCTTCCCCATATATATTCCAGTCATTCAGAATTGCTATACTGTGCTTCTTTTTGCTTCTGCCAATGAGATCTTACTTAATTGTATCCTAATCATCCTTGACTTAAGGAGACAGGGGTATCAATGAAAATATGTTTCTCTTCATATTGTCATTTTTGTTGTCCACATCTCTTTACCCCATAGAATGTGAGACTCGCAAGAGCAAAGGGCATGATTAATGTTCCTTTATATAGCTCCAAGGATGAGCAGAGAACTGGTCTCTAGTAAGTTCTCAAAAGGGTTGAACCAGTGAAAGAAAGAAAACATATTGATTATACAATGTTAATGGTCAGCAAAACACAAAATTGGATCATTCACATCTATGAGAAAAATGTCTCCTTGTTGATGATGAAAAGGAAAAGATCCTATACAGAAATAGAAAAAAAAAGTTGATACTTTTATTTTGTTATTTGATATTTTTACTTTTTCCCTTTGGGAAGAAAGCAAAAACTTGCAGCAAAATGGCTCGCTCATCATGCAAAAAGGCTGTTCTGCCTGAGTAAAGAAAGTATGTTTGCTTAATACAGGAGCTTGAAGCCCTCCTGCTATTACAACAGAAGTAGTAGCATGTTGCTTCCACTGAGAGGGGACAGGAAGGAGGTCATGACTTAGAATCCACTGGTCTCAATATCTATTGGCTGTATAGGCCACGGAAAAATTTTGGATATGCTTGAACCCCTACTTTCTCATTTTTAAAACAGTTATAATAACATCTGCTTTATTTGCCTAAAATGTAAGTGAAGTGATCAGAGTAGTTCAACACATAGGGCAGAAGAATACTTTAGTTTCCTACTCTTCTAAGTCATTCTGGTGCAGGATGTTGATAATGGGGAAGGCTATGCATGTGCGGGGATGGGGGGTGCACTATATGGGATATCTCTGAAACTTCCCCTCAATTTTGGATGACCCTAGAATTTCTCTAAAAATAAATCCTTAAACTCTTAATTTTTTTAAAGTGGATCCCAAAGTATAACACTTGAAACTTTGCCACTCAGAATGATTTTCTGTAAATGCTGTCTGAGTCACTGGGGTGGATCTGTAGTCAATCTACCAATCATTTCAGTATCTATCAACATACTAAGGTAACTGACCTATGAATCAAGCTCAAAACTTTTTGTTGTTGTTGGATGGTCTCTGTTAGCAGAGAATAAGGTAATTAAAGCAAAAATGGCAGATGGCATGGCTATCTAGGAAAGCTGATTGATCAGCTTACTTGTGCCTTACTCCTGCCTGACCTTGGATACACCATTTCTATGTAATTGTATCCAAGTTTATAAACTGCTGAGTCTGAGAGAAATGAATTCATGATGAACATTTATGGTCACGTAGTCATGTGATATCATGGCCTGACTAAAGAAACATAGGGAATCTATATTCTGCTTCTTTAATGGATTTGCCCTTAAAATCTATATTACATTGTTGCCTATTATAGATACACCTAATACCAACATGTGTGATGGGTCATATGGCAGAATTTGAACCACATCCTGAATTTGATTCAGAGTCTTTATACAGCGCAGGGTCCACTCAAAGCAGGTAGTCTTTTATGCTACTGGGCAAATGCTTTGAAATAATATAAAGTGTAAACTACACTACCCTACAACATGAAGAAGACAATCAAGTTGTGCTTCTTTCTTAGTGGTGGGAGGTGCAAGAGAAGCAACAATTTGTGCTTTATTTTCAAGCAGATACTCTGTTATGTCAAGCACATGTGATCCCTAAAAACACCACTTTTGTGCCTGGCCCCCAAACTCTTACAGAATTTACTTCCCACCTTAAAGTGTATATGACTACCCAAAGCTCCAACATATTTGCGATTTCCTGCTCATCTGGTCTGATTTACATAATGTTATTAAACTAGTAGAACAACATAATGTTCTGTAGACTGTCCAGACAGTGAAGATCATTTGAGACTCTATTATACCAAAGGATAGTAGAATAAATGTAGCCCTAAAGCATAAATATAAATGTATACTGTTGTGTACCCTCCATGAAGGCAAAATATTTTTGATAATTCTTGGTAGGGATGGGGAAGAATACATTTTCCAGATCAATGACCTCATAATATATAACTGAGGTTTTGTCAATCTGCTCTAGCAAAGATACCTCATCTGGCAAAGCATCTGCATATAGATTTATTACTTCATGGAGTTTTGTGATAATTTGCTGCCATCTTCCCATATCTATGTTTTTTGGTGGAGCCATTAAATATGGTTACAATCTGGGCCATATTCCTGGCATCCGTCTTCAGGTATGCCACTAATCTTTGCCTCCTAATTCAGGTTCAGAGTCAGGGCTAGAGTACATGATCTTGAAAGTGCAAGTTTTCTTAAATTCTGTGCCTTAGGTGCCTCACTTATTCCACCCTAGTCCTGGCCTTCCTTGGGATACATTATTGTTTTTAATTTAAAATCTTAGTCTTTGTGGCTTTCATCACTTTGGTAGTTCTTACCCCAAAGGCCAAGGAACTGGTGGAAGCTCCTACCAACAACCACATATGCTTATTCCAGCTACATTTGAGGGCCAAGGGAATTATCCCTGGGAATACTCATATCCTACTTTAAGAGGGGCTCAATAATGACATGTCTGATTCCTGGGCTTTAATGTCAAAGTGGATCGTGCATCTAATATTCTTCAAAATGCCATAGTATTCCCATTTCTCAAGTGAAAAGTTATCTATTTGTAGTCTTGACTCTCTTTGAGAATGAGGGACTACATTATTGTATATACTTGTGGCGTTATATGATCCTTCCTCCTGAGAACACAACCTATTCACCAATGTATTAGTTCAGTTACATAACATTGAGCAAATGTGGGCCAAGAATTATGATTTTATTATTAGGGTATCTTACATTTGCCCCTTGATTGTTCTTGATTTCTTTGGATTGAAAAGATTAAGCAACACTCTTGATTCCAGCCTAACATTCTTGCCCTTAGAAATACTATGTTTTATTATTTTTTTTCCATAGCTCTCTATGAGTTAGGCTTCCCTGGCTGTCATTCTGCCTGTATAACTCATTATCAGTTTTGTGCCCACCTATCTAATGTTTTAGGATGGCAACCTGGCCCCTGTGATTTTAGCATTCCACCATTTCACTGTTATTAGGCAGGTCAATTTTGTAACAGCATCTCCCACCGTAGCCTCAACCTACAGAGGACAGTCAATGTGAACTTACAAGTGATGCTGGGGCTCCTCTCACCAGGGCATACCTTATCTCTTTGAAACACAAAGCCCTCTAGTCCTGTCACAGAACAAATCCAGCTAGTTTGTAAATAGCCTTCCATAGTATACACACTCTAGTATTTTCATGCCTCTGAACCTTTTAATCCCTTTTTCCAATATCTACCTCAGTGGCCCTGACATTTCTACATCAGTTTATTATGAGCCATCACATTATTAAAGGCTTCAGGAGCTACCCTAGCAGCATATCAGCACTGTCTCCCAGAGTCTTGCTAGAGGGTTAAGTCCTGTATCTTGGGATAGATCATTTTCTTCAGCAACATATTTCTTGCCCAACTATGTGTTTCTGTCCTTAGATGAAGCATCCTTAGGATCCAGTCCTACATATAATTTCCTGGCTTCTGTCAGTTGGAGCTGGCTTGGTTCTATGGGTCCAGAAGCTCCATGAAGTAGAGTACTTCCCAACTTTAGTAATTTAGACTCCCCTGACTTGCGTGTGCTGTGATTAACCTTACATACTGGTCTTGGGACAGGATGGGTTATAAGGGTTGATTCTCAAAGGAGATTTAATCTTATAAGGCAGAAGACTGTTCTTTGTCTTCAAATGATGGGGGAACACTGGCTTTTAACAAGGAAGAGCGTTCTACTTCTGAAGCTTGGGGACTTATGAGGATTCAAGATTTACGAGTTTACCTAATTGAGGCAATAACCAGACCTTTATTTCCCTATGTCAATCTGCCATTTGATGGAGGGGTGCCGTGGAGAGGGGTGTAAACATGGGTAAAGCAGTTCCCTTTGGCCAAGAGAATTTTCTGGGGAGAAATAACACAGCTGAGATCTATCACGAGCAACATTCCCTGAAGCCAGGTTAGTGAATGCCTGAGTCCTAAAGGGGAAACTTCAGTGACACACCACAATACACAACACAGACTGCCTTACATTTTCTGTCCTGGACTCTCAGGGCGTCTCATGCTTGGTAGAGGATAGCAAGAATGTGAGAGACAGGGGCGGGAAATGGCCAAAAGTGGTTAATTCTCAAACAGTTTACGCAGTTCTGGAATATTGCTTGTTCTACGTATGGCACCGCAAAAGGGAAAATAGAATGCCATGCATTATATTGAGCCTTAGAATCCCGGAAAACTAGATTTGAATTCCCTGTCAGCTATCTTGGGCAAGTCAATTTATCTCTAGGTCCTAGATTCTCCCTCTATGGAGGATGGTTTTGTAGTAATACCTCTCTTGAAGGATTGGGAAAATTTTCCTAGGGCCAGAGGTCTGAAAATCTCCATTTAAACATCCCTTGCTGCTTTGGCAAGAGGAACTTAACTGGATTTCCCTCCTATTCCTACCAACAAGTAGTCAATGTCTCAAGAGTGTGCGTGGGTTTGGGTAGAACCATCTACTCTTTCTCAAATGAGTATATTAAAGAGCTATTTAGAAGGTTTGCCTTGAGTAGGAGTACATGCATTCCGTACTGGTGGAACATGGGTTTTTCTCTACATGAAGCTACTTGCCTGGAAAGCTTTGTGCCACAATTCCAGATTCATTATCTGTATGCTCAGCTGACCAGCGCTGGCCATCCAAAGCCTTAGGCCGGACTCAGAAAAACAATGAATAAAAGAGTACCTACATATATGCACTTTTCCATGTGCCCAATGCTCTCTGTAAAGGCTTCCAAAACTTTCATAATCCAAAACACGCAGATATGTGTTACAATTTCAGAATAACTAAAGAGGGGATTCAGTTATGAGGAACAATGAAAGCTGAAGAGGACTGACTTGATTTTGGATCCTACCAGGTGTTCAAAGAAAGCCAACTGTTTTCTGAGTAGATCACACCTGTTTAATTAGCAATAATAAGAGCCTTTAGATGATCACAGAGAAATTAAATAGCTAAAGATAAATGACCTAAGAGGGCTAACAATTTAATCCTAACTGAAGAACAAATAGAATGCAATCTAAAAATATAATCACAAGTAGAATTGTAGGTTAATGACCTTGTACTTTATAATTTAATGGAGCACACATAGTACCAGGCTGAAAGTAATGGATTATAGAAAATAAATACATATACTGGCATTTTATGAATAAATTATTCTAACACAAATTGCAATTAAATTGCTTTGTTTTAATATGATTTAGTAATTAAGCCACAAGTGGCTTACTGCCTGGTTATTGCCTGAACAGGCATCAAACAAAAGTATTGGACTCAGCTAAAATATATTTGTGGAATATCCCCAAACTTTTTCTTTCATTAGGGTGCAAGTTGCTAGGAATATTAACTACATACAAAAGAATTTTTTTTCCTTTTCCTCCCCACTTAGGATATATATCTTTATAGGAAAAGCGTTATTATAATAAGTAGCTAGACCTGAGCCTTCTTTTATGCAAGAAATGCTGTCAATGCTGACTCAGTCCTCTCTCCAAGAGGGGCTTGTTTCTAGTTCATTCAATTTTACCTACCCACTGGCCTAACTATATGTTAACCTATCCTGGTTTCTGTGTCCCTCTTCTGTTAACCTGTCCCTCTTCTGTGTCCCTCTTCTATGTCTCTGTGTGTAGCTCTATAGCATTGACATATCACATTCCAATCATCAGTCTATGGATATGCTTGTGCAGGTTTCTGTGGTGTGGATCATGACACACTGTGTGTTCAATAAATATTAATCACTTAAGGGAGGGAGGAAGGAAGGAAGGAAGAGAGAGAGACAGAGGGAGGGAAGAAAGAAGAAAAGGAGGGAGGGAGAACAAAAGAAAGGTGATATGTCCTGTAGGTCTGTCAACTCACTGCCTGTCCATTTGTATTGTTATTCATTTTAAGAAACAAACAGTGTCTGAGTTACAGAGATCTATAAGAGTTAAAAGAGAAACACTCCCCCCACCACCCAGAGAGAGACAGACAGAGAGAGAGACATCCTACTGTCCCTGCCCTTCACAGTGTCACATTTACCTGCCCCACCCACCCACCCAAGTTAAAGAGCACCTTTATTTCAGAGAATAACATGAACACGGAAACCCAATACACAAATAGGACCCCCTAGCCTTGAAAATTTTGGGGCCAGGGCCCCTCTGCCCTATAAGAAGTGTTTGAGGTATTCAGATAAAGTACCATCTACCCATGGGCAAATGGCTTGGTGAGCAAAGGACAACCCTGCACAAATTAGAAAAAGGAACAGCACTGAGCAGAGCCAGCTTAGAGTGAGTAGTGTGGCTATGGTGCACCTGCACATCGTCACGCCCATTAACCCCCTCCCGAGAAACATCTGTGCAGTGCATAAACTTCATAACACTGTACAGAATAGCACTTACTTCACAGAAAAGCTTAAAAAGAAACTGTTCTAGGAGGGCCTGGGTGGCTCAGTAGGTTAAGCAGACAACTCTTGCTTTCAGCCCAGGTCATGATGCCACAGATGTGAGATCGAGCCCCGCATTAGGCTCTGTGCTGGCAGCATGGAGCCTGCTTGGGCTTCTCTCTCTCTCTCCTTCTCTCTCCGCCCCTCCTCCCTGCCCATGCTCTCTCTTTCTCTAAAAATAAATAAATAAACATTAAAAAAACTGTTGTACAAATTTTCAAAGATTTATATCATTTTACATGCTTACACATATTGTTTATAAGATATGCATACTCAAATTTGATGAAACTCACATTAAAGAGTAAGAAAAGGAAGTTGTTGCAAACATTGTGTAAAAAAGTTTATAAAAATAATTATATTATTAGCAGTAATTTTAACCCAGTAATTCTAGGAGTAAAAACTAATGAAATGTTTTCTCTAACCTTCAAAAAGCCTTTATACATAGAAATGTTCAGTGTAGTCTATGGTCAAATTGGAAGTGATAAGATGTTTATCAATAAACCCATTGGAATATAATTAAACTGTTACTTATTTTACTATATATGTTCAGAATAACATTGGGAAATGATGATATTATAAGTCTTATTTAACTATAAAATTGTATTTATCCAACTTATTTTTAAATGTGTTAAAATATAATAGCAAAACCAGTATTATATTATTTTTTCTTATTTTCAGGTTTCTACAATTTTTCTGCAATTGTATTTATTATTTGCGTGATTACAAATATTAGAAATCCCAAGGAATTTCACACTAAATATACATTTGTCACACAACTACTCTGTCCCTGGCATTATGCTAGATTCTCAAAAGATTACAAGGAAAAAGATAACGTTTCTTGCCTTTAAAAAACTCATAATTTAGTGTCTTACAAAAAACCTTAATTAAAAAAAAAGTTGCATGTAGCATATTCTAGGAGGTGAGTAGAGTCAAAGGAATCATAAATCCCCACAGAAGGGATGTTTATTTGCTCAGGGCCTTAAAGGAAGTGCTTCTTGTCCCTATTTCCCTCCTGGTAAGGTCAGCTGGGCCTCTCTGAGGGTTTCCGACTTTGACATAAGTAAATGAAGGGATTTCTGATGTAAAATAAGATCTAATGAAAATAAAAATCCTCTCTCTGCTTGAAGAACAAACTAGAATACAGATAAAAAGGAGAAAATAATTGTGAAGAGACTAGGCTGGGGGAGGGAGATTTGGCAAAGGAAACAGAGTTTATGATTTATAGGAAAAGATACCACTTTACACTCTGGGGGAAAAATAAGCTTACTGGTATCAAATTAAGTAGGTGCTTCATTTATTTATGATTATGACAAATAACCTCAGAACTAGGAGGATGAGACCAACTTATAACCATTCATTTTGGACCAGGGCAGCCACCATGTTTATGTAGGGCACAAAGAAGGAGCTTGCCCCAGGAGAACAGCAGAGAATACCTCCTCTCCACCGGCAGATCCCCCCAAGGAGAAGAAAAGGAGTTAAACTAAGTATCCCAGTTTGTCCTTTGCAACTTTACAAACGTTACCATAAGACATAACATTCTATATCCCCTGTGGTAGAGGGAGTAAATGGTAGAGGGAGTAAACTCAAAGAAAGAGTTCAGAAATTACCCTAATCTAGCTCTTATCACAGGGAAAGAAATATCATCCATTCTCAATGCAAACAAATTACCAGTGAAGCTTGTTTAAAATGCAGATTTGTAAGCTACACCCACAGAGATCTCCTTCATGATGCTAGGATATAGCTCACAGCTTTGTATTTTTAACATTCACCCCCCTCACTAACCCTGAGGCATCTATTAGCATTGACTTTTGGACCACACTTTTAGAAACCATAAACCACCTCAAGTCACCTATTTATGTGTTTTGTTTTGTTTTGTTTTTTAAGGAAGACCTAATAAGATAATGGAAGTAAAATATGTAATTACCTAGCTATTTATTATAACTAGTGTTATTATTAGTTCATTGAATTCTGATGCTGCTTACATTCTGGTCCACAGAGTAATTATGGTTTTGAAGAAAATTCTCTTGCCTTCATTTGGTTCAAAGGATATTTAAATCACAATACACAAAGTGTTCCATGACCACTCAAGTGAACTGAAAGCATTTCTTTAATTTCTGAAATATCAGTTACTAGAAACACTCATCCAAACTCCACAGCTGATACTTCTCCAAGAGTTCTTCACTGAGCCTAAATAACATAAGAGCCCTTTCAACCCTGGCATTCAAATAATCCTGATCCCTGGAGTGGCAAGTAGAATTCTAAGATTCCTGACACCTGGCATGCACACAGGTCCCAGAAATATACTCAGACACTAAGGTAGGTAATGACACAGAGGGCTTTGATGGATGTAACTATGGCCCTCAATCTGCTGGCCTTAAGATAGGGAGATTATCTAAGTAAGCCAGACAAATCACATGAGTGCCTTAAATATGAGTCTAGAGGTCAGAGAGAAAAAAAAAAGGGGGGGGGGAAGGTAAAAAGTTTTAAAAAATGTGAGAGGGATTTAACCTGAGAAACTCTCCTGCTGGTTTTGAAGATGGAGACAGCCATGTGTCAGGAATATGGGTGGCTTCGAGGAACTAGGAGTGGCATCCTGCTGGCAAGCCAACAAGGAAACATGAACTCAGTTCTACAGCTGCAAAGAAGTGAATTCTGCCAACAACCAGTGTAAATTAGAAGTGCTTCCAGATCGAAATGCAGCATGAAATTCAGCCAGTGAAACTCTAAGCACACAACTCAGTGACATGGTGTCTGAATTTCTGACCTTCTGAGCCGATGAGCATTGTTTTAAGCTCCTACCTTTGTGGTAATTTGTTTTCCAGCAATAGAATAATACTCTGGGTGTCTTGGCTGAAGTGCTCACTGAAGCTATAACATTTTATTTCTCCCCAGATCTGTTAAGTGGTTTTTCTAATGATAGTTGAGCTGTAATTGGATAAACTCTGACCTCTCTCTTTTCTTGCTCAGCAACACAAAAGTTGGCCAATGGTAGGAGGATGTTTGCTCCAATGAGGTGCCACAGGGCTTGATATCTGCCCATTTCCCCCTTTACAGAAGGTTTATAAGGGATATTTTCTTGGTTTGCTGGTGCTTAAGTTGTTGATGTTCAGTTGCTTTAAGCAATTCTGACACCATGCTTTGGAAGAAGCAGAAAGAGAAATGCTTGGATGTTCATCTTATATTGTCAGTGAAATCCCTATTCAGAGGGATGACAGTCCCCCCTCTGTCCCCAGATGAAAGTTGGAATCAATAGCCATTTCGAGCACTACTGTCTTAATTAACAATATATTTCATTGAATTAGGATGGTGAATGATGGAGATGTCCTTGGGTCTTATCAATTATGAAAAAGATGCAGTTTGAAGTAAACAAGACGGGCCCTGTCTTGGCAGAGATCAGCCAGGCTATGCCTCTGCGGGGACAGGCTTTCTGAGCTAGGGGATGATCACATTTGGCCTTACTGAACTGGGCGCCAATATAATGCAATCACAATCTCTTGTGCTCAGCCTGACTCACTGAGGACATCTCCCTACAAGGCAGGCCCTGACCTTCAGGAAGCTACTAAGAACAGTGATGTCATTGTAGTAGCTGTGATTTGGAGGGCACTTCCTTAGTGCCAGGCACTGTGCTAAGTGATGAATTTATAACTGCTTCAAGCAATTGAGTATGGTAGAGGTGACATTATGGGACTTCAGTGTCTAGGTCACATTAGACCATAGGTCTTCCTTGTTCACTGACATACTCTTAGAACTTTGAGACACTACATAAATCTAATTATCCTGAAAAAAAAAAAACCATGCAGGAAAGTTCATACTTAAGCTCTCCTGTCTGTTGTACCACTGAGCCCAGCCTTCCAGCCACCCTTACCAAAGTGTCAGACATGTGAGTTAGGCCTTTATAAATATACTAGACCAGACTGTCTGCCAGTTGTATACCAGAAGTGACTTTCACCCATGCCACTTGGAATGGAAGATCACTCAGTCATGCCCTGCTTGAATTTTTAATCCACAAAAGTGTGAGCTATAATATAATAGTTGTCACATTAAGCTACTAAATTTTCAAGCACCAGCAAAAGATAACTGGAACAACTGTGTGTGTGTGTGTGTGTGTGTGTGTGTGCGCGCGCGCGTGCATTGAAATATGGGGATACAGGTGATCCTGATGGCTTCATCTCAGTCACAGAAAGTGGCTTAAAGGTGCTAGGGGTAGTCCTTCCTTTTGTTTTTAAAACATAGCCCAGAGCCATCCTTAGTTTTTAATCCTTATCCATCTGGACCACCATAGTCCAAAGTGGCCTGAATAGTTTTCGGACCATCTGGTTGGAAAGATGAGGAGACTGGGAAGAGTGAAGAAAGTTGCCTTGTTTTTGTTCTAAATCATGCACTAGTGATTAAAGCATGTTAATCACTTTAGATGATTTAGCAATTAAAGCATGTTAATCACTTTAGATGGCTTGAAAGTACTGAGATTTTACGATGGTCAGGTTTTTCTCCAGCATGCCATTGAAATGGGAGCAGAAATTTAGAGATTTTTCCAGAGATAAATATTAATTATATATACAAATTATAAATATATATAATTATATATTATATTTAAGAATATATAGTATATAATATTATATAACCTTAATAATGTATTATACATTATGTTATAGAATAACATTATTAACTATGTTTTCAAATACAAATTTTATTAATTTATATTATTAGTTATATTAATATTTTTTGTGAATAACATTAATAGTATTTTTGGTAATGCAAAACTATTATCATTGTCATTGTTACCAAATTACTTAAGTAAATTAATCATCAGAAGAAATCAATGAGCCCTGTAATCACACTTACTTGTAAAAGTGCTAATTGCGTCAGCATAAAACCAGGCTTTGGGGGCAGCGAAGCATTGATAGTTAGCCTCCCTCTCCTAGGAAAAGTGACTTCAAACTGGGCAAAAAACACACCCACCAGTGTATACGTATACAGCACACACACATACACATCCTAGTGACAGCTTTCCTTTGATGGTGATAAAAGCTGAAGTATAGGTCCCTTCTGACCAGTATTTGCAAACTTGATTTGTGCCTCCAAATAGCCTAGGTCCACAAGAAATGTTAAGTGTCGGGGGGAGGTAACTTAGACATGTCATAGCCAGAGAAACAAGCCTATTGCTCCTCGTGTATGGGAGATTCCCTATTAGGTGCTCCCATCGGGCATATTGGCATTAACCACTGCAGTGTGGTGAATCAGAATACAAGCTCTAGAGTCTGGGTTTATAGTCCATCTAAACATCTTAGTTTCGGGGTTATCTTGGATATTATATTTTATATTTCCAAGACTTTATTTTACATTTTGTGAAATAAAGAATAATGATATCAGCTACCACATAGGGGCTTCCTGAAGATCGAATGAATTAGTGTAGAACTAAACACGGTGCCTGACTTAAATACATTCTCAATACCTGTTACATAAAGAAAGATACAATGGTAAGGTTGGCTATAACCAGAAGAAACTCAAGGGTCCAAATAAGAAGCCACATATTAAGGGTGTACCAGGCCAGAGCATAGGTCATCTGACTGCCAATCCAAACAGGCTACCCCAGAAGCACAACCTAACTGGGCTACTCTGGTGGAAATGGAGACATCTACAACGGAGAGAGCCAGATCATGAGGGAGGTTTTAAGCAAAGGGTGCAAATTAGAACCTAGTGTCATATCAGATTTAACATGCATGTGGCTGAAGGTACTATAGGTCTGCTGGCCACTGATCTTAGCAGGGTTACAACTTTTAAAGGGGTGATGGTAATATGGGCACCAAAAAATAAAGAGCCAGTTTTTTTTTCCCTGAAATTTAAGAGCCATTCATTCTCTTCATTCCTACCCTAAGACATGTTTATCCTTCCATCAGGCCCAACTTCATCCTTGGATGAGCACCTTGGTTATTGTAGCTTTTGCCATGGATTGGATAGGTTATGACCCTTCCAAAGTATAATATCAGCTAGAGAATCTGGAAAGTTCATTAAATCTATTTTAGGAATCTGTCAATCTATGCCCATTAATATGGGCTCCCAACTCTTCGTACCTTGGAGTGTGTGCCATACCATGTGCCCCAAGCCTAAATCCTGTATCCTAACCAAATCTCAGCAGAAACCAGCTATAGCTAAATACAACAGGATAAGATACCTGAGTAGGATATCTATCATGGAAGGAAGAGTAAGCCAATGGGACCCCCAAGGTTGGGAATTCAAATAGGGAGATACAGAATTCCAAATGGTGGATTTGAGAGGTACTGGTAAGTCAGGACTAGGGCTTCTCATATCAGAACATGTGCAAACAGATATATATGAAGTAGAGCCACAGAGAAAGCAGATGAGTAAAAGAATGGAACAGATGAGGAAAGAAATCCATAGAAACCCTGAGAAAAAGGGATTAAATTAAAAAAAAAAAAAAAGGAGGGATGTCTGGGTGGCTCAGTCTGTTGAGTGTCTGTTGATTTCATCTCAGGTCGTGATCTCACAGTTGTGAGATCAAGCCCCGTGTCTGGCTCTGTGCTGACTGTGGAGCCTGGTTAAGATTCTCTCTCTCTCTCTCTCTCTCTCTCTCTCTGTACCCCCCTCTTCCCTTCTCTCTAATTAAAACAAAAACAAACAAACAAAAACAAAAAAACAACAAAGACTTGATCTTCCCAAAGCTTGGTGTTCTGCTTTCCTTGTGTCCCATGAGACTTCCCGGTGGTCCTTCCATCCTCCCTCTGAATTTGAACTTGTTTGTCTGTCTTGCCTCAAAATGCATCTTGATTAGAAGAGCAGTGTGTGTTTATTATGAAAGTAGAGTTTGAGTAGTCTTTTGAGACATTTTTCATGCTGTGAGAGTGACTTGGGGACATAAGCAAGAAAATAATTCAATAACTGCCTGGGGCAGTCACAGAGAAGCTACCTTTTCCCATTTCATCTAAGGTAGGACATAGGACATGGAACCCTTCCCTAGGAACCCATTTCAATGGTACAGTAGAGGACTTAGAACCCAGTGGATAAGCACAGGGCATGGAAGAGGCACAGAGCAGCCTTTTAAATACAATGTTCAACTATGGGCTATGGTTGCTTCTCTGAACTTCAGTTCCCATACATCTAAGGTAGGGGGAATGAGTACGAATTTTAAGGAGTTTTGTACACATTAAATATAATAAAGTCTACAGAGCTTCTAGTCTTTTCCTGGCACATGGTAGTTAATTTCTGTTTGTTCATATGGTGTTTTTGTGTAAATTAGAAAAAGAAGCCCCTTCCTCTGGGTGGCCAACTTGGCAAGTGGAGTATGGGCAGGATTCCAGACACTAGTTTTCTCCTTGGCTGGGGGCCCTTGTGTGATGTACAACTCGCACAACAGTAGATGGGGGCCCCGCGGAGTCCAAAATCATTAACTGATTTATCTTGATGTTTTTGAAGATAACACATATCTGAGTGCATTTCCTTCAGGAAAACAGCACAGATACACACATGGAACTTGCAACTAGTATTTTTTTTCATTGTACAAATAGTTTTATTTTTTTTTTAAAAAAGGATAGTACAGGTGAAAATAAAAGTGTCATCAAGGTTTTCAGATGGATAGGAAAATCAATGCAATTCCTGGTGTTGCCAATATCACCAATTATATCTCATTGGGTGTAATCAAAAGTGGTTTGCACTCACCTATTACAGATTATTTTTTTCACCTGACGCTTGGTCACTTGTCACCTCAACCACTGAACCGGAAGCAGGATAAAATTAAACACACATCCATGTCTCCTAAAATCATGCCTACCAGCTGGGGAGTAGTCAATCTGTCAAGTATACTGAGTACATAATTCAAATTAAAATCAGAGGGAAAAATGCTTTGCTTAATTTCATATATGTGAAGAGTTAGGTTACTGACAGATTTATGACATTCAACATGCTGACACTTTCCACTCGCTGACATTTTTTACTCATTTCCGATTGAGGACAGGAAGATCAGTTAATCTTAAGGCCCTTTGGATGATTTTTCCCTGGGTCTCGACAGAGCTTAAATCTGTCAGAGAGAAATTTATTCAACCTGATTTGATGTTACAAATGGTAGTGGTCTGAGGCCCTGAGCTGCAGCAGTTGTAAAAGTGACAGACTTCCCCAAGTGGCATTTATAGAGGTCAACACCATAAAAGGGTCTTGTGACGCACAACCCCAGACCGAGGGCACTGCTCAGCCATGCTGTGTTCTCTTTTCACAGCGGGCGGAGGGAGGGAGGTGATAGTAAAAAGAACTCAGAACCATATGATCCCCTCACCCCCAGATCAAAAGGGACAGGGAGAGGTTTTTTTAAAGAAGGGCTTCAAGTCAAGGCTGAGAACTTAGGAATATCATTTGGGGGAAATGCAAGGGAAAATATTTTGTTGCAAAGCTGACAACTCCCAGCTGGGTGTGTCGAAGGATTCTAGAGTAAAGACATGCAGGAAAGCTCCAGTGGGTGATGAAGACCATGAGAAAGCTGAGAATGGCAATGCACCTGCAAACTGGGACTCCAGGTTTTCTTTCCATCTCTGTGCCTTGTAAAGTAGCCTTCCAGCCCCCAATTCTAAACATGAGAGAAAGTAGTAAGTTTTCCATGAGATAAGTCTAAAGGTGCCTAGCACACAGGAGGGGGTCAAAAAGGGGTCCTCCCCCTTTCCTCAGGAAACACACCCTGTTCTTCTCCTACTAGTAATGAACAGGGAAGAATTGGTTCTGCCCAAAGAGGAGCTAAACCTGCAAATTCCAGACGCCATAACAGAAAAGCACCCTCTCAGCAGGACGTAGAGTTTAGAAACCATCCCATCTTCTGCCACCCCACCTCCAAAAGCCAGGCAAATACTTGCCTCAATGAGCAGAGAAGTACTTCACTGATTTGCCACACTAAGTACGCATCTGTCTCCCGGATCACAGTCCTATAGGAGACAGGGATTTGGGATGCTAGAGTAGCCAAAATAAGCAGGAGGAGGAAGGAACAAATCAACAAGACATTGCCATTTCCCAAGCCTCAATGAAATTCACATTTCTTTTTTGAGAGAGAGGGCACAACTGAGCGAGGGGCAGAGGGAGAGAGAGAGAGAGAGAAGAGGGGTTTACCCCACGCAGGGCTTGTGTTCACCGGATGTGGGACTCGAACTCAGGAACCGTGAGATCATGACCTGAGCCAAAGTCAGATGCTTAATGACTGAGCCACCTGGGCGTCCAAAATTCACATTCTTTATAGAAAAACAAGACACCATTTGCCAGATATTTCCTCATTATCACAAATATGTCATTAAATAGTAACACAAAGACACTTAAATCTTACTAAAATATGAGGTAGAAAAAGCTGAAGTGTAAATTTGGAGTTTTAAATTGAACAGGAATGGCACAACGCTGAGAAAGTGGTAATCTTTTTCAAAAGGAAAAAAATAAATGAAGATGGGGGAGAAATGAGAAGACGTATTGCTAAGGGTAATTCCCTGACTTTTATTTGTAAGCAAAAGAGCAGGTTGAGTGCACAAAGCAGCTGACAGATGACACTGTCTGTTTTCAAGATCGTCATGAAATCCTCTCCCTAATTGTGAGACTCCTGTGATTTAAGATGACTTTAAGTTTCCTAGTTGTTTTGGAATGCATCCTGCCTGAATTGGAACTCTAGAATAAGACTTCTTAGATGTGAGACCATGGACAGGTCACCCTGACTCTCCAAGTTTCAGATTCCTCCTTCCTAATGCTAGTAATGAACTCATGAGACTTTCTGAGGAGTAAACAAGATTGCATACACAGAGTACTTACCCAGGTGCTTGAGTCATATGTACTATTCTATTATTGCTATTGTTATTGTTGTTAATATTCTGGAATATTTATTAATCCAGAAACAGAAACAGTCATAAACAGCCTTCAGTGGGAAGATGTCAAAATGCATCATAGTCTACTTTGCATTTTCCTAGGTGGTTGTCAGCTGGGAGTTGGTCAGTTAGAACTTAGGCACTTCCAGAATGGTCTAAGCCTACTTAAATCTTATTTATTTATTTAGAGAGAGAGAGACAAGGTGAGGCAGAGAGAGAGAGTAAGAATCTCAAGCAGGCTCCACCTGTCAGCACAGAGCCAGATGCTGGGCTCGAACCCTGTGAGATCATGACCTGAGCCGAAGCCAAGAGTCAGACACTTAACGGACTGAGCCACCCAGGTGCCCCAAGTCTAAGCCTACTTAAAAGGAATGAAGGTTATGGAGTTTGTAGCCAGAAACCACCAAGAGTGGAGAAGCTGCCCTAACAGAGGCTGCTTGGGGAATTAAATAACTTTAGGGCATCATTCAACTCTCCATCAACAGAAGATGACTGATCTAAAGTCCCTGATGCCAAATAACCTAATGGGTTTAGGGTCCTCTGCGGGGGAGGCAGAGGCTCTATGAATAAATGAAACTCCAAACCACACAGGCAGGCAGCTGCAGGCTTTCATGAGCATTAATTTTGCTTAATATTACCAATTTTAAATTCTGCAAATACATACAAGCATAACAAATAGAAAAGCACAAAGTGATCATTAGGGTTATAATGTGTGTGTGAATATGCGATCAGAATAGGCACACTGCAAATAAAGTACTATATAAATGCTAAATACTTCACCATTTGCTACTACAATAATGTGTCATATGGCCAGAGTTCTTAAGTACTTTATGTTCTCTGCTGGTATGAAGTCATTAATCCCATTTATACAATTAATGAGGAAACCCTGGGTCCAAATTAGGGACAAGAGCAGGGGGGGAAAACTGGAATTAACAACAAATGATGGGTCATTTTCCTCTCAAGCTGTAATGATGCTTTGCTAAATAACACATTTTCCCCTGAACCCTATTTTAAACACTGCACAATCCTCTCTAAAAGGAACTGGTTATTACTACTACATCAATTACTTTGAGTTGGGTGACCTACGCATTGCCATGACCCAGAATGAACTTGGGTCCTTCAAAAGCCTCCTCTAGAGCATTCACATTTCAATTAGCCCTGAAAACTGAATTACTTGCTTTCTAGGTGTCAGTGAAACAGGGTAGGGAGGTAGAACATCCACTCTGCAAGACTGCCCATTTTAAAGTCGTGACCCTTTCATGAAGGAACACAGAATATCTTCATGGTGAAAGGAATGAGCTCTGGAGCCAGACAGACCTGCTTTGAACCTCTGCTGCATATTAGGCTGAATAACCTTTGGGCAAGTTACTTAACGCCTTTGAGTCTAGGATTCCTCATATTTAAAATAGAGGTGCCAGTAGCACCTACTTTTAGAGTTCTTGACAAGAGTATTTATGTTTATTAACAAATGAATAAATTCAGAATAAGAACAACAACAACAAAGGTAGAATGTGAAGAACGAAAAGAAAAATCCAGACACATCCTTCAATAAAAGATCTGAGATAGGATAGTCTAGATGAATCCTTCCCATAATCTGAATCTCTCCTTCTTGAAGTTAATGAAAATGTCTCAGTCAGGAAAAATGTGAATTTGAAAAGGACAAAAGTCATCTTCTGCGGCCTGAACCCCAAAGACTACCAGGGTAACAATAATCCACTATTTTTTTTGTATTGATGTTGGTTTGTAGTGTTGGTCATGATGGCTTCCTCAGTGTGAGTGTCGGGGCGGGGGGCGGTATATGTGTGTTAAAAAACAAAAAGCAAAACAAAACAAAACAAAAAAAACAAAACCTTAACCTCCCCAGACAAAGAAATGGAGAGTTGGGACATTGGCTGTTTTCTTTAGCAGAGAAAGTTTTCAGCTGGAAAGACTTCAGAGAAAGTCCTTGTCCTTTTCGTTCAGTTACAAGGCATAATTGTAGGGGAAGTTACAACAAAAGAGCCTAATGCAACTTAAAGGGCTTTTAATAACCACTGTGACCACACACATCCTTAGAACCATGAGGGAAGCACCTCATTCCATCCCAGGCCTGCTGGGATCTCTGCTCACATTACCAGATAGCTTCTTTTAGAGGCACTTCCTCTCTGCATTGTGGTGAAATGGGCCAGCTAATTTGGTCCCCAAAGATGTGTTTGGACCTCATGAAACTACACTTCAGTGAGAACAAAACAGCACCAAAAATGCCACCCAGGCCTCCCCTCTAATGAAGATATCATTGCACGACTGCTATGAGGTCTGTCAGCAGAAGGAACCTTCAGTGATTCCCCCGGTGGGAGACAGCTGACCCACCAAGTCACGTCCCTTTCAAGGCGGCCAATATCCAGTGACTGATCAACACATCAATACATCTCAGCCCAACGTGGACAGCTGTGAAGGGCCATGTGAGCTCCAGAGGTGCCTATGGGATCAGCCACGGCCATTGTTGGGCCTGTACCCCAACTTGGTTTCTGCTTCATCCAGCTTCTCTCTTGTGTTTCCCACAGGTGACTACAAAGGCATATAAATATCCCACACACAGAACTGTTAATCAGAACCCATGCTGCTACAGTGAGCGTATATTTATTTGTCTTCTTTTTTTTTTAAATTTTTTTTTTTCAACGTTTATTCATTTTTGGGACAGAGAGAGACAGAGCATGAATGGGGGAGGGGCAGAGAGAGAGGGAGACACAGAATCGGAAACAGGCTCCAGGCTCTGAGCCATCATCAGCCCAGAGCCTGATGCGGGGCTCAAACTCACGGACCGCGAGATCGTGACCTGGCTGAAGTCGGACGCCTAACCGACTGCGCCACCCAGGCGCCCCTATTTATTTGTCTTCTAAACAAGGACACTATAGAGAGGAATCAGAGTTCTTAGTAATTTTACTGGGACAAGTGACTTAACGAATACTGTTCTCAGCAAACAGGAACTATGGTAATTCTGAATTACCACAGCTAAAGCAGGGAATGAATTTGGTTAGGGTTTCATACTGTGGAAACTGACACAGGAGGCAGGATATGAACCCTTTACTAGTTAAACTTTCTGCCATTGAAAAAAAAAAACAAAATTTTTTACATCTTAAAAGTTAAGGGGCGTCTTGGTGGCTCAGTTCATCGAGCATCCGACTTTGGCTCAGATAATTATCTCATGGTTTGTGAGTTTGAGCCTCATGTTGGGCTCTGTGCTGACAGCTCAGAGCCTGGAGCCTGCTTTGACTGCCCTGTCCCCCCCTCTCTCTGCCCCTCCCCTGTACACATTCTCTCTCACTTGCTCGCTCTCTCAAAAATAAATTAAAAAAATTTTTTTAAATTAAAGAAAGCTAACACGTTCATTATGAAATTTTAAGCTATGCAGGGGAGTACAGAATAAAACAGAACACAAAAGAAATCACCTAATATAGCTTCTCCTCATGAGGGGGAAAATATTAGTATTTTAGTATGATGAAAATTATTCTAGCCATCACTTTGTTCATAAGGAATAAATGGATAGATGAGTGAATGGGTGCATACATAGACTGAATAACTTTATGACACTAGAATCATATACTATAGTTTTTAAAAATATATATGCAATTAATGATACACAAAGATGCATATTTATATATGTGTGCCTAAATGCTTTGTTAGACAAAAAGAAACTAATTAAAAATTAAAGGAAAGTTTTAATTTCCAGTAAACATTTCTTCACCACAGGAAGATGAGCTCCTATTCCATATCTCCAGGGCACTGCAAAGCTGCATGCCAGGCCCATTCAGACATGACCACAGTCCATTCAGTATCACTTGAGTTAAGGAAAAGGTTTGCCTGGCAGGGATGGTCACAGTTTATTCCTCTTGCCCAAGCATAATTATTAAAACGTACCTATTTCACTTTCAAAAGTTATAAATTTTTAAAAAAAAATTTCTATATTTTATATTTTAATTGTAGTTTTTTTAATTTTCAAAAAACTTTTTGAAACTATTGCTACTACTTAAAACCAACAATCTGTCATAGTTTACCAGCCTTGGTAAAGAGTTACAGTTTACTATGAAAATATCATTATTGGGCCAAAAAGAAAGGATTTGGTTCTATTTTTAATTATATGGCAATGTATTCTCCTAGTTATTTTAATCATTTTCAGAATTGAGACAGAAGGAGAACACTCGAAATTCTGCTTCCACTATTTCAAACCAGATGTGAAGCATGTTGAATTCAAATTTAGAGAAGGACTTTCTGAAGTGCCAGGTATAACTTTGGGAGTAGGATAAACTCTACCATGAAGTCATTGTCTGTATTGAAGAATTTTACCCAGTTTAGACAGCAGGGAAAAAGAGCAAATGTATGGATACAGTTGGATGTGTCATATCTCTGTGACATTGGCTAAGTTACTTATATTTCAGAGTCCTCAGTTTCCATGTCTTTAAAATGGGGATAATAGTAGTACTTCCCTTGTATGATTATTAGAACTGTTAAATGAGACTCCCTATAAGAAGATTATAGCACAAGCTGACATAGAACTCTCTTTCCCTCTCTCTCTACATGCCCAAAGGATACAGTCAAGTCTCCATTTCAACGTGCTTTGGAAACTTTGTACGTGTGAGTGTTTTTCAGTGTGTGACCCTGGAATGCTGGAGTAAAACTCATCCGGGATACTTATTTCTAAAGAGGATTCTGAGGCTCTAACTCAGACCAGTCTTGGGCAAGAGAAGAGGAGTAAGAACTAACAGTGAAAATAATTCTCCTTGTGATTTTTATGTGGATGGTTTACAGACCACATTTTGAGAAACACAAGATGTATTTGGGAAACAGCATGATTAAAGCACGTCCAGGAAGGATGGGTCCAAAGGAAAAGGTCAGGTATTGCTGGTATTTCTGGCTAATCCAGCTCCTCTGAGAACCTGTGAGATCTGCCATCTCAGGAATAGAGGATAAGACCCTTATTGGAATGCACAGCAAAGGTTGTGAATTCTACTGATTCATACTAGGCTAGGCTTAACGGAACAGGTGGTGTGGGCAGGTGAGGGCAAAAGGAACGCCGCCTCATTGTATTTTAGGGTCCAGTTAGTTTAAACAAGTAAATCAGGGAACATAAGCACTTGCCTAGGAAAAGCTTTAATAGGCTCTGTGTCTTCAGAACCCGGGCTTTGCCTGGAGGTGAGAACTGACCACTACAGTACCTCTAGACTTGAGCTAGATGTAGGCAGAATAATGACCTGCCAAAGGTGTCCATGTCTTAGTCCCTTCAACTTGGGAATGGGTAAGATTCAGCTAAAGAGAAATTAAGGTTGCAAATGGAATTAAAGTTGCCAATAAACTAAACTGTAGGTAGGAAGATGATCTTTGATCTCCCAGGTTGATTCACTATAATCCCAAGGGTCCTTAAATGTGAAAAGGAAGAGAGTAGACCTTAAATGTTCTCAACAAACACACACAGAAACACACACACTCATGTACAATGATAACTATCTGGGAGTGATGGATATGTTAATCGACTTAATTGTGGTAAATATTTCAAAACCCATAAAAACATCAAAACATCACATTGTACATGCAAATGTACACAACATTTTTTTCTTCTCAGTTATACCTCAATAAAGCTGGGAAAAAATGTGGGAAAGTGAGGCAGAAGTGTCAGAGTGATGTGATGTGAGAACAATTGTACTCCCCATTGCTGGCTTTGCAAATGATAGGGAGCCACAAGCCAGGGAACGTGGATAGCCTCTAGAAGCTGGAAGAGACAGGGATGGATTCTCCTTCAAAGCCTCCGTAGGGAATGTGGGTCTGTCAGCACCTTGATTTCAGCTCAGTGAGACCAGTTTGGACGCATGGCCATCAAAATTGAAAGATTATAAATTTGCATTGTTTTAAGCCACTATGTTTTTCACAATTTGTTACAGCAGCAATAGGAAACTAATATAAACTCCTAGATCCTTAGAAGTTTCAAAGACATCAAAGAACTTGTGAATAAAAACATGGGCTTTGGAAGCATCCTGCTTGGGGCTGAATCCCAGCGCTTTCAATTATTTGCTATGAGACTCCGAGACAAGCACTTTATTTTTCTGAACCTTTATTTCCTATTCTCTAAAATAAGGATAATAATAATACTTACCTCATAGAGTTTCTGGGAATCCTAAATGTAAGCATCTGTACACATTTATTCATTACACTGCCTAGCCTGGAGTGAGGGCTTAATAAATTTTAAAAATCTGGAAAAATAGAGCCATTAGTCAAGCACCGGGCTCCCAATCACATTTAGAAACCTTGCCAAATAAATGATTAAAGTTGATGGACAAAATATTTTTAAAGTACTGAAATAGCACCTAGTAATGAATGAAAGAGACATCACCTGTGGTTTTAGGTAGCTCACCCAAGAAAATGGAAGAATTTTCTATGGAACTATCTCCCTTTACTGCATCAGAACTGAACACACTGGTAAGTTGTACCCAATATTGTCCTGATTGTTCTATATTGGAGGACACATATTCTGTTAGAATGTAATAAGGCTGCCAACAGTTGAGCACTGAGCTTTGAGAAGGAGCTAGTGGTGGATTGTCTGCTTCTTCCCACAAGGGGGGCTGAGCATGGGAAAAAGTCCATTATCACAATGACATCTTAGTCTTGAGTACATCCCAGCTCATTGCTGTTAAAGCCTTATCAGAGGCCTCAGGTTGCTATGGGAGAACAATAGCCCAAAGAAGGAAACAGAAGGGTTCTCCAGACGATATATAAAAGGATTAATGTCCTTAAGTGGACCCACATATGCGTGAAGGTTCATTGTCCTTGGCTCCTTCTTTCCTTACTTTGGTTTGAGCTATGTTTTAGAGTTTCATAACAAGCTGATCTCAGTGGCTGACATATTGTATTCTGGCCAGTAGTATGCTTGTATAATACTTATATAACACTTAATATTGTGACTATGTAATATTCTTCATGGTTCAGAGTAAAATAAGAAGATTAAGGAAAGAATCCTCATTTTCACTGTTGTCTTTCATCCACCAAGCTGAAAATACCGGAAAACTCAGCTCAAACTGGTTTTGTTAAAACAGGGAAATCATTCATTTTCATTTAAAAAACAAGATGCTGGGCGCCTGGGTGGCGCAGTCGGTTAAGCGTCCGACTTCAGCCAGGTCACGATCTCCCGGTCCGGGAGTTCGAGCCCCGCGTCAGGCTCTGGGCTGATGGCTCAGAGCCTGGAGCCTGTTTCCGATTCTGTGTCTCCCTCTCTCTCTGCCCCTCCCCTGTTCATGCTCTGTCTCTCTCTGTCCCAAAAATAAATAAACGTTGGAAAAAAAAAATAAATAAATAAATAAAAATAAAAAATAAAAAACAAGATGCTATTTTTAGGCATGGCTACGTCCAAAAAGCTGCAGTGGTGTTATCAGGACCCTATTTTTCTCTAGGTCTACTTGCCAGTTTGCTGTGCTTGCTCCACAGTGGGCTCTCGCTGTCTGACCGCCCCTAGCAACCCTGCAACCCTGTCTTAGATTGTTCCTGCTTCCTGTCCAATGGTGAGGAAAGATTTTTCTTGGTCAGTACGTCCATATTGGGCCAACTGGGTCAAGTGCTCATTCCTTAACCAACACCTGTGATACCCTTGTATTCATCAAGTCTTTTGTGAAGACAAAAGATCAGATTTCTACTTTAGTTCCTAAGTGTATTTTCTTGAGAAGAAGGCTCTAAGCTTTAATGAGCTCCTCATTATGTTCTATGACAAGATGGACTTAATGCTCCCCTCACCTTCACTAAATTTTAAATAGGTTTCTTCTGGAATATAGGCACCTGAATTTCCTTTTCTTGGAACATTACCTTTAGAAAACTTAAAATTGTAGGGGCGCCTGGGTGGCGCAGTCGGTTAAGCGTCCCACTTCAGCCAGGTCACGATCTCGTGGTCCGTGAGTTCGAGCCCCGCGTCAGGCTCTGGGCTGATGGCTCAGAGCCTGGAGCCTGTTTCCGATTCTGTGTCTCCCTCTCTCTCTGCCCCTCCCCCGTTCATGCTCTGTCTCTCTCTGTCCCAAAAATAAACGTTGAAAAAAAAATTAAAAAAAAAAAAAGAAAACTTAAAATTGTAAAACTTTTCTCTTTTCCCAGACTTTTGCTAGCTTCATAACCCAGGTCTTTCTCAAGGACCTGGGAGACATCCCTTTGAAATGTAATCATCAAGAAAGATAGTGACCCTATCCCCCAGTCCCTTTGAGAGGGTAGCAGCTTAATTTCTATCAGGAACAATTAGAAAACTAATAGGACTTCACATTGACCAACCTCCACCCGAATGTCCCTTAGTACTTTCACAGCTTACTCCAAAAGTTAAAACTTCCATACCTTGTGTTTCAGAGGAATTGAGTTCAATTTCTCTCCCCTATTACAGTAACTTTTTTTTTAAGCTCATTTATTTATTTTTAAGAGAGAGAGCAGGGCAAGGGGCAGAGAGAGAGAGAGGGAGAGAGAAAATCCCAAATAGGTTCCATGCTGTCAGCGCAGAGCCCAATGAAGGGCTCAAACTCATGAACCATCAAATCATGACCAGAGCCAAAATCAAGAGTCAGATGCTGGCTGAGCATCTGAGACTCTGACTGAGCCACCCAGGCACCCCTACAGGAAATCTTGAATAAAATCTTCCTTGCCTGTTTAACGTTATCTGGTGTATTTTTTGTGTTGTCTAACTTTAAAACAGTTAGAAACTGATATACACCTAAGATTCTCTACATACAGATGTAAGGTATAAGATGTCAGGGATCCTGAACCATTAAAGTCCCAGATCCTTTCTATAATATTTGCCCAACAATCTCCTGGAATGCTTTTTTTTCCTCATCAATAAAATAGAAATAATAAAACTTGCTCTGATAAGGACTCTACTCAACTCCACTTTCTTTTTTTTTTGTTTTTTTTTAATTTTTTTTTCAACGTTTATTTATTTTTGGGACAGAGAGAGACAGAGCATGAACGGGGGAGGGGCAGAGAGAGAGGGAGACACAGAATCGGAAACAGGCTCCAGGCTCTGAGCCATCAGCCCAGAGCCCGACGCGGGGCTCGAACTCACAGACCGCGAGATCGTGACCTGGCTGAAGTTGGACGCTTAACCGACTGCGCCAACCAGGCGCCCCTCAACTCCACTTTCCAAACACCATTTACATTTATTAATGGTTGTTTGGTATCTGGTTTCCAGTAGACCGTAAACTCAATGAAAGCAGAGACTATGCCCACCTTATTCATTGCTGAATCCTAGTGCCCAGCATGATATTGGCATTCAAAAAGTGCTCTATAGATATCACACGAAAGCGACTATAATTAGATAATACATAACATGAATAGAACAGGAGGAATTACAAATAAAATGAAATTTTACTGAATTTGACCCTGAGCTCAAATTAACATAATGTCCAAATGCACACTTAAGACAATGTCAGGAAATCTGGGTTTTAGTCCTAGCTTTGACACTGACTAGAGTTATACACATAATTATTAAATTTCTCTCATCCTTAAATTTTTTTTACTGTAAATACCAGAAATAGAGCAGATGATTCCTGAAATCCCTTATAGAAATAACTTTCTAGACCTAAGGATAATGCCCCCCCAATGTATTACCATTTCATAGATCAAAATTCTGATATACAACGATTGTTCTAGAGCTAGAGAACATTCTTATGAATCCTGACATATAAGACTGTTCATTCCCCCCCACACACACATTTTCTTCATTTCTCTCCATCCTTTCATGTATTCATAGAATTATTAAATACTTGCTCTGTATGTACTTGCCTTAGGGAAGTTTAAAACGTTTTATATACCTGCCTTGAAATAGTCACCCATATTCTGGCTGAAATTTATTTCTAATGAGATTCAAATTCTAGTCCTGTGTTTATTTCATTATGTGGTTTAAAAAGTTGTTTGCTGACCTTGATGCGTTATGTAAATGCCAGAGGCTAATTCTCTTTGAAGCATAATCTTCTGGGTATAGAACTTGGATGTCAATCAGGTAGCCAAACATTGGAGGACTTGCCCCATATGCCCCTTTCTCTGAGTCTTCCACCTTTCAAAAGGGTTAATAACGCTTGTGTTTACTTTCCTGACTGATTGCTTTGCTTTCAACTATAGATCAATAGTTTCTATATTAGATTGATTTCAGTGATGTAAACCAGTAGAAATAATCCCTCTGACCATGTATTCTTATGCTTTTTTGCTCTCCTCTCTCTCTTTTTCTAGCTCTGTCTCTCTCTCACACAGTTTTAAAACTGTAGGTATCATAGCTTATTCATTGGCTCATAGTCATTAACACAACAATGATCAAATAGAAAGACCCCAGGCAGAGACCTGACAAGACCAAGAAAATAGATGATTGTTGGAACTCATTTGTAATATAATAGTATTCCAGCATACTGTAAGTTTTTGACCTTAAGCAAAGGAAAGTTGATGACTTTAATAGAGTTTTCTTTATAAACCTTTTTCTTTCTGCTTCAAAACTGCTGACTTTTTTTAAGCACTGCCTCTCCTGCAATTGCTTTCAAAAGCGTATTTCTAAGTTTCAAAGCCAGAGTTCACTTCAGTAATGCTCTGTTAATTGTGCGGGCACTGACACTTAATGGCAAGCCTGAGGCCCTTCTTGACAGAATAAAGTACAACCCTGGAATGTCTGCCCCTCTCTCTTCCACAGAAAACACTCACCCCAAATATAAGAAAGTACTTTCTCAGTTCCAGTTTTCTCATAAGTAGACTAATAATAACAGTATCTTAGTTACAGACCCCAAGAAGTAAAACAGTTCTGTTAATACAGATCTGGATTCAAACACTACCACTAACAGACATTGGTGGTGAAAAATTAGGCAAATTATTTGCTTTCTCTAAGCCTCAGTTGCTCCTCTCAACACGATTGATCATGGTATCACCTCAGAGGATCATGGCGAGGGTTAAATAATAGGTTGGTAAAGAAATTTATAAAGATATTGGCACATATTTTGTACTTAGCAAACAATAATGGTGGATGTGTGTGTTGTTGTATCACTACCCGTTAAAAGCAAGGAAATGTATTTGGTCTTTGGCTGAAGACAGTAACTGCACCAATGCCAGAGAAAATTCTGCAGTTTGAGGTATGATAAAGTCTGCTGACTCTCTTGGGCCCCTTCTTCACCTCCTGTTTTAGCCTGACTTATAACCAGACCTTATGTTCCTGGTATCCCATCTCACAGCTCCAGCCAAGGGGACCATGCATTTGCTTTCTAACGCAACTGCCTATCTATTATTATTACTCAGTGGTCTTCTATCTATATTTTCCAAGTTCATGGTTCACTCAAAGACAATCTTTCTCCATCAAGTTTCCATATTTTCTAGACCTGCTGCCAATAGGAATCTAAAAAGCTAACATTACAGAAACTATAAATATGGCCCCATAAAAATAAGTTCTAGGAGTTGCACAAATAGAAATATCAATTTGTCATTCAGTGACTTCAATCAACTACTTCACCATGTTCAGCAATCACCAGTTTCTCCTTCTGTGATTTGACTGTGATCTCAATTTCTTCTTTATTTATCCATATGGAAATTATTCTACCCCAAAATTTGTAGGGACGTACCTGGCATCACTGTCAGACTATGTTTAAATCACATATATTCCATCTCACATTTCTCTATCCTGTGGATGAAAACCTCTCTCACCTTCTCTCTCTCTCTCTCTCTCTCTCTCTCTCTCTCCTTTCCTTCACCTCCCCTCATTCGTTTACTGTAATTCTGAGCATGGTAAATGTGAAAAGTAGAATCCTTTCTTATGGACTGGGTTATACATGGGATCCCTAGTCATATCACTCTAAAAGAAACTTAGATGTCATCTATTACTCAGAAGACTTAGGTACTAAAAATCCTGCTTTTCCAGGAAGGCCACTCTGGTGACATTAAATGAAAAGAAGTGAATGCAGGTGTCCAGGTGCTAAATTTAAATGTCAACCCTGACCTTTGGATGTCAGAGCCTTCCAAGGGAGCCTTTATCAACTCTCTCTCAGCCTTCATAGGTAAAGGAAACATTTTTTATCAACTGAAGCCTTGTATGGAAGGGAGGAAGGTGTGTAGGTGACCACAGGGCAGGATGTCAAAGGCATTCAGGTCCAACTCTCCACCCTCTCCGCCAGGCCAGTATCACATAATTATGCTAGCTCAAAACACTGATTAGAATGTGGTTTTCATTATTTATTCATAAGCTTTTCAGCAAATTAAATTTACATGACTGATTTTTTTTAATGCATTAGTGGCTAGAAGTCTTCTAGGAAGTTTCAGAAAAAAAAGTTGGGCAAACATATATGGTATTCCAGCACACTCTTCCCGACCCCACCAGAAGACATTATAGTATTTCTTACCTGTTCGCCAAGAAGGTTCAAGGAGACAACACAGGTAGAGGCTTTCACCTTAAGCAATTTCATTTGCCAAAACTACCCTATAGAACCCAGAAACGTCAAGGTCTTTCAACATAGTATTTTATTGTTGCATGATGTAGAAAATCAAGGAGAAAAATGCAAAGCCGCCAAGTGCTGGTTATTTTAATCCTAGTATCTGTCAGGTTCTAGGAGGGATGCCTGTATTCAGTGTCACCTCCCACTTCTACTCACCACACACATAAAATACACACCTCCACAACAGGACAGAAGTTCCTAAGGGCAGGTGGGATTGATTCCTACAGCAGAAATAAAGATTGCCTCCTAAACACTTCATGAATAAACTCAAACTGATGTCAACCCTTATTTGGCTACTTGGTTAAGTTTTGTGATGTAGAATTACATTACCCTCTACCTCGTCAAACTTTAAATGGCTCTCCACTACCTGGAAATTCTGAGCAAATGCTATTCTTGATATAATGCCATTTCACCTTTCCAAATTTAATTCTCATTGCCCCTCAGTAAATATTCTACAACCCAGTTAAACTAAACTTCTTTCTGTGTGGAAAGAGTTTTCTGACTACTCCAACTTAAAATTTTTTTTTTTTCATATTTCCATTCTTCAACTGACCTTCTTACAGCCCACTCCAACCTAGTAGAAACCATCTCAAATATTAAATATTTCTTCCATGAACCCTTTCTTGCCTAACTCCCTCACAAACATGAGATTTTTCCCTTTTCTATATTCCCAGAAGATTAGCATTTTTTATACTCTTGAGAAAAATATTTTCTTCTGATTCTTACTGTACTCACTGACCCACTCTTTTATCTCTGTGTTAGTTCCTTGAGGGCAGGAGGTAGTCTTAAATATCTTTGGATTCCCTGCAGTGTCAGACAGAGTGCCATGCTCATAGAATACAGAATAAGCATTTTGCAGAATTGGACTAAATGTAAGCATAGGAATAAATAGCTATATTCCAATTAGAGTTTAGTAAATATTATAGTCATTGATGTAGTATACAACTCACTATGTTTCATTGGGCAAGGAAATACTAAATTTTAGTAAATAATACATTGAAATCAATATGACATGCCTAAAAAGCAAAAGTTCAGAAGACCTCTAAATATATCCAGCTTTCTGTAGATACCCTCTGATTCTAGGAAGAATTATAAATCAGGAAATTATATTGGCCATAATTTCAGGAAGAAATATTCTATAAGGATTTAAATCAATAACAATATTTAAAAAGAGTAATTTGTATTACAAGAAGCGTACTTTCTCTCAGAAGTTTCCTTTCTTCCTTGCTTCCTTGCTTCTTCCTTCCTTCCTTCCTTCCTTCCTTCCCTCCCTCTCTCCCTCCTCCTTCCTTTTTTTTTTTTTTTTTTTTTTTTTAGAGTAAATTGGCATTAGGAGCTAGGTGCCTATTTAAAATCAAATAAATGTGGATTTATTTGTCATAGCAGACTGAATCTCAAAGTGGTCCAAGAATTAAACATAAACAATAAGGGGCGCCTGGGTGGCTCAGTCAGTTAAGCGTCCGACTTCGGCTCAGGTCATGATCTCCCAGTTTGTGGGTTCGAGCCCCGAGTCGGGCTCTGTGCTGACAGCTCAGAGCCTGGAGCCTGCTTCACATTCTGTGTCTCCCTCTCTCTCTGCCCATTCCCTGCTCATGCTGTGTCTCTCTCTGTCTCAAAAATAAACAAATATTTTTTAAAAAAATTAAAAAAATAAACGTAAACAATAAAACTAGACATCACTGATAAAAAGACACGGGGACTATTTTAAATTACTTTTTAACTCAAATTTATCAAAAATATTTGGACGTCTAAACTTTGTACCACACCTAGAAAAGTTAGTTCAATTATAACATAAAAATTATGTTTAAATACCAAAAACTGCCATAAACAAAGAAAAACGATGAATGGCCAAATGGAAACAATAAAAACTCGTATTTCAGATAAAGGGTCAATTTCTTCAATATGGAAAGAATGTTTGTAACCTCATAGAAAAAATACCAAATGTTCACATGAAAAGCAGCCAAACATGATAATTGAAGTTAACCAGAAATGAAATTCAAACAGCATTAAACATGTGAAAAAATACTCAACATCATACATGATAAAATATACACAAAATAAAATTATACTAAAATGATTTTCAAGCAGGAATCCTAAAGTGCTAAAGATAACGCTGTTTCAGAGAAGAGTTTGGGACAGAGGGGGCAATAGCACTTTCATATCAGTCAGAAAATTGTTATTAACAGAAGGAAGAATTTCCTTCTTGGACGTTGACATATTGGTTTAACAACAGGTATATCTCTACTAGTTTTTGTATCTAGTTATATCTATGGTTGTATGTGAGAAAAATATAAATAAGAAAGACCTCATATATAAGAAAAGTTTACCTTATCTAAAAAGGTGAACAAAGATGTAAAACCTCTATCAACTGTCAGGGCTAACCAACTCCCAACCTCTGCTAGTCTTTGTGGTACATTGGTAATTAAAAATTATTAGTCTAAATGCAGTTTTTAAAAAGTCGTTTAATAAATTGCACTAATTATTAACATAAGAAATAGAAAAGCCATCATTATTCATCACATGAGCATTAAAAGGATAATAATAAATAATTTTGAGCAACTCTATTCCCACAAATTTGATAACAGATAAAATGAACCAGCTGCTTGAGAGACAGAAAATAATAAAATTCACAAAAGGAAAAAATGATAATCTGAATAGGCCTATAATTATTAAATACAATTTAATCAATAATTAATAATCTCTCATAAAAAAAGCACCAGACCCAGATGGTTTTACTAGTTAATTCTACCAAACATTTAACAACAAATGATACCAATTTTCTACAATCTCTTCCAGAAAATATAACTAGAGGTACTACTTCCTAACTCATTCTTTGGTGGCAGTATTGCCCTAATACCAAAAACAGATAAAGACATAACAAGAAAGGAAAATTACATACCACTATCTCTCAGACACAGATGCAAAAATCTCAACAATATATCATCAAATTGCATCTAACAAAGTATTAAAACAATTATGTACTATGACCAAATGTGATTTATTCTAGGTATGTAAGATTTGTTCCAAATTCAAAAACAAGTTATTTTAATACATCACATCAATGGGCTAAAGAAGAAAAAAAATGTATGTAATTGTATCATTTGATATAGAAATATTATTTGACAAAGTCCAACATCCATTTATGGTAAAATGCTCAGCAAGAAGAAATAGGGGAATTTCCTCTATTTGGTAAATAACATTCATAAAGTCTCCAGCTAATATCGTACTTAATAATGAGAAATTGTGTACTTTCTCCCTATGACCAGGCACAAGGCAAGGATATACTTTCTTACCAGTTCTGATAAACATTTTTTTTGGAAGTCCTAATTTACTGCAATGAGAAAAGAAACAGAAATAAATAATGTGCATATTTGAAAGAAAGAAATTCAACTGTTTTCATCTGTAGATGTAATGGCTGTCTATAGGGAAAAATGTAAAAAATAAAGAGAAAATTCCTGGAATAAAAAGATTATAGCAAGGTACAGAATACAAGATTAACATTAAAAAGTCTATTACTCTCCTTTATAGCAGGAAAAACTAATTGGAACTTGAAATTAAAAACACTATCATATCCCTTACATCAAAAATGAAATACTTAGGTATAAGTATAACAATATATTTTTATAGGATCAATATGTGGAAATAAAAAATTCTTTTTTTTAAGAATTTTGTAGATGTTTGTTTGTTTTTGATGAGACAGAGGGAGAACAGGAGAGGGGCAAAGACAGAGGGGGACAGAGGGGGACAGAGGGGGACAGAGGGGGACAGAGGATCCCAAGCAGGCTCCACTGTGACAGCAAAAAGCCCAATGTGAGGCTTGAACTTGAACTGTGAGGTCATGACCCAAGCTGAAGGGGGATACTAACTGACTGAGCCACCCAGGTGACCTGAAACACAAAATTCTTATGAAAGAAATTAAAGAGCTAAATAAATAGAGATATATTCCATGTTCACTGACTACAAGATTCAATATTGCAAAGATTTCAATTATTTCCACCTTGATCTATGGATTCGATATAATCCCAATCAAAATTATATCAAGCTATTTTGCATATATCAACAAAGTGTTACTAAAATTTATATGAAAGAAAGAAAAAAACAAAAAACATTTGGGAGAAGAATAACCCAACTTCAAGACTCATTATAAACTTAAATTGACCAAGACATGCTATTAGTGAAATAGACACACATGTGAATAAAAGAAAATAGAATCCACAGATGGATCCACATACATCCTAGAGTGATAGACTCCCTCCTCTAGCAAAATAAAAAGTGGTGACTGGGGCACCTGGGTGACTCAGTCAGTTAAACAACCAAGTGTTGGTTTTGGCTCAGGTCATGATTTCACAGTTTGTGAGTTCGAGCCCTCTATCAGGCTCTGCACTGACAGTGTGGAGCCTAGATGGGATTCTCGGTCTCTGTCTCTATCTGTCCCTCCCTCTCTTTCTCTCTCAAAAATAAGCAAACATTTTTTTAACTTTTTTTTTTTTTTGAGACACAGAGAGAGAACATGAGGGAGGAAGGGGCAGAGAGAGAGGGAAACACAGAATCTGAAGCAGGCTCCAGACTCAGAGCTGTCAGCACAGAGCCTGACATGGGGCTCGAACCCACGAACTGCGAGATCATGACCTGAGCTCAAGTTGGATGCTTAACCAACTGAGCCACTCTGGTGCTCCAACAAACAAACAGTTTTTAAAAAGTGGTAACTGACTGTTGGTGGGAATGCAAATTGGTGCAGCCGCTCTGGAAAGCAGTGTGGAGGTTCCTCAGAAAATTAAAAATAGACTTACCCTATGACCCAGCAATAGCACTGCTAGGAATTTATCCAAGGGATACAGGAGTACTGATGCATAGGGGCACTTGTACCCCAATGTTTATAGCAGCACTCTCAACAATAGCCAAATTATGGAAAGAACCTAAATGTCCATCAACTGATGAATGGATAAAGAAATTGTGGTTTATATACACAATGGAATACTACGTGGCAATGAGAAAAAATGAAATATGGCCTTTTGTAGCAACGTAGATGGAACTGGAGAGTGTGATGCTAAGTGAAATAAGCCATACAGAGAAAGACAGATACCATATGGTTTCACTCTTCTGTGGATCCTGAGAAACTTAACAGAAACCCATGGGGGAGGGGAAGGAAAAAAAAAAAAAAAAAGAGGTTAGAGTGGGAGAGAGCCAAAGCATAAGAGACTGTTAAAAACTGAGAACAGGGGCGCCTGGGTGGCGCAGTCGGTTAAGCGTCCGACTTCAGCCAGGTCACGATCTCGCGGTCCGTGAGTTCGAGCCCCGCGTCAGGCTATGGGCTGATGGCTCAGAGCCTGGAGCCTGTTTCCGATTCTGTGTCTCCCTCTCTCTCTGCCCCTCCCCCGTTCATGCTCTGTCTCTCTCTGTCCCAAAAATAAAAATAAACCTTGAAAAAAAAAAAAAAAAAAAAAAAAACTGAGAACAAACTGAGGGTTGATGGGGGGTGGGAGCGAGGGGAGGGTGGGTGATGGGTATTGAGGAGGGCACCTTTTTGGATGAGCACTGGGTGTTGTATGGAAACCAATTTGACAATAAATTTCATATATTAAAAAAATAAAATAAAAAATAAAAATAAATAAAAAGTGGTAACTGAGGGGCACTGATTTAAGATGACAAACAGAGCCTATGTGTTCTTTTCATCCCTGACATTATAGAAACCTAGATTATAGAAAACATGCAAGACAAACAACAAAAATAGTAACTGCCATCAGCATGCAATAAACTAAGCCAATTTTGAAAATTAGATACCATAAAAAAATGGTACTGACATCTACAGAAAAAATAACTAGAGAAAATATGCAAGAGTCTAGTCTGGAAGTGCTTTTCTTTTTAAAGTTTATTTATTTATTTTGAGAGACAGAGTGAGCAGGAAGCAGCAGAGACAGAAGGGGAGAGAGAAAAAATCCCATGCATGCTCCACATTATCAGCGCATGGAGCTTGGTGTGGGGTTCAAACTCATGAACCATGAGATCATGATCCGAGCTGAAATCAAGAGTCAGACACTTAACCAACTGAGCCACCCAGGCACTCCTGGAAGTGCTTAAAAAAAACAAAACAAACAAACAAAAAAAACCCAAAAAATGCTAGGAGTCACCAAACAACATGAAAATACAAAACAGAAATAAGTAACTCAATTAAGAGAAATATGAGTTTCTAGAGGAACATATTTGAGAGAATAAATTGAGATGGAACATAAACTAAAAAATTGTAACACTCCTGCCACCAGTTTGAACACAGTGTGTACAATAAAATATCTTGGAATTTACATTTCTAATTGTCATAGATAACACTAATAGATATTAGATGGGGAAAAATGCAAACAAATATAAAAACAGGGAAATAAATTCAAGCCCAATTTGGGGGCGAGGAGATAAATACTCAAAAGACAGGTAAAAAAACATGTTCCTGTGGTAGGTAGACTACAGCTTGGCTTTAGAGTTGCCTAACAGCCCAAGCAGAGGGAAGATATGATTAGCTCACAAATGAAAGGGTTTGCAAGATATAGCGTTAAATAACAGTTAAGAGATTCAGAAGCAAGTCTCATAAGAGGAGCTGAAAATAAATTTCCCAATGAGTTTTTACAAAGAGTATGTGCTCATCAACATTCCTTAAATTAATGTAACAAATTTGTTAACAGGAAGGTTTGTTATCATGTTCCTCAGGGACAGGCATTATAATAATTTTTGAAAGGGTTTTACATTATTTTTCCCTCTTTAATTTTCAGGTAGACTAATGAATTTTAATTTTGAGGACTGGTTACAGGGTGATCCCAGTGGTTTTCACGGAAATACATAATAAAACATTGCTTAATGCAGCACTTCAGGGGTAAGTAAAAAAGTGGTTTGTCAGTACCTGGAGTTCAATTAGGAACTCAGGAGACAAGCAAAAGTTCCATCTTGATCAAAGAGGATTATTATTATTTTCTCTTTATCAGCAGGAGAGAGACCTGGGCTATGGCTATGACTAAAGATATTCACTATTTTGAAATCAAGAGTGGTAATGAAATATAACCAGTGATTATTAGATCTATTTTGAAATATGTCCGTGTGTATTTAACTACTGAATTCAACATAATGGCATTTATGATATGGCAACAAGATACAATTACATTTCCTTTCAAGGTACTACTATAAGACAGAGAACTTTGCTTAATTTTATTGTGTATTATATTTCTGGAAAATCAGGATTTGATGGATTTAGTAAGAATTAATAAACCAATCCAGCAAGCTCTGCACATAAAGTAATTCTCATTCCAATAAATGGTTTTCTAGCAAATGACTCCTGCTTCCATGATTTATCAACCTAACATGGAACAGGCCTACAAGGAATACAGTAGAATCCTCTTTTGCACTTGGTCCTGTCTTTGCAGACCAAGAAAAGAAAAGCAAGAAACATAACATATCTAAGAATAGGTTGGAAAAATATGTTCTTGTTAAGTTGACAGCCTATGAATCAACAGAAAATAAAGGGAAAGTAATAAAGGCACACAAAGTTTACTGTTCTCTTTAATCGTGGAAGTGCTTTATGTCTGTTGAAGGAAAACAGCACTATTAGAGTTAACTGAGCATGTTAAACTGTAAACCACAGAGTGACTACTCATATCATAAACTTAGTTCCAAGGGGTTGCAGTAAGTTTAAATTTAGAGGCAATGGCAACCCTACCATGGATTAATAAGGCAAAAGGAGCAGTTTGGATGAAAAATGCTATAGCTGAAAAGCATATGGAGTTAATTTCTCAACTACCGCGTGGATTTAGGATAATCAAATTTCAGAGCTTTATATGCTTTAAGACCCTTCATCAGCTGATAGTTCTCTACAGCGTGTGAAATTACCTGGCTGATTGAAAGCATCCATTCAAAACTTCATTGATATATCATGTGACAAAAATTTCAGTCCATTCCAGGAAGTTATATAAAAGGATCTATCCTTGCAGCAACCCCAAATCCATATGGAAACAAAGACTATATGACAGTACAATAAATTACAACAATAGGCTATACTCTCATTCACTAGTCAATTGAACACATTGTGTGTGAACAAGTATTAGACTTGGCACAAGACGAGTGTTTCCTGCCCTTGTGGAACACATAATGCATGCAAAATAGCCTAGGACAATGACTGCACCCAACAACTAAAGAAAGTTGAGCTCACAGAAAGTGAGAAAAACAGAATAATGTGCCTCCTGATAAAAGTACATGAGACCACCTGACCAATTTTCCACAAAATATTAAAACTGAATATAAATAAGCTTTTAGATCCAACTGCAAATAATGAATACTTAGAAGACAGAGGAATATGCTAAATGTCATTAAATACCCTTATCATGGGTGTACAATTTAAACAAATCAGCTTAGAGGAATTAACAGGGCAAGTAACCCATGATTGTTCAACAAATAAATGGCAAGACAATAAACAAATAAATAAATAAAATAATCTATGTATAAAACATATTTAAGAAAGATACTAATTTGTTGTAATGTATACTTATTTTCTGGTAAATGATTTGATTCCCAATTCAAAGAAACAAACTGGACTGGGGAGAGGAGCAGAGGCATAGAAACAATGACTAGTTATTTTATAATACTACTATAATTATGGAAAATACTATAGAGTTTTAGATGTGACAAGTGGTATAATTTTTTAAAAAGATCCTCATCTTTTGGGGCACCTGGGTGGCTGAGTTGGTTTAGTGACTGGCTTTTGATTTCGGCCCAGGTCATGATCTCATGGTTGTGAGATCAAGCCCCGAGTTGGGCTGTGTGCTGAGTATGGAGCCTGCTTAAGACTCTATGGGGTGCCTGGGTGGTTCAGTCTGTTGACTTTGTCCAACGTCAGCCCAGGTCATGATCTCACGCTTTGTGGGTTCAGGCCCCACGTCCAGCTCTGTGCTGACAGCTTGGAGCCTGAAGCCTGCTTCAGATTCTGTTTCCCTGCTCTCTCTGCCCCTCCCCCACTTGCTGTCTGTCTGTCTGTCTGTCTGTCTGTCTGTCTCTCTCTCTCTCCAAAATAAACATTAAAAAATATTTTTTAAGATACTCTCTCTCCCTCTACCACTCATGTGTGCATTCTCTCTCTCTCAGTAATATAAACTAAAATCTCTTCTTCTTCAAAAAAGATCCTCATCTTTTAAACATATAATATATATATATATATATATATATATATATATATATATATATATATATACTGAAACGTTTATAGGAGTTATTTCAAAATAATGAGCTAGGGAGGGGTGGTTATAGGTATAGATGAAATTGTCCATGAGTTGTAATTTTTGAAGTTGGGTGATGAGCATGTGGGGGTCAGTAAAACTATTATTTTTAACTTGGAAATTTTCTTACAAAAAATTAACTCTTTCTTGATAGTGCATGAGAGAATAATACCATATTAGTAGAAGTAATAATAAAGGGGACTATGATATGTATGAGAGAGGAGTATCAACCTCAGAATAAACTCTCACAGAAGGCTGTTTCAGAAAGATGACATTTATATTAAGAACTTAAAAATAAGTAGGAGTGATTCAGATGATATCGGGTAGAGGAAGTATTCAAGTCAGGGTAACAACACATATGAAAAGTTTTGTGGTGGAGAAAAGTGGATTAACAACAAAAACAACCAAACCCTCCAAACACTCAAACTGAAGCAGAATAAAGCAGAGTAAAGCAGAGGGTAATGCTAATAAGTGTAGATATATAGATACAGGCTGAATCTTGTCAGTCTTAGTGACTTTATTAAATATTATAGACATATTCTTATGAAAAATTGAAAACCATACATTTGGGCAGAGAAACATATTAAATATGAAGCTTTAAAAGATTGTGGCTATAGACTGTGTGTCCCATTCCCAAATTTACATGTTGAAACCTAACTCCCAATGATGTTAGGAAGTGGGGCTTTTGGTAGGCGATTAGATCATGGAGTGGAGCCCATCGAGATTAGGGCCCTTATCATATAGATCCAGGAGAACACCTTCATCCCTTCAGCCTTGTGAGAATATAGAATACAAGGAAGGGGGCTCTGACCAGACACCATATCTACTGGCAACTTGTCTTTTTGTGAGACATAAATTTCTGTTGTTTATAAGCCACCCAGTCTATAATATTCCATTAATCATAGCCTCAATGGACAAGACACACGTTACCCTTGAAGAATGAGGTGGATAAGATCAAGCATAGAGGCAGGAAGAACTATGCCACTATAGCAAAAATTGCATTGAGCAATGACGGTGGCAAGGGGTAGGAAGAAGGGAGTACACATATAGAGACTTGGATGGAGTCAAGAAATATTTAAGTGGTAAATAATAAAGACTGCTATCCTATATTGGTGGTGTAAGGGAGAATAAGTCAAAGAAGACTCTCAGGGTTCCGGACAGTGAATAGAGACACTACAAGTGGACAGGGCACCTGGGTGGCTCAGTCGGTTAAGCACCTGACTTCAGTTCAGGTCATGACCTTGCAGTTGGTGAGTTTGAGCCCTGCATCGGGTTCTGTGCTGACAGCACTGAGCCTGGAGACTGTTTCAAGATTCTGTGTCTGCCGGTCTCTCTGCCCTTCCCCCGCTCACTTGCGCACGCTCTCTCTCTCTCTCTCTCTCTCTCTCAAAAATAAACAAACGTTTAAAAAACTAATGGGGTGCCTGGGTGGCTCAGTCGGTTAAGCGGCCGACTTCAGCTCAGGTCATGATTTTGCAGTCTGTGAGTTCGAGCCCTGCATCGGGCTTTGTGCTGACAGCTCAGGGCCTGGAGCCTGTTTCAGATTCTGTGTCTCCCTCTCTCTCTGACCCTCCCCTGTTCATGCTCTGTCTCTCTCTGTCTCAAAAATAAATAAACGTTAAAAGAAAATTTTAAAAAAATAAAAAATAAAAAACTAAAAAAAAACACTACAAGTGGATAATGTTATGACTCGCTGAAGTATAAAAGAGGGCCAGTTGGAGGTAATAAATATGTTTTTAGTTCTAAACTTACAGGGTTTCAGGTACTGGTCTAGCAAAATAAATGTAAAAGTCTCATAAATATGGGATCACTAGGAAAATTGTAAAAGCAAAAGAGTACCTACCCTTAAGTCAAAAGGGACTCCAAACTTTAGTATCCCAGGAGATGCCTTCTGCTGCCACGTAGGATAGAGTAGGTTATATCAGCCATCCCATGTAACCCTGCAAGAATCAGGAGAAACTGTATAAATAATACACATATATTTAAAGAAATTAGAACACTGTGTGAACAGTGAGAGGCAAACGAACTGAAATTCTGGAGACAAGGGAGCCCATCCAAGTTGAATTGGCCATGACTGGCCATTTTCTAGAATGGGACATTTGCAGAGTTTGATCAGGGACTGAGTATCAAGTTTGGTTTCCACAGCTTTAATGAAATGGGAGGAAAAAGAGAGAGACCTTGGCAGACAAATGGGTATGAGGTTGAAAACCTGGACAGCCTTGAATGAGCAGCCAGTGTTCCCCCATTGGGGCATTATTTGGGCTCCAAGGTTGTGTTCCATAGGCTTGAGGAATAGAAAGCATCTTCTAAAAGGCACAAGGAAA
Source organism: Leopardus geoffroyi (assembly GCF_018350155.1). Taxonomy (NCBI): domain Eukaryota; kingdom Metazoa; phylum Chordata; class Mammalia; order Carnivora; family Felidae; genus Leopardus; species Leopardus geoffroyi. The sequence continues at coordinate 65,982,786 of NC_059334.1, forward strand.
GCTCTTATAATCTTTAAGTGCTTCATAGGCAAAGTCCTACCAGAGGGAGAGGCTGCCTTAAGGACACATTTGTCTCTCCAGCAGACACGCGTCCTATTGAAGCCTCAAAGAAAGGGGCCAAAGGGCAAAGTTCAAAACTTCAAAAGGATAGAGCTGAATATCCTTCATTCTTATTTTGGGATGAGGAAATAGAGACATACCAGGAGTAGAACGAAAAGTCAGGGAAGTCTCTGCATGAGGAAGAAGGGTATAAACCAGAAGTAAATTGACCCTCCCTAAAACACAAATCATAACCTGACTCAGCTATCCCATGTTGCTTGATGGTATTGGCCCCTCACCTTATCTAACCCTAAATACAAAATAGACAAAATATAAACTCACTCCTTAGATTTAATAGAAAACTTGATAAGCAGAAGATAGGATTAATGAATTCAAGGAAAAGTAATAGAAAATATTCAAATTGAAGCATAAAAAGAAAATGAAATGTTAAAATAAAACAAAATAAGAATATAAGGAACATGCAGTGCACATGAATAAAATATATAAATCATTACATTTACAGACATTGAAAATATCTTGTGAAATTTTGAAATTACAAGAAACAATTTACAAATGAGATAAAATTGTCAATTCCTTCAGAATGCAATTTATTAGACTGAAAAAAAAGATTAAATAGAAAATCTGAAGTATTATATGTGAAAAATAATGTTATCAATTGAAAAAATATTTCTCACACAGAAAACTCTATATATGTATGTGTATATTTCTGTGTATATATATATTATATACATACATATACATCATAAACCCACATATATACACACATGTAACAAAGGATTTGTATTTAGATACATATGGGGCACCTGGGTGGCTCAGTCATTGAGCATTCAACTCTTGATTTCAGCTCAGGGTATGTTCCCATGATTCCTCTGCCCCTCTACCCTGCTCACACTCTCTCTCTCAAATAAGAAATAAGAATAAAAAATAAAAAAAGGGATTTGTATTTAGTATATAAAAATAAGACCTACAAATAAATTAGAAACATTCTGACAAACCACTACATAAATGGATAAAATACTTGAATAGGTACCTCACAGAAGAAGAAGATATTTTGATGATGAATAAGCATAATTTTTATTGTAATAAACATTTCACTGTGTATATTTTTAATTAAACATATATTTATATTTATATATAACATATAAATATAGCATACTTTATATTTATTATATATACAAATATAATTTATTATATAGTATATATAATATATAAATATAATATTATATATATTTACTTATAAAAGTTCTCAGTAACATTAATAGTCAGGGAAATGCAGACTAAACTCACAAAGAGACACTACTATACTCCCAACCAGAAGAGGTGAAATTAGAATAACAGAAATTACTTCCTGCTGGTGAGCCTGAGGAACAGGAATTCCCACATAACAATGAGTATAGTGTTAATTAGTACACTCATTTTTGAAAAAGTGAGACTAAAGTGAAACACACACATTCTATGACCCTGTGATCTCATTCCTACATAGCTACCCAAGAGAAAAAAAAGTGCTCATTTTTAATAAAATGTATGCACAGGAACCCAAGAGAAATTAGCACTATGTCCCATAAAAAATATATAGTAAAATTTCCATTCTGTAATTATAATAGTAGAAAGTAGAAACAATATGGGTGTCCAGGGGCACCTGGGTGGCTCAGTCAGTTAAGCATCTGACTCTTGATCTTGGCTTGGGTCATGAGCTCACGGTTCGTGAGTTTGAGGCCAGCATTGGACTGTGCTGACAGTGCAGAGCCTGTTTGGGATTTTCTCTCTCCCTCTCTCTCTGCCCTTCCCCCACTAGCTCACGGGCTGGCGCTCTCTCTCACTCAAAATAAATAAATAAACTTAAAAAAAAAAAGAAACAATATTGGTATCCATAAAAAAAGGAACTAATATAATACATTGTTCCATTCCATTCACACAACGGAACACTGTACAGCTATTCAATAACAGGGATGAATGTCACAAATGTGATTTTGAGCAAAATAAACAGGATATAAAAAGGCACACAACGCGATTCCACCTACACAGAGTTGAAAAACAAAAGTAACATGTGGTACTAGAGATCAAGATAGGTATTATTTTAGTGGAGACGCATGGGAGATTGACAACAGTCTATGTGTTTATCTAGGTTGTAACTCCATGTCACCTTATCAATGTGTAAAATCTCATGAAACTGAACACAAGATTTTTACCTTTTAGCATATGTGCATTAGTGTGCCCGGGCTGCCATTACCAAATACCACACAGTATAGATGGCTTACACAAGAAATATATTTTCTCACAGTTCCACCATCTAGAAGTCCAGGAACAAAGTGTTGACAGGGTTGGTTTCTTCTGAGGGCTCTCTCCTTATCATGCAAATGGCTGCCATATCATTGTGTCCTCCGATGGTCTTTCCTCCATTGCCTACAAATCTGTGTCCAAATTTCCTCTTCTTATGAGAACACCAGTCACAGTGGATTAAGGCCTCCCCTTATGACCTCATTTCACCGTAAGTGCCTGTTTAAAGCTCCTATCTCCAAATAATCACATTCTGAGGTACAGCGAGTTTGAACTTCAACGTATGACTTTTGAGGGGACACAGTTTAGCCTATAATAGTATGCAATTTATAAATCAATAGGTAAGGAAAACATATCAAAATAACGTTTAAAGGGCAGGCAGAAAAAAACCTGGAAATAAAGACTTGGATGGAACAGCTTGGAAGGAGAAAACCAAGAGTTTGTGGTATCACAGATTCAAGGAAAAAGTGTTTTTAAAAAGGGGATGTGTTCACATGTCCCCAGTGCTCTAAAGAGCTGAATGAAAATGAGGATCTGGAAGTGTATATTGGCTTTATAAAAAAGGAAGGTCATCCTAATCTTCAGAAGAGCGGTTTTGCTGGAGTGCAAAGGGTAAAAGACTTATTCAAGTGGGTCAAGTAGGGAAAGGATGATCAAAGAGCAGAATAAGATAGTGGAGCCACTTTATGTGAGAGGTTCACCTGGGAATAAGAAATGAGATGGCAGTAGCTGGACGGAAATATGGGCTTGAAAGTTGTCATGATTTTAGCTTTGGGTTTGGTTTCTTTGTTTTTACAACCAGAGAAGATTTTTGCATTCTCAACGGCTGGTGAAATGCAGGCGACTGGGAGGCAGCAGTTGAAGGTATGGGACCCAGAGGAGACACTTGCTTAGATGCTGAAGAGAAGTTGGGATCCAGGGCAGTGACAGAGCAGTTTGTGTTTGGAGAGATGGGCAGCTCCTGCACTATAGAGTTGAAAGATGGAATAGAGGGGATTTTAACTAGAATCTTATCAGTAGTGGCCAGCCCTCATGATGTTTCATTTGCAAATGATGACAATGAATGCGTCCTGTTCTCAGTCATCCATACTGGATGATTTTCCTCAGCTCTCACCAGTACTTTGGATGTGGCCAGAGGGAAAGACAAAGAGTTGGGGGCAGCCTAGTGGTGTAGAAGAACCATTTTACTGGAATAAAGTCACTTATGCTCACAAGAAGTCAATGTGATACAGGCTAATGTACTTCATGTGTATAGGTTAGCTCTAGTTTATCCAAGAAAACATTGAAGATCCTATTAATTATCTTCCTCACATTCACACGGCTAATAAAGAGTGAGTCAGAATGTGATTCACTCGGATTCTACAGAACTATTACCTTTAACCACTATACTATCGTGAATAAAAACTATTACCTCAAGCAATAATTGTATGTTAAAATATACTTAATACGTGTAACAAAGAATGTGTAATAACAAGAAAGGTTTATAAAGTTAAACAAAAAAATCTCAGATTCCAAAATTAACCACATGATTTTGTCACAACTACATCTAGCATAATGCCAGGCACTTAGCAGATACTCTGTAAATATATGCTGAATAAACTGTGTTTAAAACATAGAAAATACCAAAACAACACAGAACTGAATGGTTTAACATGGTTAATCTTTGGGTAAGGGTGATTACCTTTCCTCTATTTACCATATTTTTGATTAATTGCTATGGAGGGCTTTTAAGGAAACAAACAAAAAAATAGGAAAAATAAACTGGGAACAGTCTTTCCCAGTGAAATTGTACTACCCTCCAATAATTAAGACAGTGTATCCTTTATTATTCTCCACTCCTGTGGCTACACTGTAGGGAATACATTTCTGCAAGTTGCCACTGAGAACTCCCTGTCTGGGGTCTGAATGCCAAGCTGTGGAGTAGATTCTGGATTGATGTAATAAATTGACCCAGGACCACTGCTTTCCATGAAGGGGTAGTACACAGACAAGAGCATATACAGGTCTGAACCATCTGGGGAAAAGCCCTAGAACTTAGACATTTGCAAATCTATTACACAAGTAGCTTCAAGAGTATATAGACTGGTTCTTATAGGCAGGCTTTTTAACTTTCCTGAGAAACCTGCAATTATATGGGGAACTAAGTGAAAATTGTGTGAAGATAGCAGCGAACAAAATCATCTTCTGGTAGAATGTAAATAGTAGTTTTAGAAGAGGAAGGGGGGAAGATGGAAGAGAGGGAAGAGAGAGGTTTAAAGCATTTTTTAATAATGGGCGAAATTTGTTTTCTATTCCATATATCCAGGTGTTTTTGTTATTTCTGGAGCTTTGCAGTGAACTCAACTGCAAATTAACAGAAGAGAATTAATGTTGGCTGAACTAGAGCAAATAGTATGTATTTGCAGAGATTTAATATAGTCCTCAACACTTCCCTCCTGCCTCCTTCCAGCATGCACCCATTTTCCCTGCAGGGAAATCTCATGTGCACATTCAATAGCTCTTCTTTAAATGCTTATTTATTTTCAATTCCTTAATCTGACTGTTAATGCTTGCCCCATTGAGTTTCATTTAAGGTGGGAATTCCTATATTTTTATTACTGAGGTCTTGGAGCTTTAAAGAATCACTTCTTGCTGCATGTAATATTTAGTTTAAGGAAAGAGGATCCCAATGCAGTTTTTAAGTTGAGAATCCCTTCTTCTTTTAAAGTTTATTTATTGAGAAAGAGAGAGAGCAAGGGATGGCAAAGAAAAAGAGGGAGAAAGAATCCCAAGCAGGTTCCACAGTTAGCGCAGAGCCCAATGCAGGGCTCGAACTCATGAACCATGAGATCATGGCCTGAGCCCAAATCAAGAGTCAGATAGATGCTTAACTGACTGAGCTACACAGCACCCCCAAGTTGAGAAGCCCTTCTTAATCAGGGTGCCTGAGGGATGTGCTCAGTCACCACCCACAATCGGTGGGTGTTACAGCTATGCCTTTTCAGAAACATGCAGTTGCCTCTAGTGCTTCTCTTTCATTCCAGTCCCATTCTCTCAGAGCACTGTGTTGAGGACTGTACTGAGGGTAAGTCCTTAGCAATGGGAGTGGCAACCTGGAATGTTTCTATAAAGGACAATTGGACTATAGCTTTCAAATTTAAAAATGAAGTCTTTGGGGCGCCTGGGTGGCTCAGTCAGTTAAGTGTCCAAGTTAAGCTCGGGTCATGATCTCACAGTCCATGAGTTCGAACCCCGTGTCAGGCTCTGTGCTGACAGCTCAGAGCCTGGAGCCTGCTTCGGATTCTGTGTCTCCTTCTCTCTGCCCCTCCCCTGCTCATGCTCTGTCTCTCTCTGTCTCAAAAATAAAATCATTGAAATTTTTTTTTAAAAAAATGAAGTCTTTGATTTAGCAATTCTGAATACAGGTATTTATTCTACAGAAGCGTTTCCAATGTCTTTGTCATAAGAGATGTAAAATTATATATGTATTTGGATATTAGTCGCATAACTGTAATTACAAAATATAGGGAAAAATTGGTTTACGTGTAAGAAGACTGGTAAAATAAATTATGCTATCTTCATAAAACGGAATATTCTGCAGCTGTGAAAAACAATGAGGTCTCCGGGTGGTAGTTTTAAATTAAAAAGTCAGCTATAAAGCAATGTGAGAAAAGAATAAATAAAGATAAGGAAAATACACACACATATATACAACACATCTAGATATATACATACACGCATACATAGATCTCTTGTTTTATATGTAATTACTGAATGATATTATTAAATGCATAGAATACCTTTAGAAAATAAATAAGGCAATAGTTGTTGCTTTCAAGGAGAAGAACTGATTAATCTGGGAACAAAACAGGGAGGGACGCATACTATATACTTTATTCACTTCTGTGGTTTTGAATTTCAGTCAATGTGCATGAATTGTCTATCCAATAGTTAATAAATAAAATGATATTAAGATAAAGTATACAATGATTAGATGCCACTTACTTTAGTATTGTCATCCCAAAGAAACTCGTATAAAGCCAGGGATTGCCTAGGCCTGTATATCCTGTGTATCATCCAGTCACAGGTGGGATGATTAATGTTAGGCAAATGATTTAGCTGTCTTGTAAGAGAATTTTATTGGCCTATTCACTTTAGCATCTTATTTGTTTGCATTTCACACACGCACACACATGCACACACAGTTTTCTATATATGTGTAAATGCATATCTTTCCATGTATATGTGCATATAAACAAAATAATCATATTAATAGCAATAATAATGTTGCAAAAGCCATCTTGAATGTGAAACATTCAGAATTAGGCTCTTTATATGTATGGGCCTGATAAAAAGAATGATCATATCACTGAAAGTCAGGAGAAGGAGAAATCAGATGCTAGGATCTAATCACCACCATTCATTTTATATATTGTTTCAGGACATTAATAATGGCATACAGGTTTAGGATGAGTGGATATTTCTGTTGGGCTGACCCTTTTATCATCATTAAATATTCTCTTTAACTCTGGAAATATTTCTGATCATAAATGTTTCCTTTTTTAATAGTATTAAGGCAATACTAACTTTCTTTTTGGTTAGTATTTCCTTGATGTGTCTTTTATCTTTCTACATCATTTTATTTCCACTTTTTCTATGCCCTTATATTTAAAGGTATTTCTTATTATGAGAGTTATTTTCTTCTTTTCTAAATCCTATAATTTTTATCTTAATTAGAGAACTTGATCTATTTTTATTTAATTAATAATATATTTGAGCTAAATCCACCATCATAATCTATGCTCTGTAGGAATATACATATTTTTTTCATAGTCTTGCCTTCTTTTGAAATAATTATGAATTTTAAAAATCACTCCATTTCCCCTCTAATAGCTTGCCTGTTACACATTTCCTTAATTCACTTCTACATTTCTTCTTGTCTTGTCAGAGTATATCAAAAATTATTACTTTTACCACTTCCCCAACAACAAAAAGATTTTATGACCCTTACTTACAACATATATTAAAACTCAAAAACCATTATTGCCATTGTTTTAAACAGTCTTTATTTATTTAGATCTACATACAGACTCATTTTTTAAAACTTGCTTCATCTTTCATCTGAGATTATTTTTCTTCTAGCTAAATGACTTCCTTTGTATTTCTGTTAATGTGAGTTATTCTAACACAGGTTACTACATCATGGCCATAAACAAAAGACGCAGCCATTGTTCCTTCATTTTGAGTTCAATGAATATTTATTGGATCTGGCTCTTTCTCTAACAGAGGGAGAAGATGGTAGATGAGAAGGAATTGCTTGTAATAGAACAAGGATAACAGACCTGTGGCCAGCTTACTATATTTAAAGTAGAAATAGATAATAGGGGCATAAAGAGGCATAAGTCCTTTTGGAGAAGGCATAAAGAAGGGTAAGTACTTTAAATAGAGGCATAGTCCTTTTGGAGAAGTACAAATAGAGGGAGGAGTAATAATAAACATCATAGAGGAGAGTGATGAGGAGTGTTGACTCTTGTATCTGCAGATCTAAGTTGAAAGTTCAAGTCTTCCCTTGTAAACTGGGTACCCTAAGGGGTAAACAAATAACACTTGTCTAAACTTCCAGTCCCAGTCCTAAAATAAGAAAAATAATATTTCACTTTATGAGATGAATATGGGGATTAAGATAAAAAATAATATATCTAACACAGCACATAGAAGCTCCATAAATCATGCAATTATTAAAAATTCAAGAAAGGCTTCATTTACCTTGTATCATTGGAGTTGCCTTTGCAAAATAAGTCAAATTTTCAGTGGAAAGATATCAGAAGTAGTAATCTACCTGGTGAAGAATCAGCAAGAAAAATGGCCTGAGGTCTGAATGAAATTACTATGTTCAGGGCACAGCAAAGAGTTAAGGCTGTGATGCCCTGAGCTACCTAGTGGGACACAACTCTGCAGGAAGGTGTTTTGGAACTTCATCATGAAGGGCTTTAGGTGCCTTGAGAAGGTAATGATTCATGAAATAGGCAGATAACCTGCAGTGGAGATTTGTGCTAAATGGATAAAGCATCATTATGGATATTTGTATAGCAATGTTACACTTGACCATCTTATCAAACAAGTTCAGACTTTTTTGCTAAAACACATGGCACAGAAAGAAGGAATCATTCACATCTTCTAGTTCTGTGATCCTCTGCCCACAACTCACCTCCAATGCCAGCCACCTTAGATTGAACAACATAATAAAAATTTCAGATGGATTAGAAAAGCTCCATATCTTTTCCCTTAGAAGGTTTTAGACTGGCTAATCCAGATTCCCAATTTCTCATTGACAAGTACCTTTTCTTCCTGTGCAAACAATGGGGAGGAATACATCTTCACTATTCCCCTTCCCAAACTACCCCCAGTCTCTTAAAGAACAACCTTCAGCCTTGTTTGTGCACAGTATATAAAAATCATGCCACAGTTATTATAGAAAACTATTTAGAAACACAAGTTTGCAAATCAAAGATTCATGAAGGGGATTACATTTTCTGTTTTGCCAACCCAGTAGACTGTATTTGCCATCAAATGGCAAATTTATCACCTCTGGTGATGAGCCAAATCTTGTGGAATCAGAACATGACAATCCACCCATGGTTTTGGGTGTAGAGGCAAAGCCCCAACATCTGCAAACAATTCTTGCAATTTCTCTGCCCACACTGCCTTCTTTTCTGTTGGAATGAGTTTACCCTTTCTTATGTCAGTTAATGATTTGAAGGAACCCACAAAAAAAACACTCATTTATCCGTGCTCCAAATCCTTTGCTAGTATTCTGTAAATGCACTACAGTAAGTAACAGGGAATGATCTCAGAAAGTAATATTCTTGTTATACTTGGGGAAGGGGGCAGCAGATGTGGTATAAAACATCAGAAGGATTGCTCTCCTGGGAGCATTTAAGAAGACCCTGTGTGAGGCTTACAGTTTTCAAAGCATTATGGCCAAGATGGCAAATGGTCTGAAAACTGCTGAAAGAAGAATATTGGAGGAAGAGGACTCTTCAAGGGGAATGGAGGGCTGACAGGACGTAAACAAGAGGGTCCTTATTCAGTATATGAAAGGTGCCATGGGGAGGAACAAGTTGGCTTGTTTGATACTGCTAAAAGCCAAAGGTCAGTAAGTATAGTTTGGTGGATATGGTCAGTCAGAGTCATCCAGAAATGGATAAGGATATAGGGAACTCTCTGTGTGAAGGTCAACTAAGGCTACATGGCCATTCATTTGTAAAGCCATAACTGATACTGATACATGTGATTGAACTAAATCACCTTGGAGGTTGTTTCTAACACCAAAGTACTGTTTCTACACTAAGATGTACTTTGGTATATATATAGGGTCCCTTTACTGTTAACACCTGTTTCCTCTTTTTCTGTCCATCTCTTCTTTATGTTTTCAGAGATGTCTAAAATCCAGGAAACCCTTTGATTGGCACTACTGGAGATTCCTCAAGCCTCAGCACAGTTTTTTTTTTTTTTTCAAAATATGTTCTTAGATTCCCCATTCAAAAATCAACCAAATAGCTTATTAAAAATATATATTTCTGTGCCCCACTGTACACAAGCTTAAACGAGATCCCTGTAGATGGGTCCCAGGAATATGCTTTTAACTAGCCTTTTCAGGGGCACCTGGGTGGCTCAGTTGGTTGAATCTGACTCTTGGTTTTGACTCAGGTCACGATCTCATGGTTTTGTGAGTTCGAGCCACACGTTGGGCTCCATACTCCATAGTGCAGGATTTTCTGTCTCCCTCTATCTCTGTCCCTTTCCTACTCATGCTGTCTCTGTTTCTCTAAAAATAAACTAAAAAAAAAGTTGTCTTCCAGGTGATTCTTATACCCAAATAGGTTTGAGAATCATTTCCCTAACCTATTTCTCTCCAGTGTTTTCTGTACTTGTTAATTTTAAACGTCAGGAGTGTCCAAGTGAGAGCAAGCTAGAGCGAGGAATTGAGATTCAGAATGATAAAGGCCTGGTCTCTGAATATATCTAGCTAGTTTTCAGTACCCTTCTCTCCCTCAGGTATTGCATCTAGTGTTCTATTATGTTGAAAACCTGAAACCCAAATATGAAACTTTTCCATTGTCTTTTCCCTGAGAGAGATCATAAAGCGGCTACTCCCAAGAATAAGTTCAGCAGAATGGACTGCTACCTATTAGGGTAGAGGTTCTCAATTGTGGCTGCACATAGACATCATCATTGGAACTTTAATACCTAAGCCAGGTCCCACAGCAAGACAATTAAATCAGAATCTGTAGGGCTGAGGACAAATCATCTCCTTTCTTAGACTGATTCAAGTACCACAATGTTTGTGCTGCCTAAGCACTTTGCATAGAATGTTATTTTTGTACTGATCACATTTTTTTTGGTAATTATTTATGTATAAGTGCCTTCACCCCACCTCCCCATGAGTCTGCAGTGCGGGGACTATATCATCAGCGTAGACATTAGGTACCTAGGACATATGCATATTTAAAAGTAAATTAAATATTATGGAAAAGCCTTGAAATTGCACATGCTGTGAAATAATCTATGGAATATCAAAGTTTAATTTATGCCTCCTGGGAAAAAAATTTCTGAACATATTTTGCAAGTCTTTTTCTCCATTTCTGAGGCTAAAGAATTACTCTAGTATACTTTCATTGCAACTCAGAAGTGGTCTTTTGAGTAACCATTAATAAAATTTCTAAATCATAAACAAACTAAGATTTATCACTTGTCCTAAAGTTGACACTGCCATTATTCTTAATTACTCCCTAACTCTCAGACATTATTCATTATGTCCCCAGAGAGGGGAAATGAGAAGAGAGTTCTGCTTTAAGAAAGAATGAATTCTTCCTGAGGTTACATCTTGTATACTCAAAATATCTCCCCTAGATGGTTATTTATAGTACTCCCTGGGAAAAGCAATGGCAAGTTCTGGTAAACAGTGAATTAAAAAAAAAAAAAAAAGAAATAAACCTTTGGGATTTTGTTAGGGAACCATCACTCCTTTGAAATTACAATAGAAAAGAATTGCTCGACATTTAGCTCTGGTCCTTATTTACAGAGAGGTGGGGGGAGGGGGACGGGGAACAAGCAGCAGGATTTCTCTCCCAGAGGATTCCAGTCGGTGTTACCTGGTGAACTGGGAGAGATACTAGACATCATAGCTCAGAACAGCAGTCTGCATCCTGGAAATACCACCTTGGTATTTTCCTGCAGAGATGGCTGTGGCCTGTTCCATAGTTGTAGAAGTCTTAATGTATCATTCTCCTAAGAAGTCTTCATGTATATGCCCATTTTGAATAATCAGAGTATCATTAGGTTCTAGTTATTGGATAACTTACATGTACCAGGCACTAAGTACTTTAGCATACTGACTCATCTAATCCTCATAAGAATCATGAGAGGTAGCTATTATTTACCCCAGTTTTACAAGTGAAGAAACAGGCTTAAGGAGGTGAAGACTGTGAGTGTCTTACATATTGCATTGCACCACCAATGTTTTATCACACAAATTTTGTAAGTGAAATAAGGCAATATAGTTAGTTTGCTGGGGTACATGGTGGGAGATACCAGAAATACTTTAATAGGAGTATTGCCAGTAGATAAAGCAGGGTCTGCAATGACCAACAGATGATGGCCGACCTATGTTATGTGGTCATCCACAGGTACTAAAAAAGATTTCTGGTCAATGAGATATCAGACTTTCTCACTACGAACCCTACTGGAAAGGCCTTTCAATTGTCAGCCACTGACTCTTTGGTATCTAGTACAGACTAGATCTATCAGAGACGCATCCCAGGACCTCAAAAAGATTGACCGGAAGATTTAGCTGATGACTGTCCAAGTGAAAGAGAGTTCTCTCTTCTATGTGGTAGTGTCCCCTCGGTTTACCATAAAGGGGGAAGTTCAGCTATCTTTTCCACTCTTGAACCATGGGTTTACTCATGTGGTTAGGGGAGGAAGAACAGGTCAGGTATTTAGGCTGTGATAATCTCTTAGTAGTCACATCAGAATAGTGGTGGTTCTGGGGGTGCCTGGGTGGCTCAGCTGGTTGAGCATCCAACTCTTGATTTTGGCTCAGGTCATGATCTCACAGTCATGGGATTGGGCCCTGCACTGGGCTCCACACTGAGCATGGAGCCTGCTTAAGATTCTCTCTCTCTCTCTCTCTCTCTCTCTCTCTCTCTCTCTCTCTCCCTCTGCCCCTCTTCCCTGCCCATGTTCTCTCTCTCTCTCTCTAAAAAAAAAACAGTGGTGGTTCTGAACTCCACATAGAGAACTTAAACTGAGGGAGGAACTTTACTCTCTCAGTGACCCAAAGGATAGGACACTGGTTAAACGCTGTGAGTGAGGGAGTTTAATTATCACTAATAACTATGAAGCTACTGGGCTGCCTTTCTTGCCATCTCATCTTCCTTATTTTGTGCACTTATTTCCTCCCTTTTGTACTTTAAAAAATATTTCTTCTCTCCAACTGGTACCTATTCTTTCTGTCTTCTTTTTGTAGTGTTATCATGATGTGTATTACTTTGCTAGTGATGCCACAACAAAATATCACAGGCTTACACAGAAATGTACTTTCTCATGGTTCAGGAGGCTGGACGGCCAAGATAAAGGTGTCATCAGGGCTGGCTTTTCCTGAGGTCTCTCCTTGGCTTGCAATGGCAGTCTTCTCGCTGTGTCCTCACATGACTTTTTCTTCATGCGAGTGCATCCCATTTCTCTCCTTCTCCTTAAAGGGTGTCAGTCCTATTGCATTAGGACCCCACCCTTATGATTTCATCAAACCTTAATTACCTCTTTAAAGTCCCTATCTCCAATTACAGTCACATTGGAAATTAGGGCTTCAAATATGAACTATGGTATGGAGGAGCACATTTCAGTCCATAGCTCTATGTTTGGATTCTCAGTTTGGGGGCTTATGTACTTTAGTTCTATAGCATAAAGCATTATAAACACACAAAAATATCTACATATACATATACAATGTGAGCAATATCTAACCTTAATTAATTCCTTCACCTTTTTTTTCCTTCAAGACCAAGCTGGAAAGCAGCTGAAGGCACTGAAAGTCTAATTTTTGGTCTAAGAAGGGCAAAAGCTGCCCTATCCCACGAGGATAAGTGGAAATGGCTGAAAGCCATAGAAGCCAAACCATCAGTGATGTAGACACAGAGGTGGGGCGGGGGTGCTGTTGGAGGAACAGGCTGTTGAAGAAGACAGTCCTGAGCCTTAATCCTAGTCCACTCGTTGCCACTTGCTTGGCCAGGAGTGAGTTATTTTCTTACTGTTGATTCCCTTATTTGTGCATGGGTCATACGAATCTGCTCGTAAGGGATACTGCAAAGGCACAGAGGGTGCGGGCAAACATACATGAGTACGTGCACGCACATTAAAGTGCCTGATGCAGAGTAGGAACTGAAAGTCAAAGTCTATGGGCCACATTTTTAGTACACTTTAAAAACCATTTAGATGCCCATGTCTCACAGACACAAACTTGATACGAGGCCCACAGGCAATGTATATATGCAAGTTTAAAGCCACAGAGGAAATACCAGACTTTCACCTTCAAAATAAAGACTCTTAAATACAGAGCCTGGCATCTTCCCTATGTCTTATCAGGAGCTCAGCAGAGTGAGGGAGTTGGGATGAATGCCTTTTCATTCACACTAGGCTGAAGGCTCCTTGAGAGCAAGAATCTCCTCAGTTTTGTTGGCTATTGTACATCTAGAACTTAACACAGTGTCTGGTACATAGATGTTCAGTATTTATTCATGACGGGGTGAAGTCATGCTCACAAGTTGCTGATACATGAGAAGCCTGTAAAGTAAGAGTATGGAAAAGGCCTTTCTCCTTCCAAAAACAGAAAAGTCCTTAGAAGTTGTTCAAAATTGCTTTAGAGTTTACTTCACAAATAAGATATAACCTAGAGGCTTACAATAAAGAAGGACCAAGAAGTTCAGACAAGAAAAAATATTAAAACTTAGTTCTTTCACATCCCATGATGAATGTAACTGCAAAGATGCTTCTTAAAATAATCTTAAAAGCTTTACAGCAGGGTTGGAGAAAAAAATTATGTTAGAGAATAATTTTTGATGGATGAGAGTTATCAATTTTCTAGCCATCAGAAAGGAGGTTCAGAATTAGTTCTATAATATCTGCTATTAAACTATTTCAGCCTAATATTCCTAACAGAAGACACATATCAGGCACAGGAAACAAGTCTTCCTACATTTGATATCTCTGAAGATATTGACCTCGGCAACAATTCTTACATGTAATATAAGTGAACAGATTACAGTCTGCGGGGATGGTTGCCTAGAGCTCAAGAGATAAAGGGAATTTCTGCAGCTGAAAATTGCATGTAGCCTTCCCGGGGGGTAGGGGGGCGAATAATCTCTAATTGTACCTTTAACATGATTTTACATGACCTAAAACACATTTATAAGAACCAGCCGGCATTTTCATGCCTTTCATTTTGGGTAATTATTTTTATAGCTGGAAGATTTTTAATGTCTCTCTAGCTGTAAACACTAGAACTTTTGATTCTCAGATTCTTCTCTGCTTGAGAAAAAAGAAAAGAGGTGTTGTTGCACAAATCATTTTCACAGAGAAAATAAATGCTCCAAGATGATTAGGAGAGAGAAGGCTTAATTAACACAGCTTGAGGAAGCAACCCTGTATCTGACATGGCCATGGGAGTCAGAGTGACTTTGACACACTAATTCTATTTGCAGGTATCTGCAGGTGGTTGGCTGGGTACATTCACTGAGTCCACTGATACAGCTATGTGACTGGTCGCCCTGCTTCCATATTCATGTTCTCTAAATCCATTCTCCACACAACAGCCCAATGATCTTTTAAAGGAGATCTCTTCCAGTGGCTGCCCCTTACATTCAGAATGACCCCAAAATTTCATCCCATGGTCTACCTGGTTACCGTCATATCATTAGGCTTCCTTTGACTAGGAAAACTTAAGAAAATCTTGACAGAGAAAAAGTGTAAGCTTGGGATTTAGATCCATGTATATGACAACAATTTAATAGGTTTGACCTAGAAACATGACAGGCAGGATTCCAGTAGCTGCTCTGTCAACAAGTTCTTCTGTTCACTCCTTCACTCTGATGATGCATGTAGAATATTCAGCCCTACAGATCTCTGACGAGCCTTATTTACTTTTTCCTTCTAACAAGAATGGTCCTAAGCCCCTGTACTAGAAGGAGAGATTGCCACCGGAACGGATTCTTTCAGATCTGGAAAATCTCAAAGACATATCATGTCTACTCTGATTGGCTCTGAATAGGGTATTTTTAACGCCCCCCCCCAACTCAATGTTAAAAATCAACAGCCTACACCAACGTTCTAAACTGTTCTGACTTTCGGAAGCATATCAACATCAAGCAAAAGACAGCTATCTGTGGGTGCAAGTAATCAGCATGGTGTGGATGGGAGGGGCACCTGGGCTCAGTCAGTGTGTCCAGTTTTGGCACAGGTCATGACCTCACAGTTTGTGGGTTCGAGCCCCATGTTTAGCTTTGTGCTGACAGCTCAGAGCCTGGAGCCTGTTTCGGATTCTGTGTCTCCCTATCTCTCTGTCTCTCCTCCATTTGCGCGCGCTCTCTCTCTCTCAAAAATAAATAAACATTGAAAAAAGAAACCGATTTGGGATTTTTTAAATTCTTCCCATTGTATATTTGATTTTCTTTTTATTTGTCAGTTTCTACTTTATCACTGTTATTCCTTTCCTTCTACTCTTTTGGGGCACCTGTTTCATGTCATTTTCTAAAATTCTTTGGATGACTCATTAAATAATTACTTTCCAGCTTTCTTAATTTTTAAAGTATTTGTTTAAGACTATAAATTTCCTCTATTCACAGATTTATCTGAATTCCTTTAATATTGAATATTCCATTTTTTGTTCCAATGTCCTACTCATGACCATTAAACTACAAGTTTTAATTTGTCATATCTTCTTTCACTTATAACTCTTAATTTACAAATTTTTGGCAGGTCTCTGTCAGTGCATTAGTATTTCAATTATGTGATGTTTGTTGAGAATTGAGCAGTGGCTTAAGACGTAGTCGATTTTGTTAAAAAGATCTTGCGTGCACTTGAAAACAGTATGTATTCTTAAATTGTTCAATTCAGTGCTGAATGTCTGCCTAGGTATATCAAGTTTGTTTTCAGAGTTTCCATATTTTATTGAATTTTTTTGACTTTTCTGCCACATACTGAGAAGGCTATGTTCAAGTTTTCTACCAGAATTATGGATAGATCAATTTTTCTATTCAATTACACATTTTTGCTTTACATATTTAGAGGCTGTATCATTTTGTGCATATGCATTTAGAATTATTATATTTTCTTGGTGAATGAATTTTTCATCATTGTGAAATTATCATTGTTTATCTCTAATAAAGATTCTTACCTTAAAATCTGAGTCTTCTGATATAAATTTACTACGGCAGCTTTCTTTAACCATTTATATGATTTGTTTTAATTCCTTTGTCTTTTCCACCTTATACTTAAGATGGGTCTATTGTAAGCAGCATATAGGTGAGTTTTTGCCCTCTGGTTGGCAATTGTAATGGGTTGAATATTGGTCCTCAAGGAGATACATGCAAGTCTAAATACAACCAAAAATCTAAGTGATTTCCATAGTTACAGAAATCCTTTTGAAACACGAGGTCCATTTGACATTGCATCATATGTGATATGAATGGCAGGAAAGGAACACATAACAAAGTTGGACTTCCAATGAATATGAGTCTGTATTTCTGGCTCTTCACTTCTAGCTTCTTAAAACTGTTATTTCTATACACTGTTATAAACAGCTGAATAAATCTATGTCTGAATACATTTTCAAATAACCATTAATACTTAACTAAATATTTTCTTCAAATTATGAGATAAACAGACCTTTGCACATTAAAATCTGTGTTCCTGAGTCTGTGCTAGAACTCAGGGCATATTTTCCACCAAAATATCTAACCACGTGTAAGCAAACTTCAAGGCATCACCACATCTGTTGATTGGAAGAATGCTCATTCAAAATCAGGTCGGATATTATTCTATTTCATCTGCTGTGTTACTTGCTATTTCTCCTACTAGTATTTCTATCCATGCCACTGCAGTCTTCCTTTCATCCTTTTTCTATCATATTAGGTTTGCTTAGGGTTCCATAAATATTCCTGCTACTAATTATATGAGTTGTGTGACAGCTAATGGCTTATCTTATTTATAGTCTTTGCTTTTTAGAGTAAAACAGGAAACCATCCAGGGTAGTGATTTACTCAGCTTCAGCGCGCAAGGTACTCTAGTCCTATTGAAGAAGAATAATTGTTATGATTATTTAATGATATATACAACATCTGTTATTAGCTATTTATTGATATATGAATACTTGAAATCTGCTACTTCTGGTGCCAGTGAGAACAACTCATTTTTCAATCAAATATAATTGCCAATGCTGGTACATGGAGAGGAATTTAACTTTTCTCATCAGATTTATTGGCTAGTACCATTCTTGCCAGATCTCATACTGGCGTGTAATCTATATTAATGCCAAGGTGTTATATTTATAGCTACGAGATAAAGCCTAACTTCTAATGTGCCAATCTACAGGAGCAAGAAAAGTACTAGGAAAGGAGATATGTTGAAAACAGTGATTTATATATTATTTTGGAATCAACTTTGGAGGGAATAACCTGAAGAGTAATGTTTCTTGGTAGTCTGTCTCCTGTGGACTCAGAAGAACAGCGACCACATACAAAGGATAAACCTTCTAACTTCTCTGAATGTCTACGTTTGGTCTTTACTGTAGGGCCATCAAATAGGTCAAAATGGAACAAGATAGTTGGGCAGAGGGTCTAAATCACTCATCCATGAGTACTGGGATTTAGATCCACATCTGATTTAGTGAAAAAGAGAACGGAATTTGTTAACTTCCAACATCCTTAATTTTGTAATTAGAATTACATTCTATACAGAATGGTAAATAACACCAGGAAAAAACATCAGAATTTGTCAGGGTATAGCATCATAGCCTTAAGACACCGGGATGCCTGAGAACTCCATCCCTCTGTTAGACATGGGTCTGAAATGGTCGGTCTTCTAAAAAGAAGTTACTGGGAAAATCTGGGCTACCGTGTTGGAGGAAGGGGTGGAAACTACAGAAATTCACAAGGGTTGTTGGTGCTGTTTTCTTTCCAGAAGTCTCAGCTGTTGTGATTTAGAGCTGTGTTCTTGCTTTTATCACTATTAATTTTTCTTTGATAGCTACAAGCTCTGTGAATTGAGACAAACTCAACTTTATTTGGCTTCATTTCCTTTCTATAAAATATGGGATAATAATAGTGTTTATTTCCAAGTGCCATTGTGAAGCTTAAATAAGTCGTGTGACTTAAAACAGAGTCGGAGACGAAAATTTGACTGTTAATGATACTTCCCATTATCACTATCATGCTGACTACCATCACAGTCATCAGCAGCCGCATTATCTACCTAACTACAGCTCTTTTGATCAGTGAACATCCTCATCACTGATCCTCGGCCTTGCATTCTGAGTTTTACACAGTTGATGTGCAAAAGTGGAGGATTTGCACCCCTGGTATGTTTCTTTCTGGCTAGGTGGTAACGGCTTGTTATTTCTACATATATCAAATAAATGAAACAAACACTACTACTCCATTCACAAAGGGTTGGACCAGGAAATGGCTGTGAGTTGAAGGCTGGAGGAAATCACACCTGCTGAAAATACAGTAGTCCCCGTTACCAACAGTTTGACTTTCTGGGGTCTCAATTACCCTCAGTCAATGATGGTCCAGAAGCAGATGATCCTCTTTCTGACATATGGTCAGAAGGTCAATACTAGCTTAACAGTACATCACAATGCCTACATCATTCACCTCACTTCAATCTCATCATATGGCCATTTTATCATCTCATGCCATTGCAAGAAGGGTAAGTACAGTACAATGAGGAATTGTGTGTGTGAGAGAGAGAGACCACACTCACATAACTTTTATTATAGTGTATTGTTAAAATTATTTTATTATTAGTTATCATTGTTAACCTGTTACTATGACTAATTTATAAACTAAACTTTTCCATAGGTATATATGCATAGGAAAAACATAAATATAAGGTTTGGTACTATCTGAGGTTTTAGGCATCCACTGGGAGTCTTAGAATGTGTCCTCAGTGGATAATGGGGGACTACTGTACAAGCGCATGCACACACTGGGGGAAAAGGCAAACTTCAGCGACCTCCTAACTCATTTCCTTTCTTTTCTGAAAAGTCTTTATTCTAATCCTGCCCTTTTCTTGCTATTTCTTCTTATCCACTGCCTGATTTATCCATTAGCCTAATGCTGCAACCCTGAACCCTTATGCAATGAAGAAAATTAGTGCAATGGTATCTTCTAGCTCCAGAGCCCCTGCAGTTAATGGCTTTTCATTAGTCCCATCTACTTAAGCTGGTAGTCAAATCTTGTTCCTTGGAACAACGTTGCATCATTTATCCAATTTGTTATCATCTCCTCATGACTTTGTTTTTGCCAGCATTAGTGAAGATAAAATACACCTCCAGTCTAGATCATAAATTTTCAACACTAGGTCCGCAAGTTCAATTCTGATGCCCTCAGTCAGACCTTATTGACATATTAAAGGAAATATAGATCTCATTTTTTTTTATCCAGAAGCCTAAAGATACAATTCTTTGAAGAGTAGAACACTGTGAACCAACCTATTTTGGACCTCAGAGGAAACATTTCAGATTAAGAGTGAAACTTATTCTATGCAAATTATTTCATCACATAGAGCAATCTATTCATCTCCATAACCACTTACTTTAAGATACAAATGTAATATGTATTAGAAATTTATTCTTAAAAGATGCTTCTTAGAGACACCTCAATTGGACCTGAATTGGGTTTTGCATGATATGTCATTTCTATTTCTTTGCTTAGTTAATCCCCTTACTTGGCAGATGCATTCCTAGGAAGCTATTACACTTCCCTCAAATGCCTTAGAACTTGAAGAGAGAAAGCACTAGAATTTTAAGCCAAGCTTGGACACCCACACAAGCTAACATGGTACCCAGCCTCCAAATGTGGCAGAAGAGTGAAGGAATAACATATGTTTCTGGGACAACATATTCAATAAAATGTGAGTTACTGATGGTTGTATGAACAGGGTAAAGTAGGAAATAGCAATCATTTGCTCGTGGTCAGCTGTGCCCCATATCTCACAAGATGGAGTATAGGGACCAAGACAGGTCCATGACTTGAAATGTCACAACTTAGCCTTTTGTTGCTTCACCAGTAGAAAAGATGAAAAAAAATAGGGAAAATACATAAAGGCAGATATATAGATAAATAGGATTTGGAGATTATGTCTTTCTCTTTAGAAGCCTATGTACAGAGATTAAAAAAGAACTGTGGTGCCAGGAATCTATAAAAATAACTAGTGAATCAAGAGATAAAGAAGTATTATTTAAATGATTGTGCTTACTGCACTGTGCTTAGGACTGTGGAATGACTCATGTCTCTATTTTCAAATGAAGTATAGTCTAGGTGAGGGGGCAACACTAAACTTTGTGAAAACAATTAGGACTCAGAATTGGTGCAACAGGTTGAAATTATCAGAAAATGTTGCCAACAATAACACCCTTACCCAGATCAGTAGACCATCATGTATATAGTCATTTGAAAAGGAGGAGGAGGAGGAGGAGGAGGAGATGATTCAGATACAAAAAACCTGTTTACCTGACAACCATATGCAATGAATCCATTTCAAACTGTACCAAGAAATACTCTTAGCCCTATGTCCAAAGGGTTCTCTAGAAAGAAGGATGCACATATTATTTGCTGCACGGATGTGATGGTTGTGTGCTGTGTTCGTTGCTGGGTTTACATGTGCTGGGTCTGGGTTTTTCTGACAGGAAGTTTACCTGCTAAGTCTTCCTCTACACCTTTAGTTGCACCACACACATCACCTGAAATGCCTTCCCCTTTTTTTTCCACCAATCCAACCTTTTCTCATCCTGCAGGGTACATTCAAGTTCTTGAGTGGAGTTATAACGATCTTTGTTTTTCATTTGTTTGAGTGTTAATCTTGTCTCCCCCTCAAATCGATTTTTAAAATGTCTTGTTTATCAAATGCTTTCATTTTACTAATAATCACAAATGAAGCTTGGTTTTTCATTTATTTTCATAATGGTACAATCAGGTGACAAGCGTTGGTCAATAGATTGATGGAATAGGTGCAAAAGTAATCTTCCAGAGTGATCTTAGAAGCCCTTGTTAAAGACGTGGAGTACCAAGTTCAAAGCCTGGAGCCCTGAGTCAGTACTGTTAGAAGTGTGCCTAGGAGTCCTCATCAATGAGCAACATCCAAGTGAAATTTTGTGCAAATGATAAACAAAGTCTTAGATTTTTAAACCATTAGAGTTTATATACTCTATGGTGATATACTCCTTTTTTTGGTTGTTGTTAATTATATGAGTTGGTATGCACACAGCACTTGGACCATGATTGGCACATAGTAAGTGCTTAATAATGCTAGTTGTTGTTATAATTATTACTAAGTAGTTACTATTAGTGTGATCCTTTCAACTAAAGTTTCATGAGTATTCTCTAAATACAAAGCATGTTTCGAACACTGTTGAAACATTCAGTTAATAAGCACTGTCTTTGTTATTAAGGAGTTCACAGCCTAATAAAAGTAAAATAATAATGACAGCAGTACAATATCTACCATTTATTAAGGCTTGCCTGAAGTGTGCTACTATTGCTTATCTTTCTAAATATTAACTCCTTTTTTCCTTAAAATAACTTTATATTAAACCTACTTTACAGCCAGTAGAATCTGGAGCAAAAAGGGATTCAACACAATGCCAATGCTGCAGAGCTGACAATTGGAAGGGCCAGAGTTGGCATCCAGGGAGTCTATTCAGCGCCTATATTTTATTTTCCATGCCATGCTGCCCATGAGAAGTATGTGAATTAATGGAGCTGTGATCCACCACAGATGTGATAAAGACACTTTATTGAGGAAATGACAGTAGAATAAAACTTGACAGATGAGTAGAAGTTTACCAGGTGCACTATAGTGTTAAGGATATAATTTTAAATTAATTATTTCCTATGGATTGATTAATAAACCTAATTTTAGGAAGCATTAGGCTCCTTAGTCTAAAAGTCTAAAAGCTTTAAATTAGTGACGACTCTTGGTTGTAAGAAGGAGAAATCCAAACTGTACTTAGAAACAATACTTACAAAAAGGAGTCAATTATGAAGTTGTATGTAAGATTCAAATGATATAATCAGGACAATGTCTCTTTGTCTGCTTTTATTTTTTTGAAGGCTTTCTTCCCTCCATATTTGGTGGGAAAAAAATGGACATTAATTACCCGGGCTCATATTTTACAAGACTATTAACCTCTGTGGGAAGAGCAATGAGAGAAACATTTTTCGCACACCACTTCCCCCTATGTAGACAGGAAGACTCATTGTCTAGCCTCATTTTCATATTATTAGAACCATGTGATTGAGCTCCAGCCAATGAGTTGTGGAAGAAAACGTCTATATCCATTCAGACCTTGCTCTTAAAAGTATTTTTCTGTGTCTTACAGCCTCCCTCCCTGCTGGTGCAGTGACCTAAAAGGCCACGTGTTTCGTATGGTGAAGTCACAAGCAAAAGTGTAAGCCAACCCAAATTAGGCTTCTCTTGCCCCGTAACTCTGTTTTGCCAAGCTTCTGAAATGTCAGGTTCAAGTTATTGCTGCAGCCTATCCTAGTTAATACAACTACCTGATTGACATAAGTCTCAGAGAGAAATCTGGATGTGCTGACTTGTCTTACATGCCAATTTCTGAATTGAGTACTATAGCAAAGGTTTAGAATACTCTGCAAGGCCAGGCCCAACTTGGAACCACCTAACAGTAAACTATACAAATTATGAGAGAAGTCAGAATGCAAAGGATTAGAGATGGAAAAAAGTTAATTGTCCACTATGTATTTTATAGCCTTTATTTGAGTGATGTTGGGTAACTCATCCTAAACACATTTGCCAATTTCCTAGGCCATTGGTAACCACATCCATATTCACCAATATCTGAAAGAACAACCTTTTAAAAACTGAATCTGTGATTTATTTCCATAACACGAATCCATTCAGCACTTTAGTGCGATAAGCATTTTTTTCTGCCTGAAATTTTTCTGCCTACCCACATCTCATTTCATGTCTAGGAGTTAATGCTGCTCAATTCAGTTGTCTTATTCAAATATAGGAAGATGTTATGTACATTTCTTATTTTTTAATAACACTGTCATCTGACTTTGTTTTTATTAAATATTAATACATTTGTCTTCAGAAAAAATTAAATTTCTTTCCTTGCAAATCCCATGGAAGTAGAAACTTAAATTGAATGGATCATAGTTGGTATTGTGTTTGAGGGAATCTCATCTACATTAATCCTATTCTGGGGCCAATTTTTATTATAGGAAATATCTGTGCACTTAGTAAGTAGGCAAGGAATATTAGAATTCAAAGTACACAGAAATATTCAGTCCTTCTTCGTACTCTGGGTTGTAGAGTGCAATCAGAGGGATCTTTAAAGTCATATGATTTTTTCTCACTTTAGATTTCAGACTTTTTAGGAAAACTCTACTTTCACAATGGGGCAGAATCTTAAAGAGCAACACCCGACATAGTATCGATTGTTCTTCTTAAGCTGCATTTTTCTTTATGCTCTAAAACTGTATTTGCATTCATACTACAAATGGGTACTGAACTGAATGCTGAGAACTATTATACAGTAGTCAGAGGCAGGGGAGCAGGGCACATCTAAATGCCCAGATCAATAATATAAGCAATAAGTTAGTTTGCAGAATTCAAAAGAAAAACATAATCTCAATTGAGAAGAATGCTTTTATTTTTTTTTTTTAATTTTTTTTTTTTTCAACGTTTATTTATTTTTTGGGACAGAGAGAGACAGAGCATGAACGGGGGAGGGTCAGAGAGAGGGAGACACAGAATCGGAAACAGGCTCCAGGCTCTGAGCCATCAGCCCAGAGCCCGACGCGGGGCTCGAACTCACGGACCGCGAGATCGTGACCTGGCTGAAGTCAGGCGCTTAACCGACTGCGCCACCCAGGCGCCCCGAGAAGAATGCTTTTAATACCTCATGAAAGAGAAGGCATTTAAAACAGCATGAAGAATGGGTTTATACAAGGATAGCAATTAAATAATAATGAGGTACTCTTACTGGAGACATTCAAACATAAGTGAGGAAACCATATACCAGAATTGCTTTAGAAAGATATGGGCATCGGATGGAGGTTTGAACTCAACCAACACCACCACCGCCACCACCGTTATCAACATCATCCATTAGAAAATCTATTCTCAATATTCTTGTATGAAGGTTCTTTGTTAACATTTATGAACATGTATTAAATATTAGTAAGCTAGTTCCATGAACCAGCACAATTCTTGCTCATGACATGCCTGTGATAACAGTTTGGTGCTATTATCCTTATATGTGTATGTATGCATGTGTTCAGAAACTTTTTAAACCGATAAAAAAGGTTACAGAATAATTACAATTCGCATGCCCATACTTACTGACTGCTCCATTCTCTCCCTGTACACAGGCTCCATATACTAAACCATTCAATAATAGGGTGTATCCATAGCAACACCTCCAAATATGCATCTCAAGAAGAATACTGCAGACTCTATCTCTTGATGTCAAGGATATTCTCCCACAAGACCACAACACAACTACCATACATAAAAAGATCAACGTTAATTCAACTCTATCCTATGATATTCCATCGATTTTCCATTTCCAGTTGTCTGAAAAACCTTATTTTTTATTTCTTATTTTTTAAATTTTTTAATTTTTTTTTTTTTTTAGAGAGAGACATAGTGCAAGTGAGAGAGAGGCAGAGAGAGAAGAGAGAGGGAATCCTAAGCAGGCTCCGCCCTGCCAGCGCAGAGCCTGATGTGGGGCCCAAACTCATGAAACTGTGAGATCATGACCCAAATCAAGATCAAGAGTCAGATACTTAACTGACTGAGCCACCTGGGCGCCCCCATTTTTTTTTAAATTCAAGATCCAGTAAAAATTCACATGCTTAATTTGCCAGTTATATCCTTTTAGTCTTTGCAGTCTCAACTAGATCATGAGCATCCTACATTGCTTGTAATATCGAATACTTTGATAACTCCAGGTCATTGTTCTAAAAAGCCTTCCACATTCTTGATTTGCTGACAGTTTCATATTGATGAGATTCAAATCATATATAGTACTTGTTTGGGCAAAGCTCTGAACAGCAGCTCCAAGATCACTTCTGAAAATAAACTTTCTGTTGTTCCCTCATTAGCTCAAATACTCTTCTCTCTTTCTCTCTTCTATGTTTGTTCTCCAGCCTCCCCTGTAGAAACTTTCTTTATCTGGTACTACAGAAATATGCGATCACTAATTTTCATGTACTAAGAGCTGGAAATGAGTGCCCTTCTAAGATATAGGAGAAACACGATTAATATTTTTAAAGAAAGAGTAAAAACAAGATACACTGATCAACTTCATTACCTATTAAGTTCTGCTGTATTAGCTACTAAGTCTTGAACTTAATAATGGGAATGAAAAGATAAATTCCTTTATAGTAAGGCTTAGTAGACCAAAATAAATACCAGATGGACTGCATTTTAAACATTAAAAAAAAAAACCTGTAAAACTCTCACCAACATGTAGATACATTGCTTTCATAACTATCAGGAATTTTCTAAAAATACATGCAATTAAGTAAACCAGAAGAAAGAAATTGAAAAATTTAAATGCTGACATAATTATTCTCATATCAAAACACATAAACTAAATTAAATGGCAATTAAAGCCAAGAAGAATATTTACTAAAATATTATAGAAAAATTTGATTATTCTCTAAAGAGCTTACATATCAACAAGTATTATTTACTAAAATGTCAATAGGTAAGTAGGAAAAGGGAATAATGTGATTAACAAAAAAAGTACATATAAATAAAATATACTAAAAATGTATTTTAGTATACATTTTATACTGAATTAAAAAATTAATAAAAATTAATTTTATGAATATTTAAAGAGTTAAAATAGTGGTATATTTATCTAGCAAGAGTGCAAAGGTTTTTTACAAATTGATCACTTACAAGCGTGCAAGTAAATGGTACTTCCATTTATCTGTACTGTGAATTTAAATATTCCCATTGCTCTGTAGGAAACAAACCAGGCATATTCTACCAACAGCCTTAAGAAACTCTATACCATTTGACCTATTATTTAATTTTATAGGAATCTATCAAAATAATAAGAAAATCTAGCAAAGAATTATATAGATTTTCTGCAAAGAAAATATATAGATTTACACAAATATATAAATTTACACAAAATTCTAGTGTAGCTATAAGATGTCAGAATATTATGTTATTAAGAAATTCTGGTGTGCCTAGTGGCTCAGTTGGTTGAGCATTTGACTCTCGATTCTGGCTCAGGTGATGATCTCTGGGTGGTGAGATAGAGCCCCATATGGGGCTCCATTTTAGGCATGGAGCCTGCTTAAGATTCTCTCTTGCCCTCTCCCTCTGCCCCCCACCCCATCATGTCCGTTCTCTCTCAAAAAAAAAAAAAAAACAAAAAATGTCTACCTTGAATGGGAAAATTATATCATACTAATAAAAATATATAATATGAATGTAGTATGATATTATTTATTAATTATAAACATATACTTTTATTAAGTAAATATTCTGGCATTAACTGTGAAAGTAAGATTTTGAGGGCTTTCGTTTGTTTGTTGTCTCCTTTTTTGTGTTCTCCAAACTATTTCCAATGATCATATCTGAATTATATCTGACTCTTTTAAAAGAATAAATAAGATTAAAAAACATTTAGATGCTGTCAGATATATATAGTAGCTGGAGAGCGGCTTTATGTTAAAGGAGGTAAAGGCCACAACTAGGGCGTAATGATTTGGTAAAATGATTTTGTTTTTTGAAATAGCAGCAGGTGCATCAAGTTTTTCTTTCCATTCCTCAGTTGTTTAACTATGCTAACATTTGACTGCATCTCAACCATATGGACATGCTTACTTGTACATTAGCCTGGTGTTATTTGTCAGGCTCAGCTAAAGTCTCACCAGGCAGGCTGGATGCTTCTTGACATTTATATCGAGGTCTGTCCAAAGGAGGCATCATGTCAGTGACTGATTACTTGTGGGAACTCTGGGGAGTTTTACATTTTATATATTTCTTCTTCCCTTGGGAAATATGGCATTATCTGTGTCCACCTCTATTTGGCATAATAAAGGCTTTCTAGATAAATACATCATAAAATTGTCATTTTCAAAATGTCCATTTTTTTTTTTTTGGTCTTAAAATGAAGTTGTGTTTTCTTAACTGTAACGTTTTAGAAAATTCAGTTATATTCTCTAAGGTTTAATTTTGAAACTGACACACAAATACACAATCTGAGTAGCTTAATACTTATTAAATAA
The DNA here is from genome assembly GCF_018350155.1 of Leopardus geoffroyi. Classification (NCBI taxonomy): domain Eukaryota; kingdom Metazoa; phylum Chordata; class Mammalia; order Carnivora; family Felidae; genus Leopardus; species Leopardus geoffroyi. Next base: position 66,010,667 of record NC_059334.1, read on the forward strand.
ACCACATTTGTATTCAAAGAGTGCCCCACAATTAAAATTACCAGCCCAGCCCAGATAGCTTCACCAGAATTTGGCATTAAATATTTATAGAAGAAATAACACCAATTCTAAATAAATTATTCCAAAAATATAGTAGAGTAAGAACCATTTCCAACTCATTTTTATGAGGCCAGATAATAGAATAACTTTGATGCCAAAACCAGACAACATTATAAGAAAATAAAATTACAAGCCAATATTCATCATGAATTTAAATGCAGAATTCTCAACAAAATAGTAACATATCAAATGAACATTATACAAAACTGAAAAAAATTTTATACCAGGAATGCAAAGTTAATATGTGTAATTAGATAAATATAGCTTACTGCATTAGCAGAATAAAGTGTATATAAAAATACCAGCTCAGTAGATGTAGAAAAAGCATTTGAAAACGTCAACACACATTTATGATAAAAAAGAAACCTCAGCAAGCCAGAATAAAAAGAAACTTGCTCAATCTCATAAAGCACACATATGTATGACCTACAGCCAACATAATATTTAATGATAAAATATTAGAAGTGTTCTTCTGATTGGGAACACAGCAAGGATGTTCACTTTCATCATGCCTTTTAAACATTACGCAAAGGGTTTATGTATAACAAAAAAGTTTAAAAAACAGACAGGAAAGAAACAAGTAAAATATATTTTTCAGGCAGTAGCTATTTATGTGCAAAACCTTAAGGAAGGGCCAAAAAAAATTCCACAATTTAACAAGTGCATTTATGAAAGTCACAAGAAATAAAGTAATTAATCAGTATACATTTATCTCTGTAGACTAGCAATAATAATTGGGATATTAAATTGAAATACATGATTTGTCATTACTTAGACAACATAAAATACTTAGGATGAATATAAGAAAAGATGTGCAGGAAAGAATTCTACACTGGAGAAAAGATGAAACATTGCTGGAAGAAACTAAAGCAGGTAGGAATACACGTAAAGATAATCCTTATTAATGCAGTGAAAGATTCCATATTGTTAAGATGTCAATTCTCTGCTATTTGATCTCAAGATTAAATTTAATCTCATTCAAATCCCAGCAGGCTTTTTTTCCCATCAATATTGACAAATTTATTATAAAATTTATATGGAAAATGAAAGAACCTAGAACTCCCAAATTAACCTTGAAAAAGAAGCACAAAATCGGGGGATTTACACGATCTAATTTCAAGATTCATGTAATGCCACCATGAACAAAATAATTTGTTAGTAAGGACAGAAAAATAGACCAGGGGAACCCAAGGAATGATCGCACGGAGGTCTGCTTTTTAAAAGATGCCAAACAGCTGTCGGTTCACAAACTGGCCCCGCCCCCTGCCCCAACCCATACCTGGAGGGTAAGGAGCCACTGAAAACAAGGCTGGCCACTTCACATTGGTAGGTGACAGCCTTAAAAAACAAGGGAACTTGGGGCTCCTGGGTGGCCCAGTTGGTTGGGCGTCCAACTCTGGCTCAGGTCGCAATCTCACGGTTTGTGGGTTGTAGCTCCAAGTGGGGCTCTGTGGTGACAGCTCGGAGCCTGGAGCCTGCTTCGAATTCTGTGTCTCCCTCTCTCTGCCCCTCGCCTACTCATGCTGTCTCTCTCTGTCTCTCAAAAATAAAAGAAAACATAAAAAGAAAAAAAAAATTTAGAAAAAACCAGGGAACTTACTTACCGGGCTTCTCTTGGCAGTAAGATGAGTAGATCTCCCTGTATGCTCTCCAGACTCTTACAACTTCATAAATAGACCTTAACTGGGGTCAGCCGTGCCTCCCTTCCAAGCTGTCTCCACAATACCTCACTCTCTTAAGGCTGCATCCTTGTAAACAGCTCCCACATGGGAACAATGGGCAGAGCAAAAGTTCCAAAGACAGGTGAGGGGGCGGGTGAGGAGCCTCTGATTGCCCGGGGCCAGCTTTCAGGTCACCCAGAGGTCACATCTACAGATGACCTCCTCCACAACAATTCAAAGGGGAAAATAGTTTTTCACTTACGGTGCCAGAAGAATTCAGTATTCCTAGGGATGAAAAATAAACCTCAGCCACTACCTGACATTACACTCAAAAATTAATAGGGGACACTTCATAGACATGAATATAAATCCTACATTTCCAAACGCCCAGGGAATACCACAGGAAACTAACTTTACAATCCTGCAAGAGAATATCTTTACTTATCTGGATAAAATAGAACTGCCATAAGTTAAAATAAATTAGACTGCATCAACATGAAAACATCAACGTTCTCAAGAGACCCCATTGAAAAGGAGTAGGCAAGGCACTGAAAAGAAAGACCTACATCTGTCAAAAGGCTGTCATCCAGAAGGTAGAAAAGCACTCCTCCACATCAGTAAAGAAATACAAAGTATACAATATGAGATGGCCAAAAGACTTGAAAAGACAATTCAAAGAGGCATATTTACATATTCTTAAATAAAACTGGCATTAAGACGTGCATGAAAAAGTATTCAACATCATTAGTCATCAGTGGAGACGCATGATTTCTACCTCACACCCACTAGAATGCCTTCGGTTAAATGTCTAATGTCAAACATTAAAAAGTCTGTAGAGCTTCTGTCTTAGAATTATAGAGTAAATACAGTTGCCACAAAGAGGAGCTAAAGGAGGAAATGTTTATGGAGTGGGGATGGGACAGGAAGCCACAGAACAAAACAGAAATGCAGTCAGAGAAGTAGGAGGGCAAAATGGCAGTGGAGAGCACTTGTCAAGGAAAGGAGCTGCAAAGAGCCAATCAATGACTCATCCTGGCGGAAAAGTCTCAGGAGTGCCTCCTTAGGCCGCACCTTGGGCCCTTCAAGAAATCAATTGATCACAGAGGAGTGCAGATAAAGCCTGGCGAGAAAGTAAGGGATTAATGTTAAAAGGAGAAAGAGAGGAAAATAGTCTATGAAACTCTCCTGAAAAGTATACACTGTACGAAAGAAACAAGCTAAAAGTATTGCTTGAGGATATATCCAATCGGAGAAAATCTCTCACAGGAGAAAAAAGTCAAGCTTGTTTATAGGTGGGGGAAATAACTAATAAAAACAAAAACAAAAACAAAAAAAAACCAGGAGTTTTGATGATATAAGAGAGAGAATATTGACAAATCCCGGAACAAAGTTTCAGAGAAGTCAGAAATAAACGAGACTAGGAGCACACATGGAAAAAGTTCACCAGGTTGTTGAAGATGCAGAAGTGGCATTTTGTGGCCCCTTCCAAAAAAGGAGAGCTTTGTGTTGTTTGAACCTGAGCCCAGAAGAGAAGGAATGGGAGTTGTTTTGTGAGAATAGAGGGCTCAGAGGTGGAACCAGTGGCTGCAGAGTCATGGTACACATTTGCAGCAGTAATTATAAGGAAACAGGGAGTTGGGGTGCCAGGTGGCTCAGTCGTTTAGCCACCGACTTGATTTTGGCTCAGGTCATGATCCCAGGGTTTGGGCTCTGTGCTGAGTGTGGAGACTGCTTGAGATTCTCTCTCTCTTTCTCTCTGCCTTTCTCTCTCTCTCTCTCTCTCTCTCTCTCTCAGACTAAAAAATACATATTAAAGAAACAAGGAGTTAAGAAGGGAGGAAGGAGGGGATGCAGAATGGTAATGAGAGACCAAAGAAAGTGAATTAATATGGAACTCATGAGTGGATATCAAACAAGTTTTATCATTTCATGCACAAATACAGTAGTTTAGGGATGCTTGTAAATATTTTCTCTTGGGAATATATATCTATATTTATATCCATATTTCTATACATATGTATCTATCCTTAGGTTTCCTAGTTCAGCCTAGTCATATATATGTATCTATATTAAACTAGTGAAATTAACATGTATTTATAATAAACAGGAGTGAGGTGGGGATAAAAGGGTGTAAAGACAGATCAAGGAGTTAAGAGTTTAGGAGACATGAGAAACAAATCAAATCTCAACTCCAATGTGACAGCTTTCTCTAAGGCTCAGAGCTGTTTAACCAGCTACAGCTAAAAGCATGATAGAAGTGACTTCTACAGGCTTATGAGAACAAAACATTTATATCTCTTTCCAACTTCACCATCAGTGATGTGATTTTGATAGTTTGAGGACTTTCAGGGTGAAAATATTCACAACTTGGAAGTTGGTAAACACTACACATTTTTTTTTTTCCCCTCAGAGATCTGGTTTACCAAGCTACCACTGCATTTACTCCTTCTGAGTTCCCATTACACAATGTCTTTGCTGCATTTACAGTAACGGACGTCTGTGTTGATTCCCTCCTATTACATTGTCAGATGCAAAGAATACAGATTTTTCTTCATCAAAACTCCAGTTTCTACCAGTTCTTGGCACACACTTTGCCTTTTGAAGGAAGGGAATAAGAAAGGATAGAAAGAAGAATGTAGAGAGGCGAGACAGAGAGGGAAGGAAGTTGCATAATGGTAAACTGAGTTTGAGATTGTGACAAAACAAAGTAAGTAAGTTCTTCCTGAGGTAGAAATTGTGAGTTCAGTTAATCAAACTTACATAGTTGCTAGATTCTCAAAAATGATGATAGCTGGGGATGTGAGGGTGGGGAGATTGTGACAGCACTGAGGAAGATAGGAGACTGTCGTTCAAATTTGTAAATACTAACAGGATAGAAAAGACCATTTTAAACACATGGGACACTGCTACTCACTCTGACATCAAAGGGGGTTAATATCCCCTGACCCAGCGGAGGCATCGTAGCTTTGCAGTTATATGGAAGTAAGTGGTCATTTCAGAAATGCAGAGAAACCGTTTTGGTTGACCACTGTTTGTTTGTTTTCACTTGAAGCAAGTTTGTGAACAGCTTAGCTATGACTCTCCTTGAGGGGCAAGAGCAGGATCCCTTATCTAGACAAATATAAGCCAAGAAAGATGAATTCCATTATTCCTCCAAGATAGACATAAATAATGCTTGGATTTAAATAACCAGTAGCTGTTGGGAGGCAGGATAAAGCACTCATCAATAAGACAGGTTCTGTGGTCAGAATACCTGAGTTCAGAACCTAGCTTTGCCACTTCTCACATCTATGAACTTGTACATGTTATTTATTTGAACGTTCTCTTCTGAAAACTGGGATTAAAGCTACTGAATCCATTGGGTTGTTTAGAGAATCAAATAAATGAATAGGTAGATCATTCGACACAGTGCTTGGCAAATACTAAGTACTGAGTTAAATGTTCATGATACCAATGATGGTGAAAATGTGGTTATGGGAGCAGGCTTATAGATCTTGCAACTGTGTTCTCTGCCACAGGTACTTGTGGAAAGACAAGGTTGCCTTTAAAAAGGGAAAAACCGTGCACACTTCTTAGAAGCATCAGTGATAGTTCATTCACATCCCTTTTCTGCCCTTTTCAGTTATTGTTCTGAATAAATTCTAGAATTTGTTCCTTCTAAAAATCTTCAGAGCCCAACCTCTGGGTTTAATGGGAAAATTAAATTCTTCTGTATCTAAAATTTCACACGTAAGAAGCAAGAATATTTTCCATGGAGTGATTACATGTCTTAGTTTCACTCTCTTTCCTTGTCCAAAAGACGCTTTCCTTACAAAAACAAAAGTCCCACCGTATTTATCACACACCCCATAATTATTGTCTGAGTAATATCAATGTTTAAAATAATTGTCCAAGGCAAAATTACTATCCTCTTGGAATGATTTCTGGTGTATCTGTAAGAATTGTTAATTTCTATAATAAGAGCCTGAGTCGATCTAGTTCTTACTTTATACTCGAAAGTTACAAATAACTATTCTTCTGAGAAGAGTTTTGTATTCTTTACCCTGTTTCTTTTTCTAAAGTTTAAACGATTGGCCTGAAATCGAAGATGATTTAAGGTTTAACATACTGTGGCGCGTGTGAGGTTACAGTAATAATAGTAAAGCAACTTTCATAGACTCTGATTTCTGATCCTCTGTAAAGTCCTTACTCCAGTGAAACATCTCTGGGATCCCCACATTGATGAATAATGTGCTCACAAAAAAGCCAGTTTTCCGCTGGCTCCCACTGCTAGGTCTCCATAAAATCCCTAAGTGACTATAATACCCTGATGAGTAATCACTTGCCCACCAGGTGCTGCTGTTTCCTCTAAGAACACCCTGGTCTTCTGTTTCTGCCACAGCTGTAGGGTGTGTTACTATGGGAAGGGAAATATTTCCTCTTCCCTCGTGGCTCATACTCCGTGATGGTGGCACTCAAGAAATTCTGCTGATGCCCGAAAGTGTTCCAGAGATTTCTGTTTTATTCCATTTGCATTACTTGTTGTTGTTTTCAACTTGAAAACCTTTGTTTCACATTCAGTTTTGACATGAACCGTGAGGACAGGAACACAACCGACTGATGGGACTCCATGCTGTAATTAGAATTATCCCTCCTCTCCCAACAACAAGAACAACAACAACAAAAAAGCTTCTCTCCCAGGAACCTCTGCACCCTTCTTGGAAGTCAATGTTCGACAGTCTTTGTCATTGATTGGGAGGCATATATGATTTTCACCCAGATGTGATTCTCACCTGTTCTCCTCTCCCACTGCTCCCCCTGCTCCACTTTCCAGCACACTTAAACCCCTGCTGCCTAATCATCAAGCACTTTGTTGTCTTTATTGTTGTTTCCTTATGTAGCTCCTCTCTTCGTCATTTTAAATCTAAGGCTAGCTGACTGGCTACTCTGTAGGGACACCAATGAAGCAAATACCTTACGTTTAGTTGCAAATATTTCGACCTCCTGTGACCATGGCCCATAGATTAGGTCACAATACTTATTTCAGATGCCATTTATAGAAAATAGAGTGTTCTCAGAAAGTTCCAAAGATGCCTGATATTTTCATTGAAGCCAATTTTACTCGTCATGTGACATCACTGCCTCTGCTATTGAATAATGTTCAGTTCGTGTGGGAGGACAAATTGTTACCCACGACATTCCAAGCAAGAACTATAGGTAGCACAAAATCAAGGACTCAATTTGGTGGAACAGAGTCTACCATATGAATTCACTGGGAATGAGAATAGACACAAAAAAAATTCACAGAGGGTAAGCAATAGAGCTTAATTTTAAAATGACAATAGGCATTGGTTAGTGGGAAAGGTAGTCATTCTGAGTGAGGAAATGACACATGTATATTACAGATAATTTTCATCGATTCAGATTCTACTGGTGGGTTCTCATCACCAGTGAGGAATTTCATATGATATAAAGACGAGCTTTAAATGGGAATCCAATGAGAATTAAGAGAATAGTTCCCAAGCAAATGATACTAGAACTACCTGCCATTTAGGAGCCAGGACTAGGAAAAGAAAGCCGTCTCTCCCTAGGCCATTTGATAGCAGATGATTTCCCTACAGTCTCCATATTTTCACCTTAATTCAAGGCAACATTTCTTATCAAAATGGGACCTTTCCATTGGAAGTGCATTATTTTGCTGAGAAGTCCAAGTATGAAGCTACATCTTTGCTAATTTTATTTTATTTTTTATGTTTATTTATTCTTGAGAGAGAGAGAGAGCACAAGCAGAGGCAGAGAGAGAGGGAGACATGGAATCCGAAGCAGGCTCCAGGTTCTGAGCTGTCAGCACAGAGCCCAATGCGGGGCTGGAACCACAAACTGTGAGATCATGACCTGAGCCAAAGTCGATGCTTAACCAACTGAGCCACCCAGGTGCCCCGATCTTTGCTAATTTTAAATCTAGCTTTACTTTAGAAACCCACGCTTATAATCTTTCATTTAAGGTTTTGTAGCCTTAGGTACTCTCATCTGTAACCCTGATGCTTCACAAAACCAAGGAAAAACACAGTTTATTTTAATAAATTTTTGATTTAGAAGTCCAATAAACTCACTAATAACTTGCAAGAATAAGTCACTGTTGGACTGAAACCAACAACATAATTAGCCTGGTGTACCCCTGGCTTCTTTATCATAAAATAGTAACTTCATAAGGCTTGAGGGAATTTAACAGTTGATTAACCAGAAGAGATTTTCTGTGGAGGAACACGATATATATATATATATATATATATATATATATATATATATATATATATATATATATTTTTTTTTTTTTTTAATTTTATCTTCTTTTTTAATAATTTTTTTATAAACAACATAAACAGGGCTTTCTTTTGAATAAGTGTAGTATTATGCCATCCTGAGCTCAATTCAATTTTGGTACCATTTTTCTCTGTTTTACTTCTTCCATTTTAGTCCCTCGCTATTTTATCATGTAGATGACGATGGTGTAAAAACGTGGGGGAATTTAATAGCCTCTCATTACACAGTTGCATCTATCTAGCTGTCACCTGTCTATAATTTTATTAATGTTTATCTCATTTATGTTAAGATGGCTCTTTGAATGACAGAAACAGTTAAAGTAATTGAAAACCAAAAAGTCCTTATCTTTAGAATTCGTTTCTATTGAGAATCAAAATGAAGGAAAGGAAAGATAGAAAACAGATTTGGGTTATAAAAGCCTGGTGATCCCTAACAGAAGTAGATGCTTCATGAAATGTGCAAAATGGCAAGCCCTTACAAGTCTGGATACTTAACGAGAATCATCCTCCAAGTATCTAAAAATTATATTTAATAAATTGAACCTCCCCTTTGTACAGGGGGAAAATAAACACTCGAAAGTCCCTAACCTATTCACCTTGTGCAGTTCCAACTGCTTTAATTTATTGAAAGACTATTATATGTCAGGCACTGTACTAGATACTAGAGGCTACACATCGTCACACAATAACCGTAAGTAGAGTTACGGTAAGTAGAGCGAAGGCTATGATCACCTTCACTGCACTGACCAGGAAGCTGAGGTTTAGAGCAGTAAATCGCCTACTTCAAATAGCTCATAAAAGGCAGAGCATGTTTCTAAGAAAACAGATGGATTTTAAAACCCTATCCTTGAACACTAATTCACACTTGAATTGTGAGGGGACACTGAATAATTTCATATCACACACTTCTCATGTAGCTTTTCCCTCTTTCTTCCTTGTGCTGATTTATGTGTCTACTGGCCCTACTTTAAGCTGCCTGAAATCAGATACCACATCTTACAGGGAAGGAATCTCACCACGAGTATGGGAGTCCTCTCATTGTCTGGCCAATGGTGCTGCTAGTCAGTGGGAGAGCCCTTTATTCGCTTAGTAGGTAAAACTGTGCATGAAGACAGACATACTGAAGGCCCCCGGTTAGCCAGGAGGATCTGTAGGCTCAAGACACCCCGTAATGATATCACCAGAAACGCCTTTTAGGACTTAGATGCTTGTAACCAAGGGAAGGTCCTATAGGTACAACCCAGCAGAAAAAAAAAAAAAAAATCATTCTATAGAGAAGCATTTTTATCCTGGATTCTATCCCAGGTAAGCACATAAAGACCAGATACACAAATTTTTATATTCCAGCACTTTCTATAGTGCTTAACATAGAGGTAACACTTGGTAAACAATAATACAACATTCGACAATATGTAAACACTGGTAACACTTTTATAAATGCTTTATGTTCATTATTTAATTCTCCCTGCATTGTGCTAATTTACATACTATTCTTACATTTTTAAATAAGAAGTCTAAAGTACAGAAAGTATGTTAATTTTTTCGTATTCAACTTTCTCGTATTCAAAGTGTTAAGAGGTTTGCCTGAATCTGGAGCTCTTAATCACTAAACTGTTTTTTTTTTTCCTCCTCTAATGTCAAGACACAAAACAACTCCTGGCACATCATTAAGTCTCATTAAATTTTGAATATTGACCAACTTGGTATGGAGCAGGGATCAGAGACAGCAGTTGTGGCCAGGCATAGAACTGCCAGAAACTAGTGGCCACTTAGCTATAAAGGGTTTTTGGCTCAGTCTTCATGGCTATTTGAGAGATGATGGTGCTGAAGATGGAAATAATTTCTTGTGCCATAATTACAACATCCTTTCTCCTCTTATCCTACTCTTTTCCTTAGCTACTTACAAAGATTGAAATCCAGGTAAGGAGTTTTGGCGTGCCTCAGCAGTGCAGCAATGCAACGATGTGCTCAAGGCAAAAGGGGAGAAAACGGACAAGAGGTCCCCCACTTACCCTGTGTGTTCTATAACCAAATCTCCATACTTTATTAGTACTTAATGGGGCATTTCATGTTCTCCAATTCTCTGTACTAATTGCCTGCCTCAGGGTTATCAGAGACAATTAGAAAGAACCACAAAGGCGGCAGAACTCTCTCATCATCTTGTGCATCATCAAGGAGATTTAATTCCATCTTTGCAAGAAACTTTAGTTAATACTACAGTTTTAGAGACTATGAAAATCTATGTCTTATTTTCCTTAATTTTATTCTTATTTACTGACAGACTTATTCATTCCCAGGTCACCAGTTCCAGGAAGTCTAAGCAAGATGCTTAATTCTTCCTGCCATGAAATTCAGGTGTCATAAAATATTTGCGAAATAAGAAATGACAAAGAATCAAATCTTTAGAACATCACCTTCATCCATCATGCAAGGTGGGCTTGGCCCCAAAAGAACTTTGATTTTATTATTGTTAGAATAACTATATATCATCAAGTAGGACACATTGTTTCTTCTTCTTCTTTTTTTTTCTTAAAGCAACAACACTTTTGGATGCAATGGGAAGTCTCCCCTTCTTGTCACCAACTAACATCGGACAATTTATCCTGTAAACATCATTTATTATGCTTACCAGCACTACTACAGATATTGGTACATCTGGAAGCCAGTAAAAGTAAGTGAGGTAAAAAATACGTGCATACTTACCTTTGAAATACATTATTTACTCAGAGCTACAAAGTAAGTGGCCCTATATGCCCTATTACTTGTATTCGGAAATCTACAACTGTTTAAAAGTGGAAGTTCCAGTAAATCCTCCTGTTTAATTCCTTTCTAATCCTTTAAATGCTCCAGAGCATTTTTTCTTGCGACATCTTTTGTCCCAGCCTGTCTACCTTAACCCATTTTATCTTCCCATTCACCTTAACTTTCTTTTAGAAAAGAACTGGGTTTGAGTTCATACTAGGTTTTGGACCCTGAAAGGAGTTTAAAATACTGAGACATCCTAGAAACTGCCTTCAGGAATACTGTTGCCTGGTTATGCACCTAGGTACATGAGCACATAATAACAGAAATGCAATGACAAAACCACTGCAAACAACGTAAAACAAGACACAGCAATTCAAATATATCAGTGTGCTGTTAATTGCTTCTTTATGCAGTCTTTGTGATTTTGTGCCATCTCATGCTACCTAGCTCATTCAAAATTTACAGAAAACTTCGGGGCGCCTGGGTGGCGCAGTCGGTTAAGCGTCCGACTTCAGCCAGGTCACGATCTCGCGGTCCGGGAGTTCGAGCCCCGCGTCGGGCTCTGGGCTGATGGCTCAGAGCCTGGAGCCTGTTTCCGATTCTGTGTCTCCCTCTCTCTCTGCCCCTCCCCCGTTCATGCTCTGTCTCTCTCTGTCCCAAAAATAAAAATAAACGTTGAAAAAAAAATTAAAAAAAAAAAAAATTTACAGAAAACTTCAAGGAGAGTGGCTGAACATAACTTGTATCAAAAACACACGCAACTTTTATCAATAATGAGAGCCTCGTTGCTTCTCTTATTTTATTTGTGCAGCAGGTAATGATTAAAATTAAGGCCTTGGTAAAATGGAACTTAGGGTAAATCATCTTGAGCTACATCTCATATATAGGGGAAATGATGCATGAATAGTGATAGGGCTCAAGCTCTGGGGATGAAAAAATGTGGCATTAATGGAAAGATCACAATAATTAAGTGGAAGCCAACCTTTGGATATCAATAGCCACTCACAGACTCATTGGCAAAGGTAATGAAGGAATTATAACTATCATGAATATTTCTTATTAAGTTTTAATTACCAGGGCAGAAGCCTGAACCTTGATGATTTTTTAATGAAAGGTAGGATGATTTCCTAATTTAGCATTTTTCATTTTAAAAGCTCATTAGCCCACCAAAAAAAAAAAAGTACATAAGATGTATATATTAATTAGCTTGACTGTAGTAATTGTTTCACTATGTATAGGTATATCAAAACACCATTTTGATGTTGTATACTTTAATATAAATATTTTTTACTTACAATTGTTTAAAAATGAATAGTAAAAATCAGGAAAATATTTTTGAAATAAATAAAAGTTCATTATTCCATTGTACTATACTATTGATGTTCCACAATGCAATAAGACTTGACCAGAAAAGAAAAAAAAAAAAAAAAAACAAAAACGCAGGGGTAAATGTATAAGGTATATAAGATACATTTTTCCAGAGCAGACTTCTTCAAGATTTATTTTACATTTTTTTTCTTACCCAGCAAATAGTCCTTTGCCGATTTGCCCTGTCCTCATTGTGCTATAAAATATTAACCCTTTGTTCCCTCCCAAAGACAGAGGACTCTGCGTTACTTAGTACCGGGGGCATTTTGGATGCTACAAAATCTGGAAAGCCAAGTACAGGTGAGAAAGAGGCATAGCTGGATTCATTGCATTGAGGACCTCAGATAGTCCAGTACTCTGCCTGACACATCACTAGAGCCCTGGGTTCGAAATAGTCACTCACAGAAGCAAAGAATTAAGGCTTCAAGACTGAGTCCCACGAACCGATCTGCAGTCTCAGTGGGTTGGTAACTAGCACTGGTGTGAACCCAAACTCTTATTGGTTTCACAGTAACAATTTCTATTAAATTCCACAAAGGAGAAGCATGGATTACTGTCAAGAGAAGAAAATGTTTAGCTGGAGCTGATGATCTAGTCAGTGTATTCGGGAAAAGCACTGCCAGAGCTCTCTGCTACATAAGCTTTTGCTTTTTTTTAATCCTGCCTCTGAAATTTGCAGGCAGGGCTAGGTTTTTAAATTACATTAGCGTGGACTTTCATTCTTCATGGTGAATACATTAAAGGGAGCCACTATTAAAGTTTCTTTTCATATGTATTGAAAAGGAAATGAATTGCCACCCTATTAGACCTGTTTTAATGTTCTCTAAGCATATTATTTGCACATTTGATTGTAAGCCATCAATAAGTGACGTCTGGATTAATTTTTTTTGGCATGAATGAGAAAAGGAGGGGTGTATTTTCATTATGACATGCACCCTCTATCTTAAACATCCAAGAGAAGCATCATTTCATGAATCCATGTGATAAGGGGGAATATAGGAATAACTGCTCTTTTCTTATTAATAATTTCTATTTCTATAAGGGAGATAGATTGAGAATCTTATCTGGAGGTTATACTTTTAAATAGCCAGATGAAAAGCAGTTATGAAATAGCTTTTGAAGTTTGGATGCAATTGGAGTTCATTCTCAGCCTGTTTCCATCATAATAGAATCTTGGAAGTGAGCACTAGGGGGAAAGGGCTGATTCAGCCCTTGACACAATGTGGAGTTGTTCTCCATAGTCATATCTGTAACATTTTGTCCAGACTGGTAAGGCACCCAGATCTCATGGTCTCATTATTTTTAACTTGAAATCCTGTTTCCTAATAGTGGTAATGACTATTCTACCAAACCCTTTCTCTCTTATTAAAAAGTGGGAAGAAAGCAGTATTTTAAGAAACCAAGCATGAAGGGAAATTGGCACACAGGTCCCAGATACAGCAAGACAATGCCTGAGGTGCACGTGTGCTTTTGTTATCCCAATTTAGTGCTGTCTGGTGGGACAAGCATTCTTTAAAAGTGGAGTTGAAGAGGGTGGCTGGGTTGGTTGAGCCTCTGGCTTCAGCTCAGGTCATGATCTCACGGTTTGTGAGTTTGAGCCCTGCGTGGGGCTCTGTGCTGACAGTTTAGAGCCTAGAGCCTGTTTCAGATTCTGTGTCTCCCTCTCTCTCTGCTCCTCCCCTGCTTGTGCTCTCTCTCTCTCTCTCTCTCTCTCTCTCTCAAAAATAAATAAACATTAAAAAAAATTTAAAGTGGAATTGAAGACAATAAGAGGGAACCTGAGGAACCAGAAAAGACAATTATAGATTGGGAGTGGCAGAGAAACATAAAGGGAGGCACAAATTTCTACACTTCACCTAAACTGGTGAAATTATGACATCAGTAGACTTGGTAAGTTGTGTGCATATAATGTAATACCTACAGCAACCACCAAAAACAAGAGATATATAAACAGATACAAACAAAAACACTATGGGTAAATTAAAATAAAATTCTAATAAAATTATAAGTTACCTGCAAGAAAGCAAGAAAGGAAGCAGTGAAACAATGAAAGAAGGACAAACATATAATAAAAACTAAAATGTCTGTCTTAACATATTGGTAATTACACTAAACAAAAATGGTCTTTAACAATATCACCCAACTATTTGCTGTCTGTAAAAACTAAATTCAAATGTAATAATATAGGTATATTGAATATCTAAGAAAAAAATATATATATATATAATGGAAACTTTAGTCAAAGAAAGCAGGAGAATCTATATTAACATCTGATAAAATGGACTTCAGAGGTGTGTGTGTGTGTGTGTGTGTGTATATATATATATATCGAGTCAGAGAAGAACATTACGTTGTATTTTAAAAAGCCAGTCTACCAAGGAGACATAATCTTAAATATGTTTGCACAGTAGAAAATGTGTGAATCAGAAACTGGCATAACTGAAAGGAAAAATAGAAAAATCCATACCCATAGTTGAAAACATGCACATCCCATCTCAGCAACTGATAAAACAACTATGTAGAAAATCAGAGAAAAAAATATAGAGGAACACAGCAACATTAGGTAGCAAAATCTAATTGACATTTATAGGCTACTTCACCAAACATTAGCAGAATATACATACTTTTCAAGTGCTAATGGAATATACCAGAACATACAGTATTTGGGGCTATAAAACATCCTTCAATGAATTTGGAAGAACTAAAACCATACAAAGTATGTTCTCTGACCATAATCAAACCAGAAATCAGTAACAGAGATGGAAAAAGGTCTTCCAAAATCTCGAAAATAATAATAAACTTCTCAGTATTTCCTAGGTTAATAAGAACATTTTAGACATTAAGTTGAATGAAAACTGAACATATCAAAATTTGTAGGATATAGCAAACCAAGTATTGTGCAAGAAAAGTACAATACTAAAATGCATACATTAGAAAGTGGAAAGTGTAGAATCAATAATCGAAGTTCCCACCTCAAAACCTGGAAGAGCAAAATAAAGCCAGTACGAGTGGGATGAAAGAAATAATAAGGATAAGATCAGAAATCTATGAAATTGAAAATAGAAAAATAGAGAAAAATCAGTGAAACATAAACTTCTTTTTTGAAAAGATTTTTAAAAGTTAACAAACTTCTAGGAAGACTGAAAAAGTAAAAGAGAAGAAAAAAATCAGCAATGTCAGGAATGAAAAAAAAACAAAGAAAATCAATACCAGATAGATATATGAAAAGGTGCTCAACATCACTATCAGGGAAATGCAAATCAAAATCACGGTGAAATACCATCACACCTGTTAGAATGACTATCAGCAAAAACATAAAAGATAACAAATGTTGGTGAGGATGTGGGGAAAAGGAAACCCTACATACCTTAGTAGGGATGTACAATCGTACAGCCACTATGGGAAACAATTTGGAGGTTCCTCGAAAAATTAAAAATAGAATTACCAGGTGATCTAGCAATTCTACTTCTGGGGGTATAGTTGAAGAAGATAAAATCACTGTCTCAAAGAGATACATGTATTCTTATGTTCAGTGCAGCATTATTTACTATAGCCAAGACATGGAAACAACCTAAGTGTTCATCAATGAATGAATCTATAAATAGTGATGCACACACTTACACACACATACAAACACACACACTTTGGAGTATTATTCAGCCATAAAAAGAAGGAAATCCTGCCATTTGTGACAACACGGATGAATCTTTGAGGTCATTAAGCTAGGTGAATTAAGTCTGATGCTGTAAATGGTATCTTGTACAAACTCTGGGTTTTATTATAATCCTCTAGAAAGTGTTGATATTTTTGTCCTAAAAGACAAGCAGGTTAGTTAGGTTCAGCCTGGGAAAACTTATACAAATCTTGCTTTAGTTCTCAAAGGCCTTGATCTGTTGCTTTGGGGCTATCCTGTGCTTGCCGGTTTCAGGAATAAGGCTGAAATTAAATGGATCTGTACAGAGTTAATATCATATTCTCTGGCTCTCCTCTCTACAGTTCCCCTCACGCTCTGGCTTATAGCCTCCTCCTTTGTAGCTCTTTTGGCATGGTTGCTACTGGAGGTTCAGCCACGCTGCTTTGTTCCATTATTGGGGCATACCCTTGTAATGAAGCCACAAGTGAGGGAAATTCACAAATTTGGTCTAACTTCATGCTGATTACCTACTCACATTTTAAACTTCCTTCTAACACTCTGCCTATTTTTATTTGCTCTACTTAGTTTTCAGGTAGTCACTTTTTTTCTTTTGAATTTTGTCCATTGTCACAATTGACATTGTAATTGGCTGGAGGGCTGGTCTTTGGAGGATTACATTGACATAGAGCTGGACCTATGGGAGTATATTTTCATAGCAAAAGTAGAGGGATTATATTATATATCAGATACTGATAAAGAGAAAAGATTCAGGAATGAGTTCAGAGACTTTGGCCTGACAACTGGACTCATGTAACTACAATTATTTTAAAAGTGGAATACTTCAGAAGCAGTAATATGTTTGGGGTGGGAGTGTATAGAAATTCAGTTTGAACAAGTTGAGATTGGGATACCTGTTACATATACAACTGGAGAGTTTAAGTGAGAAATGCATAGTGCGAGTCTTTATTTTGGTGGAGATGTCAAACTGGAGATAGTTTTGTGAATATCAGCATGTAGGTAATATAAAATGATATGAAACGGAATGAGATTCCCAAGGGAGAAGAGGCAGTGAGGAAAAAGACACCAAGGGAGACCCCGAATCTGGGACCTGACGCACTTTAAGGGTCAGTCCAACACAATGTGGAAATGTGCTCAAATCAATATATAAAGGGGGATTACGAAAAAGAACAACTAATCCAGTTTGGGGTATCAAGGGCATTCCACACAGATACCTCTTAAAATCAATCTAAACGTCTGAGTAAAGTTAGCTAAGAACAGGAAAGGATGAAGGGTGTTCCCAGGTGTTGAGACTACAACTGAACAAAGGCAGATTATAAATAGCATGGCCACTAGTTCAGTAGTGCCCCACAAAGCATAGGTTGGGGAGGGGTAAATGTTGCCCTGGAGAGGAAAGAATCAAGTAAACCACAACAGACCTATTTGTTTAAAAAGCGTCCCTTATCAAGAGAGTTTGTGGTTCTTAACTCATCCTGAAGGTAGAGTATTTTATTTGAGTAACCTTGGGGAAAATCTAAATGTACCAAACAAAAGGGGAGTTTCTCTGCTGAAATTATGCATTTAGAGAAAGGGAGGGACCCCCATTCACATCATGCCGCTCCTGGTAGGAGCCCCTAAGACACCTGAAGATCATCTGTAGAATTCCCACTTTGGAACTCACAGAGCTAGTGAGGCATTTCCAATGACACAACCAAGTTTTCTTTTTAAATATTGTACCATCGCTTTCATGGAATGGATTTCCAACGATCATTGGAAATATCATTATCAAATGCAGGAAAAAAAAGGAAAAAAAGGTCATGTAACAGTCCCCAAAAGAAGTGACAGACCCACCAGAAGCAGCTTCTTACAGAAAATTCTATGGAGTCTTTGAGGATAATAAAATTCGGGAACTATCTTGTAAGCTGAGTCTTTCCTTCTTATAAGCTAGAATCTAGTACAGAATGTTGGGAACTCTGCCATTCAATTTAATTTTTCTCTAAAGAACTCTGTTTCTTGAAACAAATACAA
Source organism: Leopardus geoffroyi (assembly GCF_018350155.1). Taxonomy (NCBI): domain Eukaryota; kingdom Metazoa; phylum Chordata; class Mammalia; order Carnivora; family Felidae; genus Leopardus; species Leopardus geoffroyi. Next base: position 66,028,501 of record NC_059334.1, read on the forward strand.
AAGGAGTTTGTCTTTGAAATTGAAATTGAATTAACATATATTTCAGGTGGGTGCAGGTACCTTTCACAATGTCCTCACTCATAGTATCAGCACTCACATCTTTCAGGGACTCTCTAGAATGCAGCATAGCATTTATACACAGTAACATTTACTGATAAACAATATACAGTTCTCATAAGTTTAAAAAACCATATGAATTAATATAATCAGTGTCACCATAATGATATGAAACAGTTCCATTACTGACCAAATGTTCCCTCTGGAACCTTGTAGTTACCTTTTTCACACATCCAGACCTTGGAAATCATTGATATGACATCAGTCTCTAGGGTGTTGTCTTTCCCGGATGTTATATAAATGGAAGCATATCAGATAGGGCCTTTTCAAAACTAGTGTCTTTATTTTTAGCCCTGTGTGTTTCAGATACATCCTCATAGTCGAGCGTAACAGGATTTTCTGCTGAGTGCTTTTCCACTATGTGGATGGACCCATTCCCTAGCCATCTGGGTTGTTTCCATGTTTGGGTGATTATCAATAAAACTGTAGTAAACATTTGACTAGAGATTGTTGGGTGAACATACATTTTTATTTCGCAAGGGTAAATATGTAGAGACGGGTGAAACTGAGCTGAGTGGTAAGTGCATGTTTAACCTCGTAAAAAGTTAGCAAGCTGCTTCGGTGCTGCTACTGGTGTTTCCACATGACCACAGAAACGATGAGTTATGATGAATGAGATTATATGGTTCACACAGCCTAACATATTTATTATTTTGCTCTTTACAGAAGAAATTTGCTGACCTCTGGCATAGAATATGGTCTCATCTTGGTTAACGTTCCATGTGCACATGAAAAAAGTAGTAATTTGCTATCAGTGGGTGAAGTGTTCACATCCATTGATAGTAGTGTTCAGTTCTTGTATAGTCTCACCAACTTTTCTAGTTATTCGTTCTATTGGTTACTGAACATGGAGGAGTGTTGAGGCTTTCAACGTTAATGTTGTGTCTGCCTCTTTTTCCTTTCAAGTTTTATCTATTTTTGTTTCACGCATTTTGAAGTTACATTTTTACTTCACACCCATTTGGGATTACTATGTCATTTTGTTGAATTCAACATTTAAAAAAAATTGTTTATGTTTATTTATTTTGGAGAGAGAGACAGACAGACAGAACATGAGCTGGGGAGGGGCAGAGAGAGAGAGGGAGACACAGAATCCAAAGCAGGCTCCAGGATCTGAGCTGTCAGCACAGAGCCTGACATGGGACTCAAACCCACAAACTGTGAGATCATGACCTGAGCCAAAGTCGGACGCTCAGTGAACTGAGCCACCCAGGTACCCCAAATTCAACATTTTATTATTTTATGATGCCCCCCTTCCTTAATCTCTGATAATATGTTTTGCTTTTAACTTAATTTTTCCTGATATTAATATAAACACACCAGCTTTGGTTAGTGTTGGCATGGCATATCTATTTCCATCCTTTTTCCTTTTAATCTATGCCTTCATATTAAATCTAAGTTTCTAGTAACTAACATATAATTATAGCTTGCCTTTTTAAATTAATATACTGTTTTTGGGGCGCCTGGGTGGCTCAGTTGTTTAGGCATCCGACTTCAGCTCAGGTCATGATCTCACCATTCACAGGTTCAAGCCCCACATGGAGCTCTGTGCTGACAGCTCAGAGCCTGGAGCCTGCTTTGGATTCTGTGTCTCCCTCTCTCTCTCTCTGCCCCTCCCCAGCTTATGTTCTGTCTGTCTGTCTCTCTCCAAAACAAATAAACATTAAAAATTAAAAAAAATAAATTAATAGACTTTTCAGAGCAGTTTTAGGTTTATAGAAAAATTGAACAAAAATTATAGTGTTCTTGTAGAATTTTTTCCTTCTCCCCTCCCCCACCTCCCATATTATTAACATTTTATATTTAATGCAGCCAACTTTTTACAGTTGATGAGTCAATACTGATACATTGTTAAATAATATCCATAGTGCACAAAAATATTCAATCTTTGTGTACATTTTGTGGGTTTTGACAAAGGCATAATGACATGTATCCACCACTATAGTATCACACACAATCATTTCGCTGCCCTAAAACTCCCTGGTGTTCCACCTGTTCAACTCTCCCTCCCCATGAACCTCTAGAGATCCACTCGTCTTTTTACTGTCTATAGTTTTGCCTTTTCAAGAATGTCATATAATTAGAATTGTACAGTGTGTAATCCTTTCATATTGACTTCTTATACTTAATAATATATATTTCCGTTTCCTCCATATGTTTTCATGACTTTATAGCCATTTCTCTTTTTGTGGTTATGTTAGTTCTTTTTATGGCTGAACAATATTCCATTTTATGGATGAAGCACAGTTTGCTTATCCATTCACCTCTTGAAGGACAGCATAGTTGCTTCCATGACTTCAGACTTATAAAAACGGCTTATACATTTTTGCATGCAATTTTCATTTGTTTGTGGACATATCAAGGAGTGTGATTTCTGAATCATGTGGTAAAAATTTGTTTTGTTTTTTAAGAAATTGCCAAACTGCCATCTAAAGGGGCTGTACTATTTTGCATTTCTATCAGTAATGAATGAAAGTTCTTGGTCCACCCTCTTTCCAGGATTTGATGGTGTTACTGATTCAGCTATCAGTCATTCTAATAGGTGCGTGGTGGTATCTTATGGTTGTTAGATCTTGCTTTTTTTTTTTAATGTTTATTTATTTTTGAGACAGAGGGAGACAGAGCACGAGTGGGGGAGGGGCAGAGAGACAGGGAGAGACAGAATCTGAAACAGGCTCTAGGCTCTGAGCTGTCAGCACAGAGCCCGACGTGGGGCTCGAACCCACGAACCGTGAGACCATGACCTGAGCCGAAGTCGGATGCCTAACAAACTGAGCCACCCAGGTGCCCCTAGATCTCGCTTTTTGAATCCAGTTTGACAACCTGTGTTTTAAGTAATATTTTAAATCATCGATAATTAATTTAATTCGTGTTGTTTGATAAAAGTCTATTGTCTTCCTAGATATTTTCTATTTATTTTGTCTGATCTTTGTTTTCTTTTTTACTGACTTTTAAAAACTTAATTGCATATATTTTGCAACATTATAATAACTCAACTACTGGCTTATATTAAACTTCTTTTAATTTTTTAATACTTTCCCTAGGATTTATAGTATATATCACTAATTATCTGAATCTATTTTCAAGTATTATACAGCTTCAGGTTTAATATATGGCCATTACAATAGTATGATAGAATCTCAATCCCTCCCTCCTAATCTTTGTTGTATTTCTGTCATACATGTTACATTGACATTTTGCAAACACATAATGTACTGCAACTAGTTTTGATTAGGACAGTCATAAAAAGTATATTCTTATATTTAAAATTAAATGTGCCCTTTCTGAATTTCTTTCTGTTTTTTTAGACTTGTTTCCTTGAGGTTTCTTTAATTTTTTTTTTTTTTTTTTTGCAATACAGCTCTGCTGACATTGAATTCTCCCAGTCTTTGTCTGAAAAGGTATTTAGTTCTCCTTTATTATTGAAATATATTTTCCCTGGGCATAGAAATCTGAATTTATAGATATCACTTCATTATCCTCTCATTTACTGAATTTCTGATGAAAACTCTACTTTGAATATTTTCCTTGACCCTCAGTATGTCGTGTGCATTTTTCTTCTGACTGCTTTCAAGATTTTCTCATTGTCTTTCATTTTGAGCAATTTTAATAAAATACGTCTAGGGTATTTGTTTGATTTGTTTGGTTTGCTTTGATTTTGTTCAGTATTTATCCTTATGAAGTTATATCAGTTGTTTTTTTTTAGATCTGTGACTTGGAGTGTCTCTTTAATGGAAGCTTCTCAGCCATAATTGCTTCAAATAATTAATCTTCCCCACCATCTCCTTCTTCTTGTAAGATTTCAATTACTCCTTTGTTGGACTACATGATATCATTCCATGTCTCTTAAATCTGTGTTCCTTTTTTCCTTAACTATTTTATCTTCTTGTGTTTCTACTAATGTGGTTTCTATTGACCTTTCTTAAATTCCAAACACATATGTACACAAACACACAATGTATGTTGCATTTTATTTTATTTTGTTGGATTAAATTTTGTCTCTTTAATAGTTGATGCATTATTTCATCATATTGAAACACTGGCTTTCATTTTAAATATTAATAATGAGTATTGGATAATTTTACTTCACATAATGAAGGTTGATATATTCCTGAAAGTTATATGTAAGTGAAATTTTTATTTACAAAAATATAGCATTAATTAATATGAAGAATACCATGGCATACCCTTTGGGAAATAAATAATCTCTACTAAACATACTTAGTTCATAAACTAATTTTTAATATATAATTAAAATAAAATAAATCCAACCCATAAGACCTTTGGTCAAGAAGACCATTATTCTTGTTCCACGGTCTCATTTTCAATGATTAAGGGATTGTATTTGAAGTTCATTTAAAATGTCTTAATAGAAAGTTACCTTTACTCACATTTTAGCAACAGTATCTTTTACTGCAACATATTACTATATTTTATTTCCTAGCAAGTACAATATTAACATAGTATGGACATCAAGTTAGAGTTCTAGTCTAACCTACAATTACCTGAACACATCTTGAGTGACATGATTTGTTCTGTCAGTTGAAAGCCATTGACAAGGTAAATGTAATGTAATCCAGAGTCTATATGCAGCCTGACAGGAGGATAGGAGCCATCTCCTCTAAGGAATAATTAATGGAGCAATAATTCAAAGCGAAGATTCCGTTTAGACATAATAACACTTTCCAAATATCTGCAGATTTATTCGGAGGAAAAAGGGTGTAGGGATTGGAATGTCTCAGAGAACTTAACTAGGGTCAACAGATATGAATTATCATAACACTATTTATCTTTATTTAAAATATTTCTTATTTATAGTTAGAATTACCCAACTATTGAATACCCTGCCTCTTGAAGAAGTGAACTCCCAGTCACTGGTAGGGTTCAAATAGAATATGAGTAACTACCTACCCAGGATCTTATCTCTTGTATAATTTCTAAGAGTCCTACCTTCTTCCTGGCTTTCAGACTCTGGGTGTAGAAACAATGCCCAATAATAATTAAATATAAAATAACAATGAATAGGGGCAACCTGGTTGGCGCAATTAGTTAAGCATCCACCTTCAGCTCAGGTCACGATCTCGTGGTTTGTGAGTTTGATCCCTGCGTTGGGCTCTGTGCGGACAGCTCAGAGCCTGAAGCCTACTTTGGATTGTGTATCCTCTCTCTCTGCCCCTTTTCTGCCCACTCTCTGCCTCTCTCTCTCTCTCTCAAAAATAAACATTATTTTTTTAATAAAATGACTTAATAAATTAAGAAAAAATAGTGTGATTAGTTTGCAAATGTCAAGAGATTGTAGAAATTTTTTAAATGAGATATGATTTACATTGCACTTGCACTGTTGAGTAGAATTTGAGTAGAAGGACAAAGGAGTACAGAGCAGGCTTTGTGAACAGAGTGTATCAATCAGGGCTCTTAGTTATATAAAACAGATTACAAATTTCTATATGTGTGATCATAAAATATATACTCTTTTATGTTATTCTTGGCAGCAATATTTCTGAGGTTCATCCATATTGTATGAAGTATTTTTTTTTCATTACTGTGTATTATCATATACAAAGCTATTCCATCAGAATAGAAATTAGAATGCTAGTTACTTTAGGGGTAGTGATTAGGAAGAGGCAGAAGCAGGTATCTGTGATACAGGAAAGACTTTTTTATCTTTATTTTCAGGTGTTTCCATGGGTTTATATGGTATAAAAATTTGTCAGTCCAAAGATTTGCATATGAACAGCATATCAATAAAAATGTGGTGTTCTTTTGTTTTTTTGTTTTTTTATTTGTTTTTAATTACATGGAGAGAAGATCTACCTGCCTTAGCTTTCATGCTTACTCTTTGGCTTGGGCAGGATAGAACACCATGAGTAAAAATTTCAGAAATCACATTAATGAGAAGGGGTTTCCCAATTAAATTAAAACAATTATTACCAAAGAAGGAGGAGAGGGGTTGTGCAGGCAAATCAATAGATGGCCACCAAATATGGTAATGATATTAATTATTAGATGGCAGAATATTAACAATAACCGACACTTATGTTTAAATAAGACTTTCATATAATCTTATCTCATTTAACCTTAACAATTCTCTAAACAAATACTATCTTGAGTCATGTTTTACATTTAAAGTCGATAAGACACAGAGGGCACTTGGAGGTAGATTTGGAATTTACACACAGATTACCTGTCTCAAGAGTCTACATGATGAAACCCTATGCTATGCTGCTTCTCAAATGTGCACTGTATGTTCAAAGGTGTTGAACTAGACAAGATAGAATGGAACAAAGTGAATCAAAGATATGGGTGCATTAAGCTATTTCATTGTTCCATTTCATTCTCCTTATGAGAAGGGGCTTCCAACCTTCATTTTATAAATGAGAAATTTATGGATGCAAATTCACTAAAGCCTGGGAGATTATAAACACACATGCACACACATAATGGTTTCCTTTTTAATGATTTATCACATATAATTAGAAGTTGGGAGTTTTTGTCCTTTCTAAAGCTCCGTATCTTCTTTTTCAAAATTAGGGGCTTTAGTGTGTGCGTTACGAAAAGATTCATTTTGCTATTCATTCAAAGATTAGAACTTCTACTTGGAAGTGGATAAGATAACTGAGAAAATGTCATTCAGGTCCCTCATCAAAATATTGAATAGGGTCACATAATTGGAAAGTTATTTAAGCATAGCAGGTGTTATCAGGTGGTGATATAATCAGATACCATAGTTATCTTCCTGCTTGCAAACCCAGGTCATTTCACAGTGGAAAGGATACCAGTCTCAAAAGGGACAAAGGAAAAGAAGTCTTATGAAGGAAATCATTCTGCAATGGCATATATATCAATGCCCTCAGGAAACTGTAGCAACAATCAGGGTCTAATCCAACTAAAACAGATACTGCAGGACACAGGAAGGTAATGTCAAACCAGAGGTTTTATTGGATTGGCCTCAAAAGCAGATAAATGTGCAAATGCAAAACTGGTGAAAAGAAATAACTTTTCTATTACACATTAAATGGATTAATATGAATTTACTAACTCTAAACTTTTTATGGAAGTTTGCAATGTAAACAATGACCTGCAGTTTTAAACAATCCACCATCAAAAATCTAACTTTAAGTGAAATTAAGAGTTACCTTTACATCTTATTAACTCACTTGCTCCTGAAGATTCACTCACAACAACTTTGTCATTTCCCTTAAGGGTTGTGCACCTTTGTGGTCTTTCAAGACCCTTATATTGGTATTAATCTATTCAGCTGAAAATATTCCAATATTTTAAAAATGAGAAGAAATCATAGCATAATTTTATGAGCTTTTATGTCTTTACAATTCAGATGAACTCTTACATATGCCTTTATGACAAAACAGCTTCTCAAAGTTACTTCCATGGGAATGCAAGCTGGTGCAGACACTCTGGAAGACAGTATGGAGGTTCCTCAAAAAACGAAAACTAGAACCAACCTATCACCCAGCAATTGCACTATTAGGCATTTATCCATGGGATACAGGTGTGCTGTTTCGAAGGGACACATGTACTGCAATGTTTATAGCAGCACTATCCATAATAGCCAAAGTATGGAAAGAGCCCAAGTGTCCATCGATGGATGAATGGATGAAGAAGATGTGATACACACACACACACACACACACACACACACACACACACAATGGGGTATTACTCGGCAGTCAAAAAGAATGAAATCTTGCCATTTGCAACTATGTGGATGGAACTAGAGGGTATTATGCTAAGTGAAATTAGTCAGAGAAAGACAGAAATCATATGACTTCACTCATATGAGGACTTTAAGAGACAAAACAAATGAACATAAGGGAAGGGAAACAAAAATATTATAAAAACAGGGATGGGGACAAAACAGAAGAGACTCATAAATATGGAAAACAAACTGAGGGTTACTGGAGGGGTTGTGGGAGGGGGGATGGGCTAAATGGGTAAGGGGCACTAAGGAATCTACTCCTGAAATCATTATTACATTACATGCTAATTTGGATATAAATTTTAAAAAATAAAAAATTAAAATGAAAAAAAAGTGACTTCCATATCGGTGTCAATATTTTCAGTCACACCCACCCATGGGCAACTTGGAGAACAGGGACAAAAAATGTCCACATAAATAAGGTTCTTATAAGAAAGATAGAAATGAGATAGAAACAGGAGTAAGAATTACATGACATATTTTTTAAAATATCATATTTTAATAAAATATTTTGAAAAGCTTATTTAATGCAATCTAGAATGAAAATTTTTACAAAGATAATTTGATCCATCTTTCTGTTCTCAAATATAGTTTCCCCATATAATGTCTTTCTCCAAAGTGGAGAGCAGCAGCAGACCTTATTTAGTAAGTGAAGGGAATCTCTTATATGCAGATAAAATATTCCTACTGGCCATCTAGAGGGGGAGGGACAAAGATGGCAGAGCAGCACAGAAGTTCTCTGCTTCTCTCATCCCTGAAATGCAGCTAAATTAGCAACAAACCATTTTGCACACCTAGAAAATTTATCTTATGATTATCACAACAATATGCATAACTTGAGCCACAGAACTTGGCATGTACACAGCCTGGAGAGGTGAATTGGAGGAGAGAGAAGCCATGGAGGGTAGGGAGATGTTTTGGTTTGCGGAGAGAGGGCAGAGATAGAGGGGAGAGTACAGATAAAGCACTCCCCCTGAACACAGCTGGAGAGAAAGAGAAAGACTGAAAGTATCCACAAAGGTCTGAACAAGAAAGGGAGAAAGACTAGGATTTTAATACCATTCACGCTCTATAAACAGGGGAGTGCAGAGTCAGAAATTCCACAGCTGGATACCTGGTGGTGCTCTGGTGGGAAAGGTGAATTCCCAGGGGCAGACAGTGAGGTCAAAGGGGCCTTGGGCCACACAGGGAGAGCTGGGTTCCCCTGGTGGGCGGACATTTGGTAAAGACTTTGTGGCCTCCTCCCAGGAAAAAGCCCCAGTGGCCCAAAGAGAACAACAACATTTGCTGGTGTTAGAACAAGGATGCTAGGTGAAGCCTGGCAATAGTTGTGTGTTGTGATTTGCCGTAGTTCCCTGAACCACTGCTGCTACACGATCACGCACAATTTTTCTGGGGCAAGCTGGCACACAGATGCACAATCTGGTCCTCTGCAGCAGCAGAGTCACATGAGCATTCCCAGGGGCAAGCCTGGCACCCAGGCATTGCTCAGTGAGATCTTCCCCCAGAGGGTTGAAGTGGGCCCAAGTCATGAGATTACATGGAAGCCAATGAAAATGATAACATCACAGCCCAAAACCTATGGGGTGCCGCAAAGGCAGTAATATGGGGGAAGTATATAGCAATCCAGGCCTTCCTAAAAAAGGAAGAAATGTCTTAGATACACAACCTAACCTTACACTTATAAGAGCTGGAAAAAGAACAGCAAATAAAACCCAAAACCAGCAGAAGACGGGAAATAATAAAGATTAGACCAGAAATCAATGTTATTGAAACCAACTAACCAACCAACCACCAACAACAACAAAAGTAGAACAGATGAATGAAACCAGGAGCTAGTTCTTTGAAAGAATTAACAAAATTGATAAACCCTTAACCAATTTGATAAAAAGAAAAAGGAAAGGACCCAAATAAATAAAGTCAAGAATGAAAGAGGAGAGATCACAGCCAACACTGCAGAAGCACAAACAATAATGAGAGAACAGTATAAGCAATTAAATGCCAATAAATTGGGCAATCTGGAAGAAGTGGAAAAATTCCTAGAAACATATAAACTACCAAAGCTGAAACGGAAAGAAATAGAAAATTTGAACAGACCCATATCCAGTAAAGAAATTGAATTAGTAATAAAAATCTCCCAAAAAACAAGAGTTCAGGGCTGGACAACTTTCCAGGGGAATTCTAAGGAAGAGTTAAACCTATTATTTTGAAGCTGTTCCAAAAAATAGAAATGGAAGGAAAACTTCCAAACTCATTCTATGAGGCCAGCATTACCTTGATTCCAAAAACCAGACGAAGACTCCACTAAAAAGGAGAACTACAGACCAATTTCCCTGATGAACATCCAATTTCCCTGGATGTAAAAATCCTCAACAAGATATTAGCCAACTGGATCCAGCAATGCATTAAAACAATTATTCACCACGACCAAGTGGGATTTATACCTGGGATGCAGGGCTGGTTCAATATCCACAAATCAATCAACGTGATTCATCACGTCAATAAAAGAAAGGACAACAACCACATGATCTTGTCAATAGAGGCAGAGAAAGCATGTGACAAAATTCTTTCTTGACAAAACGGCATACTTTCTTGATAAAAACCCTCAAGAAAGTAGGGATAGAAGGATCATACCTCAAGATCACAAAAGCCTTATATGAAAGATCCACTGCTAATATCATCCTCAGTGGGGAAAAACTGAGAGCTTTGCCACAAGGTCAGGAACAATACAGGGATGTCCACTCTCACCACTGTTATTCAACATAGTATTGGAAGTACTAGTCTCAGCAATCAGACAATACAAAGGAATAAAAGGCATCCAAATTAGCACGGAAGTCAAACTTTTCACCCTTTGCAGATGACACGATAATCTATATGGCAAACCCAAGAGATCCCACCAAAGAACTACTAGAATTAATCCATGAATTCAGAAAGTCGCAATATATAAAATCAATGCCCAGAAATCGGTTGCATTGCTATACACCTATAATGAAACAACAGAAAGAGAAATCAAGGAATTGGTCTTATTTATAATTCCACCAAAACCCATAAAATACCTAGGAATAAACCAAACCAAAGAGGTGAAAAATGTATACACTGAAAACTATAGAAAGCTTATGAAAGAAATTGAAGAAAACACACAAAAAAATGAACAAATATTCCATGCTCCTCGATAGGAAGAACAAATATTGTTAAAATGTCAAACCTACCCAAAGAAATCTACATATTCAATGCAATCCCTATAAAAATAACACCATCATTCTTTACAGAGCTAGAACAAACAATCCTAAAATTTGTATGGAATCAGAAAAGACCCTGAATAGCCAAAGTAATTCTGAAAAAAGAAAACCTAAGCTGTAGGCATCACACTCCCGGACTTTAGGATGTATTAAAAAGTGGTAATCATCAAGACAGTATGGTATTGGCACTGTAAACAGATACTTAGATCAATGGAACAGATAGAGAACCCAGAAATGGGCCCACAAACTTATGGCCAACTAATCCTGGACAAAGCAGGAAAGAATATCCAATTGAATAGACAGTCTCTTCAGCAAATGGTGTTGGGAAAATTGGACAGCAACATGCAGAAGAATTAACCTGGACCCCTTTCTTACACCATACACAAAAATAAACTCAAAATGCATGGAAGACCTAAAAGTAAGACAGGAAGCCATTAAAATCCTCGAGGAGAAAGCGGGCAAAAACCTCTTGGACCCAGGCTGCGGCGACCTCTGACGCAACATGTCTCCAGAGGCAAGGGAAACAAAAGCAAAAATGAACTATTGGAACCTCATCAAGATAAAAAGCTTCTCATGGCAAAGGAAACAAACACCAAAGCTACAAGGCAGTTGACAGAATGAGAGAAGATATTTGCAAATGACATATCAGATAAAAGGTGAGTATCCAAAATCTATAAAGATCTTCTCAAAATCAACACACAAAAAACAAACAATCCAGTGGAGAAATGGGCAAAAGATGTGAATAGACGCTTTTCCAAAGAAGACATCCAGATGGCTAACAGACACATGAAAAGATGCTCAACAACACTCATCATCAGGGAAATAGAAATCAAAACCACGATGAGATATGACCTCACACCAGTCAGAATGGTGAAATATAACAACTCAAACAATGACAGATATTGGTGAGGATGTGGAGAAAGACAAACCATTTTGCATTGCCGGTGGGAGCGCATACTGGTGCACCCATTCTGGAAAATAGTATGGAGGCTTCTCAAAAATTAAGAATATAACTTACCATACGATCCAGCAATTGCACTACTAGGTATTTACCCAAAGGATACAGTTGTGCTGTTTTGAAAGGGCACATGCATGCAATGTTTATAGCAATGCTATTAAAAATAGCCAAAGTATGGAAAGAGGTCAAATGTGCATTGACAGATAAGTGGATAAAGAAGATATGGTGTGTGTGTGTGTGTGTGTGTGTGTGTGTATAATGGGGTATTACTAGGCAATAAAAAAGAATGAAATCTTGACATTTGCAACAATGTGGATGGAACTAGACTATATTATGCTAAGTGAAATTAGCCAGTCCGAGAAAGACAAATATCATATAACTTCACTCATATGAGGTATTTAATATACAAAACAGATGAACATATGGGAATGGAAGCAAAAGCAATACAAAAGTAGGAAGGTGGACAAAACATAAGAGACTCTTAAATATAGCAAACAAACTGAAGGTTGCTAGAGGGGTTGTGGGTGGGGGAGGGTGTGGGCTAAATGGGTGAGGGGCAATAAGGAAGACATTTGTTGGTATGAGCACTGAGTGTTATATATAGGAGATGAATCATCGGATTCTACTCCTGAGATCATTGTTGCACTATATGCCAACTAACTTTGATGTAAATTTAAAACAAACAAACAAACAAATAAATAAAATTTCCTACTGCTGTGGCAGCATAAGCCAGGATAACCACCTAACTATCTCGTATAGTTCAACCTGTTGTTCTGAGGCCGACAGAGTGGTCTGTTCCGAACCTTTGGAAAAAGTTCTATGATGACACAGACCTGCATAGCAGAAGTCTTCAGGAGGAAGGTACAGCATTAACCTCCAACCTCGGGAAGACAGGAGAAGGCAAGAAGACAAACACTGTAATGAAACAAATTACTATAAAATAGATAAAAAATTAAAAGAAAATTATTTAGAAGCAATAGAGTTGTGGAACAAAGGTAAATTGAAGCCAGAGACAAGAAGAACTTAAGAAGTAAATAGATACTGAAATGATTTTCCAAGGAGGTTTCATAAAGCTTCCAAGCTAGTTAACAGTTCTTAATATTAGAGAAAACAAGTAGTGGAACCTCTTTAACACCAGCTAATAGATTAATAGACTTTTTAGAAATTAGAAAGAGACAGGGGAAAGGATGGAGAGAGAAAGGGATAGAGAGAGGGAGAGGGAATCATCTTAATAATAAAAATGAAAGAAAAAAAAACCCTCCTTCTGGGACTGCAGAAATGGTAATATATATATATATATATACACACACATATATATATATATGTGTGTGTGTGTGTGTGTGTATACATACATATACATACACACACACACACACACACACACACACACACACACTTGGCTAAAATCAATTCCCTGCATATTAAGTCTCTTATCTATATTATGGGTGTAATAAACCTATAACATCTGGATCAAATATATGAATGTATAAATAGGTTTTCACCTAATATCTATGTTAGGATACACCCTCAAAACATTGATATTAGCTGAATTCTATTAAGCATTTTCTAGATTTCAAATATTACACCAAGTTATTACATGTAGTAGTATCTCCTTTATCTCTCAATGTAAGCCTATAGTTTAGTAGCTATTATTTTTTCCAATTTTATATATGAAGAAACAAAGATTCCTCAGAGTTAAGAAAACTGACAAAAGACAATATGTCAAGAAGTGACAGTACTGGGATGTCAACCTGTTTCTCTGGCTTCAGTGTTAGGACTTCGAATCACAATTCTCTACTGTGCTTCATACACTGCTGGGTTAGTTACTTTTCTCCATCCCCCTCTGTTCTTTCGTTTTCTTCTCCTGGTATTCCCATTGCACATACATTACACTTGTTGTAATTATCTAAGAGTCCCATCTTTCTCATTCTTGTTTTCTGTTTTCATTTCAGGTTTGGAAGTTTCTATTGACATATCTTTAAGCTCACTGGCTCTTTCCTTGGCCATGTCTAGTCTATTGATGAATCCATCAAAGGCATTATCAGTTTTGTTAGGGTGCTTTCATTTATAGTATTTCATTTTGATTCTTCCTTAGAGTTTCCTCTATCTCTCTGATTACATTGTCCATCTCTTTTTGTTTGTCTGCTTTTTCCAGATTTTTAATGACAGTTATTTAAATTCCTGATCCATAATTCCAAAATCTCTGCCATAACTATGTCTGAATCTGATGCTTGTTCTCTCTCTTCATATGGTATTGTTTGTCTTTGAGTATGTCTTATAAGTTTTGGTTGGAAGCTGTGCATGATGTACTGGGTAAAAAGGCCTGACATAAATAGGCCTTTACTGTGACATCTTATATTTATCTAAGAGTCAAGCCATGTTTCCTGTTCACCACAGGCGTGGATTTCAGAGGCTGAAGTTTCTCTGTTGCTCTTGTCTTTGTCTCCCTTGTGTCTGTGTTTCTCTAGAGAATTCTTAAACTTTTTCTGAAATGTGTAGTTCTTTCTGTTGGAATTCCCAAATATACGAGGACTGTTGATATGGTGGTAAGATGTGGGAGGAAGGGAAACATTCTATAGTCCTACGATTAGGTCTCAGTCATTCTGGGAGCCTGTAATGCTGGTTCTCACCCACAAGTGCTTCTCAGCTACCACCCATACCTGCACACACTTAAATGTGACAGGAAGACTAGAGGGGGCTGGAGTTTGGGCATTTTCCTTCCCTGAGGTCAGTTAGTCTTTGGTAAAACACAGGGCAGTCAGGATCTAGTGAAATATTTTCCCTTAAGGCATACACTTGTTAAGAGAAACAGAACACACTGGGCATATTTCTAAATGGCTAATTTTCCCCTCCCTAGGCTTGCAGCAGAGGAAACTTTATTTATTTATTTATTTATTTATTTATTTATTTATTATTTATCTTTATTTTCACCCTGAGAATCTGATGGGACTCTTGCAGGTAAATCTCAGGAAAGTGTGAAGTCCCCCTAAGCCTAGAGTTTTTAACTCTCAAGTTTGTCCCTATTTGTACACCATTATTGGCTCAAGTGGTGGGCTTCTGGTCCTAGAATTCTGCTCTAGTAAGCTGTGATTCTCTCTACCTGCCTATCTGTGTTTCCAATTTTCAGGGCAGTATTTTGCCTTGTGACCTCAATTTTCTGACAAATCTAAGAATCTAAGAAGAGTTGTTAACTTTTAATTTGTTCAGATTTTTTTTCCTGTAACAACAGGAGTGACAACTTCTAAGCTCCTTATATGTCAGACTGGACAGCAGAAATACCTCTTAACTTTTTAGCACCTTCATATTTATAGTCTTCTCTTTCCCTTCTCCATTTATCTTCCTTTTCCCAAGGTGTCATTCTTTCCTCAGGAGTCATCCCCGACTCTTTATTCCATTGTTTTTTCCTCATCAAACCTTCAGACATTTTCCTTCCATCCACTGTGATTCACAGAGAGAAGTCTGTGTTCTAATGAGCAGATGAGAAACACATTTCCCACCCAAGGTGAGGTGAGGGAGCTTCTGGTTTCTGAATTCAGCATAGATTGAAATCAGGCAACAAAGTCTTCAGAAAACTGTTCAGGGCTGTTGTGGTTATAGGAAAGATCACAGATATAGGCTTGCATTAAACCCAAACAAAAAACAAGTAGACAGGGGGCCTGCAGCATTTTCCCTAATAGAAGCATAAGAATAGAAAGCTAGAGAGCTGGGGGAAATATAGAAATACTGCCCTGTTTACCTGCACATACAAAACATGTTTGAATAGTTTCTTGGGGGAAAAAGTTTAAACCACTGACTGAGTAAACTTTTCTCCAGTGAACTCAAAGGAAGTGTTGAATGAACAAGAATGAAGAAATACTGTCCTGGTAGACAGTGTAAACATAGGCTTCTTTCAAAAGTGATGTGAGTACCTTGGAGTTATACACAACAGAGAAATAATTAAATTTGCAGGTTGGCTGGACTCAGGCAATCCTAGAAATATAATGGAAGAAAGAGGATAGCCTAAGGGCCTCAACACCAGTCTGAAAGGGGAGCTTGTATTTGCCAATTTCTATTAGGTATCGGGTACTGTTTAGCCCTTTATGCAGAATTTCTACCACTAACTCTTCACAGAAATCCTATCAAAGAAGAATTATTAGACTTATTACAAGAATGAACAAATTGAGCTTCAGAGTATTAAGCAACAAGGTCATGGTCACCCTGATACTTATTTCTATAACCAGGATTCATCCCCAAATCTGCCTTATCTCAAAGCTCTGGCTTTTAAACCACTCTGCTCTCCTCTTAAGAAAGCCACTTTTCATTATCACTGCTCCCTTGTCAAATTAGTAACTGAATCCTGTAACTGGGACCCTGCTCTAAGAAAGAAATGGATAACTTCAGTGACTTGGAGAGGCAGCCTCAGTTCCCAAGCTGAAAAGCAGGGGTGTAGTATGTTATTAGCATTTTTTAACCCACCTTACTCTTTATGGACACACAACTTTTAAGTATGGCCTTTTAAAAATGCATCATATCTTTCTGGGTCATGAGGATCCACTTAAATATGCAATTGAGCTTTATTTTTATTTTATTTTTGATTATCAGCTCCACTTCTCATTCTATAGCATTAAGGCAAATGCCATATTAGGCTTCAGAGTACATGAAAATGTCTCTGGGAGTAGATGAATCTAATTATAGTAAACAGGAATGGAGACATTTTCTCTTATGATATAGTCTCCTTTAATTTTTTTTTTTCAACGTTTATTTATTTTTGGGACAGAGAGAGACAGAGCATGAACGGCGGAGGGGCAGAGAGAGAGGGAGACACAGAATCGGAAACAGGCTCCAGGCTCCGAGCCATCAGCCCAGAGCCCGACGCGGGCCTTGAACTCACAGACAGCGAGATCGTGACCTGGCTGAAGTCGGATGCTCAACCGACTGCGCCACCCAGGAGCCCCAGATGTAGTCTCCTTTATTAGCTAAAGCTCTTCCTGGGATGTATTGGAGTGACCAAGTCTTGTTGGGCTCTTTATTATTGTGAAGAAGGGCAGAGGAAGTTGGTCATTAGTAAGATAATTGCAAAACTGTGTAATTTATTTCCAAGACACTTGAGAGAGAAAAAAAATCTTGGGCACCTGGTTGGCTCCATCAGGTAAGCATCAGGCTCTTGATTTCAGCTCAGGTCAGGATCTCATAGTTGGTGAGTTGAAGCCCCACTTCAGGCTCTGTGCTGACAGCATGGAGCCTACTTGGAATTCTCTCACGCTTTCTTTCTCAAAGTAAATAAATAAACTTAAAAAAAAAAAGATCTCAATCAGTAGAAATGTTGGGGCAACTGGTATAATAAATACTGAGTGTTCTGGGTGTGGGAGGGCTTTTGGTGATTCTGTTTATTTGTTGCTATATGCTCGTATTACTCAGAATTCTCCAGAAAAACAAACCAATAGGAGATAGAGGATAGATAGATAGATAGATAGATAGATAATAAAGAGGTTTGTTTTAGGAATTGGTTCATCTGATTATGGAGACTCAGAAATCCTACAATCTGCCGTCTGTAACCTAGAGAACCAGGGAAGCTAGTAGCATACCTCTGTTAGAGTCCAAAAGCCTGAGAATGGAGGTGTAGTAGTGTGTCACACACAGAGAGTCTGGACATTGAGGCTGTTCTCTGCAGGAAGCAGCTTTATTCATGCCAGCATGGGCTCAGCGCCCTAAGACCCAAAAGGCCGAGAGCCAAGCACAGTGGAGGTGGGGGTGGGGTACAATTTTTGATCCTTTGTCTCCCATATATGGTAACATACAGCCTCAATGGGCGGTCTATGTTACAGAGTCCTGAGGACTGTTGTGCACAGGCACATAGTCAGGTTGCTTCCCCTTGTCTTGAAGTTTACATCACATTCGTTAGGGGGGGGCTCTACTACAGGGTATGAAGGTAGAACCACTGTCTGAGTCCATAAGTGTGACAACCAAGAGTGCCCACGTTGGAGGGAGGGCAGGAGAAGATGAATGTCTCAGTTTTAGCTAAGAGAGACTTTGCTCTTCCTCCAACTTTTTGTTGTATTCAGGCCTTCAATAGATTGGAAGATGCCCACTGACATTGGCAAGGGCCTTCTTTACTTTGATTCAAATGCTAATCTCTTGCTGAGACATCCTCAAAGACAGACCTAGAAATAATGTTTTACTATCTATCTGGGCATCCCCTTAGGCTAGTGAAGTTAGCACATGAAATTAACCATTACAGCCTTCAAGGAAGTGTGAAGGAATTTGAACAATTTCAAATTCTTGTAGATTTCTTGAGTGAGGCCAGAGTTCATCTTTTGTCAGCTAATTACTTATTTGCCATTCAAAAGATAATCCTTCACTAAAAAGAAGTCAGTTTCTTCAAAATCAAAGCAAAATCAACATTGGGAGTCTATGTCCTATTTGAATAACAAAATAAATAGATTCATTGAAGATGTTGCAAGCCATGTCTATGCTCTACAGGAAACAGACTATATGTGCAATAATCTTCTCTACTTATAATTTATCCTGAAACACTACAGTTTATTTAACAAGGTCTATTAAAATACAAAGTAAGCGGTAATCTCTTTCCTTCTCTTCCACAATTCAACATATAGATATGAACATTATTCATTTTTCTTTCCAAACTAGTCACTTATTAAATAGTTCAAAATATATTGATTCCGATGATACTGTGATTTATAATAAGAAATATATGTTTGGCCTTTGTTCCTTTTATGGTACAAAGCTCCTAAAGTCCCAGGAATTTCCATAAGTGATAGGAGTGGTAAAGTGCCTTTCGTTATGTTAACGAAATGACTTTGGGAATGCCTCAAGGTCTTCTAAGTGTGAAGGCTGGTGGCCAGGGGAAATCACCCTGTGATTAGAGGCTTGGAATTTACACTTCCATCCTTTGACCTTGCAGAGGGGAGAGGGGCTGGAAGTTGAATCCACTGACAATGGCCAATAAGTTAATCAATCATGCTTAGGTAATGAAGCCTCCATAAAAAAACAAAAGGATTCAGTTCTTAGAGCTTCTGAGTTGGTAAACACACTGAGAAACGGGGAGAATGGAATCCTTGGGGACAGCATGAAAGCTCCCTGCCCATCCCCATACCTTGCCCTAGGCATCTCTTCCATCTGGCTGTTCCTGAGTTAAGTCCTTTTATAATATATTGGTAATCTAGTAAATAAAATGTTTTTTGAGGGGCACCTGGGTGGCTCAGTCGGTTAAACGTCCGACCTAGGCTCAAGTCATGATCTCACCATTCGTGGGTTCGAGCCCCGCATGAGGCTCTGTGCCGACAGCTCAGAACCTGGAGCCTGCTTCCGATCCTGTGTTTCCCTCTCTCTCTGCCCCTCCGCTACTCATGCTCTGCTTCTCTCTGTCTCAAAAATAAATAAACATAAAAAATATTTTTTAATGCTTTTTGAGTTCCATGAGCTGCTCTAGCAAATTAATTAAACCCAAGGAGAGGATCATGGAAACCTCTGATCTATAGCCAATTGCCAGAAACACTGGAAACAACCTGGGCTTTTGATTACAATCTGAAGTGTGTGTTTGGCAGGTGGGGGGATGCTTGTAGCCAGAACCATAACCTGTGGAATCTGTGGGGTGACCAGATAGGATAGAGGCTGGTGGTGCAAGCAATGAAAGAACAAAGGAGATTGAAGTTTATTGAATACATTGTAAGGAAGTAACATGCAGGATAGCAAAGGAGAGATTGTCGGTGAGGAGGCAGTGGTGGGGGGGCTATAATTAAGATGGGGAAGTTGAAAAGGTATGGGAATGTATGGAATTTTCCTTTTCTGGTACCTGTGCTTGGTTGTAAGTTGTAGCCTAGTGGTCAGCTAGGGCTTATGGTTATTTTGAGGTGGTTGCTTAATGAACCTTTGTACTCAGCCCAAAAGTCACCGTGGGCCCTTTTATCTTACTCAGGTTCCATTGCTCAAGACTTTTGCCTAAAAGCGGACTCTGCAGAATATATCTTCAGGTAAATAGTGTCAGGATCAAGCTGAATTATAGAACACCCAGTTGATGTACAAAGAATTACTTGGTAGTGTGGGGGAACCCCTTCCCCAACATGCATTTTGGGATTGGATTCCAAAACCCAAAATATTTACTGAAAACATAGCTCAAGACTATACTCTCATTTTTTCTCTATACGCAGTCCTGTTATAGATTTCCTGGCATTCTACATATCCAGGTCAACAATTCCATTAAATGGATAATATTAAAATCCTATAAACCAGTATATCTAAAAATCATGTAGAGCTTTTTGGGGGGAAAAGATCATCTTTTAATCATAGTTTTTATATTCTCAGAACTGGCAGGAAGCCTAATACATAATGGACAGCACACACACACACACACACACACACACAGACATAGTGCCTATAAATGTATATATATATACACACACATACACATATATTGCCTATGTATGTACACACGCACATCTTTATACATGTGCACACACTACTTATGTATGTATACACGCATCTATATACATACACACATGCT
The DNA here is from genome assembly GCF_018350155.1 of Leopardus geoffroyi. Lineage (NCBI taxonomy): Eukaryota > Metazoa > Chordata > Mammalia > Carnivora > Felidae > Leopardus > Leopardus geoffroyi. The sequence goes on from NC_059334.1 coordinate 66,049,032, forward strand.
GCCTATATATTTTTACACACATGCATATATATGCATGTTTATGGATATGGATGAATTATGTGACAATAGAAGGGCATTATTAGAAAATTTAGAGTGGCATGAGGTACTTAAACTATTTTTGGCATATATTTTTTGCAGAAATATCGTATAAGAAGACATTTCCATTCTAGTTCTAATACCCCCTAAAATTCTTTTCAAGTGGTTCAAAAAATTATCTGTGAAACGTCTGGTTATAGTATGTTGCATGAAGCCTCAACCCCATAGATCCATTTCTTCTGGCCCCCAGATGTGTGGGTCAATTCATTTCATGATGACCATTAAACAGGTGTCAGTAATAATTTCAAGTGACCCCATGTGATTTCCTTAGTGGTTTCCGGACTCTTTCATCTTGAGCTCACAAGCAAGGTGGCAGGTCATCAGCTGTCCAGCACAGGTGGGGGGTGGGGGGAAGGGCTAGGTGAGCATGCTGATGGAACTCTGCTGAAAGCCTCCAGGCCATGTCTTACCACAGTAGCAGCTTGATTTCTTTGCAACTGTCTCAGCAGCCATTCACAGCCACAATTGAAAAAAAAATTCAAAAGAGAAGTCAAGCAAAGCAAAACAAGAGTTAATAAGGGTGGTATAAATATGATTTGAGTTTGGGGCAGAAACTAAGAAGAAGCACAGAGTATTTTGGTGGTTTATTGATATAGATTGCTTTAGCTTAACAGGTCCTCAGAGTATAACCTTTTGTTCTAAAGATACAGAAACTGAGACTCAGTGAAGGAAAGAATTTGTCCATTTCTCATGTGATATGATAAACCCAAGTGATCAAGGCACATGAGAATGCATATGCTATCTTCTTTACTTAGACAATGTGCTCTCTTAAGGCAGAAATTTGTATCTGCTTTTCTCAGTTAAATGTAGTGACTTGAGAAATGAAACTTCTCCAAGTCTCAAATGGAAGGCCAAATGAGATACTGCATACAGAGTATCTTATGCAGCCTGACACCCAGGAAGATCTCAATAAATATTCAACATGAACAATAGGCATCATCATTCTACATTCTCTCACAGATATAGATTGTGTTATGACAAGAATAGTTTTCATTTGACTTTAACAAAAAAAAAAAACCTTTAAAAATGAGTCAGAACACGGGGCGCCTGAATGGCTCAGTCGCTTGAACCTCTGACTTCAGCTCAGGTCATGATCTCATAGCTTGTGAGTTCGAACCCCGCATGGGGCTCTGGGCTGACAGCTCAGAACCTGGAGCCTGCTTTGGATTCTGTGACTTCCTCTCTGCCCCTCCCTGTCTCACAATCTGTCTTTCTCTCTCTCTCTCAAGAATAAGTAAAACATTTTTAAAAATTTTAAAAAATGAGTCAGAACAATATGATGGATTATAAAACTGATGTTCAGAAATAAGCAATTTGTCCAGATTTATACAATTTAGCAAGGCCAGAGTTCATCAGTAAGTAAATATGAACTTCATCAGAGTCCTCTTTCCTACAATACTTCACCATATTAATTGCTGAAGGACACTGGGTTCCTTATGAAAAATGTCTCCTAATGTTATCACATAACTGTATATTTTAATAACTCAAGGACATTAAATGAGAACGTAAAAGGCAAATTATACAAATTGATTCTGAATTCTGACTAGGATATCCCATGGGCCAAGAAAGTCAAATATCCAAGTGTCTAATTACAGAATAATTACTAGTTAAAATTTAGATGACTCATTTTTAAACCCACAGATAAAAAACAGCAGATAGAAAAGGAAGCATGATTTTTGTATGAAGACAAACACAAAAACAATACAAAGTAAGGGGAGGACCTTTAAGATAATTGATTAAAAACAGGAAATGCATTTCTGGAAGCCATTTTTGGAGGGAAATACATTAGGGGATATATCAAGAGAAGAAGCATAGAGTGTGATAAAAAAAAAATATATAGAATTAAAAGTTAATGAGAACAATCCCAAATTGCTACCATTGACACATGCAACATCTCTGTCTTCAACACTTAGCTCACTTTGAAATCACCATCATGAGGTACAGACTCAGAGTCCCCGTGCTTCCTATCACAACATAATGCAGTTACGCCCACTGCCTCTAGAACTAGGAAATAAAAGTTCACTAAAAAAAAAGACTTATAAGATAATGGCAAGGTGTATGGACCTGGGAGTCAGATAGGCTTGAGTGTGAATCTTGGTTCTACCATTTCTAACTGTGTGTCCTTGGTCAAGTTTTTCAAGAACTCCTTTCTTGTAAACAGTAGTAATAATAGCACTTATTCTCATAGGAGTATTGTAAAATGAACTCAGACAAGACATGAATGGTTTGGCACAATGCCGGGTGCATAGTAAGTACACATTAAATGTTATTTCTTGCTACTACTGATCAAACACTCTTCACTTTAGTTTGAAAGGAGATAGTATAGCACGTACAATTCAAGAGTGTTGGGTCCCTCAGCATTCTTTCATTTCTGTGACTGCCATCCATGCTAATAGCGCGAGCTTGGATGAATCACTTGACCTCTCTGAGCTTTTCCTCCTTGTCTGAAAAGATTGTAGTGAGATTATAATTTGAATATGCATTAGGCTATTACTGGACTATAACTGAAAACCTATCAAGTGATGGATGCTGAGATAATCAGTCCATGAACAAATTGGACATAGTCTTTTCATTCCAGAAACTCCAGTTATTAAAGTTATTAAAGATGTTTCCAACACAGGGAAGAGTAAGTAATGCTGGCACTGGGCTAGCACTGTGGAGATCGATGAGTTCATGACCTAGCAGAGGAGGTAAGACAGATACCAAAGGAAATGACTAATATTAAAAAAAAAAAACACCATAAATATCAAGGATTTAGCAAGGATTTTGCTTGTCAAATGAGTTCAGAAGGGAAGACCATATGTACAATCACTGAAAACTTATGCAGTCGTATTCAAACTAAACCAGAGAACTGATATATTACTTGAAAAAGAGTCAGACCACCAGGTAGAAACTTGACCCAGCTTAATTCTCAAGGCCCATACTCTTATCTCCAAAGATTTTACTGAGCGTCAATATTTCTGCCACAAAGTGAGTCACTAATAACATTTCCTGGTTTATTGGTTGAAAAAAATATTTATTTATTGTAGACACACTATACACCAGGCCATGTGCTCCATTTCACATGGAATCATTTCTGTTTGTACTTTGCTGCCTCCTTTTTGTACTTCATACATGCCTTAGTTTAAATGGCAGTCTTCTCTGATCACTTTCTCTAACTAAATCACTCACCCCAGCCCCCACCCCACAGCACACACACACACACACACACACACACACACACACACTTTATTTTCTCTCCTCACACCTGGATTTTTCCTGATGTTTCTTTGAAGAGTGACATTTCCCTAAAGACCAGTTAACGTGGTTCATGTTTTTCTTCTTTTACTGGATCCCTTTTTGGTTTTACAACGGACTGGGTGCTGTAGCTTCTCAACTCATCTCTAGAGTTCTCACAGAGGTATTCTGGTCTATACATTGTTTTTAATTCCATGTCTCTGTTGAAGAAGGAGGGGCTGTAACTTGGTAGTCCATCATCTTGTTGATATCTGATCACTGTAATATATTTTCAGAGGACATATTTTTGGTTATTTTATTTTTTTCAGTCATTGATTTACTCAGCTCATTATAATTGGTCTAGGCTAATATTATTTTGTATATTCTGAGAACTCAGTTACTGAAAATGGAGAATGATGACCTAGGCTTCTGTTGGGTGTCAGAAAGGGATTAACCTGCCATTAATTTTACCATGTATTTTTAAAAATTTTTTTAGTGTTTATTTATTTTCCAGAGAGAGACAGAGCACAAACAGGGGAAGGATAGAAAGAGAGGGAGACACAGAATCTGAAGCAGGCTCCAGGCTCTGAACAGTCAGCACAGAGCCCGACATGGGGCTTGAACTCACAAACCGTGAAATCATGACCTGAGCTGAAGTCAGACTCTTAATTTGAGCCACCCAGGTGCCCCAATTTTACTGTGCATTTGAGACGTTAATAGTACAATGAATTCAAATCATGCTTTTATTCCAAGACTCACAACACAGAGACCACATTGTAGTTTTATTTAGATTTCCAAGAATTGACTCCCACCTTAAATATCTTTACCTATGTCTTCTTGGGCAAGTTATTTAAAATGCTCCTACCCTCAGTTCCTCACCTAACACATAAGGGTGATGATAGCATCCAACATGTCAAGATTAAATGAAGTGATACATGTAAAATCCTCAGTGTATTAACTGGCACATACATGTTTAATAACTTCTAAAGCCAGTGTCCTTCTTACTAACAGGGGAGCTATAGATAACATAGCTAAGGACTGTGATGGTCTTAGTTTAATACATAAAACAAAATATCCTGATGTCACTCTTAAATAGCATGATGAAACATGAAAGTATAAATTTACTTTCACAGGTAGCTGATATCATGATAATATTGGGTTATGATCTCACTTATTCCAATGGTGTCTTGATGAAATTCAAAGTGTACAGATCATTCTTTTCATCGTTGTTCCCCCTATTGGCAAAAATAAGGCATAGAGATAAAAGGAGCACTTGGTCCAAATTACGAAGCAATTTATATAGTTTGTGTCAAAACTGAATCTAGCCCAGCCTTCCATTCAGAGGTATGCCAACTGGATCATGATTGATTAAGAATGACTCGTGGGGCACCTGGATGGTGCAGTCAGGTTAAGCGTCCAACTCTTGATTTCTGCTCAGGTCACGTTCCCATGGTTGTGATATCAAGCCCTGCATGGGGCTTGGTTCAGAGTGTTTAGCCTGCTGAAGATCTCTCTCTCTCTCTCTCTCTCTCTCTCTCTCTGCCCCACTCCCCGCTCATGCACTCTGTCTCTTTCAATAAGAAAAAAAAAAAAGAATCCTGAGTTAGCCATGTATGTATACACAGTACAAGTCACAATTTTTTGCCCTTTACGAAGGATAAATATATAGTATTTCCTAAACAAAGGGATCTAAATGCAAAAAAAGAAAGATCAAAGAAAAAGATTATTGCTACTAGTAGTCACAGAAATATATGATCAAATGACACTTTTGGTCTGTCCCAGTTCTGAAATATACGTGGGTGTGTGTTGTACTTGCTAATTACTACTCTTGGCCATAGAAAAGAACTTAGGCATTTATCAATGTTTCAGAAACCAAACCAAAATTGTTAATATGCTTTAACCTAACAGTTCTCCATATAAGAATTTGTGCAACTACAAATACACAAAAATATTTATAAATGTTACAAATTATAAAAATCTTGAAAAAACTTAATTTCCAATCAAAGGTCACTGGTCAACTATTTGCCAGTACATAAGAGTGATGGCTAACAGTAGCTGACAAAAATCAAATTTTAGAAGAATAATTAATTGCAAGAGGAAAAAAACCAGCCACTAGCCATTGAACAAGAAAGGAGGTTGAATGTCAGTTGTTGTATGAACTAATTTTGCAAAACATGCATGTAAATCTTTGAAGAATAAACAAGAAAATGTCATCAATTTTCATTCTGGGGCTTGAATTATGAGAAAATTTCGACTTTATTGTTGGTGCTCTTATCTTTATTTTCTAAAACCCATTGAAAGACATAGGGAGTGAGAGGGGGGTTAAGAATTACTACATACCGCCTGATCTGCACTAAATTCCAACACGAGGGTCTTAAAACTGAGACACGAAAAAATAAATTTTGCTTCTTGGACATGCCACTAGCTGTGGAATTCAAATTACTAAAATTCTTTTCTCTAGCATGTTTTTTCTTTCATGGAGTAATGACCACGGTCAGAGGGTGTGAAGAAATACATACGCATAGAACACTTTAGTGTTACCACCTACCTGACTATGACTAAAGTCATCAGGAGATAGAGCAGGTGTACAAACAAATTAAGAAGTTTCTTAGCACACAGAATCAGTACAATACTTTTTGCACTTAGTGATTTTTATTATCTCTTTCTTTGCTTGGGGAATTTTCCCAAACTCTTCCCTAGTCCTTTCCTCTAGACTGAGCAAGAATAGACTTCAATTGCATCATCCTGAGTTACTTTTTTTTTTAAGTAGATGACATTTGTAAGTGGATTTTCTATTTTACTAATGTTATCAAAGTTAGAGGATTTCTACTTTGTTCTTCATCCATGCACAACTCCATTGTCTCTTTCAATGACCTAAATAAATCAGTATGTTACCAATCACTTTCGTCGTGATCAACTTGTTTTCAGATACTCTGGACTCAAGATCTATACTTCTGCATTGATGTATGTAATATAGTTGTTTTCTCACAGTAAAGAATAAATTTGAAAGCTTTCTTTCATTAGCTGCTGTGATCCATTATTGGCTTACATCCTATAATTTTCCTACAACATCTGCAAAGTTAATAAACCAATTATGGAAGCCATCTGGAACTCAAAGAGAGATTAAAAAAAAACACTAAAAAAAAAAAAACCCCTCTCTTCTGAATAGCTGGTACTGTAATAAATGGCATGTCACAGAACAGTAATGTTACAAACCCCACTATCATTAAAGGAGAGAGAGGGAATATTTTTACATAAAAGAAATACTGGTAGAGCCATGGTAGAGCTCCATGGTAATTGTCTCCTGAAACAGTTTGAACATTTATATCTGTTGCTTACTTGTCAAAGGCATAGAGCCCTTAACTCATTTATCATAGAAACCAGCAGGGCTCAATTGCCTGCATGGATGGGGACACATTTAGTGACCTTGGGTGAGTTATGCAAACTCTCAGGGCACTAGAATCATTGATAAAAATGGAAAAAATTGGAGCTCCCGGGTGGCTCAGTTGGTTGAGTGTCTGACTTCAGCTCAGGTCATGATCTCAATGGTTTGTGGGTTCAAGCCCTGCATTGGGCTTGCTGCTGCCAGCGCAGAGCCCACTTTAGATCCTCTGTCCCCCTACCCTCTCTGCCCCCTCTCACTTGTGCTCTCTCAAAAATAAATAAAACATTTTTAAAAATGGGGAAATTGTCATTAACCTACCCAATAGACTTAGCTAGAAGACAATGTGATCCTTGTTCTAATGCTGAGCTTCATCATTCAGGTAGCTGAGAAAACTGGGTAAAAGCTAAAACCAAGACTCAGATTGTGTCACTAATAAGTCTGGAATATTCTTAATCCATCAGTTCTGTTTTATGGCTGTAGGGAGATACAAAAATAGGGTTAAATTAAGTGCTTTGGTGTCTCAGCTACCCTGTTTCAAAGCCTAATTCTGCAACCTACAGACTGCCTATTTATTCGGAAATTATACCACTTTTCCAGGCTTCTTTTCCCTCATATCTTGCAGTGAAAACATCATATGATTTTAGTTAGAATTCTATGATATAATTCAAAGAACAATTAATATAGTACTTTATTACTCAATAAAAACAGTTTTATTATTTTTACATTTCATTTTTATTACAATTCAATGATATATATCAAAGTCACTGAATGAATTTCTTTTCTCTCTTCTTTTGACATATTCCCCCCAAACCTTGTAATTAGCCATAAAAATGCTATAAAAAATGGAAAGGAATCAATAGCAATTTTAAAGCAAAGAGAAAAGATATACTCTCCCCTTGCTACCCTACTTTACAGAAAATTCCCAAGTCCATAAGATTTTTGCTCTGGGTCTGCCCCAGATACCTACTGTTTATTGGACCTTGGGCAGTCAGTTACTCTCCTTTTAGAGATTCAGTTTCTATAACCATTAAATAAGGAAATCATGTTTGACATCCTCAGTCCACCAGGCACATGTGAAAATTAAAGACTAATTGTTATGGGAAAATTCTATTAACTTACAAGTTTTATTTATTGTTCATATCTTTTAACTTAGTCATCCCATTGCTGGGGATTTATTTTTAGAAAATAATTCAAAAGAAGAAAAAAACTATATCTCCAAATGCTTGCAGTGATCTTTCTCAACAATTAATTGTGAACATCTCTAAAATTATAGAAAATTTGAAGGAATATTACAGTGAATACTTGTAGAAGAACTAAATAATGTCTACCTTTAATGTTTAATATATGAGCTTTAATACAGATCTATCTATCCATCAATGTATCTAATCACATATGCATTTATTTTTCATTTCATGTTTTTGAGATGATTGTATAATTTTTTAAAAATTCTTTTGAAATGGTGAATTATACTGATTGATTTTTATATTTGTGGAATAAATTCTACTTGGCAATAATATGTTATCTTTTGTATATGTTCCTGAATTTAGGGGCACCTGGGTGGCTCAGTCAGTTAAGCATCCAACTTCGGCTCAGGTCATGATCTCGCGGTTTGTGAGTTCGAGCCCCACCTCGGGCTCTCTGCTGACAGCTCGGAGCCTGGAGCCTGCTTTGGATTCTGTGTCTCGCTCTCTCTCTGCCCCTCCCCTTCTCACACTCTGTCTCTCTGTGTCTCAAAAATAAATAAAAAATTAAAAAAACTAAAAAATGTATATGTTCCTGAATTTATTATAGCTAATATTTCATTAAGAATTTTTTACAATTATGTTAATGAGTGATATTGGTCTGAAAGTTTCTTTACTATAACTACTTTTGTCAGGGTTTAGTAATAGTCACTTCTGGCCTCAGGAGACAAATTGGGAGGTGCACCCTCCTCTAATTTTTAAAACATTTTGTGTAAGATGGGTATTTAAATATTTGATAAAAGTTACCTATATATAAAATAATTTTTCTGACCTATACTTTCTCTCCTTAGTGGGAACCCAAATATCTAGACTGATTAATATTGCAGCACAATTTTCTAAGCCCCCATTTATTTTTTAAACAAATTTACTTTTTTTTTGTAGATTGGATAATTTCTATTAATCTTCATATTAATAGACTCTTTCAAGTACAGTCTTGAATACCTTGTTTGGCCTGTCCAATGATTTTGTTTTCTTTCTTTGAGAAACTGTGACTTTAATTTCCAGAACAGAATTACAGCTTTCATTTTTTTTTTTTTTTGCTATGATTCCCTGCCAGTTCATTCATTATTACCACATTTTCTCTAAATCCTTGAACTCAATTTCAATAATTGATTTAAATTCCTTGTCTTCTAATTGTAAAATGAAGTTTTACAGTTTTACAGAAACAGCAGTTTTCTAACTGGCTGCATTATTTTGTTTTGTTTCGTTTTGTTTTATTCTTGGGTCATATGTTCTTGCTCCTTCCAGTGTTTAGTCATTTTTTGTTGCATATCACATATTGTGTATTACATATGGTAGGGAATGTGACATATGTCTTCCTTTAGAGGGTTTTAAAACGTGTTTAATTAAGTAGTTTAATTAATGGCAGACCTGTTGTCATTGATAGGCTTTTTTTTTCCCTTTGCTCTTGTGGTTTTATTTTTTCTTTTGTTATTAGTCGTAATTCTTCCCTTCTATTCTGGGCCTGCCTTTTACTTCTCATTTGACTTTTCTGAAGTCTCAACTAAATGCCTGAAGTGCTTAGCGAGGTCTCTTCACTTTGGATTGGCTGCAATTCAATGTCTTCCAACATTGCCCAACCTCTGGGGAGTTTCTCAAGTCCTCGACACACAGAAGCACCTCCCTGCGAGGCCTCATAGCGCATGGTCCTGTATATCTACAGCTTATCTCTGAGCCAAGGACTGACAGGGAACCATGATTCTGGTCTGCCCCTCATTCTGCACATCAGTATTTTGTCTGTTCCTTTGTCTAGCATATACTGGGTGCTCAGTTGTCTGAATTCTATCTCTGCCTCTTGTGTTCACTAAAACGCCTATCCGCTCTAAATCATGCTGGCACTCTTCTCCCTGGGGAAGCTCTTTCAGTGCAAAGTGCGCTGGGCCCAGCCACAATGCCCTTCTCCGCCCTTCATTTTCCCTGACTCAGCTGAATCCAGTTCCCCAAGTCCAGGCCCATTATTTCCCACCCTGCACCTCTTTTTATACCACAGTTAGGTTAGGGAAGAAAATATCTGAATAATTCATCTTTTCTTCTACTACCCTATTTCAATGAATCTTTTTTTTTTTAATGCTTATTTATTTATTTTTGAGAGAGAGAGAGAACACAAGTGGGGGAGGAGCAGAGAGAGGGAGACACAGAATCTGAAGCAAGCTCTAGGCTCGGAGCTGTAGCATAGAGCTCCACACGGAGCTTGAACGTACATACCGTGAGATCATGACCTGAGCCGAAGTCGGATGTTTAACCGGTGCCCCACTCTTTATTTCAGTGAATCTTAATTAAGGTTTGATGATTTCCCCATGAAGCTGATCATGGATGTGCGTTCCAGTGGTTGAACTCTGAACTTCTGCTCTCCTCAGACTCAGTCATCACTGCTGCTTTGACCCTGCACACGAATGACCTGTGATTCCTCACACTGTTCACATGTTCCAGGCCACTCCTGTGGGATTTTTCTATTCTGTTCACGGGATTCATGCAGTCAAACTCTTCAGCACTCCAATGAACTCCATTTTCTAGTTCTGAGCTTCTTCATTGATCTTTTCAAAAATCAGACCGAGGCACACCAAAATGTCCATGCGCAGCTTTATTCTTAGAGCCTTGAAATAAATGGGATGCCTTGGTTCAAACATGTCTATCCTTTAAATGAGATATCTAAGTTGTTTGGCTCCACAAGCTGCTTGCAAAAAAAGGGAAAAAAAAGCGTGTGGTCTAGAAGCAAATGAGCGATGCTCTTTGTATCCCATATAAACCTGATCTCTGTCTGTGACTGCAAGTGTGGTAGTGTTAAATACATTCAACAAAACTAAAGCTACTTTTAGATTCTCTCTGTTTCCCTTCTGACAATAAAGCAATCCAAATATGTGTTATGCCTATATATAAAATTTCTATTCATTTGCTTCACGATGCAGAAGGAAAGCATAACAGTTTCTACCACTGAAATGACAAGCCAGTGCGGGACTCAAGACCAACACCCCTGAAATAGTGGTGCTCCTTCCAGGAAATCTTGGGGGAATTTATATGGCTCACATTAGAAAGCATGTACAGTTTCAGAAAGTATGTTGCTCTTGGGTGGGAATTTACTGGGAGTAAGCTGGATGAGTAAATCTCTCCATAAAATTGATATACAATTATATCTGCATACTTACAGATATAAACTTATTACAGAAATATAGTAGATATACCTACCACAAATATATAATTAGTTTGCTCTAAACTCACAAAATAATCCTATCTCATCAAATTCTTATGAGGAAATAAAAGAGACACTGAGTAATATCAAACATACAATTTATACACTCTTGCTCATCATCTATTTTCATATTGTTTGTCTCATTTGAACATCACAATAATCTAGAGGCAGGGTGGGGGCAGGTATTCCATTACCAATGAAAAAAGTGAGGCTCAGTGTGGTCAAGTGGCTCATCGAAGCTCATGCGGCTAGTTAATTATCCTATCCAGTGCCCTTTTGATTACACCACTCTAATTTGGCTTCTCCAACATGATTGTGACATCAAGATACTCCAGTAAGTTTAAGTATTTGATCAATAATTCAAGGAGCTACTAATTGAATGGGGCAACATTTATAGATTCATTAAAAGGTATCACTTCTCCACAGAGCACCGCCAAAGGTCATGTGATAGCTGCCCCTACCTTGTCATAATCATCCCTCAAAATAAATTATTCAGATTAGGAATTACATGCCCACTGGCTTTAGGAGAAATGTTGATAAGCATATTTACTCTCAAGCCGCTCACTAGGCACATTACTATGTATTTTCTCAAATACAAAGAACAAATATACTTGGACCGTGAACACGTGGAGGCATAAGGGGAGTCCATTCAGAAACGTGGAAAGGGTAAATTGGTTTTCTGGTTTCAGCAAACCTACACTATTAGGCCTGTACTTGTAGCATGTCATTTTAGAATAAACATCCTCTGGGAGGCCGCTGCACAGACGCTTTCCCAGCAGAGTTAGGAGTGCCTGACGTCGCTATCAATGAACAGCAGATGTTTGCTTGTAAGCTAGGATCACAGACTTTAATTGCAAGAGTAAAATGATCTTCGAAAAGGGGGGGAAAACAGTGCTATCAGTCACTTTTGCGGAATCCCTGCACACTGAGTAACTAATTAGTTGGGAGAGCCGGCTCTGATCTGAAGGATGCGGAAGGGAGGGACCATGACATTTACCCGCTTGCCCCTTTGGATACTTTTACCGTCCAGAAAACCTCAGGAAAAGAAAATAAACTCTAAAGAAATTCTTTTGAACTTAGTAATGTGCCTACTGATAATTAGAGACTGGAGAAGGTAAGAACAAAAAGTTCTGAAGCAATCGCAATGTATTTCACATTTCGAGTAAAACAAAATACAGAGAAAATAGGCATACCGATTTAAACCAACAAAATGTGAATAAAGGATAAACTACAAAATTGTCAATAGTATTCTTTAAACCAAGTATCTACAGAGTATTATTCTTAATTGAGAAAGTATCATCATTAACACTGTTTTGGATTTGAGAAGAAAAATGTTCAAATCTTGGAGACAGAGAGACCTGAGCTTAAATCTCCAGTTGCTACTCAAAAGTTGTATATTAAAAAACGCATGTTAAACTTTTGTTTTGTTTTGTTTTGTCACAAAAGAAACCATCCTAGGGCAAATAGGTAAGGGTACTGGGGTATCTTTTTAAATCCAATAAATAATTGAATAATTAATTTATGGGAATCAGAATCCAGGCATTTCCAAGGACCTCAGCAACCAACATAGGGGAACGTGTTCTGTTTTGCTCTGCCATTAAATGTGCCAACTTCTCTTGGAGGTCATAGTAACGTTCATGTGGAGGGGAGGCTGATGTTCAGAATCTCTTCTTAAGCTGAATATGTTGGAATGAAGCTTGTTTTGTTGATGTGTGTTACCTTTGGGTCACACATCCAGAAGTCGTAAAAGGTCTGCTGCACGGGGGCAGGGAGCATGTCCATGAGCACAGCAATATTCTTGTTTCATTTTCTTCTACTCTGACCAGGTTCCCCTCCATTGTAGCATGTCTTCAGGTATTCACCTTTGCCAAGGTCCTCCTCCTACTCTGCTTACTAATTGTCTGTCTTATGAGCAAAATATGAAGCCTTCCCAAATTATCTAACTCCTTTCTCCCATACCTGGCAGAAAACTCCAGTTAAAAAGACAATCCTTCCTCTCTCAAGGAATTGAAGGTTACTAGGGTTCTGTCTGGGAAACCTTAAGATAGAAGCCACAACAAAGTCATATCAGAAACCATACTGACTTATAATCGGAGAGAATTTCCCATGGCTTTGCAATTCTCAAATCTGACAAGGAAGATGCTCAGACTACTAGGATTTATATGATTTTAAGGATGTCTATTTTATCCAGCCATCACCACCCCAAAGCGTGTTTTCTTCTTCTCTAAAACATGAAGGAATGTGCAATAGGTGTGCCTTCTTCCACATGAGGCAGAGACACTACACTGAGGTATAATGGTGGGAGCATATTAATCCTCTTCTGTGGATCATGTAACAGCTTCATTTATCTCAAACAGGGTGAGAGAGGGGAAGGGAAGGAGGAAGAGAGAGAAAAAAAAGATTGACTCATTTATTGTAAAGAATTGGTTCACATGTTTATGGAAATGGACAATCTCAAGATTTGCAGACAGCAAGTTACAGGCTGAGGAGAGCTGGTGTCAGAGGGCAGAACAAAACCAATGTCCCAAGTCAAGGCAGCCAGGCAGGAGGAGCTCCCTCTTACTTAAGGGAGAGTCAGCCTTTTTACTGTATTCAAGCCCTTCTACCTTGTCCTTAGCAATTTTACTTTAAATAACAGCACATAAGGGATGAGGCTGGTATCTCCATGGATGTGATTTTAGAAGCCCCATCAGAATCCTTGCTGTACCCCCAAATAAACGTCCTTGCTAGTTTGATATTTAAAAGGCTTTCATATAAAATAGCATTTGCATCTCATTATGAGACAAGGATTTAAATGCAATGCAAATCCACCAGAAAAGTCTATCTTAGTATATTAACCATGGGGCTTTTTACTTGGAGTGATGGAAACCTAATTTCAAGCTTATTGAAGGGAAAAAATGAATTCATTTGATCATGTTACTGAAAATAATAAAATTGTATATATAAGAAATAGCTGGATCTAGGGGTTCAAATTATGTTTTTAAGAAATACATAAATACATCTGATTATATTACCTCTCTCTCTCTCCCCCTACTTAACTCTGGGACACCTTCATTTTCTGGCAGGTTCTCTCTTCTTGGTGGGAAACTTTTCAGGTTCACATGCTTCTTATAGCTTGTGATCTCAGGACAAGGGTCTTGAGCCTCCCAGAATCTAAACCTATCTCCTAAAGGAGACCTCAGTTTGTCCTGATTGGGAAGCAAGGCCTTTTGGTAAACTGTACCCCTCCTTTATCATACCAAATCTTGGAGGAGTAGTTCCCAAAATGAAGGCATGGAGAAAAGACCAAATGGGTAACAGCAACGTGACATTCAGACTAGAGTTGACATGAACATTTGGACACAGATGAAACCAGTAACGCCCTTACTATATTTCAGAACCTACCCATTTCATCCTGAAAACAACACCATGCCGTTCATTCTACATACAAAGAGAACAGCTTCAGGAAATGTGTTTATGGGTCTTAACCCTTTCTGCTTGTTCGCTTGTTTTCTTGACTTAAATATATCTCTAGATAGAAAATATACCTGTCAGAGTCACTAAATAACTAGCAATGAATCTCAGTGTCATATGTGCACGTGTGTGCAAATTTAGGGGAGAGGGTCCAGTTAGTTTTTGCTGTGTAACGAAGCTCCCTGAAAGTCAATGGCTTAAATTACAATGATTTATTATTATTCATATAAATAACAAATACTTATTTATATACACATACATATTATTTATATAAGAAATAATTATTTATTATTATTTATAATTCTGTGGGTTGACTAAACGATTCCTATGCTGGTTTTGCCAGGTGTAACTTACATGGCCATCAGTGGAATGTTCGTGTAATCTAGCTGACTCTTGGTGCTTGCACGCGGTTAGCTAGGAATCTCAGTTCTCCACATGGCCTCTCGTTCCCTCTGAGCTAGCCTGTTTCCTTGTTTGACTCAGGAGGGTATCCAAGCATTTGCAGACGGAAGCCACAAATCCTTTGAAGACTTAGCTTTGGGACCCTCCTACTGTGACTTCTGGCAAAGTGTATTCAGCAATACAAGTCATAAGGCTGGTATAGTTTCAAGGTTGAGTAAAGACAGGCTACACCTTAATGAAAGGATTCACAATGCCACGTTGAAGACTGGGGTACATACTAGGGTGGGAAAAATCTGCGGCCATATTTTGTAATTGATCATATAGCCTAAATTTCAAGCTTCAGGTAAAAAAGTAGTTAGGAAAAGCCTTCCTGGTTGATGCTTGCTCTATCTTAGACCTCTCTTAGATCTTTAAAGCTAGATTTTTAAGATAATTGCCATGTTCTATTTATGACACAACACTGATGCTCAGTCAGTGGCCATGAATGAGCCATCTAGTGGTGGGCAATTCAGTAAACTCTATTTGCAAAACTCAGCTTTTAATCAATAGTGAATTTTTTTTAATTTATCTTAATTTAAACTTGTCACATCAATTAGCCCTGGGGATGAGTGAGTAAACACAAACATAATTTATAACTTTGTCAAGTTAACAAATACCATGTTGATGTGCTCAGAACCCCTGATACAGATTCATGAATTCATGTATCTGACAATTACTTATTAAGCCTATTTTCTAGGCAGCCTGGTCATGGTTTTGCTAGAGATTTTTAAGGTCAACAAGACAGGAATCTTCTTGTTTCGCTGCTCTCACAGTCTAGCTCTGAGGCTGAAATAAAGGTATGAGTAAGATACTATGGGAAGTGAGGTTAACTGTGGCAGAGATTACCCAGAGGGTGAAGAGCAGACTATAATCTTTGAAAGCTTACAGCATGAATTAATTCATGTCAAGTTTATAAACATCCTGTGAGTTAACAACTATAGCCATTTTTAAAATAGGGAGTCTCATTTAAGCTCAGAGACAGCAAATAAATTTCTGAAGAACACAGTAAATAAAAGCTGAGGTCAATATTTCAAATGAGGAAGATCTGACTGCAGACTCCTTCTTTTATTCAAATTATATAAATTTTAATAATATATTCCTTATTTGATGTGTATTGTGTTAGTTATATGTTGCTGCATAACCAGTTACCAAAAACTTAATGGCTTAAAACAACCCAGGATTATCGTCTCACAGATTCGGTGGGCCAAGAATTCAGAGAGTTTTACTAGTTCATCATCTTCAGGGTCTCCCCAGACTCCAACCAAGGAATTAGCCAGCCTGTTCTCAACTGGATTGTTGACAGAAGAAGAATGCACTTTCAAAACCACTCAGGTTTGGGGAAGATTTTACTTCCTGGTGGTTGTGACTGACAGCTCTGGTTTTTGGCTGTCACCTGGAGGCCACCCTCAGCACCTGAACACTGTCTGCTGTTCCCACAACAAGGCACCTTGCTTCTTCAAGGCCAACAGGAAAGTAAGAGTGAGTCAGCTAGCAAGAGAGTTTTATATAACGTATGTGATCACGGAAGTGAACTCCCATCCCTTCTGCCATGGTCTATTGGTAAGAAGCAAGGAACAGGGTTCTGCTGCAATCAAGGGAAAGAGATAATACAAGGTATAAACACCAACATGCAGGGTGCATGGGGCCTCCCTAAAGTCTGTCCATTGTATCGATGGCATTAATTGGGGGTTCACTCATGGACTTCTAAGTTTATGAATTTTTAGGTGCCATAGGGAGTGCACACTTGCATGCACACACACACACACACACACACACACACACACACACACTGCGTAACACCTTCTTATACTCACATACACTCACATATCCCTCCTAAGCTTCACAAGACATTTTGCAAAAACATTTCATTCTTGGCACTGAAGTGTGAACTTTCAATACAAAAGGAAACAACCTCTATCCTATTTCTTAGCAAAGAGTTGAGGGGAGGGATGTGGAGGGAGGGCTGCTAAGAAAAAACAATCAATTATGTTCCCCTCAAGACTGAAAAGCAGAAAGACATACCTTTTATCAAGGAACTTGGCAGGCCACCAAACTGTCCCAAACACACACAGTGAACAGCCTCGGAGAGAATTCTATCAGGAAGGCAGCCCTGCAGCCCATTAAGAGGTTACTTAGCTGGATTGGCAAACAATGTGCATGGAAGGATCTTGGTGTCAGATGAATCCTTTTGCCTTGAGTGTGATGATAAACACAGGGACTGGGAAGTGTGGGTATGTTCTACAGAATGGAGAACAAGGCCAAGACATCTTCAGGGTTTTAGCCACTCTCCATGGATCTCTCTGGACTTAGAAACTTTTTTTCCATCTGAAACAAGAAGGTTGCTCTTTGGGGGTTAGAAAGCCTATTCCTCTGTAGTGGATGGTGCTGCACCAGCATTGGGCTTCCTAAGAATAGTAAGAAAAATGATGAGACAACTGGGGAAGGAACAAGATCACTCAACTATGTGCCCAACAATACTGCCACCAGATGACAGAAAAATCAATAGAGCAGCAAACCGGTGCCTTGGAACTTAGACTTTGGATTCAAGCAGACCTCAGTTAAAACCTCATTTGCCACATTCTAGCTGCTTGATCTTGGGCTGATGATGTAGTTTCTTTAAGCCTCAGTAAAATAATACCAGATGCAAGTGTAAAGTGAGTTTGCCTATTTGTAAGATTTTGTGCTAAGCACTTTTCATTTATCACCTCATTACTCACAGTAACTCTATCATATTGCCCTTAATCACAACTTTTCAAATTACCAATAAACAAAGTCTAAAAACTCAGCGTTGATTAAGCAAAAATAAAATGTAATATTAATATTAAAAATAATAAAATGAAAGGGGTTTACTGGTAAAGATTCTGCTGAAATGGGTGGATTAGGCACACTCTTTCTCCTCCCACTGACTTTTTGTGCTTTAACTTTACTCTGTCTACTCCATAGACATGTTTCCTCCCTGTAATAAGGCAGATGGACAAAGGCAGCTACAACAAGCATCTTACATCACCAGGTAAGGCCTAAGGAAGATGTTTGCTGATCATCCTTGAATAACATATCCACCTTCCTATCAATTACTGCAACCATGCGGCTGGAGTTCCTGGTTGTCTCGTCTAGGTCACATGCCAAACCCTTAGGCCCAGGGGTGTGATCTTTTCATTAGTAGGTCTACTATAGTAAATCTGATTGGTGAAGGAAGCAGACAAAAAAAAAAAAATTGGTTAACCACAACAGGGAAGTATATTTAATTAACTATTTACAGATAAAATTTAGAGCAATTAAGTAAATGATGGAAGATCAATCATGTATAGGTGGGAAAGCAAGGTTTGAGTCCTGATTATGTTAATACCATTGGAAGAGCTGTTATCAATATACTGTATGATTAAGCCAGGACAACCAGGTCCTTCTCATTGATTCTAGGAGTGAAGTATATATGGAGTATTTGAATGGACTAAGAAGTATTATAAAAGATTTCTCAGGGGAAGGTATCTTACATGGATATGATCGGTTAAACAGAAAAGCAAGAGAAATGCTACATTTCTTAATTAGGTGTTAACCAATAAACTTTTCTTTCAAAGATTTACCGTTAGTTGCCGTAGTATGGAATTCAGATTTATTTTTATTTTTATTTTTTAATATGAAATTTATCGTCAAATTGGTTTCCATACTGGAATTGAGATTTAAAGAGAGATTGTTTGTTCCCCTTCTAGTTGAATATTAGAAAACTAAGTTAAAGAGAAGCAGGTACGCATCCAGGCTAAGCTGCTGACCTCATATCTGATTTTGGATGAGTTATGTATACCCCATGAGCCTCAAGCTCCTCTTTCTTTAGAAAATAATATTACTTCACAGAGTTTCTTGAGATTCAAATTGGGTAGGAAATTTAAAAGTGTATTAAAACCCGAAAAACACAATCCAAATGGAAGATGGTATTAGTATTTCACAGTATGTACTCCCTTCAGGACACGCTATGTGCCGTCGTTTACTGATATTTCTAAAATCAGACAGAAAGTGGGTCTTTATCACTATAGTAGTTTTATAACTTGGTAATAGAAGAGGAAATTTAGCGTTAATTTACCTATCAATCGCTATTATTTTTCTTCTTACATCTCAGTATTATATTATTTATTGTGGTGAAGGTGACTTTTAGAACTAGTGCTATGGAGCAAGGCACTTACAGATTAAGTGTTGTACCCAACAAAAGGTTTTGCTTGAACCCACATTAAATTCATTTTTCTTTATATTTATTACTCTTCAGCAAGCAGGGATATTCTATTGGCTTTGTTGATATTGGCCCTTCATTTATATTACTCGGGACCATTTCTCCCGAACCTGTTCCACTACAAGCTAAGTGGTCCTTTTCACTTTCCCTTGTAAAAAAAAATCTCTCCTTCTCTCAAACACCTCCAATCATCTTCAAGGCTCTCTTCCTATGTAATTCTCGATAAGAACAGGGTATTGATTTGTAGTGAGTCTTCATCAACTGCTGTGGAGACACAAAGTGAAGCGCTACATCTTGTGAATAATTACTTGAGAAAACAAACCCCAATGCAGCAAGAAAAAGCAATGGGATTCATGCTCCATCTCATTCATTTTGACAGTTGCAGGAATCCAACTCCAATTGTGCTGCCATTAAAAGTACAGACAGAGGCTGGCAAAAAAGAAAAGACGTGTTATTGTCAAAGCAACTCTCTTTGCAGCTAAAAGACCATCCAATTTTGTCTGAGAAGGGCACCAAGCTATTTTCTGTGTTCTTGGCACGCTATTGTTCAGGAACAGGATCCTGAGTGATTTCTCTTATGTTATGTGACCACTGAATAAGTAAATAACGCATTAAGAGCTGTCACACAGGGACCTTCTGTCCCCATTGGTGTCCCCATCTGTGACTGCTCCACGCTGACCTTTGATCTCATGTCAATGCTCTTTCTGGGTGGGGACAATAATGCTGTCGTGCCTTGGGATGTAGGAGAAGGAATGGGGAAACTTTCTCCTTGTCCTTTTACTCAGTTTCTCTTTGGGACACAAGTTTGGGTTAGGGAAATATTTAGAAGTGTTCTCAGAAAATGAAATGGAGAAATACAGAAAATAAGGACAATTAGATCTAAATTTAACAAACTGACGCAGACAGTTTTAAGAATACTGCTTAAAACCTAAGAGCTAACAACCCAAACACTTAAAAACAAATTATTAAAAGCCAGAAACTATTAAAATAAAACTTCTCAGGAAGGGGGTACAGTCAATAAGCGGTGGGGTGAGAAACTATTGCTTTTCTTCATTAATCCATAGATTAAATTTTACTCTGCCAAGTATTACTTTGAAAAATGTAATTAACAAAGATACTATAATAGATGGCTATAAAATTTAAAAAGGATTTTGTACAGAGTGCAAACTAAGTTCACTAATTAATAATATAAATTGTCACATGTATTTTCTAACTGGGACCTTATCATGTTAATAACAACATGGGAAAGTCAAGGCTCATGGCTCCATGTGTGAAGTAAAAAAAAAAAAAAAAAAAAAAAAAGTCTCACAAAAGTTAAGGAAGCTTCCAAGACTATTCAGAAGTCAGAGGTACATTGATTAGGGGAAAACCCAGGTCTCTGACTCAGAGATCAGGGCTCTTCCCGTTCCCTCTCATCAGACAACAGGGATGTTCACAGGGACTGCACACTAGAACTAAACAATTTTTTTTCAACGTTTATTTATTTTTGGGACAGAGAGAGACAGAGCATGACCAGGGGAGGGGCAGAGAGAGAGGGAGACACAGAATCGGAAACAGGCTCCAGGCTCTGAGCCATCAGCCCAGAGCCCGACGCGGGGCTCGAACTCACGGACCGCGAGATCGTGACCTGGCTGAAGTCGGACGCTTAACCGACTGCGCCACCCAGGCGCCCCAGAACTAAACAATTTTAAGGCAAATGGTAGGAAGAGAAAGCCACAGAGACACTGACCTAAGACTTAAAATAGGTGGAAAATGCAAACTGGGCCAAGATTGTTTTAAATAATATGTACGTGAGCCACTGAGTCATGCAGATTATGAGATATTAGACATCAGTGGGAAGAAGGCCTAACACTGCAAGGGGGACAAATATGCCATTCTACTGATCATCTGTGACAGAAAGAGAATACTGGGATTGGTGGACCGTAAGCTCACTTACAGACTCACATGAGTCCACTGCAAGGTGCCCTGTAGCAAGGTTGAAATTTAGGAAACAGTAGAACCCAGGAATCTATTTGTCTCAGTAATGTGGGGCCGGGGGAAAGAAGTAAGGTTGCTGACTGGTACGCAGCTTGTGCAGACAAATAGCAGGGGCAAGCCTAGCAGCCTGGACGCCTCTCCCATTAGTTATGGGAGCACACTGGCTGGAGGAGGTGGGGGCATCTGTTCTCTCCAGGGCTTTGCTGATCGTCTTGATTTCTGTGAAATGTAAAGTCTGTTGCATCGAGCTGTCTGCAGTGATGCTTGAATAGTTTCTCCTTGAAGATTAATTCAGAAGGCATCTGTGCTTTAGTTATTCTGCGTGTGTGTGTGTGTGTGTGTGTGTGTGTGTGTGTGTGTGTGTCTGCCTTTCTGTCTGTCTTAAAAAAAAATTAATGTTTATTTATTTTTGAGAGAGAGAGAGACAGAGTGTGAACAGGGGAGGTGCAGAGAGAGGAGACACAGAATCTGAAACAGGCCCCAGGCTCTGGGCTGTCAGCACAGAGCCCGACGTGGGGCTCGAACTCATGGACCATGAGATCATGACCTGAGCTGAAGTGGGAGGCTCAACTGACTGAGCCACCCAGGTGCCCAGCTGTCTATCTGTCTTTCAATGGAAATGAGCCCTTTGGGGAAAAATTTGGAGCTCCGGCTTTTTATGCCATGTGTCTAACCTCACCTCTTTCCTGTGCATCTTTGCATAGACCTAGTCCTGGCTTTGCAAACATGCAGTTTATACTTTTCAAAATAATTTTGTCCTGATGGCTTTGGAAGAAAAGTGACTTAGGAGTAGAACAGAGTGTGGAAAAGCTCTTGTTCCCCTGCAGTCCACTTTGTCACCCTGTTGCTGGATACAGGAATGGAAGGAGGTTGTGGAGTTGTTCTGGAAATTCGATTTTGTAGGTTAAAAGAAGGAAGAACACAATCAGTGTCTTTTCATTACTAATGTGGTGTGTGTGCACAAACACACACACCCCTAATGACTCATTGACAGGGTCCCCACCCCAAGAGAAGTGTCCTGAACTCCTTTCCAGTGGAGGACTCAGTTAATCACCCAGCAGATTATAACAGCCCATCTCTCTTCATCTGATATCTAGACCCGTGGTTTGGTCTAAATTCCAAATCATAAGAAGGGCAGTGTGGTGGTGGTGGTGATTGTGGTGTGTGTGTGTGTGTGTGTGTGTGAGAGAGAGAGAGAGAGAGAGAGAAAGAGAGAGAGAGAACCAATAAATGCACTTCAATTAAAAGTAGTATTCCTCGGGGTGCTTCAGTGGCTCAGTTGGCTAAGCATCCAACTCTTGATTTCGGCTCAGGCCGTGATCGCACAGTTCGTAGGTTTAAGCCCCGCATTGGGCTCTATACTGACAGAGTGGAGCCTGCTTGGGACTGGAGCCTCTGTCTCCCTTTTGCTGCCCCTCCCCACTCTCTGTCTCTGTCTCTGTCTCTCTTTTTCTCTTAAAATAAATAAGTAAACTTAAAAAAATAAAGCAATATTCCTCTATGGTATAGTTTGTTAGCCCTTTGTAATTTTGTGACCACTGTGAGCATTCACTGGTAATCAACTCTGGAAATTATAGAAGGATGGGAGAATGTTTAGGAGTTTTCAGGGGTAAAGCTGGAGGTGGTAAATAAAGCAAGCAGCTGTTAACTGTTCATCAGGGATCCACAGGAAACAAACAGCAATTATTCCACATAGAAAGTCACTCTCAGACTGTCAGCACTCTGTCCTACCCCCGGGTATAGTGTGGGTGACATAACTAACCAAAGACACAGTCTAAAGTGCACCGATGTAGGGAGGTGGGGGATGGAGTAGCAGACAGGAGCATCAGACAGAGGGGCAGTCATGGAACACACAGTGGGGAGAGGACAGGGACAGAGAGTGAGAGAGGCAGACACCAGTGACAATGAGAAAAGCATACCCAAGCTCAGGGATGTACCGAGTCCTCAGAGATAGGGGCAAGTGTTTTGATCACCTCAGCCATTTTTATAATACCATTCTGGGTTTGTTGTTGTTGTTGTTGTTGTAATAATCCGTTAATTAAATATTAATTTTCTTTAAATTCATTAAATTTTCTTTAAATTAATTAATTTTCTTTAAATTAATTAAATATTTTTTATGTAAGCATTTTAGTAGAACCACCTATAAAAAGCCAGTATTATTACATATAGATTTAAAAAGTCAGAATGGGGCGCCTGGGTGGCGCAGTCGGTTAAGCGTCCGACTTCAGCTCAGGTCACGATCTCGCGGTCCGTGAGTTCGAGCCCCGCGTCAGGCTCTGGGCTGATGGCTCAGAGCCTGGAGCCTGTTTCCGATTCTGTGTCTCCCCCTCTCTCTGCCCCTCCCCCGTTCATGCTCTGTCTCTCTCTGTCCCAAAAATAAATAAACGTTCAAAAAAAATTAAAAAAAAGACCTATCTATTAAAAAAATAATAATAATAATAAAAATAAAAAGTCAGAATAGGGGTGCCTGTTTGGCTCGGTTGGTAGAGCTTATGACTCTGGATCTCAGGGTCATGAGTTTGAGTTCCACATTGGGCGTAGTAAGAGATTACTTAAAAATAAAATCTTAAAAAAAAGTCAGAATAACAACAGTAAAGATTATATGATGACATTCTAGCTAAGTGTTGCTACCCATAAAAAGGCTCTAAGGGGTGCCTGCATGGCTCTGTTGGTTGAGCATGTGACTCTTGATTTCGGCTCAGCTCATGATCTCACTGTTGTGAGGTTGAGCCCTGTGTCAGATTCTGCACTGGGCATGAAGCCTGCTTAAAATTTTCTCTCTCTCTCTCTCTCTCTCTCTCTCTGCCCCTCCCTTGCTCATCAGAGCATGCACACACTCTCTCTCTCTCTCTCAAAGAAAAAAAGAAAAGAGAAGAAAAGAAAAAAGACAAGAAAAGGCTCTATGCCAGATGTTTCTTGTTGACAAAGGAATGTTTCCTGTTATCAAAAAAGGGAGGAGGGAGGAAAGATTGTGAAAGATTAACAAGTGTGGAGCTATAGCACCAAAAATGAAGCTTGTTCCTTGGTAAAGGTCACAGGAATAATAATAAAAAAAAAAGAATCATAAAGTATGTACATTTTTTTTCTCCCTGTGACATAATGTGGTGTACATGGGGTTATGGCTCTGTACCATGTAAAATAATTTTAAGTTCTACCTGAAATCACCTGGAGGATGCATGCACAACACACTTAGAAAGTCACTGTACAGAGATTAAGAGCATGAGTGGGCTCTGGACAGAGAACTGGACCTAATATTGGCTCATTCATTCCAGAAATGTGTGTTGAGTACCTCCTGGGCATGTCAGGTACTGGAGTAAAAGGTAAAATAATAAAAGAGCTTTCCTTTATGGGCCTTTTTAAAAATTTTCATAACTGAGGCGCCTGCATAGCTCAGTTGGTTGAGCATCCAACTCTTGACTTCACCTCAGGTCATGATTTCACGGTTAGTGGGTTTGAGCCCCACGTCGGGTTCTGTGCTGGCAGTGTGGAGCCTGCTTTGGATTCTCTCTCTCCCTCTCTCTCTGCCCACCCCCATTCTGTCTCTTTTAAAGTAAGTAAATAAAAATTTTTAAAAAATTGTAACCACATTTTATATACATACCAAAATTTACCATTTTAACTGTATTTAATTGTACAACTTAGTAGCATTAAGTGCATTCACAATGCTGTGTAACCATCTCTCTCTTTCCAGAATGTTTTTATCATCCCAAACAGATATTCTGTATCCAATAAACAATAACTGCCCATTTCTTCCCCTCAGCCCCTGGTGATCTCAGTTATACTTTCTGTTTCTATCATTTTATCTTTTTTAGGTACCTCGTGTAGGTGGAATCACACAATATTTGCACTTTTGTGTCTGGCTGACTTCACTTATCATAATGTTTTCAAGGTTCATCCATGTCGTGGCATGCATCAGAATTTTATTCCTTTTCACATGTGAATAATATTCCATAGAATGTGTATACTGCATTTTGTTTATGCATTCATCTTTTGATGGACACTTAGGTTATTTCCACTCTTTGGCTAGTATAAATAGTGCTGCTATGATCACTGCTGTATAAATATCTATTTAAATTCTTGCTTTCAATTCTTTTGGATATACACCTACTTCCTTCATGGGTCTTGCACTTTAAGAGGAAGTAAGAACAGATAAAGTTCAACTTTTGAATAGCATGTGATCAGGACCCACATCCCATGACAAAGGAGCACAAAACAGCCAGACAGAACCCAAGTGGAGGAGATTCCAGGAGGGAAAAAAGGAATGGCATGAATGAAAGTTCCAAGTTAATTGAGTTCATAGTCAATTAGGAAAAAAGAGAAATCCAGGAATGTACAGAATGGGGGACAATGAGATTGAAGGAAAGGCAAGAAACTGATCCCACAGGGATTTATAGGCCATATTAAGATTGTCAAACCTCCCAAATACCCACATGATCCTCTCCTTCACATTATTCAGTTCTCTTAATGGAAATGTCACATTCTCATAAATGCCATCTTTGATCACTATATGCAAACTAACATGTTACCCTCATCAGCCTCCAGTCCTTATTTTGTTTAATTTTTCTCCATAGCATTTATAGTCCATATATATGTGCGTGTGTGTGTGTGTGTGTGTGTGTGTGTGTGTCCTTCTGCCCCCAAGAATAAAGGTTCCATGATGTAGAGGCTATGTCCTTTATTTAATTGCTGCATCCCAAGACCAAGGACTGTGGTACGTAAGTGAGCTATAAATATCAGTGGAATTAGTGAATGAATGAACCAATGAGTAAGTGAACTGACTCTCATTTACTAGCTTTATGACCTTGACTAACTTATTTCCTTTTTTTTTTAAATTTTTTTTTAACATTTATTTATTTTTGAGACAGAGAGAGACAGAGCATGAACAGGGGAGGGGCAGAGAGAGAGGGAGACACAGAATCTGAAACAGGCTCCGGGCTCTGAGTGGTCAGCACAGAGCCCGACGCGGGGCTAGAACTCACAGACCGCAAGATCATGACTTGAGCAGAAGTCGGACGCTTAACCGACCGAGCCACCCAGGCGCCCCACTTATTTCCTTTTTTAACGTTTATTTATTTTTTTGGGGGGACAGAGAGAGACAGAGCATGAACGGGGGAGGGGCAGAGAGAGAGGGAGACACAGAATCGGAAACAGGCTCCAGGCTCCGAGCCATCAGCCCAGAGCCCGACGCGGGGCTCGAACTCACGGACCGCGAGATCGTGACCTGGCTGAAGTCGGATGCTTAACCGACTGCGCCACCCAGGCGCCCCTTATTTCCTTTTTTAAATTCAAGCACCTCTTCTAGATAGTTGTGTGGATGAAGTAAAATGTGCATAAAACGCAGAATACAAGGCCTGGAACATACTAAATGTCCAATAAACATTAGCTCATAGAATTTAGAGAAAGGGACATAAGCAGCAAAAGATTGAGGGAGATAAATATAGAAACACAAAACAAGATAAAATTATCCATTCATTATTTGTTTTGGTGAGAACTTCTTCCTTGTATTAGACCCATCCATCACAAACAAAAGGAAGCAAAATTAAATAAAACCAACAAATACAAGTTGGACTTTTGACTGTCAGGGAAAATAATAAAATAATAGGAATTAGGCTGATGTTGAATACAAGTAGAATTTAAACCTTTGTTTCATAGAATCAAATATCAGAAGTCATTCCTGAGTTTTGCTTTCCTACAATGATTTATTGGTTTCCACACAAACTGGGGTGAATGAGTGAGTGAGTGTGTTTGTGTGTGCGTGTGTGTGTGTGTGTATAAAAAACATACCTGTGTCAAAATACATAGAATCATACGATACAGTTGGAGTGATTTTGAGCAACATGATCCAGTTGAGAATAATAATAGTCAATCTTGATTCCTTTGTAGTACATCGAGAGACATAGAATCATCAGAAAAATCAGGAAATTTGAAGGCATTTTTCATACCTCGTCCTCACTGCAAAACACTTCATTCTCTACTCTTGGGGATTTATAAACTTTAGTGATGCTTGTTTCTAATTTAATGAAAAACAAAAATCAATAATACAGCACTGATCAACACGGACCCTGGGAATAAAAAAGAATCATATCATGCAAGTGTTAAAACACATATAAAAGTGAGGGTAATGAATAAGGTATTTTAACTGTAGCTTTTGGCTTGGAACTGATAAGAGATAATACTCTCCCACAAGGAAAGGCTGTCATTTCATACCTACTTTGTGGAGCTGGCGATAATTCTGAGGCAGGTTGCAAGGACTATGACTTACTTTGCCAATTTCATAGTTACCCTTAGATCTGAGGAATAGAGGCTCAAGGCTCCTTATAGAACTCATTGGGTTTTTCTTGATTTTCTAATTTATTTATTCATAAGCTATACTTTCTACTTGCAAGAGGAATTGGCAATGTTTTAAAGCACACTTTCTTATGTACCCACCAGAGCAGTGTTTCACCACTCTCCCAGCTTTGGGGGAAGGATTGGATCTCGTTCTGTTGAGTTTCAGCAAAGGATGGCTCTGGATATGGGTGTGGTAAGGTAGGAGATGAAGGGATTCTCATTTAATATATCAAAATGGAAAATGATTTATTATGAGAATTTTATTTATTTGTACCCCATTTAAAACTCCCACTGTAATAGGTATATACTAGACCAGTGGTTCTCACACTTAGATGATTGCCGGGGTTGCTTGGGATCAGTTGTTCAGGACCCAGCTCTAGGTCTTCTTTTCCTATAAGTCTGGAGTCAGGTCTAGGAATCTCAGTATTGAACAAGCACGGAGGTGAGTCTGCTGGGCTGGGAACCATATTTTGAGAAATCACATAGTACTCAAAACTTGCTGATTGATTTCTTAATATTTGTGCATTTCGAGAACATTTTACATTACAGACAGACTTAGAAAAAGAGACATTATGATACCCTGACTTGGGAAGGTCCATATTACAATCTATTACAAACGTTCTTTTAACAGTTGACAAAGAGTACAGTTTGGAGAGGACAATGGACTGGGCCGATGTCAAAGAGGAGTGGGAGAGGTAGGAAGAACACAACACGTGTGGGTCCTGTTCACAATGGCTATTTATTGAGAGGCCAATTAACATTAAGAAACTGCGTTAAATCACATGCTGTTGGGAAAAAAATAACATGATAAAGAAACAAAAGTTTGGTTTTGTTACCAAAGTCACAATGAGAAAGCTATTGGGATGTAAAGAATGAAAGAATCAAGGTGAAAACATAAGGATCTGATTTCTCTTTTAGCCAGAGCCAGGCCATGTGGGGGAGATGGGCGTGTATGTGTGTGTATGTGTGTGCGTGTGCGCGCGTGTGTGTGTACATGCAACAGACTGCCGGGAAAGGAAAGGAGGGTCATCTTCGTGCAGAGAACAAGCTGAATCAGTATCGATCAAAGACTGACATCAAACATACAGCCTCCATAATTAAACCTGCTGTTTGTAAACCCTCATTAGAAAGCAACAAAGATCATTATGAGTCTCTCAGGTCACAGGTATTAACTCCACGTCATTCTAATTTCCAGTCCTTGGTCGCTTTCTGCCACATCCTTTTGCTGCATCTTAAAGTCAATTTACAATTTAACGTCGTGGGATCTGCCAAAGAAGTTACGTTCTGTCACCAAAGTTGCAAGTAAAAGTCATTAGTGTACGAAGCACTAAAAGTCAAGGTGAAGCATGAGGATCTGGTTTCATTCCCACCCACAGTCAGGCAATGTGAGAGTAAGGGCCCGGCCAGCGTAGGGGCGTTGGGTGTCAATGTGCTTGTGTGCAGCTGATAAACCTCCAGGAAAGGAGGCTGGCACTGAACAAAAGCTGTATCAAATATATGCCCTCAATGATGAAACTTGCTCTCTGTAAACCCCCTTTCAAGAGGAGGAAGCTGCATTGGGAGTTTATCAGGGACATGTGTTGGCTCCATGTAGTTTTAATTTCCAGCCCTCAGTCACTCTCCAGCACATCCTTTCTCTGCCCTCTCAAGTTCGGTTTGCGATTTAATGCCGTGAGGTCTGCCAGTGACGAGGTCTTCCATGTCCTGAGTCACATGGAACAACATGCAGCTTTCTGTGCAAGGACCTTGCCCATAAAACACCAGTGGCATTAAGCCCTCAGACTCAAAGAAAATCACATTTCATAAATTCTAAGTTTAATCTATATGTAAATTTAGCCACCATTTTTAACGAATAATAATTCATGAGTATCGATGTTTACACTGTTTGGCAATGTTTTTGTTTTTATGACTTTAAGTAATGATCCAGATACAAACAACATTCTTTTATTTTATAAAAAAAAAACCACGTGCTTGGTTCCCTGAAGAGATGCATAATAGAGACCCATCTCCGACTTTCAGGGGGAACAAAACCACCAAGATGTTTCCTGAGCTAAGAAGAAAGAATAGTGATACTAAACAGAAAGCTACCAATGTTCAGGATTTTACATTAAAATTTTACTAAGGAAAATGTAAAACTTTCCTGCAACTGCACACTTTTTTTTTCGCAATAACTATAAATCAACAACAAAAAGCAACCAGTAAACACTGAAACATTGGAACTGTGCAGACACAGAATTATGTTCCAAGAACCAAACAAGAGATCTTTTTATTCTTTGCATCATAAGAACCTGACACATTAATTCTAATACTCCAATGATACTGTTCTTCCAGCAGCTACTGATAAATACTGACTTGGAGAAGAAGTCTCCTGTTTAAGAGGAGTAAATAGTGTGGTACCAACTACTATAGGCAGTAATTTCCAACATTTCCCTAATATATTAGAAGTTGTTTCCCTCATTTGTGCTATCTTTTTTCTCATTCATGTAACAACAGACTAACCTACTGTTATCAATTCAATCCTAGATTTCTTTCATTTTATTGCTAGAGCATCACCTAGAGCTTGTTCTCTGCATTGGTGAGCAGAGGGGGAAACAGAATGTGGGAAAGACATGACTGTGTTTTAGAAGTATTGTCTCAGAAGTGACAAACATCACTTCTATTTATGTTCTATTGGTCAGTAATAGTCAAAAATTCATACTGGGCATGCAGTGTTCTAGCAGGCTGGCAAACCACTTTGCTGCAAACTAATGGCCGCTATGAAATGGAACTGCACAATGGTGGCTATTGACACAATGGAGTCAATTGACTGCAATGGTGACACAATGAGTATCACAAGATTTTGTCTAGTGTTACCCCTTTCAAGCATAGATATAGATCAGCATCATTAAGATTTGGTGACTTTAGGGGCGCCTGGGTGGCTCAGTCGGTTGGGCATCTGACTTCAGCTCAGGTCACGATCTCACGGTCCGTGAGTTTGAGCCCTGCGTCGGGCTCTGGGCTGATGGCTCAGAGCCTGGAGCCTGCTTCCGATTCTGTGTCTCCCTCTCTCTCTGACCTTCCCCCATTCATGCTCTGTCTCTCTCTGTCTCAAAAATAAATAAACGTTAAAAAAATTAAAAAAAAAAGATTTGGTGACTTTATTTATTTTTTTTTTTTTATTTTTTTTTTATTTAAAAAATTTTTTTTTTCAACGTTTATTTATTTTTGGGACAGAGAGAGACAGAGCATGAACGGGGGAGGGGCAGAGAGAGAGGGAGACACAGAATCGGAAGCAGGCTCCAGGCTCTGAGCCATCAGCCCAGAGCCCGACGCGGGGCCCGAACTCACGGACCGCGAGATCGTGACCTGGCTGAAGTCGGACGCTCAACCGACTGCGCCACCCAGGCACCCCTGGTGACTTTATTTAAAAATGCAGATTAATTGGCCTCTGAAAAACAATAACAACAAAAAACATGTGATTTAATAAATGTGGCAGGGTCCAGGATTATTATGTCCAGAATCACTGAATTCTAATTTGTCCTCTATC
The DNA here is from genome assembly GCF_018350155.1 of Leopardus geoffroyi. Classification (NCBI taxonomy): domain Eukaryota; kingdom Metazoa; phylum Chordata; class Mammalia; order Carnivora; family Felidae; genus Leopardus; species Leopardus geoffroyi. The sequence continues at coordinate 66,080,103 of NC_059334.1, forward strand.
TCTAGTCCAAAACACAGCCAAATCCATATGAAAATGCCCACAGCATCCTGTAACTTGAAATTTACATGAAAATCCCGAGTTGGAGGCCCATGAATCTGTATTTTAATAAATCATCTGGAAAATAATAATGCCTAGCCTAACATTTTTTGGCGGTTTATTAAATGCCCATAAGTGTCCTAAAGGTTTTATTTATAATCCAATTTATTTGGTTGACTCAATTATTTTCTTATTTTTTAAATTCAATCTTCAAGAAACTCAATGAGGTATTATTATTTCCATTTTATAGAGAAAAAAACTGAGGCACAGAGGCTAGGTTGCCCACATTTATTCTAGAAAGTGTCTAAGCTAATTTAAACCAAAGCTGATCGAACCTAGAGCTTTCATCTTCCTCAGGATCCTGTACTTTGTTGATTTTGATGCATATGAAAGCCTGAAAACCACTGACTTAAGAAATAGAGATGCAGGGCCTTCGGACATAAGTAGTCTAAAGAGCACTTTGAAAAACACTGAAATAAATTTTAAAAATATTCCTTACTTTTGCTTTCAAACTCATATCCCCACTCTTGACATTTCTGAATTCCATATCTGTATATTCAAATACATTTTTTACATGCCTCAGTTCAACTCTTCATGCCATAGCAACACTTCAGAAAATTCTCTGCTAATTTCTCTTTCTTCAGTGCTCCCTTCTGCCTTCTAGACAGTTGAACAGATCCGAAAAGGAGGCCATCATCCTTACCTTTCTTTCCCTCATCATCAACCTTTCCTGACATCAGTGATTCCTACCACTTTCCTATGAACTCTCTAGCAAATTCAGCTCGCCTCTTCTGTAGGCCATGCCATCATTATCACCATCATCATCATCATCATCATCATCATCACCATCATCATCATCACCATCAGCAGCAGCATAACCATCATCATCATCAACATCATCACCATCCTCCTCCCTGGATTTCTGCAATTGCTTTGCATCTTGTCTCCCACTTGTCCCCTCCAAGCCATCCTTCACACTGTGACAAGAATGATCTTGAAACATGGTGGCTGAAGTCCTAGGTGCTTGTCATTTCCCAAATAACACTGCATGTGCCATCCTTCCTATCTCCCTGGCCTCAGCTCAGACCACTCTCCCACGACACTTATAGTCCAGGCACGTTGGCCTCCCTTTAGTTCTTCCAGCTGCCCACATTCCTTTAACTTCCCATTTTCACATGTGTCCCTCACCTGGAATGCTCCCATTAGAGGGGTATAAATTTTGAGTAACTCCAGTCCTCAGCTGTCTCATCTATAAAATGGGAATAAAATAACTTTGGATCATGGTTGTCAAAACTATGAAATACAAGTATTATATATTTGATAAGTTTTAATTTCCCTAAATGTGTTCAAACATTTTTAGATATCTTCTAATCATTATATCAAAACATATTGAATGACATATTCCTTCCCACCATTTCACCAGTTGTAATTTCATGGAATCTCAAGGTTAGAGGTGTCCTTGAGAGAAACTGTTTATCTCATTTCAGAAATTTATTAAAATTATCACAGATCTTGCTGTGAAGCATTCTTCTTGAAATTTTTAATTGCTATCTAGTTAATATCCTTCAGAATGTTGCATCTTTCTAAAAATGTAGGTGTTGGATAACTATAATTTTCAAAATTACTACTTTGTTCTACAATCCATCAATGAGTTAGTAAAAATAATTAATGGAATTTTCACATTTTTCTGGGCCCTGACAGGGGGAAAAATATTACAAATAAATGAGCAAGTAAAGGAGCATTAATTAGCATCTAATTTGTAATAGTCGAGTTCAGTGCTCAATAATTTGAAAATTAGTTGAACTTTTATGTTGATGTGTAAGGTAAAAACATAGCCAAGTTCTTGTTGAGAAAAGATTAATATTAACCTAGTAAAAACTCTCAAGACTAATTTGTTGAAGAAATAAATGTATGTTATATAAGGGTCATCAGTAGTATAATCCAGCAAGAAGGATGTTATAGTATCATGTGTGTGAAATATGGAAGTGGAGAAAGACAGACAGATGAAGAGAAAAAGAAAGAGAGAGAAAGAGAGAGAAGGGAGAAACTGTGAACAAATGTTGGGAAATGATAATAGTGAATGGGGGACACATGACATGTTTGTATCCATCTTGCAACTTCTTTATACATTTGAATTATTTCAGAATAACATTTGCAGAATCTGGATGCAGAGTATTCTTTTAACCTTTTCATAAATATAAAATTGTTATATAATTTTTAAAAATTGCATTTTGTTCCTGGAGCACTTTCTTTTTTTTTTCTTTTTTTTTTTTTTAAATTGTTTTTTTCAATGTTTATTTATTTTTGGGACAGAGAGAGACAGAGCATGAACGGGGGAGGGGCAGAGAGAGAGGGAGACACAGAATCGGAAACAGGCTCCAGGCTCTGAGCCATCAGCCCAGAGCCTGACGCGGGGCTCGAACTCACTGACCGCGAGATCGTGACCTGGCTGAAGTCGGACGCTTAACCGACTGCGCCACCCAGGCGCCCCATGTTCCTGGAGCACTTTCATCCACGTCCAAACTTTCTCTACTGCAGTCCATATTGTTTAATACATAGTTGACCCTTGAACAACAGGGCTGTTAGGGGCGTCAATCTCCCACACAGTCAAAAATCCACCTATAACTTTTGGCTACCCCCAAAGTAACTACTAATAGCCTTCTGTTAACTAGAAGCCTTACCAGTAATATAAAGTCAATTAACACATATTTTGTCTATTGTTTGTATTATATATTATATTCTTACAATAAACTAGAAAAGAGACATGAAAATGTTATTAAGAAAATCATAAGAGAAAATACATTTACACTACTGTACTGTATTTATTTAAAAAAATCCATTTCTAAGTGGACCATCACAGTTCAAACAAACCCATGTTGTTCAAGGGTCATCCGTATTATATGATGTTTTAATTTATTATTATCTGTTTCCCTTACTAGAATGTAAGTTTGTGAGGCTAGGGAGTTTTTAATTTTATTGGCAGCTATACCTCCTGAAACTTGAACAAAGAAAGCTTCAATGTAATAGAGCTCAAAACATACCTGATTAAATGAATGCTTGAATGAATGAATGAACGAATGAATAAATAAATCTATAATATGGTGGTACTGAGGATCAGTATAACATATTTACATTATACACATATATGAGGCACTTAACACAGAGTCTTAAGTGCTTGATAAATATGAGTTATTTTTACTGAGTAGTTCAGGAGAGTTAGATTTCCTGCTGTGCAGTGCCAAGAGATTAGGCTGAAGCCAGGGTCAAGGGCTACATCTGGGAGGGACACATAGCTCATAACAGTGGAGGGAAACTTCTTCTTTATTCCAGGGCAGGTGAGGAAAGGTTTATTCAGAACCGTTTACATGAATTTCCCTGTTATGGGTTGAATCGTTTCCCACAAAATGCCTGTGTGGAAGTCTTAATCCTTAGTACCTCCAGATGTGACCTTATTCCAGAGATAGACCCTTTACTGAGGTAATGTTAAAATGATGTCTTAGGGTGGCTATAATCCGGTGTGACTGATGTTCTTGCAAAACAGAAGATATGGAGACGGACTTACATAACAAAGAATGTCATGTGAACATGAGGGCCGTCTCCATGTTCAAAGATGGAGATCAGGAACAGGCTCTCCCTCACAGCCCTCAGATGGAGCCAACCCTACCGACACCTTGATTTCAGTCTTTAGCCACCAGAACTGTAAGGCAATAGATTTCTATTTTTTAAGGCCCGCAGTCAGTGGAACTGTTAGGGCATCCCTAGAAAAATAACACAATCCTCCCGGTCATCATTTTGGGGATAAAGAGGAAGCATGCTTCACTAAAGCAGGGCAAATCACTTAACCCTTCTGTGCTCCAGTTTTCTCTTCTCTAAACGGGAGATAATGCCTGGTAAACAAACCTCATGACTCTACACCAAAGAAAGCATGTGAAAATGTGTAAGAGAAATTGAGGATAAATAGAAAGAATATGAAGAATAGGGCACATAAGGCATGATATGTACCTTCTAAATGCATAGGACTTCTTTTATTTGTTAGAGCTTCTTAGAATATTCATGACAAGTAACTCTCTCTTATCTAAGGGAAAATACTGTCAACAGCAATTCACCCACCCTTTTCCTAAGCACCTGGGGAAATTCTCCAGTTGTGAATGGACACATTAATGAAATGCGATATGGACAAAGAATGCTATCTCTATGGTCAACGTGGCATTTTTCTCCCACAGAACCAGTGAAATGCGAAAAAGTCTGCCCTGAAAAATAACTGGCAGTGAAAGAGGGGCCCACCACTTATCCTACTCTTGGGTGGACACAAATGATTGAAGGGCTTAAAGGGTGAAGGAAATTGCCCCAGGGAGACCGAACCCTTGAGAGCAGGCTACTGACCCTTGATTGTCTGAGACCCAGTGCATTTTGTTGTTTCACATACATGAATGAGCATGGTGTTTACAGCCTGAGGTAGCACAAAGAGATCAGTACTTAACCTCCATTTTTAAATTAAACAAATGGAAAACTGTGCTTTCCAAATCTATTAGCACCTTGCAATTAAGTCCTTAACACAGGTTCATTAGTTGAATACCCCATCTTTTAAGGAGAAGAAATCGCTGACAGTTCACTTTTAGGCTGAGTGTTGTTAGTCTTTCACCTAAATTGTGAGCTCCTGAGAATTGAGTACTTAAAGATTCTTGAAGAGACGCTTTTTGTTTCTTGGTGTCAGTCTGGTGTAGGATGAAGCAAGGCCACATCAGCAAGCAAAAACCTGGGCTGCAAAAGTGTTACAAAACTGTGAGCTTCATGTCCAGAACTGTGTTTTATTTTGATATTCACCCCCAAAGAGCATAAAGGAGTGCTTCTTAATACTCTTTTTGCTAAATTAGGGGCAGCTAAATTAGGCTCAGTCAGTTGAGTGTCCAACTCTTGATCTTGGCTTAGGTCATGATCTTACAGTTCATGAGATCAAGTCCCGTGTCAGCCTTCGCACTGTCAGCATGAAGCTTGCTTGGGATTTTCTCTCTTCCTGTCTCTCTGCCCCTCCCCTGCTTGCTCACTCTTGTTCTCTCTCAAAAATAAATAAATAAACATTTAAAAAATGTATTATTTTTGCTAATTTGGTAACGGACACATATATGTGAATCAACAGGAAATGTTAGAATGTAAAGAAGAGAGGCAAAATGTAAGAAAGAGGAAATTAGTGTTTGTCACTCCAAGTCTTAGCAACGTCTTCATGCCTGAAACCTCATCTTCACATTCATGAGTTTTTCCTTATTTCTTTCCCTCCAATCACCATTCCATTAATACATATTCTCAAGAAGGAATCTGAAACTCACGCACAAAAAGGGGTAATTGACTGATGAGCCAACTTAATGGGCATCCTAGAATCTTAACAGGAATTCTTAATTGAACTAAGCTAGACAGTTTTGACTTTCACAATCCATAAATGGGGGGTGATGCATGGGAATTTTTGGGACTACTGAGTAGAGTCCAGGGAGCCTGTTAAATATCCTACAATTCACAAGGCAGACCCCCTCCACAAATAAAAAGAAGAATTATTTGAGAGCACATGTTAATGGTGATAAAGTTGATGAGGCTGAGAAATCCTGGTCTAAGGGAAGAAAGTCTAAGCAGTGTAATTCTCAGCATATCTGGCAGTGAAGAGAGGAAGAAAGACTATTTGTTGAGAAGAAATCAAATCTCATCTTCACAAGGTATCACAGCGTGTACTGACAGTGACAATCCCTTAGAGAGGCAGTTTATGTAAGCAGTAGAATACAATCAGATCTTCACCTTCAGAAGGGAGGGTCAGCATGGCAGCACAATGGCTGAGCCTTCTGTGGGCCTCAAAGCCTGATTTCATAGTGTGGTATTGGTGTTCTTTCCAATTGTAGGACCCTTGGCCTTGGAGTCACATCTGTTTCTCTTAATTTTGCGATTTCCATACAGCAAATCTCAGTTCTCATCTCCACACTGCCCGCTGCTGGTCCTTCCGGGTGGCTAAAACAAGGCTCACATATGTCTTTAAGTCCATGTTGTCTCATCTGTAGAACAGATATAAGCCACAACAATAAAAGTAATTCAGTGAGTGAGTTTCTGTAAAGCCTGAGAAGTAGGAGTTGCATCTCACTTTTAGCCTTTACTACCAATTTCATTGTTTTTAAGATTTTAATTCCAGTATACTTAACATACAGTGTTATATTCGTTTCAGGTGTACAATATAATGATTCAACAGTTGCATATGACTCAGTGCTCCCCAAGACAAGTTTATTCTTTTTTTTAATTTTTTTTAATGTTTATTTGTGAGACAGAGAGAGACAGAGCATGAACGGGGGAGGGGCAGAGAGAGAGGGAGACACAGAATTGGAAGCAGGCTCCAGGCTCCGAGCCATCAGCCCAGAGCCTGATGGGGGGCTCAAACTCACGGACCGCAAGATCGTGACCTGAGCCGAAGTTGGACGCTCAACTGACTGAGCCACCCAGGCGCCCCAAGACAAGTTTATTCTTAATCCCCTTCCCTTTTGTCACCCATCCCCTCCTCCTATCTTCCCCTGGTAACTGTTTATTCTTTATAGTTAAGAGCCTATTTTTTGGTTTGTCTATTTTTTTTTCCTTTGTTCATTTTTTCCCCCTTAAATTCCACATATGAAATCATATGATATCCATCTTTTTCTGACTGGTTTATTTCACTTAGCATTATTCTCTTTAGATCCATTCATGTTGTTCAAGTAGAAAGATTTCATTCTTTTTTATACCTAATAATATATATATATATACATATGTGTGTGTGTGTGTGTGTATATATATATATATGTATATATATATATATATAAACTTATATAATAGCATTTTATTTATCAGTTCATCTATCCATGGACACTTGGGCTCCTTCCATAGTTTGGCTATTGGAAATAATGCTGCAATAAACATAAGAGAGAATATAACCCTTTGAAATAGTGTTTTCATATTCTTTGGGAAGATACCCACTAGTGCAATCACTGGATAGTAGGGTTTTTTTAATTTTTTGAGGAACTTCTGTACTGTTCTCCTCAGTGGCTGAACTAGATTGCATTCCCAACAACAGTGCAAAAGTGTTCCTTTTTCTCCACATCCTTGTCAATACTTGTTGTTTCTTGTGTTTTATTTTAGCCATTCTGATAGAGTGAAATGATATCTCATGAAGGTTTTATTTGCATTTCCCTGATGATGAGTGATGTTGAGCATCTTTTCATGGTCTGTTGGCCATCTGTACGTCTTCTTTGGAGAAATGTCTGTTCATGTCTTTTACACATTTTTTAATTGGATTATTTGTTTTGTGTGTGTGTTGAGTTGTATAAGTTCTTTATATGTTTTGGATACTAACCCTTTATCAGATATGTCATTTGCAAATATCTTCTCCCATTCGGTAGGTTGTCTTTTAGTTTGGTTGGTTATTTCTTTTGCTCTGCTGAAGCTCTTTATTTTCATGTAGTTCTAAGAGTTTGTTTTTGCTTTTGTTTTGCTTGTCTCGGGAGACATGTCTAGAAGGATGTTACTACCACCTGTATCATTCTGAGCTAATTGCTCCACCCTCAATCTTCTCATTTGTGAGATGGATCTCATCTATATCAATAGGACATTTTAAAGATTTAATGGGAAAAGGAAGGAAAGGATGAGCTCTAATCTGGTCACATTTTAAGTGTCTAATAAATTATATTGCTGTTGGGATCATTGTTGTTATCATTGATAATCTTTTCTATTGATTATCATTCATTGATTCATTGATTATTTGGTTTACTTGTTCATTCATTCATTTGTTTGACCAACATCTGGTAAGATCGTGCCATAGCCTAGGTATTACAGAGACAAATGCTTCAAAATGCCTCTTTCTTTGCCAAAAATACTTTGTGAAGCTGATACTCTAAACTCGGGAGAAGCGGACAGAGCTAGCCAGTGTGGGGATGAATGAAAGTAATCTGTACCCGCATGTCATCTACTCCCAGAAAACACATAAAGCCATCTTGATCCACATTGGCTTTCTCTTAGCTCTTTTTGCCTTGCCACCTTTGTTGTTCCTTCTGGGGCTTAGTTCAGCATAATGCGATATTCTTTATTGCAAAAATACTTCCCTATGCTAACTTAGGTAAACAATCTTATTAAACCTGATTTAGGCAGAAGGAAAGGGCTAGAGAAAGGCTAGAGAAAGGAGAGAGAGAGAGAAAGAGAGAGAGAGAGAGAGAGAGAGAGAATGACACTGTGCCTTAGGTTAAATAAAGTACAGATTCCTGTGGTGATCACTTCCCCCAACTACTTCTACTTTTATTCCTCATAAAAATTATTTGATAGATATTTAAATTTTATTGCTACATAAGCAACAGGCACCAACAGTGACATACAACAATACACACTTTTTTCTCATGGTGTGGATCAGATTCAGGCTGTTGAGTCCACTGACCCCCCTACTTCATGCTGCAGTCTATAAGTGCATAGTCAGCTGGGGCAGTCCTGACGGACATGAGTTCATTCTGGGGCCCAGACTGAAGAGGGAGGAAACTCAGAGAAAACTCTCCTGAGAGATGCCAGGAATGAAAGATGGTAAGTGGAAACACACCAGGGCTTGTAAGGCCTAGAGTTAGTAATGGAGCCTGTTACCTATTCCCATACTCCACTGGGCAAACGGACGACAAGGCCAAGCATAAAGGCAAATAGAAGAAGAGTATGCTCCACCATTTTTTTAAAGACTGGAAGCAGGAACTTGGAAAAAAAGATCAAGAAATGTATTAAAAAATAAGGGCTAATAAAATGATCTTGCATATAACCTATGGGCTGCAATGTCCTGAGAAATAGTTTTAGGTCCAACTGATGTAACCCAATATGTCAGCCCTGGCCACTACCAATTTGTTTCATTTTATCAACAGGAAGTGGCAGGTGAGTTGAAAGTTTTTAAAAGAAAAGTGCTTCACCAAACTGTTCTCATCCAAAGAAATGGTCGAAGAATAATACCTTGTCTTGTTATTGTGGTAGCTAAACATTTTTACTGAAAACATTATCGGTAAAGCATAAATAACCATATTGCCTAGCTCACAGGCTATATATAGGAAGTAAGACCATGAATAAGCAATTCTTAGCATAGGGCTTGGCACATAAGTACCCATTAAGTATTAGCCAATAATAACAATGATAAACAGCATACAAAGATTTATTCAACCTATGTTTTATAAGCACCTAATATGTGTAAGACGCAGTGATAGACTGTGCCAGAGAGAACAAACCTCTGCTTCCAAAAACCATGTACTAAAATTAGAAGGTGGGCTAAGAAGGTCTAACCTGTCATCATTTTTTAATGGCATGCTTTCTAACCCAATATATGCCCTCTTTTCTCTTTTGTTCCCCTTTATGCCTATTTCAGTGGTTCAATCACTGGTAATCAAAATAGCCCAGACTAGCAGAGAGAACAGGCTGACCTTACTACTTAAGGGATTGGCAGAGGCAGGATCAATAGCACTGAATGCGGTGAGTCAGGTAAGATGTCACAGAGGAGGCGCCATGTGAAGTGCAGTAGGACTGTCACAAGCAGGTATCAGTGGAGGTGTTCCAGGTAGGAAAAAAACCAGGCTAGACAAGAGGAAGAGACGCCTTCAGGGTAGGGAGGGTACTTGGGCCCCAAGCAAGGGAGAGGAGTCTGACCCTTCCCTCCCACAGATGTTTACATGACTGTTTCCTATCTTACTGGTGTCAGCTTGGGTTTCATCCACCCAGTGGCCTAGACTGATCACCTTGCCTAGTGTCCCCAGTGAAACCGTACCATATTTTTGTTTTACATATTTCATAGCACTGATTGTCTCTGAAATTCTCTTATTTGTCAGGGTGTTTATGGCCTGCCTCTACTTGGGTGTATGCGCTACCTAAAAATAACCCTATTGTTTCTCTTGCTCCTTCTCAATTCCCTGTGATCACAATAAAGTTCATGGTAGAGACCTATTGACACAACAGATGAAGAGCTGAGGAAGGATAGAAAGTAAAGCTGGAGTCAAAAATCAGAGGCTGTGCTATATCAGAAGCGTGGCTATTAAAAAAAATAATTGGTAAGATGGACTTCATTAAAATGAAACATGCTCTATAAAAGACAATGTCAGAGAATGAGAACGGGAGAAAATATTTGTGAAAGACATATATGATAAAGGACTGGTATCCAAGATACAAAAAACCCTTTAAACTCAACAATAAAAAAACAAACTGATTTAAAAACGGGCAAAAGGTCTTAACAGATATCTCATCAAAGAAGATTACAGATGGCAAATAAGCATATGAAAAAATGTTCCACATTGTATGGCATTAGGGAAATTCAAATGAAAACAACTGTAAGATACCACTACAAACCTAGTAGGATGGCCAAAATCCAGAACACTGACATCGCCAAATGCTGACAAGGATATAGAGCAGCAGGAACTCTCATTCATTGCCGGTGGGAATACAAAATGATCCGACTACTTTGGAAGACAGTTTAGAAGTGTCTCCCAAAACTGAACATACTCTTATAGTTCAGATATCATATAATATATGATAATTCAGCCATCATACTCTTTGGTATTTACCAAAAGGAGACGAAAGATTATGTCCACACGAAAACCTGCACATGGATGTTTATAGCAGCTTTATTCATAATTACGAAAACTTGGAAGCCACCAAGATGCCCTTCAATGGGTGAATGGGTAAATTAAGTATAGTATATCCATACAATGGAATACTACTCAATGCTAATAGAAATGAGCTATCAACCTGAAAATATATGGAGAAAACATAAATACATGTTACTAAGCAAAAGAAGCCAATCTGAAAAGGCTACACACTATATAATTCCAGCTGTATGACATTTTGGAAAAGGCAAAGCTATGGAGGACAGTAAAAAAAAATCTGTGGTTCTTGGCGGTTGTAGAGAAAAAGGGATGAAGCACAGAAGATTTGGGGGACAGAGAAACTACTCTGTAGGATGCTATAATGGTGAGTACATGTGATGTACATATATTAAGACCCATAAGAATGTATAACACCAAGATTTAACCCTAATACAAATTATGGACTTTGGGTGATGATGAGGTATCAATGTAGGCTCATCATTTATAACAAATTTACCACTCTGGTGTGGGATGTTAATAGTGGGGTAAGCTGTGCTTTTGTGGGGGTAGGGGGACATGGGAACTCTCTATACTTTCTGCTCAATTTTGCTATAAACCAAAAACTATTCTAAAAGAAGAAAAAAAAAAAAACCTCAGAGAATACAGGATCTGGACTTTGACTAAAGTCTATGCTCCCTCTGATTAGATAATGAGGACCTGGCATTTCTGAGAAGGGGAGTATAATTTTCAGAGCTCTGTTTTTGGCTGGTTTGTATGTATTCAAGAAGCAGAGGCTAGGAATGGACAGAGGGTCATGAGAGCAGTAAGGTCATTGTAAGCAAGTGAACAAAGAAGAGAAGTTTATCTAATATAGGGAATGGTCTATGTGAGCCCAACTGTTTTCCTTGATGACATGTCTATGCTGAAGAAAACATCAACTGATTTTTCCGTCTCTCATGACTGGCTGCTTTGCAAAAGACTTATTTTCAGACATAAGTTTTGAAACTAGAAACTACCACCTTCCACCTGAACCTACAATGGTTCTTTTCCCCCAGGGAACAAACCCATTTCTATCCTGACAGGTATTTTTTTTTTTTTAAACAAATCATGTTACTCACTTTTGTTTTCCTTGCTTTTATATTTGGTTGAGTGCATTTCTCTCTATTTTGATTATTTGAAGGTTTTGGAGATTTAGCTAAGTTGACAGGTGTATTAGTGCAATTATTTCCACTATCTTATAGCTTATAATTTTGTGACTATATAATAATTTACTTATCCCACTTTTTCTTTTGAGGATCATTTAAGATGTTTTAACTTTTTTCCCAATCACATACAAGAATTTAATGAACAGTCAAGCATACATCATCTTTTCCACATGAGTGAAAATTTCTTCAACGAACATACGAAAGTTACTGGGGCACCTGGGTGGCTCAGTTGGTTGAGATTCCAACTTTGGCTCAGGTCATGATCTCGCAGTTCATGAGTTTGAGCCCCACATTGAGCTCATTGCTGTCAGCCTGTCAGCGCAGCGCCAGCTTCGGATCTCTGTCTTCCTCTCTCTGTCCCTCCCTGGCTTGCGCTCTCCCAAAAATAAATAAATATATATATTTTTAAAAGTATGTATATAACACAATTTATTTAATATTGTCATTTGCCCCCTGAAAGAATGTACCAGCTCTCACTGTATGGATTTTGAAATCTGTCATATCTGTGTCTAGCCCTTTGGCATTATTTGACTTTAGATTTATATAAGTATCAGGGGTACAGAATAATAGCTTTCTATTATTTTAATCTGCCTTTCCTTGATAACATGTCAGATTGAGCACATTCTCATGTACTTATTGGCCATTTGTCTTTTATCTTTTGTGAATGACATTTCCATATATTTTGCCCATTTTTTCATTGGGTTGTTTATCTTTTTCTCACTTTGATTTGTAGAGGCTTTCTATAAATTCTGGATACTTAGCTTTTGTCAGTTTTATGCATTGCAAATATCTTCTCAAAATCTGTTCCTTGTCTTTTTACCTTGTTTATGATGTCTTTAGATGAACAGATGTTCTTTATTGAATGGATTCAAACTTATCTATTTTTTTTTCCTTTATGGTTTGTCCTTTTTTATGTTGCTTAAAAAGGAAAATCGTTGCAAACCTAAGATTGTAAATATGTTTCACCTTTTATTCAAAATGTTTAAAAGTTTTACTTTGTGCAGTTGGTCTTTTGTCCACCAGAATTTAATTTTGCACTATCTTAACTTTGTTCCCCTTATTATACACCCTTCATGAAAGTACCCTCCTTTATTGCCTCAATAAATCTTGATTTGTTATAAGACAGCTTAATTCCCACTTTCCTTATGAAGCCATCTCTGAGCTCTCAATCTTTTACTGACTTCTCTCTCCCTGGACTGCTAAAACATCTGTCTCTGAAATTGTGATGATTTTTATCTGAATACTGGGAGTTTAAATGCATACCTGCAATGTCCAGACAGGTAACTCAGATAAGTGAAATGGGTCAGAATGAACATAATTAGTGGGAGTGTAGAGATTGTGATGTACAACAGAGCTATGACCTACTCATGGGTGAAACTGGTACACAGGTTTGGTCAATTATTGCCATGGAAACCATTGCCAGAGTTGTCAGATCTTCTGATTTTCATTTTAAAAAGACATAATGAATTGAGATTTTTACATAAAATCTAAGTTTTGAAGTTGACAACAATTTGAAATGTTTCAATGAATAATATGTGGATTCATAATATACAATCTAATGTGCTTCTCTACCTTTTTTGGCATGATCACCTTCTTTAAGGAGTCTTAATTTTTTCCCCCTAATCACTTACCCATGGAATTAAATACTAAAGAATTTCATAATCACAATCAGATTCTGGGGAGAGAATTTAGAGGAAATGCTACAATGTGATCAGGATGCTTTCCCACTTACTGAACATGTTTCATCCCAGCCAGACCCACACCCTGAGAAAATGGCAAATGGACAAGACCTCTTCCTGAGTGCAAAGTTGTACCTCCACTCTTGTGGATAGAATGCAATCACCTCCAAGAACTTTTTGGTCACTGGCCCAAATGCTAGGGAGAATAGTTTCATATTCCTCAGAAAAGCAACAGAGGAGTACAGAGAAGTAGACAGAACCCCCTTTGTCTTCCAAGGAAACCCATTATCCTTTGGAAGATGTTCTAGGCATAGCCAGTGGGCTTTTAATTTAATCTTGGTTCCTAAGCTTTAGTTTCTTCACCTAGTCCGGCTCATATACAGTCCATGGACTACTTTAAAGGTTCATTTATCTGGTGAAATCAGTCCTAGAACAGGAATCAGAATATTAGCTTCAAGTCTGTATGTGTCCCTGGGAGCTAGGTGTAAAGTATTTTCCCATATGCAAATATATGTTTTCCCATATGCAAAGTAAGATGAGCCATAAGATCAACCCCAAGCCCAGCGTCTGCAGAGGACTTAGCACACATTGTCAAGAGGACTGACTCACAAGTCTATCAGATGTGAATTTGATTTCAAAACCTTCAACTCTGTGGCTGGATGTTACATAGCTTCTTTGGACAGTAATTTCAATGAGTGTAAAATGTTTATAAACATAATTCTTATTCATTTGATCACTCTGAAGTTCAACTGAGATCATAGGGAACAGCTCTGTGATATAATTAACTGGTTAGTAGGTATGCGACAACTTGTACCTATACAAGGCCACAAAGATATTACTTCTTTTTAAAAAATATTTTTAATGTTTATTTTTGAGAGAGACAGAGTGCAAGTGGAGGAGGGCAGAAAGAGAGGGAGACACAGAATCCAAAGCAGGCTCCAGGCTCTGAGCTGTCAGCACAGAGGAACATTTTCAATAGAATCTCCTTTTCCAGAAAAATATGGATAATTCTCTCCTTGGAGACTATACTTTCAATCCTGTCTTCCACACGCTCTATCTGGGCAAGGGGCCAGGGAACTTGCAATGGAGTATGGCAAAAGTATTTCCACCCAGAGGCACCAGAGAACATCACAATGCCACTCCAAAAACCTGTAGACACTCGCACACAAATAGAAAAGGCCCAAAACTTTTACAGGATATTTCCTGAGTGTGTCTGTGCTCTCTTACATCTTTGTTTGCTGGTTGTCTAAGTATATCTCTGCAATTTTTAGTCTTAATTTTTCAATAGCTTTCTTGAGATATAATTAACCATGAGGTTAATTCTGTAATTCTGCTTTCTCTTTTTGAGTATCTCTAATGGTCTTGCTGTACGTTTGGGGCTAACTTGATACATGTGGGCTTTTGTATGCATCCAAACACGCATGTGTTTATTTGTGTCTCAATACTTACATCTGTGTGAATCTGTATCTGTGGATCTCTTTCCTAGGAGATCTCTGTGTTTATGTGCATCTGAGTGTGCACATGTCTAGGAACCTGTTCATGAGGTTCTAGGAATGAATCTGTGTGCCTGAATATGTATCTGTAGCTGTGTGGCCGAAGTTTCTAAACATGCTAGTGTTTGTCTCTCTGTTCCTGCTCTGTGCTGTGTTTTGTGAACCCCTATCAGTTCTGAGCACTTGTATGCCACTTTTAGTTACAAATGACGAGGTCGGGCAATGGTGATTTGGCCCATCAATGTTGCTAAATTGTTCTAACAGGCATGGTGAACACCAAAGGGGAACAATTTTAAATTCTGATTTTCTTCTTTTACATTGGGACCTGTATCCTCCCCCTCAAGTTGATTTTGGGAGGATGCTGAAAGACAGTGATTGGTCTTAGGTGGCCCCAGTCATAAGAAGTTGTAAGGGTCCCCAGGTAATTCTCATGTGCAACACAGGTATAGAACCTCTCTACCAGTAAAGTGGCTAGGTATCTGCCATTCTTCTGGAAATCTGCAAACTGCTTTCCTTAAAGTTGGCATTACTTATGTCACAGTGGTGAGGGAGGTTAATTTGAGTACTTTATTGGTTGTGAAAAAGAACTTATCCTCCCTTTGCCTGTGGAGCAGGGAAGTGTCCCAGGAGACTACAGCCTGTGTGCTAACAGCTCCTCACAGCTGAGGAAGAGCTCCAGCCCCCTCCTCCCCAGCCCAGTCCTCCTCCTGTTCCAGCAGACATGGGGCTCCTTTTATGAGTACATCTGTCTAATTAGGCAGATGTAGTGCTGCCTTAATTTCCATATAAATCCTTCAGACCCACAGTGGGTATTTGGCAAATCCAAAGAGAATTTACTAGTATCATAAACAAAATGTTTTGTTTAAAAAAAAACTGCATGTTTTGCAACATCCTTTTAATGGAGAGGCTCAGGAAAGAGCAAATGCAGAGTGGTGCAGAGTGGAGACCTAAAGTTAAGAGGGAGGGAGAATCCAAGAACAGGGAATGAGAAGAACAAAATCTTTGCTATTTATACCCTGAGAGACAGGGACATCCATGAGCCACAAAATAACAATTTAAATATTAAGGGAAAAAATGGGCCCTTTTCTTCAGGTTACAGACCCCACTTATAGTAATAGGACCCTCTGGAGTGAGAGACTGATTGCTAACTCTTTCCAAACTCATCACCCCCCAACCACCCTCCATGGAGAGCTTTCTCAGGTCCTGAGAATTTTAATTCTGACACTCACAGCAACGAATTCAGGAGGGTAGCAGACTTCCATTCATTGAGACTAGAGAAAGTTGGATTCCTTAATATCCTCACTATCCACTACTACAACTAGACGTTTACATGAAACACGGTAACTGCTCAATAAATATTTGAGAAAGAAATAAATGACAGGTCTGGTTTTAACAACCTAGTGGGTCTGAATTGGTTACCTGGAGGTCTCTCTCTAACAGAATGGAAGTGAAATAATCAGTGAGAAAGCTGTCTTAGGTCTCTAAATTGCTCACAAGGGAACTATTATGTGAAATAAAGTATTCCTAAAAAAAAACCCAAAAATTTAAGAGGATAGAGGTAGAAGTAGAGGATATAAGTCAGTGTTTATTAGCATAATTTAATGATGCTTACAGATGCTTATAGAAGGAAAATAAAGTGGGGAAATACCTTAATACCACAATCCATCTGGAAATTTCAGTCATATTTTACACAGTACTTTATAGCTTCTAAATATAACTCAGTTAAAAAGGTTTGGGTTGGTAAAAATAATAGCTAACCTTTATTGGATCACCTAAATGTACTAGCATCATGATTTACATAAAAGCCCCATTTCATTTTCATTTTCCTCAGTAGGTTGGTTTATGATGCCACAATTTCACAGGTGAGAAAAATTAAGCCTTGACAGGTTAAATTACTTGCCTAAGTTCACATGACTAGTAGGAGAAATCTAGAATTCTAAAACAGGTCAACAGACTTTAGAACCCATATGATTAATCACTATACTCTTTGACTTGACTTTATCGACCACAGAAGTACCAGGTGCCAACATTTCTGACATCTACTGAAGTCTTGATTGACCATTACTGAGTATGATGGAGAAGCTTGTATGGGAACTACCTCAAATGCATATGATTCACATTTCTTATATACTATGATTAAGACATTTAGATACAACACAAGGTATAGAGTGTCCACAAGTTTGGGAATACCGTATTGTGGAAGGCATGAGATTGCTTGACTTGGTGGCCATTCCACAGAACTTTATAGCTATCCCTGGGACTGTTGGTTTTATTTTTGTTCTTTTACAGTTGAGGTTCCTGCTGCTCCAATACCTGGAGAAATTTTTCAAGTAACAAACTAGTCAGTGATGAAACTAGGATGAGAATTCAGTTCTGCCAACTCCCTAGCTACAGACCTCTGGATGATATCAGATGTTTAACCTTTTTCATGAGACATTTCAGAGATGGAAAGAGAGAATGTGTTGACCTGAGTGATCTCTGACAACATTAAAATAGCCCAGGAGGTTTCTATCCATTGATCCAAAATAAATTCTTAATAGAAGGATTAATCTTTTTTCTCAAATGGGAACCAAGAAGAACTCTTTCCTCTTCACCAGGCCTTAGCATTTATAACATGGGGGGAAATAGTTACAAATATTATGCAGACTTATTCTTTAGACTGAATCCCTAGGAGTAGCCCCTGCCATTATTTTGGCCTCTGATATAGAGTGGTAGACTCCAGAATATGGGGAAGTGTATTTATCCTTATACTCAAACAACATCATGTCTCAGCATCACAGTAAGAACAGCCAAAACAAAAGACAAACAAGTTTTTTCTAATTGTGGTTTCTCAAAACCTTCCCCAAAATTACCAAAATTTTAGGATTTTCACACAGGATTATGTGGTCTTTCAAATTAGGCTATCATTAGAAATTAGTACAGCAATTTGCTAAATTGATCCTACTTCCCATTAGACACAGCTTTTATCCGACCAATAGTCTGTTATCTCATACACAACAGTCCCCGTACTTAACACCACGTGCAGCTGCTTCATTTTAAAATGAAATGAGCTTCAATTTATTGAGGAGAAATCTCCTTTAGAAAGAAAGACAACAAAAAGGATCTTAAGACAATTGAGATGAAGATACCCCGAATTCTAGGTTAAAACTTGGCATGTTTTCGAAGGTGCTAATCTGAGTTGCCATTAGATAAATGATAATCAACATCTTGTTCCTGAGGGGGAAAGGTAAAGAGTAGAGGGAAGTGAACAAACGAAGGAAGCCATCAGGAAGGGGGGGAAGACCCTAAAAAAATTCCTCTGCTCAGAATCTAGCACTATGATATACAACTCATTTCTATGTATTCTTTTATCCCCAAGTACATAGTAAGGATTCAAAGAGACTGAAAGTTCTTTTATTCCAAATATTACTTGTTAACTGTCTCTGACACATTCTGACCACATAGTTGTTTAGCCTGTGATTAAATAGCACCTGGAATGTTAAATGTATAGCCTTGCTCCTCAGTTTATCCCTTCTTTAAATGTCCTTATGATGCTTCCTCCTGAACAAAGTTTCAGTGGGACTCTCAACTATTTCAACAAACATGAAACATTGTCATTTTCACTAGAGTGATTTGAAAACTAAAAGAGCAAGATATCATTCTACAACAAGTACATTAGCAAAGAATATTTCTCAATGGTGATACCAAATGCAGATTTATAACTTTTCTTGATCCCATCAGAGATAGGATTACAAAGCAGTTAATTGGATATCTATATCTCTATATCTAATTTTGAGTCTTTCATAGAAATTCTTAGCCCCAGGAACATGTAACCAGCTTCCAGAATCCCTGCTAGCCAAGCTGCATGGCTACTTGGATACAAAACTTAGCAGCAGCCAGAATAAAACAGGAAAAAAGAATGAAATGCAAGCAGGCAGGCAGGCAGGCAGGAAGAAACGATGGAAGGAAGGAAGGAAAGAAGGAAGGATGGAAGGAAGGAAGGAAGGAAGGAAGGAAAAAAAGAAAACAGACTACAATCAACAGAAAGACTGAGCAACTTAGTTGAACAATCCTATTTGAAATGGTCCAGGAAATTCAAAGCTTTAACCAATAACAATTGCTTTTTTAAAGTCTTTTAAATTATTATTATTATTATTATGTTTTGCTGGCGCTTTTCCTTTATTTTATAAATATTCAAATCAGTAGTCTTTAAGTTAAAACAATCTCCATATTAAACAATTTGTCCCACAATAGGCACAAAAAGTTTTAAAGATATTAGTAATCCTACCAATTGACTCAGCACTGGTTTGGGTCACAGAATTCATGTGACTATTTGCATGGGCAGGCCAATGGCATATGATCATTGATTAGTGAATGTGCTGGATGTGAGGATTCTAATTTATTAACTATATTTACAGTTACATATGGACAGTATACACTGTGCATTATATATATATATTTATATTTAGATGTATGGTATATTGTATATTTACATTTACACAGTACACACTTTCCATTATATATATATATATATGTTTATATTATATATTATATATTTATAATATATGTATATTTAATGATCAAAATTACAGGTCTAACGTTTGTGCCTTTGAAGAACATAAGCAAATTTCTTAGCAGTCTTCGACCTGCTTAGCCTTCACACACACACTCACACACACACACACACACACAGGTGAAGAAAAATCAAACCAGAAGGTGTTTGAATGCTGTATATGTTAGAAAAAGTTATTAACTTTTTTGATCACAGTTCAAAACATTCAAAGAAAGGTCCTTGCTGATTTTGAATACTTAGAATATGTTTTATTTTTTTTTTTTTATGTTTTTACTTGAGAGAGAGAGAGAGAGTGTGATCAGGGGAGAGGGGCAGAGGAAGGGGAGAGACAGAATCTTAAGCAGGCTCCATGCTCAAGGTAGAGCCCAGTGCAGACTTTGACCCCCAAGGCCCTGGGATCATGACTTGAGCCAAAATCAAGAGTCAGGTGCTCAACCATTTGAGCCACCTGGGCATCCCGAACACTTACAATATGAAGAGTTTGGATAAAGAAAATAAGGCAAAGTTGCTTATATCAGGGAATACAAATAAATGCATTATATTGAGATTTTTAAGCTTCCTAAGATAGTGATATCTACTGTGAAGACACTCACAGTTGAGGCAGTAGCCACCAATAAACCATTTTCCTCCATCCTGCTCTGCTACCTTCATCTTCATTATTCTCATCTCACCTTCACAGGATGGACACAAGAAGTCTAAACATATCTGATGCAAGCAGAAATGGAAAGATCTGGTACCTGAGAATTGTCTCCTATTATGATGCTTGACCTTTACTATCAGTGCTCTCATTGTATGTATTTTGACCATAACTGAGTCCCTAGCTGCAAGGGAAGCCATAAAAGGGGCAGCACACTTATTACACTTAACACTGCATTCCTACTCCCCGCCCCAGAAAAAAAGCAACACTGTTTTCAGGAAGAAGCACTAATACTAGGTAGAAGGACTAATGGGGTAAAGGTGGGGGCAACATCGAAGAGTACCGTGCAAGGCTATTCATTCTGGCTCAATGCCTTGATTCATTTACAACTCTGACAGAAACACCAAGCTGCAAAACATAAAGTCATGTGATGTGCCTTTGTAATACCACCCTTTAAAGGTTTCGTGTGTGCCCTATTCTACTTATCACATTGAAACAATCAATATGAAAATAAGGCAACTAAATCAGCTTTCCTAAATGTCCTCTACTGAAGATTAGTGCTGAAATAAGGCCCAAGAGAAAAATGTTCCTATTGTCAAATACATTGGACTCTCTTAATGTGCAGTAGTATGTTAAAGCCTCTGGCAATTCCTAAAGTTAAATATGCTTAACGTAATGTTTCCCAAATGATAAGACACACTTTTTGTAACTTATATTACCATTCTTTAGAATTAATTTGGGTGCTATTGATAAATCTTCTCTCATGAGCCTGGAAGGCTAATCCTTGCTTTCTGTGGAGGAATATTTTCTACTGAGGATTTCCCAATATACCCACTGATACTTCAGCTCATTGTTAACAGTGCTGCTTGTCAAAATTGTTTGTGTTTTTCCTTATGTTTTTTTAGTTCAAGCCACTGGATCAGGTTGGGATGAGTAGGCAATCTTATTCTTCTTTAGTTAACAAGTCTCTGACAGACTGCAATAGGTTTTACTGAGTAAACTGAAATTTAAAAATATGACATCTTGAATTATAATATGGGAAAATAAATACCATGTGAGAAATTTAGAGATTCTGGAAAAAGTAGAAACAGACAATATGTTCTGTGATTATTCAAATAAAATTTCCATTTAACTCACTTTAAATATGACCCTTTTTATAGCCCGTATCTGTTTCAAGAAAAGAAATAGAAAAGCCATGGACTTAGGAAATGACTGATAC
Source organism: Leopardus geoffroyi (assembly GCF_018350155.1). NCBI lineage: Eukaryota > Metazoa > Chordata > Mammalia > Carnivora > Felidae > Leopardus > Leopardus geoffroyi. Next base: position 66,101,507 of record NC_059334.1, read on the forward strand.
TTCATTTCATGCCTTTCTTCCACCTCCAACCCCCTCCAGCCCTTACTGTCTACTGTCTTAGAGTTGTCAAACCCCAACTAAGGCAGAGTCTGAAAAGTAAAGATGGGCTATGCCTTAGGGTTCAATAATATTGATTCCCATGCTCATGACTTGACGTGTTAGTGGAAATAAAATGTGTTCTCTACTGAATATTCTAAGTCCACATTTCAAGTGATGGGACGAGGAGTAACACAATCATTTGCTGGCACACATGCGGGGGCAATCACATAACCAGTTAGATTCAGACATGAAAATTAAAAAAATGTTAAAAATGGAACACAACCACCACAGAAATCCCTTTTTTACTCCAAAGACTCTTTAGAAGGCATGGCTTGAGGGGCACCTAGGTGGCTCAGTTGGTTAAGTGTCAGACTTCGGCTCAGGTCATGATCTCGTGGTGCATGAGTCCAAGCCCTGTGTCAGGCTTTGTGCAGACAGCTCAGAGCCTGGAGCCTGCTTTGGATTCTGTGTCTCCCTCTCTTTCTGCCCCTCCCCTCTTGCGCTCTATTTCTCTCTCTCTCTCAAAAATAAAGAAACATTTTTTTTTAAGGCATGGCTTTAAAGTCTGATGAGTTATCTACAAGCAGTAAGTTTCTCCCTTTTACACGGAAGTAACCAAACTCTTCACCACGCCTGGTAAACTTTTCCCTACAAATATTAAACTCAAACCCACTGGCTGTGAGGAAAAGTCAAAATCTTGAGACCCAGCAGCAGAGTTCTGACTGCAAAAAAGACAGGCATATCAGAGCTTTTGAGTCTAGGTGTCTATATTAAAATACATACACACAGGGGTGCCTGAGTGGCTCAGTCAGTTAAACGTCTGACTTTGGCTCCGGTCATGATCTTGTGGTTTGTGAGCCCAAGCCCCAGGTCGGGCTCTGTGGTGGCAGCTCAGAGCCTGGAACCTGCGTTGGATTCTGTGTCTCCCTCTCTCTCTGTCCCTCCCCCACTCATACTCTCTCACTCTCAAAAATAAACAAAAACATTTAAAAAATTAAAGTATACACACAAAGGGAAGTGCTTTGCTTGCTTCCTTTTTTTTTTTCTCTCTGATAGGTTGTCACCCTCAGCCTCACACTGGATAACATAGGTTAAGTGGAGAGCACATACGAGGATGGAAACCTTGGTGCCTGGGAGAAATCCAGTGAATTTGTGTCAAAAGGGGAAATTCTGCAGAGAATTTAATATACTTCTCATCTGGAGGTGGTCAAATTTCCTGTCTAATTCCATCCCACCAGAATGTCCACATGAGTCAGATCCTTTTAAACTTATGTTATCAAATGCAGCCTTGGAGTTTCAATATCTTAGCTTCACTTCCATATTCCAGGTCGTGCCCATCCATGTCTGGCACAGAGCTTCCCTGGCACTCACAGCCCTCACCTCGGAAGCTAAGGGACTTATCCAAGGATGCCTCGCCAGTAAGTAGTAGAGCTTAGATTTTGACAAAAGTCTGTCTAAATCCAAAGTCCATCACGATCTTAATTTCCTCAAACAGGAATAATGCTCAGTCTTCCCTAGTGAAAGGTGAAGTTGTGAATTTTAATCCAAATGGTCTCAGTGCAGAATCCACATCCCTGTTGACCTCATTTCTCTTGCCCACAGAAGGGATGCCGGAATTGGTGGCTAGACTCTGCTTAGTGAAATCCACCTACTTTCCCACAATCCCCACTTGTCAGCCTGGAATTACAGAAATGTTAGAGATTCACGGGAGGAATATTGTGGAGAACACCTGGAGGAAAAAACAATCAGGGCTCTTCGCAGTGATGTCTCTATAGATGGCCAGCTAGTGGCTTTATTGGCAGTCTCAAAACATTTTGGACATGCCTCAAGCAAGCGATTGCTATAAAGTGAAATTCAAAACCCAATCAAATTTATGAGGCAGCTGACACATTGACTTCACTGTGACATGTTTGTGTGAAAAAAGCATCACAAAAACAGCTCCATTTGTTTCTGGCAAATGTTAGCTTCTTAAAAAGTGCCAGTTATTTGATGGAAGGCACAAGTTGCTAGACGATCCTTTCCAAAAGAAATTCCAATTCCTTCCCACTTATACTAAGCTACTAAGCTACTCTATTGGACCTAATCGGGGGACAAACATATTTTACATCACTATCTCCACAAATCATTTTCATCTGTGTGCACTTCCTAAACTTATTAGCTATTACATTTTTAGATTAAAAAAAAAAACAACTAGATTGAGGATTTAAGCAATTTACTTAGAAACATTATTTGGGATTTGGTCTTGTCGCTGCCATCATATTTAGCTGTCTCACAGGAAAATGACCTAGCAGAAAATCCACATAATGCCTTCAATTCCTCAGTATTCCTCCAGCACCACCTCAATTAATCCTCACCATAGCACTCAATACATCTATTAATTAACCTTTAAAGAACTAAAGTGTCCCAAGGATATTTTTTAATTAAAGAAATTATGGATCAAACCAATCTTCTCAGTGGTGATTTGTAGCTCAGTATTGCAATTGTACGGTTTCCTTCTCACATTGCTCTAAAGACCTGTCACTGTTACAGGTTCCCATCCGTGGAATCCCTCCCTCCTGTGGACTGCCAGAGTCTTCTGTTTATTCTCGTCCTAATGCATTTATAATCTGCCTTGCTGTGGGGATACTTACTCTAAAAGACTGAAAATTCTTTGAAAACATTTTGGACTTTATCCATCTTTGCGGCCTCCATCACATCCAAAAAAACCTAATTATCCTAAAATATAATTATATTGAAATGAAGTAACTCAGTATAATCTTACTACATGAGAAAATGTTCCAAAAACCCAGTAGTTTGATAGACAGCATTATTTAGGTGATCAAACACCTCCAAAATAGTCTGAATCATACAAAAACAGATTAATATAAGCTTCATATTTAATATCAGGCAGCCTGAGATATCATATCTGCCAGTTACTGTGTAAAAGACTGTGGGCAATAGTGTAAGCTCTAGCAGTCTTGAGTTTTCAATAAAATGGGTGATATTAATGCAACATAGTTTTAGGGTTACAGTGAAGAAATACAGTGTCTACCATAGAATAAATTACCAATACATGGTGATCCTTTATATTAACTTAAATAAATCAGGGCATCTTCTCTGCCTGGTCAAGATAGCCTGAGACAGTCTTCAAAGCGTGGACTTTGGATGAGCAGAACTGGCATCATCTGGCAGCTTGTTAGAGCTCCTCACGTCTCTTTCCAACCTACTAAATGAGAAACTCTAGAGGTGGGCCCAACAATCTGTTTAAAAAGTCCTTTGGGTGATTCTGATGAGCACTAACATTTGAGAACTCTCAACTTCTAGAGGCTTAAAAGGTTTATTTATCTCTCATAGTACCTACCGGCCCATTATCTGGGAGCTCTGCTCCAAGTCAATCTCAAGGGGAGTCCAAACCTGTAGAGTTACATTCATTTACATTTCAATGGACAAAACAAGTGTAATGGCCATAGCTGGTTTCAAGCGCAGTGTTACAATATGCATAGAAGGAGAAGAAAACGAGTACATATGGATAGCCTTAGTGACATCTGGAGGTGCTTTCAGCTTTCTGCTTTCTTCCCTCGGTGGAAATGGAGCTCCTGGTTAACTCAAATGCTAATATTTGACCTTACCTCAAAGGAAGGAGGAGATATCAACCTCCACTCCTGTAGAAACCTCACTCAGATAGATGCTCTGCTGCTTTAAGAGGGGCACTTGACCCAATTGTCATCCAGACACTCAATTATTGGGCAGAATTTTTCTCAAGCTAAAGTCTTTCTTCCATAATTATTTAATCCTCAAAGCTTGATTGAAGTTGCTAATATTAAATCTAATATAAGATGAAGCCTGATACAGACTGAAATATTAACATTTTAGTGGTATTTCAAGGTACTCTGTAGGGGCCCCTTTAACCTCTAAACATTCCACCCCTGCCAGGTAAAGGTATCAGAGCATCACCCCTGCCACCACAATGGTCAGCATCACCCAACTCTCAGTCGGCAGGACCTAAGAAATGGAAATGGAAAGCCTTCCTCATTAGCTTTCAGCACTAACCATCAAACCACGGAGCCGGTGCATATGCTTGTGCAGATCGTGTAGTGCAGAGTGGTAACACACTAAAGGGCATCTGATCGGCACATCGCCAACATCAGATCTTTGTGTAGTTATTAAGAAAAACATTCACACGACCAGCAGTAAGATATCTAATTTCCTTTAAACAAATTAATTTCTTATCACCATACTCTGTTAAGGAAAGTAAACTGTATTGAGGAAAGGGTAAGCACCTTTCTTCCTTTCTTTCCTTTTTTTTTTTTCTACTACACCAAGACAGCTTAAGGGTTAGAGATGACCTGTGTACTATTTCATCCAAGATTTTGCTTTGGGCATTGCCATGCGCCTTCTCTGTTTCACAACCTAACTATACTCTCAAAAACCTATCTATAGAAATTGGGCTGTAGCAAACTGGAACTCTTTTACAAATAGAAGAGGCCTAAAATATGAAGTATAATTGTTAAATTGTTCTTAATATTTATTTATTTTTGAAAGAGAGAGAGAGAGAGAGCGAGTGAGCACAAGCAGGGGAGGGGCAGAGAGAGAGGGAGACACAGAATTCAAAGCAGTCTGTAGGCTCTGAGCTGTGGGTACAGAGCCCGGCACAGGGCTCAAACTCACAAACTGCAAGATCATGACCTGAGCTGAAGTCGGTCACTTAACCAAGTGAGCCACCCAGGTATCCCTGAAGGATAACTGTTTAAAAACTAAATGCTTCAGAAATACCAGCAATTACCACCCAGATATACCCTGGATATATTTTCTCAAATCAACCTGTTTGTATGTGGGAGGAATTCTACTAATTTAGCTCATCTAGATCTAAATAGATTTCACAAAATAATAGAGAATAAGATTATGATCCATAATTATTTGGAATGAAGTCTCCAAATGGGAGGTTCTGGATCAGTTAGGTAAAAGTTTTGGGAGAAGTGTTTGATTTTAATTTTGTTAATAGACTTCCCAAGGTCCTGACTCTTGTATCTATTTTTTCACCACAGTGTGACCACATTTGGGTAAACAACTTGTACTTAGCAGTCAACATGCTAACTCTTAAGTCTACCACATTGTTAAAAGACAATACAGAAGCACAGGATTCGTGATGAGAATTGTATTCAGTCTGTTATGAAAGTACATGTGTCTATTGACATGTATTAATAATTGCAAGGCTCTGAGAAAGCAGTGCTTTTTTGCTCCCACTCAATGTTTTAATGCACAGAAGCAATCAATCCCTGCCCTCCTTGCTCATAGCCACTTCTGCTGGACTTCTCCCAAGGTTACTAACAGCTAAGCCAAGAACAAAAGCTTGGATGTCAAACATCCTGCAAACATAACAGTTACTTCTTGAGTAAATCCCTGTGAATGAGCCTCCCTGGGGATAAACTACCCAAGGTCTTTGAAGGAATATTTGGCTAAGTACACTTAGGAAGATACAAATTTGAAAGTATGAAGGGAACTTTAATTTGGGAACTTAATTGCAGAAGATACATGTATAACTTTAAAAACTAAAGCCAGAGTCCTTCAAAAACTCTTAAACTTTCTTATTCATTTAATTTACAATTTTAACTTTAGTATATTGAGGAATTGTCCACTGTACTAACCAGTCATTTCAATCAGCCCTTCCTACTGCCAGCAAACATCAAGACAGGAAGAAAGAATGTAGAGGAAAAATGGAGCTTACCTCTTCCTATAGACTGGATGCATCATTTATAAAAGCTGTGATGCACATGGTTCAGGCCAAGAACACTTTCATGGAACCACTTAAGACACATGATCTATAGAAGTAATTACAAAATGACTTAGATCTCTTCATACACTTTTCTTTTTACTGGTGGTATGAACATTTAACGCGAGATCTACCCTCCATAGAGTTTTAAGTGTAAAATGCAGTATTGTTGACTATAGGTACACTGTTGTACAGATGATCTCTAGAAGTTATTCGTCTTGTGTAAGTGAAACTTTATGCCTGCTAATTAGTAGTGCCTCATTTCCAGAAAATGCAAATCAAAACCACAATGAGATATAATCTCATGCCTATCAGGAGGGCTATTATCAAAAAGACCAAAAGACAAGTGCCGGTGAGGATGTGGAGAAATTGAAACCTTTGCACCATGCAGGTAATAATGCAAACTGGTGCAGCCACTAGAGAAAACAGTATGGAGGTTCCTCAAAAACTAAAAATAGAACTACCATTTGAAAAAGCAATCTTACCTCTGGGAATTTATCCAAAATAATGGAAATCAGAGTATTGAAGAGAGATTAGCATTTGAATGTTCATTGTAGCATTATTCATGGGACTCAAGATACAGGAACAACCTAAACATCCATCGATAAGTGAATGTATAAAGAAAATGTGGTATATATTCAGTTGCGTGTGTGTATATATTATAGGATGTATTCATATACTTTTAAAACACCTACTATAGTAACCTTTACTCTATCCTTAAAGTAGTTTTGAAAAGCCCTCAGCCCTGGGGAGCCTGGGTGGCTCAGTCGGTTTAGTGTCTGACTTCAGCTCAAGTAATGATCTCACAGTTCCTGAGTTCCAGCCCCACATTGGGCCCTGTGCTGACAGCTCAGAGCCTGGAGCCTGCTTTGGATTCTGTATCTACCCCTCTCTCTCTCTGCCCCTCTCCCCCCTCCCCCGCCTCTCTCTCAAAAATAAATAAACATTTAAAAACTTTTAAAAAGGCCCTCAGTCCTATAAACCTACAGAATGATCATAACTCTAGGTACTAATGAGAAATAATACTGGGAAAAGAGGCTATTATTATGATTATAATGGCTATGATGACTATTATTATTTTCACTTTACATCTATCGTTCTCCCCTTGCACTTTTCACAGATACTTCCATGGAATGTGAGGAAAGAAACAATATTAACAGAGGTACAACACCTTCTTTAAAGCTCATGAGGAAATGGGCTCAGTCATTTCTATCCAGCACATTAAATTAAATAAAATGTAATACTTGCCTCTTATGTTTTTTTCTATAGCCATGTTTTCAACTTTCCTCTACCTCTAGCAACCAATTACCTATAAGCAAAACACCCACATGTACAGATATTGTTTTTAACTTCTGCTTCTATTAAGTACTAGTGTCTAGGACTTAGCAGTCATCACCCAAATTTAGTGCTGACCTATCAAGTAAGTTCTAGGAGTTTGAGCTTAGAAAATACAGAAGAGGGTGGTACGGGTTTCCTTTTTAGCAAAGTGCTGATAGTTGTTTAAAGAACACTGTTGGATCATTTATTTTAATAGCTTCTCATTTCCTGTTTCAATTTGTAATACCTATGGGACTTAGGAAATAAGTGTTATTCTAGACAAGTTTCATTTGGTAAACATTGATTCCTTTGCTCTGATTCTAATCGGAGCTGAAATAAACTGTTCTCCTCCCCTATTTTTATTCCCCAGCACCCCAGATGGATGTCCTGAGCTGACCTGTGGCTAGTGGTCACAACGCCCTCTCAGCATAATCCCTGCCAGGCCTTTGAGTCTGTCACTGTCCTACTTCAGCAATGGATAAAAAATGAGGGCTCATTTTTTTTTTTTTTAAAAAAGGGCTTCCTCTTGCATGGAAAACAATCCAACCTATTTTAGGAAAGAGGAAAACAAACCTCTTTTAGGAAAAAGTATAACTATTTGTTAAAATGCATTGATCAATTTTCTGATAGATTTTCCTTCATGTCATAGACTGGCCATCCCCGTGGCTTTGAACAAGTGATGTCATCTCACCAGACCATTCTCTGCATCTGTAAAATGGAATTATTAATAGTACTGTCTTCAAAGCATTATTAGAGGATTCAATAAACAATCTTTAGCAAACAGAAATCTAGGCAAAATCACATTACCTCAGTACCTATGCATTCATCCCAGACCATGGTACTAGAAGAGAAGAAATAGCACTAGAATAGCATTGGAAGAAAGGGGGAGACACACACACACACACACACACACACACACACACACACAGAAACAAGTGGTACACTGTCTTGGAAATGCATAAGGAATAATCCATAGTCCACACCCAGTGTGTACATTGGGGGTGGGAGTCAAGTAGAATCTAGATTATATATAATTGAGCTGATCATTATTGAGGATGAATTAAGGTACTCAGGATCTCATCATATTATTCTCTTCTTTTCTGGATAAGTTTGAAACATTGCACAATTAAAATATGAAAGCAAACAGAAAGAAAACCAAATTCTTGGTATGTAGGTCCCTACAACTGTGGGAGAAGTCACAAATTTGCATGAGCTTAATTTTTCTTCTCTGCATATATATATTTTTTTTAAATTTTTATCTAGAAATAGCCTATCCTCATTCTTGCTTTTATTTTTGCCAGGACATGCTGTTCGGTATGTGTTTTTTAAGCTGTTCTCAGAATAAACTTGGCAGTAATATTTCCCCTTAGAGAAGTGGGAGGCAGAGGGCAAGGGATTGCTCCCAAATCCCTCAGGGGACGGTCTCCCTAGTTATTAGCGTAAAAACTTCCATAGGCTTACAGGAGATCACAAATTACCTCTCCTTTTCTTTGGAGATCCTTGGCCTAAAAGAAGCCAGGGAAACCAACTCACTGGGAACAACGCATGCCATCTAAGCAGGCCGTCTATAGCTACAAAAGACTGTGTTGAGAAGATTAATATGACCCCAGCCCCCACTCCCTTCCAGAAAGTAGCTTCTGACCTTATGATAGCCTAAGGTGCAGTGTACCATAGGCCTGAGAAGCCCCACGGGCCTTTTTTTAACATGAGGCCCTTAATAGTATCACTATTAAGGCATAGTTTCTGAATAACTGGATGTTTCCATGTCAATTAACCTCAGATTCAGACTTTTATGACTATGAAAAAGACAAAGTTCTCTAGCTGTGTGGTTAATGGTTTGTTTGATGTCTATCTTCACTAAGAAAAATTATGAGAAGAAATTTTATGACCCTCTTTTTCAAGGGTCTAGACAAAGACTTCAAGGAGAAGACATATGAAAATGAGACTGAACATGTCTTGATCCCAGCAAGGAATAATTATTAATTATCTACTGCTAAGTCATAGATTACCCCAAAACCGAGCAACTTAGAACAACAGTAATTTTCTCAAAGTTTCTTTGGAACCATAATCTGAGTATGGCTTATCTGGGACCCTCCAGCTCAAGGACCCTCTCTCATAAGGTTGTGATCCAGCTGTGGACTGGGCTACAGTCATCTCAAGATTCCCCTGGAGAAGGGCCCCTTCCAATCTCATCACATGGTTGTTGTCAGGATTGAGTTCCTCACAGGCTGCTTGACTAAGGACATCAGGTCCTCATCGGCAGCCCATCACAGACATTTGTGAAAAAAAATCCCAGTGATTGGTTTTGTTAAGATTTTTCTTGCCTTTTACTTTTGATGGGATGCAATGCACAAATTTGTTGTAGAATTAAACTAAAATCCTTCTGCCTAGAGAACCAACACCTTCAAAGTGATTCAGTGCTACCCTGTCATTTGTCACCTAGCCGACCTTCTACTTACCCATCACATCTCAACTTAAATGGTCCTTTTTCTTGGAACTAATTTTTCTTTCCCCCCAAAAAACCCATAGGTAACATATAATGATATAATTAAGACTTTGTGATTATTTGTATTAATGCTTCATGGCAGTATGATTTATGGAAAACGAAACCAAACCAAAAACATCAAACATGGGATGAGAAGCTGTGAGTTCTAATGCCCCTGCTGCCCAATGGGAAGCTGAGGTGAAGTTACCTTTTCTCTCTGAATCTCAGATTCTTCATCTCCAAAATGTGGGATCAGATTGCCCAGTTCCTTCGAGGTTCAGAGGGCATGGGCTTCTTTTCACCCAAGATTTAAATGGCACCTGTCTCCCTCACCACCATCTGATCATGATGTATACTTTTGAATATTCTTCAATATTCAAAAGTCACATTCCAGCCAGACCATGTCAAGGTAGAACCATCTTCTGGTACAGCAGGTGGTGAGTGCTGGGTGTCCATACATACCACCTAGTCCCGGGGAACATTCTAGTTTCTTTTCAGTGGTTGGGGATGATCCATCTACACTACTCGTGTTGATTCTCTCCATTTCTCCAGAAACACAGACTTCACCTGACTATCTTGGAATCCATTAATAATGAGTTTAGGATAGCTCCTCCATTCACAAAGTAAATGCCCAGCAAGTAAGTGCTTGCAGATGAATTTAAAAATAAACAAATAAAAATAAATGGATGAGCGTCAGAGGAACAGACTTCCAATTAGTGTCTCCCACCCTGGATCCATGAGAGCACATGGACACATTCCATGATTTGAAAGAGGTCAGTTCCCAGAACTAAAGAATGGTACCATTCACCTACGTGCATTGATAACAATTTTGGGTTTTAATAAACTAAAGATGGGTAGATGGGGGTGCCTGGGGAGCTCAGTCAATTAAGTGTCCGACTTCAACTTAGGTCATGATCTCACAGTTCGTGCGTTCAAGCCTCGCATCAGTCTCTGTGCTGACAGCTTGGAGCCTGGAGCCTGCTTTGGATTCTGTGTCTCCATCTTTCTGCCTCTACCCTGCTCGCACTGTCTTCTTCTCTCTCACAAAAATAAATAAATAAGTAAATAAACATAAAATTGTTTTTAAAAATATGGGTAGATGGATGCATTATGCTGATTAAAATAATAATAATGACACTATGTACGTGCTTTGTTTTCCAAATTGGCAAGGGTAGAAGGCTCAAAAGTATAAAGCTAAGAAAGTTTTTCATATTCTCCTTGCCACCCAGTTCTGTCTCTGTTTCTCTCACCTTTTATAAGGGAATGGATCCCTCAACCTGTTTCTTTTTCCTTATTTCTCCAAATTACCAAAGACTGCTAGGAGAACCAGGGAAGGATATCTGCATTTTACCATAGAATCCTCCCTTCTACGTGTACTTACATGAGTAAGCCTTCTACATGTACTCTTCTGTGGCCACTTGAGATAACCCCAGGGCATTTCCCCTGGGAGGAAAACTCAAACTGAAGCCTTGGATTTGTACCAACTCTTTCCATAATTTATTTTCCTGATTCACAGAGGAAGATAGAACCTCAAATAGTACATTACACACAGAAAACACTGCCTTATTTAAAAAAAGAAAAAAAAAGAAACACAGAAGTCAATAGAACCAACATTATGAAATGTATTAATTGAAACAAGATTGAAGTTTTGCACAAGGTGCTTACCACAGACTGAAAGGTCAGGGTGAGGATTCTGGTCCTTGTAAGGCCCTTGTTCCTTAAGACCATGTGTCCTACTACGGGAAAGGAGCAGAGTGTGTGTTTTGAAGGTTTCCTCACAGAGTCATCCAGCATGATCCAGAGCTAGAAGAGCCACTGTTCTCTTCTCCTAGTGGCATCTACTGCAATGGAAAGAGCATCAGCCAACCCAGCCATCCATCACTTATGAAACATGTTCAAATGAAAAAAGAATGCATGCCTGTCTTAACAGATTGCTCTGAGGATAAAACGACATGATGTGAATGTGCCTTGTAAATTGTACATGGGAAGATAAATGGGAGAAGCGTTTTAATTGTTTTAATTTATATCATTCTGAGGACTGAGAACTATGTACAAGGCACAGTGTTAGGCAGTATATACACTTTACTCACTTAACCTTCCCCCAAATCTTACATGTATTGCAATGCTTGTGCTACAAATAGAGAAACTGAAGTCCAGAAAGTCTAGGTGACTGAACCCTACTCTATCTAGACTGTTACATGACAATGTGGGGACTACACCCAACTCTCTGACTCCAAGGTTTAAATTCCACCAATAATTCATCTCTTTTCTTTGCCTTTATTTATCTTATACATAACACATATGGTATAAGGGAAAACCTTTGGCACAAAATCTTTACTTTCAGCAAAGTTTTAATGAATATCCCTACCAAATCTTGGAGAGTGACTGCCAACGAATCTGTCATTGGGTCTCAGCCAGCAATAAACTTGGTGTTCAGTGCTGAGATGGGGACTTAGGAATAGGACTCCTGAAGGGAGCGGTGTGTTGAGCCAAAAGGTAACATTTTATGTAGCTCCTTTGTGGGTTGTAACTGCATTCCCTTTAGTGCCCTTTCATTTCTCACTCTCAAGTGTGGGGGTGAGAAAGGAATTAATTATAGTGAGCCAGCGCTCCTGCCCACGACAGAAAGCTGCTCATAAACTGCCGGCTAGGGATAGATGTTCCTATAAAAAAATGAAATGAGAGCCTATTCCTCCCCTGGAAAAGACTGAGAATAGGCATTGCTCTAGATGTATTGAGAGATGCTTAGACTATTCAAAGGTTAGTCTTCCTTTGATGTGGCTTCCTTTTTGTACGAGAAGCCACATCCCTTGAAATTATAATATCGTCTCTCCCTTGTTTGGATACACCTGTTCACGTATATGTATGGATTCACATGCACACATTTCAGATACAAATATCACCTATATGTGGATGGACTCAGACATATGCAGTCACACACATACTCAGGCATACATGTGCGCATGCGCACACACACGCACACACTTGAAACTGAAGACAGAAGGAATCAAGCTTCAGCTGGCTGAGTCTGACAGACTGCTCCTCAGATTCTAGGTCCATCATGCATTATCTAAAACATAAATTATTATCATTTCCTCTCCGATATTCAGTTTTCCACATTTATAAATTAGGTATAGTACCATCTCTTAAAGGGATTGTTGTACAAACTGTGTTAAGAGATACAATTCACACAAAAATAACTTAGCACAGGAACTTGATGTGCAGCAAAAACTGAGGAAATCCTTTACAGACCATGTACGTTCCTAGGATCCAAATTTGCCAGGAATATTCTGCAAATAGGACAGGGGAATTTTTATTCAAGGGTGGAGAGCGGAGGCCAGGTTCCATATTCCATGTCCTGGGCTTCAAACAGATACCACTGTATTACACACAGTGCTTGTATAAAGCCTGGAGAAAACAGAATTGAGAGCAGGTTTTGTTATGGAAAGGAACTGGTAGCCTTTAGATTTACGTTCTTTGCAGTGAAAGAAAGAGAAAAGGAAAATTAAGACAATGAAAGGAAAAAGAAAGACTCTTGATAAAATGCAATAAAGGATGCATAATTCTTGGATATACGCAATAGTAATTGAAAAGAAGTAAAAAGTCAGGGAACAGAGAGTAGAAAAAGAGCATTAATCTAGGAATCACAATGAACTGGAATCTGGTCCAGGCTCTACCACTGCCTGACCATAAACTTACTCAAATCACAATCCATCCTTAGGCTCCATATTGAATAAAAATTCCAACACTAAATACGAACACTTTCTTCACTGGATAGTCTATGACTTTGGTTCTAGTCTTATGAAAGAGTATGGATATCCAATGTTTTACTAAACATTAACCAAAAAAATAATAAACAAATACAAACCTAATGAGTATAAATGAATGCACATCATCATCAGGTAACTCCAGCTCTCCTTCAATAGTAAAATGTGGACTTATTCTACCTAGAATATTCCAAAAATACTTGTCCAAACTCCACAGCTAATTATTAAGCAGATGGTTTTCAACTGCATGTAAGGAGGGGAGGAAAGAAAGAAGAGAGGAAGGAGGAAGGGAGGGAAGATGGGAGGAAAGAAGGAAGGGGGACAAGGAGGAAAGGGGTGAGGAAAGGGATGAAAGGAAAGAGGAAAGAAAGGATAAACAGAGAAAAATTAGACATGATCGTTAGGAGTCAACAGGAATTGTACTCTCAAAGTGAAAAGTCACGTTTGTCTTTGTCCCCCAATATTGTACAGCCACATGATTTTGAAATGCACCCAATAGGAAAGGAAGAAGACCCAGAGAGAGAAATGAACCATGTATCTTATATTAGCATTTCATAATAATTCATTGCTGTAGTTATGATTTTATAAAATAGTACTAAAATTCCATTCTAAAAATTATGGCTGTTCAGTGTAATGGTGACTCTTTTAGAAAATATAAGTCTCTTTGGAAGAACATCACTGACAGATAAGGACACTATTCAATGTATATACACTTGATGGGGACTCTGAATTGTTCGCTGGGTCAATCTAGATGTTCATATCTAGAATTCTGCCAAAAATCTTTTTACTTAGATCTCTCTAATACAAATTTTTTACTGACTTAAATACATAAAATGCTTCTTTATCTCACTTACAGGTAATATAAAACTGACGTGAAATACCATAGCCATTGCAAAAGAGTCGAGAAAAAAAAAGGTTTTGATCAGTAATTCCAATCCTACAATTTAGCCTAAGACAAAAATTAAGCAGATGCATTGGAATATAGAATATCCATAATAGAATAGCATTTCCTGGAGGATTTTCTATTCTATAATAAACCCTGTAGGAGTAACTCTAGATAATTATGATGTAATCATACAATGAAACATTCAAAAATCACATTCAAAAGAAGATTTATTGATACACAAATTATGATAGTACATTGCTAAGTGTGTATTTGGTGATGAGATTATCTGATCAAGAATATAAGAATATATGCTTGAAAGCAAAAAGAAATTATGTCTGAAGAGTGAGAAGGTGCCTATTAGGTTCCCTAGTCTCCCTCTTTCACATTTGTTTACGTGTGTTTATAAAGTAACATCTTTTGAGCAGTCACTAAATGGGAGGACTAGTTTATAGTTCTTTCATTTTACTTCAAACACAAGTGCTGGCCATGAGTATTAAAACAGTTATTATGTAGACTGTCCTGTTTGTCTTGGCTATCCTCAAGATTAGATCTAGTTTATGAATTTTTGATAGGAACATTAGAAAAGTGATGTTATGTGCTTTCAGTGCATCATGTCAGGAAGCACACTGATGTTATCTGTCCTAATATTGGTAATGTTATCTTTGATAACATAATTAAGGTGGTATCCAGACCTTTTTACTGTGAGGTCACCCTTGTCCTCTTTGTAATAGTTAAGTAATTTGGGGCACATAATTTGAAATTATGTAGATATCCAGCAAAGACTGAGAAGCTCTCAATTACATTTTTAAACATCTTAACATAAATATGAAGATTTATTTTAAGCTCCCATGTGATTATAATGTGTGGTCAGTTTGAAAATGACTATCCTAGATGTACTGACTTGGGAAAATGCCAGAAGGGGAATTGTATACAGACTATGAGTATATTTAGAAAGAAAGATGGAATGAAAAATTTCTCAACCTACTACATAATGTGTATGGGCATAAAAGAAAACAAATGTGGAACTATCTGCAATACAGGAGTTTGATAAATTTGGTAAAGTAAAAACAGGTAAAGAAATATTCATTACATCAATCCTTATTGTTTCTTGTATGAATATATTTCATAATAATATTTGAAATTATGTTTAAAATTCTATATAAGTACACAGAACTTAACACAAGACGCCTCCCAGAAATAAAACGGGAAAATGATCATTATTTAAAAATGTATACTCTTGCATATTGTTTCAATTGTTTCAAACTATGTGTAATATTTTTGCAAAATGTTTATCTCTATACAGTTTTGTTTCCTTGTTTAATATAAATAAACTAATTCTCATATACATACAGTTAGCCTGTAACCTACCAATCCCAATACTCTTTCCCATTCCTATCTGGCTGCCTCACACTGAAGCGACCTCTAGAGGGCTTCTTACATTTTTTGAGCTGCTCTTACTTGATTTTAACATAATGTCGCATAGTTGACTGGGGGAGAAAAGAGTACAGGAATCAGGCTCAATGTGTATCTCCCTAAACTTAGAGGGTCCCTCTCTCACAGCTCAGAAATAAGTCCTGCTTTAGATACCTCTCCATGCTTGGCACTCGTTCCTCTGAGATCTCTCCTTTACCATTGTTCATACCACAGTAATTAAGTAACCACAGAAAGAATCCTTTACACTTAGCCAAGGACAAGATGAAACCAGAGGGCTGTGCCCAAGGACAGATATCTGAAACGTATGTCAAGAGTCTTTGCTGTCATGTTACCTGCAGGGAACAAATAGACTAAACAGTAATTAAATACATTAAAATTATTTTAAAATAATTACCAGGTCCATTCAAACAAATGATGAAAACAGCAAATTTAAATTACATAAAGGGAATTGGAGAAGATTGTAGAGTAGCGGTATATACAGTGCTGGCAGCAAATGAACTTTTTTCCATCTTTTAAAAGGGCAATCTGAAGAGGTAACATAAACATAAAAAAGATATGCATTTTGACCTGGTAATCCCAACACTGATAGTGTATCCTAGTGAAAAATAACCTTGAAGCAAGCAAGCAAGCAAGCAAACAAACAACAAATAGCAAAGAATAGGTAACTCAAATTCTAGTGGGGGGTTGTAAGGTAAATTTCAGTGTATCAGCTCAATAGACCACTGTGTAACCACAACAAATGAACTCTTGGAAGTCCATGTTGATGCTTAAAGAAGTTGATACAGAATCATCAGAATAGGAAGAGCCCTTAGAAATAGCCAAGTTAATCATACTTTTGGATGCTCAGTACCAGTTTTGGAGCTTGGTAATGTAGATCCTGAGGCCTGAAATCTCAACTGCCCGTTCAGCCACACCAGAGCCCAAGCTTCATTCCCATGCTTGGCTCTCCAAGGCCAGCTCTTTTCCACCTCATTATCCAGTTGGGTGTCTGAGATATCAGCAGATTTATTATGGCTGCCCTTACAGAAGTTTAACTACAGGGACTCTTATAGTCTCCTGGGATCCTGACCAGGAGGAACTCAAATGAATAATATAAAAACCTGAGAGTTTACTGCTGGAAGAATCAAGCTTTGCTAATTCTAGCTACTTTTCCCTTGCCAGCCTCCCTGCTTGCTAAAATGATTGTCAGACAAAGGAGGTGTCCAAGAAATAAATTCACCAGAAGCAGTTCAACAGACAAGGAAGTCGTGTGTGTGTGTGTGTGTGTGTGTGTGTGTGTGTGTGTGTGTGTGTTTTGTTTGTTTGTTTGTTTGTTTTTTTAAGCAGCTGGTGAGCTTGTGGAAAACTACTGGAGGGCATTGGGATAGAGTTTGGTCAATGTGGTTACACCATCACTTTCTGCTAATTGGTGCTTAATTGAAGTTAGGCTCCTGCCCACTCACAGAGACTGCAAGGTAATATGCCTATCTTCCCTGATGATCATATTTCAAAGGGAGAGTTCGTGTCCTTGACAAAGACATTCGTGGGTTATAAAACTGGCAAGAAAGGCTTTACATTTTCAAGGGCAGAGAAAACATTTATAATTCCAAGTGTTCTAAAGCAAATGCTTGAAGAAAATGGAAGTCAGGGGCCTCTTGTCAAAGGGAAACTTGTCTGAAGTTGAGTCACGCTGAGGGAATGCTAAGGCAGTCTTGGTCACAGAGAACATCCATGAGGGGACAGCTGGCTAGGATCATATTTGTTTGGAAATCAGAAAAAAAAGATCTTATCTTCTTGAACTTGTATTAATAACAGTACCATATTGTCATCAATTTCATTGATTTAAATGGTTGAGTAGACCAATGTATTTTTTGCACAGTTAACTCCTTATCAATTACATCTGTCATAGGCCATGTAAAAACAGACTGTGGGAAGCCAACTCTACAACAGAAATTTGCATGCAGGAAATTTACTGGGGAGTGTTCTCAGGATGAAACTCTGAAGCGAAGTGAAGAAAACAGAGTTGGTCAGAAGGAGAAGTAGAAATGTGATGCCATCTCAATGAAAGTCTCAGGCAACACTGTGGTGAGTTTTAGAAGAAGGCTCTGCATAGTTGTACCTTATTAGAATGAGGTATCTAGGTCTTTATATACTTACTTGGTGAGTCATTGCATGTGAACTCTCCCCATAAACCTCCCTCCCTGGAAGGGAACATGGTCTTGGGTGACTGCCCTCTTCAGCTGAGGGCAATCACTGGCATGGGGAACTCGTCTGCAAGCTGATCATCCAATTTATTTATTTATTTTTTTTTTAATTTTTTTTTTAAATTTTTTTTTTCAACGTTTTTATTTTTATTTTTGGGACAGAGAGAGACAGAGCGTGAACGGGGGAGGGGCAGAGAGAGAGGGAGACACAGAATCGGAAACAGGCTCCAGGCTCTGAGCCATCAGCCCAGAGCCTGACGCGGGGCTCGAACTCATGGACCGCGAGATCGTGACCTGGCTGAAGTCGGACGCTTAACCGACTGCGCCACCCAGGCGCCCCTGATCATCCAATTTAAAGCATCCCATTCAGATTCTCCTTATCACAATTATAAAGGATGCTTTGTAATTTTTACATGAATCATCCCTGAAACTATCATGTTTATTTGTACACATGTTTGTTGTGTCTCTCCTTCCATCTAGGATGTAAGGTCTGTGAAGATAGCACTTGTGTTTTATTTATCTCTGTATTCCCATCACTTGGTATGGTTTGTGGGTTATAGTAAATAGTAATATTTGCTAAATCAATCAATCAGTATGTTGAATGCTTTTTGTGTAAAAACAATTTGAAAGCTCTGAGAAATTTTTGATCCTACCTCCATAAGAAGCTCATTGCTGAAAAGCTCGGATTCTGAAGAAGTCCAACTCCTGAAGCAAACATCCTTTGTATCCTTTAGGGAATTCCCATCATTAGGGCATAGATTTTTTTTTTTTTTTTTTTTTTTGCTTTTTTTTTCCTCTGTGACACTTACAACACTATCTGACATTTAGTTGATATTTTGTCAGTATTTATTTAGTGACTAAATAAATGGTTGAAATAGTACATTAATCAGTCTTAATTCTGCCTCTTGGAGCCACATGAAATGAATCTGAAACTTTTCCTAATAGTAGCCATTTAGTTTCTGAAACTACCTTCCCACTTAATCTCTCCAAAGCAATGACTCTGACATCTTTTCATCATTTCTCAGATGACCAGTTTCCAAACTCCTTCAACATCATGGCCTGTTTTCTACAGACTAAAATCAAAGTGGTCAAGAGGCTTACTCAAGTTTTATTAATTTCTAGTTCCCTCTACAACTAAGATAGAAGTTCCTTGAGAGCAGAGGCTATGCCCTATCCTTCTAATTCCCACCCTACCTAGTGTAGCACTTCACTTGCCTGCATTTAGGAGGTACTTAATAAATATTTGCAAATGAAGTTGCTAGCCACTTCCGAGATTGCAAGTTGATAAAGTTTAGCTAAACTGATTAAATTGCCATGACTAAGCTTCTTTTCCTTCCCTTCTTCAGTCTTTAGAGAACTTTTTTTTTTTTTTCATTTTTGTCTCTTTTTTTCTGTGTAACTTAACCCAAGGAATTATTCCTCCCTTCCAGGATCTAATTAAAGTTTTCCAGGGGCACCTGGGTGGTTCAGTCAGTTGAGCATCCGACTTTGGCTCAGGGCATGATCCCATGGTTGATAAGTTCGAGCCCCATGTCTGGCTTGTACTGGCAGCTCAGAGCCTGGAGCCTGGAGCCTGCTTTGGATTCTGTGTCTCCCTTTCTCTCTGCCCCTCCCCCGCTCACACTCTGTCTCTCTCTCCTTCTCAAAAATAAATAAACATTTTAAAAAGTCAATAATTATAACTGCCAGGAAACACACCATGCCTTAGACTCTAATAGAAAGCACTTTCTTAAAAGCAAGGTGACTCTGCCTACAAATATTTCAGTTTTATATAGTAAGTGATAAAATCCATAATAAAATAAGAATCAAAGGATAGAGTTAGAGAATATGGGTGCAAGAACATGAATTTGTTGCAAATAAGGTGTAAATAAAACAGAAGAATATCGTCTGGAGAAAGTTAGAATCTACAGCCTTATTAATACTCTCCATATTTAATGAAAATGGCCTCCAACAAGGCAGAAATAATTTGCACAATTCATTAGTCCATAGAGATCTACCATCTATCAGCTGTGCATGACCCATAATTCCCACTAAAATTTTATTTCCCTAGTCCCTCTTTTTGTCTGGACAGTAGTTTACACTGACATTGTATTAGAAACTATGTTTAGTGCCAGACATCCAGTGGAAGATCTCAGGTATATATTGTCTTGGAGTAGTACTAACCCTTCATTTATCGGGTGCCCACTCAATGCCCAGAATTTTGGATGATGGCTCACTAAACTCACACAACATTCTCTGTAAATAACAATTAGCTTTCCATTTCATAGAAGATGCTATTGACTCTAAGGATATAAGGAATAATGCTGATAATATCCTCTAAAATGCATTGTTTTGGTGAGGATGTGGAGAAAGGGTAACTCTCTAGCACTGCTGGTGGGAATGCAAACTTGTGCAGCCACTCTGGAAAACATTATGGAGGCTCATAAAAACTTTAAAATAGAACTACCCTACAGCCCAGCAATTACACTACTAGGCATTTACCCAAAGAAAACACAAATAGTAATGTAAGGGATACGTGCACCCCAATGTTTATAGCAGCGTATCTATAATACCCAGGGGCACCTGGGTGGCTCAGTCGGTTGAGCGTCCAACTTCGGCTAAGGTCATGATCTCATGGTTCGTGGGTTCAAGCCCCACATCGGGCTCTGCTGACAGCTCAGAGCCTGAAGCCTGCTTTGGATTCTGTGTCTCCCTCTCTCTCTGCTTGTACTCTGTCTCTCTCTCTCTCCTTCAAAAATAAATAAAAACATTAAAAAAATTTATAATAACCAAATTATGGAAACAGCCTAAGTTTCCATTGACTGATGAATGGATAAAGGAGATTACGGTGTAAGATTTTAAACACAAGCACGCGCGCGCGCGCACACACACACACACACAAACACAATGGAATATTACTCAGCCATAAAAAATAATGAAATCTTGCCATTTGCAATGACATGGATAGAGCTAGAGAGTATTATGCTAAGTGAAATAAGTCAGTCAGGGAAAGACAACTGCCATATAATTTCACTCACATGTAGAATTTAAGAAACACAACAAATGAACAAAGGTGGAAAAAGTGAGAGACAAATCAAGAAACAGACTCTTAAGTATAGAGAATAAACTGAGGGTTACCAGAGGGGTGACTGGTGGAGGGATGGGTTAAATAGGTGATGGGATGAGGGACAGCACTTGTTGTGATGAGCACTGGGTGTTGTATGGAAGTGTTCAGTTACTATATTGTACATCTGAAACGAACTGGAATTTAAATAAATCTTTACAAAAATAAAATGCATTGATTTTTTTTTATGATATAGAAGACCCTGACATACACTGTTTCAGTCACTCTTATGGCCATCCTATTAAGATGAAGAAGATCAGAGAGGTTAGGAGACTTTCCCAAAGCCACGGATGCAGAACTTAGGAATGGTAGAATTTAATCTAGCACAAAACCCATGTTTTAAACCCTGACCTGTGATGAAGGGCAAACTGAGGCTTAGTGAGGTGAACTGATGGGCCCAGGATCACACACCTGATGAGTAAAAGAAGAAGTAACCCAGTATGTCTGACTCTAAAATGCATGTTCTTACCATTAAACATAAGATTGATTTCCTCAGTGTTTGAGCTGGGGGTGGAGAATATCTTGACTTGGGCCTAAACTTCTCCAGAACAGAGCCAGCCTTGTCCCTCAGGTAGTTGAGGAGATAGACAGTGCTGCACCTTGCCCATTTGCTCCTACACACCAGGGTAACTTTCCTTCTCTTTGCCAGCAATACTATATTGTTCCTCTTCTTTCTATTCCTTCTGCAAAATCCCCCTTCTCTGCCAACCCTTCACCCATTATTCCACAGAGCTGATGGGCTGTCCCGACTCTGCATGTTTTCAGCACTTACCAATTCCTGGGGTACTTCATTAATCTGCACCTGTTTATGTCCCTAAGTCATTTTCATGTGTGTGCCCTCTTCTCAATTCAGCTTTATGTACCTGCAAGGCAGAAATAGAGGCCCTTTGGTTTTTGTAGTGGCCTTCACAGAGCCTGGTTCAATTCTTGCACACAACGAGGTTAATGGAATCAAGCAACTCCCCTCCCTTCCCCGGACACACTGATGTAAACTGCATGATGAAGGACAGACGACAGAGAGCCAAGGAGAATAAGCATTTGCAGGTGCTGTTCTTGTGGGAAAAAGTTGTCTTCAACACATGGTAGAAAATATTGCACCTATTGCAAAGAGTTAGACAATAACTCAGAGGTTTGCACTGGTTAGAGAGAAACCTTCCATTTCAGGGGCAGAGGACATATCAGGGAAGTCAAAGGGAAGGTGACATCTGAATTGAATTTTAAAAGATGGTAGTAACTGGGCATTTAGAGAGGGGAGGGTATTGAAAATTACAGAACAATGGAAACATAGTCTTCAATGGGGTAACTGCAGTCAAACATGAGGAAGAGAAAACGGGCCCATTTGGTCAGGCACTGGATGCAGCAATTGAGCAAAAGAGAAATAATGTTTGAAAGGTGAATAAGGTCTAGACATAGGAGAGCTTGAACAGCAGAACTTAGAGTTTGAAATCTAATCGGTAGACAAAGGGAGACCACAGGAGTTCTTAGTGTCAAAGAGCACATGATATGGTTTGGAAAAATTCAACTCCTTTACTATGGACAATAGGTTGAATGGGAACAGAGTGTAGGCAGGGAAACAAATTAGGAAGTTATTCCAGTAAATCAGAAAGAAGGAACAATGGTCTGAACCAGAGTAAGAGTGGAAGGTAGGGAAAGGTGGGGTGGGAGGTGGTGTTTGTGAGGGCTCCACAGAGAACAAATGCACAGGACTAAACATAGATGCCTATATGGGGGCAGGGGAGAGGAGGGAATGAATGCAAGGCCAAAATACCAAATCTGATGACTGAAAATGACAATAGCTAACATTTTGTGGTTGTATACCCTGTTCCATGTGTCATGTTAAGCACCTGATACATGCCTTAGCTCACTGAATCTTTATAATATTACGGCTGTGAAATAGGTAGCAGCTATGAAGTTAGATACTGCTATAAATCTCATTTTATAATTACAGCAATCAAAGCAACAAAAGGTAAATAACGAGTCCAAGTACACTCAGCTCTAAGTGACAGATCTGAAATTATGAACCCATGAAGTCAGGCTGCTCAGTCCACAGGCTTAACCATAAGACACAAATGTAGTGTCAAACACAGAAATGATAAACATGGACACCAAGTGAGTAAGGGGTGATTGGACAGAAGGATTCCAAGAAACATCATGGAAGACAAAAAACAAAAACAAAAAACAAAAACAAAACACTATAGTGGGGTCACCTGGGTGGCTCAGTCAGCTAAGCATCTGACACTTGATTTCAGCTCAGTTCATGATCTTGTAGACATGAGACTGAGCCCAGCATAGGGCTCTGTGCTGAGGGTGGAACCTACTTGGGATTCTCTCTCCTTCTGCCTCTGCACCCCCCAATTGCACATGCATGCTGTCATACAAACTCTCTCAAAACAAAACAAAACAAAACAAAACAAAACAAAACAAAACATGGAAACACTGAAGAACATGGGATAAATTCAACCAGGAAGATGCAATAATAACTGGTCCCACAAATTGAATGTTAATTGTCCCAGGTAACGCACAACACATTTTAGATACTTTTCCTATTGAATGTATGTAAATGCATTTTGAAGTAGGCACTATTATTACTATTCCCTTTTTACAAATGAAGAAGCTGAGGATCCGAGTACTTTAGTAACTTGCCTAAACTCACACAGGTCCTACACAAGGCTGCTAGGAATTGAACCCAGGGTACTGTGCCAAAGCCTATGCTCACAGCCTTAATGCACATATGCCCAAGGTTGACAGCTGTCAATAAGAAAGCGGACTCAGTAATGGCCATTTATATAGTGACTAAGATGTAGTACTGATCACAATTAATTCTTCAATCTGTGATATTTTTGTGAATTTAAAAACAGAGATTCATTGGGGCACCTGGGTTGCTCAGTCAATTAAGCGTCCATCTCTTGATTTTGGTTTGGGTCATGATATCATGGTTCATGAGATCAAGCCCCACATCAGGTTCTGTGCTGGGCATGGAGTCTGCTTAAGATTCTCTTTCTCCCTCTCTCTCTGCCCCTCCCATGCTCTCTCTCTCTTTCAAAACAAATAAACTGTAAAATGTAAAAAAAAATAAAAATAGAGATTCATTAATATGAGCTGCAGGACCACAGGTATATATACTGTAACTATACCAGGAAAGTTAGGATGTAGGGAGGCCCTACCAAGAGGACATGGGCATTCTTTAAAAGAACAGTGTTTGCAGACCTGTGAGAATAGAAGGCAGACAGTCCTGGACTGAGGAGAAAATTGAAGATGAGGAAGAGGAAGAATTGACAATTACATGTCTTCTTCAAAAAGTATGAAGATGTAAAGAAGCAGCCAAAGAGGGAGATTGGGAACTGACTGTTGCCTGGGCTGGCATGTGGGCACAGGATGGACACCCAATATATATCTGAGGGCGCACTATCAGAGACAAAGAAGGGCTGTTTTTGTTTATTTTGCTTTGCTATCTTTTTTATCATTTGTTCTCTAAGAGGAATATTGAGCATATCTGTGAGCAGAAGGGAAGGACCCAGAAGGAGTCCTTTAGTGAGAGAAAGAGCATGTACAAACATGCACGTGCAAGTAGCAGAGGGGCAGAGAGAGAGAATTCCAAGCAGGCTCCACGCTGTCAGCACAGAGCCCAACAGGGGACTCAGTCTCATGAACCATGAGATCATGACCAGATCCGAAATCAAGAGTAGGATGCTCAACCGACTGGGCCACCAGGCGCCCCAGAAATTAATTTTCTTAAAGAGATAATATGAAGGCCAAAAGATATACAAGTGTGAAAGAGACAGCTATGTAGCAAGAACTGCCTAACTCCCTGGTTAAAGACAAGTAACAGCCAAATGCACTCTAGACCTCACTTAGTAAGTAAAGATAGGGTGTCTACTGAGTGCCTGGCACCTGAATAAACACACTAGTATAAGTTAGGCCCTTCCTTGCAGAGACTTTTCAAATACAATGGTTATCTCGGGATGAGGGACCCGGCAGTGTGGCAAAGCCCCCAGACTAAGCCGAGAAAGCTCTGCTCCCAGTTAGATCACTGGTTAGCTTCACGACTTTGAACTAGACAGTCTTCCTTTCTGTCAAGAGGGAAACCAAACCAGAATCAGTGATTCAAAAATGCTTATAGATTTATACAGGAATATGATGACAAATCCTTTATTTTGTATTTAATTGAATCACAGTATATTACCAAGTACATGTAAAAGATGGACAGCTTGCTGAATTTTCACAAAATGAGTAGATTAGTATAATGTCACCTGAATCAGCACACAGATACTACTGGCACCCTAGAAATGGGCCCTACCTCACTCCCTTCCAGTCTCTCCCCAGACCCTCCCCATCTATCTCTTGATGATAACCCACTGCCCAGACTCTTATCAGCAGAGATTAGCTCCACCTGTTTATATCACTTCTAAAAATGGAACTATACAGTATGAGCTATTTTGTGTCTGGCTTCTTTCACTCACCATTAGGTTTATGAGATTTATCTTTATTGTAGAGTGTCATGTTGAAGAGTTTAGTGAGGCATGTTTTAAATATAAGAAAAAAGTAAGAAAATAAAGTCTGTTTTTCATAAAGCTAAATTTATTCAAAATAAATGACTGTCATTTAATTTGAGATGATGTGCTTCCATCCTTTTGGTGATAAAAATGTTCTTTTTGGAAATCTTTTGTTGACTGCTGGAAGTTTGGTTTTGATGTTTTATTTATTTTGCTGTTTTTGTTATTTTATTTTAATCTTAAACTGATACCTTGTCAAAGTCAGCCCCAAATTATACTCAAAATTTTGATCAGGTCTTGAAATCCCCAAGCTTGGGTTCCACAGGGCAAGGAGTCCGTATATTCCCTGGCTCTGCGATTTATAGCCCAACTAGAATCTCTGGGCTTTGGTTTTGCTTTCCTTGATTGCCAACTCCTGTGGGCAGATTCCCAGAGGTGCCCACAAAAGCCACAGATACCAATTATTGATGTATTTTGACAAGAATAAAAAGTGGGAGGGGCGCCTGGGTGGCGCAGTCAGTTAAGCGTCCGACTTCAGCCAGGTCACGATCTCGCGGTCCGTGAGTTCGAGCCCCGCGTCAGGCTCTGGGCTGATGGCTCGGAGCCTGGAGCCTGTTTCCGATTCTGTGTCTCCCTCTCTCTGCCCCTCCCCCGTTCATGCTCTGTCTCTCTCTGTCCCAAAAATAAATAAACGTTGAAAAAAAAATTAAAAAAAAAAAGTGGGAAAAGTGTGTTTTTTTTTTCATGCTTGTCATCCACAGTTATAAATAACAAACAAGAGTGTCAATTTCCGTAAGTAACAATAGGTCAGATTGAGTTTTATCAGAAGTGCTTAAAAATTGCCAGAAAGTCTGGAGTAGTAGGGAATAAATGACCCATACGCAAGAAAGAAGAGGACAAAGATAACAAGCATGAGATTTCTATGCCCCAGTGAATTTCTGGACAAGGAAAATGTGTGCTGGGCTGGTGATCCTTAAGGAAAGCCTCATCACCAGAAGTAGATTCTAAAACAGATGCTAGTGGCTCCTAGCATGTATTCAACTAACAAATATGAGTTATTTAACTCCCTAGAAAAGAGGATAAAACCAATCATACCAGTCAGAGTTGGAATAGCATATGTGATTGCAAACAAGCATCACATACATGCTCACACACATGAAGAGAAAGAAAAGAGAAAGGGATCCCGGTACACTTGGTTCTTAAGGGATAATTGTCTGGTTGAAGTAATGGCATCTGTGATGGAATCCTCCATTGAGATCTATTCAAAACAGAAGCTTCCTGAAGGCAGAATTCAGAACTCCCTTCCCTAAGGGAGTTCAATTACATATTCAGCTTCTGTCCCTTAAAGAAAGCCATTATGGGATAACTCTAGTTTTAAACAAAATCAATTTGTGGCTCTGTTTGCATTACCAGCTGTGAAAAGATATAGCACCCAAATTATTGCAACTAGATGGTTACTCTTTTACAACTGCGATGAAAGACATTTTAAACACAGTGTTTAGAAACTTATGTTATATAAGACACACACACATAACATGATATGTACATTTGTTTCTAGAAGAAAAAAATAATAATTTGTTTCTTCCTTGTTAGCATTCAACACTTTCCTACCTCTGTTTCTGTAACATAGTCACCTCCTATTTGGGTGAATTCTTCAAGGTAAGTCCTTCCTCTGCCACTTCCCCCAAATGAGAGCCAACGAGGCCATATTCTTCCCTTCCTACCTCCTGGAAAAGCCTAGATGTAGGTTGGTGACCTAGTCTTAGTCAATTAGATTTTCTTCTTTAGAACTTTTAATCTTGATCAAATTATACTTAGAATAAGGGAATATCTGAAACTCAGTGGTGCATGAACCTTACTGTCCCTTTGGTAGAATATTAGCTGTGGTTCCTGCTGCCCTGCCCCCAGGGCTAATGATAGATAGTTTTCCAGTAAATCCCTCTCTCACTTAAATATATATATATATATATATATATATATATATATATATATATATATATATATATATGTTTTTGATAAGGGTAAGTAAAATTTACTTCTGTGGTTTTCAAACAAAGCAGTTTCTGAGGCATGAGCTTGTGACCTAACATGTACCCTAATTAATACATTTTGATTTTTCAAAGGCAATGAACATATTTTTTTACATGTCCTCATTTTATCAATGAAATAAAGTGGATGTTCAACAAAACAATTAGTTTTCACTTCCTGACATTGCCAACAGGCAGGAAGAACCTTTGACCTCACCGCCCAAAGATTCAAAGCTTAAGTATGACGTTTCTTGAGGAGAGGCAAATAGAGGCAACTTAAAATCTCCTAGAGAGGGTATAGCTTCAAATAATTGAGTTTTGATATTAAAGTGTAAGAACAGAAATAAATATGCCATTTCTGCTTCAGGATGTATTGTTCCTGATGCCTTTATTTTGATTTTTACAGTTAGTGAGAGAATTACATGTCAAGTTAATTCCTTGACTTAGCATTGAAGGAAGATTCCTTTTTTCTTTTTTCTTTTCTTTTCTTTTTGTCTTTTCTTTTTTCTCTTCTCTTCTCTTCTCTTCTCTCTTCTCTGCAGGCTCCACGCCCAATATGGAGCTTGAACTCACGAACCTCAGATGAACAGTCCCATACCCTACCCACTGAGCCAGCCAGGCACCCCTAGAGAACATCTCTTCTAATTTGCATCAGATCGGGCTCATATACACACGCCCTCTAATTACATATGACACAGAGTAGACAGTGGAGTCCAAGAGAGGGAAGGGCATGTGGATCTGTCTTTCTCTTTATACCCTGAAGACATTCCATGCACTGGTGCCCAAAGACTTGACCTTGGGAATTTAATCCCTTCCATGCCATTGGACACTTGACACAGTGTACCTGAAACTCTTGCTGTTCCTTGACCCCTGAGAAAGCTTTTATAGGGTCCTGAATGTGATCACTTGTGACTGAAGATACAGTTCCATCCATAACACAACCATCGGTGTCTCTTTCCTTTCAGGTCTCAAGAACTTCCCCAACACATCCAGTTCCCTTAGTAACCTGTTTGAATCTGAAAATGACAAATGCACCACGGAGGATGGCTTTAGTTGAAGGGTAGTAGAGAGAACTGCGGAGTCACACTGCCCCTCAGTAGCTACATAGCCTTCTGTGAGACACCTGGTTTCTCTAAATCTGTTTCCACTCATATAAAATATAGCTATTATACCTTTCACATCATAGGTCTGCTGTATTAAACAAAATGATAAATGTGTAGCCATTGGAAGAGAGCCTGGCACACACAGAAAATGCATGATAAATGTTCACTCTTTTCCTGCTTTGACACATGAAATTTCTGGAAACTTGGATGTCAATGCTTATGGTGATCCCATAAGCAGTGCCACCTTTGTAGTTGTTGTTGTTATATGAAAGTGACACAGGTAACCCAAGTTCCATATTGAATTGTCTTTTAACAAGGTTCACAGGGATAGTGATGGGCTGCACAAATTCATTCTTGCTCTCCCTTGGCTGGTTGCTGCTGAGTCCAGAGCTGCAAAGGGGTAGACCTTGTGTCTCAAGATTTCCCTGGGAAGGGAAAGAGATCACAGCATGCCCACTGGGATGGTCAGCAACACAAACACTCAGAAACAGAGAAACCTGTGTTCAAGAGTAAAATGAATGCTGGTAATTTAGATTGGTTGTCACTTCAGAGAAATCTATCAAAAAGGAGAGTGCCCCACCTAATGGGAGGAACATGGACTTGTGTCATTTGAGAGTGAGCAAATCTGGACCTTCAGGCACATGGTTGGCATCATGATATAGCACTTGTAGCCCAGAGAGAGAGAGGCTCAGGATTGAAAACAAAACATAGAAACAAACAAACAAAAAACTAACAACAAAAAAAAAGGGGAAATGGAAATACACCAATCTATGCACAGGTACCTGCTGCATCTTACTGTTTCTAGGTGTCACCATACCTTACAAGGCAGTATTATTAATCATCACCATACCTTGTAAGAAAAGAAGAAACTGAAGTTCAGAAACAGAACACTTAGGTAAGGTCACACAGCCAGTATATGGTGGAGCCAGAGTTAGACTCCTCTTCACCCCACCTAGATAGTACCTTC
This sequence comes from Leopardus geoffroyi, assembly GCF_018350155.1. NCBI lineage: Eukaryota > Metazoa > Chordata > Mammalia > Carnivora > Felidae > Leopardus > Leopardus geoffroyi. Next base: position 66,131,060 of record NC_059334.1, read on the forward strand.
GCCCTCCCAGGGAACCACAAGGGGTTTGAGCAGGAAACCAAAGCTGTATCTTAGACAAGGAGGATATTCAGTAGCTCAATTCCCAGCCTGATAATCAATAATGTCAAGGGCACTTTCTTAGACATGGACACAAGGAAGTACTGGGAATCCTTTGCCAGAAGGAGTATTCAGAATCAGATTAGCACTCAGCTTGACTCCTCTTGACTGATAACTGCCCTTTAAAGCATTTTGCTATGGAAAGGGCAGTCAGGATCCCTGTAGTGCCATCATTTTTTTTTCCCCAAACAGTCTAGGGACATCTATTTTTGCAGTGATCCTCAGAGAAGATTTTTATTTTAAGAGCATTTTTTTTTTCAGCAGGGGAAAGATTATTTGGAGTCAGGGATGGGACTCAGCCTGGGGAATGTTTTTGGTCCAAAATGATGTATAACAATGAAATGACAGTATTGGTTTTCTTGTGATGCTTGTTAAACATCCATTAAATGCCCAATGTTAACCCTGTTTGCTCCACTGCATTAAAGATAGTAAAAGGTGGAGGTAATGGAATAAAATATTAATTTGTCTCTGGGTAGCTTACAAACCGTTAGGAAACATAAAAGGCAAAACATACAATGAGAGCCTTTAATTATAGTATTTAAACTCTCCCTGGCTTTCCCAGGACCAGTTATGGGCAGCTTAATTAGACACTATCCTAATTCAGCATAAGGAGACCCTAGGGGGCATATTTTATACCTTCAAACTATAAGAGCAAAAAAAGCTTTGCGTCTGAGCTTTTGTTCTGGTGATGTTTAAGCAGTTTAGAGGATACTCATGAGTCACCGAAAATACTCCTCCTCTGGTCTCCTAGGAGGTCAAAGAGGATGATAGCACTGACATGCTTGAATGGAGGGAATCATTTGCCACACACTCTCCAGGTCCCCCGTTCCCATTAACCCGAAGTTCTGATTCCACATTGTATCATGCTGACAACCTCTATTTCCACAGCATGCTCTGGATCTGAGGAGCTGGGCTCCAGCTATACTCACAAATCAACACTACTCTGAGGAGTCTTAGTGAAATTTTCTACAATAAGCAGGATTTTTGCATTTTAACATCTTCAAAGTTCTGGATGCATCTTAGAATTAGTGGAATATAATAGTCAATATCATCCAGTTGGCAGTTACAATGCCAAAACCTTGGCACTATAGTGGGCAAAAACCTTCTATAGACAGCTTCTGGAAATATCAAGATGGTACCATTATAGAACCAATGAAATATGAGCGTATATATCTAATATTTACTGACCAGTTTCCATGGACTGGTATACCAGTTATCTAGTGCCACATTAATGCTGTCTAACCAACAACAATAAAACCTCATTGTTAAACAATAGTTAACATTTATTTCTCATGGGTTTGTGGGGTGATTGAACAATTCTACCGGTCTATGCCAGGCCCAGCTAGACTCACTGTGTGTGTGTTGCCTCTGGTCAGCTACAGCTACTTAAGTGTTTCTACTGATTTTGGTTGAACTTCCTCATATTTGAGAGGTAGCTGGCTCCAGGCTGGTAATCTGGGATACATTTCCTTACTCTTTGGGTCTTTCACTTTCAGGCAGATTAGCCTAGGCTTGTACTCATGGTAGCAGGATTCCAAATGAGGAGATGGACCCATGCAAGCAGTTTTTCAAGCTTCTGCATGAATAATACCTTCTCACATTTTATTGGCCAAAGCAAGCCATTTATTTGCTTAAGTGCAGAAACAAACTTGATGATTTTCAGCTCTTCTGAGTTCTCTTTGGAATACTGTAACACTTAGCTGGAGATGGTCATCTGCTGCCCCCTTAGGGTTGGTGATCACTGTTCAGTCCACCACCTCCAGATCTGCCAACCTAACTCCTAAGACTTATCTACTTGGTATCTGTGGCTTTATAGACTTTGCACATTATTTAATTTTTAACATCTATCCCTTTAACTAACATTGCAATTAAAAACTACAGTACTTGAGAATAGAGAAACACATCTTCCTTTTAAACTTATCTGTCCTCCACAAAGCCAAAGTGTTAGTCCCTCATACAGGACCCTCGTGGGGATTCCATTACATCTCTTGTAAGGAACTAGAAAATCACCAATTATTGAAGGAGACCAAGGTCAAAATCTTGCTCAAGATTGGTGATCACGGTTGCAATTCCTTATAAACCTGACTGATAAAATTTCTTTCTCTGTATCAATTGATGAGAATGACTGATAATTGTTGGAAACTAGTAATGATAGTGCTAGACTTATACTGATTACTGGTCTTACAGATGAAACTTTAATAGCTAAAAAGGTGAGTCAAAGAAATAGGGCCTGTTCATCTGGATTTATTTTGTAATTTTAGCTTAATGACCATTTTCTCCAAATATTTAAAAAATATGTAGTTAAACGTGAGGAAAAATAATTCTTTCATGCCACACGTTTATCCTGAAATCATCCTTTTGAGATATGTGTATTACCATTTGATTGTGGTCTTCAGTCTTCATGGGGCCATCTCACCAAATTTATTTCTCTATAACTTAAATGTTAACTGACGGCAAGGTCCGGGAAAAATGCTTCAGACCAGGAGGGCACCTATTTTATTTTATTTCTTATGCTTGAACAATTAAATAAAACTTTGCTCTGTAGGCTACCTTGGGAAATGACACAGGCTTAATGGCCTGGTAAACGAACACTGGAGTTGCCATTACACTTGAGGTATAGTCTGTTTAAACTTCAAATCAGCTACAATTCAGGGCTTACATTTCCTGAGCAGGTGAGATAGAAGAGACTTCAGGATACGGTAGAGACAACTAAATCCTAAAAAAAGAGTTTTCAGATTACATACATACACACACACACACACACACACACACACACACACACACACACACATTTTAATTTTTGGCAATGCAGACCAATGCTATATTTTTTTAAGTACCTTTTTAAATATAATTTATTGTCAAGTTAGCTAACATACTGAGTATATAGTGTCTCTTGGCTTCGGGAATAGATTCCCATGATTCATCACTTACATACAACACTCAGTGCTCATCCCAACAAGTGCCCTCCTCAAAGCCCATCACTTATTTCCCCACCCCACGCCCTCTCCCATTAACCCTGTTTGTTCTCTGTATTTAAGAGTTTCTTATGGTTTGACTCCCTCTCAGTTTGTAACTATTTTTTCCTTCCTTCCCCCAATGGTCTTATAATATCTTTCTTTGAACGACTTATTTCACTTAGCACAATACCCTCCAGTTCCATCCATGTTGCTGAAAATAGCAGGATTTCATTCTTTCTCATTGCCAAGTAGTATTCCCTTGTATATATAAACCACATCTTCCTTATCCATTTGTCAGTTGATGGACATTTAGGCTCTTTCCATAATTTGGCTATTGTTAAAAGTGCTGCTATAAACATTGGGGTATAAGTGCCCCCATGCATCAGCACTCCTGTACCCCTTGAGTAAATTCCTAGCAGTGCTATTGCTGGGTTGTAAAGTAATTCTACTCTTAATTTTTTTAGGAACCTCCACACTGTTTAACAGAGTGGCTGCACCAGTTTGCGTTCCCACCAACAGTGCAAGAGGGTTTCCATTTCTCCACATCCTCACCAACATCTGTTGTTTCCTGAGTTGTTAATTTTAGCCACTGTGACCAGTGTGAGGTGGTATCTCAATGTCGTTTCAATTTGTATTTTTCTGATGATGAGCAATGTTGAGCATCTTTTCATGTGTCTGTTGGCCATCTAAATGTCTTCTTTGGAAAAGTGTCTATTCATGCCTTCTGCCCATTTCTTCATTGGATTATTTGTTTTTCAGGTGTTGAGTTTGGTAAGTTGTTTATAGATTTTGGATACTAACCCTTTATCCAATATGTAATTTACAAATATCTTCTCCCATTCTGTTGGTTGCTTTTTAGTTTTGTTCATTGTTTCCTTTGCTGTGAAGAAGCTTTTTATCTTGATGAGGTCCCAATAGTTCATTTTTGCTTTTATTTCCCTTGCCTTTGGAGACATGTCAAGCAAGATACCGCTGCAGCTGAGGTCGAGGTTGTTGCCTATTTTCTTCTCTATGGTTTTAATAGTTTCGTGTCTCACATTTAGGTCTTTCACCCATTTTGAGTTTATTTTTGTGTATGGTGTAAGAAAGTGGTCCAGTTTCATTCTTCTACATGTGGGTATCTAGTTCTCCCAGCACCATTTGCTAAAGAGACTGTCTCTTTTCCATTGGATACTTTCTCCTGCTTTGTCAAAGATTAGTTGGCCATATATTTGTGGGTCCAATTCTAGGTTCTCTATTCTATTCCCCTGGTCTATGTGTCTGTTTTTGTTCCAGTACCATACTGGCAAAGAACAGAGCCCAGAAATAGACCCACAGAAATATAGTCAAATGACCTTTGACAAAGAAGCAAAAGGCAATTCTGTGGAGGAAGGGTTGTCTTCTCAAAAGTGACACTGGGACAACTGGACAACCACATGCAAATTAATTAATTAACAAACATTAACTCAAAATAGATCACACAGATTTAAAACACAAAACTATAAAATCCCTAGAGATTAACAAAATAAAATCTTAATGATTACATTTTGCAATGACCTTTTAAATATAGCAGCAAAGGAATGATCCATGAAAGGCACAATCCACTTTGAAAGACTGTAAGACGGGGTGCTTTTCACAAAACTAAACATATTGTTATCATACAATTCAGCTATAACATTCCTTGGTATCAACCCAAGTGAGTTGAAAACTTAGGTCTACTCAAAAACCGGTACACAAATGTTTATAGCTACCTATTCAGAATTATCAAAACTTGCATCAACAGAGATGTCCTTCAAAAGGTGAATAAGCTGTGGTGCATTTACACAATAGAATATTGGCTCGAAACAGAAATGAGCTACCAAGCTATATTAAGGCACGGAGCATCCTTAAATGTATATGGCCACATGAAAGATGTCAATTTGAAAAGTCTAATCCTATATGATTTCAACTCTATGACATTCTCGAAAGGACCTAACTATGCAGACAATAAAATGATCAGTGGTTGCCAGGAGTTCAGGGGGAGAAGGAATGTATAGGTGGAGCATGGAGAATCTTTAGGAGAGAAACTACTCTGTATAATGCTATAATAGTAAGCACATGTCACTATCCATTTATCAAAAGCCATAAAGTGTACAACGTTTTGAATAATTCCTAATGTGAACTATGATTGATAATCATGTGCTAACATTGGTTCATGGACTGTAGCAAATGCACACTGTGTTGTGGGATATCAAATGTGAAGGAGCCCGCATTGTGAAGAGGAGAGGTTATGTGGGTACTCTCATTCTGCTCAATTTTTTTTTTGTGACTCTAAAACTGCTCTAAAAATAAAATCTATTACTTAAGAAAAAAAAAGAATGAGGTAGATTTGCAACATAGGTCTAAACAAAAAAAAAAAAAAATGAAATCTATTGTCAGGGTAAAAGTAAGCAAGTTGCTTAATATTCAATGTATGAACTGATTTTTCTGGGTGGGTGTCTCTGTTGAAACATTATTTTTATAAATACATACACAATCATTTTGTAAGCTCCTGAAAACATCAAAAGGAAAAAAAAACTAGTTAATGGTGGGTATCTATAAGTGGTAATTTAATAATGGGTGATTGTCACATTAGATATTATAATTTATATTGCTAGATACTTATTATTATCAAGTATGTGTTGCTTTTGTAGTCAGAAAAAAAGTGGAATAAGAAAAGCAAACAAGGATTACAATCAAATACAAGTGTTTAAGGCAACACCTGAGTTTTCTCTTCAAGTTGGGGCAGGGTGGGATACCCCTGGAATTTTTGTCCCTCTGGTTCCTGTTCTCCTGTTTGGGGCCCAGTTTTTCTGCTGGGTGTCAGCTCTACCTACATTGGCTGTGTCCCTCTCCCTTGGGAAAACTGGGCACATGCTCATGAAACCTGCCTCTTATTTCCCGAATGTTCCAGGAAACACAGACAGTGAGCAAAGAGCCCCGAGGCCCACCTGCATTTCTTGCAAGGGACAACACTTCAAAGGAGGGGGACCCCACTTTGCTGTGTCTCCTGTTCTGCTGGATGCCAAGTACCTCTACCTGCCACCCACAAAATCTAACAACCCCACAACACTGAGGGGACAGAAAACATCCATTCCTCTTGCAGGCAGCACAACAAAGAAAAGAGAAGCTATTCTTATTTTCAAGCAGCCCACACTTCTGAATGTCTTTAAATGTGGAGAAGAGAGAAGGCTTTCCCTATCTCTCTCCCACTTCTCCTTCTCAAACTTTCTCTCTTCCTTGCTTTTTTATAAGATAATTCTTATCTATTATTTTTGTCTGCATTAGGACCAAAGTTAGAGGGTTAAAGGATCTGGCCTCTCTGGTTGTTGAAATCATACCACAGGAAAAGGTAAGAACCTAGAACTTTTATTCCTCTCTACCACAGCCTACCACTATGAGGACACCTGTCCCCAGATACAGGCATCCTCACTACTGGGACCAGGTCGTTGTGGGAGGTGACTTTTCATCTTTCCTAATAGGCACAAGAGATACACCATTAGCAGTTTCTCATCTGCACAAACAGAAACCTGTGTCCTCAGAAAAGTCTGGACAATGTTGGAAACATCCCAGCACACCAGGCCCAATAAGGTTGTTCCTCTGGGCTGGAGATAAAACACATATGGAGTAAGGCTGTGTCTGGGCTTAGCCATTTGTTGTGGCTTTTGAGAATTCTACTGAGACTAAGCAACTACAAGTTTCTGCTTGGTTTTATTTTGATTTAACAGTTCACCATATGCTATTGCCTCAAATCAGCCAGGCCCCATAGGTGATAACACATAGTTTTTATCCATTCCACAAGGGTAGTATTGGCCCATGATGGAGGCAGCAGCTGGTTCGCTATGAGTGGCAGTGCCTTTGGGGAGATGTGGGTGACTTCTTTCAAAAATTATCACTTCTATATTGGAGAAAACCCCTTCCATCAGTCTTGCTACAGGTTTATGAAACTACGCCTTTCCAGTCATGTGATTTTGACAGTTACCAAAGACGAAACAATTCTTTAAGCAAAGCCCAGTATCTAAGACACTAATACTCCTTGGAAATATAGGTGTGGGGCAGGGTAAAGCGATTGTCTTTCAGGCTAAGTTGATGGCCTAGGAATCTTTTATTGTGTATGATTTTTTTGTGTAATTTTGTGATTTTATTGTATAAGATCCATTTCTTAAATTTACCTGACAAAATTCACTGGAGACTTTTAAAAAACAGATTTCTAGTCCCCTATCTTGGTGATTGGTCTATAAGTCTGCAGAGAAGTGGGGTATTGCCCCTTTTCAATTTCCCCAGAAGACCTATCTGATTATATGGGAGTGAATCCTTTGTGCTCCCAGGGCTATGCTCGAACAAGCAAGGGAGCCTCAGATTTTGTCATTGGAAAACTTATCTGGGATTCCTTGGTTTCCACCTGGGGATTCAAGTGCATTGAAAGTTTTCTTTCTGACACTGAAAGACAGCAATTTCTTGATACTTGAATTTCCTTGATTTCCTAGATCAAGGGAAAGTCTTCCTATTGAGGAAAGGGGTCACTCAAGCCCTTGCTGGATCCAATGTGTATAAGTAAATGAAACAAACCCAAACCTCTTGTTAATCAGATACATCACCAGCATGGCATTTTAAATTTGAATATGTGAACTGTAGACACACACAAATCAACCATGTTTTTCAGCTTTCCAGCTCTAACAGGACTTGATCTATGTCTTGTTAACTCTGCCCAATTAGGAAACGAAGAATGGGGTGAAGAGATTACCCCAACACCTGGGAAAGAAAATCCTCCAGCAGGAATCTACAAGTGTTGCCTTTTCCCAATTTCCATTTCTCAAAGAGCAACTCCTAAAAACTGGCTGCAAATTAAGGATTACAATAAGGGCTAATTCATTAAATAAATTTTAGTGTATATTCATTCAATATTATGATGCAATCCTTATAATGATAATACTTATAAATAATCGGTAATGGCACAGGAAAAGACAATATAATATTCGGTAAGAGAGCAAAATGTAGGACTACAGAACCACGTGTTGCATAATTTCAATAGTTACACATAAACACATAATCATATATGCAGACACATGATAAAGGTATAGGTATAAAAATATAATTTTACTTTTTTACAAAGAGATGGGTTACAAATGACTTCTATTTTATTCCTTAGATCTTTTCTTCTCTTGGGCTCTTTTTTTCCCTATAAATTTTTATTTCTAAAGGAAAACATAGTACCTTTGCACAGCTATAATACTGAATAGAATGTCTGATTATACTTTATAATCCCAGTCATAAATGTAACTTTTAGGAGTCAGCATTTATGATATTCAGAATTACAGCCTATACTAGGTAACAAGAACTCCTAAGTTGATGATGCTATGTAAGTGACCAGTTTTCCTAATATATACATTATTTCATATATATATATATGAACACATACATGTATACATTTCTTACATATGTATGTATACATAAAGATGTATATATTTGCTTCAGCTCCTTTCACCTATTTTTTTAAACATATCTATGGCATTTTAAAAATTAATTATTTTTAAATTTACATCCAAGTTAGCATATAGTGCAACAATGATTTCAATAGATTCCTTAATGCCTCTTACCCATTTAGCCTATCCCCCCTCCCACAACCCCTCCAGTCACCCTCTGTTTGTTCTCTATATTTAAGAGTCTCTTATGTTTTTGTTCTCTCCCTGTTTTTATATCATTTTTGCTCCCCTTCCTTTATGTTCATGTTTTGTATCTTAAATTCCTCATATGAGTGAAGTCATTAGTAACTATTAATAACACTGCTCCCAGGGAACTTCAAGAAAAGTTTTATAACCAATGACACAAGGACCCCTAAGAAAGTTCAGGAACACCCCACACCATGCAGTCGATCCAGATGAGAACCCCAAAGGCAGGGCAGGCAAAGAAGCTAAAAAGATGACTTAATAACCAGTTAGAAAAATTGTGGTGGTATTTTTTACAGTAGTTTTCAATAGAGAGAATACCTTTGGGATAAAATGTATTGTTGAGTCCAGAGAAGAGACGGAGACAGAGACCAGCAGGTAAAAGTTACTGCAGGGTTCATATTTGGGCCCGGCCCAGTCTACGGAAGAACTTTCTAACAATCAAAGCTTCTGAGGAGGGCAGCTCCCCAGCCAGAGCTCAGGCTGACGCTGCAGGATCATTTGCCCAGGATGCCAGTAAGCTGGTGGCTGCCTGCAGCAGACAAATGCGGCGTTGAGTAGCATGTAAGCTCTGGGACCCTGTGCTTTCAGATTCACAAAGTTGAGATTTTATTTGATCAAGCAAACAGGACAGGCATGACTACTCGCATCATCCGGATGAGCAATCTGAAGCTCAGAGACATTTACTGAAGGCCCAAAGTCACACAGCTGGAGTGGCAGAACCACACACCATCAGTGCTGGGAGCACCGGCTCGTGCACTCAAATACCAAGGCCGATGTACACAGCCAGGATGCCAATAACTCAAAGATCCAGGGAGACAGACCCTTGAGGGGTAAACAGGAAGGAAAAATGGCGACTTCCCCTCAACCTTTGGTGTCTGTGACTGGATTACACTCCGCAGGGAGCTTTCTCCTGTGTCATCTGACACACAGTTTGCCAGGAAAAAAGAGTCGCGGCTGAAGCCACAGTCCAATCTGAAGTTCTGTTTTCTGAGAGGCACTCTGAACTCCCCCAGAGGGCTCAGGGAGACTCCTCCAGGAGGCAGCCCTACTTGTCTTCACTTGGTCTGAGGTTGGGGGTGGGAGCTGCTGAAACAAGAAGGGGCAGACCATGTGTTTCCAGTTGGATGAAGAAAAGCTTGATGCCCCGAGTGAGAACATGAGCCTGCCATAAGGGAAGTAGGAACCTACTGCCTCTGTTTCCAGAAAAAAAGGCTGCTCACAGCTATAAGGCTCCTTAGAAAATTTATGAAGCATTCCTGACCAAAAACAACAACAACAACAAATAAAAAAAAAACAAAAAAAAAAAACAAGCCCAGGAGCAGAGGAGAAGACGAGAGAGGAGGGGTGGTCGTCTCCATTCTTGGGTTTCTGGCAGTTTGGCCCCAGACTGTAGTTGTTGTTATTGTTTTTTTTTGCTGCTGCTCTGCCAACAAGAGGAATCAGGGCACAGGTGGTGGAGAGAGAGGAAAACAAAATCAGATAAAATAAATCCAGGAGCACTAGATAGATTTCTTTTTCTTCCGAGAACTTCCGTGGCTTTAACACTGTATTAGCTGTGGACTCAGCCTGGGTGGCTCAGTCTGTTAAGAGTCTGACTCTTGGTTTCAGCTCAGGTCATGATGTCACACTTGCGGAGATCGAGCCCCTTATCAGACTCTGCACTGAGCCTGCTTGGGATTCTCTCTCTCTCCTTGTCTTTCTGCCCCTGCCCTGTTCACTCTCTCTGTATCTCTCTCTCAAAAGAAATAAATAAACATTTAAAAAAATAGCGTACTGAGAATTCTGATTTTCCATGATTGGTGATTTCATTCAAGTGAAGTCTAAGAAGAAATAAAAATCATTCGATTAACATTTATTGAGCACGTAGCATGTGACAGGTACTCTCTAGAACATTTTCCACATGTTGGTTCACATCAGCCTCTTGAAGATCATATGAGATGGCTTTTATTATCATTATGCTTATTTTACAGATGAGGAAACAGACACAAAGAAGGTTCCTCAGCCAGTCCCAGGTTTTAGACTAAATTTACTATTGATTAAATAGTAGAGCGGAGATTCAAACTCGAGCAGTCTCACTCAAAGCCTAAGTTTCACTAGACTGCAGTATTGTGCTAATAGCCCAGATGAGGGAATTAAATGCTCAAGAAAGGTTATGTAACTTGCCCAAAGTTACACATGAATGAAATTGAGCTTAAAATTCTTGTATTCTAGGATGAGGTCGGACAATTGTCCCCTGGCCTAAAAAGAATATCCTGGACCAGTACTCACAAATCACAACCATTAGCATTTCGTGAAGCTTCTTGAACAAAATGGCTTAGGAAAAATTGATGTAGATGATGAGCCAAACATTTACTGGACATCTACAGTGAGTCAGGCCCTCACTGCATCAGCCATTGTCCTAAGTTATGGATCGCTCTCAATCAACTTGGGAAACGGTATGTTTATGTCCTTACTCATGGAAAGGAAGCACCATATTTGAGGTCACAGAGCCAGTTAACAGTAGAGAAAGATGAATCAGCTCTCCTGAATCAGCCCAGGTCCCTCCACTTCACATTTCAATTTACCTCTTGCAATGGAAAAGAGAGTTCTTGAAACAACACAATTTCTAAAGCATTTAAATGTGAGTCTTAACACTTTGACCTTAACAGAGGCTGATAAAATTTTTTGAAATGTCCTAGCCTTTAAAAATTAATTAAATGGAGCTCATAAATGGGATAAGCCTGACTCTACAATGATGAGATGCTTTACTCTCCCTCATATAATTTTACTGATGCTTGCCATCACTTTTCATGAAAACAATGTCCTTCTTCTCAAGGAAGCAAGTTGGTTTCTCTAAGGTATGGTTTCCATGTTACCTTCTCATAGACACTGAGGAACCCAAAATCCAGAGACTAAGTAAAATTGGTGGAGGCAAGCCTTTTCAAAAGGAATAGAACAGATTCATTTTTTTAATCAAAATGAGCCTCTGGAGATAGATAGATAGATAGATAGATAGATAGATAGATAGATAAGATAAGATAGGTAATAGGAAGGAAGGAAGGAAGGAAGGAAGGAAGGAAGGAAGGAAGGAAGGAAGGAAGAAAAAAAGAAAGAAAAATATGGATCACACAAGTAGCTGTTGCTATGGTAGGAATGAACTCAGCCAGTCCTTGGCACTTAAGGAATTACCAATGTCACAGGGATAGTTTCAGTAAAGTTCTGAAGTCAGTCAGCAGCACGAGCAGTTCTGTGATGTCAAGACAGTGTAAAACAGCAATCTGTTTTCAGAAGAACTGGATTTGACCGGAAGCCACCTACTCATGCTAGAATGGCAAGAGATTCACTGGCAGACACCTGGATATTCAGAGATGCCGAGCCTTGGGGTGACCTTGCCATACAGCCTGAGATAGAAAATAAGACCTTGTGGGATTCTGTTAAAAGTTCATCAGTGAGAGAAAAGTCCCTGCTTTACCTAAATAGCCCTGATACTTTTTGTTGACTATTACTATTAACGGAAGCTCCTCAATTCAATCAAAAGGCATGCTTTTACAAAGACAGTTTAGCTTATTTCTTAGGTTTTTCCACCAGTCACATTTATAACCTCCAGTGGGAATGGAGCATTAAAGGTCATTAACGGTGAGGCACCAGCCAAATCACTGATGATCAGGAACACATTCTCTATGTTCCTTATACACCACTTTGCACCCTCTCAGTCTCCCACATCGAGACCCAAACCTCATCTTCAGTTCTCTCCTGAGATGCTTAAATAAAGAAGAACTTTGAGGAAGCAAGATGTGAGAGAAGAAAATCAGCAATGAAGGGGCAGCCTTCATTTCTCATTCACTTACTAATTCATTGCAGATTGAATAAATGAACCTCTCACTTGTAAGATTCCAGGACACTTGTTAATTTAAGGGACTAATAGTCTATGGGGGTGGGGCAAAAGATTTTGAAGGGTTTCTTTATTAACTTTCTAACATAAAAAGTTCTCTTGGCTGTAGAATTAGCATGTGCATCTTACAGACTTTTATGAGAATTGAGACATTAGGATATTTCAAGAAAGGGTGGAAAAGCACAAATGATTCCATTAGTAGTAGGCTCAGTATATAACTGGCTGAGCAGTTGTAGCTAGAGCTCAGGTTATTCGCCAATTCTCTTGACAGAACTTATTTAAGGATTACCGCAGCCTGATTCACATATTTTCCTTGATCATTTGAACTAATCATGTATACCTCATTCAGGAAGCTTCAGAGAGATGGTCAGATGATACAAGGAATCAAGAGTGGCAGCTCATCTCTGTGCCACCATGAAGAGTTGATGAGTTTAAAATGAACCACTGTGGGGTCACTAAATTTGGGGATTGCTTTGCTCATGACAATACTGGTTGAGTCTCTGATCTACACCTTAATTTTTTCCAGAAAGCACTTGTAGGAAAACACTTGTGATTTGTATTTGATGTCCAAGATGGACTTTATAGGTAAACCACATGTTTATTCAGCACACAAGACTCAATCAAGCAACAGAAAATCCCCCATATCAAAAGCCTCTGTATGGTCACCACTGATTCAAAATATTGCAGTGAGGACAGAAGCCAGAGGAGACTGCACTTTTGTAAACAAGTTAAACAAGCTGAAGTCATGAATGCACATGAACATATGTAAACACACACACACACACACACACACACACACACACACACACACAGTTGCCCTGGGTGGTATTGGGGCTTCACCTGCCTTGCAAGGTACAAATACAGGCAGAGTACAGCAGGCTAGAGCAGCCTTTCTACCACCTTACAGGCAAACCCAAATCCAGCACCCCTAATTCATCCCCTATCACAACACATATTGCCATTGGCCACACAATTGCCATACATGGAAATATGTGCATTACCTGCCTTGACTCTTCCTTTTCCCACCTTCCTTCCTAGATCCCCCGTGGTTACTGGTTATAAATCCTAAAATCTGTATCAAATTTTTCCACTTTATCCTACATCCATCCATCTTTATAAGTAACTTGCTAATTCTGGCCACCATAACTTCCTACCTAAATTAGCCTTCTGACTATTCACCTTGCCTCTATTCTAAGAGATTTGTATGTCCAGTTTGCTCCACAAGACTTTTGCTGAATTCTGAGGATGTACAGGAACACAAAGAGGCAAACCTGCAGTCTTGCTGTAGTTAGAAAACGATCCACCACAGGTGCCTGGATGGCTCAATCAGTTAAGCTTCTGACATAGACTCATGTCATGATCTCATGGTCAGTGAGTTAGAGCCCCATGTTGGGCTCTGTGCTGATAGCTCAGAGCCTGGATTCTGTGGCTCCCTCTCTCTCTGTTCCTTTCCTGCTCATGCTCTCTCTCTCTCTCCCAAAAATAAAACAACACTAAAATAGAAAAAAAAAAAAAAAAAAGAAAAGGAAAGGAAAGAAAGGAAAAAAGCAACCCACCAGGAGGAGGAGGCAGAGGCCCAGAGCAGGGAACTCATGAAGGCCTTAGGAGGCATGGTGAATTGATACCGAGAATCTAAATCATATTTCACCTGGGAGCACATTCCAATATTGGTAAAAGCTAGAGTCTGAGGACCGGTCTGGACTGTTGGCAGAAAGCTACAGTTCCATAGTTGGCAGATAGACTAGCAGCCATTTCTGCTTTTTTACACTGCTGGAGTGACAAGGTTGGGGGTTTGGTGGACACCAAACCATAACCATTTTCCACCAAAAAAGGAAAGAAAAAAAGGAAGAAAAGGAGGGAAGGAAGGAAGGGAAGGGGAAGGGGAAGGGGAAGGGGAAGGGGAAGGGAAGGAGACAAGAGAAGAGTATCGCTTGGAGTAGAAGATCAAAGTTACGGGGCACTGGATGGCTCAATGGGTTGGGTGTCTGACTTCGGCTCAGGTCATGATCTCAGTTTGTGGGTTTGAGCCTTGCACTGGGCTCTGTGCTGACAGCTCAGAACCTGGAGCCTGCTTCAGATTCTGTGTCTCCCTCTCTCTCTGCCCCTCCCCCACTCACACCCTGTCTCTCAAAAATAAATAAATGTAAAAAAAAATTTAAAAAAAGATCAAAGCTAAGATGAACATCTGTGAAAAAAAATAAAAATTAATTTTGAACTGTTTTCTGGGGGTGAAGAAACCAGAGACACCAGGATTTCAGTAGAAAGCCATGGAGAATCACACCATGACAACAGGGGCTAGCCAAAAGAGACTGAATCTTACCAACGCTAAAACCCAGACAAAACCCAGATCAGTCCCTGATAAGACTAACGTGGTCTGCTCCCCATCCTATGATCCTAACAGAAGAAAAGGGAAACTTCTCTTTTGGAAACAATCATTTGTATTCTCTGAATTATTTTCTACGTTGTTTAGCATATAATAGAAGATTGCTAAACATGTGAAGATGGCCAATACAAAGACCTATGATGAAGCCATATAATTAAAATAATATGACATTAACATAAGGAAAACCAACTAATGGATCAGAATGGAGACACCAGAAAGACACTGATAAATATAAGTCAACACATTTATGGCAAAGGTCACTCAATAAAGAAAAAGGGAAACTGAGGGCCACAGAGAAAAGTCATGGGTATATGTATCTTTACTTTCATGTTATATCACACACAAAAATCTATTCAAGATGCATTATACATCGAAATGTGGAAGATAAAGTATTAAATAGTTTATAAGAAAATATAGGAAAACATTTTTGGTGACTTTGATGTAGTCTGGTTTTCTTAAACCAGTCCCTCAAGAGTTCTGAGCAGCAGTAACTATGCAGGAATAAATTACAGTCAAGAGGCTCTATACATTAAAAGGCACCCCTAGGATCGTGAAAAGTCAAATCACATGTAGGAAAATATATGTATGTATGACAAATGACTCAGCCAGATTTGATATACAACAACAAATATAACAAAAAACAAAAACTTCCAAAAAACAGTAAGAAAAAGACAGGAAACAGAATAAAATACAAAAGATTTGAATAAATAATTTGCAAAAAAAGAGATACGGACATCCAAATGAACAACAAACTTTAGTAGTAATCATGGAAACACTAAAATCAGTATGTAATCATATTCCATAATCAAAAGATAGATAAAATGAAAAAATGGAAAATATCAAGTGTTGGTATATGTGTAGTAACCAAAACTCTTATTTACTGCTGAAGTGAGTATAAATTGGTAGAATTACTTTGTAAAAATATTTAGTAGTATCTACTAAAGCTGGGCACAACTGCCCTCAGCATTGGAGATGGGTCCTCATGTTGACCAAATGACAAAGAAGAGAAGATTTATGTAAGGATAACTCATACTAATCTCAAATTATATAACTTCAAATAATTCACAAACAAATACAATATGAAAGAAACTCAAAAACATAATATTGAAAAAAGATGGGTATAAAAAAAGGACGTAGAATTAGATTCCATTTATACAAACTTTATATGAGGTTTAAAGCAAGTAAAATTAACTTATGCTATTTAAAGTCAAAACAGGTTATCCTAAGGGAAGGAACTGACTACTGACTATGGTGGGGCGGCTACGAGTCAAGCCTCTGGGGAGCTGCTAATGTTCTTTTCTTGACTAGAATGCTGGCTACACAGGTGTGTTCATTTATGAAAATCCTACAAGCAGCACAGTAACAATATGGACACTTTTCAATGTACACTTAAAAAAATTATTTGGTGGAAAGAAGAGATGGATAGGAGTCATTGGAGAAAAAAATAATTTTTACAAAGTCTGGTAAGAGTTAACTTTCTTCTTTGGGAGCAGCTCTGGGAAAGCTGGTAAGGTTAAAAATCAAGAGATAAGAGTACCTAACTTAGGTACTCTTACATTTATATGTATTTAACAGGTTGGCTGTAGATAATAATGATGTCATTCCCTGTTTCGAATACCATCATATTTCCCAGGGTAACAATAGTGCACTAAGAGAAAATGATAATGGACTTGTCATAATGGATCCCAACAGTGCATTGTTCAGGACACATGCCAAGAAAATGACAAATCATCCATTCCCATCTTGTATAAAAGGAGCAACATAACAAATATCACAACTCCCTCACAACATGCTAGTGAAATTCTACCGTGAAATGATGACAGAGCAAATGTTTAAGATTTAAGGCAAGTCTGTTTGGGAAGTCAGATTCTTTGGCCTAGTCAGAGACGTGATGCTCAAAAGGAAAAAGGAAATCAAACATGGCATTTAAAGACTGAGTCCCAAATGGCATGGACATAGAGGAGACTAAAAAGGAAGAATGACTCATCACATCCTGTTAAATGCACTAAGAACCACAAGGTGGACTTAGGTCTCATAAAAGGGAGGGGAAAATGGCTCTAGATATCCTTTCCTCTCCCAACAGTCCCTAGCTTGGCAAATCCCTAATCTTGTTCAAAGGCTAACTCAAATATCAATTCCTTATACCATCACTCCTTCCCTCTCCCACAGACGATAGTTGACTTCTCACCCATTTTTGTTCTCCCAGGACTTTGCACAATCTTCATTATACTTATTATGCACTTATCACTCTATAAATTGCATTTTTGGTGTCTGCATAGCTGTCTACTTCCTCTACTATGTAATTATGTAACCTCGGGGGCAAAGGCTACATCTTAACAATAGCACAATCATTTAAGATGTTTTAATAGTTTTATTAAAAAAGGAATACATACACATGGGGAAAAAAATCAAAACAGCACAGACAAATATAAAAGGAATGGATAAACAATTCCTCCCCATGATCTAGGCCCGTAGTCAGAAAACTTTTCTTGCAAAGGGCCAGATCGGAAGTATTTTAGGTGTTGCAGGGACATACAGTCACTGTCCTAGCTACTCAAATCTGCCGGTGCATCAAAAAACAGCTAAAGATGATATGCAAAAACGAATGAATGTGGTGGTGTTCCAATCAAACTTTACTTTGGAAAACAGGCAGCAAACCAAATTTGTTCCAGGGGACATAGGCTGCCCGCCCCTGTAGTGCGCAATGGTCTCATGTCCCAAATTAACAACTGTTAAAAGTTTCTTATAAAATGTATTGTTGGTTGAGTGTACCCTTTATGCAGCCCTGCTAAACAAAATGCACCTTTTAAAGACAGCAAAAATGCACAGTGATTGACCTGTGCTAGTTTCTTCAAAGAGGAAAAAAAAATCCTAAGTCACTTTGTTTTTCGCCATAAAGAAGAATAAGCATGTGTGGTTAGGTAAGCTACCGACTACCTTTGTTGAGCATCTACAGAGTCAAAAAAGAAAACAAATACATCCAAGTCTTTGGGGCCCCCACATCTCGTCAAATGTACAGTTTTCACCAGGAATGAAATTACTAATTCTAGTTGTATGCCCAGATGTGCCTATAAAATTAACCCTCTGGACATCTAAATTACAACATAAGCTCGAACAGTCTAGGCTTTCGTGGGCTGCCAGAATCTAACCACTATGGTGAATACTGTTTCAAAAGTAAAACCCATTCCAAGACAAAGGAGAAAAAAATCGAAATACCCTTCTCTTTGTAAAGTCAGAAGTCACATGCACACACCTTCAAAAGGGGACTGTGGTGGCTACTGGTTACCCTGAGCCCCACAATCTGGCATATGTGTCGGGACTTTTAGTAGTAAGACATGGTACCTATGAAAAGAAAACTAGAACTCATACTAACACTTAAAAAAACAAACAAACTCATGAGTAGGAAAAGTTCTAGTCAGTGTAAGATCAAGTTCTACTCTGGAACTTGTCAAAACACTGATGAATTACAAGTTCTACCTTGTCACTGGATTTGCTCAGTTTCTCACTCTGCCTCTGATTCTCTCTTTGGTTCTCTTGGTCTCCATGCTTCTGACATAGCCTCTTTGCCCCGCTCCCTCTCCCTCCCTCCTGCTTCTCCCTCTCTCTCACTTTGGTTCTATCATAGTCTTTTGGTCTTTCTCTTTCTCTTTCTCTACCTCAGCCCCTCTCTACCTTCTCTTTCTCTTTCCCTTTGTCTGAGGTTGCCTTTGATTTAAACAATTCAATCAGCCACGTTCTTTTCCACAGCCACGTGACACCTTCTAATGACTCACGTTCATGGGTAAGGAGTTTCAGGTAGAATATGAATGCCTGACTCACAATGTATACATATGGTTAACGGTGTGCAGTGTAAGTGTGTGTATGTATATGAATATGTATGTGTAGGTAAACACGTAGATGAATGTCAAGATCAAGTGAATGTCTGAGATTTAAATTGAGATACATTTTTTCTTTGTTGGGATTACAGGTCCCCAGAATGTCTAGTGTATTGTATACAGTCTTGGTGCAAGTAACTCTGTCTCTTTTCTAATTAAAGAAACTGATGAGGAAAGGCCCAGAATGTCTGCTATCACACAATCAAGAAGAAAAAACACAAAGTGACCTTACTACCTCTTTCATCAAAACTATCTACGAACACTAGTTATTGGAGAGAGATTTTTCTGGGGTCAAATTTAGGTTCCTTGAATGAAGCATAATGAAGCTTATAAGGTTCATAATCTTTTTTGTTAAGTTTAAAATATTTTGGGGGGTGCCTGGATGACTCAGTTGGTTAAACGTCTGACTCCTGATTTTGGCCTAGGTCATGATCTCACAGTTTGTGAGTCTGAGTCCCCTGTTAGGCTCCACAATGATAGCACAGAGCCTTCTAGGAATTCTCTCTCCCGCTCTCTCTGCCCCTACCCCACTCATGCTTTCTCTCTCTGTCTCAAAATAAATAAACTTAAAAAAAATTAATTAAAAAATAAAATATTTTAAGTAACAGAAATAGCATATATTCATAGAAGAATCACCAAAAACCCCACAATTTAAATGATAGTTAAAAAGCCATAATCAATAACATTTTAGTCCTATTTTTCCAAATTTTTATACATTTTATTTCTTTTACAAAAATAGAATTGTATTCAACAAAGTATACTGAGCCTCTATTATGTACCAGATGCCCTGTTATATATTTAAGATATATACACAACAGACAAAGATTTCTACCTTCATGGAACTTAAAATCCTACTATTTTAAAATTTTATGTTTTTAACTTTTGCTTTGCTGTGTAAATTTGCTAAGACATTAAATACAGGTCTACAATACATTTAATGGCTGTATAATATTTTATTACATTCATGCACAAGGTCATGGGTATTCTTGCTTTTGAGGACCAAGAAAAGTCCAAAAAAAAAAAAACAAAAACAAAAACAAAAACAAAATCCAAAATCACCCAGCAAGAATTTAGCAAGTATTCACTCTCAGTGAATAGGTATAAATGCTGTGAGGGCTATATAGAAAAAAAGAACAAAAACACTTTTTAAAGATAAGGAAGGGGAGACACATGGGTGGTTCAGTCAACTAAGTGGATGACACTTGATTTGGGGTTAGGTTATGATCTCATGGTTGTGAGCTCGAGCCCCATGTCAAGCTCCACACTAGGTATGGAGCCTGCTTAAGATCCTCCCTCTCTCTCTCTCTCTCTCTTTCTCTCTCTCCCTCCCTCCCTCCTCCCTCCCTCTGTTTCTCCCTTGCTGGCATGCATGTGGGCACTCTTTCTCTCTAAAAAAAAAAAAAAAAAAAAAAAAAAAAAAAGAGAGAGAGATGACCTCAGTGCTCTAAGATGTGAAAATGGACAAAGGAGACAGCATAATTATAGATGAGAGATAATATATATTACATATCTGCTAAGTGGACATTGTGGACATTAGATATACTATGATGAGTGTTATTAATTGAATGACAGTAACAACAATAAATAATAATAATAATAATAATAATAATAATAATAGATCTAATGTTTATTACCATGTGCCAGGTACTGTGTTAAGGGCTATATGTTTACCAACCCATTTACAACTGTAACAACCCTTTAAGAGGGGTTAGGAAGAACCCTTTAAGAAGAATATTTTTACATATGAGGAAACAGAGGCATAGAGTAAGTTATTTTCATGAAGTCACAGAGCTAATAAATGATAAAGCAGTATTTCAAACCCAAGAAGCCTTTTCCAAAGTCTTTGCTACCGATCAATATGTTATAGTTAAAAGAGTACACCGTATTTTATCCTTAGAACACAAATCTTGTTTATGTGGATAACCAAGAAAGATGGTACCAAGATGGTCCCACTACAAAATGGGAATGTAATTACAAAATTACAAAACTACAAAATGAAGTATTTGTTTCAACAGTAGAAAAACTGCTTCCCAGGGAAAAATATCGTCTTTCCTCTTTCTGACACCTTATGTGTACATTATCATCTGTCCACCAGCCTGTTTCAGAGGGTCTTACCCCACTGTATTCATATTCCTTTAAGAAGTTATTGAAAGCTGTGGACCTCAATTCTTTCCAGAAAAAAAAAAAAGTACACACAATGTGTAGGCAAGCTCAGAAAGTTCGTGGAAGCCTATAGAAGAATCCTCTAGGGAAATGTTTTTCAAACTTTAGTGTTAGTAAGAATCATTTGGAGGTTATTAAAACATAAATATCCTTGCTCACTCCCCTACACCCATCAACAGAATGAACACTAATTCTACAGGCAAAATTTACTTAAAACACCCCAGATTATTTAAATGTGGGGCCTGAGGACCATCCCTGAATGTAGTTTTGGTTGCCAGTTGGAGAACCCAAGGCTGCCCAGTTCAATATCCCTCCACCTACCCAGCAACATGAAGGGAAGGACGAGTACAGAGTAGAGCAGTGTTTCCAAACCAGCGTGACAAAAGTGCCTTGATTCTAATCTAGAGAGTGTGCGAAGTGAAGAGTTAAACAGAGACCTGTGACCTTTCAAACAGGCAAGCCCTGGGTCAGATGACCCATGAGTTTGGGTTCCCGTGTCCTCTCTCATCCTAATTAGGGAAGATGCCTAGAACCATCAAGCCTTCAGCTATCGGGAAGCCTTCAGCTATTGGGCACAGCATGACTAGCCAATTACCTGATAACACGTCTCAGTAGCCTCATGTTGAAGTGAGTGTCCATGTTGTCCATGATGTCTCTCTAGGGTCAGCGGCCAGCAGGAAGAATCAAACGTCATCTTCCACGTATTCATTCTTCCTGGAGAGCAAGCCGGAGATGGTATGTTGGTGACGCTACATGTGGCATGCATAGGAATGGGTGGACATCATGAAAAGAAGAAAAAGAGGTCAACAACCGGAGAACAGAGTAACGTGTAGGCAATACCTGTCCTTCTCATCTCTGAGGACTATGATGATAATAAACTGAAGTATATGACAAAATTCTTCCAAAGCGAAGCATTTTGAACAGTAAAAGGCACATTACTGATATAAGGTAGTATAAACATATTCAGTAGATCTCAGCAGAAACAGAGACATGACAGCTTTGATGTACATGTAAAAGTACAGGTAGGATTTCCTACAAGAGTATTCAGGTCCTTTTATTCCTACCCGGATTTTAGAGTAAGCCCTATTCTTTCAGTATAACCTCACGTAGTTAAGATTTCACCTTTGTTTCTTGCCAAGCTTCAACTATTGCATCTGTAGGGGCCGACAGCCAGCTGCTCCCAAATGTGCTACATTGACATATTGATTATTTTAAATAAAAGTTATCTGAGAGACATCCAGGGTTAAAAGAGCACTCTGATTGCCACCACCCCCACCCCAACACCTGCATTAGTCTCCAGAAAGCAAGAAATCTCCAATGTGAATGGGAGGTAAAGAGAATCTCTATCACCAGAGATAGGAAATTTGAGCCAAGGAGGTTTGAAACACAACCCTTGTTACTTTTTTACTATTTTACCGTCCCAGCCCAAATTCTGTTTAGAATTCTTTACTAACTGCAACTCCCATAGTTACATTTTCTTTTCCTGGCACTTCCTCACAGATTTATTGTCACTTTGTCGAGAAAGTATAAAAACTGTCTGCCCCGGTCATTTCTTGAAGTCTCAATATCATTACTGTGCCTCTGTGTGCACTGTGTTATTTTTTTTTATCCTGTTAATCTGCCTCATGTCAATTTAATTCCTAAACCAATTGGAAGCACGTTGGAGGAAAGAAGGAAACTTCTTCCTCTGTACACACGCACCTGATCTGAGTGGAGTGTGCACTCTGCAGTGGCCATCATCTTCCAAGGAGTCTGGTCCCTCCTCACTGGCCACAGCTCTTCCAGGCCATCCCCTCCGGCCATCGCAGGGATGACATGTGGCCAGTTTGCCTTTGGAGACACACGTGCATTCTTCATACTTTTGAGAGGTATGGGACAATAGTCAACATACACAGAGAGGAAAGTCACGGAATTGACTTTTAAAGATATAAAGCAAAGTGGCAGTTGGGTAGCCTGGCTCAGGATGTCTCTGACAGAGTTTACTAAATACGACAGTCTCTGTTTTGAAAACTGTGTTTGAGGAAAAAGTCAGGATAAAAAAAAAAGCAATGATATTCAAGATGAGATGTAAATGTTCAAATAAGGGCAATCGTACCTCTAAGGGATGGCATGGGTTTGTTTCTGTTTTTATTTTTGTTTTGGGGGAGACCGATTTTCAATTTCTCATTAGGCATGCAATATACCCATATTCATTCAAAACTGGTATTGTAGATTAAGGAATTTTAATCTGTCCTCTCCACATTTGCTCTTCAGTTCTTTTGCCTATCCCGAGCTATGGCTCTCTCACAACTCCCGTTTTAAAGTTCTCACTACTACTCATGATCCAATTTAAGTATCACCCTTGTCACAAGCCATCATAACCACCCCAGCCAGAAGGCCCCCGTCTCACCTTTACTTCCCTAGCAGTCCTGCCATCAGATGACCTGCTTCTTCCACAGTCTCGTATAAAGGTTCATGACTTTCTACACCATCTCACACACACTTCTTTATCGGTATCCTGAACATACCAGGTGCTCAGCAAATACCTGTAGAATGAAAAGTTAGTAAGACTATTTGCATAATGTTGTTAGTGTTGTCCCTGGCCCATAGTATTCCTTACATGTTAGCCATTACTCATACAAATAAGAAAACATTCTAAATACTTTTGTGCCTAATTCTACGGTTTTGTGTCCAATTCTATTCTATTCTATTCATATATTTTTTTTAAGATAAAGATGTGAATCATCCCCAGGGTCAATTTTTAAAAAAGCTTTTATTTAAATTCCAGTTAGTTAACAAACAATGTAATGTTAGTTTCAGGTATACAATATAGTGATTCATCACTTCCATACAACACCTGGTGCTCATCCTTAATCCCCATCACCCATTTAACACATCCTCCAACCCACCTCCCCTATAGTCAATATTTAATGATATAGAAGGTACAAGCAAATTCCAAAAAGAAGCTTAATTCCTATACTCAGATTACGCATTTTGTAGCTAAAGATTGCATGCTTGCCAACACAAAAGCAATATAAAACAAACTAGTATGTCTTTATGTCTTACTAGGAAAACCAGTACCTGATTTAAATAGTGGGTTTCAAATTTCAGGAATTTCTGTACACATATGTGTACGTGAATAAAAGGGAGATAGGTATCTCCTATCATGTGAAATAGAAGGTTTGCTCACTGTCAAGGACACAGATCAATCTATCATCCTTGTTTCCCCAAAACTTTACTCACAAGTACAAAGAGCTCAATACCCTCAAATGGAAGACACTAAAACATTGCCTCTGATCTGGGTGGAGCTCCAGAGAAAAAGCTGACTATGTGTCATCAGAAAGCAGAAAGGACATAGTCTAGATTCCTAGAGAGGAGATTCAAACCGGTCCATCTGCCTCCACATCTTATACTTTCTTCCTCTACAGCGTCTTGCTTTCCATGTCACAATGCACTAGCCTTCATAATTAGGGCCAGAGCCCTGATCAGAAAAGAAAAACTACAACTTTGTTAAAGAAAGTCAATTCTAGGGGCGCCTGGGTGGCGCGTCGGTTAAGCGTCCGACTTCAGCCAGGTCATGATCTCGCGGTCCGTGAGTTCGAGCCCCGCATCAGGCTCTGGGCTGATGGCTCAGAGCCTGGAGCCTGTTTCCGATTCTGTGTCTCCCTCTCTCTCTGACCCTCCCCCGTTCATGCTCTGTCTCTCTCTGTCCCGAAAATAAATAAACGTTGAAAAAAAAAAATTTAAAAAAAAGAAAGTCAATTCTACTAAAATTTAAATGTCAACTGAAAAAAAAATCTTATACAAATGATCACCAAACCTGGTTTTCACAGCCAATGTCCAGCTAAAATCTGATTTCTTGTTGATTCAGAAATGAATGAACTAAGACTAGAACTCAAAATTTTCCTATGAACTTGTGCTCAGTGAATCACTCAAGTGTTGACTTTTAAGGCTCTCTGAAGATGAAGAGAGGGGGCGCCTGGGTGGTTTAGTCTGTTGAGTGTTCGCCTCTTGGTTTCGGCTCAGGTCACGATCTCAGGGTTTGTTGGTTTGAGCCCCATGTCAGCCTGTTTGGGATTCTCTTATCTCCCTTTATCTCTGCCCCACCTCTCCTTGCTTGGTCTGTCTCTCAAAATAAGTTAAAAAATAAACTTTAAAGATGAAGAGGACAGTATGAGAACAACGTAATCACTATTGGAACTAAGGAATGAAATTTGCCAGGTATGTATTAAAAGCATTCCTTTTTCTCAAGATGGAGCATCCATAACCAGGATGTGCCTCTTCCTGAACTCCTCTGAAGTTAATTCATGACGCATAATTTTACAAACAGATCTTAACAGCCTCGGATTTCTATGGCCTACATTAAAATCCACAAGGCAGGCATTAATTTGGGAGTCAGATCAAAAAAGTTTCCAAATTGTGCTCTGTCCCTGACACTCAAGTAAGAGCCTGAACACGTGACTTATTCTTTCTGAACCATGGTTTCTTAGTTGGTGTAACATACGTGATCATTTAAGCCTCACAAAATTTGTGAATTTTTTTTAAATGATGAATATAATGCATTTTCAAAAAAAAAAATACTGTCCTGGTTTAATTGCCAAGGTTGTGTTGATACATGTCAGGTCTAAAAACAGCTGAAGGAGAAGACATACATGTCAAAAAGCCAGATGGTCATGCAATTTGATAAATGCAGCATTAATATCATCATAATGGCATAAGTTATGTATGCAGAGGACTGTCTGAGCAACGTTGCCAGTGAGAAAGAGATGGGGGTAAGAAACTGAAACATACAATTATATTCAGCATAAAAATGTGAGGAAAAGATATTAATGCTTACCACATACTTACCAAGAATTTCATCGGGATTAATGAACTTGTGCTAGTTAGCATTTTGAAACTCGGTGGAACAAAGAATAATACACACAACACACCCCAGCAGGCAGTGAACAGAATCATATAAAGTTAGATCATGTATAAAATAAGTTGTGCAGAAGCAATACGTTCCTGCTCCTGACAAATGATCTGTTCGGCATCTTGCATGCTACAATATTCCCTCATTTGGTCCAAATCTTGCCATGGTTCTCATCAAAAAAGTCTTGCCTGTATGCCAAGGCTGCAAATGTCAATACCTGAATTTAAATAATGGCTCAAAATCTTGAAAATTCCTCTGAACTCACTCTCTCAATCCCCCTCTCTCTGTCTCATATGTGCGCACACACGCAGACACACACATATACATAATAAAGAAAGGACTGATCACGTGCAAGGCAAAAGGTACATCCTCAAATGGCTGTCCCAAGAGCATCAGCAAAATGCACAGAAAGTAGACAGGAAGAAGAGGAAAAGGAGGTAAGAAAACCATTCAGAATTTTTGGAAAGTTATGTGGGCAGTCTATAATCACCATACCTTTGACTCAGGTGTTAGTATAACCATTAGTCTTTCTACGGCTTTTAGCTAAAGATCGGAAAGAGACAGATCCAGAGGACGTGTGACACCTATGCCCCACTTCTTTCTGGGGGGAGGAAATCAAAGTGGCAAATCATGACCTTCTGATTTTGTTTTCATATTTGGGGTTGATGAACTGTTGTTCCCTTTAATGATCTGAGAGAAAGAAAAGTGTTGGAAGTAGCAGCGACACACGTGTTTAGGACTTGACAACAACAATGCCCTTTCATGTGCGTCAAGATGTGTCATTCTGTCGATTAATCCTGATTGGCACTGACCTTGCTTTACAGATGAGAAATCGAAAGTCAGATTGTGTCAATTTGCCCAAGGTACGTGACAAATAAATAGGGCTAGAATTCAAATCTCTCCTCTGTTTTTCATTTCACCAAGTTGCCTCCATTTGAGAGATTACTTCCGATTCTACACACTCCAATTCACAAAAATAATGTTTATCTCCCCCAAGATGCTGAAACACATATATCTGGCTAGATGAAACTGATTATTACCTCTGCTCCTGAGGACAGAGAGAGAGAGAGAGAGAGCGAGTGAGCGAGTGAGCGCGAAGGTATGGGGTGTGTGGGGGGTTAAGATTAAGAAATGACAGACTTCAATCAAGAGAAAGCTCACGAGTTAGCAGAATTTGAGTGCTCAAACACTGACAGCCACCATACCTATTACTTACTACAATAAGTAACCTTAGTAGACTTCCTTCCTGCACATAACCCATCCAAGATTTGAAAAACATTGTCCCTATATGACTTGTAATCATCAGCATCTGACCATGCTTGCAACACACACACACACACACACACAAACACACACACACACACACACACACACACACACCCAGGCAATACATCTTAGTAAGTCCTTAAATACACAAGTATCTGGTTTGCCAAAGATGCTTTTTCCCCCTCTCTCATTCTGTTTGAAATCTTTCAGGACGAGGTAAGGGATAATTTGCAGCTTGGATAACAATATGTATTTCTAGACCAAAGTTCTTTACTTCGTACTGGATGTGTTTGAAACTTCCATTTACAGCGAGAAATTCTGAGTTAACTACTTGAAGAAGGAAGAAAGTTTTAACAATTTCAAATTTAAGCAGAATGAATAATTTTAGTGGTAATGATACTAAGGATGTGTGATTGTTAAAGAAGGCAGGGAGAGCAAAGGTCTCCAGGAGCTCCATGGAAATTATCTCTGCTGCAACTGTTGAAGTAAACGTGTATATGAACAACATATGAACTGGAACCTGTGTCCTCAAGGCTACACACTAGGGTATTCTGGATGCTCTCAGGACAGGGCTATGAAATACTAAATGTTGTTACTGTGATCTGCATCAATACATTTAAAAAAAATGTTTAACGTTTATTTTTTGAAAGAGAAGAGGGTGTGAGCCAGGGAGGGGCAGAGAGAGAGAGAGAATCCCAAGCAGGCTCCATGCTGCCAGCACAGAACCCAATGTGGGGCTTGAACTCACGAACCATGAGATCATAATCTGAGCGGAAATCAAGAGTGGGACGCTTAACCAACTGAGCCACCCAGAGGCCCCTGCATCAGTACATTCTAAACCCATGTCCCACAGAATTCCTAATGAACAGATTTTATCTTACAATACTCGAAACTTCCATTTCAGAAGCTCACAATGTGCCTAACTAAAGTACCACGTCTCTGGGAAGGCTTCTGGCAATTATTTTACAAATGAAAACACAGTAGTAGGTGCTAACCAGGATAATCTATGCATATTTCAAAGAGCAATCTCTCTGTTTCCTGATTAAATCCACCACTCACTTATGTTTATTTTTGGTGTGCCCTTGTTCCTAATGTTCTCAATGTCTGCTTGATGGTAGCCTAGAAAACTTTTACACACTTTGTAAATGGTTTCTAATTGTAAACACCAAAGCTGTTGTTTTCTCTGCCCACGAGTTTCCAGGTTCACTTTAAATCGACAGCTCTGACACTGAGGAGCGGCAGATTTATTCCCCAAATTCTAAAACGTCCTCTGACATGGCCAAAAGTCACTGGCTTTCATCCCAAGCCCACCACACATACTGTCCCCAGTGTCAGCCTCCTGTGATCTATGGATCCCTTCACCTCATAAAGAATGGTCAATCCTTTATGTATGCTCTTCACCAAAGGAGGGCACACAGTGGGGGAGGACAGGGGGCTGCTGTCACTGGTGTACTGATGTTTCTAGGACTGGATCACACTGGAAAACAATCAACCATTCTCCAGCTGCAAAAGCCCCAGCTCTAAACACACACACACACACACACACACACACACACACACACGCGCGCGCGCGCTCTTAGAAGGTCGTGCAGACTCTCTCTGTAACTTACATCTATCTCCTGAATGCCCAGAGGGAGGGACTGCACCAAAGGACAATGCCTGTCACTGCAGTTCTCCACTTTCAATTCCCTTACTAATAATTCATCTTGTACTTACTGGAGCCATGAGTAAGTTTGCAGCAAGTACAAGGGAAATCCTTCCTGAGAATGTCAGAGTGCCCTAAAAGTTAACCCTCTCACCCCCACATCCCAGGTACTTAATAACAAATCCACTCTTTGGGCTTCAGACCATGGTGACAGAGTGTAGGATTTACCTGCTAACTCAGAAGTTTCTTGCAGGGTTGGGGCTTGGAGAAGATGGAGGGCCCGGGGGAATGGAAGCATTTTGGAGGTGATACAGCTCCTGGCAGGAGTCCGGCAGTGGCTTCTTTGTGCACAGTTCCCAAGTCAGAAGCCTAATAGGCCCCTCCCCACCCGACGCACCAACACACTTTAGCGCTTACCCCTCTCATCCCTCACCTCTCCGATCGCGCCTCGCCGCCACTTCGGGACTCAAGTCGCGGTGGTGGTCACCCAGGTGGAGTGGCCTTTGTGTGCGGAGACCCGGTCACCGCCAACGTGCGGATCTTCAGCTCAGCTCCTCCAGCCCCGCAGCCCGTAGCTCTCGGTTACTCTAGCAGAAGAGTTCCAGGGTCCCGCTGAGCAAAGTCCCCCGGGGCTTTCTCGGCAGCTCGACTCCGGCTCCCCGCGCAAAGCCCGCCACTCTCCGGGAGGGGAGGGAGTGGCCGCAGTCCGGCCTCGCGGCTTCGGGCGAGGGCGTCTCCCGGGCGGGGCCCTGGGACCGCGGGACACCTCCGGTGCCGCCGCCGCAGGAGCCCTGGGCGCCGAGGACCCACAGCCCCGCGCCGGCGAGGAGCGCGCTCCCCGGGCGGGGGAGCCGCCGCCGGCGCCCACTTTTCCCTTCGCGGGAGCGGAGAGCAGCGGAGAGCGGGCCGGAGCGGAGGCAGCGGTGCGGGGCCCTCCGCCGGCCGGCTGTGGGGGACGGGCGCTCAGGACCCCAACTGCTTCCGAGTTGGGCCGCGGAGGGGGCGGGCGGAGGCGGCGCCGGGCGGGGCTCTCCGCTAGCCGGCCGGGGGGCGGGTCGGGCGCTCAGGACCCCGACTGCGTCCGAGTTGGGCCGAGGAGGGGGCGA
Source organism: Leopardus geoffroyi (assembly GCF_018350155.1). Lineage (NCBI taxonomy): Eukaryota > Metazoa > Chordata > Mammalia > Carnivora > Felidae > Leopardus > Leopardus geoffroyi. Next base: position 66,160,979 of record NC_059334.1, read on the forward strand.
GCGGGGGCGGAGGCGGCGTCGTGCGTTGAATCCCGCGCGCCACGTGGGCGGGAGCCGGAGTCTGGCGACCCCGGCAGGCGCGGTCCCTGAGTGGCGGGGACTCCAATTCCGCGCCCTGCTCTCCCACGGCTGGGAGCGCCTGGGACCCTCCCCTCCTGCTCGCCGCCTCTCCCTTTGTTCCCCTTGTGTCCTCTCCTCCTGGAGTCCAGATTTCCTCTGCAGCCAGGACTCTTGCCAGCGTCTTTGGCTGGAGAGGGATTGAGGGATTCCTTGTCTTTCCCTTTAGTCTCTGTCAGTTGGAACCTTGATCTAACCCAGAGCACAGGCAATGTATCTTGGCCTGGGACGGTCGCCAGAGGGACAGTAGAGGGAATGGTGTGCGGTTGTATGTGTGACGATAGATAGATAGATATTCCATCATCTATCTCTCCAATGATGGTATGTGTATCTAGAGGTTTCTCCATCACTCGCCATGCTTTGCTCCCTTTTCGTGATCTTCTATAACATTCATTCTAAACCCAGTCTTTTTGCATAACTCATTTGAAAGAGCACTTTGCTACTAGCCATGTTCTAAATGTTTTGTGAACATACCCTTCCACCTTCTTTAGGACAAGACAAAGTCCTGGGTGAAACAAAAAAGGAGCTCAGACTGTGGGCGTGGGACCATTTTGGCTTTTGCAAACTATTACAGTTCCGTGGCTTAGCACAAAATCCAAGATTTAATAGGAAATCAGGAATATACTAGAGACATGTATTGATTGCACCTGTTATAATAGTTGAGTAGCTTCACCGGTTCCTTGTATCAGTCTTTACCCTTCTAGTAAGAGACAAGCCTTCTGAAATCTTGGGATAAATTTTCATACAATTTGCAGCCTTATATTTGTTTATAAATCTGCCACTAATTTGCTGTGATATCTCAGGAATCATCAGCTTGGTTGCTTAAACTTGAAAATGAAAGGGTTGCAAATGGAGAACATTCCACAAAATAAAGGACCAATAGAATTAAAAATGTCACCATCCGGAAGGACAAAGAAATTGAAGAACTGCCCCCAGTTAAAGGAAATTTAGGAGACAAGAAAACAAATGGCACGATCCTGGATTGGTTCCTAGACCAGGAAAAGGACATTAGTGAATCAACTGGCAAAATTTGAATCAGGTCTACAAATCACTCGACAGTATTAAATCACATTTAATTTCCCAGTTTTGAAACTGTACTATGGTTGTATGTTTTTTATTTGTGGAAGCCGAATAAAAAGTATATAATAATTTTACTTTTGCCACTTTTTGTAGTCTGGTACTATTTTCAAATGAAAGTGGAAAAAATGGCCTTAAAAAATATGACGAAATGATTAGATTAAATGACCTTTAAAACCTTTTGGAGACCAGAATTCTTTGACTGTGGGAGTATAATATAATATCTTCCAAACCAGTTCTCATGTTGCTGCTGTTATAAAGTTCAAATGGAGATGTTAGGGAGGAAAAATGACTTCGGAAATTGCGAAGTATTTTTTAAATTCTAAAACTTTTCAAATTGACAGTTTATTTTTAGAAGGGTGAAATGCCTTCAGATTCCTTCACAGCCTTCACAAAAGTAATAACACTCCTGTATGCACATGTAAGCACCTAATATTCAAAAAATAAGTGTCAGAAAGGTAATAGCCACAAAAATAAAATAGTGAAAACATCTTTTAAATATGTACTTTGTTTCCTTTGCGGTAACTTCATTGAAAAATATGATGGGACCACTTTATTTTTAATTTTTTTTTCAACGTTTTTTATTTATTTTTGGGACAGAGAGAGATAGAGCATGAACGGGGGAGGGACAGAGAGAGAGGGAGACACAGAATCGGAAACAGGCTCCAGGCTCTGAGCCATCAGCCCAGAGCCCGACACGGGGCTCGAACTCACGGACCGCGAGATCGTGACCTGGCGGAAGTCGGACGCTTAACCGACTCTGCCACCCAGGCGCCCCGGGACCACTTTAAAGAAAACAGGGGAACCATTACTTAATAATCAAACCTTTTTTTTGACTTCTGTAAGATGTGTTTTTGGAAGAATCTTTTTTAATGTTTATTTATTTTTGAGAGAGAAAGAGCATACGTGGGGGAGGGGCAGAGAGAGAGCAAGACCCTGAATACAAAGCAGGCTCCAGGTTCTGAGCTGTCAGCACAGAGCCCCAGCTGGAGGTGGAACCTATAAACCAGGAGGACATCATGACCTGAACCAAAGTCAGATGCTTAATCCACTAAGCCACCCAGGTGTCCCTGGAAGAATCTTCAGATTTACTCTTTAGATTAATCTGAGCAAATGTAAGCAAAACAGCCATCTCAGCCATTAAATTTCAGTGTTTCTATGAACAAGAAAGTGTCATAAATGGTAGATTAGTTCAATCATTAAAGGAGCCTGGAATATTCTTCCCCAAAATACTCATACTACTCATGAATAAGAGCTTATCCTTGGAAAACAGACCTGTGCCCTGCTAACAAAGCAACATGCCTGTGGTCCTTCTCCCTCCCTGAGCCACAACTACTATTTGTGAAAACCCAGAAAACCTGTTTCTCTCTTTTCTCACAATGGTTTTAGAAATTCGCAGATGCATTTGTTTAGTGTCCTTTCTAAAAGCCTTCCTACCTCCTCTCTAGCCATGATAAATGTGTGAAAATTATTTCACAGCTGGGAAACAAGATTGCAAGTAGGTCCCTATATAAATATGGAACTTTGTTTTACCCATAAAGCAAATGAAAAAAGAAAGAGAATAAATACATTGGAAAGATAAGAACTAATGTTGATTCTGAAACAATGTTTTTAATATTCTAGTCAGAGATTATTGATTATCTGCCTAGCATAAAAGCAAAAATGGATATCCAGACTGAAATAGTTCCCAGAGAAAATTGGTAAAGATACACATGCTTTGTTTTGTTTTGGTTTGGGTTTTCCTCCATATAAATGTTACTTTCCCCAACCTCCCAAATACACTTTCTAGGACAATTCACTTATAGATGTGGTCCAAAAATTCATTTATGGAAATTTACTGAAGATGGGCATTTTTTGATGTATATTTAAAAATTTTAACTGTATTTTGCAGAGCTGTTGTGGATTTACCGAAGAATTACAAGGATATTCAAAGAGTGGGATCTTAAGGTGGGCATTCCTCGGTGAGAGTGGCAGGAAGAGGCGACCTGGGACCGTTGCCCACCTTGTATCAAGTGAACACGCAGTAACTCAATGTGGAGTTTCACTCATAAAGAAGCCGGTCATTGTCCCTACCTCCAAGACCAGACCAGTGGGTCAGATATTTTGCCCACAGGGCGAGGCAGCCCAGAGAACAGAGCTCTAATCTCATTTCTGATCCCCAAGAAATTGATTGCAATTGCAATGAAGTACAGAGAAGTTCAAGCCTAAGAGCGCTCTGAAGAGCAGTAAAAGTCATGGTGAAAGGCAATTGGGAGGAGACCTATAGATTCATTGGTGACAAAGGCTACCAGGGAGTTGTCCTCATTTTGGTGGAGACAAATGAGGACAGTGCCAGCTGGGAAGAACTCTCTTGAGTCAAATATCAGTCACAGACCTCAGGAACTATCCCTTGAAAGGAGTCTAAATTTGATTGGATTAGTCTGTAAAGGAAGTTACCTCTTAAGGAACTATTGAAAACAACAGAGCAACTAGTTAGCAATTTAGTGGAGCTAACAACTGTGTGTGATTAGGAAAAGAGAGTGCTCCACCAAAAGCACCATCACCCTAGGGTAACTGTGGACAAGTCGGTATACCCTGAAGAGCAAATCTGAGGCTTCACATTGGGTGTATGGTGGGGCCCTGGGGTTGCAGGGAAGATAGATTTAGGAAAATAATTCGGACAGTTAACAAAGAGACAAGCAAGCAAGATAGTAATACTAAGGCCTGGGAAGAGAAAGAAAGTGCTAGAATTGTTCCAATGTATTATTCAAAATGTCACACACACACACACACACACACACACACAAATACTGGAGCCCAGCAAAAATGTGGAAAAGAATAACCCATATAGTAGGGAAAAAAAAAAAACAGATTATGGAAAGTGCCTGTGAGAACATTCAAGTGTGCCATATTTCTTTTTAATTGAAATATAATTAACATACAATATGGTATTAGTTTCCCATGTATAACATAGTGATTCAATAATTCTATACAAAATAAATATAATCATCACAATAAATATAATCACTATCTATCACCAAACAATGCTATTATAGTATTATTGATTATATTCCCTATGCTGCACTTTTCATCTCCATGACTTATTTATAACTGGAAGTTTGTACCTCTTAATCCCCTTTATCTATATCAACTATCTGCCCCCCCCCCATTTCTCCCCTCTGGCAAACATCAATTTGATCTCTGTATTTAAGAGCCTGTTTTTGTTTATTTGTTTTGTTTTTCAATTCCACATGTAAGTGAAATCATTTGTCTTTCTCTGATTTATCAAATGTCAAATTTAACAGACTTAAAAAAGTACTCATTAGAGTACTCATTACTCACTAAAAGTACTCATTAGGGAGGCCTGGGTGGCTCAGTTGGTTAAGCATCTAACTCTTGATTTCAGCTCAGGTCATGATCTCATGGTTGTGTTGGATGCAGCCCCCTGTCAGGCTCTGCATTGGGCATGGAGTCTGCTTAAGAATCTCTCTCTCCCTTTCCCTCAGACCTTCCTCTGCTCATGTGCATGAGCGCTCTCTCTCTCTCTTTCTCTCTCTCTCTCAAAGAAAAAAATAGTCATTATAAATATGCTCAAAAACACTAAAAGAAACACTGATTAAAGTTAAAAAAGTATGATGATGATGTATCAAATAAATAATATCAAAAACAGAGACAGAAATTATAAAAAAGAACCAGATGTAAATTCTGGAGTTGAAAATTACATACAATCAAAAATAAATTCATTGGAGTGCTCACCGGTAGATTTCTTCTGGCAGAAGAAAGCATTTGATGACATTAGATAGATGTACAGAGATTACACAATCCAAAGAACACAGAGAAAAAGAGGAATAAAGAAAAATAAAGTTTCTGATAAATGTGGGACACTATTAAGCTCCCCAGCATGTTATAATGAGAGTACCAGAAGGAGAGGAGTCATAGAAAGGAGCAGATAAAATATTTAAAGAAATAATGATAGAAAGCTTTCCAAATTTGTTTGAAAATTTCAATCTACATATCCAAGAAACATAACCTTATTAGATTTTCCAAAATATTTATTTTATGGCATGGCTTAAAACACACTATTAAATCAAAATAATCTTGAAATCGCCTAGCATATTTTATTTTTGTTGTTCCATTTCATACATTAGTCTTGAAATGAACCATCCCCAAGCAAACCCTGTAGTTCTCTAACATACTAATCCAAATTAAAACAAAACAAAACAAAAAAACATGATGTATCAAATTCACAAAGCCAACTCTGTAAAGCATAAATGGAAAGAACTAATTGGAGAGCCCAAATTGTTCATTATAATTTCTTTGGGATCATTAGCTAGAAGAAGGGCAGCAAGAGAGGTGGACATCTTTCCAAATGTTTCCCTAAGGAATAGTGACAGGCCATGTCAGGAGAAGACATTAGTTCTTTCCATCTAGTTTCAAAGAGCTTATCCAAAGTTGAATGAGGTTAATTGAAGCCAAATCACTAGATTTAGGGGCCTACTGTTCCAACAGAATATATTTGTATAAATTGAGTAGTGGCCTTTGCAGTGGCAGAGAAGTAAAGTCCCTTTCTCACAGTAGATTTTGAGTTGACGTAGTCTTCAACTGGAGGAGAGGAGAGATTTCAATGGTAAATTGAATTCAAACTTTTGACTCAACTTGGATTGGATATTCTAATTTTTGATTGAAATTTGCTTTGTGACTTAAAGTGAGATTTTCTCTTCCCAAAAAATGAACATAAAAGTCATGAATCTGGAGGATTTTTACTCAGGGCCAGAAAAAAAATCTGCTCCTCAATATTGTAAAGGAATAATGAGAGATAAAATAAAGTTGCATTTTGATTATGCCATAAGTCATGCTTAATCAATATACTGGTTTCACACATGTTGCATCTTAAACAATTTGCCTCAAATTCAGGATGCTTAATGAGCCAGAGCTCAGCTAGTAGCAAGTCTGTTCATGGACAAATGCCAGATTTTCAAGGCGGCATCAGCTGTGAGTGTAATTTTTAAAACCTTTTGTAATGATTTGGAGTAATTTTGCAACGGCAATTCAGCATAATGAATGAAGATTTTCTGCCTTTCAGTGTAATCCTTTTTTTGAAGTCTTAACTCTGCCATACTTTAGTTGTGTTGTATAGAATGCATTACACATTTCATAGGACCATGTAATGAACTACTGGTGTGGGTGATTTTTAATATAGACGGGATGCAGTACTACAAAATTATCTAAGGGTATTAATGTCTGAGTGAAATATGAATTCCTGCTTCTATCCATTTACTTGTAATATGACCTTTGGCAAGTTGTTACCTTCTCTGAACCTCATTGCCTTCTACTAAAGTGACTGCCCTACATTCCTACAGAATGTGTGTAGACTGAAAAATATTAATATTTGAATAACACTGAAGAGTTTAAAATGTTTTAGAAATTCGGGACACAATGGTAATTTTAAAAGATTCTAAAATAATGTAGTATGAACCCTGACTGGAAACATTCCATAGTGCTTTCAATGGCAGGAGGCAATTCTAAAGGTTATCAGCCATATCTACTCCCTCTTCCTCATCCCATTTTTATCCTTACCCAGATGCTATTCATCCCCTAAATGTCTCAGGCACAGGTATTTATCAAAAAAACAGAGATGCCAAACACAGATTCTCAAAAATCTATTTCATTTTTAGAAAGAAGAGTTCAAAAAAGCAAACAATAATATTTGTATTTATTTTATTTATTATTGTATATGTCATTTATTTACTAATTTATTTATTGTATTATGTATTACCTGTTATTTATAAAAATGGATGGAGAGTGGGGGAAATCAGGAGATGTTGGCCAAAGGCTACAAACTTACAATTATGAGATGAGTAAGTTCTGGGGATCTGATGCTCTGCCTAGTGGTATTGTATACTTGAGATTTTCTCTGTGAGTAGACCTCAGGTATTGTCACCACACACACAAAAAATGGTGACTATGTGAGGTGATGGAGGTGTTAACCAACTTGATAGTGGTAATCAACCCAGGATGTATTGGTACATTATCATCATATTGTGCATCTTAAAAAAAGTCACAGTGTATGACTGAAATATATATAATTTTATTTGCCAATCATATCTCAGTAAAGCTGGAAAACATGTACAAATAAAATTTTGAAAAAAATAGAATAATGGGAAAGAGTAAGCCATGTGACAAGGGAGAGTGTCTTAGGAAATAGAAATAACTGCCATGATGCTAAGAAGAGATGAAGATACAGAAGGATAAAAGAGAACAGTGTGGAGAGCACAGGGTGAAAAACAAGGACAAGGGTATTAAACAATAGTAGGCCAATATTCAGAAGGCATATCACATGGGTCTTTGTAGGTTAAGGCAAGGAAAAGGATCCTACCTGTAAAGAACTTAAAATTTGGTGGTGTGTTAAGTACAGCCATAAAAAAAAAAAAATCATATTAGATAAACCAGCTAGGGATTGAATCATTATAGTTTATCACATTAAAAAATTAGTTTTTACAGTTCAATCTAACTTATTTATGGCCTATTTTGAACCAGGTCACGTAAAAGAAACAAACCTATAAATGACAGTTTGGAACAAAGTTCCTACTTGGAAGAACTCAACCCAGGTAAGATATTATTACATTGTGAATATAATGGTGGAGACAAGCACAGGGATGTATGTAGATGGACCAAATCTGGTGTAAGAGGAAGGTTTCCTGGAGGAGGCAGCTGAAAAAGAAGCACAGGGCTTTACAGATCAAGTGAACAGCTTGATTAATGATATGGAATTATAAGACCCCATGAGGCAAAATGCAAAAATCAGTACTGCTGAGAAAAAAAGTGAAAAGCATGAATTACACAATTCTGTTTTGAATGGTCTTCCACTCACCCATTTCCCAAACCACATATATGTGTGTCTTTATCTGTTCTTACAGGCTCAGGCTCAACTCAAATATCACCTCCTCCCTCTCTGAAATATTTTCAAATGCCCATGGAAAGAAATGTTAGCATGTCTTGTGAGCTCATAATGAATTTCCACCAAATGTTAAATTCTATGTAGGTAGGATTCATGTCTAATTTATCTCTGTTCCTACTATGATGCCCAGTAGGGGTTTGCCCATGATAGGAGGTCGAAAACTTCTACTGAATAAATGAATTAAACTAATCTGTGTGAAGAATCATCTCCAAATTGATTATCATTACCAGCTTGTATCTCAAAATTATTTTCACTAGGTTTGACTCAGTCTTGAAACAATAGTTCCCCAAACTAATTAGGCTATTATAACTTCTATTTGAAAGACATCAATTTCATTATCCCCTTTCAATTCCAACAATACTGCCCCTACTCATTGTTTCTAGAATGTAATGACTATATGGTACCTAGAATTTTAGACACAAACTATACATTAAAAAGTATCTATTCAGTGATCTCAAGTCTGGTTGCACATTTAAATCACTTGCATACTATTAAAATGTCTATTTATGGGTTTTACTTTCTGGAAAATCAATTTAATTGATCTGAGGTGGGGGCCTGGACATTAAAACCATGGTTTCAAACCAATGAACTTCATTACATTGTGCATTATGAAACTAATTACCTATTACAAATAAGAAAGGCTAATTCAGGAAGGTGAAGTGACTTGCCCAAGAGTCACAGATGAATCTAATTGTAGTAAAGCTCTACCTGGAGGCCAACTCCTTCCTTCCTTTCCTTATCTCTTTCTTTCTTCTCAAATTATCAAGTACAAGCATCCTTATTCATGCTTTCTGAATACCCCGTGCCAACATACATACAACACTTGCCCTAAGAATAAATACATGTTGTTCTGAAGGTGACATTTTACTTTCATTAAGCCCACCCAAATGGCCTAAGTTGGAGGGGAATTTGTTTCTATGGCAGAATCAAACTCCATTTCAGAGTCCAGAGATCCTCACTTACCCTGAATCGATAATAAGCTGGAAGAAATTCCAGAGGCAAGCACAACAAAAAATTTTTGTAACAATAACTCTGTACTGGATCTCTTTATCTTTTTTGAGATTGTTGTGAGAATTAAATACATAAGACACATAGGCATTTAGCAAAACTCTTGGGTCACATTTTGTCATGACAATAACTATCATCATCATTTTGGATTAGTGCTGAGTTAGCAACAGTGCAGGTATACAATGAATGAGTCAAGAAGGAAGTCACATCATATATCTTAGTGACCCTAATATCATTATATATGCATAGTTTTATTACATTCTATATACTAGGTGTTATTACCCCTATTGCATAAATGAGAAGATTGAAACTCAGAAAGACTAAGTAACTTGCTCAGCATCATACAGCTACTAAGTGATGGAGCTTGGTGTAGAGCCCTGGTCTAACTGCCTTCCAAAGTACATGAGATTTTTTTTTTTTTTTAATTTTTTTTTTTCAATGTTTATTTATTTTTGGGACAGAGAGAGACAGAGCATGAACAGGGGAGGGTCAGAGAGAGAGGGAGACACAGAATCGGAAACAGGCTCCAGGCTCTGAGCCATCAACCCAGAGCCTGACGCGGGGCTCGAACTCACAGACCGCGAGATCGTGACCTGGCTGAAGTCGGACGCTTAACCGACTGCGCCACCCAGGCGCCCCATAAAGTACATGAGATTTTTAATCACATAAGACTTCCTCATTTTTGTGACAATATTTTGCAAAAGGGTAACTGACCATTGATTAGAAATGAGGATTCATTGTTGCAAACCTAACAGTTTGAACTTAAATAAAACAGGCAAACATTTTGATCTCCCACAAAATTCGCATTTCTGATATTCCAGCCTAAATGTATCATAGGTATATGCTGTGAACCCTCTGTGGAGACCAGATTGGTTCATGGTATCCATACACAAAATGTCAATTACTATCTCTTTGCCTTTGGTCATACTATTCACACTACCTGTAATACCATTTATCCCTTTGGGCTTCTCAATTAACCCTTATTCTTTCAGGACTAACTTAAATCCCATGTTGACATTTCCAGTCTATCTAAACCTCTCCTTTCTCTGAGTTCCTATCGCAAGTGTCATTGGAAGATTGAGATTACTGCCTCTCTTTGTGAGATACCTTTAGTTAAAAGTAATAGATGTTAATGAAACTAGCATAAACAAGTAGAAGACTTAGAACAACACAAGTGTATCTTTCACAACCCAAGAGACATCATGAATGTGGACCTTATGAGGGACTGGAACCAACAGCAGAAAGCCTTCAAGAACCAAAGCTTTAAAGCTACCTTTTCTTTTCTCTCTCTCCCTCTTTCCCTCCCTCTCTTCCTTATCTTTTTTTTCATTTTTTATGTGTTTTGGGGGGTAAATATTATAAATAAGTGTCCAGTAAAAAACTCCCATGATTCAAATACTGAGGGAAAGAGACTCTTACCGACCCAGCTGTATCCAGGTGTCCATCCCTTGTCTACTCAGACTGTGACCCAATCATAGTTGCAGTAAAGCTGTGGGTGTTTTAATTTATTTTTTCACTTGATAAACACTGCAATTTCTACTTTTTAATGTATCATAATTAACTTTGCATAAATGTAAACTTTGCATAAATGTAAAACTTTGCATAAATGTAAAAACTCTTAATGGAATACATAATGGCTTTGACTTATTTTGTGCCCTTTGCAATAGGTACTCAGCATCCTACAGTTGATTTGTTTATCAACTCATTGTGGGGAAGCTGAAGCACTCTGGTATCCTTGAGTCTTAGTAAGTTGGAGGCTATGAAAATAGATGTTGTAACACCCCACACTTTGCCAAAATGATACGGTCAAGCTTACATCCCAGGAGGAAAATCATTGCCCTTGGACAACCAGATCTGAGCAGAACAAAATAGGACATGGTAGGTAGGACCTGAATTAATCTGACCTCTCTACATGAGGAAACAGTCACTCATCGTTACCCTGGAAATGTTAGACAATATTGCCACTATGGAGAAAATTAAAGGGATGATCTTGAAGGTTTCCAAGTGATTCTCAGGTCCAAGTGAACAAACCAGATGAAGAGCATGGCCTAGACTTGGCAGCTCCAGGAAATCACATCTTTGGAGGTCTGGGCTAGGTGGTATGATACTGTGGCAGAAGATGTTATTCCCTTTTTTTTTTTTTTTTTTTTTTTTTTTGTATTTTTCCAGAGGCCCTTACTTTCTGTAATAGAACAATAATTCCTTATTATGATCAAAATCTATGCTTAAAAAGGCCCTGAGAATGGCAATTACATCTTACTACTGATGAAGACCTGTGTATCTCTCCCTAGGAAAGGAGGTATTTTACACCTGTATCTGCAGAAAGGGCTATTTTTATCTAAGTGTGTGTTTTTCATGGTGGCTGGTACATGCCTGAGCACATAGTGACCTTTCTACAAAGTATAGTCATTATGTTTGATTTCCAAATGAACCTTGGCTCATCTTGGTTCTGGTTACCAGTCATTGTCCAGTGAATAGTGAAAAAGGTTTGTGGTCACACTGGATAACCATAGATGGAAAATCCAATTTTGTGTGTGTGTGTGCAAGTATATAATGTGAACAATTTCTTTCTCTATCAAGGGATCACCAAAATTCAGTAGGTAATATTAGGAGAACCCTTTGAGTAAAGGGGCCTCCCTTCTGACCAAGAATGGGACTATTTGAGAAACCAAACTACCTGTGCAAATTTGGGTAAGTTTTCCTGCAACTCCTATGCCTTCAGGTGAAGTGATAATTTTTACTTTTCATACTAATAACAAAAATATATTTTTAAAAATATGGGAAATAGACTAACCATGATGGTTGATGCAACAATATCTTAAACAAGACACATGAAATTCATGTATGAAGTTCCTCATTATGGAGATGATGAATACCCCCACTTGTGGTAGGTAGAATTCTTAGATGTCCCAAGTTTCCCAACCTTTTGTATAGTCCTTTTCTCTCCTGAAACAGAGCCCATGAGTACGACGGACTCCCTTGATGAAATTATGTGCTACATGGCAAATGGTGATAGGATAGTCATTCCATTATGTTACATTATATTAGACCACTTCACAGCAGACTAAAGAAGAATTAAGAAGCCAGAGATATGTAATCCTATTGCCTGGAAGAAAGCAAATAGCCTTGTTGTAAACTGCCTTTGGAGCCATGAGACAAGGAATTGAGATCATTTTTTTCGGAAATGAGGGTTATCCCTGGTTGACAGCTAGCAAGAAAATGGGATCTCAGTAATATAGCTACAAAACAATGAATTTTGTCAATAATCTGTGAGCTTGGAAAAGGATCCTGAGTTTCAAATGAGAATTAAATCCCTGACCAACATCCTGATTTCAGCGTGATGATACCCTTGAGCAGAGTAACCAGTAAACCTGTACCTGCTGAACTCCTAATCTGAAGAAATCATAAGATGATAAATGACTGTTGTTTAATTCACTGTTTGTGGTAATTTGTTACCAGCAATATAACACTAACAAATGATTAAATAGTCAATAACCATTTATGGGGAAACCACTACATGCTAAGCATCATGGTAGGTAATGGAGAGTCAGAGTTAAACATGGCCACCACCATCCCCATGCAAATGAGAAGAGATTCTCATTAGGAACCAATTTTCCTGTTAAAAAAGAAGTGCCCAAACCTCTCAGAACAGCATCATACATTTATTAGGGATAAATAAGTAGATTCAGACTGCAAAAGAGCATAACTAGAATTTACACTCAGACTTTGGAGAAGGCAAGGTTATCACAGGATTGAAAATGTTTTATTCATGTATTGCAACTTTTCTTCTTCCACTCCATTGTTGTCTCTTTTCCTGTCCAAGCCAGGACCAAAGGCACAAGTTCCATGTCATGAAAAAGGTGTCCATCGGGTAAAGAGTGTTCTAATTTTGTGAGATGTCCACATTTGCAAAAGCATTCCTTCTCATCCCCAAAGTCCCAGACTCAACAGCCACAGGTCCCGATTTGCGGCTGTAGAAATCAACTGTGGAGCCCTGGTTTCAGCCCCACCAAGCTTAGATGAGAGTGAATAAATGCAAACAACTCCAGAATAAGAGACTGAAGCAGCTCTTTTTAACTTCCACCACTGTAGCTCAGGCGGAGTGGAACCTCTCTCTTGCACAGTCTTTTTTGCACATGCACGGTCTATTTCCACATTTTCACACCTCTGCCATTCCAGATGGCAAAACTGCCAAGTATTTTCCTTATACTAGAAGTTTTCAAATCCAGTTTAACTGATACCACCTGAAATACAATTCATCCTTTGGAAAGTTTTGATTGTTTTTGTTTTGTTGTGTTTTTCCTAACTGACTCAGCTTCTTTATTTGGAATGATTAGGGAAAACTTATCTTCCTGTGAAGAGACTAATGGTCCAAACTGAGAGAATGAAAGAGAGGAAGGGAGGGAAAGGGAAAGGAAAGAGAGAGAGAGAGAGAGAGAGAGAGAGAGAGGAAGGGAGAGAGAGAAGAGAGAGAGGGAGAGAAAGGAGAGGGAGAAAGAGAGAAAAAGAGAAGTACACAGTGAGAGGGAAAGGGGGAAAGAGAGGGATAGGGAGAGACACATGGGAAAGAAAGAGAGAGAGGAAAAGAAAAAAGAGAGAGAGAGAAACTGAAAGAAAGCTTATTGCCTCATTGAATAGCTGTCATATATGTGGGAGGCTCAGTGCAGGGCATTATTTACAGACACACTAAAGTTATGTAAGTTCCAGGTTGCTGATGTGACACCTTGGACAGGAGGAGCTCCATCCTGAGCCTAGAAATTCATTTTAACGATACCAATGCCATAGTTAATGGTATAAACACATGTTACCTCTTGTATAAGTTTTTTTTTAATTTCTCCTCATCCTCACGACTTACATACTATGATAGTTTAACTGCCATGTAAATATTAGAGTTAACATAGGTAAAAACCATAGCTCAGTATCTAGTATAAAAACTCTCCTATACAACTAATATAAATTGTAGTTGTAATTATTATCATCATCATGGTGTTCAGTATACTTGGGCTGAAGGGCAGTTGTATATACTTTAAAGTAGATGTCCTAAAATAAACAAAGAAGAAATATTTTTTATTTTTATGGATGATTCCATCTCTCCACCCCCAAATTATTTCATTCACAAAATGGCATTGTTCTAATTACCCTCAAAATTATTAATTACAAGCTTAAAAGATCTGATTTTCTTCACATTGTCATTTTCCCCCACCATGTAGTTTCTAGTGTCCTGTGTGCAGAGTGAGCCCTGCTCTCCATGTTGAGAAAATTTGGCCTAAAAAGTTAATCTGAGATTGCAATCCTTGTCTTGAAAAGAAAACTTAGATGTGGCATGAATCTTCTGCCTATTTCAATAACGTCAGGGCTCTTGCACCCAAAATGTTTGAGAGATTGTAAATTGAGATGTTTCTAAATGGAAGATATAGGAGCCTTTTATAAATATCTGTCACTTGAAGCATCATCATTCTTAAGAATGGTGTAAGTGCTGATGTACAGAAGACACAAGGGGCACTTTGATAAATTTTGATAAGAGAAAGGGTCATTTTAGGGTTTTAGGCAATAGTAAATAAATCAACCCATTTCAGCCTGCTGTAAAGACTGGGACCAGATTAAGAGGCAAAATACAACTTGGAATGCTCACCCAGAAGAGTCCCTGCCAGCTTCTCCATGTAGAATTTTATAAAGATAATGTTTTAATATCATATTTCTCTGCCATAGTCTATTATACTCAACCCAGGCAACCACCCACCCTGCCCCACACCAGTCAATGGAGCTGACATCCTTTTGCTTAAAGTATTTAGAGAAATTAAACCGTGAACCTTCATTTCTTTGGTACCAACATGTACCATTTTTGTCTAAGAGGCTTATTTGAATTTAAAATCATCCTGATGACTCCAGAGTCACTAATATCAGATTTCTATCTTCTGGTGAGACCCAGGATACTGGAGTCCAAAACATCAATACAAACGAAGTCTGACCGCATCAGCAGGGGTGGGGATGGGCGTGGGGGGGGGGGGGGCTTTTCTTCTTTCCTGACTTGAAATCTCTAATAAGCTCCAGAGATGACCACTGTTGCTAAGATAGGAGGGGAGAGGCCTGCGAACTGTGCCCCAGGATTATAACAAACAACTAGGAGCAGAGGAGAAATCGCTCCATCCGTTCAGTTGTCCAAGCAGGTGATCACCCCCAAATCTGCACCACTAAAGATTACTTTGAAAGTAGCAATTTGTGGGGCACCTGGGTGGCTCAGCTGGTGGAGCATCCGACTTTAGCTCAGGTCATGATCTCACCGTTTATGGATTTGAGCCCCGCATGAGGCTCTGTGCTGACAGCTCGCAGCCTGGAGCCTACTTCGGATTCTGTGTCTTCATCTCTCTGCCCCTCCCCTGCTTATGCTCTGTCTGTCTCTTTCTTGAAAATAAATAAACTTTTAAAAAATTAAAAAAAAAAAAGAAAGCAGCATTTTGTTACCTTCTTATCCTTTCAGAAGTCCGAGCCCCATCAAATGGGGACTGATTAACTGGCTTTTACTCCCACCCCTCCTTCATCTACTCCTTTAGTCCTGCTCTGCTCCCTGAGATCACCTTCTAAATAAATCATTTTATCCAAATCTTTTTGTCAGGGTTTGCTTTGGGAGAAACTGAATCCAGGCATTTCTCCTTTTATGAACTAAAACTCTTCCAGAGCCATATTACTACTCACTAGGTGTGTACTAAATCTTCAATTCAGAAAGCTGTTATGTCAATAGGTATTTTGAGGGAGAAGGATAACTTAAACAGTTTTCCTTACGGAAGCATTTATCAGAAACTTAAGTGAATTGTGACAACCCCAGAGGAGATAAAAATTATTAAAAAGCACTTTCCAAATTTCCTTGATCAAAGAATCCTTTTGTTGTGCATTTATCTACCAGGTTGCTGGTGACTTTTAGAGCACTGGTTAGTAATTGATTATGAGAGTTTCAGAATTTGAGAATTTAAAAGGTCCATGCTATGAATGTCAAGGATGAATGTCAGTGAGGTAGAGAGTATTACAAATAGGAAAGTTCAAGTGTCCTGAAGGCACTGGGATCCACCTTGCTGCTCTACATCCCATCCTACTGGCCAGTCTCATCCCTTGCCTGTCGTGAATGCTTTCTCAACCCATTATAGCCCCTAGACCTCTCAATTATAAAGTACGAGTACTGATTCAGAACTTCATAGTTCCTTTCGAGTTTTAAGCTTTAAAATTCTATAACCTTATTATGGGTTAATATATTTTACTTTAAAGATTGAGTCTAGTAAGAGGGTCCTTGATCTGAACTTATCAGCTAGGGCACTGTCGGCTGCCCAAAACAGAAAAACAACCAAATGATTATAAGCTGTGAAGGAATGTACCAGCTGACAAGGCAAAGCTTAAATGCTTCGGGAAAGACCTCAAGTGAGGCTTGAAAACTCTCACCAGGACCCACTTCATTCCATCTTCGCTGCTCAGCTCTGTTATCTTCCATGTGTTGGCTTTGCTGCCAGGCAGGTATGATCTCTGTCCACTTGTACATCTCTTCTGAATTCCATATACTTTTAACTTCACCTCTAGCTTGAAAGAGAGACCTTATCTTTCCTTCAGAATCAGACAAATACCCAGGGTGAGCCTCTCATTAGTTGGATTAGATTGAATTCCTACATCTGAAGCAATCATTATAGGTAAGGAGGTAAGCTCTCCAATGGTTGAAAATTGGTGTGTGCACCTTAGAATCACCTGCAGAGATTTTAATAATACTTATGTTGAGGGGCACCTGGGTGGCTCAGTCGGTTCAGCGTCTGACTTCAGCTCAGGTCATGATCGCAGGATTGGTGAGTTCAAGCCCGTGTCGGGCACACTGCTCTCGGTGCAGAGTCCTCTTTGGATCATCTGTCCTCCTCTCTCTCTCTCTGCCCCTGCCCCACTTGTGCTCTCTTTCTCAAAAATAAATAAAACACCAACCTTAGACTAATTAAGCCTGTATGTCTGTGAGTGAGGCATTAGTATCCTTTGAAGTTCCCTAGTGATTTCAGTGTCTACCCAGACTTAAGAATCATTGTTTTAGACTTGGACTATAATGATTGATGTCCGTTAACCTGAGGAATGTTTCAAAAGACAGATTCTGATTTGGTAGGTCTAATGCAGGGCCCAGGACACTACATTTCTAATAGGTTGCCAGGGGATGCTCATGACATGGTTTATAGTCCACATTTGGAGAAATAACTTGTACTATTCAGTATCATTTCCTGCAAACGTGAATAAGGTCAATTCTACTCAGAACATGTGGGCTAAGAGTGGAGAAGGTGTGACCCACCAAAGGAGATCTTACCTACTTCTGATGGAATTTTCACTTCTACTGTTGAGACTGGAATTTACAGCATCAGCTTTTATAATTATATATAATAGCTCAGACACACCTTCATCTTGTAACTGTCTTTCTAAACGTCAGTACTCTAGTGAATAAGAAGTACCATTAGTGGCCAGTGGACTAGCAGTGATCAGGAGCCAGGAAGGGTTAAACTTACTTTTATTTCTTGCTTCCTTCTTGTGAAATAATAAAATTGGGCACAATTCTTAAATAAAACATAAATTACAAAAAGTACTTTTAAACACATCTAAACAATAGTGTTTTATTTATAAAAGGTTAGTTTCAATGGCTAAAAAAAAATTGCTATGTAAAATGAGTTTTTAGAGGGCGTTCTGAGGGTAAAAATTACCTCTTAGTAAAAGGGTAATTATTTTTTCGCAAGGTTATTTACTTAGATTTGGGCACCAAAACAAAAAGAGGATTCTAAGGTAACAGAGTAGGCCCACCCACCCTTGCATAACTATTATTAGGTGGCAGCTGGCCCTAAGGAATAGTTTTACTCAAACATGCACTGGGTTTACACTGACCATTTGCAAATGCCTTTTAAAACACAACTGCCACCACAACAGAAACGGCTTTACTAGCATAGTTAATAATACCAAAATGGCCCCAATAATTGACCTTGCATGGAAATTGTCTAAAGTCATTGAACACTTTTTTTCTTGGTAAAAACTACACAATGCGCCTAAACTGTGTGTGTGTGTGTTTATGTGTGTGTATGTATGTGCATGTGTGTGTGTGTGCATGTGTGTGTGTGTTTGATCAAGACCTGTTTATTTTAGAGGAATGAACAGCAGAACTAGGAAGGTGTGATGAGGGAGGACAAGATCCCAGTCACCCTCACAAGGCCAGATCTAGCATAGGCTCTGTCTGTGTGTGTGATCAAGGCTGACCAGCAACCTTGACCAGCCTTTCTTATGAAGGAAGAGTGTGAGGACAGTCTGGGTGGAGGTTTATATTCCTTGAGGGTGAGGCTGGGGTGTATTTGTTCCTGGTCCCTCTGGACCAGGTGAAAAAGACCAAAAGTCTTTTGGCACCCTTGACCAAAGAGCACCCCAAGCTGGTTCTGACTGTGCCTGGGGCAAAATCATGTCCTAGAGGGAAACTTTGGTGCCCTCTGGTTACCAGGAAGGCCCCATGAGTTCCAGAGCAACCTGCATCAAGGCTCTCTGGTTAGCAAGCTCTCCCTTCCACTGGCCCCAGTCATTTCAGCAGAGCCTTCAAGGAGAGGGCATCCCAGGCAGCCAGACTTCAAAACAAGGGTTAAATCGGTAAAAAATAGATACTCACTAATTCAAGCTGAACAAATGTGGACTCTTTCTTTATCTCTATGTCTCCATTTCATCCTCTATGTAGGCATGAGGAGTATGGGCTCCTGAGGCTGGATGGTGCAGCAGCCAAACAGCCAGAAGGTGGGGAGTCCAAACCCAGGAGGCAGCTGGGCAATCACATCTTATATACTGTCAGGAAGATACATCCCTGCCTTGTCATCAGATGATGAATATGCTCTTTCTTCTAGGGTATATTTTGAGAACTTTCCCTCTCTCCTAGTTTTCCCAGGTTTTGCCTATCAGTCACAGAATGAATCAAGAAGATATCCATATTCTTGAAATGCAGTGGCTTTTGCAGACAACTGACCTGTGCCCTTCTCTCTCCCTCCACTCTCAAATGCATCCCAAGTGCACAAAATTTTAAATAAGGATATTAACTTCTGGTCTGTTGCCTTGACCTCATTTCCAGGGACTATGTCATATCAAAACAACATGAAACATGAAGAGTAAACACCTGAGGCTAAAATAGCACCCAGAGCCCACACTGTATTATCTAAAAGGCAATGACCGTGCAGCTGAGATCCATGCTTAGCTAACTTTGTATCTCAAAAGTACTGAAGCTGACATGAGTTGTGAAGAGCGTACAAAGACTCCCACAGTGACATCTCAAGTTGTTTCCTTACTCCCACTGTTGATGACTCAGCATATTTTGGATCATGCTAACTGAATCCTTGTTCAGCCCTGATGGCTAAATATCCAATATGTAGTTCATATGTGTGCATCTGATTTCCTGGAATCTCCTACCCCAGCTGTTTGAATCATATCATAACTCTGGAGCTCTCTTCTCACATTGCCTTACTCTCCTCTAAGGTCTTTAAAACCATTATCGACTATGTGTATAGTTAAGGAAAGTGAGGGTCAGAGAGTTAAGTAATTGCTCTTAAATCATACAGTTAAGAGGTCCTATTTTGAACACAAGACTTTTCAACATATAACTCTTAATGTGTTAATCTTTCCAAGGTTCCTTCCTGCAAGAATAGTCATTGTCTCAGATTTTGGGTTTTTGGAGAGCGGTGGCTGTTTCTCATTTGTTCTGGAGTACTCTGCACCATACTCAATGTCGGGCCAGAATGGCTGCTCATTAAATGTGTGTTAGATCAGAGAGATGGGCAGTGAGTGGTGAAGCTATTTTGGTTTAGGAATATTTAACTTCCTCTAATTCATACTTAGGTTGGCAACTTCTCCACTGTCCATATATGCCCTCAACAAGGAGATAGAAGTATCTTTATTTGTGTGCCCAGCACAGGCATACCTAAGCACTTCCTGGTTGTTGTTCTCAGGGTGAAGGTCTGATAAGAAGACACATAGCCAGAGCAATTAATTCTTTGTTCCCATTCTCTCCTGGTTGATTATACCACATCCTCAGTACCCATACATAGTCATTGAGTAGGAGAATCTCACTTACTTACCTCCAGCCAGGGGCATTTACTTCCTTTAGAAACGCATGGAACCTGGTACAAAATAGCTACTCAAAAATACTTAAAGTCAGAAAATATAGAAGATGATGTAATGGCAAACATGAATTAGTCCAATTCCTTTATATTATTGATGACAATAATGAAATCAAAAGTGGGTGAAGGTACTCTCCCATAGTTATCAAAGCAACAGATTACTTTTGTTGGCTTGACTAAACAGAGACAGAAAATGATTAACCTTCCCTACAATCTATTATCCAGGTTGAGAACTATAGCTCTGGAAAGTGTCTAGAGCATTAAACATATGACTCAAGTTCAAAGTAAGTATGAACATGGTGATGGGATCCTTGAGGGAATACTTCTGCCAGACTTGACACTCTGACCTTAAAACAGTTAGTAATTAGCTGTTCAGGTCAAGAATATGGACATCCAACAAGAAAGGCTATGCAGAATGCTTTCTTATCATGAGCCAAGGATAATGTAGATATTTTAGTAGAGTCAGGGGCTATAATATCAGGAATAACAATCACACAGCCTGGATTTTTACCACTTTCAAGATTAAATAACACATAATAACTGAGAGACTTAACATCTGAGCTACTGATATGTATCTCAGTTTTCCATAAATGTATATGTGAATTAAAATAGAGGAAAATATCAGTATGTGTCCAAAAGCAATATGTAACAGGAGGATGACATAATGGAGAATTCCTGGGTGATATTTAAGAAATGTACATCTTTCTAATAAACATAATATTTAAAATCAGTAAGGTATCGGGGCATCTAGGTGGCTCACTGGGTTAAGTGTCCAACTTTGGCTCAGGTCGTGATCTCGCGGTCCATGCGTTCGAGCCCCATGTTGGTCTCTGTGCTGACAGCTCAGAGGCTGGAGCTTGCTTCAGATGCTGTGTCTCCTTCTCTCTCTGACCCTTCCCAGCTCATGTCTGTCTCTCTTTTAAAAATTAAAAAAAAACGTTAAAAATATTTTTAAATCAGTAAAGTATTGACTGTCAAGTGGTAGTATTTATAATGTTGCATCAAAAATTCTGGATTCTATCATTCTACGTATACTTCCCAAAGATAATTTTTTATATACCATTATGGCAAACATTAAGTCATTTATTTTACTGTCTATGAATGTTGGGAGAGAGATAACATTAGTGATTTCCAATGATTTTATATCTTTGAATTCTTAGAGTAATCAGGAGGGAGAGATACTCATTCAGCCTAAGTTTTGACAAGAAATTTATTTGAGAAATGGATAATTATAGATCTTATAGATTTGTCCAGGTTTAATGTTAAGGAAGGATGCAAAGAAAATTAAGCTGTCATGGGTACTCAATATGGGTTAGCAAAAATGCTCCATTTTTCACGTATATCACCTCATGTAATCCCCACGGCAACCTTGGGAGTTAGGTATAACTACCTTAATTTTATGGATGTGGAAATTGAGGTAGAGAGAGGTGAAATGACATAAGTTCCTGATCTGTGACACAGCCTAGATTTGATCCCTTGATTTTCTGCCACATAATACCATATTCTTCCACTAATCCCAGGTGCCTGACATCTGCTGACTTTATGCACACAAATAAATCAATGACATGTGAATAGGGATGTTAAGTAGCTGTCATGTCATAGTAGCAGTGACAATGAAATAGAGCACATCCTCGCAAATGACCCCACAATATTTAGCTTCCCAAATTTCCTTTAGTAAAAGTGAGAAAATTACATTTATTGGTATCTATGCAATCACAGACTTAGAGATTTTTTTTACCTTGAAGATATCTTTCCGATCTTTTAATGAAATCCCTTCCTTTTACAAAGGAGAAAAATGATACTCAGGAGGTAAACTGCCTTTTCAAAGTCACAAAGCAGGTAGGAGGATTGGACTTCAGAGTGGCCAAAAACAGTCCTGGTTCTCTTGAAGCTATTCCACATTTCCTATATTCACCAGCCAGTTACAGAATATAGAGGCAATGGGAGGACAACACGCTGTTCTGAGTAGTATTTTCTGACATCCGGTACTTTGAGAAAGAATAACAAGCATATAAAGGCATGCAGCTGGCATTTGAAATATGTGGGGGAACCAAAAGGCATGTATCCCTGGCATTGGACATTGGATGCAGTTTTCCCTTATTCATGAAACATACCAGTAAATAGTAGAATATGTCAAGAGTTCCAGGCCAGGGTCTGACAGAATTGGGAGCAAGCAAAAACCATGACAGGCTTGCTGACTGTTGTGGTTAACACTTCACATTTGTAGAGGCTTTCCAGACTAAGAAAATTGTACATATTCCGGTATTCCACTAAGCACTGCAAAGAAGAATTGCCTACCTACAGTACTCTCTAATATTAATAGTTGGATGAAAGAAATGAGAAAGCTCTGCTATCTCGTCTCTGGGAATGAATGGAACAGGCAATACTACCTGCATTTGGCAGAGGTGGGGAACTGTGGTCAGATAGTGTAGGTGTCCATCAAGCCTCAATTGCTTGTCATGCCTACAGACTCAGTCTCAGTGCATTCTGAGGGGAACTGAGCCCTTTTATGTGGCCACAAATGACGGCATCAGGACTAAGGCAAATCACCTATGAGCAGAGCAGAGCAGAGCAGGAACAATGGTCTCTCAGAGACGTGGTCTCAATCTCTGCTGAAAAAGGTCATTCTATATCTAAGTAAAGATGCAATGAAATCAGTATTTCTTTGTGGAGAGTCTAAAAAAATATATATGTATGCTCAAATATGTGACCACATTGAATGTGAAGGGTGTATCCTGTTACACAGCAAGAAAACACATAATAATGACTTTAAAATTTTTTTAAAATGTTTTTATTTATTTTTGAGACAGAGAGAGACAGAGCATGAGCAGGGGAGGGGCAGAGAGAGAGGGAGACACAGAATCCGAAGCAGGCTCCAGGTTCTGAGCTGTCAGCACAGAGCATGACGCAGGGCTCAAACTCACGGACTGTGTGAGATCATGACCTGAGCTGAAGTCAGACACTTAACTGACTTAGCCACTCAGGCACCCCTGTTATAAAGACTTTTAAGACAACCTGAACTACTGCAACAAAGCTTATGAGTAGCGACTGTAGGTGGGCATTTAAATTTGTCATTGCTGTTTTCGATCTTAGGGACTTCATTTCTAGATCCACATTTTAAGTTATATAACAAAAAATGGGGAGTATGTCATGTTTTATAAAGTGCAGTTGCTTGAGACAGCACTTTTTGAATTAGTATCCGATGTGAATACTAAAGATTTTATACTAAGCCACAAGTACCCTTTTATGTAATATTACAGCAAATTTTAAACAGCCTTTAAACATGCATTTATGATCTCTAGAATTTAATTTCACAGTAATAGCTTACCATGTCGTTTTCTAGTACAATCATTAAAAGGCTTACTTATAAATAATATGATTTGCAATTGTAGACACATAGTCCTCTGACCAAGTACTAGAGTTTTTTAATATTTCTAGTTCACCTTTTTTAAAAAAAATTATTTATTGTTTAGTTTACATCCAAGTTAGTTAGCATATGGTGCAACAATGATTTCAGGAGTAGATTCCTTAATGTCCCTTACCCATTTAGCCCATCCCCCCTCCCACAACCCCTCCAGCAACCCTCCATTTGTTCTCCGTATTTAACAGCCTCTTATGTTTTGTCCCCTCCCTGTTTTAATATTATATTCCTTCCCTTCCCTTATGTTCATCTGTTTTGTATCTTAAATTGCTTATATAAGTGAAGTCATATGATATTTGTCTTTCTCTGACAAATTTTTCTTAGCATAGTACTCTCCAATTCCACCCATGTAGTTGCAAATGGCAAGATTTCATTCTTTCTCATCGCCGAGTATTACTCCATTATATATGTGTGTGTGTGTGTATATATATATATACATGTATATATATGTATGTATGTATATATACATATATATGTATGTATATATATGTATGTATGTATATATACATACATATGTATGTATATGTACATACATATGTATGTATATGTATATATGTATGTATGTATATATACACATATATGTGTGTGTATATATATATACATATATGTATACATACATACATATATATGTATATATACCACATCCTCGTTACCCACTAGTCCCTTGATGGACTTTTGGGCTCTTTCCATACTTTACCTGTTGTTGATAGCGCTGCTGTTGAGATGCATGTGCCCCTTCGAAACAGCACACCTGTATGCCTTGTATAAATACTTGTAGAACAATTGTTGGGTCGTAGGGTAGTTCGATTTTTAATTTTTCGAGAAACCTCCATACTGTTTTCCAGAGTGGCTGCACCAGCTTGCATGCCCACCAACAATGCAAAAGAGATCCTCTTTCTCTGCATCCTCGCCAAAATCTGTTGTTGCCTGAGTTGTTAATGTTAGCCATTCTGACAGGTGTGAGGTTGTATCTCATTGTAGTTTTGATTTGTTATTTCCCTGATGATGAGTGATGAGCATTTTTTCATGTCTCGGTTGGCCATCTGGCTGTCTTCTTTGGAGAAGTGTCTATTCATGTCTTCTGCCCATTTCTTCACTGGATTATTTGTTTTCTGGGTGTTGAGTTTGGTAAGGTCTTTATAGATTTTGGATACTAACCCTTTATTTGATATGTCATTTGCAAATACTCCTCCCATTCCATTGGTTGTCTTTTAGTTTTGCTGATTGTTTCCTGCACTGTGCAGAAGGTTTTTATTTTGATGGGGTCCCAATAGTACATTTTTCCATTTATTTCCCTTGCTCCAGAGATGTTGAGTAAGAAGTTGCTGTGGCTGAGGTCAAAGAGGTTTTTGCCTGCTTTCTCCTCTAGGATTTGATGGCTTCCTGTCTTACATTTAGATCTTTCATCCATTTTGAGTTTATTGTATGGTGTAAGAAAGTGGTTCAGGTTCATTCTGTATGTTGTTGTCCAGTTTTTCCAACACCATTTGCTGAAGAGACTCTCTTTGTTCCATTGGGTATTCTTTCCTGCTTTGTCAAAGATCAGTTGGCCATATGTTTGTGGGTACATTCCATTGATCTATGTGTCTGTTTTTGTACCAGTACCATACTGTCTTGATGATTACAGCTTTGTAATACAGCTTGGAAGTCTGGCATTGTGATGCCTCCAGCGTCAGTTTTATTTTTCAAGATTGCTTTGGCTATTCTGGGTCTTTTCTGGTTCCATACAAATTTTAGGATTGTTTGTTCTAGCTCTGTGAAGAATGCTGGTGTCATTTTGATAGGTATTTCATTGAGTATGTAGATTGCTTTGGGTAGTATCAACATTTTATGAATGTTTGTTCTTCCAATCCAGGAGCATGGGGTATTTTTCCACTTTTTTGTGTCTTCTTCAATTTCTTTCATAAACTTTCTATAGTTTCAGTGTATAGGTTTTTAACCTCTTTATGTTTATTCCTAGGTATTTTAATGGCTTTTGGTGCAACTGTAAATGGGATTGATTCCTTGATTTCTCTTTCTGTTACCTCATGGTTGATGTATAGGAATGCAATCAATTTCTGTGCATTGATTTTATATCCTGTGACTTTGCTGAATTCATGTATCAGTTGTAGCAGTGTTTTGGTGGAATATTTCAGGTTTTCCATATAGAGTGTCATGTTATCTGCAAAGAGTGAAAGTTTGACTTCCTTGCTAATTTGGATGCTTTTATTCCTGTGTTGTCTGACTGCTGAGGCTAAGACTTCCAATAGTATGTTGAATAACAGTGGTGAGAGTGGACATCCTGTCATGTTCCCATCATTGGGGGACAGGGGGAAGCTCTCAGTTTTTCCCATTGTAGATGATATTAGCAGTGGGTCTTTCATATATGGCTTTTATGATCTTGAGGTATGATCCTTCTATCCCTACTTTCTTGAGGGTTTTTTTTTTCAAGAAAGGATGCTGTATTTTGTCAAATGCTTTCTCTGTATTTATTGAGAGGATCATGTGGTTCTTGTCCTTTCTTTTATTGGTGTGATGTATCACATTGATTGATTTGTGGATATTGAACCAGCCCTGTATCCCAGGTATAGATTCCACTTGGTCATGGAGAATAATTCTTTTAATGCATTGTTGGATCCAGTTGGCTAGTATCTTGTTGAGGACTCTGCATCCATGTTCATCAGGGAAATTGGTCTACAGTTCTCCTTTTTAGTGGGGTCTTTGTCTGGTTTTGGAATCAAGGTAATGCTGGCTTCATTGAAAGAGTTTGGAAGTTTTCCTTCCATTTCTATTTTTTGGAACAGCTTCAAGAGAACAGGTGTTAACTCTTCTTTAAATGTTTGGTAGAATTCCCCTGTTAAGTCATCTGGCATTGGACTCTTGTTTTTGGGGAGATTTTTGATTGCTAATTCGATTTCCTTACTGATTATGGGTCTGTTTAAATTTTCTATTTCTTCCCGTTTCAGTTTTTGTAGTGTGTATGTTTCTAGGAATTTGTCCATTTCTTCCATGTTGCCCATTTTATTGGCATGTAATTGCTCATACTGTTCGCTTATTATTGTTTTGCTTTCTGCTGTGTTGGTTGTGATCTCCCCTCTTTCATTCTTGATTTTATTTGGGTCCTTTCCTTTTTCTTTTTGATCAAACTGGCTAGGGGTTTATGAATTTTGTTAATTCTTTCAAAGAACCAGCTCCTGGTTTCATTGATCTGTTCTACCTTTTTTGTTTGTTTTGTTTTGTTTTCTGTTTGTTTTTTGTTTTGTTTTGTTTTGTTTTGTTTGTTTGTTTTTTTGTTTTTTTTTTTTTGTCTTCATAGCATTGATTTCTGTTCTAATCTTTATTATTTCCTATCTTCTGCTGGTTTGGGGTTTTATTTGCTGTTCTTTTTCCAGCTGTTTGAAGTATAAGATTAGGTTATGTACCTGAGACCTTTCTTCCTTCTTTATGAAAGCCTGGATTGCTATTTACTTCCATCTTATGACTGTCTTTGTTACGTCCCAGAGGTTTTGGGCTGTGGTGTTATCATTTTTATTGGCTTCCATGTACTTTTTAATTTCCTCTTTAACTTTTTGGTTAGCCCATTCATTCTTTAGTAGGATGTTAATTAGTCTCCAAGTATTTGTTATCTTTCCAAATGTTTTCTTGTGGTTGGTTTCAGATTTCATAATGTTGTGATCTGAAAATATGTACGCTATGATCTCTATCTTTTTGTACTTGTTGAGAGCCGATTTGTGTGCTAGTATGATTTATTCTAGAGAATGTTCCATGTGCACTGGAGAAGAATGTGTATTCTGCTGTTTTAGGATGAAATGTTGTGAATATATCTGTTAAGTCCATCCCTACCAGTGTGTCATTCAAAACCATTGTTTCCTTGTTGATTTTC
The DNA here is from genome assembly GCF_018350155.1 of Leopardus geoffroyi. NCBI lineage: Eukaryota > Metazoa > Chordata > Mammalia > Carnivora > Felidae > Leopardus > Leopardus geoffroyi. The sequence goes on from NC_059334.1 coordinate 66,188,539, forward strand.
TATTTAGATGATCTGTCCATTGCTATAAGTCGGGTGTTGGAGTCCCCTACTATTATGGTATTATTATCAATGAGTTTATTTATGTTTGTGATTAATTGATTTATATATTTGGGTGGGAATTTTTGGAACATAAATGTTTATAATTGTTAGGTCTTCTTGGTGAATAGACCCATTAATTATGATATACTGCCCTTCTTCATCTCTTGTTACAGTTTTTATTTTAAAATATAGATTGTCTGGGGCGCCTGGGTGGCTTGGTTGGTTAAGCGCCCCACTTTAGCTCAGGTCATGAACTCTCAGTTTTTGAGTTTGAGCCCTGCGTCGGGCTCTGTGCTAACAGCTCAGAGCCTGGAGCCTGCTTCAATTTCTATGTCTCCTCTTCTCTCTGCCCCTCCCATGCTCATGCTCTGTCTCTCTCTGTCTCTCAATAATAAATAAACATTAAAAAATTAAAATAAATAAAATAACATCTAGATTGTCTGATGTGCGTATGGCTACTCCGGCCTTCTTTTGGTGACCATTAGCATAATAGATGGTTCTCCATCCCCTTACTTCCAATCTGAAGGTGACTTTAGGTCTAAAATGGGTCTCTTGTAAACAGCGTATAGATAAATCTTGTTTTCTTATTCATTCTGTTACCCTAAGTCTTTTGATTGGAGCGTTTAGACCATTGATGTTTAAAGTGAGTATTGAAAGATATGAATTTACTGCCATTATGTTGCCTGGAGACTTGGAGTTTCTGGTAGTGTTCTCTGGCCCTTTCTAGTCTTTGTTGCTTTGGGCCTTTTTTTTTTTTTTTTTGTCCTTTCTCCCCTCAGAGAGTCCCCTTAAAGTTTCTTGCAGGGCTGGTTTAGTGGTCACAAACTCCTTTAATTATTGTTTGTCTGGGAAGCTTTTTATCTCTCCTTCTATTTTGAATGACAGTCTCACTGGATAAAGAATTCTTGGCTGCATATTATATCCTGCCATTCTTTTCTGGCCGGCCAAATTTTCTGTGGATAAGTCTGCTGCAAACCTGATCTGTCTTCCCTGGTAGTTTAAGGACTTTTTTTCCCCTTGCTGCTTTCATGATTCTTTCTTTGCCTGAGTATTTTGTGAATTTGACTATGATATGCCTTGTTGATGGTCAATTTTTGTTTAATCTAATGGGAGTCCTTTGTGTTTCCTGGATTTGGGTGTCTGTGTCTTTCCCCAGGTTAGGAAAGTTTTCTGCTATGATTTGCTCACATAACTGTTTTACCCCTTTTTCTCTCTCTTCATCTTCTGGGACCCCTATGATTCTGATGCTATTCCTTTTTTTTTTTTTAATTTTTTTTTTTCAACGTTTATTTATTTTTGGGACAGAGAGAGACAGAGCATGACCGGGGGAGGGGCAGAGAGAGAGAGGGAGACACAGAATCGGAAACAGGCTCCAGGCTCTGAGCCATCAGCCCAGAGCCTGACGCGGGGCTCGAACTCCCAGACCGCGAGATCGTGACCTGGCTGAAGTCGGACGCTTAACCGACTGCGCCACCCAGGCGCCCCTGATGCTATTCCTTTTTAATGAGTCACTGAGTTCTATAATTTTTATTTCATGCTCTTTTGCCTTAGTCTCCTTCTTTTTGTCTGCTTCATTATTCTCCATAAGTTTGTCCTCTATATCTCTGATTTACTGCTCTACCTCATCCATCCTTGCTGCTGTGGCATCAATTTGAAATTGCAGCTCAGTTATAACATTTTTTATTTCATCCTGACTAGCTTTTACTTCTTTTATCTTTGCAGAAAGGGATTCTAACCTATTTTCACCCTACGTAGTATTCTTATTATTGTGATTCTAAATTCTGGTTTTGACATCTTACTTGTATCTCTGTTGATCAAGTCCTTGGCTGTCATTTCTTCCGGTTCTTTCTTTTGGGGTGAATTCCTTCATTTTGTCATTCTGGAGGATGAGAAAGAGTTAATAAAGTAAAAAAAAAATTAAAATATGAAAACCACACACAGACATTAAATAAAGGATGCTAGATCCTAGGTGTGTTTTGGTCTGGTTGTTGAAAGAAGCTTGATAGGTTAGAGAAAAAAGGGAAAGATAAGAAAAGAAAGAAAAAAGAAAAAAAGGAAAACATTTGAATATTTGAAAAAATGAATACAATAAAATAGACTAAAGTGAAATGATGAAAGTAAAATAGAATTTTAAAAAAATTACAAAAATTAAAAATATAGAAAAAATAAAAAATCTTTTTAATAAAAAAGGAAAATAAGAATAGATTTTTTTCTCTTTCTATATTTAAGAATAAGAAAAGCAAAACAAAAATTGAGTAAAAGCACCAGCGAACAGAATGAAATACGATAGATATTACACCTGGTTTCCCTGCTACCCAGTCTCTAGTATTGGAACTCTATCTCTCCATGACTGGGAATCAAGCACCACTGCTTTGTCTCCAGCTTCTGTCCACTCTCTGCTTCTACACTGTCTGTAACTAAGCCATCAGGCTGCCTGGTGGCACCTCTCTCCTGAGTTTTATCCCAAATGGCATTGTTTCCCAACCTGTCACTTCTGAGGGACTGTGGTTTTGACCCCCCTCAGACCTTCCGGGGGAGGATCTCACTGAGCAATGGCCAGGTGCCAGCCCACACCCAGGAACACTAGTGAGACTGCACTGCTGCCAATGCCCAGAGACTGCAGCTGGGTGCCATCCTGCCCCAGAAAACCTTCACAGGATCTTGTAACAGCAGCATTTCAGGGATTATGGAAAATCACAACACACATCTGACACCAGCCTTCCCCCTTAACGTCCTTGTTCTAATACCAGTGAATGTGGTTGTTCTCTGGGGTGCACTGGGACCTTTGCCCGTGGGAAGGCACACAGCCTCTACCAAATGTCCTCCCAGCAGGGTAACTGCCTCTCCCCGTGTGGCCCGAGGACCTGTTGGATGAACCTCACTATTTGTCCTGGGGATTCACCCTTCCCACCAGAGCACCACCACATATCGAGCTGTGGAGTTTCATCCTGTATGCCTGCCCCCCCTCCCATTTATAGAGTCTTAATGGAATTTAAACCCTCTCCTTTCTCTTTTCTCCCTTTTTTGTCCAGTCTCTGTGGCTGGTTCTACTTTTCCACTTTCTCTCCAGCTGTTTGGGGGGGGGGTGTGCTTTTCTCATATTCTCCCCCATCTCCATCCTCTCTCCACAAGCAAAAACAGCTCCTTGCCCTCCTTGGCTTCTCTCTCCCCCAGTTCACCTCTCTGTGCTGTGTTCCTGCCAAATTCTATGGTTTAGGTTGCGCAGATTGTTGTATTAATCCTCAGATTAGTTTTCTAGGTGTGCAGGATTATTTAGTGTTGGTATGGCTGCATTTCAGGGATGAGAGACACACAAAAAACTTCTATGCTGTTCCACCATCTTGACCCCTCCCCGTTAGTCCACTTTTTAAACTTATTTTTTAAATCTGATTTGATGTGATAAACCTTATTTATAAGCAAAAGCCCATAGTGTTTTGCATTGTGCATTCCAGAGCAAAATGGCCCATGCTGAAATATTGGCTTTTCTCCATTATAACTGTTCAAACTTGGATTGCTTTCTTCCCTGTTTGCTCATGTGTGAAATGGGGTAATAACAACAACTTCCTTGCAGAATTAATATAAAGATCAAAAGAAAATTTAAATAAAGATCAGGGCCTTGAGCATTATTAGTGCTTGATGCATTCTGTTTTTATTAGCATTCCAAGCTAACAATGACTGAGGTAATTTCATAATAATGTGTCTTGCCCAAAATTGTTTGTTAGTTTTGCTTTGTGTAGAAAAAAGTAACTGAGTTAGTGTGATGATTGGAGATAATTTGTTAACTCTCAAAGGTTAATTTTCTTTTTTATGAAAGAAAACTACCAGGGAAGTGCCTCACTATAAATGTTTGTATCTTTGTTATTAAAGAATAAATAAAAGAAAGTCACCAGTGCTTTGGCCCTGTCATAGAAGAAGCAGAATTATTTCCTTGGGCTTTCTCCAAGTTTTGCTGTATGCCTCAGGGTTAAGGGTCAGTGACCATAGCAACCCCAAGTTTATTTCTGCGATTCCTCTAGTAATGCTCTTCATTGAAGGTGTCCAAAGAATCATTTATTATCATTAGGGCTACTTAATACATGTGAAAAGATACCCAGAGAGGACAAAGTTTAGCAAAGTCTCAAAGCATATTAATGGCAAGATTGGGTTAGGAACCCTTGACTAACACAGAAAATATAGATGTCCTTCTATTATCCTTGGATTGAGGAGAAAGATGAGTAGTCAAATATATCTGAAACAAACCTCTTTATTGCTTGCTAAGAAAAAGGCAAGTTTGGTTGCAGAGCTCAGTCATTTAGAAGAAAGCAAGGAACCAGCCATATATATATTTTTTTGGGGGGGAAGTGATAATGGGAGCTAGGAGACTGGCTGACTTCCAGAAGCAGGGAAATTAGGGTGAGATAAGGTAATGTAGTTTAGGACTGGAGCCTATCTTTAATAAAAATTGTATTTTCTTCAGTATGTTGTTCATTAATTTCACTTGTTTCAGATAATGCATTATAATGTTGTCTTAATTACTGAGTTATTTGTTACCTCTTTAAATTCTGTCTCTGAAATGAGTGCTTGACTCATCTCACCCTAGTTCCACACTATTTAAAGCATGCATACAGAGGAGGGGCTGCCATTGATTGAGAGGGGTGGGTTCACATCCAGTGCTGTGGACGTTTGGGACTAGGAACAATGAATAGTTGGTATGCTTTTTCTTGATCTTAGAGAATTGTAGCATTTCATTCTTATTATGTTACAATTACCCTTCAAATCTGAATGGTTACCTACTCCTATGTTTGAATATTTCAGGCAAGGTATTAGAAAGCTGAGGAGGAGGGGTGTGAGGGTGGCTCAGTCGGTTAAGCATTCAACTCTTGGTTTTGGCTCACGTCATGGTCCCATGGTTTGTGGGATTGAACCTTGTGTTGGGCTCTGTGCTGACAGCATGGGGCCTTCTTGGGGTTCTCTCTCTCCCTTTCTCTCTACCCCTCCCCTGCTCACACTGTCTTTCTCTAGATAAATAAATAAACATTAAACAAAAAGCTGATAAGGAACAAAAAGTTGTAATACCTCTTCCATTCTGCTCAATCTATTCTAAACCTTCCCTGCTTGCTGTATACACTAGACTTACTCCTCCATCTCCTCCTTTTTGAGAAGGTACCTCTTCTGTCTCTGTGTGCAGTCTATCTATGTCTACAATGTCCATAAGGTCTTTCTTCCAATGTCAAAGGCATTGAAACCTACACTTCTGTCACTAAGGTTGTTAATTCCATGCTTTCATTTTCTCTTGTTAATTTTTTCTCTTTCAGCTATACTTTGGCTTCCAGTACAGTGCCAGAAGTCTCTCTACTATTAAAATGACATTAAATAAAAACCTATGCATCTAGTTCTTAACCTCTTTTTTTTACCTTCTAAATTTATGTGAACAGTCATTTTCACATATTCTATGTCTCACCTGTAAATCTTTCCATGGTGCATAGTTGTCGGTTTTCCCGTCACCACCCACACTACCAATTTCCCTTCACTTACAAGTATAACTGATAACCACAAGTAAAATCTCAAGTTACTTGAGCTTTGTAGATTCTTTTCTTTTAAGGTTTATTAGTTTATTTTGAGAAAGAGAGCAGGGAAAGGGGGTGCAGAGGGAGAGAGAGAAAGAATCCCAAGCAGGTCTGCACTGTCAGAATGGAGCTAGACTCAGGGCTCCAACTCACAGACTGTAAGGTCATGACCTGAGATGAAATCAAGAATCAGATGCTCAACTGAATGAGCCACCCAGGCACATCTGTAGATTTTTTTGTAAATTTGATCCCATTGACCATTTAATCTTTGAAACACTCTTTTTCCCTTGTCTTCTGTGGCCATCTGGATCTTATCCTGCTTCCCTAGATGTTCCTCTTTTCTTTTCTTCACTTTTTACTTCTTTGCTAATCCTTTATTCATTCATTTATTTATTTTTAAAAATTTCCTGCCCTAAACAGTATCCCTGGATAATATTTAATGTGATAATCACTTAGAATGCGATCGTGCTAATGACTCACAGGCTTACCTCACCAGACAAACATTTCCCTGGTGAATCACGCTCATACTCAGTTCTATATTTTCACAGAAAACACAGGAGGAAAACTATGAGCTCCTTCTTAAATTTGATGAATTATTTGATTATCTAGTTTGAATCATCTTAGTTAAGATTATCATTATTGAAAATAACCCTTATCTTTTTTTGTTTACCATTATTTTTCACAACTAGGTATCCATTAAGCATTATTAATAGTCATTGCCATTTTTCTTTCTGTCTCTGCTGTCATCACTTCTTACTTGGTCTATTTAAATAGTCTGTAGAGTAGGTTTGTGACTCCAGCTCCTCTACTCTTTCACTCAATCCTCCAGAGATCCAACAAACAGGCATTTATTTATTTATTTATTTATTTATTTATTTATTTTTAAACTTTATTTATTTTTAGAGAGAGAGAAAGAGTGAGAGACAGATAGTACAAGTAGGGGAAGGGCAGAGAGAAAGGGAGAGAGACAGAATCCCAGGTAGGCTCAGCACTGTCAGTGCAGAGCCCAATGCGGGGTTCAAACTCACGAATCATGAGATCATGATCTGAACTTCAGTCAGATGCTTAATGGGCTGAGCTACCCAGGCGCCCAATAAGTATTCTTTTAAAATGCAAATTTAATCACTTTGTTGCTATATAGTATATATATTATATGACATACTAAATCAACAAATTTAATTGAATATATTAAATAATATAATATAAATAATAAATATAATATATATGTTTCCCCAGAGGTATCCTCTACTCTGATTTTAATCACTTTAAATTACATTTTTCTTGGAAATTATCTATAGAATCTCACAGCATTTACTCTTGTGTCTATATTCCCTCACTGAAAATAATATTTGTGACATCCATTTACATTATTGTTTATGTAGAACTAGTTCATCCTACCAATGGATAAAACACTGTCCTATGTATGATCTTGGTTGAAATAACTGTTTCTTTTCTGCTCTTTCCACATTAACCAAAGCATTCATTATTTCATTGTTTGCCAGTTTATATCTTTTATTCTTTTTCATTTTTGAGATCAAGATTTAGTTTTTTGATGGTTACCTGACAATAAGCAACGAATTGATGCAAACATCTGTTGCTCATATCTCAGTGAAGATAGACATTACCACCTCTACCTGTTGAAACTAACCAAAATTTAGTCGTTTTTTTCAATCATAGACTCTTTTCTCAAATCACAGAGAAACATGCTACATTCTTTGACCTGGTGGGTAAATAGAACCATTTAAGAAGACTAAGGGTCAGAGGAAGGTACAGAGTGAGCAGAAAGAATATATCCAGTTATTGGGTGATGAAGTGAAGTGAAGGATTAATTACTTCATCCAAAAGGCACACAATTCATAGGAACTGTGAATTCCTATGTGAATGTGAATTCTCTGTGAATGGAAAATAAAATACTTTCAAATAAATAAGGCTCTATCTTTTTTTCTGAGCCCTTCATTGAAATACTACCTATATTTATGTGTGTAGTTTTGAAACAGAACATGTAGAGGACTTTGAAGAAGGAAAGTGTAACTGGCACATACAATTTGTCACCTGAATGGTTTTTAAAGAATGAAGCCCCCCAAATGCTTGAGAAGGGCAAGTATCTAGAAGGGGAAGAGTAAAAGGCCATCGAGTCCAAGCTGGATTTAGGTTGGACTTACTCTCCCTCTGAGCAAACCTCTCCTCTTCCTGAACCTTAGTTTTTTCATATGTTAATAAAGTTAATAATAAGACATGCCACACAGGATTGTCCTGAAGTTTAAATGATAGAGTGTTTGGGAAAGTGCTCCAGAAACTAAAAGTTACATTTAATTAGTCTGCTGATTCATGAAACCATAGTGGGATTTTTATTAAAAGTTCAGGGCATTTTAAGAATGTATTTTCTTTCTGATATCACAGTGAAAAACCATGACACTATAGTACTAGAGGCATAGTTGTATTGTAAACTGAAATGCATATAGTTTACATAATTTGGGTTAGGAAAATTTTCTGGGATGTTCTTCTAGGTGGGTGTGTGCCATAATCAAAATCATAGTCATAGTAATAGAAGCAGGTAGTAGTAGGAGTAGTGACACTATAAGTATTAAATGGATAAGAGAGAAATCATCTCAGTCTCTAATGCAAAACATACTAATTTACGTTAATTACACATTTGGCTGACAAAATTGATACATAGACATTGTAGGAAGTGACTTATAATCAGACATATTTATCATAAGATGTTGTCAGGACTTATTGCCCATTCCCATGCAATTTTTCTTTCTTTGATCTGTGATTCTCTTCCTGAATCAGAAAGAGAAGGAGAATTAGGGCCCACATTCCGAAACACAGAGTTCAGATTTTCATTCATGAGATTGGACTACTTCTTCATAGTTGATGATTTTCCTTAGTGGCTCAATCCTTCTTTTGTTCCAATTCTTGATAAATTTGGCATCAGAAAAGTGAAGAATCTTGTTTTTATTATTGCTGATTTGTATCAGCTGATTTCAGTAGAAAGTACAGAATTCAGCTTAGGAGAAAAAACAAACGGCAGAAAAAAAAATCCTTTTATTACCTTTTTGTCTTTGTAATTCTATTGTAGTTGAAAGGAGGGAATTCCTGACAGCACATTCACCCTGACTTTATCTGGTTGAGTTTTAAATAAGTCATGTGATTGGTCTCATACTATAGCTCCTGGGAACTTGTTCTGTCACGTAATAGAACTGAAGAGTAGGAAGTTCTTCTTCATATAATATTCCTGGATTCAATTCTTGAGGAAATCTTCTCTGTACAATTTCACCTCTGTAAAGAAATCAATGGGAGTCAAAACCAGAAAGAAAAAAAAAAAGCACTCAGCAGATGGATGAAGAAAGAGGGTTTGTGAGATACAATGGGGGAAGCAATACTGAGACAGTACATTCTAGGCAAGGAGGTGGGTACAAGTCTACATCAAAAGAAAGGAATATATATATACATATATATATGTATGTGTATATATATATATACGTATATATATATATATACGTGTATATATATATACACATACATATATATATATATATATATATATATATATATATATATTCTCCAAATGAATCTTAGAAAGCAGCACTATCAGTGCAATCAATAAAAATTTTTCTCCCTTATGCTGGTACTCTCTTAGCTAAAAGGATTCTCCAGACGGTGACTTTAGTAACATCCAGGGGTGCGTTTAGTTTTCAGATTGTAAACTTCAAATTAATATTGAATCCATTTAAAACCCACGTCTTTCCAGGTTGACAGGTATAACATGACAAACTGTGATTGATGAGGAGTCTGTGTTAGGAGTGGGTAAAACTCTTCTTCACGTTAAAAAAAAAATCAGTGTTTATTTATTTTTTTTGAGAGACAGAGCATGAGTGGGAAAGGGGCAGAGATAGAGGAAGACACAGAATCCAAAGCAGGCTCCCGGCTCCAAGCTGTCAGCACAGATCCTGACGTGGGGCTCAAACTCACGAGCCATGAGATCATGACCTGGGCCGAAGTTGGGCGCTTAACCGACTGAGACACCCAGGAGCTCCTCTCTTCTTCAGGTTTTAAGAGAACTATTACATTCTCACTGACACCCACTCATCCCCATCTTTCTTGTCACATTTCCATGACGATCTTCTTTGAACCTTAAGTCCTCAAAACAATGGATTTTAGGGGTGCCTGGGTGGCTCAGTTAAGCATCCAATTTCGGCTTAGGTCATGATCTCAAGCCCTGAAATGGGCTGTCTGCTGTCAGCACAGAGCCCTCTTCAAATCCTCTGTCTCTCTCTCTTTCTCTGCCCCTCCCCTGCTCAGGCTCCCTCTCTCTCAAAACTAAATAAACATAAAACACACACACACACACACACACACACACACACACACACACACACACACACAATGGACTTTAAAATGTAATAACACAAGAGCAGACATTCAAGCCATAGCTCTATGGAACCAGCTTCTTTTCTACCCTGCCTGTTCAATAATCAAGGTCAGTTTCTCTTGATGAGTGTTATAAAAGCATCAGGTAAAATTCTTAGGGTACTTTTGGGAAAGACATCTAAAAGAAGAGAGATTCACAGTATTATTTCATTCACATGCTTCAATTAGGCATGTTTAATTCAAAGGTAAGCCATGCTATATTTTATATACATGTAATGCTAAAATTGCCAGAGCCCAGATCTACTGGGTCACATTGCTTTTGGGATAAAACTCAAAATTGTCAATATGATGAACAAGACACTGCATGACCTGGCCCTTGTCTGTCTCTCCACATTCACTTCTAACCAGTCTTCTCTGCTTTCTGGCCACACTGGATATTCTGAAGTTCTTTAAGTGTGCCATGCCACCTCCTGCTTCAGAGGTCTCCACATGCTACCATTCTTCACTGGATTTTTCTGACTCCTCTTCTGCCCTATTTCATCCTCTTTCTTTCCCGCTTACTTTTGGGAGCATTGTGTAGATTTCACATTCTCAGGAAAACCTTCCTCGAATAACAATCACTCTCACAGTAGGTCATTTATTTTGTTTTAAGTTTCCATTATGACCCAGCACTTTTCTTCTAAAATATTTATAAGCACATACTCACACTAGTAAATATATAAATAGATTCCTCCATAAAATGTAAGGACAGAGACCTTTTGTTCATTATCCTACCCTTTGTTCCTGTTCTGTGCCTACTTTATTTTGGACTCCTGCATGCTTTGGTTGAATAAGTAACTGTGCATGTTACAGCTTATAATAAAAGGAGTGCCTATTTATAGCAAGGAGTGATGTATCTGGGAATAGCTAAATAGAACCATTAACAAATACTTTCATTAAAATAAGTAAACAGGGGTGCCTGTGTGGCTCAGTCAGTTAAGCAACTGGCTCTTCATTGTGGCTCAGGTCATGATCTCAGGGTTCATGGATTTGACCCCTCACCAGGCTCTGAGCTGAGAGTGAGGAGCCTGCTTGGGATTCTCTGTCTCCCTCTTTCTCTGCTCCTCCTTGGCTTGTGTTCTCTCTCTCTCGCTCTCAAAATAAATTAATATTTTTTAAATAAAATAAGTCAACAAAGCCTTTCACAAATATAAACTAATTTGTTGCTCACTAGAGTCATCAAAGCAATGATCCTAAAGACAAATGCACATGCTTCCTTCCACACTGCTGAAACAACCCTACATAATGATTTCACTTCTCATCAACATTCTTCCCATTTACACTCCAAGGTTTTCTCAAGTGCCTTTTTCCCACAGCGGTTAGTGGACTATTTAATAATGCTAACAGTACCACTTAAGGATAACAACTACAGCGTATGTCTTGGAAAATTTAAAAGGTTCCCAGAGTACTTTTATCTCGTGTTGTGGATAGATAACTGTGATATTTAAATCCAACTTGACAAGTGCACTATAAGAGTGAAGAGATTCTCTGGTATTTCACAGATAAGCAAAAATCATGTATCATTCAGGAACTGTTTCATTCAAAGGGGTGAGCAAAAGGAAAAGTAGAAATTCCAGTGGTTTATGCACAAATAAACAATACCTGTTTTGGGGGAAAACATGACTGTTCCAGAGGCATTATTAGGGTAAAAAGACATTAAAATATGGAGTAGGGGGAGCGAATAGATGGAGATAAGGTGTCCCAGAGGAAGACCAAAGGGCTTAGAATGTATGTAAGTGGAAGCATAGCTATTGTTATGTTGAGTTGAAGAAGAGCTTCTTGGGCAGACATTTGAACATTCAGAAAGGTAGAGCTAAGAATAGGAACTTATAGCTGCAATTTTTTAAATGCCCTAAATCGGAATCTGAAGTTTACCAGAGGCTAAAGGACATATACTTCAAACTGAAATGCCAAGACCAAATGGGCGAAGAGAAGGATTCAAGAAGTGGGTACCAGTGGGAATGTGCTAACTGAGCCTAGTCCATGAAGTCTTTCTCCATTCCCCGCCAACTACACAGTCTCTTCACTTGGATTCCTCCTGTACTCGCTGTTTCATTTAGATGGTAACGAGGTTTTGGTACTTCAGGTGATCCTTATCTTGAGAGGGTAGTCTGCCTCATCTATCCAGTAAGGTCAAGGAGACCAGTGTCAATGAAACCATGGCCCACCTTCCATTATTTTCTTGGCCAACACAGTACATGCCACAAAACAGTGCCTATAAAGTCATAAGTTTTGAAAGTCTCACTGTACCCCAAAGACACAGTCATTATTTTCAAATGCAGCTTAAGAAATCTGCTCCTGATAAAGCCTTGGTTCTAGTGTTGGACACCCAACAGAACAGTGATTTTCAGATCTAGCTGTCTGATGCAGATGCTCTCTGGTGGAATATCCTAGCAATCACAACATGTTTCTCTTGGAATTACAACGGATAAGTTCTCTTTCTTTTTTTCTTCTCTCTGCTTTGAGAGACCCAGAGTCTGGGTCTTAACAGTGCAAGTGATCCCAATTTATCCACTAGTATGCATTTAATTAAGCTTGTTTCTAGGTTACTCCCTTGGTTGACTGATAGGTATTCCTGGATGCTAGCCTATATGAGTTCTGAGATGGCCTGTAGTGGACTCTTCAAAATAATTGTTTTTTAGAAGCAGTGGGACCAATGGATTTGTTCACTTTGTCTAAAATAAACTCATGATCACCCTTGTTCTAGCCTCCTACTTATGAGACTTGAAATTTAATGTTTAGGTACATAATCTGGAGCTAAAATGAAGTGACCAAACTAGATCCTTAATTCACTTATGTTAATTCAATAATTTTAGGAACTCAACCCAGAAAAATTCATAACATTTTCTTTATTCCTTTTTTTTGAGTATATTTGACACACAATGTTACATTAGTTTTGGGTTTATAACGTAGTGATTCAGCTTCTCCATACTTTATGTTATGCTCACCACAAATATAGCTTCTATCTGCCATCATACAACACTATTACAATACCATTGACTATATTTTCTGTGTTGTATCTTTCATCCCTGTGACTGATTTATTTCTGTATTTGGAGGCCTGTATTTCCCACGTCTCTTTACCCATTTTGCCCATCTTCCCACACCCCTTACTCTGGCAACCATAATTTGTTCTCTGTATTTATAGGTCTGATACTGATTTTTTTTTTGTTTATTCATTTGTTTTGTTTTTAAAATTCGACATATAAGTGAAGTCATTTGGTATTTTTCTATGTCTGACTTATTTCATTTAGCATGATACTCTCTAGATCCATCCCTGTCATTGCAAATGGCAAGATCTCATCATTTTTATGACTGAATAATATTCCAAATATATACCACAGCATTTTTATCCATTCATCTATCTTGATGTAAAAAACAAAATAACATTTTAAGTTTTATCCCTTAGGTTAGATGCCAGAACAAAAGGTAAATTGGAATTAATTCTGTATCTATTAAATTTTGCTTTTGTAACCAAATTTCCTAGAACAGAGTATGTTTAAACAACAGCTCTTTATGTTGGTGTGGATTACACATTTGGGCTCCACTCGGTTGGCTATCCTACTTATTGGGTCCTGGCTTAGCTATTTTTGGATGAGAACTTGGCTAGGATGTACAGGATATTTGTAATACCTGGGCTGAGAATTATTTCTCTCTACATCTCTGTTATCTACTAGTAGATGAATGTCTTCTATCTTAGTGGCAAGATTCCAAGACATATCAAGGAATGATAGGTAAGAAAAATGAAATGTTGCCTCAGTTTTTGTAGTAGGGATCATTCCATGGTACTTTAGCTTCCAGTGCACAATCTCTTTTTAAGTCTCTGCATGAATCAGATTTCTATGGTCTCAGTGGCCACAGCAAACCATATCCCTGAGTTGAGAGCCACTATGACAAGGGACTACCCAAGGACATGGGCAGAGGGAGGAATCAACAAATTGTGTGTCTTTACTGAAACAGTTTATCAGAGATTCTACTTTTAGTTGTCACTGCCTCACTTACTTTACTGAACTATGTCACTCTATCTTTTGAGGGCTTTGATGAACCAGTTCTAATACCTTTTCTAATTTAAAATTCTATAAACACATGAATCAAAAACCTCAAAGCCTGAAGGGAAATATGTTTGCTATAGTATAGTGAATATTTGTATATGAATGAAATATAGATAAATAGAACAAGGAATACCATTATGCAATGTGCTTAATTTTTACCCATAAAAATTAATCTTCACCAATGGGGCATTCATATGCAATGTTACTTTATAAATCAAAGATAATAGTAATCACAAAAAGAGGTGTTTAACACTATGGATGAGTCAAACACTATGCTAATTTTTTTCCCATGGTGACTTTTTAGGATCCTTACAACATATCTAAGAAGTAGGCTTTATTACCTCATCTTTGGGAGGTAAATAAATGAAGGCATAGAGAGAGTAAGGTGACAGGACTTGTAAGTTGTGTTTTTATATTCAAACTCATATCTTTCTAAGTTTAAAGCCACTATTCCTTTACTCCATCTGGAATGAACTAAACAAAGCAGTTGTATTTTCAATTACCAATAATCGTGCCTCGGATAAACTGCATTGGCTATGATACTGCCACTGCGCAAAGCTAAAGCAGTTGTATTTTCAATGGACATTAATTGAGGAGATTTTTGCAAATACCAGAATGATGTATGAAAACAGTGCAGTATTGATTTTCTTTTCCTGTGGTACTTCTATTTTATTATTTTTATAACATTATTGATTTCATTTAATCTGTCATTGTGATGAGAAAAACTAATCATCACATGATCAGCAGGGTCTATGATATTATATGAAACTTCATTCCTCCTCTGCTTGGGCAAATATAATAGGATTGACCTTCTGACATTCAGACCAAGAAAAAGGAATTTCCTGTGAATAGTGAAGTGTCTCTTATAGGAATAAAAGCCTATAAAATGGATATCAAAATAAAAGATTCTGGGATTCTACAGACAGTACACTCTCCACTGTCCCCCACCACACACACATAGACACACATAGGTTCATTAGTCAGTACCCTTGAGCTGGCACTGACTTCATGATTTTTTTTTTTTTTTGTGAATGTTGCCTATTCATTTTATTTCAAACAAATTCCCTCATGATTCTTCACAAAGTCAAAATAAACTCGAGCTCCCAAATGCAGTTTAAGGTCCCAGCATGTAATTCTCTGCTGCTCTTCTCCATGTAGCATGCAGCTTTCTTACACTTCTCACGAGGGTCTTCCTAATCTCCAGTATCTCCCAAATACATGATAATTTCAGAATTCTGTAAGCTGCTTTTAACAATTCTTGGTATACGATATATTTTTTAATATTTTTTTGAGGGGGTGGGGCAGAGAGAGAGGGAGACACAGAATCCGAAGCAGGCTCCAGGCTCTGAGTCATCAGCACACAGATGGGATCATGACCTGAGCCGAAGTTGGATGCTTAACTGACTGAGCCACCTAGGCACCCCATTATACAATATTTGAACACAGGAAGACATATAAGTAGGCTGTGCATTCGGTGGTCAGCGCAAATAATAAGACATGGATTAGAATGAAGGCATGTTATGTACTCCTCTCTCTCATTTCCTCATCAGATGTAACTATTACTGTCCCAACTTTAGTGTTTATTGTCATTTAACTTTTTTTCCCCACTTTCTTTTTTTTTTTATTATATGAAATTTATTGTCAAATTGGTTTCCATACAACACCCAGTGCTCATCCCAAAAGGTGCCCTCCTCAATACCCATCACCCACCCTCCCCTCGCTCCCACCCCCCATCAACCCTCAGTTTGTTCTCAGTTTTTAACAGTCTCTTATGCTTTGGCTCTCTCCCACTCTAACCTCTTTTTTTTTTCTTTTTTCCTCCCCATCCCCCATGGGTTGACTTCATGATTTTTGTACATGGGTTAGAATGTTCCGAAAGTACACAGTGTGCTCTGCCTGACTAAGACTAAATAGAACCACCATCATTTAAGTGAAGGCAATTTTGGGGGCCATTTTATATATGGCATTAAATTATTTGGTTTAGTGTGATGGCCAGTGATTGATTCCCTAACCCACTTAACTAGGAAGTTTTCATGTAAGGATGTATATCATGAAGTGATTCAGTCAGCTACAACAACAGGCTGCAGTGTTTTTATAGACATGGTCATTGCTACTTATAAAACCCGTTGAAATCTATATAGTAAATTGCCTTTGCTTTCTGTTCATTCTATGACTTAGTCTTATTTTTTTCACATATATAAGCAAGAAAAATCCATTAATCCTGAAACAAATATGGTGGAACTGGACTCAGAAAGACTATACTTAGTGAATGCTTAACTAATTGTTCATGCTGCCTATAGAGTGTGCAGTTTGAGGTGTTTTCTTTTTCTAGTAACAGAGTGGTGTTATCTTTAATAATTTACTCACTCTTCACTTGCTATTGTGTGGAAGACACCAATTCCGCCTGACAGTAGCATCACTGAGAGCCTTTCTCCATAGTTTTAGAAGTAGCAGAGACCAACAAAATCATGTAGTCTGTTTTCTAAATACCTGGGGCCAGAAAGCTAGTCTTCATGAGATAGCATTGATGCCTTTGGCCTCAGTAACATCCAGGCCTTTACATCAGGTGGGCACATTTGGTTTCAAGTTATAATAAATTACTTGAGTGAATTTAAGATTAAAAAATTGTAATATATGACAAAGATATAGATGTTTCTCTCAGAGACAAAGGTGCTTTGGTCTTCTCTCTTAAAATTGCCTCTCTTTACCAAAACCTTATTGTGGAATGAGTTCTGGTATAGCTGTACAGATGGTATTGACATGGGCAGATTATTAGTCTCCATTCCCAAGGAAAGGACTGTGATTGACCCAGTTTGGGTCTAACACAACGGTGAGTTAATTCTTTAGTCTCAATTTTACCACTACCATGTAATATTTTCACAGTCTCCCCATTGCCATGGCCATAGGGTTGGCACAATATACATCTCTCCTGCAACGGAGTTTGAGCTTTGCCAGGTGACTTGGCTTCACTAGTGGAATACTAGAAGTTTTGACACAGGTAGTGCGTTGAAATGTGTATGCATGTGTGGGCTCTTTCTCTTTGATCTAACGATCCGCCATGAGAAGAGTATGTACCATGCAGCTATTGCACTTTTAAATGAGGTCTCTGAACAAACATATCTGGAGTAGGCATGAACTGAAACAGCAGCCTGAAACTAAGGCCAGTAGAGATCAGTTAAATGCCAGTTAACTTACAGTCCCATGAACATAATAATGCTGTTTTAAATTTGGGGAGCTTCTTATGCCACAGTATTGTCATAACAATTGACCAATAGAGAAATCAATACTGACAGTTGTATGCTGCCATAAGGAACTTAAAATGCATTGCACTGACACAGAGAAAGACCGACAGGTGGCAATAAAACTATTACAGGAGATTAGAAAAATATCAACATATTTGCAACAAAGCAAAGACAGAAATGTACCTGATAGACATAAAGCATTGTATGACAGAATTTCAAGGCAAAATATTGAAAAGGTAAGCTGTTAGAAACTACATTTGATAAGGTTCACTGAGGAAGAAATAAGCTCAGTAGAGTACCTCTGGCTTACAAAAACTATTGAAAAGAGATATAGAGAGCCCTGAATTATGAGGACTGCAATGTGGTAAAATGAAACTGTTACCAGACAGTTAAAAGCTATGGACATTTAAAAGCTATGGACTTTAGAATCAAAAACAAATCCATACAATTTCTTACTTGGATTTCTGAAGATAGATGCTGCTTACTCTGATTTTTATTTTAATGCCATTATATATTATTTTTAAAGTGTATTTACTTATTTTGAGAAAGAGAAGAGAGAGAGAGAGAGAGAGAAAGAGAATCCCAAGAAGGCTCCACACTGTCAGTGCAGAGCCCATTGTGGGGCTCCATCCCATGAACCAAACTGTGAGATCAAGACCTGAGCCAAAACTAAGAGTTGGATGCTTAACTGACCGAGCCACCCAGATGCCCTAAAGCCATATATTTTTAAGCAAATATAATATGTATTAATTTTAGACTCATTTCTTATATTTTGTAATGTCGCCCTTTAATTCAGTTTTATTGACAATGAATGGCCTTTAACTCTTCTGTAAATTTCTGAGGAACATGTATCTCAGTAGGTAATGTCTCCTAATTAGCACATAGTATGTAGATTTCATATATTTTTTTCCAGTATCCACACCAAAAGTTAATTTGTTAAAACATGTGGGGCTGCCATATTTTTAATGCAGTTACAAGGCCTTTTTGAGTATGGCTAATAGAATTTCTGCATTATTTTTGTTATCTAAATCACATTTGCAGTGAAACATCCATAATTTTCATTCCTATTTATTTAAAGTATAATAAGAAATTGAACATGTGAAAAAATCTGAAGGTTTAATCATAGGTTTTTATTGTCATTGTCAGTTGCCTAGCTCATATACTTTACAAAACTTTTATCTTTTTCTTTCTTTTTTTTTTTTAGAAATTTATCCTTTTGACGTTTATTTATTTTTGAGAGACAGAGACAGAACACAAATGGGGAAGAGGCAGAGAGAGAGAGAGACACACACACACACACACACAGAATCTGAAGCAGACTCTGAGCTCTGAGCTGTCAGTACAGAGCCCAAAGTGTGGCTCAATCCCACCAACTGTGAGACCATGACCTAAGCCGAAGTTGGACGCTCAACCAACTGAGCCACCCAGGTTCCCCCTTTTTTTATTCAAAAAAATTTTTTTCATGTTTATTTATTTTGAGACAGAGAGATCATGAGCAGGGGAGGGACAGAGAGAGAGGGAGACAGAATCTGAAGCAGGCTCTAGGCTCCCAGCTATCAACACAGAGCCTGACACGGGGCTTGAACCCACAAACTGTGAGATCATGACCTGAGCCAAAGTTGGATGCTTAACCAGCTGAGTCACCTTGGTGACCCTCAAAACTTTTATCTTTAGCAACTTGCCTTTATCAGGTCTTTAAAAAATATATAATGTCTTTTTATGCCAACAACCTAATTTTACACTTTTAAATCAATATTTTACAATACTAATTTTACCACAAAATTAAATAAGTACACAATAAGTGCATAATTATTGTGGCAGGCAGACTCTAGGATGCTCCATCCCAGTTACCTCACTTACTGGTATTCACATTCTTGTATAATCTCCACTGCAACATATTCTAGTGACTTGCTTATAACTATAGAATAAGGCAAAGTGATGGGATGTCACTTCTATGATTGGCCTACCCAAGATTTTAATTTGTATTGTGCTATCAGAATCTCTTTATTGCCTATGAAGCTTTTACACTTTGATAGCAAGCTTCCATGTTGTAGAATTTCACATGGCCAGGTATTTAAGAAAGCCTCCATCCAATAGCCAGCAGGAACTGAGGCTTAGTCCAACAATCCTCAACGTACTGAATTCTGCCAACAGCCCATGAGTTTTGAAGCAGATCTGTCTCCAATCAGTCTTTTAGATGATACGCCAGACTTGGCTAACATCTTTACTCATTGCCTGGTGAGAGACTCTGAAACAGAGGATCCAGCTAAGCCATGCCCAAACTCCTGTCATCCAGAAAGGGTAGGATAATTAAAGTGTGATTTTTAAGCTGCTAAGCAACAACAAGAAAAACAAAAATCCAGAGCACTGCTGTTAAGACTAAGAATCATGGCAAAGACATAATCAAGGAGGTGGTTGTTACACTTTTGCTGGTAGTTCTGAAAGCATTAAGGTGGCTTCTTGTAGATCCCTTTAGCTGGACAGATAGATGTATCCAGCTAAATCTTGGATATGTTGGAGATATGGTCTTGCAGAATCCTAATATACATATAGTCTAGAGAGGCTTATTCGAACATAACTGTGGCTGTGGCTTTCGACACATAGAATAGACATAAATTATTGTACAAGTATAAAACTATTCAAGTCTTTAAACCATTTATACAAATAAAACTGAATAACTCCAAAATGCAATTGGAAAATGTGTTACAATTAACAGATTACTTAAAAAGTTTCTCCCAGACATACCCACTTCTTTTTTTAAATATAATTTACTGACAAATTGGTTTCCATAAACACCCAGTGCTCATCCCAACAAGTGCCCTCTTCAATGCCCATCACCCATTTTCCCCTCTCCCCCACCCCCTATTAACCCTCAGTTTGTTCTCATTATCTAAGAGTCTCTTCTGGTTTGTCTTCCTCCCTCTCTGTAACTTTTTTTCCCCCTTCCTCTCCCCCATGGTCTTCTGTTAAATTTCTCAAGATTCACATATGAGTGAAAATATATGGTATCTTTCTCTGACTGACTTATTTCACTTAGCATAACACCTTCTAGTTCCATCCACATTGCTGCAAATAGCCAGATTAAATTCTTTCTCATTGCCCTGTAGTACTCCATTGTGTATATAAACCACAATTTCTTTATCCAGTCATCAGTTGATGGACATTTAGGCTCTTTCCATAATTTGGCTATTGTTGAGAGTGCTGCTATAAACATTGGGGTACAAGTGCTCCTATGCATCAGTACTCCTGTATCCCTTGGGTAAATTCCTAGCAGTGCTATTGCTGGGTCATAGGGCAGTTCTATTTTTAATTTTTTGAGGAACCTCCACACTGTTTTCCAGAGCAGCTGCACCAGTTTGCATTCCCACCAACAGTAGATACATCCACTTCTTAAAGTTTATTCAGTGTCTGCACTGTCCCCTGAAATCTGGTATGCTGTTTGCTTCAACTGGATTCCAATTCCTGGGCAGCATTGACATTGTTACCTTGCATGATTCCTGCTTCTATCAGGCTCAAATAAATATAACAGCTTAAGTTACAAGCTGTCAAGTAAAAGACTGTTATAAGAGAGAATACAGGATGACTCACCATTTAATAGTGCTTATGTAAATTGCTGGTGCCCTACAGAGAACTTAAAATAATAAAAAAAAATGAATTCTGATCATCTAAGTGCAAAGAAAAGGAAATGTAATCATCCACTCCCCCATTCAATCATTTGAAAAGTATAGCATCATTGAGAAGTCTCATTAGTGCTTAATGTTTCCAGGTCACTTCACTGTTCATGAAGATATTGCCCTGATCTGCAGACAATACAGTTGACCATATAGAACAGTCAAGCAGGCAGCTGTGATATTTCTGTGCTAGTGGAATGCTGACTGAAAGCTCAGTCTTTGTGATTTAGACACTCATAGGGCTCTTCAAACTTAGATGCTCACAAGGCTCTGCAGATTTAGGCCACAAACTCCAGGTGGCCATCAGTGTGCAAATCTTGCAGGTAAGAGGTGCATTTCTTTGGGGGAAAGAAAAGGGCTATATGAGGAACTAGATTTAGAAGCAAGAGGTGTGTTCTCTGGAACTGACATCCAGAGGCAAAGCACAGACATTATTAGTTTTGTTCCATCTAAAAAATGGGGATAATGGAACAGGAAACAAATGATTTCACATTAAACACAAGTGAATTTTCTTTTTATTTCTGCTTCTCATAGTTTCTATAGAATCATTCAACCCTCCACACTTTATGCTGCTCATGAAATCTGTGATACAGTCTCTTCTTGGCTTGGGTCAGTTGCAAATTGGATTCAGAACAAGATACTTTCAAAGCATCAGTGAGAAAGATAGGAGGGGTAAACCTGGGCTGGAGGCAGTTATGTGTGGATTACATTGCCCAGTTCTCAAAATAGAAACTGAACCACCCAATCCCCCACCTCTTACCCCATGGACTTGCTGTACTCTGAGGAGACACTTGGGCAACTCTGTGAACAGGATCCCTCCTCTGGCTTTCCATAAGGCAGTACTAAGCTCCTCCTTTGTTCCTTTATCTGGCCTATTTAAAAATTCTCTTCTATACCCTCTTTTCTACATATGTTCTCCAGATAATATCTATAGCTATATCTATATTTATATCTATATGTCTATCTATATCTATATCTATATCATCTATATCTATATCTATATCTATGTTATCTCTATCATAGCAGAAAGAACTAGGGTACTTGAGTTTGCAGCTCAATTCTTACAATTTATTCCAAGTTGTAGAACTTTACTTATTTGCAAAATATTTGCAAATCATATATCTGTTAAAGGATTCATATCCAAAATACATAAAGGACTCATATAACTAAATAGAAAAAAAAAAAGAAATTGACTAAAAAGATAGAGGATCTGTATAGACATTTTTCCAAAGAAGATTTATAGATGACCAGCAGGTACATGAAAGGATGCTCAACATCACTAATCATCAGGGAAATGAAAATCAAAAGTGTGTGTTATCACTTCACACTTGTTAAATGGTTATTATAAAAAACACAAAAAATAAACAGCCTTGGCGAGGATGTTGAGGAAAGAGAACCCTTGCACACTGTTGGTGGAAATGTAAATTGGTGTAGTTACTATGAAAAACAGTACAGAGTTTCCTTAAAAAAGTTTTAAATAGAACTACCACATTATCCAGTAGTTCCATTTCTGAGTATCTATCTGAAGAAAATGAAAACACTGACTCAAAAATATATATATATGCTCCAATTTTCATTGCAGTATTATTTACGTTAGCCAAAATATGAAAACAACCAAAGCATCCATCGGTGGATGAATGGATAAAGAACATATGATATACGTAAAACTGAGCCATAAAAAAGAATTTAATCTTGCCATTTGCAGAGACATGGAAGGACCTGGAGGGCATTTTGCTAAGTGACATAAGAAACCAAACTTATGGATACAGAGAACAGACTGGTTGTTGCCAGAGGCAGGGAATGAAGGTGGGTGAAATAGAATGGAGTCAAAAGGTACAAGCTCCCGGTTACAAAATAAATAAGTCATGGGGATGTAATTTATAGTATGATAATACTGTAATACAGTTAATAATACTGTATTATATATTTGAAAGTTGCCAAGAAAGTAAATCTTAAAAGTTCTTAATGTTAGAAAACTAACATTTTGTAACTTTTATAAAGATGGGTGGTAACTGGTCTTATTGTGGTGATCATTTCACAGTGTATACAAATACATATTTAAAAATGTTTATTTATTTATTTTGAGAGAGAGTGTGAGTGGGAGAGGGGCAGAGAGAGAGGGAGAGAGAGCATCCCAAGCAGGCTTCACGCTGTCAGCACAGAGCCTGACACGAGGCTTGATCTCACCACTGTGAGATCAGGATCTGAGCTGAAATCAAGAGTTAGATGCTTAACCAGTTGAGCCACCCAGGCTCCCCTCACAGTGCATACAAATATTGAATTATGTTGTACACCTAAAACTAAGATGATATTGTGTGTCATTTGTATAACTCAATTAAAAAAAAAGAAAGAGAACAAAGGAAAGGAACTTCACTCTGATTCATTCTAGTAAATAAAATTATCATTTCATTACATTTAAATTCAAATCTATTAGACTTCTTTTCAGCTAAGGATAAGAGATCTTGTTAATAATTCTTCAAACACCATGCCCTAACATTTTCTCCCCGATGAGCAGTTTCAGAATAACCTAATCATGTAGCTTATACTTCAGGATCCCTTACTTAAAACAACCCTCATCCCAAGCCTCTTAGTTTCTCATTCTAAAGAAATATCTAGTTTTATTTTTACCTAGTTTTGTATTCATAGCTTTGTGCGGTTTTTACCTTAAAAGGGTTCCTCGAATTGTTAATATTTGGGCCCTAAACCTGGATCCTTCCCAAGCTTTACTTTTGTATAACACCTTGGCTCAGAGGGACAGGCAGAAATCTAGAAATGCCACAGTGACTCTGCTCCCATATTTTCTCCCCACCTCAGAGCTTTCTAACTCATCTGAATGTCCTTGGAAATACAAAGTGGGAGTCATCGCAAGTGGAGAAAATCAGGCAAGTAAGCTGTAAATTTGTGAGTGTAAAAAAATTGGGGTGTGGGATAGAGTAGAAGCATGAAAGATAGAATTCTGGGAAGAAAGTAGTTTAGGATTAATATCTTAGCAGTGTCATGAAGTCTGGTACAGTCCTTGACCCTAACTTACATTGGAAGATAAATAGAAAAATTAGAGTTCAGGGATGCCTGGGTGACTCACTAGGTTAAGCGTCTGACTTGGGCTCAGGTCATAACCTCACAGTTTGTGAGTTTGAGCTTCGTGTCAGGCTCTGTGCTGACAGCTCAGAGCCTGAGCCCTGCCTCAGGCTCTGTGTCTCCCTCTCTCTGCCCCTTCCCAACCCATGCTTTGTCTCTCTCTCCTCTCTCTCTCTCAGAAATAAATAAAACCATTAAAAAAAGAAAAATTAGACTTTGTAAGAACAAATAGATAATTTATTACTCAGGATGGTAGGAGACATTTAAAATGAGCAGTGAAGCAGAACACACAGATCAATTACTTTTTTTTTTCCTTAGCCATCACCAAAAAATAGAATTGCAGATTTTTTTTCTATCTCAAAAAGCTACCCATAAAGAAGAGCTGACACACAATAAAATCTGAGAAGGAATCTGACAGCAAAAAAAAAAAAAAAAAAAAAATTAAATCTATCAGTTTTAAGTCAAGGGAAGATGACAGAGGAGAGAGGCTTTTCCTGATGCCCCACGAGAAGGTATGACTATTTAGGATAGAAGTAGAGTCATTTAAAACATACCTCTGGCTGTTGTGGGCTGGAATTGACTCCTCAATCTTTCACTGCCTGTGAGCCAAACCCTAACACATCTCATGACCTCATTACGAGTTCACCATAACACCCGCTTTTTGTGGATGAATTATACAATTGCACTTATCTGGATACACAGCAGGTTACCTGACACTTTCCACAACCTGCTTCATGCCTTCCTATGGGTTTTCAATTTTCTTTTTAAATATTCTAGAATATTTTAGAAGAATTGTTTGTGGTTACATTCCCCATTAGTTTGAAAGATCTGAAGAAAATGAAGTAAACATTCTATTTCCTTTACCACCATAATGATTCTATTCAGTTTGATTCTATAAAAACTTGTTAGGCATGAACTATCTTATGATCCTTTTGCATTGCTATATTGAATATTTATGTATCTCTTGTAATGGTGTTTAATTTTTTAATATGTTTATTCTGTGACTTCTCAGCTAGATTATTCCTTTAATGAAAGCTATTATAAAATACTTACAAATGTTAGATACTTCCAAAAATGCAGATATAGATATATATCATAGTGCTTACTCTATATATCCATACAAAATGGTGCAATGGGGAATCTGAATATGTGAAGGCATGACTGAAAGCATGACTTTATAGAAAATGCCATCATGAATTTTCCCGTAAAAACAGCGTTGATGCATTTAAATATCTTTATTCTATGTAATACAGAGGAAAAAAAAAACAGAACACAAACATGATCTTTGCCTATTTTTCCTGATTTTCTTGCTAAGTTAACAAGTTCTTTTTCAATAACAAAAATATTGAATATTGCATTGCACTATGGAGACAACACAAAGTCAACTCACCAAGCCTTAGTGACTAAAATGAAAAGTAGCTTATATGGCTAGTTTGAAAGTGGGGCCATTCCTAGCTGAAATACCTTAAAAGGAGAATGTGGCTCTACTTGGACTCTAAGGCTTTGGGAATTAAAATGGACACAACTTTCTGAAAATTATGCTGTCTCTTCCACCTAAAGCAGCAGTTCCTTACGCTTTTTTATTTGGCTCAACTGGTCAAATCATAAACCATGTATTAGGAATATCCTACACATTCAATGTTTCCTAAGTGAAAAGGCCAGATCATTGCTCCTATGAACCACTAGACTTGTTCATGTAGTTGCAGAATGTTTAGCAAAACTATCATCTGTAGTTAAGTGGGAAAAGAGAATATCTATCTAATTACTCTTGGACCTGGAAAAGAAAATTTGTGGCCAGATTTCCAAAGTGCCAACTGGTTTCTTTGAGCTCCTTAAAATGAGGTATGGATATAGAGAGATGAGATAGAAAGCAAAACAAGCAAAAAACAAAGCCAAACCCCCAAACATGCTCAGTAAAAAAAAAATCATAGGAAAATAAAGACGCCAAGAATAACTTGGTTTGAAAGTAAAATTGTTTTTCATCAGTAGCTTCAATAGGTTATCCAGGATTCTTAAATTAAGAAATTAAGGAAAAAATATTTAAAATGCCTGTAGTCAATATTGAATTCATTGGAGAAATACTTAATACTCAAGTATTCCTTCGGGATGGTAAATGAGAGAACCAATGCCTACTAACATCATCCTCCATTAAGTCTTGGACTAGATAGCCAAGCCATCACAGGAAGGTAAGGAAAAAAAATTCAAAGGCATCTAGAATTTAAAGAAAAATATAAAGCTGTTATTATTTGTAGATGACTAGTTTACCTAGCACATAAAAACAATTATAGAAATATGAAATTAATATGCCCTTGACAAGTGTGTTACCTATAAGATCAATATACCCCAAATATTGGAATTCGATGTTACATTAAAATAAATGCAAACTGCAATTTAAAAAAATTGCTACTAACAATTAGCATCAAAAGCAAGCGTCTAAGAATAAAATTAAAAGAAATGTGTGCAAGACTACTGAACTGAAAACTACAAAATTCTATTAAGATACATTATTAAAGTCCTAGATGGATCATTTTCATAGGTTGAAAAAGTCAAAATATAAAAGTCATTTTTTTCTTCTCAAAGGCATCATGAATTAAATATAGTGACATAATCCAAATCATGTAATTTTCATCTTTTCATTATTCAATAAAATAAAAAAACAGTGCTGGATCTTAATCTATTTAAGATACATATTGAAAAATTTATGAATATTTTATATATTGCAGATTGACTTCACATCTGAATAATGGTTTAAAAAATATAATTAGCTTTATAAATAAATAAAAGAAATAACATTTTTGCTATGTTGAACTTAGTATTTCCTAAAATATTTCCTAAAAGGGCAACAAAAACATAAACTGAGAAGAAAATGAAATAAATTATGAAACAAAATTAATAACTTTTTTTATTAAAGGATGCCAATAAGAGAACAAGATGGCAATCCCCAGTTTGAAAATGGTGTTTTTAGATGCATATATCTGACTGATGATTTGTATTCTAAACCTACAGACAATAACTATAAGTCAGAAGACTATATTAAAAATAAACAATCCAATCGAAAAATGAAGAACCACCTAGAACAGACACTTTATACAAGAATATTCCTGAATAATGAATAAAAATCTAAAAAAAATTCATGATTTCTTAATTCGTCAGAAAAAAAGAAAATTAAAATTATAACCAGCCTACTCTGCACCCGTAGAAATTGCTAAGCTATAAAAGATGACTATCAAAGTGCCAGCAACAATGTGGGGCATATAGAATGCTCATACACTCTGTTAGGAGTGCAGCCCTTTCTCTATTTGGAAGTATCTAATGTAGACAACACATGTCATATATGGACACTGAGATAGCCTATTTATTTATTTACTTATTTAGAGACAGAGAGTGCACACATGCACAAGTGAGCAGGGGAGGGGCACAGATAAGGAGACAGAGAATCCCAAGCAGTCTGTGCAGTCAGCCCAGAGCCTGATGTGGGGCTTGAACTCACAAACCAGGAGAGTATGACGTGAGCCAAAGCTGGATGCTTAACCAACTGAACCACCCAGGTTCCCCAAGAGATAACCTTTCTACTCTTAATTTTAGCCAGATAAACACATACATGTGCTTACCAAAATACCTGCATTAGAATATTCACAGAAGCACAATTTCTATTATTCTATTACCCATAGATAAGAAATTACCCAAATCCCCATCAGTGGAGTAGACAAATATACTGTGGTGCATTTGCCAAATAAAATACTGTATAATACAAATTGATAGCTTACTACCATATGAGCAGAGGTTCACAAAAGCCACATTGAGAGATAAAGGACAAAAACAGGCAAAACCAACCTATGCCCTTACACATTAATAGTTATTCTTGGTGGAATAGACTGTTACAGAGAAAGAGTGGGACTTTTGAAGGATTTGATAGCATTTGATTAACTGAGTTCAGTGCTGGTTATATGGGATTGTTCACTTTCTAAAATCTCTTGGGCTGTAAACTTATGCTATATACTCTCCTCCATATGTATACTCTACCTTGAAAAGGTCCACCAAACAGCCCCAAGCATGGTCAAGCTGCTTTCACATTCATGCAGTCTCTATATCCCTCCTGCGCCTGCTTCCAGCTCATCAGCTTTCCCTCTGCCTTTCATATATCATCTGGAAGTCTCTTTCTCTCTCTCTCTCTCTCTCTCTCTCTCTCTCTCTCTCTCTCTCCCCCTCTCCCTCTCCCTCTCCCTCTCCCTCTCCCTCTCCCTCTCTCCCTCTCCCCCAACCCCTGCTCCGTAGCACATCCTTCTGTAGCTTTTTTCTGAAATCTTTCATGATGCTTCTCTTAATCTTAGCAAATATTGAAAAAAAATCATGGTCCTGTATCTCTTTGTTTCTTCATATATTATCCTGTTTTCATTTATTCTGTCTTTTCCCACAAGAAAACATGAAATTACATGGAGAAAAACATCTGGACCTTACTCGGATTTTCAGGATATTTACAAGGAAATATTTAGAAGCAAGTGTTGTTGATAGTGTCAAAGACCTAATTAACCATCACAAGATTCTTTGAGACCATGATCCTTCTGGATGCTGGTAGAGGCAGAAGCTTATAACCGCTGGTTCCTACCTAGCGGAAGGAATTGCCATTAGGTACAATTTTCAGGAAGTGCACCTTGAAGAAGACTGTTTGTATTTACAAAGGTTTGGGAAGAAAGGAAGTGGACAGGAGGGAGAAGATTTTTCCCAATCCTTGTCACCCACCATGTTAACTTGGGTTAATTTGTCATCAGATGGGAACCCTATCCTTCCATATGCATTAGTTTCTTCACAGTCTTTGAAAGATACATCTAACTTGCATTGCTTCTGCTAGTGCAATTCATCTCAGGCAAACAATTTATTAATAATACAATTTGTAATCCCCAAATGGCCTGGATGACACTGCACTGACTGAATGTTATTTAAAAGCATGATTCAGGGGGAGAAAATGCCATATATTATGCCTTCCTGGCCATTTTAATTTTCTTTTATTGCATCTTTGGCAGGAGCATAATAACTATGCATTAAATAAAATAAGACATTACACATCATGTATTAATTACTATAGTGTTAAGAAATACAGTCTCTGCTCTCAGAGATGGAAAATATAAATAAATGGAATTTTAAAATATCACTTGTCAATTTTCCTTCATTCAGAATGCAAATTATAAATATATTTCCTTGGTTTTCTAGGAGGGCAGCTATGGTTTTGGAGGAGGGGCTCCGGTAAGCTTGTGCCAGGGAATCAGGATAATTCTGGGAGATAAAAACTATTCAGAGGGTTCTACCATCATTTTCATACCTGCTTTAGTCTTTGGCAGATACTCTTGGATTCTGGCAGGAAAAATTAGGCATTGAGTGGCTTTTTCAGTTCACCATTGTCATTTTCCCCTCTTCATTGTTTTTCTGCAAATGCTGTCTCCCTTCCTTATGTATTGTGTACTGTAGGCGAGAGGTTCTGAGGGCACAGTGATTACTTCCCAGAACTTCAAATCAAACTTCTTAAGATTTTTTCCTAGCTTTATTGAAATATAATTGACAAATAAAAATTGCATATATTCAAAGTATACAATATGATGTTTTGATATATGTATAAATTGTGGAATGATTACCATAATCAAACTAATTAATACATCCATTACTTCACACATAATATTTCATGTGTTTGGTGAGAACACTTAGTATCTACTCTCTTAGCAAATTTCATATCTATAATGGTGGATTATTAACTATAGTCACCATGTATAGTCACCACGTGCATTAGACCCCTAGAACTTATATATCCTACAACTAAAAGTTTGCACCCTTTGACCAACATTTCCCCATTCTCTCCCCGCCCACCCAAACCCCTGGTAACCATCATTCTACTCTGCTTCTGTGAATTAAGCTTTTTTAATTTCCACATATAAGTGAAATCATATATTACTTAACCTCTCTATGTTTGGCTTACTTCGTTTAGCATGATATCTTCCAGGCACATCCAAGTTGTCACAAATGGCAAGGTTTGCTTCTTTCTTATGGCTAATAATATTCTATTTTTTATATATACTCCATTTTTTTATTCAGCCCGATATGATTTTAAGTCCCAATTCACCTACTTACTCTATGATCACATGATTCTTCTCTTAACTCAGCTTGTTCACCTGTAAAATGGGGTTAATCATAGCTACAAAACCAAAAGTGTTATGTGTGTATAAAAGAACAATACATGTTAATGCTTAAAATTATTATTAAGCATTCTATTATTATTGTTAATTTATTGTAGAACCGTCTTTCCTGCATGAAGTAGAGACCCCTTACCTCATGTATCTATCTCCCTTCCATTTGTATCAGAGCATCATATGTCAACTCATTTTAAATGTAGTATGAGGAAGCTTTGATAAAACTGGGGTTGTTTCTCCTTTTTGTTGAATCCAGAGGTCCCAGGAGGATATCCCTGACTGTCATGATCCAGAAAAAGCTGATTCAACCACCACCAATTGGAGATCTAAAAACTTCCCTAGGATTTTGTCATATTCTCATGGGACTTGGGTTTTTGTGAGTGCTTCCAAAATCATTTCAAGGAGAATGAATGATCAAAAATTATATTTTTATTTTTATATATTAATATATAATATAATATTATATATATGTGTGTGTGTATATATATATATATATATATATATATATATATATATATAGTGCCTAGGGGTAATTTGCATTTTCCCTCCCATCTCCAAGTATTTTCTAATATTATTTGAGATTTTATATTTCACTGATTATTTGGAAATTATTGTTCATATTATTTTTTTAGTGAAAAAAGCTAGGGTCTTCAAATTTATCTCCAAACTAATGTTATTTGCTCTCCACAGATTTGGTGTTATATGAGATATATAATGTATATTTCCAAACAGGTAATAATGGGATACCGGAGTGCTGATGCATAGGGGCCCTTGTACCCCAATGTTTATAGCAGCACTTTCAACAATAGCCAAATTATGGAAAAAGCCTAGGTGTCCATCACCTGATGAATGGATAAAGAACTTGTGGTTTATATATACAATGGAATACTACTTGGCAATGAGAAATAATGAAATATGGCCTTTTGTAGCAACATGGATGGAACTGGACAGTGTTACGCTAAGTGAAACAAGTCATACAGAGAAAGACAGATACCATATGTTTTCACTCTTATGTGGATCCTAAGAAACTTTATAGAAATTATTGTTTGATAATATCATTTAAAATATTTGTGATTTTATCTATAAAATATTGCTTAACTTTTATACACATGGGATTTTCCTGGATGTATTATTATTAATTTTATTAAAACCATTCAGAATAACATGATTACCATCCTTTTAAATATACTGAAGTTTGTTTTGTAGTCTAGAAAACTCTTTTGGAATCAAAGTATTTTGCACACTTAAAACAGTGTTGTACTCTGTAGTTGGAAATGCAGTTCTATGAATGAGAATTGAATCAAGTTGGTTTTTCAAATCCTTTGTCTCCACTGAAGTTTTTTCTGATGTCTGCCAATTGCTGAGAGAAGACTTAAAATTTTCAGATATAATTGGGAATTATTTCTTTATTTCTTTAATTCCTTTATTTTTTAGCTTTATGCATTTTTATGTTTCTTTTGTTTGTTTTTAGATTTCTTATAAAGCACATGCATATGTTGTTATATCTTCAGGATGACTGTTGTCCGTTTTAATTGTGAAATGTTCTTTTAAATCTCGGGTAATACTATTCATCTTGAAGTCTATATATCTGTTGTTAGTAAAGCCACTTCAGCCTGTTTATGCATACTGTTTGCATGGTACACAGTTTTCCCTCTTTAATTTTAAAACTATCTGTATTTCATATTTATATGTGTATCTTCTGGATAGCATGTAGGTAAGTTCCTTGTGTACTTTGATCTAATGTCCATCTCTGCCTTTTAATTGGAATGTTGTAGAATATTAATATTTAACATAATTACTAATATAGTTATATTTAAGTAGATGATTTCATTAATCATTTTCTGATTGCCCCTCTTATTTTGGTTGTTTTATCTTTCTAATCCCTTTCCTGTTGTCTTCTGTATTTTTGAATATTTTTACTATATTATTTTATGTATGTATGTATGTATGTATGAATGTATGTATATATGTTGATATTTTTAAAACTTTTAATTCCGGTACTGTTAACATACAGTGTTATATTAGTTTCAGGTGTAAGATAGTGATTCAGCAATTCTATACATTACTGAGTGCTCATCATAAGTGTACTTTTAATCCCCTTCACCTGTCGCACCCATGCCCCCCACCCCTCTCCCCTCTGGTAACTGTCTGCTAACCATAGTTAAGAGTCCATTTTTTTGGTTTCTCTCTTTTTTTTTCTTTGTTCGTTTGTTTCTTAAATTCCACATATGAACGAAATAATATGGTATTTGTCTTTCTCTGACTGACTTATTTCACTTAGCATTATATTCTCTAGGTCCATCCATGTTCTTATGAGCGGCAAGATTTCATTCTTTGTATGGCTGAGTAATATTCCATTGAATACTTATACCACCTCTTCTTTATCCATTCATCAATCGATGGACACTCAGGCTGCTCATATCTTGGCTACTATAAATAATGCTGCTATAAACATAGGGGTGCATGTATCTCTTTGAATTTGTATTCTTTGTGTAAATAGCCAGTAGGGAGATTGCTGGATGGTAAAGTAGTTACATTTTTAAATTTTGAGGAAATTCCATATTGTTTTCCACAGTGGCTGCACCAGTTTATGTTCCTACAAACAGTGAAGGAGGCTTCCCCTTTTTCCGCATTCTTGCCAACACCTGTTGTTGCTTCTGTTGTTGATTTTAGACATTCTGACAGGTGTGAGGTCATACCTCATTGTGGTGTTAATTTGCATTTCCCTGATGATAAGTGATGATGAGAAACTTTTCAGATGTCTGTTGGCTATTTGTATGTCTTCTTTAGAAAAGTGTCTATTCATGTCTTCTGCCTATTTCTTCACTGGATTATTTCTTTATTTGGGTGTGGAGTTTGGTGAGTTCTTTATAGATTTTGGATACTAGCCCTTTATCTGATATATCATTTGCAAACATCTTTTCCCATTCCATCATTTACCTTTTAGTTTTGTTGCGTGTTTCCTTAGCAGTGCAGGAGTTTTTTTTTTTTTTTTTTTATCTTGATGAGGTCCAAATAGTTCATTTTGGTTTTAATTCCCTTGCCTTTGGAGATATGTCAAGTAAGAAATTGCTGCAGCTGAGGTCACAGAGGTTTTTTCCTGCTTTCTCCTCTAGGGTTTTGATGGTTTCCTGTCTCACATTCAGGTCCTTCATCCATTTTGAGTTTATTTTTGTGAATGGTGTAAGAAAGTGATCTAGTTTCATTCTTCTGCATGTTGCTGTCCAGTTCTCCCAGCACCATTTGTTAAAGAGACTTTTTTCCATTGGATACTCTTTCCTGCTTTGTCAAAGATTAGTTGGCCATACATTTGTGGGTCCAATTCTGGGGTCTCTATTCTATTCCATTGGTCTATGTGTCTGTTTTTGTAACAATACCATACTGTCTTGACGATTACAACTTTGTAGTAGAGGCTAAAGTCTGGGATTGTGATGCCTCCCGCTTTGGTTTTCTTCTTCAATATTACTTTGGCTATTTGGGGTCTTTTGTGGTTCCATACAAATCTTAGGATGGCTTGTTCTAGCTTTAAGAATGCTGGTGGGATTGCATTGAATGTGTAGATTGCTTTAGGTAGTATTGACATTTTAACAATATTTATTCTTCCAATCCATGAGCATGGAATGTTTTTCCACTTCTTTGTATCTTCTTCAATTTCATTCATAAGCTTTCTATAGTTTCCAGCATACAGATCTTTTACATCTTTGGTTAGGTTTATTCCTAGGTATTTTCTGATTCTTGGTGCAATTGTGAATAGGATCAGATTCTTTATTTCTCTTTCTCTTGCTTCATTTTGGTGTATAAAAATGCAACCAATTTCTGTACATTGATTTTTTACCCTGTAACTTTGCTGAATTTATGTATCAGTTCTGGCAGACTTTTGGTGGAGTCTGTCGGGTTTTCCATGTAGAGTATCATGTCGTCTGCGAATAGTGAAAGTTTGACTTCATCTTTGCCAATTTTGATGCCTTTGATTTCCTTTTGTTGTCTGATTGCTGATGCTAGGACTTCCAACACCATGTTAAAAAACAGCAGTGAGAGTGGACATCCTTGTCATGTTCTTCATCTCAGGGAAAAAGCTCTGTTTTTCTCCATTTAGGATAATGTAAGCTGTGGACTTTTCATAAATGGTTTTTATGATGTTTAAATATGTTCCTTCTATCCTGACTTTCTCGAGGGTTTTTATTAAGAAAGGATGCTGTATTTTGTCAAATGCTTTTTCTGCATCTATTGACCGGATCATATGGTTCTTATCTTTTCTTTTATTCATGTGATGTATCACATTGATTGATTTGCAAATATTGAACCAGCCCTGCAGCCCAGGAATGAATGGTGAATAATTCTTTTTATATGCTGTTGAGTTCGATTTTCTAGTATCTTCTTGAGAATTTTTGCATCCATATTCATCAGGGATATTGGCCTGTAGTTGTCTCTTTTTTTGTTGGTCTCTGTCTGGTTTGGGAATCAAAGTAATGCTGGCTTCATAGAATTACTCTGGAAGTTTTCCTTCCCTTTCTATTTTTTGGAAAAGCTTGAGAAGGATAGGTATTATCTCTGCTTTAAATGTCTGGTAGAATTCCCCAGGGAAGCCATCTGGTCCAGAACTCTTATTTGTTGGGAGATTTTTGATAATTGATTCAATTTCTTTACTATTTATGGGTCTGTCCAAATTGTCTATTTCTTCCCGTTTGAGTTTTGAAAGTGTGTGGGAGTTTAGGAATCTGTCCATTTCTTCCAGGTTGTCCATTTTTTTGGCATATAATTTTTCATAGTATTCCCTGATAATTTTTTGTATTTCTGTATTGTTTTGTATCTCTGTAATAATTCCATTTTAATTCATGATTTTACTATTTGAGTTCTCTCTCTTTTCTTTTTGAGAAGCCTAGCTAGAGGTTTATCAATTTTGTGTATTTTTTTCTAAAAAAACAACTCTTGGTTTCATTGATCTGTTCTATTGTTTTGTTTTTGTTTTTTTTATATATTGTTTATTTCTACTCTGATATTTAATATGTCTCTTCTGCTTGGTTTGGGGTGTCTTTGCTGTTCTTCTTCTATTTCCTTTAGGTGTGCAGTTAGATTTTGTATTTGGGATTTTTCTTGTTTCTTGAGATAGGCCTGGATTGCAATGTATTTTCCTTTCAGGACTGCCTTCACTGCATCCCAAAGCATTTGGATTGTTGTATTTTCATTTTCATTTGTTTCCGTATTTTTAAAAATTTCTTCTCTAATTGCCTGTTTGACCCATTCATTCTTTAGTAGGATGTTATTTAACCTCTATGCTTTTGGAGGTTTTCAAGACTTTTCTTGTGGTTGATTTCAAGTTTCATAGAATTGTGATCTGAAAGTGTGCATGGTATTATCTCAATTCTTTTATATTTATTAAGGGCTGTTTTGTGACCCAGTATGTGATCTATCTTGGAGAATGTTCCATATGCACTTGAGAAGAAACTATTGATTGTTATTATTCTTGGTGGTATTGCTGAGTGCCCTAAATCTATTTTTATTTTTTAATATTTTTTCTCTCTCCTGTTCTGCTTTCTTTCTTTCCATTATTTTTCCTCCAGTTCACTGATCTATTCTTCTTCTTCCCATTTCTACTTTATTTTCTGTAGTGTATTCTTAATTTCAGTTATTGAGTTCTTCATCTTTGATTGGTTATTCTTTACGTTTTCAGTCTCTTAAGGGTCACACTGAGATCCTTCATTCTTTTCTCAAGTCCAGTATTTTTATTACCCTTATTTTAAGTTCTCTATCAGGCATATTACTTATATCCATTTTGCTCAGGTCTCTTGGTGTGATTTTGTCCTGTTTTTCATTTGGTACATAATCTTGTCTCCTCATTTCATCTAACTCTCCATGTCTGTTTCTATGTGTTAGAAAAGTCAGCTGGGTCTCCTACTCTTGAACGTAGTGACTTATGAAGAGAAGGTCCTATAATTTCCTGCAGTGCAATGTCCTCTCTTCACCAGAACAGAGCACTTCTGTTGCTTCAGAAGTGTCTCCTACGTATGTTGCATACACCTTACTCTCCTGACTGAGCAATATTTGTCTTCAGTCATCTGCAATGGCTCTCTTTGCCTGTTGTGGGCAGGGTTTGGTCCCTGTGTTGTTAATGGGCCAGTCAGGGGCTGCTTTGGGCCTGATTCAATCAGAATAAGCATCTGGCAGAGACGTAGTAGTGCCACATAGCAGGGTACTGTCCTTGTGTTGTCCCCTGAGAAGCTTTCATTGGTGGGCTGGGCTTGCAGTTAGACCAGATCTCAGCCTCCAGCCCACTACTGGGGCCAGTCATATTGTTGTGTGATTACCTTATTCTCTTCCCAAGCCAAGAATCACTTTGGAATAGTATTGGCCCCTGTGTGGACTGTATGCATACTGCCAGGCTTGTGATGCTGTTTTGGAGGGGCTCTGGCCAAGGGTGTATTGGAGGTGGCAGGTCTGAAGGAAAATGTATGGGTGCAGAACTCAGTATTAGCAAAGTTCACAGGTGATTGCTGTGGGAGGGGACCTGCAGTCTTCTAAAATTCCTGTGGAGGCTTGTTGGATTGGAGGGGATTCATCCATAGAATCACATGGGTTCAAGGTGCACTGTTAGAAAATTAGGTGGAGAGTGTGGGCATTGCACTGGTTCCCATAGTTGTCTCTGTGTCTAGGCTGGGGGTCCAGGGACAGAAATGGCACCCATCAACCCCATTGTTCCTGGAGAAATCTCCCAGTAATCCCTAGACTTCCAGCACAGTCTGAGATTAGTAAACAAATCTCCCTCTGGTATACCCTAGGCCTTTTTTCAAAGTGCTGCTTCTAGACTGTATCTCTGAGGGGCTGTTTGCCTTGCTGTGTCTTTAAGTGTAAGGACTCAATTTTCTCTTGCTCTCTCAGCTTTCTCAGAGCCAAGCCTGCTGATTTTTAAAGTGCCAGGTGTTAAACCCTGCTTATTGTAAGAACTTGTAAAATTATTCCACTCTGGTTTTCAAAGCCAAATGTTAGGGGGATTCATCTTCCCCATGTAAGTTTTTCATGCCTAGGGTGCCCAGTGTGAGTCTGTTTCTCTCCCCTCTCAGTGCCTGGACATTGCTCCCTCTTGTGGACAGTCCCTCAGGTCCATTTAGCTCCTGACTATATGTCCAACCCTTCCTACTCCCTTCTATGTGACCTCTTCTCTATATTTAGTTGTGGAGAGTCTGTTCTGCCAGTCTTGGGGTCATTTTCTCAGTTATTTACACTGATGTGAGTGTTATTTTGTACCATGGAGTGAAGTGAGCTTAGGATTCTCCTACTCTGCAATCTTCCCCAGAAGTCTTATACTATTTTAATACATCTATTTTTCCCATATTTCTTTGTATTTTACTTATGATAGGTAGTATTATTTATAAATTTAACTTTAATGGTTTGCTTACACTGAATATT
Source organism: Leopardus geoffroyi (assembly GCF_018350155.1). Classification (NCBI taxonomy): domain Eukaryota; kingdom Metazoa; phylum Chordata; class Mammalia; order Carnivora; family Felidae; genus Leopardus; species Leopardus geoffroyi. Next base: position 66,226,159 of record NC_059334.1, read on the forward strand.
ATTTCACTAAATCTAAATTAAAGCCAATGTTATAACATTTGCTTAAAAAAAAAACCCAAACAAAGAGCATACTGTATACACTGTATGTTAGCCAACTTGGCAGTAAATTATATTTAAAAAAAGTGGTCATCTATATTTTAAATAGCTTAAGAGGAAAAAATCTTTTGCATTTACCCAAATAACACAATTTCAGATATTATTCTTTCATTTCTGAAAATTCAAGTTTCCTTCAGGTGGTATTATTTTCTTCCAGTTTGTAGAAATTCCTTAATTTTTTGTAGAGAAGATATGATGGTGACAGTTTGTATTAATTACTCTGTTAAAATGGATTATACTTTCATTCCTGAAGGATATTTTTGCTGAAAATAGACTTCTTCACTGATAGAGTTTTACTTTTTTTTCTCTCTTTGTCCACTCTTTAAACACGTTGATACACATTATTATTTTTTCTCCATGATTTTTGGTAAAAAATCAAATCCTTTGAATTATCATTTCACTGTATATAATGTATTTTTTTTCTGCATTGGTTCTTCATTTTTTATTTTTTTATTTGTTTACTTTTTTTCTATTCTTCATATTATATCACTTTCATTAATCTTTCCGCAAGTTCCCTGATTTTCTTTCCTTGTTATTTTCATTTTGCTATGGATCCCATGTATAGCTTTTTAAAAATGTAATTCTGATGTTTATATTTTGGTCTTCCTTATATTTATTTCTCTGCTGAAGTTTTCTATTATTTAATTCATTTTATATCTTGTCCTTTTGTTCTTAGATATAATTATAGTAGCTTAGGCTCATAATTTCAACATTTGGATCATCTCAAGGATGATATTTGTTTTTGTTTTTGTTTTAAATCTTTTCTCTCGAGACTGTGTCATGCTTTCCTTGTTCTTAGTATGTTAATTAAGTTTGGATTATTGCTAGATATTATGAAAGTTTCAATCTATAGTTCATGAACTCTTTTATAACCTTTTGCTAAATGATGATGTTTTAACAGACCATCAATGCAATATCAAGTAAGTTCTGTCGCAGCTTCCATTGTTTAGATCCCAATTCAGTTCAGAAGCTTTGCTATATTAGTTTTTGTCTGTTTGTACATGTATAGCTTAGCAGTTAGGTTAAAATTTGAATATGTGTTCTAGACACAACTTCAGTTCTGAGAGCCTTTCTTATTTTGGTTTGTGCAGGTGTTATTCAGTAGTTTGCATGATATACAAGAGAATTTTTCAAATCTTATTTTGTTATGTAAAAACACTTAAGGTGAGATCTATCCTCTTAAAATTTAAGTCTGTAATAAAGTATTATTAACTAGAAGCACAATGTTGTACAGCAGATCTCTAGAACTTATTCATCTTTCATAACTGAAACTTTATGCCCACTAAACAGAAACACCACATTTACCCTTCCTCCCAACAGGTCGGATGGGAATGGGATGATATATTCATTGTGCTGAGAGGAAAAAAAAATGCCAACCAGGATTACTATACCTTGAAAAACTGTCCTTCAAAAAATAAAGGAGAAATACTTATTCAGACAAATGAAAGCTTATTATCACCATTTATGCCTTATAAGAAATGCTAAAGATGATTCTTCAACTTGAAATGATAGCATACTGAACAGCAATGTTTATGTATTTGAAAATATAAAACTCACTGGTAAAGGTAAATTTTTAGATAAATATTGATTCCAAATCTTACATTCTTTATCTTAAAGCATAAGTCTATTAAAAAAATTATGGATAGCTTTTTCAAGAAAAAGGCAAGAGTTTCAATTTCACTTTACTCAATGCCATCAGTGGAGAAGTCACAAAGTAATGTGGCAGAGGGGTGCCTGGGTGGCTCAGTCAGTTGAAAGTCCGACTTCGTCTCAGGTCATGATCTCATGGTTCGTGAGTTTGAGCCCTGCATCGGGCTCTGTGCTGACAGCTCAGAGCCTGGAGCCTGCTTCGGATTCTGTGTCTCCCTCTCTATCTGACCCTCCCCCTTTCTCTTTCTCTGTCTCAAAAATAAATAAACATTAAAAAAAATTTTAAATAATGTGGTAGAATATCGTGGTGGCTAAGGGTGAAAATTCAGGCTCCAGATTACATGTTGAGATGTTGGTTGACATTTATTGTATTATGACACTGAGTTAAGACACTGAGTTAAGTTTCTTAACTTTGTAGGGTTGCTTAGAGACAAAAAAAAAATAGATACAGCATTTGAATAAAGGCAGGAATTTGTCAATGATTCATTAGGATGGTATGGAGTGTGTGGGTAAATTACATAGGTAATGTAATTAAATAGGTAGGTAATTTTAACCTAGCCCCAACCATAGAACTTCTGACTCACTACATCTGGGACTCAGGTCTCTGTATTTTGGAGGAAATTAGATTTCTCCCAGCTAATACTAATTATTAGATTTATTTACATTTACCTTCAATTAAAAGGACTATAAAACCTCTTCTACCTCTGAAGTTCTGTGATTTTGAAGGTTAAATGTGGCTGTTTGGGGAAGAGTACATGGAGAAGTTGGAGTTGACCCTCATGATCAGATACAGACACTAAATTACTATGTGCAGCATTGATTAGAAAACTCATACTAATGCTCCTCTTTGATATGTGTGGAAACTTGAAGTCACCTATAGATCAGAGATACAAGTAAAAGAATCTAAAAGACCTTTTAAGGTAGTTAAAAACTAGAATTCAAAGTAGAGTTTTCATATACTGGGATCTTGTGTGTTTGCTTTGTTTTTCCTTGTTTCAAGCCTTATTTTTTTTTATTCACTTTCTCCATATAGTTAACACATACAAATTCAAGAAGGGAGTGGTTAGTTACAAGACACAAAGTGAGAAAAAAACATCCCGCATATTTGTAGGGAAAACTTACTAGAATCTCCATAAGTAAACTTGAGAAAGATTGAACATTCATGGTGTGAAGAATGCTCTTTTTTTTTTTTAAAGAATATTCATTAACAAAGCCTGAAGCTACAGTAATCAAGACAGTGTGGTATTGGTGATAGAAAAGACAGATAGATCAATGGAATAGAATAGAAAGCCCAGAAATAGATGTCCATAAATATAGTCAATTGGTCTTTGACTAAGAAGCAAAGGGAATACAATGGAGCAAAGATAGTTTTTTCAACAAATGATGTTGCAACAACTGGAAATCCACATGCAGAAACAAAAGAAAACAGAAAACACACTAAATATAGACTTTATACACCTCATACAGGTTAACTCAATATGGATCATAGACCTAAGTGTAAAACACAAAAATTATGAAACTTATAGAAGATAACATAGGATAAAACCCAAATGACCTTGGGCAACTGAAGCCTTTTTAGATACATAATCCAAGACATGCTCCATGAAAGAAAGAATAAAGTCAATTTTATTAAAATTTAATATTTTTGCTTTGTGAAATACAACATTAAGAGAATAAGAAGACAAGCTATAGACTGGGAGAAATATTTGCAGAAAAAAAAATATGATACAGGAATATTATCCAAAGTAAGCAAAGTATTCTTAAAACTCAACAATAGGAAAGCAAAAAACTCAATGAAAATACAGGCCAAAGTCTTAACAGATACCTCACCAACAAAGATAGTATAGATGGCAAATAAGCATATGAAAAGATGTTCAACGTCACATGCCATAAGGGAAATGTAAATTAACAACATAAATTAACAATGAGATAGTACTGTATCCCTACTAGAATGGCCAAATGCAGAACACTGACAACCCCAAATTCTGGCCAGAATGTGGAACACTGGAGAACTTTCAGGCAGCACTGGTAGGAATTCAAAATCCTGCAGCCATTTTGGAAGACAGACAATGGAACATTATTCAACATTAAAAAATATGGGCTATCAATTCATGAAAAGACATGGAGGAACATCAATGTGTATTACTAAGTGAAAGAAGCCAATCCTAAAAGATTTTATCAAACAAGCTAAATTATGGAGACAATAAAAAGATTAGTGGTTGTGAGGGTTTGGAATGAGATGAGTAATCATATCACAGAGTATTTTTAGGGCAGTGAAAATACTCTGTCTGATATTATAATGATAGATATGTAGATTATACTGTGGTACAAACCCATAGAATTTGTGACAGCAAGAGTGAGACCTGAGATAAACTATGGACTTTAGATTATCATAATCTGTTCAGTATGTGTTCATCCTTTGAAGAAAAAAAAAAGTACCATTCTGGTAAGTGATGATGATAATGGTTGAGATTAAGCATATGTGGGGGTAGGGGTATATGGAAAATCTCCGTATCTTTCTTTTCATTTTGTTGTAAACTTATAACTGTTCATAAAAAAAATTCTCAAATACATAATAAATAGCCCCACATACCTATTTCTAAAAAGCCTTCAAATTAATAGAGTTTGGGGTTTCCTTTGTCCTTAAATCCTACCTCACTAAGCATCTTTAAAATTATTTTTAAGCAGTTTTCCTGTGAAATTATTTATTTTGGATCAACCTCTATAAAATGCTGGGTATAAAGAAACTAAACAATAGCTATTTGTTAGGATATAAAGATAGGGAATCAAATACTTACACTACAGCATTTTCCATAAAGAATTTGACAAATGTGAATATAGTTTCCTCAAAAAAATAAAAATAGAATTACCATATGATCCAATAATTTCACTACTGGGTATTTACGAAAGAATACAAAAACACTAATTCAAATAGATGTATATATGCCCCTATGTTGTTGTTGTTGTTGTTGTTATTGTTGTTTCAGCATTATTTACAATAGCCAGATTGTGGACAATCCAAGTGTACATTGATAGATGAATGATAAAGGAGAAGTGGTAAATGTATATACGCAATGGAATACTACCCAGCCTTTAAAAAGATGAAATCTTACCATTTGCAACAACATAGATGAACCTAGAATGTATAATGCTGAGTGCGATAAGTCAATCAGAGAATGACAAATACCATATGATTTCACTCTTATGCAGAATTTACGAAATGGAATGAAGAAAGAAAAAAAAAGAGACAAATCAAAAAATGGACTTTTAATTATAGAAAACAAACTGGTGGTTATCAGAGGGGAAGTGGGCGGGGGGAGGGGGAGATGGGTGAAAGAGGTGTTGGAGATTAAGAAGTGCACTTGAGGCGTGCCTGGGTGGCTCGGTGGGTTAAATGGCCAACTTTGGTTCAGGTCATGATCTTGGGGTCCATGGGCTTGGTACTTCTTTCTGTGCTGATAGCTCAGAGCCTGGAGCCTGCTTTGGATTCTGTCTCCCTCTCTCTCTGCTCCTCCCCTGCTCTCACTATGTCTCTGTCTCTGTCTCTCTCTCTCAAAATAATAAATAAACATTAAAAAAAAATTATGGAGTCCACTTGTGATGAGCACTGAATATGTATAGAATTATTGAATCACTCTAATGTACACCTGAAACTCATATACAACTGTATGTTAACTCTTTTTTTTAAGAGTTTGACAAATGTGTGTATGTGGAGTTTGACTTTCTACACTGCAAGTGTTTATTTTGAAAAGAGAAAATGTCTACTTTTGTCACATATGGTCAAACAGTCTTTTAGCTTAAAGAAATGCCTAAAAATGTTTACCGAGGGGTGGGGGAATGTCTTTTCTCTTGATTCTGCTGACCTATGCATCAATCTCTGATAAAATTTCTCCCATGGAAGCTTGCCTTTACTTTTGGGATTTAAATAATTGCCCTTTAAATAATGACTCTTCTGAACATTTAAAATTTACAATAAATGAGATAAAGATGCATAGATAGGTAGGTATATATAGATAGATGATAAAAATTTAGACATAGTTAGTACTTCTCTGGTTTTAAGAGAAGCCCTCTTGGCTATAAATTCCTAATGCCTGCATTATACCAAAAAGAAAATTTGCTTTTTATGCAACTTTGAGAAATTACTTGAGTTCCATATAGAATTCAAAACAAATATGTTAAGATCCATATAGAACTCAGAGACTCAATTGCTATAACCACACTTTCAAAAGCACTTAACAGGAAAGAAGCTTAAAGCCCTTTTCTCTCAGCATATATAAACCAAGCATAGCATGGACTGACGTTTCCATTTGACTATGCAACAATCTCTAATGCAGGATTTAGGAGTGAATTATAACCTTATGCAAACAGCAAAAGAGGGGTAGGTCTGTTTTCAACTCCAATCATGGGGTCAGTTAAAAATAAGGGGTAAAATTATCATTCAATCACATTTTGTAATGAAATGAAATGAGTTAGTCACTTTTTCAAACATGTTTTCCAGGTAATGCTCTTACATAACTTAAAATCATACTGACACAAAAACCATTGCAACAGCTTTTAAATTAATGATACAATCCTATAGATAATTCCTTTTAAATAGCTTAGACATATGGATGTATAAATCATACATGTTTGAAGAAAGTAATTTTCCTCAATGGGTTCTACCTGTTGGAATCTTCTTACAGCACAAATCGGGAAAAGATTTCCAACTGAAATAAAAATGTGAAACTTTCTCCATAGCAACACTTAAACCCTGAGGGTCAAACAGCTGTGAATATATTTAGGACTGTCCACTTTTTGTGAACTTTTGGTTCCAAACATCTTATATAAATGGCAATTAACATTGTAAAAAATTTCAGTGATGTAAGTGGCTTTCGTCAATTCTGACAAATTCTATTTCCCTTTGTATTAGTTTTCTAGAGCTGCTATAACAAAGTACCACTAACCTAGTGGCTTAAGCTGAAATTTAAAAAAATAATAATAAAATAAAAATAAAGAAATTAAAAATGCAGTATCTCACAATTCTGGCTAGAAGAGTCCAAAACTAAGTTGTCAGAGGGATTTGTTCTTTTGGAGGGCTTGAAGAAGAATTTGCTCCGTGTGTCTCCTTTAGTTTCTGGTCAGTTGTTGGCAATCTGTAGCCTCTCTTGGCTGGTAGAAACACTGCATTTTCATATTCACATGAGATTCTCCCTTATGTGCATCTCTGCATCTAAGTTTTCCCTTTAGATAAAAATCCCGGCCGTATTGGAGTATGGGCGCATCCTACTCGGTATGACTTCATGTCTATTAATTATATCTGCAACAACCCTATTGACAAATAAGGTCATATTCTGAAGTACTGGGGCTAGTATATCAAAATGAGTATTTGCGTGTGTGTGGGGGGGCACAATTCAACACATAACACCCTTAATATGTGTTGTCTTTTCGTAATGAGTGTCCTCTTGCAAGTATCTTATAGGTATTTTTTAAAGGCTTATTTTCTTCTGTTCTTCAATACTTTGCAGATATTTATATATGCTCATTGGAACACAAAGATATCTTTACAAACCAAACATCAAATCCTGGGATTTCTAACAGGAAGTGAATTATGCATCCTAACACCAAACAGTAATACAGTCTTTCTATTACTTTTGACTTAAAAAATTTTTTTCTTTTGGGGGGGGTTAGGTTTTGCTTCTAGAAATTCTATTCCAAGTTTTATTTACTTATGTATTTATTCACCCTATTTATTCATCTGTTGATTTACATTATGGTGAAGCTAATTTCACCCAAGTGGGACAATGTCTAGGCAGGAAAACTCTCAGCTATACTTGCTCATTTTGTTCTTAGGTCTAAGTAACACACCAAAATATTATATGAAAAACTTGGGGCTCAGAAAGAAAGCATTTATTATTCAAAGTGGGGGATCCAGTCCATGTAGAACCAAGTAGTAACACAAGAGCCAGATTCTTCCAATGTTTCTTCCTTTTCACAATGGATGCAAATTTGTATCTATTCTTATACTGCTTTCATCATAAATGTCACTTGTGACTTTCATGAGGGTTACCTGTTTCCCTCCAATGAAACAAAAAGGTGTTAATAGATAGAGAGGTGTATATTGTGGCTCAGTGTCACCTGAATCCTCCCCCTCGCACTGTGTTGACCATGCTTGATGCCTTGCAGAATGGCTTTGCTCAAGAATGGCTTATGGCAGGTGACAGTTACAGATGATCTTACTACTTTGGTCAGTTGATTCACAGGTTTGAGGGGAGTAGAAACATAGAATAGACCCAGTTTGTAGGAATGTTACTAGAATTTATGGTAAAGAATCAGATAACCTAGGGGCGCCTGGTTGGCTCAGTCAATTAAGTGTCTGACTTCAACTCAGGTCATGATCTCACAGTACGTGAGTTTGAGCCCCGCGTCGGGCTCTGTGCCGACAGCACAGAGCCTGGAGCCTGTTTCGGATTCTGTGTCTCCCTGTCTCTCTGACCCTCCCCCATTCACGCTCTGTCTCTCTCTGTCTCAAAAATAAATAAACGTTAAAAAAAATAAAAAAAAAAGAATCAGATAACCTGGGGATTGATTCATTTTCTAATTAGATAACCTCATTACCCAAGTGATACTTACTCTGACTACTCCATTGAGAAGTTTTAAAGATGCCAAGGATGAACAATGTCAACACGTTTAGTGTCACAGTAAAACCTAGCCATGACATCCTGGAATAACTATGCTGGTTCCTATATGATGTGGAACAGAGGGGGTCAACAGAGCAAAGTGAAGTAGGTAAAAAGATTGGTATGTATTATTGTGTCTGTTTTACTTTATATTTGTAAGGATAAAAAGAAATATATACACTAAAAACCTTGGCTTGTGAGCATAATTCATTCTGGAAACATGCTTGCAATCCAAAGCATTTGTATATCAAAGTGAATTTCAGGAACCATTGGCTCACTTGTGATCATGTGACATTTGATGTCATGTATTACTCATATTGCAAGACATCACTAATTTCTCAAGTTAAAATTTATTAGAAATGTTTGCTTGTTTTGTGGAACACTCACAGAATACGTTACTTGCAATCCAAAGTTTTTACTGTATAAGCTTTTAAAAAACCAGCATCCTTCCACAGACACTTTTGGCATCTAATATATGCCAAGTATTCCTGCATATTTTGGTACTACTACTACTAGTATTAATTCTGAAAGTCAATAGTTTATCTAAAGCTTTGTTCCCAGGCACCACACAGAAAAGCACATTGCATGTGTTATCTTAAGTAATCTTCACTGAGCTAAGGTAGACTTCATTATTCTCATTCCATAGATGATAAATTTGAGGCTTGAAGAAGTTATAAAACTATGCTAGGTCACATAGCTAATGAGGAAAAGAGCAAAGACCATAAAGGAACGGGACCTGGGATCAGAACTGCCTCTGTCTTCCTATTCTGGTGTCCTTATGTTCTATAGGACCAGGAGTCATCTACATATTAAACTGGTTCTACATAATCTGTGGCTCCATGGGCACCAGTTTGGAGTCTTTCCTGGTGATGTTGAGGGTGTGTTATATTAGGACAGGGGTAGACTCTCCAGCTAGTTCCCCTGAAGTTGTATGGGGCTTGTGATGAAACTAACCCCTGGCAAAATTATCATCTGGATTCAATTGGTCTTGAGTAACCCTATCTTCCTTGTGTAATCTACTTATGCCCATTCATATGCCCAACAGATAATAGTAAGTGCCTACATTAGAGAGTAGTCATGAGAATTAAGTGATATAATAGTGTAAAGAACTTAAAGAGTTAGGCATATGGTAAGAACCCAATACACTGCAAGTAATATAGACACATGCGTGGGCATATACACAATTGTTTACTTTTGTATATACAGATAGGAGAACGGACCTGCCTTGGGAAAACCACCATTTTCTATGTGTCAGAATTGAATCTACTGGGTGCTCTACTCCATCACCCTGACCTTCATAAAGGCTTACTACAGTGTAACAAAGCAGGTACAATCAACTATTATGAGGCTGAGGGGATAGATAGATCCTTTACCTATGGATTACCTAGGCTGAAAGTAGCTTTGGCTCACAAAGACAGTAGACATCCCACAGCATCAGTTTGACATCTTCTGACATCTGCCTGAAACCTCAGTCTGTGTATCTAAGGCCTGAATAAATTTCTCTCTCTCTCTCTTTCCCTGTCTCTCTCTCTTTTCAATCATCTCAATTCAACCTCTATATTAGGATGTCTCATTACTCCTCTTTCATCTTTATACAGAGGAATGAAGATGTCTTCATAGAGGTACAAACTAAAATGGCTGAGAATCCAGACTTCAGTCCTTTTAGTTGCCCTGTGATGGAGCAAGAGAAGACTTCAGAACCAGGACCTATTCTAAATGTGGCATATACACTATTGTAGCCAATATTAGAATAATTCTGGTGAGAGATGATATTTCCTTTTGTTTAAGTGTAAAGTACAAAACTCTGTGAAGATGGGCAATATGTCCCAAGGGAAAGAACTAGAAAGGCTTGGTTTGAGTGACATCAGTTAAGCTAACCCACCACACTCAAACTCAACCCATTTCCATTGTGTCATCAATTTGTATTTTAAATAAAGGTATCTATTAATAAAAAGAGTTTATTTTAAATCCCTAAATTTCAGATTTATAGGAGACTACCAGGAGACAGTTACCTCAGCAGGTATTGACATTTGGCATTTCAAATTTCACCAAGGACTTGGTTTACATAGGGCAGCCAGCTAGGGCAGCCAACTAGAGGAAAGTTCCAGTCACTTATTGTGTAAAAGTGTTGTTTTAGTCCTTGTCCCTTTCCCTGTCAAGAGGTGTGATTCACCAGCAAGACATCATTCACGTGTTAAGGCTGAGATGCTCCCAGGGAACCCATTTTCAGGGGCATGATTTGCAATTCTTGGTGTTTAAAAGTTTGCTTTTTACTTCAGATGGCAAGAGAGCTTCTTTTATCATCCTGAGATAAGGATGCTCCCTGTACATCATTGTGGCAGGTATGGCCAATTATATTCACAGGAGTTATGGAGGATCTGAAAAGTCCTCACTCTCTGGTCTAGCCAGTAGAGTCATGATATTCAGCTTTCTGTTTGGATTTTAAATGAAAGCCAAAGTCAGAAGCATAGGTCTTGTTTGTTCAATCATGTAATCAATCATAAAGAAAAAGCAAATCTACACTAAGGTATACTAGCAGCTCTAAACCATAAACCCACATTATTTTGTTTTGTTTTTGTTTTTGTTTTTGTTTTGTTTTGTTTTGTTTCCACTTGTGATTCTTGGTTCAGGTAGTCTACACTATACTTTGTTATCTAAGGATCAAAGTAATCTGATAAGGAGTGAGAAATACAAACCTAGGCTAGACACATTTGGATTCTGAGAAATGATTCTGCTTTAGTCCTCTACGGGAATGGAAAAATCACTAACAGCAGAAATGCTGTTAGTATTTGGATGTAAGATCCTCCATGGCATACATATTGCTGAGTCACAGTCTCTGACATTGATCTTGTCTCAGACGTTCTTCAAATATTGCGTCTATTTATCAGAAGGTAAAGATAATCTCATCTCTCCTGCTCATTGACCAAACTGGTACTGGGGAATATTGGTTTTGCCAAGATCAAGAAGCCTTGGTGAGAACATCATCTGTGACATTCAGATACTTATATTATATAATTATATCCCAAGTCATATGGTGCTACACACAACTTTCAGATTGGATGTCCCACCACAAATTCTGGCAGTAATAGAATAAGGTTAGCCATGTGTGGCATTGAAGAATTGAAGTAGCCTAAAGTTTTCCAGTAGACTTTGCACATCTCCAAACAATAGTCTACAATCTAGGGGATCTCAAGGGATGACAAGCAGCATAACAACAAGTAACTGAGAACAGAGGATGGATATTAAGGAGGAAGGCAGGGCACATCCTGTCTTCTAGGCAGAATGATCCAAAGCCTGAAGGCCAGCATATCAGGAGAAGAAACACCTGGCCAGCCAAGGGGGTGTTCAAGACAAGTTAAGGCCCATGGTCAAAAGATAGCTATCTAGCCCTAAGGTTACTACTTGGTTTTCAAATCAGATAGGTAGTCAGGTGGACCCCATCCAATACTGGGACAAGGCAGAAATACTAACCCCAAAACCTTACACAGAGAACTTGGTGTTAGATATATAGATGTTGGGTGTTTCTGTGACTGAGTGGGAATTATTTGGACTCTAGAGTTGGAAATGCGGACTAATCAGACAGCCAATTATCAAGCTTAAAGAAAAGAATAAATGCTTGCTTCTGATATAAGTGATACCATAGCATTTAAAAAATTTAAATGTTTATTTATTTTTGAGAGAGATAGAGCTCAAGCAGTGGAGGGGAAGAGAGAGGAGACATAGAATCTAGAGCAGGCTCCAGGCTCTGAGTTGTCAGCATAGAGCCCAATGCGGAACTTGAACTCAGGAACCACTATATCATGACCTGAGCCAAAGTCAGATGCTTAACCAACTGAGCCACCCAATCATCCCAAGATATCATAGCATTTGTAATGACACTAAGCCTACCTAGTGACAAACAACAACCAGAAAAGAATAATGTTCTTTCTTTCTTTCTTCTTTCCATTATGTATGTCAAGGAAAGTTAAACTTTTTGTCTGCAAGATCATTCTATTTCTTGCATTCACTGGCCTTAGTTGTATTTATACTTTTTGGCACAGATGGCATTTGTAGACAAGAAAGAAAGTCTATTCTCCTTAAAGAGCATGCGTCTCTAAATGAAGCAGGTATTTCTAAACAAGAGAATATATGGCTGATGAATCCTGCATATATCATGTAGCAATTGCCCACTCCTCACCCTCTTCAGAAGGTAAAGCATGTTCTTATTTTGTTTTGCCTGAATAGAAGAATTGTTCACCCAGGAATGGCATGCTATTATTTTATCATTATCCTCTATGCTATAAACTTGAATGGAAGTTTAAATGAGAATGGAATGGGGTATACCATGAACCATCTCCCAAAAGTTGGCATGGTTACACATGCTTATGAATGCAGGCTCTTTGGCCATAGCTGCCAAAAGCCAGGTGTTTGCCTTTGCTAGTTCATCCACGTGGGCCTCAGTTTACTCAAAATGAGAGGATTAGTCTAAATGATGTAAAAACCCCTGTTCCCCTTAATTATATAGATCCATCCAGGGGCCTATGAAGCATATATTAACAAATTCCAGCTTATTACTATCAGAGCATTTCTGTATGTGAGAATAATGTTAGTGATGTTAATCTCTTGTAGGTATTCCAGATGTCTAATAGATATTTAATGTATGAGTAGTATTATTGCTTCCAAAATGAAATTGTGTGCCTTCTGTATGCTGTTTAATGATGATGGATGCTTTTAGAGGTATGAAATAAACATGCATTACATAATTCCCTATTTAGTTTTCTGGAGGATACATTTGTTTTAATAGCATTATATAGGCGATAAAATAGCATCTAATTATGTTCACTCGTTTTGAGGAAAAATGATAGTCAATGATCTCTCTACAACTCTCTAGCTTAATTTCCCTTATCAAGCTATTTTTGGATAATCATTTCACCTCTCTACACCTTGGTTCCCTCTTTTGTTAAAATGATAAGGTTTGATTAGAACAATATTTCCCAAAAGTAGTTTTATAAAATGCACCATAAAAGAAACAGAGTTCTATAGTTAAGTGTTTGGAAAATGCTGCATTTTACACTTCTCAGAAATCTGGCTTTCTCATCACACATTAGAGGCTCTGAGAGGTATGAAAGGGAAGAAACTGGTTTAAGTCTCTCAGTTTATCTCAGATTTAGTTAACCATAGAATTTTTTATTTCTGAATCATAGCAATTAATAAACGTCCTTCACATGCAGTGATCACTGGATGCACTTGAGGACACTTGAAGGTATATATTTCCAAGATTTCTTGGATTGTTTATGTGGGTTAAAATTATAGTGTTGTCAGAGAATTTTTAGGGCAGGTAAAATGTTCTGTATTATAATACTATAATGATGGATACATGTCATTATACTTTTGAAAAAAACCATAGAATGTACAACACCAAGCATGAACCCTAATTTAAACTACGAACTATGAACTTTGGGTGATAACACGTGTTGATGCAGGTTCATCAGTTATCACAAATGTACTACTCTGGTGGGAGATGAGGAGGTTATGCATGTGTGGGGCATGGGTATACAGAAAATCTGTGCCTTTTTGATTTTGCTATGAAGCTAAAACTGCTGTAAAAAATATAACATCTTAAATTTTTTTTAAAAAACGATGTTGCCATATTAGACTGCTGAATTATGTAACAGGATTTATAAATCCTCATTATGAGAAAGCCCTTCCCTAATCTTTCCTTATTTTGGGAAACAAACAAGCAAACAAACAAAAAAGGTTTAATAATTTGTATATAGCTTCTTTCCCTCTACCTACTCTCAGAGTCTGAGAGAAGAGTGTGGGGGCGGTGGGGGGCATGCATGCATATTTGTATAAAACTTTCCCACATTTTAAGGTGAGATAGCCGAGAAGAGCATGAGGTTGCAAACCAAATGCCTCATATTGTGTCTGGTCATCACAATACTCTAAGCAAATCAACCTTTCTAAGTGCTAATTTTCTTATTTGGAAGATGGATTCAATAGTAGCTGCCCTGCCTTCCTTATAAGGATGTTAACATTAAAATGCATAGGAGCACCTAGGTGGCTCAGTTGGTTGAACTTCTGACTCTTGATTTTGGCTCAGGTAATGATCTCACAGTTTGTGAGACTGAGCCCCCAGCTGGACTCTGCACTGACAGTGATGAACCTGCTTGGGATTCTGTCTCCCTCTCCCTCTGCCTCTCTCCCACTTGTGTGCACAAGTGCTCTCTCTCTCTCTTTCAAAATAAGTAAATAAAAACCTTTACAAAAAAGGAATGACATTGGATCTTTCCTATTATACATCCTTGTTTTTTTCTTGAGGGGGAGCATCTGCTCTAGTCTATTCCACTGTATTCTTTTATAAAAGACTTTGTGAAAAACATTGTGTTCTCCAAATACAAAATGACTAATCTATACAACACCTATCACTGATATGAATTCATAAAGAGAGTCATCATACTTACATTTAAAAACAGTACATACAACATAGAACAAAAACACCCTTTTGCAGAATTTAAGATTGTTGTAAAAAGTGTTTGAAGTAACTAGGCTTGAATGGGATCATTTGTCAAATCAGTGGATTTCACTGCATCTTGGAAAGAAGAATGAAGAGCCCAATGATGGGATTTATACTGTGTGCTTGCAGAGTTGGTTTTTGCCTCACACACATTATTTCCTCCATCCTTAGCCGTATGCTGGGAGTTAGGCTTTGTATGCTTTTGCTTCAAGCTGTATCTTCATTTCAGACATAAAGTCCCCCGTGTGCCTTCTGATTAGACTATAAATCTTTCAAGGACAAGGACTACATCATATTCTCCTTTTGTTGGTTTCTTAGCCTTCAGAAGATGGAGTAGGACAAGGAAGAAACTCTGTAAATATTTATTGCATATATGAAGAAGCAGGCATGTGGGTGAGTAGATGTATTATAATTTTATTTTAATTATTTGCAAACTTTTTCAGAGGTAACCACATAATGAACTTCACACTATAATTTATCTGCATTTCATATTTGCCTTATATATTGATCTCTAAACAATATACAGTGTTTTTTCATGTTTTCAAAATTGTATTATTTTTTCTTTCTGCAGCTTACTTTTATTCACTTCAGAGATTCTAATACATTTCTTTTAACTGTTCAATAGTATTTTATTGCATAATGTAGCATATGAGATTTTGTATTTTTTTATATTGATAAAAATTGGGGGTTTATCCCATTTTTTTTTTTTACTTTTAACAAAATGCTGCTGTGGACATTCTTATACATGTTTTAGGTTGCACAAGTAAGCAGGTTTCTGGAGAATAGCCCCAGGAGTGAAACTGTTGTACCAGAAGTGTACATATATTCAGTGTTCCTAGGGATCACCAGACTTCTCTTCAAAAATGGTTATTCTATTTATACTCCTATGAATCCTCACTTTATAAAACTTCAGCTTTCTAACACTAACCTTAGCCTTTAGGCACCAGCTTCTACAAGAAGAAAGTCTTTGCTCCCAGGCTGGTTTAAGGAGCTGTGTCTCAAAGCTCCAAAGAGATGTTGTGTGTTCAAGAGCAAGGAAGTTGAAGACCTGCCATGGTCTGAATAGGTTCCACTTTCAATTCACAACTTGATGGCACAGTGGTACTCAGTATCTAGAGTCCAAGATTTCTTTCCTTCTTACCCTCAATGGTTTCTAACCCATTTATTATAAACAGTTTCTAACACAGTTGAAGATTACCATTGATGGGAAGAAAGGCTTGCATTTGTCTGAATTGATCTGTGTTAACAGAACTGACTGTGTTCCTACTCACTGGCTTCTGGTCTTCCTGGGTTCTAAGAACTTGAATATTCTGTGACATTGTGCTGGGGGTTAGCAGCACCACAGGGTGACAATATGGCTGCTGAGTTTCTGAGGTCTGGGAAACTGCAAGTTTCAGTTTTCAATTTACTATGTCTCTGTCCCATTTATTAAATACCATAGTACCTCAAAATAAAGTTCAATTTAAAAAATCAAATTCTGAGCTGCACGGGTGGCTCAGTTGGTTGAGCATCCGACTCTTGATTTTGGCTCAGGTCTTAATCCCAGGGTTGTGGATCTAGCCTTCTATCAAGTGTCAGGCTCTGCACTGAGCATGGGGCCTGATTAAGGCCCTTTCTCTCTCTGCCCCCTCCCTCAGTCACGCTCTCTCTCTCTCTCTCTCCACAAAAAAAAAAAAAAAAAAAAAAAAAATCAGACTTTGCAACGATCACCCAAATTTCAAAAGGTAGCTTGCTTTAGGTCTTTTATTATTATTATTTATTTTGAGAGAGAGAGGGAGAGAGAGAGAGAGAGAGAGAGAGAGAGAGCACACATGGATAGGAGAGGGAGAGAGAGAATTCCAAGCAGTCTCTGTGCCATCGGCATGGAGTTCAACATGAGGCTGGATCTCACAAACCATGATATCATGACCTGAGCCAAAATCAAGAGACACTCAACTGACTGAGCCACCCAGTTGCCCAGGTGATCTTTTAATTAAATATTTGCTACCAAAAATAACCCATTCCATTTACAGCTATGGTCACTACTAGCATATCTTTATCTTCTAACAGTTGCTTTTGCCCTCAATGTTACCTGAAAGTAGTAATCTCTCAAAAGAGATGAAGATTCATATATGGTTTTACATTTTTTAGTTGTCTATTTTTTTAGTTTTTTATGCATTTATACCTGCCTTCTTTCAGATAGTGTATTTTTGTTGTAGTTGCTTATTTACCTTTAAAGAAAAAAATTATTGAATAAAACATTAGAGAAGTGAAAAATTCATAAATGCACAGTTCAATAAATTTTCACCAAGTGAATACAGCTTGTAACCAGAGCATAGATGAATAAACAGAACATTCTCCACACCTGCAGAGGCCCCCTGGCTCTCTCTTCTAGGCACTCTCCAATGTTCACACTAAGTGTCTATCTGGTTTTAAATTCACACAATGCATCAAAAGAACATTTTACACATGATACCAGTAAAGGCCAGAAAGAGAAAATAATTCATTCAGGGTTACACAGTAGTAGAAGAATCAACAATAGAACTGACTTGCTATATGTACCTTCAAACAGCCAAGGAGAAATGACAAAAAGTCAAGCACACATAAGTTATACAATTCAAGTCTTGACAATTTTCAGAGCATATGCTAAAATATAGACACATTCAATTCAACCAGAATTCTTGCTTTTAAGCTGAAAATACTTTCCCATCACATGTCAGTTATTAAATATTCCTATGAATTGCAGTTTGATTA
This sequence comes from Leopardus geoffroyi, assembly GCF_018350155.1. Lineage (NCBI taxonomy): Eukaryota > Metazoa > Chordata > Mammalia > Carnivora > Felidae > Leopardus > Leopardus geoffroyi. Next base: position 66,243,790 of record NC_059334.1, read on the forward strand.
TTTTGTGATGCAACAGAAGCACCATGAAATATTGGAGACCAACATGTCAATTTGCCTTCTCATGTACATCTTAGTCTAGTTACTTCAGCTCCTAAAGTTTTGAATTATAGAATTTTGCATTCTATCTCATCTATAGAATGAGAATAAAATCATCTCAGAGCATTATTCATAGAATTCTTAATAATGTAATCTCAGAGTTTGATTCCTTCCAAGAACTCAACTCATTAAAACTTGATCTAAAACCTGATCACCTCCCTTGTGATCTCCAACCCATGCCCTAAGATTACTACTGGGCTAACCTTCTCAATTTTTAGCCCCTATAGCTTTTATGGTAATATTATCTGGGTTTGGACAGACAATGATACTATCCTATGTGCACACAGCAAGGAAAATTTCCCATCTCCAGATGAAGAATCAACCAATGGCAGGGCAGGGGATGCTCACATAAAGGATAAACCATTGATGGGCAGCTCCTCTTGGAACATCTTCACTGTATTTTTAACAAAAGCCATGCTTGGCTGGAGAACATCTAGAGGCTGTGTCCAATTTCTGCTCTGAAGGGTTTAGGAACCACTTACCTCACTCAAAGTGGCAGCCTAACCTGTGAGGGCCTTCAGCATTCTCCTCAGGACTTTACAGCAACATTTGATGTTCTGAGATGGCTCTCTAGCATTCATCCATATAAACACCTGTGCCGTATCACTGGCCATGGTTACTTTGTGCATGGCCCCTTTTCTTTCTTCTTCTTCCCTTACCTCAAGTCCTCCCTGCCTTTGCAATTGAGTTCTGATGCCTACAGGCCAGTTAGAGGACCAGAAGAAAATCAAGAAACCCAAAAATGGACATAGATGTAGTCATTAGCGACTGACAAGAATTGCAAAGTGTCATCTGCTCTGAATCTGAGAATGGAATATTCATTTCCCACCATGGCTATCCCTGCTGTGATTTCTCTGGGACACAATTCATATCCCAGGGAAGGGAGGTGTTGCAAGAGCTTCAAAGGACCCCCCACAGATTCTTCTCTTCTGAGTGTTTCAGCTGTCTCCAACATCAGTTGGTTCATAGCAGACTGAGAGCCTGAGGTATTTCTCTGTATTTGCTGTGTGGAGTCTTCTTCCCCTGCCCTCTGAGCAAATTTCATTCCATCCTTCAGGAAATAAGGGGCCACATCAGGACCCCACCACTCTTGTTTCCTCATCATCTGTCTGTAGTCTTTATTCTACAGTCAGAAAGATGGAATACAAAGAGCCTCAAATTTAAAGTCTGAAAGATCAGGAATGGACCTAACCTCTGCCAGTAGCTTGCTGTGTTCCCTTCGGGGAGTTTAATCAGACTCTTTGAGTCTCAAATTGTTTACCTGTAATAAATTAACATGTCTCAATGCTCTGGGTAGTTAAAAGGTGTAGGTTATGACCGGGAATCTGACATATAAGAGGTACCTGAACTCAACATCAATCAAGTCACTCCTTTGCTAAAAATCCTACAATGGCTTCTCATCACTTACATGTGTGGAGTTCAGACATTTCTACCTGGCTTTCCCTAGTATCTCCAAACACAGGTTATTTATGTGATCTGAAATTTACTTCTCCCCAACATATATGTTCCTCCACCCAGGCTGAATTCCTCTACCCATTAAGAATATTTTCCAAGCTCACTTCAATCTCACTATCCTGGCTCATGATCCACTCCCTCATGTGGGAGAACATTACACTTCAATCTCATCTGCAGTCCAAATACTACCCATCCTTTAAGACCCTGATCAGGTTCTCCCTCTATAAAAATTCACTCAAATATTCCAGCCAACACTGACTATATCCTTCTCTGAAATTTTTGTTTGTTTTTAATAATGGTAAGGACACTTAACATGAGATGCAACTATGAGATGCAATGTCTAAGTGCAGAGTACACTATTATTATTTATAGGCACTATGTTGTACAGCACATCTCTAGAACTTTTTTGTCTTGCTTAAATGAAATTTTATGCAACTGTTGAAGAGAAATTCCCCATTTCCTCCTCCTCTTGGCCCCTGGAATCATCCATTCTACTCTCTACTTCTATAAATTTATTTCATATGGACAACTCCAAACAGATCCTTTGTTACCTATAGGCTCATTATTTAAGATGTGTTAGTTTTCTCTTTGTCATTGTATATTTTATTAGAACAAAATCAATTTATATACTCCCACCAAATATACATATTTTAATAAACACCAAGGAATGACTCAAGAAAGCTTAATTGAATGGTTTCTTCACTAAGAGATTGGGACGCCAAACATTCTAGTCATTTCCATAATTTCAATAGGTGGATAGTGTTTCTCTCATTCATATATTCCCTGAAACAAATTATTTCTAGTCATATTCATATGCCAGACATTCTGATGGGAATACAGATCTGAATAGGATGAATACAGTCCCTTCTCTCATGTAACCTACAATCTAATGAGGGAAATAAGCAAGTGTAATGAGCTGTAGAAAATTGTATTATTTTAGCAGCAATGGCAGGATTTCTCTTGGAGAGAGAAATTTGATGGATGGAATTTGGATAAGGACTTGGGATAGATGAACCTCTACCACCTACCCTAAGTGCCCAAATTCAGGCTGATGCCCAGGTTTCACAGAGAGAAAGTGCTCTGAATTAAAGAAAGAAAGAAAGAAGGAAAGAAAGAAAGAAAGAAAGAAAGAAAGAAAGAAAGAAAGAAAAGAAAGGAAAGAAAGAAAGAAATGAAAAAAAAGAAGGATTTATTTTGGCTTTGTAGAACAGCTGGATAGGCAGGAGATGAAGGGCAGAAGTAAGGTTGGGTGTATGAGCCCATTCCCAGAAACCCTCCCTCAAAAACTCTTCAATAAAGTATAATATATACATAAACACTTTTAATTATTGTTGGTTTGCTCTTGTCCATAGTGAGCACTGCCATGAATTTAAACTTAAGCCCACGTAGTACAGGACACTTATGTCCCGGCCTTCTTCCCAATTCTTTCACTTTTTCATTACCAGCCAATCTGTGGATGGATGAACTTTCTTAAGCCATGACATTGAGAGGTTCAACTCAAATTTATCAGATCTCAAGAGGCAATAAGGCCCCCAGCTGACATTGGTGTTATACAAGCAAATCAGCAATCAAGTGAAGAATAAATTCCAGTATTAAATTAGATGACAGAAAAAGCAGGGCCTAATGTAGTCTGAGGAAAGGGGGAATGGCAGAGAGGGTTGTTGAGAGGAGAGGGGACTTTCAAGAGGAAATGTCATTTATGCTGAGGCCTGAAGACTGAGTAGAAGTAAGCAAAGTAAAAACAGATAAGATTTTGATGTGTTTAGGTTCTCAGGTATAGGAGCCAGAAGAGGAATAGAGGGAGGCAGGAGAGGGAAAGGGGGTCGCGAGGAGAGAGACAAGTGCGGTAAATGGAGACAAAGGGGAGAACTGAAAGAACAAAGTCCACACCGCACGGCTCTTAAGTATAACCCAATTCATCCAAAGTGGGTTGTGCAATTTCTCCAGAAAAGTCCAGTAAACCTTCCTAATTTGCAATTTTCCTAAAGCATCCTAATTATGGTTCTATATAGACAGGTGTACTGTTTGGCCCCATGCCTGAGCTACAAAAATGCCATATTCCTGTGAAGTGAGGTGAGCCAAGCTAAGCTCTGAGAAGATTGTCTACATGAGCAAAACTCATATCTAATTTTAAGGTATTTCTTTTGGGAGACAACTGGCTACCCAGAAATTTGTGAAATTGAATAATTGATGAAGTCAGTTGTGAGTTACCTGTTTCCCAACCCACCATCTAGTAGTGTCCAGGGCTCTGTAAGTGCTCACGTCCCAATTTATGACCTCAACCTGCCCTCCACCTGAGTTTCCATTAATCCTGGTATTTATTCTCACTTGTTCGAAAATACAGATAATTTGATAATTATACTCCCTTTAGCTGACTAAAGTATTCCATGTCACCTGTCCAGAAAGTATAAGTTTTCAAATATACATGTCAGGTGCTATAATAGAGATCTGGCAAAAAAGCTTTCGGTGGTAGAGATGGGAGGGCGCTCACTACATACACACTTACTTCAACTTTTAACAATTGAGACTGAAAATCAGCTTCTTGTTGGTGAAAGACTCCTTCCTGTTCATGGCAAACCAAAACTACACACACATACATGCATACATGTGTATACACACAGAGATCTATGCCTATTTACACTCCACAGGAAGCCAGGACCCCAACCTCATTTCACAGCAACCCATGCTGCCTAATGCCAACAGATCAGGCCTGAAATTATACATTGAAGCTTCTCAGCCCAACCACATTTCTCCACAACCCCTAAGTAATTATTTGAGAGAAAATTACAATACACATTAAATAAAGTAATTTACTTCCTAGATAAATTTCAGACTCTAAGCACTTTTAAGCTGGTAATTTTTTAATACAGTAATTGTGGAATTAGGAATACATTTTTCACTAGTCAGTCATTATTTTACTTTGAACATATAAAAATGGCTTTTAAAAAAGAGAGAAATAAAAAAGGGTGATTAAGAGTTTTACACAATCAAATGAAAGTTTCAAATTTTATTGGCAAAGAATAAAAAGACTAATTAGATTCAGTTTATGGGTTTACATGCTATTTCTCAGTAGAGGTGCATGATGAATTGTGAGGGGGGAAGCTGACATGGTTGGATTCTCACTAGCGTCCTCGTGCAACACAGAAAACTGAGAGGAAGGTGTTTGTTTTCCCTGCTTCCCCTCTGCCCCCAACATCATCTCAGCCTCGTTTGTCAGGAAAAGTTTGCCTGTCCTCAACTGCACCACCATCCTTGTCAAAGCCACCGCTTATCTGCTCATCTCTTGTTGGGGACCAGTCTGCTAGCAGGTCTCCTCCTTCCTCTCCTTTCCTGCCAACCATTCTTCATAGTACAACAATGACTACCTTTCCAAATGTCTACTCTGACCCTGGCAGAGGAAGTACTCTTCTCATGCAAATCGTCCAGTGGACCCCCTCCTTCTTCAGTTCTTTGGATACAAGATAAAGATAAAGATCTTCAGAATCCTCCTGGGGTCTTGCCATACCTGTAGTTTGTCACAGAGGACACTCCCATGCTCCAATGGCACTCTGTCTTTCCTTTCTCTTTTTCCCCTTCCTTTCTTCCTTCTTCCTTCCTTCTTCTCCCTCTTCCTTCCTCTCCCTCTTCCTTCCTTCTTTCCTTCCTTCCTTTCTTTCTTTCTTTCTTTCTTTCTTTCTTTCTTTCTTTCTTTCACTTTTCTCTCTATGTTCTCAAGGTATATATTTTAAGAATCAACCTTAGTATCAACATTAAGGGTTAAGAATGTATCTGCCTCTTCTATTCTGCACATAAATAGTCAATTATAATGATAGTGCCCATTTTTATTGGGATGCATTTTCAATGACTGGGATAAAGTAAATATTGATATTTCTATTTTTCATTCCTTCATGGTATATTTTCTGAGAGTCATTTATGTACTAGATACTGTGCTGGGTGCTGGGAATAACAATGTGTTAAAGGCTCAGTTCTTGGCTATATGAATATTTACCATTCTTTTGTTTTCACTACCAAATATCTGTATCTGTTTCCTGTATTTGGTGAATTCCAAAGAGTTTGCCTCCCTGTCTATAAGATGAGGATACAAGACACTCATGCTTCTAGATTCCTCTACAGGTAGGGCACAGATATGTGATCTGGCTTCTGTCAATCTGAGGTGTCCACATTGGACTTTGATTCTGAAGTCAGACAGACAAAGAAGCAAAGACTTTGCACAATCCATTTTGATGAGGGTGACAAAGGTCAGAAACCATTCACTCAAACCCCTTTAAAAGTAAATCAGCCTACCCTACTTTTCCAACAAGTTGTGTAAGGCTTGGCAACAATATTTCAACTTCCTGTCCTGCAACTGAGATGGACAGGTACAGGCAAGAGGTGAAAAGTGCTGATTTTTTGCTTTAAAAATGTAAATAGCCATATGCATAACTTTCTATTAAATTTGGTCCTCCTTAATTGTTGTTACTAGTCAATGTGTTTTATGTAAATTTCTTAAGAGGGATCTGGCCAGGGGCACCTGTGTGGTTCAGTTGGTTAAGCATCTGCCTTCGGCTCAGGTCATGATCTCAGTTCTGTGGGTTCGATCCCTGCATCAGGCTCTGTGCTGACAGCTCAGAGCCTGGAGGCTGCTTTGAACTCTGTGTCTCTCCACTCTCTGCCCCACCCCCCACTCACACTCTCTCTCAAAAATAAACATTAAAGAAAGTTTTTTAAAAAGGATATCTGGCCCAAATTAAAAACTTTATATAACTGTTGGCTAGTTTTTCTATTTTATAGTTATATAGAGTCTCATTCTTTTTATACTTTCCAAGTTCATTATCGCCTTTATTATTTTGCTTTTCATTTTCTTTTCAAAATCCTTTGTGAGAAGGAAAAAGATACGTTAGGTCTTGGTGTTTAAAGAGAAAACTGAGACCCAGGAGAGGTAAATCACTGCCCTACTCAGATTATTGGGGATTTCTGAAGCAGAAATTGGAAGTCTTTCTAGTTTTCTGATTCTTTTTTTAATGTTTTTATTTATTTTTGAGAGATATAGAGAGGCAGATCACAAGCAGGAGAGGGGAAGAGAGAGAGGGAGACACAGAATCCAAAGTAGGCTCCAGGCTCTGAGCAGTCAGCACAGAGCCCAATGCGGGGCTTGAACAGGTGAACTGTGAGTTCATGACCTGAGCTGAAGTCAGACACTTAACTGACTGAGCCACCTGGGCACCCCTCTAGTTTCCTGACTCTTGAGGCAGAGCAATTTTTACTATAGATCTTAACACAAGGTGCTGGAAGGATAGGGAGATGGGTGGATCCAATGACTGATTTTCCTACTTTGCTGAGGATGTTTAATGTCTAAATCCATGGCACAGCAGGATAAAAACCCTTGGTGGTAGGCAGATTTCTGAGAAGAACCCTAAGTTTCCTACTCTTGCATACACTCTGTATGATCCTTTTCCTTTGGTGTGGTGGAACCCCTGACTATGATTGCACAGCCCTCTCCCTTGATTGGGTCATGTTAGGTTAAGACTCTTGTGGCAGATTGGGGAGATATTTTTGTGTTGGCTCTGGGGAGGGACATTCTCATATTACAAGATGGTCACATGACCAGAACCTAGGAGCCGAGAACGACCCTTGGCCACTAGCCAGCAAAACAAAACAAACAAACAAGCAACAACAACAGAAACAGGGTCCTCAATTTTTTCAGTAACAAGTAACTGAATTCTGTCAACAACCTGAATGAGCTTGGAAGAGGACCCTCGTCCCAGTTGAAAATGCTATCCTACCAAATTATTGATTTAAGTTTTTGAGACCTTGAGCAAAAGACCTAGCTAAACTGTGCCTGCCCTTCTGACCCACGGAAACTGTGAGGAAATAAATAAATATTTATCGTTTTAAACTGCTAAGTTGATGGTACTTTGTTAGATAGCAATATAAAATTAATGTCCTTAAAGGGACCAATCTCAATCTCAAAAACAACATGGATGATGATAATAATAAAAGCAATAATAAAATATATAATGCATTAAATAGTAATACACTTAAATAAGGAAAATCTGTTTATACCAGAGTTGTGCTCAGTTAAGTACTTGACCCACACACCCCTTTCCCTTATCACATTAATGATGGAAGCGGAGCAGATTACTACACTATAGATCCTTTAACAACAATCATTGATATTTTATATGTAAGCCTTTAAACTAATTATTCCTAGACTTTTTCAGGGTTTTTCAGAGGCATAACCTAGTTTTAAATAACACATTTTTGTAAACACTGGAGACAAAGTATGGGCAGAGATTTGGGATGTTGAGGCGGAACTGATTCTGGTGGACTTGGATGCAGTTTTGATGATTAATTGCTTAGATATGCTGCTCCTATCATTACCATTCCCAGTAACAATCACTGCCATCCTTTGTGTGGAGGCAGCACTGTACAGAGAAAAAGTACCCTACCTGACAACTGACACAGTTAGTCTGCAGGACAGCATTATGTATTAGACATCGCTTGTCCTGTCACTATCAGCACCAAGGCCATGGAACAAGATGATTTCTGTATATATTATGAAATGAGCACATGATCAAGCTAATTAACACAAGTGAGATTGCATCAACATCAGCTGTGTAATCTTTTTTTTTAATTTTTAAATTTTATTTAAATCCAAGTTAGTTAACGTATAGTGTAATGACGATTTCAGGAGTAGAATTTAGTGATTCATCACTTACATGTTAATCAAGTTACCTCACCCTCTGGACTTAGATTTTTTCCCTGAAAAGTAAGGAAGTTGGATAATGAATCCCTATGTCTCCTTTATCTTTAAAATCCTGAGTTCTTAATATTAGAGGAAAGACTATTCTTATTCTTTTTAGATAATAATTTCCTAAAATGTTGCCCAATGTATTTATACAGTCATATGAATCAACCACAAATATTAATTGAGGCTACTATGCCAGAAGTTCTTCATTAGATGTTATGACAGATGGAGAAAGCATTTAGCACAGAGCCTCTAGGAACTAAAAGTCTAGTTAAGGAGATAAGGCAGCATTTGTGGAAAAGGAGAAAGTTACCAGTTCAGTAGGTCATTAATGTTCAGTAGAGAAGGGAAGTTTTGCTGTATTTTGTGGAATGAAAGATGAGGTCGGTGGGAAAGGAAAGCAAAGCTTTCCACATGGGAAGTGCCAGTTGTCCCTGAATTAAGGGGATACATTGAATTTGAAATACAGTAGTGAACACATTACATGGCTCCTAGTGACCTTCGGGAGGAAATAAGGATAGAAATGTCCCATTGAGGCAGAGCAGTAGAACAGGTTTGGTTAGATTAGGTGGTAGTTCTGGGAATAGTAGAGAATTAAGCTGGTCTCTAACTCATACTTCCCAGAAGAGGATTGGGCATCTCCTCTTGCCCCCATGTGGCACTCTGCAGATGCCAAGACTTCATTATATTCATTCTTTCAGACCCTGACTAAGAAAGGGAGAGATGACATTTTCAGTCCCTCATAGCTCTTTTTTTTTTCTCAGACTGGAAAGGCAAGTTGGAAGGCGATATTTGCTATTATGCTTAGAGGTCAAGTCCCTTTAGTAATTAAAGAACTGCCTTGGAACTTAGCTTGAAATTGTGGATTTCTTAGTTTTTATGCTAAGCGTCAAATGTCCATAGATTGTGTCTTTCAATTTTCTCTATGGAGACACATTATTGACACACTCTAATATAATACATGCTGTAAGCACCCCTATAAGAGAAAGGATTGGGGATCTCTGACAATGAAAACATTGGGACTTGGACACATCTGCAAAGTCCACTTAACACTGCCCACCCCATACAGCACAGGAGGTGGTGAGAGCAGAGAGGATATATAGATTTGAGGAATAGGAAGGACACCATGTTCTTGGACCCAGAGATTTCTATCTTTAGAAGTGTGGTGGATGCTGACACCTTCCCAGTCAATTTTTGAGGAATCTGATGAGTATCATTAATGTAAAAGTGATGGCTGTAACCTATGACCCCCAAATTCATAGTGCTCAAGAGAAAGTTACACACACTTGAGTATTAATTGCTTAGATATGTCAGTTTTTGGTCCTCTGAGAAGAAGATGCCAACATGGGGTGAGAGGTGTAAGAGACTCATTGGAGAAACACCTGTGAAAGGTAGAGGGTGAGGGAACAGGGGTAAGTGGAGACAACCTTCAGACCACACTGCAGGTCTGAAACCTGTGAGGGGAGAAGAAAGAAAGGTGAATTCAAAAGAACTACAGCATGGTTCTGAAAAAAATCTCACACAGGACTGATTTGTATGATGGCAAAGGGTGTCACCATGATGGAGACATAGGTCATTCCAGACTTCCCTCCCAGTCACAGGAAAACCAATTAACAATTACTTAAGGACGAAACACCATTGTGAAAATCTTATGATGGCAAAGAATATGGTGAATCTAACTGAAGGTGTGCCAAAGTCTACCTGGCAATGCTTTGAGATTTGGCTGAGATATTTAGGGTCATTCAGAAGATACAAGAGCTGAAATCAATATCATTATCACAGAAACACTTGGGAAACCAACCAAATCCTCTCTTTATACATCTCTTCTAGATAGCCGATGTTTCTATTTATATACTAATAATTTTTTTAAAAAAGGCGTAATTATCAGCAATCTAGCTCTACTTATTTATTTATTTATTTTACTTTTCACTTTTTTTTAGCAATCTAGAGGTTTTAAAAATCTTCAACTTTAGAAAAAGATGTAGCCTCGCGAATGAGAATTTAGTATTGAAATGTATATAAAATTTCCCCCCTACATTACATTCCCCTTCCTTGCAATTAGATTTGAGTGCATTTTTTCCAATCCTTAAAAGTCAAAAATTAAAAAAAAAAATCAAGGCAAAGACAAGATCTCTTTTCTACCAAATATATTTTACTATTTCCTTTATGATCTTGGAGTATGGAAGATGCCTTGTGTGTCCAACAAGTCATTCTTACAGCAGAAGCCGTGTTCATGATGAAAAAAAAGGGAAATAAAATATTAATGAGCAAATAGGATGATGTTGTTGCTAAACACATTAAACATCCTCTAACTTCTAAGACTGGGATTTAGAGATGTCTCTGAAAATTAATATTAGAGTGACTGTGGACAGATGGCTTAATTTCTATAAGCCTCAGTTTCCTTGTTTATAAAAGAAAAATTGGAAGATATAGCTAGTTTGTTGTAAGTTTCAAATGAAAAGATGCTTACCACGTGCTGGAGAGAAAGTACTCAATCATTGACAGCTGTTACAGGAAAGCAGTAAAGTGTGGTGGTTACAATGATTGGTTCTGACTCAGATGGCCTGGGTACAAATTCACACTAGCTGTGTGACCTTGGGGAAGTTATTTAGTATTGCCGAATTTTCATTTCCATTTCTGAAAAATGGGGTAATGACACAACCTATCTTACACTGTTAAGGGAGTTAAACAAGATAGTATACTTAAAGAACCTAGAAAAGTGCCAGGCATATATTAATCTCTTCGTAAATGCCAGTTAAAATTATCATTCTTACCATAATTACTGTCACCAGAATAAAAATGTATTTTACTCACCAGTACACATTAACTGGAGACTGTCTACTGCAAACATGAGACACTTGTTTTAAGTTAAGATGTCCTAAAATAAAAGAGACTATTGCTGGAGAGGAATGGTGTCTCTTCTAAAGTAAACTCACAGCATTCTCTTAAACTGTTCCCAATATTCTTGTTGACACTTGAACCTCCGCATATCCTAAGCAGTGCAGTCCCCTTGTTCTGTCCGAAACTCCACTTTGAGGCTGAAGCAGTGACACAAAGCTTTCAGGGAGGGAGGGAGGGATATCCAGTTATGGTCTCTCATGCATCTGTTGGATTTGCCATTTTTAAAGATGAAAGTTCCTAAATTATTAACTTTTCTCCAAGCGATATGTGATGGTGAAAATAATATCTGCATGAAGTATTAAGTGGTTTTTTTGAACAAAGACCAAGTAATTTGACAGAGCGTAATAATTACACTGTCAAAGAATACAAGTTTCCACTTTCCCAGAGAAATCTATATTGCCTGGTTTCGGTTTCACAGGCTGTCATCAAGATGGTAAGATTTATCTCTCCTTTAATTGCACCATGGCAGGTGTTTTATGGAAAATGTATATGCTCTGCCTGCTTTTCAGAAGGGTACGAGGTCCACGACATTGCTTTTATATTCCCTTATGTGCACAATTAAGAGTCTGGCTTGTATCCCAATGGAAGTGGACAAGAACAGGCGTTCAAGTCCTGTTGTGCCAGGCAGATGTGGTAACATATATCACAGTGAAGATTTATTAATAGTGGGAAGACCGAAAGTACACTTTTCCAAAAGAGCTTTTCCCTGAATTGAAGCTCAAAGCAAGTGCCTACCAAAGAATGTTAGCTTCATGGCTAGTTCAAGGTTTGTGAGTAGTCTCCCCTTTAACCCCAGAAATGTCACATACAAATCATAAAGAGGCAGACAACAATCTAGAACGGAAGACACAGGGGGTGGAGTCAATTGTGGCCTACCTCCTTGGATCAGCAGCTTATGTCATCATATGTTAATGTCATTTGTCTGCATGTATTCCAACTCCTCAAAATCCATTTCTGTTTAATCTCATGCATTGAAAGAGATTTAGAAGGTACAAAATTTATGTCTCATTTTGAGCTAGGTCCTGACATTAGTAAGCAGGCGGCATATAATATGCTCTCTTCCTCAGAATCCTTAAAACCACACTGGAAAATTAAAACTTGTGTTTGTGAAAAGGCTTTTACAGTTTTAAAATGAGATACTTAAAACTTATGTTTATGTCCTAGAAATCAGAGCACAGTGTAAGGATGGGTTTTCCAGGGAAGCAAGAAAAATTGCCAGCACAGATCGTGCTACAGAGATATCCTACATCGGTTGGGGGATGTGTAGACGACTTGCTATTCTTCCTTATAGTGATATTCCATGGTTCTATCATGCTTGCCATCAGGAACAATGAGATGAAAGTGATGGAATGGATGAGGTATTTCTGGACCTTGCCCTATTTTTGTCCCCTTCAGACATGACCAAAGTCATGCCCTTGGCTCCACCTGTGATCCTATTTCCCACTCCATCGTCTATATGTGAGGATTCAATGAGTGTATTCCAGAGGAAGTGGCTTGTACATTGTCTCAGACAGTGTAGATATAAGATTTAAAAAATAACATACATTTGATATCTACAACACAGAACCTGTCTGGGTACAAAGTGGGCAAAAGATTCAAATTTCCACCTTCATTGTTCATTTTTCCCACAACCACTTCTACTGCTATATATGTCTTCATTCCTTCTCCGTCTCAATCTCCCTTCTAGTTTTTGTTTTAAGGGTTTACTTAAATTCCAGTTAGTTAACATACAGTGTAATATTAGTTTCAGGTATACTATTTAGTGATTCAACACTTACATACAACATCCGGTGCTCATCACAACAAGTGCCCTCCTTCATCTTACTTCTTGATCCTTCACAATGTAAGTCCAACTTAAACCTTTTTCTCTAAATATTCTTCAACCTTACCCAACCTCACGGCAAAGTAAATAATCTCTACTTCTCCATACATGCCATAGCCTTTTCTGACACTTCCAATGATGTTCTTTGTACCATTGAGTTTCCTTTCTCTTTCCTCCTTAGAAAGATTTTTTTGTAAATAATAAGTATAAATAAATATAAGTATAAACCTAAACCTAACCCTAAATATAAATATAAGTATACATATAAATATAAATATAAAATCTGCCATTGCCTTAATTGTATTGCCCTATAAGTATATATTTGAACTTCCTTTTCTGGGTTAGAGTAAGAGCCTTGTCTAACTTCTGTCCTAGCAAAGCATTCGGCACATAGTATATGTTCAATAAATGACAGATAAGTGAGTGGATGACCAAATAAATGAATGTTCCCAAAGTGGTAAATGTTAATGATTTATGAAGTCAACAGGTATTTCTTCCTAGCAGGAGCTCGCCATGAAAAATGATTTTTTTCCCCAAATGTCATGGTTCTTAAGAAAGGCTAAATGAAGTAAACCCTGTCTACTATTTAATGGTCATTAAAATGTGAAGGCTGTAGATAATCACTGTGTATGCATGTGTGTGCAGTGTGTATGAACACATGTGTCACCATATTCTCCAAAGTTTACATATGCATTCTAGTCAAATACGTGAAAAGTTTTAAAAGGATGATCTTCCAAGGAAAAGAAGTTATAAACTAAATCCTAAGTAATTTATAGAAAAGAACCCAGACAGTTTTACCTTTATGTTAGTAAGCAGCGTTTACAAAATAATTGTACATGTACAATTGTCAACTCTTGGTGTAAGCAACTTACTGGAGTCCCCTCCTTCTCATATACTCACTCAGAAGCCATGTGAAAATCATGCCCAAAGTACCAGACTCTTCCCTGACGGTCCCAGAATCCATATTGCTGAGAAAACTGGTCCTCAAGAACAATGATATGGCAACTGATACGGCAATGATATGGCAACAGGCTACCCACAGGCCTCCTCAGGGAAAGCTGCCCTCCTCACACTGGATTTGGTGACAGCCAGTGCGCTGGGGTCTCTAACGGGAGTTGCAGTAAAAAAAACTCAGGACCCTCTGGCCAGCCACACTCTTACACATATTTGTATTACTAGCTTAAGGACTTTTCAGGTCCCTTTATCTGGGGCTTTGGCTGAGGACTTTCTTAGGCACCCCTGCCTAGACCACCTTGGAAGGTGACAGAATCTTGAAGACACTTTTCTACATTATGATTTGTTGTTCAATACTTTTATGCCTTTAGTCTTCTCCCTCTCTCTCTTTCTGGTCCCTTGGTTCACAAACTATGCCAGTCTTCTTTTTTGGAGGGGGGGGGCGCTGGTGGCAGTGATTAGTAGGCAATGAGTCTCTGCAACATGTGTGGATAGGAAAATGGAAAACGAAGAGAAAGTCAGTTCTTCTCCAGTTTGGCCTCTTGCTTACATTCTAATAGTAAGTGATTAAACACAACTATTATTTTTAATGTTGGCTTCAACTGCCTACTCAGACCTTGGAAGCTGAGGTGAGCTGCTCACAAACAGTATGTTTACTTTGAAATGGTTACAGATCAGATCTCTACCACCACCACCACCACCACCTTGTGATGAGAGTCTGAAGGGACAATGAAGCCCTCACCATGTTGTAGAAAGCTCCTTTAATTAGAAGAACACGAGCACTGCTTCCTCCAAGCTTGTTGCCTTTCTCATGGCGCCTTGTGTCTCTCTGGAAGTTGATTCCATTCTGGGCTACCTATAACTATGTCCTTCTTTCTTTCAGACCTTAGTTCTTCATCTCACGTCCCACTCATTTCCCCTTTTGGTCTCTGCCTTGCCTTGGAGAGCTCACATATCACATCATATATATCTGACTTTGACTTACTCTCCTCTTTCCCAGTAGCCAGATCCAGCAGACATGGGCCAATCTGACCAGTCCAGCATAGAAGCAACACCTCACATGCCTTCCCGACATGGCCCTGTTCTACAACTACTCAATCTGATCCAGGCACTGTATGGGACTCTGGGGCACACCAGAGAATAAGACTGGCACCATCTCTATCCTTACAGGCTTACATTCTAGTAGGGAGCACAGATAATGAACATGAAAATAGGCGTGTGCTAAGCAGGCTAGAAGGATCACACTTCTATCTCTGTGACTCATTTGTTCTCTGTTTTCCTCACCCTGAGGAACAACAGGCACATCAGAGAGACTATATGAGGGCAGACAATTTGCGTTAAAGCTGGACTTCTGCTCCATTACCTTCGTGGTTATGTCTGTGGCACAGTGATCTTTCCAGTGCTCTGACAAGCTTCCAGGCAGGGTGGCGCCTATTTGTCTGCATTACATAGCAGGCTTTGGAGCAGCATTCCCTCTCTATTGCCAACACCTGATCCAGGGATCCAGCTCTTCAGAAAGAAGGTCAGGTTTTTCTGATGCTGGACAGTCCTTCTGGCATTCATGTCCAAAAGCTGCACCAGAGCCGCACAATTGATCGATCCCTTTGCCCGAGGCCATCTGCAGGATCATCCACCCTCAACTCTTAGAACAACCTCAGACAGGAATGCTCAGTGTTCTCATGCTTGCTTGTGATCCAGCTGTGCTCTGAGATCCCATTCAAATCACAGCAGGTAAACCACATCCCCAGTGTCCATTAATCTATTATGCTAATATCTATAAAATTAAGGCACTGTCATTTTCCTTCAGAGTGGTTCCCAGTCCCTGGAATCCTTTCTTGAGTCTCATTTTAAGGCCAAAATCCAGATCCCTGCTAATGATGCCAAATGTGTGTCTGCCTATATGTGTGCATAACGCCAACTCTGGGTTCTTGTCTATCATCATACCTCAGAATTTCTGAGTGGACAGCTAGTCCTGACCAGGACCTTTGGTGCTAGAGCCCTTTGTTCTAAGCCTGAATGTTGTGGAAGAACCTTCTCTCTGCATCTATACCTGTATCTGTACAAAGAACCCAGTTGGTGCCCCTAGGTCCAGATCTCACAGCTCAGCCCTTTAGCTGGAGCCCCGGGCAATATCCAAGTCTTCTCTCTATGTCCAATCATCACCATTATGGGAGAGAGCCAGACTAAGAACACTCTCCCTCCCTTCAATATGGGGGCCACCATTACCTCTTATAGCACGTGAGCTCCTCTTTTAATCATTGATTCCACTCTTCATACTAAATGTGGACAAATTATGAGAGATAGGCCTACAGAAGAAGTTTGGGGTTAAGGACAGGGATAGCCTTAAAAGCTCAGATTTTCTGCAGGGTGAGTTATTTTATTTTATTTGTAAATTTTATTTTAGAGAGATTGTGAGTGGAGAAGAGGGGCAGAGGGAGAGAGAGAGACAGACAGAGAGACAGAGAGAGAGAGAGAGAGAGAGAGAGAGAGAGAATCTCAAGTAGGCTCCATGCTCAGTGTGGATCCCAGCATCCTGGGATCACAACCTGAGCTGAAATCAAGAGTTGGACGCTGAACCGACTGAGGCACCCAGGCACCCCAAGAATGAGTTACTTTGTAGCTACTTAAGGTAAATGACAATGACATTTTAGTGTCTTTAACTGGGTGGGATGAGCTGGGTCAGGACTCACAGCAAGGTTTCTACCTTTATTCACTTTGAAATGAGGCACAAAGGCAGAAACAGAATTGTCACTTGACTGGTGCACAGTGGCCTGAGGCCAGACAGTCTCCTCCCTGGTAACATTTTTCTCCAGTGGGACAAGCTACTTGAGGTGCATTTTTTTTTTCCATGTGATCAGGTTAAATTTCACAGTTCAAAAGACTGACAGTAGAACCATTTCTGCAATTACAACAGCACTTCCCATGTCAGGGCTTCCCTCACAGTGAGAAGAGAGGCTTGAAGACTGGAAGGAGGAAGCATGCTATGGGTCCCTCCAAGATAAGGTTCCATCTTTTTCTCTCCACCGTAGTCATGTCCCTAGCAAGGAAGGACAATTGGAGAATATATGAATTATCTACTAATTACATACTTTACTCTGAAAATTGTTTTTAATTTGCCTAATTGCTTCTCTATGGTAAATTATAAAAATTGTGAAATTCCTGTTGTCACATATTCTACGAATATATCTTCACATATTTTTTGACAATTATAATCACTTATTCAAGCAAAACCAAAGTTAAGAAAGAAACTGGAGTTTTTACAAGGGTACAATCAACGTTTATGAAGGCATACGACATTTTTTCCATATGAATTAATTATAATAAAAATCTTAATATAAACATCAATATGAAGAAAAAATAGAAATAATTCATAAACTCTCTACCTAAAAATAACCTCTAAACACTTTTGTGTATATACTTCCACACATTTTCCTACCTGTATTTTTTTTCAAAAAGAGGTTTACACTGTAATTTTTATTAACTTATTTTTTATGTTGTATCATAACACTTAGTTTTTAGAGTAAGTAAGCTATTATGACTTGATTGTAGGAGCTAATGGAGGAAAAGTTTCACCAAACCTCAAATATTTCCCATAAAATTTGAAATGCATAGAAGTGTAAGAGGCATTGTATTTATTAATAAATTTTTCAAGGTAAATAAATTCAAGTAAATTATTCAAGGTAAAATTTCTCTCTGGAGCAAAAGATTAGTTTGGGCTTTAGAAGTATTACACGAACTATAATTAATGTATTTTTATTTTTTGCTGTGTTGTGGATATTTTAATTGCTGTTTTGATGGTTTTTTTCCCCTCTAGCTAGTATTCTTTTTTTTTTTTTCCTTTTTATTGCAGTATAATTGACAAAACATTATATTAGTTTCAGGTGTACAATGCAACAATTCAAGATTTGCATATATTGTGAAATGATCTCCACAAGTCAGTTAACATTCATTACCCTACATAGTTAAATATTTTTTTTTCCTTCTGACAAAAACTTACAAGATATACTCTCCCAGCTACAAATATACAATGCAGTATTAACTACAGTCACCATGCTATACATTACATCCCCATGGCTTAACTTATATTTTAACATAACTGTTTAATATTGACATATTCTTGCATCAGTACATTCATTTGGCAATGACATGTTTAAAGCTAGATTGTATTCAATTAAATTAATATATATACATATATATATTGTGTGTGTATATATATATATAGCCAATTGTTTAATCTACATAATGATGTTTTCAGTTTTTCAATATTAGCAACAATGCTCTGGTGAACATTCATATAATTATATTTCTACAGAGTTTTAAAAAATATTTTTCTTGGTTAAACTCTTAGGATAGAATTATTGAGCCAAATGGTATATGACATGTTTTCACTGAACTAACAGTTTGATAAATGAAGGGTAAATAGAGGGTAGTTGAGTATTTTTCAACCTGTACCATTACCTATTTCTATAACTATAATTCATGCATGGACATGCTACAATAGATACACATTCACACAAGCCATTAGAAACAGGACTGATTCTTAATTCAATTCTCACCTCGAGTAATTTGTCAAAGTTACCTTTTACTATTCTGTTTCTCAAATTAAGAGATTGCTTTGAGAACAATTAAAACAAAAATTCATCATATGTTCTTAAAATGCCTTGTATGTTAAGAGGAAATGGCTACACATGAAGCAGAAAGAGTTTTCAAAAGTATTTCTGCCTACTGTCCCCCAAGTAACACGTATTTATGGATATGTACATAAGCACCTTTGTATACGTATATATAAAGGCAGGTGTATACGTACATACATGTTCACACACAAACAGGAAAACATAGCTGGGACAGGCTAAAATAATTAATCTCGAAGAATGCTCGTGACTAAATGTCATTGATTCCAGGCCATTTTAAAATACACTAGTGAGCAGTTTGGAAACGTCGCTGATGATAAGTGATTTGAATTTCCGCTTGAGAGGGGGTTCATTTTAGCAGCACGGATACGTCATATGGAACCGCACACGCAGAACTTCAGCAGCTGCATTTGAGCTGAGCTGAGCACAGAGGAAGTTTCTCTAGGGCCAGCACCACAGAGAAGCAGCGATGGAGGCCCCTGCAATCACAAGGGCGGGCTGTCTAGACTGTCCCTGAGCTGCATGGAGCACACACTCACACACATATGCGCATGGTTTCACACATGCTCCAGTCGCAGTTTAAAAAAACATTTTTCAGGAGCGCCTGGGTGGCTCCGTTAGTTAAGTCCCCGACTTCGGCTCAGGTCACGATCTGCCAGTTCATGGGTTCGATCCCCGCGTCAGCTGTGCTGGCAGCTCAGAGCCTGAAGTCTGCTTTGGATTCTCTGTCTCCCTCTCTCTTTCTTCCCCTCCCCGCTCACACTCTATCTCTCAAAAATAAATAAAACATTAAGAAAACACTCTACCTCTCAAAAATAAACAAAACATTAAAAAAAAACTTAAAAATATTTTTCAAAGGGACCCCTGGGGTAAAAAGCCTTGGAAAATACTGTGGTAAGGTGATGAGGCCTCTTGTCTCTAGGGTCAAGTGCCTAGTTTCAATGGGGGGAGGGGTGGGCATTACCTATCCACAGGTGATCTTGAGCAGTAGATTATTTTAACTTCTGAAAGCTTCAAATCTTAGGTGATTCCAGCTCTGCATGCCTCAGCTTCTTTTCATAACTCATTATCTAGGAGGACCTCGTGGTGGAGAGATTAAAGAGCTTCTACCATCATCCTCGTGGAGTCCATTGGTCCCTGAAAAGAAGCAGATGGGGAAGAATGATTCCACCCACCTCGGACTTTTCAGAAATCCCAAGATCTTGGGCTGTAACGAGGACCTCGCTGCTGGAACACAAGGTAAAAGGCGTAGGATCCTGGAAGGGGCGGGGCGGGGCCTAAACGTTAGGTGAGAAGGAGGTTGTTTACGTGGCTGTGCTGTGTGGGTCAGAATAAACCAAAAACCCACAACAAGTGTTTCAGTGTAACAAACTGACAACTACTTGTAAGAGGAAGGGAGAAGCAGGAAATGGAGGGAGATAAAACAACCCTGCAGTGTGGGAGGTCTCCTGCTCTGCCCAGGACCACCCCAAACGGCAGATGCTCCCAGAGCGAGCAATTACCAGGCACCGTCTAGGAAAAGGCAGCGGCTGAGAAGGGCCAGGTAGAGCTGCGAACTTCTCTGCGGCCTGCCCCAGGGCCACGGCTCTAAGGGATAAGAGGTAGTTTTACACTTGCACAAAACCGATGAACTAAGCCAACATGGGCAACTGAGAACTTGGCTCGCTATTGCCCAAATCCCAGTATTCTCTCCAGCAATGGTGGGGCTGCAGCAAGTTTTTCCCTAGGTGTGAAAAGCAAACACAAAACCCATCTGGATATTTGCATATCGTCTCTAACAATCTATTGAAACAGCAGGAAAAAGAGCAAAGGTTGCGTGGGTTTGGCTAACTATATATGTGCGTTATTCACAGAAAGAACTCTATTTTAAAATGTTTAACATACTCTAAAAGGCTTGAGGCAAAGTTACATGGCTTTTGGCTGCCAAGTAGAATTTAGTATTCTGTGTACCTAAAGTCTTCCTTTTACCTTCACCCACGATAAACACACTGCCAGACCGAGCCTTTTTTTTTTTTTTACCTGGAGAGACATAAAAATCAAAATTTGTCAAAATGACTTTTTGGGATTAGTAAACTTTGTAAATAAAAAAAAGAGACTTGCTGGGGCGCCTGGGTGGCGCAGTCGGTTAAGCGTCCGACTTCAGCCAGGTCACGATCTCACGGTCCGGGAGTTCGAGCCCCGCGTCAGGCTCTGGGCTGATGGCTCAGAGCCTGGAGCCTGTTTCCGATTCTGTGTCTCCCTCTCTCTCTGCCCCTCCCCCGTTCATGCTCTGTCTCTCTCTGTCCCAAAAAATAAATAAACGTTGAAAAAAAAAATTAAAAAAAAAAAAAGAGACTTGCAAAAAAAGGAAAAACAGAAAAAAAAGCCAAACATAAAAATGAAAAAAAAAAAAAAAAAACCACAAAAAAAACACAGCAAAACCAAGAGGTAAGGACAGTGGAGGAAGAGTTTGAATTTAAGAACAGGTGATACCTTTAAAGAAATGAAAAAGGAACATGTTCATTTGAATGTCAAAAGCAAATGTGATCTGTTCACAGTTAAGAGAAAACCAAGCAGCATTAGGGTTATGGTTAGAGAAGGATAGGGATCACCTAAGACGCCAACCCCCTTTTACATTTTAATAGCATGGTAATATAAGGAGTTAGACAAACAGGCCCAATCTATTGGAAAAAAAAAATGTACCGGCACGGAGAAGGACCGACCAGATGGTGGTGCAGATTGACCTCATAGGGGAGCTGAGCAGAACATTCAAAGGAATGTACGGTTTTATAGAAGTCCATAATTCCAAGTATGTGGGTTTGGGAATCTCTCGGGTTATCTCTCCCCCTGACCTGGTGGCAGGCCACTGTAAGTAAATCAGCACTAGCAGGTTCTCTTTGTTAGACCCACTCGGCCGGTTCGGCACTCCTGCAAAAACTGTTTGCCTAGGCAATAATAGTTCACATGTGGGCAGGTGTTAGGAGTTGAAAATGGATCTCAGTGTCAGGGGTGTCTGCGGCTGCAACCAGCTCACCTCCCTCCCTGAGAAGCTACCGCCATATAGACAAGGGGTAGAGACTGCTAATACCTTCCTCTCCCACTTCACTTGGTTGGTTGTCCCTGGGCACGAGGTGCTGAGTTTCCTGAACTCCAGAGTTATTCGATGTTGGAAAATCAAGATGAAAGAAAAAAAAAAAAAAATCAAGAGGTTGTTGTGGCAAGAGCATTTGGAGACTGATTCTCTCTGATACCTGTGGATTCCTGCCGCCTTAGTGTTCTCTGCTTGCACTGACACCCCAGAGTCCAGGGACATCAGAGAGAGGTTGGTTCTCGCTCCGTACCTTGCATATACCTTTATTGCTCTGATATCTGAAACGGCGCGGTGAGCTGTGATCCTAAGTCATTCTTTCTTTCATGTGTTCACTCTGGTCTACAACTGAGAAGGACTATTTAGGGTTTACGTGGCCTGGTGGCAACAGAAGGAAATCAAGAAGTCTCTCTACAAAAGCCTGCAGCAAGGAGAATTGGTAAAATGTTAACGTTAGGAAAAGGGCAGTCGCGTAGGCCAGACTCTCCATTTTACCAACAGGGAAACTTGCAAAAAGTTGTGTGAAAGGGAACATTGCTTTACCCTTCTAATTCTGAGCCACACGGTTCATTCCTGGTCATAGGAAGAACTCACAGATGCCCTTATCGATCCAAACCCTGTAGGACGGCAAAAATTTACCCTTAAAAATCTGCCGTACTTAACTTTAAAATCTATGTCTACCGCTTGTAACCATCTTTGTGACCTTAGTCACGTTTTATAGATTTTATAAACTAATGTTCAGGGAAGTTAAACAATTTTCCCAGTGCGCAGAGTGTATTCTATATGCTGAATGTGAACTTCATGTGCGCAAAGAAGATCACCTCGCAAAACCTTTGGCAGCACACGGCACGGTAAAAGAGGGAAGATATCAATATCATGGTCATTGTTGTTACTGCTGCTTGTAGTACAGAAAACATCAGCTGTCCCTCTTCAGAGTGGCCAACCTCCGCCAATAATCTGCCTTTAGGTTTCTTCTATTTCCTTTCCATGTACACTCGCAGCATGTTTCTTCAGCTTAATTCCCATTTCTGAACTGTGTTGGGGAAAAAGAAAATGTTTTCTCCACTCTTCCCTGCTCCAGAGTTCTTCCAGCTGGTTTAAGAATTAAATTGACATGGAGCAGAGTAACAAGAGAGAAAAAACAAAACAAAACAGAACAAAGCAAAAACCCCACAAAGTTTTATTATATGCACACGGAAGCCCAATCATGAGATTGAGACCCAAAGAAATGAGCAAGGCAGGCAGTTTTCATACATTTTATTTATTTTTATTTTTGAATGTTTATTTTTGAGAGTGTGTATGAGGAGGGAGGGCGGGGCGGGGGGTGGCAGAGAGAGGTGAAGGATCTGACCTGCCTCTGTGCTGACAGTGGAGAGCTCAATGCCGGGCTCCAGTTCACGAACCATGAGATCATGACCTGGGTTGAAGTGAGGCACTTAACCTACTGAGCCAGCCAGGCGCCCTAGTTTTCATACATTTCAGACGGAGACAATAAATTTGTGAATAATTGACAGGATACAGATAATAGGTGTTTGGGAGCTTTAATGAGTAAGTGATTCTAAGCAAAATTGAGGTGGTGAAAATAGACTAGAAAAAAATAATAAGGTTTGTTTCTACAGCTTTTCCACTTTAAAGTTCCTGTCTCTGGTGACAAGGATGTCATTTTACATCTTAGTACAGGGAGGGTGGTTTTCATGTGGGAGCGTTGTTTCCTGCTTTCTGGGGGACAGAGGAGGGTCAGACTGTCCTTGCACAGGATGCTTCCTGAACATTTGCCAGGTAGCTTCAATTCAAAATAATTAACATGCCATTAGGAGCATTTGGGGGCAGCCTGTCCTGGGTCCTTAAAGCTGCAGTTTGCTCCCCTTTTAAAGGCGTTTCCATTTGTGCCCCATCACCATCTGCCTAGCTTCTGCATTTCCTCATGCTTGTGAGTTATGGCTATTAGATGCTAAATTACCACTGAGAGCAAGTTGCAAGTGATGGTTGGCAACCTTTGATTGTCATGAAACTGGCTCTGTAAAAAAAAGAAGCAGAGCAAAACAGGGTTTGGAGATCACATAGAAAGCATGTACATATCAGTGTGTATTTGTTCAAGTTGCAGGACGAAGGGAGTTCATGGGAAGGAAATGGACAGTTTCAGTAATAAGACAGATTCTTTTGGAAAACAGAATGTCACTGTTAGTTGCCACATAAAATAATGGGTTTGTTATTGTTGGACCCCAGCTACGTTAACAGAACTAACACTTGTTCCTATTGAGATATTCCCCAGAGTTGCATTTTTGTTAATAAAGATAATTCCTTGTGGGACCCTCAGATGTTCTCTTCCTATTCTTGGGACCATTCGAACAGTTTCATGACTTTGGGATCAGGTAATGCTGGACACTTATGCACTGTGATCTGCCTCCTGCGGTAGCTTCACTGGCATCTCAGAAGCTGAGGGAATACCTGAGGTGTGCCCTGGGGCTGTCTCAGTACCGTCTTGAGATCTGACCTTGGGAAATCTACAGAATAGGGAATCTAGAGGCAGAAATTCCAGAATTGAAGAGCTTAAAGTCAAGCTGCATAAAGTAGGGGGGTGGGCAAACATGTAGTTCCTCACTTTTTCTTCTCTCTTTTGACAGTAAAACTGATTTTCAGAATTTTATGACATTCTCCCCTGTTCCTTCCTCTGTAGTCTGTTGCTGTCTACTTCTCTACCCAAAGAGCTTTCCTTAAGATCAAAGGGAAGGAAGAATTCTTCCTCTACCCTTAAGATCTTGAAACTGAACTAAGAATTAAATTTAAATGAGACAGGCTAACAAAAGAAATAACCAAAGTTTTATTACGTGTACGTGGAGGCTCAGTAATGAAATTGAGATGTAAAGAAATGACCAAAGCAGGTGTTTTTTTTTTTAATACTTTTTGGACAAAGAGTCAATAAATATGTGGGGAACTGCAAGAGAAAGAAAAGTTTGGGAACTTTAATAAGGAATTCTAAACAGAATTTGAACTGGGATAGTACATAAGTAAAAAATAACAAGGGTTGTTAATTGTAATTTATTTTTGAGAGAGAGAGCCTGCAGGGGAGGGGCAGAAGGAGAAGGAGACACAGAATCCAAAGCAGGCTCTGAGTTGTCAGCACAGAGTCCAACACAGGGCTTGAACACATGAACCATGAGATCATGACCTGAGACAAAGTTGGGTGTTTGACTGAGTCACCCAGGAACCTCTTGGGGTGGTCATTTTAAATTATCTAGTATCAGTCAACATGGAGATTGTGTTCAACATCCTGGACAATCACTTGGATATCACTGGACACCAGAAAATAGTAGATAACAAAATCCTCAACACTAAAACTTGACTGAGTTCCCCTGGTTAGCAATACTGAAAGTATGCTGTCACACATTGGTGCCTGGAGCATAATATATCCTGGGGTAAGAAGGAACTTTGTATTTGTAAGCTTCCAGGCTCTGACCTATGTGTCTCTTTTCCGATTGTGACCTATACCTTTCCTTGTAATAAACCATAGCTGTGAGTATAATAGCTTAAAATGAGTTCTGTGAGTCTTTCTAGTAAATTATTGAAATGGAGACTGATTTTTGTGACTCCCTAAACTTGTAGTTGATGTAAGTCTAGGGAGATTGTGCCTTCAGATTTGGCATTTTGGTTAGTTGTTGTTGTTGTTGTTGTTTTTTGTATTCTCTGGAAAAAGAATTTTCAGATGGAGTTAAGGATCTTGATTTGGGGAGATTATCCTGAAATATGTGGGATATATTGGACTTCTGATCTACAGAACTGAATAGAAATATTTTTTGTTGTTTTAAGTTACCAAATTTGTTAGATAGTCACAGGAAAGTAATACACGCAGTTATCAACAGTCTATTTCATGCAACCATGGTCTCCGTCTAGAAAAGGCTTCATGAATCTCCTGCCTGGTCTCCTTAATCCATGTTACCCCAAACTAATTGATTTCCACATTGTATCTAAACAGCACTTAGTAAAAACAAAACTGTCTCTGGTATGCCATCTTTCTTCTGTTTATACCACTTCTTCAAAGGTGTCTCTATTGTTCCTAAAAGAGATAAAAATTATTAGGGCACTTACATAACATAAGAAGAGCCTGCATGGTCTAGCCACGGCCTGTCTTTCCAGCCTCAACTCCTGCTTCCTATCTTTTTCTCTTTTACCCAACCCCCACCAACCACATCCACCTGCTTTATGCTCCTTATACTTGGCACAGTTACTGCTTGATTATCTCTTCTCCTGCCTATCCAACCACACCTAGAAACTCCAACTCAGTCTCCATGTTCCAGCCCATTTTTGCATGTTTGTTATGCATTTGCTTCTGTGTATCTGTCTGCCTGCCTGTCTCCTCTGAAAGTGCTGGCTTTGAGAGTGTAAGTTTCATGATGGCAAGAATAGTATATGTTTATCCATTGTATCCCCTACCTATCCTAATGGAAGCTCAATCAATTGGATACACAGAATACATACAAACTAGAAGGCTGCTTTGCCACTTGCGGCTCTGCCATTGACTTTGGTGCTCACAAGAAAGAAATGTTCTGTCTTTTGTTATTGAAATTTATGTATGCACAGCACAAATGCTACCCCTGGGGACCCATACATTTGGGAATAAGTCCTTTAAGGAGTGTTCTCAATCTATTGAAGTGCATGGAGGTTATTAGAATGCAAGACTTGTCACTTGTTCCCATTTTTCAGATTAAGAAATTGAGAATTAAAGAAGGTTGTGGTCTTGTCTGTATCACCCTTCTAATAGGCCTGGTTTTAAACTCAGCATTTTATATAATTCCCTCTGTTTTTTTTTTTTTTTTAATGTTTTCCCTTTACTAACTCCTTTATATAAAATATATTTATAATATAAATATTTATATGTATTTATAATATAAATATATACTTTATATTTACATAAGTATATATTTATATAAATATATGTATATGTTTATATTATAAATATATATAATAAAATATATGTATATATATTCCCTCTTTTTCTATGCATGTAGTTGGATAGAAGATACATAGCAGTCTCCCTCCCTCTCTATCTATCTACACACACACACACACACATACACAAATAAATATATCTCTGTGTGTGTGTATACATACATATATTGAGAGAAAATATACACCGGTCTCCTAGCATTGAATATAACCTTTTTGAAGGAAGGGTAGTGTTTTATGATTCTATATCAAGTTTAATGGGAACACTAGATACAGGTGGTCTGATGTTTGAAGAGTGAGTGAGGATCTGACCAAGGCAGTCAGATCCCAAACCATTGATATCAGAGAAGAAACAATAGTTAGACACTTTAGGGCAGAGATAATTTACTCCCTGCTGGGTGGAGTGTTTAACTGGACCACCAAGTCCCCTTATATTCCATATTTCTCGCACAACACAGAATATGGCACTCCTAGATAAATACAGCATTAAATTAAATTGGAAAGCTTTATAATAAAAAAATCAAGATCTGCTTTTTAGGAGTACCTGGGTAGCTCAGTCAGTTAAGCGTCCAACTATGGGTTTCTGCTCAGGTCATGATCTCACAGTTTGTAAGATGGAACCTTGTGTCGGGCTCTGTACTGATGGTGCGGAGCCTTCTTGGGATTCTCTCTCTCCCCCTCTCTCTGCCCCTCCCCCCTCAAATAAATAAATAAACTTAAAAAAAAAGAACTTCTTTTTAATCCCAGTGTTAACTAAGGCCAAACTTTACTTCAAAACTTGAAAGATAAATTAACCCTTCACTTCTATTCTTATAGAAATAAGATGGACCATCAGGTGCATGTGTCGAAAGCAGTTTCACCCTCTATAAGCCACAGCAGGTTGGGTTATGAAAGACCTGTTTACTCTGACTTCCTTCCTTCTTCCGTTGGCTCCCCCAGTATAGTCCTGCTGTGTTTTCTTTGGGGATAATGGGCTGGTATAAGATCTCCATATTTAATAAGTAATGACCTCTATTATTTTCAAGAAATGACAGAGAAGCAAAGAAAATAAATCGCAGATAGCTTCAGAAAACACATTGCTTGGGAGAGATTAAAGAAGAAAAAAAGCACTTTCCCTGTGCCACTCTTGATTGTCCTTGTGATGTTCACTAGTCCTACCTTGGCCCAAAGCCAGTAAGTGTAGACTAGGAGATGTAAAAAGTTGACTTCAAACAAAGTAACTGCAGGGAACCTTTCTTGGCCCAGACATTAACTTCACACTAGAATAGTGAATGATTGTGAATAATACTTACTAACTTTTTCTCTTGAAAAGAGACCCCACTGGGCCATAAGATTACAATCAGCCCCATTCCAATTCTGCACATTCTCCCTTTATACAAGAATAACAACCCATTCCTGCATAGCCAAGTTAGAATTTACAGACAATTCCACTTATCAGCATTAGAGTAACTCAATATTGAAGCTACTTTGCAATGAATCTTGGAAAATTCAAACATTCCCTTTACTCTATGAAAAAATATGGCTCTCAAAACTATGCTAATTGGTTCTGTGAGTTCAGTTTGTTATATTTGTGTAGGATTACCTACAACCTGCTTTTAGTTCATTTTACTGATCATTATTTAGGAGGGCATATTGTTTTAAGTGGTAAGTGTTAATTTCATTTGTGATCTATGTGTCTTTTTCCCCTAAATCCTTTGGTTTATCATTTCTAATATTGTCATTTTAAATATAGGATATGGAAAATGCACCGTTTGACATCATGTAGCCAGTTAGCACTGGATTTGTGACAGGCTGACAACAGGGAAGAAGAAAAGAAAACAGAATCAAACTGTCCTGACCATATCATTAGTCGTATCCCAGTCTTAGCTATGAAAGGAAGAGAGGTTTCTCATGCCTAAGGGAAAACAAACAAACACCCTACTGGAGAATCCTAACTCACTGTGCAAAATGAACTCTAATATATATTTTTTCTTAATAAATTTGTTTTTACCATTACTTATTTATGGTGGAAAGGAGATAAGTATAAAACCTTTCAGGAGAACTGTCATTTCTGAATTGTTATGCTTAAGTCTAGAATCAAAATATTTGTAAAGCAAACTTATGAGAGAGACCAAATATATTAGTTTCTTTATTTTTATTTTGGAGCTTAGATGCTAGAGATCTGGGATCTCAACCAAAATAAGTTACAATTCACTTGAGGGAAATGAAAAGTCCAAAATTAAAAATAAAAAAAACAAACAAAAAAATAAGTAGTCTTAATAGCAGGAGATTCTAATAATACCTGCTCACATTTCCACATTAACTCATGTAATATTGAATCTTTCTATATCTTTGCTTTGAGGGATACTAAGACTCATAACTGTTAATTAAGGCTTAGCAAAGCAGAAACACTGTCTATTTTAAAACAAAATAAAATAAAACAGTTACACAAAACAGTAATACATGTGCCAGAAAAATCTTCCCTATGACGTGATAAATTTCCGCCACTCTACAACAATTGCATATAAGAGGTTAGACAGTTGGTATTAGGGTTGGTTATAGAGGAGGCCTTGATAATGTGCTTTCCTCTCTTCTTGTGTGGTCTATGGTCTCTGCTGCAAGGGAAGGATGAGATATTAAAGCAAAGGGCTTTATTTTATTGAATCTGAGTCATAGGCCGTTGGCTAGCTGGTTCGTAGTAGTAGCAGTAGCAGTAGCTAACTACTGCTCGTTTTGATAGTAATTCTGACTACCTTGCCTGGGTGGAATCAATTTTTAGAAATCTTATTATACCATACACTTATCTTTTTAAATATATATCAGTTGTGAACATGCATGCAATCCCATGAACACTTGATCATTTCTGTCTTCTCTGATAGGCTATAAGCATCATCAGTACAAGGACCATGTATTTTTTTTCTCTTTTGTGTATCCTAACAAGCTATTCCTTTTAGTTGTGTATTGCTGTGAACCAAATTACTACAGACCCTGGTGACTTAACACAACACTCATTTGTAAAATAATACAGACAGTAGAAACCAGTATGGCAATTACTAAATTAAAATAAAGTAAATATATACATGGAATTACTACAATGGAATATCATTTAGCTTTAAGAAGGAAGAAAATTCTGATACATGCTGCAACATGAATGATTTTGAAGAAATAATGCTAAGTGAAATAACCCAGTCACAAAAGGACAAGCAATGTATGATTCAACTTACATGAGATACCTAGAATAGTAAGAATCATAGAGACAGAAAGTAGAATGGCAGATGTCAGGGGCTAGAGGAGAGGGAAATGGAAATTAGTGTTGAATGAGAAACTTTCAGTTGGGGAAAATGAAAAAGTTCTGAAGATGGATGATGGTGATGGTTACACAATAATGCGAATATACTTAATACCATAGAATTTTACACTTAAACATGGTTAAGATGGTAACTTTTATGTGTACTTTAACACAACACACACACACACACACACACACACACACACACACACACACACACACACCCCTATTACCTTATAGTTCCTGTGGGCCAGAAAAGTATATATAACTGACTGGGTCTTCTGTTTAAGGTCTCTCACAAAGTTACAACCAAGGTGGGAGGCAGGGTCAATATCTTATCTGAAGACTTAACCAGAGAAGAATGAACATCCAAGCTCCTCTGATTGTTTGGAAAATCTGTAGCTCAAGGGGTATTGAATTGGGGGCCTCAGTTTCTAACCAACTGTTGGATATAGGCTACCTTCAGTTCCTTGCTTCAACCTTCAACCTTCAACCTTCTTCAGAATGGCATCTGGTTTCATTAAAGCATTCAGCCAAGAAGGAAATAGAGTATGCTAGTAAGGCAGATGTCCCACTCTTGTGTAATCTAATTGTGGAAATGACATCTTTCAATGTTATTCTTTTGGTTAGAATGAAGTTATTTAAGGGGAAAAGATCATAAAAGGTCATAAATGTCAAGAGATAGGAAACACCAAGGCCTCAAACTGGGAAGGTAAATGCTTGGAATGGAAAGTAACTCCAAAAAGAGGCGGGACTCTGGGAACCTATACAATGACAGGAAGTCAGAGCAAAACAGAAGGCTAACCCTGAGTCGTTGTCAGGAAAGCTGAAATTATAGTCTGAGATTGTGTCAGAGTGACCCTCCAGAAGGAAACAATTATGTTGTTTCAGAAAATAATGATCTACTTTCTGGGCTGGAGGATGCCTGTAACCTAAGAGCAATGCCAGGATGGCATCCACATTTAAGGTCCAATCCAGGTCAAATGCTCTACATTTTGGCAGATGTGTTCTCATGCAGCTCTTTGAGGTAAAACCGAGGTCGTGTATTTCTCTAATTTCTTTCTCTAATTTCTCTACACCACAATGGGGATGTGATCCAAGTAGATTGTCTGATAGGCTGCTCTGAGTTTAAAAGTTTGATTGCAAAACAATCACCAAGTCAATCAACTTCCCATCTTCTCTGTCAGTAAGATTCGGAAAATACAGTTTTGAACCAAGGTCATGGAAGCTGATCGGGACTTGCAAGCTGAGGCTCTGTTTTTCTGATTCTTGGAAAAATAAACTGGAAGATCCATGTAGACTCTTTGATTAGGAACCTTATTTGGGGGGAATGGGTGAGATTGTGAGTTGGAGTAGAGAGAGAAGAATTTGTTTCTGTTTTCATGGAGAGTCATTATTTTGTCGTTATTATACTTTTCATAGTAAGATGCTCACTAATTGAAAAGCAATGGGAAAAAAAAGAAATGGACAAAAAAAATGTCACTTGATAAAGTAGAAAAGGGCACAGAGGAAAAGAATGGAGTGCAAAAAGCCTTTTCCGACTTAATCTGAAGCAGTTCCCTCCAATGTTCTGCATGGTTATTATTTGTTTTAAGTGACAACAACTCCATATTCCAGAAAACCATTTGCCTTTAGTTTAGCACTGTGTGAAATCAAGAATGGCATTATTCCTCTGAGTCAACCCCCTCCCCCAACTATGTGAATATGGAATATATGAATGTTTATTTGCAAGATAATGCTCAAAAATTGCAGGTACATATATATGCAAATTGAACACGTATTTAAAAATACTGAAGAATTTTCATAGTTCCATTTTGTTGACTCTGAATACAAAGTCAATTTATAAAGTAACCATAATTCACTTTCCCTAATTTATCACATACCATCATTATTGTAAGGTAAAATGACACTTGAGTGTTTCAACCTAGTTATAACTTTTTTAGGAATAAGGGTGGGTAGACATAGAAGGAGATGTTCCTACTGGATTGACTTCCTTGACTCAATTGAGCTTTTTCACTTAACATAAAAACATGTAGTTGGTTGTATAATCCTTCCAGTGAAGTTCTTTTCTCTCTCCCTCCCCTGGGCCCTCCCTTCCTTCTTTCCAGTTGTGAAATTCTGACTAGCATGAGGATGGATACCTCAGACATCCCCTGAGAATCATGAATACAAGCAACTATGATCTAGCTGAGCCTTATCTTTCATCAAAAACAAGTAAGTTTGTTTCCAGCCTATTTTGCTGATTCCAAATGCATTATAGCTCAAGTAATCCTGCATGGGAAAAAAGTGCCAAATACAAATTAATTTTGAAGACTTTTATAATAAAGAACCCAATATGTTAAGCAATATGAAGCTCTTCTGATAAAAATGGTATAAATACCCTACCTTGTTGGCTCTGCCTTTTTTAGTCTACTCTTCCAAAAGCTACACATATAAAAGCAATAACTATTGTCCATCTTTCCATAACTTACACTACTCCTTACTGGTTTGAATGCATTGTTCTTTCTAGAAAAGTCACTATTTTCAGTGTTACAAATATGCTCTTTTTATTTTTATTTTTTTAACGTTTATTTTTGAGACAGAGAGAGACAGAGCATGATTGGAGGGAGAGTCAGAGAGAGAGAGGGAGACACAGAATCAGAAGCAGGCTCCAGGTTCTGAGCTGTCAGCACAGAGCCCGAGGTAGGGCTCGAACTCACGGACCGCGAGATCACGACCTGAGCCGAAGTCGGATGCTTAACCGACTGAGCCACCCAGGCTCTCCAACAAATATGCTCTTTTAACTTGAGGTGTCATCTGTAGTTTTAAAACTCCTCTCATTATAAAGGACATTATTTTCCCTCTCTTATTTCTATATTTTTAAGTTTATTTGTTCATTTTTGAGAGAGAGAGAGAGAGAGAGAGAGAGAGAGAGAGAGAGAGAGAGAGAGAGAGAGATCACAAGCTGGGGAGGGGCGGAGAGAGAGGGAGACACAGAATCTGAAGCAGGATCCAGGCTCTGAGCTGTCAGCACAGAGCCCAACATGGGGCTAGAACCCAGGAACCATGAGATCATGACCTGAGCAGAAGTTGGATGCTTAACCAACTGAGGAGCCCAGGCACCCCTTTCTTATTTCTTTTTGAAATACTCTGAACTTGATTATCACTCTTAGTGTGCACTTGAGACATGAAATCTTCAAAAAAAAAATTTTGGCTTTCAAACTTTTCAGGAGGATCTCTCAGCACACCAAGATTAGCTTTCTGAAATCCTTCCTTCATCAACCAGCAACTCCAGGAGCCTTCCTTCTTGTTGCTCAGATTTACCTGACAATTACTGGAGAAACTCTTCATAAAACAAATGCTTGAATGTAGCCTAACATGTTGTGCCTGCCAGTGTATGATTTGGCTTTCAAAATCTACCTCTTCCTCATTCTTTGCTTAACTTATTATTCATCTGTCTTAAACACTTCTAAAGATCTTCTTGTACATTTTGTCTAGACTCTAGCCTCTAGAAGGCACAAGCTGTGCATAATCCTTGAGTTTGGCAGAAACCTCTGGTTCCATTTACTTCCTGTAGAGGAAGAATGAAACTATTGTTCACACAAAAATATGTTATGGCCAGTAGCCTATTTTTTTATGGCCCCAAAAAAGAAATACAATGAAACACGCTAGTGAAAGGTCCAAAATGCCTTACTCTTATTTTCAGACACTCAAATTGGATGGCTTATTGCATATGAGTTCCATTATACTGTTTTATTGTAAAGGATGAACTCTTTTGGAAAAAATAAATGTGTTATAAATTTAAATAAACTCTGATACCCTCAGTTTTATTTTCTTAAATCTGGTATTTTTAGTGATGATTTGACATACCGTAGTGCATATACTTAATTCAATAAAAAAACAATGTTTTTCCAAAAACAGTGATAGAAATGGTTTAGAGTAAATATGTATGCAAATTTAATTTTATGTTTAAAATACTACCTGGAAAGGTAAGAACTCAGAAACACACATACATAATTATGTCTTCCTTACTATCTTCATAGAAAACTAAAAGTTTGTGACTTGTATGTATAATTAATATATACTTATATGAAATTATATGCTATTATATTATGTAAAATTATACTACATTATTAATATAATTACATGTTATATACAGTTATATAGATATATAAATATCTTTTTACTTGAACTTAGAGATTCATTCCCTATTTTATACAAAAATATAGTACAGACCTGAAGAATAGCTTACTTTTAAGTAATGACTCATTGCTGCCAGCAAAGTTCTACCAATTATTACATTATTCCTTTTTCCCCTCACACTTAACCTTCTGTACTCTACTTTACGATTCTGGAACTGAGACTACAAACTATATCTCTCCTTCATTAGATGACTTCCTCTTAAGTCCCATTAAAAAAAAAAAAAGACACAAAAGGAAGACAGGAGGAAGGAAGCAGGAATTATTCCTTCCTATTTTGTTTGCTATTTCTGTCAGCAATAATCTTTCACCCAAGAATCAATCGACAGTGTTACATGTTCCAGTTTCTTTTGTTATTTTCCAAACTATCCTTCCTGTGCTTCTTCAAAGCTAGCAGAACCATCTGAATGTGGTTTTTGGAAATGTTTGGGTGGTTACTTGGTACTAAATGCTGGCCTTTTTCTAAAAGAACATAGGAAACTGACAGTCCATGGCATGCAGTTTCATCACAGTGAAGTAAGATATCACCTGCTGATTATGGCAAAGAACTTATAGAGAGGTTGTACTGGGCACTGCATTTGACTGTTACAGTAGTGATGATGGCTATGAGGGCTACAAGATGGCTAATGTTCATTGCACTGGAGCATTTTCTGAAAGAAATGTTAAGCTTTGATATCAGCTCATTGTCAAAGCAACAGCTTTGAATTTCATTGGTGGCTGGAAACTAATATCATATTTCTTATAACCATAGAAAACATCTGTGAAAAATCCACATTTTATTATATGGGTTACATAATTACCAGATAAAGAGGATATAAAACCTCTTTTGTGAATCTATCTCTCTGTGTATGTTATATACAGTTGGCTTTAGCCTCAGAAATACACAATTTTGTAACATAATATATGCATCACTGATCCCTTCTGGTGGCATTTCCAAGCCTTTCTGTTTGGTAAAAAAGCTGTCAGCAATCATAGTTATATGTTGATTTGTTGATGGTGAAAAAAAAAAGTGCTAGGCTGACCTATATATATCCAGAGTCCAATTTAATTTAGCAAAAATTGGTGTCCTTCACATAAAACAAAATGTTTATCATGTTTCTATTTTTCTGTCTTGGAAAATAAGTAAACTAGATGGGTTAACAAAGCTGAGCTGTCTGATACTCCAATCTCTGGGAAATTGAAATGTGTAACACCACAGACGTTGTTTCATTTGGAAGACTTATTGGCTTCAGGCATTTAGAAGAATGCTTCTGAAATCATTAGCTGGTCACTACAGCTAACCTAGCCAAAACTTCACTGGCCACACACAACAAAGAATGCAGACTTCATATTTAGATCATGGAAGTCACTAAATAAATAACAACAATAAACTCTGGAGAAGGGAGAGAATCTGGTTTCCAAGGGTTGCCATATTGTATGAGGTAAAATGTCCATTTTTCAAAAACAAAATGAAGCAGGCAGAGAAACTAGAAAATATGGCCCACACACAAAGAAACAAAATCAGTCAATAGAAACTGTCTCTGAAGAGACCCGGACATTGGGCTTACTAGACAAATCAACTATTTTCAGTAAGTTCAGATAACTAAAGGAAATCACATCTGAATAACTAACATTCTTTTAGTTTAGTATGGGTTTAGTTTAGTGTAAGAATGATGTCTTGGGTGCCTGGCGGCTCAGTCAGTTAAGTGGCTGACTCATGGTTTGGCTCAGGTCATGACTTCAGTTTGTGAGATCAAGCCCCACATTGGGCTCTGTGTTGACAGCATGAAGCCTTCTTGGGATTCTTTATCTGCCTCTATCTCTGCCCCTCTCATGTTCTGTCTCTCAAAATAAATATTTTTTTTAAAAAAAGAAAGATGTCTTGACTAATAGAGACTTACTAAATAGGTGAAATTTTTTTAAATGATTCAAATAAAAATTATGGAGTTGAAAAGTCAATAGTGAAATGAAAAGTTCAATGGAGATCTCAAAGGCAGATTTGAACAGGCAAGAAAACAAAAATCGGTGAACTTGAATGTAGCTCAATTGAGATTATCTGGTTCAAGGAATAAAAAGAATAACACAATGAAGGAAAATGAAAAGAGCCTCAGAGACTGCAGAATGTCATAAAACATACTAATATCTGTATAAGGGAATCCCAAGAGGAGAGGAAAGAAAGGGGCAGGAAGAATATTTGAAGTCCTAATGGCAAACTGTTCCCCAAATTGATGGAAAATATTAATATAGACAACCAAGTTCAGCAAACTCCACCTGGGATAAAGCCATATAAATCCTCACCTAGATACATCATAATCTGCCATCATCAAAATCCACACAGTCCAGAAGTCAATGGGATGACATATTCAACACGATGAAAGGAAACCACTCTCAACCAAGAATTCTATACCCAGTAAAACACTACCAAAATAGAAAGTGAATTAGATATTCCTGGTTATATAAGAACTGACAGAATCTGTTGCTAGTAGATGTGCAAAAAAAAAAACCAAAAAAAAAAAACCAAGATAATCTTGTCTATATTGTCTATATTTGACTATCTGTAGTCATATCTCCTTGTCAAGTAGTATCTGCTTGTCAAATATATTCCCCTTATCAGGATAGCAGTTGTTCATACTCTCTCTTTTCTAATATCTGGCTTATCTTTTGAATTTTTTGCATTGCTTTTTTATAATCGCTCCTTCCCTTGAGTGCTGGGGAGAAATGATTATCTTGTCTGTAAGCTGCTATAAAATGTTCCTCGCATCATTTTTATATATGAGTTTTCTATCTCCTCA
This sequence comes from Leopardus geoffroyi, assembly GCF_018350155.1. Taxonomy (NCBI): domain Eukaryota; kingdom Metazoa; phylum Chordata; class Mammalia; order Carnivora; family Felidae; genus Leopardus; species Leopardus geoffroyi. Next base: position 66,280,604 of record NC_059334.1, read on the forward strand.
GTCATAATGTGTGGTAGTCAGGTTAAGACCATGCATTTTATTATGAGAATCTAAAACTTTAGATTTGGAGAACCAGCAAAAGCTAATAAAGCAATCCACTTCAAGACCCATTTTGTACATTGACAACTGAGATCCCAGGAGATATTTTTCAAATCCATACAAATATCATTCTTGGGGCACCTGGGTGGTTCGATCGGTTAAGTGTCTGACTCTTGATTTTGGCTCAGGTCATGATGTCATTGTTCATGAATTCAAGCCCCACATCAGGCTTTGTGCTGACAGTGCAGAGCCTGCTTGGGATCCTTACTCTCCCTGTCTCTCTGCCCCTCCCCCACTCATGCTCTCTATGTCAAAATAAATAAATAAACTTAAAAAAATATCATTCTCTTGCCTTGTAATATAAGGGCTCTTTTTAACAGTGAGACTATGCACTTGGGTAGTCTAGGCATCTCAAGTCAGTAGCTTGCAGACTTTTGTTGATCAGCATTTTATTTGTTTTTTTGACACAATATTTTAAAATCAGAAGACCTCATATAAAAACTATGTAGAAACAATTGAGAGATCCTATAAATTTTAGGCCTGTGTTCCACATACAATAGGTTGTTGCTTTGGTTTCTTCCAAGAGCTAATTGGCACCTGACGTATTTTATTTAAAACAAATCCAAAAATCCAAACCTATTCTGTATACATTCTGATTCTTTTTTTTTTTTTTAATTTTTTTTTCAACGTTTATTTATTTTTGGGACAGAGAGAGACAGAGCATGAACGGGGGAGGGGCAGAGAGAGAGGGAGACACAGAATCGGAAACAGGCTCCAGGCTCTGAGCCATCAGCCCAGAGCCTGACGCGGGGCTCGAACTCACGGACCGCGAGATCGTGACCTGGCTGAAGTCGGACGCTTAACCGACTGCGCCACCCAGGCACCCCCTTTTTTTTTTTATTTTTTTTTTCAACGTTACATTCTGATTCTTGTAGACAGTTATATTTGTGAACCAAACCTTGGTATAGTATCATATACTTTGATGAACATTTTAATATATGCTATAGGAGAACTAAGAAAATACAGAACTGGAATACACATACACAAAAACATATTTACATATACATATACATGCATACACATATACAGGTTAAGCTATCTGAGGTTTTTCCATAAATCAAATAGTTGCAGAGAAACACAGTGGCTAAGAGGTCTCCGAGTTAAACAGCCTACTTCAGATCCCAGTTTCACCACTTAGCAGCTATGTAATATTGGGGAAATTACTTATTCAGATGTAGTTTCATTTATAAAGCAAACACAACTGCATTTTTTGGAAAAATTAAAGAAGAGTTATGAAAACTATTAGCAAAGTGCTTGATAAATGTTAATTATGGAGATTTACTCCAGGCTGGGGTCTCCTAACTCCAAGGTCTCCTAACTTCTAGTGCAGAAATTTTCCTATATTCTCTCCCTGTCACACCTGCCATTTCTTAGTTGCTTTCCTCATTCCCTGTCTCTGTTGCTTCGCTAACTAAAAGCTTCATGGAGTAGGGAGATTCTGAAATGTCTTATATCCAAGAACTTAATGAGCAACTGAACATTTTCAGCATTTGTGATAACCAAATCTACCCCCAAAGATTTGTATATGGGAAATCTCATAATTGCCTTGTGTGGGCAGGGCTCACTGAATCATATTTAGTTTGATCTTGAATAGGACTAGATGGTTTTATGTCCAATTAGCCATGACTGTTAAAGAATAAAAAAAAAAGAGGATAATCAAATTTCATGGTTTACTAGGTAAATCAATGGCTGTAGAAGTGCAGATGATGGCCTTTTCAAATGTTGCTAAGAGCCTTACACAATTCATTGGCCACCTAAGTGGGTAGTTTTACCTCTGCTAAATCAATAATGTGCAAAATTTACCTGTACCCCAAATCCAAATTACTCAGCCTCATGTCTGGGGACAGCCACACTTTACATTCTCAATGTTCTTTCTTGTTTCTCCAGTTTCAAGTATTTAACCATGAATATTGCAACATACCATTGATGATTGTATGACCAAATATTGCATAAGAAAACCCATGCAGTGAGCAGAGATATTTTTTTCTTTAGAAAGGAATTCCTAATGCCTCTGGGGCCTCATGAATAAAAGTGTATGGAATAAGCATGGCAATATTTTAGTTTGTACTTTGGCTCACCTGCCTCACAATTACATGATGTAACCATTGAAACTAAAAACAAAAATAGCACCACACCAAGCAAAAAGAAAATATATAAAAGATGAAAAAAGAGAAATGGAGCTGGAGACTGCAAATATAAGAAATATTTCAAACTCGTAGTGAACAAACTTCAGAATCTCTATAGGGAAGAGTCCAGAAATCTGCCACCATAATGTAAAACTTTTGAGAACTTTTTGAGAGTTGAGGAAACACACAGAGGAAGCATACTATTGGAATCATTTCAGCAATAGATCTTACCATGTAGGAGGTATCATAGGGACTTCAAAGTTATGGAACCAACCATTAGGAGTGTGTACATTATTAAGCTCTCTATATGTAATAACAGCAGATACTAATGATTAAGTATTAAAATGAGTAATGCAAATGATAAATGCCATACTAATTCAGTGATAAAGATCTAATACTAAATCAGAATAATCTGTAAAAGGAGGTAACATGATTTGAAACCGGTCTTAAAGTTTCACAAGTTATTAAAGGATGAACAGAAGATAGGATTTTCCATGTAAATATGGAGAATATGGATAAATGGAGAGAGATGGTAATAATACATTGTGGGTGATGAGAAAGATATGAATTATGAATAAATGGTAATAAAGAATTCTTGAGTGTCCTGTTTCCAAAAGTATTCCTGGTAGAAATACCTTCTCAGTGGAAATCTCTGGATCCAGTTTACAGTGTACCCAGTGTGAAATTGACTGAGATATTTGACCCACAAAAATCTCCTCCTTTTACTGAAATAGTCCTACTTTGGGTCTAACATGATAGAAAACAGAATGAAGCCCTTGAAACAGCAACCAAGACCTTCACCTAAGTGATAAAGGCCAAAGTGATAAAACCAGAACAAAGATAAAAACAGAGATTTAGGAACCTCTGTATATCTCTAGCTGGAAATCAGAAGAGCCCCTCTGTGAAAATGTACATGTGAAGGAATATCAACCCATAAGACTTAGCATAGTAAATTATTATTGAAATAGTAACTAAAAACCTCCATAATTTTAGTAGTCCAAAATTCAGAATACTATTCTTTCTCAGAATTTTTGGTTACTTTTAATAATTCTCTTGCTATATCCTAGATAGGTGGGAAAATTAATACATGCTCCTCCTCTTTCCTCTATTTTATAAAATCAGAGAAATTTTTGCTCTTTCTCTTTCCATCTACAGATTCAGTCAGTACCACTCATTCACGTGGTTCTGGAATTGTTGTCAGTGGTGAGATGGCAGTTGAGGTAGTGATGTGTGGACATGCGTATATTTATCTGCTGAAGAAATTGCTTGGATTCTTAGTGGCAAATGGAGGCATTTGTTATTGGGAGGGGCTCTGGTAGCTATATCCTGCCTACTTCCTATAACAAGGCTTCATTTCTCTTGGCATTAAAAAGGTACTGTCAGCTTTTATCCCAAATGCTAATCTAATGGCCAGAGGAAGGCTACACATTGGGATAAGAGGCAAAGTCCAATACATAAGAAGGCTGAATTGCGAAGACTCGAGAGAGAAGCAGGAGACAGGGAGGTTAGAGAACCAGTAAAGCAAAGATCATAGTGGTAACTGAGATGGGGTAGCCCTCAAATGTTCTGAAGAGGAGAAATTCCTTGAATGCTCTCTGACCTTCAGGATCTACCACTGCCCCCCACGACCATCCTCAATCCACACAGTTTCCCGATGTGCATGTTGTTGTTGGGGTTTTCTTCATCCATACATTTTGTTTTGTTTTTTCACCTTTTAGGACAATATAGTTTCTTATTCAGTGAAGGGACCTACAACGTTTCTAGGGTTATAAAGTATGAGAAGGAATATTTAGTTTTGTTTATTTCAAAATTGATTCAAGATTGAATTAGAACTCCCAGATGAGTTTTTCAGAGGTGTATCTCCCTCAAATGATTTCACTTTGTTAGGATGTAATTTCACTCTCCAATTAGCATTTACCCCCCTGTATTGAATGTCTCATAAAGTGTTCGGTTAATGTTACCTCAGCCTTTCCACCTATTATTAAAGGACTTCCCCCTCTTTTTATTATAAACCAATGTTCTGACTAATCAGATTCTTCAGAATGATTTTACTAAAGGTCATACCTTCTGAGGGAGATACACGTGATACATTTAGGGCTCTTGCCAACCTGTTATTATTGTATTCCATTGACTAATTGCCCAGGACTCATTGCCAGCCTCTTCAAACACATACTCAATTATGCTCTCTGTATCCCTGAAACTGTTCTCAGAGTTTCTATGTACTTAAAATTACCCATGACTGTATCACTTCTGCTGGAGGACAAATGTACTGATACATGTTCTTCCTCTTTTTACTGAGAACTTACTTTTTGCCTAAAACCGGGTTGTGTGTTATGGAGGATATAATGATTAACCACATAAGAATACTGCCCTCAACAGATACGCAGGCTTGTGGGAAAGAAGGGAACTGATATTTTTGAATCGTTGACTACTTAGCATGCAAAGTTATTGATACATATTATTTAAAAATTCACCATGATCAAAAATCTCAACATAACTCAGACAACAGAAGAAGGTTCAGAGAAGTTCCATGATTTTTCAATATCATAGACTTATCATTCATAGAGTTGACTGTTACTTAGATCTGCCTGACTCCTATCTCCATGTTCTTTCAACTATATTATATGTTTTCAAGTAAATAAGATACCAGGCAATAAAGTCATTACTTATATGGGATAGAAAAAGATCAGAAGAGAAATCATCTAAATATTTCCCTGTTCATATTTGTATACCCAATGCCTGGCGTGGTACCTGGCCTAAAGCTGGGAATTGATAGATACCTATTTAGTGAATGTTCCTCTTTAATGTGATGAAAGGAGGAAGGAGGGTTTACAAAGGCTTCTGAAAGAAGTAGAATTTGAGCTTGGTTTTAAAGAATGGACAGACTCAAATCAGGAACTGAAAGAATAGATGAGATTTTGTGGAATGTGGACTAAAATGAAAAAAGGCATTGAGATGTGAAAGTGTAAATTGAGTTTGAAGAACAGTGAATAATCAAGTCCAAGTGAATGGAAGGTGTTCCAAGTGGTAGAGTAAGTAAAATCCTTGCGTTAAAGGGACTCAAAATTGATAGTGCAGTAGTAGACATTTGCCTATTTATGCATAAATCAGAAAATAAATATTCTGTGGCCAAAAGATATTACTCAAAATGAAGTGACTCCATGAAATCCCTGTACAACAACCTTGGCAATTTCTTCGTGGAAGTAGAGATGTTTGAATTTGTCTATTGTAATATTCCTCTGAAGACTTGTACTTTTTATTCAAAAACAAAAGGGGATTTTATATTGTGTTTGTCATATAATATATGAATATGTGAGCAATTCGTTCATATATTCCTGTGTGCCTTACCATAATAACAGTTTCCCAGAATGCTAATAAATCATAGTATCCAGCAAGGTAAGTCACATTTATCCTGTAGCATAATGTATCCTGTGGCAAAATGCTGTAGAGTACAGGTGTATCATTTTGAGTGCAACCTTACTAAGTGTTCAATTATTTCTATATCATACCCATAGGGGCAAAAGGGTAATACAAATAAGAAAACAACATAAGACATTTATTATAATTGTAGAGAAAAATTCATATCAGAAATGTAAAGAGCTATTTGAAATAATTCTGTGGATTCGCAAAATCAGGACTGAAAATAGCAGGCTGGAAACCCTTTTGAGTGGTATTTCCTCTCCAGGAGATTCGGTTTTAAGGATCAAACATCAGGGCAGCTACAAAGCAAAAATATAATTGGCCACTGGGACAGAAAGGAACACGATCTGACAAGATGGCCCCTTTCCTGGGTATTTATTCTCTCCTACACACTTGAATTTCCCTTAGATTCCTCCCTATATTAGTTGACATTGCTGTTGTAACAAATTAACACAAAGTTAGTGCTTTAAATAATGTATATGTATAATCTTACAGTTCTGGAGTTAAGGAAGTCTTATGAGTCTTCTAAGGCAAAATGAAACTGTCAGCAGAGATATGTTCTCTCTGAAAGTTCTAGGGAGCCTATACTTTGTATAAGATTGTAGAGGCTGCCCACATCCCTGGACTCTTGCCCTCATCATCAGACATTCCATTGTCACAGCTCCTTCTCAGACCCTCCTGCTTCCTTCTTAAAAGGCCCTTGTGATTACATTGGATCTACCTGGATAATCCAAGCTTACCTCCCATTTCAAAATCCTTAATTTAACCACATTTTCAAAGTTCCTTCTGCCCTGTAAGTTCACACATTCAAAAATTCTGGGGATGAGCACACGCACATTGTTGGCAGCGTCATGAGGGGGATCATTCTGCCTATGACACTTTCCATGTCACTGGCAGAAATAAAATGCCCAGAGAGACTCTGTGAAAAAGTCTTATTACCTTCAATCCTGTTTTTCCTTCCCTTTTGAAGTATAGGTTGGTTTTACTACCTAAATAAGCCTTTGATCCATTCTTTAGAAACCATTCATGGAGGCTGCTCACCTAAGGGCAAAATCGGAGGTTCAATCATGAAACCAAAATGCCTACTATGGAAAGGATGAAGTCCAAATCATATTAATTTAGTAGCTGAAAATCACTAGGCTATCTGGCTCATGCATGGTATGAAAGCACATTTATTAACCACCTACTTTGTGATCAGCACTGCTGAAAGTTCAACGGAAAAGATGCTGCCCTCCATGAACACGCATTCTTATAAAGTGAAAAAGACAAAATGGTACACTGTGTGGCAAAAACAAAACAAAACAGGAAAAGGAAAAGTATGATTTGTGTGAGTATAGAATAGGGAACAAACACTGCATCTCATTATTTTATAAAATACTGATAGTCCCTCTCTTTCTCTTTCTCTCTCCACATATGTAAAAATATATATTTGTTTTTTTGTAATATTTATAAGTATTTACTTATTTTTATTTATGTAAATATATATTTCCTTCATCTAGACAAGGCCAGTATTTTATCTCCAGTCTTTGTTGTTGAGGCAGAGAAGCTAAATAATCCCAGGTTATAAAACTAAAGATGATGAAGCAGGATTAAAAACTGATCATATGATTATTAATTTATCATTCCATCTTCTATCAAAAAAGAAAAAAATATAAAAATAAGAAAAAAGAATAGCATAAACAGAAATATGTTAATTCTTAAATCTTGTAAAATATAGCAGTGAGCAAATTATGCTGGCCCGCATCCAATTACAAATTCAAATCTGGCTGAGTTTAATATTTGAATTATGAATCAGACAACCCTATTAATGCAGATACAATTTAAACTTTAAAATTAAATATTAATGTCCCTTAAGCAGCCCTCTTCCTTTCTTTTCTCTACATTATCTCACATTTCAGCCAGAAGGAGCAATGAAATACTCCCCAGACATATCAGCATTTGTCTACACTGAGTGATGTGACTCAGACTTGGGTGCCACCATATGAGTTCAGCTCTGAGCATTTCCCTAGTGCCAGAGAGGAGGGAGACCCCTTGGGCAGCTTTTTCATATTTTCATGGTCTTTCCTTTATTTGATCATCTGATCCTTTAAAATAAATAACAGATAACTTAGAGAAACTAGGTACCTAATGTACTGTATACACAACTGAGTTACATATAGTGAAGAGAAACATGCTGCTATCTGGGCATAAGGGAAGATAAATATAGCTCTAAAACATGCATCCACACTCTCTGTAACAACCTCTTTTTTTTTTTTTTTCATTTCTACTGAAATTTCCTATCATTGCAAATGATCATGACCTTGCCTACTACCCTTTACTGTTTTCTTGTCAAGAGCTAATCTAATCTTTAAATAGATTGGTGAAAAATATTTTATGCTATAATAGTCCACTGATGTTTAGAGTTTCAGAGTTTTTAATATTTTATAGAGACCATGAAAGTGTACGTCTAGGAAAAATCACAGCTATGCTCTAAGACTGTTGTGGAGATTAAGTAGGACAGAGTACATAGAGTTCCCAGCCAAGGTTGAATAGAGGTAGTCATGAGACTGCTATGAAGTAGCAAGTTAAGAAGTTCATGAGCAAGCCTACTGAATGACCTTACCTTCCTGACTTCCTGTCGCAATTAATTTTAGTTCTCCAGCATGCTGGAGACCCAATAGCACAAGGGTTAAGACTTGTGAAGTTGGACTGCCTGCACTTGAATCACAGCTCAACTATTTACTATACTTTTTAACTTTTCTAAACCTCAGTTTCCTTATACATTAACTGGGTTATAATAATTACCCCTATACATCAGACTGCTGTGAAGATTTTTTTTAAAAGAAAGAGAACATGTGTAAAGTAGTTCAGAATAGTGATTGGTACATAAAAAGTGCTTAGGAAATTTTTAAAGTTTACTTCTTGAGAGAGGGAGAGAGAAAGAGAAAAAGTGAGAAACGGAGAGAGAGAGAGAGAGAGAGAGAGAGAGAGAGAGAGAGAGAACATGTGCAAGCCGGGGAAGGGCAGAGAGAGAGGGGGAGAGAGAATCCCAAGCAGGCTCCATGCTGTTAGCATGAAGACCAATGTGGATTTTGATCTCTCAGTTCATAAGGTCATGACCTGAGTTGAAATCAAAAGTCAGATGCTTAACCAACTGAACCACCCAGGCACCATAGTGCTTAGGAAATTTTGAGTGATGTTAACAACTGGTAATTTGCCAAGGTGTCTGATTTACATATCTCCCCAGAATGCCAAGGGACGACTATTCACGTGGTGAATGCCAGCATGGTGACAACAGGCTCCAGATTTTATAACTTCTAGTCTCTACAATTGGTTTTAAACTACTGTCTGTCCTGTAGTATCTTTCAAAATGTGCAGAAACCAAACATAAACAGCACAAATGCTGTTACACTTCTTCCTAACTCACAACAACCAAGACCAATAAATCCCAACACTACTTCTGAGTTCTGGAAAGTGCTTAGGATCCTTCTCAGTATAGATCTGGACCACCACTATATTAGTTCACTGTTGCAGCTATAACAAACTGGCACAAAATTTTGGGCTTTAAATGACATAAATCTATTCTCTTACTGTTCTGGAAAAGAGAAACTCAATTTAATGGGGCTAATACCAAAGTAGTAGATGGCTATCCCCCTATATAAGGATACTGGTGATTATATTTAGTACTTATTCAAATAATCCTAGATAATCTCTTCAAAATCCTTAACTTATTCCCATCTGCAAAATCTCTTTTTCCATATAACGTAACATTGGAACAGGTTCCAGAAAGTAGAATCTGTGGAATATGTAGAATCTGTAGAATTTTATGGGCTTTTATTTAGTCTACCATAACCATGATTAATTGATAAGAGGCAGTGTATGAGATTCAGAAGTAATGAACTTGATGGAATCAAGATGACAAATTTGAGTAGGAAGAGAACAAAGAATGACTGATGTTTCCTGTAGCATCTGCTCCTGTTGTGAACACTCATCTTCATTATCCCAGCAAGATGATTTGTAAGAACATAAAGTTAGCTCATTTTCAAAATTTGTCAATGTAAAAGCTCAGATAATAAAATATTTAGATTCATACAGGTGCTGAAGTAAAATTGACAGGAGAATTTATCTTTACAACTGAGTGTTGGAGGCAAGAATGCAGAGAATGGGTTAGCATTTTCCTTTAATATGTGGAGGAATGCCACTCTATTTCTTCAACCACTTATGGGGAGATTAATAAAACCTCAATGAGATAATTATAGAACAAAAAAGAACTAACTACATTAGATTTTGGGTAACTTGTTTTGAGGGTATAACCTTGAGGTAAGACCCTTGATTTGAACACAAAGGAAAGAGAAAATACTGTCTTATTTTTCTCCAAATTAAAATTTGAGTATTTTCAGGTGTGAAACTAAACTGTGGTACAAGTAATGGAAGGGTCTATGTTACTCATGGAGAAAAGAGTTCTGGGTGTTTCTTGATGACCCTCTTCAGTTTAATATTCACAACTTCCAACTTCCAGCATTTCAACATGAACACATTTAATTTGAACCAAGATTATGAGGTGGGAAACTTGACAGATACTCACTAATTGTTATTTGGATAAGTAGAAAGTGGGGGCTTGTTATAGCTTACATTCCTATAGCCAGTTTCTCTTTACAGTATCTGCCCATTTCAGAATGGTCCCCTGATTTAAAGGATTGAAGATATGGAAGTCATTGTTTTGATTCTGAACCTATGACATTTAAGTGGATCACGTGTAGACACTGAATTTAAGTTTAGACAGTTGCCTTATCTCATATAGGAATTTGGAAATCTCTAAGAGGTTTTGATAGAACATATCTTTGTACATATCTGGACATGTCTAGATTGGCAAAAATTACATTTAAGAATTGAAGGTACAGTAAGAATTAGTCCAAAAAGAATGGAAGAGAAGGATGGGGTGCATGGATGAGGACAAAAAGAGGTTATATTCAAAGACACCAGAAAAAAAAAAACACATTTTCCACCAGGATCTATTTTCTTTCTAATGCTTGGCTGTATTCTTCATCAGTAACACTGACCATGAAGAAGCTGGACAGAAGGAACCACAGCTTGTTAAGGCCATTATTTGACTGTTTCTTCTTTTTTTTTTTGGTTTTCTTTTTCTCTTTTTCACTCTTTCTTTCTTTTTTTCTTTCCTTCCTTCCTTCCTTCCTTCCTTCCTTCCTTCCTTCCTTCCTTCCTTCCTTCCTTCTTTTTTGAACCACACCTTGCCTTTTTTTCAACACTGCTATATGTTGGTAATTCTTCAAATGGCATCTAAAAGTTATTAGGATACTCTACTCTTCACTAGCTCTATGTTTTAGATATGAACCTAGCTTCCTAATGAGAGTTATTTCTTTAACTAAAAGGCAGGTTTACATAACTTGTATTCAGGTTAGTACATGAGATTAGCTTTTTCTACTGGACTAACTTGCTGTTACCCCAGTATTTCCATAGGCAATAGGAAACGTACAATTAACACATACTTTTACCATAACTGTCTTTCTTGAACTTTTCCACCTCTTCATTATCCCTAATCTTTAAAGAGCATCTATCACACAAATGGCTGTCAAAAGAAAGTTGGAGTAGCAATACTTAGATCAAATAAACTAGGCTTTTTCATTCTTGTATTGTTTTTATCCTGCTTTGGTATTAGGGTAGTACTGGCCTCACGGAATGATATGAATGTGTTCCTGTTATTCAATTGTTTGTAAGATTTTGATAAAGATTTTCATTCTTTTTTTTAATGTTTGGTAAAATTCACCAATGAAACATGTGGTCTAGGGCTTTTCTGTGTTGGGAGATTTTTGATTCCTAATTCATCTTTCATTCTTGTTATTGTTCTAAGAAGGTTTCCTATTTCTTGGATTCAAGATCCTTAATTCAATTATGATCACTTGTGCATTTTTTATGAATTATCTGCTGTTTATAAGTTATATGATTTGTTAGTGTATAATTGTTTATAGTAATCTGTTTTCACACTGTGTATTTCTGTAGTTATCTCGTATCATTTTCTCTTCTATTTCTCATCTTGCTTTTTGAGTCTTCTTTTTTCCCCTTTAGTTAATGAGTTAAAGCATTACCAATTTTGTTTATTTTATTTTAATTTTTTTTGGAGCAACTGGTCATTACTTTCAATATGATGTTATTGTTTATTCTGGTATCTATTTTATTTGTTTCTGATTTTTCTTTGTTATTTCCTTCCTTTACTAAATTTCAGCTAAGTTTCTTCTTTCTCTAATTCTTTGAAGAGTAATGTTGTTTATTTGAACTTTGTTTTTCTTAATACAAGCACTTATACTATAAATTTCACTCTAATATCTGCTTTTACTGCATCCCATAGGTATTGGAATATTGTATTTCGTTTTGTTTTGAGACACATTTTGACCTGCTGCTTAATTTCTTATTTGGCCCATTGCTTGTACAGTAGTGTGTTGTTTAATATTTACATATTTAATATTTACACTGTGGATTCTCAAGCTTTGTTTTATTGTTGACCTTTAGTTTTGTACCATTGTGGTTAGAAAATATACTTGATATGATTTCAGTCTTATTAAATTTGTAATAGTTGTTATATCTCTTTTTATGATTCAACAAGGGAATTCTTCTGTGTGTACTTGAAGAAAATATGTATTCTCTTTTTATTGGATGGAATGTTTTATATATATCTTTTAGAACCATGTATTCTGAAGTGTGCTTCAGGTAAAAAATGTTCTTGCTGAAAACAATAATAATAACTTTAACTGGAGGTATTAATTTAAAATAAAGCATATCAGAGGGGAGGTGAGGGGATAGGTGAAATTGGTGAAGGGGAATTAAGAATTCACTTATTAGGGTGCATGGGTGGCTCAGTCAGTTAAATGTCTGGCTCTTGATTTTGCCTCAGGTTATGATCTCACAGTTCACGGGATCAAATGCCGCATAGGGCTTTGCACTGACAGCAGAGCCTGCTTGGGATTCTCTCTCTCTCTCCCTCTCTGCCCCTTCCCTACTCTCTCTCTTCCCCTCTTTCTCTCTCTCTCTCTCTCAAAGTAAATAAATAAAATTAAATAAAATAGAGTTCATTTATCATGATAAGCACTGAGTAATGATGTATAGAATTGTTGAATCACTATATTGTACACATGAAACTAATATAACACTGTATGTTAACTATACTGAAATTAAAATTAAAAATACTTACTAAAAACAAGGAGCATCCTGGCTAACTCTTACATAAACCATAAGATAAATATTAATATTTACATTTTACAAATGGATGGATGAAACCCAGATTAGTACATGAGTTTAATGCTAAGTAGCCAGTAAGTAACATGCTTGGAATATTAATTTAGGACAGCCAAGGGTCACAAAGCTATTTATAGGGCACCATTCTTTTTCTCCCTCTTCCTCATAGACAAGCAATCATTCTCAGATCTTTTGCTTATCCCTGACAATAGGCACTGAATGTGGATTTATCTTCTGTGCTAAGACTGTTTATGTTTTATTTGAGCAGTTCCTTCAAGTCATTGTGAAATACTCCCAGCCACACCCCAGAAATTAATGGACATGTGAATCCTATTTTGGAAAAAATACATATACCTTAAAGGCAAAGACTTCTCTTGGCTGTGTGTGTATATGTATGTATATATACACAGCTACACACACACATAGTGTGGGTGATATAAGACACAGCTCTGTTTTTATTTCTAAAGCTGTTTACTAATGATTTAATCTTCTCAACTTGCTAAAATTAATTTTCTCCAGCTTTACTAGTCCCAAGTAGCTTCCAGAATACAGGCAGTGTTAACACATATCTGGACACTGAAGTTGAAAACTGAATGACCTATAGTACCTAAACATAAGATCTTAAACAGGAACAAGGTGTGAGTTGTTGAAATGTAGAAATATCCTCACATTTTTCCTTGAAGAATTTCTTATTATTACTCTTTGAACAAAAATAACATTTAGCACTGGTTGAGAATTTAACAAAAACCATACTGAAAAAATGACATGCAGTATTTAGCTTAATCCTCATTATAATTCTTGGTAGACTATAATTGTTCCCATTTGTCATGTTTTAGAATGAATAGTAAGATTAAGAGATTGCCAAAAGTCACTGACTTTATAATGGTTGGACATCACTCTCAAGTTTATCTGAGTGATGCATTTAACCACTGTATTATACTAATTTAAAACTAGTAAAAAATAAATTTCCCAACTGCTCCTACTCTACCCTGTCTCTTGCCATTCAAGTAATAACTAAAGCATAGCCAACTTGTTCACTTAGCTTAGCCTTGTTCTGGTCTTAAGAACAGATGACTAGAAGCAATGATAAAATAAACAGTAAAAATGAAAAAGCAGAAAGAGAAAAAAAATGTTTTAGGTCCAAACAGGACAAAATGATAATAGAGATACATGCAATCAGACCATAGGTCTTTAGTCATATATCCAACTTTGAGGAAGATTATGGTAGGTAACTTTATAGTAACATTTCTCTCCCAACTACTACATTCTCCTATCCCAGTCCATGAGTGTCCATTTGTTGGCACTTCTTTTTCTTTCTTATCCTTTAAGCCAGTCGATGTTTGTTTCAACCTATCGTTGACACACATGATCTTAGTATGCCTTCTTCTTACTCAGGTGATTCCTCCTTATCCTCCCTTGGTTCTTCCCATTTTTTTATGTTCCATTTTCTCATTTCTTTCTGTCCTATTTTTCTGTATCCTTTCCTCCCTTCCTCTCTTCCCATGCAGTTAAGTCAAGAGAATACAATAGGTTTGAAAAAATGGACCTATTTCTTTTTATGCCTTCCTCTCAAAAACACACCTGATATCCTAGTTTCTGTGATAAGAAAGCATTTGTGAGAATGGTATAGATCCTTTAATCTCAATTGAGAATCACTTTTGACAAGATCTTGAGAGATTGGAGCATCAATAACTACCCTCTTTTACCCATTCTACACCTTCCGACTCACCATGTCAAGGAATTTCCTTGCAGCCTAATCTAAGCCAAGGTTCCTAGTGAGCTCATTGACTGTTGTTCACCAGAACAGAAAATATTGAGCACTGGTCACCACCTTCTCTTGCAAAAAAGCCCTAGACATGCAGTCATTTTTTTTCATTTCTACTCCATTCTAGGTTCTTGAATTGATCTGAATATGTCTATGTCTGTTACCTTTGCTGGAGTTCCATTCTGACAATTGTTTAATAATTGTGAGGGCGCTCTTCAATCTTTCTCTACAGTTTCAAGGATACTTGAGGATAGAGTTTCCCACAGGAATGGATACCATCTTCATTCATCCAATCCCAATCTGTACCTCCCCCACATGATTTCTAGAATGATTGATGAAAAAAAATATCCTGCCTGAGCACTCTGGTCCCAGTCTCAATTTAGTAACAATAAAGATCGATTGCTAGGAACCCTACTTATGGGTTTATGAAATTAAAAACCCTTATTTTATTACTGCCTACACAAAACTGGAGATCCCTTGAGAATGATAATGGATCACTCTCATTATTAACTTGATTTCACCTCCTTTCTACCCATTATATTACCTTTGTTAAATATTGCATGACCATAAGAAACTAGAGATAAAGAGGAAAGGCTTAATTTTAAGATATGAAAACAAGCAAGTCATTGTTTCTAGTTTGAGTGTGAAATGAGAACTGGAGAATGTGTTATTAAATAAATATATATTTTAAGAGTCATTATATTTCTTTAAGAAAATAATTGACTAGGTTATCTAATCACTGACTGGGTTATATGTCAACTAAGGGTAAAAGCATTTTCTCTTTGAGATGAACAAATGAGGATGTAGGGAAAGCAAGGCAGAGACTGAGAAGTTGACTAATTGGCTAACTGAGGACAGAGGATGAGAAGGAGGGAGAAAGAGCATGCAAGCAAGGGTTGCTGTCTTGAAAGCAGCAATATGTGAAATGATGTCTATAAAAGAAATTATGAAGCAGTCATTGCAAGTTAAATAATGATGTTTAGTTATTGAAAAACTGCATTTCTGGGGCGCCTGGGTGGCGCAGTCGGTTGAGCATCCGACTTCAGCCAGGTCACGATCTCGCCGTCCGTGAGTTCCAGCCCCGCGTCGGGCTCTGGGCTGATGGCTCAGACCCTGGAGCCTGTTTCCGATTCTGTGTCTCCCTCTCTCTCTGCCCCTCCCCCGTTCATGCTCTGTCTCTCTCTGTCTCAAAAATAAATAAACGTTGAAAAAAAAAAAACTGCATTTCTATGCATCTTTTCCCAGCTCCCACTACACTTTTATATCCTAAAGAAAACAAAGGGGAAAACATTCACTTTGCAGTTTTCATTATAGTTATTAGTCTTTGCTTGCTTTAACTTTTGTCCAGAGATCTCAAATTCCTTTCCTTAGAACTTTGCAAGGTCCCATTTATAGAGGTAAAAACCCAGACTCTCTGTTTTATTAATTATGCAATTAAAGCCAAAGGAGTTGTTTCTCTGCAGATGAAAAGAACATAAAGGACACACTTATCAGTTATCTACCAAATGTCTCTGCAGATCGGTACCTAACCCTCACTTCAACCACATTATGATCATTCTTCCATTCTTTAAGACTATATTCTTGGGGCGCCTGGGTGGCTCAGTTGGTTCAGCGTCTGACTTCGGTTCAGGTCATGATCTCGCGGTCCGTGATTTCCAGCCCCGCCTCGGGCTCTGTGCTGACAGCTCAGAGCCTGGAGCCCGTTTCAGATTCTGTGTCTCCCTCTCTCTCTGACCCTCCCCCGTTCATGCTTTGTCTCTCTCTGTCTCAAAAATAAATAAACGTTAAAAAAAAATAAAAAAAGACTATATTCTTCAAGACAATGTCTGTCTACATGTGGTAAAAAAACTAAAAATAGCTTACGCTAAAAAAAAAAAGTAAAAACAACATGAAAAAATTGGAAGCACTCAATCAGTATGCAATACATAATTGTATGTGTGCGCACATATGTACACACATACGTGTATGTGTGTGCATCATAACTCAGGATGACACTTTTCTTCTGGAGAAAACCTACATCTAAGTCTTTTATTTATTATCACTACTATGAGGCTTATAAAGCCAAAGCTGAAATGTAGGTAGTTCTCCATGTGTATGTCTGATGGTCTGGTTGATTTTGACGTTGAAGTTCTACTTTTTGCTATTTCTATATTTGCTATTCTATATTGTGCATGGTCATTAAAAACTATTGTAGATGCACCTTTTCAGGGTTTTTCAAAGAAAAAATAGTCTTATCTACTTTTTTTAGTTACAAATTATGAACATCAGCTTATTTGTTTATATTGTGTTTATGCTTTTTATGTGTAGATTACCAAGGCCAAATATTTTAGTAGTCTTATGAGTCAATAAAATGTTCAGAGTACTGGAAGTTTCATGATTAAGTAGCACAGAAAAGGAGGAATGAGTTAGTAGTTTCTTAATAAGAAAAGTTTAAAGCACTTGAGCATCTATGGGAAACATTTTGAAGTTTTAAATCCTGGATATGGAAAATTTAACAGCAATAGGTTTCTAGATCTATTTTCATGGGATGAGTAAGATATGAAGGATTAATTTTAATGAGCACTGTGTGTGCATATGGGAGGAAGGGGGAGCGAGAGAACTGAAAAAAAACTATCTTTAAAGTAAGTTTACATTTTCATAAAGGGCTGTAAAATGGCCCAGTTATTATGGCCATTATAATGTCCATATGGGAGCAAGTGTAGCATATTGCTAAGGAGCCTTGGCTTTGAAATCAGAAAAATCTAACATTGAAAACATATTCAATTATTTCCTAGCTTTGTAAAATTGGTAAACTTCTCTGTGTGCTACACTTTTTTTTAGCCTATAAAACTATAATATTCATAAAGGCTATTTTACTAGATTATTGGAAAGTTAAGTGAGATAATGGATGTAAAGCACTCAGCACTTTGGCACATAGTAAGACATAAATAAGTTTGATGATTAATGATCATGATACTGTGAGATATGACACCCTCAACATAGCTTCTCCCTCAATGAATTAATTTTTGGGAAAACATAAATTTCACAAAAACTTTCTAAAAATTAAAACAATTAGAACTCTACAAGGCCTTCTGAACTCCATTAGAAAATCTCACAACAAATTGCACAGAGGCATAAAATCCCAGGAACAACCCATATTAGAATACAGAGAAATAAAAGGTGCACATAAAAGATGTAGAAATGAAGGTGACAGAGCTGCTTATCAGCATTCTTGACTCTAGAGTTCCAGACCATTTCCCCAGACCATTTGAATTGTACGTTGAAAACAACCACAACTTTTCTGTTTATTTTATCCCTACCATTGGAAAAAATCTGCTTAATAAGGTTAATTCCAAGTGAACACAGAGGTATCCAGCATGAGAGAAACAAGGACAAGAGAGAAGAGCAGCGTTTGAAAGGCACTAAGCAGTATACTTTTTCTGTCTCTGACCACAGAGTAAGGAGAGACCAAGATACCTTCCCCTTCTCTTCCATTTGACTAATTTCAGACAGGTTTCTTCCTGACTATAGGCCCCTGGTCTCCCTTTTCCTGGAGCATTATTTACTTCCAAAACCTTCCAATTGTAAATTTTTTATCTTTTCCTTTGAGATGTAAATTTTCTACAACACAGAAATATCCTGCTCAAAAACCTGGGAGCCATCCCATTGAAATGTTACCTTTAGGAAAGATAGAGCGTCTATCTCCCAATGTCTGAAGGGGAGTAGGATTAGCATTTGGATAAACACAATTAGCGAACCCTGCTGGCCTCCTTTATATTGACTCACCTGCCCCCAACATCCTCTAGTACTTTCCCGATAATTTACTCACTCTCTCAAACAAACTGCCTTTTGTTTCAAAAGGATTGAGTTCAATCTCTCTCTGTTGCTGCAAGAGACTTGAATAAAGTCTTTCTTGCTCATATAACTGGTCTGGAGCAATTTTTCTTTCATGGGGCACTCTATATGAATTTCTCATATGATGGGCCAAAAAGTCTGCATGATATCTTCTAACAATCAAAAATCTACAATGATTTTAAAAGGGTAGGGGATGATTATAATTAGATACAATGATAGTATGTGTGATAGGATGGAATGAGAAGAGACAGTGGCAGGAAAGATCAATAACACCCAATTGCTACAATCCAGGTGAGTAAGGAATTAAGAATAAAAAGGTGAGTTAAAGAAGCAGCAGTGCAAACTCTTCCAAAAATGATTTTTGGGTAGAAATGACAGTATTATTTGGATATGTGAGCAAAGTGAATAGAATGTTCACAAAACAGTGAATGCTTCACCTACTAGTTAATTCAATAATTTTCAGTGCCTAATAGTCATTACACTAGATGTCCTAAAGCCTGCCCTTCTTGGTTGCCATCCAGCGATTTCTATCAACTTTTAGGATCCCAGAAATGAATGTCAGAGGCACAAGTCGGGCACCCATTTTCTATGTGAAAGGTCCATAGATATTTTTGTATCATTAATTCTTTGAAGGACATATATAGGCTTTACAACAGGAATTGTACCTGCTTCTCTTCACAGTTGAAGGACTTAATTTTAGATAATAAATTGTCCAATATTGACTCACAGTATACCTCATTTAGACTTAAAACTAAGATTTATTTCTTTAATATTATGCAAAAAATGTGTTGATAGATTAAGGTAGGACTTTCTAGAAGGTTGACATTGAAAATAAAGACAATCTGTCAAAATCCCTTAGGATTTCATCTTCTTGCTGTGGAAACATAAATGGATGGGGCGTTCTGGCTAATTGCTATGATGTGGCCAAATGACCACCTCACATATGAATCCCAATCAAATATCTATATTTATTTACATTTGAAGATGTCTCTCTCAACTTATTTTCAATAAAGCATGCTTTCTGAATTGTTCTTCCATCATGGGAGATCTTGTAGCCCTGAGCTCAGTGTATCCTATCCTTCCATTTTTGTGCCAACAATCTTACACCAGATGGAAAGCTAAATAGTAAGGATTTGAGCTAAACACTGGTGTAATGGAAAGAGCTAAAATTAATTGGCCACCCAGGAATTAAAACGTCCCTGTGGATGCCGTACCATACATTAGCAATGGTAAACATAAGTTTTAATGGCATTTTTGGCATGTAATTTTGCAAGTCTTTAGACTTGAGTCAGTAGAGGATTGTTGGAGACAATGAAGAATATATGAAAGTATATCCATTATGTAGATACAGAGCTACCCAAGGCACCCTGAATGCTTTACTCATAATTCTTTTTAATTGAAATCCAATCCAAAATGATTACAGATGTTTTTGAGCAGAAGTTGACGTTCCTTAACAGAGGTCATGGGTAATTTCAGCAATTTCGCTAACTTGTTCCTTCCCTCTCACCACGATGTCTCTGCCACCATCCTACCATATCTATCTTGTTAGTTACTCGATGAACCAAGCTATCAGAACTCCACATCCTGCCCTTGTGCTTATTATGAAAACTCCATAGTAGGTGTAACACATCAAGAAGTTTCTGATGACCTCAGTAGGCCCCTTTCAGGTGTTTGAATGTCACCATAAAGACAGTCACTGAAAAAGAATATTGATAATACAAGAACCTTTTTAAGAGTGATCACCATGTTAAAAAGAAAAGTGATTGCCATTTAGTAAAACTGAAAAGTCCCACAGTAGACATTTAGGGGATGTCATCTGACTCTAAACAAACCATTCAAATACACCAAAGCACAGAGCCAAATATCAAAACTAATGAAGTGCTCATAAAATGATGTATATTAGCCAGGAAAGCAGAATAAATGAGACAAGAGAACAAACAGAATATTTAGGGTATTGGGACAGGAATAGGAAACACAAACCCATAAGACTTCTTTTTATTTATTTATTTTTATTTTTTTGTTGTTGTTGAGAGAGAAAGAGAGAGAGCTGTAAGCCAGTGGGCAAGTGGGGGAGGGATGGAGGGAGAGGGAGGGAGAGAATCTTAAGCAGGCTCCATGCTGGGCGTGGCTCAATCTCACAACCATGAGATCATGACCTGAGCTGGAATCAAGAGTAGGTCACTTAACAGACTGAGCCACCCAGGTGCCCCATAAACCCATAAGACTTCTGTCTGCCAAAGGGGCTGTGAAGTATGAATGAAATGATTGAACTGTGCAAATTTATTTGTTTTTGTCTTCCCAACACTGATCTTCAATTCTTATGGTATTATTCTGTTTTTACCTGGTGAACAACTAGTTTGTACTTTCAAACTATGTTGTCAGGGGAGGCAGGCATTACCTATAGAGATTGGAATGTAGCTCAGACATGTCATCTTATTGGCCATGGAGTAATATGTGAATGGAGTCAGGCCAACCAGAGAAAATGATACTCAATTCTATACCTTCTGTTAAAAACTTTGGGAATACTACACACACACACACACACACACACACACACACACACTTTGCTATACTCACAAATTAATAGGGTACATACCAGTAGCTATAGGAAATTACCATGATGAGACAGCCTGTTTTTGAATGAATCCAACACACATACATATACACGAACACATAAGTGCACACACACACACAAACCCAAAAGAGAGAGGCCAATACTAATAAACTCATTGAGCCCCTATCTAATTTCCCCACATTATTCATATACATATACATAAGCAAATAAATAATATTATTTTGCTTAAAATTAATTTAGGTTAGATTGCTGCCACTGGAATATCTCAGAATAATCATGCTATGCAAGTTCTTAATTCTAATGTTATGTGTCTTACTTAATTTCTCTTAAAATACAGGACCTGATGAGCAAGGCCCTTTATTACCCCACACAGCTAGTTTATCTTAGGGAATAATCCCAACAAATGGGTGTGAGGATTGGGTAGTAACAGAGTAATAGGAAGAGCTAACATAAACTTTTGTTACAAATTTATTATTACAATGGGCAATAGGTAATCAATGCTACTAGGAACATTTCCAGTATTGCTCATTCCCAAAATGGAACAAGGCAGGAGCTACTAGTCATGTACTCAATATATAATGGGAAAATCAAGGATAACCACTAATGAATCTCTTTTTCAAACTTGTAAAAATGGGAAGACAACAGCATCAGCATTTCAAAGCAATTCTGAACTCAGAAGGTCTGGTCCATGGAGGGAGCAAAAACAAAGCCTGGCTTTATCTTGGTCATGATTGTTCTTGGCTATATTTTATATCGTAGATTAATGACATTTTCAAAATCAACATTTGTGTTTTTAACTCTTTTTAATTTATCCTTATGGTGAAGTAGTGATTATACTGAGATGCAGTATAACTATTATACTGAGATGCAGTATGATTATACTGAGATGCAGTAAAATTATTACCTATTACTTCTATGAGATTAGTATAAGAAGAGTCAGTAGGTAGAAAAGCAAGCCCCACTTACTATCCTGCCTCCACCTTGTAACAATGAGTGCTCTCTCTGTTCCATGTGGACAATCTTAGTTCTTCAGGTAACAGGAACCAGTGATTAATGAATAAAAGACAGAGAATCCGTGGTAATCCATGAAATGTATTCTCTTTAGAGTGATAGAAAAAGTAGGACAAGGATACTAACTCTAACCAATTGATAATGCCTACCTAGAATCTGCACTGTTTTACATGAGTTTCTGAGGTCATGTAGTGAAGAATAACTCTTTCTTTCATCAGTGATAAATAAGAGGATGCAAAAGGTTAGCAGACATAAATTTTACTTGCCATTCGTAAGGAAAGAGTGAAAGGGATATTATCTTGTTGATGAAAGAAGGGACCAGTCAATGCCTTTTATCCTGAGTTTGTCAAGAATAGCTACAGTATGCCAATTCTTCATTCCCAGATTGTATTGCCATATTGGACGTATATGAGTTTCGAATAGTTTTCTGAAGGCATCTGTTATCCTGGCATTGGCGTAGTTCCAAGATGAGAAGTGAGAATTACATGGTACAAGGCCTGAGGCAAGGTACTACCAGGTTGTACTTGCAGAAAGCTGGTTACCATAGCTGTGGAGATTATATACATTTAGAGAAAAAATAAGTTATTTTTTAAAAAAAATTATTTATTTTGAGAGAATGAGAGAGAATGTGCAAGTGGGGGAGAGGCAGAGAGAGAGGGAGAGAGAATCCCAGGCAGGCTCTGCACTATCAGCACAGACCCCAAGGCAGGGCTCGATGCCGTGAACTGTGAAATCATGACCTGAGCCGAAATCAAAAGTCAGATACTGACTGAGTCACCAAGGCACCTTGACAAAATAAATTCTATAAAGATATTCTTCTATCCACTTTTTATGACATTATACTCTGCAATACCCTGTGTTAATGAATCAACAAATTCCATAGTATTTTACCAACGTGAGGGAGTGACATTCCTGCTGTCATGGCTTAGGAATATATCTAACCATTTATTACAAATCTGGATTCAACCTTTGCACAGTAAATCATGCCATTCAAGCTCAGGGCACAGCTGCTATCTAGAGAAGAGTGTCAATGAAATAAAAATTAACAATGCAGCATGCTAATAAAATAAGGAAATCCCAGTATTCCTCTTAAAAATGATATTAGCCTGACCTATATTTATTCTTCCTTTCTGCAAAAATTGGTGTTTTCTCTAAGTTTTTAAGAATAAAACCAACAGATATGAAGCAGAAAAAATGATAGATGTTAAGAAATTAAGGTGCCTCATAATGGGTTATAAAACTGTACCTCTTTGTTGCCCATGCACTATTGATGAGCTTGCAACGTTTTAAACCTCTTTAATTTATGATAAAATAGTTTTATTTCTTTCAGCAACAGCAGATATAATTTCCTTATCTATCATTAAAATGGTTTAATACCTTCATTAATTCACACATCATAAAGCAGAAAGTGATTTTTATGCCTACTCCAATCACTCATTGCTTCTGTTCCAGAAAAGAAGGCA
Organism: Leopardus geoffroyi; assembly: GCF_018350155.1. Classification (NCBI taxonomy): domain Eukaryota; kingdom Metazoa; phylum Chordata; class Mammalia; order Carnivora; family Felidae; genus Leopardus; species Leopardus geoffroyi. The sequence continues at coordinate 66,304,124 of NC_059334.1, forward strand.
CTGTTTTCTGCTGATCCCAAAGATAGACTGAAGGAATATTCTTCATGATCTATCACAATTAGAATGGGAAGATAAAGAGATGTGGCTTCTATCACCACTATTTCTTTAGAGCCATGAATGACTAGGGATATTGGTAGGCTTTGGAACAAATTAGAAACCCACATTGCGTTGCTAGGTGTGTAACAATGGAAGTCAACAATGGTGACTCTTGGGAACAGACAGCTAGTTGCCTTACCAAGCCCACAGGAGACTTCTGGATATGCTCCCTTCCTACCCCATCATTTTTCATAGGGGGCAAAACCTCTGATGAACAAAGCACATGTCTGGATTTGAAAGTAGCAGCTCCAGATAACTAAAGATGTCTGATTCACCGCTCCCAGAGGAGCCTTGAACATTACCTTATTTTTTTCATCTACTGAAGATCTTCTCAAAGGCTCTTTCCCCTATGCAGAGCACTGCTGAAATTTGTATTCAAAATGTATTGGAGAGAGGGAAGAGGCATTTTTAACACCATAGTAATAAATTATTCAGTCCCTAAGTGATATGGGTGGTAATGAAACTTACAATTTTGGTGATTTTCTAAAATTGCTATGATATAAAGAACAGCATGTACTATAAAGGAAAGAGCACTGATGAGTTGGTAGATTGGCCACTGGCCATAATTTCAAAACAGATGCTCAGAAGATACTGTGCTAAGAGAAATTCTGATAACTTAGTCCCATCAATAATTTTGGTTATGGTGGATTCTAGCTGTCTCGTGAAATAATATGGAACACAACACCAAGGATGAAGGATTAGGAATTTAATAATGAGGAAAGAAATAAATAATTAAAGAAATCTATATAACCTATGATATGAAAGGAAGATGCATAGTGCTCTCATCTTCTGCTCATATAAAACATCACCAATCTACCAAAAAACTCTCTCATGCAGAGTACTGAGAAAATCTCAAAACCTTTTGCAACATAAACCTCCAAGCAAGCATTCTGAACTTTTCAAAGAGAATTCAATGTGTAATCTCTGAGCTATGATCATAGACAGTTTTATCTCCACTCTGACCCCCAATACAATGTGCTGGTAAGAAGAGAATGTTAAAAGTGGGTTAAAAAAAAAAGCCACTGGCATTTTCACAAACTACCTGGAATGTTCCATCTCACTATTTTAGAATATTTAGTATCTATTTTTCACTTTCCCATGTACATATGGCATGTTACAATTTACCTAATTCTTTCATACACATTATCATTTTTGATCCTTACAACAGGTATATGAGGTAAAGCAAAGCAAGTATTATTGCTAATTTAAGATTAAAAAATAAAAAAGTAAAAATACCATACCAATGAACAACAAAAAATAAAACAACCGATTTTTTGCTACATATATGTATACACATTATACATACATATATATATATATACATATATATATACATATATATATATATACACATTATATGTATATAAAGATTATTTGTTGTGAAAATGAAGTTTAAGAATAAATTATTAAGTTCTATTGCAGGGAAAGCATCTAAGAATTATTTGCCTTCAGTTATAAAGGGTCTTCTTAGTTTTTCTGAGATCTTACTTGGAATCCTGTTTGTAACTAATAACTTCCCTGTCTAATCTAGCAATTCTGTCTCCACATAAATGGTATCTCAAGATGCCAAGATTACAGAAGCCAGAAAAATTACACAATAATATTTCATGGGAAAAAAATATGTCTTTCTCATCTTCAGGGCAATAGAGGTAGGTAGGTAGGTAGGTAGGTAGGTAGGTAAGTATGTAGATGACTGATAGATATTTAATTATTCTTTCAGCTGTCTGTGTGACTGACTATAAATATAAGGCACAAGTAACTATGTGGCTCTACTAATGTTCCTCTTTGTCTTCATCTGTATTGTGTGTCATTGGAATGTAAAAGGCCATTGGTGGAACCACTACCATTCTGATCTCAGGAGGGATCTGTGGTCAAAGATGATGAGTTGCACGCATCTCAACAGACACAGTTTCCTCCCAACTTGGATGTCTAGGCCTTTCTGTAGAATAAGATAGTAATGCTTTCCTTTTAGAAGGAATAATGTCTTAGATTAAAAAAGTGTAATGTTGTAAAATGTAGATTTTGAAAAAAGAACAAATTGAAAGGGCTTGAAGTTTTTGATTTTAAGGTTATTATGCTCTAGTAATCAAGAAAGTATTGGCATAAATGAAGACATATGACTTAAATGGATAGAATAGATGGTTCATAAATAGACCCACATATTTATAGAAAATTGATATTTGATAGAAGTGCCACAGCAATTCAGTGAAGAAAGTGTAAGTTTTATTTCAACAAATAGTATTGGGACAATGGATAGTCATATTAAAAGCAAGCAAGCAAACAAACAAACAAAAAACATTTGCTACCTCAAACTGTATACAAAAATTAACTAACAATGGATCAAAATCTATGAGATCTAGGGCTATAAAATTTTTAGAAATAAATGCAAGAGAATAATCATAATGACTTTGAATTAGGCAACAATTTCTTAAATAGGGCATAAAAAGTGCAGAACAAATAAATAAATTGGCTTAATCATAATTAAGAACTCTTATTCTCCAAAATATACTCTTAAGGGAAATAAGAAAGTCTCAAATTATGAGAAAATATTTGCAAAACAAATATCTGACAGACAGAATGTATCTAATATATATCTATATATATCTAATATATATCTATATATCTATATCTAATATACATATCATATATATTTATATATAAATATATAATAAAACAAATTCCTAATAAAAAGGAATAAAATATTTTAACATATATCCTAATAAGAAAGATATGTGAATGGAAAATGAGCACATAAAAAGATGTTCATCATTAGTCATTAAAGGAATGCAAATTTAAACCCTAATGATATACTATACTTCCAGTATAAGAGTTAACATAGGAAGACTGATCCTATTAAGCATCCCTGAGGATAGGAGCAAGTGGAACTCTCTTTAATGGTGGGGATCCATCACTAATGGTGGGGATGAAAATGTTACAAACATTTGGAAAGCACTTACACAGCTTCTTAAAAAGAGAAACAAATGTCCATTGCTAAGCACTGTAGTATGGGCAGATCACTTATATTCTCAGTGTCCCAATTTCCTCCTTGTATTTGTTTTGTTTTGTTTTTAATTACTTTATTCAAGGAGATGGTAACAGCACCTACCTTGTGTCATTTTTGAGAACTAAATTAGTTAGTATGTGTAAAATACATGGGATTGCCACTAACATTTAAGTGCTACTTAGCCATATATTATCATTCATCTGATTTTTACTCATTTTATTCTTTCTTCATTTAATTTTTAAAAATGTTTATTTATTTTTGAGAGAGAGAAACAGAGAGAGAGAGGGAGGGGCACAGAGAGGGAGACACAGAATCCAAAGCAGGCTCCAGGCTCTGAGCTGTCAGCACAGAGCCAGATGCAGGTCTTGAACTCATGAACCATGAGATCATGACCAGAGCTGAGGTCAGACGCTTAACTGACTGAGCCACCCAGGTGCCCCTCATTTTATTCTTTCTAAGCCTAACCTATAATCCACTTTAACTCCCATCATTTATTATCTCCTTCCTTATAGATATATTCTAATGGAACATTTTGATTTGGAGTATCATTCTGATTATACAGAAAATAGTTATATTCTTATGGAAAGATTTGTTTCCCTAGGTAGAATTGGCATCATCCTTACAAGGCACAAACTTTGAGGGAAGTAATCCGTTTACTTCTCCTTAGGATAAGATACATCAGTAAATCTGATGTTTATACCCAGAAACTAATTATTTTCTCTGTTGTACAGCACACTATCCAGTCAAATAAAGTCATTGGAAGTGACAATTTCATTGAATACAAAAATTAGGAAGCTGATATGAAACGTTCACAAATTAATTTTTCTCCGATGTACTGTGTATAAATGATAATTCATCATTTGCTTCACTCCACACCCCAAACACACTTATGTATAATTAAATTTATTTTTCTGTCCCTTAACTTTCAGATATTTATATATATTGTTTTTTTACTGTTTGGCCTCTTGAAGATATTTTCTCTGGAAAACAGTCTGTTTATGAAATCTTTTGATAATAAGCCTAGAAAGGAGGCTAAAAAGTTGGTAATCAAAAATCACATTCCATACTCCACTACTCTAAAATTTCACAAAATTATAAGCAATTAAGTAAGCTTAAAAATAACAAAAGTATTTAAGTTCCTAAGAGCATTTTAAAGAGATTTTTAAAATATGCTATTACTTTAGAAATTAAATCACTTTGGTCAGCTAGGAAGATTAAGGCTATGTTTAAAAATACATTTAAATTAAAATGTAGTTACAAGGTATAATATATTCACTTATAAAGTCTCATATTGCTCAAAAAAAACCTAATGGAAGTAAATGTCTTCTGCACATTTAGGCATGGCTTATGGCATCTATATTATACTGGAGAAAAAATAACAATTTTGCAGCTCAATGAGAATACCAAAATTGATTTAAGCTTCTTTTCATTGGAGCAAAAATTTATTACACTCATCATGAGCAAGTGAGAATTTAATTTTCAAATGAGATTTTTATTAGAATTAAAAAGGAATCCTGTTTGCTGTCTCTACAAAGGATATTTCTAAGTTATTTAAATGATTATTTTTTATGATAAAGTTCGAGGGAAATGTTTTGTTGTTTTTGCGTATTTGTTTACTAGACATGAATTTGCTGAAGATCATTCCAATTGAAGATTTGAGAAAATCTTCAATTCTTTATAACAATGAAAGTACTAAGGTATTATGGACTCGTGGTTTCTAGTGCAGAATATAAGGAACTTTGAAGTTGCCACTCCATCCTAAAAACAAGGAAAACACTAAATAAACTGAAAAAATAACAGCTATTTTTGGATCTGGGAGAGATGTGATGTTTCAGGGCAAACCACTGCCCCCAAAATTAGAGGATCATACAGGCAGACGCAGAGAAGAATAACTTACTGGAGCACAAACCTCTGTGGGAAATAATGGCAGGGTACGAAAACCTGAATTATAATTGATATACTGCTGGAGGCTTCTTGTAGACAAATATGAGAGCTAAAAACTTCAGAGGAATCTAGTAATAGAGGGGTCTCTGAACTTTTGTCAGTTTTACCTTGAAGAGTTCTACCAAATCCTCACAGTAAATATCAGAGAAAAATCCCCTTTTGTTTTCAGCAGGAGATGGGGGAAAGGTTTCATTTTGAAAAACCTAACAGCATTCCATTCTTCTTGACAAAGTCAACTCTCAGGAGAAACAATTTTACTAGAACTTAGCTTGCTGGAGTTTTATTAGAGACTAACCTACCTGGAGGTAGAAGGAGTGATACCCAGTTCACAGAATTCTGGTCAGTTCTAAGTTTCCATAACAGCCTGACTCCAACCCCTCTAGACTTCCCCATAAGGGAAGGGAAATACACAGTTGTGGCCTCTCCAACCTTCCTGTCCTACTTAAGGGGAAGGAGGAGACTGAGAAGAGCTGTGGTAAAGTTCATCATTTAGGGACACAGGTTACCAAAAGACTAAGACCCAATCATAGGACTACTGTATAATTCTTCCCCATTCATTACATTATTAAAGATGTCTTGCTACCTTTTAGTATGCCCTATAATATGTTGTTGAAAGGCAGACTAATAATTTAGAAAAACTATGACTAATATGCTAATGGTTTTAATGCAAAAAGTAAACAACTTGAAAGAAAAGAAGGTTAATATAAGTGAGAAGATGAGAATTCTAAGAAAGAATCAAAAAGAAATGCTGGGGATTAAAAAATACTGTAACAGAAATGAAGAATGTCCTTGATGAACTCATTGTAAACTAGACATAGCTTGTGAAAGAGCCTCTGAGTTTAAAGACCTGACACTATAAATTTCTAAAAACAAAAATAAAAAATACTGAAAAAAGAGAACAGAATATCCAAGAGCTATAGGAAAACTACAATAAGGTGCAAAATACACACAATTCAATAACCAAAAGCAGAGGAAAGAGAGAAAGTAACAGAAGCAATATTGGAAACAATAATGACAGAGAACTTGCCCCAAATTAATGGCAGACACCAAATCACAGATCCAGAATGCTCATAGAATGCCAAGAATAATAAATAAGTGAAAAAAAGATACCTGGGCATTTTATGGGCAAAACTCAGAAAGTCAAAGACAAAGAAAAATCTTGAAAGAAACTAGAATAAAAAATACCATATCTGTGGATGAAAAAAAAAAAAAATTCCATGCAAATTCTCAAAAAGCCTGCATGCAAGAAGAGAGTAGATGGAATATTTAAAGTGTTAAGAGATTAAAAACACACATCTAGAACTTTATATTCTATAAAATATCCTTGAAAAGTGAAGATGTATTGGGGTGCCTGGGTGGCTCAGTCAGTTAAATGTGAGACTTGAGCTCAGGTCATGATCTCGCTGCTCCTGGGTTTGAGTCCCGCATCTGGCTTTGTGCTGACAGCTCAGAGCCTGGAGCCTGCTTCAGATTCTGTGTCTCCTTCTCTGCCCCTCTCCTTCTCTCTCTCACTGTCTCTCTCTCTCTCTCTCTCTCAAAAATAAATAAACATAAAAAAATTTAAAGTGAAAGAGTATTTATTTATCTATCATACCTGTCTGATAGAGAACTGTTAACTGAAATATGCAAAGAACTTTTAAAATCAAAAATAAGAAAACCAACAACCCAATTAAAAAAGTGGGCCAAAGAGTTTGATACCTCACTAAAAATAAACAGATGGCAAATAAGCATCTGAAAAGATGGTCTATGTCAGATGTCATCAGGGAAATGCAAATTAAAACAATAAAGAGGTACCACTACACATTTGTTGAAATGGCCAAAATTAAGAATTCACAATACCAAATGCTGGCAAAGATGGGGAGCAACAGGAACTCTCATACGTTGCTGGTGGGAATACAAAGTGGTACAGTCATTTTAGAAGACAGTTTGGCTGTGTCTTACAAAACTAAATATGCTCTTGCCATATGATGTAGTAGTTGTGCTCCACAGTGTATACGCAAAGGACCTGGAAGGCTACTACTGTGTGATTCCAACTGTATGACATTCTGGAAAAGGCAAAACTATGGAGACAACAAGAAGATCAGTAGTTGCCAAGGGCAGGTAGGAGTGAGGAGATGGATATGCAGATCACCAAAGAATTTAATAGCAATATAAATGCTCTGTATGATATTATAATAATAGATATATGTCATTATACATTTGTCCAAACCTATAACATGTAAAACATCAAGAATGAGCCCTATGATAAAACAAATTTTTATATGTCAATGTAGGTTTATCTTCAGTAAAAAAAAATGTACCGTTCTGATGAATAATGTTGGTAATGGAAGAGGATACACATGTGTGGGGGGAGTGGGTACAGGGGAGTCTCTGTACCTCTCTCTCAATGTTACTATAAATCTACAACTGTTCTAAAAAGGTAGTCTTTAATAAAATTAAAATTAAAATTAAAACACTATAATCTATCACCAGAACTTTCTGGAATATTTACATAAATGTATTTCAAATGAACAAACTCTCTTGAATTTAAAGACATTGCCAGCACATGATGATGTCTTCTTCTTAACATGTGGGGCTCAAGAGTTCAGAGCAAGAGAAATAATAAATAGATACTAAGAAGACTCCCTTGGGGAAATGGGGCAGGCACTGGACCTTTTTAGTCTACTGCTGTCTGGATGAATGGAATGAAAAATAAGAGAGAACTTGTGCAAGGGCTACACAATTGTAACAAACATGGCATGGGGTAGGAGGCACTTAGCAATAAGTTTGGTAACCGTTATATGGAGCATAGTCTCCAGAGAACCTAACAAAGAAAAAGAGATTTGAATGAGTGTGAGTTGTGTTTCATATAAACAAATAATAGTAATGAAAAACAAAATTTAATTTGGGTTTCCTATTTAAAATACTAACTTGAAGGAAAAAAAAAAACTAGGAAATAATTGATTCCTTTCCAGATTGAATAGTTAGTGGGCTGAATAGTCCATACAGAGAATAAGCAGGATCTGAATCAAGGCATACCTTGCTGAATTTCAGAATTTGAAAATTGAAAAGATTGTAAGCATTTCTAGAGAGCTAAGATAGGATTGAAAATAGAATAGCAACAGGAGTCTCAATAGGCTTATTGGTGAAACAAAACATAGATATATGTGTTCAACAAATTTCTAAGGAAAAAAAATTACCTTCAACCTAGACTTGTATATTCACCAAAACTCATAATCCAGGGACAATAGAACAAAGAGAATTTTCAGATGTACATAATCTCTTTTCTCCTTCTTTTTCTCTGCTTGCCCCATCCCCTCCTCCTCCTCTTTTCCCCTGCTCCTCTATACATTTATTTAGAAAGCTACTGACCTAGAAGGAATACAACCACAGAGATTAAACAAAACAAAACAAAACAAAAACTGGCAAAGATCATGGCATCAAAATCTGGGAAACAACAAGCTACACTCAGTAGATATAAAACATACAGAATGCAATCTATTTTTCAGTAGGAGGTCAGAAGTCTGTGGAATGTGGATCTCCAGGAGAATAAAACTGCAATCAATAAATTCTGAGTTATAGTTCAGATTTGGAAAGATAAATATTGTCTGGCATGTATGAGAGTTTAGATGTAGTCCACAGAAAGCTTTACCTTGCACTGGGCAGTACCTACAGTACTAAACCAAGGAAAACAGTGACTAGTTATTTAATTTTTTTAAATGTTTATTTTTGAGACAGAGAGAGAGAGCATGAAAGGGGGGGGGCAGGTCAGAGAGAGAGACACAGAATCTGAAGCAGGCTCCAGGCTCTGAGCTGTCAGCACAGAGCCCGATGTGGGGCTCGAACCCACGGACTGTGAGATCATGGCCTGAGCTGAAGTCAGATGCCCAACCGACTGAGCCACCCAGGCGCCACATTAGTGGCTAGTTATTTAAATAAGCATTGCTATATATGTGCTTGATGTTTCCATGTCAACTTGATTAAGGTGGAGATTTAGCTAAGCTGGAGTTGTGTATCCCAGAATGCCTACTTCTGTATGACACCAGATTAGGTATCATACAGAGAGAGAGAGAGAGAGAGAGAGAGAGATTTGTATGAAACTTGGAAGGAGGAAATACAGCAACTCCCATTAATATCAGAAGGTTGTCTTGAGAAGATATGCTCATAAACAGAGATCAGCTTAGCATATACGATTTGTCTTTGATGACCTCTGCTTTGCATCTGGCTTATTTTCCAGAATGCAGACTTTGCTGCCATCAGCCCTCTACCAGATGAACAACTGCAGAACCCCTGAGTGGTAATTACCCAACAGCACACCTTCCTGTCAATCTCCTCACGAGCTCACCCTTTATAGATCTGCTTTAACAGCTGGATTTTGCTTAGCTTTTCAGATTTCACCCAAAGCTCTGATTTGTTCAACTGTGCCAGTGCTTCAGAGGAACAATTAGTGATACTTTCTCTAATCCTGACTCCTACTTTCTGACCTTTATCTCTCCATCTCTTGCCACATGTCTAATATCTAAAATAAGTCCTTTAATCTCTTAATTCTCTACTTTTCCTCTATGACTAAAGTTTTGAAGATTCGGTTACTGGTATCAGAAGTGGTTTCATGGAAAGAGAAGCTTAAGAATAGAAATGTGGAACTGGTTTACTCATCTGACAAGATTTAGTTGGACTAATGACACTGCTGCCAGGGATAAATAGGACATTTACAGTACCCATTAGGCCTTGGCCAAAGAGTTATTAACTTAAGACCTTTGGTCATTTGGAGAAAATTGCTTTCAGAAGGCAAGAGTTTGGGTGGTCAAGTAGCTGCTGCCATAGAGCCACGGAACAATTTGTGGAAATAAAGACTATAATGATTGAGGGCATTTGCGGTTGCTTCTAAGAGTCGTGAAGTACTTGAGAAAAAGAAAATTAGCATAGGACTTCACATTTCCAGATACATGTTTGAATAAAAAAAAAGAATATTTTCATTCTACTTTGAACATAACCCATATTTCCTATAGTCACAGTGTTGAAATTGTTGAAAATCTAAATTCAAGACTAAACTTTACAGGTTCTTTTATGTTAATGCTAGGGTATTATTGGGAAGGAGTGGGACATTGAAAATTAGAATAAAAATAAAATGGCAAATTCTGATGAGGCTGAAGGTTTTGAAGCTCCAAATTCTGCCAAATCTCAACTGTCAGGAAAAGCATCTCATCCTACCCTATCTGAATGGAATTTTTATACCTTTCTTGACCATGTAATTGGTTCTCCTGAGGTAGTTGACTTGTGGGGGAATGGGAATACTGTTCAAGACTTCTCCATGCAATATCTCATTGCATCTAGATTTACAACCATATCTAGTGCCAGCAGGTTCCAGGAGACTGGGTCTATGGCATGAGCCCAGAAGGGGGATGGAAGGCACCGACATAATTTTAAGACTTTGCTAATTTACTTCAGTAGAACTGGAATATATATGGGGATAAATTATGAAAACTTTGAGTCAGAGTGGAAAGAGCATATTGTTGAGTTAAGCCAACTATTTCAAATGGGTACACTGGACAAAATTCCTGGATTCAGTCAGCTGGAGTGGTGAGGAATGGTTCTCACAGTTTTCTTAGTTAGATGTCTGAAAACTGAACTCAGAGGTGGTCTACATTGAATCAAGCTCAGATAAGGGAATGTCCATAGTTTAAAACAGGGAAGATTTCCCAAAATTTAGATATCGGAATGCTTGAGTTGATTTATTATTAATGATATGCTCAACCCAGAGGACAGTGGATTTTGCCTTTAAGGAAAATTGGCCAAAGATACAGAATTACTCTAATTTGCAGACAGTGACTAATGGTTTGCCTAAATGTTCAAATATTTAGAAGGAAGACAGTGGAAAAATTGACGACCAATGGGTATAGGGAGAAGGTGTGTGCCAATGCTCACAAAAGAATAAACTCAGCTGGGAGGGAATCTCAATGATATTAGTAATCATTTGGATAAGATAATATTCAGTGAGTGTCAGTCTCTCTGTCTAGGCCTTCCTATCCTTGTCCAATGGACTCATGAACAAATTGACCATGATGACCAGGCTAGAGTTTATGCATAGTTTCAGAAACTCGGATTTTATTTCATGGAGGCTAATCTGGTCACAGCTACTGGTGAGCGCTCAGCCTGACAACAGCACAGATTAACACTGAGCTCACAATTAGCTGGGGAACCAACCAGCCATTAAGTAGCTAGTTGATTACATTGGACTATTTTCATCAAGAAATAGGTAGTACTTTATTCTCGTTGAAGTGGGCACTTGTTTTGGATATAGATTTTCTTTCCTGACTACAATGATTCTGCCAAAACTCCCAACTAAAGGTTCACAGGATGCCTTATTTATTGTCACGCATGTGACTTAGCATTGCTTCTGACTAGGAAGCTTATTTTATAGAAAATGAAGAGTACCAGTAGATTTAATCTCAGGGAATTCATTGTTTTCACCACATTGTTCATCATCATGATGCATCTAGCTTAACAGAATAGAAGATAACCTTTTAAATATGCACTGACAGCATCACAGGATGTAACACTTTGAGGCTCTGAGGTATGTCCTCCAGGATGTATTTTATCCTCTGAGTGTGTGATAAATATGCAGTAATCTTTATTCTACTTCCAGAATTCATGGATCCAGGGATCAAGGCATGTAATTTGTAAACATTATCCTAACTAAAGCTCTAATTATCTATGATAAAAGTTTTTTCTTGTCTAATACAAAATTTTGGGGTCTTCTGGTTTAGAAGATTTTGCTCTAAATACTTCCAACATGTGACACAATAAGGTAACTTTGTTAACTGGATGCTAAGAATGTCATTGACAACTTCTGGCTTTTCATGTCAATGAACCAATAGACAAAGAAGAACCAACAATTAGGGTGATTGATCCTGATTACCAAGGAGAAATTAGAATGTTTTTAGAAAATAGAGACATGGAAAGATATGACTGAAATTAGGATGTCTTCTGCCTGTTAAAAATCTTAATAATAAACATCAATGATGAAATATAGACAGAACTTCTAATAGCACAGATGTTTCAGGTGTGAACATTTGAGTCATCCCACCAGGCAAGGAATCATTGCCAGGTGAAATTCTTTCTGAAGGCAAAGAGTATGTGGTGTGGGTATTGGATGAAAGAAGCTTTGAATACCAGGTATCAACATGTGAGCAATCACATAAGTGAGCCCTTTACTGTTTATGAATATTTCTTCTATGCCTTGACATGAATATTTTTGCATGTGAAACTCATTTAAAAATTTTCCTTCACTATTTATCAAACATCTAAATGTAAGTTGTGTTAAGAATGAGTAATAATGAGTAGACTTAAATCTCAGTATTGTAAATTCAGAATATATAGGAAGAGTACAACGAGATGAGGAAGAAATATACCCAAATAAAAATAAATATGAAAACATGACAAATGATAATTTTTGTGTCTGCTCTGGGGAGAAGGTTAGTGTGTTTTCACTTTTCCAAAGAATAATTGTATCATCTTATAGGAAGCATGGTTTTGCTAGTGATTTTGTGTAGAAGCAAATTTGGTTAAATGATGTATGGATGAATGACAAGTTGAAAGAAATTGTTAGTTCTGGATTGTACTATGTCAACCTGATTAAGCTGGGAAATTTATTTCCCAGAATGACCATGTAATAGGTGGAATGGTGGCCCCCAAAAGAAATGACCACCTAGAACCCATATTTGTAAAAAGTATTTTGCCAATATAATTAAGTTTAGGGTCTTGAATTGAGTTAATCCTTGATTATCTAGGTGATAATCCAAATATGAATGCCCTTCTAAGAAGAGGAGAAGACTACAGGAGAAGGCCATATAAAACAGAGGCAGAGATTACACTTATGCTGTCACAAGCCAAGGAAGGCCTGGAGCCACCAGCAGCTGGAAGAGCCAAGGAAAAATTTTCCCTTAGTGCCTTTAGAGGGAGCATGACCCTCCCCCATTCCCTGAGTTTGAATTTCTGGCTTTCAGAAATGTGGGAATAGTATAGATTTCTTTTGTTTTAAGACAGCAAGTTTGTAATTCCTACAGCAGTTCTAGACAAGTAATATAACCTGTTAGGCTGTGCTATGGCTCTGGGTTCCATTTATTGAACATAGAAACTTGGAATTCACTTGCAAGACAGGAGTAACAATAGACATTACTCTCTAAATTTAGGTATAATGATGAATGGGTGAGGAATTCATTGTTCTAATGGCAGAAGATGCTGCCCAATAGTGAACTCCAGCCCACCAGCAGTGGTGTGGCTGTAGGAACAGAAGTGGTAGTCACACAATAAAAATAACTTTGCATAAAACTTTCCACAAACTCTCCCCTTTCTGGGCCCACTTTGGCAGTTGAATGTATTTTCCATGAAAGTTCTGACTTATCTACTTATATTAGTGTTCTGGGTGGTTCAGAGGCAAAACTTTCTTATCCATGATTCATATTCCTCTTTTCATACATTTTCCTTCCCAGCAATCTCCTGGGAAATTTCATGGTAAACAACTATAAGGGATAACACTGGTATTTATAATCAACACAGATTTACATACTTACCATGACAATGTTCCAGAAAATGAGAAAATTTTATTTGTTTTCATAATACACACAAAAACTAGTAGGAGCTTTTTAGTCTGTAAGTGATTAAGGATAAATTGCATTTTAATTTAATTGACTCTAGAAAAATGGAATCATAAAGGGCTTTGACATCATCAAATCCGCCTGATTTCAAGAACCAAAGATGGCGAAAGAAAATTCTAAGGGTCATACATCAAGCTAGAGACAGATCTAGAATTCAAGTTTCCTTGACACAGTTTTTTTTTTAAATCTTTCTACCACACAGAGTTTCTCTGACAGAAGCTTGATTCAAAGAATGAAAATATATCTAGATTCAGATAACAAAGTTCTATAATGGCAGATGACAGACATATATACTTACATTTTGTGACAAGAGATTTGTCCTAGGGAAGGTAAAAAAAAAAAATAACATTGTGATTCAGTATTTTCCATTTCATTTTTAGTCTCTTTTGGCTAGAAAAGCTATTACATAATGAGTTCAGGCTATTGGTGGATTTTATTGATTGAATTATGCCCCCCCCCCCAAAATTTGCATGTTGCCTAACCCCCAGTTCCTCAAAATGTAAGCTTATTTGAAATTAGGGTCTTTATCAAGTTAAAGTGATATCATTGGGGTGAGCCTCAATCCATATGGCTGGTGTCCTCATAAACAGAACAGGGAGGAATTTGGAGATAAAATGGGAGAAACATGTTCCTCTGTCTCCTCATTATATCTGTCTTTCTGTGTTTGTATATATTAGATGAAGTGGCTGCCTCTCTCAGTCTTGAGGGAGTGGTCTTGAGAAGGAGTTGTTCTGTGTTGCACAATCTCCTTTCACAGCAGATCCAGGCACTCTCTGGGCATCTCTTATGTGGGTTTCATGTGCCTGCCAGCTGTGATGGGGTGGTGGCTACTGTGCAGGGAGGGCAGGTCTTGGGCACTCACCTGTCCTGGTTGTGGCTCAGCCATTCCATGGGGAAGTAGGTTTCAAGCCACCTGCACTTCCTGATTATGGTTAGGTCTCTGTATGGGGAGGGTATGTCTCAGAGCACTCGCCCAGCCCTCTTGCATCTTGGCAGCTGAGAAAGAAGACAGGGTTCAGAACACACTCATCAAGGGGTGCTTGGTCAGCCCATTTAGACACTGGGTAAGTAGAGCATGCCCTCCAGTGCTAGCTAACAGGCTAGAGAGAGGGCAACAAAAATGGTACCTGGTGGGTGTCTCACTAGGAAGATAAGATGAAATCACCAAAATGGCTTCTACAAGTTCATCCTTCCCTGGTAAAGTCCTTGCAAGTTCCTGCCTCTTGGACATCCACTTTAAAATTAGTAAGTGGGTCTAGTAACTTTTAAATCTATTGCATTTGTACTGGATCTCAGGGCAGTTTGAGAAAATTTAGAAATTAGTATGGAAACTAGGATGTCTACATTCAACTCCTAGCTTTATCATGTGTACAAGCCCTTTAAGAGCAGAATCTTCATTCCTTATAGTTCTGTAATTCTCCTGGTCTTAATCCCCATTGATTTTCAAAACCAGATATTTTGGAAATTCATCCTTTCAGTGTCAGCTCCCAGAGTCTGGGTGCTTGTTGTGGGGTCTAGTCCCTTCACTCCTCTAAGAAGAGTTCCATATTTTGGGAATCAGTCCCAATTGGAGGGTCACTGCATCAGAGCTGGGGTTCCTGGTGAGGTCATGTCTTTGCCTCTTCTACCTCTCTCAATGTGTCCACTTTGTCTTTTGTTGTGGAGTTACTATTTGTCTATATTTCAGGTCCTTTTCAGAGGAAAATTATTCCATAAATAGCTGTAGATTTGTTGTGTCCATGGAAGGAGGGGAATTCGGCATCTTTCTAGGCTTCCATCTTAAGCCTCCATCCGTAATAGTTTTTATTTTGTTTTAAATCCTCTTTTAAACAAGTTAATATTTTATAGTTTCTTAATGAAGTCCCAGACTTGATCCCAAAGCTAACGTGGTGTGAGGGAACTGGCAGAGCACTTCTGAGGTTGGCTTGTTACAGATCAGTTTAGTGTTTCAGATGCTTGATGCTTCTCAAGAGTTTTTAAGTTATCCCCAAAGGTAATAATATGGGAAGAAATTTGTATGGAAACCAGGATGCTTACTTTCAACTCCTACCTTTATCATGTGGGCAGGCACTTTCATTCTCAGGGGCTCAGTACCAAGACCAGGACAGGATGGGGCAAGTGAGATGCTCAGGGTGTAAAATTTAAGGAAACCCTTACATGTATATATTAACTCTCAGGATTGTGAAAGTGCAGCGTCAGCCCTAAGAACGAGTGCCTCCTTACATTTTGCACCCTAGGCATCTCACTTAATTTCAATGCAGGCCCTGCTCTGTTCCCTTTCTTTGAAATGAATGATTTGGTCTTAATCAGTGGTTCCCAAAGTGGGACACACAGAACAAGAGTTTTTTGGCTGTTTCAGAACATAAAGTTTTGAAGATGAGGGGATTAAGTTTGGAAATGTGGTATACTACACCCCTCTCTTGGAGATTTATAATACATCTTATATTATTGGTCCTGATCTGAGATACAGAAGTTATACCTGTTTAACTTGTTGTAATTAATTGCTTCTAAAGTTATTGATAATCAAAAGTTTTGCTCCTCCCTTCTTAATATCCAAAAAAAAAGTAATCTTAGAAAAACTGTGTCTCAGGAGTTTTACAAGAAATTTCTAAATCTTTGGAAGAACAGTCCTATGAGTTAGGCACAATTGATATCTACATTTTACAAAGGAGGAAACAGAGGTCAAGTAAAATAATTTGAAGTGATGTTTGGGCTTTAGCAATGTGCTTGTATGGCATTATGTCGGACTTCACATTCATAAAGAAGTTTTCTGGTCTTCCTTATTACTCTAAAATTTAGCATAACATTTTATTTTTAGAATAATGAAAATGGGGCACCTGAATGGCTCAGTCAGTTAAGCATCTGACTTCAGCTCAGATCATGACCTCATGGTTCATGAGTTTGGGCCGTGCATCGGGCTCTGTGCTGACAGCTTGGAGCCTGGAGCTTAATTCGGATTTTGTGTCTCCCTCTCTTTCTGCCCATTCCCCACTTAAGTTCTGTTTCTCTCTCTCTCTCTCTCCCTCAAAAATAAATAAACGTTAAAAAAAATTACAATACTGAAAACATTTTTGCGTGAATGAAGTAGTATCTTTTCTTTTTTCTTTTTTAAAAACTTCTTGTGCTAACCATGCATTCCTATCACTTTTTGTCAGCATTGATTAGCTCAACAGGCTTTCAGAGACTCCTACATAATCTGAATTTCAACCTCAGGTTATTGTGGTTTGCTGAACGATGCCCAGCTTCAATACTGAGATAAAATAGAATAGCAAAGTGATGGTATCGAATGGCACTTAGCATAGAGTTGGGTGCCCAGAGTGTGAAGAGGGAAGCAGGTGACAGATTGAATAACTGTCTCCCAAAGACCCTTTTCTATGTAATGTAATGATCTTTCTGGGAGTTCATTACGGAGCAAAAATTATATCAGGGATTGTACCAGATTCTAAGCATACAGTGGTAGAAATGATAGACATGAATCATGTTTTCTCACGACTTATAATGTGGTAGTCTCATATCCTACATATATATCCATGTAAAGCTAATGAATAAATTGTGAATTGAGAAAGACACTTCCAATTCTCTACTATTCAACACTTCTCTCCCACTGTCCAATGTGATTGGCAGAACACATCAAGTTAAGGGGCTGAGAGATACTTCACCTCTATCCACAAGAGAGTTATTGTATTTATATTTAGAAACTCAATCCCTCAGCAATTCTTTCAGTCCAGGAGCTGTGGGTTCAAGTGCAATTTCCATTAGTCCATATTCAAGAAGGCTGAATACACACTTTGCCTTCAGTGGCAATGACATATAAAATCCCCTTAGGACCTGAAGTTACTGCTGAATTGTAGGGCTTTGTGCTTGGGAGAAACTAACGAAATTCAAGTTGACTACACTTGATATAGATCCTCTTTTTCTGGGCCCATCAGAGAATTTTGCTGACTTCCTCTTAGCAGGTAGTAAATAATTGGCTTCAACACATATATGCTACCAGGTTATATTTAGAGGGCTAGGTCATCTCACATTTTATCACGTTCTGAATTCCTATTTTATAATGAGATCACCATCTTGATTTAGTGATCTGCCTACTATTAGTATTAATATATGTTATGGCATGTCTGACTGACCAGTGGGGTAGCTTGCTAAGTAGCTATCTGTATATGGGACCAACTTGTATGTGGGGAAAAACCCCATTCTCAGGGGGATGTACTTATCTTTCTCTCTCCCTCATTACTTCCTCTCTCCTTTTGTTCCTTCCTCCCTCCCTCCCTTCCTTCCTTCCTTCCTTCCTTCCTTCCTTCCTTCCTTCCTTCCTTCTTTATAGGCTAGTCAAATGAAGCCATGGAATGGAGAAGGAACAAAGAAATCTGTAACTGGTCGCATTAAATTAATTGAGATGGGCTTTTTCTTATAAAGCCTGATTGTTAGGGAAGAGATGGTTGATTCGCAGTACAACGTGAAAGGTTTAGGGGATGCACCTATTAAGGTCCTGATATTTTTTCTCTTTTCATCTTACAAGAATTTAAGAGCTTGAACAATATAGAGCATGTATTACTTATCTTAAAACTCCTGGTGTCTACCACAATATCTGGTCCGTAGTCAGTCAATTAAGTATTATTGAATAAATAGACATTTTAGGGTTACATATAGGCTTAGGGAAAGGACTGGAATTAGAGTGGGTTCTTTCTGTGTGTAAGGCACTGTGATATGTAGATTTCACATATAATATACTTCTTTGACTAAAATAACCTTTTGGAGTAGGTGGTGATATTATTATTCTTATTTTTCAGATGAAGAAGTTAAGGGTCAGAAAAGTTAAGTGAATTGACCAAAGTCACACGACTGATAAGGAAGCATCTAACCCCAGGATTATGTGGCTCTGAATCTCCTGATACTTCCTAAATATTTGTTGCTGACTTCAGCCTGAATCTCTAGCTAAGTCTTTAGGGCACAGTACAAAATCTGAGACAGTTTGCCACACTCAAAAATAATTAAAACATTGATATAAAATAATTAATTCAAACTATTATGACTATGAAATACCCTTCATGCTGGATATTAGTTTGTTTAGAATCTGTTGGAATCTGCATCTAAAAATGAGAACAGGTAATAAAGATCACCTAATTATTTACTATCTTAGATTTTTAGGGCATACTTAAATATGTTACTATGGTTGATATAGTGGTATACCTTTTTTGAATAATGAGGAACAAAATAAAATTCCCATGATATTTCAGTCTTTGAATTCATGTGTGACTGAAAACTTGACTTCAGATTTCCTTTGACTTTCTACTTTTGTGCAACATTATATACATCCCTATTTGTTATTTGTTTTGTTTTATTTGTTAAGCTGTTTGGGGTTGGAAGTTTTCGTTTTACATAAAATTAATTCCAGCAAATATAGTATATACTCTACCTGCCAGTTCTGAATCTATGATTTTCCAAAAACTATCCAGGGAAATTGTATTATGGTTTGGACTAGGAATGCATACTCCTTTACATCCCATTCTGGAATTGACATGAATCTTTTTTTCTTTAAATTCCCGAGGTTAGAAATAGACTCTAGACTACTTAAATTCTATTTTCCATCTTTATTGAGGTAAAATTTACAAATAAAATGGTAAGATATTTGAATATATATATACAATATAAGATATTATAATATAATAATAAATGTAAGATATTTAGATATATACACCCACCCACACATACATTGTGAAGAATTCCTCCCATGTAGTTAACACATCCATCACCTCATATATATGTATATTATATATGTATATATTTTATATATAATATTTAGGTATAACTATATTATACATTATTTATATATATTTAGAATTATATATATATTTATTTTTATATATATATGCATTTAAGTTTTATTTTCTTGGCAAATTTCAGTTATACAATTCGCTATTTTCAACTATAGTCACCATGTTATACACTATAGACCTTATAGCTGAAAACTTGTACCCTTTTACAAACCTCTCCCTATGTCCCCCACTTATTTAAATTCTTACTTGTGTTCACTTCAAAGATCTTTAGAAGCTTTCTCTTTACAATGATCATATTGAGCCCCTTGTTCAAGGGAGAACTAATGCATCTGTGAATTTTCATAACTGAATTTGCTGCACCAGCAATTATGATCTCATGAATTATTTGGACAACTTCCCCTTCACTGATAAAGCCTGAGAATTTAGCATCCACTGACCTAATTGAATATGTTAATAAAAATAAATTTATGAGTTTGTTCAAGAATTTTATGACATTTGGATATTTTCTAATTTATTTGTCTTCCAGATACAGCCCATAGTTTGGGGCCTAATTTTGTCTACCCTAGTAAATTACATTATATGTTCTTATTGTGGAATATAACAAAACTGGTTTTAAATAACAATATGGAGTCATCTGAAAACACTTAAGGTTAAAGCAACATTTTAAACACCTCTTTATTAGGTTTTAGAATATTGCTGAGGTTTTTTTTTTTATCTGTCTTCAGCAGATTTGGTATGGTTTTATGATTAATTATATTTGGTATGTTTCATGATTCAGTGAAATTGTAATAACATTTTAGATGCACTATCATTTATCACCCAAGCAGAGAGGCGCACCTCTTTCTTTCTCTAGTTTGCACTTTATCAATTTAATATAAAACCTAACCTGATAATCTTTCAACTTCAAATATCTTGGGATATGAAGTGGAACTCAAATCATCTCAGCTCTCAATATGGGGATTATATTACAACACTAAAAATAGAATACTTCATGTGATAAATTATTATTGTTTGCTAATTGGTAACTATATTTAATATTTATATATTAAATTTATATATAGTATATTTAATATTTACTAACATTATGGAAATGATTGAATTTAATGTAAAATGATGTCTGACCCATAAATCTATTTATTTATATGTTTATGTATGTATGTATGTATGTATTTTGACATATGAGTTACATATTTCCTTCTGGTGTTTTTTTTCCCTCCTTTACATTTTTAATGTGAACATTTTCAACAAGTGTCATAGTTAAACATGCTAATTTATTTTTATCATTGTATTTATTTATTTATTTATTTTTTTTATTTTTTATTTCATTTTTTTTTTAATACTATATGAAATTTATTGTCCAAATTGGTTTCCATAAAACACCCAGTGCTCATCCCAAAAGGTGCCCTCCTCAATACCCATCACCCACCCTCTCCTCCCTCCCACCCCCCATCAACCCTCAGTTTGTTCTCAGTTTTTAACAGTCTCTTATGCTTTGGCTCTCTCACACTCTAACCTCTTTTTTTTTTCTTTTTTCCTCCCCCTCCCCCATGGGTTCCTGTTATGTTTCTCAGGATCCACATAAGAGTGAAACCATATGGTATCTGTCTTTCTCTGTATGGCTTATTTCACTTAGCATCACACTCTCCAGTTCCATCCACGTTGCTACAAAAGGCCATATTTCATTTTTTCTCATTGCCACGTAGTATTCCATTGTGTATATAAACCACAATTTCTTTATCCATTCATCAGTTGATGGACATTTAGGCTCTTTCCATAATTTGGCTATTGTTGAGAGTGCTGCTATGAACATTGGGGTACAAGTGCCCCTATGCATCAGTGCTCCTGTATCCCTTGGATAAATTCCTAGCAGTGCTAAGGCTGGGTCATAGGGTAGGTCTATTTTTAATTTTCTGAGGAACCTCCACACTGCTTTCCAGAGTGGCTGCACCAATTTGCATTCCCACCAACAGTGCAAGAGGGTTCCCGTTTCTCCACATCCTCGCCAGCATCTATAGTCTCCTGATTTGTTCATTTTGGCCACTCTGACTGGCGTGAGGTGATACCTGAGTGTGGTTTTGATTTGTATTTCCCTGATAAGGAGCGACGCTGAACATCTTTTCATGTGCCTGTTGGCCATCCGGATGTCTTCTTGAGAGAAGTGTCTATTCATGTTTTCTGCCCATTTCTTCGCTGGGTTATTTGTTTTTCGGGTGTGGAGTTTGGTGAGCTCTTTATAGATTCTGGATACTAGCCCTTTGTCCGATATGTCATTTGCAAATATCTTTTCCCATTCCGTTGCTTGCCTTTTAGTTTTGTTGGTTGTTTCCTTTGCTGTGCAGAAGCTTTTTATCTTCATAAGGTCCCAGTAATTCACTTTTGCTTTTAATTCCCTTGCCTTTGGGGATGTGTCGAGTAAGAGATTGCTACGGCTGAGGTCAGAGAGGTCTTTCCCTGCTTTCTCCTCTAAGGTTTTGATGGTTTCCTGTCTCACATTCAGGTCCTTTATCCATTTTGAGTTTATTTTTGTGAATGGTGTGAGAAAGTGGTCTAGTTTCAACCTTCTGCATGTTGCTGTCCAGTTCTCCCAGCACCATTTGTTAAAGAGGCTGTCTTTTTTCCATTGGATGTTCTTTCCTGCTTTGTCAAAGATGAGTTGGCCATACGTTTGTGGGTCTAGTTCTGGGGTTTCTATTCTATTCCATTGGTCTATGTGTCTGTTTTTGTGCCAATACCATGCTGTCTTGATAATGACAGCTTTGTAGTAGAGGCTAAAGTCTGGGAATGTGATGCCTCCTGCTTTGGTCTTCTTCTTCAAAATTCCTTTGGCTATTCGGGGCCTTTTGTGGTTCCATATGAATTTTAGGATTGTTTGTTCTAGTTTCAAGAAGAATGCTGGTGCAATTTTGATTGGGATTGCATTGAATGTGTAGATAGCTTTGGGTAGTATTGACATTTTGACAATATTTATTTTTCCAATCCATGAGCAGGGAATGTCTTTCCATTTCTTTAAATCTTCTTCAATTTCCTTCGTAAGCTTTCTATAGTTTTCAGCATACAGATCCTTTACATCTTTGGTTAGATTTATTCCTAGGTATTTTATGCTTCTTGGTGCAATTGTGAATGGGATCAGTTTCTTTATTTGTCTTTCTGTTGCTTCATTGTTAGTGTATAAGAATGCAACTGATTTCTGTACATTGATTTTGTATCCTGCGACTTTGCTGAATTCATGTATCAATTCTAGCAGACTTTTGGTGGAGTCTATCGGATTTTCCATGTATAATATCATGTCATCTGCAAAAAGCGAAAGCTTGACTTCATCTTTCCCAATTTTGATGCCTTTGATTTCCTTTTGTTGTCTGATTGCTGATGCTAGAACTTCCAGCACTATGTTAAACAACAGCGGTGAGAGTGGGCATCCCTGTCGTGTTCCTGATCTCAGGGAAAAAGCTCTCAGTTTTTCCCCGTTGAGGATGATGTTAGCTGTGGGCTTTTCATAAATGGCTTTTATGATCTTTAAGTATGTTCCTTCTATCCCGACTTTCTCAAGGGTTTTTATTAAGAAAGGGTGCTGGATTTTGTCAAAGGCCTTTTCTGCATCGATTGACAGGATCATATGGTTCTTCTCTCTTTTTTTGTTAATGTGATGTATCACGTTGATTGATTTGCGAATGTTGAACCAGCCCTGCATCCCAGGAATGAATCCCACTTGATCATGGTGAATAATTCTTTTTATATGCCGTTGAATTCGATTTGCTAGTATCTTATTGAGAATTTTTGCATCCATATTCATCAGGGATATTGGCCGGTAGTTCTCTTTTTTTACTGGGTCTCTGTCTGGTTTAGGAATCAAAGTAATACTGGCTTCATAGAATGAGTCTGGAAGTTTTCCTTCCCTTTCTATTTCTTGGAATAGCTTGAGAAGGATAGGTATTATCTCTGCTTTAAACGTCTGGTAGAACTCCCCTGGGAAGCCATCTGGTCCTGGACTCTTATTTGTTGGGAGATTTTTGATAACTGATTCAATTTCTTCGCTGGTTATGGGTCTGTTCAAGCTTTCTATTTCCTCCTGATTGAGTTTTGGAAGAGTGTGGGTGTTCAGGAATTTGTCCATTTCTTCCAGGTTGTCCAATTTGTTGGCATATAATTTTTCATAGTATTCCCTGATAATTGTTTGTATCTCTGAGGGATTGGTTGTAATCATTCCATTTTCATTCATGATTTTATCTATTTGGGTCATCTCCCTTTTCTTTTTGAGAAGCCTGGCTAGAGGTTTGTCAATTTTGTTTATTTTTTCAAAAAACCAACTCTTGGTTTCGTTGATCTGCTCTACAGTTTTTTTAGACTCTATATTGTTTATTTCTGCTCTGATCTTTATTATTTCTCTTCTTCTGCTGGGTTTGGGGTGTCTTTGCTGTTCTGCTTCTATTTCCTTTAGGTGTGCTGTTAGATTTTGTATTTGGGATTTTTCTTGTTTCTTGAGATAGGCCTGGATTGCAATGTATTTTCCTCTCAGGACTGCCTTCGCTGCGTCCCAAAGCGTTTGGATTGTTGTATTTTCATTTTCGTTTGTTTCCATATATTTTTTAATTTCTTCTCTAATTGCCTGGTTGACCCACTCATTCGTTAGTAGGGTGTTCTTTAACCTCCATGCTTTTGGAGGTTTTCCAGACTTTTTTCTGTGGTTGATTTCAAGCTTCGTAGCATTGTGGTCTGAAAGTATGCATGGTATAATTTCAATTCTGGTAAACTTATGGAGGGCTGTTTTGTGACCCAGTATATGATCTATCTTGGAGAATGTTCCATGTGCACTCGAGAAGAAAGTATATTCTGTTGCTTTGGGATGCAGAGTTCTAAATATATCTGTCAAGTCCATCTGATCCAATGTCTCATTCAGGGCCCTTGTTTCTTTATTGAGCGTGTGTCTAGATGATCTATCCATTTCTGTAAGTGGGGTGTTAAAGTCCCCTGCAATTACCACATTCTTATCAATAAGGTTGCTTATGTTTATGAGTAGTTGTTTTATATATTTGGGGGCTCCAGTATTCGGTGCATAGACATTTATAATTGTTAGCTCTTCCTGATGGATAGACCCTGTAACTATTATATAATGTCCTTCTTCATCTCTTGTTACAGCCTTTAATTTAAAGTCTAGTTTGTCTGATATAAGTATGGCTACTCCAGCTTTCTTTTGGCTTCCAGTAGCATGATAAATAGTTCTCCATCCCCTCACTCTCAATCTAAAGGTGTCCTCAGGTCTAAAATGAGTCTCTTGTAGACAGCAAATAGATGGGTCTTGTTTTTTTATCCATTCTGATACCCTATGTCTTTTGGTTGGCGCATTTAATCCATTTACATTCAGTGTTATTATAGAAAGATACGGGTTTAGAGTCATTGTGATGTCTGTACGTTTTATGCTTGTAGTGATGTCTCTGGTATTTTGTCTCACAGGGTCCCCCTTAGGATCTCTTGTAGGGCTGGTTTAGTGGTGACAAATTCCTTCAGTTTTTGTTTGTTTGGGAAGACCTTTATCTCTCCTTCTATTCTAAATGACAGACTTGCTGGATAAAGGATTCTCGGCTGCATATTTTTTCTGTCCAGCACACTGAAAATCTCGTGCCAATTCTTTCTGGCCTGCCAAGTTTCAAAAGAGAGATCAGTCACGAGTCTTATAGGTCTCCCTTTATATGTGAGGGCACGTTTACCCCTTGCTGCTTTCAGAATTTTCTCTTTATCCTTGTATTTTGCCAGTTTCACTATGATATGTCGTGCAGAAGATCGATTCAAGTTCCGTCTGAAGGGAGTTCTCTGTGCCTCTTGGATTTCAATGCCTTTTTCCTTCCCCAGTTCAGGGAAGTTCTCAGCTATTATTTCTTCAAGTACCCCTTCAGCACCTTTCCCTCTCTCTTCCTCCTCTGGGATACCAATTATGCGTATATTATTTCTTTTTAGTGTATCACTTAGTTCTCTAATTTTCCCCTCATACTCCTGGATTTTTTTATCTCTCTTTCTCTCAGCTTCCTCTTTTTCCATAAGTTTATCTTCTAGTTCACCTATTCTCTCCTCTGCCTCTTCAATCCGAGCTGTGGTGGTTTCCATTTTGTTTTGCATTTCATTTAAAGCGTTTTTCAGCTCCTCATGACTGTTCCTTAATCCCTTGATCTCTGTAGCAAGGGATTCTCTGCTGTCCTGTATACTGTTTTCAAGCCCGGCGATTAATTTTATGACTATTATTCTAAATTCACTTTCTGTTATATTATTTAAGTCCTTTTTGATCAGCTGTATTTATTTTTTTTAATGTTTATTTATTCTTGAGAGAGAGATACAGTGTGAGCAGGGGAGGAGCAGAGAGAGGGAGACACAGAATCTGAATCAGACTTCAGGCTGTAAGCTGTCAGCACAGAGCCCAAAACGTGGTTAAGCCCACAAACTGTGAGATCATGACCTGGGCCAAAGTCAGACACTTAACTGATTGAGCCACCCAGGCACCCCTAAATATGCTAATTTAATACATATGGAACAACTAGAAAAAATTCAAGATGATTATATAGTACATAAAAATTTTTTTCTAAATTAATTACCAAACATGTGGCCCAAACACCAGTTACACTGAGTCTTGAGCTGAGTTCCAATTTCAGGGTTCTTAACCTCAGGTTAGGATAGGCTTCAGTAAATTTCTATGCATATGTCTACATTATATATACATACACTTTCTTCTGTTAAATATTCATAGCTCTCATATAAACTCAATAGGGTCTATGACCCATTCCATCTGAGTCCTTCTGGCATAATAGTTTCTCCATTGGTAAAGTTGAAAATAATAGATTTTATTTTCCCTCAATGTCATTTTACCTCTCAGATTCTGATCATTCATCTTGCATGTACATACTAACCTATTTTTCTCCCTCCTTTCCTTCCTTCCTTAGATAATATAGTCAGCTCTCCCATTTATAGATGAAAATAAGTTCCACTGAGGAGTAGCGGCTCTCCAGAACTCAGGTGGGTTGTTTCTTCCTTGTCTGGGAGCTGGACGTTAGGGTGTTTGCAATCAGGTTTTACCAGAGGGAGATTTTATATACAGTTGTTAAAATGGAATTGTGAGAGTAAAAATACACAGACAAAAGGTGAAGGTCACGGCTGCAGAACTGACATGGTCAATGGATTTACTAAGCCAGAGAAAGAAGTTTGCCTTTTTAAAAAAGTAAAGGACTAGAAAATCTCTAAGGATCCAGGAAATGTGGCCAGAAATTGTAGATACAGAAATGATCAAATTGTAGAGGGTCAAGGCAGAAAACAGGACAGAGCAATTGCTTGGAAGAAGTAGTATGGCGTGACATTCCAGGATTCATACAAATAGACTGTGTCAAGATGCATGGCAAAGTCAGCTCCATTTGAGGGCATAGCAGCGAGTCCAAATCTACTGCTCCGTTATTTTGCTTCCATCCTGCTTCCCACATATAAGTATCCCTCTCTATAAGAACAAATTCAAAGACTACTTAAGAATGGGAAGCTTCTGGAACGAACTAGGATAAAGGAGGGTAATTGTGACCTTGGTGACAAAGAAGCTATGGTCTATTATACCAAATGGAGAAAAGAAATGAAATTGAAAATTCAAGTCGAGAGCATATATGTGTTCACTGAGCATCAGATCAAAGCCTGGCCCCTCCTATCTATACAGTGGTGAGGAGAGAAAGTACATGTGTGAGTGATCTAGTCTTTGCTTCCCTGTGAGATATCTCCCTCATGGATGGGCTCTCGTGTAGCATTGAAGTAAGAGCTGCTCACTGCCTGGATAACTGAGATACTGAAACGTAAGGTCTACAAATGCTTCTTTTTTTGGAAAGTTTCTACCACCAAGGTTTAAATAGATTGTCTGAGGTCATTAAGTAAATGGAAAGAATGGTGTGGGGAAAGGGGCATCGGATTTTGGAGGTCAAATGACACAAATAAAGTCAACTCAGTAATTTCATCACTAAGCAATTTTCCTATATGACAAAAATGCAGATAAGTGCATATTGGATTCAGTTCAGAATTTAATTAGATTATTTACATGGCAGAACTTTATAAAGCTCTTACAAATGTTAGCTTACTTATTTATTTGAAGGATAAATATATGTCCTGGGACTTAGAAGGCTCAGGAACAATTTAGAGGTTAAGGTTGCATACAACAAACACATCAGTGCTCAAGTGGGGCACAGTGGGAACCTGTTCCTCTGCCACTGGTCCTTACAGAGCATCTGGAACAGCCTAGCACACTGAGCCAGCTCTCAGCATGAGACACATTATGACTCTTCCAGGACTGACCTTTTCTCAATGGGGAGATTTACCAGCAAAATGTTTCTACTGTAGTTTCTCTGGGCAGGAGGGAAAAGAGGCTAAATCCAGGATGATTCAGTAGCTCCTAAGCATAGTGGTGGAACAAACATTTTATCTCCAACCTTTCTATCTTGAGTGGAGGAGACAATTTAGCTTCTTTGTAGAAAACAGACAAACAAAAGTATCCATCGTCAGAAATTCAGAATCAACAGGGGTCCCTCTGTTCACATCTCTGAGCAGCACAATGTGGTGGAGAGTGATCTGGACTTGGAGGGAGGAGATCTGGTTTGCAGGCTGGATTCCCCATTAACTTACCTGGAGAACTTCAGCTGCTCATTTAGCCTTTGTTTTCTCATCTGTAAAAATGGCATTTAAAAATCTGTTCTACTTTTCTAATGACCTATTATGTAGTTTATACAAAAATCTTTGGAAAGCCAAAATATTATAGAGAGGTAGGCATGTCTCCCACCCTTATATTGTTTCTATTGAGGAAGAAATCCAACTCTGTTTATGAGACACTAGATTACACCTACTTCTAGTGCAAACAAACAAACAAATAAACAAAAACATATTGGAGAAGATATCCCTAACGTTGTGCCTTGGAGGTCATGTGTAGGAGTTGAAACATTGTGCTTTTTAGAAATAAGTAGACTTGAGGGGCACCTGAGTGGCTCAGTTGGTTGAGTATCAGACTCTTGATTTCAGCTCAGGTCATGATCCTAGGGTTGTGGGATCAAGTCCTGCATTGGCTCTGCGCTGAGCATGGACTCTGCTTAAAATTCTCTCTCTCTCTTCCCCCCCTCTCCCTCTCCCCCACTCATACATGCTCTCTCTCTAAAAAAAAACTATAATTAATGAATTTAAATATTAAAAAAAAGAAGTAGGTAGGCTTGAGTTTAAATCCCAGTTCAACCATTTACTTGCTAGGTAATCTTGAATGATTTTCTTAAACTTCCTGGAATTCAATTGTTTCACCCATAAAAGGGCAATAAGGATGACATAATTGACATCACAGAATTTCTGCAAGGTGGAGACAGATGCTAGATTTCTATACAATATCTGGCCAACAGTAGATTCTCATTAACTGTTAATTCCATTCCACCCACTCTATTCAGTATTAAACTGGATCATATCAATGATGTGACTATCACATTCTTTATAACGTAAACAGTTGGCTTCTTCGGCTATTCTTTGAGTTTTTGACCTGAAAAAAATACATAAAAGTGATTTTACATGGATGTTGTAGGAATGACTAAGAAAACAAATGCATAGCACATTAAGAACACATAAATGTGTTTAAGTGAGAGAGCAGTCATTTCTTTGTGAGGAATTCCTTCTCCTTAGATTTAGGGAAAAAATCAAAATAAAATGAATATATTAATAAGCAATGTGTAATAGTAAATATAAAAGAAAGACTGTTAATGAAGATTTATATTTTTTTCTTCTGGGTAAGTTTATCTTTGATAAGTCACATGTTTCTGCTGAGCCTGTTTTCTTCTTCACAAAGTGATACAGTTCAGGATAAAGCCCTTTCCAGCATTGGCATTTTCTAATATGATGCTGTTCTGACCATGTTATTGCACCTTTGCCTTGGATTAATTCATCCCTAAAAGAGGAAGTTTGGATTGATTGTTAGGAGCAGGCAGGAGAAAAAGTTCATATGGCAACATGGACGAATGACCACATTTCCAGCCTTACTCTATCTCTCTGAAATGCAGCCCTGTTAAGAGCCACTGCTTCAAGACTCTGCTTAATGAATATTTGCAGCAGCATATTACACTGCGGGCCAACCAGTGACCCTCCCACAGGCCCATGTCTCTTTCAAGGAGGGGATTGTTTTATGCTTTTCTCTTGGCTGGAGTTAATACAGTTGAAGTTCATCATAATCCCAGTGCTGGTCAAGAGTGAAAGAAACATTCTGCATCACCAAGAAGAGCAGGGTGAATTTAACTTGATGCATAATTAATTTTATAAGGCACAGTCTCTAATATGGGTATAGCTAATAGAAACGTTTTATTCATAAATGTGTTTTGAATGTGCTGTGGCAACCCATGTGGAGGTAGGTTATTTTTCACCTGGGGGTCACTTTTTACCTGGACACAATGACTAGAGTATAAGAGGCCCTTCCACTGCTCAAGGGAAAGTGCCAGGGATTTGACAGTTTTCTTGAAAACAGAATGGCTTTAGTTCCCTGACATCAGCATGGGGACTTTCTTTTTATTCTTTCCTTTATCAAATTCAGTGGTTCTTTCACTTCAGGGCACATATATATTACTGTGCAGAGCTGTATATTTCCAACTGCATATATTATACATTTTAGGTGACTCAAGGGACTTTCCAATATAATTTTGACAACATGCAATTTTTATATTATCTGCCGAATATAGAACCTAACCTTAGTAAAAGAAGCAATTCCATTTCATTGTTTTTCATCTTAAATATTGACAATTCTTAAAATCATTGATAATAATGAGCTAGCAAAGCTTGGATGTGAGCTCTCATCCACTTCGGTTGAGTCTAAGCATAACATTTCCATAAAGCAACTTGTCAATCTCTATCAACCTTAAATGTGCAAATTGCTTGTTTTTAATCCCACCTCTAGCAATTTTTCTTGAAGACATATTTACACATGTGCACAAAGATGTATAGACAGATGTTTATTGCAGGGTTGATTGTATTAGCAAAACAAATCCATTCTTTGGACATTCATGGACATTCTTCCTTAGATACTGCCATAGTGTATTTTCCATAAACGTATTGTTCCTTACTTTCATCTACAATTCCTTGAATGATCAGGATTTTAGTTACATCTTAAGTCTTCCCTTCTTGCCTTTATCTTCTTGTTACATACACAATAATCTTTGGCCTATTTCAAGTAACTCCAAAGTGGAGGGGATAATAGATTAAAAGATTTTAATATATCTAGACAAATAACAAGGTTGTAGCCAACTAACAACTTTGAAGCAGATATATCTGTAAAGATGAAAAGGTCTCCGAGACAATATCATGTTATATAGAGGTATCTAGGGTTGTGTGCCACAATCAAGGCCACAGCCTTGGCTCATTCAGAATTCTGTAGTATAGTTATGAGTCCTTCAGCTGGGCTGAGTATAAAGCCTGAAAAAACTATTGAAAATACCACTTATCAATCTTACACCCTTCCTTCTCTTCTTCACAGAAGTGCAAAAAATGTTGATAATATTTGGTCCTGGAGAATGCCTTTGTAAGTTGGTCCTAAGGACATTTATTATTTTTTATAATAGCAGGTATTTATCAAAAATTAAATTTGTCCGAGGTCTTGTACACACTTTACATATATTTAGTTCATGTGTTCCTCTCAATAGACCCATGAGACAAGTAATCAGTGTCCTCATTTATGGTAAGAACCAGCAAGGTTAAATAACTTATCCATGGTCATATAGCTAGTAAGTGACAAAGTCCACATTTAAATGTCTATTTGACTCCAGAGTCCATGCTTACAGCCACAAAATTGGCTGATGATAATGGATAGACAGTACAGTTGTAAACTTTGAACCCAACTGACGACACCTTTTTCCTGACCCAAATCCCACGCTAGGCACATAAGAGTGAAAAGGACAGTTGGCTATATTGTTTTTGAAGATGCAAAGAACTACTGCCCTGCTTTTCCCTGCCTGAGATGGCCAGAGAATATCCTTGATGTAGTTCACAGTCTCCTTAGAGTAGCAGTGATTTGACCTCCTGGTGGTTCTAGTCCAGCCCTTTCAGAATCACAGAATGACACACAACACAATGCAACTCACCTTCTATGTCTACATCAGTTGCCAGGCACCTGAACTCACACAGAGGACACCCAGGTCAGTTCTGCTTGCTATTTCTCTTTGATCCAGAACTGCATTGTCAGGATTAATAGCTGCAGGGACTGACCTGTCCATGATTAATGGCCCAAAGTCAGAAAGAACATCCTTAAACTTGCACAGGTTGTTTATTTTCTTACTTTAAGGACCCAAATTACACATTTCATCTTTTGATTCTAGCTTTTGGTCATCATTTATATGGCAACATGGATCAGATTTGTCTTTTTGGCTATGATGTTATAAACAATAGTGCTACATAGAGTTAAATTGTGTGAAAAGGGAGAGTCAGGAAGCTACAGAAGCAAAGAGAAAATAGCTGGTTTGGGCCACCTGACTCCTTATCTTGATCAGATCACCAAGAAGTCATGGGCCCTCATGATATCTGGGTCTTCCACAGCTGTAATGTATCCTGTTATCACACTTTCTGGTTTGCCAGGGACATTCTTGGTTTATACTCACATTCACTTGTTGATAGTTTGCAAGATTTATTTCACAGGAACCCCAACAATGAGGAGAATGTAGTTATCTTCTCCAGAGTTTGGTGACATTCAAAGAAACTACCCCAGGAAGGATATGACTTTAGATGAGGAGCCCTGTGCAGTTGAGCTCCTGCACTTGTCTTTGGCATGTAAGAAAATAATAAACTTGCTTAAACTAATTTGCCTAGACACAGTAGGGCCAGGGGTGGGAACTATTTTAAGGATATAGTATATTTGGTCATTTCATGGATGTGGATCTAGAAGCTGGGAAACTATAAGGAGTAAAAACGTCTTCCCATTTGTCCCCATCTTTTATCTCCCCTGATGTGTCTTAATTTCTATTGTTTGTTTGTTTGTTCGTTTGTTTAAATAAATCTGGCTCTGAAGCCAGATGTTTAAGGATCTTGAGGTACATCAAAACTTAGTCTATTGTGACTAACATACATAAATTCAGTTCTTTTGAACAGGGGCACCTGGGTGGCTCAGTCAACTGAGTGTTTGATTTTATCTCAGGTCATGTTCCCACAGTCATGGAATTGAGGCCCACACAGGGCTCTGTGCTGAGTGTAGGCCCTGCTTATGATTCTCTCTCTCCTCCGCTGCCCCTTTTCCCCACTTGCATGATCACTCTCTCTTTCTCTCTCTAAAATAAATACTTTTAAAAAATATATTATAATGACCAAATCTATTTCATGGATAATTCTTACCTTAAGGTGCCTTAAGACCTAGAGAAAAAGCCAATAATGTTTTCTATATAAAAGGCACTGTCAGATAATGATCTTTACTTTTATCATTGTCAGGTTTTTGTTTTATTTATTTTTTCCTAATAGCTGGGATGGTTTTCTTTGTATCACCTACTCTTTTTGTCCTAACATCCTCTATGACTTGAAGGGGTCTGAGTGGGATAGAATCAGAGTTGTAAGTGTGGAGAAGGCAAGTTTGTGTTCCAGATAGGAATCCCCTTTATAATTCCAGCCTTGTAAGTATTGTCTTCCCAGCAAATGAACTAATGGAAATAATGAATACATGCCCACATACATACACACAGGCAAGCCATTTCCAAGCTCTGTCATAGAATCTCTCAGTGCTTCACCAACTTGACCCTTTTTATTTTGCTTATGCCAGTGGCTGATCCTAGTTATAAATATTTTCCAAACTGATTGAAGGTTAATCTCTCTTCGCTGGTTTCATCTGTATAAAGGAGAACCAACATCTCCTGGTCAGTGGATCCATAGGCGATGGTGATGTGTGGATCATATTCACTTCATGATGTTTTTTAACTATCACCAACTTTCCAACCAAAAGGCAACCAGCTGGCAGTTCTGAAGCCTGGCATTCAAAGTTGCCCCATAATCTCATATCTGAGTCTGCATTTTCACTTTGCCGAGAAGTGGAGAAGCCCATCTGTCATTTGCTTCTGCTCTCTTCTGGTTCATAATAGCCATCTAGAGGCTATCCTGTCTTCTCTCCTTGAAACAGCTTTAAGATCTACTGGCTGTTTTGCCTAAAGTGGGAGGCTAAGAGAGAAATTAGCTGTCATATCAAGGCTTAACCATTAAGTAAAAGTAAATAATGTCATTGAAGGCATTAAAGGAATATGCCTGGCTTTTTGGATTAGTGCAAGGGAATGAAAATAAAATGTATTTGTGGTTTCATGGGAAAAACCTAAACCACATACATCTCTTTGAATTACCAATTGTATGGCCTTAGGCAAGTTAATTAAACTCCCTGGGCTTTACTTTATTTATCTATATAAATGAGGATGACATATTTTTGAGAAGGACTATTTTTACCCTTTGAAAACATAACTGAACCTCATCTAGGCCTGGAAAGCACTAGAGTTGATTCACTTTCCTTTCTTGCTGCAGGTTGAAATGGAAGCTCAGTTTCACACTGGGTTTCACCAGCATAATTTATTTATTATTATTATTTTTTAATTTTATTTCTTAAAATTTACATCCAAATTAGTTAGCATATAGTGCAACAATGATTTCAGGAGTAGATTCCTTAAGCCCCTTACCTATTTAGCCCATCCCCCCTCCCACAACCCTTTCAGTAACCCTCAGTTTGTTCTCCACATTTAAGAGTCTCTTATGTTTTGTCCCCTCCCTGTTTTTATATTTTTGTTTCCCTTCCCTTATGTTCATCTGTTTTGTCTCTTAAAGTCCTCATATGAGTGATGTCATATGATTTTTGTCTTTCTCTGACTGACTAATTTCACTTAGCATAATACCCTCCATTTCCATCCACATAGTTGCAAATGGGAAGATTTCATTCTTTCTGATTTCCGAGTAATACTCTATTTTATATATATATATATATATATATATATACACACACACACACACACACACACACACACACACACACACACACCACATTTTCTTTATCCATTCATCCATCGATGGACATTTGGGCTCTTTCTATACTTTGGCTATTGTTGATAGTGCTGCTGTAGACATGGGGGTGCATGTGTCCCTTCAAAACAGCACACCTGTATCCCTTGGATAGATGCCTAGTGGTGCAATTGCTGGGTCGTAGGGTAGTTCTATTTTTAGTTTTTTGAGGAACCTCCATACTGTTTTCCAGAGTGGCTGCACCAGTTTGCATTGCCACCAACACCAGGATAATTTATTTTTATTGAAGTATAATCAATATACAAGGTCATAGTAGCTTCAGGTGTACAACAAACTGATTCAACAATTGTATATGTTACTTAGTGTTCACCACCATAAGTGTAGTCACCATCTGTCACTGTACAACATTGTTACAATATTATTGACTATATTCTCTGTGCTGTACTTTTCATCTCCTTGATTTCTTTCTTTTATAACTGGAAGCTTATACTTCTTAATCCCTTTTATCTATTTCACCCATCCTTCTCACCTACCTCTCCTGTGGCAATCACTAGTTTGTTTCCTGTATTTAAGAGTCTGTTTTCTAGTTTGTT
Organism: Leopardus geoffroyi; assembly: GCF_018350155.1. NCBI lineage: Eukaryota > Metazoa > Chordata > Mammalia > Carnivora > Felidae > Leopardus > Leopardus geoffroyi. The sequence goes on from NC_059334.1 coordinate 66,339,159, forward strand.
TGTTTGTTTTGGTTTCTTTTAGATTTCACATATAAGTGAAATTCTATAGTATTTGTCTTTCCCTGTCTCACTTATTTAACTTAGCATAATACCCTCTAGGTCCATCCATGTTGTTGCAAATGGCAAAATTCCATTTTTTATGACTGAGTAATATTCCATTACCTGTGTGTGTGTGTGTGTGTGTGTGTGTGTGTGTGTGTGTGAGTCCACACCACATCTTTTTTACCCATTTATGTAAAGGTGGACATTTAGGTTGCTTCCAAATCTTGAGTATTATAAATAATGTCTGTTTAAACATAGGGTGTATATATCTTCAAACTAGTGTTATCATTTCTTTGGTTAAATACCCAGTAGTGGGATTACTGGATCAAAGCTGGAGGTATCACAATCTCAGATTTCCATATATACTACAAAGCTGTTGTCATCAAAACAGTATGGTACTGACACAAGAGTAGACACATAGAGAGCCCAGAAATAAGCCCACATTTATATGGTCAATTAATTTGGCCACATAATGAACAAAGGAGGCAAGAATGGGGAAAAGACAATCTCTTAATAAAACTGGACAGCTACAGGGGCTCCTGGGTGGCTCAATCAGTTGAGCATTTGACTCCTGGTTTCGGCTCAGGTCATGATCTCATGGTTTGTGAGTTTGAGCCCCATGTCAGGCTCTGTGCTAACAGCATGGGTCCTGCTTGGGATTCTTTCCCTCCATCTCTCTCTCTGTGTCCCTCAGCTTGCTTTCTACCTCTCTCTCTTACAATCTCAAAATAAATAAACATTAAAAAAAAAACTGGACAGCTACATACAAAAGAATGAAACTGGACCACTTTCTTATACCATACACAAAAATAATCTCAAAATGGATTGAAGACCTAAATGTGAGACCTAAAACCATAAACCTCCTTAAAGAAAACATGGGCAGTAATCGGCAATAATCTTTTTGATATCAGCCTTAGTAACATTTTAAAATTTTTGAATCTTTATTTATTTTTTTTTTTGAGAGAGAGAGAGAGAGAGAGCAAGGGAGGGGCATAGAGAGAGAAGGGAACAAATAATCTGAAGTGGGTTCCGTTCTTACAGCAGTGAGCCCAGTGTGTGGCTTGAACTCATGAACCATGAGATCGTGACCTGGGCTGAAGTCGGACACTCAACCAACTGAGCCACCCAGGTGTCCCCTTACTAGCATTTTTCTAGATGTGTCTCCTCAGACAATGGAAACAAAAACAAAAAATAAACTATCAGGACTACACCCAAATATAAAGCATTTGTACAATTCAGGAAACCATCAACAAAACAAAAAGGCAAACTACTAAATGGGAGAAGATACTTGCAAATGATATATCCAATATAGGGTTAATATCCAAAATATATAAAGAACTTATACAACTCAACACCACAATATCCAAAAACCAAAAAACCAAAACAAAAAAAAAAAAAAACAACCCCAAAAAATTCACAAATAATCTGAGAGATATCACCTTATATTTGTCAGAAAGGCTATAATCAGAAAGACAAGAAATAAACATTGTTGGTGAGAATGTGGAGAAAAAGGAACCCTCATGTATTATTGGTGAGAATGTAAATTAGTGCAGTCACTTTGGAAAACAGTATGAAGGTTTTCTCAAAAAATAAGAAATAGAAATACTCTATGTCCCAGCACCATTTAAAACCTGGGTGAGTGTAGGTACCCAGCTTACTGCTGGCCTTTGCTGGATACCACCCTGGTAAGGAATAGAGTTCCCCTACCTCCACTGTATGAAAAATGGAGATCAGCTTTCCACTTTGCCCTACGTGGGTATGGGATTTGGAACACCGTCTGTTTTCAGTGAGCAGGGGATTGAAGATCAGCTCCCCATTCAGCCCACAGACATTCATGGGCAGAGTAATTGAAGTTCTGCTACCTGCTTCCCTAGGATGCTTTTCTAAAGGTAGAGTAGAAGGTTAGTTGCCCCTCAACCTCACTAACACTGTGGACATGGTATATGCGTGTGGTTTTCCTGTTGGTGTTTGGATTGAGTAGGTTGGGTATTGCTATTTTTAAGCTACCCCTTTTCTGATCATTTGGGTAGGGAAGACAGATTTTCCTTGGAAGAATTTTATGTTAGCAGTTCTGGGCTGATGGCTTCTGCAATGCCCTGTCCAGGAAATATGGGAGGCAATGAGAAAACCCAGGAAACTCCCTGCCATGTTGTTCTTTAAGTCTTGAGGTATCTGGGCCATCTGCCTTCTTTCCATCTTAAAGGGTTTTCCTAGGCTTTCTCATTATATTATCTCCAGGGCTCCTTATTTGGGTTAGAAGAAGAAAGCCACTCCATCTTGTCCAGAACCAGGAGTCCTCTGTAATGTGCTTTTTAATTGTAAAGACCAAAATAAATATAAGAAAGTCTTGTGAAGATTAAATCCAAGAAACAATGGTTTAGACAATTATGTAGGGAAGAAAATTATATTAATTCAAAGAATAAGCTCTTCTCAGTCTCTCTGGCAAAATTATTGTATCCTAACAATAAAAATGGTAATGACAATTTTTCATAATTAGTTTACTAAAACAGGTTCTCTCCATGGAATGACTTCTGGTAGCATTTAATTATACAGATTGTGGTTATTGTGCTTTTAAATGTATTCCATAACTATTCCTTTTCAGAAATTCAAAATGTTCATTACTTCACTTAGTGAACTAGTACGATAGTCATTTGTAATGCCTGCATTGATAAAGGTGGAAATCTGTGTTGAAACTCTCTCTTTGTCTTATTAAAAACAAAAACAAGGGGTGCCTGAGTGGCTTAGTTGCTTAAGCTTCTGAGTTCAGTGAAATGTTCAACTTCTAGCTCAGGTCATGATCTCACAGTTTGTGAGTTCAAGCCCCACATCGGGCTCTGTGCTGTCAGTGCGGAGCCCAGTTTGGATCCTCTGTCTCCCTCTCTCTTTGCTCCTCCCCCGCTCACTCTCCCTCCCTGTCTCTCTCAGAAATAAATAAACATTAAAAAAAAAGTCCCCAAAGCATCTGAATTTTTTTGTCTTATAAGACATCCTCTAGTTAGAGAGAAGGATAGGTTAATGTCATTCTTAATCTACATTTCACCGCAAATAGTGTTCTATGGTAACAAAGCCCTGTCCCTCTACTTCACTTCTAATCTTCCAGCTTGATACCACTTATTAGCACAGTGGCCAGTGTCTAGGAGTCCAGTTATGTGTCAGTGAAAGTCAGTATCCTGCCATTCATTAGTTGTGCTTCCTGTGCTTGCTCAGTGTGCCTTGTGAAAATAACGGTTAGCCTCATCTTACCAAGATTTGTTTCCCAATATGTATTTACAAAACTGCACCAGCATTGTGATACAAGAGCTAGTGGATAAATAAGGATAAATGTTCACACAAATGCTATTGATAATGATTATTATAGAATTTGTGATTATAATAAAAGATGGAAGGAATTTGCAATTGAGTAAGGAAGATGAACTGGTGAATGCACAAAACTCTTAAAGATACCACAAAAGCACAGCCAGAACCCACGAGAAGCTCTAGAGCCTAAATTGTACCTAAATTTTGAGGCAAGGAGATTGGACTTTTGTACCTTCAAGTCAGTCACTATTGTCTGTGGCCTAATCTTTTGGTGATAGAGGGTAATGTTGTAGGCGAGGCAGCTTCTATTTAACTGAGAACAATTTCCAGGGGTAGGGCACTATTTTGAGCTGTTAGCTAACAACACTCATGGATCCTCCTATGCATGTGTTATAGGTTGCATTGTGTCCCCTCCCAAGTTCATATGTTGAAATCCTAACTCCCCATACCTGGGAATGTGACTTTATCTAAAGATAGAGTCTTTACAGAGCTAATCATGTTTAAGTGAGTTCATTAGGATGAGCCATAATCCAATGTCACTGATGTATTTATAAAAAAAGGAAATTAAGACACAGAAAGTAGCATAAATAGAGGGAGAAGAGAGCCACCTACAAGGCAAGGAGAGACAAGCCTCAAACAAATCCAGCCCTCGTGCCAGCAGAAGGAACCAACACTGATGATACCTTGATCTTGAACTTGTAGCTTCCAGAACTGTGAGACAATACGTGTTTATTTTTTCAGCCACCGAATTTGTGGTGCTCTGTTATGAAAGTCCTAGAAATGAAGACTTGCAAAATATAGGTAATGAGCTCTTTCTCCAAGCATTTGAGACACAGAATCATGAAAGAACTTGAAATCTGCTTGTCTCTGGAAAGAAGTTATAAACTATAATACTTTAGAGCACTTGTAAGTATAATGTTTTGGACATGTGGAGAAAGCTAGTTTGTGATAGGAGAGAAAAGTAAAGCTACTATCCAGAGGGATTATAGACACCTGCGAGAGTAAGAGCACACTCTGATGGCTCTGTTTTATCTGAGGGTCTGAGTTAGGGTTCCTTGTATTTATTTATCAAATTACCTTTTCTGTTTAATGCATCTTTCCTCACTCACAAGTTTGAGTGTGATTGACTGGAATGGAATCCAGTGATCCAGATGCTGAACTAGCTCCGACCTTATCTCAGTTCCAGTTTTCTTAAAGGCATCAAATCTTTGGCCAGATTTTGCTTTGTGGGCATAGCATTCAGTGAATGGCGTGTGGGCTGGATTATAACTTCAAATACTACCCTCCTCCTCCCCAGCTGGTTTTCTTTGGTTTAAAATGAATACAAACCACTACCACAGAGACCCTCGGTGAGTCTCAGCCTTGGTGCTAAATGCTACTTTTGTTTAATGCTTCCCTACTTTTTCTTAAACACCAAATCCTTGTTTTAATCACCCAGAGCATTTTGTGAGACTCGCCAAGATAACAGATGACTATCATCAAGTTTATCAATCCTCAGTTAATGGGTGTGTTATTACCTCCTTCCCCATGACCTCCCTAAAGACCCATAAATGGAAAGTCGTGATAGTGTATGCTAAGAGAAGCAAATGCCCTTTTTGCTTTGGTCGTGTGGTTTTTATCTTCTGAGGAGAAAAATCTTAGTTCCCATTTTATTATTATTTTTACTATAATGTTAAGTTTGGACACCATAAAGTATTCCCTGGGAAATTAAAAACTTGTTCGTATAATTATGTTTCTGGAAGTAAATAAACTCATAATAAAAACATAATGCTATTATCAGGAAAAGAAAATATGCCTAGACAAGTCTGGTCTAGCTCCAAGACCTACATATGGATGGTTCTACAATGAAGGATGTCCACCCAAGGCCAGGCAGAAGGCTAGGTGCAAAAGACAGGTGATTGTAACTCTTGGCCAGAACATCCCCCCAAATACATTATTTTATCTGAGGTTTGGGAATATTCCAGGTACATGAAAAGAATCTTCAACCTAAATAATTGCCCAATTTGTAAATATTTTCATGAGGAGAAAAATATAATTTACAATGTCAGCTTAGAAAAGGAGGAATAAAACTTATTTAAGATAGATAAATTTAGTAGGTAAGACATGTATCTAGTTAAGGTGGAAGAAATAAGATTATTGAAACATAGTATTTCTACAGATTCATATTTTTCCAGCTATTCCTTAAATATAAAGATCCACAAGGTGGGGAGTTTGGAACGTGACTTACTTAGATAAGGTCTTGTATGTACCTGTCATGGGTTCTCAGAACAGGTGATGCAACATCATGCTTTATTGGGCTGCATAGGAGTGACACAGGATCCTGAAGATGAACAGAAAAAAATGAAACAAAACAACACAAAAACTCTAATGTGGATCTGAAGTTGATATTTAACTGTTCTAATAATCAGTCTGCTTTAGAAATCTGCCCTGTGCTCTCTCTGAAGATGAACTTATTTTAAAGAACTACCAAAAATATTCAACTTCTTTGTCCTCTCTACTGTCATTTTCCTGGTATTTCATTTCAGATAGAGTCTCAGGGGACAACAGTAAATATTTGAAGTTACTGTGACTAAATTTATGCTGATGCCATCACTACCTGCAGCACTAAAACAAGAAGCAAGCAGTACAGTTAGTATTTCTCTCAGTGAATTATTCTGATAGCCTTTCATAATATTTAACTTGTGTTAGCAGGTGATGGATCCAGTTATCCTGTGGTGGAGAAGTAAATTCACACAGCACATTTTGTATCGGTAGCCTAATTAAATGTCCACAGCAAAGGCAGAAATAAGCTCCTTCATCAAAAGTTTTTTGAACCTTTGGGGCACCCTGGGTGGCTCAGTTGGTTGAGTGTTTGACTCTTGATTTCTGCTCAGGTCATGATCCCAGGGTTGTGGGATCAAGTTCTGTGTCTTAAGTCCTGCTTAAGATTCTCTTCTTGTCCCTCTGCCAGTCTCCCCTGCTTGCACTCCTCTCTCTCTGTCTCTTTCTCTCTCTCTCAAATTAAAAAAACAAAAAAGTTTTAAGAACCTTTAAGTCTTCTTGAAGTCTTGGTATTTTTTTATACTCCTTAACATCATCATCATCACCAACTTCCTTATTACTATCAATTATTATCATCTTTGTCATAACCATAAAAATAACAAAAGAAAAATGCATTTCATGCAAAGGGGATTCTGAGCTATGCACTCAAATGTGTTATCTCAATTAATTCCAACATAGGCTCACAATCTATGAAATAGGCACTTTTGTTATCTGTCTTTTATAGATGAAATTTAAAGCTACCAAGTAACTTGCCTAAGGTAGCTCAGATAAATGCCAGTGTCTGTTTTTGTTTTTGTTTTAATATGCCTGAGGCCTTAACCACCTACCATGCCACCTCTCATCAAAAAGCATATCTGAAACATTTAAAGCAGAGGTCTTAGAAAGTATTCCAGACATCAACTAACTTCTTTGCCCTTGAGTGATAGTTGTAGTATCCTATAAAGGGAAGAACTGAGCTTTTAATACCTAAATGTTTTGTTTGTTTGTTTGTTTTCTGCAAAAGATTGTCAGTATTGAGGAAATAAAAGCATCATTATGACACCTATTATATGCCAGGGTTTTACATTGCTTATTTTATTTTTGAAGCTATCCTGACAGGTTAATATATTTAGTTTTGGAAATGTCCCTGAAAACTAGACAGGTGAAATAACCTCCCCAGAGCCATACTGAAATTGCAAAGACTAGAGAGAAAAGCCCCAACTCTACTGTGCTAACCACTAAGCATCTAATTTGTAAGACAGTTGTTAGCCATCACTGACCCCTTGGTCAAATCTTGGTGAAAACCTGAGATAAGGTCAAGACCAAGAAATGAGGGGGTAAGGGTTGAGAGTACCAAAGTTTAGCCAGGAAAGATAAGTGGGGCTAGGGGAAAAGAAAATGTGAGAGGTCCAGAGGAAGGCAGCAGACACATGAGGCAGTGGGCAGGGAGGTGGAATCAAGAGTTGGGGGGCAAAGGCAGTGCAAGATCTGCTGTATTATTTATGCCAGGTTGGCTCCAGGAATGAAACCAAGGGGAAAATAAAGAATGGCATGATGCAGTGCTCCTCGTCGCACTTAAAGAATATGGCCTCTTGTTGCTCCCTCCTTCTCCATTTAGTTGCTTAAGAAAGACTCATCTTTGACTGCATATGGTCATTTCCCAGCACTCCTCTGAAGAGAAAGATGATATGAAGATTTTACTTCTGTGGAAGGGTGTAGACTCACACCATAGTCTTCTTCATGTTTCTGCTATTGTTATTTCCATTGTTGATGTTGATAAACCAGAACAATTGGCTATTTAGAAAAAAATTTTTAACGTTTTAATTTATTTTTGAGAGAGAGAAAGACAGTGTGAGCAGGGGAGGAGCAGAGAGAGAGAGGGACACACAGAATCCGAAGCAGTCTCCAGGCTCTGAGCTGTCAGCACAGAGCCCAGTGCAAGGTTTGAACCCATGAGAGTGAGATCACGACCTGAGCTGAAGTCAGACACTTAACCCACTGAGCCACCCAGGTGCCCCAGCAATTTGCTATTTCTTTTTTTTTTTCAATATATGAAGTTTATTGTCAAATTGGTTTCCATACAACACCCAGTGCTCACCAAAAGGTGCCCTCCTCAGTACCCATCACCGACCCTCCCCTCCCTCTCACCCCCCATGAACCCTCAGTTTGTTCTCAGTTTTTAAGAGTCTCTTATGCTTTGGCTCTCTTCCACTCTAACCTCTTTTTTTTTTTTCCTTCCCTTCCCCGATGGGTTTCTGTTAAGTTTCTCAGGATCCACATAAGAGTGAAAACATGTGGTATCTGTCTTTCTCTGTATGGCTTATTTCACTTAGCATCACACTCTCCAGTTCCATCCATGTTGCTACAAAGGGCCATATTTCATTCTTTCTCATTGCCACATAGTACTCCATTGTGTATATAAACCACAATTTCTTTATTCATTCATCAGTTGATGGAGATTTAGGCTCTTTCCATAATTTAGCTATTGTTGAGAGTGCTGCTATAAACATCGGGGTACAAGTGCCCCTATGCATCAGTACTCCTGTATCCCTTGGATAAATTCCTAGCAGTGCTATTGCTGGGTCATAGGGTAGGTCTATTTTTAATTTTCTGAGGAACCTCCACACTGTTTTCCAGAGTGGCTGCACCAATTTGCATTCCCACCAACAGTGCAAGAGGGTTCCCGTTTCTCCACATCCTCTCCAGCATCTATAGTCTCCTGATTTGTTCATTTTGGCCACTCTGACTGGCGTGAGGTGATATCTGGGTGTGGTTTTGATTTGTATTTCCCTGATGAGGAGCAACGTTGAACATCTTTTCATGTGCCTGTTGGCCATCCGGATGTCTTCTTTAGAGAAGTGTCTATTCATGTTTTCTGCCCATTTCTTCACTGGGTTATTTGTTTTTCGGGTGTGGAGTTTGGTGAGCTCTTTATAGATTTTGGATACTAGCCCTTTGTCCGATATGTCATTTGCGAATATCTTTTCCCATTCCGTTGGTTGCCTTTTAGTTTTGTTGGTTGTTTCCTTTGCTGTGCAGAAGCTTTTTATCTTCATAAGGTCCCAGTAGTTCATTTTTGCTTTTAATCCCCTTGCCTTTGGGGATGTGTCAAGTAAGAGATTGCTACGGCTGAGGTCAGAGAGGTCTTTTCCTGCTTTCTCCTCTAAGGTTTTGATGGTTTCCTGTCTCACATTCAGGTCCTTTATCCATTTTGAGTTTATTTTTGTGAATGGTGTGAGAAAGTGGTCTAGTTTCAACCGTCTGCATGTTGCTGTCCAGTTCTCCCAGCACCATTTGTTAAAGAGACTGTCTTTTTTCCATTGGATGTTCTTTCCTGCTTTGTCAAAGATGAGTTGGCCATACGTTTGTGGGTCTAGTTCTGGGGTTTCTATTCTATTCCATTGGTCTATGTGTCTGTGTTTGTGCCAATACCATGCTGTCTTGATGATGACAGCTTTGTAGTAGAGGCTAAAGTCTGGGATGTGATGCCTCCTGCCTTGGTCTTCTTCTTCAAAATTACTTTGGCTATTCGGGGCCTTTTGTGGTTCCATATGAATTTTAGGATTGCTTGTTCTAGTTTCGAGAAGAATGCTGGTGCAATTTTGACTGGGATTGCATTGAACGTGTAGATAGCTTTGGGTAGTATTGACATTTTGACAATATTTAGTCTTCCAATCCATGAGCATAGAATGCTTTTCCATTTCTTTATATCTTCTTCAATTTCCTTCATAAGCTTTCTATAGTTTTCAGCATACAGATCTTTTACATCTTTGTTTAGATTTATTCCTAGGTATTTTATGCTTCTTGGTGCAATTGGGAATGGGATCAGTTTCTTTATTTGTCTTTCTGTTGCTTCATTGTAGGTGTATAAGAATGCAACTGATTTCTGTATATTGATTTTGTATCCTGCCACTTTGCTAAATTCATGTATCAGTTCTAGCAGACTTTTGGTGGAGTCTGTTGGATTCGCCATCTATAATATCATGTCATCTGCAAAAAGTGAAAGCTTAACTTCATCTTTGCCAATTTTGATGCCTTTGATTTCCTTTTGTTGTCTGATTGGTGATGCTAGAACTTCCAACACTATGTTAAACAACAGTGGTGAGAGTGGACATTCCTGTCGTGTTCCTGATCTCAGGGCAAAAGCTCTCAGTTTTCCCCCATTGAGGATGATGTTAGCTGTTGGCTTTTCATAAATGGCTTTTATGACCTTTAAGTATGTTCCTTCTATCCCGACTTTCTCGAGGGTTTTTATTAAGAAAGGCTGCTGAATTTTGTCTAAGGCCTTTTCTGCATCGATTGACAGGATCATATGGTTCTTATGTTTTCTTTTATTAATGTGATGTATCATGTTGACTGATTTGCGAATGTTGAACCAGCCCTGCATCCCAGGAATGAATCCCACTTGATCCTGGTGAATAATTCTTTTTACATGCTGTTGAATTTGATTTGCTAGTATCTTATTGAGAATTTTTGCATCCATACTCATCAGGGATATTGGCCTGTAGTTCTCTTTTTTTACTGGGTCTCTGTCTGGTTTAGGAATCAAAGTAATACTGGCTTCATAGAATGAGTCTGGAAGTTTTCCTTCCCTTTCTATTTTTTGGAATAGCTCGAGAAGGATAGGTATTATCTCTGCTTTAAACGTCTGGTAGAACTCCCCTGGGAAGCCATCTGGTCCTGGACTCTTATTTGTTGGGAGATTTTTGATGACTGATTCAATTTCTTCGCTGGTTATGGGTCTGTTCAAGCTTTCTATTTCCTCCTGATTGAGTTTTGGAAGCGTGTGGGTGTTTAGGAATTTGTCCATTTCTTCCAGGTTGTCCAGTTTGTTGGCATATAATTTTTCACAGTATTCCCTGATAATTGATTGTATCTCTGAGGGCTTGGTTGTAATAATTCCATTTTCATTCATGATTTTATCTATTTGGATCATCTCCCTTTTCTTTTTGAGAAGCCTGGCTAGAGGTTTATCAATTTTGTTTATTTTTTCAAAAAAAACAAATCTTGGTTTTGTTGATCTGCTCTACAGTTTTTTTAGATTCTATATTGTGTATTTCTGCTCTGACCTTTATTATTTCTCTTCTTCTGCTGGGTTTAGGCTGTCTTTGCTATTCTGCTTCTATTTCCTTTAGGTGTGCTGTTAGATTTTGTATTTCGGATTTTTCTTGTTTCTTGAGATAAGCCTGGATTGCAATGTCTTTTCCTCTCAGGAGTGCCTTCGCTGCATCCCAAAGCGTTTGGATTGTTGTATTTTCATTTTCGTTTGTTTCCATATATTTTTTAATTTCTTCTCTAACTGCCTGGTTGACCCATTCATTCTTTAGTAGGGTGTTCTTTAACCTCCATGCTTTTGGAAGTTTTCCAGTCTTTTTCCTGTGGTTGATTTCAAGCTTCATAGCATTGTGGTCTGAAAGTATGCATGATATGATCTCAATTCTTGTATACTTACGAAGGGCTGTTTTGTGACCCAGTATGCGAACTATCTTGGAGAATGTTCCATGTGCACTCCAGAAGAAAGTTTATTCTGTCGCTTTGGGATGCAGAGTTCTAAATATATCTGTCAAGTCCATCTGATCCAATGTATCATTCAGGGCCCTTGTTTCTTTATTGACCGTGTGTCTAGATGATCTATCCATTTCTGTAAGTGGAGTGTTAAAGTCCCCTGCAATTACCACATTCTTATGAATAAGGTTGCTTGTGTTTATGAGTAATTGTTTTATATATTTGGGGGCTCCCGTATTCGGCGCATAGACATTTATAATTGTTTTCTCTTCCTGATGGAAAGACCCTGTAATTATTATATAATGCCTTTCTTCATCTCTTGTTACAGCCTTTAATTTAAAGTCTAGTTTGTCTGATATAAGTATGGCTACTCCAGCTTTCTTTTGACTTCCAGTAGCATGATAAATAGTTCTCCATCACTTCACTCTCAATCTGAAAGCGTCCTCAGGTCTAAAATGAGTCTCTTGTAGACAGCAAATAGATCGGTCTTGTTTTTTATCCATTCTGATACCCTATGTCTTTTGGTTGGTGCATTTAGTCCATTTACATTCAGTGTTATTATAGAAAGATATGGGTTTAGATTCACAGTGATGTCAGTAGGTTTCATGCTTGTAGCGATATCTCTGGTACTTTGTCTCACAGGATCCCCCTTTGGATCTCTTGTAGGGCAGGTTTAGTGGTGACGAATTCCTTCAGTTTTTGTTTGTTTGGGAAGACCTTTATCTCTCCTTCTATTCTAAGTGACAGACTTGCTGGATAAAGGATTCTCGGCTGCATAATTTTTCTGTTCATCACATTGAAGATCTCCTGTCATTCCTTTCTGGCCTGCCAAGTTTCAGTAGAGAGATCGGTCATGAGTCTTATAGGTCTCCCTTTATATGTTAGAGCATGTTTATCTGTAGCTGCTTTCAGAATTTTCTCTTTACCTTGTATTTTGCCAGTTTCACTATGATATGTCGTGCAGATGATCGATTCAAGTTACGTCTGAAGGGAGTTCTCTGTGCCTCTTGGATTTCAATGCCTTTTTCCTTACCCAGATCAGGGAAGTTCTCAGCTGTGATTTCTTCAAGTACACCTTCAGCACCTTTCCCTCTCTCTTCCTCCTCTGGAATACCAATTATGCGTAGATTATTTCTCTTTAGTGCATCACTTAGTTCTCTAATTTTCCCCTTATACTACTGGATTTTTTTATCTCTCTTTTTCTCAGCTTCTTCTCTTTCCATAATTTTATATTCTAATTCACCTATTCTCTCCTCTGCCTCTTCAGTCCGAGCTGTGGTTGTCTCCATTTTATTTTGCAGCTCATTGATAGCTTTTTTAGCTCCTCCTGGCTGTTTCTTAGTCCCTTGATCTCTGTAGCAAGAGATTCTCTGCTGTCCTTTATACTGTTTTCAAGCCCAGCGATTAATTTTATGACTATTATTCTAAATTCACTTTCTGTTTTTTGTGTAAGTCGTATTTGATCAGTTTGTTAGCTGTTGTTATTTCCTGGACGTTTTTTTGAGGGGAATTCTTCCGTTTCGTCATTTTCGATAGTCTCTGGAGTGGTGTGGAACTGCGGGGCACTTCCCCTGTGCTGTCTTGAATAACTTAAGTTGGTGGGCGGGGCGCAGTCAGACCTGATGTCTGCCCCCAGCCCACCGATGGGGCCACAGTCAGACTGGTGTGTGCCTTCTCTTCCCCTCTCCTAGTGGCGGGTTTCACTGTGGGGTGGCATGGCCCATCTGGGCTACTTGCACACTGCCAGACTTGTGGTGCTGGGGATCTGGTGTATTAGCTAGGGTGGATCTGCAAGGTGCACAGGGGCGGGAGAGGCAGGCTCAGCTCACTTTTCCTTCAGAGATCCACTTCGGGAGGGGCCCTGTGGCACCAGGAGGGAGTCAGACCTGCTGGAGGGATTGATCCGCAGAAGCACAGCGTTGGGTGTTTGCCTGGTGCAAGCAAGTTCCCTGGCAGGAACTGGTTCCCTTTGGGATTTTGGCTGGGGAATGGGCGAGGGAGATGGCGGTGGCAAGCGCCTTTGTTCCCCGCCAAGCTCAGCTCTGTCATCCGGGGCTCAACAACTCTCCCGCCTCTTGTCCTCCAGCTCTCCCTTTCTCTCAGCCGAGCTGTTAGCTTATAACCTTCCATATGTCAAGTCCTGCTTGCTGTCAGAACACACTCTGTTAGCCCCTCCGCTTTTGCCAGCCAGACTCAGGGGCTCTGCTTGGCCTGTAGGCCCATCTCTGCCCCGGCTCCCTCCCACCAGTCCGTGGAGCGCGCACCGCTTCTCCACCCTTCCTGCCATCTTCCATGGGCCTCTCATCTATGCTTGGCTCCGGAGACTCCATTCTGGTAGTCTTCTGGTGGTTTTCTGGGTTATTTAGGCAGGTGTAGGTGGAATCTAAGTGATCAGCAGGACGCGCCGTGAGCCCAGCGTCCTCCTACACCACCATCTTCCCAGGATCCTCCCCGCAATTTGCTATTTCTAACAGTGTGATTAAAGTATGTAATTAAAAAAAATAGGTAAATAAAACTTTCAGTAAATCAAAAACTAAACAACAAAGTTAGCCAGATAGAAGTCTGAAGGTAGGTGTTCAGTGAAAAGCCCTTCATTTCAAAGATGAGTCTGCAAGAGAGACCTTCGGTTGAGAGCACCTTGGTTATCACTGGGTCCCAGAGAGTATTGGTCACTCTGAGCTTTTTCTCCTCACATCTAGAAGGTTCTAAATATATGTCAACTAACTTCACATTGATTCTTTGAGGGATATATAATGCCCAGGCCAGTTTCCCCTATACATTCAATGCATTTCTCACCAACCTTCACCTTACTTCAGTAACATGATGAATTTTATATAATACAAAATAAATTAGAATTTGGAATATAAACTTGCTTTAAATAAAAATCATTAAAACCAAACATAGTATCTGGTATCTATTCTCTGACTATTTCTCACCAAATAAACTTAATCCAATATGAAGCCAATGGATCATTAATCCTATCTACTTCCTGAAAAGGATATAATACTGGTTTTCTTAAAATAAGTATTGGTTAATTGCATAAAACCACCAAACTTGGGGCACCTGGCTAGCTCATTTGGTTGAGTCTTTGACTTTGCTCAGGTCATGATCTTATGGCTCCTGAGTTTGAGCCCTGCATTTGGCTCTGTGCTAACAGTTCAGAGCCTGGAGTCTGCTTCAGGTTCTGTGTCTCCCGGTCTCTCTCTCTGCCCCTCTCTCACTCATGCTTTGTCTCTTTCAAAATAAATAAACATTAAAGAAAATTAAAAAAAACAAAAACCAAAAAACACCAAACTCATTTGAGAATGTTTTGTCAGCTCACTTCCCCACTCCATCCAAAATAGTATATGTGCATATTCTGAGGGAAAAGTAAATTCAGTCATTTCTGCTATAATTTCATGTTTTAAAAACATGAATTTCTGGGGCTCCTGGATGGTTCAGTTGGTTAAGTTTGTGACTCTTCATTTCAGCTCAGGTCATGATCTCATGGTTTATGAGTTTGATCCACTGGCAGTGTGGAGCCTGCTTCAGATTCTCCTTCTCTTCCTCTCTCTCTACCCCCTGCCCTGCTCACGTGCTCTCTCTCTATCAAAATAAATACACAAACTTAAAAAAATGAAAACATGAATTTCTTCTAACATGATTGATATATTAGGTATAATTTAAGTATAACACACATTCTGTGTCTACTTATGAACACTTTTGTTTATGTGAAACACAAGTGAATTTGGAGAAGTGCACCCAGCTGAACAGAGATTTGTAGGAATACATAAAACAAACACATCACACATTTCAGACATTCACTAACCAGCTCAGTTCATTGTGTTATGAGCTGCATCCAGGCACATTTAATGTTATGACTTTTTATCTGCTTTCAGACAAAATCTGACTTCTACCAGTTTATAATAACTCACCAGCTGTACCCTTAGGTGTCCGCTTCCACAATCAAACTTCTAATATTTTGAAGGTAAGGTGTAGTATTTATTGGAACAGTATGGTGTTTCTTAACCACTTAATATATGCAAAACTGTGCTACTGAAATATATATATATATATGTGTGTGTGTGTGTGTGTGTGTGTGTATGCATTTCTCTGATGAAGTTTTTGAGTTTTGTGCCTGTAATTTTATTTTTCCCCCATAAGTTCTGTGATGACTGATGTGTGATATTGTACAACACGGAGATGTTTAAGAACACTTGCAATGAGAAAATAAAATACTCTATTTAAAAAAAATATATATCTGTATAAAAAGTTAATTTAAGAACAAAAAAAGATGTTACTTTAAATGGGTGGAATATCATTATTTTTGAGAGATGAGGCATATGGGTAGTGTTAGCAGACTGTGACGTTCAGATAATGAAAGTGATAAACCATTCCAGACAGTCTATCTGCATGTCATTCAATGTTGTGATTCAAGCAAGACAAGTGTCCATTTAGAAGGAACACTCTCTCCCCTACAGATCCTGACAAAGCCTGATGCTGTCATCCAGAAAACAAACGATTACTGAGAAACAGACAGAAGATGGGCTGACCATGGTTTAGAAGTGCACAAGGTCTGAAAATTAAGATAAATTGTTTTGAAAATAATCCTTTGCTTGAAGTTTGAGGAGCTTTGCCACTGCCACCACCATCATCCCCAAAGACACTTGTGAGAGCTAGATTTGAAAGCGTGCCAATACATATTTGTTCCCAGGAGAATAGGGTCAGTAAGCTTTTTGCACATGCCAGCCTATTGTTTTACCATTTCACATTTCTTTTCATAATAACCTTATAAGAAATCTTTTTATATGCCCTTTCTATAAGTGGAAAATGTGAGTCTCAGAGAACTGTATGTATTTGCCTGAATACATACAGTTAGTAAGTGACAGACCGAGATGCAAACCCCTTTATTTCTCCATAATTCTTAACACTTTCTATGAAATCAAGCTAAAAATCAAAGAAAAAAGTGGCTATAAGCTACCTACTTATATACTTACATGTTTATGCCTTTGTCAAGCTTCTGGTTTCTTGTCTGGCACCCCCTCAGTCTCTTATCCTTGTTTGCCATTTCTATTTCTGTCATTTCATTACATATGAATATCTTGCCATTTCCTTGTCTTTCTGCAAAATAGAGACATGTAGACAGATTTGAGAAAATAATGGTGGACTATTCATAATACTTAGTATCCACAAGAGAAGCTTGGGAAAATGTCCTTGGGAAGGTAAGTTAATTTGTCTTCCTGAGGAATTGGCAGCTGGTTCTCATGGCTTTTCTTATGCTACCCAAAAGTATGGGGCCCGATATTATGTATAATTAGGGGAAGAAAAGAAGCACCAGAGGTTAGTTTGTGACTTCTCAGTATGAGGAAAGCTGAGGTGATCTGACAGTACATCAAATTTGCATCTTGAGGATATGATAATTTTATTAGCAATGTGAGACAATCTCTCATATTTGCTACAAGTCAAAACAGCAATGAAAATTGAGCTTCTTTGCTTACCAACATTGCAGTGACCCCCTGCCCTCTGCCTTCTACTCACATTAAGCTAAAGAGATTTGATCTTCTCCTTATTACTAAAAGAAATGCAGTTTTAGAGAGAGAACTGAGGTAGCAGGGACATTCGAGGAGATAATGAATTCACTGATAAAGTCAATGGAACATCATCCAATAGTCTTAAAAGCTTTGTTTACAATTTTATATGATGAATTGGGTATATATGTTGTTTGGAAAGCTAAAAATGTTACCTGGACATTATTTTAATAAAGATGTAGAAGAGCTGCAGACCGATCTCCACAGACTTATGTTGCATTTTTATCTTAGTATTAGGCAATTTGAATAACATTCAACAAATCTTACTTTAAGAAAGAAATTACCCAGCTTATCATTAGGCAGGGCTTTAAAAAAATGTCACAAACAAATATGAAACCTCAGTTAATGTCTATAGATGAAAATAACATGCATTAATTTAATGAAATGAATGAGGGAAGAGCGTCGAATAAATTAATGTATTATGAATCTGGTCAGACTATTTTTTGAAAGTTAATTTAATTATCTAATATTTTTTTATTAACTATAGAAGTAGAAACTAATTGGGTTCATGTGGGAAATGCATGAAATTAATATACAAGTAAAGAAACACAGTCCTTTTAAATTTAATAAAATTGGGTAAGGAGACTATCTCACTGATAATAAATGACTGACCTGGTATTTGTTCATTACGTATCTCTGTTCCAGATTTTAGTCATGGGTGTCTGGCTGGGACAAACATTTGTGATTCATTTGTCAGGGAATCTTGTGTTTCAGGATGCAGACGATGATAGTGGCTCTACTCTGTGTGCAATTGTGGCTATAAAGTCTCCTGGATGAGCAAATGCACCTCTAGTGCTATTTTCATTTGACTGCCTTCAACCTGTGGTCAGAGCTGCTGGTTTAGAGCCCATTTTTGTAGCTTACTTGACATTTCAATGCCTAGTGGGCCTAAAGTACTTGTTCAATTTTAACAGCGTCACATCTTTGTATTCCTACAACACAGTCCTGGCTATTTGTGAACATCCCCATGATGTCCAAGTAGGCATACCTCTCAGTTGGCATGTAAATGTCAGGACACCTTCAAGGTACTCTGTTTTCTTTATGAACAATTTCACAGCCCCCCTCTGGAGATGAACTGAAAGCTCAGCTCTGCCTGGAGAAGTTTAGGATAGCTCGGAGGTGAAAGATGATCTGGGGCGAGGCCCCAAATCCCCAAGGACTATCCCATGTGACATTCATGAAGTTACCTCAAACTCATTAGACTGATAAAATTGTTAAGCTTAGGGGTACCTGGGTGGCTTAGTCGGTTGAGCTTCAGCTTCTTACTAGCAGGAGTCAGTGATGCACCTTGTTGCAAGAGACTGCTGCATTTAATCAAAACCTGTTTCCGTGGACCTTCCTGAACAGAGTGGTGGTTGTGGAGGGCTATTTCTTTGCTTACAGGTTGTCTCTCGCTCCTCCCTTCAATTTCCCCTCTTCTTCTCCTATTTGGCTATGCTGTGTAAGGTGCTCATTTCATGTACTAGGCCATGCATTCCTCCCACATTCTTGCTTTGAATGCTATATTTTTGCTATTTTAAAGAAATCAACTGGTGTTAAAGGCTATCTCCAGTCAGGATTCTCACTGCTGCTGCCCATTCTCAGCTCAAAGTCCTGCAGGCTCTTCTGACTCCTTGTGCCTCCATAGGTTCCTTGAAGAATCCCCTCCTTATAATTCATCATCCCATAAGTTCAGCTTCTCTTTGGCCATTCAAGCCAGGAGCTTCTTCCAACTCTCCCCTTTCTAAAATAATCACTGACACCTGTTGATGATATATTTGTTTAGTTTCTCTGTTTGCAATTCCCTCCACACTCACACCCAAGGGGCTTCTTACCTTGCCTCGATTACTAGGACAGCCTTCCCTGCTGTCTCTTCCTTCAGCCTTGCTGGGGACATTTTGGCTACTTGAGAACACAGTAAGCCCATCATCAAGGAACTTGTCCTGATGTAATATGTCCACTGGGGCGTGGAAAGGGAACACCTCAGGCCTCTGGTGTTGATCTATCTGTGATTCAAAGTCTCACTGGGGGTGGAGGTAAGGGGAGGTGAGGGTCATCTGAGCCATAGTTTTGCTAAGGCCTTCAGCCTAGAAGTCCAGCCATATTTTCTGCCTCAAGGAAACAAGATCCTGGCTATACTGCTTCTGAAAAGGAGAGGTAAATCTTGGGTCTTCAGGATCATGGCACTGGCCAGTGTTACTTTAATGCTGGGCAAGAGTGAAATCAGAAACACAGCATGTTCTTAGAGCTAGAACAAATAGGGAAGACAATACCTGCAAAAGGCAAGTTATTAAGTCGGGGGGCCATCTGAGAGCTATTAGGAAGTTTTATTTCGGTTTCTTAAATCACCTACTTAACCTTGGTGCCTGAAATTCCACATAACAACTATTCCTCTAGCCCAATGTACTATTTTCTGCAAAAAACTTTTTTTTTCAGAAAGGCAATATATATCAATTACAGTTGACCCTTGAACAGCATAATTTTGAACTGTGCAGGTCAAGTTCTACACAGACTATTTTGATAAATAACTAAAGTACTGTAAATGTGTTTTCCCTTTCTTATAATTTTCTTAATAGCATTTTCTTTCCTCTAGCTTACTTTGTTGTTAGAATACAGTGTATAATGCATATAACATACAAAATATGTGTTAATCAACTTTGTTATCAATAAGGCCTCTGGTCAGCTGTAGGTTATTAGTAGTTAAGTTTTTGGGGAGTCAGAAGTTATGCATGGATTTTCAACGGCAGCAGGGGATTGGTACCCCTAACACTCATGTTGTTTAAAGATGAACTGTCTATATCATTAATTATTCATCATCTGTTCCTCCTTTCTTCTTTCTCTCCTTTATCCCTTCCTTCCCTCCCTTCCTTCTTTCTTTTCTTCTTTTGCATCTAGCTTTTTTTTTTCCCACTTACCATAATGGTTACATGGCTCATCCACATAGTAGCATGTATCAATATTTCATTCTTTTGCTATGGCAAAGTAATATTCCATCATATGTTTATACCATGTTTTGCTTATCTACTCATCAGTTGATGAACATCAGGGCTGTTTCCACTCTTTGCTATTATAATTAATGCTGTCATAAAGATTCATGTACAGGTTTCTGTGTAGACATTATGTTTTCATTTATTTTGAGTATATACCTGGAAGTGTAATTGATGGGTCCTATGGCAACTTTGTTTTTAACATTTTAAGGAACTATCAACCTGTTTTCTAATGTGGCCACACCATTTTACAATCCTACTAGCAGTGTATAAGCATTTCAACCTCTTCACATAGTCACCGATACTTTATTTATTTATTTATTTATTTATTTATTTATTTATTTGTTGTCTTCTTGATTATAGCCATCCTAGTGGATGTTTTATCTTCTATATTGGCTATTAATCACCGCTATGGTCCTAGAATCTAAATCTTCATTTTTCTTCTGTTTTCTGATACACTCAAGTTTCCTCTTAAAGAAGTTATATTCCAAGTCCTCTTGATGGATTTACAGAGACTCTCATATAAAGGGAAACTTAATAATAATACCAAGCATTTGCTGAACACTCATCATGGGCCTGGCCGTCCTCTAAACATGTATTATATCTTTACATCTTTACAACTACTCTGTCCTGTCCATCCTGACAGGAAAAATGTGACCATAGCGATCTACTGTTTTGAAAAGTTACTGAACAAAGCATAACTATTTTAAAAGCTATTTGCAAACCTATGTCTTCACCTGTCTTGGTTTTCCCAAATATGTTGTTTCATTTCTCCCATGAATGTCCTTCAAATATTTCCTATTACAGAGGAAATTATATTTTTCAGAAGCCTTTAGCACACTGTAAGAGCACCTGACAAGTTCATTAAGCTCACAGAACCCCACCGGAAGAGCAAAGGAGAAAGCAGGATGCTTTAATGCACCACTCAAGCTATCTGCAAGTCGGTTCACTCCATGTGCCTCTAATCAATGGGTTTCTAAATAAAGTGGGGGGAGGGGGCGTTACTGAGGAACAAGAGATAGAGTTTGATTGATAAAGTAGTTTGAGGGTTGTGCCACCCAAGGTAGAAAAAAAAAAAACAAAACTCATGAACTGAGGGTGAAGGAGTCACTTGCCCCATTAATGCGAACAGATTATTTTCACTCCTGAAGGTTGCACACAGGGAATAATCATCCAGAAAGAGTTTCTCATTTTATACTTTTCTTCTATAAATGCTCAAAAGCCAATATGTACAGAACTATTAAGCAAAATGCCACAATGGGGTTCATAGTTTGTAATTTTCAAAAACAACAACCAAAGGCTGCTGTACCTCATAAATTATGCAGTAAGAGGTTTTGAGTAAGATGGAAAAACAGGAGTAAAACCTACACTCCCAGCAGGCAAAATATTGCTTGACATTTTTAATAATAATGAAACATAAGGCCACAGTGGGGCCAAGCTAAAATGCATTTGCATGTCAAAGAATAGGTTCTATTTAATTTGTTTAGCCTTCTTTCTTAGCTATTCTCTTTCCTTTGGAATAACTTCAAGGTTATGAAGAATATAATAAATGTCTAAGTAGTTGAAAGGAGGTATGAACACAGATGAAAACAGCTGATTTTCTAACCAGATGCTGGAAGGTGAGAAATCTGCATGCAAGAAGTGACTTCTCTCCTTTGCTTCTTGAATGCAGTTATGTTTCATTTTTAGAAGACAAAAAAAAAAAAAAAAAGGAAACCAAAGTATTGGCCAGCTCGTGCTTATGTGATACATATATATATATATATATTCCTGACCGTGCATACATTTAAGGATGCTGTTTCTTGTCCTGAGGAGACTTACCTAATTGTCACATTTTTGGCCTTTCCTCAGGAGAAATGCTATGGTAACAATACCCTAAAGTTTGACACCAAATGTTTTATCTCCCCCCCCCCCCACATTGTTCTTCCTTTTCCTCATTAGGAGAGAGAAGTTGGAGCCCTGATTTATAGTGAAATTGGGTTTTGCAGGTTCTGATTGAGTAATGAGAGAACACATTATATAAACTTTGGTTAGTCTGAAAAGCTGTAAAGATATTGGAGAACAAAACAAAGGAAAAAAATATTATAATTACAAAAAGTCATTCCTTTCTATTTTATGATTGGTTTTTATTTCTCATGAAGTAAATTGAAAAGTTTTTTTTAATGTCTGATACATCAATCTATAGATTTTTCCTCTTTTTAATTAATGCTGTGAATCTTCCTTAATTGAGAAAAGACTTTGAAAGAAACTAATTTATGTTTCAAATATCATTTTAAGTCACCAGGAGAGCATCTTGTGGGCCTGTGGCTAAATGATTCAGTTGGTTGTCACAATATGTGGATGAGAAAGAACTGAGTTTTTCAAGAGCTTACACTTTACACAAAAATATTTTCCAAGATTTGGATTTTGTTGAACTGACCTTTAATGCACAGAAGAGATGTTTGAATACCATTTGGAGACATGTGGGGTCTGAGCTCTGTATTTGTCTGGATCTGTTCACTTTGCTATGGCCCCTGCTAAGGTGCTGAGGTGAGAACTATTTCTCCAGGGCAAGGCAGACTGTGCCCAAGTGCCTGACATTTACTAGGAACTCAAATATTTGAAAGAGGATATGTGTTATAGCACAAGTAAATGGATGACATTAAATTATAGTCACACCTGTGTGATTTTTTTTTGAACAACAGTATTTATTTGCATGTTATGATGGCATTGGTGGAGAATTACATAGTTGGATACTCAAAGTTAGTGAACTATAGGGTATTGGACCACAGCTCATTTATAGAATTTGAGTTGGCCCATGAATAAATTAATCTAACATGGTAGCCTAGGTATCGCTTGTTTTGTTGCAAACTTAGGTGGAATCATTCTTAATTTCCCAGTGCTATCCTTTTTCTTACCCTCATGGACCTCCACTATTGTGTTTTTCCCCTCCTAGTGATTCCCATATAGCTGGGGTTCCGATGCTTACTCTTTCTCCATTTTATTGTGTTATTTTGATAGACCTCCTCATCTCTCCTCACTGAAGTTGTTCATTTATAAGAGGAGATATACAGACACCTACTTCTTAGTGTTATGAAGTTTTAATACAGTAGCATATGTCTTCTACTGGGTACATAGAAACTTGTAGCAAAAATAAGTTACCTTTGCAGCAGCAGAAACACAAGCACCAGTGTCAGCGGGGAGTGGTGATATACTGAAAGGGAAATGCCTTGACTGAGTATAATTATATACCTATTACAAAATATTTTGGTGAGGGAAACCATAAACTTCAGCACAACCTCACATTGTTGGTTGTTTCTTCTATATCAATGTTGTAGTAGAATATTATTCCATAAGAAAGTAATATATTTTGACATGATCATGTCAAACCTTTCTTGACAAAATGTAAATCTCTTAATATAAAGAGATTGGAAAATATTACTAAATATCTGTTACCCATGCTCCATTATGAAGATCTCCCAGACTATAAGATGCACTCATTTTTTTTTTCAGTTGTGCTTTGATTATTTATACCTGGGGGAGGGGAATAAGCTTTTTCAAAAAGTCTATTAGGATAAAGTTAGTGTCTGTATCAGAATTGGTCACCAAAGCCAATTTTTAAAAATATTTTAAAGCTAAGTTATTAATATTTTTAAAGTATGGAAAGAACTGTTAGAAAAGTAATTTATAATTCATTTTGAGTTCTGAAATGGGGAAAAGGGGATCGCATGTG
The DNA here is from genome assembly GCF_018350155.1 of Leopardus geoffroyi. Taxonomy (NCBI): domain Eukaryota; kingdom Metazoa; phylum Chordata; class Mammalia; order Carnivora; family Felidae; genus Leopardus; species Leopardus geoffroyi. Next base: position 66,362,768 of record NC_059334.1, read on the forward strand.
TCTCAAATATCTGCCTGATAACATGATCAGTTTTGTAGTTTTCTCTGTTGCTTTTTAATCCACCAAAAATAATTTTATAATGCAACAATTTTAGACAGCTTCTTTGTTGCATTTTTTTGCTTTCTACTTCTTTAGGCTACAATGCCTCACTCTTTAGTACCAAGATTTCACTTGCTGAACTCTATAGGAAAGCGCTATTAACAAAGCGTCCCCAAAACAGCAGTCTCTGCCTATGAAGTTCACTGATAACTGCTTGCAGATTCACAGCTCTATCTGGTCACTTGACCTATCCCTATCCAGTGTTGTATTCTGTTCTTGAGAAAATACTCTCTTTCTTCATCTACCTTAATTTCATGTTCAATTTTAAATAATTCAAGAGGGGCGCCTGGGTGGCGCAGTCGGTTAAGCGTCCGACTTCAGCCAGGTCACGATCTCGCGGTCCGTGAGTTTGAGCCCCGCGTCAGGCTCTGGGCTGATGGCTCAGAGCCTGGAGCCTGTTTCCGATTCTGTGTCTCCCTCTCTCTCTGCCCCTCCCCCGTTCATGCTCTGTCTCTCTCTGTCCCAAAAATAAATAAACGTTGAAAAAAAAAAATTAAAAAAAAAAATAATAATTCAAGAATTTGGGGCTGTCACAGTCAATGGAATTTAAAGTGTACAATGTAATGATTTGGTAAACGAATACATTATGAAAGGATTCCCATTATCAAGTTAATTGATATATCTATCACCCTATATATTTTTGTTTGTTTGTTTGTTTGTTTGCTTGTGTGTTTCTTGGCTTGTTTTTAGTTTCATTTTTTTTTTATTTTTTGGTGAAATACTTCTACTTTCTTAGCAAATTTCAATTATACAATACAGTATTATCAGCTCGGGTCACGATGTTATCCATTAGGCCCCCAAACTTTATTCATCTTACAAGAGTAAGTCTGTCTATTTTACCAGCTTCCCCTCCTTTCCCCCACCCCCTAGCTCCTGGCAACCATCCTACTCTGTTTCTATGAGTTTATTTTTTTTTCCATTTTTGAAAAGATTTCATACATATGAATGATACCATGCAATATTTTCTTTACCTGTCTGGCTTATTTCACTTAGCATAATGTACTGTAGGTTCATCTATCTTATTGCAAATGGAAGATTTTCCCTCTTTTATAAGGCTGAATAATATTCAATTGTGTATATATACCTCTCATTTTCTTTATCCATTCATCTGTTGATGAATGCTTCCATTGTTTTTATACCTTGGCTATTGTGAATAATGCTGTGTTAAACATGGTAGTGAAGATATCTCTTTGAGATAGTGATTGTGTTTCTTTTGGATATACAACTAGAAGTGGGAATGTTGGATCGTATACTACCTATATTTTTAATTTTTCAGAGAATCTCCATACTGTTTTCCATTCTTGCCAACAGCGAACATGGGCTCACCTTTCTCCACGTTCTCATCAAGATCTGTTATCTGTTGTCTTTTTAGTAATAGATACCCTAATAGGTGTGAGGTGGTTTGTCAGTGTGGTTTTGATTTTCATTTCCCTGATGATTAGTATTTTAAGCACATTTTCTTTTTTCTTTTCTTTTCATTTCTTTCTTCCTTCCTTCCTTCCTTCCTTCCTTCCTTCCTTTCTTTTTTTTTTTTTGTTTATTGTTTTGAGAGAGAGAGAGAGAGAGAGACAGAAAGAACATGGGAGAGCATGAGTGGACGAGGGACAGAGAGAGAGAGGGAGAGAGAGGATCCCAAGCCAGCCCTGCACTGTCAGCACAGAGCCCATCACCAAGCTTGATCCCACAACCCTGGGATCATGACTTGAGCTGAAATCAAGAGTCAGACACTTAACCGAATGAGACACCCAGGTACCCCTTGAACACATTTTCACGTATCTTTTGGCTATTTTTATGTCCTCTTTGAAAAAATGTTAATTCAGTTTCTTTGACCTTTTTCTACTTGGGTTATTTAATTTTTGCTATTGCGTTGTATGAATTCCTTGTGTATTTTAGATATTAAAACCTTATCAGATATGTAGCCTGCAAATATTTTCTCCTATTCTCCTTTTATTTTGTTGATGGTTTCCTTTACTATGAAGAAAGTTTTTGGTTCGATGTAGCTCTATTTATTTACTCTTGCTTGTGTAATCTTTTCTTTTGGTGTCATAGGCAAAAAAATCTTTGCGAACATTAATTTCAAGGAGCTACCCCTATGTTTTCTTCTAGTTTTATAGTTTCAGGTACTATATTGAAGACTTCAATCCATTTTGAGCTGATTTTTTTTATGGTATAATGGAGGTTAATTTTAATTCTTATGTATGTGGGTATCAGTTTTCCCTGTAACATTTGTCAAAAAAAAAAAAAAAAAAAAAAAAAAAAAACCACTATCCTTTCTCCATTGTGCAGTCTTGGCTCCTTTTTCAAAAAATAATTGATTATATATATGCATGGGTTTATTTCTGGGATCTCAATTCTTCTTTATTGGTCAGTGTGTCTGTTTTTTGTTTTTTTGTTTTTCCTCATTGGTCACTGTGTCTGTTATGAACACAGTTCATATTAGTTCATATAAGTTTTCATTATTATAAACTTATACTTTAAAGGCAGGAATTGTTATGCCTCCAGTTTTGTTCTTCTCAAAATTGCATTACTTATTCAAGCTTTTTTTCTGCTGCACAAATTTTAGGATTGTTTCTTCTATTTCTGTAAAAATATCATAGGAATTTTGATAGTGATTGCATTGAATCTATATATCACTTTAGGTAGTAGGAACATTTTAACAATGTTAATTATTTCAGTTTCTTAATATGGAATATCTTTCTATTTACGTGTCTTTTATTTTTTTTTCATTAATGTTTTATACATTTCAGTGATTAGAACTTTCACCTCCTTGGCTAAGTTTATTCCTAGGTATTTTATTATTTTTGTTGCTTTATAAATGGGATTGTTTTCTTAATTTCTATTTCTGATAGTTCATTGTTAATGGATACAAATACAACTTATTTTTGTAATTAATTTTGTTCCCTACAACTTTTGTTTTAGTTTTTTTAATGTTATTTTTTAAGAGATGGAGAGACAGAGTGTGAGTGGGGAAGGGGCAGAGAGAGAGAGGGAGAATCAGAATCCGAAGCAGGCTCCAGGCCCTGAGATGTCAGCACAGAGCCCAATGAGAGGCTCAAACCTACCAGCCGTGAGATCATGACCTGAGCCGAAGTCTGACACTTAAACTGACTGAGCCACCCAGGTGGCTGTTCCCTACAACTTTACTACCCCTGTTCCCTACAACTTTACTAAGTTTTTTGTTAGTTCAAACAGTATCTTGGAAAAGTTTTTTGTGTTTTTTTTTATATAAAATATTATGTTTTCTGTACACAGAGGTAATTTTACTTCTACCTTTGTGAATTAGAGGCTTTTTATTTTTTTCTTGTCTACTTTCTGCCTAGGATTGCTAGTACTCTGTTGAATAAAAGTGGTGAGAGTAGGTATCCTTGTCTTATTCCTGATCTTAGAAGAAATGTTTTTAGCTTATCATTGTAATATTAGTATAATTAGTATAATATTAGCTGTGTGTTTTCATAAATGTCCTTTATTATGTTGAGGTTATACAGTGAGCTTAAGTGTGTAGCCATGAGGATTGTTCCTGCACCCATTTAAAAACTATTTCTTTGTTTGCCATAATCCTGTGGAACTCATAATTATAGGTCCCATTAGTTATCATAGATAAGTGATTTGGGGGCTCATCCATTGGGTAACAGCTGTAAACATTGGGCCATTCCTTCCAGGGAAATGCTGTCAACTTTATTTTATTGTTGAAGTAAGCTAGAGAAAGAAGTTGGGGGTACTGACCACCAGCTCTTTTGGGTTCCAGAGAGGATCATAATTAGTGCAGAGATACATGCTAATTAGATGTTAGACCCTGAGGCAGTTTGTAAAGCACATAGTCAATCTCCTTTCAGGAAAAGAATGGAGATTCTTTTTCCCCCCTGCTTCCTTGACACTAAGCCCTGGGAGGAATTAGCCATAGTGAATATGCCCTGTTAACAGTGCTACTCCCCTTGCTATAGTCTAATGAATGCAAGCTCCATTGGCTATTAGAGGTAGATAATATAGTGGTCTCATCCCATGGGTGGTCACCTTAAAAGTTGGGGTGGCACAAGTGTGAGCCATATCCTTTGCTCCTCAGCAAGGTGCTGGAAGTTGGGTGTTCCTTCCTGGCTGTATGGTGCTATGCCAAGGGTGGCGCTTATGGTGAGAGTGTGTCTCAGCCTCAGCTACTTGTTTCTATTTGGGCATTATCTCAGTCTTTTTTGTGTAAGACTCACTCAACCTACTTCTGGATTTCTCTCAGAGAGAATAACTTCATGTGTAGGTGCATATTTGGCATTTTAGTGGGAGGAGGGAAATTCAGGTGTCTTGTAAGTCACCATCTTGATCTGAAGTCTCAGTGGTTCCCAACATATCTATTTATTAGTTGAAAGCAGAGTCAGAATTCTAAGAATGAACACTTTCTTAGGACACTTGCAACTTCTTTATGCATGAGCCAGCCAGGAGCCATTTTTTTTTTTTTTTTACGCATATAATGGTTTTTATTTATTTATTTTTTTAATATGAAATTTATTGTCAAATTGGTTTCCATACAACACCCAGTGCTCATCCCAACAGATGCCCTCCTCAATGCCCATCACCCACTTGCCCCTCCCCCCAGCCCCCATCAATCCTCAGTTTATTCTCAGTTTTTAAGAGTCTCTTATGGTTTGCCTCCTTCCCTCTCTGTAACTTTTTTTTCCCCTTCCCCTCCTCCATGGTCTTCTATTAAGTTTCTCAGGATCTACATAGGAGTGAAAACATATGGTATCTGTCTTTCTCTGTATGACTTATTTCACTTAGCATAACACTCTCCAGTTCCATCTGTGTTGCTACAAAAGGCCATATTTCATTCTTTCTCATTGCCAAGTAGTATTCCATTGTGTATATAAACCACAATTTCTTTATCCATTCATCAGTTGATGGACATTTAGGCTCTTTCCATCATTTGGCTATTGTTGAGAGTGCTGCTATAAACATTGGGGTACAAGTGCCCCTATGCATCAGCACTCCTGTATCCCTTGGGTAAATTCCTAGCAGTGCTATTGCTGGGTCATAGGGTAGATCTATTTTTAAGTTTTTGAGGAACCTCCACACTGTTTTCCAGAGCAGCTGCAGCCTGATTCTTTTCTTTTTTCAACGTTTATTTATTTTTGGGACAGAGACAGACAGAGCATGAACGGGGGAGGGGCAGAGAGAGAGGGAGACACAGAATCGGAAACAGGCTCCAGGCTCTGAGCCATCAGCCCAGAGCCTGATGCGGGGCTCGAACTCACGGACAGCGAGATTGTGACCTGGCTGAAGTCGGACGCTTAACCGACTGCGCCACCCAGGCGCCCCCTGATTCATTTTTTAATACGTGTGGATGTGTATAATGTTTTTCCTGTTAAGTTTAAAAGTTTGTTTATTTATTTATTTATTTATTTATTTATTTATTTATTTATTGAGAGAGAGAGAGAGAGAGAGAGAGAGAGAGAATATATCCCAAGCAGGCTCCACAGGGCTTGAACCCATGAACCCTGAGATCATGACCTGAGCTGAAATTAGGAGTTGGGTGCTTAACCAGCTGAGTCACCCAGGTGCCCCTCCTGTTAATTTTATGCCATATGGAGATAGAGTGACCAATAATATCCCCCTCAGGTACCTTTTCTTGTGCAACTTTCTAGTTAGGAGTGGAAGGGGACTGTCACAGGGGGAATAAATACATAAAGTATTTTCTACAATAAAGAAGTAGACAACTAAGGAAATTTCAGATCAAGGAAAATGCTCTGTAGAAAATAAAATCATGACCATGTGAGAGAGGCTTACCATGGATGCAATTTTGTATTGAATGATCAGAGAAATCTCTGAAAAGTTTACAAACATATTTGTCCTATCTTGTGTCCTATCTTGTAAATAATGCCTCAGCTCCCTAATATTCCCAAAGCATCTGCACCATCACCAGCGGTAACAATCAGGCAAGACTCAGGAAAATATTAATGATACCATTTTTGCCTATAACTTGTTAAGGAAATGATTGAAACTTCTCTGTTTTATATCAAAATATTCTTGTGAGAGAGTAGTCATAAAATCATGAAATTATATTACACAGAGAAAAAATCTTGGGAAACTCGTGTGCTTTAGAAGACCTAATGAAGAAAGGCAGTGACTCTGTCCATGAAAAGGGGGAAAAATGACTAAGGGAAAATAAGTGAAGAAAAATGGGAATCTCCAGCAAAAGTTTCCCTTCAAATCTGAATATATTGGAGAGGTTCTTGAACAGCCTATGTCTCTGAAGGAGAGCAAGCAGCTAAGCACTGTATTGTTTGGGTGTGTGGGATGGAAACAATAAAGATACTGAAGGCATAGCAATCTGAGGTGCAGCCAGCACCAAAGAGAAAAGGAGCATGCTTTGAGGTATGGCTGCAGGGTTATTCTGTTGGCCCACATTTCTTAGTACCATGTTAGACTTTATGGAAAATAAAAAGGTCTCAAGTTCATAAAAAAACAAAGGAATAAAGCATCGATTTTTGTGTGTTTGGTTAATCAATTTTACTGACTTACCATCATAGGAAAAACTCAGAATCTATAATTAGTCTTTGAAATGATTTGGTATTTGTTTTATTAAAAATTTTAAGTTAACTATACCTATTGCAATGGTAAACACACTTCATATATCTGTTATAGGGAAATTCATCAATCAGAAATATTGCCATATAACTAATTTCCTTGGGGGTTCAACAAGGATGCCAACAAGGATACAGAAACTACACTTGGCTCTACAAAATACTGTGTCTATGAAAGCAGTGGCTATATCCCATACTTCTTTTTACACTAGATGTTATTTCAAGTAGCAGGTAGAGAGACATTTACAGAAGAGTTCTTTTACTCAAAAGATTCAGAACAGTAGGCCATATACTTCATGAAGACAGGGACGATGTCTACATTTTTTTTTCCTCCTATGTCTATAAGACTTGGCACATAATAAGTAATTAATACACACTTGTTGAGTGAATGAATGTATCAAGGAATAAATGAATTGAAATAGGTATTGTTAACCAGTGGAAGAAAAGCCCGATAAAACTGTGGTAGCTGAAGAGTTTGACCTGTGGGAGATTGTTAGATATATTATGTGTGCCCTTGAGAGGTTAATCTAGGAATAGTGGTTAAGTTTTAGGCAAAGTTCAACCTAAGGGAGAATGTGCTATTGTAATTGCTGGTTTAGTGCAGCTTCTGCTAATATATAACCTTTCTGAATATGTGTCCATGTGTACTAGTTAACTCTCCAGCAGATTTTTTTGTCCAAAAGTAGTGTTTTAATAAATGTTTGCATAAATTCATATGTAAATCATTATTAGAACTGCTCAACTGTATGGAAATAGTTATCTTCTTGTCATTGTAGTTGTTCTAGAATTGCCCAAATGATTATGTAGCAAGAATGAAAGCATAAATAGAGGCTGGATTATATAACATGCAATATCTGTCTGTCTAAACTAACCTTGATCCTTTAGCACTACCTTAAATTAGAACATGTGGTTTTTTTGCACATGAACTACTTCTTTATCAAATTGTTAAAGAAATCTACCTTTGAAGAATTTATCCAAGGAGGTATGATTTCTTGATCTATGGTGAAGAGAGAGAGCTAAGTACTCTGTTGCAGCCAAGTGGAGGAGGGAGTCATTGTTACACTGGAACTGAATCTCAGTCTTCTCCTTTATTCTTTCTAGATCACCTTCATCTTGACAGCAGTCTCATCACCTTGATTTCTAGATTCAGGTTTCTCAGGCCAATAATAGAATCCTCACTTGGGAGCATAACTTAATAAAAGGTTTTCCCTAAATGAGGTAATGTTGTGAGGCTTCTGCAGGAAATTCACCATGGGAGCAGGGCCATAATCAATAGAATTCATATTATTAAAAGTTCCATAAATGTTGATCTTAAGGATCATCTGGAAGCTAAGTGTTGCCCTGAGGTTCATACAGTATGTGTATATGGGAGCTATCATTTTGGACAAATCAGCAAGGCTGAAAGAGAGCTATAATGGTTGTGTCCTTGGTGTATGTCATCCTTTCAGGAGGGCTTTTTATTTGTGTGACGAAGTCACATTAATTGGATTTTTTCCTAGGTGGAAATATTTTAAAATTGGAAGACATCCCTACAGCAAGGTCTCCCTTTCTAGTCAGAAGAGATTCTCTGATTTAGAACAATCCCTGCTGATGATCCTTGATCTGCCTGGTCATGATTGTGTATCACTTGGACAATTGTAGGTAGCTGACTTTTCTCTTGAACTCCTGAATACACACATAAACAGGCACAAATGCAATATCAACTATTACCTTTTATTCTTAACCTAAATTTTTCTTGGATTTTGGAATACACTAAAGATAAAACTTTACACAATGCAATGAGTACAGAATAATAGATCAGTAAAGAATAAAAATAGTTAAGACATCAAAGTAGATTCTCTAAATAACACAGGTGCAATGGAACCTTCCAAGAAAGACTCTCATGAAACACTATGCTAAATATTATAAATAATATTACAGTTTTCTCTTTACAGGATGAGTCAGAGAAGTAATAACTGGTCAGTTTTATATATCTCTTTATTTTATGCAATAGTCATCACATTAAAGGTGTATTCTTCAGGTATTACATTATTTCCATACCACATAATAGTCAAGTGACATTCCAGGGTTAGTTATTCAGTGAGCTCTTGATTGAAACAAGAGTAGTGATTTTTAAGCTCTTTGGGTTCTAAAGCCACAGTGGATATATCCATTTTGGTAAAAATTCACTAGTTGCTTCTAAGAATTTTCAGATCCTTTCATTTTATCCTTTGACTCCTTGCTAAGGACCCTCTTTTACCTGAGTCATTTCCAAGTTCAGTGGTTGAGGGTAGTTGTTTCTTGGTCCAACCAATGCAATATTAAGAGTTTAGTGTAGAAAAAAATAATTTAAAAAATGGAGTCAGAGAGGATTGGATTCAGATATATTGTGTATGTGTGTGGAGGCTATTTGCAAAATGACATGTGAATGGCATCCTGGAAACATCTGTCAAGCTTATGCTCTTGTTCCAGAAGTTTTGGAAAGTAACTGTAGAATGAGAAATGAAGCATCCTTTTGCTGATATCTTGGGGTCAGCTTTCCTGCATGCAGCTCTGTGGGCCAGCTCTGGCCTTTGACGAAGCTTTCATCAAAGGCAAAGAGAAGGACAGCACATTAATTTTTCATAAAGCCAATTTTAGGGATCCTCTATATTATGAAAGAATGTTCTTCCCGTGTTTGGTCGATGGTTTCTCCAATGGCAACCCCTAGTGAAATGTAAACATCTACTATAATCAAGGATAGATTTATTTTATCACATTACTTGTTTTAAATTCCAAGTTGTATAACATGAGAGATGTGTTATTTAGAATCTATGATTTTCAGTTTTATTATCTGTAAAATGAGGATGATAATAGTAGTATAGTTGACCCTTGAACAATATGGGTTTGGACTGCACGGGTCCATTTAAACCCATTTTTTTGAAAATGTTTATTTTATGTTTTTAATGTTTTTATTTATTTTTGAAGGAAAGAGAGAGACAGAGCATGAGCAGGGGAGGAGCAGAGAGAGAGGGAGACACAGAATTCAAAGCAGGTTCCAGGCTCTAAGCTGTCAGCACAGAGCCTGATGCGGGGCTCGAACTCACAGACTGTGAGATCATGACCTGAGCCGAAGCCAGATGCTCAACTGACTGAGTCACCCAGGTGCCCCGAAAATGTTTATTTATTTTTGAGAGAGAAAAAGAGAGGCAAATAGAGAATCCCAAGCAGGTTCTCCGCTGTCAGCACAGAGTCTGACGAGGGGCTTGAACTCACCAACAGTGAGATCATGACCTGAGCCAAAATCAAAAATCAGATGCTTAACCAGCTGGGCCACTCAGGTGCCCCGGATTGTTTTTTCTGCAAAAAGCCTTATTGTTTCCATGTGGTCTATGGCCTGAAAGACAGCTTCATGGTGATTTAAAAGCTGCCTAATGGCTACAGGCATAGGTTCAGGCAGAAGCTCTGACACCTGGGGGATGCCAGAGGGGCCCCTTAAGGGCTGCTGGGCTTTGAGGATTCCTAGGCAAGCTTGATAGTGAGCCTTTTGAAGATATACTCGCCAAGCCTAGGCTGGGGGGTCAGCAAGACTGCAGAGATGTCAAGTGGTCCTAATCTTCTTGATTAGTTTCTCCTCCTCATCTAGGGAATGGTTCTCCGGGAAGTCACAGGGATGGGCGTCTGTAACAGTGAAACCCAGGCCATACAGACCCAAAAGGGCCTGATTTAGGTTCTTTCCCATTACTATGGCAGCTTCTATGGAGTCCAGGGTTTTAGTCCACTCATTTTGGGACACCTTCTGCACATCCTAGAAGAGGGCATGGCTATCAGGATGATTTTGCATCTTTAAGAGACTCTGGCACCCTTGCACTTCTCCCACCTCCAGAAAGATGTGACCCAGATCTCTGGACCCAATTGTTGCAGTAGAAATAAAATCCCAGAGAAAGGTAGGTGCAGGAAGTGTGAAGATGCATGTTGACTAGGGAGTTGACAGAAAATCCACCTCAGTGGAATAATTCTGAGGAATCTGGGAGGTCACAATTGATCAGCAATAGCAGCTAACCTCAAATAATGGTGCTTGCTGGTCCAGGAAGCAGAGGATGGCTGATATTATGGTTCCCAAGATTGCGACTGGAAAAGAGGTTGTAGGGAGGTTGGAGGATAGAAGAAGGGGCATCCCTGCGGTCTGTTAGTTCTAAACACTGTTGAAGCAAGAGAAAGATCACCAGGCCACTGGGTGCATTGCATATAGGCTGAGTTTTTACAGTACAGTGCCATAAATGTATTTTCTTTTCCTTTGATTTTCTTAGTAGTATTTTCTTTTATCTAGCTTATTCCATTATAAGAATACAGTATATAATGCATATAAAACATAAAAAATATGTGTTGATTGACTTTAATGTTACTGCTAAGGCTTCTGGTCAATCGTAGCCTATTAGTAGTTAAGTTTCTGGGGAGTCAAAAGTTACACACAGATTTTCGACTGCATGAGAGGTCAGAATCTCTAATCCCCTCCAACATTGTTCAACTGTACCTTCTTAGGATTACTACATGGATTTTGTGGCACCATAACATGATTAGAATTTGGAAAAGGTCTTACTCTGTTCCTGGCTAACAATAAGGACTCAGAAATTGTAATTATTTCTATTAGCCTCCCCAGGATCTTTCTAGCACATGTGATTTCCTAGAATTTGAAAGGATTTAATTTTCTTCTCAAATAGCTCTTACTTTGTGTATCACTCTGATAATGTCCCATTTCTTGATTACCAAGAAGGGCTGGTTGGTTTGACCAGGGTATGGTTGGGGAGACTTAAGGACACTGGTTTGGTGTTAGAAGGCTGGAGTTACCATCCTAGCCTCATGATTTTCAAGCTCTATGTCTTGAGTATCAGTTAACTTCTCTAAGCCTTAGATGCTTTCTGTAAAGTCCATAACCAGACCTACCTCAGTAGGCTTTCAAAATGACTAAATGAGGTGCCCCCCAAACGTTCCTAGTGTGTTTCCCATCACATGGTAGGTATTCATTACATGTTAGCCTGAATCAGGGGACAGAAGGAAACAGAAGGAATTCCCCATATGTCATGTTTTCTATTTGATAATGGGGACACCTCTTTGAATAGTTAATAACTTTCCCTTTAAAACTTAAGGTATTTGTTATTTACTACCAATATTGGTAATTTACTACCAATGTTAGTTATCTTAAGGTCTCGATTTTCTCTATAATTACATGTGAAACTAGAGTTAAACCCTGAGGGAGAGAGTGGTGAGGATGTCAAGACCCTTCAAATACCACAGTCCCCTATGCAAGGGAAGAACATCTTTCCTTGGTGCAGAGGAGAGGTCTGGTCTTCTAGTGGAGTTTCTGGAATTTATGAGTTGTTGTCTGATTACTCTGGTGAGTTGGGCTGTCTTATTTGTGAGGCTACAGATTCTAAATGAGAACTCCTACAAATAGTCGACACCCACATTTCCCAAGAATGGAACATACATCCCAAGAAATTACAAAATGGACCCATTCCCTGTGGCACTACATGATGTCACCCTCAGGAGAGTCAGAAGTTCCAAGCTCCAGTATTAACTCAATCAGGGGCTCAGGTTTGGACTGTGTGCAAACCAGTGATCCCCACTTGATTGTTTTGTTGTTGTTGTTGTTGTTGTTGTTCTTAAAGGGTAAGGCTAGGTGTACCTGGCTGGCTCAGTCAATACAGCATGTGACTCTTGATCTTGGGGTTTTGAGTTCAAGCCCCACATTGGGTATAGAGGTTACTTAAAAATAAAATCTTATAGAATGATGCCCTAAGTCTTTCTTCAACTTTGATGTCTTTGTCTTTATGAATATACATTCATCTACTTTTTCCCCCATAAAATCACCAGATAATGCTTTAAATTTTACTGGTGTGATGTCTACATCACTGCCATACCAGCACAGGCAAGTTTAAAAGACCCATTTGATTTGTTTCTCCATGAACATCCAGTAATTATTCTCTAAGTCTTATCTTTTCTAACCCAAGCCTGCTGTCTGCAGGAGGAAAAATAATAATTAAATATAAGGAGGAAAGATGAAACTACTGTGAAATTTTAATTATGTTTGTCTGAGGGATTACCTATCATTTTATATTCTTGCTTTTATGCCTTCTGATTTATTATTTTTCTACAATAAACTGATACTTGTTTTATGAGTTAAAGGTCAAAATGAATAAAAATTGTTAGTGTTCTAGCATCATTTTTCTTATTGGTCTCACTGCTGTTTTCTTACAGGTAGCATTTTTTTTTTATCATTAATGTTTTATCTTATTTACTTCCATATGATATTAGTCATCTTCAGTTAGATTGTAAGCTCCTTTAAGACAGGACCACTGCTAGAAAAAAAAAAATATCCATGACATATTCATTGCTCACACATAGTTTTTTTTTTTCATTTCTTTGTAAATGAAAGAGAATGTAATTTAAACTTTTAAAGTAAAATCTTTTTAGATTTTTGAGCTACTTTTAACTTAGAAATTTCTCTCTGCCTTAATTCTGTTCCACCTTTTTATTCATGTTTTCATGATTCCCAATTTTTTAGCAGTTTCTCAAATATTGAAGATTCTCTGTTCATCCCAGACAAAATGTAAATAAAGGTCAATGGACAGGGATAAATGAGCAGTGAAATAATTAATTTGTGTTTTGCTTTATCAAGAGCCAGTCAGGCACCCTTTCTTATCCCACTCCTCTTCTTTCTTGCCATATCGAGTCTAGCCTAGATTTAATTACTGGCATTATGACCTAGATTCTTCTGTCTCTAAGAGTTCTAAGAGAACCCACAACAGCCAATGGAGAAGTTCTGATCTTGGCTGCATACAGTGGGAGGTCACAGGTGCACTTGGCCAGGGTGTCCTCTAAATCCACTCTGCTATGGACAAGAGCTACTAGCTGGTCTTCCTGCTGTACACTGACAACAACAGGTGTATGGAATCTATTATAAATCTGGCCCCAGGGCCAGGATTCGGGTGAGGAAAATGAGACCAATTGTGTCACTTCAGGGTTTCAACCTGTATTTATCTTGTATTGATAATTTCGCTGTACATGGATTATTTTGCATTTATTTTTTTGAAATTTTTAAATATAATTTTTTAAACATTTACTTATTTTTGAGAGACAGAGAAACAGAACGTGAGCAGGGGAGGGGCAGAGAGAGGGAGACACAGAATCTGAAGCAGGCTCTGGGATCTGAGCTGTCAGCACAGAGCCTGATGCAGGGCACAAACCCACAAACCATGAGATCACGACCTGAGCTAAAGTCAGACGGAGCCACCCAGGTACCCTTAAAATATATTTTTTTAATGTTTTATTCATTTTTTAAGGGAGAAAAGATGAGTGGGGAAGAGGCAAAGAGAGAGGGATGGGGATAGAGGATCTGAATCTGGCTCTGCACTGACAGGCTAACAGCAGGGAGCCCAATGCAGGGCTTGACCTCATGAACCATGAGATCATGACCTGAGCCGAAGTTGGACACTCAACCAACTGAGCCACTCAGGCACCCCTAAAATATTTTATTAATATTATTTCATTTGATTACTGAAGATTTTTTTTTAAATACCTTCAGTTGTGTTCCCTGATTGGGCAACACGTTCTCATTACCCAGGAGCTTGAAATGTGGCATTGCTTTCTTCCATATAACCTCTGGGTTTCACAAAGATAATATTTAACAAGTTATCATACATTGACTGTGTCTTTCTAGGTTGTTCTCAAATCCTCTGGAGCCTATATCTGCTACCACAGAAGTGCTGGAACACGACAGCGACCCCATTTCTCTTGCCCCCTTGCTCTCATTTATACCAGCTGTCCAACCCTAGGAAACATTGAGTATACAGCACCTACTATAGAATCTCTGTAGAGAACGGCATGGTTTCGCTTCAGTCTTACTCACTGCAATGGGGAAAAGGGGAAATGCAAGATGGCTTTGTCTTTCAAGTTTATTTGAAAAAAAGGCTTTTCTTCAGGTCAAGGGAGATTTTTTCTTCCATTTTTTAAAAAGTAGAAGATGGAAAAACAAACAAAAAGAGCAAAGAGCAAATAATGATGGCACAGTCAAGATGAGTGGTCTGGCTTTGAATTCTAAGTCTTCTTATTGATGTAGCTTGGTAGAGGGTTATGACAGCTATGGACTGTTACATTTGTGTCCCCCTAAAATTCATATTTTGATGCTCTGCTAGTGTGGGTGTACTTGGAGATGGAGTCTCTAAAGAAATAAAAGTTGAATGAAGTCATAAATGTGGGACCCTGATACAGTAGAATTAGGGTTATAAGAAGAGTCACCAAAAAGTTCTCTCTCCATCCACCCTTCTCCTGAGCCCACACACCACAGAAAGACCACGTGAGGATATAGTCATAAAGCAGCCATCTGTGCACCAGGAAGAGAGTCCTCACTAGAAATGGACCATGCTGTCGCTTTGATCTTGGATTTCTAGCATCCAGAAATGTGAGAAAATAAATTTCAGTTGTTGAAGCTCCTTGGGCAGTGGTGGCCTGAGCAGGCTGATATGAGGGATGACATTTGCTGTGAGGATGTCTGTGCATATTTATATTTATTAATGTATTTAGGATAGTCATGAAAATCAAGAGCTGGAGTTTAAGACTCATATAAAGTGGTTTTCCTGTTGCCTTTGGAGAAGAGGCTATTTCTGCTCATTTCAGATTTATTGACATTTCTTATGGAAATATAAAATATTCTTATAGGTACTTTTAAAAAATAATAACTCCCTAATTTTCTTACCTGTTGATGGAAAGAATTCAGTTGCTAGTTATTGGTTGCTCTGTCCTATTAGCCTGAATTGAGGCACTGGAGAATTCTAATCTCTATTCTTTCAAGTACTAGTTTGGTGATTTGGGGGAAGCTATTAACTTCTCTATATATCAAGCTTATAATGGCTAAAGTGGGAATAATAACAACTACCTCCAAGGCCTATTGTATACTCTCTAGTTTACTAGTATATTATGCTAAGTGAGACAAAGTAAAAGCATGCCTGTTCATTTCCTTCCCTGAAGACTTGCTCTCCACTACACAATTGCTTAGGATAATGTGATGACGAGGGCTTGCGGCCAGTCCCGTCATCTGCCAAGCCCCTTTTGCTAACCTTACCTGCTGGTTCCTAAGTATGCCCCATATCTAAACTTGTCTTAAGAAGTGGGCATTTATTCACTGCCAACTCTAGATGGCTGAGTCTTTAACGACAGTCCAATTCCTAGAAAGATTTATCTTGTCTGACCTTTGTCTTTTTCTTTAATCAATCAAAATTATGTTTTTAATCAATAAGAACAGGATATATTTCAGAGCATGTATTGGTTGATAATTCTAATCACAGACAGCAAAGTTTGATCTCTCTGACTTATCAATGTCTTATTTTGCAGATATCTACACCAATAGTTCTTTTTTTTTAATTTTTTAATGTTTATTTATATTTGAGAGAGAGAGTGCAAGCGGGGGCTGGGAGTGGGCAGAGAGACGAAAACAGAATCCAAAGCAAGCTCCAGGCTCTGAGCTGTCAGCACAGAGGCCAATACGAGGCTCAAACTCATGAGCCATGAGATCCTGACCTGAGCCAAAGTCAGACATTTAACTGACTGAGCCACCCAGGTGATCCAACACCAATGTTTCTTTTTTTTTTTTTTAAATTTTGTTTTAATGTTTATTTATTTTTGAGACAGAGAGAGAGCATGAACGAGGGAGGGTCAGAAAGAGGGAGACACAGAATCTGAAACAGGCTCCAGGCTCTGAGCTGTCAGCACAGAGCCCGACGCGGGGCTCGAACTCACAGTCTGTGAGATCATGACCTGAGCCGAAGTCAGACATTTAACTGACTGAGCCACCCAGGTGATCCAACACTAATGTTTCTTAAACAAATGTGATTTTGCCTCACAGGGAACACTTGGCAATGTCTGTATATATTTTTGTTTTTCACACCTAGAGGGGGATGTTACTGGTATCTAGAAGGTAAGAGAGGCCAGGGATACTGCTAAACATTTTACAATGCAGAGGACAGTCCTTTACAACAAATAATCTGGCTTTGAATGTCAATAATGCTGAGGTTAAGAAGCCCTAATCTAGACCAAACTAAACATCCAGCTAATCTCTTTAGACTCTCTTCAAGTAAGCATGTGCTAATCTCATTTCCAGTAAGTAAGAGAGGGCAGGCAACTTTTCATTGCCACAGTATGTATATTAGGCATATACCACAGGCTCAGCACACTATAAACGTATGGGTTACTCCAAGACAAGATGTAGAGTAATGACATCATATCAGAATAAAGGACACAGCTTAGAGTTAGACAGATTTTTGTTTGGTTTTGGTTCTATCACTTACAAGGCATAGTTCCATAAACAGGGAAGTTAATATTTTAGAACTCTAGCAACCTTTAACAGGGTGCATGTGACAGTATAAAGAAATTATGTATGTGATAATCTTAGCACAGTGTTTGCACTATGGGAAACAAAAAATTATAGATGTTACAATTTTTGACATATTCTTACCACCATTATCATCATCATTACATCTCATCTCAGCCTAACTTATAATCACCTCTATGAAACAACATAAGCAGTATGTGCAGGAAATGGCACATTTAATGACAACCATCTGTGCCAATTAACCCACAAGTGACACAGGAGGGGAACCATCTTGAAGGGGGTTAAAAGAAATCAAGCTTTCAAGGAAAGTGACATTTCCTCAACTTATCCTCACTTTCTATTCTCATTTAGATTGATTTTTATGGAAATATAAGACGTGGGCTGACATTGGAAGAAAATGCCAACCACTGAGTGTGCTGGTTGTTGATAGACACTAATACATTATATTGAAGAATATTTTTCCTTCCGAGAGAATCTTAATTTATTTTCCCTGGCTATTTTTGAAACACTGAAGCTCCTCCCGTTCATGCATTTTTTTTTACCTTATCAGTTTAACCATTAGAAGAAATTTTAATGGTCCGAATTACAAAAAATTCCAGAACTTGTTAGCTTTGGGGAGGGCAACAGTGAGTTAAGCTCAGATTAGACCCTCAGAACCTGGTCTCTCTCCATCTACCTCCTGATTCAAATCTCATATAAATTATAGTCTCAGGATCCACCATCAGCAGCAGCCCTGTCTCTGTGTCTTTTCAGGATGAATCCAGTGGCATGGGGATTTTTTTCTTCTAGTTCCTTAAGATCCTCAAAGGCAACAAGTGTCACTTAGTCACCTTTCAACACCTTGAAATCTAGCACAAAACCCTACGCTCAGTAAATGCATAGAATTAGACTTTTCAAGTAAACATGTGGTTAAATGTAGGTACTATATTTCAATAGGAAAAAAAAAGTTGAGCTCCAGAGGAAGAAACTATGCCTGTATCTTAAATTGTGAACTGTTGAGTAGCATAGTATAGGACACATTATTGTTTCTCTGCAAGACAGGGTCATCCAAGTTCTATTAACAATGGATGTGTTGAAGTGTGACTGCTAATGAAATGTGGGGAGAGGTATGCTAAGGGGTGCTCTGGAGAAAGCGGTTATTTTCTTTTTCTTTTTCTTTTTCTTTTTTACAAAGACCCATGGGAAGAGACACTTCTGTTCTTTGTTATAACATTGCCTATCATCACATGCCAGTTGGAATTGCAGCTTGCATCACATGGCCACAGAAAGGGCCAACACATTGAAGCTGGCAAAGCCAAAAGTTAAAAGGAACCTGGGCCATGATTCTAACATTAAGATGTGTATTTAATGACTCAGGAATTGCCTGCCTCTGCAGTTCTTCTTATTATGCAAGACAATAAATGCATTCATCATTTAAGCCATTTATTACAGTATTTCTGTCCCTCACATTCAAAAGCATCTGCATGTGTATCTACAAGGTCAGGGCTTCTGCCAAGAGGTCAATTCAATTATGGAGAAATACTTTGTCTGGAATATAGCATTTTTTTTTTCTGGCCTAAGCTGGTGGGGAATATTGTCCTCTAGTCCAGCATTGCATATATTCAAAGCTTGCACACAGTACACTGGTCTCTTTTGATGCCTTTGCAGCAAGAGTAAGATTAGCATAGCTTTTGGCCTTAAGGAGCTTTCAGTTTCCCCAAACTCTTGAGGATGGGTTTGCAAGGCTGATAAAGTATGACCTATCAGGTTACTCTGTTTCTTATCTCAGAACTGCCAGGTACATGGTAAGCACACCCTCAATATACAGGTTGATTAACTGATCAGGTGATCTGAGCAATGTGTATCCAGGAGATGCAGGTCTCCAGGACCAGAGGAAGGAACAGGGAAAACAAGGACAGAATAAAAAAATGTGACTCAACTTCCTTTATTTTATGAAAACACTATTCTCGTTTTTGCTTTGAGTTACTGGAAGTCCTGGTCTCAGGAAACGAAAGTGATTTGCTCTTAGATTTCTGAGGTTTTGAATGAATGAATGAGGAGCATAACTTTGATTCGAAAGCAGAAGGTATTCCATGCATTTCCTTCCAAATTAACATCCTAACATGGTGATTAATTTTTATGTACACTGGATTTTTCTTTAATATGAATTAAAATAAAAAATAACATGAAATTGATCACCTTAACCATTTTTAAGTTTATAGTTCAGTGGTGTTAAGTATATTTCTGCTGTTGTGTAACAGATGTCTAAAATGTTTTACCTGGTGAAGCTGAAACTCTATCCCCATGGAACATCTCCCTGTTGCCCCCTCCCCTGCTCTTGACGATCAGCATTCTACTTTGTGTTTTTATGAGTCTGACGACTTCAGATGCCTCATATGAGTGGACCCTTAGTGTGTTTTTCATTTTGTGACTGGCTTATTTCACTTAGTATAACGTCCTCAAGTAGTATCTATGTTGTGGAAGGAGACAAACTTTTATTCTAGACCGAATAATATGCTATTCTATGGATATGCCACATCGTATTTATCCATACATTCATCCATGGACATTTGGGGTGCTTCCACCTCTTGGCGGCCATTGTGAATAATGCGAAAGTGAATATGTGTACAGATGTCTCTTCGGGAGTCTGCTTTGAATTTGCTTGGAAAGAGACACAGAAGTGTGATTGCTGGGTCACATAGTAATTCAATTTTTAATTTTTTGAGAAACTTTCATATTGCATTACATTTGGCTGTACCACTTTACATTAGCATTAGCAATGCACACGGATTCTGATTCCTCCACACCCTCCCCAACATGTCATTTTCTGAATTTCTTTTTTCAGGAGTAGAATTTAGTGATTCATCACTTGCATATAACACCCAGTGCCCATCCCAACAAGTGTCCTTTTTAATTCCCATCACCCATTTAGCCCACCTCCCACCTATCTCCCCTCCTGGAACCCTCAGTTCTCTGTATTTAAGAGTCTTTTATGGTTTGTCTCTCTATATATTTATTTTGTTTTTCCTTCCCTTTCCCTGTGTTTATCTGTTTTGTTTCTTAAATTCCACATATGAGTGGAATCATACGATATTTGTCTTTCTCTGACTGATTTATTTTGCTTAGCATAATATACTCTAGTTTCACCCATGTTGCAAATGGCAAGATTTCATTCTTTTTGATTGCCAAGTAGTATTCCATTGTGTGTGTGTGCGCGTGACACACACACACACACACACACACACACACCACATCTTTGTTATCCATTCATCAGTCAATGGGCATTTGGGCTCTTTACATACTTTGGCTAATGTCAATAGTGCTGCTATAAACATTGGGGTGCATGTGCCCCTTCAAATCAGCATTTTTGTATCCTTTGGATAAATACCTACTAGTGCAATTGCTGGGTCATAGGGTAGCTCTATTTTTTTTTTTTTTTTTGAAATAGAGAAAGAGAGTGAGAGAGAGAGAGAGAGATAGAGAGAGAAAGCACAAACAGAGGAAGGGCAGAGAGAAGGAGAGACAGAATCCCAAGCAGTATCCATGTCATTGCCATTAGCACAGAGCCTTATACATGGCTCAAACTCATGAACCATGAGATCATGAACTGAGCTGAGATCAAGAATCAAAACCTTAACCAACTGAGCCACCCAGGTACCCCAGTATTTTAAATTTTCTGAAGAAACTCCATTCTATTCTCCAGAGTGGCTGTAATTGTTTGCATTCCCAACAACAGTGCAAAAGGATTCCCCTTTCTCTGCATCCTTGGCAACATCTGTTGTTTCCTGAGTTGTTAATTTTAGTCATTCTGAGAGGTGTAATGTGGTATCTCTTTCCTTTTTAAAGTTTTTATTTATTTGGGACAGGGGGCAGGAGGGGCACAGAGAGATGGGGACAGAGGAAATAAAGCAGGCTCTGTGCTGATAGCAGAGAGCCTGATGCAGGGATCAAACTCACAAACCATGTGATCTTGACCTGAGCTGATGTCGGACACTTTAACCAACTGAGCCACCTATGTGCCCCGCAAGGTGGTATCTTACTGTAGTTTTGATTTGTATTTCCCTGATGATGAGTGATGTTGAGCATTTTTTCATGTGTTGATTGGCCATCTGGATATCTTCTTTGGGAAAGTGTCTGTTCATGTCTTCTGCCCATTTCTTCATTGCATTGTTTGTTTTTTGGGTGTTGAGTTTGATAATTTCTTTATAGATTTTGGATACTAGCCCTTTATCTGATATGTCCTTTGCAAATATCTTCTCCCATTCTGTCAGTTACCTTTTAGTTTTGTTGATTGTTTCCTTTGCTGCTTAGAAGTTTTTATCTTGATGGGGTCCCAATAGTTCATTTTTGCTTTTGTTTCCCTTGTGTCTTGAAGATGTGTCAAGTAGGAAGTTGCTGTGGCCAAGGTCAAAGTTGTTGCCTATTTTCTCCTTTAGGATTTTGATGGTTTCAGGTCTCACATTTATGTCTTTCATCCATTTTGAGTTTATTTTTATGAATGGTGTAAGAAAGTGATCCAGGTTCATTCTTCCTCATGTCACTGTCTCAAAATAGATTATACATAAGACCTAAAAGTATTAAACTGTTAGGAAAAAACATAAGGGAAAAGCTTAATTACATTGGATTTGGTTTAATTTATTGCATATGACACCATGAGCGCAGATAAAAATAGCAAAAGTGGGCAAATGAAACTATATTAAATCAAACACCAATCAATCAGTATAGTGAAAAAGCAACCCACAGAATTGGAAAAAATATTTACTAATCACATATATGACAAGGAATTAATACCTAGGATATATGAAGTGCTCCTAAAATTCACCAAAAACTCAATTTTCCAAAAACAAATAAAACAAAAATTCATGTCAGTGTTGAAAAAACTGGACAGCAACATGGATTTTTGTTTTTGTTTTTTATGGTGGGCATTCTAATGTCCAGATGGTTAAGAGGTGATATCTTCTAGTAGTTTTTATTTGTATTTATCTAGTGATTAGTGACTTTGCACATCTTTTCATATGCTTGTTGGCTCTTTACATATCTTCTTTGGAGAAATGTCCGACTCCTTTGCCCATTTAAAATTTGTTGTTGTTGTTATTGTTGAGTTTTAGGAGCTCTTTATGTATTCTGGATATCAATCCCTTATCATATATGTGATCAGCAAATATTTTCTCCCATTCTGTGGGTTGCTCTTTCACTGTGTTGATTGATTCTAGAAGTGTTTAAGATGGATATAGTCCCATCTGCCCATTTGTTTTCTTTTTTTGTCTGTGCTAGTGGTGTCATATCCAAGAAATCATAACCAAATACAATGTTACTAAACTTTTCCCTTGCTTTTCTTCTAGCAGTTTAATCATTTTAGGTCTTATGTATAATCCATTTTGAGTTAATTTTGCATATGGTATAAGATAAGGATCCTACTTGATTCATTTGCGTGAGAATATCCAGTTTTCCTAGCACCATATGTGGAAGACACTGTCCTATTCTTGTTGTGTGGTCTTGGGACCATGAACAAATTTTTAAGTCTTGAAGTATATAAAGAGCTGGGGATAGACATATTTTTGGATAAATATAATGCTTTATTTTGTGTTCAGACACAGGTTCAGCTCCTTAGATCTACTGTGTTACTTAAACAGGACACAGAAACAGATACGCCAGTGTTTAGGCCTTGAATTCTCTTTTTTGTGTACTTTTTCATGGGCTATAAATGAAACTTCTTATTAGAATTAATTTTGACCTCTAATAGAGACAGGTCAATTAGATTAAGCTTATTTAACTTCTGTAGTTGCTGTATTTCCATGTGTTTCCTAGAAACACAATACCACTCTGAAGTTAAGGTTTTCTACAGCTCTTGCACAACCCAATAAGACATTTTAAAAGGCATGTATTAGATGTGCACTTTGGTATGCTTTATTGACAGAATATGAGACAAATTAATTTATTCCATATTTTTTGAAATTCTTTTTTGTCTTTAGTGGCTAGTTAGATAACAGATTAATGAGATATTTTTATTCTTACAGAGTAGATGGTTTAGTAGAAATAACAAATGCATTTAATTATAATACATAATAGAAACTAAATAGCAAGAGTGGCATATAGCTGAAACATATATTTAGAACTGAGAAAGTTCATATCCAGCTGAGGGCACCAGGAAAGGCTTCCTGAAGGATTTGATTTAGCAGGTATTTGAAGGTATGGAGTTGGAATTATCTAATGTATCTGATATTTATTATTACTTATCCTCCATCAGGTATTATTCTAAGTGTTTGATAATTATTTAACTTTCATAATTATCTTATGATTTACATTTATTATTCCCTTTTGCAAATGGATAGATCAAGGAACAGAGTGGTTAGGTCACTTTCCCAAGGGCACACAGCTAGCAAGTAACAGAACTAAAATATGAAACGCTGTAGTCTGACTATGCAACAAGGCATTCCAGGTCATATTAAAGCATAAGTAGAAAAGCAGGCTCAGAAAGAGATGAGGAGTGGAAGGGAGATGGCAGGGGACTCCATCTGCAATATACAATCCACTAAGGGGTTGTCAAGAAAGGATATTAAACATGAAGTTGAGGGCAGAATGACAGAGGACTGTAAAAGCCAAGAACTTTGCTTTATTCTGAGAGCAATGAAGAGTCATGAAAGATATTTTCAATAGGGAGTAGTATGTTCAGAGCTATGTTTTATAAAGATTAAACTAACAGGCATAGAATGCTGTGAATGCACAGGGTATCGCCTATAGGTCTAATTATGCTCATATTGCTGAGAGAAAAACTGAGTTTCAGAGATACTAAGGTAAATTACTTCCTATGGTTGTCCAAATAGTAAACATGGAATAAAACAGCTAGCATTAAAAATTCAGTTTCTGTGTCTCCAAAACATCCCTGCCTTTCCCCCTTCCTTCCTTCCTCCCTTCCTTCCTTCCTTTCACTTTCTCTCTTTCTTTTCTTTTCTCTCCTCGCCTCTTCTTTTTTTTCCCTTTTATTCTTTTTTTCCCTTTCTTTTCTTTTCTTTTCTTTTCTTTTCTTTTCTTTTTTTTTCTTCAAGGAGGAGAGACTTTCAGGCAGAAATGTCAGCTGGGCAACTTCAGTACTACACAGAAGACGTAGTAAAAGCCTGCAATAGGAAAGAAAAGGATAGTTTCCAAGGACTTGGAATGTGCACAATCATCTTATTTCTACTGTTGATTAGGACTGGGGAGCTTGTAAAAAGAGATATCAAAGAGAATTCTGCAAGTTTAAATAGATAGGTAGATTTTAGAACCATTAAAAATTGGAATAAGGGGTAAGGAATGCATGTGACAGGGAAGAGAAACCTTCCAGATTTCAGACAACATCCAGGTAGATAAGCAGCACAGGCATGTTGGAAAAAAACTGAGAATGAATATGGGGATTTGGAGGCCAATATTCTTAGAGAAGTAATACCTACTCCTCCTCTCTTGAGCTTAATTGAAGGATTCTACTAACAAAGTAAACAAAGCCCAATTTTTAAATATGAAATTTCATCATGGCCAGGTGTATTTCAAAGAGTTCATTGTTTGTTTTATACTTTAAAAATTTCTGAGGCTTATTTAAGCAAAATAGTAACTTCATGATATAGAAACCTGGAAAACACCTTAACCAAGCAATCAGTATCTAATCACCAATAACAGAAACATGTCAATTTTTTGACTCCTTGGTGTAATGCATTGAGAAAGGCACAACACTCCCATGTCATCCTTCCTGATAAAGCATATTCTCAATCTAATCATGAGAAAATATAGACAAACCCA
Source organism: Leopardus geoffroyi (assembly GCF_018350155.1). Taxonomy (NCBI): domain Eukaryota; kingdom Metazoa; phylum Chordata; class Mammalia; order Carnivora; family Felidae; genus Leopardus; species Leopardus geoffroyi. The sequence goes on from NC_059334.1 coordinate 66,387,527, forward strand.
ATTTGAGGGATTTTCTACACTATACTTTTCCAGTATTTTTCAAAAGGGTCAAGGACATTGTATACAAATAAAAAGCAAAGAAATACTAAAGATTGTAAGAGACTAAGGAGACAAGACAAATAAAGTTAATGTGGTATCCTGGATTGGGTTCTGGAAGAGAAAAAAGGACATTGGTGGAAAAATTTGTGCAATCTGAATAAAATCTAATATTTAGTTAATAGCATTGTATCAATATTTATTTCTTAATTTTGATAATTGTACCATGGTTATATAAATATTAACATCAGAGGAAGCTGAGGGAACGGTGCTCAGAAACTCTGGTAGACTAATTTTGCAAATGTTTTGTTGAGTTTATTAAAAAACACAAAAGTTAAAAAAAATAGACTCTTACAAATTCTGCTTGACTTTGTTGAGATATTTTGCCCTTTGGAACACATCTGTCATGCTGCCAAGAGGGCAATTAACTGCACAGAAAGGACACGAGCAGTTTTTCCAGCCACAGCTCTTGCTGAGGTCTGGAGATAGATAGTGTCAGACATGTCTTCAGATGATTCAGGTTCCAGCAGTCAAACCATTTCATCTGATGCCAATGAGCAAAGATGAGCTAAACCCACCAACCCCAACCAAATCACAGAATTGTCAGCAATTTATGTACCATTATTTTAAGTTACCAGGTTTTGGGGTAGTTTGTTTATAGCAATAAATAATTGGAATAGACATACAAGAAGTTCTTAGGGGTAGTTATATTCAGGTGATTTCTATTATATTTTTTAAAACATTTTCTTTTATAGTCAATATGAAGTATTTATGAGTATTTATGTAATTAAATTAATGGAGCATTGCAAGAAAAAGCATTTACAAATGCATTCACATTTTCTCTGCAAAGTGTTTTAAATAATTTGCCTGGTTATGACATGCACGGGGCTGGAGGTTTAAGAGGAAAAGATTGATTTCAGCAATGGAGAAAGGTTAAAATTAAAAAAAAAAAAAACGGAAAAAATGAAAAAAAAAAAATTCTTGTTTTCCCTGAGCTGACATATGCTATCTTACTGTGGAATACTTAAAAATATTAAGGGGAAATATGTGATATAGTAAATTCATTCCAGTGATTGTTGGTTATTTTGACACTCATCATTAAACCAGATTAGCAAAAAGGTTACATCTTATGATTTAACACACAGGAAATACATCTATATATATTTATTTACTTATTTATTTTCTTCTCACCTTTGAAATCATAATCATAGTAATAAATTAGATTATTGTTCTGTTATTACACAGAAGCCTGTAAGTCAGCCACATAGATAAAACTTAATAGTATCAGGTAAAGAGAAAACAATATTAATGAGACAGGGAGTTCATATGCTCATTAGATTTGCTTGTATTGGAAAGAGTAATAGTATGTTAGATATTGACAAAAAATTATATTAAGGGCCAATCAATACCACTGTGGCATTTTTATTAGTGAATAATTAGTATTAATAATACTGACTTCATCTTAAATATCCTAAATACTGAAGAAAATAGTGGCATCAATGGAGGAAAGCAGATGAATCATTTAATTTATTTCTCAATTACAGCTGATACATTAGTTACAGAAATTTTCATGTAATTTATTTTTTATGGTCCATTTTACAGCTGTGTTTATTATTGTAATAAATAAATACATTATATTCTCTTATTAGGGCAGCAAAAGAAATTTCTTACAGCAAACACTCATGTACTCACATGTCACAAATACCCTAAATGGAACACCAGTAAGGGAGAACCCAACTGAAGAATAAGGCCTGTATGTGATTGAAGCCAAAAACAGCAAATGCAATCATAAAAAAGAATAAGATTATTCATTTTGGGTAGGGATTGTTAATACTTGAGAAGGTTTATGTCTCACAGAATCCTTCTAAGAATACAGACAAACCTGGGCTGCCTGGGTGGCTCAGTCAGTTAACTGGCTGACTTTGGCGCCGGTCATGTTCTAACAGTTTGTGAGTTCGAGCCCTGTATCAGGCTCTGTGCTGACAGATCAGAACCTAGAGCCTACTTCAGATTCTGTGTCTCCCTCTCTTTCTGCCCCTCCCCAGCTCATGCTCTGTCTCTCCCTTAAAAATAAAAAATATTAAAAAAACACTAAAAAAAAAAGAATACAGACAAACCTATAAATTTGGGTGTACATTTCCCAACAACAAATGGGTGTTTCAAACTAAGATCCAGGATATAGATAGTCATTGCCTCCGTTTTAGATTCTTCCTGCAACTAACAGTGTCCAAGAGGCTGAGGGGAAATAATCCACACAAGCTTGATATTATTATTATTATATTAATTATATTATATTTATGATATGATATGATATGATATGATATGATATGATATGATAGTATTCATTTATTATGTTAGGGAAGTGGATGTTTATCGCAAATAAACAGCTAGATTGTTTTATTTTCTCAGAAACTCCCTGTTAAGAGTAGTGTGGGATAGACACTGGCTGAATTAATAAAGTAGCACATACATATTGAACACCTGTAATTTTCTAGTACTGTGTTAGGGACTCATCTGATCCACTTGTGTCCCATATTGACAGGTATTTACCAAGATAGTAGCACAGTTTGGAAAACATATTTCTTGGTTATTTGACTGTATTATTAAAACCTTTAACTATGTGGGTATTCAACTCATTTATTTCTTGACTTTTGTAGCCTTGATTAGCTTTCTGCTTATATCTCCTTTTATTTATGATTTTTGTCCTTGAAACGTCCTTGGTAAACTGAATTTTAGCAATTATTAAGGACTTGAACTTAGAGTCAGACAGAAATACAGACTAAAATCTTAGCTCTCCCCCAGGTTACATGTATCATATTACAGAACTCAAATTTTTGTACCTTAATTTCCTCATCCAAAATATGAGCATAATAATTGTATCTCATAGGATAGTAAGGTTACATGATAGAGCTATTGCAAAACACATTGCAATGTTCTTGGCAAATAGTGTTATAGTATTATATATCTATATTATGTGTGATTATAGTATATTTTGATAAGGATGCTGAAATAGGAATATGCAGGTTTCTACTATGGGAGACCAATGTGCAGCCCTGCCTTTGTAAAAGGTGGTTCTGGGGGAACACTTGATGAACAGGAAAAGTTGTGTCAATGTTTTTAATATAATTTATTGTCAAATTGGCCAGCATTCAACGTGTGCAGTGTGCTCTTGGTTTTGGGAGTAGAGCCCCATGGTTCATCGCTTACAAACAACACCCAGTGCTCATCCCAACAAGTGCCCTCCTCAATGCCCATTACCCATTTTCTCATTTTCCCTTCTTGCATCAATTTCTTTTTGAGAGAGAAAGAGACAACATGAGTGAGGAAGGGTCAGAGAGAGAGGGGGACTGAGGTGCTGAAGCAGGCTCTAAGCTGTCAGCACAAAGCCTGATGCAGGGCTCAAACTCATGAACCACAAGATCATGACCTGATCTGAAGTTGGATGCTCAATCAACTAATTCCATCTCTCAAGGCACTTTGGTTTTAGACATTTTTTGTGAATATGCACATTTCTCTATGAATTTATAGTTTATTCACTAGTATTAATAATTCATTACAGAACACTATAAATAATATTTGAAAGACCATTTAATAAATAAACAGATATTAAGACAAAATACCCAAGAATCTTTTTTAAAGGAGGAGGAATAAGAAGAGGAGAAGGAAGAGAAAATCAGGATAATGCTAAAGGGTGGGGAAAAATATTCTATTTGTTAATCAAAGCTTAGAAAAGATAGTCTCACATTGTAAAGAGGTAAACTACAAGCTTCCTGAGAACCAAAACAAAAAAGCTAAGTACAGTGTTTTTTAATAGAACTTAATGTCTAGTAAAAAGAAATTGAGCTCCATTTACTCAGAAATATGTGCTTTTTTATTGTTAAGAATGTTGGTCATCCAAACATACAAGATTGATAGGTCTCAAGTTCACTTATTAAAATTTCAGATGTCCTAGATATCATTCTTCTCTAAGAACTATTTTAAAAGAAGTAACACTTAATATAGACACACAGAGCTAAAACTACTAAAGCAGACCTTTTAAAGAATGTTTTAGGTTCAAGAGGTTAGTTCTGATCAAGACAGATATAGATGTTGACCTTGTAGTGTTTATATTATATCAAGGAAGATATTGAAATGATTAAAAATTTAAGTGACCCATTTAATATAGAATTTGTATATACGTGTATAATAGGCAAATGTAGTTTTCTATGAGACAATGATTTTCCAACTAAGATCGGAGAATTTAAAAGAATTTATTAGGTGTTGAGGAGTGGAGAGGGGGAGTAGAGAGATGGGACTCTACTTCTAGGAAATAGTGTGTACAAATTCATGTGGCAACAAAAAGCATGGTGGCTAGTAGAAAAAGAAAGTACGTGTGTGTGAAGTGTAGAATTGATGGGTGTGGAAATGATACTGCAGATAGGAGTGGGGAATGCTGGAGCAGGAAATGAAATCGTATGTGCAACAGGCAGTGAATGCTTAGTATTATTATTTTTACCATGGGCTTAAATATATAGCATATATTCATAAAAGTCTGATAGATAGCAATTCATCTTCCTTCCATAAAAGTAAGTTGGCTTAAAGAAGGACAAAAGCAAGTAATTTGTAGCTTATGGGAATCACAGAGCCTTCTCAGTGAGACTTTCTGTGGTTCTAAACAATTCTTTCTCAGTGTCTTATCAATTGTTAAAGACTATCAGGTGCCAGCACAAACTGGGCCTTACCATGCAGCTCTGTGAAGAAAAAAGCTGGGCCAGTCAGCTGTGTCTTAATTCAAAAGATGAGCTATTTTTCTTACACCATGCACACACATAAATTCAAAGTGGATTAAAGACCTAAATGTGAAACTACAAAAATCTTAGAATAGAACATAGAAGAGAACTTCTTAATATTGGTTGCAGCAACTTCTTACTAGGTATGCCTCCTGAGGCAAAGGAAACAAAAGCAAAAATAAAATATTGGGACCTCATTAAGATAAAAAGCTTCTAAACAGAGAAAGAAACAATCAACAAAACTAAAGGCAAATTATTGAATGGGAGGAGATATTTGCAAATGATGCATCTGATAAGAGGTTAGTATCCAAAATATATAAAGAACTTATACAATTCAGCACCCAAAAACGCATCATCTAATTAAAAATGGGCAGAAGACAGGAATAGTCGTTTTTCCAAAGAAGATATACAGATGGCCAGCAGACACATGAAAACATGCTCAACATCATTCATCATCAGGGAAATACAAATCAAAACTACAATGAGATATCACCTCACACCCATGAGAATGGCTAAAGTCAACAAAAGAAACAACGTGTTGGTGAGGCTGTGGAGAAAGGGGAACCCTCCTGCACTAGTGGTGGGAATGCAAACTTGTGTAGCCACTGTGGAAAACAGTACGGAGATTCCTCAAAAAGTTAAAAATAGAACTACCCTGTGATCCAGCAATTACACTGCTGGTTTTTACCCAAAAAATATAAAACTACTAACTGAAAGGAATACCTGCACCCCAGTGTTTGTAGCAGCATTATCTACAACAGCCAAACTATGGAAACAGCCCAAATGTCCATCAACTGATGAATTGTTAAAGAAGAGGTGTTATATATATATATATATATATATATATATATATATATATATATATATAATGATATTATTCAGCCCTTGAAAAAGAATGAAATCTTGCCATTTACAATGACATGGATGGAACTAGAGAGAATTATGTTATGAAATAAGTAAAAAAGACAAATACCATATGATTTCACCAATACATGGTATTTAAGAAACAAACAAACAAATCCAAAATTAGTATAGGGAGGAAAAAGAGAGAGAGGCAAACCAAGAAACAGACTCTTCACTATAGAGAACAAACCAAGAAACAGACTCTTCACTATATAGAACAATGTGATGGTTACCTGTGGGGAGATGAGTTAAATAGCAGATGGGGATTAGGAGTGCACTTGTTATAAGGACTGGGTGTTGTACGGAAGTGTTGAATCACTATATTGTATATCTGAAAATAATATTACACTGTATGTTAACTAACTGAAATTTAAATAAAAACTTAAGAAAAATATTAAAAAACAAAGCAAAAAAATAAAATGATCTTTTTCCAAATAGCTATATGCAACATCCTTAGCTCTTTGAGAAAAAAAAAATCCAATTTCATTGGATTTGAGCCAAGAAGATAAATACATAAAATTGTGATTATTTATCAGAATTATTTTCAAACAGATTTTTTAACTGTTTATTTATTTTTTAGAGTTTTATTTGACAAATTTTCTTCCGGACATTGCTGTCTCGTTAAAGTACATGTTCATCTATTGTATATGGGTCTCTGGGTGGGTGATTGCCAAGGGCAATGCCTATTCAGTAAAGCACATTACTGGGACTAAAAGTAAAATCTGATGATTTCTGAACTTTGTTAAGTGTACAGCTTGTATGTTGTCTACAGAAATGACTGGGATGTTATGTCCGTGAAAAAGAGATGAAAAGACTTTTTTTAAGTCTGTAATTGGAAAACAGTAAATTGGAAAGATCCAGAAGGATGTTGATGAATCAGTGGCTGGGAAAGAACAATTAGGGGAAGCCACCATTTTCATCAAAGCCAACTACAAAAACTTTACTCAGCTCCTGCTTAGGATGTTTACCTCTCATCTCTATTTGATCAGGTTTGATTGTAAAAAAAATCTCACTTTAATGCTGACAGCCCTGTGAAGGCAATGCTGGCTTCTAGGTACATGCAAATATCTGGCTATATTATTCAGTAAATCCATCATTAAACAGAATGAATAGAGGTACAACTGAGAGAAAAGGGGAGAACAGAATCACAAAATTGAACCCTGGGAAATCAACATAATCAAGAGTCAGAAACTGCCTTGAAGTGAAAGGGTGGGTTGAGGAAAGCTCTTCATTGTTGATGTACAGGGCTGGGAGCCTGTGGCTACTCAAGAATGCTTCCCAGTCCCTATTTCAGCAGTTGCCACCTCTTGTGATTTCCTCATTCTCACCTAAGCCATTCTCTAAGCACATTTCAAGTTGCATAATGACATTTGTCAACTATGATGTTATGAAGAGGGAACTATTGTTATTTTGCACCCATAGCTGTCTTTTGTGTCCCATCTCTGAATATAAACTGAACCAGCAGATATTTTTTGACACTGTATATTGGATGCACTGCAAGTTCACGTTATGCTGCAGTTCCTAGAGCCTCATAAATGTATGATAAGTTTTCACTCCATACGTTCAAATCTTAACTGTCCTTCTGGTTGCATCTCCTCTATGTACACTCCCTAGTGCCCTACCTCACAATTGCTGTCCCAATATTCTTTGTTAGAAAACAAACTAATAGCACCATTCTTTGGACACACAGTGTCTTGTATTATTGTCATGTGGAAATTACTGCATTTTTCTGGGTGAATATGGACTATAAACCCCAATTAAATCCCACATAAGCCTTAGGAATTTCATAAAATCAAAAGGTCATGCCTTAAAAACAACTTAAGATTTTAGACTTTCACAGCTTCAATTTCATTTTGTGTTTTTAAAAATATCGTGTGTGGTAGAATGTCTTTGTGATTCTACATGAAAGGTGAAGAGTCTGGGGTCCAGTGTACAACGTGCAATAACTCAGAACTTCTGAGTCTAAACTTTTACTCTCTTCTGTAACATATTTTATACTTCTATTTTCATTTCTGTGTCAAGAGGAAAGATTGACTCATAAAGATGCACACTGAATGCGTGTGATTGAATTGCAAAATATGTATATACATTCAACTCCATGGTTAACTAATAAGTTCTACTTGATGGGGATAAAAGATGAAACAAAACATCCCTGTTTCTTATGCCATTATCATGTTTGCAGTCTGATGGAATCATGCAAATAAACTTTAATATTAAACTTTAAGAGTCATTAATGGGCATAAAGAATGATGTGTGAATTACAGATAAGGGTAGCAATTATCCCACCATTCCAGGAGAATTAGACAAGGCTTTACCAAGGACTTTGCAATTTCCTGGGATTTGAAGGATTAGTAGGAACTTAGCAGGTGAAGAAAGATAGCTGAACATTTGTTGTAAAGAGAACAGTATGTAGAAAATACAGAGTAGTGAACAATTCACTAAGGGTTGTGAGATGGGTGAGAGCCTTACTTTAGCTGAGTGGCCTTGTGGGGAAGCACTTCATTAGAGGAGACTGGAGAGTTAGATAGGAACCAGAGGAATTAAATTATGCCTCAACTCTAGACCCTATGGTGGGTGCTTTACAGATTTTTTTAAAATTAAACTAATGCCCCGGAGCCACAATATGTGGTATATCTCACATCACGAGGTGGCACACAAGACCAGTTTCTGTGGCTTAGATTTCACAGGAAGTTTCAATATTGTCTTAAGATATTTTGCCCACATTTATAGATTCTTTGTTATCTCAATGAAAATTTCAGCAAACTTAAATAATAGAAACTTACAAGCTGATTATAAAATTTCTATGGAAATAGGAAGAGTCTAAACTAGCCCAAATCTGTACAAGAAGAAAAATTCAGTTGGCCAAATTGGGGAAGAAAGCAGAGAAGACATGAGACAAATAGGGAAGAGTTATAAGAGGTTGAGAAAAAAATATGAAATGGGGAATGAACTTGACCCTTTCTAGAAGTAGGAAAACAAAAAGAAAACAAAACAAAAATATCAGTTTGGCTAGTATGATAAACGTCTACAGAGTGTTGAATGCATAGGCTGGGTTGTGAGGTAGGAAAGAGCTGTAGGAAGGGATGGGGCTTGAACCTTGATGCCCATGTTGGAAATTCCCCTTATATCTGGGGAGTGGAGTCACTTGCTTAATTCTCCACTCATGAGCTACAAATGTAACATTTCCTTTTCTTTGAGGCAGCAGAGAGTTGAAAGCTCAAAAGTGGCCTGTGGTCCCAACGATTTTTTTCAGCCAACATATAACTTTCACACATGCAATGAAAAACACAAAGAAGTCTCTTGCAAAAGCAGAGTGTACAATAGATTAATTCATAATCTGTCTGTAAAGAAAGTCAGGCAAGTTCTTACAAATCTCTGTACTTCCTATAGGAGAGGAAAGTGTACACCATTTCCCTTCAAATGCTCTTGGTCACTTCATTATTATTCTTGGCTAAAAAAAAATTATTCTGAGGGTTGTGGAAGCTGGTTTTCACAATATCCAATATTTCAGGTTCCACATAAAAATACCAGCGAGTCACCCGAATCTTGCTCTTTCTGAAAACCTGGAATGACAAATCCACAAAGGATTTCACATGTGTTCACCACAGCATCTCTTTTTTACAGGTAAGACTAAATAAGAATCTTGTTATCTGTATTTGGAGAACTTTCCTCCTGAAAAATCTTTGTAAAAAACTGATAAATTAGGGGGATGGGGATGAGAGTAGCACAATTGCTAAGGTAAACATGGAAATGACAGATTTTGCCTCCAAACTGTCTGTCTATATGCCTTGTAAAGTCTTTGCAGTTGCAATTCCCATGTTCTTCACCTGATGAGAAGCTGAATGCATTGTCAGCTGTTTCTCTGAATCAACTGTTTTGTAAATAGCAGGAACTCAGTGTAAGTATGGGCCATCTGAATTAATTGATTTGAGGTACTAGGATTTTTTCAAGTTCACATCATGAAGGATGAGTTGCTCCTTGCCAAAGATTGTCATTCCTCAAGTTTTAAGGTTAAATATCATTTTATTTGAGTTTAGATCAGGGAGGGAATATAGGTTATGCTGGAGACGGCAACTTTAAAATTATATTATCAATAACACTGAATTTTGGTTATATGCATGAACTATTGCTTTGAATTATATACCTCTGTTATTACATTTGGTCCTAAGACACACGCAAATATTATCATTTGCTTTTATCGGTTAGGCAAATAAGACACAGAGATAAATTACTGAAGTGATGAAGCTAATAATGGCATAGAATTTGAGCTTAAGTCTTACTCCGAATCCCCATACTGCTTCCTAGTTCAAAGATCACAGCTCAGCATGTCTGCAAGTACTCTGTCACAGCATGAGACCCTCCACCCTAGAAGGATAAGTGAGGACTTGCTTTCATTCCTCTGGTTTTTATTCCTGGTTACTGTGATATATTTATAACATTCACATCTTTTTCTTTTAAAGGCATGGGGATTAGGGAATGTGGAGTCAAACAAATCAGGGAGAGAGCCTTTTATAGATGTTACTGTGTGTAAATTATTTAACTTCTCCAAACAAGGTCTCTGCTGTATACAATGATAAAAATGTATTCATTCCCTAAGATGTATGTGCACTGCCTGCTTGAGTGAATACCTACAAAGAGCTTAGCGCAGAGCCCTGTAAAAGGTAGCCATGTAAATTCATTGTTATTTTCATTATTATCTTCAGTAACATTATTAACAGAGGATTCTTGGGCTGCCTATCATAAATTGCATATGGAATCCTAAGGAGAATTAGCTGTAGATGTTCGTTAATTTAGAAAGTTTAATAGAGGCTTCCAATATTTGTTTAATATTCCCAATTAATAGGCCATCAAACCAAATTATGTGATGGCATTTCCTATACTTTCTAAATAAGAAGGGGGGTATTTGACATGACAAAGGACTTCTTTCTGATTGTATGTGTAAACTTACCAACCAGTAGAAATAATTATAGATTTAGTTGTGATTTTCCCTGAGCCGCCCTGATTGAAAATTATCAAGTTACAATAGGAACATTTACAGGAAAACCAGTATGTATGGTGGCCATATCTGTTATACCTGCTGATGTGAAGGGACACACTCATATCATTACTCTAGAGAGTGTCATGTTCCACTTTCTCTCAAACCCAGAAACTCTAGGCTCTCTTCCACACTCACAGTACTTTGCATGTTTAGCACATGCTTTATTAGCAAACACCATTCTCTTTATTATTTCTTTTAGATCAGTGGTTCCAAAGTGTATTCATTTTAGTGGCCTTCGGGTGGTTTTCAAGCATAACACCAAGTGGCCCCAATATCTCCCCCTACTCTGAGTCACAGCATAGTGGTTTAACTATGTAGTTCTTTAAAAGATAACTTTGGTCAGCAACCCTGGATTTAGTGAAGTTATTGCAGTTGTTTCTGCATCACTGGGGAGCATTTTGAAGAGCCAGGGATTCTGGTGGTGTAATATAGGAATCAGGCTGGAGAGAGGGAAGATGGCGGCGTAGGAGGACGCTGGGCTCACTGCGTGTCCTGCTGATCACTTAGATTCCACCTACACCTGCCTAAATAACCCAGAAAACCGCCAGAGGATTAGCAGAACGGAGTCGCCGGACCCAAGCGCAGACGAGAGGCACACGGAAGAGGGTAGGAAGGGCGGTGAGGCGGTGCGTGCTCCACGGACTGGCGGGAGGGAGCCGGGGCAGAGGGGCAGCTCGCCAGCCAAGCAGAGCCCCCGAGTCTGGCTTGCAAAAGCGGAGGGGCCTGACGGACTGTGTTCCGACAGCAAGCGCGACTTAGCGTCTGGGAGGTCATAAGTTAACAGCTCTGCTCGGAAAGCGGGAAGGTTGGAGGACAAAGGGAGGGAGAGCTGCTGAGCCCCCGGACGACAGAGCTCAGTTTGGTGGGGAACAAAGGCGCTCGCCAGCGCCATCTCCCCCGCCCATCCCCCAGCCAAAATCCCAAAGAGAACCAGTTCCTGCCAGGGAACTTGCTCGCTCCGCGCAAACACCCAACTCTGTGCTTCTGCGGAGCCAAACCTCCGGCAGCGGATCTGACTCCCTCCCGCTGCCACAGGGCCCCTCCCGAAGTGGATCACCTAAGGAGAAGGGAGCTAAGCCTGCCCCTCCTGCCCCTGTGCACCTTGCCTACCCACCCCAGCTAATACGCCAGATCCCCAGCATCACAAGCCTGGCAGTGTGCAAGTAGCCCAGACGGGCCACGCCACCCCACAGTGAATCCTGCCCCTAGGAGAGGGGAAGAGAAGGCACACACCAGTCTGGCTGTGGCCCCAGCGGTGGGCTGGGGGCAGACATCAGGTCGGACTGCAGCCCCACCCACCAACTCCAGTTATACACCACAGCACAGGGGTGCAGATCCTCACCACTCCAGGGACTATCCAAAATGACCAAGCGGAAGAATTCCCCTCAGAAGAATCTCCAGGAAATAACAACAGCTAACGAACTGATCAAAAAGGATTTAAATAATATAACAGAAAGTGAATTTAGAATAATAATCATAAAATTAATCGCTGGGCTTGAAAACGGTATAGAGGACAGCAGAGAATCTCTTGCTACAGAGATCAAGGGACTAAGGAACAGTCATGAGGAGCTGAAAAGCGCTTTAAACGAAATGCAAAACAAAATGGAAACGACGACAGCTCGGATTGAAGAGGCAGAGGAGAGAATAGGTGAACTAGAAGATAAAGTTATGGAAAAAGAGGAAGCTGAGAGAAAGAGAGATAAAAAAAAAAATCCAGGAGTATGAGGGGAAAATTAGAGAACTAAGTGATACACTAAAAAGAAATAATATATGCATAATTGGTATCCCAGAGGAGGAAGAGAGAGGGAAAGGTGCTGAAGGGGTATTTGAAGAAATTATAGCTGAGAACTTCCCTGAACTGGGGAAAGAAAAAGGCATTGAAATCCAAGAGGCACAGAGAACTCCCTTCAGACGTAACTTGAATCGATCTTCTGCACGACATTTCATAGTGAAACTGGCAAAATACAAGGATAAAGAGAAAATTCTGAAAGCAGCAAGGGATAAACGTGCCCTCACATATAAAGGGAGACCTATAAGACTCGTGACTGATCTCTCTTTTGAAACTTGGCAGGCCAGAAAGAATTGGCACGAGATCTTCAGTGTGCTAAACAGAAAAAATATACAGCCGAGAATCCTTTATCCAGCAAGTTTGTCATTTAGAATAGAAGGAGAGATAAAGGTCTTCCCAAACAAACAAAAACTGAAGGAATTTGTCACCACTAAACCAGCCCTACAAGAGATCCTAAGGGGGACCCTGTGAGAGAAAGTACCAGAGACATCACTACAAGCATAAAACATACAGACATCACAATGACTCTAAACCTGTATATTTCTATAATAACACTGAATGTAAATGGATTAAATGCGCCAACCAAAAGACATAGGGTATCAGAATGGATAAAAAAACAAGACCCATCTATTTGCTGTCTACAAGAAACTCATTTTAGACCTGAGGACACCTTTAGATTGAGAGTGAGGGGATGGAGAACTATTTATCATGCTACTGGAAGCCAAAAGAAAGCTGGAGTAGCCATACTTATATCAGACAAACTAGACTTTAAATTAAAGGCTGTTACAAGAGATGAAGAAGGGCATTATATAATAATTACAGGGTCTATCCATCAGGCAGAGCAAACAATTATAAATGTCTATGCACCGAATACCAGAGCCCCCAAATATATAAAACAATTACTCATAAACATAAGCAACCTTATTGATAAGAATGTGGTAATTGCAGGGGACTTTAACACCCCACTTACAGAAATGGATAGGTCATCTAGACACACGGTCAATAAAGAAACAAGGGCCCTGAATGAGACATTGGATCAGATGGACTTGACAGATATATTTAGAACTCTGCATCCCAAAGCAACAGAATATACTTTCTTCTCGAGTGCACATGGAACATTCTCCAAGATAGATCATATACTGGGTCACAAAACAGCCCTTCATAAGTTTACAAGAATTGAAATTATACCATGCATACTTTCAGACCACAATGCTATGAAGCTTGAAATCAACCACAGGAAAAAGTCTGGAAAACCTCCAAAAGCATGGAGGTTAAAGAACACCCTACTAACGAATGAGTGGGTCAACCAGACAATTAGAGAAGAAATTAAAAAATATATGGAAACAAACAAAAATGGAAATACAACACTCCAAACGCTTTGGGATGCAGCGAAGGCAGTCCTGAGAGGAAAAGACATTGCAACCCAGGCCTATCTCAAGAAACAAGAAAAATCCCAAATACAAAATCTAACAGCACACCTAAAGGAAATAGAAGCAGAACAGCAAAGGCAGCCTAAACCCAGCAGAAGAAGAGAAATAATAAAGATCAGAGCAGAAATAAACAATATAGAATCTAAAAAAAAACTGTAGAGCAGATCAACGAAACCAAGAGTTGGTTTTTTGAAAAAATAAACAAAACTGACAAACCTCTAGCCAGGCTTCTCAAAAAGAGAAGGGAGATGACCCAAATAGATAAAATCATGAATCAAAATGGAATTATTACTACCAAGCCCTCAGAGATACAAACAATTATCAGGGAATACTATGAAAAATTATATGCCAACAAATTGGACAACCTGGAAGAAATGGACAAATTCCTAAACACCCACACCCTTCCAAAACTCAATCAGGAGGAAATAGAAAGCTTGAACAGACCCATAACCAGCAAAGAAATTGAATCGGTTATCAAAAATCTCCCAACAAATAAGAGTCCAGGACCAGATGGCTACCCAGGGGAGTTCTACCAGACATTTAAAGCAGAGATAATACCTATCCTTCTCAAGCTATTCCAAGAAATAGAAAGAGAAGGAAAACTTCCAGACTCATTCTATGAAGCCAGTATTACTTTGATTCCTAAACCAGACAGAGACCCAGTAAAAAAAGAGAACTACAGGCCAATATCCCTGATGAATATGGATGCAAAAATTCTCAATAAGATACTAGCAAATCGAATTCAACGGCATATAAAAAGAATTATTCACCATGATCAAGTGGGATTCATTCCTGGGATGCAGGGCTGGTTCAACATTCGCAAATCAATCAACGTGATACATCACATTAAAAAAAAAAAAGAGAAGAACCATATGATCCTGTCAATCGATGCAGAAAAGGCCTTTGACAAAATCCAGCACCCTTTCTTAATAAAAACCCTTGAGAAAGTCGGGATAGAAGGAACATACTTAAAGATCATAAAAGCCATTTATGAAAAGCCCACAGCTAACATTATCCTCAACGGGGAAAAACTGAGAGCTTTTTCCCTGAGATCAGGAACACGACAGGGATGCCCACTCTCACCGCTGTTGTTTAACATAGTGCTGGAAGTTCTAGCATCAGCAATCAGACAACAAAAGGAAATCAAAGGCATCAAAATTGGCAAAGATGAAGTCAAGCTTTCGCTTTTTGCAGATGGCATGATATTATACATGGAAAATCCGATAGACTCCACCAAAAGTCTGCTAGAACTGATACATGAATTCAGCAAAGTTGCAGGATACAAAATCAATGTACAGAAATCAGTTGCATTCTTATACACTAACAATGAAGCAACAGAAAGACAAATAAAGAAACTGATCCCATTCACAATTGCATCAAGAAGCATAAAATACCTAGGAATAAATCTAACCAAAGATGTAAAAGATCTGTATGATGAAAACTATAGAAAACTTATGAAGGTAATTGAAGAAGATATAAAGAAATGGAAAGACATTCCGTGCTCATGGATTGGAAGACTAAATATTGTCAAAATGTCAATACTACCCAAAGCTATCTACACATTCAATGCAATCCCAATCAAAATTGCACCAGCATTCTTCTCAAAACTAGAACAAGCAATCCCAAAATTCATATGGAACCACAAAAGGCCCCGAATAGCCAAAGTAATTTTTAAGAAGAAGACCAAAGCAGGAGGCATCACAATCCCAGACTTTAGCCTCTACTACAAAGCTGTCATCATCAAGACAGCATGGTATTGGCACAAAAACAGACACATAGACCAATGGAATAGAATAGAAACCCCAGAACTAGACCCACAAACGTATGGCCAACTCATCTTTGACAAAGCAGGAAAGAACATCCAATGGAAAAAAGACAGTCTCTTTAACAAATGGTGCTGGGAGAACTGGAGAGCAACATGCAGAAGATTGTAACTAGACCACTTTCTCACACCTTTCACAAAATAAACTCAAAATGGATAAAGGACCTGAATGTGAGACAGGAAACCATCAAAACCTTAGAGGAGAAAGCAGGAAACGACCTCTCTGACTTCAGCCGTAGCAATGTCTTACTCGACATGTCCCCAAAGGCAAGGGAATTAAAAGCAAAAGTGAATTACTGGGACCTTATGAATATGAAAAGTTTCTGCACAGCAAAGGAAACAACCAACAAAACTAAAAGGCAACCAACGGGATGGGAAAAGATATTTGCAAATGACATATCGGACAAAGGGCTAGTATCCAAAATCTATAAAGAGCTCACCAAACTCCACACCCGAAAAACAAATAACCCAGCGAAGAAATGGGCAGAAAACATGAATAGACACTTCTCTAAAGAAGACATCCGGATGGCCAACAGGCACATGAAAAGATGTTCAACGTCGCTCCTTATCAGGGAAATACAAATCAAAACCACACTCAGGTATCACCTCACGCCAGTCAGAGTGGCCAAAATGAACAACTCAGGAGACTATAGATGCTGGAGAGGATGTGGAGAAACGGGAACCCTCTTGCACTGTTGGTGGGAATGCAAATTGGTGCAGCCGCTCTGGAAAGCAGTGTGGAGGTTCCTCAGAAAATTAAAAATAGACCTACCCTATGACCCAGCAATAGCACTGCTAGGAATTTATCCAAGGGAACAGGAGTACTGATGCATAGGGGCACTTGTACCCCAATGTTTATAGCAGCACTCTCAACAATAGCTAAATTATGGAAAGAACTTAAATGTCCATCAACTGATGAATGGATAAAGAATTTGTGGTTTATATGCACAATGGAATACTATGTGGCAATGAGAAAAAATGAAATATGGCCTTTTGTAGCAACGTGGATGGAACTGGAGAGTGTGATGCTAAGTGAAATAAGCCATACAGGGAAAGACAGATACCATATGGTTTCACTCTTATGTGGATCCTGAGAAACTTAACAGAAACCCATGGGGGAGGGGAAGGGAAAAAAAAAAGAGGTTTGAGTGAGAGAGAGCCAAAGCATAAGAGACTGTTAAAAACTGAGAACAAACTGAGGGTTGATGGTGGGTGGGAGGGAGGGGAGGGTGGGTGATGGGTATTGAGGAGGGCACCTTTTGGGATGAGCACTGGGTGTTGAATGGAAACCAATTTGACAATAAATTTCATATATTAAAAAAAAAAAAAAAAAAGGAATCAACAGCTCTCTGGTGTTATGAAGACATGGGTTCAAATTTTGGTTCAACAAATTTTAAGCTCTGTGACTTTGACCTTACTATATCTCAATATTTTTATGTGTAAAATTAGCATAATAATTTATATACTCTAGAAAGCCTACCACTGAAATGTTTGAATCAAAGAAGACATGTTTCCCCATTTTCTTCCCAACTGTTATTGAAGTCTAAATAGATGAGACATCTGACATACTTAAGTTAAAAATACTTAAAATGTGCAAGAAAATGTCAGCTTAGTTTGATCTGGATTTGGACCTCCTAGATAATGGAGAAGACAGATTGACACTACTGATAGCATATTGGTTGAAGCCTGGTAGCAGTGATATCCCCCGTGCTGTAGAGCTGATGCTGGCCACATAAAGTCTACCACCCAGCACCATTCCCAACCATTCTGTCCCTTGGCAGCAATAGAACATTGAGAAAATCACACTGAGTGATCTCCCACTTCCTAACATAGGAGGCAAACAGGCTACAGTGTGTACAACACGTATATTTCAATGGTGGAAAGAAGGGAAAGGGACACCGATGACTATTAGCATTTATTAGATAAAACTAGAAGATTATTCTAGGATCCCCATGAAAGAGATAGGTGCTTAATGCTCCTAAATTCTTCAGGGTTAATTACTGTGGCAACATTTTCTCCGATATTTCCCTATCTATAAAATTTAACCATCTGATAACAATTTTTATTTTCTTATTCTCATTTCTTAGACTCTTACATTTATTTGGGTTAATTTGAAAGTTCTCTGGGATTCTGGATATTTGTCTGATCTGGTACTATTGGACAGAGAAGAGGAACCTGAAACAACACTAGGTCTAATACAATCTGAACCTTATAGTGTTTGTGGGCTGAGGGTCTGATGGTGTTGAAAGCTTCAGGCAGAGGCAAGGAAACTTCTCTGGGTTTGTATACCCCAATTACATAAGGAAGGCCCTAATGGAGAAGGGACAGTCCTAGAATTAAAAATGGCTATAAAATAGTTAATTGAGTTTTTCTCTTTCTTATGAAAATCATCTTTAGATTATCCACTTTGGAGCTAGAACAAGGATATCCAAAAACCTTTCTTCTCACCTTCTTTACTTCAATCTTTTGTCAGCTGTCCTCTAATGGATTTATAGAATCACAAGTGTTAATACACACAGAATATGATATTTAACCTGAGGTATTTTCTCAGCCTCTTCTCTCTCTCTGTCTCTCTCTCTCTCTCTTTACCTTCCTCCCTCCCTCCCTCCCTCTCTGTTTATCTGCCTTTCTCTCTCTCTTTCTCTCTCTGTCTCTTAATTTTGGCAGGTAGTGCTATTTCATAACCTCTCCTTTTTCAGCAAAGACCAACTCCCTTATAAAAGCTGTAATTGTCCTATTGTTGCTTTCCCAGCCTCTTTTGAGGTTAGCACTATAAACATACAACCTGATACAAGACAGTGGGACCTGAGAAGAAGACCACAGGGGGATTTCTGAAAAAGATAGTGCAAAGATATATTATCCTTCCTGTATTTCAACTTATTTGTTTGATTACATGATGGATGGAGTAGTGAAGACCTTATAAGAGCAAAAGGGACCAAGCCTGGGCATAAGGCCGATTTGTCAAAGACACTAAATGGAAAAATGAAAGCATCTGGGGCTTGGATGATGTAACCAAGCTGCCATTTAACCAATCCTGGAACTGTCCAGCCCTTGTTATATAAGAAGATTCATGCACTGATATTAAGTTACTTTATTTGCATATTTTTCTGTGCTTTTTAAATCTTTATTTTTGGGGAAGAGCACAAGTGGGGAGGGCAGAGAGAGGGGGACAGAAGATCCAAAATGGGCTCTGTGCTGACAGGCTGACAGCAGCAAGTCCAATGTGGGGCTTGAACCCATGAACCATGAGACCATGACCTGAGCTGAAGTCGGACACTCAACCAAATGAGCCACCCAGGTGCCTTGTATATATATTTTTAAATTAGAGATAAACACCTTTGGTCTAGATAAAACACCAAACTCCCATGTGTTCTTTGCACAGTGTTTTCACCCCCTTGTCTGACTTGCTTCATTTTAGTTCATGATAAAACTTCCTGTGCGATATTAGAGAGGCTCGAGACAAAGATGCAGACTTCTTAATCTGTGGGATAGGAAAGGATTATAAATGCAAAAATAAAAATTAAAAAAAAGCAGTCAAGAAGAAATACACTTCTTAAATTGTGAAACAAAAATCCAGGTTGTGGTTGATCTGTAATCGTGTAAAATAACAGTAATATATAAATATGAATTGAGATGGACAAAAAAGTGAAGGCAAGAGTGACAATCTTGAGCATTGTGAAAGGAGGGAGAGGAAATGCCAGTGGCCCAGAGTTAGGAAACAACAACAACAAAAAAGCATGTCCCATGACTGTATGGCATTTCAGGACCAAAGCTAGCAACACTCATGCTCTTTGCACTTGACATTTCAATCAAACTTGCCACTGGCCCTATGATATTGGACTGTTGTCCAGATAGGACTCAGTAATTTAGGTGTGGCTAAGCTTTGGAAAACATAGCTTGTCCTCCAGGTGTCATAATCACCACACAAGGGTCTAGACAACATCATGAGAGTGACATGAAACACTTGTATTTAAGTTGTGCACATAATTTTGGTGTGTGCACCTTTTTGCTCATATCTTGAAGAATACAATAACAGCTCTCAAATTTCATGCTCTGGAATATGGTAGATCTTTTCTCTTTGAAAGAGTCCTAATCATAATGCTGACACTATGCTTTGATTCTTTAGTAAAACACCAATGATGACACAATATCTTCATTCAGATAATTTTATATACAGTCCCAGTTGCTATTGGGGAAATATAAATATGTATGCAAAAGTGTTATGTCAGTTATATTTTATTAATATTGACAAACTATGGCTTCATGGAAGAGCATATTTTTCCAGGATTTACTTTTCACCTCCAGGATTCTGATATATCCTTTTTTTTTTTTTTTCAACGTTTATTTATTTTTGGGACAGAGAGAGACAGAGTATGAACGGGGGAGGGGCAGAGAGAGAGTGAGACACAGAATCGGAAACAGGCTCCAGGCTCTGAGCCATCAGCCCAGAGCCTGACACGGGGTTCGAACTCACGGACCGCGAGATCGTGACCTGGCTGAAGTCGGACGCTTAACCGACTGCGCCACCCAGGCGCCCCTGATATATCCTTTCTATGATCCTTCTAGCACCCACGGCTCCTACTTAAGATACCATTTTTAGAACTATAAACAACTTTCAGTAATAAAATACACTTTTTTTCCTGAAAATGATTAATGAGAGCATTGGAATTTAATCATGGAGTTGTTTTCCATTTCACTAAATTCTATTAACTGCACTGTTATTTTCAGTGGCAACCCTTATTGCCTAATAACCTCCTTCAGCGTATCAGATATAAGCTAAAATAAACCTCTTGTTCACAAGATTACTTCCCTCTTAATTTATGAAAACAGATTGATGTGCTTTAGACTTTAAGAATATCAATGTTTTAGGGGCAGCTGGTGGCTCAGTAGGTTGAGCATTTGACTCTAGATTTTGGCTCATGTCATGATCTCATATTTCTGAAATCAAGCCCTGCATCGGGCTTTATGCTGGGCATGGAGCCTCCTTGGGATTCTCTCTCTGTCCCTCCATCATGTGTGCATGTGCTCTCTTGCTCTCTCTCTCTCTCTAAATAAATTAAAAAATTAAAAAAAATAAAACTGGCATTGATGCTTAAAAAAAAGAATATCAATGTTTTAAAGGCACGGGGTGAATTGTGCTTTCTGAAATAAGGCATGAAACTTATGTTCATATTTATTTGTATTATTTTTATTATAGAACTTAACTCTTTTTGAAATTGAAATATTTTTACTCTTTTATTAATAAGAAGGGGAAATGAAATCTAGATGCTGAAAACATTCACTTGTTTTCATATTTCCTCCCAGAAAGAATATGAAATAATTATGGATTTAAATATATCATAGGAAAATTGGATATTAATGAAAGATATTGTATGTAGTCATCAATGATTGAATAATCAATGCTTTGGTTTGGTAAAGTAGCTTTTTTCTTCCCACAAAGCACTTGATTTAAGAAATTACTACTAGACATTTATTGGGGTTTAAGGAAATCCCTCTCTCTTTCCAAAGATCAGCAATAAAGCTGAGTTTAAAAAAAATGTCACAATGAGAAGAAAAGCATCTTTTTATTCATGTTCTGTATGTGACATGTATCAAAAATAATCACAAAACTGGGGCGCCTAGGTGGTTCAGTTAGTTAAGCGTCCGACTTCAGCTCAGGTCATGATCTGGTGGTTTGTGAGTTCGGGCTCATGTCGGGCTCCGTGCTGACAGCTCGGGACCTGGAACCAGCTTCTGATTCTGCGTCGCCCTCTCTCTTTCTGCCCCTCCACCGCTCATGCTCTCTCTCAAAAATAAATAAACATTAAAAAAATAATAATCACAAAACTGTAAGTAGTCTTTATTACCCCATTTTATACTTGTAGAATTAAAGGTCAAAAAAGTTGAGTAACTTACTTACCATCAAACTGTTGTAGTAATGGAACCAGGATTAAAACACAAATCTTTTTCATACTCATGCTGCTCAATACATTCATTACGCACACGTTCACACAGTACATGCACACACACATACACACATGCACACATACAGTTGCTCACACGTATGCATACCACCCACACACACTTGTGCACACACGTCATCATCACATATGTTCAGAAACACTATAAGAGGGATGTTTTAGCAGCATTCAAAGTAAAGATAAATGGGGCTAGAACATAGGAGAAATGGATTTCTAGTAAGGATATTAGTGAGAATAGACCTCTAAATTTTAATATTCTTATCCACTCAAATCCTGGAATGTGTCATTTGACTCAGAGAGGACACTATTGACTCAGTTTGAGAGTTGTAAATTTTAAAGCAAAATATGGTGTTAGATAAATATTTAGTAACTGGATGGAGATGTATTCAGAAACAGACTATGTAAATTTAGTACAGAACACCCCAGAATATTGATCCCATTATTTGATTAAATAATTGTCATTTAGTTAATAACTGTAACCAATATGTTACACCTATACTGTGTAGTATTATTGGTCATAATTAAAAATGTTAAATAAATGTGAATAATATATTAAATACACTGTGCCAAAGAAATAATCTAAAACAGGGCACACATTTTAGTCTTAAGGGATTCATTAAGGTACCATCCATATGACTTGGGAATAGGAAAACTTTTCCTTTGGTCTGGAAAGGACATTTGTAAAAGTGAGTTGTGAAACTGAACATAATTATAGAATTAAATAGAACCTATAACTTCTCCTTACAGGCAGTAGGTGATTAGTATACCATTGGTGAAAGCTTCAATGAATGACAAAGACAGTAAATTAGGCTACTGTTCTTTGGCCAATGAAATATTTACTAAGATTAAAAGTTCATTGTGCATGGGCAAAATATTTCCTGAGATTTCATTTTATTTTTATTTTTTTTATTTTTTTTTAAATTTTATTTGAGAGAGAGAGCACAAACAGGGAAAGGGAAGGGGGGGTACAGAGGATCTGAGGCAGGCTCCTCACTGACAGCAGCAAGCCAGAGGCTGCGCTTGAACCCACAACCAGTGAGATCATGCCCTGAGCGATTCAGACTCTGAACTGAAATCATGCCCTGAGCCAAAGTTGAACTCTCAACTTACTCAGCCTCTCGGGCACCCCCTCCTGAGATTTTATTTTAAAAGGTATTTTCTAAGAATGTTTTATTTTGTAAGCACATGAATAAAATCAGCAAATCTTACATTTTAGTTATTAGTCAATACTAATCTTTAGCAAACTACTATAATTATCTTAAGAGCATGTTCCACTTTTGATTGTTTTGAGCAAAAATAATCACAAACCCTCAAGAGTCACTATTGCCTATTTCCTCATAGAGGATTTATTTGAGAATAGTGTAAGTTTTCCCTCTCCTTAACTTGCCCTTAGAATAGTATTTAAAAATAATATTGCAGAGAAAAAAAAAAGATCTTTCTAGCTTATATCTCAGATGACTGAGATTTTTAAACACTCTAAAACATGCCATGTGGAAAAAAATCTTAAATTGAATTTTGCTAAGACAGTGTGGTTTCATTAACACTGATGAAAAATAAAGTAAAAGGGGAGTTTGCCTTAGAGAGATTCAGAATCAATCTTATTTTAATGGCAACTGCTCAGTGGCTTGTAGAAAATAAATTTATCTTATTTTGGAACAACAGTAAGTACATAATAGAAAATAAAGTTAAGCTCAATTCTAAAATAAGACAGCAATGCTGCCTGGCTGGCAAAATAACAGAAGTAAACATTCAGCTCAGATTTGTTGTATTATTAATCTACTTCCTTTTTACAAAATTGTCAATATCTGTGGCAGAAGGTGGGGTGTCGTAGGCTGACTTCTGTAGTCAGTAGCCTGGTTGAAGAATGAAATAACCTCACCTCAGAATATGATTTGTTTGCTTATGTTGCTTGGAGTGGAAATAAGTCTTACTTCTCATTTAAGCTTTAATATTTTTATATGGAATATGTAAAAATGTTTTAGAAATTCAATATCTTTCCCTGTTTGTTTATAATTCTCAAGTAATCACAATTTTCCCCCTAGGTGAGTCAACATAAGTTGCAGAAGCTACAATCTTTAATTTGCATAAATGTTAACAGCAAAGTTTTATTGAGTTTTGGTGACATCCAAGGCATCTCATGCAGGCTAGAAATTGGAGATGCATAGAAAACTTGTGCATGAGGGGAGTCTAACTTAGCAAAAAGAAATGCGTTTAGCAAAAGACACATAGCAGTTACAGGAACTGGGCCCTAAAAGCCAGGTTGAGGAAGAGCCCTTGACCTTTGCTATGGAGAAGTGAGGCTGGTCCATTGAGACAGAAGCCTGAGCTCTTACTGTCTCCAGTCAGGGATATTCACGGCAATTCTTGTTTTATCGGAGCAACCTTCCTGCTGCTTGCTTCTTCATGTTTGCTTTTTTAGAATTCCTCTTAGAACTTTATTTTGGCATCTTGTATTCCCTCCAAGTAATCAATGTTCATTCCTGAGACCCTTGGCTTTTTGTCTCTGTAGTACATTCATATTCTGGTTTATTTTACAATCCAAATGAGATTAACATATTTCTGTGGCTTTTGAATGTGATTGAGAAGGAAAATATCTTAGAAGGATAATCACCCTTGAAGGACCAACTAAACTTTCAACATACATCCATTATGCGTGGATGTATATCTATATGTAAGATTTTGGCCACTCTCAAAACCAAGTAAGTAGTAAGACATTAAAAAGATTGGGGACACATAATGAACCACATGGATTAAAAATGCGAGCAGATGTTTAATATTAGTATTAAACTTAATACTAAAGTGTTTAATATTAAGATGACTCAACACAGCAATCGAAATCTTTCTTACTGACTGTGGGCCCAGCCCACCTACTTTCCTAACTAAAACAGAGACAAACAATGCATGGAGGGGACTGGGTTGTTTAATCAGATTTCTGTCCCCAAAGCTTCACCTTTTCTTTGGGAAATCTTTGTGATCCTGTAAGCTGTACCCTGTGAAGATGCTCCTACATTTACCAGCCTTTAAGGATTAGGGGTTGATTACATTGAGAGAGACGGCAGGATTGTTATACTTTATTGTATCTTTTATCTGAGGGAATGATAGTCAATCCATGAGAAAATATGGAGAGCAAGGAACATACTTTATTAGTATTTGGGGGAAATGAAAGGATATTTTTCTTTAAAAATTTTTTTTTCAACGTTTTTATTTATTTTTGGGACAGAGAGAGACAGAGCATGAATGGGGGAGGGGCAGAGAGAGAGGGAGACACAGAATCGGAAACAGGCTCCAGGCTCTGAGCCATCAGCCCAGAGCCTGATGCGGGGCTCGAACTCACGGACAGCGAGATTGTGACCTGGCTGAAGTCGGACGCTTAACCGACTGCGCCACCCAGGCGCCCCAAGGATATTTTTAATAAAATAAATTACTTTCCAAAACTCTTAAATGAACATACCACACTGTTTTTAAATTTAAATTTAATTTTATTTTAGCAGGCAGAGGACAATTACATTGACTTCAGAAGCTTTGGATACTTTAGGCTTGGGTGGATGTTCGATGATGTTTTGGGACACAGTTTTTCTCTATTTCCTTATTGTCATCCTTCTAAGAAAAATTGGGAGATTTTTATTAAACTCAATTCCTCTGAAAAAGTAATGGTATTTACTTGTCAAAGCATCTGCCATCTCTCACTATGACATATCTCGTGTGAACAAATTAAAAACTCCTGAGTCCCATCAAAGTCTCTTTTGCTCTCAAGCTGGTTGCTCATGATTCCATGTTCAAACTCACAATTACTTGGGTGATTTATTGTTTGAAACTTTACGGTGTATTCATGTATCTGGTAGTCTCTCTTCTTTCTGTGTTATCTCTAGTTTATCTCTTTATCTTCGGTGTGTATTCCTAAGTGTTGTTATGCATGTACATATTCACTGAGATACACAGGCACATGTATACTGTTTCAGTGAACCGAGATTATTCAAAGACCTAAATTATGCAAGGAGGGGAATTTGTTTCTGCTCATTAGATTGTCTTCTTGAAAAGATCTATCTCAACATTGAAGCTGCGGGATGTTTGTACTTATCAGCCATGCTTCTCACTGTGGTTCATGTGTGGGTTCAGCCCTTGATTTGGCTGGAATGTACCCCTGCTGTCCTTGCTACTTTTAAATTCTGTTTTCTGGACTCTCACTACATGCGTCTCCCCCGTTCTGGCTTCACTTTCTGTGTTCTCTGCTGGTATTTCTGGGCTTTGATGAAGAATGGATTCGTATCGTTGCCATTCTTCTGTCTTAAATTTAAATATTAATAAGGATGTGATAATATTGAGAAAATAGCAAAGGTGTGTTGTTTTATTTTATTTTTTTTTCTAACTTTCTTGACCCTTCAGTGTTTTAGACTGTTCTTATGTACAAGAAAGAAAAGGGAAATAGTTCTGTTATTTTAATACAAAACTGAAATCCATGAAAGACAATGCAAACTCCATGACAGGTCAAGGGATAACTTTGTGAATTTTAATAGCTAAAGACTATTAGCAAAATCAGTGTTTTGGATGGAAGGTGCTGCTGTTAATGGTGATGATTGTAGCAGTAGCAGCAGCAGCAACAGCAATAGTAGTAATAGTAATGGACAGAGTCAGAGAAGAGGAGCTGGGGCAGGAAACAATTATACCTGCTGATTGTATTAAAGGCAATTCAGTAAATTGAGGCTTACACCATGTCAGCTGGTTCCTTTTGCCCATTCACAGCCTCTCCCATGATCACACTTCCTCTCAACATCCTGTCTCCAGCCACACCTCCAAGAATTCCTCTTTTTCCAAGGCTTCATCTACCAGAAGACAGTGTTTTTAGGGGCCCTGTTTGTGGCTCCGCATCGGAGTTAACTTAAAGCCATAGGCAATCTGATGTGTTTGAAAAAGAAAATGTAATAAAGACAGTCTTTCAGCAAGTGGTGCTGGGAAAACTGGACAGCGACACGCAGAAGAATGAAACTGAACCACTTTCTTACACCATACACAAAAATAAACTCAAAATGGATGAAAGACCTAAGTGTAAGACAGGAAGACATCAAAATCCTTGAGGAGAAAGCAGGCGAAAACCTCTTTGACCTTGGCCACAGTAACTTCTACTCAACACGTCTCTAGAGGCAATGGAAACAAAAGCAAAAATGAACTACTGGGACCTCATCAAAATAAAAAGCTTCTGCACAGCGAAGGAAACAATCAGCAAAATTAAAGGCAACCGACAGAATGGGAGAAGATATTTGAAAATGACATATCAGATAAAGGGTTAGTATCAAAAATCTACAAAGAACTTATCAAACTCAAGACCCAAAAAACAAATAATCCAGTGAAGAAATGGGCAAAAGACATG
Source organism: Leopardus geoffroyi (assembly GCF_018350155.1). Taxonomy (NCBI): domain Eukaryota; kingdom Metazoa; phylum Chordata; class Mammalia; order Carnivora; family Felidae; genus Leopardus; species Leopardus geoffroyi. Next base: position 66,414,639 of record NC_059334.1, read on the forward strand.
AGTAGACACTTCTCCAAAGAAGACATCCAGATGGCCAACTGACACATGAAAAATATGCTCAGCGTCACTCATCATCCGAGAAATACAAGTCGAAACCACAATGAGATACCACCTTACACCTGTCAGAATAGCTAACACAACTCAGGCAACAACAGATGTTGGCGAGGATGCGGAGAAAGAGAATCTCTTTTGCATTGTTGGTGGGAATGCAAGCAGGTGCAGCCACTCTGGAAAACAGTATGGAGGTTCCTCAAAAAACTAAAAATAGAACTACCCTACGACCCAGCAATTGAGCTACTAGGCATTTATCCAAGGGATACATACAGGTGTGTTGTTTCAAAGGAACACATGCACCCCCATGTTTATAGCAGCACTATCAACAATAGTGAAAGTATGGAAAGAGCCCAAATGTCCATCGATGGATGAATGGATAAAGAAGATGTGGTATGTGTGTATATATATATTATATACATTTATATATATTATATATTATATTATATATATATACATGCAATGGAGTAATATATATGGAATGTATATATATATATATATATATATATATATATATATATATACACACACACACATATACACAATGGAGTAATACTTGGCAATCAAAAAGAATGAAACCTTGCCATTTGCAACTATGTGGATGGAACTGGAGGGTATTATGCTAACTGAAATTAGTCAGAGAAAGACAAAAATCATATGACTTCACTCATGTGAGGACTTTAAGAGACAAAACAGATAAGCATAAGGGAAGGAAACAAAAATAATATAAAAACAGGAAGGGGGACAAAACAGAAGAGACTCATAAATATGGAGAACAAACTGAGGGTTACAGAAGGGGTTGTGGGAGGGGGGATAGGCTAAATGGGTAAGGGGCACTAAGGAATCTACTTCTGAAATCATTGTTGCACTATATGCTAACAAATTTGGATGTAAAGTTAATTTTTTTGGATGTAAATTTAAAAAAAATAAAAAATAAAATTAAAAAAAAAGAAAAAGAAAATGCAGAACCTGGGGATTCTTGCCATTACCTGAAATGGAAGATGCCTATAAGAGAAGCAGATGGAGATGGTGAAAAAGCAAAAGATTTGGTATTAGAATAAAACATATTCAAATTCTGACTCTACCACTTCTGCCTATGAGACTTAAACAATCACTTAACTTCTATAAGCCTCAGTTTTCTACTTCTAAAATGGGGAATATAATGCCTCTGTGTAACTTTCCTTGTGAGGATTAATTGATGCATACAAAGTAGTACATGGTATAACTATTTCTCTCTAGCTTTCCATCTATCCATCTATCTGTCTATCAATTGATCTATCTATGTGTCCATCTATTTAATCACCCATCTCCAGACGATGCCCACAGGAAGATAGTATTCAGGAGCACTGCAAAAATGCTTGAACAGAAGGACAGCTGGGATTTTAATTTCTGTTTACTTGTTTTTCACTTTGCACTGAGGGGAAGAATTACCTGCTTAATGGCTGCATACTGAAGTCTCATCCTTCTTCCTGCTGGGAAAGGTGACACTGACAGTGGAAATTTTCTACAATTCTCATCACTTTTTTGTATTTTTGATTAATTATTCAGTCAACAACATTTTCCTTACTGAATTATGCATCTTATTTCCTTTATCTCCTTTTGCCCATGAAGTTCATTGTTAGATTTAATTATAATTGCTTTATAATCACTGTGTTATGGCATTAATTGATATCACATCGAGCCACTAACAATGTTATTTTGCATAAAACTCATCAAATCTCAGGGATCACACATGGCCTATTGTTGGTCTGTGGTTGCCTGTCTCCCTCTTCTCTGGCTGTTACTTTTTTTTTCTCTCTAATAGATTTCAAAAGGCTTTTTAATAGCTTAGAAGTCCTTAAATTATTTTCTGCTCACCATAGGATCATCTACTTACACGGTCTTGTGAATCTCACTTTCTTATCTGAAGTCTCTGTCTCTCAAAAGACATTTATTACCTTATTATCCCTAAATGGCTTAGGCCAATGGTCAGGAAACTGATCATTGAGTTGAATGAGGCCAATGGCCTATATTTGTATAGCCTTTGACCTAAAATTGATTATTACATTTACATTTCTTTACAAGTTGTAAAGAAGCAAATAAAGACAAATATATGGGGCAGAAAGCATACGTGGCCTACAAAGCATTAGTATTTATCACTTGATCCATTATAGAAAAAAGTTTGCCAACCACTAGAATAGGCTCATCATTAGCCTTTCTATTCATAGAAAACTAGAGAGAAAACGAAATACAGAGTGATAGTTCTATTTTGTGTTCTCCTTCCGGACTTTTCATCACCAACTCTTAAACTCCATGTTGGTTATTCCATTACAGAGTTTTACTACCTGCTTCCATGTCTAACTCTTCTTATTTATTAAAAAATATTTTTGTTTTGGATTGAACTCATGCTTAAGCGCAATAAGTAGAAGAAAAGGCATAGGACTGTGTTCAAGGAGACTTGATTATTTGTTTCATCTTCATTTGTTGTGCGACCTTGTTTGAGGTCATTTATACCTGTAATCCTTAGGTTCATCATCTGTAAAATGGAGGAACTTGACAGCATGGTGTTGAAAGTCCTTTACAGCTCTAACTTTTTAGAATTAACTCAGGTAAAATGCAATAATCTTTAAATTGATAAAGCCCTATTGCTGTATGAGTGAGACCTGAGAATTTGGGGTAACCATAGGGACAGAAAGCTCAGAACTCCATTTTTGCACAATTTAAATTATAGGAAATCTTTTCATTTTATAGAACTGACATCAGCTTCTTGTAACTTCTGCCTGTTGGTAACAGTTCTATCCTCTCAGGACACATAGAATTAGAATACACAGCAAACATTAGAAATCATCCAACATGTTCAGATCTTTCTTTTACATGTGAAACAGCCTTACTGTCTTAATTTTTTTTTAATTTTATTTTAGAGAGATGAAAAACATAAGCACACATGTAAGCAGGGGACAGGGGCAGAGGGAGAGTGGGAGAGAGGGAGAGAGAAAGAGAGGAAGAGAGGGGAAAAAGGAAGAGAGGAAGAGAGGGAGAGAGAGGGAGAGAGAGAGAGAGAGAGAGAATCCCAAGCAGGCTCTGTGCTTTCAGAATGGAGCCCAATGTGGGGCTCTATCCCACCACCCTGGAATCATGATCAGGAGTTGTATGCTCAAACAACTGAGTCACCCAGGAGTCCCAGCTTTAATGTCTTTGAATCATTCAACAAGTGGGTGATCTAGAGATCCACTCACTCTGCCACAAGAAAACTATAATATATCTCAGTCCTCTTGAAAAATGTCTCTGATGTCTATATTTCAGAAGAGATTATATAGACATGAGATATATGACAATCATTCAAATATATGAGAATGGACAGTAGACAAACTGTATGCTTACTTTCTCTAGGACATTTTTTTAAACAAAATTTGTCTGAAATATTTCCTTCTTGGACTATCATGGTTCTTTTGGAGAAGGTTATCTTGAAGACATGGCCATTAGTTGATGCATAAACAGGACCAGGGTAATCAGGGGCTCCTTCCCCTCTCTCCTGTTTTTGGAATGTATTCCCCACCTACAGTTCTCATGCTATTGGCTGTTTCCAGGATGTAGCCTTGAGAGAGTAGGTGGTGTTAAGACCATCACTAAATATGTGACTGAACACAGTTAAGGCTTCTATATAAACTTTAAGATTCTAGCAGAAGAGTGTGGAGATCTAGTCATCTTGTAACCACCTAAGACAAGCTTCATAGGTAAGTTCTCTTGCTTATTAAACCTGTCTCCTACCAATCTAGAGTGGCCTGCCTGTTTTTTTTTTTTTTTTTTTTTTTTTTTTGTCTCTATTTGCCTTCCATGCATGGAGGACAGTTTCAAATTTCACCTGGGAATCCCCAAGGTTGTGAATCAACTGTGTACCACCAAGAAATCCAGTCTTCCTAGTAGTACCATTGCTTAAGTTACTCAGTAAGTTTAATCATTTTTGTAGTAATTTAGAACCCTGAATCAGAGTAAAGAAAATCTTGGGAGTTAATTTTATTAAATCCTAGATAGGAAGTCACTTACTTTTTGTTAATATTTCTAATATTATAAACTCAATGATGTTTCTCAGTCTTTCATTAGGAAAAAAATTGAAGAAACATTTTAATTATAAAATAAAAAATAAAATAATAAAATAACAAAATAATGTCATCCCTGCTTTACCATTTCAAATTCTCCAGTTCAGTTACCTAGAATAAACCTGTTTTTAATTACTCATGTGCAGTTTTCTTGTCATTCATGTATTTGTAATACTATGTCTATGTGTTTTTGCTTTATTATGCATTATCTGTTGATATTATGTTATTATAGAGGAAGATTAAGCATTATCACACACTTAACAACTCCTCCCTAGTTCCTATTTTTTCCTATTCTGTCAATAGATTTAACAAAATTTATTTAAATAGTGGCAATATTTACATCAGTATAGAGGCATCTGTACGTATTATTTTCTAAAGAGCCAATACACTAAGCTCATGTTTATTTTCTTGTCAGTTGCATAATTTTAACATGCCCATTATAAATTATTTCTACCATTACCATTATACATGACTATTTTTTCCAAATGGCTCAAATATTTCTGAAAATCATTAATTCAGTTTTTATTTCCCCTGAGCCCTCTCCCTTAAGTTTGCATTGTCCAGCCAAATACTAGAATCTTTATGATTACTTTTTTTATTATTATTATTTTAAGGTTATTCACTTTTGAGAGACAGAGACAAAGCATGAGTGGGGGAGGGGCAGAGAGAGAGGGAGAAATTGAATCTGAAGCAGGCTCCAGGCTCTGAGATGTCAGCACAGAGTGCAACATGGGACTTGAACTCACAAACCGTGAGCTGAAGTTGGACGCTTGACCGACTGAGCCACCTAGGCGCCCCTCTACTGATTACTTTAGATCTGTTACATCTCTCTTATATTCTGAAAGTTGGACACTCTTTTTTAGTTGTTAACTCATTTTGGTGGGGTTCCTCCTCAGTAGCATCTTGACAAAGAAGCATAGAAGCATAAAACAAAAGCAATACGAAACAAATAAAAACAACAGAAAGAGTGATTGCATGTCTACATGGTATTTTCTGTTTTCCCATTTAATGAGAGTTTGGATGAATACATAGCTCTAAGCTGAAATTAATTTTCCTGCCTAATATTTGAAGTCATGGCTCCATTGTCTTTAGCATACAATTCTAACAAAGGAATATTGATACCCCTTGATTCCATATTGATCTTGCTATCTCAAAGCCTACAGAATCTTTTATTCATCACTGGCATTCTGAAATTCTACAAATATATGCCTTGGTTTGGATTTATTTTATTCACTTCAGTGAATTTATTGGGCTTTTTTATTCTCAATTTGAATGCCATTCAGCTTTGGAAAATTTGCAATTTTTTTTTTCGTAAAGACCATCATTTTCAATCAGAGGTCCGTGGTAATTTTTTTTTTAAATTTCCCATTATGCTTATTGAAAACTATATTTTTATTCAACCCTATTCTTTCTGGTTTGATGATCTGGATGCATTGCCAGGCATGATGGCAGTGGTTTCCAAACTCACTCTAACTGTTCTCTACCTTATGCTATACACATTATCTTCTCATGTCTTAAGTTCTCTTTCTGTTTTCCTTCAGTTTTTCCAAATCCCACTACCCAACAAGGTCCAGCTTCAGCCCCATTCTGCTAAGAAATCCTCTTACCATTCTAGTTCTTCTTTCTCTCTTCTTCTTGGATCCTGTGGTAAGTTTCTCCCATTTGATCATCATTATATACATGGCAGTGGGAAGTAACCTCTGAAAGTTCCTTGTATTGCCTATTTGAGTTCTCCATAGTCTGCTCTAAGTACTTTATTTGAATACTACAAATTGTGTAATGTGCCATGAGTGTTTTAAATTTAATCTTGTTTTCTTATTATAGTCAGTTCAGGGACTACAGGCTCTCGAGTACATACACCATATTATTTTACTTTGTTGATTTTTATTTCCAAACTTACATTACGCACTCCTTGTTGTTTTGTAGCCCCAAAGAACATTTTATGATTTTGAGATAATTTTACATTTTTTGGAATCCTTGATTTCCCCCTTTGCTGTCATTTCTTTCATCTTGTTACAAAAGGATTTTAGGTGATTTAAAAAGCACTTGGGGCGCCTGGGTGGCGCAGTCGGTTAAGCGTCCGACTTCAGCCAGGTCACGATCTCGCGGTCCGTGAGTTCGAGCCCCGCGTCAGGCTCTGGGCTGATGGCTCAGAGCCTGGAGCCTGTTTCTGATTCTGTGTCTCCCTCTCCTCTCTCTGCCCCTCCCCCGTTCGTGCTCTGTCTCTCTCTGTCCCAAAAATAAATAAACATTGAAAAAAAAAATAAATAAAAAAATAAAAAAGCACAGAAACTACTGATGATAATAATGTTAATAAAAATCATGATACTTTAATGTTTTACTTTACTACAAAATATAAAGTTTTCAGGGGACTTACACTTGAATGGATCCTCAGACATTTCACTAAAGAATAAATAATTTCAGCTACTTCAAACTCTTCAGGAGAAAGTATGGAATTTATTGCAAAGCACTTGAAATTTTCAGCGGAGGACAAAGTGAATGGGTTTTAAATACTTTAAAAATTTCAAATAAAAAAACTAAGGTCTTACCTCCTTGTGATGACTGTAATCAATTTATGCTGCAGTAAGAAAGGTTGTTAAAACTTTGATATGATTCCTTCAGCACAGTATACATGCCATAAAATATGCCTATGTACGCAGAAAATATTTACTTCATTTATTTTGTGGACAGGACAAATGAGATTTTGTAAATCCCTCTGTTCTTTAATTTAAAAACATTTTAATTCAACTGCATTTTAAAATCAGCTTATCAAAGTATACATACAATAAAATTCAGCAATTTGAAATCCACACTTCAGTGCATTTTGACAAATGCATACAATTAATTATGTGACTACTGCCAAAATAAGATAGAGAATATCCCTCACTCCAGGGTCCACTTTCTGTTCCTTCTCAGCCTCTGGAAGCTACTTTCTGTCACTATGGTTGTATCCTTTCTAGAATTTCATGTAAATGGAATCATATGGTTTGTAGTCTTTTATGTTTGATTTTTTCTTACTTAGCATCAAGCTTTTGAGATTCATTCATGTCATTTCATGTACCAGTAGTTAATTCTTTTTTATTGCTGAATAGTGTTCACTTTATGGATACATCAGAGTTTCTTTATCATTCTCAAGTTGAAGAACGTTTGAGTTCTCTCCAGTCCTATTATTACCATTTTCATATAAGTCTCCATGTGAACATTGTTTTGTTTTATTTTGTTTTGTTTTCTCATATAGTTACTTACAAGTGGAATTACTGGTTAATTTTGTAATTTAAAAAAAGTTGTGAGAAACTGCAAAAACATTTTCCAAATTGATTGTACTATTTTTGCCTTCCCATCATCAATATGTGAGGGTTCCATTTACTCTGCATTTTCCCCCAACACTTGACGTTGTTAAGTCTTCTGAATTTTAGCCATTCTGCTAAGGGCTCTCATTATGCTTTTAATTGTATTTCCTAATGACTAATGGTAGAGTATAGTGCCTCTTTTTCTATGCCTATTTTTTTCCATTTGCATATTTTCTTTGGTGAAATGTCTGTTCAAATATTTTGCCCATTTAACTTGGAAAGGATGATAGATCTAAATATAAAAAGTAAAATTATCAAACTCTTAGAAAAAAAGGAGAAAATATTTGTGATTTGAATTAGGTCAAGATATCTTATATAGGACAAGGAAGTATGAATCAATAAAAAAAGATAAGACTTTATCAGAATTAAAAACAAAAACAGAAACAAAAACAAAACAAAACAAACATTTGCCTTTCCAAAGATGCTCTTCAGGAAACAAAAGAGTAGGCACAGACTAGGAGAAAATATTTCCAAAACATATATGTGATAAAGTATATCCATAATGCATAAATAATTCTTATAACTATTAATAAGACATAGAACTTGATAAAAATATGTAACTCAACCCTAAACATAGCTTTAAAAATCGTTCTTATTAATTAATCAAAGAGGTTTAATTTCTAAAGCAATAATCTATTTTTGAAATGTATCTAATTTTTTTCTTAAGATTTAAAATATTCAATTTGTATTCCTTTTAAGTTCATTTACTTGCACTGAAATTTTAAAAAAGTTTAGTGTAATAGAATATGTTATGAAATTTAATGTTTCCAAAACCCATTAGAGGCATATTAACAGAAGAACGCATGAAGCAACAAGGGGTTTTCAAGCACAGGGGCTTCATATAGCCCCCTAATTGGGATCCAGGAGATACATTCCATCACAAACAAGTAAGTAGGAGATATAAATGCCAACTGCCTAATTTTTGTATTTTCAGAAAATCCTCATTTCCTATAACTTTATTTTGAAGAAATAGGTTGAATACTATTGAAGAGGAAAAGGAATTCTGTGCTAGTTTTCAGAGATAAAAATGAAACATCAGACTTCTAGATTTCTTTTATCCTAAGGACAAATGTTTTTTCTGAAGTACCATGCTCACCCAAGATGACCAATACTCTAGGAAGAATAAATACCTCCTATGACAACCCTTAGATAAAGATTAGACATGCCTGATTCACAGGCCTCTCCTGGAAAACATGTTCTATCAGAAAAGACAACAGAAAATGATGTGTAAATAAGGGGAAAATTGTGAGTTTAATTTAGGAAATCTTAACTTTTATAAGACTAACTCTTGACTTCAAGAAGCCCTACCAAAATGCTCTTTCCAATCAATGCAGTATTCTCCCTGAAAGTAGATCTAGCTGGTACAAATGTCTTCTTCATGTTACATTTGAGCAGTAATTTATGGATATCGTCCTTCCATTCATGGATAGATATCAGCCTTTTTGGTAGGAACATAGTCAGCAAGAGAAGGATTGGCAGGATTCAGTGATAGTGGAGCAAAGATGATACTTGGTTCTCTATGCCAATTGCAATGTTTGGACTAAACCTTGAGGCTTGAGGGGTTGTTCATTTTAGGAAGATAGATCTGGAAAGGGTAACATGTGAACTTGTCAGATGGAGTAGATGGAGGAAGGAGTAAGTAGAAATGAAGATACCAGAAAGAAGACCATTGTGTGAGTCAAAGAGACATGGGGCCTGATTTTGGGAGGGTGAGTTTAAATTCAGTTTTGTGGTATAATCAACAGAATTTAATGACAATTTGTTAGTGGAGTTTGAGGAGGAAGGGTAAAAGAAAAGGTAATTTTCAGGTAAAATCCAAGAATTCTGATTATGGAAACTGGGTAGCTGGTGATGTCGTAAATCATGACTGAGAGTTCAGAAAACAGTGTTAACGTGAACAGAAATGAGAGAAAAAGTGGTGGGGAGAAGCAGTTGTGAATGTTAATATTAGGTTTTCTGTTTTTTTTTGTTTGTTTGTTTGTGTTTTGTTTTTTGTTTTTTAAGAGAAGCTAGGTGGACTATCTAACAGATGGTGGTGAATTGTGTAAAAGTGGCTCTGCTTTTGGCCTCTGGGAAATGAAATTGGTATTTTGTAATTAAGTCACTCATGCAATTTTCATACTAGAAATTTCCAATAAAATTCCACAAATAACATGCTAATAAGTGGTTAAAAATGTCTTTCTGCATTATTAAAGACGTAAGGTGTACACAATGAGGAGAGACATGGCTAAATTAGTAATTCTACACCATTACTCTACTCTATTGGATACATTTATTTAAAGATGAGCTAAATAAAAAATATTTAAAGTCAGTTATAAAGAAGAAACTGATGTTGATCAATGAATTTTTTTTTATTTTTTTTTTTTAAATTTTTTTTTTTCAACATTTATTTATTTTTGGGACAGAGAGAGACAGAGCATGAACGGGGGAGGGGCAGAGAGAGAGGGAGACACAGAATCGGAAACAGGCTCCAGGCTCTGAGCCATCAGCCCAGAGCCTGATGCGGGGCTCGAACTCACGGACCGCGAGATCGTGACCTGGCTGAAGTCGGACGCTTAACCGACTGCGCCACCCAGGCGCCCCAGATCAATGAATTTAATGAAAATTGGCACAACCTCAGATAATTGATTTTTGACTCTGTATACTGATTAAAGAAGTTCAACATTGCCTAGAACTTTGATTTGATGAGTTGAACAAAGAGTGAATGAATAGGTGAATAGATAAATTGACTGTTCCTGTTTATCTCCAGCAATTTTAACATGTATCTTTTCGAGTTGTCTCAAGCATTGCAGCGATAGGGCATTTTCTCTTTTGCAAAGCTACCTATGGTATTTTGTGGCTTCTGAAATTATTACTTCTTCTTTATCTGAGGCAAAATTTGCCTTTCTTCAGCAGTGATCCATCAACCAATTTTCAGATTACCAGACCAATATCAATTCACAGACAGTTCTATGTCTATATAAAGACTATTTGTGTTCTCTACACATCACATTCTCTAGACAGATCATTTACATTCTTTAAAGAGTTGCCTTATTTTATAAAGAAGTTTTAAATTTATTTTGCATATGGATCAGATTTAAAATCCTTTCCTTATTTTTATTATCCTATGCAGGTTGTTTTATCTAGTTTGCTCTCAAGATAATATGACATGTCCAGAGCGTGGTCCCTTGATAGACATTCCTGGAGGACAGTGTAGTGTGGCATTGAGAGCATGGGCTCTAACATCAATATACCTAGCTGCAAAATAAGGATAACAATAGTAATCACATAATATTAATAATTAATAATTAATTTATTAATTTTAATTAATTAATAATATTGTGGAATGAATAATTCCACATAAGTGAGTCTTACATGGAATGTTTTATATAAAGTGTCTAGCACCATGCTTGACACAGAAAACCCACATAATTAAGAAGTCTAAAACTCTCAAAGGATTAGATATATATTTTTCTTATTGTTCTGGTGGTTGGACTACAAGTTCAACCATCAGGCCATCAGTGATCCCTTCAGGGTATTTTATGAAATAAATTGTTCTGCAGCTCCTCTCTCTTTGACTTATGAACTTCTATTCTTTTTACTTTAAATTGAAAAACTTTTTAACAATGATAAATTTCTTCTCGTTTGTTTCTCAAGTATCAATAATCACTCTCCCTCTAATCTGGATGCCATATGTATGATTTTGAGTGTTGATATTTGCTCTTTCCTCTGATACATGTCATCCTCATATTGTTAAATGTGCTTTCTAAACCTTCACTGTGAAAAGGAAAGGCTATTTAAAAAGAAAGTTCTGTGATTTGGCAATGTAACTCTCATCAATTTGACATTGAACCTTGAAGGTAAGGTGAAAGAATTACCCATCCTTTTTGCCTGAAGTTCCCTGAAGTTTGTATTCTCAATTCCATTTGTCATTTTAGATCTACCTCTGAAATTTTCCTTCCTACCACCAAAGCTTTTCATGCTACATTTAGGACTCTTTTAAAAATTCTATCCTGACCCTACATTTGTTTTATATCTTAGAAATAGTGACATTATACCATAATTAAATCAATGTTTATCACAAAATTTTGTGATGTGTAAAAACACTTCTCTTATAGGAGTGACCTAAGTCTCCCAAAGTTCTAGACTGTAGTTTCAAAAACCTCATGAGATAATGTAAGAAAAGTGATAAGCTCAGTGGAAGCCATATAACTGGTGTGCATGTGCGCGCGCGCACACACACACACACACACTATATATATATATATATATATATATATATATAATTTTTCATAATGAAACCTTAGGACATGTTTTTAGGGATGGATCTATATCATTACAACTCTTTTACCATTGTGACAAGAGAACTTGAACAGTTCACTGCAGAAAGACTTGTACAATGCACTTTGGTCATTTTTCTACCATAGTAAAGGTTTTTATGTGAAAAAATGCATGAGATAGCAATTAGGTTGAAAACTGTTCTTGCAGATTTAGTGAAGCCTGGCAATTTCCTGATGTATAATAGCATTTGTAGCCATTCTAATTAAGAGGCTTTACAAACATCAAATAATTTTTTTAACTGAAAAAACAAATGCCTTAAAGATGAGGAACTAATCTCTTCCCTATGGTATATCATTGTGTAATTTTCTGGTTGCTCCATTCTTGGAGTTTTAGTGTATTATTAGTGCTGGGGACAGAACTAATGTATGAAACTAGGTGGTTTTCAGCTCTTAAAAGGCAACCTCAGGAGAGCTTGGAAGATCCTTTTGAGACTTGGCCGCAGAATCTATAAGTCTTATTTTTGGAAGATAGTTTATAAATATTTTTTCATAGTTTTCAAATTTCTTGTAGTGGCTAATTTTTTCTTTAAACATTAAACTGAGGGTTGTTTCCAATACATGAATGTTATAAACTCAGACTGCTCTAAGTTCTAACTTTTCATTTTAGCTATTCCTGTTACTAAAATTAAGAAACAAGTATCTTAATTTCTTTTGTTCCCATATTTTACTTCTTAGAATGGGAAAACAGTTATATCTGCATTACATACCTCATAGCATTTTAGTATTAGAACTTACACCATTCCTTAGAATGATTGGGTCTCTACTATCTCAAATGTTTTAGTTGAGGATGGAAGTATAGATTTATGCTTTCCATTACACAATACACTTTAGTCTTCTGTACCTCCTTGTTTTAAATTCTGGCCAATTTTTCCAGCTCTTTGGGGTCTTTTATTCCATTGTTCACTGTTTCTTTAATAATATAGCATTCTCAGAACATAACCTCAGGTGAATAAGTTCCTTGGTACCCAATTTCACATAGGAATCTGAAAATTATTACTATAGCATTTTAAAGAACTTTTTCCGTCTATGGCACACTTTGTGTGTGGATTCAAGCTTTATTTGTAGGCAACAGGTAAAGCATATTGGATCATACCTAACGAGGTCTAAAATTTCCTTGGTCTTCATCTGAAGATTTCAAACATACTCCAGCTGCCCATCAAATGATTTTTTTTGTTTTTGTTTTGTTTTTGTTTTGTTTTTTTTTTGTGTGTGTGTGTGTATGGTTTTTTGTTTTTTTTTTTTTTTTTTGCCAGGAGCTAAGGAACAAGAGATGAAATGGGTAACTGTACCGGTTCCCCAAAGGCTTAATGAGGAAGTCCATATGACCTAGTGGTAGCATCAGTGGCTCCTCATATTAGGTCTTTCTATTTCTCTGCAAAATCAAAGGTCTCTAACATACCCGTAATCGTTCTACTAACTGTAGCAACAAGGCTAATCATGCCAAAGAAAAGATGATAACAATAGCAACTCTATCTATAAATCCTTCCATATAACTACAATGGCTTATGCACATACTGGCCTTATTTCTGTCTTTGGAATCAGTAGAAAACAGCTGTTTTGCTTTCTGGAATAAGTAAAATGACTGATTAGGCATAAAAATAACGTCCTGCTTTATGATGCATGGATTAATGAAAGTATTAAGCCATTCTAATAATAGATAAGAAAATTACTCCACTATGGTTGAAAGAATTAAAACTATGCAATTTTAAATTAAAAAGTTCTAAAACTTTGCAAGTTCATTGAAAATGTATGGATAAAAAAGGTATAAATTTATAACCCATTATGGACTACCTTCATATCTCAACATTTATTATGTTTCAGCTTTATTATTATTGTGTGGCTCCTCAAAATCTTGTGGGAATCATATTTTTCCAGAAAATAAGAATAAGTATACATTAGGCTAATATTTTATAAGAAAGTGTTGTTTTTATCCTAGTTTATTAGTGTGCTGCATTATTAATTTTATATCATTGACATTGTTTCCTTTGTTGTAGCTTTGTCTTAAGTTTGAATGTCATGGTTTACTATGCCTGGAGATTAAATTTGAATTTAAACTAAATCATTAGACTGTGGATCCAAGGAATGTAATTCCTGAGAAAATCACAGTAGTTGTGCACAATTCCTTTAAATAGTAAGATCTGATGGAGTGTTTAAGAAAACCAGCAACATCTATAATGCAGATTATAACTCTAAAAAGGGAGTCAAGAGCTGTATCAGATATTTGTTTTGTACAATTTTGTATGCTCATGACCTCAAATTTTATATAATTAACTATAGAAATAATGTTCCTTATAATCTTAGACTTAGGTCCAAGTAGGCAAAAATGGACCGAGCCTCATTTCATGTCCCACCCAACAATTGGATCACGTTTGACCCAATGGGTGTGGGAGAAATCCAGCAAGTGCTTTCGCTTTCCATTCTTCAGGTGAAAATTTCTGAGATGTATTCTTAGGCCTTTTCATATGATTCCCTAGGATCAAGCACAAGTAGCACATTGCAGTAGACAACTCAATTGGCTTTCTTCCTGTAACTCCCTTGTTATCCCTCTTTTAAGGTCATATTCTCAAATTAATGACCTGAATAAAAGCCTTTGTTTTACATTTTCCATATTGTTTTACCCAAGCAAATATAACACCCTTCTTACCCTTTGCCAGTGACAATGACTGCAAGACTCCTGTGCTAACACCATCCTCTCTATCTAACATTAATCTTTGGCAGTGAAGCAAGGTGTAGCCTCAAAATCTGACTCAAAATAAGGTCCTAAGGAAATATAGTGAATAGGCTGTAGTTGGGATGCTTGCCATAGTTCTGCTGTCTCTACTCCAGCAGTGGCCAAAACTCATTCTGTGTCTCTGACTCCTTTATGGAATCAGTTTCTTTCTAAAAAGCCATAAATAATTAGGGAAGCCCACATGTACTGACATCACATTTACTAGTTGCAATTTGGATGCTAAACAAAAGCTAGATTTACTTTTAAGTTTAGTGATTTTCTCATACATTGGTCATGTGGCATTCAGATTTAATTTTGTGACTCAGTAAAGTTAAAATTGTCATTGGACTTTCATTATCAGCTGAGAACTGTAGAAACTTCAGATTTAGGTTGAGATATGTATGTATGTACATCACATAAAAAGTAGTTGAGAACAGTTTTGTCTTGACCTACTATGAGGCCCACATTTATTATTCTACTTTCTCAAATGACTTGAATTTTGAGACCTAGACATTTACAGGTCTTGAACACCTAGTTCAATTCCACTGGTTCATGACAGTGCTTACCAGCTCAAACTTGCAACTCCAAAATTAGGTTATGTGTGTCCCCTGTTGGATTATGCTATGACTTAGGTTCATCATACGTAACTTATTTTGTAGGGTTCTCAGGAGCAACCTGCTTATACAGGCCATGTGGGTCTCCCAGAACTGCCTGTGAGAATATGGATCCTGGCCTTGTGCTACCAAAGCCCAGAAGCAGTGGTTTGACCCTGATCTTGAACTTCATCTTGACCCTAACTATTGTTCTGATTATAATACTCTAGTCATAGACCTAGTGGCAAGGAGTGGAGGTGGGTATGGGTTTTGAGTAGCACACAGCTTGTCTTATATAAGAGGGATCTCTGCATTGTTTTCCAGAATGGAGAAATGGTAGCTTTTGAGAGAAATGGATGACATCTATGTGCTGCCAATGAGAGACTCATTTAGACCAAAAGACACCTGCAGATTGGAAGTGAGGGAATGGAGAATCATCTGTCATGCTAATGGATGTCAAAAGACATCCATTCCTGATAAAAACCCTCAACAAAGTACGGATAGATGGAACGTATATGAAAGACTCACAGCTAATATTATCCTCAGTGGGGAAAAACTGAATGTCTTTCCCCTATGGTCAGGAATAGGACAGGAATGTCCACTCTCACCATTACTATTTAACATAGTAATGGAAGTCTTAGCCTCAGTAATCAGACAACAAAAATTAATAAGGGTATGTATATAAATTGGCAAGGAAGAAGTCAAACTTTCACTATTATAGATGGCAAGATAGTCCACATAGAAAACCCAAAAGACTCCATCAAAAAATTGCTGGAACTAATACATGAATTCAGCAAAGTCACAGGATATAAAACCAATGTGCAAAAATCCATTTCATTTATATACACAGATAATGAAGCAGCCGAAAAAGAAATCAAGGAATCAATCTCATTTGCAATTGCACCAAAAAGAATAAAATACCTAGGAATAAACCTAACTAAAGAGGTAAAAGATCTATACTTGGAAAACTATAAAACACTTATGAAAGAAATTGAAGAGGACACACACACAAAAAAGGAAAAGCATTCCATGCTCATGGATTGGAGGAACAAACGTTGTAAAAATGTCTGTACTACTGGGGGCTCCTAGGTGGCTCCTTCCGACTCTTGGTCTCAGTTCATGTCATGATCTCATGGTCTGTGAGTTTGAGCCCTGCATTGGGTCTGCGCTGACAGTGCAAAGTCTGCTTGGGATTCTCTCTCTCCCCCTTTCCCCCTGCCCCTCTCCCACTGACTCTCTCTCTCTCTCAAAATAAATAAACTTAAATAAATTAAAATAACATGTGCATACTACCCAAAGCTATCTACACATTTAATGCAATCCCTATCAAAATACCAACAACATTTTCTGCAGAGCTACAGAAACAATCCTAAAATTTGTATGGAACCACAAAGCAATCCAGAAAAATAAATATAAATATAAAAATAAAATATATAATATATATATCCTAAATCCTAAAATTTGTATGGAACCACAAAGCAATCCAGAAAAATAAATATAAATATAAAAAATAAATAGCCAAAGCAATCCAGAAAAATAAAAATAAAACTGGAGGCAATAACTTTCCAGATTTCAAGCTATAATACAAAACTGTAGTCATCAAAACAGTATGGTATTGGCACAAAAAACAGACACATAGACCAATGGAACAGAATAGAGAACCCAGGAATGGACCCAAAACTGTATTGTCAACTCATATTTGATGAAGCAGGAAAGAATATCCAATGGAAAAAAATAGTCTCTTCAACAAATAGTGTTGGGAAAACTAGACTGCAACATGGAGAAAAATGAAACCGGACCACTTTATTACACCATACACAAAAATAAACTCAAAATGAATGAAAGACCTAATTGAGAGAAAGGAAACCATGAAATCCTGGAAGAGAACACAGCAGCAACCTCTTTGACCTTGGCCAGAGCACATTCTTACTAGACACATCACCAAAGGCAAGGGAAACAAAAGCAAACAAAAACTATCAGGACTTCGTCAAGATAAAAGCTTCTGAATAGTGAAGGAAAAAATCAGCAAAAGTAAAAGGCAGCCTATGAAATAGAATATATTTGCAAATGACAATTTGGATGAAGGGTTAGAATCCAAAATCTATAAAGAACTTATCAACTCAACACCAAAAACACAAATAATCCAGTGAAGACATGGGTAGAAGACATGAACAAACAGTTTTCAAAAGAAGACATTCAGATGGCTAACAGACACATGAAAAGATGCTCAACATCACTCATCATCAGGGAACTACAAATCAAAACCATGATGAGATACCACCTCACACCCATCAGAATGGCTAAAATTAACAACACGGGAAACAACAGGTGTTGGTGAGGATGTGGAGAAAGGGGAAACTTTTCTGCACTATTGTTGGAAATGAAAGTTGGTACAGCCACTCTGGAGAACAGTATGAAGCTTCCTCAAAAAACTAAAAATAGAACTACCCTATGATCCAGCAATTGCACTATTAGGTGTTTACACAAAGGATACAAAAATACAAATTCCAGTGGGGGCACATGCACCCCAATGTTTATAGAAGCATTATCCACAATAGTCAAACTATGGAGTTGCCCAAATGTCCATTTACTAATGAATGGATAAAGAAGATGTGGTATATATATTTATATATATAATGGAACATTACTCAGCAATCAAAAATAATGAAATCTTGCCATTTGCAAGGACATGATGGAGCCATTTGCAAGGACATGATGATGTGTTATGCTAAACTAAATAAGTCAACCAGAGAAAGACAAATACTATATTATTTCAGTCATATGTGGAACTTAAGAAACAAAACAGCTGAACATATGGGAAGGAGGGAGAAGAGAATAGAGGGAAATAAGCCACAAAATATTCTTAAGGATAGAGAATAAACTGAGGGTTGATGGAGGGAGGTGGATGTGTTGTGGGCTAAAATGGGTGAGGGATATTAAGCATGTTGTGATGAGCACTGGGTGTTATGTGTAAGTGGTGAATCACTGAATTCTATTCCTGAAACCTATATTGTGCTATATGTTAACAAACTAAAATTTTAAAAAAAAAGTAATGCAGAGAGAGATTCACTAAAATGATTTCATGTCCTCTTCATAGATGCACACCAAAGACTGAAGAACAATCTAGAATAGTTGCCACCTTATACCATCAGGGGTCTTTCACTGTTGACTTATGTTTTAAAATATTTGGCTGCCTGAAAAGTCTCACTTATTACTTTGTCTTCCTATTTTACATTTGTCACAGACAAAGTAGATAGCCAGACTTTCTGATCAGCAAGTGGCAATCAGTGAATGACAAAACTGAGTACGTTGGGAATTTACTGAGAGCAAAAACACGAAGAAATCTTCCTCTCCATTTGACCTTCTGAGAAACCACTCTCAGTTTCCCCTACCAATCACAACCCTTAGTCATGAGCTCCCAGGCCAAGTGATTACTACAACTACTCTCCAGCTCTAAAATACAATAAGCTTAAATATTTAGTATTTTGTTAGCTACCAAAATTTCTTTTTTTGTAATGATTTTTGCTATTATAAAATTATATGTGCTTTTCCTAGACAACCTAGAATATATAACCGAGCAACAGCTACTCCCCAGAATGAACCATTAATGTATTTTTTCCTAAGAAAATTGATTTTTACCTAATTAAGATCACAGTGTATAAATATGCCCTTTTCTTCAACTTAGCATTATGTCAGCTTTCTCCCACAACATTAAATAGCCTTCCTAAAAATTGAAAAGTAAAAATAGTAAAAAAGAATGGATCAGCCATTTATGTAGACTTCAAGTGTTAAAGGAATCAAGATCTTTGGGATCATCTACCCATATATTCCCTTCCTATATATCAAGGATACAGATTTTTCCAAGCAAGGCCCAGAATATGGCAGACTTAACAGGTCTTGGTTGGGTTTTTCACTGCCATTGAAATTCAGACCCAATCTTGGTTCTCTTCTTTCTTTATCCATCTACTGCAGGACATAAGAGCTTCTTTGTGTGAAACCGAAGAGGCCCTCTGTATGTCAATTACTTTTACTCTTCCTCAGCTGTTTATTTTTTCCTGTAGACCATCACTATTGCTTAGTCAGCCAAATTCATTATTCTATATCTACTGTTTCATCAAACATCTCAAATGCCTGATGTTCTGATCCCACTAGTGTGATCCCTTCCTCTGTTATAAGATATCGATTCACCATATCAATATGCCACTGGTGAAAATTTTAACAATCATGCCTCTACTTTGTCACAGGAATTGTCCGTACTACCAATGATTTTGTCTACCACTGTCCTACTACCAATGATTTTGTCTTGATTACCAAAGTGGGGATTAATCTACTCTGGAATTACATTTTATTGCCTGTTTTCTCAACAATAAATTGAAGTTGCAATTATTAAAGGATGTATTAAAGCAAATATTGAAGGATGTATTCCCCAGAAGCAGATGATGAGATAAACTTTGAGGTTCAAAATATTTTTAAAGGAGTAATCCCTGTGAAGGTAAGAGGGAAAAAGCAGAATTGAGAAAAGTGATAAATTGAATTGTAGCTTGGGTCATTAAATATCATTCCACTGTGCAAGGAACTTTTGAGTAAATATTGTCCATCAGAGTTGTCCCATGTTGGATCAAAAAGACTCGGCATTTATGTGCTTCCTTGTTCAGCCATCTGAGGAACACTTCTCTGAGAAGGAAATTTCTTCATTTCCAGTGACTCTCTGCAGATGAAATAGACTGTGAAGTTGCTGTAAGGATGGAGGCCTTTTGCTAACCACAGTCTCTGTGGCTGCAAAGTAAGACTTTCTTTGCAGGGGACACAGAGGACAGTGCATCTTTACGTACCCTATAGCATCTTTGTCTCCTCCCCAAACCAAGAATTCCTGAAGTGTGGACACTTTGATTTATTCATCTTTATGTGAAAAGGCTGGGTTTAAGCCTTCAAATAACGTTGAACAGAAGAATTAATAAGAAAATGAATAGAAATGCTAGTGGTGATGGTGATGATGATAATGAATGTTATGTTGATTCCTCTGCGTATTGAAAATGTACACTGTGCTCCAGTACCTGGAACCAATCCTGAAACATAATAAATGCTGATAAATATTTTGAATAAGTGAGAGGATGAACAAATATACCAGACATTGTGATAAAGACTTTACAAATACTATATTTAATTCCTTGAAAATTAAATAATTGTTCTTATTTTACAAATGAGGTCAATAGAGGTTAAATAACTAAGAATGCACAACAAATTGAAGAGGGAGGATTCAAATGCAGATCTGACATGATATTTCGCTATTAACCACTCTCCTGGGAAATTATTGGCTGTCAACAGAATGAGGTTAGGGCTAGGAGAAACCACAGCATAGCGACCAGACTTCAGGGATGGGACTTCATCCCTTGGGAGACCTGACAAGGGCACACATGGAAACCTCAGTCTTTCTTAAAGTCTGTGTTGTCAGTCAAGAACTCCATTAAAGGGACTAAAGAATGAGGCAATATCTTGGCCATTGGGAGCAAAGCAAGAAGGAGTATTAAAAGCAGAATATTAACTTAAGGCCATAAATAAAGCTGCTTCAGTACTGTGTAAAGAGATTTCCAGGGGTTCCTAAGACTTGTCTGCCCAGCCAGAGATTTGATTCTGCCATGAGACTGATCTAGACTAAATCTGTGGTTGAGAGCTACATGTCCCCTAGATTTAGGAACTGAAAGAATGCTTTTCATAAGAGTACTCTTCTAGTATGAAATCTCCCTGAATAGCTCGGTCCTACTATAATATATCCATCATGTGAAGAACCGCATGAACACAGACCAGGTCCAGACCTGTTGCCTTTCTTTTATAATGTATGTAGCATAGTTGGTTAAAATGAGTAAAATGATTGAACAGAATAATTTTCAACTTAAAGTTTTGTCTTTCTCTCATTACAGGCAACATACCATTTAAAAATCTTTAAAAATATATTTATTTAAAATTCTTTTTATAGAAAATGAATTCTCTTCCAGGTGAGAAGCCACTCATTTTCAGGAAATATAAACAAGTACCTGTTTTGCATCCATTGCTATTTCATACAGTTTTTGCCAGGACTTATCTGTTGGGAAGGGTGGTTATTTGTTCCATCGGGAAAGGTTCTTATCCATAATAAGGAAGGACAGTAGTGCCTTCTGTGAGTAGAGAAGTTAGAGATTAAGGAACTTGAATTTAGCAGAGGTCAGTTTCCAGACTGTAGGTTATCAGGTTTGTTTTGGAAGAAGAGGCAAATCTAGGTTGTTGAGAAAAAGTGGAAGATTATATATCTAACTCATTAAGTTGAGGTATCAGATATGGGGCAGGAAACTTAACTCTGAGAGGAAGCTGTTGGCAGTCAAAGGCAGTTAGAGATTCTGGGAGAAGATGATAAGGATATAGAGTGTGGATATCCTGGCAAATGAAGTAAACAATTTTAGGCAGCTTAGAAGAAAAGGGGAGATTTCTGACCTTGTACTATAGAGGACACAACTTTTAAAACAGATGATGAATACTTAACAAGTATGAATGTGGAAGTAAAAGCATTCTTTTTAGGGTTCACATTATTGATGGGAGAGAAGTTAATAAACACATCAGAAGTATGGACTCATTTGGTTGAAATGACACAAATCTAACACAAACTGACTTAAACAAAAGAAGAATTTATTGGCTCATCAAATTAAAACCTTAGAACAAGGCTGGATTCAGTTTCAAGTGATGCCTTGATTAAAATGACTTCTCTGCATCATTCTGTTCTGCATTCCGTTTTGGCTTCATTATAAAGCTCACTTCCCTTTTATGGTGACCCCTGCAGTTCAAGGTTTACACCTTACTAATTTCAACCTGGCAAAAGAAATGTTGTGTTTCTCAGTGGTTCTTTAAAAGGTCTGTGAAATAAATCTCATTGACTAAGGTTGTCTTGGCTTGGGTCACATGTCCACCCCTAACCAATCAGATGTCCTGTTCTGATCAGCCATTCCTGAATTACATGCCAATCTCTGGAGCTGAGGATGGGGTAAACCTCTGTCTTTCAGCAGCGTGGTTTGAGAGTGGCAGATGGGCAATTAAACAAGAAAATGGGAAGTAAGGGATGAAAGCCTGACAGACCAGAATTATTGTTCAATTTATGCTTTAAGCCTCTTGACTTAACTTGCCAGAAACATTGTCAGACAGGAAGATTATGAGATTGTGATTTTCTGTTCTGTCTTTTGCCTCAAAACCACATGTGGAGCCCTTGTAATTGGCCTCACACCTGATTTACCCTGCTCATATGGCAAATACACATCTCTTTACAAATACTTCATTAGTTTTGATGTTTGCCTCAGAGCTCGAATGTGTTGAAAGGGTTTCTTTAAGGTTCTCTGGCATCTCCCCTGAATTCTCTCTGTGGGCTTTTTCCATTTTCCATCACCCCTCCCAGGCTCATGACTCATGGGACACTGCTGGCTTCATTAATATTTGTTAGCACTGTTTGACATTCTATATGTGTGTGTTCATTCAGTGAGGGAGACTTATCGCGGTCATCAGACTCTTGTCGATGTGTTGTCTCAAGTACTAGGGAGTCTTTATAATAAACAGAAGGGCAGACAGTGACATTCTGATTGCCCGGTTTATCATGGAGCTACCAGGAAAAAAGTAATGATGATGTTAGATTCACTGAGGTGAGAGAATGGGTGGGTTATTGAATATGTCTGGGAGACACTCTTAATTTTTATCTAAGTGGCAGAAGACCCAGTCTTGTAAACTGGTCTCTTTGGGAACAACCATCCTTTTAGTTTGGTCTCAGGTAAAAACAAAACAAAACAAACAAAAAACTGCACACAGACTCAGTATGCACCTTGCAGCTCACCAGGCATGCAGGGGATTCTCTCACAAACCCTTGACTGGTAAGGAACTTATCCATTGATTTAGGACATCAGAATGGTACAATTCTTTGTCACATATGTTATTAGAAATTAAAAGTGACACAGTGCTGAACTGGCAGGAAAAGTTTCTATGCCTGTGGGATTCAGTCAACTTTACTCTGTTTTCTGTCCTGGGGGCTCCAGATTAAATCCCCACTAGTCATTTTTAAGATGGGAGACCATGTTATGAGGAGGTTAGAGAAGAAAGCATATTTGGTCAATTCAAAGGAATTGCTCCTGTGGGAAGAGTCCCCAGAATGCACAATTTATTGATGATAGGTCAGAAGTATAATTTCAGATATAAAGCACATCCCACATCAAGAGCAGGAATCATACATGGGGGATGGTCAGACTTGGACAAGGTTCGCTATCTCATCATGCAGCTATAGTAAGAAGAGAGATTCCTAAGAGACTTTAATATCTAATCTTGGCTTTTTTTTTCTCTCCCTATCTTTCAGCAGGATTTTCCATAACTATCATATCAAAAAGAATGCACCATCCCTATACACAGACTTCTGGAAAAATAATTATTCTATATTAATAGACTTTTAATGATGTGACTATCTGAATTTCTGACATTTTTAAATATGTAAATTCAGCATAATCAGTCAAGGAAGAGAAAGATAAAACTTTGTCTGTGAAGCGTAGATATGCTCGTCTTGGGAGAATTATGCTAATTCTCATGACCATCATAAGTCAAAAATGTTGCTAAGGTCACATTTGCTCTTTTAGAATTTTGGGGCTGTGAAAAGGCCCATTGTAGGCTAGGAAACTAAAACTTCCAGGCTGGCTGCATACAACAGAATGAGATGCAACACAATGCTGGAATATAACAGGCACTCAAAACTAGTAGAGAGGATAGATAAAATCATCTGTCATTATAGTATTTGCATTCTAGGGCAAGAGGGAAAAAGCGATACCATATGAAGAAATAAAATATATGGTATGCTAGTGAAAAATTCTCTGGAGAAAAATTAAGCCTAAAGGTGACAGGGGATGAGGGTCAGAGGAAACAGGATAGTCAGAGAAGGCTATTTATGGAAAGATCTCAAAGAGGTGAAGAAAGAGCATCAAGCCTACCTGAAAGAGGAATAAGAGGAAATACAAGAATATAAGGTAGGGCCATGCCACCTGTACTCAGAAAGGAAGCAGATGTGTCTGTAGAAAGAGCAGAGTACCTGAAGTAAATATTGTTTTCCCATCCCACTTCAGGTATTTGATTGTCCTCTCAGCACTACAATAGCACACATCATGTGTCTTCTTCTTGTTGATTTTGCTTTACATCATCCCCTAGAGACAAAGACTTTCAAATCTGTGCTCTGGGAAGGTGAAATACTTTCATTTTGCATTTAGTTTTCCTGCCTTGTTAATCCCTTTAATCTATGGTAAATCTGTCATATTTCTTTTGTCTTTAAATGTTTGTTTATTTGTTGAGAGAGAAAGTGAGAAGAGTGGGGGGGGGGGAGAGAGAATCCCAAGCAGGCTCCATGCTGTCCACACAAAGGGGGCTTGATCCCACAAACCATGAGATCATGCCTTGAGCTGAAATCAAGAGTCAGATGCTTAACCAACTGAGCCACCTAGGCGCTGGCAAATCTGTCACATTTCTTTTTCAATCATGACATTTTCATTGTCAAACAGTAATGGCCAGGTATTTTATAGAATTGACTTCAGTCTTAATTTCTCTAACTTTTCCCCATTATTGAATCCAGGCAAAATTCTAAGTGACTCTGTGCTACAGGAGTAATCCCTTGTTCTTTTCACTACTTCCTGGCAAGAGGCATACCCATGTACCACACCACCAATGATAGTGCTCTGGATTTCTTCTTTAAAAAGGTGCTTTTTCTGCTTTGTCATTAGTAAGTAATCTCAGAGATTGCATAGATATTCCCTTCTCAAATTCCTTTCATCCAACAACTTTAGCAATAATCTATGATACTTTTCTGAATGATTTATTACATTGGTAGTTGTCCAAAGTCACTTTTTCCTTGTTTTATCATGTGTTCTGTATATCTTATCTACTATTATTCTGTAAAGAAGAATTAGTGATTGGTAAGTCACTTTTCTTGGTGGGATTAGAGAGGAATGGCACATTTTGAAATTTGTACAGAAAATACTCATGGTTCAAAGCAATCCTAAAATTCATATGGAACCACAAAAGGCCCCGAATAGCCAAAGTAATTTTGAAGAAGAAGACCAAAGCAGGAGGCATCACAATCCCAGACTTTAGCCTCTACTACAAAGCTGTCATCATCAAGACAGCATGGTATTGGCACAAAAACAGACACATAGACCAATGGAATAGAGTAGAAACCCCAGAACTAGACCCACAAACGTATGGCCAACTAATCTTTGACAAAGCAGGAAAGAACATCCAATGGAACAAAGACAGTCTCTTTAACAAATGGTGCGGGGAGAACTGGACAGCCACATGCAGAAGGTTGAAACTAGACCACTTTCTCACACCATTCACAAAAATAAACTCAAAATGGACAAAGGACCTGAATGTGAGACAAGAAACCATCAAAACCCTAGAGGAGAAAGCAGGAAAAGACCTCTCTGACCTCAGCTGTAGCAATCTCTTACTCGACACGTCCCCAAAGGCAAGGGAATTAAAAGCAAAAATGAACTACTGGGACCTTATGAAGATAAAAAGCTTCTGCACAGCAAAGGAAACAACCAACAAAACTAAAAGACAACCAATGGAATGGGAAAAGATATTTGCAAATGACATATCGGACAAAGGGCTAGTATCCAAAATCTATAAAGAGCTCACCAAACTCCACACCTGAAAAACAAATAACCCAGTGAAGAAATGGGCAGAAAACATGAATAGACACTTCCCTAAAGAAGACATCCGGATGGCCAACAGGCACATGAAAAGATGCTCAACGTCGCTCCTCATCAGGGAAATACAAATCAAAACCACACTCAGATATCACCTCACGCCAGTCAGAGTGGCCAAAATGAACAACTCAGGAGACTATAGATGCTGGAGAGGATGTGGAGAAACGGGAACCCTCTTGCACTGTTGGTGGGGATGCAAATTGGTGCAGCCACTCTGGAAAGCAGTGTGGAGGTTCCTCAGAAAATTAAAAATAGACCTACCCTATGACCCAACAATAGCACTGCTAGGAATTTACCCAAGGGATACAGGAGTACTGATGCATAGGGGCACTTGTACCCCAATGTTTATAGCAGCACTCTCAACAATAGCCAAATTATGGAAAGAGCCTAAACGTCCATCAACTGATGAATGGATAAAGAAATTGTGGTTTATATACACAATGGAGTACTACATGGCAATGAGAAAGAACGAAATATGGCCCTTTGTAGCAATGTGGATGGAACTGGAGAGTGTGATGCTAAGTGAAATAAGCCATAAAGGGAAAGACAGATACCATATGGTTTCACTCTTATATGGATCCTGAGAAACTTAACAGAAACCCATGGAGGAGGGGAAGGAAAAAAAAAAAAAAGAGGTTAGAGTGGGAGAGAGCCAAAGCATAAGAGACTCTTAAAAACTGAGAACAAACTGAGGGTTGATGGGGGGTGGGAGGGAGGGCAGGATGGGTGATGGGTATTGAGGAGGGCACCTTTTGGGATGAGCACTGGGTGTTGTATGGAAACCAATTTGGCAATAAATTTCATATATTGAAAAGAAAAGAAAAGAAAAGAAAAGAAAAGAAAAGAAAAGAAAAGAAAAGAAAAGAAAAAATACTCATGGTTCAGATATAAACTAAGTTAATTGTCAAAGAAAATCTTGTGCTCCCTAGGCCATGAATTATATGTTCAGCTGAATAACATACCACCCTTAAGAGGACAAATCACTATTTGGGCCAATCCTTGGCTCCAGTCTCCATCTTACCTTTTCTCATGTAGTTTGGTCTTTCTCTTCCCTGCTTTTTCTGTCATCACTGACTCCTCCATCTGGGTTCTCACAGATATAATCAACTACATAGATCTCTCAGACATTTTGTGACAGTTGTTACTGAGATTTTCAGTAAGATGCATTTGAAAGCACTGGACTGGGAGACTAGAGTCATGGATGCTAATCTAGACTCTGCTGCTAACTAGCTCTGTGGTCTTCAGTTTTAGCATCTGTGAAAAGAAGACCATTTAAAGTTGGTTCAATTTTACTATTGTTCTGGAATTCTACACAACTATATACTTTTCCATGAAATATGTTGGTGGATTACTAAGCATTTTATTCATTCCTAATTATTTAATAGTCTTAAAGACTATTAGTGACACTTGTATTTCCCTAAAACAAAATTCTTTGAGGGAAGAGGCTGCCTTGTTGGTGTGTTATCTGATGCTCTCATAATTGCCAGCATTTACTGAAGGTTTACTGTGTGCCATATGTTGTACATATATTTTCTCATTTAATCATTTTAATCCTTAGTTACTCTGAGATGAGAGGTGCTATTATTATTTCAATTTTCAAGATGGGAAAACTCAACTTTAAAAAAACTTGCCCATGACCAGTTAGGAAATGTTAGATTCAAGTCTCAAATTCAAGTTTGTCTATTTCAAAGCCCATGATTTATATCCTTGTGCTAAATTTGCTTCCATAATGGACACAATAGGAATGATAAATTACTGAACACTTATAAAATCATTAACCTTGGAGGAGAAATGGATTTTAATTCTCAGTTCCCTCTCCTCAATATATACCCTTAGTACTCATTACAACCCCTATCCAATGAACTCAGAACCATTAATGGTGAGATTCCTACTTCTATAATTTCACCTTTAAAATGTTTCCCTTAAATGCTTAAAATATTGAATTTTAAAGAAACAATTGAATCTCTCCTCTGTTTCCATGTTAAAGAAGACTTTATTTTCATCAAATTTAATCCATGAATTTTCAGGGTAGTCAAAGTTTCAATGACTCATGAAAGCATTAAAATACCTAACCACAATAATCCATAAATAAAAGGCACAAGCACAGGATAATTCTCTGTGGGTATTTAACTTGAAAACTAAAAATGGAACAAGACAAATTAGCTCTCCCCCGTCCCCCTAGCCTCAAATTTTTGCCAATGGAGTAATCAGTCTTGTTCCTTAATTGCATTCTTTACAGAAAAGTGAAGCT
The DNA here is from genome assembly GCF_018350155.1 of Leopardus geoffroyi. Taxonomy (NCBI): domain Eukaryota; kingdom Metazoa; phylum Chordata; class Mammalia; order Carnivora; family Felidae; genus Leopardus; species Leopardus geoffroyi. The sequence goes on from NC_059334.1 coordinate 66,442,734, forward strand.
GGACATATATCCCCAAAACCAATCAGAGTAAAGGAAAGAGAGTTACCCCCTCTCTTTGGATAAGGATACTGTCCAATTTCCTAGGCACCCTGGACTCCCTATCACTCTCTTTCTCTTCCCTAAACCCCTAGTTTTTGCTAACATAAAAATTTCAGAGGGGTGCCTGTTGGAAATAATTTGCATGTGCTCTATAGCTTGTATATGTTTACACACTGTGCTTCTAAACTTTTCCCTATGAGTTAGAGTCATACATTCTAAAATAAATAAATAAAAATTTTCAACTTCTCTCATTTCATAGAAGGAAATTCAGTTCTAAAAGATACATCTATTTTGGCAATGATTCTACCTAACTTGTAATCATGAGGAAAATGGCAAAAGGAAAAACTTACTGTGGGAATTGAACAGCCATATACATCTATTGAGTGCCTACTATATGCCACTTCTGGCATTATAAGCTTTAGGATGCTAAGAAAAACAAACAGTGGCTATATGAGATCTATCCTCAGGAAAGTTAGTAGTATATATGCATATGTAATCATATACCTACTCTAGATAAGCCCTCATAGACATTACAATAATTGCTGCTCCAACGGAACAAATTAGACAATAAATATAACATATTTATGATCCTTAAATATCCACATACTATAAATAGTAGGCACTGCTGAGTGGGAATTCAGGCACTGCATGGATTCAGTCTTCCTGAGAAACAAAATTGAACTCACAAATATTAGTAACATGAAATAGTCTATTGTAAGCACAAAGTTTGGTGATGCAGTATGAGGTTGAGTGGAGACCAGGGTCTCTTAGGAGAAGCCTAGTAGGGTGTCGGCAGGTTTATAGGCAAAATAGCAGCTTAAGAAAGGACACTAATGTGGGGAAGGCAGCCAGCCACACGGTAATTTTTCCAGTCACACATCATATATTGTTAGTAGCTAAGAATTGGAATTAAATCATAGGAAAATGTACAGCACTTTTTGGAGAGGAAATAGACTTTTCTTATATGGCATCATACATTTCAGTGGCCGTTCAGGGCTGAAGCTTCTGGAGATTAGCTTGATAAAACTAATCACAAGTCATATCACAGAAAAAGTCATAAATAGGCAGAGAGACTCAGTGATGTTTTTTAATACACCCCACTTTCAAATACATCTTTTAGATTTCCTTTTTTTAATTTTAAAGTATTTTGACTTATGGTTTATTTTGTCACTGGTAGCAAAATTAAGTTGGCTGACATAATACAGAAGAATAAAAGGAACAAGAAGTGATTGAAAGGCAGGGACTTTCCAGCATAGGGGCTGGGGAAATTATTGAGAAGGAATATTCCTAATTTTCTTACATTTGTAGAGAGGAAACTCATTTCACTTTAATTACCCACTCAATAAATATTTTGAGTTTATCTCCATTAATGAGACCCTGCAAAACTGAGACTGACTGAACAAATTTTGAGATCTTCAGGTGAAACATAAAGCAGAAGAAGGCTAATATTTATTATTTAGCATCCAAGACCAGCATTGTTTCACTTAATTTTATTTAAAAATATTAACGTTTTGACAGATACTGGAAAGAAATATATTTTTAAAAAACCAAACATCATTTTTTGGTTTATACTTCGCTGCAATATGTTTTATATCATTAGTCACTTCACAAGCTAACTTCTGCCTTCTGAATAGAGGCTGACTCTCTTGTCTGCATACTCTCATCTCTCTTCTCAGTGAGTCAGGTTTTCTTTTATCTCCCTCATGTCCTTTCTCTCTCATTTCTCAATGAGGGGGTGGGGAGAAAATAATTAATATGAGAGGACAAATGACTGATGGGTAAATTGCAAATTATTTTCTTAAGGGAATATCTTGATATTTATCTTGTTATGTATCCACCAAATGACATACTTCCCATTCTTCATCCCACACATATGCCAAAAGAAAACAGTGATTTGCTTGGCACCATATCTTAAACAAAACTAAACATGCTGAGAAGCTCTGTTTTCTGATGGTCATGACTTACTCTGATAAAGGCTGATGTAATGGGTGGAAGGGAGGTAAATTTGAGTTTATTATGAGGATGATACCTTTATCATTCCTGACAGATCTTGTGCTCCGAGTAGGCAGTAATGAAATAAGAGCCTCATGACTCATAAAAATGTAAATACTCTTCCTAGTAACACTTCATTGTAACTATGCTGGGATTAACCCCAGAATGCCTATGTAGGTGTCTATCCGAGAGCTTTTGCAGAAATCACCTGGTGGGGAGGAGTTTAGAGAGACAATGAAGTGTCTCTTTCAAGGGCCACTCTTCCCTCATGTAGCCTCACAAATGTAGAGCAGGTTTGAAGGGAGCTACTAACACTATTAAACCATGTGCAGAGTAGATCTAGAGAGAGGCTTCCAACTGGATGATTTGAACTGAGTCCAAAGGGGAGAAGATATGAGGGAGATGACTCCCTGTAGGCTGTTAAATGAGGGATCAGTAAAGTTTAAAGGGCAAGAGCTTAAGGAAGGGAAGTCCACATTAAAGAAAAATGCCAGCTGGCATTCTTTGCCTTATTCCTTTCTACTCCTCTCTTGCACCAACACACACTTCCGTCATTTGGAGAGAGGCACTTTATGAATCTAAATACATCTATGTCCATAATAGAGGAATGGCTTAGAAGGTGCTCAAAGCAATAGTGGTCATTTTTTGTTATTTTTCTATTCATCTTTGTTCCATCCCTCCTTTCCAATTTAGCTCTCATAGTTGTGATTTAACATAATGGCATCAGATTGAGTTTCCATGAAAGTAATGTCAAATATGTTACCTCTCCTGTGCTCTAATTCAATTACTGTAGGTGTTGAGAAGGATTTTGAGGTCTGGCCTATACTCGGAAAGAGTTCCAGGACTAAATAGTGATGGCTGCTGTGGACATGGACGTGGGAGAGAAGAGGGACATTGTGCCTTCCATTTCCCAACCCCCAATTTATTTATTTAAATTTTTTAATGTCTAATTTATTTTCGAGATAGAAATAGACAAAGCAGGTGAGGGGCATAGAGAGGGAGACAAAGAATCTGAAGCAGGCTTTAGGCTCTGAGCTGTCAGCACAGAACCTGACATGGAGCTCGAACTCACCAACTGTGAGATCATGACCTGAGTCAAACCTAGATACTTAACAGACTGAGCCAGCCATCTTTAAAAAATATACCTAGGGATAAGTATGATTCATAAATCTATTATAGTAGTCATAGGTTATCAGGACTGACACTAGGGATCTGGAACCTGAAACAACACTGACATTAAATCACATGGACTACAGTTGGCCCTTGATATTTTAGGGAATCTATTCAGAGCCTTTGCAAATTCTCAACCTTTGTAAGAGTACACAGCATTTAATAACCAATTACTATGTGTTAGACACTATTGTAAGTTCTTTTTATGATTATCTTTTTTTTTTAAATCTTTGGACATCATTACGAATGAAGTACTTTTATAAATGAGGAAATAAGTTTAGGGAAGTGAAGTAATTGTTCTTCATTACAAAGCATAGTTAACTACTTTGCTCCAAGGGAATAGCACAAATTGAGATAAAGACGCAGAACAGTCAAGTAGGGATTGTCACCAGCTCATAAATTACTCATTTATACCAGACCCAGTACTAACCCATTCAAATTCTGGTGAGGTGTTTTACAGGCACTGTCTCATTTAATCTCCACAATTACTCTATTGAGTTACTGGATATTTCTAAACAGTGACTGGAATGCTCAATAGCACATAGTTAACACTGAATTTATATACACCAATGAACAATTGTAGTCCCAATTATCTATCATGACTACATTTAGAAGAACACCTTCTTGAGAACAGGAAAACAAGTAACCAAGACATTGGGTGTCCATATTCATTCTTTGTGATGGAATCATTCAATAACATTGTGCCTTTGTGTCAGTATGGAGATCTGCAAGTACTGGGATGCTGTTTATTTGTCTTTATTATAAGATCATATTGAACACAACTTCAATGCAGGTGAATATTTTATGAATCTCAATTTTTGGTAGTTAATCACGTATTTTATGTTTATTTTGCCAGTGTTTTGATGATTTATGTTAAGGGCAAAACACCAGCAATGGAAATTGAAACATTAGCAGAGAGAAGGAGGAAGATCGCATTCTGTCAGCTATGTCTCCACTCCCTCACATAAATTGCCTCTTGACAACCTAGTTCAAGTTGATTTATTTTCATTAGAACTTTAAAGCACCATTTTCTGTTTTTGATAAGTGAGGTCAAATCATGCTATACTCATTCTCAGTCCATTTGCCAGAAAATGCACATTCAGATGGTGTATAATCCATAGAAGGAGACAACAAACTACAAAAATAATCCTTCAAATTCACACATTATCATTATTACAGAGTAATGGCCAGCTAGCTGCTTCTGCTGTTTCTCACATGCATCCTCTTTGGAAAAGCACAAACTGCTCTCCTTAATTTCTGTAATTATTCTGCTGTTTCATCTGAGAGACAGTGAGCATTTTGGGAAAAAGTCTCTATTGATAGAATTCTAGTCATTTCAGTACCATGTTCCTAGAGAGAAAATGTCTTATAACTAAAAAGTTGCAGAAGAGAACATAAGGTCTACGTACCAAATGGAGAGCACCAAAAATATACCAAGGTATAACTAGGACTATAAAAGGAATAGCAGACCAGGCTAGCAAGTGCCACACTACAGTGAATGGAGCAAGGACTCTGGACTTGCACAGGCTCAGGCTCAAATCTTGTGATCACTTCCAACCATTGACATGATTCTGGGTGGGTTATATAATCTTGTTGAACCTGTTTACTCATCTGTGAAATTGAGCCCATGACACCCAGAGTCCTGGTGATCCTTAAGTGATTGATTGTTCACATTGTCTGGCATATAAACAAAACTGAGAAAAGAAAATTGAAGTACATAATGAATTATATAAGCCAGTGAGATTTATAAAATCTAGTAATTTATAGTTCAGTAAGGATTATTTATCTTCCTAGTACTGCCTAGACCAATGAAACATTTCAACAATGTTGAAATGTTTGAAACAACAAAACATTAAATTATTTTCCTGCAAAGATGGTAAGCCAGAGGGCCACTGGACGAGAGCATTTCATCCAAGAAGGCGTCTGACAGGAAAGGAGATACGTAGCATCATAAATATGCACATACACACAGGGGGTGATACAGAAGCACAGAGGAGTGCTATTTATGCCAGCCTGGATTCAAGGAATCACAGAAACTTTCTAGGGGTAAGGATCTAATTTAGCTTTAAAAAATAATGCAAATAAAGCACACCATAGAAAGGAAACAGTGCGAACAGTGCGTGCCAAGATTTTGTGGAATCATCAAAGAGATGCAAGGTATTGAAGACGGAAAGAAACTAAGAATGGTTGGAGTTACAGATTATGAACAAGGGCCTCGTGATTTGTGACATTGCAGGGCTTTATATAATTTGTTTACATTTTAAGTCCACATCCCTTAACTGCAAAACTGAGTTGTGATGTCAGCTGGAAATAGGTAATACAGATAATAGGAACTCTAATTTCTGAAGAAAGAGAGTTAGAACCTTTGAATAATATGTCAATTCAAGGAAATAAAATGGAATAAAATTATAAAGAGGGGTGATGTTGAATAGTCAGATAATCCATATTCTTAGTAAACAAAGAGAGATATACATTCTTTTTTTTTTAATGTTTATTTGTATTAGAGAGAGACAGACAGACAGAATGTGAGCAGGGGAGGGGTAGAGACAGAATCAGAAGCAGGCTCCAAGCCCGACAAGGGGCTCAAACCCAGGAGCAGTGAGATCATGACCTGAGCCGAAGTCTGACATTTAACCAACTGAGCTGCCCAGGCACCCAAAGAGAGACATACATTCTTAAATGATTCTTGCTCTGGCTGTCCTCTTAAGTGTATGTAAAATGTCCCCCACTTACATTCTATTTCTTTCCCTTCTTTAAACCCTTTGAGGTGACATTCTATATACAGCTATGAATAAGTAAGTTCTTCGTACCTGTGCCCGACTTGCCTTTATTATTTCTGTTTTATAAATGTAGTTCATAATTTTCTTTTGTTATTATACACAATTCCTGTAAATACAAAAGCTTCCCTAAGAAATAGAAACTCTATGTGTTTGAGAAAACACTCTGGGAGGAAATCTTCAGGCCAGGCTTATTTGTAAGGCTTGGTTTCAGTTGATGTTTGTCCTGGCCATGAAGCATTTCTTCCTCTGTAATATTTTCTCAGCAAATAACTCTTCATTTTCAATTTTATTTTACATTTCATACTAGGCTTGTGAATACAGTTTCACACAAAGACAACATCTGGATAATTTCCACTCTAACAATTCCTCTCTTGTCTAAGCATATACTGTTTTATATTATATCACAATTATTATAAACAACATTGTAGCAAATGAATAGGAATTTAGGAGACAGGTAGTCCTGAGTTCAAATTAGAGCTCTAACACTGCTATACTTGAGAACTTTAAAATTTATTTCATCTCTCCAAATCTCCATTACCTTATTTTTAATTTTTTTAACGTTTATTTATTATTGACAGAGAGAGACAGAACATGAGCAGGGGAGGGGCAGAGAGAGGAGGAGACAGATTCTGAGGCAGGCTCCAGGCTCTGAACTGTCAGCACAGAGCCTGACACAGGGCTTGAACTCACAAACTGCGAGATCGTGACCTGAGTTGAAGCCAGATGCTTAACCTCCTGAGCCACCCAGGTGCCCCTCCATTACCTTATTTTTAAACTTGGAATTATAATACTGACTTTATGGTAGGTTTTAAAATAATGCACAGAAGCCACCTTGTTCCTTATGTAGAAGTGAGCCACGAAGATTGACTTTACTTTCCTCCTAGTAACCGGAATAGTCCATGAGGGCAGCAGACTTTTGTAGTTTGAGCTAAATATCTTCCAAAATACCTGGCTGAGTGCCAAGCAAATATGGGGATTCAATAATAAGTGAAAGGTTGAATAGCAGGGAGTATACTTCCAGGAGAAGTAACTTAGTTATTAACAGTTTTCAAATATATGCAAGGGTTAAAAGCAGGTGGAAGATTGTGGTAGAATGTGTGTGTGTGTGTGTGTGTGTGTGTGTGTGTGTGAGTGTGACATGCGTGCATGTGCTGAGTCAGAAACATCAACTTAAAACCAACCTTCATTATTTTACCAGAATACAATTCTGTCATGGTTTGAAATGAGAGTCTGGTCTGCCTTCTTCTGTTGTTTGGTGCAGGGAAGAGGGTTGTATTTCTTTCAGGACCAAGACTGGCATCTGCTTACAACCTAGGAAACTGATGTGACAATGAGACAATACTTTTTTCTGAAGCCTATGCTGTTCTCAGCAGGATCGCATGGCCGTGATGGAGGCTATCTGGTATCATATACCAGAAAAGAGTATTTTTGATCCTCAAATCAGGCACATGCCTCAGACAATTGGGATGTTCTGTCCTGAGGTGCTCTAATCATGCAACGTATAATCTCCCTAGAATTGATCTTTATCCCAGGTGCTCTGGTGCTGCAGTTAAATGCTGCCTGTGGTCATAGAAATTATATGCCACAGTAACTAATTACAGGTTATAAAAATAAAAAGGGAATAGGAAAGTAGCCTTAAAGTAACTACTGAGCAAGCAGAGTCAGGGGTGGACCTAAGCTAATTGGCTTCCTGACAGAGTTCTTCTCCAGGGTCTCCAGGCAGCTTTTTATTTTAATTAGTGTTTGGGAAGATTAGAGTCTTCTCAAAGCCCTCAGGAACAGTGTGGAATGGCTCAAGAGAATACACTCTGTAATAAGCCCTGAGGTTTCTAGACTCAAACCCGATGTCATCCAAGAAGGTGTAGTGCAGCAGTGTTAATTATTTCCTAGCTCAATTTCTCCTAAAACTTGGGACAAGTGGTCTTATTTGCATTTTATGGGTAATGCTGAAGTTCAGAACTATCTTCTCCGTCAAGCAATTGTTGTATTAAAACTCAGATGTCTCTATGCCTAAGCTGATTCTCTACCTCTGATATATCACAGCTGTGTCATTAATACATGCTTATTGTTTTCATTACTTATGGAATGTATATTTTGTTCTAGTGGGTCATTGTTCTAGTTAAATTTGTTTAATTAATTAGACAACTGATCAAACACAGATAAAGTAGAGGTCTTACCTTCCAGTTCTAATAATAACTTAAATTCAGAAAAATATCTAACAACATATTCTGAGTCAAATGTTATGTAGAAAGTTGGTGTATAGAGGTAATTACAGCCTGTGATTTTAAGGGTTATGTTCTCAAAGGAGGATCTTTAAATGTGTGCAACTTAGATGTGTAGGAAAAATGGAATAAAAACTTATAAGCCTGCATTTCAGATTTCCCCACCGGGATCCCAGAATACTTTAAATAAAATACCTTGCGGGGTCCTGGGAAGATGGCGGCGTAGGATGCTGGGCTCACCGCACATCCTGCTGATCACTTAGATTCCACCTACACCTGCCTAAATAACCCAGAAAACCGCCAGAAGACTAGCAGAATGGAGTCTCCGGAGCCAAGCACAGACAAGAGGCCCACGGAAGAGGGGCCCCTCCCGAAGCGGATCTCCAAAGGAAAAGCGGGCCGGGCCTGCCCCTCCTGCCCAAGTGTACCTTGTGGATCCACCCCAGCTAATATGCCAGATCCCCAGCACCACAAGCCTGGCAGTGTGCAAGTAGCCCAGACGGGCCATGCCACCCCACAGTGAATCCCGCCACTAGGAGAGGGGAAGAGAAGGCACACACCAGTCTGACTGTGGCCCCAGCGGTGGGCTGGGGGCAGACATCAGGACTGACTGCGGCCCGCCCACCAACGCAAGTTATTCAACACAGCACAGGGGAAGTGCCCTGCAGTCCCACACCACTCCAGGGACTATCCAAAATGACGAAACGGAAGAATTCCCCTCAGAAAAACATCCAGGAAATAACAACAGCTAATGAACTGATCACAAATGATTTAACCATATAACAGAAAGTGAATTTAGAGTAATAGTCATAAAATTAATCGCTGGGCTTGAAAACAGTATACAGGACAGCAGAGAATCTCTTGCTACAGAGATCAAGGAACTAAGGAACAGCCAGGAGGAGCTAAAAAATGCAATCAATGAGCTGCAAAATAAATGGAGACAACTACGCCTCTGATTAAAGAGGCAGAGGAGAGAATAGATGAACTAGAAGATAAAATTATGGAAAAAGAAGAAGCTGAGAAAAAGATAAAAAAAATCCAGGAGTATGAGGGGAAAATTAGAGAACTAAGTGATGCACTAAAGAGAAATAATATACGCATAATTGGTATTCCAGAGGAGGAAGAGAGAGGGAAAGGTGCTGAAGGTATACTTGAAGAAATCATAGCTGAGAACTTCCCTCATCTGGGGAAGGAAAAAGGCATTGAAATCCAAGAGACACGAGAACTCCCTTCAGACGTAACTTGATCTTCCGCACGACATATCATAGTGAAACTGGCAAAATACAAGGATAAACAGAAAATTCTGAAAGCAGCTAGAGATAAACGTGCTCTAACATATAAAGGGAGACCTATAGGACTCGTGACCGATCTCTCTACTGAAACTTGGCAGGCCAGAAAGGAATGGCAGGAGATCTTCAATGTGATGAACAGAAAAAATATTCAGCCGAGAATCCTTTATCCACCAGCAAGTCTGTCATTTAGAATAGAAGGAGAGAAAAAGGTCTTCCCGAACAAACAAAAACTGAAGGAATTCGTCACCACTAAACCAGCCCTACAAGAGATCCTAAGGGGGATCCTGTGAGACAAAGTACCAGAGACATCGCTACAAGCATGAAACCTACGGACATCACAATGACTCTAAACCCATATCTTTCTATAATAACACTGAATGTAAATGGATTAAATGCGCCAACCAAAAGACATAGGGTATCAGAATGGATAAAAAAACAAGTCCCATCTATTTGCTGTCTACAAGAGACTCATTTTAGACCTGAGGACACCTTCAGATTGAGAGTGAGGGGATGGAGAACTATTTATCGTGCCATTGGAAGTCAAAAGAAAGCTGGAGTAGCCATACTTACATCAGACAAACTAGACTTTAAATTAAAGGCTGTAACAAGAGATGAAGAAAGGCATTTTATAATAATCACAGGGTCTATCCATCAGGAAGAGCTAACAGTTATAAATGTCTATGTTCCAAATACGGGAGCCCCCAAATATATAAAACAATTACTCACAAACATAAGCAACCTTATTGATAAGAATGTGGTAATTGCAGGGGCTTTAACACTCCACTTATAGAAATGGATAGATCATCTAGAAACACGGGCAATAAAGAAACAAGGGCCCTGAATTAGACATTGGATCAGATGGACTTGACAGATATATTTAGAACTCTGCACCAGAATATACTTTCTTCTCGAGTGCACATGGAACATTCTCCAAGATAGATCATATACTGGGTCACAAAACAGCCCTTCATAAGTTTACAAGATTGAGATCATATCATGCATACTTTCAGACCACAATGCTATGAAGCTTGAAATCAACCACAGGAAAAAGTCTGGAAAACCTCCAAAAGCATGGAGGTTAAAGAACACCCTACTAAAGAATGAGTGGGTCAACCAGGCAATTAGAGAAGAAATTAAAAAATATACAGAAACAAACAAAAATGAAAAGACAGCAATCCAAATGCTTTGGGATGCAGCAAAGGCAGTCCTGAGAAGAAAAGACATTGCAATCCAGGCCTATCTCAAGAAACAAGAAAAATCCCAAATACAAAGTCTAACAGCACACCTAAAGGAAATAGAGGCAGAACAGCAAAGACAGCCTAAACCCAGCAGAAGAAGAGAAATAATAAAGGTCAGAGCAGAAATAAACAATATAGAATCTAAAAAAACTGTAGAGCAGATCAACAAAACTAAGAGTTGGTTTTTTGAAAAAATAAGCAAAATTGATAAACCTCTAGCCAGGCTTCTCAAAAAGAAAAGGGAGATGATCCAAATAGATAAAATCATGAATGAAAATGGAATTATTACAACCAATCTCTCAGAGATACAAGCAATTATCAGGGAATACTATGAAAAATTACATGCCAACAAACTGGACAACCTGGAAGAAATGGACAAATTCGTAAACACCCACACACTTCCAAAACTCAATCAGGAGGAAATAGAAAGCTTGAACAGACCCATAACCAGCGAAGAAATTGAATCAGTCATCAAAAATGTCCCAACATATAAGAGTCCAGGACCAGATGGCTTCCCAGGGGAGTTCTACTGGATGTTTAAAGAGGAGATAATACCTATCCTTCTCAAGCTATTCCAAAAAATAGAAAGAGAAGGAAAACTTCCAGACTCATTCTATGAAGCCAGTATTACTTTGATTCCTAAACCAGACAGAGACTCAGTAAAAAAAAAGAACTACAGGCCAATATCCCTGATGAGTATGAATGCAAAAATTCTCAATAAGATACTAGCAAATCGAATTAAACAGCATATAAAAATAATATTCACCATGATCAAGTGGGATTCATTCTTGGGATGCAGGGCTGGTTCAACAATCGCGAATCAATCAATGTGATACATCACATTAATAAAAGAAAAGATAAGAACCATATGATCCTGTCAATCGATGCAGAAAAGGCCTTTGACAAAATCCAGCACCTTTCTTAATAAAAACCCTTGAGAAAGTCGGGATAGAGGGAACATACTTAAAGATCATAAAAGCCATTTATGAAAAGCCCACAGCTAACATCATCCTCAACGGGGAAAAAACTGAGAGCTTTTTCCCTGAGATCAGGAACACGACAGGAATGTCCACTCTCACCGCTGTTGTTTAACATACTGTTGGAAGTTCTAGCATTAGCAATCAGACAACAAAAGGAAATCAAAAGCATCAAAATTGGCAAAAATGAAGTTAAGCTTTCACTTTTTGCAGATGACATGATATTATACATGGAAAATTCGATAGACTCCACCAGAAGTCTGCCTGAACTGATACATGAATTTAGCAAAGTGGCAGGATACAAAATCAATGTACAGAAATCAGTTGCATTCTTATACACTAATAATGAAGCAACAGAAAGACAAATAAAGAAACTGATCCCATTCCCGATTGCACCAAGAAGCATAAAATACCTAGGAATAAATCTAACCAAAGATGTAAAAGATCTGTATGATGAAAACTATATAAAGCTTATGAAGGAAGTTGAAGAAGATACAAAGAAGTGGAAAAACATTCCGTGCTCATGGATTGGAAGACTAAATATTGTCAAAATGTCAATACAACCCAAATATCTACACATTCAATGCAATCCCAATCAAAATTGCACCAGCATTCTTCTCGAAACTAGAACAAGCAATCCCAAAATTCATATGGAACCACAAAAGGCCCCAAATAGCCAAAGTAATTTTGAAGAAGAAGACCAAAGCAGGAGGCATCACAATCCTAGACTTTAGCCTCTACTACAAAGCTGTCATCATCAAGACAGCATGGTATTGGCACAAAAACAGACACATAGACCAATGGAATAAATAGAAACCCCAGAACTAGACCCACAAACGTATGGCCAATTCATCTTTGACAAAGCAGGAAAGAACATCCAATGGAAAAAAGACAGTCTCTTTAACAAATGGTGCTGGGAGAACTGGACAGCAACATGCAGAAGGTTGAAACTAGACCACTTTCTCACACCGTTCACAAAAATAAACTCAAAATGGATAAAGGACCTGAATGTGAGACAGGAAACCATCAAAACCTTAGAGGAGAAAGCAGGAAAAGACCTCTCTGAACTCAGTCGTAGCAATCTCTTACTTGACACATCCCCAAAGGCAAGGGAATTAAAAGCAAAAATGAACTACTGGGACCTTATGAAGATAAAAAGCTTCTGCACAGCAAAGGAAACAACCAACAAAACTAAAAGGCAACCAACGGAATGGGAAAAGATATTTGCAAATGACATATTGGACAAAGAGCTAGTATCCAAAATCTATAAAGAGCTCACCAAACTCCACACCTGAAAAACAAATAACCCAGTGAAGAAATGGGCAGAAAACATGAATAGACACTTCTCTAAAGAAGACATCCGGATGGCCAACAGGCACATGAAAAGATGCTCAACGTCGCTCCTCATCAGGGAAATACAAATCAAAACCACACTCAGATATCACCTCACGCCAGTCAGAGTGGCCAAAATGAACAAATCAGGAGACTATAGATGCTGGAGAGGATGTGGAGAAATGGGAACCCTCTTGCACTGTTGGTAGGAATGCAAATTGGTGCAGCTGCTCTGGAAAACAGTGTGGAGGTTCCTCAAAAGATTAAAAATAGACCTACCCTATGACCCAACAATAGCACTGCTAGGAATTTACCCAAGGGATACAGGAGTACTGATGCATAGGGGCACTTGTACCCCAATGTTTATAGCAGCACTCTCAACAATAGCCAAATTATGGAAAGAGCCTAAATGTCCATCAACTGATGAATGGATAAAGAAATTGTGGTTTATATACACAATGGAGTACTACATGGTAATGAGAAAGAACGAAATATGGCCCTTTGTAGCAATGTGGATGGAACTGGAGAGTGTGATGCTAAGTGAAATAAGCCATAAAGGGAAAGACAGATACCATATGATTTCACTCTTATGTGGATCCTGAGAAACTTAACGGAAACCCATGGGGGAGGGGAAGGAAAAAAAAAGAGGTTAGAGTGGGAGAGAGCCAAAGCATAAGAGACTCTTAAAAACTGAGAACAAACTGAGGGTTGATGGGTGGTGGGAGGGAGGGGAGGGTGGGTGATGGATATTGAGGAGGGCACCTTTTGGGATGAGCGCTGGGTGTTGTATGGAAACCAATTTGACAATAAACTTCATATATTGAAAAAAATACCTTGCCAAATATAGAAAACTTAAAAAAAAAAGAACTTATAAGCCTGGAAAATATGTCTATTGATACAGAATCTTCAATGATGAACAGAGAGGAATTAGTCTGTTTTTTTCAGAGGCTTCATCCTGAATTGAATAGGGAGATATGAGAGACCAGTAGGTTACAGCAGAAGACTGATTTTGGAATGAGGGTGTTGCTTTTTTACCCCATGGATAAAAGGGAATAATTGTCAGTAGGAGGTACAACTTTGTAAGATAATTCCAGCTCACATGTTCTAATCATGAATTAAAACGCAAGAGCCAAAGGTCAGATTAAATGAAGCCTCTGATGGTTCACAGATGGCACAATGATGGTCTAAATAGGGGAAAATTATTAATCTTCTTTACCTAATTTCCTTCTGTTGAGATGGTCTCAAAGGAGTGGGAAATTCTGGCTTTGCAATGCCCCAGGTCCTTCCCAGGTGATTGCATTTATCCTGTGGTTTCTGTTACCACCTAAATCCAGATTTGTTCCAAACTGTTTCTTCAGTCCAGATTTTTCTCTAAAGTTCCTGGCCTTTATATCAGCCTGTTTATGGAAAATCTCCAGCCAGATGATTGCAGATATCTCCAAATCAATAGATCAGCAAACAAACAAAAAACATTGTTCACCAAACTCTTCTACTTTATCACCATCAAGAGCCTCTCTCCTCCTGCACTCTTTATCCTAATGAACGGTAACTTCTCTTAGACTTTTCCTTTTTCAGTGGAATCTGTATCTCAACTACCTGAGGAAAAAATAAACTTATATCAGTAGCCTAAAGATTGTTAAATCCTAAGTTTTAGGCTTTACACAGTTTTGTGTAATTACATATAATACCTTATATTTGTATGACCTTGCATAGTCTATAAAATGTATTCCCAAAGATACCATAGCCTAAGATAAGATAATCTATTTTAATGGTAAAATTATTCTGTAATGAGAGGTTATCATGAGAAAAAAATAGGAGTCTTGGATTAGGAAAAGCACAGGGCATCAATTATGCATTCTTATATACGAAGCCAGCTGTATTTTTCTTTTTGTTTTTTTTTTATTTTTTTAATGTTTATTTTACTTTTGAGAGAGAGAGAGACAGAGAGACAGAGACAGAGACAGAGCATGAGTGGGGGAGGGGCAGAGAGAGAGGGAGACAGAATCTGAAGCAGTCTCCAGGCTCTGAGCTGTCAGCACAGAGACTGATGAGGGGCCAAACTCACAAACCGTGAGATCATGACCTGAGCCAAAGTCGGACACTTAACTGAGCTACCTAGATACCCCATCAACTGTGTTTTCTAACCAAAACTAGTCTGGATCTTTTTACTCTGGATTTTCAGTAGTTTATAGTTGTTCACTAAGTACTAATTTAAAAGAGTGCATGCTTCTCTAGTGTTTATTGTGTCTACAGATAATTCAGGGATTAAAGGGTGCACATGCACACACACATATACAGCTTTTATGCACCAGAAGGTCAAACAGCTGCCTTCCAAACACAAAAGTCAAGAATGTGGTACAGCATAGACTGAGGGCACTAGACATTGCCCCCTGATTTAGGAAACTCTGCATTCATTTTCTATATATATTTTTAGCTATGTCTTTCATGATTTGTACTTATGAATCTCAAAACATTATAGAGACACCTCATGCTAGACTCTCAGGAATCATTAAATGAGAAATCTAACAGGGCATAGTGTATACATGAAGAGAGAAAATATGCTCCCGTTTGAATAGAAACAGATAATTCACTCAAGTCTAACTTTCAAGACCCAGAGTGGGAGGGAACCCTAGAAAAATCTGCAAGAGTTTTATTACTATGACTGTTCCCTGTTAAGGATGGCATGAAGTATTGGACCAAGATACTGTGACCTCTCATTTTATTTTATTAATGCATTTTAATAACTTTACTGTGATATAACTCACAAACCATAAATTTCATGCATTTAAGGGTACAGTTTTGTGTTTTTTGAATGTTCAAATTGCAACTAGTACTATAATTTAATTTTAAAATACAATCTAATTTTGTCCCTCTACAAGAAGCCCAGGTATTTTGACCATCACTTCTATCTATCCCCCTTCTTCTAGCCCTAGCAAATGTTAATCTACTTTCTGTCTCTATAGATTTACCTACCGTGGACATCTCATATAAATGGAATCATACAATATGTGGTCTTTTGTGACTAGTTTCTCTAAAATATGATAAAGTTTTCAAGATTCATCCATATTTTAGCCTATGTTGGTGCACCACTGATTTTATTGCAGAATAATATTCCGTTTTATGGATATATAATATCTTATTTATTCATGAGATGATGAAAACTTGGGTTCTTCTCACTGCTGTCAATTATGAACAATGCTTCTCCACACATTTGAGTACAAGATTTTGTGTGGACGTATGTTTTCATTGCTCTAGGGTAGATAGGAGTGGAATTCCTGGATCATATTGGTAACTCTATATTTAAACTCTTGAGAAACTTCTATACTTTTGAAAGCAGCTGTACCATTATACATTATTACCAATGGTATAGGAGGGTTCTAATTTCTTCACATGCTTATCAAAACTTGTTATTTTCTGTGTTTGCAATTGTCACCATCCTAGTGGGTGTAGAGTGGGAGACTGTGGTTTTCACTTCCATTTTCCCAATAGCTAGTGGTGTTGAGAACCTTCTCATGATATTATTGACCACTTGCATATCCTCTTTGGAAAGCTTGTAGGTCTTGGAGATAGATGAAAAGCTTAGGTTTTTGATGGGAGAATTTTCCAGACATTTATTCACAAAGGAAAAGCCAGGCATTTTTTAAAATTTTTTTAACGTTTATTTATTTTTGAGACAGAGAGAGACAGAGCATGAACGGGGGAGGGTCAGAGAGAGGGAGACACAGAATCTGAAACAGGCTCCAGGGTCTGAGCTGTCAGCACAGAGCCCGACGCGAAGCTCGAACTCACAGACCGCGAGATCATGACCTGAGCCGAAGTTGGCCACTTAACGGACTGAGCCACCCAAGCGCCCTGAAAAGCCAGGCATTTAGATGGCCAATCAGTTTTGCACAGCTCTAATAAATATTTGGAAAGGACCTGAGCTTCAGTCCCATGGCCAGTGATTTACTAAATGAAGCATGGCATTGAATTACCCAATTTTTAAAATATTTTTAAGCAGTCAATGGTAATAGTAACAAAAATACATTTAGTCTCACTCATATCCAATTTGACTGTATGATTTAGGGGTCACTTTGCACATGGACACTTTTCACATTTCTCATATAGGACTATGGGGGTGAGTTGAGTGTTGAAATGTTCTAAGAACTCATCTAGTACCTCATGATGAGAGAGTGCTTATTGGCAACCCTGTATAGCTCTCATTTTGAGATAATCTAGAAGTTGGAGATGAGAGATATGTAAGTCGCAGTGAGTATGGCTAGTATCACCCTGGAAGGATCCCTATGTTTGATACCAAGAGGTCTTACTTCTACTGCCGAGTCTGAAAGAAATGTTTATAGATAACATTATTAAAAACTTGTACTCCAAAATCACTGTACCACATTACCCCTGCCTGATGCATTAGATATCTCATCTCAATATAACTAAAATACACATATATAATTATACCGGTTTCATATATTATACAGTATTATCATGGGCTCAAATAAAAAAGGTAAACATAAAATGCTTGGAAAATCATGTGCTACTTTGCAAAAGGTAGTAAACTTGTATACCTACAGAAGCTAGTCAGGTCACATGGAGTATGATCCTTTCTGCATGGCACAAGTACCACTGAGCTCCATGGAAAGTGGGAAAATGGACTTAGAACTAAAAGAATCCCACATTTTAAAGGTAACTGAAAAACTATGACTTTGGTATAAAATCTGAATTCTAAATATTATCTCAGAAAAGATATTCAGTTTAAAAAAATGTGTGGACTCTGGCTTGCAATATCTGTACCAAGTGAATGGAAAATTGTATTGATCCAAAGAGCCCTTGAATAGTAGGGAGGAGGCTAATACTATTGCATGGAAGTCAGTTAACCTCCTGGTACCTCAACTGCCTAATCTTTAACATGATTATGACAGTAGGAATTTGGGCCAAATGTTCTTTGAATGGTCTTTATTTCACCCTGGTCACAACTTCAATATCTTAGGTTCTCATGTAGGCAATGGTCTTTGTCTTTAAGCATCTTGCATTACTAAAAAATGGAAACTATATTTTAAAAAATGTAGGAATCCTTTTATATAAGCCTAGAAAAATACAAATACCACTCTCCCAAATTAACTTTGGTCTTCACTTGTCAAGGGAAGGAGTGAGTAGAAATAGGGAAAGGGAAAATTCCAAAGATGGATTACTTACCAGAAAACAAAAAGGACATAGAAAACTGAGACTGTAGATATGGAGTGTATTTGACAACAGGATTTTGATCAGGGAAGTAAACAAAAGGTTGAGTTTCAAAAACCCATGCTCTGGGAAATGGTGTGAAACAACCTCAAAGGAGACAACTCCAGGGACGACATGGTAGGTGTTTTCTAATACCCAAAGGGCTGGCTGTCAAGTGGGAAGAGAGGTTAGCTTTGGTTTTTATGATCCCAAGTGTAGAATTAACCCCAGTGAGTGGAATGTACTTGGTCCTGCCTTGCTTGGGTATTAGAAAGCCTTTCAAAAACTGCTTAGTTATGGACAAGGCTTCTCCAAGAGGTAATGGATGTCTGTCAGGAGAGATATATAAATGATATAACACGATGTAAAGTTCCAAAGGAATGTTAGCATTAGACATAGTGAGGGAGGAAATAGATACTGATAAACCAAAGCTTGAACATCCTTAGCTTTTTTTTTCCTAGCCTATACAGATGTCCCCATTTCAAGTCTGAGTATCATGACAATAATATAGTAGGCACGTTCTTGTTCAAGTCCATTCTAACCCAGAGTTTCTCTTTAAAAATATTCTACTTAGCACATACTGTGATCTAGCCACTATGATGACTTCTGTTTACATTCATCATATTCTACCTTACCTTTATCCAAACTGTCTGGGATATGTTGAAATTTATAGGTAAGAAAATTAAGAGTTTTGAGAGGTTATGTAGCTCATGTGTGATGGTCCAGAAATTTTATTTCTGACAAATCCGACTTTAAAACTCTCCCTCATTAGACCTAGTGCACACAGTGTCTTTTTGTATGCTTAGAAAACATAGGGTATTCTTGGATCCTGGGTGAAATGTGCCTCCAGGGAAAGAATAACACCTGTGGTAAGTCTGTGAGCAGAACACTCAAAGAGAACATTTGAGATTACCAGTTTCCCAACCTACCTCTGTGATCTCAGCTGGCCTCTGTGGGTTATGAGTAAAATTAATTCAAGGGGCAGGGACAAAGGTGCAAGGGCAAGGAGGCAAGAGAAAATCTGAGAAAAATATATTTTCAAAATGTAATGATATTAATCCAATGAATGCCATGGGCTGCCTGCCCATGTGTAATGCTACCCTGTTCTCAATGTAATGCAGAACTTTCTCAAAATGCTCTGGATGAGCAGAAATGTGATGAACATGTGAAGCAAGTCAATAATACAAACACAATCAGGATGACCTGTCTCAGTGGGGGGAGACATGCCCTAGGTGTTATAAATTTCAATTTCCCGTGTCTCCACATCAAAGTAACACAGGGCAGTCCTTTCTGATGACCAGGCAGCTCTGTTGACTTCTTTCTTTCTTCCCCCAGGATAGGAAAAGGGAAATGATAAAATCATGTTTCCTTTTTTTTCCCCCCTCCATTTCAAGCTGACTGAATTTTTCTCAATTAAAATGGGATCTGGTTAAATAAAGGTCAGTCCAGCCTTGACACTTTCTACATTAACAGTAAATCGACATCTAACTGTCTTTGTTCCCACCTCTTTTACTAAATCAAGATGCTTGAAGATGTCTTCAATATGGGCTAGTGAAACATAGACTATATATCCAGAATTATCAATAGCAGAGGCAAGAGGCAATTATTATTTAGGTCAATATATTTATTTTATGTGCATAACAGCACTGTAAATATAATAACTAGATTTAATACTATACTATTAATTCTAGGCATAATTACTTTTCTGCAGAAAAACAGGGAGGCAATTGCATTGTATAATTGTACTTACTCAGAGGCTTTGCTTCCTCCAGATACAAGTGTTAAGTCATACAACTTCTATGACATTCAGTAATACTTTTTTCTTTTTTTTTTTTCTTAAATGTTTATTTACTTTTGAGAGAATGCAAGTGGGAGAGGGGCAAGAGAGGGAGACAGAGGATCTGAAGTGGGCTCTTCCCTGACAGCAGAGAGCTGATGTGAGGCTCAAACTCACCTTAAGATCATGACCTAAGCCGATGTGAGATGTTCAAACAACTGAGACACGTAGGTTCCCCTCTTTTTTAAATAAGTCTCTGTTTGATATTCTTTTTATGGACCAAAATATACAGGCCATTTAGAGAGGTCAGATAGATTTCTGTTAATGAATATGACCTGAGGTTAAAGGAAGAAAGGCAATAATCAAAAAGTTAGCGGAGCAGAAAATACGTAACAGTGAGGCATGCATCAGAAGTAGTATTTGAGTTTGGCCTATGTTCAGAATGTTGTAGGAACTGATTAAATATTTAATCACTAGTAGAATCTAGTGACAAATTGGATGAGGAAGAGGTTCATTCTGAAACTCACCAGAATATAATATTTAGGATAGAAGACACAAGTAAAAACAGGTGAATCTGTAGGTTCATTTATGTAGTACTACAACCAGTGCTATTAAACATTAGTTGTAATTTGTAGTAAGTACATCTGTGAACTTAAAAGAATTAAGAGATTGTTTTAGAGCCACCATTTGAGTACTTATAGATTTACAGTAGTTGTAAGAAATAATACAAAGATCACATCTGCCCAGTGTTGAAAGGGAATATCTTATAACACTGTAGTAATATAAGCAGAATATTAACATTGATACTGTTTAGATACATAACAACTCCATCACCAACAAGAATCCCTGATGTTCTTTTTAATAGCCACACTTAGCTTCCTATAATATTATTGTACATGTTTTTGTGTGAACATAGCTTTTTTTTTCCTCAAAAAAAAAAAAAGTCAAAATGTATAGTTATTGGATTGCAGGGAAATTGTATGCTTAGGGTTTTTTTTTTTTTTCATTTTTTTATTTTTTAACCCAAATTATAATTCATTCTTTTTTTTTTAATTTACATCGAAGTTAGTTAACATATAGTGTAATAATGATTTCAGGAATAGAATTGAGTGATGCGTCACTTGTATATAACACCCAGTGCTCATCCCAGAAAGTGTCCTCCTTAATGCCCCTTACCCACTTAGTCCAAACGCCCATCCAAAACCCCTCTGTCAACCCTCAGTTTGTTCTCCGTATTTAAGAGTCTCTTGTAGTTTGTCTCTCTCCCTGTTTTTATTTTTATTTTTATTTTTTGCTTCCCTTCCTTTATGGTCATCTGTTTTGTATCTTAAATTCCACATATGGGTGAAGTCATATGATACTATCTCTGACTTTATTTCACTTAGCATAATATACTCTAGTTCCATCCACATTGTTGTAAATGGCAAGATTTCATTCTTTTTGATCACTGAGTAATATTCCATTGCATATATGTACCACATCTTCTTTATCCATTCATCTGTCAATGGATATTTGGGCTCTTTCCATGCTTAGTCTATTGTAGATAGCACTGCTATTAACATTGGGATGCATGTGCCCTTCGAAACAGCACTCCATAAAATACCTATGAATAAACCCAACAAAAGAGGTGAAAAATCTATACACTGAAAATTATAGAAAGTTTATGAAAGAAATTGAAGAAAACACAAAAAAGTGGGAAAATGTTCCATGCTCATAGATTAGAAAAACAAATATTGTTAAAATATTGATATTACCCAAGGCAATCTACATATTCAGGGCAAACTCTATCAAAATAACACCAGCATTCTTCACAGAGCTAGAACAACCCAAAAATTTATATGGAACCAGAGAAGCCCCTGAATAGCCAAAGCAATCCTGAAAAAGAAAACCAAAGCAGGAGGCATCACAATTCCAGACTTCAAGCTGTATTACAAAGCTGTAATCAAGACAGTATGGTATTAGCACAAAAACAGACACTCAGATCAAAGGAACAGAATAGAGAATCCAGAAATGGATCCACAAACGTATGACCAACTAATCTTTGACCAAGCAGAAAGGAAGGTCCAATGGAAAAAAGACAGTCTCTTCAGCAAATGGTGTTGGGAAAACTGGACAGCAACATGCAGAAGAATGAACCTGGACCACTTTCTTACACCATACATAAAAATAAACTCAAAATGGATGAAAGGCCTAAAGATAAAACAGGAAGCCATCAAAATCCTGGAGGAGAAAAGAGGCAACAACCTCTTTGACCTTGGCCACAGCAACTTCCATCTCCAGAGGCAAGGGAAACAAAAGCAAAAATGAACCTTATTTTAAGACCTCATCAAGATAAAAAAAAAAAACAAACACAAAAAATAACAACAACAAAAAACTTCTTCACAGAGAAGGAAACAATCAGCAGAACTAGAAGGCAACCAACAGAATGAGAGAAGATATTTGCAAAGGACATATCAGATAAAGGGTTATTATCCAAAATCTATGAAGAACTTAGAAAACTCAATACCCAAAAACCAAATAATCCAGTGAAGAAATGGGCAAAAGACATGAATAGCCACTCTTCCAAAGAAGACATCCAGATGGCTAACAGACACATGAAAAAACGCTCAACATCATTCATCTCAGGGAAATACAAATCGAAATCACAATGAGCTACCACCTCACACCTGTCAGTATTGGCTAATTAACAATTCAGGGAAAAACAGATGTGATGTGGAGCAGGTGATGTGGAGCAAGAGGATCTCTTTTGCATTGTTGGTGGGAATGCAAACAGGTTCAGCCACTCTGGAAACCAGTATGGAGGTTTCTCAAAAAAATTAAAACAAGAACTACACTAAGACTTAGCAATTGCACTACTAGGTATGTATTTTTAGTTTTATAAAAAGTTGCCAAACTGTTTTTCACAGTGGCTGGATCATTTTACGTTTCCATTAGTGATCTACAAATGACCCAGTTTCTCCACATCACAGTCAGCATTTGATGTTGTCACTTTGTTTTTGTTGTTGTTGTTGTTATTGTTTTAGTTTTAGCTATTCAGATAAGTGTGTAATGAGACCTCAACCTGGTTTCAATTTGCATTTCCCTGATGGTTAATCATGGCGAGCATCTTCTCATGTGCTTATGCATCATCTGTAATTATATCCTCTTTGGTGAAATGTCTGTTCACATGTTTTTTGCCTACCTTCTAATTGGATTGCTTTTTATTTTTTTTACTGTTCAAGTATTAATTTTTATTTTATTTTGTGGTAAGAACACTTAGTATACCTACTCTCCAAACAGATTTTTTTTGCCTCAGTTTATTTTTAGAGTAGAATATTCTTAAGGGATGAGATGTTGGAAGTTCATAGAACATACTCTGACCATGTTACTACACAAATATTTCCAAACCCAATTATCAAATTTTAATAAACCCAAGTTTATTTATTTTCATTAATCTTGTAAAGCATGAAAGGATCTCGTCTTAAGAGATTTTGACAAATATTTTAAGGTTAGTAAAATGTTCATCTCTAGTTACCCAGGCAGGAAGTATGGGCAAACCAGTTATGTTCTGTTGTGTGGAGAGTGGCAAGGAGAAAATCACAGTGTCAGAGAGATTAAATATGTCCTGAGGGTAGTATGACTTTTCACACAATTTAAGGTAATTTAATTCAATTTCACACTATTTACTGAGTTCCTACCATGTTCAAGGCACTGAATTAGGTAGAAGTAGTGGTAGGAAGAAAGATTTAGAGATGGGTAAACCACACCCTCTATTTTCCTCCTAATTATAATCTAGAAGAAAGAATAAAAGCAGTGCATATATAACCATATACATGGCAAAAGGTAGTCATTAATTCAAAAATAAAAACTTTTATGTAATGGTTTATTGGCCATTTTTAAAAAAATACTTTTAAAGAAAAAGGGTTGGGGCATTCAGCTGATGTCTGCTACCTTAAAAAATCTACCCAGTGGCCAAGCATCTTGAGAAGACACAGACCATTTAGAAATATTTTCCAGCTATGATACTAAAGTCTTTCACATCACTTTATTCAATTCTTGGTCTTCCAGATTTAAGTCTCCAGTAAGAATTTAGAAATACACTTCTGTAGGTAGCATCCAGCCAACACAGCACCTGATGCCATAAGTGCCTTTCGGGGATTCAGGATGTAGATCTCAGAATTCAAAATAAATATTAAATGCCTTCAAATATTCTGTGCTCCTTCCACCTTGTTCTTGATTTAACATGAGCCTGTATGTCTCACCTAACTTCTACTTCTTTTGTCTGCTCTGGACCAGAGCCCAGAGTCTTTGCTTTTCTTCCACCACCCCCAGTTTTATTGAGATATTACTGGCACATATCATATGTAAGTTTAAAGGATGAAATATGACAAGTTGATATACAGATATATTGTGAAATGATTACCACCATAAGGTTACACCCTTATCCCTTCATATAATAATCATTTGTGTGTGTGTGTGTGTGTGTGTGTGTGTGTTGATAACATTTAAGATCTACTGTCTTAACAGCTTTTGTATATAATACCCTATTGTTAATTATAGTCATCATGTTGTACATTATATCCCCAGAACTTACTTATCTTACAGGTGGTAGTTTGTATGCTTTGACTAACATTTCACCGTTTCCCTTATGTCCCAACCCCTGACAACCACCATTCTATTCTCTATTTCCATGACTTCAGCTTTACAGATTTTAACATATAAGTGAGATTATATAGTATACATCTTTATCTGATTGCATTACTTAGCATTATGCTCAAAAGATCATATACATTGTTGCAAAAGGCATGACTTCCTTCTTTTTATGGCATAATAACATTTATTACACACATATATTCTATGTAATATATAAATTTCACTGTTTCCTTTATCCACTGATGGACAAACCAAGCTGTAATGAACATAGGGGTACAGATATCTTTTTTGAGATAGCAATTTCATTTTCTTGGGACATCTACCCAGAAGTAGGAATGCTGGATCCTATGCTAGTTCTATTTTTAACTTTTTGGGGAAACTCCATACCGTTTTCTACAGTGGAAGTACAAGTTTAAATTTCCAACAATGCATAAGACATCCTGTTTATCCACATCTTTTCTAATACTTGTCTCTTGATAATAGCCATCCTAACAGGTGTGAGGTGATATATCTCGTTGTGGTTTTGATTTGCATTTCCCTAACGATTAGTGATGCTAAGCATCTTTTCATGTACCTTTGCATGCACCTTTCATGATGTTGGCCATTTGAATGTCTTCTTTGGAAAATGTCTATTCAAGTCCTTTGTCCATTTTTTAATTGTTTTTTGTTTTGTTTTGTTTTTGTTTTTTTTTTTCCACAATTGATCTATATGTGTTCCTATGTAACTATCTAGTAGATTTTAATATTCACTAGAGTAATTTCCCCTGCTTTATTGTTTTAAGATTGTTTTAAATATCCTAGGGTCACTGTCTTTCCATATAACTTTAAAGAAAGCTTGTCTTGGGGCATCTAATTATCTCAGTCAGTGAATCGTCATACTCTTGATTTCAGCTCAGGTTATGATCTCATGGCTTGTGAGATTGAGCCCCAGCATCAGCTCTGCGTTGTGAGCTCAGAGCCTGCTTGGAATCCTTTCTCTCCCCATCTCTCTGTCCACACCCACCCCTCAAAATAAATACATAAACTTAAAAAAAAACAGACTTGTTTATATCTACTCAAACATTCTGGGATTTGGGTAGGAATCTCATTAAGCTTAGGGATCACTTTTGAGAATTTATATGTTTATAGTATTGAGTCTTCCAATTCATTAAAATAGTATGTCTATTTATTTATTTATTTATTTATTTATTTATTTATTTATTATTTATGTCTTATTCCACATGAGAAGACTTTCCTTGAAGATTTTATTGTCTGTGTCATTTAGCAGTTCTGGGTTGAAGGCTTCTTCAGTGCCCTGTCTTGATATTTGGGAAGCAATATGGAAACCCCAAGAACTTACCACCATGTCGTTCTTCAAGTCCTGATTTTCCTAGACATTATGCTTTCTGTTTCCTACCTGTGGAGACTTCCTATGGCTGTCGTGTGATTTGTTTTTTCATTGTAAGAGGGAAGATCTGAAAGAGATGGGAGTATTCTATCTTGCTATACCCATTAAGTCCTATTTTTTTTTCCTTTTGTTGCAATGCAAGCTGAAATTTTGAAATTTTAAGCCTCAAGATTGCTACTTTATTTCTGTCAAGACTGTAGTATATAAGACACGTGTATTATACATGTAAACACACACATACACACACACATGCATGCATGCATACATGTGTGTGCTCATGTACCTGCACATATTTAATGGGCAGGCTCCACAGAAACTTGTTTCTCCTGGGCAATTATTTAGGTAGGCACTTCAGCACAATTAGTCAAAAGTGATGACTTAATTATTTATTAGTCTGTTGCATTATTTGTATTTTTAGTATCCAATTTCCTGTTGCAAAAAAAGTCAACATTATGTTCAGAGTGTTGTATTACAAATGTATTACCAAACATTTCAGAATTTTATCTTTGATGCTCCAGTCCCTAAATCCATAATTCTTCATACAATAACAGTTTTAAATCAGAGCACAGTGTGTGGAGGCTTTTGTACAATTAAGTGAGAGATAATAACTTAATTATTGACACATTAAGTGTTCTTTTGGTTTCAATTCCTCTCTCTCTCTCTCTTTCTCTCTCTCTCTTTGAAAAAAAATCAATGAGTCTTTAGTCATGTTTGTCCACAAATTGGGAAGGAACAAGTTAAGTGCAGGTACAGAAAAGCATCTAAGAATTATTACCAGTGAAACTACAGGGATAGAGAAGGGATAAATCTATTTTATATGCTATAATTATAAACAACGTGCAGTAAAAAGAAAGTCATGTTTCAGACTTGTCTTCTATAAACATAGTTGAGACAAAGCTATCATGTATGTGCATTTTTACTTTTTATCTCTGCATGGTACTATTTTTACTTGGATAGAAAAACTTTCATTCAGATTTTCTTTAAATCAAATTGATTCTCAATCTTTATACAATTCCTTTAAGTGCAATATAATAAATCATTACACAAAAAGTCATCAAGCATAAACATAAATGTAAATCTGTGAGGTAATAAGAAGTTATTGAGATTACCTTATAACTGCTTTTCTTTTCTAAAAGCATTCCATATTTATAATAAAATGGTATATTATTACCCAGAAAGAATAAGCCATCTGAATTGTGCACACATGAAGGAGAGAGTAGAAACTTTTGATTTCTTACTTAGGTATCTCATTTATACTATTTAGTGTAAATAGAAACATTTTGATTTCTTACTTAGGTATCCATTTATACTATTTAGTATAAAAGGACATCAAAAATATGCTGCTGGTGGTAATATACTATTACAGGAAGAGTAGTGAAATTATCCATTTACAGAAGTAGAAAGGATCAAATACATTTTTGCAAGAATTGAGGATTATATATCACCTATGTCCTCAGGAATTAAAACTCACTTGGAAACAGGATGGTTCATGAAAGGATTTAAGGAGATTGAATAAGATGAGAAAAGATGTAGAGGTAAGAATTTAGAGCCAAAATGGCTCTAAAAATGATCATGCACACATGCTGGGTGTATCGAGTTCTTGTGTCCTCAAATAATTGCACCTGTTTCTGTCAGGTGATTCTGAGCCATCAGAGAAACTGAATGAAAAGTTGTCTGTATGCAAAAGCAAGTTTTCTGAAAATGAGTCTTGAAAGGTTGATAAATCCTTTTGGACCAGTTGGAAACTAATCATACTTTAAAAATTTAGTCCCTTAGTACACTCTCTGATTCATGAACAAATTTATCCAAAGAAGCAAAAACAGTAGGGTACCTACAGACATACACATGTACATCTCCCTTCCTTCCTTCCTTCCTTCCTTCCTTCCTTCCTTCCTTCCTTCCTTCCTTCTTTTCTATCATCTATCTATCCTCATCTTGCTAGCTTGCTATATAATCACATACCAGGATACCTATATACACGCATACAGATAGAGAGAATTTGAAGTAAATGGCTTATGTAATTTTTGAGATTGACAAGTCCAAATTTGTAAGGCAGGCTGAAGGCTGAGGGAAAGTACTGCTATTGCAGTCTTTATCTAGAATTACTTCTGGGAAATGATTTTTTTGGTGTTGTTGTTTTTGAGGCTTTTTATTTTGGAACATGCCCATTCACAGCATTGAAATTAATCTTTCTTACCTAAAATTAATGATTATAGATGTTAATCACATCTACAAAATATCTTCACAGAAACACCTGGATTAGTGTTTGATGAAATAACTGGGAACTATAGCTTAGCCAAGTTGACACATAAAATTAACCTTCATAAGTTTCAATGTCATCTTCTTAACTTATGCAGCAGTGATCATTCACAAAGAAAAATGTTGAAAAATTGGTGAGGGCTGTATTTAGGGTCACTTTGCACAAGTAGTCAAGATAATAGCTTCAACAAAAATGAGGCCATTATATTTCCATTCTTATTTTGATGAGAGTAACCTCTCATATTTGCCCAAATGTTGACTTCTTAGGGGTAAGAAACCAGAGGAAATTCATGCTTAGCACTTTTTTACCCAATTAGGATTCTGATGAAGACTTAGTTCAGAATCTGATTAACATCATGAAATAAAACCATCTGTGTCTAGTGTTCTGGTATGACGCCTGAATTACAGGATGTCCACTTTAACCAAGGCAGTGCTGTTGGGTTATTTCCACCCTTTATCTGGAAGCAAATTGAGTAGTTAACCTCTACCAATCCTAGTAATGTCAATCTCTTAGCATCCTCTATATCTAGGGACACCCATATTCATTCCTGAAAAACTGCTTTTATTTTCCCAAACTTCATATGGGAAGCTCATATTTATTAAATATGTATAGTAGATTCGATGCTGAGACAAATGAGTCATAGCTGAAGGAGCCATAGTTCTTACTTTCAAGGTGTTTATAATCTTCATAGGGGAGTTGAATATAAGAATATAGTAATTAGTTTCTATATATTAATAGCCATGAAAATGGCATACCAATTTAATCATGAAATTATAGTTTAGGAGGAAGAATGGGGATGGAAGGTAGAAGGCCAGTATAAATGATATCCTTGATATGTGGTGTCTGAATCTTGAAATATAAGTAGGGATCTTTTAGGTGAACATGTCAGAAATATTAGTAACAAGACCAAACATTTGTGGAATATTTAAGTAGTCTCAAACACACAGTATATACTTCATAAGTATTATCTTATCTCATCAACTCTAGGAAGTAGGTAACTAGCTATAGGTAACTAACTATAAGTTGAGGGAAACTAAGTGGTAGACCCAACATTTAAGCCCATATTATCTGGGTCTGTAGCATCTGTTCTGGTCATCCGTGGGTACTGCTTTCCTTCTAAAAACATAGAAAGCAGCCTGTAATATAAAGGGATAGCCTGTACAAATGTAGGAAGCAAATCTAAGTAATAACAAGTGCACTGGAATGGAAGGAAAGGACCAGATCATAATATACCTCAAACAAAATCTAGATCATAACTAGAATGCACTGGAGGGCACTGAAGAATTTCAAGCAGTAGAGTGGCATTGTCAGACATGCCTTTTAGAGAGCTTATTATTGTAGTCATCCAGAAGCAGGGGTTGTAGGCTAGTTAGATAAGTGATGGAGAGACATAACAGAATTTTGCAGAATGCAGAGAGAAATAAAGAGGTGTGAAAAGACAGGATCATTGAAATACAGACGCCAAGCAAGAATATGGAGCCATGTGGAAGATAGCTCTCATGGGACTATGCAAGCGGAGAATAACTCCAGGATGATTCCAAGATTTCTGGAATGGGCAACTGGATGAATAATTGTTGTAACTTCTTTGAGGTGGGAAATGCAAGAGGCAAAGCAGGTTTTTCAAGGAAGCTTGACTTTAGCTTTTTTGATTCAGTTAAATTGGATGAGCCTCTAGGCCTGCGTGTCTAATACGGTAGCCATTAGCCAAATGTAGTTATTTAAATTGAAGTTAATTAGAATTAAACAACATATTGTTAGAGGGTTGTCATTGTAACAGTGTAGGTTAGAAAATATTTATACCATCACAGAAAAGTTTTATTGAACAACATTGCTCTACATCATTCAAGTGAAGATATTCATAAGAAATTTTAATATGTTTTTCTCAGATTTAGAGAGCCATAAAATGTGTTGCCTCCAGAAGTAATATGTCTCTGATCTTTGGAAATATCCTTGATGAGGATATTGGAGAGAAGATGTAACTGCCAGATGAACGGTTAGATCGAATACACAAGTATCACTGAGCATGTTCCAGGGACTGCATCGTGTGTCAGTTTAATACATAAAATTGCTGTTAAATTTGAAAATAATGACGGTGTAAGACACAATTGCATGGAGAAGAACAGTGGCCATTTTTTTAATGTTAAATTTATTGCAGTACACTGCTCTAAACATCTCAAAGCAAAACCCATCAAAAACATTGTGAAAAGTTCTTTTTTAAATATGTATACTTACATAAGTGGGTAGTTTGTGTGTATTAGTACATTTTTAAAACTTAGCACATATTTTTTGGTCAGTGTTGGTTTGGTATGGGTACAGAAAGAATTCATTTCTGGCTTTACAGACTTTTGGATTATGAGATAGTTGTTTTCTTTAATCACATATATTTTTGAGGTATAATTTATATGCCATAAAATATTCCCATTTCAAATGTACAATTCAGTGGTTTTCAGAAAACTTACAGTTATGTAACCTTTAACAAATCTAATTATAGATTTCCAGTCCCCATCCCCAAGATTCTTTGTGCCCAATTGAATTCATTCCCCCTTGCCATCCCCAGCCTCAGACAACCACCATTTATATTTTGTCTCTATGAATAATCTTTCTCTAGACATATTGTATAAATGTAACCATACAATAAGTGTTTTTCTTTTACATCTGGCTTCATTCAGCTAACAATATTTTTTGAGATTGATCTATGTTGTAGTTTCAATGAATTCTTTTATCCTTGTAATCGATAAATAGTATTCTACCTGATAAATATATTACACTTGTTATATTAGTTGATGGTCATTTGAGTTATTTCCATTTTTAGGCTGCATGGAATAATGCTGTCATGAACTTTCAAGTAGAACATAATGTTTGTGAACATAAGTTTTCCTTTCTCTGGGAATGATATCTAGAAAGGAAATTGCTGGTTAATACAGTAAGGTTATATTTAACTGTTTTAGAAACTGCCAACGTGGCTGAACTTTACATTCTCACCAGAGGGCTCCAGTGTCTCCTCATTCTCTCCAATACCTCTCTCTCTTTCTCTCTCTCTCTCTCTCTCTCTCTCTCTCTCTCTCTCTCAGTTTATTCATTCATTTTGAAAGAGAGAGCTTGTGCAAGCAGGGGAAAGGCAGAGAGAGAGGGAGAGAGAGAATCCCAAGTAGGTTCCTTGCTGCCAGCATGGAGCCCAAGTGGGGCTCAACCTCACAAACTGTGAGATCATGAGCTGGGTGGAAACCAAGAGTCAGATGCTCAACTGACTGAGCCACCCAGGCTCCCCTTGTCTCTTTTTATTTTAACCATTCTTGTTGGTGTGAAGTAGTACCTTATTGTGATTTTAATTTGAATTTTCCTAATGACTTATGATGTTGAACATCTTTTCATATGCTTATTGGCTATTCACAGATCTGATTGATGAGACGTCTTTTTTTTTTATGTCTTGCCTACTTCCTTGTTCTGATACTCTTCACTTAGTGAAAACAGTGTAGGTTGACAGCTGCAGGTGGAAGGCAGCTACCATCTCTCCAGTCTCATTATTTGCATGTCCCTGAGAGACATCCCCTTTGTTTCTCATTTTTCCTATGTGCCTTTTCTCTTCATTCACACGATGATAAAGGAATCTCTTTGATGTTAGGTGGCAACTTGCTCTGAATAAATAGATACATGATACATGTAGGATGACTTAACATGTAAGCAGACATAAAATTATTGTCCATGCTCCAGCCCTTCAATTTAAAAAAAAGACATCTTAGTAAAAGATATTAAAAGTCACCACCGGAGGCTTCTCTGTTCCAAGTGCATG
The DNA here is from genome assembly GCF_018350155.1 of Leopardus geoffroyi. Lineage (NCBI taxonomy): Eukaryota > Metazoa > Chordata > Mammalia > Carnivora > Felidae > Leopardus > Leopardus geoffroyi. The sequence continues at coordinate 66,474,830 of NC_059334.1, forward strand.
AGGAAGCCAGACCATCTGAGCTTCTAGGGTCTGTGTTTTGCTTATTTGGGCACTTCTAATTTGAGGCTAAGGATAAAACAAAAATTGTATTGGTTAATCCTTCTGCAATCAAAGCCTTTCAAATCCACATTAGTCTGTCAGCCTTTGGGGTCCATCATGTATTAGGCATTGATGAGTCAGTAAAGAATATCCAATACACAGTCCTTATCATCAAGAAGTTGCCCATAAGGACCTGTCAGCAATAATGCAGAACATTTGAAATGGAATGAGCCTGAAATCAAGCTATCCTCAAATTCTGCAATAATCTTAGTCTCTAGGCAGCACATGGCCCCAGAGTTGAACATTGTTTTCTTCTTGAGATTAGCTCCACCATGCCTTTGGGCTGAAATGCTCAGTCAAGTGTCCTGCCAAAGGACCTGAAATGGACCCTGTGTAGTTCTCAGACTGTCATCTTCATTCCAGGCTTCCAGAGTCCGTGCTCTCTCTTGATGCAAAGCAACTTCTCATTCCCATTATCTGCTTTCATGGCCCCCAGCCTGGCTGACAGGATTCACAAAAGTGAACCAAACAGAGTCCCTAAAAGCACAGAACTTATAGTCTAGTACCTGCAACAGACATAGGAGAATACTCATAATACAGAATGAATAGTCATAGCTGTTATGGGCATGTTAAAGAAAAGTTTCATAGTATTAAAGGTGGGAAGGATGGTCAGGGAAGATTCACAGTCATCCCAGATTCAGGTGAAACTTGGTGACTGCCTAAATACCACAATGATTAGAAGAAAGACTTTTGCAGTAAAGGTTCATTCTCTTCTGGCAACTGCTGATGAAACCGTGAAGAAGGGGACAATGGACATATGACCTGCACATATCTGCATCCCACTCCCAGCTGGCAGTTTATCTCTGTCTTCCTTATGTAGCTTGGGGAGGGGCTGTTATAATATACATTTATACCAAAGAGTTTATTGCCCTATATTTTTTTGCTAATAGTGTATTATAATATATAGTATAAAGTGTTTCCTGCTTTGTTCTGCCTGCAGTGATGGATGTGGCCCATACTGTCTCAGGCACCTTTTTTCTTGAACTCTCATGCTATCAATACTTTACATTCTTCACAATGGGCTGGTGGAAAATGTGACCTATTTCTGTCTAAATCTAGCATTTATGGCAGCACAGTTCTATAGTAATAATAGGAGAAAATCTAAAATGACTTTGTCTGTTTTGAAGTCTGCTCCATAAATAAATTGAGAATGCCAATTATTTGTTAAATAATTTATAAATTACAATTTCCTGAAAGGTGGATCTTCTGTGTCATCCTTTTATGCTAGTATTTTTTTTCTGGTCATTTTTTTTCCCTACCTGAAGCAAATAAGTAAAAGTCAATAAATTTACTAATGGTTTTGCATAGTTGATTCTTAATCCCCCACTAGTATCTCTGATGCATTTTATTGACTCCCATTTTCCTCTCTATTTTCTTAGATATAATCTACAAATTAAGTTTAATAAATATTTAGCATAATATTAATAATGATGATAACTAAAAAAGTCACATTTCAGGAAAGAAACATGGTGGCCACAAAAGAAACAAAGAATCACCATTTAAAACAAAGAATTTCATAAATATTAATGGACACAATTTACCTGAGAGAAAACTACAGACCCCACTCCTTCAATATAAAAATTTGATCTGGCACAAACAATTTAGCACAGTTTCAAGAACCATGATTATTCACAGAACAAAAGATTCTTCAAGTTTCCAAGGGACTCACTGCAGGGCTCATTTAAACATTGAGTTATCCAAGTGCATTCTAAATATAATTCATATATTTTAAATCTAAGTAATCACAAACTTTACAGGAATACATTTGTTACTGTCATATAAAGTGAGACCCCAACAACAGTAAAATCTGTCACCCGGTAGGATAGCTTCTACAAGAGATGTCCCATAAAAAACAAACGTTTTAAATCATGAACTATCCAGTGTGAAGTTAATGTGTAGTCCCAGAAAGATTTCCTTTTATAACCTCCCTGGGAGTCAGCCTTTTAGAGCTATGGTTCTTCCTCTAATGCCTCTGGACAGAAGAAGAATTCATCAAGAATTCAACTCCCATCAAGAGTAACGATGGTGCAGTCATAGAGTTCTTCCCCCCTCCAGAGTTTAAACTCTTTGAACTTGATTCTTTTCTGCTTGCTTTTTAGTGTGTTCATTGGCTTGTCTTAGACTGTCTTTTCCTGAAAATGATGAAAGTCATTGCTCATCAGAGATTGTATCATTAATATAGGACATTTATACCTGAGGAAAGACATCTATATGTTGCTGGTCCAGAAAGATTTGAAGAAATGCTTCCAAGTAAACAAGGCACTATTGCCATCCAGTTGGCTACAACTTTCAAGAAAGGTCAAACTATAAATGTATGCAACTTACAGTTTACATTTAAGCATATTTATTTATTTAAACTTTGCCTCTGATATTATAGAAGTATAATCATCAATGTGAAAATATATCAATTTTAATTTGTTTTTTTTTTAAATAATAGACATTACAGAACAGCACACAAGTATTTTTAATAGGAAATATGCACATAGATGGGTGATATTGCTTGGACTCAAATCCAGCTAAAATGTCTACAGAAGTTACTTTTAGGTGGAGGCAATATGATTTTTTTTATGTTGATTTTCATGTTGATCTTCATGTGCAGAATTTTCTTTCAACACATTCATACTAAATATTCAATAAAACAATTTTTTTTAAAAAAGATGTTTTGAAACTCGTCTCTTTATGATAATTTTTTAACCTGTGTTTCTTTTTCTGAGATTAGTGATTGTTATTAAGAATTTATATGTGAAAATTAAATTTTAGAATGTTTTCCATTTTACCACTGAGACTCAGTTAGCCAAATTAACTAACTTTTGGAATTAAAATGTAATTGGATGCTGAGTTTCTAAACTCTTTCAGGGTCAACCTTCTCTGACAGGGATATGTACTCATCTAGAGGCTGGCAATATTGAGAGAAAAAAATATATACTCTTGGAAAGAGCTATAGCACATTTTTCCTCATCCTCATTAGAAAATACCAAAGCCTTGTTGTAGAAGTTATTTTCTCTGTTCCCCTGTCAAATATAGCCTGGTCACATGGAGTCAATATGACATCTTAAACAACTGTCTCCCCAGAGAAAAGTCATCTGTCCTAGGAGGAGACAGGTCTGGCTTCAAGGCACTAACATCACCTTGGAACCATTCCCATTGTTCTGCTGGATGCCTAAAAGTATAGACCTTGTTGTAAGCCATTAGCTTGATCAAACCATGGGGAGGATCTAAGACTCTCAATGCACATTAACGGCAACAGTGCCTGACCCTGTGCCAAAGTTCCAAGTGTAAATATCACTGCTATTTCATAGCTGCCTTCCATCTTACTCATGTCTTTCATGAATAATCCTAACACGAAGCCTTCAGAGTATTCTAGGAAATATACTTCCAGTTTTGCTAAATCAACACAGAGCAAAACTACGAAAGAGGCCATGTTAAGTTGGTTATTATGAAAGAGATGTATATAGATACATCTTCAGTATTGTTTTTTTTCCCACATAAATGTTGATAATTGAGACAGGAGATGAATCTTGACAATAGTAACTAAATTGTCAAATGCATTAATAACTAGTATGCAAAACAAGTCTTCTCCTATTTATTTCATTTTAGACTAGAAAAATTGCATTATCATGGCCTATATTTAAATATTAAGAATTTTACTATTAAAAAGTAGTACAATGTTTAAAAGGAAATTTAATCTGATACAGAAACTCTCCCACCCATTACTGGATTAATTTACATATTCCTTTTCAACTCTCTCATTTTACTTGCTGATGTTTAGGCTTACAAGATATCTTCTATTATACCCAGAACTGTAATTCAAGACTTCACAGCCATCAGTCTGGAACACTCTACCCACAACCCATCTGGAAAGCCAATAGAGAAGTACAATCATGAGGACTCCGCTGTGGTAGTATAAGGCTTTCTGAGACCAGTATGATGAGTTTACGTGCAAAAATTGTGAATATCTGAAATTGTGTCTGTCTTCTTTCTCTCTTTTCTTTCACCAACCCCCCAGTTTTCTTCATCATTTATCTAGTTATCATTTTCCTCCTTTTTCTCTTTTTTGCTTGCTCATTTGTTTTTCTGTTTCTTTTCATTCTTCTTATCACTGTCCTCCTAATCAATCTAAGCTCATATACTATAGGTTCTATGATTCAGACCTTCTTTTGTTTGTAGATTTCTCTTTTTCCTTTCTTAACATGTCTTCATACTTCACATGCATTTCTCAGGTTCTAACCAGCCTTTGAAGCCCAGCTCAGTTTTTATTTCCTTAGAAAACTTCCCATAAGATCTCTACTTTGGCACATTCCTCTCCTAGAGAAGTCACAGCTTCTGAGAATCTGTACCTACCCTTTGTCACTCAGCATTCATTGCATTTATTTTTTTTCCACAAATATCCTTGCATGATATCCTCAGTAAAGCTCATAAAGGAAATAATATATGCTTAATAAAAGCTTGCTAATATTATCACTGTTACATGAAAATACATGCTTACATAAAAGACCCATTTTTAGTACTTATTCTACTTATTTCTTTTATTTCTCCCATTTTTATCTCAATTATCACTTGTTTTTCATTTATTTTTTCTTATTTATTTTTCTTTTTTTTATATTACAACTTGTTTGGAATGTAATTTGACAGAAGCTATTAAAACGTAAAAGTATACATTTGCATTGGTCAGGTTTTTTTTTGTATGTTTGTTTGTTTTAATTTCCATCCAAGTTAGTGTATAGTGTAACAGTAGTTTCAGGAGTAGATTCCTTAATGCCCCTTATCCATTTAGCCCATCCTGCCTCCCACAACCCCTCCAGTAACCCTCTGTTTGTTCTCCATATTTAAGGGTCTCTTATGTTTTGTCCCTTCCTGGTTTTTATATTACTTTTGCTTCCCTTCCATTGTGGTCATCTGTTCTGTGTCTTAAAGTCCTCATATGAGTGAAGTCATATGATTTTTGTTTTTCTCTGACTGACTAATTTTGTTTAGCATAATACCCTGTAGTTCCATCCACATAGTTGCAAATGGCAAGATTTCATTCTTTTTGATTGCCAAGTAATACTCCATTGTGTATATATACCACATCTTTTTAATCCATTCCTCCATCGATGGATATTTGGGCTCTTTCCATACTTTGGCTATTGTTGATAGTGCTGCTCTAGACGTTGGGGTGCATGTTCCTTTCAAAACAGCATACTTGTATCTGTTGGATAAATACCTAGTAGTACAATTGCTGAGTCGTAGGGTAGTTCTATTTTTAATTTTTTGAGAAACCTCCATACTGTTTTCCAAAGTGGCTGCACCAGTTTGCATTCCCACCAACAATGCAAAAGAGATCCTCTTTCTCCACATCCTTGCCAACATCTGTTGTTGACTGAATTGTTAATGTTAGCCATTCTGACAGATGCAAGGTGGTATCTCATTGTGGTTTTGATTTGTATTTCCCTGATGATGAGTGATGTTGAGCATTTTTTCATGTGTCAATTGGCCATCTGAATGTCTTATTTGGAGAAGTGTCTATTCATATCTTTTGCCCATTTCTTCACTGGATTATTTGATTTTTGGGTGTTGAGTTTGCTAAGTTCTTTATAGATTTTGGATACTAACCCTTTATCTGATATGTCGTTTGCAAATATCTTCTCTCCCATTCTTTTGGTTGCCTTTTAGTTTTTCTCATTGTTTCCTTTGTTGTGCAGAAGATTTTATCTTGATGAGATTCCAATAGTTCATTTTTGCTCGTTTCCCTTGCCTCTGGAGACGTGTTGAGTAAGAAGTTGCTGCAGCCAAGGTCAAAGAGGTTTTTGCTTATTTCTCCTGAAGGATTTTGATGGCTTACATTTAGATCTTTTATCCATTTTAGTTTTATTTTTGTGTATGGTGTAGGAACGTGGTCCAGGTTCATTTTTCTGCATGTTGCTGTCCAATTTTCCCAGCACCACGTGCTGAAGAGACTGTCTTTCTTCCATTGGCTATTCTTTCCTGCTTTGTCAAAGATTAGTTGGCCATACGTTTTTGGATCCATTTCTGGGTTCTCTATTCCTTTCCTTTGATATGAGTGTCTGTTTTTGTGTCAGTACCATACTGTCTTGATGATTACAGCTTTGTAATACCCCTTAAAGTCCATAATTGTGATGCCCCTGCTTTGGTTTTCTTTTTTAACATTGCTTTTGCTATTCTGGGTCTTTTCTGTTTCCATACAAATTTTAGGATTGTTTGTTCTAGCTCTGTGAAGAATGTTGGTATTATTATGATAGGTATTACATTGAATATGTAGATTGCTTTGGGTAGTATTGATATATTAACAATGTTTCTTCTTCCTATCCAGAGGGATGGCATATTTTCCATTTTTTTGTGTGCCTTCTTCAATTTCTTTCATAAGCTTTCTATAGTTTTCAGTGTATAGATTTTTCACCTCTTTGGTCAGATTTATTCCTAGGTATTGTATGGTTTTTGGTGCAATTGTAAATGGTATCAATTCCTTGATTTCTCTTTCTGTTGCTTCACTGTTGGTGTATAGGAATACAACTGATTTCTGTGCATTGATTTTTATATCCTGTCACTTTGCTGAATTCGTGCATCACTTTTAGCAGTTTTTTGGTGGAATCTTTTGGGTTTTTCGTATAGAGTCTCATGTCATCTGCAAAGAGTGAAAATTTGACCTCCTCCTGGCTGATTTGGATGTCTTTCATTTCTTTGTGTTGTCTGATTGCAGAGGCTAAGACTTCCAATACTATGTTGAATAACGGCAAGAGTGGACATCCCTGTCTTTTTCCTGACTTTAGAGGGAAAGCTCTCAGTTTTTCCCCATTGAGGATGATATTAGCATTGGGTCTTTCATATATGGCTTTTATGATCTTGAGGTATGATCCTTCTATCCCTACTTTCTTGAGGGTTTTTGTCAAGAAAGGATGCTGTATTTTGTCAAATACTTTCTCTGCGTATATTGAGAGGATCATGTGGCTCTTGTCCTTTCGTTTATTGATTTGATGAATCACATTGATTGTTTTGTGGATATTGAACCAGCCCTGCATCCCAGGTATAAATCGCACTTGGTCATGGTGAATAATTTTTTAATGTTTTGTTGGATCTGGTTGGCTAGTATCTTGTTGAAGATTTTTGCATCCATGTTTATCAGGGAAATTGTTCTATAGCTCTCCTTTGTAGTGGGGTCTCTGTCTGGTTTTGGAATCAAGGTAATGCTGACTTCATAGGGTTTGGAAGGTTTCCTTCCATTTCTATTTTTTGGAACAGCTTCAAGAGAATAGGTGTTAACTCTTCCTTAAATGTTTGGTAGAATTCCCCTGGAAAGCCATCTGGCCTTGGACTCTTGTTTTTTGGGAGATTTTTCGTTAATAATTCGATTTCCTTACTGGTTATGGGTCTGTTCAAATTTTCTGTTTCTTCCTATTTCAGTTTTGGTAGTTTATATCTTTCTAGGAAATTTTCATTTCTTCCATATTGCCTATTTTATTGGCATATAATTGCTCATAATATTCTCTTATTATTATTTTTATTTCTGCAGTGTTGGCTGTGATATCTCCTCTTTCTTGATTTTATTTGGGTCCTTTCCTTTTTCTTTTTCATGAAAGTAGCTAGTGGTTTATCAATTTTGTTAATTCTTTCAAAGAACCAGCTTCTGGTTTCATTGATCTGTTTTCTTTTTGTTTGTTTTTTTTTGTTGTTGTTGTTGTTGTTGTTTTTTTGTTGGTTTGGTTGGTTGGTTTGGTTGGGTTGGGTTTGGTTTCAATAGCATTGATTTCTGCTCTAATCTTTATTATTTCCTGTCTTCTGCTGGTTTTGGGTTTTATTTGCAGTTCTTTTTCCAGCTCTTTAAGGTGTAAGGTTAGTTTGTATATCTGAGATCTTTCTTCCTTCCCTAGGAAGGCCTGGATTGCTATATATTTTCTTCTTATGACTACCTTTGCTGCATCCCAGAAGTTTTGGGTTCGGGTATTATCATTTTCATGTGCTTCCATGTATTTTTTAATTTTCTCTTTTGTTTCTTGGTTAGCCCATTCATTCTTTATAGAATGTTTTTTAGTCTCGAAGTATTTGTTACCTTTCCAAATTTTTTCTTGTGGTTGGTTTCGAGTTTCATAGTACGGAAATATGTATGGTCTGATCTTGATCTTTTTGCACTTGTTGAGGGCTGATTTGTTTCCCATTATGTGATCTATTCTGGGGAACGTTCCATGTACATTCAGGACGAATGTATATTCTGCTGCTTTAGGATGAAGTGTTCTGAATATATCTGTTAAGTCCATCTGGTCCAGTGTGTCATTCAAAGCCATTGTTTTCTTGTTAATTTTCTGAATGTATGATCTGTCCATTGCTATAAGTGGGGTGTTGAAGTCCCCTACTATTATGGTATTATTATCAATGAGTTTCTTTATGTTTGTGACTAATAATTTATATATTTGAATTATTCCACATGTGGAGCATAAATGTTTACAATTGTTAGGTCTTCTTGGTGGATAAACCCCTTAATTATGATATAATGCCCTTCTTCATCTCTTGTTACAGTCTTATTTTAAAGTCTAGATTGTCTGATACAGGTATGGCTGTATGACCATGAGCATGACAGATGGTTAACCATCCCCTTACTTTCAATCTGAAGGTGTCTATGTCTAGAATGGATTTCTCATAAACTGCATAAAGCTGGATCTTGTTTTCTTATTCATTCAATTAGTTACCCTACGTCTTTGGATTGGAACATTTAGCCCATTGGTGTTTAGAGTGACTACTGAAAGATTCTAATATATTGCCATTATGTCTTCTGTAGAGTTAGAGGGTCTGGTGGTGTTTTCTGGTCCTTTCTAGTCTTTGTTGCTTTGGTATTTATTCATTCATTCATTCATTCATTCATTTTCATCTTTTCTCCCCTTAGAGAGTCCCTCTTAAAATTTCTTGCAGGGCTGATTTCGTGGTCATGAACTCCTTTAATTTATATTTGTCTGGGAAACGTTTAATACCTCCTTCTATTTTGAATGACAACCTTGCTGGATAAAGAATTCTTGGCTGCATATTTTTCTGATTTAGCACATTGAATATATCCTGCCACTCCTTTATGGCCTGCCAACTTTCTGTGGATAGGTCTGCTGCAAACTGGATCTGTCTTCCCTTGTAGGGTAAGCATTTTTTTTTCCCTTGCTGCTTTCATGATTCTTTCCTTGCCTGAGTATTTTGTGAATTTGACTATGATATGCCTAGTTGATGGTCGGTTTTTGTTGAATCTAATGAAAGTTCCCTGTGCTTCCTGGATTTTGATATCTGTGTCTTTCCCCAGGTTAGTAATGTTTTCCACTATGATTTGCTCACATAACCCTTCTTCTCTTTTTTCTCCCTCTTCCTCTTCTGGGACCCCTATGATTCTGATGTTGTTCCTTTTTAATGAGTTCCTGATTTCCCCAATTCTTAAATCGTGCTCTTTTGCTTTAGTCTCCCTCTTTTTCTGCTTCATTATTCTCCAGAAATTTGTCCTCCGTATTGCTGATTTGCTGCTCTGCCTCATCCATCCTTGCCACTGTGGCATACATTTGAAATTGCAGCTCAGTTATAGCATTTTTAAAATTTCATCCTGACTAGTTTTTACTTTTTTTATCTCCACAGAAAGGGATTCTAATCTATTTTTGATCCCAGCTAGCATTATTATTATCATGATTCTAAATTCTGGTTCAGACATCTTGTTTGTATCTGTGTTGGTTCATTCCCTGGCTGTCATTTCTGCCTGCTCTTTCTTTTTGGGTGAATTCCTTCATTTCATCATTTCGAAGGAAGAAAAGGAATTAATGAGGTAAAAAAAAATTAAATTAAATTAAAATTAAAAAATTAAAACACACACACACACACACACACACACACACACACACACACAAATACCAAATAAATGATGCTAGATCCTAGGTGTGTTTTGGTCTGGGTGTTGAAAGGCACATGATAGATTAGAGAAAATAGGGGAAAAAGAAAAAAAAAAAAAAGAAAACGCTTTGAAATTTTGAAAAAAATGAGTACAAGGAAATAGAATAAAATGAAATGATGAAATTAAAATAGAATTTGAAAAAATTACAAAAATAGTAAAAAATATAGTATAAACAAATTAAAAAAAATATTTTAAAAAATTTTTAATGTTTATTTATTTTTGAGAGAGAGAGCTCAAGTGGGGTGAGGGGCCGAGAGAGGGAGACACAGAATCTGAAGTAGGCTCCAGTCTTTGAGCTGTCAGCACAGACCCTGATACAGGGCTTGAACCCGCAAGCTGTGAGACCATGACCTGAGCTGAAGTCAGACACTCAACTGACTAGACACGCAGGTGCCCCAAGAAAAATATTTTTAATAAAAATTGAAAATAAAATTTAACTTTTTCTCTTTCTGTATTTAAGAAAAAGAAGAAAGGAAAATAAAAAAAAAGAAAATTCAATAGATGGACCAGTGAACAGACTGAAATATGATTGAAATCACATTGTTTTCCCCTAGAGGTCAAACTATGAAGCGTGTTATAGTCCATAAACTAAGCAACTGGAGAGACTTCTGGTGCTCCTGAAGAGCGAGGTTGGCCATTTGGGCAGGGCTTAGAGTAACGGCTCTGTTCTCCACTAGATGGTGCTGCTTAGCTTACTGGGGTGGATTGTTGTGGCACTTGTAGGTGTGTATGTGCATACATGGGAAGGGTGAAAATGGTGTCATCCAGGTATCCAGTCTCTAGTATCAGAACTCTGTTCTCCCCAATTAGCAATCGTACAGCTGTCCTTTGTCTCCAGTTTTCATCCATTCCCTGTTTTTACACTCTCTGTGACCAAGCCGACAGTTCAAAAGGCATCACCTCCCTCCTGAGTTTGATCTCAGATGTGGTTGTTTTTTCTGACCCCTTACTTCTGAGTGACTGAGGCTTTGATCTGTTCTGCACCTCTGTGGGAGGGTCTCACTGAGCCATGGCCGGGTGCCAGCTGCACCCAGGAGCATTTGCGGGACCATGCTGCTGCTGATCCCCAGAGTCTGTGGGTGGGTGACAGCCAGCCCCAGAAAAAGTTCATGCAATTGTGTAGCAACAGTGTTTCAGGGATTATGGAAAAGAACAACACACATCTGGCACCAGGCTTCACCCTTAGCGACCTTGTTCCAGCACAAGCAAATTTAGTTGTTCTCTGGGGTCCACTGGGGCCTTTGCCTGTGTGTGTGTGTGGGGGGGGCAAATATCTACCAAATTCCCTCCCAACAGGGGAACCGCCTCTCCCTATGTGACCCGAGGACCCCCAGATTTCACTATCCTCCTGGGGATTTTCCCTTCTCACCAGAGCACCACCAGGTATCAAGCTGCAGAGTTTCAGACTCTGTGGTCCCCCTGTTTATAGAGTCTTAATGGAATTCAAACTCTCTCCTTTCTCCCTTTTTAGTTCAGTCCCTATGGCCATTTCCACTTCTCCACTTTCTGTCCAGCTGCTTTGGGGGGCGGGTGCTTTTCCCATACTCTCCCCCCATCTCCATCCTCTCTCCACAAGGAAAAACAGCTCCCTGCTCTCTGTGCCTTCTCTGTCCCCCAGTTCACCTCTCTGTGCTGGGTACCTACTGAGTTCTGTGGTTCAGGTTGTACAGATTGTTGTGTTAATCCTCAAATCAGTTTTCTAGATGTGCAGGACGGTTTAATGTTGATCTGGCTGTATTTCATGGATGCGAGATACACACCAAAAAAAACTCATTTACTTTTTCTTGACCCTTTATTTGCCTGTGGTGTGAGGTTGTGATATCTGTTCAGGATAGACAAGACTTATTTTTGATCAGTTGTCTGAAAGCAGGAAGAAAGGCCATGTACAGGTGTTGTTATTATACAATAAGATAATATATAATAAAATTTGAGAGCCTCCCTGTTCAGAGTGAGTTATTATTTAAATGTTTATAAAATAGCATAATTGGTAAGAATGTATACATGCACTTGCTAGTAGTCAGAACTCTCCAAGATAGTTCTCCCATGAAACTTTTGTTGGAAAACCTTAAAGAGGGTTACAGTTTACTACTGGAAAGATAAAAGAATCATATCTCTCATGGAGAACTCACAGCACTGCCAAAACTATTCTTTTGACGTATCTATATCCCTTGCTGGCAAATGAATCCATTCACAGAGATCTTCAGAAGGTTGCTCTTCTGTAACATTGCCCCTTGTCTGTTCTCACTCTCCAGCTTTTTGTTCTCCTTATGTTTTCCCACTCTCCTGTCTTGTTCTCCTTCTTTGGAGAAGTTCCATGAATGGGTTGGAGAAAACACCCACTTTCTCTCTTATGCTTTTCTAATCCCTCTCACCCACTTTGCCCTGACCCCCACATTTCTTCTCTTGATTACCCATCTTCTTAGTTCCACAGCTTTTATTTGGAAAGTGAGTAAAAACAGAACGACTTCAGAGCCCAGACTATGCAAACCAAACCTTTCCTGGAAACAAATGTTTATAACTAAGTGATAAATCAGGATTATTTTTGAGGTGTTGAAAGACTTTTAACTAAAATAGGAAAGAGAATGTTGCCATAAAAAAATTCTGAAAGTAGAAAAATAAAGATATAATTATTCCTGCAGCAAAATCAAGTATGTAAATGGCCAAAAAGATTGGGAGCTATTGTGTTAAGTTTGGGGATGGAGTTGGACAAAATGTGGCAGGTAGAAAAGACACTTACCTGGCCCAGAGATAGGGCCAGTCCTGGTGAGGGACCAGGACTGGGAGTCCACTGCCTGCTGGCTGCAGGCATTCAGCAGCAAGGGTGCCAAATAGCCAATCCCTGGAGAGAAATGGCTAAGATCCAGGAAACTGTGACCCCTCCTATTTCTGAGACTATCAGTGTTCACTTGTCTTTACTATGTCTTTCCATTATAAATGAGGCACTGGTTAACTTATCTGGAGTATAGAAATTGATCCTAGGGAATAGAAAGATACCAATTACAATGGAATGAAGTCTAAAGGAATGACTTGTTGGTAATTCACCAAACAGTTCTTTTCATTTTATGCTCATAGATAATCACTTTCCTGTTTTCTTTATACTTAAGTACAGCTATGTGCCTGAGTTCTGGGCAATAAAATTGAGATGGAAATGATGAATTCCATCTTCAAAACCCATCTATAAATACTCCATGGTTGATCCTCCATCCTTTATAACCATCTTTTGCCTGATGGGAGAGAACTCTGTAGATATGTATAATAGAGCCACGTTGTGGAAATAACCCAAGAACCTGATATGTTACTTGAAGGAGAATGTTCTGTAAAACAAAAACAAAAATAAGCAAAACCTACCCAACTAGGAACATTTGCCTTTGACTGTTGAGTTAGAAAGGAATATAGTTTACTATAGTAATACATGGACATTTTCTAGCATTAGAACAATTAATCTATTCAAACACAAGGATACTCACAAGGCTGATAGTATTGACTTCTGTGGATCTTCCCAGTATCACCATACTACAGTTTCCTCATAGCACCACTCAAGAATTCCCAGAAACTTCTCATAACTTTAGTTCATGTGGTTTCCTTGGGTTAACCCCCATCTCCCTCCAGATTCAGAAGTGAACATATGACCTAGGACTCACAATGACCATATCAAATTCTCCTCCAATGTGATAGATAGACCCTTAATCCAAACTGAGCCTAAAAAATTAGGATTTTCATCTATGTTACAAGGAATAAAACATTATATTTTACAAGGCTTGCAGGTGTAAGAATGTTATTGTAGAGATTCCAAGCTTCTATGTAGGGAATACCAACCAGATAAAGCAGAAATGAGAAATAGAGAAAGCTTTTTGGTGACATTGAATCCAGCCAAATCTGAAGCAAAATGACCATGAAATTTTGAGTTATGTTAGCAGATACACTGCTCTTTTTCAGTTGGTCATTATATTGGTTTATTATTGCTATAACAAATTCCAAAAAAAAAAAAAGTGGTTTAAAACACATATTTATTCTCACACAGCTCTGGAGGTCAAAGTCTGAAATCAGGTTCAATGGGCTAAAATGAGTGTTGGCAGAGGTATTTCCTGCCAGAAGAATTGGTTTCCTGTTGGCTCCTGCTTCTGTAGGCTGCCTACATTCCTTGGCTCCTTCCTCCATGCTGAAAGCCAAGAGGGTAGCATCTTCTCTCCTATCTGACCTCTGTTTCCATCCTTATATCTCTTTGACACTGTCCCTCCTGGCTTCCTCATATAAGAATCTTTTGATTATGTTGTACTAACCGGATAATCAATACTCTCTCAGTCTCAGGATTCTTAATTTAATCATATCTGCAAAGTCCCTTTTTGTATGTAAGATAACATGGTTATAATTTCTGGGAATTATGACATGGATATCCTTGTGAGGTCATTATTCAGCTCACCATAATTAATGTGATTTGAATGTCTATCACTTAAACTTGAAGAGAATTATTTTGAATCTTTAGCTTGTGTCTGTAGGTTGTGGTCAAGGTCTGAGATGCAGGAAGAAGAAGGACAAGAATGTGTATGAAGCAAAAAATAAGCAGACCATTATGTAGAACAGTATAAAACACAACAGTTCACAGAGGACACCTAATAAAAATTTTTGAAAATAAGCTGTATACTTCGTATGATGTAAATGATGCCAGTCTGCCCTTGGGATATTGTCTGTAGACAGGATTAATTACCTTTGGACTTCCTTACTATGCAATCTTTTAATTTTGTTATAACGTTAAAAGTAAACCTTCTTTATAATTAGAATGACATTATAATTTATCACCCAAATCAGAATATTCTTGAAAGGGAAGAAGATGCTTTTTAAAATTAATTCAGAATAGCAGGTATAAGTTGGAACTCTTCTGAGAAGTAGATATGGGTTTATCCTACTTATAATAAGACATGATGACAGCAAGTTCTGTAAACCAACGTGTTCAAGTTCCAAGTAAGATGTATTTATACTTATTTTTGTTCACCAGAGAGTAAAATATAAGCAAGTTAAAAAGCCACTAATTTTTTTTTCCCATTGAGCTTGCAATAATTCATAAATTTATCTAAGACATTGGATTTGTATGTAGTCTGTAGTAATGGGAAAACATCTAACATGGTGCAATTCTTCTGGAAGCTATTAATTATTAAATATATTCACTCATTCATTTATCCACTTACCGAGAAAATATTTTCTGAGCACTTAATATACACCAACAACAGTACTAGCACTCATACAGATATGGCCATGATGGAAGTACATAAAGAATGCTGGGTGAACCACATCCTGAAAAGGTGAGAATGTGAAATTTGTCCATCTCATTTGAACTCAAGTGTGAATCAGCAGGGTTGTTGTCAAAGTCCACGATACGATCAGAATTACCTTCTAAGAAAGCCCTTATGAAGGCCCCAGCATTCAGGGAAATCACGTGGAAGAGTCAGGAATAGAGATAACAGTGATAGTTATAAGATTTTCTGAGCAATTACTGAGTGATGGGTACTATTGCAAATGGTTTTCATATTCTAAATTCATATGTGTCACCTCAACCTTCTGAGCTAGTGACAATTGCTCACCCATTTGGGGGAGAACGACATCATGGTAGTGGTATAACTATTTAAGGCCAAATAGCTAGAAAATAGTGTTGCTGGTATTCAAACTTAGTCTGTCTGACCTCAGGTCTCCAACAACTGCTTCCCACATTGTGTGACCTTTCTGCCTTTTAGCTCCTGCAGCACTTGCCACCTGGGCCACTCATTAGGCACCCATATGTATCTCCTTCTGTTAGATCTCATTCTCTGCCTGTGTTCTGTCTTACAAGCTGGATTTGAAGCTACTTACAGACAGGGCCACAACGTAAACATCTTTGTATTCCCCACAGCTTCCAGAAAATCCTTCTGTCTATGATCAGTGAGAAAGAAAACTCTTCAGAATGGCACAAACCAGCTCAAGCTCTCTGCAAAATCCCCATATATTTCTATGATCTGCAAAAGGAAAGAAACAACAGTAAAAACAACTGCATTTAAATACTTAACATGAGTTAAATGCTACACTAATTTCTTTATGCATTAACTCAAGCAATTCTCATACAACCAAGGGGGATTGGCATTATTGTCCTCTTTGAACAGATGAAAAAATTGAAACCCAGAGAGTTTATATAAAACACAAAGCTAGGCAATGATGGGGCTGATCCCAAAGTCCATGTAAGACCTATAAACACTGGTTTCTTAAGTGATAACTTACCTGCGGTCTCTTAGGCCACTTCTTTACTTTCAAACCAATTTTCCTCATCATTTTTTCTGGCAGTTTGGAGGTACTGGAGACTGAAGACATGAGAAGGGCTACACTCACTCCATTCCATGCAAGGTAGCGGTCTCCAGACCACAACCCTGAGCAAGCTCAGGCCCAGCTAAATATCAAAGGAGAGGGCATGACAGATTGTAAGAAAGTCTTGATCTTACTCCAAGAACTTGGTTACCTGAGCCCCTCACAGCAAGAAGCTGCCTTAGCTGTTCTTCCAAGGGTGAAAAGGCCATGAATGATGAAAGGAGATTCAGCACTCACTGCCAAGAGAAACAGCAGGAGCTGGCCTAGCCCTGAGCTGACTATATCATTAATAGCATCCATCCTTAACCCTTCCACCACTAAAAGGAGGTTTTACCTCTTGGGCTGATGTGTCTTCTTCAACCTTCTCATCGCCCCTTAAGACAGATTATTTGTGTTTTGCAGAGTTATTTAAACTCCCAAAGAGATCCATTCATTTTGAGTCTATTTGACAAGCTATAATAAACCCTAACAAGTTTTTTTTAATAATAAAAAATTAATGTATGTTAATTGTTAACTGTAATCAATTATGGCAAATATTAAAATGATTTGTAGAGTTCAGACTTAAGAAATTTCCCCCTTTTATCCCTGCAAAGTAGATTTTATATCTGTTGTTAATGGATTAAAAAGGCTCAGATACTAGGATTCACTTGAATAATATCTACTGGTTTTAAATGGCCTACCTAGGGCTTGAATTCAAGTGTGGTTTTGCTACATCATTTCATTATACTTCATCCATCATTGAATTATGCTGCAGTTAAGGAACAGAGATTAGCATCACACTTAGCATCATAGTGCTTTAGAGCTCACCAATCTACCCCTTATCTATCATCTAATTTTATCCTTATAAGAATTCTGGCAAGTAGGAATGGTAGGAAATGGTCTCTTTTACAGATGGAAAAACTGAGTTAAACTATATGTCTGAAGGAACATGGAAAGTTAGTTTCTGAGTCAGAGCAGAAGCTTCTCTGAGGGACATTCTAGCACAGTCTCCTTCCACTGCACAATGATAGGCCATAAGTAGCAAAAAGACCATTTAATATGTGCTTCTTTTCTCTCTAGTTTTTAAAATGAACATATTGTCAACTGAGAAGGTACATTGGAGGCGCGTGGAGGCCAAAGTGGTAACACAGGGGAAGGTGGCAGCAGTGGGCCATTCTGAGTAGCCTGAAACCCAGATTCTAAGGAGCACCATGTAAGCAGCTGGCTCCTGGCCTCAGGGCCTCTGTGGTGTAAACTTGGAAGCTCATTGCAAATGTGGTTTATGACATAGGCTTGGACATTAGAGAAATCTGGGTTGGGTCCCAGGCATGGCTTGGCTCATTGTTGACTAGGGAGCCTTGGGATTCCCTTTTCTGATCTGTAAAATGGGATGCTGTTAGTGCCTACCTCATGGGGCTGCAGTGCTGGCTAACTGAAATAATGCTTAGAAGGCACTTAGTACAGCACCTATCATAAAAGTGAGGAATCTCTACCTGTGGGGGTGTTGATAGTGTTGGGGATAGGAGGAAAGAAAAGATGGAGGGCTGAAAGCTAGATTTATGTTTTGCTTTTTCCTTGATATGATTCTCAGTGGATATTATCAAATTTATCTTAATTTCCTTACTGTTTCATTAACATAGCTCCTGACAACCCACCAGGCACTTGCCTTGAAATTAGCTCACTAAATCTTCACAGCCAGTCTAGAAGAAAAGCTGTGAAGGGAGTAGGGGTTTGAGAGGGAGAGAGACTCACCCATGGTTACATTTTGAATATCTGGCAGAATGGAGGACAGGAATCACTTCTTTCATCTCATTATTCCCTTGCTGGTAGCCTGTCCTTGGCTCCCCATGAGAAGCAAAACCAAACCACAAATCTGACTTTCAGAAAGACATCAGAAGACATTCACCCATCTCCCACACAAAGTGGGACTTCCTTATGACAATGTAGGTGCCGGGGAGTTCCCTGAAACCCAAGGCTTGGCTGGGTAATTCCTGTTTACACATTCTAAATCTTGCCTCCAGGTATCAATTCTACCATTAACCCAGGATGAAACCTTA
This sequence comes from Leopardus geoffroyi, assembly GCF_018350155.1. Lineage (NCBI taxonomy): Eukaryota > Metazoa > Chordata > Mammalia > Carnivora > Felidae > Leopardus > Leopardus geoffroyi. The sequence continues at coordinate 66,493,196 of NC_059334.1, forward strand.
TATTTCCATCTAATCTTCAAAACAAGAGAAATCTTCTACATCCAAAGGATGTACTTGTTATTAAATATACGTGCCTGTTCTAAATGCCATCCTCTTGTCCAGTCCATTTCCTGAGTCTAGAATATAATCTCCCTCATTTTCTTCCTGGCCAAAGTATATATCCTATAACATCATACTTCAGGGTTTCCTCATCCATAAATCTTCCCTTATATTTATCAGTCCCTTCTTCCTTTGCATTTAGAGCATTTGTTTGACTATTTTTTTGCAATAGTTCATACACAGCCAGCCTTGTGGCATCATTAAAAGATATTTATGACTTACCCAGCCACCTATATTAGGCTTTCCCTGAGGCAAGAAAGTGCCATCTGTAGTTCAATATCACTTTTATCTTAGAGTCCAATTCCTGGCACATAGTAAAATGTCAATAAATATTAAGTTATTTGGTTAAGTTAGAATATTATATTCCTTGTGATTATTAATTCACTCCATAATGATAATTCTACATTCTTCATGTCAATAGTTTCCATTTTTTAATGTTTATTTACTTAGAGAGAGAGGTAAAAAGAGAGGGGGGAGGCAAAGGGAGAGAGAGACACAGAGAGAGAACAAGCAGCAGAGGGGTAGATAAAGAGGGAGGGAGAGAATCCCAATCAGGCTCCACACTGCCAGCACCAAGCCCAACATGGGGCTCAATCTTACAAGCCATGAGATCTTGACCTGAGTCGAAATCAAGAGTTAGACACTTAACCAACTGAGCCACCATGGTACCCTCAATAATTCCCATTTATTGGGTCGCCAATACTAAGTAGACACTTTGCTGAGTATTTATCAGACATTATATGACCCAATATTTTGAAAACATTCAATGTTGTAGACATTATCATCTCTGTCATTTTTTGTATTACTAAACTGAGAGGTTAAGTAAATTTCCCAGTTAACTAGCTGGTAAAATGATGAAGTTGGTCTTTGGTTCCAGGAAGTCTGATGGCAGAACTCACATCCTTAACCACCACTTTATGTTGTTTTCCAGAATTTGTTTGGTTCTGTGATTCTCTCACACAGCAAGTACACAGAAAACATGTTTTGGTGTTGATAACAATGATGGCTGCTAATAACCTTGACTTGAGAGATGCCAAGGAGGAAAGCTGTTCTCACCTCCAGTTCCAGGAAATGAACTGTCTCAAAATGCAGAATCTATCACAGTTTAGAATCTACATACCTGCAATAAAAGAGGGAAAAAAATTACAAGAGATTTCTGGTAAGTAGAAGTCAAATTTCAGCTATTGGTTTGTTCTTTTGTTTAAAATGCATCTTTTGGACTTGTTGCCACCTTCAAGATCGGAAAACCCTTTTCTGTCAGTATAAACACTTGTACCTTGCAAACATGCAAATACTTAAGAGACCTCAGTGGAATTTCATTTCCATGGCAGCTTGCTTCTAATCATAATTGGCCAGCTGGTATATTTCCCCAGAGTATGCTTAAAACATATATTTGTTATCTGTAATGGAAATACCACTTGTCTTCTTATTCTCATTAAAAAACAGGTGAGATAGTCCAACTTTAAAGAGAAAGACAGAAATGGGAGACTCCATTCTATCTAGGGTGAAATATTCTTTGAAATTGCAGAACACTTATTTCTCCTCCAAACAAATATTTCTTTTTGGAGTGTCCAGGTTCTGGGTACATGTGTAGATCAGTCTTTATTTGTTTGTTTGAATCACTTGGAAGTTGTTCTATCATGCTCTATTTGGCATTCAAAGTGTTCTTAAAAGAAGAGGGAAACAGACTATAATTTCTGGATACTTTTTATTGAAAGATTAAAGTCTTATCCTAGTAACTAATTAGTCTTAATAGGACCCCAGATAGATCATAGTAGCCCAGATGTCACAATGGTTGTGACATGAAAATAAAAAGTAACCAACTCACCATATGTCATATAGCAAGGCCTAAATAAGCATGATCAAAATACCAATCATACTCTTAACTCCTTCTATCTTGTATATTTACATAGCGAATAAAGGCAAGTCTTGGAAAAACTGACTTACATCTCATGATTCTTAAAATGAAAGATTTTATCCAGAGTTATCCAACATTTATGAGCTCAGACTCATTGGGACAGATTTTATATTGGAGCAGTATGGTCTCTAGGATTTTAATATCACAAACTGTGGGACAGGACCTGGAAATCTGTAGCTGTAAAAGAAATCCAGGTGAATATGCTATTAGGCAGAGTTGGATGCCATTGGTGTAAACATGTGAAAATCATCCCAGCCTAATCTAGCCCACCTGAAGAAGGCTTTTCAGTGAATAAATAGCCCTGACCAGGTGTGAATGAGTACAGGATTTTGGTTTTATTCCTTGTTTAGAAGCAAGTGCGTTGTGGGTTTTGGACACGTCACCTCATCATTGTGTTTCTTCTTTGTAAAAGGTAAGGGATGGATGACTTTTCTATCTCCAGTATCTTGTGACAGGACAAAGTAGTTTCAAATGAAAACATGTAAGTATTTTGGCCAATTCTACTCCCTCTCTCTGTTGCCGTCTTTTTCTATGCAAAAAGCCAAGCCCACGGCTATTCTGATTCCCTCTGCCTTTAAGGGGTATCTGAGTTAAGGAGCTACACGAATCAAGACATACAAACACTGTGTGTATCAGACTTGTTGATGTACACGAACATCACAAGTGTCAAGGTCCTTTTCTGGAGAGTGGAGGAATTGGTCTACGTTTGTTGGGCTGTAGGAAGAGAAACTACAGTGAAATTTTGAATATGCATTCACCCTGAAACAGCTCTGCTGGAAAACTTTAGATTTTTGGGAGGGATCTTTAGCATATTTTCTCTTGGTAATCTTCTGTGATATTTTTGTAAGAGAACTGTTGTGTACTAAATAGCAAAAACAACTTATGTGTATGTCTTTTGGGGTATAAAATGGCAGTGGAAAAAATATTGAAATCGAATGGAATTTTTCTTTTCTGGTAAAATTTTAGTAAGAGGTAGGGTATTGGTGGTAAGGCCAGGAGTGTTATCTGTTTAACAAAGTGTTTTTACCAATGTGTTTATGGACTAATTAGAATAATTCTCTGCAGATGCTCCTAGAAAACATCTTCAGTTTTTGGCATAAAAATTTGGAAAACGCATTAAGATCCACAATGCCCATTATAATAAAGGTACTGCTAAGTCCAGCAGTTGGAACAAAATACATAGTTGCTAAACTTAATTATAAAAATGCATCTCTCCAAACAATGCATTTATCAAGCACCTGCACAACTAGCTTTCTGTGGAAACAGGTTGCCCCTTAGAATTGTTTGTGGTATATTGCACACCTGCACAATGCTCGGGGTTGCCATTAACCTTGTAGTCATCACAACTAGGTACAGCTTTTAAACCATCATTTGTTTGCTTTGGCAGATGGCAAGAAAGAATGCTATCCCTTCATGGTAGGGGTAGATTTGTTTTTTAAGTCCTGGTAATTCACTTTGTATGGTGGCAGAGTGAGGAAAATAGCATTTTAAAGAAACAAGGGTCAATTTCTCTCATAAGGATAAGGGAAAGAGGTGTTACCTCTTTTTGAGATAGTTGTTTTAAGTTGCTACACTGAATTGTATTCTTTCAGCATTTGTTAAAGACCTATAACTGTTTAAGTGAACATTACAGTCAATTGCTCTTGGATATCCCATACCTTCAGCGATAGACGTTTTCTTCTAAATTTATTTAGAAACGCAAACAACTATCATCTGTGACTCGGGGCAGTAAGCATTCTAAATATCCAGTTTTCAATTGTTTCAGGAGAGTGGTGTTCATGGAATCAACTATAAAGGGTTAAGTTGCCTGTTGGATTTGCGTCTTGAAATTATTGGGACAGTGGAAGGGTAGGCTAAATTGTATGTTGTAATGGTGATTCTGCAATCCATATGATGTTGGATATGGAGATGTTCTTTGCTCTCACCCAATTTTTCATGTGGAAAACGAATGTCATCATGTCTGCTATATGGAGATCAAATATGTTGAATGACATAAATAGAAAAGAACTTTGTAGACCCAAACAAATTTCTAAATTACTAGTTAGGTAACTGCCAGTTACTGAAGTATTGCTTCCCAGCTGGATCTGGGACTTATGCCACATTTCTGGTTTGCCAGCTGCTTCCTGTTAAATTTCATAGAAAGAGTACTGTAATGGGAGAGTAGAAAGCTGGAGTTTGTCTCTTATCGTTTTGCTTCTTGTTTTTTGTTTTCTCTTGGGATGTGTGTTCACTTCCTGGTCTCTTAGCAAGACTGGCAAAGTTTGTTTGGAGCAAGTTATTAAAGTACCAGCAATGGATTCTCTTTTGCTGGTTTCCAATAGTCTGAGAAGTAGCTTCAGTGTACCCCTCAGACTCCAGCATCAGCCTGGAGAGTTTGGGGTCCCAGTCAAATGGACTACCCCATCTTAGCCTAGAGATACCAACACCAGCAAAGAGTAACCCCTTGTCACAGATTTTAATTTCTTCTCTGTGGTGCTCTGAATTTCCAAGTTTAAATTACTCCATTCTCTTCTTATTGTTCCTCAACCTTTGGGTTGGTAATGTTTTTTTTTATTTTATCTCAGATCTTGTTAGTATTATGATACATTATTGTTTTCTTTCTACCATTTTAATTCTTCAAAACCTAACCACTTCTGTCTACATGACATTCTGTTTCTAGGACCCTTATTGATGAAGTAAGTTAGTAAAAAGGATTGGTTTCTGCCTTCCCACTTATTCACATTTGGTTTGCATAATGAAATATGCAGGCATGTTTTCCTCTTCTACAGAAATTACCTTCTTACTCATTTATCTATGGTTACGAATTTCTTATTCTTTTGACCTAACTTAATTGTCCCACTTCTTCTAGAGACAATAAAGTCCAATACGGATTTTCTTTTGTATTTAAATCTGGTAGTTTAAGTATCAAGGACAACCTCTGTTGTCATCAAAGTTGAGAATTAGAAGTAACAACGATTGTGCAAACTGGAAACTGCACTCCAAATGGTGTCAAATCCAGAAATACTGAAAATTAAAACCAAATCAGTGAAATAGTATTTAGTAAAAGCTTATTGTATTTAGAAGAGTCCATTAACTTCAGAAGTCTTCAGATCCAAAGCTGATAGGAAAGTGAAATGACAAAAAAGTGAAAATGAGAGTGTTGACCTTTACAGTGATTGTTACAATAGGGTTTCTAGGCACCAGAAGATTGGTTAAAATATCTTCTACCATTTTAAAAAGACAAATTTTTATCGGACATTTTTAAGAACATAAATTGCGCTTATGCTCATGAAATGAGCCAGATTTGTTTTGCTTACATGGCTTAAATGGCTTTGTTTGCTCAGGGAGAATTCAAGTTTGGTTTCCATTTTGCAATTTACACTAACAAAGAGCAGTTACTTTAATTAGCTTCAGCTGCTGTGTGTGTGTGTGTGTGTGTGTGTGTGTGTGTGTGTGTAAATTTTACAAGGAGCCAGAAACAGATTATCTGAATATGGCTATTACTTACATATAGCTTCATATTTTTTGGTTTTGTTCCGAATTACTGTGCAGGATACCCATGTGCAGAACATGCAAAACTCTTATGCAAACCAGATTTGGTCTCCTGAACATGATCTGGCAACTTTTTAGGGAATGCAAAACCTTCTCTGAAAGCCTAGTATGAATGCATACTATATGATAATTATGTTAGCAGCTGAAGAGGAAGAAAAACACCCTCTTAGCAACAGGAAAGACTCTATTATAATGGGAGCAATTGATCAAACAATTCTGATTTCAAAGAGATCTGTTTCTGAAAAATGTTCTCCCTTTCTGTTACAATTAAAGAATGTATAACATTGCAAGAGTTTCTGTTGAGAAATTTCAGGAATTGAGGTGGAACTAGAAGGACACCCTTAAAAAAACATATTTTTTACAATTCCTTAAGTTGAATGAGCATTTTCTTCCAAATACATACTTTGAAATATTAACATCAAATTTTAGACGAATGAATGACGTAGACTTTACTTACTTATAAAAAGTCACCACTCTTCTTTATTACCTGTTTGATGACTTTGGGTTTAAGTTGATGGGGTAGGGCGGTGGACACACAGAGTATGATGGTCTAAGTAACAGGACTTTAGAATTGTTTTTAAGTGAGTGAACCAAGTCAGTATGTATCAAAATCTATTTTTGTATGTGGTGATGATAGTATTTATACTGAATTGCTGTTTGAAATGAAAATGAGTTTTCCATCATTAAATCAACAAGTCAATCACTTAACAAGTTCCTATTTTTTCCAGTTGCTTGGAAACCATCTAACACTATTTTTACCTTTCCTCCTGCTTTTGTGCAAGTACTCCTCTTTGCCTGGGTATCTACCCTTCTTACCCCATGTCCATCTATCAGTTCCTTAACTGTTCTTTGTGGCACAACCTCTAACTTAAAAGGCTTTCTCAGACCTCCTTAATAAAATTCAATTACTTTTTCTCACGGTATATTTGTATAGTTGGTTTCTATGGCTTCATATTTCCTCTTAAAATGTTTCAAGAAAGACTTCTTTAACTCCAAGCACAGACGTATTTAGAGTTACTATATTTAATGACTAAACATAGAACTTAGAGTAAAATATTGTGTTCTCAGACTTTCCCCCTGTCTTGAGACATTTACCCTAAGCAATTTTATAAAAAAAAAACAAAAAAACAAACTGTTCTAAGCCATGGCTGGAGGATCCTTAAACTAAAAACTGCTGCTCATTCCTTCTAAACTATGGACTGGTAAGATTACCTGATTATGAGGTAGTAATTCACCAGTATATCACAGGATTTTCTTCAATGGAAAATATCAATGGAATTTGATATTGATTCCAACAAACTTGCCATTTCTCCAGTGATTTCTACTTCAACAAATGGTATTACACTAAATCCTGATGATAAAATCCATAAGTGTGGACATTTTCCCCTTGGTCTATCATCCAAAACTATTAAATCACTGCTGGGTTACAACTTTAGGAGTGTCCTGGGTAGGATGTGAGAGCCTGAAAAAGAGGCATACCACTTTAGGTTAGTAAGTGGCAGTTTTAAGAAGCAAGCAAACTTCCATCTGAGGCTTGATTTGGAGTACTGCAACATGAATAGATCTCTGCACCTACCCACCAGGACTATAAAATTCTATATAGAGGCCTTAAGTGGTTTCAGGCATGTGTTCACTCCAGCTAGTCTCAACAACACCTTACAATCTGAATGCACATCCTGGAATGGAAACTAGTATGGGGGTGACAAGCCAGACCTACATTCCAAGGACAGGGGAGACGTGAGAAGCCTCGACTTTCCTGAGTTCAGCTCAATGGTCAACTGACCGCTAGGTCATTTTGATAACCTTGTCCAAAAAGCAACCAATTGTATTCTTGGTGGGATTTTGTTGTTGTGTGTGTGTGTGTGTGTGTGTGTGTGTGTGTGTGTGTGTGTGTTTTACCAGGGAGAGGAAACCTATCAAAAAGATTTAAGAGACACTAACCACATGCACTGAGGTACTTTGCCTCCTAGTTTGTAGAAACCAATGGTTATTAAGGATATTTGGGGCACTTGGGTGGCTCAGTCCCTTAAGTGTCTGACTCTAGATTTCAGCTCAAGTCATGATCTCATTGTTCATGGTTTCAGACCTTGCCTAGGGCTCTGTGCTGACAATGTAGAGCCTGCTTGGGATTCTCTCTCCCCACTCTCTCTGTTCCTACCCTGCTTGCTCTCTGTTTCAAAATAAATAAACTTAAAAAGATCTTTAAGATTTTGAACAGTGACTAGGTCTAAATGGTATTTAGAAATAGTCTATTTTCTTTGTTATAATGGTAAGGTTTGAAAAATAATGCCTACAGCTAGATATATTTATAGATGACAGGATATAATGTCTGATTTACTTTAAGATAATCTCATGGTCAGGTGGGAAAGTAGCTGGGGATATAGATGATAAAAAGATATTTTGAAATATTTCTTACTATTTCTAAACATCAGCTACTTGACAGTCCCAGTTGTAGTTAGCTTAGGCCTCCCATTCCCACTGCAGAAGGCTATCACTCACCTCTTAACTATAGTCTTAACAATAGATCTGAACTGCCAGGTCTACCTCTCCCATTTTATTCTATATATTTCAGTTAGATATTCTTCTGAAAATACAAACTTGATCCCACTTCCCTGCTTAAAATTCTCTGTTATAAGTTGCAAATTCTTTGGCACAGTTAAAAGTATTTACTTGGCTTCTCTTTGGCAGTTTTCTCTATTACTGATGTATACTTGTAAACACGTATAATTCTCATTGTATTAAACTTCTCATGGTCTGGTATCTCCTGTCCTATTTCTCATCAACTCAAAGCCGTTCCTCACTTCTTTAGCTTTTCTTCAACATTAATTATTTTATGATGTTCAGTTGACTTAGAATTTGCTTCCTTACCACTCCACTTAAGCCGGAGATATTAGAGGCCATAAGCCTTTTACCAGCTCCTATCAGTTTGTAGATGTTGCATGTACCTCTGTGTTGAGCAGAATCTGAGGCTCAGTGTATGTAGAATATGCATGAATAATTTACAATGTCTGCAAGGTTGAGTGGGGGAAAGGAGGGGTGTTTAAATGGTTGTCTGTCTTTGCAATCACTAAAGTATATTTGAAAGTAGGGTCTGTGTTAGATTCATGATATTGTTTAATTTTAACCTTAAAACAACATGATGAACAATTAATTTCATTAAATCCTTGCCTAAGCTCTCCGAATAAATGGCTGAAACTAGATACATTCAAGTCTACAGCTTTGAATCCAATTCATATTCCTATTGGATGGAAAAAAAAAACCCAACAGTGGCTAATGTTCTCTGAATTAAACTGATTGCTGGAAGTACATTAGAGTATCCAAACAGTACTGTGTAAAAATGGAGAGGATATAAGACCTTGTTCTTGCCTCAAGAGGCTAGAAATCCTTTTGAAATGTGACATAATTTCCTTCTAGTTATTCCAGGTTTAAAGTGCTGGACTGTTATATATTTATAACCATTTGGGGAAAGCCAATTAGAAGAACCTGAGAATCATCTTTTATTTTCACCTACTTTCATGTAGGCCATTATCTTAGCCCTGATTGGCTGCCAAGGGTGGAGTGATTTGTACCTTCCATCTTGTTTTGGGATGGGGTTGGAGGATTTAAAATTGAATTTTAGTTTCTTCTGGGTTTATGTTTCCTTATTCAACATTTGAGCCTCCACCAAATGTAGATTTTATGGGCAAGCCAATTTGTGCTTGTTTGTATGGGGGTAACATTCTTATGCAACTTTATATAGCACCAGTAAAAGCAGAACAACTCTGGCTTCACCATTTTCCCTCCATAGTGAATATTAGACCTGAGATCCCAGTGACATAGATGGCAAAATTGGAACTCTCTCATGAAGAATTAAATACTTAGAACAAAGGTATTTTTCTTGAAAAAAAAACAACACATAGTATATCATAATCTTGTCTATTTCTAGTGTTTATTCCTTTCATTAAAAAAAGAACAATGACTTTGTAAATAGAATGCCCTATCCAGTTACGGTAGTTCCATCTTGAAATTTATTTTTAAACGGCCCCTAAAGCACAAGGGAAACAAGTAGAATTTGAAGTCATTCAGTATGGATTCAAATCTTGATCTTTGCTCTTCTCCTGTCCTCACTTACCTTTATAAACTTGGGAAAGTTGCTTATAGCAAGTCTCACAGCATTCATACAGAATGGAAAACTGTTCTTCCAACCAGGGTTGTTAAGTGTTTTAAAAGCAATAACATGTGATGTACAAATAGGTGATCAGAAACAATAAGGGTGGTGGTGATGACCACAATGAAGAGGATGATGCCAGTGGTGATGGTCATGTTACTTGTAAGTAAATAGGAATACAACTTCAAGTTCTCCATCAATCTCCTTAAATTCAGCACAGATCTGTGAGTCGACTTCTGCATACCTCTCTGTCCGTACAAATATAACCAGTTCTATGTCTTACTTAGTTATGTTGTGTACACATGCTGGGGAATATCAACAAACTCTGCTATTTTTACTTGTTCTAACTTAATTTTTTTAATTAAATCAGTTAAAAAAAAGGAAAGCCTTTATTAGGGAACCTGGCACATAGTAAATGCTACATATCTGATAGTTGTTCTTAGTATTAATATTTGTAGTTAAGCATCTATTTTATGAAAGTATTTTACTATAGACGAGGCATTGATCATTTTCTGTAAATGGTCCGCATAATACCTCTAGGTCTCAACTGTTTCTCATTTGACCAAACTTCTATAACTTGCACTAGGATTTTGTATATACATTCTTGTTTGTTTCTTAGAATGTAAGATATGGAATTGACAGTATTGAAACAAGACCTACAACAATGGAGGTTTTCCTTTCCTGAGCCAAAACAATGTCTTAAACTCAGTTCTTCCTTAATTCTTCCTGGATTCCTAACTTGATAGTTAACCCCTGTGCCATGGAGCCATCTCTATATAAACTTATTCCTCAACATTCCAACATCATTCATGATCTCACTTTGGTGTCTCCATTATGATAAATTTGTTCTTCCTCAAATTTTCAAGGACTTGTAATTTGTTAACTTTTTGGTTCATTTTTCTTCCTACTCTGGAAATATCAATGTTCATACTCTGACTAGGACAACAACTTCCCCTTTTGACTAGGATATGAATGTTCTTCCAGCTTTTATGCACTGACTTCTTTTCATCTAGAATGACTTCAATTCTTGATAGGGTTGTCCTAGAAAAGAGGGGTTATGTGTGGAGGTCCTTCCTCTTAGCAAGACTTAGATACTTAACTAGGCATTATGTTGAACACTTGTCATAGATGATTGCATTTAATTTTCACTACAGCCAGTCAAGTTGCTAGTAAAATCCAAATTTGACAGAGAGGGAGACTGTAGTTGAACTATCCAAGACCCCATAGCTAGAGTAAATGTGGAATTCAGATGCAAGAAAGTGGATTCTGAACACTTGTGTTCCTGTACTTTACTAAATAAAGCATTCACTTACATATGTAACCGTATTTGTTACCATTTAACTGTATAAAATTGTATCTTCTCCATTTCTTTAAAAATGTCTTAATGTTTATTTATTTCTGAGACAGACAGAGACAGAGCATGAGTGGGGGAGGGGCAGAGAGAGAGGAAGACAGAGAATCTGAAGCGGGCTCCAGGCTCTCAGCTGTCAACACAGAGCCCGAGACATGGGGCCCAAACTCATAAACCGTGAGATCATGACCTGAGCCGAAGTTGGTTGCCCAACCGGTTGACTGAGCCACACAGGTGCCTGAAATATCTTCTCCATTTCTTAACACAAGTTTAGCTTTCTCGTGTTATTCTCAGCACTCAGACTTGAGATAGAGCCTGTGTCTTCTGTATATTATGCTGGGATCTAGCACAAAACAAATCCTATGTGGGCTCAAATTCTGTTGAATAAGCAATATTACACAGAAGTGAACAGTTGAGGAATTAGAGAAGACCTAGATCAGTGAGCTCACCCTGTAGTGACACAAATCATAGAACCAAGGAGAGAAATCAGAATTTTAAAGCCCTGATCATAAATACTAGGTTACCATGTGTCTCTTTTTATTTATGTATAAAATATCTGTGGTTGAGAGGAGGCTACTCACAGACCTTTAAATGCCCATTAAGGTTGAATAATGTGTGCTCTATATTTAATTCATGAGACTGCAAACCCAAGAAATTTGGACACACACAAAAAAAGGTCAAACTTCACATTCTCAGAATAGTTCCTTTGAGCTCCAAATAGGGAAGAAATATTTTAGAAGGTGCACACTTTTCATCTTACCACTAATAAGTAAATTACCAGTTAGATATTAAACAGTTGATGATAACCCCACAGCTCCCCAAAGCTGTTTTGTCTCCGGCACCTTCACCCTTGGCATCTATGATATTATAACTGTTATAACCTGGTTGCTTAGCGAGTAATGGTAACATTTTTGCTTACTACTAAAAAGTAATGATCACAGGTATGTTTTCCTTGACACTGCCTGCCATCATAGAATTGAGAGAAATGAGTTTTACCATCTTGACAGCCTGTGAAACCAAAACTAAGTAATATAAACAGCGAATCTGTGTACTCCTTGATAGTTTAATGATACTGCTTAATTGTTGGCTGTCTCAAAAACAACATACTAGATTATTATTATTGCTTTTACCCTCACGTATTTGGTGGCATCAATTAACAATTAGAAACTAACACTAAAGAAATGGGTAACTTAACTCACAAAGCTATAACCAGACAGATTTCCCATACTCAAAGCAGGTATAAATATTTCTGTGCTTGGACTTGGAATCTTGATTGCTTTCCTTACATTTGAAAAGCATTATCCCTGGGTAAGTTGTCTACTATTTCAAGGAATCTTGCTAGCTCTGGGTGGTGGTGGTGGGGGGGTTCCTCTTGGGTCAGCAAAGTCACAGATGGCAGAGCATCAGAATATAGAAAAGAAAAGACTTAGTTAACACAGTGACACTTTGCAAGACTTGAAATCCAGACAGCCAAAAGTATGCTGGAAATGTTAAGGAAAGTGCTGCAATTTTTTAAGAGTATTCTTATTCAGTTTATGATAGACTATCAAAAACTCTGAAGTATGAAGCACAGATACTTAAATGGAACATTTAACTTTGACACATATGAACCTACGAAGACATTATAATTAGTATAATGCACATATATATTACTTGCCAAAATTTACTCCTCCCCATCTGTAATTGCTCAGTCTTGACCTTCTCTATTCCTTCTCCCTATTTCCCATGAAATGACTCCTAAGTCTTTTGTCCAAAGAGCTTCGTTGATAAGGAGTTTGACATAGAAAAAAAAAAACAACCCTATAATATGTGCCTTCCTTTGGTAGGGCTTCTTTGACTCTGTGTAATCATTTTGATTTATCTATATTGTTGAGTGTATCTATGGTTCATCCTATTGCTGAATAGAATTCACTATTGAGGGCATGGGGGCCACAACTGGCTTGGAACTACTACAAACACAACTATGCAGTTTGTGTAAGTCTTTGTATGGACCTAGACTTTCAATCCTCTGGGTAGCTACTCGGAATTAGAATTCCAGGTCACATAGTAGGGGTCTGTATTACATTTTAAGAAATTACGTGTTTGCCAAAGAGTCTGTGCCATCTTACATTTCCACTGGTAATGTATGAGGATTCTGGTTTCACCATAACCAATATACTTGGTCTTTTTGTTTTAATGTTGACATTTTAATTTTAATAGGTAATAGTATTATATTGCAATTTTAAGTTCTATTTCCAAATATTCACTATAGCCAATGAAGTTGATAGTAACTAAAGATATTGAACATCAAGTCGTGTATTTATTTGCCATTAACACACTTTTTTTTTCCTAATGTCAGCTCAATCTTGGCTCATTTCCTCACTTGATTTTCTTATTGAATCTTTTATTTCATTATGTATTCTAGACAAAACTCCTAGATAAGATTTGAAAACATTTTCTGAATCTGTGGACTGCTTTTTTTTTTTATCCTAACAACGTACCTTAAAGAAAAGTTCTGTGTTTTGACAAAGTACAATTACATTTTTCTTTATGAGCCATACGCTAATACTTAAAACCTGTGTTTTGTATATAACCTCAAGTTTTGTCTTAGGTTTTCCTACAGAAAACTTAAAACTTGTGAGTTTGCATTTAGAGCTATAATTTATTTTGAGTTAATTCTTACAAAGATTGATATTAAGACTTGACTTTTTTTTTTTTTTTTTTTACATAGAGGTAACTAACTTTTCCAGCAAACTGTCCTTATCCATTTAATACCCTTTCAACTTAATTTATTGAAGACTAATACATAGGCCTATTTCTCAATTCTCTTTTGTTCCTTTGATCTAGTGGTCTTTTTATTCAAACTCTATAAAAGCTATAGTAATCAAAGTCAAGCAAGATAAATCTTAACTTTGTTTCATTTTTCAAAGTTGTGGCTTTTCTAGGTTCTTTGCATTTCTTTACTTTGAGACTAAGCTTTTCATGTTTTTCTGGTAGAAATTGTTTTTGTTTATGGTAGTATCTGTATGCCAACTTGAGAACTGACATTGTATACCAATGCTATCCTCTGATCTGTGGGCATGGTATAACTCTACTTAGGTCTTACCAGTAATGCTTTATAGGTTTCACTATATAATTCTTGTAGATCCCTCATCTTATTGTCCCCTATTTTATATTCTGGTATGAAAGATAATTTAATTTTCAAGAATTGTCTGATATGGAAACAAAATTGATGTTCGTCTTAGGTTCCACATGTTAAACTTAAGCCTACTAAAAACTTACTAGAAGTAATAAGACTTTCTATGGTAACTATTATCTGCAAATAAAGACAATTCTTATTTCCTTTCCAATCTGGATGCCCTAACTTTTTTATATCTCTCCCTCCCTGCCACAGAAAGTACCTCTAATTCAGTGGAGTGGTAAATACTAGTCTCAGAACCTGAAATACTGGGACAAATCACATGCTCCCTGAATCCTACCCCTAGAATCTAATTCATAACAAGTACTCAAGAGCTGTTTTCTGAGTAGTAATTAAACAGTTGAGAAGACCACCTTTTCTACCTTGGTCAGATTTGGGGGTGGAGAGGAAAAAATGTCTTCTGTTCTAAATAATGTTTGGAAATGTACACCAAGATGAGACCACCTACGAGACTATTTCAAATGAGGAACGAGGGTGGTTTTTGGTGATGGTAGACACAGGTAGAAGTAAACCATTAATGACCAACTAATGATAGATGGAACATGGAACCTAGCACAGTGCCTGTTACATAGGTAGAATTCAAATACTACTTAAAAGTGATAGGGAAAGAGGAAGAGAGAGAAGAGTGGCAAAGCCAAGTTTCATGCTTTACAGGTGGCATTAGGAGAATCCAGATTGAACTTTGTCACTAATTTTGTCTGATCATATTTAAAACACCTAATGGCATATAAAACCAAATCTAGTTGGGGGTGTGTTCTCTTATAAAGTGTGAAGCTTTCATTTGAGGCAACAAAACCCTTTCTATACCCTTCTTTAAAAATTCATTTTCTATGCTTTAAATATAATAATCCTTAACTAGAGACAAATGCATTCCCACTGTAAGTAGTTTACTAAAGAGTATCAGGTTAAAATGCTCCAAGTTCCAAGACTTCTCTGAGAACAGCATTATTTTACCTCACATATATAATTTATTAGTAGAGAAGATAAATGAATTGAACTCTAGTGCATAGCTTTAGTGTAATAAGCTCTAGTACATAACTTTGGACTTGATCTGGCACAGATCGGATAGAATTGATCAAACAGTCTGGAAGAGACAGGATTGATGAGGCTTTCTGCCTGGGGCATTGGCTTCCTTTAGAGTGGTAATATGCCCATACTGTGTGTGTGTGTGTGTGTGTGTGTGTGTGTGTGTGTGTGTGTGTAGAGTACAATGCACCATGAAAGAAGAAATGCCCTTCGCCAGCTGGTGGCCTCATGTCTAGTCTCATTGGACAGAACTTATACTAAGTGTTGGACATTATGGAAATTAGTACTTTGCCCCTAGAGCCTTACAAGCTGAACAGATTTTGTTGGCAAATCTCCTGAAAACTCTATTTCCAGAAGCAGTCAATTACTTTATATCATTTGTTACATACATCTGTCCTTTTGTTATCTGAGACTTTGTAGGGATGAGAAAATGTTACTAACATAAAGTGACCGAGGAAAATAGCAGAGTCTGGATTGATAATGTTGTAACAAAGGATATAGGTTCTTTTTTTTTTTTTTTTTTTTTTTTTTTTTTTTTTTTTTTTTTTTTTAAATTTTTTTTTTCAACGTTTATTTATTTTTGGGACAGAGAGAGACAGAGCATGAACAGGGGAGGGGCAGAGAGAGAGGGAGACACAGAATCGGAAACAGGCTCCAGGCTCTGAGCCATCAGCCCAGAGCCCGACGCGGGGCTCGAACTCACGGACCGCGAGATCGTGACCTGGCTGAAGTCGGACGCTTAACCGACTGCGCCACCCAGGCGCCCCAAGGATATAGGTTCTTAAAAACCAAGTAGTGACCCCTAAGTGTAGAGGGCAGTAAAAGGACTTTCCCAAGGTATTTTGAGTGAAACTGGTGATAAAACATAGATAAAAGAATCTGAAACTTCAAGATGTTTGACCTGAAACAATCCAACAAAACTTCAATTAACCAGAATATTTAGAGACTGACATCATGGAGATGGTTTTGTATTGAGGTAACGTGAATTTTTAACTAACTTTTTTTAAAGTGTAGTTGACACACCATGATACTTCAGTTTCAGGTCTACAAGCTAGTGATTAAAAAGTCTATACTTTATGCTTTGCTTACCACGACTGTAGCTACCACCCATCACATTACAAAGCTAATAATGCAGTATGGTTAACTATATTCCCTATGCTGTGCCTCTTATTCCTGTGACTCCTTCATTTCCTAAATGGAAGCTTAGGATTCCTATTCTTCTTTACTCATTCTGCCTGCCTCCCCCAACCTTCCTTCCCTTGGCAACCATCATTTTTTTTCTCTGTATTTATATGTCTGATTCTGTTTTTTCTTGTTATATTATTCATTTCTTTTTTAAATGCTTCATAAAAGTAATCATGTGGTTTGTCCTTCTGACTTCACCTAGCATAATACCCTGTAGGTCCATCCATGTTGTCACAGATGGCAAAATCTCATCCTTTTTTGTGGCTACATAATATTTGATTGTGTGTGTGTGTATATATATATACACATATACATATACATATACATATACACATATACACATATATACATACCACATCTTTAGAATCCATTTGTCTATCAATAGAGACTTAGTTTGCTTCCCTATTGTGGCTGTTGTAAATAATGCCACAATAAACATAGGGGTGCATATAGCTTTTCAAATTAGTGTTTTCATTTTCTTTGGGTAATATCCAGTAGTGGAATTAATGGATCATACTGTATTCCTATTAACTTTTGAGAAATCTCCATATCATCCTCCTTATTGGCTATATAATCTTACATTACCATCAATAGTGCTTGAAGTTTCCTTTCTCTAGAACATGGGCCATAGCAACATTTTTCTAGACAGGTCCCTAAACCAAGGGAAACCAATGTAAAAGTAAACTATGGAAATGATGTCAAAATAAAATCATCTGCACAGTGAAATCACTTGCACAAACAAAAACAAACACAGGCAACCTACCAAGTGGGAGATCATATTTCATATTTGTCAATGGTATATCTGATAAGGGGAAAATATGTAAAAGCATAAAGAACTTAATAAGTCAACACCAAAAATGTGGTTAAAAAAATGGGAAGAGGACCTAAATAGACACCATTTTTTCCCAAATAAGACCTACAGATGGACAATAGATGTGTGAGACAAGATGCTCAGTGTCACTAATCAGGAGAATACAGATCAAAACTAGAATGAGATATCCCCTTACACCTATCAAAATGACTACAATCAAAAAGTCCAGAAATAACAAGAGTACTGGTTATTTTTGCAGGTTAGGTTTTGCAATAGTATATATTGAGCACTTAGGAGTCCAGACTATTATTTGAATATTAGCTCTGAAGAAAAAAAAGGTGGTGAAAGGCAGGATTTAGCAGAGGGAGCTGAATTTCAGTCTTTCCAATTGTCTGGAAGACTGGGTATTACAGCAAAGATAATTTGTTTGAGGATATTCCATGTTGGGTGAAATTGGTTAGGCCATCATATAGTAGCTTAACTCAGTTACCATCTAGGGCCACCAAGTAAGGCCTACCCTTAACTACCACTGCCTTATTCATTAACAGGCTGAGGTCACCTCACAAACAGCCTGATCTAAGCTCAAAAACAAAAACCTTATGGAAACAACTAGAGGTTTTAGGTACTATACTCCTTGTGGCTGAATCATCCTTGCATAAAAGGGAATTGAATGTATCTCAATATTGATCACGTGTTATGATACTAGCATATACCATGAGTGTATAGAATTATAAAATGATGTGAGCCTATTCTTCATATAAAATGATACACATCACAACAACTTTGTATAATGACTTGGAATGTTGCTCTGTGGTATTTTTTTGTGGGGGGTGGAGGTGGGGTGGTGGAATTGGGGTGCTATTTCAAGGAAGTCTCAATTATAATGCTAAAGGCAAGGGGCCAAAAAACAAAACTGGCAAAAAATAGTGTGGAGAGTTGCCTGGGGTAGAAGGCACCCAAAGAGAGAATTTAATTTTTCATAATGGAAACATAACCTGATCCACTTAATTGCTGGATTTCTTTCCGCTTTCAAATGGAAGTGAAAGCAAACCGAGTGGCTGTGAAATGTAACAGAGTGGACACTGGAGAGGTATTCCAAGGACCATCCCCATGCTTAATTGACATTCTGCCGCCTTTTATGACTCCAGGTTAACCCTTCACTCACTTTATTTCCTAAGGAACTATTTGGTCTACTTTTTAAACAAGGACAGTGACATGCAGAGAAATGAACCTGGACCACTTTCTTACACCATACACAAAAATAAACCTAAAACGGATGAAAGGCCTAAACGTAACACAGGAAGCCATCAAAATCCTTGAGGAGAAAGCAAGCAAAAACCTCTTTGACCTTGGCTGCAGCAACTTCTTACTCAACACGTCTCCAGAGGCAAGGGAAACAAGAGCAAAAATGAACTATTGGAACTTGATTAAGATAAAAAGCTTCTTCACCTCGAAGAAAACAATGAACAAAAGTAAAAGGCAATCAGTGGAATGGGAGAAGATATTTGCAAATGACATATCAGATAAAGGGCTAGTATCCATTATCTATGAAGAACTTCTCAAACTCAACACCCAAACAACAAATAATGCAGTGAAGAAATGGGCAAAAGACATGAATAGACACTTTTCCAAAGAAGACATCCAGATGGCCAACCGACACATGAAAAAATGCTCATCACTCATCATCAGGGAAATACAAATCAAAACCACAATGAGATACCACCTCACACCTGTCAGGATGGCTGACATTAACAACTCAGGAAACAACAGATAGTGTCGAGGATGTGGAGAAAGAGGATCTCATTTGCATTGCTGGTGGAAATGCAAACTGGTGCAGCCACTCTGGAAAATAGTAAGGAGGTTCCTCAAAAAGCTAAAAATAGAACTACCCTATGACCCAGCAATTGCACTACTAGGCATTTATCCAAGGGATACAGGTGTGCTGTTTCGAAGGGACACATGCACCCCCATGTTTATAGCAGCACTATCAACAATAGCCAAAGTATAGAGAGAGCCCAAATGTCCATCGATGGATGAATGGATAAAGATGTGTATATATATATATATATATATATATATATATATATATATATACCATATATAGATAGATAGATAGATATATGTACACCATATCTATCTATCTATCTATCTATCTATCTCATATATATATATATGGAGTGTTACTCGGCAATCAAAAAGAATGAAATCTTGCCATTTGCAACTACCTGGATAGAAATAGAAGGTATTATGCTAAGCAAAATTAGAGAAAAGATATCATATGACTTCACTCATATAAGGATTTTAAGATACAAAACAGGTGAACAGAGAATAAGGGAAGAAAAAATAATGTTTTGTCCACCTCCCTGTTTTTTATAAGAGACTCTTAAATATAGAGAACAGAGGGTTGCTGGAGGGGTTCTGGGAGGGGGGTGAGCTAAATGGGTAATGTGCATGAAGGAATCTACTCCTGAAATCATCATTGCACTATATGCTAACTAACTTGGATATAAATGGAAAAAAAAATAACACACACACACACACACACACACCACACCCTTCGTAGTAGGGATGTTTGGAAGTGGACCCAAAGAGGCTTTTGAGTTTTTGTAGATAACATTCATTTTATTGATCTGAATGCCATTTGCATGGGTGTATTCCCTGAAAACTCCTTATTAGATACTTATTTATGTACTTCTCTATATGTGTGCTATACTTAACCTAGTAAAACAAACAAAATCTAGTAGTAACCTCAAATCCTTATTGAACAAAAGACCAAATAGAGATACATTTCTGTCTATCATGATTTATAATCGTATTCGTAGGAGTTACCAGTTTCAAAAAACAAGTCAGGTGAAAAATAACTTATAAAAAAAAAAAAGTAGTAATCTCGGCATTAAATCAGAATGTGCTGTTCTTGGTAGTTAATTCTCATTTAAATGATTACTTAATATGTTCTTTCCTTTGAAATACAGCCTGAATACTTTATTGTTACTTAAACTGTGCTCTGAGGCATTACATACTTAATAAACATAAGTTATGGAGAATTAGTTGAAGTCTATAGTTACCCAGACCTTAGAATCTTAGTAGCCATATTTCTGCCCTGTGGTGCTGGTGGTATTCCACAGCACAATGAGGAGGGTATTAAGCTTGTCAAGACATAGGGGGAGTACAGCATATGAATTGGATTTCAATTCATCCTGGTAAAACAGATCAGTTAGATAAGTACAGCCCTCTGCCATTAAACCAAACTTTAAATTAAAACGGAAGCTGTGTTTAAAATAAAAGAATGCTAAACCATTAAGGGTTAGGAAAAAGGAATTCATATGTTTTGGGTGTTAAATTCTTGTGGCCTTAGGCCATATAAGAACAGTACAGAGATGGAAATATATTCAAAGTATGAGCGTGTGTCCCTGCTCTTGAATGGTCGCCAGAATGACATAGGGACTTAGAGTTACAGTGCAAGATTAACTACAAACACTAACATAAATGTTAATGCCCAAAGGGCTAATAGTGTTGGAAAACTACAATTTTATGAAATGAGGACTCATAAGAGTAAGTTGCAAAACCATTTTGGAGAGCTGTCTGGAAAACATTAATAAAACTGTAGTTTTCACAGGCTAGAAGTCAGCCTTTCCACTCCTAGACATAATCTACAGTCACCTGCTTATTAGACATCAGACATGCGTATAGATGTTCACCATAGCATTATAGTATTAGCAAAAAATGGAAATGACCTAAATCCCATTAAGACTAGAAAAACCCATTATTGAATATTTATAAAAAGTGATATTAAAGATAAAAACATGAATCAGCATAAGTTTATCTCTCAAGCATACTTATGTGTGAAAAAGCAAGTTGGAGATGAAGAATAAAATGTTTTATAAAGTCTAAAAACCTAGAATGGAAATACTGTAAATACTACGAAAATTTATACATTAGTAGGAAAGCTAGAAATGACTGGAAATGACAATTATAGATTGATTATAGCAATTAACTGAGTAAATTGAACAAGGGTGCGCTGGTTTTTAATATGAATCTGGTAGTAGGTTTAGTTATACAAAACACCAACATGACAACTACAATATCAAAAACGTTAGAAATTGGAAGGAAAGCTCATTTTGGACTTTTCTATTTAACCATTTACCCGTATGTTCATTTGTTAATTATTTGTGTAGCTTCTACTTTGGGTAAGGCCACCATCTCAGTAGGGCCTCATAAAGAAATAGAATTATAAGCCATCTTCTTTCTTTGTTGAAGAGGTTAAATTTCAGTTGGGAGTATAAAATTGTTAGAAATACGTATATTTAATAATATCCAAAGTATTCAGTAACTTTTTAAAAAAACAGACTTTAGTTTTAGAGCAATTTCAGGTTCACAGCAAATTTGAGCCAAAGATACAGAAAGTCCCCACCCATCTTTAGCCTTCTTGCTGTGCAGCCTCCTCTAGAATCCACATTAGGCACCAGAGTGCTATATTTGTTGACATCCATGACCCTACATGCACATGCCATCATCCTTAGTCCATGGTTTACATTAGGTTTTCTTCTTTCTTCTACAAACACATGATGATATCCATAGTTGTAGTGTCCTGCAGAATAGTTTCACTGTCCTAAAAGTCCTCTGATCTACTTATTCATCCCTTCCCTCCACAACGCATCTGGAAACTACTGATCTTTTTACTGTCTCCATAGTTTTACCTTTACCAAAATATCTTATAGTTAGAAAAGCCTTGTGTAGGAGTTTTCAAATTGACTTTTTTCATTCGGTAATCTGATTTTAAAATTCTCCTATGTCTTTCCATGGCATGAGAGCCCTTTTTTTTCCAGGGCTGAATAATAATCCATTGCCTGGATATACCACAGTTTATGTATCCATTCACCTAAAGAAGGTTCTTTTGATTCCTCTAAGTTTTGACGATTAAAAATACATTTACTACAAATATCCACGTTCAGATTTTGTTTGGATGTAATTTTTCAACTTGGATAAACAGCAAAGTTAATGATTACTGATTATGATTAAAAGTAAATTTAATTTGGGGCGCCTGGGTGGCTCAGTCGGTTAAGCGGCCGACTTCAGCTCAAGTCATGATCTCGCAGTCTATGAGTTCGAGCCCCGCGTCGGGCTCTGTGCGGACAGCTCAGAACCTGGAGCCTGTTTCGGATTCTGTGTCTCCCTCTCTCTGACCCTCCTCTGTTCATGCTCTGTCTCTCTCTGTCTCAAAAATAAATAAACGTTAAAAGTAAGTTTAATTTTGTGAGAACCACCAAACTTTCTTTCAAAATGGCTGTACTGGTTTGCTTTCCCACCAGCAATGAATGAGAATTTGCTTTCCCATGTTTCAACAGCATTGGGAATTTTTAGATTTTAGAGTTTGGCTATTCTAATAGGTGGATAGTGGTATTGTACTGTGTTTTAATTTGCAGTACCCTAAGAGCATGAGAATTTTTCATCAATATATCTTTGTGGTGGCTGGTCAGGACTTTTGCCCATTTTTAAGGAGGTTATACTTCTTTTTTTAATTGAGTTCTGGATTTTTTGGATTTATCTTCATATATTTTCTGGATGTTTTGGTATATTTGTATAATTTGAATAATAGTCTTACACCAGACATGTCTTTGGTAATGATTTCTCCTAGTCTGTGACTTCTCATTCTCTTGATATTTTTTAAACAGCATTTTGAATTTTAACGCAGTCCAGCTTGTTAATGATTTATTTCAAGGATCACATTGTTAATTTTATATCTACAAAGTCTTTGTCATACCCAAGGTCATCTTGATTTTTCTCCTGTGTTATCTTTAGAAAATTTAAGATTACATGTTTTTAATTTTGGTCAATGACTAATTTCAAGTCATTTTTTTTTGTGAAAAATGTAATATCTATGTCTAGATTCTCTTGTCATGAGAAGTTCTTGTTCCAGCATTTCCTGAAAAGACCATCTTTACTCCATTTTGTTGCCTTTGTTAATTTCGCAAAGATCAGGTGGCTGCATTTAAGTGGCTCTACTTCTGGGCTCCATATGCTGGTTTTGTTGTTTTTTTGATCTGCTTGTGTATTATTTTGCCAATGCCTTTGGCATAATTATTGGTACTCTGTATGAAGTGCTGAAGTTGGACACTGTCAGTTGTCTTTTTTCATCTATATTAATACATAAAGGGTTAGTCTGTATATTTTGCTTCTCTATTTAAAACTCGTTTGTTGGCACCCACAGGATAATGTTTTGAGATTTTGATTTTGATTGCATTGAATCAATAAAATTAGGAACTAATGTCTTTGTTTACAAAGATTCAGTATTACAAAGAATCCTTTTATTCTTTGATCTATTTTTTATCAGTTATGTAGTCTTATTCCTATAGCTTTGGTGCATTCTAAATTTTTTCCCTAATTCAATTTTAAGGGTGCTAATGTATATTTTTATTTCAAAGTCCACTTGTTTGTTGCTGATATGTAGGAAAGCAAGTGTCTTAAATACTAAACTTGTGTCTTGCAACCCTGCTAGAATTATGAGTTCCAGGAGTTCTTACTGTCAATTCTTTCAGATTTTATACGAGACAATCATGTCATATAGAGTTTAATTCCTTTGTGGCCTCTCTAGCTTTTGTTACTTTAACTTCATTAGCTAGAACTTCCAGTACAATGTTAAAATTGTTGTGAGGTGACATCTTGCCTTCTTTGTGATCTCAGCAGAAAAGCTTCTAGGTTCTCACTATTGAATATAATATTAGTCCTAAGTCTTTGTAAATATCCTTTATTGTGTTGAAGATCTCCCCTATTTTTAGTTTTCAGAGAATTATCATGAATGGCTGTTTGATTTTGTCAAGTCCTTTTTCTGCTTGCATTGAAATGATCATGTGATTTTTTTAAATCTTTTTTAACTTGTTGTGGTAGAGCATACTGTTTTGTTTTGTTTTTTGTTTTTTGTCTTTTTTTTTTTTTCAAGTATGGAACCATCCTTGCATACCTGCAATAATTTCACTTGGTGAGAGTGCAGGACTTTTAAGACATTATTATGAAAAAGATAAATTTTGTTCTTTGGATATAGAATAGATGTCAATTAAATTCAGTTGACTTACACACTGTTGAGTTTAATTACACCCTAACTTTTCTGACTGCCAGATTTGTTCATTACTTCTAGCTGAAGTGTCTGAGTATGACAGCAGGAACATTACTTTTTTCCTGTGTTTTTTTTCTATCAGTTTTTGCCTCATGTAATATACGCTCTTGTTAGCAGTTCTCAATATGTGTACGACTGTGTCTTACTAGAGATTTGACCCCTTCATCTTGATGCAATAGCCTTGTTTATCCCTAACAACTTTGCTTTCTGTGAAGTTGGCTCTACCTGAAATTAATGTAGCTACTACAACTTTCCTTGGATTGGAAGGGTAAATCTTCATTTTTCTTTCAATATGTAAAACCTGAAATAGTTTCTTTGACAACATTGAGCCGTCTTGATTTTTTTTTTTTATCTACTCTGAAAATCTGTATTTTTAATTGGTGTTTTTACACCATTGATGTTTAAATTAATTGACAAAATTGGATTAATGTCTGCTATATTTTCTACTATTGGCTATATGTTGCTCTTGTTCTTCGTGGTTATTTATATATTCTATTTTTTCTTCCTTTTTCATTTTAATTGAGCATTTTACTCTATTTTCTTAATATATCAATTATACTTTGATAAAGTTTTACTTGTTGCCCTAGAGCCTGATATATTCAATTATAGCTAATTTAAATCCACTGTCAAATAATACTATACCTCTTCAAGCAAATGAAAATACCTTTATAATAACAGAATATTCCTAATTTGTCTCGTTGCTGTTATTTTGCTTAACATAAGCATCCATATGCAGGCCCACACACATATGAACATAGATATTTGCATACATGGGTGCTATTTGAACACATTTATCTGTTGGATGAACTAAGAAGAAGAAAAACATACAGCTATCTTTTAACCTTATTCCTTCCCCAATATACTTCTTTGTTTATATCTGAGTTTCTGACCTATGGGATTTTTCTTCACTCTGGAAAAATCATTTTTTGCAAGGAAGTTTACTTGAAACAAATTCCCTCAATTTT
The DNA here is from genome assembly GCF_018350155.1 of Leopardus geoffroyi. Taxonomy (NCBI): domain Eukaryota; kingdom Metazoa; phylum Chordata; class Mammalia; order Carnivora; family Felidae; genus Leopardus; species Leopardus geoffroyi. Next base: position 66,518,518 of record NC_059334.1, read on the forward strand.
CGTCTGAGAATCTTTATTTTCTCTTCCCTTGGGAAAGATCATTTCCCATGATCTAGATTTCTACGGATGGCAGGTTTTTTTTTTCTTTTTCCTTTTAATACTTTAAATACGTTCATGCTCTTCTTGCTCACGGAGCTTCTGAGAAGTCTGATGTAACTCTTGGTTGCTATGCAAGTTTTCCTTTACTCTTTCAAATGCCTTCTCTAGGGTTTGCTGCTTTTTTTGGACATATGTCATATATATGTGACCTCTCTAGCTTCTGTTATTTTTACGTCATTTGCTAGAACTTGCAGTACAATGTTAAAATTGTTGTGAGGTGACATCTTTGCCTTCATCTTGCCTCTCTCTCACGCGCACTCTCATTCTCTCTCTCTCTCTCTCTCTCTCTCTCTCTCTCTCTATATATATATATATATATATATATATATATATATATATATATATATAATGATCTGTATGATTACGTATGTATGTGATTGTGTGTGTGGAGGGAGGAGGCATTGATTTTGTTTCCTGAGCTTCCTAGGTCTGTGGCTAGGTCTTTGAAGCTTTGAAGGATTTGAAGAAATCCTCAGTCATGGTTACTCCCATTCTTTGTTCCTTTATCTTTATCCTTCTGGTATCTTCATTATGTATAACTTTTGCTCAACATTATTTTTCTAGCTCCCCAGCCAAGATGTTTTTTCTTAGCTTTCCAGTTTTGGAAATTTCTATTGATAAATCCTCAAACTCAAATTTGTTCCTCAGCCATGGTGAGTCTATTAACAAGTCCTTAAGAGGAATTTTTCATTCTGTTTTGTGTTTTCTGACCTATAGGTGTCTTCTTTTCCATTTCTGCTTACGTTATTGAGCTCTTATAACTTATTATCCACTTTATCCATTAGAGGACTTAGCATATCAATCTTGACATCTATGACTCTGGTTCTGATGCTCAGTTTCTTTAAACTTGTAAAAGATTTTCTTTTAACATTGATAGTTTTTTCTTGATTGCTATACATGATATTTTAGGCAAGAGGAACTGCATTAAATACGTCACAATAGGTCTCTGTGTTTTAGTAAACCCATGTCCTTGGACTGTGAACTTTACACATGCTTTTCAGTAACCCCTGCTTTAGGTAGGACAAGGTAGCCAGAGGGAATTGGGTTTGTAGATTTCCCTTCACTCACGTGAAAGATTAAAGTAAGCTGAAGCTAGTTTTTTGTTTGTTTGTTTGTTTGTTTGTTTGTTTGTTTTTTTCTTTCCAAGCCAGTTGAGCTGATTTAAACAAAACAAAAACAAAAACAAATAGCTTTGGTAAAAATAATTTCTCTTTAGAGCAGTAATCTTAAGAATGGAATGGCAGAATAATCTGGGGCATTTAAAATTTTTTTATTTATTTATTTTTTTTAGAAAGAGCAAGCAAAGGAGGGGCAGAGGGAGAGGGAGACACAGAATCTGAAGTAGGCTCCAGGCTCTGAGCTGTCAGCACAGAGCCCGATGTGGGGCTTGAACTCACGAACTGTGAGATCATGACCTGAACTGAAGTCAGCCGGTTAAGCGACTTAACCGACTTAGCCATGCAGACATTCCTGGCGTATTCTTAAATGACTACTTTCCCCCCTTCTCTTGGAAGCAGGAGGAGGTGAAGACCTGGCAGAACTCCTGGAGTTAAATTCCGAAAGATATGAGAATCCCTCGTGACTGTGTCCCCCTGGAGTTAGTGGTTAAACTTGTCCAACCGGAGCCTCCAGTAACTTAAAAATTATAGCTCTGGTTTTCCTACCCTAGTACAGGTTCCCACAGATGTTTCTACTTATGACTGTCTACTCTGGCGTTTGCACTACTGTGATGGATTTTTTTTTTCAGTTTGTTTGCTTATGAGGCAGAGGGACCACTTGTGCAATTAATTAATTATTGTGCAATCTAATTATTTAATTTGAGTTAGTTTTCTAAAATAAAGCTAATAAGCAACAGTATACACGTAACCAACTTCCTAGAAACATGGCAACAAAAATGAGGGAACCTAAGGGGTAAAGCAAAACTAACAAAGTAGTCATAAATCTCTTTACTAGGTAACTTGCTTTTCTTTCCCAGGAATGGTAAAATTAAGTTGGCTTGCAGTCTTAATTAAGACTGAATAATTTGAAACCTTTTCTACAGCAGCCCAAGTTCTGCAAAAAGGGTGAAATTTGCTGTGTGTTTCTGACTTTTCATTTTGTATCATTCAACTGACTCTATTTTTCAGGCAAGTTAAAACCTAGATGTAGTGCAATTTGCTTAAAATACCCAGTGGCCAATGTCAAGTCTGAGTTTGAACCATGGAATCAGGTACTTGGCTCACAGCCTAATTATCATCTGTTCTTGTTTGCTACTACCTAGCCATCAATCTTGTGATAATGAAGGGATGTAGAGGTGCCTCAGGGTGTAGATTTATAAATTTTACTTCAAAATTCCTAAATTCCACACTGCAACTTTACTATACGTTTAATCTATGTCAAGAACTATTCAAGATTTCATACAATATCCTACTTTAAAAGAGAACTTGGAGAAGGTCTCATCTACTCTGAAGTTACCTTAAATCTGCCGAGACCATTATTTCCGAGTTTATTAACTATTACTCAGAAATAAGAGACTTTGTGAATAGATGTGATTGGGATATATTGGGTTAATAACAAAAATCATGTTTCTCTTCTGCAGAATTCTTAGCATTTAGAATGTGATTGTAAATGTGAGAACAGATGGAGTTTACAGCACTTCCAACATTTCTTCCCCCCACAGAGCCCTATTGGTCACTCTGTTCCTTTGCAAACAAGTTTTGTTCTGGAAACTACAAGTCTAATAGAAACTTAATTTTACTGAAGAGAGAACCGAGGCAGAGTCGTAGCAATATTGGAAGAAAATAGCCAGTCAGTTCATGATAACAGAAACTGAGTAAAGGAAGGAACTTGGCAAGTTGAATTTTACTCAGCGTAACATGTTACCATATTTTATAGCTCACATAATAACAAAGGTACTGGAGTATAAATCAAAACAGGAAGCTTTGCATGCACATATTTATTTCATACTTTTAAAGATTCCCCTCATTACATTACAGACCATACATAAAACTCAACCATTGTTTAGGACACAAATGATGTGGCCCTTGCATTAAATTTCTATTTGAGCTCTAGAATACAATATACACTTTTCTTGGACCTTTATTCCCCTGGATAGAAATGTTTTAATAACTTACACATATGTATTAATAGTCTGGGACCTATAAAATAAAGTTTAGACTGTTAACCCAAACTTTTTTTTTTTTTTCATATGAGGGCGTTCAATACAGAACCATCTTAAACAGAAAGATCTCACAATTTTATTTAATTTTTGTGCCCGAGCTAGAACAGGAATCTGTTCCTCTTTATTCTGGCAACACAGGTCTTCCAAACCCGTGATTGGCATTACCATGTTGAATCATTGCCAATGGTTACAAGATCGTGTTTTTGGTTAAATTTCCATTTAATTTTGTAGGATAGGGAACAATCCTGGAAAACAAAAACCACACGCAAACACAAGAAAATACATCATTCCCTGGCTATGATTCCACCGCTACAGACTATGTCCATTACATGCTTCAAGTCCCCTAAATTGAGCAGTGTAAGACAACTCTATCACCAGTTAATGCTTCTACCTGTCACAAGCCAGAATTGAACAAAGCCATTTTGCTGCAGATCAAACATAGTGTGCTGAGTTCTGAGCCAAGAGACAGGATTGACCCTGAAGCGGAATAAACCTCTTGTCTGTCTGCAAAAGGTAACACTCATGCCAAAATCAGCATAAACCCTGATGCAGACTTGAACCTACAACCCAAGAAAAGAATGTTAGACCTTTATTAGAACCCGATTCTCTAGGTACCAAGTAATGATAAAATTGACTTGATAAAATTCAAGTGTGCCTTAGGAGGTCTGTGCTTACTTGTGAGATTGGAACTAAGTGAAACCAAGAGGACAGCTAGGCAAATACAGAAGAGGATTGCCTAATGAAATTTTGTCCTATTTTAGTAGATATAGTGAAGACAGTCCTTACAATTGTTTTCTTTAAATTTAGAAACAATAAAAAATGGTAACACTTTTAAGAGCTAGGGTATATGCCTTCACTTTCTATTACAGCTTCCCAAGAACTGATAGTTCAATTTTTTTTTTCTATCAAATACCTACATTTTTGTTATACATTGGACCTCAGAAAAATCACTGTGAAGGAGGGGGAATAGAGTAAACTTGATTGCATGATGGAATTTATAAAAATACTTAAATCTACTTAAATCACTGTTTTTTTTTAAACAAAGTAAGTGGCTATGTGCAAAATACAGACAAGTGAAACATAAGGTCCTAGAAAGTAGAAAACTCTGTTTACAGCTGTGTCACCTTCAGGTTTTAGTTTTTAATCCAGAGCCAGTTTATCTTATTTTAATTGAAAGCTTTCATCTGATCTGTGAAGCAGTAAGATTCCAGCAGGTAGAATTCATTGAGGGAAATAGTAGCTATATCCTATCATTGCAGCAAGCTAACCTCTTGGAGCTATTGAGAGAAATCATTCACAGGATCCTGTCATCAGTTCAAAAGCTGTTGAAGTTGTTTTCTGTCAACATAATTTTAAGGCATCTAAGATTATTGGAAAAACATATTTGAATAAGTATCATTTCCAAAGTAGCTGCCTCTTCACTTGTAGCTGGTTACATGAATTAGAATAGAACCAGCCTTCTCCTGCAGATGTGAAACAATTTCCCCACCCAAGTCCCCCATGAAAGACAAGAATACTTCAGGCCCAGGTGCCTAGCCTGAGTGTGATGAGAAAAAAGATTCTTTAAATATATTTTCTAAAACTTTCACTTAGAGAAATGACAGTGTTAATTGGGTCTGTGAAATCCAGGTAGCTTTGGGATAATTCCTACAAATTTCACGTAAGACTCAATTTTAACATTTTTGCTAAAATTGAAATAAGACCTATCTAAAGGGACTTTTCCTAAAAATATGCAAATATACATATACATGTAAAGAAAAGAGAAACAAAATTATAAGGGAAGCACAATATTTGGGATATCACCTGCTGATAGAATATACTGTATATATGTTAGATTAAAAACATAAATTAAAATATATGATAGGTTTCACCAACAAAAACACTTTACAAAGAAATAGCACAGTATTGCCAATTCTAAGGGGGGTGGAGGGAAACTGTCCCAGAGAAATACGTATGGCAGATCTACTAAACAAGGACTTTAAAACAGTTTTCTTAAAAACTCAACAAAAGGTAAACATGGAGAATGTAAAATTATGTCGGAATAAGATGAACACATCAAATATAAAACCAATAGGAAATGATGGAGCTGAAAAGTACAGCAGGTCAAATGAGAGGTTTACAAGAGGGGTTCAAAGGTAGATTCAAGCAGAAGAGTCGGTGAACATGAACATAGAACAATGGAAATTTTCAAATTTGAAGAAGAGGAAGATGGAAACTTTGAGAAGTGATGAGAGCCTACACGACCTGTGGGACACCAAGAAGACACACACGTTGTAGTTGTTCAAAAAGAGAGGAAGAGGCAGAGGAAATATTTGAAGCAATAGTGACTGATCACTTCATGAATTCGAGAGATCCAAACATCCAAGAAATTCAACTAACTACATGTGGGATGAACTCAAAGACGGCCACACTGGATTCTATAAACTCAAACTACCAAAAGACAAGGGTAATTTCAAAAGCAGCAAGAAAAGTGTGACTCTTCATATCAAAGGGATCCCAAATAAGAATCTCAGCAGATTGCTCATTCAGAAACCTTGGAGGCCAAATGACAGTAGACTTACACGTTTAATGTACTAAAAGAAACAATGCAAATTATCATATATTTGGCAAAATTGTGCTTGAAAAATTAGGTAGGGACATTCTCAAACAGAAGCTGAGAGTTGGTTAATGTTAGAATTGCCTAGTGAGAGATGCTAGACAGTCTTGCATGTTGGAATGAAGACACCAGTCAGTGCACATTGTTTTAAGTAAGGGGAATACATGGGCTGCTATAAAAGCTAGGAGTACTATAACTCTGGTTTATTAACCTACATTTTGTTTACCTACCCAATTTATAAGACTGATGTATTCCAAACATTTCTGGACATTCGATATATGAAGATGAAATACTTCGACAAAGAGGTAGGGATCAAGATGTGAAGGAGCAGCACTGTTGTAGGTTATTGAAGTTAAGATGATAGAAATTTAAATTAGAGTGTTGTACTTTCAAGATATGTAATGTAATCCAAATGGACAATACAAAGAAAACAGTTAATAGAATATACACACACCAAAAAAAAAAAAAAAAAAAAAAAAAAAAACAACAACAACAAAAACATATTTCTTTACAAAAAATGAACTAAACACAAAACACCATGATGCAGGGTATAAGAAAAAGTTGTAAAGAATTTAAAATAAAAACAAGTAAAAGTCCCTACCAGTAAATATTTACATGCAAATGGATTAAACTTTGTTTAAGGACACAGATTGGTAGAATGGATTAAAAAATCAAATATATGATTATAGTGAGTCACTTTATCCAAAGATACAAGTAGATTGAAAGTTAAAGTTGGAAAAGTATTGAAAAGAAAAATTCATCCTAAAATTTATATGGAATTTCAAATCCCCAAAAAATCAAACTATCTTGAGAAAAAAGTTTTGACCTCAGAATGTATTACAAATATAGAGTAATGAAAATTGTGTGTTATTGTTAGTGAAATAGAGTCTAGAAGTAAACCATAGCAAAATTTTGACAAGGGGTCCAAGACCTTTCTTTGGGAGGAAGGACAACAAGTGCTGAAAAAGTGGATATACAAATGCAAATGAATTAAATTAGGCTCTTCCCTAATATACAGAAGAATTAAAATGGGGCAGCTGGGTTTCTCAGTTGACTGACTATCGATTCCAGCTCAGGTCATGATCCCAGGGTTGCAGATTGAGCCCCACATCCATCCTTAGAATGGAACCTGCTTAAGATTCTCTCTTCCTCTTCCCTTGTCCCCCACTTGTGTGCTCTTTATCTAAAATTAAAAAAAAAAATTAAAATGGATCCAAGGTCTGAAACTATAAATCTTAGAAGGAAACCTAGGACAAAAGCTTCACAGCATGCAATTTGACAATGCTTTCTTGGGTATAACAACAAAGCAAAAAAAGACAAATTGACTTTAATACAGTTAAATATTTTCATAAAGATGCTATATCCAGAATAAAAATGTAACTCCCGCCCCCCGGCTCAGATGGGAGAAGATACATAAAAATTACATATCTAATAAGGGGTTAATACTTAGAACATAGAATTGAAACTCAATAAAGCAGCCTGGTTCAAAATTGGAAATGGACATGAACATCTTTAAAGAACATATACATATTAACAATAAACATGAAAATACATTGAATATCAATAATTGTTAGAGAAGTATAAATAAAAACCTAGCAAGAAATCCCACTACTCACACCCTTTAGGATGGTTCTTCTTCCCTTACCACCATCACTGCCCCCCTACCCCCCCCACACACAAAGTGTTTGTAAGGATGTGGAAAAATTTGAACTCTTGTGTACTGTTTGTGATAAAGTTAAACATTACAGCTAGTATGAAAAACAGTATGTCTGTTCCTCAAAATAGTAAAAATAAAGTTTCCATATTAGCCAGTGATTCTGTTTCTAGTATAGACCCAAAGGAATTGAGGTAGAGTCTTAAAGAGATACTTGTACCCCTATGTTCATAGCAGCATTTGCAAGAGCTAAAACATGAAGCTTTAACATATGAATGGATAGGCAAAATGTGTGTGTGTGCACATACATCCACTCACTGGAATATTTTTAGCCTTAAAAAGGAAGACCACTCTGATACTCTACACTATGAATGAACCTTGGGGACATTATGTTAAATAAGCCACAGAAAGATATATATTGTATACCTTTGCTTAAAGGGAGTATTCAGGATAGCCAAAACCCTAGAGAAGGAAAACAGAATGGTGGTTTCCAGGAGCTGAAAGGTGGAACGAGTAGTTACTGTTCAATGGGTATAAAGATTAAGTTTTGCATAGAGAAAAGAGTTTTAGAGAGGGATGGTGGTGATAGTTGCACAGCATATGAATGAACTTGATGCCACTGAGCTGTGTACCTTAAAATGGTTAAGATTGTAAATTTTATATATATTTTACTACAATAAAAAATTTTTTAAACTCCTATGTAAATATGACCACAGAATTTTGCTTTTTTTTTTTTTTTTTACCTGCAGAGCTTTGCACACAAGCACTTTGTACACTCTGTGTATTTGTGCACCTGTTTCAGCCAGTTTTAAATCTTGGAAAAGACTTTTTAGTTATCTTTGTATGATTTTCAGTTAATCTATTCAAGAGAAACCTATTAAATAACTTCTAATATGGTTAGCACTGTGCTGAGCTAAGTTAAATGACTCTTTCCAGATATTCATGACCTTTTCTTTAAACTTTTTTAAACACTTGTGAAATTTGTTGTAAGACCATTCATTTTGATTTTCAGTTAAGAAGGTGTTATTTTACATTTAGTTTGAGCTCTGTAGTTGTCTGTGTTACTTGTTCCTTTGTCGAAGGCCCTTAAACAATGTATTGTCTCTTTGATAGGTTTTGTATCTCTGACTTCATTTTTTTACCATTTTTTCTTTTCCTGTATTGAGCTAAAATTATATCCTTTTTTTATTGCTAATATTCTGCAGCTTAATTGTTGTTCTTTGATGTTTTCAGTGCTAATTGTTAGGTTTCTTAGTGGTCTTTTGTCACCTTACTTACATGCTTTTATTTCTCATCCATTTTTTTATTGTTTATCTTTTTCTTTCCCTTTGGATTTCTTTTTCAGCCAAATGTACCACTAATCCCTGAAATTTCCTAGGGACAATATTTTAGTAGTTTTTCCAATATTATTCTTGATCCTAACCTGCATTTTTTGCAATGGCACTAAGTTCTTCCCATTTATTCTTCATTTCACACAAGTGAAAACTTTCCAGGCTTAATACTTATATAGAAGCACATGTATGACTTGTTCTTGTTCTGTTGCTGTGATAATAGAATTCCTTAATAGGAATTTAATTAAAGATACAAGTGTGTCATTCCTGATTCCCACTTTATAGGTGATAAAATTAAGGTACTAAGAAATTTATCCAAGGTTCCACAGCTAGTAAATCATGAGTAGAAGCGTTAGGGTGAGACGCAAGTAACATCTTCAGGGCCCAAGACATACACCACTGTCAAATACTTATTTTATTTCTATTGATACATACTATAAGCAAAGAAAAGCACATGCACCATAAGTTTATGACTTAATGAATATTTATAAACAATAACCTGTGCAACTAGGGCCTAGAATATTACCAGCTTCTTAGAAGTTTGGTTTCTCTCTCCTTTAGTCCCTACCATGCCTTATGGTTAACCATTGTCCTGTTTTTTAACAGTAAAGAGTAGTTTTGTCTGTTTTTGTACTTTATAAAAATGGAAATCTCATGTATCTACTTAGCTTTGTTTTTTTTTTTTTTTGTTCGTTGTTTTTTTAAGTTTATTTATTTTGAGAGAGAGCGTGTATGAGCAGTGGAGGGGCAGAGAGAGAGGAAGAGAGGGAATGCCAAGCAGACTCTGTGTTGTCATCACAGAGCTGGAGGTGAGGCTTAATCCCTGGAACTGTGAGATCGTTCCCAGAACTGTGAGACCTGAGCTGAAACCGAGAATCAGTCACTCAACTGGCTGAGCCATCCAGGACGCCCAGACTTGTTTCCTGAATTGCATTTATCACAGTCATCTAGTAATTGTGTTTGTGTAAAATAATGTTCTTGTAGGAATATCTGATTGTTCTAATGCTGATGGATGTGTGGATAGTTGTTTCACAGTTCTGTGTATCTGTGTGTACACTATGAAAAATACTGCTATATTCCAATGCTGGCATTTTCCTTGATATTTCTGATGTGCTTATGCCTAAGTGTGGATTTACCTGGGCTTCCTATGTGTTGTTGTTACACTTCATTTGATAATCTTGACTTGTGTGCTGATTTAACTCACCAACTGTGTATATTTAGTATTCCAGTTTATTCACAGTCTTAGTGGTGTTTCACAGTCAAAAGTTGTTTGCCTTTTCAGGTAAGCCTTTCATGTTTTAACCTACACTTCCATGATATCTAAAATATCTCTTCATTAACTTAATGGTAATTTTGGTGTCCTTTTTTCATAGAGAGATAAAGCTCTTTGTATGTTTTTCTATTGGGTTGTAGGACTTACTGATTTGCAGATGTTCCACAGATATTCTAAGTAAAACGCCTTGTTCAGATACATTAATGTCAGCATGTTCTGCTACTCTAGTTACCCTTCTACTCTTATTAATATCTTTTGAAGAATGTAAGTTTTTGCTATACTAAATTTGAATTTATCAATTTGTTTTGTAGGTTTTGTCTGTTAGATTTACTTCTACAATCAAAATGATGTCCATAATTTTTCTTCAAAAATATTTTTATTACTTTCCATACATATTTAGACCTGACATCTATTTGGAACTTATACTTAGGCAGGTGAAGTAAGGATCTAGATATAATTCTTAAAATCCTAACCTATCTAATCGAGAAGATCATCTTTTCCCCACTGTAATATAGTCAACATTGCAGTGATACCAGATACATTTACAGGTTTGGGTGCTTTCTAGATTCGTTATATTTGGTTGTGTATCTATGTGTCCTTTACTAGGAACATGACCTATGACCACAGCTTTGAAATAAGTATTTATTACTATCTATTTGCTAGTTTTCTTTAACATTTACTTTGGTAATACTGGGTCTTGGAATTTCCATTTGAACTTAGAATTAACCTAATAATTTCTATAATGACTAACACATGTCCATAAACTGCTGAGATTTTAACTGGGATGCACTGAATATACAAATCGAGGATAACTTTTATCTGTATGTAATTGTTATATACACATAGTATATGTGAACAAAATTGATAATAGGCCATTGAATGAACCATGTATTCTTGTGACTTTATGACATAGACCAATTAATATTAATGCTTTGCCTGAATATTAGTTAGGATTTCCTATATAAGTAGACTTCTAGACATTATAACTCAGTTCTTTTCAACTTCATAGGATATTAGTTTTTGTTTTACTTGCTAATACTCTAAGTATAATAAACAAAAAAAGCAATAATAGATTTTTTGTTGTTGTTGCCTACTCTCAAGAGGAAAACCTTTCAATATTTCAGTGTGATGATGGATTACGTGCAAAGTGGTGGCACCCAAGTCTAGTTGTTAGTGTGGGGTAGAAACCTATGTCTTTCCTATTGTTTAACTTTTTCCCTTTAACCAACCACTATGGGTGTGCCATGAGCATTCTCATTATGGGTAGATCTGTGATTCTTATTCTCTGCAATTAAGTCCTCTATCTAAGTGTCATGGAGAGATTCCATGAGGCAGGTATTTGCTTCCAAATGATGTACACTCAGTACAAAGAACGCATGATGGGCTTCAAATATTTTTCCTAGACAAATTGACATTCAAGACACAATATATACTTTCCTTAGGTTTGTACTGACCATCCCAGGGTCCATAAGACTAATACATCTCACCCCAAACACTTCCTTACCCAGTTCTAGGCCCACTGCCTTGGGACTCCTGGGGTCCTCTTTTTCTCCACTTGGTGTAAATTTGTGTAAAATTCTCAGCTCAGTGCTTTCAGGATTGTGTTTTTGCCTTTCAAGTAGGAGTGACCTCTGTATCTCCCTGGCTTCTTTGGTACCTGAAGGAATCCATGTCTTCAAGTCCTATAACTTTGCCTTTGAGCCCTTGAACAGATTCTGTCCTAGAAACATCTCCTCAACTATATAACATCTCCAGGTCCAGTTTTTGCTCATTCAGACCAACAGTTGGACTTATTAATAGAACTCAGGTAAAATACAAAAGCTAAGAAACATGTATATAAATCACATCTTGAGTAGCCGCAGATTAACAAGCAATCTTTAAAATTCTATTTCCTCACCGTTTGCCATTGTTCAGCTCAGAAGGCAAAACTGAAGGTTCTCTTAATATTGTGGTAATTAATACTCAATGTGTGATGTCTCACTTTATTCAATTTATACTTGGTGTGCCTTGCCAAAATGTAATAAGGAGAAAATTTAAAAAGCCAAGAAGACATAAATTATTAAGCTTTCTTCTCCCTGAAGCAAGATTTTAAATAATACTCAGTGCAATGCCATCTAGGGCATTTGGAGACTACACAGTTGAATATTTTGGCTAAGGTTCATTGCACAGGCAGGGGTAATGCAAGTTAGATGTATCTTCCTTTGAGTATAACTATATTGGTGCACAAGAAAGGATATTGGATGCCTTTCATCTGTCCCAAGGGAGTCTGGTTGGTGAGAAATGGCAGCAGAGCAATGGAGGTGGGGACTAGGAGCCATACCTGTCCTCAATCTTAAACAGTCTTCCTAGAATGTGTTCCTTGAAAGTAACATCTAGGACCGAGAACTGGTGGCTCAGGCCTTCATTTCCCTCAAGCTCCCAAAAAGAGACCATGATTAAGAAGGAAATTAATCCTCTGTCCCGGAGACCATCTGTCCTTGTATGGATATCCTTACTAATATGGTGGGTTTTATTTGGATAGTTTGAAGGTACATTTTGTGTGGATACTACTTTTCCTATGGAGAGGGAAGTAACACAGAGGAGAAGGTATAAATATGAAAATAGGTAAAGGATATGAAAATATGAAAAGGGGGAAAGGATAAGCAGAGAACAATGAGAGTATATCATTTACCAAGATTCTTAAAAATAAGGACAGAGGATATGGACAGAAGACGTAAAGAGAGGCTATCTTCTGCAGAGATCAAATGGTATAAATGAAAGGGAAGCTGACATTTTTCATATACTGAGAAATGGGAAAGCACATACAAAGCCTGGGAAAAACTGATCTCTTATCCAAGCCTGGATTCTAAAACAAAACAAACAAATAAACAAAAAACACTAGATTTGGGCTTCTGTACATCTTTCTTGTGTTGGTGATTGGAACTGGCACAGAGCAATTGACATGGTAAGGGAAATGAATGGGATTAGCCTGGTGACTATTTCAGAAAATGGACAGGCTCCTCAACCATGTAGAAAAGAGAACTACTAGGCCACTGCCTTAGTTTTCCACAGTCCCTTGCACTTGACACAGAGACCATCACAGGCAAGATATTTGATACACCATTTTGATCAGACAAATCACTGGGCACTGTTTTATTCCTTTACCCCTTCTATATATGTAGAATTGAAATAATTATTTCTATAAAGGAAAATAATATTATATACTTTAAAAATTTGTGAGATTTGTATATATAAAAAGCAGCATGTAAACAAAAACTGCAATTATTGTACATCATCCTTGTTTAGACTAATTGGAGAAGGGTTTAGTAAGGAATTGAGCCTTGAGAAATATGAAGAACTTGGATACATGAAGACAAGTGAAGGAGGAATAAGAGCCTGAGTAAAATTCTCATGTCCAAGAAGAAATATTCTATGTGTGGAGCCCATCTTGGCTCAATCAGGATATGCACATAAACATCTGCTCTAGTTACCTGAGCCTTAAACCACCTCTCACTTCTGCACATGTTGATAATTTTTTTTTTTTTTTTTTTTTATTTATTTATTTTTTTTTAAATTTTTTTTTTCAACGTTTATTTATTTTTGGGACAGAGAGAGACAGAGCATGAACGGGGGAGGGGCAGAGAGAGAGGGAGACACAGAATCGGAAACAGGCTCCAGGCTCTGAGCCATCAGCCCAGAGCCCGACGCGGGGCTCGAACTCACGGACAGCGAGATCGCGACCTGGCTGAAGTCGGATGCTTAACCGACTGCGCCACCCAGGCGCCCCAAATTTTAAATTTTTAGATTGATTTATGTGATGTTAGCAAAATTACAAATAACTTTGGGTCATGAATTATGATTTTTAACTTTTCCCCCCCCTAGAAATGAATGTAAGGCTCTGGTAACAGCCTCTCAATGAGAGGCTTTCAGTGTGGCTTCCTAAGCCACCTGGTACTTTTCTTACTTTCCTGATCTAAATAAAAAATACTCACTTTTCCAATGAAAACAAAGATTCATTTATAAAAAATACAGGCATCGTATTTCTTGATATGCTCTCACACGTCCCAAGTAGAAACCTCCTATAGAGACCACAGGGGAAACAAAGGAAGGTGAAATGAGCAGCTAGAGTGGTAGAGCCTTCTGCAACAAAAAATACAGGAAGTTACTGTGTTGAAAAGGGCATGAAATTGACCTTCTGACTAGAGAGTGGACAGTGACTGGAGGTCTCCTCTGAAGATATTTCAAGGTGGTGGCTCCACTTTGCCTGGAGGTAATAAACTTTTTGTGAGGCTTTCCAAGCATTCTGGGACTCTCATCAGTTAAATTAGCTTAGATGTGACTTCCTGGTTGGGAGAGAAATTCCCTTTGAAAGTCCCATACTATGATCCCACAGTAGATCAAAGTCCATTAATTTTTTTTTCTACAGTTTGAATATGTTTGAGATTTTTTTCCTTGAAAAATTAACAAATCAGATTTCTAATACGTTGCTTGTCTTCAACCATTCCAGTGTCTTCTATGGAACTGAAATTTTCTTCTTTAGTGCTTTAACTTTTATTCTCCTTGGAAGGGCCTCTATCCAAATTTTTTTCAAATACATAATAAATATATTTATGCTTAGGTACTATGGTGATTGTTGCGTTTAGAACTCAAAAAAAGGAGTTGAATTAGTGCTTTTTTTTCCCCCAGTTTTATTGTGAAAAAATTAACATTTATCACTGTAGAAACTTAAGGCATATAGCATGATTGTTTGATTTACATTTATTGTGAAATAATTACAACATATCCTGCTAACATTCCGTCATCTTTAGATACATAAAGAGAAGGAAAGAAAAACCATTCACCTTGTGATGAGAATTCTAAGGATTAACTCTCATATTCCAATGGATCACACAGCAGTGTCAGCTATAGTTATACTGTTGTGCACTAGATTCCTAATACTTATTTATTTCATAACTGAAAGTTGTCCACCATTTTCCTTCAATTCTTCCTCTCCATCTGCCTCTGCTAATCACAGTTCTGATCTTTTTCTAGGAGTTCGTTTTTTTACATTCTACATATGAAGACAAATATTAAATGATTTCATTTATAAGTCTGATACATTTCACATCGCATAATGCCTTCACAGTCCATTCATGTTCTTGCAAACAGTGGGATTTCCTCATTTTTTTGGCTAAATAATCGTGTGTGTGTGTGCTCACACATGCGTGCCCACCACAACTTTTTCATTCATGTATCCATCAGTGAACACTTAGATAATTTCCTCGTCTTGGCTATTGTAAATAATGCTGCTATTAACATGGGGGCACAGATATCCTTTTTGAGTTAGTGTTTTCATTTCATTTAGATATAGTCCCATAAGTAGAATTACTGAATCATATGGTATTTTTATTTTTAACTTTTCAAGGATTTTCCAAAGTGTTTCCATAGTCTTTACTAATTTACACAGTGCTCAATTTATAACAGTGCGCAGAATTCCCTTTCATCCACATTCAAGCCAGAATTTCTCTTGTCTTTTTGGGTTTTTTTGTTGTTTTGTTTTTAATTTTTTAATGTTTTTTAAATTTATTTTGAGACAGAAAGAGACAGAGCATGAGCAGGGGAAGGGCAGAGAGAGAGGGAGACACAGAATCTTAAGCAGCCTCCAGGCTCTGAACTGTCAGCACAGAGCCCTATGTGGGGCTCAAACTCACAGACCGTGAGATCATGACCTGAGCTGAAGTCGACAGGCTTAACCGACTGAGCCACCTAGGCACCTCTTGTCTTTTTGATTATGGAGTTCTAACAGGCATGAAGTGATAGCTTATTGTGGCTTTAATTTGTATTTCCCTCATGACTAGTGATATTAAACATTTTTCATGTACTTGTGGAGAAATATTTTTCTTTGTAGACTGTCTTTTCATATATTTTCATATATATTCTTTGGAGAAATTTCTATTCAAGTTCATTGCCTGTGTTTTAATTGAGGTGTGTGTGTGTGTGTGTGTGTGTGTGTGTGTGTGTGTTTTACACTAAGTTGTAGGAATTCTTTAAATATTTTCATAATAATCCTTTATATGTGCAAATATTTTCCCATTCCATAGGTTTTCTTTTTTTTTTTTTTTTTTTTTTTTTTTTGCTGTACAGAAGCTTTATAGTTTGCTGTAGTTCTACTTGTTTGTTTTTTTTTATATTTTTGGTTGTGTTTTAGATGTAATAACCAAAATATTGTTACCAAAACCCATATCAAGGAGCTTTATTCCTTTGTTCTAGGAATTTAATGGTTTCAGATTTTACATTTAAATAGTTAATCATTTTGAATTGATTTTTTTGTGAAGAGTATAATCTAGGAGTCCAGATTCATTACTTTACAAGTGAATGTCCAATTATTCCAGTACTATTTATGAAATGACTTTTTTTTCTCTATTGAGTATTCTTGTCTCCCCTGCCAAATATTAATTGCCCATATAGCATTGAATTTATATCTGGGCCCTAGAGCCTGTTACATTGGTCTATGTATTTTTATTACTACCATACTATCTTACTATAGCTTCATAGTAGAGCTTGAAATCCAAAAGTGTGATACCTCCTGCTTTGTTCTTTCAAAAGATTTCTTTGGCTACTTGGGGCCCTTTTTGGTTTCATGTAAATATTACCGTGGTTAAAAAAAAATGAAATCTTAGTAGGGATTACATTGAAACTATAAATGGTATTTTGAAGTATTGACATCTTAATATGACTTTTTCTAATCTATGAACATAGGATAACTTTTCATTTGTGTCTTCTTGAATTTATTTCATCAATGTTGCAGTTTTCAGAGTAGAGATCTTTTACCTCCCTGGTTAAATATATTCCTAAGAATTTTATTGTTTCTTGATGCTATTGTAAATAAGATTAATTTCTTTTTTCAGAAAAATTCACTATTAATGATAGGAACACCAATTCTTGTAAGCTTTGTGTTGTGCAACTTTACTGAATTCGTTGATTATATCTATCAGTCTTAGGGTTTTCTATATACGATCATGTCATTTGCAAGTGGGAAACAATTTTACTTTTTCCTTTCCAATTCTGGTGTCTTTCCCTTTTTCTTGCCTGAAATGATTTGTCTAGGACTTCTACTGCTTTATTGTATGGGAATGATAAGAATGAGCACCTTTGTGCTGTTTCTGATCTTAGAGGAAAAATTTTCAGCTTCACAGTTGAGTAGGATATAAGCCTGAGGGATTGTGATATATGGCCTTAATTATGTTGAGGTGTGGTTTTTTTTTGTCTAATAGTTATGAATCATAAATAAATGCTGAACTTTATCAGATTTTTTTTCTTCATCTATTGAGATTACAGTATGATTCTTTTCTTTCATTCTACTAATGTAATGTCTCACATTGACTTGGAACCATTCTTGCATCCCAGCGATAAATCTCACTTGATTATGGCAAATGATCCTTTTAACGTGTGGCCAAATTCAATTTGGTAATATTGAGAATTGTGCATCTATATTCATAGGAATATTGGGCTCTAGTTTTCTAGTATTGTCCCTTTCTGATGTAAATATCAGGATAATTATTGGCCTCATAAAATGTGTTTGAAAGTGTTCCTACCTCTTCAATATTTTTAGAAGAGTTTAAGGGGGATTGGTATTCTTTTAACGTTTGGTAAAAATTTGCCAGTAAAACCATCCAGTCCACAGTTTGGCTTCATTGGGAGATTTTTAATTATTGATTCAATCTCCTTAATTGGTCTATTCAGATGATATATTTCTGCCCTATTTAGTTTTGGTAAGTTGAATGATTCCAAGAATTTTTTCACTTATTCTAGATCTTTCAGTTTGGTGGCATTTAGTTGTTCATAATAGCTTCTTATCTGTTGTATCTTGGTGGTATTAGTTGTAATGTTTCCTTTCTTGGGTATAACATTGCTGATTTAGGTTCCATTTTTTCCTTTGGTTAGTCTAGCTAATGGTTTGTCAACTTCGTTAAACTTTCAAAGAACCAACTCTCAGTTAATTTGTTGTTTTTCTCTCCATTTCATTTCTGATCTAATGTTTACTATTTCCTTTTTCTTCTAAATTTGTGCTAAGATTATTTATGTAGTTTAAGGTATAGACATACTTATTTAGGATGTTTCTTTTTAATGTGAGCGTTTATTGCTATCAACTTCCCTTTTACAACTGCATTCGTTGCATCTCAAAAGGTATAGCATGTTTGAATATTCATTTGTTTTAAGAAACCACATTTCTTTTATCCTTTGATCCATTGGTTGTTCAGAAGATCATTATTTAATTTCTATGTGTTGATGAATTTTCTAGTTTCCCTCTATTTGATTTCTAGCTTCATGCCATTGTAGTCAGAGAAAATCATGGATATGATTTCATTCTTGAATTCCCTAAGCCCTGTTTTGAGGCCTAACATGTTTTATCCTAGAAAATGTTCCATGCATACTTGAGAAGAGTGTGTAATCTACTGTCATTGGATCGAAAGTTCTATATATATTTGGTCTATTTGGTCTATAGTGTTATTCAAATACATTTCCAATTGATTATCTCTCTAGGTGATCTATTCATTGATGTAAATTTGGTACTAAAATCCTCATCTACTATTGTGTTGTTACATTCCTGTTTATTTTTTCTTTTAATTCTTTTCAGTTTACATATTTAGGTGCTGTAATGTTGGGCATATAAATAGTTGCAATTATTATATCTTCTTGATGGATTGATTCCTTTATCATTATATAATGACCTTTTCATTTGTTTTTACCATTTTTCATTGACATTTGTATAAGTATAGCTAACCCTTCTGTTTCCATTTTCTTGAGGTGACTATGGTCCCATCAGTATCAGTCAATGTAAGTAACAGATTATTGGATCTTGTTTTTTGCTGTTGTTGTTATTGTTTAAAATTCATTCGGTTTTTGTTTTTTTGTTTTTTTTGTTTTTTTTTTTTTTTGTCTTTGGGAAAATTTAAATGGATTACATTTGAAGTCATTGTTAGTAGGCAAGGATTTACTATTTACTATTGTTAGTTGTTTCCAATTGTTTTGTAGATCCATTCTTTGTATCTTATTCTACATTTTTTTTCTTTTTTATTCCCCCATATTTTGATGTTTCTGGTATTAGTATGCCTTGACTTCTTTATCATGTTCTTTTGCATAGTTGCTAAAGGCATTTCCTTTGTTGTTACCATGAAGCTTATATAAAATAGGTTTAAATTACAATACTGTATTTTAAGCTGATAAATAGAATTCCTAAGCTTTATACTTTTATTTCCCCTCCTCCTCACATTTTAGGTTTTACTGTTATAGTTCATGTTTTTTTATATTGTATAACTAATAAGTTTTGTGGTTATGTGTTTTTTTACTGCATTCTTTTAAAAAATTCTTGAGTTTAATTAGAGTTTTAGTTATGCATAACCATAACCAAATTACAGAATCAAACTATGACTATATATTTACTAATACCAAGACATTTTACACTACCTTTTTGTGTTTTCATGATACTTAGCATTCTTTTACTTCTTTTTTTTTTTAACGTTTATTTATTTTTGAGAGAGAGAGGGAAGGGGCAGGGCTGAGAAAGAAGAGACATAGAATCTGAAGCAGCCTCCAGGCTCTGAGGTGTCAGCACAGAGTCCCATGGGGGGCTCGAACTCACGGACCGTGAGATCATGATCTGAGCAGAAGTCAGACACTTACTTGACTGAGACACTTAGGTGCCCCTGCATTCTTTTACTTCTACTCAAAGAACTATCTTTGACATTTCTTGTAAGGCAGGTCTAGTGATAATGTATTCCTTCAACATTTTTTTTGAGATTTTCTCTCTCCATTTGTGAGGGACAGCTTCACTGTTAGAGGATTCTTACCCATGACTTTTTTTTTCTTTCAGTATTTTGAAAATGTCCTTACATTCTCTGCTGGCATGAAATGTGTCTTTTGAGAAATTTGCAACTAGTTTTATGGGGGTTCCCTGTATATAGTTTCTCTCTTTTGAAGTTTTTAAGGTTCTTGGACTTTATTTTTTAACAATTTAATTATAATGTGTCTTAGCGCAGCCTTATTCAGATTCACCCTACTTGGGGTCTTTGGGGCCTCATGGATCGGGATGTTCATTTCTCCTGGTTCAGGAAGTTGTCAGCTGTGATAATTCCAGATGTGATAATTTCTGGTGATAATTCCAGAAAAAGACAGGGACAGAAAGTAGATATGCTTTATATCTATTTTCTGTCCCTGTCTTTTTCTGGAATTATCACCATATGAAAGTTTGTTTTTATTGTGTCCTATAAGTCTAGTTGGCTTGCTTCACTCTTACATTCTTCTCTTTTTGTTCCTCTAACTGGATGATTTCTAATAGCCTTTCCTCCAGGTTGCTGATTCTCTTTTTTGCAGAGTCGAGTCTACTTTTGAAACTACTGAATTCTAAAATCATCACATTTTTCAACTTTAGAATGTTGTGGGGTTTTTTGTGGTTGTTTATTTTTGTTTTGTTTTTGTTTTGGATGGTTTCTATTGCTTTGACTAACTTGTTTTGTTAATGCATCATTTTCTTAATTTAGTATAGTTGTCTGTGTTCTCTTAGTTCATCAAGAGGATTATTCTGAATTCTTTGACAGTTGTAGATCTCCACTTCAAGATCAATATTAATTTCATTTATTGCCATATATATATATATATATATATATATATATATATATATATATATGAAATCTTTGATTCCTTACATTGTATCTATGCATTTGAGTAATTGGGTTGCTTTTCCAGACTTGGCTTTGGAAGAGGTAGATCTTCACCAGTCTTCTCACTTTGGGTTTCTGGTTGTGTTTGCTGATGAAGTCCTTGGGTGTATAGGGCCTACAATTGTCTACTTGGAGGTGATACAACAGAGTTCTGAGGTCAGGCATGGCAGTGGTGCTGGCTTGGCTCCTTAGCCAAATGAGGCTTCATAATTGACTGGATTCCCTGGCCAGCCTTAGTAATAGTCAGGACTTGGTATCCCATTCAGTTATCTATGGAGCTATGAATTAGTTTCTCTGACCTGGCATGGCATCAGGACAGGAGCCAGGGCTTATACAGCTTATTGTTTAGGGACCTGAATTAGGCAAGAGCGTACACTGAATTTCCTGGTCAGGTGAGTCCATCAGTGTTGCTCTGCCGACGGGGAAAGCCATGGGCTATTCTCTCTGTTCAAGTGCCACTGTATGCATGGCTCTTGGATGGGCATGCTGCTTTCCATGTGCTCTGGTTAGGTTCCCTGTTCAAGCAGGCTGGAGGCTATATTCAGCAATGATTGGGGCTACCAATTGGTCTATCTGCTTGGGGAAAATTGGGAGAAGTGACTCGAAAGCTCATAAAGTTTGGTTTGTTGTCTTAACTCAGGCTGACCTGCACCCTAAATTCCATGGCTGAGTAGGTTCACTGGTTTGCCTGCCCTTCTCTTATGTCCAATGCCGCTGGTTTAATATAGCTTCCAGGTATTCTAAGCAGCCCTTCTGATCAGATTGTAGCAGGTGACACTCCACAGTAGGTGGGCCATGACTCAACTACTTACATGGGTGTGGACAAACTAGGCTTTAGGGACAGTAAAATTCCTCATTTGATGATTGATACCAGGCAGATTTGGACCCCTATGAGTTCTCTGGGAAGAGTGCATCATGACTTGGTTCTTCAGTGAGGAAAGCCACTGGTTGTGATTACTGCTTGGGCATTACAAGTATAAATTTGATCTAGGAAGACCGGTGTGCTAGTTATTGCAGGTCTTTCCCCCTTGTCCTTTACAGCCAGATTTCCAGTGGTTGAACCCTACACTTTCCCCTGAGGTCCCTTTGGGGTGAGGTCAGAGTGAGGGCTTTCATAAAGCCATCCACACTGCTAATTGGGAGCTTCCCCTCCTGGGTATTTTCCCACTGGGGAAATGAAGCTCAGTCCCCTCCACATGGTTCTGTACGGGTTTGGGGGAGAGGAAATGTGGCCGTTGTATAGATACTTATCATAAACACCTAGGCAATTTGTTTTGGACTCTGGTGCAGGATGTGCATCAGCTTCATCCCCATGTTCTAGGATTTTTCTAGGTGTTATGTTGACTAAATGTTCTTGTGAAGAGGACCAAAGTCAATACTGACCTATATCTCCATCTTGGTGATGTCACTCTCTTTGAATTAGTTCTTACTGATCATGACACTCTATGTCCCACTGCATCTTCAGTGTGCACGTGTAGGGGGAGGATTAGAGGAGCTTGAAATGGCCAGTTCATCATACTTTAAAATCTGAAAAATTTTCCAGGAAAATATTTACAGTTTTGCTAATTTGTAGCATTCCTTATAAGAGGAAACAGGAGATGACTAAAATTACCCAAAATAAAAGAATAGTCAAGTGATGGTATATCAATAGGATAAAATATTGTACAACTGTTAAAAGCATGAAGTTGAGCTATGTAAAAGATTAATAATAAGTAAAAATGGAAAGTTATGGAAAAATATGAGCAATCTGAAACCATCTACTAAACTCATAAGTAATACTGTATACATAAATACATACATCTATATGTATAGAAATGAACCTGGAAGGATGATGATCAAAATGATGAATACCACTGAGGAGATGCTAGAATTGAGTGGATAAAGACATAAAGGTGAATTAGATTGTTATGATACATAAAAATAACTCAAAATAATAACCCATATGTCAACTCCAAGAATTAGCCAATGTAAAATCTCATCTATTTGTTTACTTTTTTAGTTAAAAATTTCATGCTCATTATAAAGATTTCAAATAATGATGAAAAATATCAAAGTGAAATTACAAATTAAAACTAATCCCTATGTTAGGTAAGCGTGATTTCAGGCAAATCTGTAAATGTCTAAGTGTATAGATAGATACATTATCAAAAAGATCTGAGATAACATTTTATACAAAAAAATGTAATTAAATGCATTAAATGCAAGTTCACAGAAACCATAAAAAGAAGACAGTGGAGCAATTACTGAATTTCATATGCATGTTTCCTCATCACAAGATGTACCATTTTGTTATATATTCATTCGAGATTAAGAAAAAATTATTAAAAGGATAGAACCATTATGTGTTGCTTTAGCCTCGTGTTTTAAGATAATTTTCATTGATTTCCTGCTTTGCACAATAAAAATGTCAGGCTTTTCTCATTAGCTCTTATAATCATTTCCTTCTACCTCCTGATTTTTGCTAATTATGCTAATATTTTTACAGTAACATTTTTAAATATTTTCTGTAACTTGCAGTTTAGTCTTGAATCTAAATTTGAATGGATTCACTTCTCACCTTTCATTTCTTTTTCAAAATCCATTTCTCTTCTGGATTTCATTTTTTTTTTTTTTTTGGATTGACAAATGACAATTTTGTAGTATTTTGTTTTTGTTTTTTCTGAAATGGGTTTCTGGGCATTTTATTCATGGAGACCATTCATATTTGAGCCTATTGGGTATCCATGGCGCTGTTGTCAAAATTTTCAGGACATTGTAGATATTTTTTTTTTAATTTTTGGCATTGAATTTTGATGTAGGGAAGTTAGAGAAACCTTATTTAACGTAGGTCTGTAGAAAACTTTCCTTTTCTGCATGAGTAACAGAAACTTGGGTGGTTGTTAGTGCAGTTCAGTAGCTTAATTGAGTTAGGATTAAATTCTGTAACATCAAATTTTTATGGTATACTAAATCTCTTCAATATCCAGGCTTTAAAATGTTTTAATATTTCTTTTACAGTCTGCTTCTTCAACTTTTTTATATCTGACACCAAATTTTCTTATTTGAGATAATTTTTTTATTACTCTTTAATTTTATATTTTCTATTTGTATACCTTATTTTTAATTCTATGCTGTTTTTTAAGAAGTAAATCTATATGCCTTTTTCTAACTCACTAATCAAATCTAGTGTGGGACTTAAGTTTGTACTGTTTCTGTTTATCTCCCTGTGTTGTCCTTTCCTCTGGCTTTTAAAGTCCTTTTTCATTAAATTGAAGGTCTTTGTTGGTCTGTCTATAGTGGTAGGTGTTGACATCTAATGGGGGGATAAAAAAAAGTCTTCTCCTGGCACAAAACTTCTCCTAAACAGTACAAAAGAAAACAACAATACAACAAAACACAATTTTTTTTAAATAGGAAATTTACTGTCAAATTGGTTTCCATACAACATCCAGTGCTCATCCCAACAGGTGCCCTCCTCAATGCCCATCACCCACTTTCCCACAATTTTATTATTAATAAGCATTAAACCAGAATGTGATGAGCTTCACAGGCAATATCCTAAGAGGTTGCAAAGACAGAACAAATCTTACCCTTGCAGTTAGCCAAGCAGATACAATCTGTTACATACCTCATCACAAGACAAAAAATAGCTAATCCTCAAGAGACCTCATTTGTCACACATAGTTCACCTGTAATTGAGACAGCCATCTGTTTGCTAATTGGCTTTGTCCAAAGGAAAAATAAACTTGTCCTATATTTATGATAGGGGATAGTTTTGCAACTTAGGGTGAGGCATCTGCTGACTTTAGGCTCCTATCTTCCTACAGGAATTGAGAAAAAGGGGGTGCTATTTTCTGTGATGGTTACGTTACAGAGAAGACAGTTACAGATACTTGAGAAAGTTATTCCTTCCTCTTAAACCTGGGTAAGGAGCTTATTTTGAAAAAGTCGGATTCACTGACTTAAAATATTTACATACATTGCAAAGACAGAAAGAAACTTACATGTTTTCTAAAGTAAATGCTCTGAGAAAGAGGGGAAGTCTCTTATTCTCAGGAGGCCATTAAATCTCTTTTTTAATGTGCATTTGCCTTTACATAAACACTTGTGAGAAATTGTTTCTTGAATTTTCTTCTAAGTCTGAACCTTTGCTTTCTCATAGTTTTCTTTAGCATTTATCCACTTTTGTTTGTTTTGGTTTTTATTTTGTCTTTGATTGGGTGGGGCAATTCTTGCCTATTTTATAGGCCTGGAATCTTGACTCTTTTGTAGTGAATCAGCCTGTTTTTGGTCTATGTTTCCACACCATTCACAGTTGCTATTTCTACAAAAACTCATTCAATAGAGGAAAACTATGATAATATTTCTTGTGCCTCTCTGAAATGAATGCACTACTCAGAATATTTACATTTTTGTTCCCATCAGCATAGCCGCTGTGACGTTTGTGGGAAGCTGGTGTAGTTGGGGTTGAGATGGGGCTAGGTAGAGGTTAGAAGGAGCTAAAACTTAAATAACCATTTGTCCTATACTTTGCCCATTTTATCTTGCTTCCCAGGATGTTTAATGTTTACCCAAGGTCTTCTTCCCAGTGGGAACACATTTTCTAATTGTTAACACAGAGGAAAAGCCTCCTCGTTTTCGCAGAATCCCTATATAGGCTACTGTGGCCCTGTCTTTAATTGTACCCAGTGCGATAGGTGGAAATATATCTATATATACCTGTATATATATAGATATGTAGAGATAGATATTGTCATATTTCATTTTAGGGGCTGGTTTTGCAATTTTCTCCTCTTTTGAAGGGGCATTGTCTGGCCTCTGTATGTGCCACCAAAAGCTAGGTCTCTAAAAATCTTGGCTTCCATATTACTCATGGTCTGTTAGAAGTTGTGGAGATATGAGCAAGAAGGCAGCTGTGACTTCTCTTATGTGTACAATAGGATTACAATAATAGGTAACTTTTACCAGTTTGGGCCATGGTCCCCACTCAAAGCTAATCACTTGACATCCATTTGAGCATTTAGCACTAATGAAAACTTCATAAGGTGAATTTTTGAAATATTTTACAGAGGGGACAGTGAGACTTAAATTAGGTAACTAATGGTGACAAGAAGTAGAGATACCATTTACACCCAGGTTTCTTCAAGTATAAAGGCCCTATTTTAACCACTCTGCCTTTCTGTTTCCTTCTAGAGTTCTGGTGGTACATGAGTCCTATAACATATGGTGATAGTGTTAAATGTGAATCAGGATGTGATTTTATTCAAGTCTTCACACTATGACTTATTACCTGTGTGATATTAGAGAAACCTCTCTGAGTCTTGGGTAATCCTTTTGCAAAATGAAGTTCCTGCTGAAGTTTATCATGTTTCTTTGAAACTGAGATTTACTTGTTTACTCACTTCACATTTATTCAATAAAATTGTTGGATTCCCTTCATGCACCAGACACCTTTGTAGATAAGGAAAAATTGAACTAGAAAGACAGGGGAACCACTCTATAATTTCAATGGAGGGTGATTTATAAACAAAACAGCAAATAAAATTTAAATGTAAGGAACATGAAGAATGTTTTAAGAAAAAGGAGATGGTTTGAAGAAGTGATATTGGAACAGAAATTGAGTAAAGGGATACAGGGAGCCATGCTAAGGTCTACGGAAAAAGCTCTCTGGGTTAAGTAAAAATACATTTAGAGCCCATGACCTGGGAAAGATTTTAGATTGTTCCAGAAACAATATGTTGAGTTGAGACCATGGATGTAGAAATGGTTTGCAAATTATTTCCTCAGCAAATCCTATTTGTATCTTTTGCATTATACTTGGTTTTGTACCAAACAATTGGAAAATTTTTTATCTCTCCTGCAAGTTAATAAGTCAGTGACCTAGTATGCTAGGAATTGATATGTTCTTTAGAGTTTGTGTTAGATATCTTGTTTATATATTTTTTATTTAGAAAAATTTTAATGTTTATTTTTGAGAGACAGAGATAGAGAGAGCATGTGCAAACGTGTGAGAGAGGGACCAAGAGAGAGGGAGACACAGAATCCAAAGCAGGTTCCAGACTCTGAGCTCTCAGCACAGAGCCAGATGTGGGGCCCGAACCCACAAACTGTGAGATCATAATGTGAGCTGAAGTTGGATGCTTCACCTACTAAGCCACCCAGGCACCCCTTGCTTATATTTTAAACCCTAGTTTTGTGGAAAATATCTCCTATTTCCCACACCACACTTAGTCCTATCACCATCTGTATGGGTATCAATAGGAAAGTAGCCATATTGAATTCTAAGAACCTATAGCCTGATCAGATGTTTCCCTGACCCAAACTGTTACCCCTTCCAATCAACATACATGTCACTGAATAAAAGTGGAGCTGGATTCTTTTTCTCCAATTGCTAAAGGATAAAAGACAAAGTTATGGAATTCTTTCCTGTTCCTTCCTACCATGTGGGAATTGTGCATAAAATAGGAATGGAATAAAAATATATATATAGACAGGGGGCCGTATACAAGTGATAAAGTACTGCTCCTGTGTTTTCAATCACTGATTCAATGCATTTTTGAAGTCTTCCTATCCCTGAATTACGCAAGACACACTGTTAATATCATTGATTCATCCCTTTTGGCTAAGGTAGTTTCAGTTAACTTTATTGTAACCGAAAGTGTACTACTAGCATTTCCCCATGTACTATTTAATTGAATTCTAAAATAGGCTTATGTAAAAAGGCATTATTGTCCTAACTTTAAGATGAAAACCCAGATGGGGTGCCTGGGCGGCCCGACTTCAACTCAGGTCATGATCTCATGGTTTGTGAATTTGGGCCCGCATCAGGCTCTGTGCTGATGGCTCAGAGCCTGGAGCCTGCTTTGATTCTGTGTCTCCCTCTCTCTGCCCCTCCCCCACTCACGCTCTGTCTCTCTCTGCCTCTTAAAACTAAAGGAAAATTTTTAAGAATTTAAATGAAAAGCCAGAAACTCAGGACGTGTAAGTAACTTATATGAAATCCTAGAACTAGTAAATTGAGTATCTTCCTTCAATTCTGAAGCATAGAAAATTATGTAGAAGAAAGTGATGACACCTACAGTGTATGGGGTTTGTATTAATCTTTTTTTTTTTTTTTTACGTTTTATACCAAGTTAATGGATGGCACAGGGATTTAATTCAGATGCCACTGATGTACAGAGTTATGGTTGGGAATGTTAAACTGCAGGCAGTGAACGAGGAAAGGTATGGAGGAATGAGGCAAATGAGAACATATGCACTATCCATTATTGGCTCCTTACCTTGTATTTGACAATTATGGGTTTGGATGGTTTTCCAAAGTCAGTAGTTTTAAATTGAGCATCTTAGGGGTACCTGGGTGGTTCAGATGGTTAAGTATCTGACTCTTGATTTCAGCTAAGGTCATGATCTCAGGGTCATGAGATTAAACCCTACATGGGGCTTAGTAGTGAACAAGGATCCTGCTTGAGATTCTCCTTCCCTCTCTCTCTGCCCCGTCCCACTTACACATATGCACAGATGTTCTTTCTCTCTCCCAAGGGGGAAAAAATCCTGCAAAAAGTTGTTTTTGGAAAAAGATACCAACACCCCTACATGTAGGGTAGAGGGGTAGAACGACTGCATTAGAGACTTTGAGTCTTTTTTTTGTAAGTTCCCAGACTTCATCTGGCTTCTATACCAATTTTAGATTCTATGGCCCATTACTTGTACCAATGTATTACCTATGAATTGACCTCTATTGAGGTCGATAATAAATTTTATATAATAAAAAATTTTATTCATTTAACAAAATGAAAAAAAATAACCCCCCCTCCCAAATCTACCCATTCTCCCATGTATTGCATCCCACTTCAAACTAATCAGAAACTTTGCTTCCTTGGTTATACCTCAGTCTTCCAGGTATCTTTAAATTCTCTTTTAAAAAATTAATAATGAAACCTCCCTGGGTATCATATTTCAGTCAGCCCCTACCTTGTTTTTCTGTCCCCTTCCTAGTGAAAATACTTGAATGGTCCCCATTAATAATTGTGGTCCCCATTAATCATTTCGTATTAGTATTTATCATCTCATTATTCCAACCTGTGATCACAAATAATAGTTCTATTGTGGAATTCCAATTGGCATAATCATTATCTTAAACTCTGGATAGAATTTAACATACCTGAATATGTTCTCTTTCTTGAAATCCCTAGGATCTTTCCCAACTTTATTTCCCACTCATTCTTTTTTAAAGGAATTTATTATTGGTGTGCTCATGTTTGTTTATTATTATTATTATTATTATTATTATTATTATTATTAATTCTAACTCCTTATTTTTTTTTCTTTACTCTTTACACTCATTGGAATCACCTGTTCCACCTTGGCTTCTGTGGCTATTTGTATTCTGATGGTTCCATATTCTGTTTCAATCTAAACTTATATCGGGTTGCCTGAATATCTCAGTTAAGCATCCAACTCTTGTTTTCAGCTCAGGTATGATCTCATGGTTTTGTGGGTTTCCAGCCCCATGTTGGCCTCTGAGCACTGACTGTGTGGAGCTGGCTGGGAATTCTCTATCTCCCTTTCCCTCTGCCCCTCCTCCACTCACACTCTCTCTGTCTCTTTCAAAATTTAAAAAAATAAACATAGAAATACTCACATATCTCCATTTTGATCTGTGATACCACAGATGAAATTACTATTCTTCCCCCACAGTGAATGTCAATGTCATCAACAGAGGTGTGTAAGTTAGAAAATGAGAGGTCATCCTTGATTTCTCCTTCCCATTCATTTTGTACATCCAAGAAAACCCAAGGTCCCAACTTTGTGAGTATCTTCCTTTCTTCTCCTTTCCCACTCAAGTGACATCTGGGCACCATCCGAGTCTGGTCCTCAGAAATTAATCACTATTCTCTAGCTTCTAGAAGTTTTGCTTGATGCCACCTCCCATGTGATCTCTCTAGCAGTTGCACTCAGTTAAGTGGTGCAATCTCATCCAATGTTAAATTCATCCCCAGGCACACCCCATATTTTATGTCTGGTCAATGTGTGATACAAAGGCACAACATTCTTGCTTCAACCTTGAAATTTCTCTGATAAGCCATTTTCAACTTCAGAATTCCCTTTGAGACTAGTTGAGACACCTATTTTAGCAGGATTGTAGTTCATTTCCTCCCTTTTCTCAAGGCTGCTTCCCTCAACCATGTTCTGCAATAAGACACTTGGAATATTATTCTCTTTATCATAATTGGTTTTGTCATGAAACTAATCAGTCACTTTACATGTTTACCCCACTCTGCTCTCTTGCTTATTTCTCTTATTCTACTCTTGGTCTTCTAGTACATTTTCCACATGGTAGCTAAAGCAATCATACTAATATCCAACGTGATCCTTTAAAATCCCTGCTAAAGACAATGCAGTAGATTCTAATTGCAGGAGAAATTTTAATGTCTTTATATTATTTTTAAAAAAGTGAAATGAAGGATTATACCTGTCTTATAAATTATTGTGTTTCAAATGCCTAACATATAGTAGGTCCTTAATATTTTTAATATAAATAATTGATCACCTACCCTGTGCTTAAATATCTTTATCAACAATTAATGAAAAGAAATAGACTAGAAAATTTCATCCTTATTTCCACTCTGCCTTCAATTAACTGTATGATCTTAAGCTACTCTGGATGAATTTGTACCCAATAGAATTAGATTGCTCAACTAGATGATTTTCAAGGAACCTGCAAATATGATATGTGATACTCTGTGTACCAAATTAGGGCTCACCATTGAGCAAATAAAGAACATAGTGAAAAAAGCTTAAGTTTATCAATAAATAAAATTCACGAAAATCTGAGATAATTAGTGCCCTTAAAGTATAAGCTTTTAGGGGCGCCTGGGTGGCGCAGTCGGTTAAGCGTCCAACTTCAGCCAGGTCACGATCTCGCGGTCCGTGAGTTCGAGCCCCGCGTCGGGCCCTGGGCTGATGGCTCAGAGACTGGAGCCTGTTTCCGATTCTGTGTCTCCCTCTCTCTCTGCCCCTCCCCCATTCATGCTCTGTCTCTCTCTGTCCCAAAAATAAATAAACGTTGAAAAAAAAAAAAGTATAAGCTTTTAGTATTAACATTTTTTTTAATAACTTATTGCCACATTAGGTAACATCCAATGTATACAGTATAGCCTTGGCTTTTGGAGTAGATTCCCTTGATTCATCACCAACATACAATACCCAATACTCATCCCAATAAATGCCTTCTTCAATGCCCATCTCTCATTTTCCCCACCCCCCAATTCCTGATGCCCTTAAACTCTCAATTCTCTGTATTTAAGAGTCTCTTATGGTTTGCCTCCATCTCTGTTTTTAACTTCTATTTCCTTCCCTTCCCCTATGGTCTCTTCTGTTAAGTTTCTCAAATTCCACATATGAGTGAAAAGATATGATATCTGTCTTTTTCTGACTGACTTACTTCACTTAGCATAACACCTTCCAGTTCCATCCATGTTTTGCAAATGGCAAGATTTCATTCTTTTTCATTGCTGAGTAGTATTGTGTGTGTGTGTGTGTGTGTGTGTGTGTGTGTGTTTACATCTTCTTTATCCATTCATCATATGATGGATATTTGGGCTTTTTCCATAATTTGACTATTTTTGATAGTGTTTCTGTAAACATTGGGGTCCATGTGCCCCTATGAATCAGAACTCCTATATCCTTTGGATAAATTCTGAGTTAGTGCTATTTCTGGGTCATAGGGTATCCTATTTTTAATTTTTTGAGGAACCTCCATACTGTTTTCCAGAGTGGCTGCACCAGTTTGCATTCCAACCAACAGTGCAAGAGGGTTCCTGTTTCTCCACATCCTCACCTACAACTGTTGTTGCCTGAGTCGTTAATTTGACCCACTCTGACTGGTGTGAGGTGGTATCTCAGTGTAGTTTTTACTTGTATTTCCATGATGTGTGATTTTGAACATTTTTTCATGTGTCTGTTAATGATCTGAATGTTTTCTTCGGAAAGTGTCTATTCATGTCTTCTGCCCATTTCTTCAGGTTATTTGTTTTTGGGGTGTTGCATTTGGTAAGTTCTTTCTTTACAGATTTTGGATACTAATCCTTTATCTAATATGTCATTGACAAACATCTTCTCCCATTCCATTGGTTGCCTATTAGTTTGTTGATTGTTTTATTTGCTTTGCAGAAGCTTTTTATCTTGATGAGGTCCCAATAGTTCACTTTTGCTTTTATTTCCCTTGCATTTGGAGACATGTCAAGTAAGAAGTTGCTGCGGCTGCTGCCTGTTTTCTCCTCTGGGATTTTGATGGTTTCCTGTATCACATTTAGGTCTTTAATCCATTTTGAAGTTATTTTTGTGTATGATGTAAGAAAGTGGTCCCGTTTAATTCTTCTCCATGTTGGTGTCCAGTTCTCCCAGACTATTTGGCACAGAGACTGTCTTTTTTCTATTGGATACTCTTTCCTGCTTTGTTGAATATTAGTTGGCCATACATTTGTGGGTCCATTTCTGGGTTCTCTAATTTTATTCCATCAGTCTATGTGTCTGTTTTTGTGCCAATACCATACTGTCTTGATGATTAGAGCCTTGTAGTATGTGCTAAAGTCTGAGATTCTGATGCCTCCAGCTTTGGTTTTCTTTTTCAGCATTACTTTGGCTATTTGGGGTTTTTTGTAGTTCCATACAGCTTTTAGTATTGTTTGTTCTAGCTCTGAGAGGAATGCTTTACTATTTTTAACTGGGATTGAATTGAATGTGTAGATTGCTTTGGGTAGTATCAACATTTTAACAATATTTGTTCTTCCAATCCATGAACATGGAATGTTTTTTTTTTTCATTTCTTTGTGTCTTCTGCAATTTCTTTCATAAGTTTTCTAAATGTTTTTCAAAAATGAGAAAATGCTCCCCTACTTCTTTCCCCATCACTCCTTATGTATTGAATTGGACATCTAGAATACATGTGCCAATTATGTGATTCTAGAAAAATGGTTAATTGTTTTCTGATAAAGTAAAGGTTAGTTTGTAAGCCTTAAGATAAATTTTGTTTTCTGTAGTGTCACAGTGGTCAAGCCACATATTATTATGTTGAAACAATCTTTCTCACAAATTCAATCAAAATGTAAATGCTCACACATTTTGAGGAAATGTGTCAATTTTGTGCTTTAAAAAAGGCACATAATTTCACAAAACAACAAACTCCGAAAAGTTCGAGCACCATCTGTTATGCAATAAATGTTGCATGACTTAAATATTTTGCCATTTGAAATAAAAATTAAAAATCTCTTCTTAGTATCCTGAACTTCAGTATCCTAGAGAGTAGCCTACTACAGTCAAAACAATTCTTCTTTTATAATTTAGTAATCTTTGACACATTAAAAAATATCAGGTAATACTTCATTTTTAAGCTTAGTAATACATTTCTTTTGACAAGAAAAATAGCAGTGGAATTCCTGAAAGTGACATATTACTTCTGGGTACCTTGACTCAAAGGAGCCAAATGCATTAAAGCTACTATGATGAATAGTTTAAGAATTATTAATGATCAAAATAAATGCTCATCGCCATGCTGTGACACATGTTAGTCTCCGTACACAGTAGTAACTAAATGTTGATTGCTGCTGTGAGAAATAAATGAAATCATAGCAGCTGGAGGTGTTACTCCTAATCATAAATGTGATCTTTCTTGTTTGCTTTTTATACAGAAGTTGAATGCCAAAGGGGGAAATGATGGTAGAGAAAAAGGGACATTCACCATTTCTCCATTTCCCTTTGAGTCTTTACCTCTGTGCAAAATGTGAACAAGATATGCAGAATATTTAAGAGGATTTCATGAATGTTAATCCCTTGGTTTTTATAACTATCTTTAGTTGCATAAGATATTAAGCATTTGGAGAAGCTGGTTGAAGTGTTATACAATTTGTCTTTGTTTAAAAAATAATAATAACAGTCTGAAAAATTCAGCTTTGTCATCACCAAACAAGACAAAGAAGGATGGGTTTGAGTTGACAGGTAAAAATTTAATAACCGACCTGGTTACTCTAAAGAGGTATTTCTCAGAGTGCCTGGCTGGCTCAGTCAGTAGAGCATGTGCTCTTGATTTCAGGGGTCATAAATTTGAACCCCATATTGGATGTAGAACTACTTAAAAAAAAGCAACTGCTCTGTCCCTGTATTCCACCCTATTCATTTAGGCCACTCTTCTCCATTAGAGAGGACAGAGTCATGACTTCAAAATAAACTGAGGTTGCTGGCCCTTTGCAAAGCCTTCTACTGTAGCTTTAGCAAATGTAGCTGCTTTTGGAAAAGTATCACCTCTGTAAATAGCAACATTTCATCTCTCTGAGACCTGAGCTTTGTCATGACTAATCAGAGAATGGAAAGAGAGGAGGTTTACTACTTAAAAGGCATATTAATCCTTAGCCTCAGCAGAAATGTTTCTCTTATTTAAGTGATGAATCACTAGAAAATATGTATTGAAGTGCCTGGTTGGCTCAGTCGGTTAAGCACTCGACTCTTGGTTTTGGCTTAGGTTACGATCTCACGATTTTGTGACCTCAAGCCCCACATGTAGTTCTGCACTGACATTGCAGAGCCTGCTTGGAATTCTCAGTCTCATTCTCTCTCTGTCCCTCCCCCACTCATGCTGTCTCAAAATAAATAAACTTACAAAAATAGAAAAGAAATACATATAAAAGTGAGCCATTGGTCTTTTGCCCAGCCCCTCCTGGTAAATGGTCTAGACCATTTAATTCTAGACTGAGTCTAATTCTAGACTTAGAATTCTATCAATGTCTCAGAGGCTCTAGCCTGGAATTAAAGAAAGGAGATGATTGTGTGTGTATGTGATATAAAGGGAAAGGTGATTCTTCTGGCATAAGGCTCACAGAAGCTCTATGTTTATTTAAATATTGAAGAAATGTAAGTTCATGAGCCGTCCTCCTGTGGACAGGTTTTCATCTGGAAGTTTTGAACATTTGAAGTTGAATATCCAGGAGTCTTTAGAACACATAAGAAGGCTTTGGCTATCAAAAATCTATTCCTTTTTTTTCTTTTTTTAATATTTGTTTATTTTTGAGAAAGAGCAAGTGGGGAAGGAAAGGGGGAGACACAGAATCTGAAGTAGGCTCAGGCTCTGACTGCCAGCACAGGGCCCAACATGGGGCTCAAACCCATAAGTAGTGAGATCATGACCTGAGTCAAAGTCAGATGCTTAACCAACTAAGCTACCCCGGAGCCCCTCAAACTTTTTTTTTTAAGTGTTGATTTAATCTTAAGACGAAGAGAGAGACAGGGTGTGAGCTGGGAGGGGCAGAGAGAGAGGGAGACACAGAGTCCGAAGCGGGCTCCAGGCTCTGAGATGCCAGCACCGATGCAGGGCTCAAACTCATGAATCACGAGACCATGACCTGAGCCCAAGTCAAATGCTTAACTGAGTGAGCCACCAAGGTGCTCCTCAAACCTCTATTTTTTATGCAAGATAAAAGAGCAGGTGATAGATTGATTAAAAAAAAATCTCCAAATGGTAAGAAAGATAGAATGAATAAAAGAAGAAAGGAAAATCATACTTCTGAAAATATATATAGGGAATTGAAATCTGAAATCATACTGTTTCCATAACTGACCAGTTGTCTACTGCCATGGACCAAATATGATGTCGCTATTACTTTTGAATTGTTTCAGAGCTATCAAAATGTATCTACTCAGTCTCCTCCAATTTATGAAAATAGAAATCTTGGACGTTATGACAGATTGACAGACATTCTGGGTCATGCTGGCTTTAGCTCCCTCTGACCTTACTGAGACAGCTTTGGCATCTCAGCTTATCTGGCCCACAGGTCTTAACAAGTCAGTTTCTTGACCCTTGGATAAGAGAAGGCCTCTTGAATATAAATAATTGGGAAATACTTTCAATAATCTCCAAAGGGATTGCTTTCCAGTCTTTGCTTGGACTGAGTTGTAGAATATCTCCTCTCTAACTTAACCAATTTAACTGGTGTCTCAGTAATGACGATCTTTGAGAGACCCCTTCATTTCATACTTACTTGTAGCACTTAACCCTAACTCCAACTTGTGTGATGTTCATTTTGTTCTTGTGATTCAGAACACTTTCCTTCTCCTAGATCTCCATCAACCCATGATGGTTAGATCTAACGCTGAAAACTTAAACCAACTACCATTGCTGTGAATTACATTCCTATCACCCCATAAAGGAACATTTTGAATGCACCAAATTGGTTTATTAAATATTTACTGTTCTCTTCTCTTGGCTCTTGCTCAGCTCATATTTTCCTACCTTATTTCTGCTTACCCATTTGGGAATCTGCCTCCCACTTTGTCTTCTCTTAAATGACAGGCATTTTTCCACCTCCTGCCTTTGCCCCATTCAACTCTCAATACTCTTGAACCCTCAAAATTTCCTCAAGCCCAAGAGGCTTGTGTAGATACCCACAGCTTCCCTGAAATTCTTTCCATAGAAAGTGTTCTCTAAATGACCAAATCTTCTAACATTCCGGTGTATGTTTCCTACTTTCCCCTAGATCCACTGATCTTTAATGATAAAGTCTGTATTACATATCAGTGTTACTAAACTATCTGTAGTTATAGTATGAAAACAAGCATTGTTAATTTTCTTAAAATACAACTCCAACAAGATTGAATATGTCTGTTCAAATAGGTATATCTCCATTGACATAAAGTCAGCATTTATATTTTTAAATATAATTTATTGTCAAACTGGCTTCCATACAACACCCAGTGCTCATCGCAACAAGTGCCCTCCTCAATGCCCATCACCCACTTTCCCCTCTCCCCCACCCCCTATCAACCCTCAGTTTGTTCTCTTTATCTAAGGGTCTCTTATGGTTTGCTTCCCTCCCTCTGTTTGTAACTACTTTTTTTTCCCCTTCCCTTCCCCCATGGTCTTCTATTAAGTTTCTCAAGATCCACATATGAGGGAAAACATTATATCTGACTTTCTCTAACTGAGAAAGTCACCATTTAAAAGTCTAGTTATCAACAAGTAGCAGTTGATACTTATTCACCACTTATTCACCACTTTGACTGTCATTAGAATTGGGGACATTTTAATGAGTAAATACCAATTCCCAGACCACACCATGTATGCTCTGGCTAAATTTTATGCTAAATGCTTAAAATATGTTCAGATGATTCTATTTACACAATCATTACTTGTAACCAAGATAAAGAAACAAAGTGAGCTAACTGCTGTATGAGAGGCAGGCATTGCAAGCAGCTACTTTCTACAGAAGCCTTACCACCGGCCAGCTGCACATGTCCTTTTCTTGCTTTGAAACTGGAGCTCAGGAAGACTATATAACTTTAGCAAAATTATGGAATTGCCAGTAAAAGAATGAGAATTTGAACATAATCACTCTGGATTTTTGACACTGAGTACTTTTGAAATTTATGATACTCTGTTTTGTTGAGAGCATTTCAAATATCAGAGGACATTTGATGATTCCTAATATGAAATGAGTCTGTTTTTTCCCATTTAATAAAATCTTCATTAGTTTGTTCATTTTTAATCAAACGTATGTCATATTTTTCCCATAAACTAGGAAATAGATAGTGGAGATGTTCTTAGAAGCTCAACATCCTACAAACATTTTACTAATATGTGACTTATAATTCTGATTACAATAG
Organism: Leopardus geoffroyi; assembly: GCF_018350155.1. Lineage (NCBI taxonomy): Eukaryota > Metazoa > Chordata > Mammalia > Carnivora > Felidae > Leopardus > Leopardus geoffroyi. The sequence goes on from NC_059334.1 coordinate 66,555,939, forward strand.
CTGGTATTAGACTTGCCTTCACATCCTAAACTACTCTAGAACTTGGGCCAAGATCATAAATCAAGGGTTTTAAGGCATCAGGAAATAGAGTGGGATGGTGATCCAAACAAAACAAAACAAAAAAAAGAAAAAACAACCTTGGTGAGTTCCATATTCAAACCAGGTTTTTGCCCAGAGAAATTGCCGAGATATGTAAGAAGTTAGAGTCCTGCCAAAGCTAAAGCTTCACAGCATGGGAAAAAAAAAAAACAAGAGAATTCAGAGATGTTAAGATAAATATAGTTAGCAAGGCTAGTATAAAACAGTTTTCATGGGGTTACTTCTAGATGGCATATGGGCAGGATGAGATTGCACAAGGTCTAGCAAAAAGTAAGGAGGAGTGGAGAGCTGAACAAAGATTTCAGACATTGCAGAGACTGTGTGGGAATATGTTGGAATTTTAAACTAACTAAAGTAAAAATAATGAGAAGAATAACATTAGAATTCAGTTGAGATCCTTGAATGGCATCATCCTAGGAATAAGTTCCATAACCGGTTAGTAGAGGCTGTGTCTTAGTAGAAAGGAGAAAATGAATATAGTCTTTCCTAACAAAGCCTTGACAAGATCAAAATGATCTGCTAGTTTAACTTTGCCTTAAAAAAATTCACGCACACATAAATATACACACACAGATTTTAGATATTTATTCAGTATGTGTGTATATATACTATATAAGAAAATGTTTAAGGTATCCTACACTATCTTATTTCACAAAAAAAGACAGAAATGGGAAAATATAATCCATAATAAGGAATAGCTACAGATAGATCTATGACCCAGACATTGGAATTAGCATACATATATTTAAAAATGTTAAATTTAGGGGTGCCTGGGCGGCTCAGTTGGTTCAGTGTCTGACTATTGATCTCAGTTCAGGTCATGATCTCATGGTTTGTGGTTTCAAGCACCGCATCAGGCTACTCGGTGTCAGTGAGAGCCTGCTTGGGATTCTTCCCACCCCCACCCAGTCTCTGTCCCTTCCCCACTCACATACACTCTCTATCTCAGAATAAATGAATAAACTTAAAACAAATTTTAATGAAAACATGAGATTTAGAGAAAGGTATAACTAGATGAATGTAAACTTAGAATTAAATGGGAATTTTAAAATTAAAAAGAAAGTAAATCCATTCAATGCACATAAAAGATTGTACCCAGCGAAAGTCAAGATGGGGATGGAGTAGAAGGCAGTATTATGCTAAGCAAAGTAAGTCACAGAAAGATAAATGCCATATGATTTCACTCATAAGTGGAACCTAAGAAACAAAACACATGAACATAGGGGGAAGAAAAAAAAAAAAAGAGAGGCAAACCATAAAAGACTGATGGTTACCAGAGGGGAAGTGGATGGAGGGCTAGGTGAAATAGATGAAGGGGATTAAGGAGGGCACTTGTCATGAGCACTGGCTGTTGTATGGAAGTGATGAATCACTAAAGTCTACTCCTCAAACTAATACTACACTATATGTTAACTAAAGTGAAAATAAAAACTTGAAACATAAAAAAAAAATGATGAGAGAAAACCTTCAAACCTTCATCTGTACATAGAATTGTAGTCCCAAAAGCAGAAGAGAGAGAATGAAACACACAGAAAAAAACCTATCAATGGTGGCTCAGTCACTTAAGCGTCTGATGGCTCAGGTCATGATCTCACAGCTTGTGGGTTCGAGCCCCGCGTCAGGCTCTGTGCTGACGGCTCAGAGCCTGGAGCCTGCTTCGGATTCTGTGTCTGCCCCTCTGTCTCTGCCCCTCCCCTGCTGGCTCTCTCTCTCTCAAAAAAAAAAAATAAATAAAAGTTAAAAAAATTTTTTAAGATCTATCAAGAGACAATGACTAAGAATATTCCATATTTGATGAAAGACATTAACCCAGATTCAAAAATCTTAAAAATAGAATAAATAAAAGGAAAACCTAGCACATCACAAACTGCTGAAAGTGAAGTTTTAAAAAGACATGCACTTAAATTGGTTTATCAGGAGGGTGTAAAAAGCCAAAAGGTGTACCCATCCAACAATGTTTTCAAAATAAATAAAAATTTGCATAATTTAAGAGGAATCAAAAACAGTTGATTGTGGGGTAAGGGGAGAAGGGATGAATAGGCAGAGCACAGGATATTTAGGGCAGTAAAAATACTGGTATTTTGATGATGGATACATGTCACTAGACATTTGTCTAAACCTAAAATGTCCAACATCAAGATTGAACCTCATGTAAACTATGGATTTAAATGATTATGATGTGTCAAAGTTTCATCAGTTGTAACTTATGTGCCATTCTGGTGAGGTATGTTGACAACAGGGATATTAAGCTTTTGTGGGGGCAGGGAGCAATGGGAAATCTACCTCCCTTTTAAGTTTTCTACGACCTTGAGACTTCTGTAAAGTCTACAACAGCAACAGAAAGGACAAATGATAAAGAAATGTAGAATAGTGATTACCTCTGATGGCTGATTTCTAGAGTTAACTTAATAAAACTAAAACAGAAATAAGTAGGTCTGGAACTTTCAGTGTTCACCTCAAGGTAAAAGACAAAACTGATAAACGGGTCAATGGAACAAAGAGTCTAGAAATAAAAAACTTGGAGAGAATATAAGAGAAAATCAAAATGGTGGTAGGTTTGGTATTAAGTTTTAAAAATTTATCGAAAGCCTGGTTGACCAAAAGAGCAAAGAAACTTTCTTTAAGCAGGGTTGCCAGGGCAAAGATTTGCTGGTAGAGGAGTCTTATATGACCAGGCCCTGACTGGAAGCTACCTGAAAAGGTCATAACCTTGACAAACTCAGATCCTACAGGTGCTAACCCCAGGAGCTCCAACAGTACTCCTTGAAGATTGTATGGAAAATTGTTCCTTTAATAAAGCTCTAAGCAGCAAATAAACAGGCAGAAATTCAACCAACAATGTTAAGACTCTTATCTGTCAGGTGTCTTTTATTATCATTTATGAGTAGATCCTTACCTTTATTAGGTTTTGCTTTATGACCTGTATATGTTTAGATGTGTCCCTGAATTCTTTATGGATATTGAGTTGGCCCTATTAATATCCCTCCCACAAAAATAAAAATAAAAGACAAAATGCCTCACTGATTCTGTATCAGGCAGTATAGCTCTGTTTTGATGCTAGATAAATAAAGATAGGAAAAATACAACTCTTTTCTATTTGTATATGCAGTCTCAGATTTGCCTCTGAGAATAAGGGGATGAAATGCAAATAAGTTGTGATTTGTTACTAACATCTGGGTCATGGATACTTTACTGGTAGCCTGTCTGAGGACATTGAAGGAGACCTTCTCAATATTTCTGTAGTGCCTGACTGTCACATGCACAGAGTAGTTCTTTTTGGAAGATTCCTCTTTGTAGGAGGATAAAGCATAAATATATCAATTAGATATTACAATTGATATTAGATTGATCAATTAGATATTACAATAATTAGATATTATCAATTAGATATTACAAGAGAAACTTATCACACTTGTAGAATAATACTAAATAGAGCTCAAGATAATTCATGTTTGATATTTGTTGAACTGAATGAATCTTTGGGAGGCATTAAAATAAATAGAATGCTAGTTCTTGAGGTACCAACCTTCCACATTTACAAGAAACACAAATTCATGAGATGCTAAGTGAATTTGGAAGAAGCCTGCAAAAACATGGAGAAAATAAATGCATGCATGTTGTGGGAAGAGAGGAGATAAAAGTTGCTTTTTTCAGCCAAATATTTACCATTCTATAAATTACTATTTAGTAATTCTGCATTTGATAAGTGAGCATCTCAGACTGAGGTGACCAAGGGTGAATGTGGGGGGGTTGGGTGACTCATAATGTCAGAACTCAAAACTGGTCTGCGATGGGCACCTCTTTTGAATTCACAACCACAATTTTTGACAAGTTGAAGAGTTTTGAAAATATTCTGCCAGCATTAATGATCACGACATCTCCCTGGGCAGCCAGGAAGCTATTTGTTTTAATCTCTCCACTTAAAATTATGGCTTTTACCTTCAGTTTACTATATTGGCCCTCTCCATGGCTTCACACATTTTGTTAGCTCTTTTTATAAATGGTTTATTTTAAACAAATCAAACCACCAATCAAACAAGAAAACCAACTCCTATTTTAGTTTTTGCTGACTGCTAAGGGCCAAGGCCAGTAATTCAGTATGTTTTACTCTACTACCCATTTAAAACATCCAAGTAACCTTGGCTGGTAAATCTGTTTACTCTTCTGCAGGCTTTTAAAATTTCTTCATCAAAATTTTCTGCCTAACTTCTCCCCCCAAAGAATAGGATTCTGCAGTCCTATCTTGATTTAAGGAACCACAGAATTATTAATCCTTTACATGGTCTCCAAAAAGAGTCTAATACTTGTGCTTCTAATTCTCCTATTCAGATAGGCAAAGCCATTCTGAGAAGATGAGGACTCTGCCATCTACTGTTCTCCTTGTGTCCTTTCCAAGGGCATTCAAAGAGAGTTGGGACTCTGGAAGTAGAGAAAGAAGGCAAGAAGGCACTTTGGTGCAGATTTGTATTTCCTACTTTTGCTATGAGAAAAGCTTGGATATGTGTGAGTAGGACAGAGGAACCTAGCTTGGTGAGCCTAAAGCTTGTGTGATTTGGGTACCCCTATTTTAAGCTTTATAAATACAAACTTAGGAGCACAAGTTTCAGCTTCATTAGTTCCCGGTAAGACTGTTTTGTCCACTAGTGCAGTTATGCAAAGCTATAAACCCTCAGGGCCTTGTGAATGAAACTGACAGAGCATTTAGACTTCAAGAGAGGAGATTGTGAGCATTTGGGGAAGAAATGGTGAAGGAAGGGATTCATGTAGGAGGTGAGACATGGTTCAGTTCACCCACCCTACCTGGACCTAGCCTGATGCTCTCCCTTCTTCACATCATTTCCTCTTGGGCCTATGGAGTCTTGAAATTGGTCGTTCAATTTGAGCCATGATGTTCTATGCTGTTGAAATTCATGTTCAAGTCAGACTATTTAGAAAAGATGTGAACATAAGTTATTTCTGGTTCTGCTTCCTTTCTACTTTAGTCCGTATGAGAAACTTCATCAACTTAATCTACCACAATGAAGACGCAGTCCTGCTTATTTTCCCAGCTTCTATGTATTCTTCTAAGGGCATCATTACAATAAATGTACTTTTTTCCTCCCAGTATTCCTGAGGCACCAAGGTGAAAAACAATCTCCTTTCACTCAAATGGAGTCATAGCGTTAGTTCATTCCAATGACACCTACAATCATTAGATTCTATTCACTAGTTCCATTTATTCATAACTTTGAATACGGCTTCCAAATTATCCTGATAAATAATTTGTACATGATACCAGGGAACTCTTTGTTCTGGTAATTCAGAAGTAAACTTGACTTTAAGTATTAGAAAAATCTCTGTAAGGACAAAATATAATCTGAAGACCCCCTAATTTACTAAGTTGTTATATTTAAGCACTGATATAAGCACTATTTAATAGTGTGCTGGCTGCAGGGAAAGACCTGTAAACAAAGATGTGCATTACTGCTTAGAGAGTTTATATTTTGAAGCAATGAGTATATATCTCAAAATATACATCTATACCTATATGTGTACATCTGTTTATACACATATACACACTGAGAAGCCAGGAAAAGCTGAAGGAGAAAATGGAAAGAATGACCTGGAAAAAAAGTCATTAGTAGATTATTACTTGGGGATGTATTTAGAGATGTTTCTAAACAAATATGATTACAAAATACAGAACCCATTGGAAAGCACTTATAAGACTCTTAAAACCTGCTTTTGGATAAAGAAATATAACAAACTAGCTTTCACTTGGAAATTTTTTAAGTATTTCAATTTTTAAAAAATTGATTTAAAATAATTTGATTTGAATCAAAAATATTTAAAAAATGGTGCCTGGATGCCTCAGTCAGTTCAGCCTCCAATTCTTGATTTCTGGTCAGGTGATGATCTCACTGTTCATGAGATTAAGCCCCACATCAGGCTCTGTGTGAACACTGCAAAGACTGTCTGGGGTTCTCTTTCTCCCTCTCTCTCTACTGCTCCCCCATTTATGTGTGTGCATGCTCGCTCTCTCTCAAAATAGCATTTAAAGAATATTTTAAAAAATTAAATAAAACATTGACCAACTTCTCCCACTCTTGCCTTGCCCCACCTCTGGCAGCAGTGAATCTGTACTCTATTTCTATGAACTTGTTATGTATATACATTTATACATATAGGTAGATAGAGCTAAAGATATATATCTTATTTTACTTACACATATTTTTATTTATATACCTAAATGTTGGGTTTTTTGTACATTTCACACATTAGAGTGGTCATATGGTATTTGTCTTTCTCTGACTTCTTTCATTTAGCATAATGCTCTCAAAGACCATCCATGAATTAATTTTTTTTTATGGCTGAACATATATATATGTATACACACACACACACACACACACACGTATATATATGGCACAATGTTTAATCACTGATGGACATTGAAGGTTGTTTCCATGTCTTGGCTATTGTAAAAAATGCTAAAATGAATATGGGACATTTATATATTTTTGAATTGATATTATTGCTTTCGTTGGATAAATACCCATAGTGAAATTGCTAGGTCATATGGTTCTTCGCTTTTTAATTAAAAATTTTTTTCTTAATGTTTATTTTTGAGAGAAACAGAGTGAAAGTGAGGGAGGGGCAGGGAGAGAGGGAGACACAGAATCTGAAGCAGGCTCCAGGCTCTGAGTAGCCAGCATAGAGCCTGATTTGGGGCTCGAACCCACAAACTGTGAGATCATGACCTGAGCCAAAGTTGGACGCTCAACCGACTTAGCCACCCAGGCACCCCGTTGTTTTTTAATCTTTTAAGGTAACTCCATACTGTTTTTCAGAGTGGCTGCACCAATTCACATTCTCACCAGTAGTGAGTTTCTCTTTGCCACATCTCACTAACACGCATTAGTGTTTTTGATTATAGCCATTCTAACAAATGCGGTTTCGATTGAATTTTCCTGATGATGAATGATATAGAACATCTCTTTGTGTACCTGGTTGTCATCTGTATGTCCTCTTTCCCCTATATATATTTTTTGAAAAAAGTGTTTATTCAGATATTCTGCTTATATTTTAATCAGATTGTTTATGTCTTTACTTTTTTTCTACTGAGTTGTATACTTTGGATATTAGCTCCTTATCAGATACATGATTTGCAAACGTTTTCTCCCATTCAGTAGGTTGACTTTTCATTTTGTTGATACTTTCTTTGGCTGTGAAAAATATTTTTAGTTGGATGTAAGTCCCACTGTTTTTGTTTTGTTTTATTCTTGTTGATTTGTAGTCAGATTCAAAAAATCACCAAGACCAATGTTAAGAAACTTGCTCCCTATTTTTGTGTAGGGACTTTTTATGGTTTCAGGTCTTATGTTCAAGTCTTTAATCAATTTTGAGTTAATTTGTGTGTATGGTGTAAGATAGTGGTCTAGCTTCCATCTTTAGTGTGGGACTGCCTAGCCTTCCCAATACTACTTATTGAAGAAATGGCTCTTTCCCCATATTATACTCTTGGCTCCTTTGTCATGAGTTAATAGACCATATGTATGTAGGTTTATTTCAGAGCTTTCTATCCTGTCCCATTGATCTATGTATATGTTTTTTATGCCAATGCCACACTATCTTCATTACTATAGCTTTGTAATACAGTTTGGAATCAGGGAGTGTGTTTTCTCCAACTTTGTTCTTTTTCAAGATTGCTTTGGATACTCAGGGTTTATCTGGTTTCATACAAACTTTAGGATCATTTGTTCTATATTTGCGGAAAATGACATTGGAATTTTGATAGGGATTGCATTGAGTCTACTTTCTCCTTTGGGTAGTATGGCTATCTTAATAAATCTTCCAGTCCATCAACGCAGAATATCTTAAATTGATATGTGTATTCTGCACGTATATTTGAAGTTTACCTTGGAGCAAGTAGGTGGTAATAGTTCTAATCATTCTTAAAAAGTATCTATAGACCACTGAATGTGAGCCATTTCCATTTGGTCATTTCTAATGCCTAGTCAAATGTCATAATTAGTCTATTTCCAACAATATTCACAGTCATTTATCCAACAAAAATGTATAGCATAGCCACTATGCACCCGAGCATTACAATAACATAGCTACTATGTATCAAATACTGGTCTAGCTACCAGAGATGCACAATAGAAAATTTCTACTCTCACAGTTTACAACTTGGTTGGAATGACACACTTGCCTGTGTGAATGTGTCTAAATCTAACTGCTGTAAAGAGAATAAGGGCTCTGAAGGCTCTATGACATTAAGCAAGTCAAACTTATAATGTCTTATAATCCATCTCTCAAAGTACCTCCAAAAATGCATTTAATGCTTTTAAATGTATAAGATTGGTTTAGAATTCCTGCTGTTGACCCCCTTGATCTACAGGATGAGGAAAAATCTGGTTCTCTTTTGGCTTTGGAGACTGTGCTGTGTGTATCCTTGTGGTCTACCTGTCTGCCTTCTTGTTACTAGTTTCAGAAACCTGTTTGAGCATCCAGATTTCAATAACTGATAGTCATAGAGGGAGGCAGAAGTGGGGAGAGAATATATGGGTGTCTTCAGGAAAGCAACAGCTGTCTTACAGTGTGGAGCAAAGTCAAACTGCTTGCCTGGTTCACTTGCCTCAAATGCTCTCCAATCAGGCTTTTATTCAAGCCCTTGTTACATAAATAAAAGGGATAACAGTGAACATTTTTAATGGATTAAATGTAAATTTGAAGCCACCTGCCTGAGAATTGATCAACTCTATAGAGAACACTAAAATGAACGTCTCCAGGCATATTGCAGCTCAGGGAGAGCCCAGTAAAAGGGAAGAAGTTTGGTACTGATTTGTACTACTGCAGCCTTTTCACATTAGTTCTTAATCATTGTCATTGTCACTTTTGCCTCCTATATTCCTCCTTTAGTTGTTCGTTTTTTCCTTTGGTGTATTCTGTCACCACTTACTCCTACACTTGCCTCCCAGTGGCAAACAACCTCACCTCTTAATTTTTTTTTTGTTAACACCTTAAAATTAAGTGGTTTTCTTAGTGCAATTAAGATAAATGCTTAACAAGTAAATAGAACAAAGAAATATTGTAACAGGAAGACTTGCTAACATTTAGCTCCTTTCTATGGTTGAATGAATTCCCAGGAGGAATTGTAGGAGGCCAGTCACCTGAAATTTGGAAATTCAACTGGCCATATTCCTCTATGATGGGCTTCTAGGAATTCACCAACTTCAATTAAACAACAATGAAGAGAATAATCCTCTTTTTTTTTTAAGCCAAAACTTTGTTATCCTCAATTTCTCTCTCTGATGAAATTAACTTCTGTTGAAATCAGCTATATCTATAGTCCACAAACATCACTGCTGTTCCGTGGCCAAATTTATCAGAAATTAGAACAAAGCAGGAGAAAGGGAGACAAGGCAACCTCTGAAAAGAAAAACCAAAACTGGTCTGTTCGGGTAAAAGCAGAATTCATTGCGGGAGAATAAGCAGTCTTGTCTTCTAGGTCTACCTCTTATTCTGTGAACAAAAGAAAAATTGTCTAAAATGGGGCAGATCTTGATAACATTTCATGATGAATGGCCTGTTGATTCATCATACCCTAAAGTGTCTGAGCATCTTTTCAGTTTGCCAAAAATCAAAGCTTCCCTCTCCAGATAAACTGCCCGTTATAAATTTAAGGAAACTCTTCTGATGTTGGTTTGTTTGTTTGCTTGTGTTTTTATTTATATACCAGCCTTATAGAGTATTACAGAACACTTGCTTAACCTAAAAAGTGTGAAACATACACATCGCTACATTGGGATGGGACTCTAAGGCCCGAGGACCAGTGTTAAGGCCTCCTTCACTGACACTATCAGAAAGGTAAGCTCTAACATTTCCACATACACTGTTCTTTTACAAACCAGTATACTGTCTACTGAATACTTACAGTTGATGAAGCACTTTGATCAATATCTCCATTTAAATCTTTAATTTTGGTATTAATATTAATTGCATTTTACTAATGAAGAAACTGTAGCCCAGAAAGGAGATATACATGTGCTTCTTTTCATAAAGCTGGTAAGTGGCGGACTCTAACTCAAACTAGATTTATTGATTACAAACCCCCATACTTTTCAATATGCTACCTTGCTCTTGTGAAGCTTTTTATTGGGCTTCAGCCTTTAATAAACTCTAGATGATGAATTTTATTTGGTAACTAAACACCCCCTGAGTACTGGTCTATACCCTGTCTCCATCTATGCCAGGCCAATGACCACACACAGACAACCACAATTCTGTCTTCTTTTAAGCAAGGTTTGATTCACAAAGTCTTTGTGCAAATTCTCCTGTACTTAATGCTTTCCTTCACCTGCTCAGTCAAGATTCTTTTCCATTCTGGTTCCTCACTTTGTAAGGCCCTCTGACCCTGCTTTTATCTACTACTCTTTCAGCTCAGGGCCCCCAAGGATATGCATATGCTCTGAGAAAGCAGGATATGGGAATAAAAACAACTTGTTACTTGGTAGGTATAAAACAAAGAGAAAATAAGACCTCAAAGCAGAGAATCATCAAGACCTCAAAAGGATATCAATAAGGAATAAGTAGTGACAGATACAAATCAGTAAACAAGGGATGAATTCTATGAGTTACATGGACAATAACACAGGAGAAGACAAGTGCTTCTGAAAAGACCTTAGGAAGTCTTTTTTCGGAAGCCTTCAAGACTGAGTTTCTCTGCATGCACTCCACATTCTACTCCGATGGACCCAATCCTCTTTGTCACCTCTAAAGCCTTTGTAAGTAGGATCTATGTGTCTAGTTTGCTTGGTATCTCTTAAGCAACGTACTGCTTTGTGTCTTATGGGGCACATTTCTTGAATTGCAGGTCCCTGTAACAAAGTTCAGCTTAGATAAAAAATTTCCAAAAAAAAGTCCATTGTTTAAGATGTTTATTTAGTTCTCATCATTTTAGAAGAGCTGCTTTTCTATTAATATAAACATATAAACAACGGTCTCTAGCCCCAGCCAACAGACCCAGATCCTAGATGAGATCAGAGGGCAGGACAGAGCAAGCCAGTGAGTACCACCTTTATGTACTCCAGAAGGAGGCAAGATGAAGAGTGTTTGGGATTGATTTAATTATTGACTCTGTTCTAGTTGTAAAGGTAATAATAGAGTCATACATCTTAATAACAGTATATAATTTTATTTTTGAGTAGTACTATAATATGAACATTAGCATATTTCTTCAGTCACTTCTCATATCTGTGCCATCAAGCATGTACTGAGGCCTTTATTTTTTTCACATAATAATTACGATCGTTAGGTGACTTCAATATCTTAAAATGACTTTGATGCACTAAGCCTGATGCCCAAGCCCTAACCATGGCTTCAGACGGGTGTGAGTGCCTTGCTGACTGTCATAGTTTGTGGTATTCTGTGAGTCATGCATCTGATTTTTATTTTTACCACCATGATGAGCAAGGCCTAGGAATAAAATGAAATGGATATAACTCATAAATCAAGAGGAGATGCAAATAAAAAATAAGGCAAACTGTCCAATAGAGTCATCAGCTTGTAGGGGAGAGGCAGAGAGCAAAAGCTTGAATACAAGTTCAGTGAGATGGAAATTGGCCTGACCAAGCAGAGTCCAGGTCAAAGCAAGGATGAGTGGCAGAGCTTGGAGGAATTCACAAAGTTAATCAACACTATATTAGAAAATGTTTGTATTAGGAAAATTATATTAGATCTTTAAAATACAACATACAATGGGTAAGAGATGGCTAGTTTCCCAGTGTTGAGAGTGAATCACTGGTGGATTTTGACTGATACAGGTATCTTTTTTGGGAAGTGAGAATTTTTGAATAATTCGAAAAAATAGAAAGCATTAATAGAGCATCAAACACATTACTTCCTGGATAGAACGTTAAAAGCCATAATAAGCCACGTTGAGGTGATAAATGGATATATCAACAATTATGAAGGCAGTCCTAAAATACTTTTTGAATTTGGGAAATGTGATTATAAATATGGATGAAGCATTCTTCTTGATAATGATACTAATTAGGTACTAGATGGAAACAAAAGGGGGAAAGAGGTAAACTTTCTATTCCTTTTAATCAAAAACTTACTTGGTTGGAAATAGGTCATTAATTGGCCTGAATAGCAAAATCTTGGCTTTCATGGTGCAACGGAAGAGCACATGGTACAATGGAAAATCAGAAAGGCAGTGCTCAAGTTTAGGCTCAAATGTAGTTGAAATTACACTGCTGAAGTGATTTTACCATTATAAATTTCAGTTTAAGTGTCAAAAAAATGAATTAAGAATATCCCTTCACTAGATTTTCATGAAGAGAGTGTAAAATGGGCACATATAAATCAGAGCAGGCACTAACACAACCAAATTTTTTGTTACTTTGGGTTTGAAATCAGCCCTTTCTGCAAGATCAGTATTTGTTTCTTTACCAAGTAAATTTCTTCTTGACCAAGACTAAGTTGAATAAACATCTCCATCTGATTCCGCTGTCTTATAAATCAGAAAACTGAAAAGATTCAGCGTTGTGTCCTATCTAGCCTAATATTTTTAGACCTGTCAATACCACACAAGAAATAATCATCAGGGTGCCTGGGTGGCTCAGTGGTTAAGTGTCTGCCTTTGGCTCAGGTCATGATCTTGTGGTGCATGAGTTTGAGCCCCAGATTGAGCTCTCTGCTGTCAGTGCAGAGATCACTTCAGATCTGTCTCCCTCTCTCTCTGCCCTTCCCCCATTCATGCTCCCCTGCTTTCTCTCAAAACTAAATAAACATTAAAAAAAAAAAGAAATAAGCATTAGATTGGGGAGGGAGGGAACAGAGGGATAGTCCAAACTTGTGATACTTATTGATAAGTATTACTATTTGACAATTATCTTATTACTTTCTTGTACTTATGGCAAAAAACACTATTCCGTGTATGTGGTAGAATATTCTGTTATGCCAATATCCTTGTACAGGTTTCATTTGAGATAATACTATTTTCACTTCCTAATCTAACATACAAACACCAATTTGTGAAGACCTGAGTGTTACACAGCTCCCAGTTCCCTGGCTGCTAATTCTTGTAGGAATCTATTCTTTTAAGTGGCAAGTCTTGAGATCTGTGACCACTATGCCTTAGATAAATTGCTTGAACTTCTTTCTCAAACATTAACCTTGGCTCTTGAGGATTATGCATCTCCCATAATTCTCAGCTTGGGCATCATTGTTCTCTAGTCCTAAACATAGAACCATTAACAGTCACCGTTGGAGCCAAAGTATGGGGGCTGACAAAGGTGTAATCTAATGAATTCCTTTTTATCTTTCAGTTATAATTAGAGAATTTGTTTTGGTTTCTTTGTCAAATGTTTAGGTGTAGGACATTCCTCAGGGTCAGCATTCTCAATTTGTGCTAACACAGAGTACGGAAGAAAGCCCATTGTTTCCACAAACTAATCAGACTATTGACAATGCTTGGAGTCTGTGTTACACTACCTTCATTAATTATGTTTTAAAAATTCTTAATCAGTAAAATCGTTTGATTTAAATAATTTCTGTTGTGACCGCACCCTGTAATGTTCTATAATTCTAGTATCTTAAGCGTTAAGCATCTACTGTGTGCTTGGTTCCATGGGTTTTTATAGACTATAAGTACCTCATTAGGGATCCCTTTGGTAACATTCCATTTCACCTTTTGACCTCCTTTGGTAAAGAGGTCAAAGCACAGTCAGAAGAAAGAAAGGGATAAGTAAGTCATTATGTGGATTTGAAAGTTCCTTATCACCCCCTTGCCCTGAGAATAAGTTCAGAGAGTTCTTCACTTGTGCTGAGCTGTCTGTTAGGATTGGTTAAATTAATTATGACTTAAAATAAAGCTGCATCCTCGTTCAAAAGTAAAAAATATCTTTGCTTATCCATGGTGTGGGTCTCTGCAATATTCCTTCCTTCCTGAAATATGTAGGCACATCTCTGGGTGTTATTTTAAAGCTAAACTTTTTAAATTTTTTTCTTGGTATTTTATTTTGCTCTGACATACTCTTCTGCTTAGACATGAGACCGGCCCACAGACATGGAGTTAATGTACCAATGTGCATAGTCATGAAGCTGGGAATGTATTTTTGCTTCAGGGAAAAAAAAAAAAAAACAGTTGACATTAAAAATGCATTTTAATTCAAGAGTACATGAGGTCAGTGTGAATTTACAGACAGGGAAATCTGTGAGAGAAGATAAGTTATCAAGGCATATGCTAGAATCAAGCCCTCCTTTTATCTTCTAATGTTTAGTGTAGAGATTATAACTTCTTGAGAGCAAGTGGGAGATGACCAACAAACTTGTTCTGAGTTCAAACTCCCAACTCTCTATTTGACTTTATGAATCATTTAATTGGAGTCCACTGGAGATTTTATTCTTCATAAGAGGAGGCATAAGGCCCCTCACAGAGTGGAATATGGAAAAATACCAAGAGGAGGAAGGGGTCCAAATTTGTTCACCTTGAAGCAGTAAACATACCTCATTTTTTCTTTGTTGATCAATCCTTAATGTGGTAAAATAGTAGTATAGTAGTCCTTTTGGGTTAAACTTTCCTTTCTCTCAGCTTATGGACTTTGAATAGTATATAGTGTTGATCTTACTCATGAAATAGTTCTTATATAGTCAATTGTTCTTTATGCTGGATATTTGCTAGAATCACTTGGAAAGCTTCTGTCTCTAAATGTGTGTGCGAGAGAATACTGCATTTCATTTATTTTTGTTCTAGTCATAATGCTTTTGCTTTCTCTGGGATTAATTTTCTCTTCCTCATTTTCAAAGATAGAATGTTCTCTCAAATGCTACCTTTTTTCAAAAAATAGGCATTTATAGTTACCAGTTTTCCTCTAAGCACTGATGTCAAAACATCTCAAAACTTTTAGTATATTGTATCTTCATTTTCCTTGAAAATGAAGTATACATAAATCTTGAAGTGTTTTAAAATTTCCTTTTAATTTCTTCCTTGACCCACTGGTTATGTGAAGTGTATGTAATTTCCACAGATTTGTGGCTATTCCAAATGTAGTTATTGATTTCTAACTTGATTGTGGTCAGAAAATCTATACTGTATGAATTCAATATTTTAAATTTATTGACATTTGTTTTATGGCTTAGCATATTCTCTCTTCTGAATAATGTTTTATGTACCATTGAGAAAAATAGTCATTCTGCTATGATTGGATGGTTTATCTATAGATTTGTTTGGTCTTAATGGTTTACAGTGATGTTCAAGTCTCCTTATTTCTTCTTGTTTTTCTTATGATTAGATATTTTGCCAATTACAGGAAGTAGGTATTGATATCTCTAACCATTATTGCTAAATTTTCATTTCTTAATTAAAGTCAGTAAGTGTTTGCTTTGTGTATTTTAAGGCTCTTTTAGGTATATACCTATTTATATTTGCTGTCTAACTGATAGATGGTCTCTCTTTTATCATTATAAAATGTTTTCCTTGTTTCTAGAAACTTTTTTGCCTTATAGTATCTTTTGACATTATTTAAAAAAATTTTTTTTTAACATTCATTTTTTTTTTAAATGTTTATTTATTTTTGGGACAGAGAGAGACAGAGCATGAATGGGGGAGGGGCAGAGAGAGAGGGAGACACAGAATCGGAAACAGGCTCCAGGCTCTGAGCCATCAGCCCAGAGCCCGACGCGGGGCTCACGGACCGCGAGATCGTGACCTGGCTGAAGTCGGACGCTCAACTGACTGAGCCACCCAGGCGCCCCTAACATTCATTTTTTTGATAGAGACAAAGCGTGAGTGGGGGAGGGGGACAGAGAGAGAGGGAGACACAGAATCCCAAGCAAGCTCCAGGCTCTGAACTGACAGCACAGAGCCCAACGTGGGGCTCGAACTCAGGGACCGTGAGATCATGACCTGAGCCAAAGTTGGACACTTTACTGACTGAGACACCCAGGCGCCCTTACTTTGACATTATTTTAGCTACTTCCAGGTCTTTTAAAGTTGCTGTTTACATTTCGTGTGTGTGTGTGTGTGTGTGTGTGTGTGTGTGTGTGTGTGTGTGTGTGTATAGATGCAAGTATATACACATATTTTCCATATATATATATATATATATATACGCATATATATACACACATGTATACATTTTTTTCATTATTTAATGCATTTTTGTCTCTGTATCTAAAGTGAGTCTCTCTTATTCATCGTATTTTGGAATTTAAAAAAATTGATATCTGCTTTTTGATTGGAATATTTAATCATTCAAATTAGTTATTTCTGCCATTTTGCTTTTTGTTTTCTAAGCATCTTACATCTTTTTGCCCCATTCCTTCTATGGCTTTGTTTACATTAAGTACATACTTTCTAGTGTGCCATTTCAATCCTTTATATAGTCTTTACCACATTCATTTTAAACTAACATTTGTCTTACAAATTGCAATTATCTCTTTAAAACAATTGATTTAGAATACTACCAATTTTATTTCAGTTGTATTCAAAAACTTTTGTTCGTTATAACTTGACTCCTTCCCTCTTCTGTGCTATAATTGTCCCACAAATTGCAACTCTATAAATTATATCAATACAATATTAGGAATTTTTCTGTATTTGGCTCTATTTTAAGTAACATAGAAGAAACAAACAGATACACTCACGATGTTTCTTGTATTTACTGGCATTTACTTACTTTAACCAATGGTCTTTATTTTTCCATGTGAGAATGAATGGCTATCTAGTGTACTTTGTTTCATTCAAAAGGACTTTTTTTTCTGGATAACATCTGCTGTGAACAAATTTATTCAGTTTTTATTTATCTGAGAATATCTCCAATTCTCACTCATTTAAAAAAATTCTTGGGTATAAAATTCCTAGTTGATAGTGATTTTCTTTCAGTCCTTTGAATATGTCCTCCCACTGCCTTTATACCTCTATGATTCTAACAAGTCAAATGTTAATCTCATTGAAAATCTCTAGCACAGAATGAATCGATGTATGTATATATTGTTGCTTTCAATATTCTTTTTGTCTTTTTCTTCTGACCATTTGATGATTGTATCTCTAGGTGTGATGACATTTGAGTTTTCCTGCTTGAAGTCTGTTCAGCTTCTTGGTTTTGAAGTTTAATGTTTTCTTCAAAGTTGGAAGGTTTTCAGCAATTATTTCTTCAAATATTCCTTATTCCCCTTTGTCTCTTTTCTCCTTCTAATACTCCCATGATGCAAATGTTGGGATGTCTGATGGTGTTCTACAGCTCTAAGACTGTTTGTTTCTCATCATTTTTTTCTCTTGGTTTTTCAATCTACCATCTCAAATTTGCTCTATTTTCTAAAATCTTAGTTATTATATTTTAAACTCTGGAATTTATTGGATTTTAAAAATCGTGTTCTTTATTAAAATTTTCTATTTAGTGAAACTTCATTTTCATGCTTTAGTTCTTCAGACATGTCTTCATTTAATCCTTTAGATAGTTTAAAGTTTTTGTGTAGTAAATCCAAATTATGAACAACCTCAGGAATAGTTACTATAAATTTGTTTTTATCCCTACAAAAAAATAAATGATACTCTGTGTTTCCTGTTTCTTTATGTGTCTTGTATTGTAACTTTTTGTTGAAAATGCAACTAAGTTGTTATTCTTGGATAAAGGCTCCTCCGATTGTTGAAAGCTATTGGTTGATTTTCAGAGTTTCAGAAAAGCTTTTTTTTTTTTTTTTCTTTTTCCGGTGTTGTCATTGCTTTTCTAAGGGATAAAAGCTTTCTGTGTTCTCACTGCTTCATTCTGGAAGTGTTTCTCTACTTCCTTCTAATCATTTTTAACCACAGTGTTCTAGTGGTTTCAGGAACAAGGGTATGTGAAGTTTTGCTGGTTCATATTTACTATTATCTCAAAAAATTATGTTCCTTCATTGTTTCCATCAAGGCAGTTTCTAATGGGTAGTTGGAGGCAGTGGATAACCACTGATTTATCAATATGAACTAATATTACATTAATAAAAGTTGCTTGGGGGTCTTGTTTCAACATGTCTTGATATGCAATGATGAAAATACATACATAGCTAAGTTTTAAGGACGAAGATATAGGTTCCCTTTCAGATTAATTGCCATATCTGCTGTGTAATTATTCTGCTAGAAGGCAACATGTTGATGAGGGGAGCAGTATGTTATTAGCAATTCTTTTTCTGTAAATTTGAGTTGTCATATGTAATACCTAAAAGACACATCCTTAGATGGCCATTCCACCTGGGGCTTCACTTTTTCTTTTAACAATGTCTGGGTGAATTCAATTTTCTGAGGCTGTATCTTGTAACTTTCTGTCCTAGGAGTCATCATCACACAGTTATTCTGATTTCAAGTCCTCTGTGACTTTTTTTTTTTAACTTTTTTTTAAGTTCATTTATTTTTTTTTGAGAGAAAGCACAGAAGGGACAGAGAGGGAGAGAGAGACTCCCGAGCAGGCTCCACACCATCAGCACGGGGCTCGAACTCACCAAAGATGAAAGCATGACCTGAGCCAAACTCAACTGTGCTGACACTCAACTGCAAGAGACACCCAGGCATCCCACCTCTGACTTCTATCATGAGAGTTTCCTCAATGGCTTCAAATGAAGAAGTCTTTTCCCTTGACCTCTAGAAGTAAACTAAGCCACTCTTCAATTGGGAGGATGGATTAAAGAATGCTAATTCTAGCAACTCCAATCCTAGAACACACTATTGGCTCTACATAATACTAAAACTTGACAATATCAGCATAATGTCTATTGTAAAACACTATTTAATCCTTAGCTATCAATGGTTGCTTAAACAATGAAAAAAAAAAGGTTTACTGGAAAAATATATTCGTTATTATATTACTATAATTAACATGACAAAGAATTAAAAAAATGAATAACAATTCTATGTACACTTTTTCCTCCCAACAGCTTATTGTAGAGAACAAATAGACTAGCTGCTATGAATACTGAGATAAAATAATGCTATTCTTTTTGAAAAAAAAAAAACATGTGGAGAAAATATTTTTTAACATTTAAGAGTAATGTTCTTTCAGTGACGCATTTGGAGGTGGTTGAGGGGGTGGGCAGAAAGGAAAGGATTTATTAATACAGGAAAATTATTGCATTTGGAATTACTAAAGTAATTGGGATAGTTCTAGTGTATCATTAACCTAACTATAGGCAAATAACAATGTTTAGAGCATCAAGAAAGAAGAAAAACTGAGATTGAGGGGAAAATAGGGGTTACCTAATTCAAACAAAGAAAACTCATGAAATTTAGGGTCCGGAAGAGACCTTGAGAGAAGATGGTAGCCCTGAACTTCTCCACATACTCGATATGAACTAGGAAGTGAGGAGGCCTTCTACCTCTCAGCCTCCAGGAGGTTGTGTGTGTTTTTAGACATTTTGTATGTAGGAATTATTTTAAACTAAACCCTGATTTATTACAGTGACCAAGAAACAAGAAACAGTGTGTCATAATTGGATAAATAAAAGTCAATATGTCAAAAGAACTCTGTTCTCTGCCACAGTTGTCTTAAATCTGTGTCATAAACCCACAGACACTTACTTTGGTTCTTTCTTGCCATAAACCATGCACCAGGGAGTAATGTTTGATAATCACTGAATGAGCTTCTTGCTGCCTCATAGATTCTGAGACTAGGGATGTAGAACTCTGGAAAGTTAGGTGATCTTCCTAAGTAATGACAGAGCCAGAACAAAATTCTACCTCCTGTAATTACTGGTGCTTCTGTTGAAGATCAAGACCACAGTTACTGGGAAGAACCTGGAGAGAGGAACCTGCCAGGTCCTGTCTGCTCCAGTTCTTCATTGCAATAAACTGGTCTCTGAATTACTGATGTCTGGTTCTCCTCTAAGAGTCAGAGATCTCCTCCCTCCTTCCCCCTTTCTTCACCTCCTACAATACTTCTCCCCAAACTCTAAAAATATGGAGTTGGGTCTCTAATCAAATGTGCTACTTATAATGGTGTTCACTCATTTCTAGTCAACACATACATATCGATTGCCTAATATGTGCCAGGTTCTAGTCTGGGATATAGAACTTATTTGTATAAGTAAATAACCCTGTCATCTTTCCTCTCAGGGAGCTTGTACTCATAAAAGAAAAAAAAAAGAAAAAAGGAAAAGGAAAAAAAGGTTCTATTTCTATGATAGAAGTAAAACTCTAGAAATAAGTTGTTTTGGTAAATATTTGGTGGATGCCATTGACAGTCCTCAGTCCCTGGAAGATCAGTGTTAAGATTGGATTCATTATCTCTTTATGTCTTGAGGATTTTGTCTCTTTTGACCATGTATCCTCTTGTTTTCTTCATCTCTGTGTCCATGTGGAACATAGTAAAGATTAAGGCTGGTCCCAAGCCTCTGAGGTTTGAAATGATAGTAAGACATAATGACTAATGGGTGTCCTGGCTCTGGGCCTTCAGTGGTAAAAATTTTTTTTTCCCTCTGTTCCCCTCCCTTAACAACTGAATTGTTTTTCTCTGGTTTTCTTGCTGCCTTATGCTTTTCTGTATTGTTGTGAAAGAACAATAAATATGCTGCGTTCACCTTGGTTGTTGTATCTTATGATATAGTAGAGACAAGATCAGAAAGCAGGAGCTCTCTTGCACATAGATTCCACAAAGATTTGATAAGAAGCCATGTGATTTTTCATATATATATTTAATTTTTCCAGTTGGGAGATTATGATAACTTCTGACATTTGTAGAGTATGTTAGAATTAACACAGAACTTTCATACATATCATTTTATTAAGTGCTCACAACATTTCTGTGAAATAAAGGACACAAGCACTGCTACACTCCTTTTAACCTGACAGAAATCTGTTTATATAATATTAAATACTAGGTGTAATCACTGTACTATATATTGCATACATAAATTTGAGCAACTTCTTGTATGTAAGAAACTTGCATGTAATAGGACATTGAGACATGTGGACAGATAACTAATTTCAAATGTGATCTACTGTTTCCACTAACATCATACCATTTTGCATTCAGAGTATAAATGAATGTTAGAGGTTGTCATTATTATGGAGGATGTTTATGGCCAACTCTATAAGGGGAAATTAGGAGTGTATACCTCGGAGGTAATGTTTGAGCTGAAGTTTAAAAGAGAAAGACAACTTTACTAGGAAAATGGGGTGAAAGAGAAGGGAGTTCTTGGGGCAAAAAAAAACAGTGCAGAAGCATGGTAGCATTCTATAGTTTGTAGTATAGTTTGTAGTTTAGTATAGTATACTATACTATAGTATAGTAGTATAGTAGTTTAGTTACAGTATAGTGTAGTTTGTAGTTGTAATCCAAGATCATGTGATTATTTCACCATAGACCTTGAGGTCATGTTCAATGGTCTATCCATAGGATTCTTTCTCTCCAGTTGCAAATGTCTGGATTCTATCACAAAGCTTTGAGCTTCTTTAGTAGAGGGGATCCAAACCAATTACGCCTCTTTCTAATGTGAGCTCAGAACAGATCATATTTGATATTCTTAATTCCAAGTCACATGTTTTAGGGGGAGGAATGTCCCTTTGATAGCATTTGCAACAGTTGTGATTATGGCATTAATATCACAAGAATAATCAAATGTAATTAAGCAAAATAAACTTACCATGGGTTTTGACTATTGACTTGGGCATTTATGCTTGATGAATTTTATGATTCCTGGGAAGTGGTAATAGATGACACTAAAATCTGGTTTTGTTTGGTAATTTATCTTTGTTCTCATCTCCAATGTGAAAGGAAAACCAGTCAACTTGCTCTGATCATATGCAAGCTAAGCAGGAGCTAAAATAACAAAGGATGGTCAATTTGTAAGCAAACTATTATAACTGTTGGGCCCAGATTGATTTAGTGTAAATTTATGAGAGTTACGTTTGAGCAATAACTCAATCACAGGAAACCTTTTAACATGTTTCTAAGGCTGGTTAGAGGGTAAAGTCTCTTGTTTAGAGTCAATAGTCTTACTTTGAATGCTCTAATAATTTTTATGATTGTGGTTAGAAACAGTGAATATCATTGATTTTCTATATAGGGACAATCTATTTGTAAATGGAACCTTAAAAAACTTGTTTTGAAACTGGCTTTGAATATAAATGACATTGTTTCCGCTTGGATTGTGGATTTATTTAAGATGGTTGTAGAGTGGTAGGGACTGATGGGTTTGGATTGGCACAGTTGGTCTCCCAGAGAGCTTGTCTTGGCAGAACTGTTGGAAGACCAGGTTTGCCCCTCTCGCACCCTGGGAACAGCTAGCAGCAACCAATTGCTTATTACTGTTATACACATCCTTCCAATGACCCCATGAGAGACAGCATTCATCAGTTCAATGGCATTATCCCAACAAACTGGGACTCAACTCTTCCTAGTTTCTCATTCATTTTTAGTAGTTTGCCTGTCTATAAAAAATACTAGAATCTTTCAAATTTTCCCTTTCCACACTAGACCCACTGAACATTTCCAAAATGGGAAGCCTGTCTTGATTATCCATTTCCCCAACAAGTAAATACTACCTAAGACCTACGGGAAAAAATGAAACTTGTTAAGAGCACAGCACACAGATTGATCCCTTTTTTCGTACTCCCCCTCTTAACCTCCTATCCAGTAATAGCAGGGCTATTTCTGGGCCTATAGTTCTTCTACGGTTCCTAATTAGAGAATTTTAAGAAAAGAAAGGGCAAAAGATTTTCTCCTGCCCTTATACTGACAACTTTCAAGTGTCCTGATAACTTGTCCTCTGTATCTTGATCTTGTCACTGGGACCAATCTAAAGCAGGGCCAATCTAAAATTAAGGACATTTAAATAAATAATAACCTTTCTTCAAAATAAGGAATGACACTGGTGTCAATAAGAGGGATAAAAAGTACCCATCTTTTATTTAAAGACTATAGGAGAAAGTACATCACATACAATAGCTAATGGGTGTTTACAGATTTGAAGTTAATAGCCTATGTTAGAAATTTTTAAAATGAAAAAAAATTTTCTGATACCAATTTACATGGGAAAAAAACCTGGAGAGATGTCTTTTGGGTAGAAATTTTTAAGTCTATTTTGTTTTTTTGTTCGTTTGTTTCTGGTTTTTTAGTATAGGCTGGAGTCTGACTTATTACTACAGCTGAAAATAAATTCCAAAGTGACATTGGCTATTCCTCTGCAGGGGCCCACACTAACTCCCTGCATCCTCTGACCCTTGTCAGCTTATACAGTTCTCAGTAATCATGTTTCACCCATGACAGACATATTTATGTTTTCTTCATCCAGATGTTTCTCAGTTTAGAGTCTGTCTAACACATGGTATGCAAAGGGTTTGATACTGGAATAGAGAAATGATAGACACCAAGTTGTGAGTTTCAGTTAGAGCTAGGGTTTGCAATTTTCAATTAAGTGCTAAGAAATATTTTGTTTAACCCAGAGTGCAGGGCCAGTCCTACAGGCAAAAAACAAAAAGCAAAACAAACAAACAAACAAAAAAAAACACAGCAACAATAAAATACATTAAAAATTCAAACCCACAAACTATTTTGAAAAGGAGTTGATAAAATTTGGAAAGGGGGCAAACTATATAAACTATATTGAAAGAAGTTAGAAGATGGTTGATGGGGAAGTTTCCATGACATGGATGGGATACTCTGGGGTTTCCAGGCAAAAGCATAAAGGAAAGTAACACAAATGTGCTTTGTATTTTTTTAGTGAAATTTTTAATTTAATGAATTTATTATTATTTTATTTTTAGCGAGGGCATGGAGCAGGGAAGAGGCGGGGAGAGAGAGAGAATCCTTCATGATTTTATCTATTTGGGTCATCTCCCTTTTCTTTTTGAGAAGCCTGGCTAGAGGTTTGTCAATTTTGTTTATTTTTTCAAAAAACCAACTCTTGGTTTCGTTGATCTGCTCTACAGTTTTTTTAGACTCTATATTGTTTATTTCTGCTCTGATCTTTATTATTTCTCTTCTTCTGCTGGGTTTAGGCTGTCTTTGCTGTTCTGCTTCTATTTCCTTTAGGTGTGCTGTTAGATTTTGTATTTGGGATTTTTCTTGTTTCTTGAGATAGGCCTGGATTGCAATGTCTTTTCCTCTCAGGACTGCCTTCGCTGCGTCCCAAAGCGTTTGGATTGTTGTATTTTCATTTTCGTTTGTTTCCATATATTTTTTAATTTCTTCTCTAATTGCCTGGTTGACCCACTCATTCATTAGTAGGGTGTTCTTTAACCTCCATGCTTTTGGAGGTTTTCCAGACTTTTTTCTGTGGTTGATTTCAAGCTTCATAGCATTGTGGTCTGAAAGTATGCATGGTATAATTTCAATTCTGGTAAACTTATGAAGGGCTGTTTTGTGACCCAGTATATGATCTATCTTGGAGAATGTTCCATGTGCACTCGAGAAGAAAGTATATTCTGTTGCTTTGGGATGCAGAGTTCTAAATATATCTGTCAAGTCCATCTGATCCAATGTCTCATTCAGGGCCCTTGTTTCTTTATTGACCGTGTGTCTAGATGATCTATCCATTTCTGTAAGTGGGGTGTTAAAGTCCCCTGCAATTACCACATTCTTATCAATAAGGTTGCTTATGTTTATGAGTAGTTGTTTTATATATTTGGGGGCTCCCGTATTCGGCGCATAGACATTTATAATTGTTAGCTCTTCCTGATGAATAGACCCTGTAACTATTATATAATGTCCTTCTTCATCTCTTGTTACAGCCTTTAATTTAAAGTCTAGTTTGTCTGATATAAGTATGGCTACTCCAGCTTTCTTTTGGCTTCCAGTAGCATGATAAATAGTTCTCCATCCCCTCACTCTCAATCTAAAGGTGTCCTCAGGTCTAAAATGAGTCTCTTGTAGACAGCAAATAGATGGGTCTTGTTTTTTTATCCATTCTGATACCCTATGTCTTTTGGTTGGAGAGAGAGAATCCTAAGCAGGCCCTATGCTTAGCAGGGAGCCGGATGCCAGGCTGGATCCCATGACCCTGGGATCTTGACCTGAGCCAAAGTCAAGAGTTGGATGCTCAACACACTGAGGCACCCTGGTGCCCCTGTTAGGGAAACTTCTTAAGTCATGTCTGTCATTAGGTCCCAGGAATATAGCACTCTATAAAGATAGTATATTTACAAGTATATTTTACTAAGACCCTTTTATTTAACCAGACAAAAATCCAAGGGCTTTACATAGTACATAGCCTCTGAACAGCAATAATTACATTCCCATTTTATGGGTGAAGTAACAAAAGTCATAACCTAAATATATAAATTCTGGAACATACCCCCCCACATACGTGTGTGTGTGTGTATACATATACACACATACATATACACAGACACATACACACACACATATATATATAATTTCATTATTTTTTAGTCCTATTTGTCATTAGTGAAATGCCTTAAGAACATTAATGAAATACTGTGCCTGCTATTATAAATGAGTATATAATACAATTTCAAATAAGCACTTAATAAAAGTGTTTATATGACATGTGATGAGTGTACAACCTTATCACATGAGACCTTTAGTAGACTTGCTTTGAGAGAGGGAAAAAAAGTTACTTTCCATTTTAAGATTATCATTAATTGTTTGTTCCTCAGTGTCTGGTGAGGAGTCTTTCTCCTTCCCTGAGTAGCAAGACTATCTTTGTCTGTAAGGTTAGTCTGGCCTTCTCCCCGGCATCCAGGCACACTTAACAGCCTGCCATGAATTAGGATTCCTAAGGCTCATGTATCTTTTCTGTATTACACTGTGAGTTCTTAGGACTCTGTGTCATTGATCTCTCTACATCCCACAAAGTGTTTGGCACAGTGCCTTCCCATATATAGTAGAAATTCAATAAAAACTTGTGAAATGGGGTGGGGAGAAAATGTGCCATATTTCTCTCAGGAATGCCTCTTTCCCTCACCTCTCTCTTTCCTTCAGGTTAGCCAGTGGCGTGTGTATATAAAGAGACCTCTTTGTAGTTTACTTTAGAAAAACAAAGAAGTTTCCAGACAGCCACAGAAATGATTGCTTTTAGGTGTATTTACTTCAACTTGGATTTTAAAACTTGAAATATTAACTTTTTATTTGGCAGCTTTGCCACACAGAACTTACAGCCGTGAAACAATGAAAATAAACAGCATATATGTACATATGTCAGTGTGGTGGTCACAAGAAAATTACCTAGATGAGCTAGGCTTGATAAATTTAAAAAGCCTGGTTCAATCATCCTTATTTAATGGTAGACTGTCCCCTATCATCCCTGAAAAGTTCAATACCACTGAAACCAGATATGCAGAGACTGTTTCCATGGAGATGAGCTGAAACATGGTTCCTGACATCTTCCAGATCTTGGTACAAGTTCCTTCTAAGGCCCTACCAGCTCTGTGATATGTCTTTCAGTCTTTTGTTCTGTTACATTCCCCTCACTTAAGAGATTTTTCAGCGAGGGGGTGCCTGAGTGGCTCAGTCATTTGGGTGTTGGACTCTAGATTTTGGCTCATGTCATGATCTCACCGTTCATGAGATTGCCCTGCATTGGGCTTTGCGCTGACAGAGCAGAGCCTACTTGAGATTCTCTCTCTGCCTCTCTGTGCCCCTCCCCTGCTTTCACTCTTTCTCTCAAAAGAAATAAAGGCACTTAGATTTTCAGGAATACGTACAGGTTTGTTTTTATAAAGATTCTCCATATGGTTACTCTGGGATTGGAATTACGGCCAGCTTGTTTAGAGGCAGGACCAGTGGCTACATCTGTGCAGTGAGATGGGGTTAAGTTTTGTCATGGAAACAACTACTCTCCTCAAACCAAATCAGAGCATGTTTGTGTTTAATGAAAACCATACAGCAAGTTAAGGAGAACATGCATTTGTTCTCTTGGGACGTGGTGAATATCTCTGTGGTAGGGCTTTCAGAAAGTATTGACGGAGCATGCCACAACTTGGTAATGTGAGAAGAGAGAATGCATGAAATGGTCAAAAAAGTGGTAGTATAAAGCAGGAAACTTGGTCACCTACCCTTAGATCATCTGGATGACAGTCCGTAAATCAGTTGACACTTCCGGCCTTGAATTTCTTCAGTGTAACAGATAATGTGTTTTCTCCTATGTATAATACGAGAAAGTTGCTCTAGATTCTTGATTCTCAAACATGGCATATATTAGAATCACCTGCTAAGTGTTTTCAAAGGAGTAATGCCTGGACTGTAGCGAAATAATTGAACCAGAAGCTCTGGAGGATGGTGTCTGGTCATAGATAACTAGGTTTCAGAACTACTGAGAAGATGGCTTAAAGATTTTAGGTCGAAGAGTCTTCGTATAAGATACACTGGTATCTTCTCCACTTCTTCCTACCTAGTATCTTTCATAACTTGGAAGTCAATAAAAAAATGCAATTTGAATATAAGCCTGCTTGTATTGAAAAAGTACATGCGATGATCTTGCCAGTCTGGTGGTACTTTTTCTGATTCTGGATGGAAGACCTGGAATCCTAATGATGGGCCTACTGAGATACTTTTTTGAACTCATTTATTTAAAAGTATTGATAGAATACCTAATATGTGTGAGTCACTACTGGGTCTGTATTGTA
This sequence comes from Leopardus geoffroyi, assembly GCF_018350155.1. Lineage (NCBI taxonomy): Eukaryota > Metazoa > Chordata > Mammalia > Carnivora > Felidae > Leopardus > Leopardus geoffroyi. The sequence continues at coordinate 66,583,582 of NC_059334.1, forward strand.
ATCAGAAATAATAATTTAGTAGTCTTATCTACAAGAAATGTCCAATCTCTCTGGTAAGGGTTAGCGATGAACATAAGAAAGGTGTTTTGCAGAGGGACCTCACCTTCTTTCCAGGGACATCAGGAAATACTTTATGAAGTAAGTTCTTACTGCCTGAATGTTATGCCCCACCCTCCATTCAAATATTAAATCTCTATTCCAAAATGGGATGGTATTTGGAGCTGGGGCCTTTAGAAAGTAATTAGGATTAGATAAATTTATGAAAGGGAACCCTCACAAGATTAGTGCCCTTATAAGGAGAGACACTAGACAGTTTGTTCTCCTGGCACATTCACAAAAAGGAGACTGTGTGAACTCACAGCATGGTAATAGCCACCTTATAAACCAAGAAAAGAGGCCCCAGGGTATAACCTTCCTTGCCGTCATTATTATCTTGGAGTTTGTGTCCTCCAGAACTGTGAGAAATAACCTGTTATTTAAGAAGTCTCTGTTGATTGTTATGTCATCCCAAGGATTCTAATACATAAATGGTATTTGAATTGAACTTTTCTTTTTTTTTTTTTTTTTAATTTTTTTTTTTTCAACGTTTATTTATTTTTGGGACAGAGAGAGACAGAGCACGAACGGGGAAGGGGCAGAGAGAGAGGGAGACACAGAATCAGAAACAGGCTCCAGGCTCTGAGCCATCAGCCCAGAGCCCGACGCGGGGCTCGAACTCACGGACCGCGAGATCGTGACCTGGCTGAAGTCGGACGCTTAACCGACTGCGCCACCCAGGCGCCCCTGAATTGAACTTTTCAAGAATGGTTGTGAACCACGTGCACACATAGAACTCAGGACAGGAGTGAGTATGTCCACAAAACATTGATGAGTAAAAAAAAAAAAAAAATACCACATCTGTTTGATTATAATGTAAGTTGTGTGAAAACAGGACTTTCATCTGTCCTGTTTCTTCTTGCAACCTCAGCATTAGAGAAGGGCTTGTCATATAATAGACCCTCAATATTAACTTCAGAAAAAATAGAAATAAGTGCATGGAAAATAGCAACTTGCTTAATTTGTCTCCCGTCACATTTTCAAATAGAGTAATGGCAACCAGGGTAGGCCGTTGGCCTTCTGCGAAATCATAGGAATGTAATGTTTGTTACAAGGTGGAGTAAGTAGTCCAATAAATGAAACAGGACCGACTAAGGTAATTGTAAATTGACATTTGAGAAAAATAAAAGGGGGGGCCTGGGTGGCTCAGTCGGTTAAGAATCCGGCTTCGTCTCAGGTCAGGCTCAGGTCATGATCTCACAGTCTGTGAGTTCAAGCCCTGCGTCAGGCTCTGTGCTGACAGCTCAGAGCCTGGAGCCTGTTTCAGATTCTGTGTCTCCCTCTCTCTGATCCTCCCTCATTCATGCTCTGTCTTTCTCTGTCTCAAAAATAAATAAAAATTAAAAAAAATTTTTTTAAAGAAAAAAAATGATACAAGGTTTCTTTTCTTTCCCTGGTGTCAACATTGTTTTTAAGACAATGCTGGCTGGCAGCAGCATGCATTTGAGCTCCCTAAGCCCTCTATCTGTAAACAAACCAGGTGAAGTTTACACAACACTGACTTTTAAGCCATACACACAGAATATTTCAAAAAAATTAAAAAAAAAGTCCTATAGTCATAAATGAGAAAGTAGTAAGAATGCCTCGTCACTAAATCGATAAATTATGGATATTACCAGTAATAGTGTATCGTGATAGGTATGTTATAACAGTATTCTATTATTGTCATAATCATGGTGGTGGCAATTTTAATAATTCACTTTGGAGGCATCTGAGTGGCTCAGTTGGCTGAGTCTCTGACTCTTGACTTTGGCTCAGGTCATGACCCCAGGGTTATGGGCTCGAGCCCCAAGTTGGGATCCATACTGAGCGTGGAGCCTGCTTGACACGCTTTCTCCCTTTCTCTCACTCACATTCTCTGTCTCTATAAAATCAGTTCTCTTGGAACCCTACCTTGCCAACTCATCCTGCAAATCCTGGGACTTGCCAGCCCCTATAATTGCATGATCCGATTTGTTAAATCTGCCTCTAAATAAATACATTATTTTTCCCATTTCTCTGAAGATCCTCGACTAATACAGTGATAATGATTACATGTTTTTCGGTAACCACTAATTGTGAAGTTTCTTTGACTTAAAACCATGGAAAAATGAAACAAATACATTGCTTTTTCCTGAATTTTTGGGGTTTGTAAGAATCTTTCATAAGCTTTGGGCCAGTTAATTGCTTTTCTAAAAGCAGACCAAAGTGTAATATCCTTTTCTGTTAATACAATAGGGCAACCCTGAATGTAGACATTGGTACACTTACATCTGATTTAGTATTTACCAAAGGTCAGTTTCTTTTGAATTGCAGAGGACAGATGAATGCACATACATAGCAGTTCTTCAGTAGAGGTAGGTTTTCCTTGAGAAGGGACAAAACGGTATTTAAAGTGAATTATGTGTAAGAATTCATTCCATCCAGGACATATGTGTTTAGCTTGTGGAGAGGGTAAAGTGACATAACTTTTTGAGCAGATTATGAGTACTTCTTTTCCCAAGACTGAAACAAGATTCAGGCATGGGTTCTGTGCCCCTGGGCCTCTAATAATAGATGTTATTTATTAAGAGTCTTAAGCACCAAGTACTGCATCTCATTTATGTGTTGCAGTAACATTAGTGCTCAGGCTTGTATTTGTTACCATTCTGTAGGTGAGAAAACAGAGGCCCAGGAAGATTAAGTGACTCATTTTAAGTCACATAATGGTGATTAGTTTAAAGGCAAGCTCCAGCTATAGTGTCTGCCTTTCCAAATGGAGAAATGCCTTACTGGAAAAGACCATTGTTTGCTTACTTGATGAGAAACTGTTACCATAATCCAAGTTCTATTTATCTCCTTGATCACATAACTCTATTTCAAATCCTCTTTTAATGGGCTGTGGCCATTTCCACTCTGGAGAGTGGAATGTGAGCAAAGTAATGTGAAAGACTTTTCAGAACTAGCTTCTGAAATAAAGTAGCCTCTGAAGCATGGTCCTCCATAACCTTATCATTCTGTGGCTGGCGGGAATCCAGACAACCACTAGGGGAATTTTGAAAGCCCCATGTTGTTGAAAATGGCAACACCTTTATCATCCTGGGCCCTTCAGTGACTGTGGAGAAGGTTCTCACCACCAACCTATTTTGTTGCCCATTGTGTAAAGATGAGGATATGTTATGGATATCCTCGTATCCTGCATAACATATGCATGTTATGGGAACATAGGAACATGAAATGTTAATTCTGTTTGAGCCATCACATATTTGGATGCCTTTGTGTGTGTGTGTGCCATGTATCCTATTTAAATCCCCCAGTTTTGAGTTTATATGTGGCAATTCACTGACCTCCTCTATCCCGGCCTCAGTTGCCTGACTGACCTGTCTGTGATGTGTTCTCTCCACCTCTATCCTGCAAGTTGCTGAGTCACTCATGCTTGGATCTCTGGGATGGTTCACGGTGCCATGAACACAGCCCAGTGGGGGCCTCATGTCAACATTCTCTGAAATGAAAGATCAAAATCTTTTAGGCAAAATAGAGTCATTTCCAAGAAGAAACTGGCTATAACTTTTCCTAAGGTGGCTGTGTTCAAGTGAATGTAACCTAGTACTTTGATGCATACAGACTTTTAGTCATTAAGTTAAAGATGACAGAAAGATCATAAACTCCTCCATACCAGATGTAGTTCATAAATGTATGGAAAGCGAGTGCAGATACCCCTGCCTGGAAAAGCAGAGTTCCTGGTATCCGAAGAGTCATGAAGCACTGTGCTGTCATAAGCAGTTCAGAAATAACTTTGAGGGTAGAACCTTCTGGCCTACAGAAATGTATCGTTAGCCCAATAGCTCTACCCACTCTACAGACTTTGCAATTTTGAAGGATGCTTTTGGTTGTTACTCCCAAGAATCAGTGAAAACTGTTAATACTGAAATGTTAACTAGCATTGTACATTCTTGATAACAATTAAATTTATTATGTATAGAAATCTGAGCTAATTGGCTAGGATTGTTGCAAGGGTAATCTTCCTGAATCCCATCCATTTGTTATGAAATGCTCTTACAGAAAAGAGAGAAACTGAGTTCCAGAGAGGTTAAACACAGTAAGTGAAGGGATGGGATCTACACCAGGGGCAGTGGGGTTCTGGTTACAAAGTTCATACCTGTAAGCTCCTCCATGCTATTTCTTGTCAAGGGTGGTATGAATAGTCAAGCCATGAAAAAGAACCTGTCTCTTGCACATTTTCATATCTCCAGACAGTCACAATATGTGTGTGATTCCTCACCTTTACACAATTATGGATTCTGATCTCCTAGTCACTTAAATTGTTTCTTACCAACTGAGATATGCTGTAAAAGGGCATGGAAAGCACTAGAATTTTATCTCCCTTTTAGCTCCTCCTCCAGAACAAAGTGTTCGCATTAGCTTTGGTTTCTGGGAATAAGGCGAAGATTATGGAGAATCTTTATAAAAACAAACCTGTACGTATTCCTGAAAATCTAAGTGCCTTTATTTCTTTTGAGAGAAAGAGTGAAAGCAGGGGAGGGGCACAGAGAGGCAGAGAGAGAATCTCAAGTAGGCTCTGCTCTGTCAGCGCAAAGCCCAATGCAGGGCAATCTCATGAACGGTGAGATCATGACATGAGCCAAAATCTAGAGTCCAACACCCAAATGACTGAGCCACTCAGGCACCCCCTCGCTGAAAAATCTCTTAAGTGAGGGGAATGTAACAGAACAAAAGACTGAAAGACATATCACAGAGCTGGTAGGGCCTTAGAAGGAACTTGTACCAAGATCTGGAAGATGTCAGGAACCATGTTTCAGCTCATCTCCATGGAAACAGTCTCTGCATATCTGGTTTCAGTGGTATTGAACTTTTCAGGGATGATAGGGGACAGTCTACCATTAAATAAGGATGATTGAACCAGGCTTTTTAAATTTATCAAGCCTAGCTCATCTAGGTAATTTTCTTGTGACCACCACACTGACATATGTACATATATGCTGTTTATTTTCATTGTTTCACGGCTGTAAGTTCTGTGTGGCAAAGCTGCCAAATAAAAAGTTAATATTTCAAGTTTTAAAATCCAAGTTGAAGTAAATAGAGCGTATCTGGCTAATTTCTCTTTGGACCACGGGAAAAAGGCAGATATTTATTTTGGCTTTCAGGGCCATCCATCAACTGGCCTTCTTTAATCCTTCCAACGTAATCCTCAATACTCCTCTTGATGTATCACGTGCTGTACCAATATTACGTGGATTGCGGTAAGGCCAGGAGACCCCAAATGCCATTCTGAAGAATTAGGCATGGTTGTGAAATAAAAGTCCTGTTAGTAAGAGGACAAACATTCATTTGAATTAGTTTGGATGTGATTTGTTGAATGTAATTGTTTATTGGACCATGTGTCCAATGTTTTTACAACTTACTAACCTGTTTATAATATGGAGTAGTGGATTTTTATTATCAGAAGCACAAAACTAATTTGCTATGACCTGAGAACTTTATCCCATTTTTTATGGCACTGAGAGGTCAGGGAACCAAGACACTGGATATTCTAGTGTCACGAGGAGAGTTTAATCTTGGTTCTATTGTATGAAAAAAGAGAACGAGCTATTAAGTGAATTAAACACTTTTTCTTTCTTTTCTTTTTTTCCTTTTTCTGCTTTGGAACATTATTAAGCTGTATACAAACATAAATACTTGCCATCATTTAAAGCCATGAAATACTTACAATATCATGTATAAGACAGATGATGTACATTACTTAACAGTTTAGTAAATTATAGATACTGACTCTGGAATTGATGCTTTCAAGCAATCACATCAGTGCAATCAAATCTTTCTTTAACAGTCCTTTATCTGGAGTTTTTTTTTTTTATTTTTATTCTGAAAGGTGTTGTTTTCTACACACCTTTTAGAAGGCAGAAATAAATCTAGGCTGTAACACTTTCTGATAGCCATTTGAACATATTCTGTTTCTTGGTTGTATCATTTTTCTGAATTCCTGCTGTTCTTTACAGAATATGGCTACCTCATAAAAGGATATGTTGAAGAACCTATTTGCTAAATGAATAAAATATTTTTAAGGTGGATTTCATAAAGTTTGAGTAATTCCTCCACTGTTTTGGTGTCTCAGTGAAAGAGCTGGCAATGTCAATAAATTCTTAGTCCCTGGGAAATAACAAGTATATAGTTGTAAACATTGCTTAAATTGGAACAGGTTAAGAACATTTTTTTGGTAGAATACTGAAAGTGTGTTGACTTATTTTTATGTTCCTTTTCTCGTTAAATCTTAACTGTCTCCACTCCTTTTTTGTTATTCTAATTTTTTTTTCTTTGTCACAATATCCATGGTTATCAAATTATTTATATATTTTTAATGTTTATTGAAAAAGATTTCTACTTTCCAGTTGTATTCCAGATCCAGTTTTAGGTAGTAGAGATGAGGAAGGGGAGTTGGAAAAAAAAATTGGCACCATGTGGTTCATGATATTGTGGAAGTAACAACTCTTACTCAAATTATCAAGCAAGATCCGTGGAAAATTATTGAACACTATGATATAAGGCAGAAGTCAGTAAATTTTAACTGTAAAATGGTGAATAGCAAACATGGCTTTGCAAGCCATACAATATGAAAACAGCCATAATGAATCAATGGATATGGCTGCGTTATAATAAAACTTTGTTTACAAAAACAGACACAGGACACATTGGCTCATGGCTGTGTTTTCTAACTCCTTGATGTAAGTAAAAAACAAAACCAAAACAAACAAACAAACAAAAAACTGCATCATGATTTCTCCTAAGAGGAGTGAAAGAGGGTAGTGTTAAGTTTTCATTTACTGATCACTTCCTTGGCGATACTGACACATCTTTTTTTTTTTTTTTCTTTAATCTAGTTATACAGTGTCATGTTAGTTTCAGGTGTACAACATAGTGATTTGACAATTCTATACACGATCCTCACCACAAAAAGTGTAGTTACCATCTGTCACCATACAACCTTATTACAATATTATTTGCTATATTCCTTTTGCTATATAGGTTTTATCTCCATGATTTATTTATTTTATAATTAAAGGTTTGTACCTTTACATTCCTTTCACTTAATATGGCCATCATCCACCTCCCATGTGGCAACTACCACTTTGTCCTTTGTATTTAAGTCTGTTATTTTTTTTCCTTAGATTCCACATATAAGTGAAATCACAGAGTATTTGTCTTTCTCTCTCTGACTTATTTCTCTTAGCCTAGTACTCTCTAGATCCATGTTGCTGCACATGGCATGTTCTTGTTCTTTTTTATGACTGAGTACTATTCCATTGTGTGTAAGTGTGCATACACAAACAAACACATCCCATCTTCATCCATTCATTTATTGATGGACACTTGGGTAGCTTCCATATCTTGTCTATTGTAAACAAGGTTGCAGTAAAATAGCGATGCATCTATCTTTTTGAATTAGTGTTTTCATTTTATATGTGTGAATACCCAGTAGTGAAATTACTGGATTGTATGGTATTTCTATTAATTTTTTTTTGAAGAACCTTTTTAGTGTTTTTTTTTTTAAATAGTGATTGCACTAACTTATATTCCCACCAATAGTTCCCTTTCTCCACATCATCACCAATACTTGTTATTTCTTGTCTTTTTGATACTAACAATTCTAACTGGTGTGAGTTGACATCTCACTGCAATTTTAATCTGCAATTCCCTGATGATTCATGATGTTGAGTATCTTTTCACATACCTGCTACCCATCTGTATATCTTTTTTTTGAAAGTGTCTATTCAGGTCATCTGCCCATTTTTAAACTAGTGGATCATTATTTGTGTGTGTTGAGTTGTATGAGTTTTTTAATATATATTTTGGGTATTAACCTGTTATCAGATATATCACTAACAAATATCTTCTCCAATTCTATAGTTTGCCATTTTGTTTTGTGGATAGTTTCCTTCACTGTGCAAAAACTTTTTATTTTGGTATAGTCCCAGCAGTTTATTTTTTTATTTTGTTTCCCTTGCCTGGCAAGAAACATCAAGAAAAATGTTGCTAAGGCCAATGTCTGAGAGGTTACTGTCTGTTTTTTCTTTCAGGTGTTTTATGGTTTCAGGCTTCATATTTGCATCTTTAACCTGTTTTGAGTTATAGTGTAAGAAAGTGATCGTTTTCATTCTTTTGTATGTAACTATCCAGTTTTCCCAAAATCACTTATTAAAGAATGCCTTTTCCCATTGTATATTGGTGTCTCCTTTATTGAGATTAATTGACCATAAAAGCTTGGATTTATTTCTTTATTCTGTTCCATTGATCAGTGTGTCTGTTTCTGTGCCAGTACCATATGTTTTGATTATTACAGATCTCTAGTATGTCTCAAAATCTGAGATTGTGTTACTTCTGACTTTGTTTTTCCTTTTCAGGACTGTTTTGGTTGTTTCTAGAGTCTGTGTGGTTCCATAGAAATCTTAGGGTTATTCTAGTTTTGTGAAAAATACTGCTGTGTTCTTGTTGTTGTTTATTTATTTATTTATTTTGAGAGAGAAAGTGGGAGGAGAGGAGGGGCAGAGAAAGAGGGAGAAAACCCCAAGTACACTCCAGGCTGTCAGTGTGGAGCCCAATGCGGGGCTCAAACTCATGAATGGTGAGATCATGACCTTAGCTGAAATCAGGAGTTGGAAGCTTAACTGACTGAGCCACCTAGTTACCCTGACTATTGGTATTTTGACAGGGATTGCATCAAATCAGTAGATTACTTTGGGTAGTATGAACATTTTACCTAGTTCCATTTGTGAACATGATAAATCTCTACATAGGTTTGTGTTTTCTTCACTTTCTTTCATCAGTGCCTTATAGTCTTCTGAGTATAGGTCTTTCACTTTCTTGGTTAAATTTATTCCTAGATAGTTTGTTTTTTATGGCGCAGTTGTAAATGGAATTGCTTTCTTAATTTCTCTTTCAGTCATTTTGTTATTAATATATAGAAAAACAGGGGCTCCTGGGTGGCTCTGTTGGTTGAGCTTCCAACTTCGGCTCAGGTCATGATCTCATGGTTCGTGGGTTCGAGCCCCGCATCGGGCTCTGTGCTGACAGCTCAGAGCCTGGAGCTTGTTTTGCATTCTGTGTCTCCCTCTCTCTCTCTGCCCCTCCCCCACTTTCACTCTGTCTCTGTCTCAAAAATAAATAAATGTTAAAAAAAATTTTACTATATATGGAAAAACAAATGATTTCTATGTATCAGTTTTGTATCCTGTGCCTTTACTGAATTCATTTGGTCTAATAGTTTTTTGATGAAGTCTTTAAGTTTTTCTGTATATAGTATCATGCCAGTTACCATATGAATGACTTGTTTGTTTCTTTAATGTGTACTTATTGCTCTGGCTAGGACTTTGAGCACTGTGTTGATGTGCTCAAAAATGATGAGAGTGAATATCCTTGGAGTGCTTGGGAGGCTTAATCCTTTAAGCATCAAACTCTTGATTTTGGCTCATGTCATGATCTCATGGTTTGTGGGATTGAACCCCATGTCAGATTCCACTCTTACAGCACAGAGACTGCTTCGGATTCTCTCTATGCCCTTCCCACTCATGGACACACACGTGCCCTCTCTCTCAAAATAAATAAATAAACTTAAAAAAAAAAGACTGAATGTCCTTGTCTTGCTCCTGATCTTAGAGAAAAAGCTGTATTTCACCATTGAGTATGATGATAGTAGTGGGTTTGTCATTTATGGCCCTTATTATTTTGAGAAATATTCCCTTTAAACCAATTTTGTTGAGTTTTTTTTTCATGAATAAATGTTCAATTTTATTAAATGGTTTTCCTACATCTATTGAGATAATCATATTGCTTTTATTCTTCATTTGGTTAACATTATGTGATGAGGGACCTAAGGCAAGCTGAGGGCCAAGCACAAGTTAGCAAAACCATACCCCCCATCCAGGTGGGATATGTGTGATATTTCTCAGGCACTCCTGGCTGCCCAAGAACAAAGGAAAGGACAGAAAACAAATGGTTGAACTGAGAGTCTCCATCAGTTTACAAAGATCTTATCAATACCCTAATCAGGAACTCCATACTATTGTAATGATAATGTTTTGCTAGAGGGAAAACAAAATTAGCTTGACAATAGCTAGGTCTTCAGTAACGTGTAAATCCACTTTAGCATATGGAAATCATTTTAAGAAACTTCCTCTTGGGGGCACCTGGGTGGTTCAGTTGGTTGGGCCACTGACTTCAACTTAGGTCATGATCTCAAGCTCCATGATGGGCTCTGTGCTGACAGCTCAGAGCCTGGAGCCTGCTTTGGGTTCTGTGTCTCCCTCTCTGTCTGCACCTCCCCTGCTCACACTCTGTCCTTCTCTCAAAAATAATTTAAAAATTAAAAAAAAAAAGGAAACTTCCTCTTGGTTTTACCTCTCCCAAAACTCCACAGTATATAAGCAGTCACTCTGTACAACCCCCAGTACAGCTCTTCCTGCTGTACAGGACCCAGGTCCTGTCCCCATGCTTTAATAAAATCACCGTTTTGCACCAAAGATGTCTTCAAGAATTCTTTCTTGACCATTGTCTCCGAACCCTACCATCTTCCCAAAACCCTATCATTATGTATCCTGTTAAGTGATTTGGGGGATATTTGATCATCCTTAAATCCTTGGAATAAACCCCACTTGATCATAGTGAATGATCCTTTTAATGTGTCATTCAATTTTGTTTGCTAGTATTTTCAGTATTTTTGCATCTGTGTTCATCAGGGATATTGACCCGTAGTCCGTCCTTCCTTCCTTCCTTCCTTCCTTCCTTCCTTCCTTCCTCTCTCTCTCTCTCTCTCTCTCTCTCTCTCTCTCTTTCTTATTTTGTAATGTGTTTGTCTGGTTTTGGTATCAGAGTCATGCTGGCCTCATAGAATGAACTTGAAACTTTTTCTTCTATTATTTCTCAGAATAATTTGAGAGACATAGATATTCTTACATATTTGGATGAGTTTACCTGTGAGGCCCATGGTCCTGGACCTTAGTTTGTTGGTAGGTTTTGTTACTGATTCAAGTCAACTTCATCTTTAGTAATCAGTCTATTCCGATTCTCTATTTCTTCCTGATTTAGTTTTAAAAATAATGTGTTTCTAGGATTTTATGCATTTCTTCTAGGTTGCTGCTCTCTTATAATCCTTTGTTTTTCTATGGTGTTGGTTGTTACTTTGATTTTATTTGATTCTTCTCTTTTTTCCTTGTCAAGCCTAGCTAAAAGTTTGTAAGTTTTTATCTTTTCAAAGAACTCGGTCTTGGTTTCATTGATCTTTTCTATTGATTTTTTTAGTCACTATTTCATTTATTTCTGCTCTGATCTTTATTATATCCTTTGCTCTACTAACTTTGGGCTTTGTTTGTTCTTCTTTTTCTAGTTCCTTTAGGTGTATGATTAGGTTGTGATTTTTCTTGTTTCTTAGGGTAAGCTTATATCTCTATGAACTTCTCTGTTAGAATTGTTTTTACTGTATCCCGCAAATTTTGGACCATTGGGTTTCCATTTTCATTTGTCTCCAGTTGTTTTATTTCCTCTTTGATTTGACTTTGACCTCTTGACTATTCAGTAGCATGTTTTGCCTCAATATATGTATGTGTGTTTCCAGTTTGTTTGTTTTTTTTTTCTTGTAACTTATTTCTAGCTTCATACATTCTGTCTACATTCTGTTGTAGACAGAAATGATGCTTGGTATAATTTCAGCCTTCTTAAATTTATTGAGACTTGTTTTATGGCCTAAATAAAATGTGATCTCTCCTTGAGAATGATCTATGTACACTTAAAAGGAATACGGCTTCTGGGGTACCCGGTTGGCTCAGTCAGTTGAACATCTGACTCTTGATTTCAGCTCAGGTCATGATTCCAGGGTTATGGGATTGAGCCCCACTTTGGGTTCTGCACTGAGCATGGAGCCTGCTTAAGATTTTCTCTCTCCCTCTCTCCCTCTCTCCTTTTCTGCCTCTCTACCTCAGTCCCTGTCTCCCTCCCTCTGCTTTTTACCCTGCTCACACTTGCATGTTCACTCGCTCTCTCTCCAAAAATAATTAAAAAAACAGAGTATGGTTTCTGCTGGTTTTAGATGGAATATCTGTGTATATCTTTTTAGTCCATCTGGTCTCATGTGTCATTAAAAGCCACTCACTCTTTCCTTTTGTCTGGATGATCTATCCATTGATACAAATGGTGTGTGAATGTCTCCTACTGTTATTGTGTTGTCAGTTTTTCCCTTTATGTCTATTAATATTTGTTACAAATTAGGTTCTCTAATGTTGGGTGCCTAGATATTTCAGTTGTTATATCTTCTTGTTCAATTGATCTCTTTATCATTATGTAATATCTTTGTCTCTTGGTACAGGTTTTGTTTTAAAGTATTTTGTCCGAGGTAAAGAATGCTACCCCAGCTTTCTTTAATTCTATTGGCAGAGAAGATCCTGCCCCATCCCATCGCTTTAAGTCTGCATGTGCCTTTAAATCTGAAGTGAGGCAGCATATAGAGGGCTCTTGTTTGTTGTTTGTTTGTTTGTTTAATCCATTCACTCAAGTTCTTTGGATTGGACTGTTTATACAATTTACACTTAAAATAATTATTGATAGACATCTACTCATTGCCATTGTGTTGCTTTTGTTTTTCTTTGCTTTGTTTTTAGGTCTTCTCTGTTCCTCTCTTGCTCTCTTCTCTTGTGATGGATGATTTTCTCTAGTGTTAGGTATGAATTCCTTTTTTTTTTTTAATTTTATTTTTGTATATCCATTAGAGGTTTTTGGTTTGTGGTGACTATGAGACTCTTCTATAACATTGTAAGTATATAGCGGTCTATATTGATGGTTACTTAGGTTTGAACACATTCTAAAAACATTATACTTTTACTCACCCCTCTCAATGTTTTATGTATTTGATGTCATATTTTACATCTTTTTTATTTTGTGAGTCCCTTAACTAATTTTTAAATATAAATAATTTTACCACTTTGTCATTTAACCTTCATAAAAAATTTATAGGTGATTGTATTGACTTATCTTTACTGTAAGCTTTTACTTACATTTTTTTCTTTTATATTTCTAATTATGGCCTTTTGTTTTCCATTAAAAAGACCCTTACATATTCATGTCAGGCTGGTTTATTTGGATAAACTCCTTTAACTTCTGTTTGGAGAACTTTTTCTCTCTCCTTAAATTGTATATAATAATCTTGCTGGGTACCACGCTGTTGGTTGTCTTTTGTTGTCTTTTTATTATCAGCACTTTGATTTTATTATGACATTTTCTGACCAGCACTGTTTCTGCTTAAAAATTAGCTGATAGACGTATGGGGTTTTCCTTATATATAAATAGTTGCTCCCCCCCCCCCGCCCCGCCCTTAATGAATGTCTCTTTATCATTATTTTTGCCATCCTTATGATGTGTCTTGATATAGACCTCTTTGGAATCATCTTGTTTGAGGCTCTCTGTACTTTCTGGATCTGGATGTCTGTTTCCTTTTTCAGGTTTGGGTAAATTTAGCTATTATTTGCTCATATAAGCTTTCTGCCTCCTTACTTCCTTTTCTCCATCTGGGACCCCAAAGTGTAAATGTTAGCATGGTTCATGATTTCCCAGAGATCCCTTAACCTATCTTCATTTTTTTTTTCTCTTTTGCTGTTTAGGTTGCATTTTCTGTTATTTTGTCTTCAAGTTGGCTGAATCCTCTAAGCTGCTATTGATTACCTCTGCTGATTCTTTTATGCTAATTACTGTATTCTTCAACTCTCATTGGTTCTTTTTTATAATTTCTTCTTGTTGAAGTTCTCACTGAGTTCATCCACTTTTCTCTTAAATCTGGTGAGCCTATTTATGACTATTACTTTAAACTATTTATCAAGCAGATTGTTTATATCTGTTTTGTGTAATTATTTTTCTGAAATTCTGTCTTTATTCTTTTGGAGTATATTTCTCTGACTCCTTACTTTGACTTTCAATTGTTTTGTTTTGTTTTCTTTTCTTTTCTAATTAAAGAGGCAGAACAACTACTTCTCCTAGTCCTGGAGGAAATAGCCTTGTCTTCTAGGTACAGTGTATGTGCCTGGCAGTTTGGGCTTGCTCACTAGAAAGGTAGCAAAAATAGGCTTGGGGGCCTAGAGTTCTCTTCACAGAGAATTTATGGTGGAATGACTGGAGGTTAACCGGGCATAGGCTAGCAGGTTGCTGGAGTCCTCCATATAGAAAGTACATTGGTAGGATTGCTGGAATTGGGGTGAGTATGGGTTGAATGGTCCCGTGCTGCTGCTCCACATGGGAAAAGAGCTAGTAGAACAGTTGGAGCTGAAGCAAGTGCTGGCCTTGTGTGTTCCAGGGTGTTTGCAACTCTATAGCCTCATTAAGATGGCTGGGACTGTAGTAGGTACTATCCAGGGGTTTCCCCGTATGTGCTGTGCTAGGGCCACCTTGATGGGACAGTTGGACCTAGGATGAACACGAGTAAGGGGCTGCCTTGGTGTAATGGGCTAAGGGCCTCCAGCTTTCTGGGGTGGCAGGCTGGATAAGATGACTGAACATTGCTTCCTTCTTTGCTATCAAGGTAGAAGGGGAATGTAAACATCAGTGCTTGTAGTCCCTTCTACTCTGGAGAACATTACAACCAGTTCCCTACTATTTGGCAGAGAGCTTTTTCCTTTATATTCTAGTTGCCCTCCTGAAAAGCTTGACTTCTTGGGGCACCTGGGTGGCTAAGTCATCTGGGTGTCTGACTTCGGCTCAGGTCAGGATCTCAGAGTTTGTGGGTTCTAACCCTGCTCCAGGCTCTGTGCTGACAGCTCAGAGCTTGGAGCCTGCTTTGGATTCTGTGTCTCCCTCTCTCTGCCCTTCCCCGCTCCTATGTGGGTCTCTCTCTCTTTCTCAAAAATAAACAAACGTTTAAAAAAATTTAAAGAACGACTTCTTTTCTGTGTCCCAGGGTGGACAAATCCATTCTCAGTCCCTCAGTTTTATTATGCCCCACTGTAGTTAGCAGTGTTAGGGGAGGGTTCCCATTGTTACCATGTCTCTGTCCCTCCTGTCATTCTCTATATGGTTTTCTGTGTTGTACAGAAATTGTTCAGTCTGCTTTCTGTTTGTCAGGAAGGTTTGCTCCATATGTAGGTGTAGATTTCATGTGTCTGTAAAGGAGATGAATTGAGGGTCTTCCCACATTGCCATCTTGGGCCCCTCCTTCTTGACACATCTATGTTAAGTCCACTGAAAATCATCTCCAAACTGATGCTCTGCAACCCAACCTCATGTATTAGCACTCAGACACTTGAAGGTATTACCTTTGCTGTTCAAATAATGGGTACCATATGATGGAAAAACTAATTTTGATAAGTGATCAAACATTTGAGAGTTTGTTGTGTGTGTAACTTTGTGGTTAATGCACGTATTAGAGGACACCTTGATCATCAGTTCTATTGATGTCTGGATTTATCATTTTCATAATCTTTGTAGTTCCCAATTACAATTTTCACTCCAGATAACTATGACAGGGATACTTAGGCTCATAAAAATGCCCAAACAACCTATTTATTGATTCTAGATCAACAGCATTATATAGACAAAGAAATAAAAGCCAGTTTGTTTCCTCTTTAGAGCTTTTTTTTTTAATTTTATTTTTTTTAATTTACATCCAAATTAGTTAGCATATAGTGCAACAATGATTTCAAAAGTAGATTCCTTAATGTCTCTTACCCATTTAGTCCATCCCTCTGCCACAACCCCTCCAGTAACCCTGTTTGTTCTCCATATTTAAGAGTCTATTATGTTTTGTCCCCCTCCATATACATATACATATATATATGTATATATATATGTATATATATATATATATACATACATATATATATATACACACACATATATATATTCATATTCATGTATATGTATGTTCATGTGTTCTATTCATGTGTTCTGAGTCTTAAAGCTTATGTTCATGTGATCTGAGTCTTAAAGTCCTCATATGAGAGAAGTCATGATTTTTGTCTTTCTCTGACTAATTTTGCTTAGCATAATACCCTCTAGTTCCATCCACATAGATGCAAATGGCAAGATTTCCTTCTTTTTGATTGCTGAGTAATACTCCATTATATATATATATATATACACCACATCTTATTTATCCATTCATCCATCAGTGGACATTTGGGCTCTTTCCATACTTTGGCTATTGTTGATAGTGCTGCTATAAACATTGGGGTGTGTGTGTGTCCCTTTGAAACAGAATACCTGTATACCTTGGATAAATACCTAGTAGTGAAATTGCTGGGTCATAGGGTAGTTCTATTTTTATTCTTTTGAGGAACCTCCATACTGTTTTCCAGAGTGGCTACACCAGTTTATTTTCCCACCAGCAATGCAAAAGAGATCCTCTTTCACTGCATCCTTTCCAACATCTGAGTTGTTAATGTTACCCATTCTGACAGGTGTGAGATGGTATCTCATTGTGGTTTTGATTTGTATTTCCCTGATGATAAGAGATGTTAAGCATTTTTTCATGTGTCATTTGGCCATATGGATGTCTTCCTTATAGAAGTGTCTATTCATGACTTTTGCCCATTTCTTCACTGGATGATATGTTTTTTGGGTGTTGAGTTTCATAAGTTCTTTAGAGATTTTGGATACTAACCCTTTATCTGATAGGTCGTTTGCAAATATCTTCTTACATTCCATCAGTTGCCTTTTAGTTTTGAAGATTGTTGCCTTCACTGTGCAGAAGATTTTTATTTGGATGAGGTCCCAATAGTTCATTTTTGCTTTTGTTTCCCTTGCCTCCGGAGACATGTTAAGAAGTTGCTGTGGGCAAGATCAAAGAGGTTTTTGCCTGCTTTGTCCTCAAGGATTTTGATGGCTTACATTTAGGTCTTTATCCATTTTGAGTTTATTTTTGTATATGGTGTAAGAAAGTGGTCCAGGTTCATTCTTCTGCATGTCGCTGTCCAGTTTTTCCAGCACCACTTGCTGAAGACACTGTCTTTATTCCATTGGATATTCTTTCCTGCTTTGTCAAAGATTAGTTGGCCAAATGTTTGTGGGTCCATTTCTGGGTTCTTTATTCTGCTCCACTGATCTGAGTGTCAGTTTTTATGCCAGTCCCATACTGTCTTGATTATTACATCTTTGTAGTGTAGCTTGAAGTCCGGGATTGTGATGCCTCCTGCTTTGGTTTTCTTTTTCAAGATTGCTTTGAATATTTGGCATCTTTTCTGGTTCTATACAAATTTTAGGATTATTTGTTCTAGCTCTGTGAAGAATGCTGGTGTTATTTGGACTGGGATTGCATTGAATATGTAGATTGCTTTGGGTAGTATCAACATTTTAACAATATTTGTTCTTCCTATACAGGAGCATGGAATCTTTTTCCATTTTTTTGTGTCTTCTTCAATTCCTTTCATAAGCTTTCTATAGTTTTCAGTGTCTAGTTTGTTTTTTTTTTTCACCTCTTTGGTTAGATTGATTCCTAACTATTTTATGGTTTTTTATGCAATTGTAAATGGGCCAATTCCTTGATTTCTCTTTCTGTTGCTTCATTGTTGGTGAATGGGAATGCAACTGATTTCTATGCGTTTATTTTATATCCTGAAACTTTGCTGAATTTGTGAATTAGTTCTAGCAGTTTTTTGGTGGAATCTTTTGGGTTTTCCATATAGAGTCTCATGTCATCTGCGAAGAGTGAATGGTTGAACTCCTCCTGGCCAGTTTGGATGCCTTTTGTTTCCTTTTGTTTTCTGATTGCAGAGGCTAAGACTTACAATACTATGTTGAATAACAATGGCAAGAGTGGACATCCCTATCTTGTTCCTGACCTTAGAGGGAAAGCTCTCAGTTTTTCCTCATTGTGGATGATGTTAGCATTGGGTCTTTCATATATGGCTTTTATGATCTTGAGTTATGATCCTCCTATCCCTACTTTCTTGAGGGTTTTTGTCAAGAAAGGATGCTGTATTTTGTCAAATGCTTTTTCTGTATCTATTGAGAGGATCATATGGTTCTTGTCCTTTGTTTTATTGATGTGATGAATCACATTGATTGTTTTGTGGATATTGAACCAGCCCTGCATCCCAGGTATAAATCCCATTTGGTCATGGTAAATAATGTTTTTAATGTATTGTTGGATCTGGTTGGCTCATATCTTATTGAGGACTTTTGCATCCATGTTCATCAGGGAAATTGTTCTATAGTTCTCCTTTTTAGTGGGGTCTCTGGTTTCGGAATCAAGGTAATACTGGCTTCATAGAGTTTGGAAGGTTTCCTTCCATTTCTATTTTCTGGAACAGCTTCAAGAGAATAGGTGTTAATTCCTCCTTAAATGTTTGGTAGAATTCCCCTTGAAAGTCATCTGGCCTCCGACTCTTGTTTTTTGGAGACTTTTCATTAATCGATTTCTTTACTGGTTATGGGTCTGTTCAAATTTTCTATTCCTTCCTGTTTCAGTTTTGGTAGTATATATGTTCCTAGGAATTTGTCCAATTCTCCCAGATTGCCCATTTTATTGGCATATAATTGCTCATTATATTCTCTTATTATTGTTTTTATTTCTGTTCTGTTGGTTGTAATCACTCCTCTTTCATTTGTGATTTTATTTATTTGGGTTCTTTCCTTTTACTTTTTGATCAAACTGGCTAGTGGCTTATCAATTTTGTTAATTCTTTCAAAGAACCAGCTTCTGGTTTCATTGATCTGTTCTACTGTTTTTTTGCTATTGGTAGCATTAATTTCTGCTCTAATCTTTATTATTTCCTATCTTCTGCTGGTTTGGGATTTTATTTGCTGTTCTTTTTCCAGCTCTTTGAGGTGAAGTTTAGGTTGTGTATCTGAGATATTTCTTCCTTCTTTAGGAAGGTCTGGATTGCTATATACTTTCCTCTTATGACCGTGTTTTCTATGTCCCAGAGGTTTTGGGTTGTGGTGTTATCATTTTCGTTGGCTTCCATGAACTTTTAAATTTCCTCTTTAACTTCTTGGTTAGCCCATTCATTCTTTAGTCAGATGTTCTTTAGTCTCCAAGTTTTTGTTACCTTTCCAAATTTTTTCTGTGGTTGATTTTGAGTTTCATAGTGTTTTGGTCTGAAAATATGCACGGTATGATCTCAGTCTTTTTTTTACTTGTTGAGGGCTGATTTGTGGCCCAGTATGTGGTCTATTCCAGAGAACATTCCATGTGCACTCGAGAAGAATGTATATTCTGCTGCTTTAGGATGCAATGTTCTGAATATATCTGTTAAGGCCATCTGGTCCAGTGTGTCATTCAAAGCCATTGTTCCTTGTTGATTTTTTGATGAGATGGTCTGTCCATTGCTGTGAGTGGAGTGTTGAAGTCTCCTACAATTATGGTATTACTATCAATGAGTTTCTTTATGTTTGTGATTAATTGATTTACATACTTGGGAGCTCCCACTTTTGTCCCATAAATGTTTACCATTGTTAGGTCTTCTTGGTGGATAGACCCTTTAATTTTTATATAATGCCTTTATTCATCTCTTGATCCAGTCTTTATTTGAAAGTCTAGATTGTCTGATATAAGTATGGCTACTCTGGCTTTCTTTTGTTGACCGTTAGCATGATAGATGGTTCTTCATCCCCTTACTTTCAGTCGGAAGGTGTCTTTAGGTCTAAAGTGGGTTTTGTAAACCGCATATAGATGGATCTTGTTTTCTTATCCATTCTGTTACCCTATGTCTTTTGACTGGAGCATTTAGTCCATTGATGTTTAGAATGAGTACTGAAAGATATGAATTTATTCATTATGTTGCTTGTAGAGTTGGAATTTCCGGTGGTGGTCTCTGGTACTTTCTAGTCTTTGTTGATTTTGGTCTTTATTTATCTTTTTTTTTTTTTTTTCTCATTTTTTCTCCCCTCAGAGAGTCCACCTTAAAATTTCTTGCAGGGCTCGTTTAGTGGTCACAAACTCCTTTAATTTTTGTTTGGGAAACTTTTTATCTCTCCTTCTATTTTGAATGACAGCCATGCTGGATAAAGAATTCATGGCTGCATATTTTTCTGATTCAGCACATTGAATATATCCTGCCACTCCTTTCTGGACTGCCAAGTTTCTGTGGATAGGTCTGCTGCAAACCGGATCTGTCTTCCCTTGTGGGTTAAGGACTTTTTTCCCTTGCTGCTTTCATGATTCTCTTCTTGACTGAGTATTTTGTGAATTTGACTATGATATGCCTTGTTGATGGTCGGTTTTTGTTGAATCAAATGGGAGTCCCCTGTGCTTCCTGGATTTTGATGTCTGTGTCTTTCCCCAGCTTAGGAATTTTTTTTTTTTTTTTTTGCTATGATTTGCTCACATAACCCTTCTATCCCTATTTCTCTCTCTTCCTCTTCTGGGACCCCTATGATTCTGACGTGGTTCCTTTTTAATGAGTCACTGATTTCTCTAATCTTAAATTGTGCTCTTTTGCCTTAATCTCCCTCTTTTTTAATGCTTCATTATTCTCCATAAGTTTGTCCTCTACATTGCTGATTCTCTGTTCTGCCTCATCCATCCTTGTTCTGTGGCATCCATTCGAGAACGCAGCTTAGTTACAACATTTTTTATCTCATCCTGACTAGCTTTTACTTCTTTTATCTCTGCAGAAAGGGATTCTAATCTATTTTTGACTCCAGCTAGTATTCTTTTTATCATGATTCTAAATTTTGGTTTGGACATCTTGCTTGTATCTGTGTTGGTTAGTCCCTGGCTGTCATTTATTCCTGCTCTTTCTTTTGTGATGAATTCCTTCGTTTTGTCATTTTGAAGGGAGAAAAGAAAATAATGAGGTAAAAAAAAATTAAAATTCAAAAAAGATATTGAAATTAAAACATTAAAAATAAACACACACAGACACACACACACACACACACACACACACACACACAAATCAAATAAATAGTGATAGATCCTGGGTGTGTCTTGGTCTGGGAGTTGAAAGGAGCTTGTTAGATTAGAGAAAAAAGGGGAAAGAAAAAAAAAAGGAAATCGTTTGAAAATTTGAAAAAATGAATACACTAAAGTAGACTAAAATGAAATGATGAAAGTAAAATAGAACTTGAAAAAATTTACACAGAAGGAACAAATATAGTGAAAAAAATAAAAATATTTTTAATAAAAATTGAAAATAAAAATGAGTTTTTTCTCTTTCTCCCGAATTGTGTGGTTCAGGTTGTGCAGATTGTTGTGTTAATCCTCAGATCAGTTTTCTAGGTGTGCAGGATGGTTTAGCATTGGTCTGGCTGTATTTCGTGGACATGAGACACACAAAAAGCTTCCACGCTCTTCTGCCATCTTGGGCCCTCTCCTCTCTAGAGCTTTTAATGTTAATGTTAAATCACTAGAGCACTGTACTCATAGTTTGTGCTGTTGGGTCATATGATATAGAAGGAAAGCTTTATAATATATAATGAAATAATCTTATATGTTTGCATGTTAATCATCATTGCATGAATAAAAGACAAATATTTTTACTAGCCATTTATTTATAGGTACTTTATAAATACCTATTGTATTCTAATAAGTCTCTGAACTTCTTACTTGTATTTCATATATACCAGATTAAATTGAAGTGGTCAAATTGTTGAGCATATATACCTTGCTATTGAATACAGATACAACTCATTAGCTTTATGTCATCATTTCCTAGAATTGAAATTGACATATTTTTTCACGTTTATCATTTTAATTATATCTGCCTCTCATGGGGCTTTTATTTATTACTATTTGTCAAATGACTGTGACTTTGATTCCCCTATGAATCCTTTAATTCTTTTGTTTCTTTTGAAACTTTTCATATTTTGACTTCTATGACAACCCCCTTTCCAGATGATTGTAAGTACCATACAGACAGGAGTTTGTTGTAGATTCTGGGTCTGAAGTTCTCTCTTGTCCAGCAAGAAAGAAGATGCAGGATTAAAAATATGAGAGGCTCTCTGCCCCTCCCCCATTCATGCTCTGTCTCTCTCTGTCTTATAAATAAATAAACATTATTTTTTTTAATGTGAGACAGGCTAATATCTGGGAGGAGACAAGAACCTCAAGTAAGCATCTTTGGTCTGTTTTTATTAGGATCAGAAGGCTTACAAGTGTGATGGACAGGTACAAAGAGACAATGAAATCTTGATCATTAACTCGTGGGCATGGGGAGAAGGGGGTTTTAGAGATATGCAGTGTTAGGGGTTTGGGTCAATACACAACAAGATTCTGGTGCTGGGTAGAAGGTTGCTTACAGCAAACATGGGACACCATCTCTGTTTACCTGTACTGGTCTAGGGACAAGACAGAGCATGCTACCTCAGGGCCAACAAGGCACATTTCTTTTGTTAATTAGGTCCACCCTTGGCAACTTTGCCCCGTAGCAGTCCATAGCCCTAGTTACCTGTTTACCTAATTTGGTCCTTCTTTCTCAGGAAAGCAGCTTTCTGCTATTGTACCAAGTTGGAAGGCATTTCTGCCCTGAATACCTAATCTTGTTTACCTCATCTTGGATGTTTTTATCTTATGATTCCCTAATCCTATACATTTGTCCTATACTGAGACCTTGGCCCCCTTTACCTCTACTGGGGAACTTTGCCCCTTTTGCCTAATCTTATTTACCCAATTTTGTTTATCCAAACTTGGGTATGTAGATCCTATGGCTTTCTAATTCTTTATGCCTTGTTAACCCATCGGTGGATGCTCAGATAATTCCTAAACTTATTCCCCATAGGAGATATTCTAATTTATATCCTAATCCTTTGAAGTACTTAGCTCAGCTTGTAATGAATTCTCTATTTGTTGTGTTTAACTATAATTGAGTTTAGGAAAGTCCCTGAGAAATGTTTAACATGGAGCCAAGTCCTTTCACATTGCCTTGGTAATATGAAAAAGTGCTATGGTTGAGACTACTATTTCTATAGTATAATCTTGGCCTCTGCTGTCGAGTTTATAATAAACATGAATCCAAACTTTTTTTTCTTTTTGAGAGAGAGAGAGTGCGTGTGGAGCAGGGATTGGGGAGAAGTAAATAGAGAAGTGGACAGAGGATCTGAGGACCCTAAGTAGGTTCTGTGCCGACAGAGACCCCAAAGCGGGACTCAAGCTCAAGAACTGTGAGATCATGACCTGAGCTGAAGTCAGCTGTTTAACGAACTGAACCACCTGGATGCTCCCATGAATCCAGACTTCTAAACTGAGTAAAAATTTATAGCTAAGAATATTTTACTTAGCATTCACAAGTGTGTAAAAATAGCTAAAGGTACCATTATGTTAATTTTCATATAGTATGTGTAGACTTTTTACTTTTCATAAGCAGTTTCTTGCATAACTTTGTAATATTGAGGATGTAAAGATGTTTATAATGTTAAGGATACTACTACATATATGTATATATGTAAAGATGTATCTATAGGTATGTCTGTATATAGCTACATAGAAATGTTGGAAAGGACCATATACATAACCACAGTTATAAGACCATGTATACGTCATTGTTGGAAATGAATGGGATCTATCATACTAATGGAAAAAGTAATTTCACGTGAGCTTTGTAATCTCCGAGATAAGGTTGTTTCTCATGGGAGTAAGGTTAACAATTTTGATACTATATGCATCCAGACCAGAATTGAATGCTCTGTAAGTAGACGACAGATAATGGGAGCCAGGTTCTTCACTTTTGGAGAAGAATTACAGATGAGTAAGGAAGAGAGTTTGAATAATAGGTGTGATTTTAGGTTCAAGTGGGAGAAATTAGTAGAAATCATGTTTAGCTTAATATAAATACAAATTGTTACATATAAAAACATCTATAGATATGTGTATACAAGGGTAAGTACGAACAAATGCAAATTCTTGGTTTGCTAGCTGAAATAGCCTAAAAACACAATACCTAAGTAACAAGGAGGGCACCTAATAGGCAGATCTTGATTTCTAACACTGTTTCCCAGTTAAAACAAACAAACAAACAAAACCAAGCATCCTTGGGAAAATGGTTGATTGTAGAACTGCGGCAAAAATGAACTAGATAAGTCAAAGTATCTTGAAGTGCCAAAAATTGTAAAAAAAAAAAAAAAATTAACGACGATGGGAGTAGGTTAAATGGACACAGGAGTTACTGTCAAAGCTGGAAAAATTGAAGCAACAAAATAAAGTAGTATTGGTTTATAACCCAAATTATAAAACTATAGATCCAAGAGTCCGTACTAATACAAATAATTAAATAAGGAAAGAAGAGATGAATCTCCCAAGCAGACAAATTCTCCATAATTTCTGCAAACACTCTCTCCTAAAGGATGGGGGCATGATTTGCCATTTCTTGTCTTCTTCAAATATTGACTTTCTTCCAAAGAGTACGGTATGAAGAGGAGAAAGGAAGATTAATTTTACGGTGGAAAATCCGAATAACCACTACCCTAGCCATATGATTAAGGTCAACATCAGCAGTGATAAATCATGTTGACACTATGTGCCCTTGATATGATGTGATAAAAAAGGCACTCTATTATAGTGGTCTTTCTCTAAAATATCCATATCACTAGCCTAATAAGAAGGAAAAACCAATATCCAAATTCCAATGTGGGATATTTTATATAATATTTTATCAGTACTTAACAAAACTGTCAATTTATTTAAAAAAAAATAAGGAAGTCTTAAGGCACCTGGGTTGTTTAGTCGGTTAAGCATCTCACTTGATTTCAGCTCAGGTCATGATCCCAGGGTCATGGGATGGAGCCCCAGATTGGTTGGGCTCTGAGTGAGCATGGAGCCTGTTTAAGATTCTCTCACTCTGTTTCCCTTCTTCTGCCCCCCCCCACTCCTGATAAAAAGAATTTTTTTTGTTTTTAAATAGGAAAGTCTGAGAAACTCACAATCCAGCAGCTCCTAGAGTGACACGAGGACTTTAGGTAATGTGGTCTCTTAGAATTCTCTAACAGAAAAAAAAAAAAAAAAAGATGGTAGAATCTAAAACAATCTGAACAAATTATGAATGCTGGCTGAAAACAATGCATCAATATAGCTCCACTAATTGATACACACCATAATAATATAAGTCATTAACATATACCCTTGGCTACAAGAAAAATAGGAGTGTCTGTATTATATTTTCAAATGTTCTGTAACCCTTAAACTGTTAAAATGTTTATTAAAAATGTACCATCACAGTTAATGTCTCTTTAGACATATGGGCACATGCCTGCATATGGACTTGACTTGGGACAGATTTCATTGTATATATGAAATATTTGGCTCTTCTGTCTACTTAAAATTCAAGAAAACTATTTGAATCTCAGTCTGTAAGAAACAAATATGTTCAACAAGGATGACCCAAAACATTAAATGCGCGCGCGCGCACACACACACACACACACACACACACACTTTTGTTTCTCATCATTTTTTTTAAATGTACACAGCAGGTGATCTTACCTATTCCTAAATAAAAACTCTTTCAGGTCTATCATTTTTATCCTGACATTTTAGTAAGTGGGAAATTATATAGCTACTTTAAATAACATCATTTTATTAATTCCGTTTTCCAAATATTTTTGTTAGCATACTGAAGTGAATTTGCATAGACCAAAGTATTATTCAGTTTTACTTCATCACTTTCATTAGAAATTTACTGTACATTATTGTGTTATTGCCTTAGTAGTTGTTATAGATTTTACCACAGGCATCCTTGATGTATTAGCCAACTTTAATACTTTTCAAATAATGCAAAAATTTTATGTGACGTTAGTTTCATTTATTCCCTGTGACCTTTATACTATCATTGTTAATAATTTTTATACATTATGAGTCATTCCTTATTATTATTTTTACATTAACAATCATGATTCTTCTATATATGTCCACATAATTACCATTTCCCCCATTACTGGGCTTCATTCTACAAACTCTTTCAGTCTAAAAGTCCTATTATAATTCTTGTAGAGGGCTAATGACATCCAATTACTTGAACTTTTGTCACAAAATATTTTTATTTTGTCTTATTTCTTGAAGAACATTTTCATGGATTATATCACTTTAGTTGCTACGTTTTTCTTTTTGTTAGTTATTTCCTTTTGAAATACTATTCCATTGTCTTTTGCTATCCATAGTTTCTGATAAAATTTCAGGTGAATGTCTTATTGTAAGTCATGAATTAGTGTTTATATTCTATATGCTATTAAGACTTTCTATTCTTTGAATTACAGGAATTTGACTAAAATGGGATTTTCTTTGTATTTGCTTATGGGTTTTATTGGCTTTATTCAATCTGGGAATGAATGTCTTAGTTTTTATAAAATTGTCAGCTATATTTAAAAAAAATTTCTTCATCTTTTTTATTGACTTTCCTTCCAGAACTACCGTTTAACATATTGTGTGAACTTTGACTGTATCCACACGTTCATTACGTTGTTTTGTTTTCACCTTTTATAAATTTTTAAATGTTGACTTATATTTAAAAGAGAGACAGACAGAACTTGAGCGGGGGAGAGGCAGAAGACAAACACAGAATCTGAAGCAGAATACAGGCTCCCAGCTGTGAGCTGTCAGCACAGAACCCAATGTGGGGCTCAAACATTGTGAGGTCATGACCTGAGCCGATGTCAGACACTTAACCGACTGAGCCACCCAGGTACCTCTGTTTTCATATTTTTTCATCTTTGGCTTTATTTTATATAATCTACCAATCTGTCTTGAAGTTTGTTAATCTTTGTATATGTTCTCATACCCATTCAATAAATGATTAATTCCAGATCTTTTATTTTAAATTTTAGAATGTTTATTTTACTCCCTTTTTGGAATTTACATCTCTGACAAAGGTCTTTATTTTTAATCTATGTTTTCTTTCTTTCTTTCTTTCTTTCTTTCTTTCTTTCTTTCTTTCTTTCTTCCTTTTTTCTTTCTTTCATTCTTTCATTCTTTCTTCTTTTCTTTTCTTTTCTTTTCTTTTCTTTTCTTTTCTTTTCTTTTCTTTCTAGCAATCAATAGTGTTATTTGGGATTTTATGGATTGCAGTATGGGAGACACAGAGTTGACCAAAACTAAAAGTGTGCTCAGAATTGGAAACATGGAGTGCAGACTTTTAAAGTGAAAACCCACAAGGTCAACATTTCAAAACTTGTTTCAGTAGGTAGTTGAGATGCAATTGACAGAAGTCCAGAGTTCATGGTGTTCCAAAAATTGAAACAGAAGACATGCATAAGATTCCCTTCCTCAGTGTTCTCCAGACCCTATTTTGAATGACACTCTCAACACTTTACTTCACTTTGGGAATCTCCCTTCACACTTATCATGAGTATTATGTAATAATACTTAAAGATTATGTAAAAACTTTAGTCATCTTGACTGCTAAATCTAATATCTCTATGATCCATGAGACTTTTTTTTAATGGTGATTGAACATTTCATTTCACTGTCTCCTGACTCTTCACATGTTGTGAATTTTATGCACAAGCCTGTATTGAAAAAGTAGATGCTTTAATAATTTTGTTTTCTCTCAGATCAATTTTCAACTTTATTTTTATTTGAAAATATAATGAGAAGTTTATCATCTCAATCCAAGCAGCATTTCTGTAGAGTCACGGCTGGTCTACAGCTTTCACTGAACATAGTTCATCTCTGATTTCTAAGATCTCAAATATATGACGTCTTGAGTGTTTGTTCCATTTCTCACAGATCAGGCTTGTAAGCACTCTACAGTTGTAGGGGATTTCACTCTGCTTTTTGAGCCATCTTTTTAGACCATTCTGCCACTTTGTAACTCAGTAAAACTCCTGTGGGTGAATCCTTTAGTGCTTTGCTAGCAATGTTATTATAATTTTTGTTGACATCTGTAACAGATAACACAGACTCCACTATTTTACTTTTAAATTTTTTTAAATCCTATTAGTCATTTTCTCCCTTTGATACATTTAATTCTTAGTGTATGCCCAGACTCTGAAAATGTACTTAAGGAAGAAAGCAGACCATAGTCTAAGTTTTACCTGTGAAGGGTTCTCCCCTCCCTGAGGTTTTTAATTCATCTAGTCTTCTTTTTATTTACAGTTCTCTTATATCTTTTAAAAGTAGATTTTATTTTATCTACATTATTATTTACTGTGAGGAGATTGATGATCTGCCATCGCCTGTCTTCTTTACCTGCAAGTGGAAAAGGATAATGCTATTATATCATGTTTCACTTCCTCATTGATTGTAGAAGTTTTTCTTCAAAAACCTAAAATGATCATACAAGTAGTGTATTATAGCTGAAAAACAGTAAAGAAAGAAATTGAATTCATTGGGTTAGGAGCTGAAGTAGCTGCATCCCATTCTTCATTTTCTCTCTAATTGTATCTTGTTGGGTAAATGTTTTTTTTAATTATTATTATTATTCTATAAGCTGCAAGTATTGCCCTTTTTTAAAGTTTAATTTTGAAAGAGTGAGGGAGGGAGGGGCAGAGAGGGAGAGAGAATCCCAAGCAGCCTCCACACTGTCAGCATGGAGTCTTAGGTGAGTCTGGAATTCATGAACTGTGAGATCATGACCTGAGCTGAAATCAAGAGTCAGACACTTCACTTAACTGAGCCATTCAGGCACCCAAGTAGTGCCTTTTCCCAATCTTTTAGAGCACTGGCAAGAATTTTAAATCAGAAAAAAAAATCAGACTTTTTTGACTCCTATTGAGATAGAAGTTACATTACTCAGAGAAATATTTTATTGCCAAATTCATGATGTATTTATCTTTCACAACTTCCATATAAAATGGTTAGAACATGATAGTCCAATATTTTCAGATAAGAGGATTTAATCCTTTTCTTAAGCTAATTCAAGTTGGTATGTAAGCCAAGATACAATTATTGGTTTCTGGTCTGTGCCAGAATTTGTTGATACTTGACAGTATTTTAAGTGACAATCATGTAATTTCCTGGGTAGGATCTGAGAAAAATCTAGGTTTCTCTCCTCTAATTATAAAAACAATCTGAAGTAGAAGTCATCTTCTCAAATGGTATTCAAGGGAGTTAGAAAACTAATAAAAATGATTGTTCTAATTATGAGACATACAATGTATACTAAAGCTAACTATTCATCATGGAAGAGAAGATTTAAAAATGGAAGAGAGGAAAAATAAGAGTGACATTTACCTGAATCAATACAGTAGCTTTTTATGAAGACAGACTATTTCAAAATGGTTTCTCTTTAAAACAGAAGAATTTAAGTGGAAGACAGAATGATTTTTTGCTTCTCCTTTATCCCAAACTAACATAGCTTTCTCATTAGTTTCTATAATTGGTTGCTCAAATAAATTGTTATCCAAAGTGCTTATAGAATTTCCATATCATGGATAATGCTAAATGTATGTAGCTATTTTGAGTCAAGAAAGAGTGTAGAATATTTAATCTGGTGTTAAGTCAGTCTGGCTTCAAATCCAATTTCTTTACTAACTAGATGTGATTGTGTTGATAGGGAGACAATAGTCATCCTTGCCTTAGATTTTTCTAGTATGATGATTGTATGTACATGTGCACAGACAATGATTCAACATTATTTTTTGATGCTGCCTTTCTAGAGTTTTCCCCAATCCAGAAATTCAAAGCTTGACCTCTGAGTCAGGTAAAGGGGTCCTATCACTGAGACAAAGATGGTAGAGCAGGTCTTTGACAACTCCAGAGCCCAAGATAGACTGTCTCCATAAAAAAGGCATGTAAGCTCAGTGGGGACTGGTAGCTTCAGGGTCTCTGATGCCAAGGGAGAGTCCCTGGTGGTGCATCCAGTGTGCAATGCAGTTCAGGAACTGGATGTGGTGAAAGGAGTTATGTTGGACCTCAGTTCAGCTCTAACCCTTTGTGGGGAAGATTCACTAATTCAAAACTTGCCCTGGGAACCAGCCTAGTACAGCCCACATGAGCAGCTGCTACCTGCCTGGTGTCTCCTCTGCCCAAATTGGATGGAATTGGAGTCCTGGGCACCTGAGAGCCCAGTGCCACTAAATCCAAGTCAGAACCCTATTTTGGTTTCGGTGATGAGAAAAGTTAACTCCAGCGAGTCTCCTATGCAGGCTGAGTGCATTCATTGCTGGTTCAGAGCTATAGATCCTCAGTGCTCAGGGCCCTGAGTGCTTGGGAGGCAGCTTCTCCTTCTCTTAACACCTTCTGCCAGTCCAGACTTCCCTCACTAGGATCTGTGAAGCAGGACTCTGGCTTCACTATGCAACCTCCTAGGCAGACCTTTTGCAAAGCATTGCCTACTGCATCCAGAGGAGACTAAAAGGTACAGATCCAAAGTGGGCTGGTGAAAGCATGAGTGGTAACCCCTGCAAGTGCTCTTGGAGGACAGATTCCAGGATCATGAGCTCCAGCAGACTTGGACAAGGCCACCGGTTTCCAGGTGTGGAAGTTGAAGAGACTTCACATGCGATCAAGCCGTGGTCCACTGGTCTGGCTAGCATAGTAGAAGACCATGGAGTAGAAGCAGTGAAAATCTAGACTAGAAGGAAGGGAGGTAGGAAGCAGAGTGAGGGATCTGTCAGACAATGGAAGTTAATGGATTTCCTGTACTAGGAAGGAAGGTTTTGTAAATGTTCACCCATCTTGTGAGAGATCTAGCTTCACAGCTTCATGCTATACACCGGCCCTATGAATGGCTTTCTCCAAACAAATCCCTAATTTCTGACTCCTAGATCAGAGCGTGTGGAGCTGAAGACCAGATCAAGGGGCAAAAGGGTCATGTTACAGTATCTGGCAGTTGGTAGTGAAAGAGTTACATTTTTTGGTATTCTGAAATATGTGCCCTTCATGTATTCTTTGTTTTTTGAGAACCTGTCAATGTATGCTTTGTGACAGGACACTCCAGTATCTCTTCAAGACAGAGAAAGATAGGTGGGAATGTGAGGGTGGGGAGAAAGAGCGTGAGGGAGGAGGAAGAGTGTGTTTAAAGCTGGGCTTTACATTCCATGAGCTATGACCATTCCTAGGTAGATCAGATACCCCAGTAACAACAATCCCTGGTTCTTTTCCATTGTCTTCCCTCATCTAGGGAAGAACACAAATAAAGGCTTATGCTCCCTTTTATGGAGAGAGGAAAGAAATTGCTAGATTAAAGGAGGCTGACACTGGGATTTGAGGGTGGGCTTCTGATAGAAATAAAGCAGATAGTTAAGAGAAGAGAGCCAGTGATTTTGACTCTTCCCAGGAGATTTCAGCTTTTCCAGAAAATTCTACATGATGTAATCAGAGCTGTTATAGTTTAAGCTAAACTTAGAAATTAACTTGGCCAAGGAATAAGGAAACAACTTTGATGGGAAAAGCTCAAGACCATTTAAAAAGTATAAAAAGATTTCCAGACTGTCCTACAGGAGGCAAGAGACCATGAAAACCAAAAACAACTAAAAATAAAAACTTGAAACTTAGTCAAAAATTGGGAATTTTATTGTCATGTGTGATGATTATCCAGCCTAGTAGCTTTTGTAATGTTTTCAAATGTAATTTAATTTCCAGAAACCTTCCCAGAGAGGTACACACTAATAGATTGTGTTTGCTTGTATATTTTAATAAGAACATTGAAAAATAATAATCTACATATTATGAATTATCTTGGTATGCAGACACATTAAGGCACATTATGAAAAGCCACTTAATATTGATGTTTATATCATGAGAACATCCACAAGATATCCCCCTACTATTCAGTCTTCATTATATGGGTTATGATTTTATAATGGTTCTCAAAACTGGGTTAATCAAATAAATGAATGAAAAAAAATCCCTTTAGGTACTCAAGAATTGACCCTCACTTCCTACCTTACCTAGTACTGTTTTCATGACTTAACTACTATAATTAATTCTGCAATTGTACTTGAATCTTACCAAACCAGTTGAACACCTTTCTCTCTGCTTTAACTCAAAGTTTCTGACTTTAAATGGAAGCTTTAAAAACAAGTATATAATTACCATCAGACCAAGAAGCAAAGGACTTGGAAATGACACTGTGTAAGCTGTAAAATATCACTCCTTCATTAAACTTCCTTTACCTAGTTCCTTTATTGAAAGATCCTGGAAAGAATTGCAGGGATATGTCTTTGAGTAATTAGTAACACCACCTAAGAATTGACTAAAATGATTACTGCCTCCTTTGCCCATCCCTGGTTGCTTATAAATATAACGGGATTTATTGGAGTTCCAACTTAATAATAGGCAAAGAACTCTAGGATAATGCAACAAATAAGGAGTTGGTGATTACTAAGTATTTGAGTACCCTAACGTATTAACTGTTCCAATCAACAAAGACATTCCATTCCCTAGTAATTCTATTCCCCAAACTTCTATTTTATATAAATGTAAAATATTTATTATATAAATATATATTAATATAAATATATTTATATGTGATACTTATATATCTAACTGAAACTGTGAATACAACTTATCTGAAGTCAGTTTGACAAAATTAAAACCAAAGTGAAAAGGTAAATTCTATTTTATCTTATTTTTGTTTATGTGACCTTGGCAATTTACTTATAGTCCAAGTCTGATTTTTTTTTCATTTTTAAAGACGGATAATGTTTCTGCAGAGTCACATACATTCAAATGAGTGAAAGTCCAATGATAATGCAAATTCCTGTGCACATATATGATAGGTACAACACTTCTTATCTTCCCTCCTCTACCTCCAAGACTGAGTACCTACTTAGTAGTGCTTATGATTCCACACTTAGATTTCCTTTCTCATTAAACTTCCCAACATCTTTCAGGCTGTAAGTATCACACACCCACTGAACCTGCCATCTTAAAACTGAAAAAAATTTTGCTAGGAAGACCTCCAGATTTCCATAACATTGGAGATGCACGTGTATGGTAATGATAAGCCAGCCATCATTATTTTCAGTAATTCTGGGTGGTAGTCTTGCTCCTCCTTTTCTTTTCTGTCCTGTTCCTTTATAGGTGGACCTACTGCAGTTGTGTCGAGTGCTATAATAGTTGCACTGTGGCTCCCTTGCTCTGCAGCCTTAGTTGGTCTCTTGGGAACTCTTAATAGTTATGAAAGCATGTGTGGAATCATTTGATCTGAAAGATCATGCATATATAATACCTTTCATGAGGAAGAGTGTTACAAGATTCTGCCCCACTCAGTCATGATATGCTATGCCCTGGTTCAGTTTTATATCCAGTTATCACTGTGCTAATGCATGTGTCCATGTATGTGTGTTTACATCCTTCTTGGAGTCCCAAAGTTCTGTGAATTAATAGTTTGTTTATCATTTCAAAGTCTTTACTTAGGTAGATGACAATCATTAGTATTGCTCAGCATATAGATTTCTCACATTTTTATACTGGAATTAATTTAAACTTTTTTTTCAATATGAATGCACTTATTGGAAATGTTCAACAAAGAGAATTATCTCCAATCATTTCCTTGACTGTTCATATTATTATACTATGAGATATATAATATTATTATATTACGAGTAATGAGAAAGCATTACTGATTATTTTCCTTGGACCCTCTTCCTTGAGTTGTCCTGCACAACCCAATCTTTCTTTTTTACTGAGTGCCCAACCTGGGCCAGTTTATTTGTTTTAATATTTGAGCACCTCTACATGAATGCCCTCATTTAATTTTTCACCTATCTTGAGGTGTTATAAATTCCATTGCATGGCAGAAAAAGCTGAGGCTTAGAAAGGTTCAATGGCTTAGTTAGTCAAGGGGATAAAAAGCAGAACAATGACAAAAACTTCAATTGATCTGTAACCAAAACCTAGGGAAAGTCTTGCTTTTTAGGCTTTACTGTAGGATGAAGAAAAAAAGATTTTGAGGAATTTATATTTTATATCAATTTTAGGTAGATTCCATTGGACCATAGGAACAGGACATATCTGTTTCAAAAACTCCATCTCCCTATAGAAAGAAAGTACTTTAACATATTCCTGTCATGTTAAAGTACCCCTCCTTATCCAAAATCTCCAGTGGATGCTTGAAACTGAGTACAGTACTGAAACCTGTGTATACTTTGCTTTTCCATATATATATATATATATATATATATATATATATATATATATATATGATACAGTTTAATTTATAAATTAGGCACAGTAAGGGGTTAACAATAACTAATAAAATAATTAGAGCAGCAGACTATAATAAGTTATGTGAATGTGTTCTCTCAAGATATCTTACTGTTTGGTACTCTTTTTCTCATGATGAAATGTGATAATAAAATGTCTATGTGATAAATGTGAGCATTGTTACTTAGTGTCAGGCTACTATTGACCTCCAGGGTTGACCATAGGTAACATCAGAAAGTGAAATTGCAGGTAAGAGGGGACTACTGTATCTTCCTTATCTAAAGTGGTGACTTAGAAATTCTTTAACCCACCTATTGCTTCATTTATAGTGATGGAATCTGCACCTGGTGATTCATTGAGCATAAGGTAACCTGTAGTCATTCAAGTTGTTCAGCAGATCATATAGTGATCGGCTGTGTTTCTGGGTTAGAATCTTTTTCTGAATTAACAATAAAAATTGATGGTGTTGAGAGATTGGAAATAAACACTTGATGCTTTTTGATAAGGTATTTTAGCATGATTTTTTTTTTGTAATGGAAATTTAGGGAATTGCCTTCTTAGCAGGACCATTTTTTTTTTCTTTTTCCATACTCTGTCACTATTCATGAACAAAGTGGAATGTGTCAAGGAAAACAGGACACTGTATATAAAACATAAGATTTGGTGGCAGAGAGACATAGCTTTGAATTTCAGATTTTATGTGTATTAGCTATATGGTGCTCAGCAAATCACTTAATTTCTATGTGTTTTGATTTTATAACATAAAATCTGTGGATTATACCTGAATGATTTGACAAATATTTACAATGACATGAAATATATATTTACACATAGTAGGTCCTTAATTTATATTTGTTTTCATAAGAATAAAGAGTTTTCCACTGGGATATCAGAGCCTTTGGGTCTAGTTCTGGCTCTATATACAAATTAGCCATGCAGTCACAGCACATCCCTTTCTTGGCCTCAGTTTCTTTCTCTATACTATTAACATAAATAGGGTAGAACTTACTGAAGTGCCTTCTAAGTGAGAATCATCATACCATTAGGCTCCAGCTACTGAGCACCTATGACATCTAAGTAAAGTATATTAGATATGCAAGGTGCAGAGATAACATAGATCTATATACCTTTAGTGTACCAATAATGATATATAATATTTCACATATAATGTTTTCCTTATGCAGTTGAGGAACAATGCTTTCTCACTGTTAATAAAATACTTATTCATAGGAATTCTGAAATTTAAAGTTCAGGGTAGACTTTATTTTTAAAAAAAAGTGAAAAACTAAGTTTTCACATATAAAAACAACCCATGAATTTATTCTGCATTTGATAAATCTATATGCAGCAATATGTAGAAATAGGCTTCTTGACCTGGATTAAGTACACACTACCGTCAAGCTAAAAATAAAAAAAGTAAAAAGTAGTAACTCATTTTCCATGAAGACAGGTATCAGAGATTGTATTGTCCCTCCACGTTTTCCAAGGACCTGAAAGAACATTTGATGTAGAGTAAGATCAATAAGTATATGATATATGTGGATAAGTAGGACTGTGCATACAAATATGTTTGTGAAGTAGCAATATCCTATGCTACTTTTTGCGTTTCCAGTGGTGCCAGTAGTAATCGGCCTTTGTTTAAGAACTACTTTGTTGATTAGAGGAGAGAGAGATTTGGAAGTAATTGTACCAACCTTACTTTGCATTCTGGAAATTATGTGGAACTCACCTCCAAACAAGCTCATCTGAAGCATTTTCTTTATATTATATGTCTGTGTGTATGTACATATCCGTGTGTATACATATGTGTAATCTATATAGCTTATACAAAACTTCAAAATGGAATATAAACATATATTTTAAGGTATTATTGATTCATTTATAGTAGAATTTGGTTATTTAGTTGTGATGAGTGTCCTCTACAAATACACAATGTATTTCTGTTTTTAAAGAAGGGGAATAGGAGTGTTTTTTATCATCTTTTTGATCAAGCAGCCCAAATTAAAGTGCGATGGAGTACATTATGTCAAGCTGGTTAGTGGCCAGTTTTATCTTGTTCTTTGCTCAACTGGATCTATGAATGCAAATAATAGACAGTGGCTATACAAACTAAGTCAATTAACATTAAGCCCGAATTTTAATCTCCACAGATCTTTATATAAAAAAGACACATTGTTATAATTTTTATTTATTAATAGGAAAATAAAAATGATAGTTGAAGATCTCTGAGTTAAACATCACAGGCAGTTTGATGAGGGTTACCTCCTGGATTGATGGGTCAGGGAATGTGAGGTCACATAGAATCAGAATCACTGACTTTCTTTAACATGTTGATGAAACCAGAGGACCATTGTTCTAAAAACAAAACAATAACAATAACAACAACAAAAAACCCACTGTTCTACATATTCTCCTCATAATTACCTCCCTTTGATTAGCATCTGAAAGGAAAGAAGTGTTTCTTATTGTCAAATCCCTCACTTCATTCCTGTCTCCACTGGATAGATTAGACATAAATAGCCATTTAAACTAGGCTATTACCAATGAGTATATATTTTTTTTAATCCAAAAGTATAATTTTATGGACCAGTATGTAAAAGAATAGCCTCATGAATCAGACAGCCTGGGTTGAAGTCCTGGCTCTTTTAATAATAATTTGATTCTGGGTAAATACTTAGTATTCTAAGCTTCAGTTCTCTGGGCTGAAAAATGGGGTAAAAAATAGTATTTGCTTTGAAGGTTGTTATGAGGATTAAATAAAACATCCAAATAAAGCATTTAACACAATGCCTAGGATATAGTAAGAAGTCAATAAAAGCTAGCTCTTTTGGTTATTAACCCACTTTAAAATTCTGTTAGTGATGCCAATATGCAATAGCTACTTAGTGGTACATAGCTTATTCCTAGGAGACAGTAAATACATATGTACTTGAAATATAGGGAGCTCAAACTGCAGTAAATGCTTAAAGTATTCAGCATTGCCTGTGTCTCAGCTGTAGGAAACATCATTGACAATGGAACTTAGATGATTAAATGATTTCCATGAGAGATTCTACTCTCTCCTTAATCCTACTGAAACTCAATCTTGCTGCCATGGTATAGTCTGAGTTACTAGGTTTAGTTAATGGCAGTTTCTTTGATTTGTTTATTAAAAACTCCCTTGGTAGGAAGTGTAAGATCTAATTCACTGTGCCGTCCTCTTTAATAAACCAAAAATAATGCATTTTTTCAATTTCCTGATGGAATCCATTAGACCAAATAATTTTAAGATTCTCTCACCTAACACCGAGAACTGTGTTTGCCCTCCTCTATAAAATAGAGGAAGCTTGGTATTCACTTGGTATGGTAGTTTTGCCCTAGAGGCACCAGATGTTCTGAGGCAAAAAAGCTGCTCATGGGAACTCACATGTATTTATAATAGCCCAAATACTCAATGGTTATTTTACATTTAATTTTGGTTGGCTACCTATTCCATTTTCACACTTTTGGTTGGAGTTGGTGATCTGCCAGTGTGACTTACTAGCATGATTGGTTTCAGGCACAGTAGGAAGGAGTAAAATATTGTAGGCAAGACAACTTTTTTATTAACATTACTTAATCTATATCATTATGACTCTCAGTTCCTTAATTGGAGCATATCTGACTCTATTGACTTGACACAACAAGCTTTGGATAATGGAAACTTGAGTAGGGGAGTCAGGAATTGGAGGAAGGGAAAGAAAGAAAATGATGCATGACGTTTCCTCTAGATTTACTTTGATTGCCATAAAGATAGAGGTTTTGAACTACAGAGGGGTTGTGTATATGTGTATGCATGAACATGCATGCAATTTCAGATGTACTACATCTTATAAGTCTGCTCCCTGCTCATACATAGCTTCTTTGTAGGCTTCATTGATAGAGACTATAGAGCATTCCTTTCCAATGGAATTTTCTGCGGTGATGGAAATATTCTCTGTTCTGCACAGTATTGTCTAGCCACATGTTGCTATCATTCATTTGAAATATGGTTAGGGCAACAGAAAAGCGGCATTTTTAGTTTTACTTAATTTTAATTAGTGTAAATTTAAGTATTAATAGCCGTATGTTTTCAGTGATTAGCATATGGAATAGTGCAAGTATATACTGCTACCTGTTGATTGACTTCATCTTATAGCTATAAACAAGATTCACTGATCATTGTAAGTCCTCTGTTGAGTGATTCCAAAGCCTGATACACTTATCTTTCTTTTCACTGAAAGGTGAAAAAGGTCAGCTATACCATAAGTGAGGTTATCCTCAAATGTGATACCTCCTCTGTGGAATCTGTATGATTCTTACCCTCCTGTGGTGGCTGAGAATGCTTCCATAGGCTTTTTAGTTATTGTATCATTAGATCTTATCTTTGAAACCTATCTGATCAGAGCATTTTTCCTGAATCAGTCCATTAGGCTGGATTCTTCCTGAGAGGTGAAGAAAAAAGATTTTAGAGTCAAAGGCCATTAGGAATCATGGAGCTCAGTGTTTTTCAAGGATGGTACATGCAATGGCACAGTGTATGAGATGACTTTAGGTGGTAATATACTTGACCGTACTATTTTAATTTCATTGGTTAAGCTTATTTTAATGTGTACTCTTAATATTCACATGGCATCTCTTTTATCTCTTCCTTTTATATTTTGTGATGCTATCCGTGTCTACTCACTTAGGTTGTCTGAGAAATGACATGGGAAGGGAGGGTCCCTTTTGAAAATTCATTTTAAAACTTGAAAAATGTATTCTATGATGAAAGTGTCTGCCTCACTTGCTTTTCAGCACACTAAAATCATTCTATCATTCAATCAAAGTGGGAAGATAATTCACATATTTCCTACCTGTGCACCAAGAAAATAAAAATTGGGTACATCTGATGGATTCAGGGTTGAAGTAATGAGCTGGAGGCTTTGGCTGGCACCTGGAAATGCCAGAAGCATGTGGACACAGATTTGCAATTTAGGCCCCTTTGCTCCCAGTTCCCATGACAAACTAGCTCAGTTCCTTTTTTTTTTTTAAGTCCTACAATTTTTTTTTTTTGAGTTCTTGATTTAATTTAGTCATATACTGATGGAAATATAAAGAAATATGTTATCACTCTTTCTTTTGAGCTCACCATCTGGTTGGAGAGATAAGTTGGCTGGTTCTTTGAACAGTAGGAGAATAAGAATAGTTAAATTAATTACATTTAATTACATTTCTTGGGCCAATCTTTGAGACTCTGTCCCTAGGTGAAGTAGAC
Source organism: Leopardus geoffroyi (assembly GCF_018350155.1). Lineage (NCBI taxonomy): Eukaryota > Metazoa > Chordata > Mammalia > Carnivora > Felidae > Leopardus > Leopardus geoffroyi. The sequence continues at coordinate 66,622,896 of NC_059334.1, forward strand.
ATCATTGACTCAGTTGCTGAATACAGGAAAGTGAACTGAGTTTGCTGTAAGTCCCAATCATCTTGTAGAAATACTATGCATGTGTTTCTGTTCCTACAAATGACTTTGACATAAATGTTGATTCCCAGGGAGGATTTGTTTCATGTTACATGAAACAGGCTTTTGGGAGCCTTTTGAAAAGCTCGTATTTCAGTCCACCAGTTGTCAGTATCCTTTTCATCCCTGTGATAGTTCTGTGCCCTTGTGAAGGGAGGGATTCATTTATTCAAGTTTGTTTAAATAAATGGAATATCAAGAATAGGTGCTGCTCCTTAATTGTTTCATCTCCTCTCACATGTTTCTTTATCACAGTCATCTTCCATAATAAGATCATGGAAAAGAGTCTAGGGTTGGAAATGTGTCTTGATGTGAAAGCCAATGACAAAGAGGGGTGGGGGAGACAAGAACAGGTGTACAACCAAAGAGGGAAAACAGAATGTGCGAGTGATTGTGGGTGCTTTGACAGATGGCTTAGCAGTATGGCTTTTAATGTTAAGTTAGCGCTGTGACTAATGGAGAACCTAATTGAGCTGAGTCTAGCCAATTATGTGGAAACTACAGCTTAGCCATTGAATGGATGGCTAGATTTCTGTTATTAATAGTAACAGCTTCAACTAAAAATATTAGTCAGTTATGTACTTGTATGAACTTTTGTTCATATATAAATCACATTAAGATACCAAATAGTGGAGCGTGTGGGTGACTCAGTCAGTTAAACCCTGACTGTTGATTTCTGCTCAGATCATAATCTCACAGTTCATGAGATTGGGCCCCATACTAGGGTCTGTGCTAATAATGCAGATCCTGCTTGGGATTCTCTCTCTTCCCCTCTCTCTGCCCCCTGCTGAGTTCATTTCTACCACTGTGGGCTACCAGTGCAATTTATACTTAATTTCACTTACTGTTTTCTTCAGTAAAGTTTGATTTTGACTTGGAAACAACTGTTACTTTTTTTTTTGGAAAGAGTCGGCATATCTAATGTGACCTGATAATTTCTGGGACCAACCCCTTCATCCCACCAGCATACAGAAGGCAAGGTGAAGGCAAAAACCTCAGAGCTCACTCTGCTTTCTTAAGCAGACCATTACTATTATAAAACAAATTTGTAGGAATCAGTAAAATTATATGAAGGGCAGTAAAGCAGCTTATTAGTGTGGAGTCAGGCTTATCCAGTTTATGAGGTCTGTGTAATTAATTATTAAAGGGTAAGACATTTACAGAAACTGTAAAAGCATTCTTTTAAGGTCAAGGTGGTTACGATTCAAGTTTAAACAGCTTTAGCCTTTGTCTTCATACTAGAACTCTCTACTCCATGATGAGGAATGAGATGAAGGATTGTTGGTTATATAGTATCTAGAAAGATTGCAAAAGCCTCTCTATTCTTTCAAACCCAGTTTTTTTTATTTATAAAGTTAACTATCTGAGGTACTTTCATTCACACCCTCTCCACTGGCATGCACTTCTCAGATTCTGATGTGTTCTAGACTGAACAGGACAATCCTGAGCCAGAAGTCAGGAGATCTGGCCCAGGGTCTTGTCTGCTCCTTACTAGCTAGTGACCTGGAATCAGCTACTTACCTTATGTGACTTCCTCTCTTCCCATCTGTAAACAATGAGTATACTAGTACCCACTTCCTCTAGAGGTTTCAAGGATGTCATAAGCTATGAAAGCAGCTGGCACAATGAATTTCTGGACCATGCTAAGTGCACAGTGCTTATAGGTTGAATCTCTGTATTTTTTTTTCCAAAAGAGTACTTTCAAACAATGCCTCCAAGTTAGGAAGTCTTATGTTTGCCAACATGGCAAGTTTATGATTCTCAGCTTCTCTCTAAACTGTATGTATAAATTGGTGCTTTAGAAGAGCAACTTAAACTTAGTGCTTGGCCTATTGTTTTTATACTGAGGAAGGATTATTGAGCCACATTAAAGAGAATGGGGTTTCATTCTTACTGGGCTCCATGTTACCTGTGTTACTTTGAGCAAATCAGATGATCTTTTGAGTATTGATTCCTTGTTGGGCAAATAGCCATATAACCTCCAGTGTATGATTGTACTCTTAGTGAGACCACTTGCATTGAATCCTAGCTTTGTTTTGTGCTATGTAAACTTGGACAAGGACATAAGCTAGGAAAGCCTGTTGCCTTCTCTGTAAACATAATAATCATACCTTCCTAATAAGGTTGTTTTGAGACAGACATGCGTTGATAGTAAAATAGAGTATATGGTACATAGGGTAATCAAAAAATCTTATTTGGTATAATTTCCTTTTTCTCAAATTAGTTTATCCAAGGCAAAATCTTCCATGTGCCCTAATGTACTATGAGGTCATAAAGGAGACTGCTCTCTCTTTACTAAGCCCCCTCTTAGAAGAATTAGGGAAATCCATCTCATAGCGTTTTGTTTTACTTTATTTTGCACACTGATTGTCTCTTTGGCAGAGCAAAATACTTGAAAACACATTATAAATACTGTACATGCAAAGAATTGATTGCTAGAGAGGAGAAAAAATACAGGAGATAAAATAGAAATAGAGAAGGGAGAGAAGCTGGAAGGAAAGAGCAGCAGGATGAGGGCAGGGAGGAGGAGATGATGATGATGACATCCCCTGATAAACAGTTGCGGCCCTGTGAATTTTTTGACATGGATCTTAGGGTTCACATAGCTGTGAGTGTGGAAGCCTTCTCCCCAGCTGGAACCAAAGGCAGGTGGTTTCTACTACCCTGGGATTATTCTCCCATTCATGGAAGGTACTCTTTCTAGAATTTGGAGTGGAAATACACCCTTTCCCTCTTGGTTTCAGCTCCTAGCCTCTCTCAGCCCCAGCCAGGCCAAAGAGAGGTACTTCATGTAGTGACTGAGCTGACAGGAACTTCAGATTGGGATGTGGTGTCAGCAGTGTCTCCTTTCTGATAAATTTTGGTGTCATGAATAGTGCAGATGAAACATGAGGTCAAGATTCTGGAGAGAAAAAAAACATCAGATATAGAGTCCAAGTGACCAGTGAAGCTGCTGCCAGTCCTCTATGTCTGCCGTCAACAGTGAACAAGTGCCACCTCTCTTTACTTTTGTTGGGTTAACAACAATGTGTTCTGCACATCTTGGCTTTGGATGTATAGCAGTTTGCTTGAAGACTGGTAGATGGAGTATTGGGCTGGAAGTTAAGTTGTTGGCTGGCCCTGGTTTTGTTGTTAATTGTACGTGACTTAGGGTAAATCATTTACTATCTCTGAACCTCCATTTCCTCAAGAATGATGGGAGTAGTCATGACTATGTTACTGTGTATAATCTTACTATGAGTGGCTGTTAAATCACAACTTGGTTACCAGGGAATCTTAGACCTGAGAGAAAATTAAGGTTAGAGGTGATCTAACACGTTCCCTCTGGTGCAGGGGTTTTTCCACTCAGTAGTAACCAGGCAAGCAAGCCTCAAGCTTTTGACACTATCTTGTTTGAGGAGCATGCTGCCTCAAGAGGTAGCTGATGCTGTACTTGGGGAACTGCGACTGTTGTAAAGTTGGAGCACATGGTTCATTTTTAATGAAAAAAAAAAAAAAGTTTCCAGAGATTTAACCCCAAACAGCTCTCAGGAACCAATAACAAAGATGGCCTCAGCTCAGGCACACCTGTGTCTCATCTATGCTTTCTCTTCACAAGTAAGTATTCATTTTGTTGGTCCTGGTGTGGGAATCCCCTACATATGTGTTGCTCATCTTTCCCTGGGTAACACAGGAGACATATCCGTGGATGGTATAATTAGTTGTGTTAATCACGTACCTCATTTGCCCTCTGTAATTGGTGAAATACCCTCTGTTGGTTCCTTTTTATATCAATACTGAGGGGAGCTAATCTCCAGTAAATAAGAGTTTATTTGTGGTAAAGAGACTTACAACCCTTTGTGTTTTCAAAGTCCAGAAATTCTGATGTTTGAGTCTATAACTCTGGCTGTAATACAGAACACACTGAGAGAGATGGACCCTCTTACAGAGAAAGAGGTTGGAAGGGTGTTGGGGTGGTTCAGTCGGCTGAATGTCCAACTATTGATTTTGGCTCAGATCATGATCTCACAGTTCTTGAGATCAAGCCTTGCTTCAGTATCCATTCTCTCAGCATGGAGCCTGCTTAGGATTCTCTCTCTTCCTTTCTCTGCCTTTCCCCCACTTGTGCTCTCCTCCGCTCTCAAAATAAACACTAAAAGAGAGAGAGAGAGAGACCATTTGGAGAAAAGGTACAAGAAAGCAGGATTGTGGTTGCTAAGGGAGGCATGATTCCCCATATAATTCTCATTTTTTTTTAAATTTAGATTATCAAGTAAATCAATTAAAAGTAACAGGACAGGGGCACCTGGACTGGCTCAGTCCGTTAAGCATCCGACTCTTGATTTTGGCTCAGGTCATGGTCTCACAGTTCCTGAGTTTCTTCTCTGTGCTGTGCTGACAGCATGGAGCCTGCTTGGGATTCTCTCCTTCTCTTTCTCTGCTGCACCCCTGCTCATACTCTCTTTCTCTCTGAAAATAAATAAATAAACACAAAAAGTAACAGGACACATGAGGATGAGAGTATCTTTTACTTGCTGGACCATCATGTAGAGAGGGTCTTCCTCCCCCATCATTCCTGAGCTCTTAAATTTTGTAACTGGGGGTGGTAAGTGATCAGGTTCAGGAGAGCAGATGCCTGTGGGCAGCGCCACTAAAGCATATGTAGCAAAATAGCAACATGTGACTTTGTACAAAAAGCCAGATGGACATTTGGGCTTCCTGACACTGTGCATAAGAGTGTCTTAATATTCTTGTGTTCCTTGAGCTATTTAGGAACTGAGAACAGAATCCTACATTGCATGCCCATTCTCCCATAGAAGAAAGGTGAAATTGGCATACTCCAATAGTTACATGGTCACAGATGGGAAGTCAAGACCTTCCAAACAAAAGCCAGCAGACCAGAAATCAAGTCTTGATCTCTATCATGCTTGTATGTATGCAAGCATCCAGAGTTCCAGATAAGAGTCCAGGGACCTAGAGCAGGGCCAGAAGGATCATGAAGGTACTTGTTCAAAGTTAGACAACAGGCAGGGATCATGACTGGTGGAGAGGACACATAACATAGGGCAGGTGAGCTGAGTCCCAAATCAGAAAGACAGGGACACTAATTCCAAATGAGAGAGCAAAGCAGGTGGTCAGAACTCCTGGAAAAAAATCAAATATCTGACAGGAACTAAGAGCAAAGCCAAGTAAATATACTGATGGCAAAATAAAATAACAACATTTATCTGAGGAAGCCACTTGCTTCATTCCAGAAGTCTGTGTGTACCTCTTAAGGTGGGGAAATGTCCTTGGTTGGGACCTGATTGGGCCTTGTCACTGGTAATAAAAATGCCTCTGAGGAATGAGGAGTAACAAGGAGACTTCCATTGGCCCTCCCCTACAACAATGGTGGCATGGATTCTCCCAGCTGGCCATTGTTCCCGCTCACTGATGTTGGCAGAGATGCATTCCAGGGATCTTATCTCCTTGATGCTTTTCATTTCAGTGCCAGGATATTGTTTTCATTGTGTGATCTGCACTAACTTTTCAATAAAGATGCTATAGTGAATAGTGGGTCTGCTTGCTGCTGCTTTGCAGTATCATGACCAACAGTTAGGGTCTTTACTCTAGAGACTTACTCAGGAACTGCAAAAATGGGGCCACAAGGAGGCTACTGGTGTCTCATTAGACCATACCTACTCCCAAACATCAGTGACACCTCCCAGTTTTTAGCATGCTCTGGGGAAAGAAAAAAAGACAACAATCTAGACTCTTCTACCCTCCTCCTCTTCCTCTCTTATCCCTGACTTTTGGTTGATCTTACTGTTTTATTTTCAGACTCTAAAAATAACATCCAAAACTTCATTAATATTTTTTTTGCACCACTCTGATCTTACAATTTTAATTGTTGGAGAGTATTCCAAAAATAGTGTTGTGTACTAGAGGCATGCACCACATGAAGCTGAAAACTTGGACAGGGGTGTTCACCCCCAACCAGAAGCCAGGTTTTCTGGCCAAAGATGGTAAATCAATCAGTGTCTCACGTGATCAAATTCCAACTGCAAGTACAGTATTCAAGACCTCTTTATTGCCATGAGGATATATTTATGTTTGGTGAATAAAAAGGGCAAAGCTGTGTGCCATCCCAGTTATCTCTCTCTCCCACAGAGCTGTCTCTGTGTGTCGGGAGAGCTGTATCCAGACCTGAAGGCTGGAAGCATTGGCACAGCCGCTGCTCGTAGTGCCTCCTAAAGAAACCTCAGTGGCAGGGATTTTTTTCCTGGGTAGAGTCTTCAAGAATCTTAGCACTTAACCTGCATTTATTGTAACTTCTTTTTCTTTTCAGTATAAAATACATTTTGGTGAATAGTTGTATCATTTTGTGATGATGGCTATGTGCATTTATTCACATGTTAGAATTCATAGAACTGTCCATCAAAATATAAATTTTGATGTAACATTTTGACATGTTTTTAGAAACTAAAAAAGGTAAACATAATATGTATTTTATAAAATAAACAAATGACAAATGGTAATGTGAAAACATTTAATATAACTGTCACGTAACTTACATATATATTTCCTCACTTTTTTGTTTATAATCATATTTCATGTGTTTAAGTTCTATATGTGCATATATACACATTCAAACACACAAATTGAGTCATAATGTACATATTTATACAACCTGATTTTTCATTTGTTTTTTAGCCATTTTTCCAAATTGATACATATAACTCTACCTCATTCTATTTAATGATTTTATATAATTCTATTATATAAACTTATTTAACTGTATTCATTAAACCTTAAACTCTAATTTGAATTATTTTAAAACATGAATAAACCCAAACTGGCCTTTGGTCATTCACCAAAGCAAGACTGGCCATATCTATTACTTGCTCCAGGCAGAGGTACAGAAAGTGAAATGCACTAATTTACCAGAATCCCAAGAATTGGGAAACATGGAATAAACTAATTTTTAAACAGTGTACTGGTAACAGTTTGAAGTAATATGCTTAATGTTTTTTATTTCAACCTTTACGTTTTAAGCATTTTTATTTTACTTTTTTTTAAATGTTTATTTTTGAGAGAACAAAAGAGAGAACATAAACAGGGGAGGGACAGAGAGAGAAGGAGACAGAATCCAAAGCAGGGTCCAGACTCTGAGCTGTCAGCACAGAGCCCGATGTGGGGCTTGAACCCATGAACCATGAGGTCATGACTTGAGCCAAAGTTGAATCCTTAAATGACTGAGCCACCCAGGTGCCCGTGTTGAAAGCAAGTTTATTAACCTGAAAAAGTACCATAAGTACTCTAAACAATGACCAAAACTCAAGGGAAATGCTGTACTTATGTACTGCAAATCAATTTTACTTATCATCCAGCGTCATGATGAATAACAGAAGCGACATTGGTTAAGCCAATAGTATGATCTTAATCTTATACGGATAAACATAATTTAACCCAGATTACTTTTTTTCCTCCTCCTTCCAAGAATCCTCGATTCCAACTTGAGACCTAAGTGAAAGGAAGATTTCCATGTTGATTTTCAGCTATCTTTGTAATCAGGACAAGAAAGAATGGAAATGAACTTTGAGCTTGCAGTGTATATTTGGTTCACTAGAGACCAATGTAGGATGACTTTGGTTCACAATCACTTGCATTTCTAATATGTTCCATGAGTGGGCTTAAAGCAGAAGTTTCTTCTTGAATGGTTAGATATACAGCAATCATATCTATTACCCATTCCCCTCCCCGACAAGGCTAGGGGCCACCTCCTTAGAACTCAGCTGTTACTTCCTCAATGAAACCCAAAATGTTTGTCTCTCCTAGGAAATGGGAGCTATGAATTGTAGCCAATTTGCAATTTAAACAGACTATATAACTCAAGTGCAATGGCAACTCCAGTGTTTCCTCCCTATGCTATTAAGCCTGTTACTTCCCAGAGCAAAGTTTGATTTAATTGGCCAAGGCCAAGAAGCAAACATCTCCAGGTGCTTTATTCCTAAACCTTTATGTTTGGGCCTGCCTTGGCTTTTGGCATTTAAGTTCAAGAGAAATAAACTAGGCAACATGGCCCCATAAAGATTGAGAACTAGAATAAAAATGTAATTTTGTAAGAGCACAGAGGGAAGATTGGGTAATAAAATTCTGGGTCAAAATAAATGGTCTCTTTCACTTTTATATGAATGATAAAAAATTTTGGATGGAAAAAGTGGGTATTAGACTAAAGTTACAGAGTCGCCCCATGGGGGGTATATCTCATTTATTTGATTTGCTTTTCTCATTATTGTTGTAAACTTATGTCCATTGAAGTGAGTTTTCACAAAGGGGTTCAGGTAGGGGGATACATTCCTTCAACACACCAATTACTATTTTCTGGGAGTCCTCTCTGCCTTTGGTAAAACTTATCTATGAAACATGTGTCAGAAAGTTTCTTCCCTGTACCCCCTAATCCCTTCTGAGTTCTTCTCCAGTTAAGCAACAGTCTTTTTTTTTGCAATTGAGAAATCATGCAATTTTTAAACATTGGTAACTGATCAACATTTTAAAACTGTGTAGGGTAATGATTCATGACCTGATTTTGGCTCCAGGGCTCCAGATTATGATCCCTTAGATTGCAAGCTTCTTGAGGAGGTTTACAACTACCTCCCATTTCCCAAGGCTTGTTTTACCTGATGTTGAGCCAGTGTTTTCCCAATGAGTAGATTACTATCAAGAAGCAGCCACAGTAACAGCCTGAAATGCTCGGAGGTGACCACTAAGATTTAGTATTCCTATTACAGTATCTTTGAGAGGATACACTGACTGTTATCATGTCTTGTCTCAGAACAAAATTCTTTACAAGCTGGAATGTTCTGTGTTCTGACTGCAATGTTGATCTCTAAACAATTGTGTGCTTTGGAATTGGAAGGGACCCTATGTGTCATCTGGACATTCTCTACATGTTAATCATGAGAAAACTGAGGTCACAACTGCAGATGTAGTTAATGTCATATTTCCTGTCTCCTGGTTCTGAATGAAGGAATTTTCCTGAGAGGCAGTGATACTTATTCCGCCCTAACATTCCCAAAGCCTGCCTTGCACAACAGCACCTCTTTATTTTTCTGCATCTTTCCTGGTGAAACTAATTCAAGTCTCACTTGTATGTTTAAAACCTTTCCTGACTGCTGCAATGGAATCTCCATCCCCTAAATTTCCTTAACATTTACTTTTCTTCTGAATCTTCACCAACCAATCCATTTTACTGTCCTGTAACTTTTTGAAACCTCCCTCAATGACAATAGTAGCCCCCTAAGTCCCAAGACAAGAAATCTCACAGGGTCTAACATATAGAAGATATTTAATAAGTATTGATAAATTATGAATAAAATATTTATAGAACAGTGTTGAAGGTATGCTGAACTGCCAACCACTACAGTCTCTGTGATCTTGGGCAAACAGCCTAAACTCTGAACTCCATTTCTTTCATTTGTAAACTAGAGAAAAGAATAGTACCTATCTTAGAGGGCTGCAATAAGGATGAAGTAAAATAAAATGCCGAGTATGAGGCCTGACTTCTCTGGATAGAGCAGGTTGGTGTAGTTGAGACAGCAATTTTGTTTATGCCATGAATCATAAGGGCCAAAGACTCGGTGTCTGGGCTTTTTTTCACAGTTGCATGTGCAATTTCATAAGATGAAAAATAGCCTCCAGAGGCCTCTAAAGCTGAACTAGGTTAGTGTTTAATTTAGCAGCCCATAAACAGTCCTGGGTCAGCCAGGAAGAATTTTAATACTGTAATTATAGTCACTCACTGTATTTTTACATTTTATGCTCCTTCGTGGTTTGCAGCCTCCCCAGAGTAAAGCTTATATTTTGCTCAGATTCTCATAAAGTCTTGGAAAGAGTTGGGGAAAATAGGTTTAATACTAGGCATTGGTTCTTCTATTGAAAGTTTACAAGGGATGCAAGAATAGGGTGGTTGTTGCATAATTAGACTTTGATTTGGAAGAACGCCAAGTTTCATCTCTGACTTAACTACGAATGACCTTAAAATATTTTGTAAATTTTGATTTTCAAAGGGTCAAGCTCTTTTCTCCTTTTCTACATCTTTTATCTGTTCTTACCTCTTTAGGCCACCGCTATCTGCTTTCTACCTCATTGTTCTACGACTTTTTTTAGGTCACCAACGCCCCCCTAGTAGGTTGACTATACATCCCCTTTTCTACTTATTATCTTGGCATAATTATAAAGAGCACTTGCTTTTGGTCTCCAAAGTATCCTGATATGAATAATAATTTATAGGGTCACCTCTGTCTTAGACACATTTATAGAGGTTCTCAGTCCTCAGCCTTGCTGACCCTTCTGTCATGTGTGCCACAGTGAAGAAAAGTTTTTTTCTCTAAATATTGGTGTAAAAATCATTAAAGTTTGAGAAAACATTTTTGGACAACAGTGAAATACATATTTAAATCCTGGATCATTCACTTATTAGCTGTGTGACCTTGGAAAAGGTATTTAACAGATGTATATAACTATAAAATAGAAATACTATGTGTTGATAATTTATTAAATAATATAAATTAATATTAATATTAAATTAATTAAATTAATAAATTATACATCCATAAATGTAATTGTCTATAAATATAAATATTATAAATATATTTAATTTTATAAGCATAAATAATATTAATTACTAACTTTTAAATATTGGAAATATATTAATTAACTTATTAGTTATTAACTTTAAATATTATAAATATAAGTATAAACAAAAATAAATTGTCTTAAAATATGCATATATTTATTTTAATGTAAAGCAGGAAATGATAATTCCTTCCTTAGAAGATGTATTAATGGGTTAAAAAGTAAACGTTTCTTATGTAATTTCCATAATTCCTATCAGAGTAAGAGGAAACTATTCCTTATCTCTTGCTTCTAGAAAGCTCTTATCCCTTGGCTCTGATGATTTCCCACTTTCCTCCTCTCTCTATGATATGTCTGTTTCCCCTTCTGTCGCCTGTTACTTTCTCTCTCTTGACTTATCTCCCTGTCTTCTGCTGACCTTGGTTGTGGGAGTTTTCTGCTTTGTGCATTTATGCATTCACACTCAAAAACATGACTAAGGGACATTACCTGAACAGCGTAGACAGGTGCAGGTGAACATGGTGCCCAGGAGTTGGTGAGAGCTGAGGGGGTATAGAATATGGAGTGTGTTCCTATGGGCTGAAATGGAAGAAGGCTGTACAGAGCAGAAAAGGATCTTGCAGGAGATACAGACTGGCAAAAGCAAGAGGAAAGACTGTCCTCCAGGTGAAGAGACAGGCAAGTGGCTCTAATGCCTGTTTTCTGTCTACCTGACAGATAAAGCTCCGTACTAGAGACATTCAGAGTATGAATGATAAAAATAGGAACATCCTCAAAGCATACTTTAGAATTTGAAGGTTAATTTTTCACAGGCAAGAGAAGGGACCAGGAACACTGGGGTCAGACGAGTTTAGGTTGAAATCTCCTTCCGCTTGTGAATCATAGGGCAAAATCTAACATTGGTCTCAGTTTGTTTCATCTGTTAAGAACAGAGATTTGAGGACAGTTTGACTGAGATTTACATTCTGGGTCCCCTAATTGATAGGTTTGTGACCTCGGAGTTACTAAACTGTAAAAGCTTCCATTTCTCATTTGTAAAATGGGGAGAAAATAGGGCCTACTCATAAGATGATCATGGTGTTCAATGTGATTGTATGAGTAAAAGCCTGGTGTATTTCATGGGTTCAGTACATCTCAGATTCTTTTAATATCATTGTTGCTGTGGTATTTGATCATATCCTGAAACTAGGTCTCTACATCTATAAAAATGGAACAGAAATCACTTCCTAGGGAAGTTGGGTGGATTTACTGACCTTCTGTTTGTAAATTCTGGATGCGTAGTAGTCACTAAATAAATCAGATTGAAAGAGGCCTAAGATAAGATACAACTGAGGTTGTTTGAAAGTTATTTTCATTAATTACATAATTATTCATATACTTCTTTTTTCTCATCCTCTCTATTTTGGTTTGTCTCATACATGCTCCTAACCTCCTAAAGTATCAGCTGCAAAAGGCTAAGGAACTGGAGCTTTCTAACACTGCCTTAACCCTCAGCATAGTTCCTGATACTCAACAGTAGCAGTGGAAATTGGGAGACAGGAAAATGCAGCTTTAGTAGCTTGTAAAAAGTTACAGGTAAATGAATATCGCAAATTCTTTGCATTCTTCTTATTGTTATTAAAATGAAGGCTAATATGTATACTTCCTGAGTCATAATCCAGCTATTTGATACCATGTCATTGGGTGATACAGAGGTGCCACCTAATACTGGGGTCCAAGGCCATTGAACTAATTTGCATTGGATGGAAGGATGCTGGAATTCTCTAATGTTTTATACTTTGTTCATTACTCCAGCACATGGCACTGAGATGTGTCCAGGAACTTAATTGGCTATTTGAAATCAGTAATGGCAAAATCAGGGCTTTTTGTTTTGTGGATAGTGTGTTTGGTATTCTGCTTTTATAGTGAAGTATCTCACGGAAGACATCTATGCAAAGAAAAACATGAAATAATTATTTTTATTTAAATTTTAGTTAACATACAGTGCAATACTGGTTTCAGGAGTAGAATTCAGTGACTCATCACTTACAAACAATACCCAGTGCTCATCACAAATGCCCTCCTTAGTATCCATCACCCATCTAGCCCATCTTCCACCCTCCTCCCTCCATCAACTTTAAGTTTGTTCTCTACTAAAATAAAACTCTTCTTTGGTTTAGAAGACACAACTTGATAAAGTCAAATGGGTTTAATGGTTCATTTGTTTTGGGGCAAATCAGCTTCAAAAGACTTTACTTGGCATCCAACTATGACCAGTTTCCTACAGCCCTTGCCCTTCAAAATCTCTGTGATTTAAAAACAAAATAAAATATAGGCAAGAGAAGATAAGTTTTTTATAGAAGAAAAGCAAAGAAATGCAAATTTTATCCAGGTTTTTGGCCCCTGGGAGAGACTTGTCCTCAGAAGTGAGGATTTATTGAATTTATTACCCAAATGGGAAAAATAGGACTGGGATTTTGATTTGCCAAGTTTCTTTATCCCCTCCTGTACACAGTGCCAGCTGCCTCTAGCCGGGGCCCCTGTGTTCTTATCTCTGTCTTCAAATTTGTCTTAGATCCTTTTCACAAAAAAGAAAAGAAAAGAATTGCAGGCACATTGTTTATAATTACTTAAAAATTAGTTTGCTGTAATTGCTTTCTCTACTCTCCAATGACACTTGTTTTTCTTAACTTTATTATTCATATTATAGGTATGTGTCAGAGCCTCTTCTAGGGACCAAGGGACTGGGATGGACATGATAGGCATGGTTCCTGACCTCCTGGAGCCTATTGAAGATACTAATTCTGAGCATCTCTGTCCACTACCACTTATTCCCTGCTTTATTCGGCTCTACCTTCCTTTCTACCTTGTCTTCCAGCTTCTCTGGATTCCTCCTTCCTCTCTATGGCATCTCTACCAGAAGTGAATGGGGCCCTATAAGTAAAAATATCTGCACCTGTGAAATAATATTGAGTATCTACTTGTGTGAGTGTCTTTAAAAGATGTAATTCCCTTAAAGGGAGAAAATAGAATTTCCCCAGAAGGGCCAGAAATGTGTTCATGGGGACAGAGCGGAGGGAGACATGTAAAAGAGAAGTGCAAGAAATACAAACTATAACTTGTATATGGTAGCTTCTCAATACACGTTTACTGAAATAAAGCTAGTGCAGAAAGAAAGACAGGATATGCAGCTCAGCGCCTTGCCAACATTTTTCCTTTTCAAGTCAGCATTTTCCATTTCACAGTTATGGAAGCCTATCTCCCTATTTGAAATATAGAAATTCACACTCTAAGAAAAGCATTTGTTGAGGGTTCATTCCATCCCAGCCTTTGTGCTAAATGTTTCCCCTTTTTTAAAACATACACTTTGTTATTTAACTAAATCTTCGTGGTAACACCAAAAGGTAGTGGGTATGTTTTATCCTTATTTTTATAAATGGTATATTAAAGATTAGAGAGAAAAAGTAATTTTCCAAGATTTTCCTAATATACAGGGGAGCCAGAGTTTGAATTCCAGTCTGTTAGATCTGTTCCTCCCCATGCTATAATACCTGATTCTTTAATACTCATATTTGGGGAGATACTACTTGTCAGTGCCTTCTCTTTCCTGAGATAAAGTTGGGGTTCTTGTACATGGTGTGCATATATATGAGATTGTGTTTGTGTATCCATGCGCACACTTTCATTTGTGTCAAAAGAGACCTATCACTCTTCTCAGAGAATGCAGCTTTGGGCCAAGAAAGGAAATTTTTTCACAATGGTTTGAATGTTTCTCAAATAAATAGATTGACACCTGTTCCTCAGGCTTCTCAGGGGAGTCACGGTGTCTTACTTAATTTTTTTAAGAGGGACTTAGTTCAACATTTATGGAGATCATTTTTTTCTGCAGGCAGGAGTAATGGTTTCTATTAGTGAATTCCTCCTCACTCCCACACCTTCAAAGGTGAGCAATGGGAAGGCATTATGGGGAGTGTAGTTACAATGCAAGACGGGACCATGGAAAGTTGGCAACTTCTTAGTCAACAAAACTGCTCCCTTGTATGTCCTGACTCCTGAATCTCAATAAGTTATGGGGTTCTTTTTCTGTAGCATCTCAGTTAGAGTCTCACAGTCATGATTTTATTTTACAAATTGACACAGAAGCCCAGGAAGGAAGATACTAATTTCAGTCCCAAAACTCTACTGGAAACTTAGGAAAATCCATTAAAAATATTTTTCTTTTTAATCTGGTAAGTATGAATCCAAAAGCAGATGCCAAGTCAAAATAAACTATTTATGGACTGTGGATTTGGGGATCAGAGAGAGCTGAATGTGAATCCTGACTCTGGTATTTATGGAATCTAGAAAGGTTTAAATCTCACAATCTTTCTCAGCCTCATTTTTGTCATCTGTAAAATGATAATAATACTTAACCTCATAATGATTTAGAGAAGGTGAAATGAGACAAATAATTATGGGTCCCGGATGGTGCTAGCATCTAGTCAGTGCTCACTAGTGGTAATTAACCTTAATGATCTCTTACAACCTTTTAATAGTGTACCGAGCCCATTTACATCTTGTTGTTTTATCTTTCACGAGTTAGAAAGACCTATGCAGTTCTATTTGCCTACTTGACACAGAAGTAGAATTATTTATCTATATCTTCAATACTGTGTTTGGGTTTTGTTTTTTCTCTAGAAGAAAAGTATCCCTTGGCCCATGAGATTCAGGGATGAGACTGACACTAGACTTGAGGCAGGCTCACTGACCTTGCAAGACAGAATAAAATATCTTGAGGAAAAGTGACCCTTCCTGAGTCTCCCAGCTTGTCCCTGGCCCTTGATAAAGGACTATAAAGAATAGGGCCTCAGCCAAACCATTTAGTTTATGATAAATACTTCATGCATGTCATGAGTCTTGATTTGCTACCCTTTACTTTTCTAATACCTTATAAATGAGCAGTTGTTTTCCATTTCTCAAAAAGCAACTCCAGAAACTCTTTTGAAACTTCAGGACTATGTTTTTTTTTTGTCTCTGTAACAAGAGTTGGATTAGGCAACATCATTTTATGACTTGTAGGCTTTTGGCCCTTTGATTTTCACCTGGAAAATATTTATGGAAGACTGTCTTCACCAGATACTGACCTTATGAAGAAGGGCCTCTTAGACTCTCTGAAGAGAGGAGACATAACAAAGAAACATGCTAAGGGGTGTACAAGGATAGAAAATAAGTTTTTCAAATGAAATAAAACCTCTTCAAAGACAAAGTATGCTTGAGATTCAAAAGAAATGGATACTATCCATCTCATTCTCAGAATTTTGTCTGGAAATTGAGTGTCAGTGGCAAAGTATATCCTACAATTTATTTGGATTTTATGAGTCACTGGTAGGGTGGGAGAGATTAGGAAGTGTAGGTAGATGAGGTAAAAAAAATATATAGGTCAAGGGCCTTGATCTCATAAAAGATATCAGGGGATAAGAAATATAGAAAAGGGGCACCTGGGTGGCTCACTCATTTGAGTGTCCAACTTCAGCTCTGGTCATGATCTCTTGGTTCATGGTTTCAAGCACCTTGTCGGGTTCTGACAGTTCAGAGCCTGGAGATTGCTTCAGATTCTGTGTCTCCATTTCTGTCTCTGTCCCTCCCTGTTCACACTCTATCTCTCTCTCTCAAAAATACTAAGAAAAGAAAAAGGAAAGAAAAGAAAAGAAACATCGAAATAGAGCACAAAGGGTCAACTTCAACTTGTGGGGTGTGTGTGTAAGCAACATTATAGTGCTAGTTTTTTCATTTTAATTCCAATGTAGTTAACATACAATGTTATATTCATTTCAGGTATACAATACAATGATTCAGCAATTCCATCTATTACTTACTGTTTATCAAGATAAGTGTCCTCTTAATCCCCTTCACCTATTATACCTATTGTCTTGCCTTCCTCTTCTCTGGGAACCATCTGTTTGTTCTATATGGTTAAGAGTCTGTTTTTAGGGTTGTCTCTTTTTTTTCTTTATTCATTTACTTCTTAGTTTCCACATATGAGTGCAGTCATATGGTATTTGTTTTTCTCTAACTGCCTTATTTAACTTAGCTTTATACTCTATAGATTCATCTATGTTATTGCAAATGGCGAGATTCCATTCTATATATAACACATCTTCTTTATCCACTCATCTATGAATGGATACTTGGGCTACTTCCATAATTTGGCTATTGTAAATAATTCTGCAATAAACATAAAGGTGCATATATCCCTTTGAATTAGTGTTTTTCCATTCTTTGGATACCCAGTAATGTAATTACTGAATTATAGGGTAGGGTAGTTCTATTTTGAATTTTTTTTGAAACTCCATATTGTCCATCTTCTACAGTGGCTGCACCAGTTTGCATTCCCACCAATGGTGCAAGAGGGCTTTTACTTCTCTATGTAGTTGCCAATACTCATAGTTTCTTGTGTGTGTGTGTGTGTGTGTGTGTGTTTTCAATGTTTTTAATTTAAATTCAAGTTAGTTAACATACAGTGTAGTATTGGTTTCAGGAGTATTGGTTTTCGGGAGTAGAACTCAGTGATTCATCACTTACATATAACACCCAATGCTCATCCCAACAAATGCCCTCCTTAGTGCCCATCATCCATTTAACCCTCTCCCATCCACCTCCCCTCCAACAACCCTCAGTTTGTTCTCTGTATTTAAGAGTTTCTTATAGTTTGCCTCCCTCTCTATTTTAAGCTTATTTTTTCCTACCTTTCCCCATGTTCATCTGTTTTGTTTCTTAAATTCCACATATGAGTGAAATCATATGATATTTGACTTTCTCTATTTCACTTAGTACACTCTGGTTCCATCCATGTTGTTGCAAATGGCAAGATTTCATTCTTTTTGATCGCTGAGTAATATTCCAGTGTGTGTGTGTGTATGTGTGTGTGTGTGTGTGTAGCACACATACACCACATATTCTTTTTCCATTCACCGGTTGATGAACATTTTGGCTTTTTCCATAATTGAGATATTTTTTATAGCACTGCTATAAACATTGGGGCTTTGATTTTAGCCATTCTGACAGGTGTGCATTTCCCTGATTATGAGTGATGTTGAGCATCTTTCCATGTGTCTGATAGCCATCTGTATGTCTTCTTTGGAGAAATGTCTGTTCATGTCTTTTGCCCATTTTTTAAAAAATTGGATTAAGTGTGTGCGCACGTGTGTGTGTGTGTGTGTGTGTGTGTGTGTGTGTGTGTGTGTGTTGAGTTATATCAGTTCTTTGTAGATTTTGGGTACTAACCCTTTACCAGATATGTCATTTGGAAATATCTTCTCCCATTCAGTAGATTGTCTTTTAGGTTTGTTGGTTGTTTCCTTTGCTGTACAGAAGCTTTTTATTTTAATGTAATCTCAATTTGTTCATTTTTGCTGTTGTTTCCCTTGTCTCAAAAACACATCTAGAAAGATATTGTTATACCTGATGTCAGAAAAATTACTGTCTGTGCTCTCTTCTAGGACTTTTATGGTTTCAAGGCTCACATTTAGATCCTTAATCTATTTTGAGTTTATTTCTGTGTCTGGTGTAAGAAAGTGGTCCATTTTCTTCCTCTTCCTCTCCTTCTCCTTCTTTACATGTAGCTATCGTTTTTCCAGCATCACTTATTGAAGGTAGTCTTTTTTCCATTGGATATTCTTTCATGCTTAGTTGAAGATTAATTACCATATTATTGTGGGTTTATTTCTGGGTTCTATTCTGTTCTATTGATCTGTGTGTCTATTTTTGTGCCAGTACTGTACTGTTGTTACTACGGCAGCTTTGTAATGTAACTTGAAGTCTGGACTTGTGATACTTCAAGCTTTGTTTTTCCTTTTCAAGACTGCTTTGGCTATTTAGGATCTTTTGTGGCTCCATACATATTTTAGGATTGTTCTAGTTCTGTGGAAAATGCTGTTGGTATCTTCATAAGGATTACATTAAATCTGCAGATTGTGTTGGGTAGTATAGCCATTTTAATTATATTTGTTTTTTTTTCTTAATCCATGAGGTTAGAATGCCTTTCCATTTGTTTGTGTCCTTTTCAATTTCTTTCATCAATGTTTTCAGAGTACAGGTCTTTCACTTTGGTTAAATTTACTCATAGGTATTAGTTTTGGTGCAATTATACATGGAATTATTTTCTTATTTTCTCTTTCTGCTGCTTAATTATTATTAGGTTATAGAAATGCAATAGATCTCTGTACATTGACTTTGTATCTTCTGACATTACTGAATTCATTTATCAGTTATAGCAATTTTTGGTGGAGTCTTTTGGGTTTTATGATTATAGTGTCTTGTCATCTTCAAATAGTGAAATTTCTACTTCTTCCTTCCTGACTTGGATGACTTTTATTTCTTTTTGTTGTCTGATTGCTGTGGCTAGGACTTCCAGTACTATGTTGAGTGGTGAGCAGGACATCCTTGTCTTCTTCCTGAGCTCAGAAGAAAAGCGTTGTTTTTTCACCAATGGGTGTGATGTTAGCTGAGAGTTTTTCATGTAAGGCCTTTATTGTGTGGAGGTACGTTCCCTCTATACTTGCTTTGTTGAGAGTTTTTATCATGAATAGATGATGTACTTTGTCAACTCTTTTTTATGCATCTATCGAAATTATTATATGTTTTTTATCACTTCTCTTATTGATGTGATGTATCATGTTAATTAATTTACAAATATTGAACCACTCTTGCATTATAAATTAATATCTGTACACACTACAAACACAAACTTTAAAAGTCTCTTATTGTGATTATGATGTTAGATATATGAAGCTCAACTTTGAAAAGATTTGATCCAACCTTAGCTGATGGTTGGCAGTGTCTAATTCTTACAGGCTATGAGGTTGAGGGCCTCATTTGCTTGCAGACTATTTGCCAAAGGCCATCCTTAATTCCTTGTCACAAAGCCTTCTTAACCTGTTTGTTTCCTCAAAACCAGCCAGAGAAAGAGTCTGCCTTTATGATGGGTGTAATAATCTTATATAATGTATTCAACACACATTTGACCTAATGTACATCCCATTACTTTTGCCATGTTGCCTAGAATCAAGTAAAGACCTTGCCTATACTCTGGGGATTAGAATTACACAAAGTTGTGAATACCAAGAGGCAAGGATCATGCAGGACACATTAAAATATGTCTACCACACACATTAAATTGTTGATCTTTGGAACATTATTGATTTAATAAGAATGCATTGAATTATTTCTCTTTTGAGATCTTAACATAGTGAAGGCTACAGACGTGAAAAAATCCTAATATGCTTAATAAAAGCTTAGTTTCCATCTAGTCAAGAAGATAAGATGTAAATAAGTAACTAGAATGAAGCACTCAGGATAAGAATCAACAAAGGGAAATGGGCATTGGAATTAGCGATGGATTTCTTCCAGAGGAAAGAAGACATTTTAATTAGGTTTATAGAATGGATGTAATTTGGGACAATGAATAAGAAGAGCAGCTCAATTGTGAAACTGGACCAAAGGGATTTCAACGAAGTCTTGAGAAGTTAGGTTTGACCCCAAACATTGTCATTAAGAAAGCTGGAGGACCTTCTACTTTGTGAAGCTTAATTAGAAATATTGATAGCTAAGGCTGGTATGAAGATAAAATTGTCCCAGAAACTTAAAGTGGAAATGAAAATTTTGCAATGCATTTCCTGTTAGACCAGTGTGCTACCAGTGGTTAGACCAGCTAAAATATATAGCAAGGATAGTTCATACTCTTGTATAAAATTTCTGAGGAAGTTCTTTAAATCCCTTTTTTAGTTGTGTATAATCCTCAGACAGAAGTCAGCTTCTCTAAAAAAGTGAACACAGATGAAAATAGGCTCTGCATTATACATTTAAGGTCTGGATTCTTAGAGTAGTGGTTTTGACTTTGCTATCTTCACCAAAATAAGAAGGTGGGTTTTCCCTTAGTAAGGCATCATCTATTATCTGGTGCCTTATAAAAAATGGCAGCTTGTGTTAAGAAGCTGTGATTTGTCAAGAAAAAATTTCAAAAGATGTTGTTTCCCTGAAGTGTTAGGTACTGTGAATATTTCTCCATTAAAACAACATGTCAGTTACCTATATGGTAGCACCTTTAACAACTGTTAATTCTTTTAAACAATTTCAAACTTCTAGGAAAATTGTAAGAATTATGCAACAAAACTCCTTACAATTTGTACCTAGATTTTAAAACTCTTGACATTTATCACATTTTCTCTTATGATTCTCTAAATCTGATTGATCGACCTATCTACCTATACTTACCAACCTACCTACCTACCTACCTACCTACCTGCGTGTGTGTGTGTGTGTGTGTGTGCATAATATTTTTGAACGATTCAAGCTACATGATGCCTCACAACCCTAGGTACTTTCATGTACATTCCTTATGATCAAAGGACATTTTCCTACATAACCACAAAATCCATTAAAATGAAAAACTTGATAATAATCACAACCATTTAATCTACAAATTCTGTTAAAAGCTTGGCCAATTGTAAATATTTTTAGAAGAAATATTAGATATTTTTGTATTCCTTTAATTTTTGAAAACTCTTCTATTTGCAGGGGTTACCAAAAAGACTTATTTTAAAAATTCACAAATAAACATCAAATTCCTGCTTTACATGATAGATGTTATTCTTTTTAGAGACATTTAGTTTGATAACAAAATGTAGAGCTAGGTATAGTGACTTCCTACATACCTTCTTCCTCCATACATGCATTGTTTCTCCCATTATCAACATTACACACCAGAATGAAACATTTTACCAAGGGTGAATTTACATTGACATGTTCTAATCACCCCAAATTCATTATTTACCTTAGGGTTAACTTGGTATGGTTTATTGTATGGGTTTTTATAAATGTGTAATGACGTATGTTCCCTATTATAATATCATAAGAGAGTATTTTCACTGACCTAAGAATTATCTGTACTGTATTTTACTCTTCTTGCCCCATAACTCCTCTGGCAACCACTAATCTTTTTAT
Source organism: Leopardus geoffroyi (assembly GCF_018350155.1). NCBI lineage: Eukaryota > Metazoa > Chordata > Mammalia > Carnivora > Felidae > Leopardus > Leopardus geoffroyi. The sequence goes on from NC_059334.1 coordinate 66,644,547, forward strand.
TGTTTCCATAGTTGATCTTTATCAGAATATCATATAGCTGGAATCATACAGTTTGTAGCATTCTCAGATTGACTTCTTTCACTTAATAATATAAATTTAATTTTTGATATCTTATTGTGGTTTGAGAGCTAATTTGTTTTTAGTGCTGAATTATCTGTATGTATGACAGTTTATAAAAGTTTCATCCACTTATCACTGAAGGGCATTGCTTGCCCGTCTTGATTGCTTCCACGTCTTGACAGTTATGAATAAAGCTACTATAACATCTTCATGCAGGTTTTTGTGTGAATGTATATTATCAGTTCTTTTTGGTAAATACCAAGGAAGTTAAATGATAAATCTCATGTTAAGAGTGTGTTGAGTTTTGTAAGAAACTCCCAGAATATCTTCTCAAGTGGCTGAACTAGACTGCATTTCCACCACCAATGAGAGATATTGTTACCCCAACACCTCACCAGGTTTGGTGTCGGTGAGTTTTGGTGTTCCCTGAGCTTTCTGCATCTGTGGTTTGGTATCTGATGTTAATGTGGGGAAATTCCCAGACATTGATTTAAAGATTTCTTCTGTTCCTTTCTTTGTTCTCCTTCTGGCATTATCATAAGCATATGGGATTACACTTTTCGTACTTGTTCCACAGTGCTTGGATATTCTGGTTTTTTGTTGTTTTTGTGTGTGTGTGCTTGTTCTGTTTTGTTTTGTTTTCTTTTGGTCTTTGAGCTCTTTTGTTTTTTGACAATTCTATTGGCATGTCCTCTAGCAGAAAGATTTTCTTTTCTTCCACCATGTCCAGTCTATGAAAAAGAAAATCAAAAGTATTCTTTGTTACAGTATTTTTTAACTTAAGCATTTCTTTATGTTATTTCTTAGAATTTTAATGTTTATTTATTTTTGAGAGAGAGAGAGAGAGAGAGAGAGAGAGAGAGAGAATCTGAAGCAGGCTCCATGTTCTAAGCTATCAACACAGAGCCTGATGCAGGGCTCGAACTCATGAACCATGAAATGGTGACCCAAGGCAAAGTTGGACACTTAACTGAAAGCCACCCAGGAACCCTATCTGATTCATTTTAATGGAGCATGTTGTTTAGTTGTTTAGAAGTCAAGACCTGATTACTTTGGTGTACCCATTGCTACTGAACTTTCAGTGGCTGAAGTTGAAAATAATGTGTGTATATCACACACACACACACTATTTTTATATCTAACTGTATTTACTGAAAGTTGTGAGTTGCATCAATACTTGCAATTCAAATTCAACTATTTATGGCCTATTCTAGGCTCTTTTATACATTTGTAATTCCCTTCTTGGGTAGTGAGAACCTGTCTCCCATTATCTTCAATATATTTTCTTAATTATTCATTCCTCCTATGTGTTATTAATAGACTGACCAACTCTTCATCAGGGAATCCACCTTATTTACACATGTTCTTGCTGTGAACACCTAGGTTACAACTTGCTCAAATGTTCTCTTTTCTCAGCCTCAAATCCTAGCGGTCTATTCCCTCATGCAACCACCTTCCTTCTTTGGCTTCAAATCCTGCTCAATTACTGTTATTGTTGTTGTTGTTGTTGTTGGTGGTGGTGGTGGTGGTGGTGGTGGTATGTGCGTGTGGTGGTTTCTGTTTGTTTTTCAGCTGACTTCCTCACTTGTTTCTAAGTTGTATCAGGCTACTACCACAGCGGCCCCCCTCTTTCATCCTTGAACTTCATCACCTGCCTCCAGAAAATACTTGGAAAGGGCCAGAGAAAATAAAGAGGAAGGAGAAAGCATGTGGTAGAAACTTTTTTTTTCTTCAATATATAAAGTTTATTGTCAGATTGGTTTCCATACAACACCCAGTGCTCATCCCAAAAGGTGCCCTCCTCAATGCCCATCACCTACCTTCCCCTCCCTCCCATCCCTCATCAACCCTCGGTTTGTTCTCAGTTCTTAAGAGTCTCTTATGCTTTGGCTCTCTTCCACTCTAACCTCTTTTATTTCCTTCCCCTCCCCCATGGGTTTCTGTTAAGTTTCTCAGGATCCACATAAGAGTGAAACCATATGGTATCTGTCTTTCTCTGTATGGCTTATTTCACTTGGCATAACACTCTCCAGTTTCATCCATGTTGCTACAAAGGGCCATTTTTCATTCTTTCTCATTGGCATGTGGTAGAAACTTTGACTCCTCAGTTTAATGAGACTTTGACATTTCAGTATCTCCTTGCTTAGAACATTTTTGGAACATAAATTTGAAACTGCCAGTGGAGCCATGAGTTGGCTCTTTTATGAGAATTCTTATCACCACTTGGTGTGTTAGTTGTATGGGTTCTTTGTATCTGCTTTCGAATGTCCGTTACTTTTTCTCACAAATATTGGTTATTTAGTTCTTGAAAAAAAAAGGCTGTGTGTAAGAGGATGTAATTTCGCTATCCAGAGCGTGACCATCAACTTAATGGGTTTTTTGGAGGTCACAGTGGAAAGTGATAAATGGATAAAAGCCCATCTCCATCTCTCACTAGGACATCTCTCATATGCAGAACATTGGGATCAGTCAAACTAATGTGTGTTCAAATCCAAAATCTATCTTCAATAGCTAAATGGATTTGAATAAGTCCATAAACATCTCTGATCCAAGAGGCGGGCAAACCTAGGAAGGTTTGGTTCGAGACCTGGATGTTGAGAGGAAACTACTACAGTGTGGAGAATAAAGAAGTTGGGGATTCTGAGGAGAGATACTTGCTTTACTTGATGAACTGTGGTGTGTTGTTAGGCTGGTGTGGATGTAATCTTGGGGACTTGACATTTCATTATTGGTCATGTATCAGTTCATTATCTTCTGAAAGATCTGCCCTAATGTTGCTGTCTCCCTCAGTAAGTTGCAGCAGGAGAAAACCCACTCTAAAAGTGGCATCAGAGACAGGGAGTCATGGTGCCACACACTATAGCACGGATGAACCTTGAAGATACTAGGTTAAATAAAATAAGCATTCACAAAACGACAAGCACTGTAACATTCCACTTACATTGGATAGTAGGAGTAATAAAATTAATAGAGACAGAAAGTAGAAAGGTGGTTACCAGGGACTGGGGGGAGAGGAAATGGAGAATTGTTTAATGGGTAGAAAGTTTCAGTTTTACAAGATGAAGAGTTCTGGAGATGGATGAGTGGTAATGGCTGCACATTAATATAAACATCCTTAATGATGCTGAACTGCACACTTAAAAATAAGATGATAAACCTTATGTGTATTTTATCACAATTAAGACTAAATGAAAAAGATGATTTATATATTTATATATATATTACTGATTATTAGAATAGCATGATGCCCACCTAGAATGTCTAGACTCCTGTTTGGCTTAGAGATTGCATGGTCTAAAACAGTACTTGGTGGAAGTTGACTAAGAAAGAAGGAGAAGGGTAAAGGAAGACATAAAAAGCATGAAGGGTATAGTTTTACTATCTCTGGAATATAATTTTCTTTTATCTCCCTGATTTTCAGTTTTTTTTAAAAAATTTTTTAATACTCATTTATTTATTTTTGAGAGCGATAGAAACAGAGAGACAGAGAAACCCAAGCAGACTTTGCACTGTCAGTGCAGAGCCCAATGTGGAGCTCGAATCCGTGAACCATGAGATCATGACCTGAGCCAAAACCCAAGAGTCTGATGCTTAACAGACTGAGCCACCCAGGTTCCCCCTCCTTTTTTTTTTTTGATGCTTATTTATTTTTTAGGGAGGGAGACACAGTGCAAGTGGGGGAGGAGCAGAGAGAGAGAGACACACACAGAATCTGAAGCAGGCTCCAGGCCCCAAGCTATCAGCACAGTGCTGGATGTAGGGCTTGAACTCACAGACTGTGAGATCACAACCTGAGCTGAAATCAGATGCTTAACCAACTGAGCCACTTAGGTGCTCCCTTGTCTCTCCCTCTTGAAAACTGTTTGCTGACCTAGGATTTGTACAATATCCCTGCTTAGAGTAATTTCAATGAAAGCTGCAGTTGAAACAAACATAACTTGAATTGCCGTCTCCAATTGTCATAATGCCTCTAAATCTCAGCATTTTTTTTCATGTGACAATTTAAGATGCCAGCAACTTGAATTTTCAGTTTGGAGTCTTAAGCTCATGTATTTGTCAGATGCCACCTTGTGTGGATAAATGTAAGGCTGCTTACTGCTGCCTGATTTATACCTTGTTTAGTGTGAAGAAATAAAAGTATAAAGCAAACACAACATTGATAAGTAGCACTATTAGCAGTGATTTGAAACATCCTTGGTATCATTAGAAGATCCATTCTTAGCATGTATTAAATGCCCAAGCATTATCTTGTCTACTTTCCTTAGAAGAGATATGGTTTACTAACCTTTCCACAGTACCAGCAGTAACATAAAACAGTTATTTTTAATATTGAGTTAAACCATGTCTGCCAAGGTCCAAATATTCGTAGCCCCTCCAAATGCATTTGTTGAAACCTAAACCCTGAGCTGATGGTATTAGGAAGTGGGGCCTTTGGGAGTTGGTTAGGTCATAAAGGCGGAACCCCCATGAATGGGATTGGTGTCCTCATAAATGTGGCCCCAGAGAGCTCTCATCTCTTTTGCCATGTGAAGTTACAATTAGAAGGTGTTATCTGTGAAATAGACTGTAGTATAATATCAGACCCTGAGCCTGCCAGCACTTGATCTTAGATTTTTCAGCCTGCAAAACTGGAGGAAGTAAATGTCTGCTGTCCATAAATCACCCAGTCTATGGTACTCTTTTAGACCAGACCAAACAGACCAAGACAGAAAGCTGGTGCTTAGAAGTGGAGGTTCTGCTGTAGCAAATATCTAGAATGTGTAATTGGCTTTAGAACTGGAAAATGGATAGAAGCTAGAAGAGTTTTAAGATACATGCTGGGGGGTAGGGTGGGAAACACCTCATATTGCTATAAAGACTCTGCTGAGAGTCCAGAAAGCCGGTAGGAAAGCTGTAGCCCAAGCCTCAATCTTAGTACCAAAGTGGTCACAAACAAAATGTTGGTATATATATGGAAAATAACAGCCATTCTGAAGAGGTCTTAAAATGGAAATGAGGAACACATTATTGAAAACTGGAGGAAAGGTGATCCTTGTTCTAAAATATGAACAAGTTTGGATGAATTGTGTTCATGCCCCAGTATTTCACGGATGGTCAAATTTGTGAGTGATGAAACTGGATATTGGGGGAAATTTTTAAGCAAAGTGTTGAAGGTGGGGCCTAGTTCCTCCCAGCTGCTTTGGTTTAAGATTAAAAATGAGAAGAGATAAATGTCTTAAAGATGGAATTGTTAATCCAAAAGGAAGAACTAAAAAGTTCAGAAAATTCTCCACCTGTCCATATTGGGGAAAAATAAAAGCCTGTTTAGCAGAGAGCATGAAGGGCACAGCCAAATTTGATAAGATGAGCGAACCATGTAAATAAGCCTGCATCTATTATCTAAGATACTAAAAGAAGAATGACATTGAAGGTACTTCAGAAATCATCAGAGTGGCTGCTTCAACCACAAGGCCAGGATGGGTACAAAATGGCTTCAAAATAGAAGCTAGTCTATAATAATTTGTTACAGCAGCCTAAACTAACACACATACATGAATTTCCTAGTATGCTCTAAGGAAAAAAAATCTTCTTTGGCTTATACTTCTCTAAATATTAGGAAGAATGACCTGTCCATTTATTTGTTTGCTAGTTGATAATTCTGATTTTCTATTCCTGAAGCAAGAACTTAAATTATAGACAAGTAAGAAATGGATGAGCTGCTAAGAAATGTGACGTTTTCAACAACCTGGATTTCTTTAAACCTAGGCTGGACAACAGTTTGTAAAAATGTGGGAGAAGGGGACTTGAGGGGAGGTTGGAATAAGTAGCCTTTGCGTCATTTTCAACTCTGAGAATTCAACAATTCTACTTGGGGGTAAAGGCCATCCATCACATGCTGTGTCTGAAAGTGCTAAATCCAGAGGAGAAGAATCTTCAAGGTGACTCTTTCCCCCTTTTATGTGTTACCCTCTTGTCCCAATTTTCTCTCCTTTTCCCATTTTACTGCTTCCTAGAGGAGGTAATCTTGATAACATTTCTCTAATGGTCACTTTCTGATTAGCTCTTTTAAGCTCAGCCAAGTTATAACTGGGCATTTAATTTTCTTCATCTCCAGGGTCTGGAGATCTTGCATTGTTGCTTCATAAAGCTGAATTTCTTTCAGTAAGTTACCTTTTGAAGGCAGGTAGCAATAAGTGGAGATAAGTATGGGAAAATGTGGTGTGTAACAGATAAATAAAAACATTCATCTAGATAAAAGGCTGCTGAATCTCCTTGAAACCTGGGCCAATTTCATAGTTTGCTTTACTTAGATGCAATAACAACACAACTGAAGGGCGCATGTATCTCAAGAAATTTGTTTCATTATTTTAAACTGTTTGTTGGTGTGGTATCCCTAAATATGAAAATACTTGGTTTGATTTGTTTTTCCTTCATCCTTTCATGAAGAGATTAAAATGAATATAGTGGCAGGCATGTCTTGATTTTCCCACAAGGTTTTATCTCCCGCAGTGCAAACCAAAACAGTAACAACTGATGAAGGTTATCACAGAACATTCTTGCTAAACCCTGAATATTCACGTAAACATTTTCCCACATAACAAATGGTGGGGTTGAGAGAAGGAAACAGTCCTTTTTGGTTTCACAAAGAAATTGTGAATTTTACTTTTATTCAAAAAACTGTGGTTAATCAGACTCTCTTGGGACTGCAATGGCCAAAGAATATGGAGGTCAGTAAATCTAACTCTAAATAGCTGTGCTTAAGCCATTCAAAAGAAAGTGAAAGTAGCATGACATAGAGGAATAAGCAGCATCCTGATTCTTTTCCTAAGCTTCTGAGTACCTAGACCTATGTATTCATATGTTTGGGTAACCATTTTCTCAACTCTCAGGTGAAAATCCTTGACCAACATCTCGAGGTCCAGTGCTTACTCTAAAATTTTGTGAGGTGATCATCTTTTCTGTCGTAAGAATCACTAAGCACTGCAATCTCATGTCATCCACATGTACTCACTACTTAAACTTAGGGATCAGAGAACATTTTGGGTTGGTCCTAAGCAGCTTAATCTATGGAATATCAGAGAGATTAATCATCAGATTTCCAAGAAGCCCTTGTCTATGTGTCTCCACGTTTAGCAATTGCTTTCTTACTGGTTAGTGCTAATGCTGAACTCTCATGGTTTAATGACTAAACATCATATAGGATAATCATCTGAGTTCTGGAATCCTGTGACTTGAGTTGGGACCCTGGCTTGTTCACTTGATTGCTTTGTGAACATATGTACTTATTTAACCTCTTGAATTTTAATATTCACAGCTGTGAAATTTGCATAATATTTATAACTACTTCATTAATCAAGAAAATAAAATGAGACAATCATAGGGAGCCCAGTACCTAGTACATAGTGAAGATTCAAGAAATAATAGCTAGTATCTTCATCCATCCATATTTGTTATCATTTTTTGCCTCACAAATCATTCCAAAAATGTGGTAACTTTGAATAATGATCATTCATATTTTTTCCCACAGTATTTATGAGTCAGGAATTTGAGAGGCATTCTGTTGGATATTTTGGGCATAAAGTATCTCATGAAACTTCGTTCATGTGTTGATGAGATTCATTTAAATGACTAGCAAGTTTGTGCTAGCCAATTAGTTCTTTTCTATGTGGGTTTCTCCTCAGAGCTGTACAAGTGTTCATAGCAGCTAGCTTCCCTTATTAGAGGCCGTTACAAAGACCAAGGCAGAAGCTGTAACACCTTTTACAACTTAGCCTCAAAACTCACACATCTTCATATCTACAGTATTCCAATGGCCATACCATCAGTCCTAGTTTAATGTTGAGGAGCATGAATTCTAGGAAGTAAGGATAGTAGAAGCTATTCTATAGGCTGACTCCCAGAGTCTGCCCTCTGGCCCCAATGATTTACAATCTTCCATCATGAAAAATATACTTACTACCTTTTGTAACATCCAAAGATCTCTTCTACGTACACATCACCTAAAAACTCATGATCCCAAATCTAAATCAGCTGCTGGTGCAGACAATGCTCCTCAGATATAATTCCTCAAATACAGTTCCTGCACATCTGAAGAGCTTTGATTTAAAGTCACAAGCTGTCCCCCAAATATACAATACACACATGCCATATTGATTCAAGGTAATTACTATAGAACTTTCTATGCAAAAAGGGAGAAAATGGGAACACAAGGAGTCATTAAATAATAGCAATTATGAAATCCAGTGGAGCACATGTTGGAAGTTCCTTAATTAAAGCTAACTTCTACAGGGAGTTATGCTCCAAAGCCTTTGGCTCTACCCTCTGAGTGCAATCTCTGCCCTTGTTCCAATCTGTGTCTTACTGCTACTTTCATAGGAAATGGCTAGTATCTGAAATTAATATACATACTCCAGCTTTCTTTTGATTAGTGTTGGCATTGTATGTCTTCCTCTATCCCTTCAGTTTTAATGTAGTTGAGTCTTTATGTTTAAGGAGTTTTACTTTTTGAATACAATCTGACAACATCTACTTTATAACTGATGGTTAGGCCCTTTATATATAAACTAATGACTGGTATGCCTGGATTAAAATTGACCATTTGCAGTTTTCTATTTGTTATATTCTTTGTTTCTTCTGCTTTCTTTTTCTGTCTTGTTTGGACATTCTGTTCCCTTTTGTTATTTTGTGTCTATTTGCTTTTCAGTTTGGATAATTTCTGTTGATTTATCTTTAGGTTTGTTATTTCCTTAGTTGTTTCAAGATTACTGATAATCCCAGTGTTTCTTCATTTATATTACTATGTTTTCAATGTCCAGTATTTACTTGTAATTCTTTCTTACGATGGCCTTCTTTCTGCTCCTGTGACTCATCTGGTCTTGCATGTTGTCCACCTTCTCTACTTGAAACTTTTACATACTAGTCATATTTAAAATTCTCCGATAATTTTGGGGCACCTGGGTGGCTCAGTCGGTTGAGTGTCCAGCTTTGGCTCAGGTCATGATCTCATGCTTTGTGAGTTCGAGCCACACATTGGGCTCTGTGCTGATAGCTTGGAGCCTGAAGCCTGCTTCAGATTCTATGTCTCCCTCTCTCTCTGCCCCTGTGTATTTGGACTGTCTCTCTCTCTCAAAAATAAATAAACATTAAAAAAATAAAATTCTCTAATAATTCTAATCTGTGTTATATCTGAGTTTGATTCTGATTATTGCTTTTGACTTAAGATCCACCCCCCCTTGACTTGTGAGTTGACAAAGAAGGTTAGGTAGAATTTGTAAGTCAAATTCCCCCAGCTTCATCAGAATCATTCATATGCCCCTATCCCAAATTCTAGGCTCCTACTTCTTCATAATGAATGTCTGAAATTTGACATAAAAGACCTTGTAAGCTTGGAAATTTATGTTGTCATTCAGCCATCTGCATGATTGAGTTTGGTTTTCAAAAATCTCAATCCTGCTGCTATAGATAGTAAGCTTTTCTTTTTGGGCAATCGGAGAAGCTTCAGAGTCTCTTAAACTGTTCTTCAGTTGGAAATATAAAGCCCTGAACTCATAATTTTATTCCAAGACATCCAGTGAATTTAAAGCAGCAAAACAATCACATTGTAATAATTATTTTCACTAAAGTACTCAATGACTGCAACCACTTCTACAGGTATTTGATTACAAGCATCAGCAAATGATCATTTAAATTAGATGCTTGGCCACTGCATGTCATAGACTAATGATGTTTTATTTACCCGTGGAAAAAGTTTAATATCTCTAAATGTAATAATATCAAGGAACCATTTGCAGATAGCTCATAGTCAATTCTGAGAACCTATCCTTAAAGCTCTTTTTCTTTGGAACCATTTCCAGCATCAGCTTCAGGCTTCAACCAGAGAAAGAGAACCACCAAAGCAATGTTATATAATTTATATATTATAATAAACTGATCACTTACAACTTTGGAAGCTGGTAATGTCATCTCAGCTTGTCTGTTCCTTCTAACTCTGGCTGTAAACCTGAAGACACAGGACAAGTCATCTGGATTGAGTGATTTGTTTGCAGGAGGAGAAAGTAGGAACTCAGTCTGGCAAGGAGAGAGCAGGAACCTGAATCGCTTTCTGTAGTGGCCTCCTCACATTAACTAGCCAGAAATCTCATGGTCTTAGATGACTTTCAAAGGAAATCAGAGCTCTTGCCATAGTTTTACCCCAGTAACTGGCCCAGGATTTAGAGAGGCCAAAGGAAGAGACTCTATGCAGCTGGAACTATTGCATGGTTAGTACCTACAGCAGTAAGATAAGCCAGAAGATTGGCAGATTTTCCATGACCTGCATCAGGCCCTGCCCTACACTGAACTTCTGAAGGTATAAATGATTACTGTTTTACTCCCCCTTTCCAAAGCACTTGAAAAGATTTATCTAGAGAAAAGACAAACCAGGAACTTATAGGGATTGAAATTCTGGGGAATACAGCTCAGCATAGTCAATTTGACACATTACAATGACACAAAAAGCCATGTTTAGGAACCCTGAAATGTTGCTGACCACTGAATGGAAATATCTGGAAGAATAATAGCTTTCAGTTTTTAATTTCCCTTCATACTGGGGTTGAATTATCACACGTAATGCTGATAAACACCATACTGTATTTCCTACCTCTGTCCTTTTGGTGATTTTCCAAACACTTTGTCCAAAGAACGTTCTCTTGTTGACAATGTGGAGACAAACGGTTCCCATTGGCTCTGTGGATTCTTGTCTGTAGGGAGAGATCTAAGTTGCCCACTCAGATGCAACTTGTCATTGGACAGCAATACATGCATTTCACCAATATTTTTAAGCACCTCCTATGTTTTTGATACACTGTTTAGTATAGTTGGGTGTGTTGAGAAATATTATAAAATATAGTGTTTTTAATCCCTAATAAATGTGGATGACAGAGTTCAAATCCCTGGACTTCTGGATGAGTGTTATCTGAGGGTGTGAGATGGAATTCAGGAGTGAGAGTGTCACAAGGGGACCCAGGCAGTCCGACCCGTGTATCAGCCCCAGAAGCAGGACTGCAGGAAGCCCATTGCTAGAAAACATCCAGCGAAGCAGGAAGGAGTTGTAACTTAGAGAAAGCAAAATGTTTTTCTAGTTTCCACAAAGCTGTGTTAGGGACTAGAGCTCTGCTTCCCACATTTTAAATATGTGGGATTTTCTTTTTCAGGTCTTTTAGATTCTGATGTTCCCTCCAAGGTTAGAAATTTTGTCTTATTTCCTGTCCTCCTCTTTTTATTCTTCTGAAAAAATGCTCTAAAACACATTTAAATTTTTATGAAGTACCTGTTTTATTATACCCATATATCCTCATTCTGTTTGTCAAATACACACAGTGAATGTAAAGAGTTTATATGAACATTAAAGCAGGGCTATAGCTTGTTAATTAGATACCCTATAAATGAAAGGGAGATAATACGCTGGCTGAAACGAAGGAAGGTTGGCCTGGGTGGGGACGTTCTCCTCTGTTTCTATGGGTTAATATGCAGGCTGTGAACTTACAGCCTCCTCTGATGGCTTATCATTTTGAGCAGGAAAGGGGAGAGCTCACCCTCTGCTACACCAAACAAATTAATTAAATCCTCCCTGTTTTATTGTGATAAAATTAAAGTCACACACAAATGAAGCAAGAAAGTTTCAGGTTTTCCATGGAACCAGCTGAGGCCTGGCTTTTTAGCTGGCAGAGTCGTTCATTCAGATGCATATTAGAATCACTTGGGAAGTTTTTTAAGCAATGCTGATGTCTGGGCCCTACCTTAAATCATTTTCTAGTATTTCAGAATATTTAAGTGTAATATCTGGGATTCTCAGAAGTAGTATTTTAAAGCTCTCAGGTGATTTTTTTTTCCCTTGCAGTCAGTATTAAGAGTCACTGGTCTGCTTTTTCCAAGGGGCTTGACAGTAGTATGGAGTAAGTTAGCAGCATTGCTGGGCAGATTGAGGCTCCTTGATACTGTTCATTGTTCAGTAAATACCATGTACTTCTATATAGCGCAGAGACACAGCCATGCTGAGACACAGACATGCATATCTACACAGAGAAGTGGACACACAGACAACCACAAACCTACTAAAGAGAATTACACACACACACACACACACACACAAAAATACATTACCAAAGACTCATGGACAATAGACTCACATACCCACACATATGCACACATACAAGGATGCATGTGTATAGACATCATACTTGGCACACATAGACATATACACAATACAGAGAGGTTCATGCTGACACAGAGATTCATCTAGGACCCCAAAATAGAAAAGTACAAAGACACACACTAAAATATATATATATATACACACACACATACACACACCCTTTTAAGCTTTGACTTTATTGCTGCAAGCAGGGTGTTGGATAACCTTCATTTGCTAGTTTCCTGTAGATGAGATTTAAGTCACTTCAGTGTCATGTGCCGTTTCCCCCACACAGGTTCTGGTTTAGATTAGGTTAGATAGAAACTGTCACCTTAAAAGAGGGCACTGTGTGGCATTTCAATGGGAAAGGAGCTTCTATTGAGAATTTTCCCCTTGTGTGACCTTGCAGCCTTGGGAACAAAATAAAAAAGTCACCTAGTTGGGGTTCTGACAGAGATCTGGTCAGTAGATCAAAATAGCAGGTCGCAATGTTAATAAATAATACCTGTGTGTCCCCTTTACATTGACAAATGAGTTCATACTTACAGCTCACACCCACCACTTAGGCAGTGCTTTACAGCTATAACCTCATTTGATCTTCAGAGAATCCCAGTTAGATAAGTACTATTATTGTGCCTTTTTTAAAGTTGATAGTACAGGGAGGTTACATACATATCTGAGGTCACCCGGTTTATTAGTTTCCTATGGCTGTTATAATAAATTACCAGAAATCATGTGACCTTAAACAAGAGAAATTTATTTTCTCATCACTCCTGAGGCCAGAAGTCTGAAATCGAGGTGTTGGCAAAGCCTCTCTGCCTCAAGGTTCTACAGGAGCCATCCTTCCTTGCCTTTTCCAGCTTTGAATTACTATTAGCATTCCTTGGCTTTCTTAGTTTGTGGCCACATCCAGTTTCTGCCTCTATCCTCATATCACCTTCTTTTCTATGTGGCCCTGTCTAAGCCTCTTTTCTGTCAGCAAGCATTTGTCATTAGATTTTGGACCTATGCACATAATCCAGGATCATCTCCTCCTCTCCAGATATCTAATTACTGCTGAAAAGATATGGTTTTTTCTCCAATAGTTAACATTCACAGGTTCTGGGGTTTGAGATATAGACCTATATTTTTGGGGTCTACCATTCAACCTACACTGTTTGCTAATAAGTAGAAAGTCTGAGATGCACTCTCCTATGCGACTGGCTGTGCTCTTAGCCAGCAACAGACCCTGCCTCTGCACTCACTGAAATAGGGATTTATTTGATGGCACAGAGACAGAACTTGTCAGCCACCTTTCCTCATGAAGAAAGGTAGCTTGGAATCCAGTGTTCAGATTCCAGTCTCCTCTGATGGATCTCCAGTAAGATGAGCCTTTAGGTGATCCATTGGCTGTCTGTGAGATGGACTAGGTGAAGAAAGAGGCTGGAATCTGAGTTCAAGTCTACAGGGCTGGAAATGAAGTTGCAATGGTGATGCCTTAAATTTCCTTAAAAACAAGGTTGCTTTTCTCTAGAAGGCAATGTGATTGAACCTGTATTATACTTCACTCTATACCCCACCTCTGCTTCTCTGAGGACAGTTCTTTCAACAGTTCTTTCAACATGAATACCAGAACTATCTCAGAAGCTATGGATTGATTGCATCTAGGCTGCGTGGGTGAAGAGAGCTGGGCATTGGGAAAATGTGCTCATGTGTTTACCTTTTGTGAATGTGAGTTTGACTGGAATGACAAATACAAAGTGGGTGGACAGACTGTAGGTCATGTTGACTGGCTTTGAAATCCCCTCTGAAATTCCCACTTCAGTATTTGGCTACAAGGAGGTCTGTGTACTCACAGTTGATTATAAAATCCTCTGTCAGTCGACAAGATACACTGAACATTTTCGTGCTTTTGTTTCTGTGATAAGTTCTGTGACAGACACAAAATGAGTATTCCTGTACACAAAGTGATTGCAGTTTAATTGAGGAAACAAACAATGTTAATGAATCATCGTCTTACGCAAAACAATTAGAGGCCAAAGAGCTCATCTTACCTGAAAGATATATTTTATTTTGGCCTACCTACTACTACCTTTAAAAAAATATTTATGGGGCGCCTGGGTGGCGCAGTCGATTAAGCGTCCGACTTCAGCCAGGTCACGATCTCACGGTCCGTGAGTTCAAGCCCCGCGTCAGGCTCTGGGCTGATGGCTCAGAGCCTGGAGCCTGTTTCCGATTCTGTGTCTCCCTCTCTCTCTGCCCCTCCCCCGTTCATGCTCTGTCTCTCTCTGTCCCAAAAATAAATAAACGTTGAAAAAAAAATTAAAAAAAAATATTTATGTATTTTTTGAGGGTGAGGGGGAGGTGGACAAAGAGGGGGACAGAGGATATGAAGCAGGCTCTTCACTGACAGTAGAGAGCCCGCTGCAGGGCTTGAATTCATGAGTGGTGAGATCATGACCTGAACCAAAGTCAGATGCTTAGCTGACTGAGACACCAAACACCCACCCACATATTATTTATTAAAAATGTTTGCCCTGTCTGCCAAGATTTAATAATCAGGGGATTTCACAAAAAAAATCTATAGTTCTAACAGGACAACTAAAAATATCAGAAGATCTGGCAAAGAAAGCTAAGACCACATTCTTCCATAACGGTATTTGGCTCTTTTAGCAGGAACACATGATCTTCACTTTAACACAGTCTCAAAAGTTCCAATTGCCTTAATTTGGGCTCACTTTACCCATTTAGATGATCTGTCTGTTTGCTACAGGTATTTGAGTTTAGAACTCTTATGTTAGGCAAAAAGTTAAGTTATTAATGCATTGACAAATTGTTGAAGATTCTAGTGAAGAGGGGTTGTCACGGATGGGGAGGAGCAGTCAGGAAGCTTGGAAATGAGAATGAATCTGTCCTATAGAGAGTCAAAAATTAGATAAGCCTGGGGGAGGAGGGATAAAAGAAAATTAAGTGCAGAGATGATGAGAAGAAGAGCATAAGTTTAATGCAAAATTAAATTCTGGTGTATTAAAGTTCTACAAGAAGAAAATAGAGGATAGTATCTTTATACCAGGGTTGAGAATGGACTCCAAAGTTTATAAAGAACTATAAAAAATGCAAAAGACACACAAATTAATAGGCAAAAGTAGGCAAAAATTATTAACATATTCCAGAAGAGGAATCAAATGGCCAAGAACTAAGAGAAAATATTTTTGAACACACAAGAATTAAAAAGTGCAAATTAATGCATGCTCATTATATATGTGCAAATATAACAAAATCTAAATGTCTTACAATTCCAAGGGAATGACAAGGATATGGGAAAATAGCTCTCATATACTTCTGAAAGATGTATAAGTGACTCAGCAGTCTTTCAGGACATTCAGACAAAATCTAACAAAGTAGAATATTGTACATTGGATTCAGCAATTCCATGCTCAGAAATTGAGATTTCCTTGCATAAGAATACAAGGAAACATATACAAGCATGTTCAATGTAGCATTGTGTGAAAGATAAAAAAATAATAGAACTAAAATGTTCTTTAGTAGGAAGGTATTTAAATACATGTTACTCACATAATGAGAATATAATAGAGTGGTAATAGATTCAAGCTATACATTACTTTGGCTAAATCTCATAAGTCAGATGTTTAAAAACAATAAAATTGTAATATAGCAATATGTAATATGAGACTATTTATATCAAATGTAAAAACGTGCAAAATAAAATACCCAAACTAAACACACAAGGTCTATGAAGTACAATGGGGGTCTGTTGGACCAGCATGAGTTTGTGTGGGTGGGGTAAGATTGATTTGTCCTGCCTCAGGGACATAGGAAGCTTGGGGAACTCATGATGGCAGATTTTGGCATTTTTATATTTGACTGAACAGCTAGCTATTGCCACTGTTCTCTTTTTAAAGCCATTCCTGATGGGACAGGGTGGGGAGGTCAGCCGGCATTGTAGATTCATATGAAAGATACTGCTTGGAAAATCATTACCAGTAGGAAGAAGAAAGTCAACTGATAAACTAACTCTGAGAGGTGGAGAAAAAGAAAAAAAAAAAAACATGATGCGTTTAGCACTTTTTTCTTGTAATTATGAAGACTCCCAATCCCTCAAATAATTCACTCAACCAACAAACATTAACTGTTGCCTGGGCATTTGCAGTGGTCTGCCATCCCTGTCATTCCTCACCCACTCCCCACCTCCTACACACCGAATGAGTCAGTCTCCCAAAAGCATAGCTCTGACAGTGTACCTCCAGATTTTTATCCTCTTCTGTATAAAGTTTGATTTCTACAGTTCTCATCTGGCTCTGACTTTTCTTTCCATTCCCACCCACTTGTCTTTCAACAGGTATTTACTTAGCACCTGCTTCATGCAGGCTCCTTTATGGGCACTGACAACCAGGTGTGCAAGACAAACAAAGCACCTGTTTCTATGAACTCATAATCCAGTGGATGAGACAGACAAAAGAGCACAGAACCAGCAATCTAGATAATTGCACCTGGCATTAGTGCTACAAATTCAACAAAACCAATATATAACTGCAAATGACTGGGAGCATTAGAATGGTCAGAGGAAGCTCCTTTGGGGAGTTAGCTAGCTAGGTCAGGGGAAGTAGCTTTTAAGCTGAAATCAGATGAGAAAATGTCAGTCACGGAAATATCTTTGGGAGGATGTATACATTTTTTTCTCTCATGCTCTGACCAAACCGATCTCTGTCCTGAATACATTCAGTACTTTCTAATGCCTTTCTTTTTGTCCATATGGTTCCTTGTGCCAAGAATGTGTCTCCTCCAGTTTCCTTTTGCGGGAGTCCCACCTTGCTTTAAATGCCGCCTCCTCTATCAACCATTATGTGATTTCCTTAACCATATCCACTCTTACCTGTATTTGCTTTAGTGTAAACAATACAAATTCTTTGTTTTGCTAAGGACCATCTTGATAACAAGTAACAAGGCTGATTGGAATAAGGGTAAGCAAAAATTAGGGTCAACTTTTTTGGCTTATGTAAGCAGAATACAGAATGGTCAACTGTAGGGCTAGTTTCAGAGAACCCTATGCCTATTACTCTAACAGTGAATCACCACTTAATCCCTTTTCTTTGTTTGCCTTTTTGTATATATCTTTTTCTTGTAAGCTGTTCTTCCCCACAACCCTGGCCCTATGGTTGCAGGTAGTTCTGTACTTCTATGTTTAGGCCTCCAAATCTAAAAAATAACTTTTTCCCCAACACCCTCAAGTAACACACACACACACACACACACACACACACACACACACACACACACACAACTCCCCAGGGAAGGATTCTCTTTCTTAGCTTTTTTTTTTTTTTTTAATCACCTGACTATGCCTGGGAGCAGAGCAGTGGGTGAACAAGAACTAAGGCTCAGTCATTCAAGAGTCACATGCCTACTTATGTGAAGTGAAGGGCAACTCCATAACCAACCTCTTGGCTGGAGTTGGAGAGAAACTTGTACCCCAAGGCAAGGGGGAGAGTTGCTCTGGGCTAACAAAATTTTTAAAAAGTTCCTTCATATTTTACAAATATGTGGCTTCGGACAGCTCTATCTCTGGATATAGGCATTATAAAGATGCATGGCATATGTGCAAAGCCTGCTGTACCCCCACAGTGTGAAAGAAGCATCACGGAGGCTTGGGAAGGTTGTACACACAGTACATCCCAAGTCTTCCGTGGCGCCTACAGACTCATAACTTTAGCCACATTCTTTATTCCCTTCTTGCAAAACCCATTTATTCCACACAGTCTCCGTGTTAACATCCTTTCTCTGTGGCCGACTTTTCCCAAAGGCAAATCAGAATGAGTATTAATGCCACTCTAGAGAAGTGAGTTTTCAGTGTGCAGTGCTGTGGCTGTCTCTGAGGTTTGCTGTTAATATATGGACAATCGCTGTTACCTTCAGCTTCTCTCTTAGCCTTCTTTTTGTCAATCCAAATGGCATTATGTTGTAGCTAGAAAGCATGGCCTTCTCTGAAAGAAAACCAATCCCAAACCCTCTTTTCTTATTTGGGTGCTATAAATGATTAATCTCACTCTCCTGCCTTATCCACCACCTACTCCACGCTCAAAGAATATTGGCCGTCTCCACACAGCCTCAGCGTGGAGGACTTTTTTCATGTCTACTGTGACATGTGCCATTTTGTACCATTTTATATTTTTCACATTTTAATTTATGAGTGTTGGAAATCTTTCCCTCCTTCTGGTTCTCTTCTTTAAAGGAGCAATTATTGATTCTTGTGTCAGATCCTGGCTCTTTTATGGTGAAGAATCTAGGAGGTGAAAAAACTTTTGGAAAACAAAACAGAAAAAAAAAAACCCATAATCCTAAATTGATGTGAATGACAAATGACTGAACCAGAGATAGAAGAGGTAGGGAGAAAGCATAAGAATCTGCTTGTCTTGTGCTGAATTAGATATTTTTTTCCAGAATGATTTGAAACAAAGGAAGACAGAAAATATTGTGAATATGTCACAATGAACGTAAAATGTTATGTATGAGAGAGATTTCAAAACAATTAAGAAATTTTGAGTGGTTTCATTAAGTCACTTTGGTATTTATGAGAAGACCACAAATATGATATAAATTTGTGAACATTTTTAATGTTTATTTTTTTTTTGAGAGAGAAAGAGACAGAGTACAAGCAGGGGAGGACAGAAAGAGAGGGAGACACAGAATCCAAAGCAGACTGCAGGCTCTGAGCTGTCAGCGCAGAGCCCGACATGGGGCTGGGACTGACAAACCATGAGATCATGACCTGAGCCAAAATCGGATGCTCAACCAACTGAGCCACCTAGGTGCCCCTGTGATCATTTTTTAATTGAGTATAGTTACATAACGTATTATTAGTTTCAGCTGTACAACATGGTGATTTAACAGTTATATACCTTATGAAATGCTGACCACAATAAGTATGGTTATATCTGTCGCCATGCAAAATTATTACAATATTATTGATAATATTGCCTATGGTGTATTTTTTCCCTGTGACCTCTAAATTTCATAACTGGGAGTTTGTACCTCTTAATCCCTTTTACCTATTTTGCTTACCCCCACCCCCTCCCCTTTGGCAACCACCAGTGTGTTTATAAGTCTGTTTCTATTTTTTGTGATTTTGTTTTTGAGATTCCACATGTAAGTGAAATCATATGGTATATATTTTTCTCTGTCTGACATATTTCACTTAGCATAATACCCTCTAGGTCGATCCATGTTGTCCTAAACAGCAAGATTTCATTCTCTTTTATGGCTGAATAATATTCCATTGTGTATACACACCATGTCTTCTTTATCCATTCATCTATTGATGGACAGTTGAGTTGCTTCCATACCTTGGCTATTGTAAATAATGCTGCAATAAATGCAGGAGTGCTTATATCTTTTCAGCTTAGTGGGTTTTTTATTCAGGTAAATACACAGAAATACAAGTACCGGATCATATAGTACTTCTATTTTTATTTTTTCAAGGAACTTCCATACTGTTATCCAGAGTGGTGTTGCCAATTTACATTTCCATGAATGGTGCGCAAGTGTTCCATTTTCTCCACATCTTTGTCAACACTTATTAATCTTGTCTTTTTTATACCAGCCATTCTGACAGGTGTAAGGTAATAGCTCACTGTGGTTTTAATTTGTGTTTTCTTGTTGCTTAGTGATGTTGAGCATTTTTTCATGTGTCTGTTGGCTATCTGCATTTCTTTCTGGAAATAAAATGTCTCCTCAGCACATCTGCCCATTTTTAACTGGATTATTTGTTTTGGGAGTGTTATATGAGTTCTTTATACACTTTAGATATTAATCTTTACCAGATATACCTTTTGTAAATATCTTCTTTCATTCAGTAGGTTGCCTTTTATTTTGTTGATGATTTCCTTCACTGTGCAAAAGCTTTTTCTTTTGGTGCAGTTCCAATAGTTTATTTTTACTTTGCTAAAGCCAATGTTCATGAGTTTACTATGTCTTCCTTTAGGAGTTTTATGGTTTCAGGTCTTATATTTGACATCTAATCCATTTGAGTTTATTTTTTTGTATGACACAAGAAAGTAGTCTTCCTTCTTTTGCATGTAGCTGTCCCGTTTTCCCAGGACCATTTATTGAAGAGACTGTATTTTTCCCATTGTATATTATTATCTCCTTTGTCATAGATTATTTGACCATATAAGCATGAGTTTATTTCTGGTCTCAAATCTGTTTGATTGATCTAGGTGTCTATTTTTGTATCAGTACTATACTGTTTTGATTACTATATACTTGTAGTATAGTTTGAAATCTGGAATTGTGATACATCCAGCTTTGTTCTTTCTCATTTACTTTGCCTATTCAAGGGTCTCTTGTGGTTCCAAACAAATTTTATGATTATTTTAGTCCTGTGAAAAATACTCTTGGTATGTTGATAAGGATTGCATCAAACCTGTAGATTGCTTTAGGTGGTTTGGACATTTAACAATAGTCATTCTTCCAGTCCATGACCATGGTAGATATTTCCATGTATTTGTGTCACTTCAATTTCCTTCATCAATATCTTAGTTTTCCAAGTGTGGGTCTTTTTACCAATTTACTTAAATTTATTCCTAAGTATTTTTATTCTTTTTGATGCAATCGTAAATGAAAGTGTTTTCTTCATTTCTCTTTTTTAAATTTCAGCATTAGTGTTTAGAAACACAACAGATTTCTGTGCAATGCATGATCATTTATCATTGTCATAATAAAGTTTTGTAAAAAATAACTAAATGTCATGACAAAAAGATGTTTACTTTGTAATGATTGGGATTTCTCCTCACAAACCTCTGTGTAACCAGGCTCACAGCACTTATCCTTTGCCTTAGGTACATTATTCACTTCATAATCATGTGTTATTATAAATGATTACTTTTTTCATATTATTATCACCAACAAATTATTAATGATCAGTAATTATGTGTCAAGTGTCAAGTCCCATGGTAAGATTCCTAAATATCTTGTCTTTTAATGCCCTCAATCGGTCTAGGATCATGAGGGCTCCCCCCCCAACCCCATCCCACCCCCAGTTAAAGAAGACCAGTTTACAAGCTAGGCCATAGTTTAGTTTTTAAAACTTGAACTTAGTTTCTTGTATTATTCTGACTTTTAAGCAAACATTTATTAAGCACTTATTACTGCTTATGCTTCAGGTATAAATATTATCCTCTAGTTTAAAAATTATGGATTTGAAATTAGAACCAAGGGAATCCAACTTTGGCATTTTTACTCATAATATACTTTAATCATTGGGTAGGGTGGGGAGGAAGAAAATAAAGGAAATAAAGAAGGAGGAGAGACAGACACGCAGGCAGGAAGACTTGAAATCTTATGGCCAGTTACAAAAAGAGGATGCAGATTGTTCAGAGATCACCTTGAATAAACTTTTGCCATGCAGGTGTAGGGTCAATTAAAGGTTTTCTAAAAGTCCCTCTAGCTCTGAAATCACTGACCCTTCCCTATAAGGAGGGAGAAGAGAACTAAGTTCATAAAATCTCTACTCCATTCTATGCCCTCTTCAGTATAACTTATGTTTAATCCACAAAGAGCAGGACTTGACCACTTTTCACAAAAGGCATTATAGGTTTGATATTGCCACAGTGATACTTTCCATAGAACTAAATGTTAGGAAATAAACACAAATGTCAAACAGTAAAAAAAAAAACAAAAAAAAAAACAGTCATATAAATGGTGGTATATCCATATAATAAATGGTTACACAGCCATTAAAAATCAGTTTTAAAGGAAATTTGATGTCATATGAAAATGTTCGGGATATAATGTTTAGTGAAAAAAAAATCAGGGTACCTAAATCACATGCATAACATGATCTCAGTTTTATTAAAAAATAAATAAAAATGGCCCATTTTTTAGAGGGAAAGGGAGCTAAAGTAAGTGACTTTGTTCTGGAATTAGCATTCATGTGTCATATGTCCTGAGCAGTAATTATCACAGTATTATCTATCCTTTTGATGTTGTCCACTTAAATACTCTATGCCCATGTGACTCTTTCCTACCTGATATCCTTAAACTCAGAATTTTGTCAGAACGTGGCCACCTACCAGACAACTCCTCCCAGTGCCCTTTGTTCTGTCTAGATCTTAAGATTTGTTCTTGCCTCATCCTACATGAATGACCCAGACACATATGTATGTACATACTGACTATTTTGTCTTCATAACCCCATTTGACAGAGGAAGCAGCTGATGAGTTTGAACCCAAAACTGCTGATTTTACAACAGATCATAGTCTGTGATGAAAGTGTTCTGTGTCAACAGTCTCCATAAACAAAGTAATAAAAGCAGCAACTTTTAACACAATTGATGACTCACACCTTCTCAAGCTACAGTGTTCATTTAGTTTTTGAAAACCACTTTTTTGGTGGGTGTTGAGGTTGACTTCACATACAACCCTGTATGAGTTTAGGAGTACAACATAATAATTCAATATATGTGTATCTTGTGAAAGGTCACCACAATAGGTCTAGTTAACATCCATCACCAAACATAGTTACATTCTCTTTTTTTTTCTTGTGATGAAAACTTTTAAGACCTACTCCCTTAGCAAACAACTTCCAAATATGCAATGCAATGTTATTTACTATAATCACCATGCTGTGTATTAAATACTCCTATGACTTATGACATTTATAATTCAAAATTTGTACCTTTGACTCCTTTTTACCCATTTCGTCCAACCTCTACCCCCAGCCTCTGGTAACTACCAATCTGTTCTCTATACCTAGGGGTTTGTTTTTGTTTTTTTTTTGTTTGTTTGTTTTTCTATTCTTGTTCTACATATAGGTGACATAATAAGGTACTTCTTTTTCTCTGACTTATTTCACTTTATATATATATATATAATTTAGGTGCTACCATGTTGAGTGCATACATATTTACAATGTTATATCCTCAAGTTTTATACCTTTATAATTATACAATGTCCTATGCTGACTTATAATTTTTCTATTTCATGTAATTGTAAAAGGTATGTATTAAGAACTGTTCAAAGGAAATATGTAAGTCACAAATACATTGTATATATATAATTTGAAAATTTCTGATATCCACTTAAGAGATGTGGCTACTTTGTAAAGAAACAGATAAATTTAATTTTAATTTTAATGTTTTTTTTCTTTTTTAGAGAGAGTGAGAGAGACAGAGTGTGAGAGGAAGAGGTGTAGAGAGAGGGAGACACAGAATCTGAAGCAGACTCCAGGCTCTGAGTTATCAGCACAGACCCCATCTTGGGGCTCAAACTCATGGACTATGAGATCATGACTTGAGCCAAAGTCGAAGTTTAACCAACTTACCCACCCAGGTGCCCCAAAGATAAATTTAATTTTAATAATACATTATTAACTCCATATTTCCAAAGAGTCATTTTCACATATAATCGATATTGAGACTATCTATAAGATATTTTACATTCTATATTTTTTGCTAAGTTTCAGAATTCAGCTTATATTTATACTTTTGGCACATTTCAACCTGATTAGCCGTGTTTCAAGTGCCTGGTAAGCCTGCATGGTTATAGGCTAATGTCTAGGACAGCAAAAATCTATACCCAATATTCTTGTTTTTCAGATTGCTTTTTAAAGTGCTCAGCTTTCACAGTTTAGATTTAGGTGAAAGGCTAATCAGCACTCAATCCAAAAGTGAATTGCCAGAAAATTATTTCTCTTAATGGAGAATTCAGCCCCTGAGCCTCTGTTAATGACTTAATTGGCAAGGGATAATATATTTGGCAAGAGGGAAGATTTCCATTTGTTTAATTAAATAAAGATGGAGAATAAAATTCCAAAACTTTTTGAGTTACTTCAGGCTGTAACCACAACAACTTCATGTCACTTCTCTGAAACATGAAAGACACCAGAGCTAAGAACGTCTTACAAAGAAATCAGCCACCCAAGCTAGTGACAAGGGACTAGTAAGGCATTTTCAGAGCGCCTTTTGGGGCAAGCTCCCTTCAACAGTGATCATTCTGAATTAATTACTTAGTAATTTGTTTGCACGGTTCTCCCAAGTTCTGGGATAACCAGCACTTGGAATGCCAGTGGCTATACAGGGTATACTTTTCCTTTTCTCTTTTAACTCGTTTTGCACATAGAATATGCTAGTATAGTCACAGCCATTTAATTGTTCTCCTCCATCATGTTTCACCAGTGGGACAGGTAAGCAACTGAAAATGGGGAGTGGTGGGGAGTGATTTATCCCTGGATATTTTTCCCCTGTGTAGGAGCTACTTGCTAATGATACCTAAGAACATATGATGCATCCCAATATCATCACACATCTAACTTTATTCTTCAGAGAACTTGCTAAATATCAACATCCATTCTTATACATTACATCATTTTCCAGTCATTTCCAACATTGTGAGTTATATTAGGCTTTTATTATCTTCATTTACAAACGAGGAAAGTGAGGTTCAAGGGTTTTTGAATGATTTACCTACCCTACTTTTTTCTCTCACTTTGCAAACTGTCCTCCACACTGCTGCATGAGTGACAGCATGTGATATAAAATCTACCTCACGCTCTTACTAACATCCTCCCTGCTGGTATCTGACCAGTGTACCAACTCCTTGGTGTGACCCATGGGTCCCTCCATGGTCTGATCCTCTGTCCCTCTCTCCAGCCTAATTTCTTACCTCTGCACAGTCAGGACGATACCCATATTGGCCTATGAATCATCATAACATATATTTTTGAGTATTTACTATAACCTAGCTATTGTTGTAAATGCTTATTCATTGAAAGCATATAATATACTTTATATTCTTATCCCCACTCATTGTAATGAAGTGTATTGCTTATACACACCCAGGAAACACTATGGAAAATGAGGTATAGGATATATCCAGCCCTCGGGAATTTTCCTCATGCCCCATTCTAGTCAATTCTGCATTAAGAGGAGCTCTTCAGATCTTAAGATCTCTGCATTTTATTATATGATTATTTCAGTTTTTATTTATTTATTTATTTATTTATTTATTTATTTATTTTTTAATTTTTTTTTCAATGTTTATTTATTTTTGGGACAGAGAGAGACAGAGCATGAACGGGGGAGGGGCAGAGAGAGAGGGAGACACAGAATCGGAAACAGGCTCCAGGCTCCGAGCCATCAGCCCAGAGCCTGACGCGGGGCTCGAACTCTCCGACCGCGAGATCGTGACCTGGCTGAAGTCGGACGCCTAACCGACTGCGCCACCCAGGCGCCCCGATTATTTCAGTTTTTAAAGTATAACACAGACATATAGTATATTGACCTCATAAATGCCTCTGGCAGCTGAATTATTCATCCTTTTACTCTTTGTTCTCACTTCCCCACTCCTCACTCCCAGGATTACCTGATTATTTCCCCCAGTATTTTCAGTCTCGCTCTGAGCTGTCAGCACAGAGCCTGACCGCAGGGCTCGAACTCACACACCACGAGATCATGACCTGAGCCGAGGTCGGACGCTTAACTGACTGAGCCACCCAGGCGTCCAAACAATTATGTTTTAAATGATAGCTGTGTCTCCCCGGCAGGTCTTGAGTGTTAGGCATATATAACATGTACCAGGACTATGTAAGTCTTGGGTAACTGTCAAGAATATGGGCCCTGGAAAAATCCAAATAAAAACCACAATGAGATACCCCCTCACACTTACTAGAATGGCTACCAACATAAAGGTAAGTACTAAAAAGTGTTGACATTGATGAGGATGTGGAAAAAAGGGAGCTCTTGTGCACTGTCGGTAGGAATGTAAATTGGTACAGCCACTGTAGGAAAGAGAATGGCGATGTCTCAAAAAATAAAAAATAAATAAATAAATAAAACTGGGGCTCCTGAGTGGCTCAGTTGGTTGAGTGTCTGACTTCAGCTCAGGTTATGATCTCACAGTTCATGAGTTGGAGCCCCGCATCAGGCTGTGTGCTGACAGCTCAGAGACTGGAGCCTGCTTCGGGTTCTGTGTCTCCCTCTTTCTCTGCCTCCAGCTCACCCTCTGCCTCTCTCTCTTTCAAAAAATCAATAAATACTAAAAACATTAAAAAAAAATAAAACTACCATTTAATCTAGTAATCTCACTTCTTGGTTTCTATCCAAAGAAAACAAAATCACTATCTTGAAGAGACCTCTATATTCCCATATTCATTGAAGCATTATTCAGAATAGCCAAGACATGACAGCAACTTGGAAGTTCATCAACAAATCAATGGATAAATAAAATGTGTTACATGTATACAGTAGAATATGATTCATCCATAAAAAAAGAAGGAAACTGACTTTTGCAAAAACATCGATAAACCTCAAGGACATTATACTAAAAGAAATAAACCAAAAAGTGAAAGACAAATACTGCATGCTATCACTTATATGTGGAATCAGTTAAAACTGAAATTACAGAAATAGAGTGCATCGTTGGTTGCCAGGGTCTGGAGGAAATGAGAGTTGGTCAAAGTGTACGAAGTCCTAGTGACAAGATGAGTAAATTCTGGGGATCTGATGTAGAACATGGTGACCTCATTGACAATATTGTATTGTATGCTTGAAAATTGCTAAGAAACTAAATCTTAAAGGTTTTCACCAATTCTGGTTTGTGTGTGTGAGTAAGGTATTAACTCCTCTTACTGTGGTAATTATTTTGCAGTATATTGTGTCAAATCGTCATGCGGCTGTACGCCTTATACTTACAGAGTGTTACATGTCAGTTATATCTCAAGGCTGGAAAAAGAAAAGAAATATTGTTCCTGGGGTCACACTGCTTGGGTTTGAATCTGGAACCCCATTTCATATACTTACTGTATCCTTTACAACAATACCATGAGCATGTATTATTATTTCCACCTACCGTATGAGGAAACGGAGGCTTAGAAAGTCCAAGTAGCCTGCCTAAATCACACAGCCGATAAGGAAAAATAGAATTGGTTGAAATCTTCCTGAGTGCAAGGTCCAGGTCTTTTAGAACTATGGCAGTACTCAGATCTGCTGGCTCTGATGCCTTTATCTTTGTCACTGTCATCTATTTTGATGTCTCTTTCCTGCTAAAAGCAGAATGTTGTTTACTAGAACGATTCCTATCCCGCATCTCTGAAAATTAAAAGGAATCTTCCAAGAAGAATTTGATATGCTGCTGAATGTTGAATTTAAATGTTTAATTTCTTTTTTTTTAGTTGATTTATCTTTAGAGAGACAGACATAGAGTGAACAGAGCCAGTGAAAGGGCAGTGAAAGAGGGGAGAAAGAGAATCCTGAGCAGGCTCCCTGCTGCCCCTATGGAGCTCAACGTGGGGCTTGAACTCCTGAAACTGTGAGATCATGACCTGAGCTTAAAGCAAGAGTTGGTCACTTAATGAACTGAGCCACCCAGGCGCCCCTAAAATTTTTAATTTCTTAAAGATGCTAAGGATGCTTTTTTTCTTTTTAACTTAGTGTTCATATGCCTGGGGTTTTGAACCTTAAAATTAAATGTTTCCTTAGGTTATTTTAAATGATAGCATCTTAACATGTTCTAACAGTTTGACTTAAATGACATCATTGTGGCTGGCTTAAGCATTTGTTTTTATCTCCAGAATCAAACTGTATCTTTACATTTCAGAGGCTTATTTAGTCCTTTATATGCCCTTCCCTCTTGATGTACAAGGTAGTTCTATCCTGATATCGATGCCTGATAAAATTTTGTTTTTCTTTGACAAGTTTTTTTTTGGGGGGAGGAGAGTTTATGTATTAGAGTGACATTAATTTTATTTCAAGGAGAACTTAGCTATGCTCCCACCTTATATATTTACAAAGGCTTCCATTTAGTTTTGAATCATCGAGCACTGCACTCTGCTATTACTAATTAGATGCTAATTAATGTTCTTTTACTTGCTCATTTATTTGGAATCTTTCTTTTTCTTCATGTCAGCGTCCCTGAAAGTGTGTAAATTTCATTAATGTCTTTTATCTGATCTTTAAACAGATTGCGGAACAAAGTAGTCTTTTGAAAATTATAACAGGCCAGCATCTACATTTGACAAAGGCACAAAATTCTAGGGGATATTATTAACCTGACAGTAATTACCAACTTCAGTGAGATTGCTGCACAGCAAGATGCTCTACAAGTTTCTTAACTGATATAAATCAGTCCTTTAAAGTTTGCTTTTAACATTGAGCCTCTGCGAAATCACAAGTAAAAGATTAAAGGACAAAACTTAAAATGCCGGGATAAATGTTTTAAGACTAACATATGTCAAGTATATGCTTATTTTATTTCGTCTTTGAGCAGTTTTGCATAATGGTAGATTCATCCCTTTTTACAGGGGGGAAGAGTGAGACGTTGATCATTTATGTAAGTTGGGCTGAAGGGGGAATCCCATGCAGAGGGGAAGCATGTGCAAAGGCCCAAAACTTCAAAGAAACATGGCAAGTTAGAGAAAGAGAAGGAAGAATTGAGCTTAGGCCCCTGTTACAGGCAAGGCTGGCACATCCAGGATCACAAAGGAAAGGTTAAGGGTTTGGAGACTCACCCACTGTGCATGTGGCTGATCACTCTCACCACAGTGTGAGGAGTGGATTAAGAAGGATAAGAGAAGTAAGCCTCATAGTCAGTAGAGACGGATCATTATGGCTCCCGTTAGGATATTGGCAGTTCAAGTAGAATATAGATAATTTTGAGAAAGATTTTCTAAGTAAACTGCTAAGGATGGCCACTGGGTGGTCTGACGCTGAGATGGTCTTACAAGGACGTCCCATACTGAAGCTAATAGAACACATTGGCCAACATTGATAAGAGATGCCTCTGGGGAAAAGTCGAACCTCAGGTAAGTGGCTGAGGATGGGATCCACTGAACTTGAAGCAAGCATCCTGGTAGCTAAGAAAATGAGTGAGTTGATTCTCTAGGCATTACAGGCAACATAAGTCAGCATCTACTACATCCAAATCGTTGCAGCTCTCAGACTCATTGGAAACAGCTTCTCTATGATTCTAGTGAGACTTTCCTGAGGAATTTTTCAAGATTATTGGGATGGACCATATTTCCTAAGGCTAGAACTAGTTTGGAGGCTGCAACTGACACTGTATCTCTCTCTGGTACTGCGCATTTAGATTTCCCTCACCTTTGTTGGCGCCTTTGCTGGTTTAAGAGGCTTATCTGGTTGAGTGATCCAGATCCTACCTGCTAAAGTGTGAAAACCCCTGATCACCATGCCTTTCTTGGGTTATGGCCACTGTCCTTGTCAATTTGCCGTAAACAATGGATAAGGGAGTGCCAAGAACTGCTACATGGAAATACCGAGTGATCTTTCCTGCCCAGATCGTGTGGCAGAAATTCCCACCTACCTCCCCGGTCCCCTGACTGCTTTGTGGGACAGCAACTCCCTATCTTTGTGATGATAGAAGCTACTTGCTCCTCCTGCACTGATGACTCCTTTCTTTGTCTACTGGTGTGCCCATGCAATAGTTTATGTGGGTGAGTCCAAGTGACTGGGCAATACACCAGCCTTAAAGCTTGCTTTCTTCTCCCTTGGAAACTTCACTTTCCTGAAACCAGATCTTCTCTTTTTTTGCCCTCCAGATACAGGAGGTAATAGTCTCATTATATGCTACCACAAAGATCCTCTGTTTCAAACCTCTTCTTAAATTGTTCTTAGGCAACTAATAACCCAGTTTTATAAAATAAAACAATGTTGCTTCCAAAACATGACTTAAAACCATTAAAAAGCATCAGAGTCTATCAGTTCAAATAGAACTACCTTGGAATTGTGTATTTTCCTAAATTAAATTTAGGTTAACTTGAAATTTATGAATATGTTTTTTTTTTTCCTCTTCATCTTGGTAGCTTAAAATGTGATTCACATTTTATGGTTGAGATCCTGGACAAAGCACCGTCCTTGTCCTGTCTTCTTGAAGATACTAAGCAGCCTCCAAAGGGAGAAGCTGCAAATTGGTTTTCAGAGATGGAGGAAGAATGTGTTGGATAATGATCAAGGCTTGAAATTAGAATGATGTGGAGTTTTTCACATGACCTGAGAAACTTGTAATGTATCTGTCTACTCTCAGAGTTACAGACCACATGCTTAATTATTGAAGCTGTATGTCAAATGTCAACTCTTGATAAGCTCCGACTCAGATTTTTCTTTGCTTAAAAATACAATAAAACTGTTTGCTGTATGTGTGTCTCTGCCCCCCCCCCACACACACACACATACAGACATAGGCTTACATTAGGTATAGCCTAAAAGTAGGTAAAAGGCCAGACCCTCGTGTTTTGTCTTTTTTTCTTGAGTATAGTTAGCACACGATGTTACCTTAGTTACAGGTGCACAATGTAATAATTCAACTTTTCTTAAGATGTGCTCATCACAAATATAACTAATTTTTGTGACCATACAGTGCTATTACAATAACATTGATTATGTTCTTTATGCTTACCTTTTATTCTTATGATGTTTTTGTTCCATAACTGGAAGCCTGTCACTTTCACTCCCCTTTACCCATTTTGCCAATTCCTCTATTCCCTTACCCCTCTGGAAACCAACAGTTCTCAGTATTTATAGGTCTGATTATATTGTTGGCTAATTCATTTGTATTTTTAGATTCAACATATGAGTAAAATCATATGGTATTTGTGTTTCTCTAATTATTTCACTTAGCATAATGCACTCTAGGTCCACCCATGTTGTTGCAAATGGGAAGATCTCATCCTTCTTTATTACTGCATAATATTCCATTGTGTATCATGTATGTTTATATGTATATACATATGCGTGTATGTGTGTATATATACACACAGTATATATGTGTGTGTGTGTGTGTGTATATATATATACGTATATATGTATATATATACGTATATATATATGTATATATATATACGTATATATATATATACACGTATATATATATATACACACTGCATCTTCCTTATCCATTTGTCTACCAGTGGACTCTTAGGCTGCTTCCATATCTTGACTATTGTACTTGGCAATAAACACAGGGGTACATATATCTTTTTTAATTAGTGTTTTTTTCTTTTCTTTGAGCAAACACCCAGCAATTGAATTATTAGATCGTATGGTATTTCAATTTTTTTTTTAATTTTTTTTTTCAATGTTTATTTATTTTTGGGACAGAGAGAGACAGAGCATGAACGGGGTAGGGGCAGAGAGAGAGGGAGACACAGAATCGGAAACAGGCTCCAGGCTCTGAGCCATCAGCCCAGGGCCTGACGCGGGGCTCGAACTCCCGGACCGCGAGATCGTGACCTGGCTGAAGTTGGACGCTTAACCGACTGCGCCACCCAGGCGCCCCTGGTATTTCAATTTTTAATATTCTGAGTGACCTCCATAGTATTTTTGGCAGTGGTTACACCAATTTACATTCCCATCAATAGTGCACATATCCTTGGCAATACCTGTTATTTCTTGCCTTTTTTTCTAATTTTAGCTTTTCTGAAAATGTGTGAGGTGATCTCTCACAGTAGTGTTGATTTGCATTTTCCTGATGATTATTGATGTTCAACATCTTTTCATCTGCTATTGATTTTAGATTTTTATACTTTACATGGCTTTTACTTGTGATTTTATAAATGAAAACTATTTCTGTACATTTTGTTTTCAAAGCCATGCTGTGTAGTGCTGTCCAGTTTTGACATTCACCTCTCAAAATCAAATGATCAGTAATTATCTAAAGAAGGACCTTCACACTGAAAATCAAAAACCTCCAATTCATGATGGGCTCTGCACCCTGCCTTCTTGTGATGTCCATTTTTTTCCATCCCCATCACCCCCTCTCGTCTTATGCTGAACTCTAGGACCTGTACCAGCCACTTGAGCTTTGTATACACCGGTTTCCACAACTATAAAAGATAGTTACAGTTTCTTCACATACTATTTTAAATATAATGAGGTGATCACTTTTTCTTTGGGATGATTTATCCTACCACTATCAATCCCTTCCTTTCTGGGAATACCACCAACAGGTGTCAGTCTTATAGAGTACCCCTTACCTCTAAGACCCATTTCTCCTCACATAAACGATGAAGAGACAAATTTATAAAGGTGGTGGCTGGGGACCTGGAATGAATAGTGTTCAAAGAACAGGGACTTAGCAACAAGTGGGCTCAGATATTAAAAAAAAGCAATCTAAGAATATTAACTATAATATTTCTCAAAAAGTGGCTCCCAACCAGCTATCGTATTGACCTTGGATAATGGTTAAACCTTGAGGTTCGTCAGATTTACCCCAGATGTAGTGAATCAGAACCAGTGGACTTTTGTTCAGAAGCTTTGCTTTGTGTAAATGATTTTATTTTTTATTTTTATTTTAGAGAATGTACAAGTGAGGAAGAGGGGCAGAGGAAGAGGGAGGGAGAAAATCTTAAGCAGGCCCTGTGCTCATTGTGGCACCCACCGGGGGGCTTGATCCCATGACCGTGGGATCATGACCTGAGCTGAAATCAAGAGTCTTACACTCAACCAACTGAGCCACCCAGGTACCCGAAATCATTGCTTTGTTTAGAAGCTTTGTCTGGCTTTGCCAAAATTTCTTTGTGCCTATCACTACAGGGGTTTAAAAGGCATATAAATGAGAAAAAAATGTTTCTAGCTTTAATACATTTTCAGTTTTGCAGGAGTAACTGACAGTCCTTGCCTACTCCCACACGTAAAGCTACCCTGGGGTGGGATGAATGGAACCATCCCTAGCTCTCTCCAAGGCTGCAACTGTGCTACAACAGGCCAGTGTTCCAGAAACCACTTCAAATAAGCTGGGTACGTCTTAAAAGTAAATCAGAAAGGCAGCCACAAACTTGTGTGCTCCTAAAAGAACCTCAGACTACAGCCCTCAGATCCACAGGAATTCAGAAATTCGCAAATAGGAAATCATACTCACAACCCCCAGGATGTCACCGGCTCTGCAGAACAGGTGTAAAATGAAAACTTGCTCATGGTGGATAATGTAATCTTCTTATTAGTTCCAATCCAAGAGCAAACTGAAGTACTTTATTAATAATTGCCATTTTTATATGCACTCTGACACCTGCGAGGTATGTTTTTTTTTGCTTCAGGAGTTCAAACTGACCAGCGCCACATTATTGATTTTTACTTTCCCATTTATGAAAAAACCTGCAACAAAAGAGCCCACAGGTGTCTCCTAACCCCTTTTAAGCCAGACATACAATTCTTTGGCAAACAAAAAAGGAAGAGAAGAATTCTCATTTCTGGATAATGATAATCTCGAACAGAGCAGGCAAGGAAGTAGAGGGTTGCTACATAGCCGCCCCCCCAAGTCACTTTCATGTTCACACTATATGTGTCTTTGCAGATATTTTTCACACTCACAACACCACTTGTGTCAAAACTGACACAATCACAGAAGAGAAGCAAATTTTGTGATCAGAAGATATGGTTCCTGGTTTTATGAAAGAAAATTCTAAGCTTATTCTTTATTCCTTATGAGCCTATTTTCTTTATTTTTACTAGAGAGTCAAATGTCTAAACAATGTTTTTGCATTTGCTTCTTCCTGTTTGCCTTTGTGCCTGCATTTTGCTCTACTCTAGGTATCTGCCTGCCTCTCAAGCTCTCTGTTGGCTCCTAGGGAAAAATCCTGTTTTTTTTTTTGTTTTGTTTTGTTTTTCCCTCTCTCATAGATGCTTATTGGAAAATTTCACAACCTCTTGGCTTATTCAATCCGACTTTTGTTTTCCCCAAATGGGTGTTGTATGGTTTGTGCATAAAATACTTTTTTTTTAATTTTTAGATATTCCATGTCAAATTTAGTCTCTTTTGCCTATAGCCATATTTTATTTTTTTTTAATTTTTTTTCTTAAGTTTATTTATTTTTGAGACAGAGAGAGACAGAGCATGAACGGGGGAGGGTCAGAGAGAGAGGGAGACACAGAATCGGAAGCAGGCTCCAGGCTCTGAGCCATCAGCCCAGAGTCCGACGCGGGGCTCGAACTCACGGACCGTGAGATCGTGACCTGAGCTGAAGTCGGACGCTTAACCGACTGAGACACCCAGGCGCCCCTGCCTATAGCCATATTTTAAATTATCACCAATCTTTTTTACCAAAGCCATGCACACCTATGATAAATGCTTCATAATTAAAAACGTTTTTTATACCACCGCTTTCTACTTGGAATCTCCCCCATAGATGTGCAACTGCAGTCAATCTTTCCTGACTCTAGGCCTTTGAGTTAACCACTCAAAATTTAGATTATGCTGCTATGTCTGTTTTCCTTTATCCACTTATGAACTGTCTTTATGTTCCATACTTTTCTGATTTCTCCTCTTTGTTATCTCTTTCTTCAGATCTTAATATTGAGTTTTAAGGGAGAAATTAGAAGAAATGAGGATCTCTCTACCTCCTATTTCAGCGCCCTGGTTACCAGGGATGAACGTACACCCAAGCACAACACTGCTCCAAGACAGAAGGTTATAAAACAGTGTCAGGGCTGGGGGTTAATGAAAATATAGTGTTCCATGTGTCACTGCTTTTATTCATTCACTGCATTGTAGGATAACACGTGGCAATCATCCAGAATCCCCTGCCTGAGCAGCAATCTTAGGAAAAATTAAATGATCTTTGAGATGCTATGAAAACTTTTCTGACAATCATATATTTTTTTCCTTTTGTCTATCCTCTGCCTGCATCTTTACAGCATCAACATGTATAATCAGACCTGGAATTTTACAACTGTCAAATTAGATGACGTGCAGTATAAATTCCATTGTTTTATTCTGTGGCCCTCAAGGTTGGTTTTCTGAGCCAATTATTAAAAAAAAAAACAAAAAAAAAACAGCATTATTGCCTTGTCTCCTTAGGGCAATGGATGAGAGCTCACTATAAATCAATGCCCAAATTTCATCTGGAGTCAGCCTGTGGCTGAATGGAAATCTTAGGGGGAAAGGGAGATTTCTTAGGAAGAGAGCTGAAAATGCTCAAGAATCAAAGGAAAAGACTCAGAGAAGGTAACAGAAGAATATGCGTTAATGACAAGTGTGGAGAAAGCAGAGAGGATTATCCTTGTCTATAGGAGAGATCTAATCAGAAGGAAGCTATTTTTAATTTGGATGTCAACAAAACTTTTCATTGAGTATAAAATTTAATCTATAAGCATGTTTTCCAGAAGATCAGTTAGCAAATATAATTTCATGAGATTTTAATAATGAGAAAAATAAAAGATGAGGAAAACAGGAGGAAGAAGACAGTGACAATGGCAATGTAATGATAAAAGAGGAATTGAGAGGAATTACTTGGAGTAAAATTTGTCTGTCATTAAAAGTTATAACATGCTCTTTATCTCCCTATGACTTTCTCAAAAGTGTCAACAGACTACAATCACATGCTTTGTATGTAGAAGGCACATAATACAAAAGCATAATACTGTCTGTTGGGGTATTGTAAGTTTTTCAAAACATTTTGGTACTCGTTTCATAATTTAATGTTCAAGTGGCTGCATGAAATAGATGAGGTAGGAGATGTAGATAAAGAAAAAGGTAACCCAAGAATGTAAATGACTTGTACAGAATCTGGACTTCATCTCCCTCCTCCCACTAAATGCTAAGTCCTCTCCACTAAAGATTTAAAAGGACTACAACAAACACAAAACAAAAACCCTGATTATCTTTTAAATATAGTGTTTTCCTCCTCTTCTCATTAGCAAATTCTGAACCCTTTTTTATTTTATTTATTTTTTTCCCTTTTTATTTTTTTAATTTTTTATTATTTTTTTTAATATATGAAATTTATTGTCAAATTGGTTTCCATACAACACCCAGTGCTCATCCCAAAAGGTGCCCTCCTCAATACGCATCACCCACCCTCCCCTTCCTCCCACCCCCCATCAACCCTCAGTTTGTTCTCAGTTTTTAAGAGTCTCTTATGCTTTGGCTCTCTCCCACTCAAACCTCTTTTTTTTTTTTTTTTCCTTCCCCTCCCCCATGGGTTTCTGTTAAGTTTCTCAGGATCCACATAAGAGTGAAACCATATGGTATCTGTCTTTTTCTGTATGGCTTATTTCACTTAGCATCACACTCTCCAGTTCCATCCACGTTGCTACAAAAGGCCATATTTCATTTTTTCTCATTGCCACGTAGTATTCCATTGTGTATATAAACCACAATTTCTTTATCCATTCATCAGTTGATGGACATTTAGGCTCTTTCCATAATTTGGCTATTGTTGAGAGTGCTGCTATAAACATTGGGGTACAAGTGCCCCTATGCATCAGTACTCCTGTATCCCTTGGGTAAATTCCTAGCAGTGCTATTGCTGGGTCATAGGATAGGTCTATTTTTAATTTTCTGAGGAACCTCCACACTGCTTTCCAGAGTGGCTGCACCAATTTGCATTCCCACCAACAGTGCAAGAGGGCTGAACCCTTTTTTAGGTCCACTTAAGCCTCTTTCCTCAAAAATTGGTTTATAATTCATACTATGTTTTGTATACCCTCAGAATTAAGGTGAAGAGTGTAAAATTCAAATAGATGCATGCTCTATATTGATAGTCTTCCCAGTTTACATCTCTCCAAGTCAAGATTTCGAAATATAGTTCATCAGGCAAATCAAGAAACAGACTCTTAACTATAAAGAACAAACTGATGGTTACCAGAGGGGAGGTGGGCGGGGGAACAGGTGAAAGAGGTAAGGGGGATTAAGGAGGGCACTTGTTGTTATGAGCACCCAGTGTAGTATGGAAGTGTTGAATCCCTATATCGTACACCTGAAACTAATGTTATGCTGCGGGTTAACTAGCTGGAATTTAAATAAAAGCTTTAAAAATAAAAATATATTTTAAATTTTAAATCAATATAGATCAAGTCTATCCCAAAATTTCTACATGGGTGATGTTAGACAAATAAACTAATCTCTTTAAGCTTTACTTCTTCAAATATAATATAGTGAAATAATAAAGCCTGGTTGTGATTAACATAGGAAATTGTGTCTACCAACTTTGCTATTTTTCCAGGTGATTTTTATGTGGCCAACAATAAAGACACTTATTCCCTGGACCTCAGGTTTGTCAAAGGAACCAGAATAGGCTAATCAGAAAATTTCTTCCCCTGAACTCTCTTATTTGATAGATATGTGACCCAAGGCAAGTGAGATAATCTGTGTTCTTCCTTGACAGTTCTTAGAGCAAAAAGGTGTTCTTACCTCTTATAGATGACCATTGTTCCTCATCACTGCCACATAGATAAGTCATGTTACTGAAAGAAGAGAATGATTCACATCTAAAGGACAAAGTGGGGGTGTAAGGAGGGATAGAGAGAGGGAGAGAATATGAACAAATAAGTATTATAAGTATAACAGATTAAATGTTACCTTCCCAGTATCTTGATTTGCTATTATTTGCTAATTCCTCCTCATTTTATTTAAAACTACATGGAGTTGGAGTTTTCTCATAGAAATTTGAACAGTTCTGGTGAAAGAATGCCTCACAGGGTTGTAGGGTTGCAATGAGCATTGAATTAGTTAAACCATGAGAAGGTTATACATTGCCTGGCACACAGTAATCATACAATAAAATAGACAGTGTTATGATTTTGTATTATATGCCTTCTACATAAAAAGCACGTGATTGTAATCTACTGACACTTTTCCAAAAGTTCTAGGGAAAGAAAATTCTATTATTAGAGCTTTTGTAAACAGGAACCTTTGACTCCATGTTTGCTCCATTGAAGGTGGTGATGATGATTCCTTCTCTTCATTCCTGGGAGAGTTTCCTGTAAAGCACCCTGTACATAGTAGGTGCTCACTCAATTCTGTCTGAAAACACAAGTGTTAAAGATTTAGTACTATAAGAGAACTTTGAATGATATAGGTGAATAATGGGTTTCTCTTGTCAGATCTAACCACCCACTACTTTCTATCACTTTTATTTTCATTCATTCTTATCATCGTTAACTCAGATTGAAACCTCAACTTAGGCTCAGACTTGAAAAAAATAGTTCAATCTCTGTTCTGTGTGTTTCTATTTGGAGGAGCAAATGTATTTGTTATCTCATAGACACTGTGACTGTGTTGTACTGATTGCACCTGGCTGTCATTCATGTGAATTTAAAGTCCTGGTCCATGCTGTTCACTCCCAAGTATTCTCTGTGGCTGTCTTGAGAAAGGGGACTGTAAAGGTAGTTGAGAATAAAGGCTCCTTAGACAATTTTTTTAAGTACAGTAATGAAGCTTATTCCTATATACCTTATTAAGATGATACACAAATGAGGCAAACTGTGTTAGAAGAGTTTAAAACAATTTAGGAAAAATACGGTAATTGCTCCAGGCTTACTATTCACAATTGTTAGTTATTTCCTTCATCTGTATCCACATGATCCCTGATAATCTTGGGGTTAACTCCTAAACCTTAGCTGTGAAACATACAAGTGCATTTGGATTGCATATTCAGGAGTCTACTCAATAATTTTTAGGTAAAGACTTTAAGCAAAACAAAAACCCTGTTGACATTGAGCTATAAGTCTGCTTTGAGAATAGCATGACAAATTCTTAACTTTGGTTTCTTCAGCGTGGACTTCAGCCACAGGTTGAACTTCAGGTTTAGTGGCTGCTCTGGAGAATACATAGTATTCAAATGAGGGGATGGCACGGGGGTTCATTTTAATTGTTTCCATATCTCTTTGAGAAAGTGTCATGGAAAACATAAATTGAAACGTAGGAACCAGATAGCTGCTTCAATAGGTGAGTGTTTTACAAACGGTTTGACTTATAAATACCTTTTTAAATCATAACAGACGCTGTTATGTAGTCATCAACATCTACTTCTGCATCTTAGGCACATAGATGATCTGTTATTTCTTAGTTCCTTTCCACATTAGATGTAGCCACGGGACTAAGTTCTGATCAATGACAAGTGAGCAGCAATGATGCAGTCCACTTCCTTACCTTCCTTCTCTCTGGTTCTTTCTGTGGGCTAATGAAAAGGATCCTGCTAAGGTTGCTAAAAGAAGGAAGAGTCTGAAAATAAAAAAGATCTGAATACCTGTTTGGGGAATGGAAGGGCACCTAACAATGAGAAACAAGGTTATTAGGGATTTATATGTTACTAATTCATTTTTAATTTGGTAAGCTAGAATGATTTGGGGTATGTTTGTTTTGTAGTTAGGGATATTTAATCTAAGTAACATAATAGTAATGTGTAACCTCTTGAACCCCATAAAATCACTTGTACTTTACATTTTGAATATTTTGTAAAGAAATATAGTTTAGATTAGTATAACATAGCATAACAAAATACAAAATACAATATCTAGTTTTTGTTACACTTAAGAACAAGTTTTAACTTACTGTCTTGTAAAAATTGTGCCTGAATTTTAGTTTATGATAATTTGCTAACAAATTAATGTAAATTATATTGTGATTTTTGTTTTTGGTTCAAGCCGTGTAGCCTAAGGCTGCCTGGGTTTGAATTACTGACTAGCTCTATGAAGTTGGGTGATATATGTAACCTCTTTAAGGCTCAAAATATCCATCTAGAAGATAGGCATAATAATCTTTACTTAATAGTGTATTACCATTATCTCATCCATGAAATGAGATCTCATAGTACTTACCTCATGGGTTGTTGATAAAATTATTCGTTGACATACATAAAAGTTTTAGGTATCATCAATAATATTCTGACTGCCATATTATCACATCATGGGATCTGTACCCTGTGAGAGAAGATAATCACTTTCTGGATCAGTGACACTGCCTCTAAGTCTTTGTAGAAACTTAGAGTTAGATGGAAGTTTTAGAGAGCATCTCTGCTTTTCAGTCTATCCGCCAGTTTAGTAGCTGGGATAATCGTAAAATGCAAAACTGATTATATTACCTCCCCTCCACCACCAATACCTACTCACACCCATCCATTGGTATTCAATATATTTCAGTGACTTTCTGTGCTCTTACAGTTAAATTCTCAACTTGGATTCCAAAGCCCTTTGTGGTCTTGTCTCTGCCCAGTGACTCCAGGATCCCTTTCTCCCCATTCTAGCTCCTTTGTCTTCTACTGTTTTTGTTGTGTTTTTTCGTTTGTTTTTTTGTTTGTTTTGGATCCCTGAAGTGCAGCATGTTCCTGATCTGGGGATCCTGTTCCCTTATCCCTCTACCTAGTTATGTTCTTCAAATCTCAACTTAATTGCAACTTCCTCAGGAAAGACTTCTATTACTTCTCAAACTAGGCCAGATCCTCCTCTACACATGTTCATACTTATGGATAATTCTTATTCACAGCACCCATCACAGTTCATAACTGAGCACCTATGTAGTAGACTCTTAGATAAACTACTCAGATCCACATTTGGGACAACATTATTTCCCACAAACCCTCAAACATTATCTTTCTGTGTACTCGTCTTAGCTGAAATGAGTCGCCAGATGGGACAGATGGGACAGACAGCATCAAATGACAAGCTGGCACAGAGGTGTAAAGTCCAGATGGCTTATCTGACTCAGGGAGTCTCTGAAGGCTATTTCAGAGCCCGATTTCCTCATAGGAATGACTGAGGCCTTTCTTGACACTGTATCACAGCCCAACTTCTACCCAATCCTGCTTCCTCTCTTTCCTTCCCACCAGTGGTGGTCACAAGACAAGTTATCCTACTAATCTCCATCTCCGAATCTGCTTCCAGGAGAACCCAATGTGTAACAATCTTCTTAGACATTTTTGGATTGATGTATATATCCTCCATTGTCACTCCATGAAGTCAAGGGCCACATCTGTTTTTCCCACCTATGTATATTCTATATCAAGCCCAGATTCTAATACATCATAAGTGCTCACAAATATTTCATGAATTAATATCATCTGCCCTCCTTGTTTTATGAATGATTCAAGATTTAGGAAAGTCACATCCCCACAGTGCCCAGCTAAATAGCCTCTTTTTTTTTTTTCCTGCCTTGCCTCCCCCACTGTCCTGTTCTAAAGGACCCAGAAACTTACGTATCCCTATCCTTAAGAAGGAGCAACATTTTTATTCCTCACAAAAGGCAGCTTTTCTTTTCTTAGGGGGATAAAGTTGCTAAGTCCAAAGTCATGTTTGGTGAGTTCTGAAACCCTCGAAGTATCAGTGTTAACTACACACCCTCCCCTGATCTATGAGACATTCCCAGATAGCTCAAGTCCCCAAATCCATCATCCTGACTTTGGTAAAAGGAACTCAGCTGACACCAACATCCTTCAATACCCTTTGTTCAGCATTATTGCTAAGTAACAGGAAACTATTTTAATGGACTGCAGGACCATGTCAGGGACCATTTGCTCTCCATATAATTTAGGTTGCTTTTTAGACTGCAAAGGACTTTAATAAGAGGTGCATCATTCTGCTTATGGATTTGAAAAGTGGCAAAGTTTAATTTGTTTTTCTTACTAATCTTGTGCTCCTCCCTGTCCTATTGCAGAACTGATAAAACAAAGTTTTCCTCTTTTGAACTGGAAGTCCGCAGGTTGGTGACAAAACAAATATTCCTGCAGAAAAACCCTGCAGTTTGGTTCAGGCTTAGGGTAAATGCTACATGTGTTCGTGTGTGTGTGTGTGTGTGTGTGTGTGTGTGTGTGTGTGTGTTTTACCTTGGGTATATGTGTCCTGTGGTTCTTCAAAAGGTGTGAGCTTACAAGTCCTTTGATGAACTTCCAGTGAAAGTTACCACCCCAACCCAGGCACCTTTACCACATTAAGAGTAAATAGTTACTTTTTGGATGGCACAGAGTTGAAGAACATGCAGTCTGCACTTAGAACGTCATATTCTATATTCAGTTGAGTATTGGCTTTATGCTTACTGGTGATGTCTTTGAGCTTCACTCAGTGCATGATAGTATGTACAGTGTGGTTATGAATTTTAAATGAGCTAGTGAATTCCATTGCGTGTGTGTGTGTGTGTGTGTGTGTGTGTGTGTGTGTGTGTGTATAGTCACATATTCTTTATCCATTCATATATCAGTGGACACTTCGGTTGCTTCCATATCTTGGCTTTTATAAATAATGCTGCAAAAACATAAGGGTGAATTTGAATTAGTGTTTTTGAGTTAGTGTTTTTGTTTTCTTTGGGCAAATACCCAGTAGTGAAATTACTGGATCATACAGTAATTCTACTTTTAATTTTTTTGAAGAACTTCCATACTGTTTTCCACAGTGGTTATATATTTAACCATAAAAAAATGAAACCTTGTCATTTACAACAACATGGATGGACCTAGAGGGTACAATGCTAAGTGAAATAAGTCAGAGAAAGACAAATACCATATGATTTCATTCATATGTAAAATTTAATAACAAAGCAAATTTAAATAAAGAGAAAAATCCAGACTTAAATACAGAGAACAAAGTGGTAGTTGCCAAACA
Source organism: Leopardus geoffroyi (assembly GCF_018350155.1). Classification (NCBI taxonomy): domain Eukaryota; kingdom Metazoa; phylum Chordata; class Mammalia; order Carnivora; family Felidae; genus Leopardus; species Leopardus geoffroyi. The sequence goes on from NC_059334.1 coordinate 66,687,069, forward strand.
GGAGGTGGGGGGTGGGGGTGGATGAAATAAAGGGAATTAAGAGTACATTTATCATGATGAACACTGAGTAATATATAGTTGTTGAATCATTATATTGTACATCTGAAACTAATCTAACACTGAATGTTAATTATACTTGAATGAAAATATAGAAAAAAGTAAGTGACCTAGAAATTACAGCAAACTCTCAATATCACATATTCAAGCATTATGGCACACTTGATCTCAAATACCCCTAGCACTGCACTCACACCTTCCCTGCAGCCATATCAATAGACTATGGGTTCAGAAAGAGTGGGAAAGATCATGTGTTATTAGGCTTCAAATCTCTAGAACTAAGCACAACCAACCTGGCCTATTAATAATTGTTTAATCTGTGGATTTGTTTATTTCAAATTTTATGATGGTTTGTCTTTATTAAAGACTATTAGCACCTCTATTTGTTGAATTTGACAACATGATAAAATATACATGTGATTACGCTTGTATCCCAAAGACTAACTGATGCTCTGAGAGCCTTAAAAGAAAAAGGATAAATAGACAGCATTAATTACAAGTTGAGGTTTACATCTGTCTTCGGATTTTCTCTGATCACTGGTTCTTTCATTAGTGGGCACTGGATAAGTAGCAATTTTGTGTGGTTGAATAGAAGAGTTTAAATCTACTATAACTTAGTACTTATCAAAGGAGGGAGAGGTTATAGTTTCTAATTAGAATCAACTGGAAGAATTTTCTAAAACAATATTCCCTCTTGATGTTATTTCCTACTATTATATTGAGAAATCATCCCAAGACCAACAAAACAATTTACTATTATCTTTGACAGTCCTTTGTAAACACTGGGTTGTTCTCATTGTTGATCTCATACAATTGAGCGACCCTTCCGCCTCGTTCTTTTTCTCTGTCTCTGTCCTCACTCCCCCTTCATATTATCATCTTTCTATATATAATGTTTTCAATATTTTCTTTTAGGGTTCTCCACATGGTTTGGGCTTCTCATAATGCGTTAGGCTTAAAAAAATCTATACTTCTAATGTGGCAAATGCTTTTAAGTGGCAGAAGCTTCTAGGCCAGTTAAGGGCGAAGACTTTAACTTGCACGAGATCTTAAAGAATGAAAACTCCAACAATTTTGGAGAGGGTTTCCTTACATGTGGAATCAGTTACAAAAATGCCTTTTTGTCAAAAGAAGCCTCAAGATGAAGAAATACAGAAATTATCTACTTTGAGATTTGGTCTGCTTTCTAAAATACAACTGCGTATGACATGAGAGTTTCCAGGCCACTCTTGGGGAAAGAGGCCCAGAGAATATTTGTACAGTAAAACCTTGGATTGCAAGTAACTTGTTCTTTGAGTGTTCTGTAAGATGAGCAAATACTTCTAATCTTAACTTGATAAACGAGAGATGTCTTGCAATACAAGACATCTTTGGATTACAAGCATGTTTCTGGAAACAAATCATTCTCGCAAACCAGGGCTTTACTGTACTTGGATTTTCACTGGTAAAAATTCAGAGACCAGCTCTGTGATAACTGTTGTCTATATGCTCCTGTTGTTGAAAACTGTAACAAATGAAGACTTGGGTCAGAGTAACAAGTCCACAAGCATTTAAACACCTTGATTACCTACTGATAGAACCCAGGAAACAGCTCTGGATATCTGGGTGCTTCTTGGTCCCCGATAAATCGGAATCTCCAGATATCTCTGGAATCTTGTGTCTGCGTTTTTAATAATTCCCTCCAAGTGATTCTAATGCACAACCAGGCTTTGAGGATTCTTTCTGTTGTTCTCAAACTTTCATATGCATCAAAATACTCTGGAGAGCTAGCTAAAACCCAGGTTACTGGGTTCTATTGTGTGAATTTCTGATTTGGTAGATCTGATACGGAGCCTAAATTTTGCCTAACAAATTCTCAGGTAATGCTGATGCTGCTTGTCTGTGAACCACATTTTCAAAGTCGTTGCTGTACAGCAGGGTTCAGCATTTTTTTCCGAAAGGGTCTATGTATTTAAAATCTATATAAACACTGCTGGGTTGTTGTCCTCTCTGGCTTGCCAAATTTACATTTCACTGGATTATATGAGCATACCTTAATTACTTTCCTCCTCACCAATACATGAACTTTTCAGAATGTTTAACTTTTGCCAATCTGATGTCTTCTAGTTATTTGTTGAAGAGTTTCTGGGCTCTTACAAGCCTGAGTCTGGACCTGTTGGTTCAGGTGTGTGTGATTAGGATGTAGGCAACAACATACCTTGACAATAGGATATGGGGAAATATGCCTTCTTGTCAGTGCTCAGTTCACCAATGGCAAGAGTGGACAAACATTGGTCCTCCATGCAAAAACAAAATCTAGAGAAGAATTTCTCAACCTCAGCATTATTGATATTCTGGGCCTGATAATCTTTTTTTTTTTATGGGGGGCTGTCCTATGCAATGTGGCATGTTGGGCAACATACCAGGCCTCTACTTACTAGATGCCAATAGCAAACCCCACCAGGTTATGACAAAAAAGAATGTCTCTAGACATTGTCACATGTCCTCCAGTGGACAAAACTGCCCCAGTTGAAATCCACAATCATGGACCACAATAATTGTTTTTCATTTACGTCAGTGGCTGCCATGACTTAGACTTTTTGCAGGATGATAGCTGTGATCTGACTCATCCAGTAAGTCTAATGTTCACTCTCATTTTGGTGAAGGCTGCAGTGAAAAAGAAAAGAAGGTAGAAGTCATACTTTAATTTTCAAGGAGATTACTAAAATCAAACCAGAAGAGTTTGGATCTAATTTAAATGAAAAATAGTTTATTTGATGCATATATGGTTTAAAAAATACACCATTTGTCAGCATTTTAAAAATTAGAGATTTCAGATAATGGGATTTTCAGCTCCCTTTTGAGCTTAGATCTCTATTGGCAACATTGAACTTTAATTCCTTCATTGATCAGCTAGAGCTATGTAGCTGCTATCTCCACAGATGGTCACGTGCCCTTCAGATTTCTGTGCCCCCATTTGTTCTCAGTCTGCCTTATTCTCATTATCCATGAGCATTTGAGGTGGCAACAGTTTGGATTGTATTCTAAGGTCTATCTGATTTCAAATGATTTTAGGGAGGTGAGATTAATCAAAGGAAAGAACACAAATGGACTCCAAATTTACAAGTAGAATTGCGAAATCAGAACTTTGTCCCTTTAAAAGTTTTACTTCCTTTGCTTTCAGCCAGTGCTGGCTAATGAAAAACAACTATCTTTGAACACCAAGGATAATGGAAAACAAGAAGAATAACATTGTTATAAATGTTATAAAATATGATATTTGCTGATTTATTTGTAAGTTTTTCTCCTTAATATTAAATTCCCTCTAACTCAGCATCCACTATTGACATTATGGAAAGATACTTGGAGTAAAAGGCTGGGTGATTTTTTTCCAAGACAGGAAACAGGCAATTATAAAATTTAAAATCAGTTCTCTAGTTGCAATTGGAGATTGCCACTTTGAAAGAATGCCTGAGTACTGGCACAGTATTCATTATAAGTCATGTTTTATGCTCTCCAAGTAAATAAAAGTGTCTTATGTTCTAGAGGAGAGTATAGATGTGTTCCCTGGCATGTATCTCATTACCTGATCTCTTTTCTTCATGTTGAAGTAAGGACTGCTTGTTACACAGCATCTCATACATCATAGAAAGAGATGCTATTTAGGAGATAGATGCTAGCTACATAGAACAGAGATCACAAACACTGCAGACTTAGAAGGCACATAAGCTTGAGTGTCTCCCTGATCACTTTTGAGTGCTAAGAGATTGCCAGAAGCTCTCTAGTCACTTGGTATGTGGTAAATGCATGAGGTTTGCTAATCTATTATCTGAGCTTCATGTGACCTCTTAAAGTTTTCTAAAGTAGGCCCTGGCCACTTTCAATTTTTTGAGGGGGGGAGAGAAAATAAATCATCTTTTTATCTGAGATTTCTGTGTGGAAATAGAAGCTGACTTGTGAATTGCAGTGATGGTCAAAACATTCAGCAATAATGGAAATGTGCAATAATCTGTTGTTCAGTGTGGTAGCAACTAGTTGCAATCGACTACTGGTCACTTGAAACATGGCTAGTGCATGTGAAGATGTGAACTTATAATTGCATTATTTTTATTCAGATTTAAACTTAAAGAGCTGCCTGTGACTAGTGACTACCCTAATGAACAACTCAGAGCTAGAGTCTTTTGTCATATTCCATGCTAAAGTGGCTTGTTAGAGAAGCATGGTATGAATGACAATGAGCTGTAAGGAGTTTAGAATGAAAAACAGAAAGGCAATGGTTTTAGTCAGGGTTCTCCAGAGAAACACAACCAATGTGGTGTGTGTGTGTGTGTGTGTGTGTGTGTGTGTGTGTGTGTGTGAGAGAGAGAGAGAGAGAGAGAGAGAGAGAGAGAGAGAGAGAGACTGAGATTTAAAGGAATTGGCTCACACAATTGTGAATAAACAAGAGGTGAAAATCTGTAGGGAGGCTGAATGCTGCATTCTGGGAGGCTGGAGATCTAAGAAGAAGTTGTAGTTTAAATCCAGAGGCAGTCTTCTGACAAATGCTTCTGTTCAGGGGAGGTCAGTCTTTGTCTAGGATCTTTGTGTAAGTAATCAGCTTTGCTCAAAGTGTATATATTTAAGTGTCAATCGCATCAAAAAATCACCTTCACAGAAACATCCAGAATAATATTTGACCAAATATCAGGGCACCCTTGTCCAGCTGAGTTCACATAAAATTACCCATCATAACTATCCTAATGAGAAGAAAACCCAGTCACCTTTAGAGGAAAGAGAAGATCATGAAGGCTTGGAGACAATGAAAGATAAGCAAACATAGAATAAACAACCATCTAAAATGCTTTGTGGTGGGGCACCTGAGTGGCTCAGTGATTTAAGCATGTGACTCTTGATTTTGGCTCAGGTTTTGATCTTATCGTTCAAGATCAAGCCCTGCATTGGGTTCTGCGTTGGCAGCACAGATCCTGCTTGGATTCTCTCTCTCCCTCTCTCTCTGCCCCTCCTCTGCTCTCTGTCTCTTAAAATAAATAAATAAACTTAAAATATATATTGCTTTGTGGTATTTCAGAAGAGTCATTAATTTTTTTTTCATTTTGACCCATTTTTTAGTTTTGATTATAAATATAATTCATATTTATTATAAAGAATGTTATTATGGACATGACTTAGAAAAATAAATGTATACATGACTGTGCTGTGTCAACTTGGTTAAGGCTGAACACTACATTTTTCTAAATTCATTTTTCTACATCGTTGTGTGTTCACTTAGGGCAAATAGAAGTTATGTGAGAATTGAAAATTAAAAGTAAAAGAAGTCAGTACTCAAAAATTCATCACAGTTAGATATGTGACAAGAAAATGTTGAGCTACTCTGCAACTACAAGCTTCTCCTAATTTTCCTCCTCTATTTCATTGTGTCTCCCTAACGACTATTCTTTCTGACCAGCAGTGGCCCACAGACTCTTAGCCAATGGATAGTTGAAGATTCACAGAGGCATAAGCCATATGGAGGCATTTGCTCCAGTGGTCATCTCCATGAATCGCAACACCTACCCAAGACCCCTCTGAGATAGGCTCAGCTTCTAAGATTTCCCTGCAGGTTCTAACTTATCTACCCACATTAGTGTTTTAGATAGGCTGGTTAATGATTCTTTTCTTGACTCACTGAATTCCCTTCTTAGACTTCACTTCTCCAGCTCCTTTTATATTGATATAATATCTAATGATCATTAATATCTCTTAGTCCCCTAATCATCAAAGTGGCTCTACTTCCATGATTAAACCTTGACTGATACTCACACACACAAAATAAATCAACTCCACTTGCTCAGTCATTTTCATCTGAGCTGCTATGAAGCTATGAATTCTCATGTGGAATTTGTGTACTTTTTTTTGAACTTCAGTGAATGATTTTGCAATTATCCTGGTTAGATCTTGTTCAATAGATTAAGAACATCATTTAGCCATTTTGAAATAATTTTGGTTACCGATTGAAGTGATCTTTTTCAGTTTAGCAGGGCTGTCATCTATAAGCATCTCAGTAGCTTTAGAAAGTGAGGACATGGAGCAGTAAGGGACAAAGGGGACAAGTTGCTTGTCATGTTACGGTTAAATCAAACACTGTGATCAGTGGGACATGTTGTACATTAATGATAGGTAAAATATGTCCTTGTATACTTCCCTTTTCAATATGACTTGGCGGATTTCCCATTAAATGAAGTTGTACCTTGCTCTGACCAAGGAAATTTTGCATTGGTGACATGTGAATGCTAAAGGCAGGCCCTCTCAAGGCCTTGCACCTTCTTCTTGTCCTGAGATTGCCATGTGAAGAAGCCCTGACCAGCTTCCTTGAGGGCAGCAGACCACATGGAAAGAGTGGCTTTAAGGATGTGTGCCTACTCTAAAATGGGGATATTTTTCTCTTACTTTACAGTTACCAGTCCATTTGTTTCCCCTTTTGGGTAATTACAAAAAAAAATGTTCTAGTACCAGAATTCCTTTTTTCCAGATTTTCTGGAAATGTTAAATTATGAACAATAAGCCAAGAAGAATTTACTGGTTTCTCCTTGCTACCTCACATAGATGGGAGCTAATTCTCACGTCTAATCAGTTTTGTGGTGTTCAGTGATTGTAAAGGGTGACTGATGACCAGCAATCCACTGCAGAAGACCTTGTACATGCAGAGGATCCCTTACTCATATGTCTTGTGTCTGAGCAGGGAAGACTTGAACTGCTAGTGGTTATAACAGCTGGGGTTCTTGGCACATGTCTATCTCAAGTTGATCCCTGCATGGTAGCCTCAAGGTGGTGAATCTCATTATATGCCAGCTCAGAGCTCCACAGACACACACACACACACACACACACACACACACACACACACACACTCAACTTCTCTAACTTTGTCTTGGACATACCATAGTTTAATATCTATTGTAGATATTACAGTACAAATATGTATAACATATTTGTTCACAATCAAGGAAAGGAAATACAGATGTTAGTTCTCAAAGTAGAAGTGTCCCTATCATCACAAGAAGATCATCTAGATAAGGATGCATGAAAAAATAAAAACAGTGCTTTCCAAAAGCACCTCTGATAGTTACTTATTCAAATTCAGACTATTTCTATGTTTGAATAGATTTATTCCATTTTTGTGCAGTCTTTAGAGAAACTTTCATATAAGAGGTTTCAAAATGAATCTTCTTCTTATAATTAGCCTTAGGCTTATCTTCTATTGTTCATAGGGTGGTTCTGCTTATGGTGAATAAAGAAGGATATTGGATTTGACAATTTCAATGTTGAATCTTTCTCAAGTATTCTACACGTGAAAGCTTAATATATTGGCATAAAGCATTTTTTCCTCCTAAATATTTTTACTAAACATACCTTGAATTTCCTGTGCATCATCATATTAAGTTAATACCTGGATATCTCACATATCTTCGTATGTCAGTTTTCTTAAAATTTTGTGATATATGCCAGAAATTAATTTATCTAAATATGTCTTCTGGTATTGTGAAAGTAGTAGTAAATGTTACATAGTAATGGGATAGAGATTCCTTTAGGGTGTCACCAAGCAGTAGATTGCTGAGGACTTCCTGTTTCATCATACTTAACTGGTAAGGTTATTTATGTAATGGTAGGAGATAAAAATTATACAATGCAGTAGGATGCTGGATGGGAAGTGATGAGAACTGTGTTCTAACTTCTAAAAACATCGTCTTATGAATAATGTTGATCTAAATGGGTATTTATTGTGCCAAAAGGATCAAAATTAGTTAATATAAACTTCCCTTGAAAAGTAAAACAGAATTTTGTTGTGTACCAGATAATGTAAGTTGAAGGAGAATGTAAAATTGTTGAATTTCTGAAAACACAAGACTGAGGTGACCGAAGACTTCTGTTAGAGTCTTTATTTGTGTTAAATGGTATATGTTCCCAAATTCTGTGGTTTTCAGAGGTATCCTACCCCTTTTGATAGGAAAAAAGTGCAGCTCAAATACTAACCAGGTATACCTTGAAGAATGATCCGGAGAAACTGTTGGTAGCAATTGAGAAGCAGGAGAAGGATGAGATCACTAGGAAACAACCATGTTTTGAGAATTCTGTGGGTTGTGGAACTTGACGGGTAGGGTAGACCCAAGGACTTTAGTTGGGCTCATTGGAAGCAATATCCTGAAGGTTTTAGACACCTATTTTACATTTTAAAAGTCTGTTCTATGTTTTTGCTACATAGAAGGAAATCAGAAAGGGACCATCTTTTGAAATACTATAGCTAAAATCTATAGCTAAAGGGTTTGACCAAGGTTGGCAACTTCTTTTCTGACTTGGAGTTGAAAACACTGGGTTTAGAATTGTTAATTGAAATGAAGTAACTGTGAAATCTACTGAAGAGTGGCTATGTTAGGAAAACAATCATTTTGCTACCAAACCTCTACTAAAAACAATGGAATTGGAGAAAATATTGTTGATTTTTCTGATTACACTTACACATATACATTATAGAAATTTGAAGAATGGAGAAAAGAGTAAAATGAATGCATACCTTTTCTCTCTGAAAATGTTTACTTGATTTGAGTCCTTTTCCAATCCAGTAGGAGCCATAATGCCTCTATGATCTTTTAAAATCTCTTTCTCCCTATCTAATATTAACTAGGGTTGTTAAATATTTTTTTATAATCTTGATATTTAATGATATTTTTGATGATCTACATTTTATTTAGTTATAGGAATTTAGAGAGCATTCTCAACTTTTTCATCTCACCAGTTTACAAACTGAGATAGAGATGTGGGGAATGAATTGAATTAAATGTGGAATTAGAAATTAGGTAATCTGATGTTTCTACTATTCCTCTATTCCCCTTAGAAAATAATGGCTGCTTTTTGACTCAAGGGAATAATTACACAATTTCAAAAGGTTTACACATGTTCAATTAGTATAGTTTCTAATATCAGGAAACTGAAAAGAACCCACATTTCCTTGTTAGAAAATTTACAAATAAATTAGAGAATATAAATACAAGATAATATAATGCTATCACGTAAAATGACAATACAAAATATATTGCTCTAAATAAATGTCCATGATGGCTGTTATTTCGAAAAATTAAATAAAAACTAATCACAGAACAGCACTGTATAGTTAGTACACTATAGTCCTTTGTGTTTAAAATTATAAGCCTGCATCCACTTGGGGACTGAGTACAGGGAAATATCTGTAATAATGTTAAATGTATTAAAATAATAAAATATAGGGGTGCCTGATTGGCTCAGTCAGTTAAGCTTCTGACTTCGGCTCAGGTCATGATCTCACTGTTGGTGAGTTTGAGCCCCACATCTGGCCCTGTGCCGACAGCTCAGAGCCTGGAGCCTGCTTCAGATTCTGTGTCTCCCTCTCTCTCAGCCCTTCCCCTGTTCACACTGTGTCTCTCTCTCTTTCCAAAATAAATAAACATTAATTTTTTTAAATAATAAAATATAAATTACATGAATATATTACATAAATATGAAAAATGTTAAAAGTGTAAGAGTATTCAATTATTGAATTTTTATATTATTAATTATTGAATATTATTTTCAATGATATTTTAACTTTCTAAACTTTTTGAATTTTTCAGATATGTATAATCATTTACCATTTATACAAAAATAAAATAACATTATTTAAGTCAAGATAGCAATTCTTTTTTTTTAATGTTTATTTATTTTTAGAGAGAGATAATATCCCAAGCAGGCTCCATGCTGTGAGCACAGAGCCCCATGCCAGGTTTTATCTCATGAACCATGAGATCATGTCCTGAGCTGAAATCAAGCGTCCAACACTTAACCGACTGAGCCACCCAGGTGCCCCAAGACAAGACACCAACTTTGATCCTGTGTGTTGTCTTTAACTGTTCAAACTAGTTTTTATTAAATTCTCTAGCTGGCCTTTTCATTTCTAATTCCATATGTAGTTTCCTACAATCCTGGCCAAAAGACATTTTTTTTTCCATTCATTTGTTTTATATCTTTCTAGGTAAATGGAACCCTGGAGTTTCTTATATTTTATTGCAGTTAGTAAACATAAGTTTTGGGAATCATTTTCTTGAAGTTGAAGCACACCATTATATAGCCTGTAACACTACTCAATAATTGCCTTTCCCAAGGGAGATCTTTTATCTTCATACCCTTGACTGAGGATCTTCTCTGATTTTATGGCACTGTTACCTGTTTAAATGTATGACCAACTTGGGAGTAATCATGCTTCCCAAGAAACAATGGTAATTGTCAGGCTATTCAGCAAGTGAAATGAAGTCTTAGAATGTTAATTTTAAACATATTTCCTTTGTGCATTTTTATAAATGTCAACTTTGAGAGAAGATTTTATTTCTCAAAGTTAATATGAAGGTGTAAAGCATTTAAATACCTGCCTTAAATTAGTCTTAAGGATGGCAGTTTATAAGAATGAACTAAGCTTTCATTAATAGATGCTGTATGGGTAAGAGCCTAGACTTGTTTTTGTTTCTAGCCTTGGCTTAGTAAATTTCTTTATAGATTTTATTTCAGTATTCAGCACTGATATGCAAGTAAGAATAACTATTACAGTTACTGTGCATTTAATATGTGTCAGTCCATGCACTACAATACTTTACATTTGTTCCATTTGATTCCCAAAATGATCCTATAAGCTTGAAACTAAAATTACCTCATTTTGCAAATGAGTTAATTGAAACTTAGAGTTCAGCAACTTTATCGAGGTTAAAATGACAGGAAGTGTTAAGTTAAATATGAGTCAAAGTATAACACTTGACTACAACATCCAAACTCTTCATCTTTGGGCTATCATTTAAGATTTCCAAATAACAGTTTTAGAACATACTAGAGTTTTTGTTTGTCTTTGCTTTTTAATTAATTAATTCTTTTTATTTTTATAGCAGCTAGTATATTCCTGGCCTTGAATTGTTTTGATAATGGACTAGACTGTGTGCTTTCTGCTTTGTTTAGCCATTGACACTCTCCTAAAACACATTCTGATCGACTCTTAGACAAGAACCTCTCTGCCATTTCATGGAAAATTGGTTCTTACATTTTCTTCTATTTTAGCAAGGGAAACTCATTGGCCCATCACTGTCACTGAATGATGTTTACTCTAACACCTACCAGGTTTCAGCACAATAAATCCCAGGTATCGGTAACCAATTAAAAATTGAAGATTTTTATGATAACCCCTGTTATCATAGTGTGAATAGTGAAACTGAATAGGTGAGCTAAAGAATTCAGAGCTGGCAAGACTTTGCTGCTCACGGGAAGCTCTCGTGTTTCATTCAGAACTGACATTGAAAATGATCGGGAATAAGCAAAACTTATCAGAACATATCATCAGGTTATGTTAAGTCTTTCTCTCTGCATATCACCTGCCTCCCCTATCCTCTGTTCCCTTCTTTCTCCAGTGTTGCCTCCTTCTTCCCTTCAGGACCTCAAATTATTTTTGAATTATTATTGAATTATTATTGACTATTAAATGCCATAGACTCTGAAAAGGGTTTTAAATTTTATCCAATATTATTGTGAATAATGCTGCAATAAACATGGGGCTGCATGCATCTTGTCAACTCAGTGTTTTCATTTCCCTTGGGTAAATACCCAGCATTGGAATTACTGGATTATATGGTAATTCTATTTTAATTTTTTAAGGAAACTCCATACTGTCTTCCATACTGAGTGTACCAGTTTGCATTTTCACCAACTGTAGTGAAGGATCCTTTTTTTCCATATCCTTGCCAACACTCAATATTTCTTGTCTGATGTTAGCCATTACAACAGGTGAAAGGTGATATCTCATTGTGGTTTTGATTTGCATTTCCCTGATGATTAGTGACATTGAAAATCTTTTCCTGTGTCTGTTGGCCATTTGTGTATCTTCTTTGGAGAAATGTCTATTCAGGACCTCTGCCCATCTTTTACTTTTTTTTTTTCTTGGTGTTGAATTTGGTGTTGGTGTTCTTTATATGTTTTGAATATTAACCCCTTATTGGACATATTATTTGCAAATATCTTCTCCAGTTCAGTAGGTTGCCTTTTTATTTTGTTGACGGTTTCCTTTGCTGGGCAGAAGCTTTTTATTTTGATGTAGTCCCAATAGTTTATTTTTTGCTTTTGTTTTCCTTGCCTTAGAAGACATATATAGAAAATTGTTACTATGATGTCAGAGAAATACTTCCTGTGCTCTCTTCTAGAGTTTTTTATGGTTTCAAGTCTCATATTTAGGTATTTAATCCCTTTTGAGTTTATTTTTGTGTGTGGTGTTTTTCTTTTATGTAGCTGTCTAGTTGTTCCAGCATCATTTACTGAAGACACATCTTTTGGGATGTCTGGGTAACTCAGTTGGTTAAGCATCAGACTTTAGCTCAGGTCATGATCTCATGGTTCATAAGTTCGAGCCCCATGTCAGGCTCTGTGCTGATAGCTTGGATCCTGGAACTTCAGATTCTGTGTCTCCTGCTCTCTTCCCCTTTTCCACTCGTTCTCTGTCTCTCTCTTTCTCTATAAAAAAATAAATAAACATTAAAAAAATTTGAAACAAATTTTGAAGACAATGTCTGTTTCCCATTGTATATTCTTGTCTGTTTTGTCATAGATTAATTGACCATATAAATGTAGGTTTATTTCTGGAGTCTCTATTCTGTTCAATTGATCTATGTGTCTGTGTTAGTAGCATACTAGTTTTGATTACTACAGCTTTGTAGTACACCTTAAAATCTGGAATTGTGTCCATCAATAGATGAATGGATAAGGTATGTATGCGTGTGTGTGTGTGTGCGCAAAAATAATTACAGTGGAATATTACACGGTCATAGAAAAGGATGAGATTGTGTTATTTGAGACAACATGGATGGACCTAGAGGGAATTAAACTAAGTAAAATAACTGAGAAACACAGATACCATATGATTCCATTCTTAAGTGGAATCTTAAAAAGAAATAAGAATAAAGAGCAGAATCAGACATATAAATACAGAAAATTAACTGATGGTTGCCAGAGGGAAGGGGGCTAGGAGATGGGTAAAACTGGTGAAGGGGAGGGAGATTCAGCCTTCAAGTTATGGAAAGAATAAGTCATGGGAATAAAAGCACAGCATAAGGAATATAATCAAAGATGCTGTAATAGAAATGTATTTGGAAAGATGGTAGCTACACTTCTGATAGACATGGCATAATGTGTAAACTTGTCAAATCACTAAGTTGTACACCAAGAGCTACTGTAACATTGAGTGTCAATTGTACTCAAATTTTAAAAAAATGCATTTATTCATAAAGAAAATGGATTTTATCCAATATTGACAACAACCTTTCTAGTCTCAGAAAGATTAAATGCCTTCAAGGTCACAATTTCAAAAGAGGCTAAAATGAGGTCTTATTGTAGGGTTACCTGATTGCAAAGGTAGTATTTTTGTTTTTAAACAATACTTTCTTTTACTAAGCTCCCACAATCAACAACATTTTGCAGGAAATATTTTGGTTCCAAATATTTTCCTAAAATGTAAATTTCAGTAATGACACGGTATCTATCCCCTCATAGGGATCTGCTTATGTTTTAAGGGCTCTGTGTTACTGGTGAATGGAAATTTATATACTACTGTGGATATTTTATGTAGCAGTATTTGAAAAAGTATATTTTGGATCAGCAGATCTCTCCTGTGATTTTGAAATGGATTTCGGGTGGCAAAACACCCATTTTACTTATGTATAAGAACAATAATTTAAAATTGTGATAGAAAACTAGGGAGACATAAAATTATGGGCATCTTCCTGCACAAAGGAAGACCTGTCTTTCCTTGAGGATAAAAAAAATAGTGTTATTGACAAGCTGTATTATGACCATCTAGGCTTTTCTTTCTTCTTAAACTCTTGCTTGAAAACTCTATTCCTCAGAATATATTTGAAAGGGAGACTTATTTTATTAGTGTATTCAATGTTGGTAACATAGGCACTGATGTGTGTATATATGCATGCAGTATGCCTGTATTTGTTTAAGTTAGTATAATTTTTAGTATATTGTAAAACAGTAAAAAATGGTATCCCAACTTCGCTATTTCATGATGTTTGTTATTAAGGAAGGCAGCTGGGTCTGGGTCTGTTAATTCAATACTGTATATGCTTAGATCATCCAGACACCATCTTAATTGAGATTTCCAAGAATGCCAGGGACATTCTATTATTTGTCACATGAGCTTCTTTGTTGAGATTACAATCTATGAGATCCATTTAGCTTTGTCCCTAACTGAATTAAAAATAAAGTTTGCTAGAGATAATTAACTTGATCTAACTATTATGCGGTCCTATGACCAATTCCAGTTCATAAATTACTTTGTATCTATGTAGGAATATGAGAGTTCTCTGAGGCCAAAAAGAGGATAACTCAGGCTTTGGATGGTAGTTCATGAAATTAAGGATTTGCAGTGTTAAGGGATATCTTTATGAAGATCTGATTCTTTGCTCAACCATTTTCATTTCACAAATATAGAAAGGAAGTCTACTGAAGCCTCACTGGATGTTTCTGAGTTTCTAACAGAATTATTTTGACTGAAAATAACAAAAAGCCATCTCAGAATTGTTTAAATAAGGGTAGAGGTGGGATTCAAGTTTTATTTAATCAAGATGCCAGTTCTTTTTTTTTTTTTTTTCTGACAGATTCCCCCCCGCCCCCTTCCTCCCCTGCCCCAGGTATACCCTTCTGCTCTAGATTCATTCTCAGGATGCTTTCCTCATAATTTTGATGTGCCTGCCACCAGAAATTTAGGTATGTTTTCTTCACTCACACCTGAGGGGCAGTAGAAATTTGCTTCTTATAAATATCAACAAAAATTCTGAATTTTGATTAAAATATATATAGCGTCAAGGAATTCAGTGACCTGATTTTTCTTAGCCCTGCATTACAGAGCTCTTAAACTGACATTGTGTCAATTTGAATGAGATTGAATTCCTTTCCCTTTAACTATCACCCCCTGAAAATATGAGAGAGGTGACAAAAGTTGAGGAATGGAGACCAACTCAGCAACAAATCCATTACATGAGAAAAAAAATTTTTTTTCTGTAGTCTTCTATATTAGATTCCTTTCTTCCTTCCTTCCATTATTGTAAAATACAAAGATCGTATAAATAACTATATTTTAAGTTTATTTTTTTATTTTTGAGAGAGAGAGAGTGCACACATGAGGGGGGAGAAGGGAAGAGAGAGAGAGAGAGCACAGAGCCCGCACAGAGCCCTACATGGGGCTGGAATCATGAGGTCATGACCTGAGCTGAAACCGAGAGTCAGGACACCTACTGGGTGAGCCATCCGGGCATCCCTAAAAATGACTTTTTTAACCATTTTTAAACATACAATTCAGTGGCAGTAAGTTCAATCAATCACTGTGTAACCATCACCACGACCTCATCTTAAACAGAACTCTCGACCAGTTAAGCAATAATTTCCCATCCCCGTCTCTAGCCCCCATTACCATCCTACTACTTTCTGTGTCTATGAATGTGTCTATTCTAGGTACATCATATAAGTGAAATCTTACAACGCATGTCCATTTGTTTCTGATTGTTTCATTCAACATAATGTTTTAAGGGCTTATCCATGTTGTAGCATGAATACATTATTTTTCATTATTTTTTTAAGGTTGGATAATATTCCATTGTAAGTATATACCCTATTTTGTTTACCTCTTCATCTTTCAATGAGCATTTGGGTTGTTTCCACCTTTTGGCTACTGTGACTAATGCTGCTGAGAACACTGGTGTACAAGTATTTGGTTGAGTCCCAGGAGGGACTCAATTTTTTGTATATATACCTAGAAGTAGAATCATATGGTAATTCTATGTTTATCTTTTTTAATTTTTTAAATGTTTTTATATTTTATTTTTGAGAGACGGACACACAGAATATAAACAGGGGGGCAGAGAGAGAGGGAGACACAGAATCGGAAGCAGGCTCCAGGCTCTGAGTCATCAGCACAGAGCCTGATGCGGGGCTTGAACCCACGAACCATGAGATCATGACCTGAGCCGAAGTCAGATGCTCAACCAACTGAGCCACCCAGGAACCCCTCTATGTTTAATTTTTGAGGAACCACCAAAGTGTTTTCCACAGTGGCTACACCATTTTATATTCCCATTTTACATTTGCACACAAAACTTCTGAATTCTAGTTTCTCCACATACTTGCCAATAATTTTTATTTTCTTCTCCTCTCTCCTTTTTTTAAATAAATATCCTAATGGGTATCAACTGGTATTTCAATATGATTTTAATTTGCATTTATCCAATGGATGCTTATGTTGAGAATCTTTTCATTGATTTATTGGCCACTCCTTTTTATTTTTATTTTTCTCATCCTCTTCTTCCCTTTTTAGTTTTCTCCCTATCTTTCTTCTTTTTACCTTCCTCTTTCCACCCTTTCATCCCTCTCTTTCTCCCTCTCATCCTCCCTTCATTTTCTTTTTTGTTATTTTTGTCCTTTCTGCCTTCCTTGAAGGGCGTGGCAAAATTTGGATTGACTCTGAACACTCAGACTGTGTGCCCCATTGAATCAAATCCCTAACTAACCCAGAGTTACATGTCTAGTAGATTATAATCAGCATTCAGAAGCATATGTTTGGTTCTGGCTTTAAACTCTTAAAAATATGTTATACAAACTTGAACAGCATCCTCTGAGTTTTATTTACACACATTTAATAAACTGCTATGTTTCAAGTATTATTTTACATACTGGGGATCCATCCTTGAATAAAATCAATAATCCCTATCTTCTTGGAGTTTACTGTATGATAAAAGTAAAGAAATAAAGGTTTTAATGGATTTTCTGAGTAATCAATAAATATATCACTTCTCTCTAGACCTGTTTTGTCAACTGAAATTAGAACATTTTGCGTTATCATTTAGCGCTGGTTCTCTATGACCACAAGGATTTCTTTTTAAATGCCTACTTTTTTCTCCTTTAGTTCACAGTCCCAGTCCATTCTATCTTTAGGCCACTTTTAGTTCTTTTAATTTTATGGCTTTCACTAGGTTTCATTTTACACTATTTTATTTGTCCCAGACTGTCATTAACCATGAATGAAAGCAAAAAGGGCAGATCCAAGAGGTGATCAGGCTGCTACTATGAATGCCTTGGCTTGGTGGCAGCAATATTGTGCCAGCTCTGCTCCACCCACTCTTCCCCTACCTGTGCCAGACAGCCAATGGCCAATGAATGGCCACTGTGCTTGTGGGCTCTCTGCCATTCTCACAGATGGGCCCAGATGATGGGGTCAGGGCATCATGTGTCAGAATCAAATGAAGTCATTAGAAATTATTGCCAGCAGCTGTTCATGGGTTTCCATAAAATGAATTGATCCACCCATCTGGGCCTCAGAAGATGTCATGGGTCAGTATATTTGAATTCTTAAGCAAGATGCTATAATTTAGGCATTTCTAATATGGATTTCCTTCTAATAAAAAGAACTTGGGAGATACTGGAATTGGGAATGTATTTGCTGTAGGATAACTCTGCCACAAATTGTTGTTATTAGATGTTCCTCTCAATTTTACACTGTTAATTTTTAACAAATAACTAGTTTAGTCATTCAGCCATATACATCAGTATACATTTAATATACATATTAGCAATATATAAATTATCCATAGAGTGTATCCCTTGTCCTTAATGAGTTCACATGGCATATGTGTGTGTATACTTTTTTCCATTTTAGATAAAAATTGGATATGTTAAGTAATGGTAAGAAATTTAGAGTTTTAGAAGTGTGCATGCAAGTAATAATGGAGATACACAAATGACGACTGTTAATATATGAAATATATAAAGGTACCCAGTTTCATAGGAAAATAGCATAAAGCTCATATTCACAGGTAGTGAGTTGGTAGAAGAGGAGAGGTTATTGGTGTCTCGAGGATTTTCTGGACTTTGCACAACCTGGCAGTTCAGACAGTCTTACAAGTAGACAAAATAATCTTACCGATTATTCTCACATTGCAGGGAAGAGATAGTTTGAATCTACAAAAATGTGTTTAGATTCCTATCAAATAGGACCCAAATACACAGCATTTGCCTTTCTTCTATTTTGAGCAAAACAGCCTTTCCTTTTGAGCAATCTAGTGCATTCCTGAGCTGCAAATAAGTAACTTAGAGTGACAAGTCTTTGGATTGCCAAAGTCTAAGAATTTTACATGTCTAAAGTACTTCACATTTAGACACATTTAGACTTCATTTATGAGATGAAGCAACTCATAACTATGTAAAGTGACCCAAGAATAGTCTTCAACAAACACTTATTGTTCAGATGTCCTGTCCAGTTCCCTCTCCAAAATTTCGTAGTTGAATGTTATATTTTATGATCACTGTACATACAGAGATCTTCACATTCTCTCTACAAATTCAAATCCTAAGACAAATGTGATACCCCAGCACTTTACAGGCAGGTATTTGGCCAATACAGGAGGAAATTTGGTAACAGAAACTGTCCATGTGTCTGTTCCCTGTAGTTAAATTTTCCTGACAACTCAGATATTTCCTCATACTCTAAAGCCAACTAATGTGATATTTGCCTTATTGCTTTAGCAAAAGGGGAAAGTAGAGGGGGCTTGGGCAGAAAATAAAATAACAATAAAACTCAATTGCTTGTTTAAATGGATTCCCATGTCTAGTACAGAAGGATGCGATATGTATTTAATAGGCCATGGCTGAACATTACGTGGTCGTGAACAGCAAATTGCGGAAAACAGCAGAATGGAACATTCTTTTCCAGGTTGCAAAGTATGGTTGCTGCTGGGAGGGCTCAGATAGTTCCAACAAGAATTGGAAAGATTATTTTTCTTTAAGAAGGTAGTATTAGAATTAAAATAAGGAATTTCAAAGTACTGTAGATCTGAGTTTAAATCCTGTCTTTAAATAACTGTCATTTTAGGTCTCATGCTTATTAATTTAAATGCTTCAGTTTCCAAATTCCTAGGAAGTGAGTAATAATTCCTTTGTAGAGTTTTATGAGCATTGATTATATAAATATATGTGTATACATGCATTACGTACGGCATAAATATATACTATATACTATGTAATGTGTGTAGGTATATATGATTGTGGATATATTTACACATGAATGTGTATATGTGGTGTGTTAATAGTCCTTGATATACACTAAGAGCTTAGTAAATTTTATAATTAGTGTCACTCTTCTTATTAGAACTGATGCTCTGTATCACCTCTTTTTCTTCCTTTTTATTTTCCCTCTTTTTTTGGCTTTAGCCAAATTCTGGCTGTGTTTGAAGGGATTAATTATTTCTTTGCTGTGTGTAGCTTCAAAGCATTTATACAGCTCTTTGAAAAAGTCTGTGCTTACATTATATACAGGGCAGACTCTCTGCTTTTTTTTTTTTTATCTCTTTGATGTCTCCATTCTTCACGGTTGGGGTAATTTATTTGTGCAGTGTTTTCAGGTTTTACTCTTATGTGTGGATTTGTTTGCCAGTAATAATTATTCAGTGTTTTCCTTGGGAACAGAAGCAGGAGAAAGAGGGAGAATGCTTCTGCATGTCAAAGGATCTTTGCTCTGTTTATCCTGTGCTTCTCATCCTGAAGTACACTTTAGGCCCTTTTTATCCTTCTTTGCCTGGGTTTTATGCCAGCCTACACTGTGATTGCTGTTGTAACCACAGCAACCCCAAGCAGTTTTTGGAAGGTTTTCATTCTTGATTTTTGGAACCTTGTGCTGAATTCAGAAGCCAGAAGTTGCCATCACTTGAAAAGATAAAGGAAAAATGGAGAAATAAGGAACTCTTTGAGCATCTTAAAAAATAAATACAAACTAAAAGAGACAAACTGTTTTTTTTATTTAATCTGCTTTGGAATTTAGAAAGTGAAGGTCCTTCTGGAATATGAGGGAAATGGGAAAAGTAACTAGCATCACTATGTGTGAAACAGTGACCCTGTTTACAATTGGAGTTACCTCTGGTCACGGAAATACTTAAGTTAACATTCCATTGGCTGCTTCTTAATCATGCAGTTATGGGCAATTCACTTACCCACTAAAATAGTGGTCCTTCCTTCTTCCTCCCTTCCTTCCTTCCTCCCTTTTCTTCTTCTTCTTCTTCTTCTTCTTCTTCTTCTTCTTCTTCTTCTCACATGTAAAATGTGGATAAAAGTTCTTATCTCAGCAGATTGTTTTGTGGAATGAAATGAAACAGATCATACACATAAGCTAATTACTAGAGTACTTGAAATATTATAAGTGCTCAATAAATTTTAGTTATGATCATTAAGATTATGGATTGTCTGTTATTTCATGCACAATCTTAGCCTAATATGCATTATCTTCCTTTATCTATAAAATAAAATGATAGATGTTAAGCACCCCCAAATCAAGACTAGCCAACTGAAAATTCAAAGAGCTAAACAACATCTTCCTGTAAAATGGAACTGGATTTAATCCCATGTTTGCTTGATCCCAAAGACGTCTTGTTTTCATCATAAGGCATCCAGGATAAAGTGAATACATTCTTACTAGACTCACAGTAGCTTCAAAACTGTTTCAAAAAGAAAAATCGATGGATACAGAGAATTTGAATAAAGTAGAATAGAAGAAACTATAAATATTTAACATACTTAAATAGGAAATACTTCAAATGCTATATATAACTATGATAACGGCAGAAAGGTAAACTCTCCCAAATATTTGGTGAAGGGTCTGATAATTACCAAAAGATCTAAAGAAATTTTTTTCTGCCGATCTTCACCTTAACTTCCAGTAAGGAAAGATAGGCAGTAAACAGTGAACAATAAATAAATTTAAAATGTGTGTTTTAAAAGAACGTAAGTGCTCTGTAAACAATGATATCAGTAACAACAAAAATAATAGACCAAGATAAGAAGGATGCATGATTGGGGATGAAATGAAATGGAGCAATGAAGTGAAATGAGGTGACGTTGAAGTAAAATGTAGGACTCATTAAAGGTGATGATTGAGGAAGACTTTAAATAGGTGAATAAGTAAGCCATGAGGATATCTGCAAAAAAAAAAAAAAAAAAAAAAAAAAAAAAAAAAAAAAAGGTCCAGGAAGAGGTAATAGCCTGAAATATTGAGGAGGCCAGTGTGGCTGCTTTGAATGACTAGGGGGTAGAGAAGACGGAGCTAGATTTAGAGAGAGCCCAGTGGGTCAGGTTACATAAGTACATTTGTAGTACACCGGGAGAAATGAGGAGACTTTGGAGGGTATGATCAGAGATGTTCCTTCTATTGTTTACCCACTTCTCGTCTATGATCAGGTACCTCCATTCAGAATCTACACCCTTCTCACTTAACTCTTAGAAGGGGTTATTGTGTAGATAATTATTGAAGAGAGAAAAGGATTCCTCCTACCCCACCAATTGGAAATTTTCATAATATGTGAACCATTTTATTGCTGAAACAATTTGGCAGAATAAGCATTTAAAATGAAAAAGATTAAAAAATTAGCCTTGAGAGGTCTCAAAGTTCAAATCAAATCCTATGTAATAGTATTGAGAATCCCCCGTCTCTCACTTTTATCAGTCACGGGAATGGGATATACTCAAAATGGATTGCAAAAAAATTGTATACTCTCCAAAGTGCTACACACCCTTTCCAGAGGGAAGGAACACTCATATATATTAGTCATATTACAGAATTGAACTATGATGAGAGAACAATCACAACTTTTAAAGACAAATTACACAATGCAGTGTTTACCATCTGTTATTTTTTTAAATCAAGGTATAATAAAATATAAATATAATAAAAGCACATTTTATTTTGATCACAACCACCAACACAATATGTAGGCCATTTTTTCTATTATCATAGAAATTTCCTTTGCCCCATTTATACTATAAATGTAGTTTAATATCCTTGTGTTTGAACTTCATCTAAATCAAATTACACAATATGTATACTTTCGTGTCTGGCTTCTTTAGCACAAAAAATTTGAGATATGTTGTTGCAGATAGCAGTAGTTTATTTCTTATATCAGTCAATGTATAGTTCACTATAGGATATACCACTTTTTGTCCATGCTTTCCCTGATGGACATCTGGTGGGGTCCAGTTTGGGGCTATTATAAACAAAAGCTTCAATAAATATGTACAACATATGTTGCAAACATAAGTTTACATTGTATGTTTAAATCCCCAGGAGTAGAATTATTGGGTCATAGGGTAAATGTATGTTTAACTTCATACGAAACAGCCAAAGAGCTCTCCAAGGTGTTAGGACATTTTATATTCCATCTACGATTGTGAATTTTTCTATTTCTTCTATTTAGTTCTTCCTAATTTTTATTTACTTCTTTTGAAGCTCTTATTAAATAAGTAAGCATTTAGGATTGTTGTATCATCTAGGTGAATTTTCTACTTTATTGTTTTAGAATGTCACTCATCTCTTATAATACTCCTTAATGTTTGTATAGAATGTTTTTCCTTATTGTCTTACTTAAAACCTCACTACACTTTTATACAAAAAAAAATGCATCTATTACATACCACAAATATTGGGTATTTTTCAATTCATTCATAAAATCTCTCTTAATTTTAGTAAATACCCCATTTATATTATAATTGTTGGAATAGTTTGGTTTAACATACTCTTGTTGTTTGTTTTCTGTTTGTCCCTGTTCCTCTTCATTTCTTTGATCCTTCTTCCTACATTAATTTATGCTCATTGTTTCTAGCTATTCCATTTTGCCTATTTTATTAGCATTTTACCTGTACCTTTTTGCATATTGGTATTGTTGGTGCTTTTATGGTTATGGGTATGCATTTTTTCCAACATTCATTCTTAATTTATCCAGTCTATCTTAATGTTATACTGTTTCATATACTATGGAAGAATCTTAAAACAGTATAATTCCCTTTGTAACGTCTTTGTGCTATCTCCTATGGCATTTTCCTACATTTACTTCTATGTATGCTATAAACCTCAAAGTACACCCTTTCAATTTTTGCTGTAAAGAGCCGATGTCTTAAAACATTAAGAGGAAAAAAATGTATATTTGACCATATATTTGGCATTTCCACTTATCTTATTTCTTCTTATAGATTGAGACTTTCTGTTAATTTCATTTCTCTTCAGCTTAACAAACTGACTGCCTTCTTCCCCACACCCAGTTCTTTTAAGGAAAGTATTCGGTTGTCTTTTATCTTCTCTCTTTCTGGTGAGAATTCAGCCATCCTACTCATTGTTTTTCCTTCACATGCAATGATTTTTTTTTTCTAACTACTTTTATGATGGTCTCTTTATCTCTGTTTTCTGGTGAGATTAATAAACTGTGCTCAGGTGTGGTTTAATAATTGTTGAATAAATACTTAAATATTTCTGCTGTGCAACAATTCTTCACAATATAAATGATGATTCTCTTTTCTCTCTAATTTCCAAAGGACTTCTCAAAATTTCTGGTTGATTTTAAAGTTTGGTTATTTTTCATTTCTTTAATATTTTTTTAATTAGCTCAGTGGCTTTTACGAACCTTCCCATGAATAATTCAACATGTATTTACTGTCACAGAACTCTTATTTCTAGTCTTAACTGCCCTCCCTCCTTCATCTTTTGCTTGACTTTATTGTAGCCTGTTTTCTTTTTATTAATATCTGTGTTTTGGTAAAAGTTATTTCACAACTTGACTTCTTAAGCCTAAGTTCTTTTTTTTTCTTCTCAAATATTTTTATTTTTTTATTATAAATTTTATTTTTTTTTTTAATTTACATCCAAATTAGATAGCATATAGTGCAACAGTGATTTCAGGAGTAGATTCCTTAATGTCCTCTACCCATTTAGCCCATCCCCCTGCCACAACCCCTCCAGTAATGCTCTGTTTGTTCTCTATATTTAAGAGTCTTTTATTTTTTGTCCCCCCTCTCTGTTTTTATATTATTTTTGCTTCTCTTCCCTTGTGTTCATCTGTTCTGTGTCTTAAAGTCCTCATATGAGTGAAGTCATATGATATTTGTCTTTCTCTGACTAATTTTGCTTAGCATAATACCCTCTAGTTCCATCCATGTGATTGCAAATGGCAAGATTTCATTCTTTTTGATTGTCAAGTAATACTCCATTGTATATGTATACCACATCTTCTTTATCCATTCATCCATCGATGGATATTTGGGCTCTTTCCCTATTTGGTTTTTGTTGATAGTGCTGTTATAAACATGAGGGTGCATGTGCCCCTTCAAAACAGCACACCTGTGTCCTTTGGATATTGTAGAGTAGTTCTATTTTTAGTTTTTTGAGGAACCTCCATACTGTTTTCCAGAGTGGCTGCACCAGCTTGCATTCCCACCAACAATGCAAAAGAGATCCTCTTTCCCCACATCCTCGCCAACATCTGTTGTTGTCTGAGTTGTTAATGTTAGTCATCCTGACAGGTGTAAGGTGGTATTTCATTGTGGTTTTGATTTGTATTTCCCTGATGATGAGAGATGTTGAGCATTTTTCAGTGTGTCGGTTGGCCATCTGGATGTCTTCTTTGGAGAAGTGTCTATTCATGTCTTTTACCCATTTCTTCACTGGATTATTTGTTGTTTGGGTGTTGAGTTTGAGAAATTCTTTATAGATTTTGGATACTAACCCTTTATCTGATAGGTCATTTGCAAATATCTTCTCCCATTCTGTCGGTTGCCTTTTAGTTTTGCTGATTGTTTCCTTTGCTGTGCAGAAGACTTTTTATTTTGATGAGGTCCCAATAGTTCATTTCTGCTTTTGTTTCCCTTGCCTCCAGAGACATGTTGTGTAAGAAGTTGCTGCAGCCAAGATCAAAGAGGTTTTTGTGTGCTTTCTCCTCGAGGATTTTGATGCTTCCTGTCTTACATTTAGGTATTTCATGCATTTTGAGTTTATTTTTGTGTATGGTGTAAGAAAGTGGTCCAAGTTCATTCTTCTGTATGTCGCTGTGCAGTTTTCCCAGCACCACTTGCTGAAGACACTGTCTTTATTCCATTGGATATTCTTTCCTGCTTCGTCAAAGATTAGTTGGCCATATATTTGTGGGTCCATTTCTGGGTTCTCTATTCTGTTCTATTGATCTGAGTGTCTGTTCTTGTGCCAGTCCCATACTATTTTGATGATTACAGCTTTGTAGTATAGCTTGAAGTCCGGGATTGTGATGCCTCCTGCTTTGGTTTTCTTTTTCAAGATTGCTTTGGCTCTTTGGGTTTTTTTCTGGTTCCCTACAAATTTTAAGATTGTTTGTTCTAGCTCTGTGAAGAATGCTGGTGTTATTTTGATAGGGATTGCATTGAATATGTAGATTGCTTTGGGTAGTATTGACACTTAAACAATATTTGTTCTTCCTATACAGGAGCATGGAATCTTTTTCCATTTTTTTTGTGTCTTCTTCAATTCCTTTCATAAGCTTTCTATAGTTTTCAGTGTACAGATTTTTCACCTCTTTGGTTAGATTTATTCCTAGGTGTTTTATGGTTTTTGGTGTAACTGTAAATGGGATCGATTCCTTGGTTTCTCTTTCTGTTGCTTCATTGTTGGTGTAGAGGAATGCAACCAATTTCTGTGCTTAGCTTTTATATCCTGCTGAATCCATGAATCAGTTCTAGCAGTATTTTGGTGGAATCTTTTGGGTTTTTCATATAGAGGATCATGTCATCTGTGAGGAGTGAAAGTTTGACCTCCTCCTGGCCAGTTTGGATGTCTTTGATTTCTTTGTGTTGTCTGATTGCACAGGCTAAGACTTCCAATACTATGTTGAATAACAGTGGGAAGAGTGGCCATCCCTGTCTTATTCCTGACCTTACAGGGAAAGCTCTCAGTTTTTCCCCAATGAGGATGATATTAGCATTGGGTCTTTCATATATGGCTTTTATGATCTTGAGGTATGATCCTTCTATCCCTACTTTCTTGAGGGTTTTTGTCATGAAAGGATGCTGTATTTTGTCAAATGCTTTCTCTGTATCTATTGAGAGGATCATATGGTTCTTGTCCTTTGTTTATTGATGTGATGAATCACATTGATTGTTTTGTGGATATTGAACCAGACCTGCATCCCAGGTATAAGTCCCACTTGGTCACGGTAAATATTTTTTTTAATGTATTGTTGGATCCGGTTGGCTCATTTCTTGATGAGGATTTTTGCATCCATGTTCATCAGGGAAATTGGTCTATAGTTCTCCTTCTTAGTGGGGTCTCTGGTTTTGGAATCAAGGTAATGCTGGCTTCATAGGAAGAGTTTGGAAGGTTTCCTTCCATTTCTATTTTTTGGAACAGCTTCAAAGGAATAGGTGTTAAGTCTTCCTTAAATGTTTGCTAGAATTCTCCTGGAAAGCCATCTGGCCCTGGACTCTTGTTTTTTGGCAGATTCTTGATTGCTAATTCAATTTCTTTACTGGTTATGGGTCTGTTGAAATTTTCTATTTCTTCCTGTTTCAGTTTTGGTAGTGTAACTGTTTCTAGGAATTTGCCCATTTCTTCCAGATTGCCCATTTTATTGGCATATAATTGCTCATAATATTCTCTTATTATTGTTTTTATTTCTGCTGTGTTGGTTGTGATTGCTCCTCTTTCAGTCTTGATTTTATTTATTTGGGTCCTTTCCTTTATCTTTTTGATCAAATTGGCTAGTGGTTTAGCAATTTTGTTAATTCTTTCAAAGAACCAGCTTCTGCTTTCATCGATCTGTTCTACTGTGGTTTTGTTTGTTTTCATTTTGATAGCATTGATTTCTGCTCTATTATTTCCTATCTTCTGCTGGTTTTGGGTTTTATTTGCTGTTCTGTCAAGCCTAAGTTATAATTCAGTCTCCTATTGTCTCCTGTTTCTTCTAATAGATCTATATACTAGGACAGGAACTTTGGCTTGTGGTTGTGGAAGGGAAATTCCACACTTTGCCCCATAAGCATTACAGAAAATACAATCAGATTGGATGTTCTCCCTGATATCTGTCTTACTATTTTCCCTATAGTCTGTTTTCTCCTTTATTAACAAGGTCTTTTCTCCATTCTGTAGAAGTTTTTCAAAAGAATAAAATAATATTAGAGAAATTACAGTAATTGTTATAATTTCATGTATCTAATCACTACAATTATTTTATATACAAGCTTTATATAATATTATAAGACAAGAAAAAAATAAAAAAGTAATGCTACTATCCATAAACCATTTACATTTCTGACCCCAACTTTGCTACAGTATTCCTATAATACAATTTTTCTTTGTGGATTCCTGCTGACTCAGAAAGTTGGAATAAAATATTTCAGTTAAGAGACAAAGTCATTTTGATGTGATATTATGTTTTTCAATTAGTTACAAACATTTCATCGTTGTGCATATTTTATTCAAAGTTTGACTTCCAGACTAGAATATTCAAAGTGCAGGTCACAAATTATAATGAAAGCTCATTGCTAGCAAGACTGAGTTAATCAATCATTGGTCTATTTAATGGCTAATGGAAAACTTACTTTTCCATCAGCTCTGCTCTTACACATTTGTGCATTTTGGACTTGAATACAATAAAAACATATTATTTGATATAATTTTATATCATGTAAAACACATTTTAAATGGACTAATTCTAAGTATTACTGCAATCGCTTGTATTGGTATCCATACCATTATGAACTCTCCTTGTTTAAACACTTTATTTATTCATTTATTTACTTACTTACTTATTTTGCCTGAATCAAGACTAATCATTCCTAATCACTATAAAATGGCCTTGATTTGCAAGCACAAAGATGGGGTGGTATTTTATTGATTATGTTTTATCTGTTAATCACCTGTTATTCTCAACTAAACTTCCAATTACATGATTTTATTCAATATTTTGATGAGATACATAAAATCATATTTTATTAATCTCATCTGTAGGATTTCTAATATTTGAAAAAATATAAAATGAAATATTTTGATAATATAAAAGCACTGAATCCCATATTTTGAATAAAAAGATATAGGGCTTTTAGATTAGCAGACTCTGTACTCCTAATCGTGTGTGTGTGTGTGTGTGTGTGTGTGTGTGTGTGTGTGTGCGCGCGCGCACGCGCGCGTATGTGTGTGTGTGTGCATTTGTGTGTGTAGTATTTCAGGATATTGTAAAATAGAGGTTGTTGATTTGCTTCTGTTTTACAAAATAATGGCTTCAAAAATATTTTCTGCAAATATACTAACATGGTATGATACAATAGCGTATTGCATTTATACCTCTTTTTTCCTCATTTACCTTTCATTCAGACTTGTTAGTCTACTTCACTTCATTTAACAAGATTTTCACATCTGAGAACACAATAGAATTGAAGTATATCATAGTAGATTCTGGATTCAAGCGGTCTAAAATCATGTCCCAACTCTTCCACTTGATAGTTCTGTTACCATGGGTGAATCACTGAACCTTCCTTTACTTATCTATAAAATAAGGTTGGTATTAGTACCATTCTTCCTAGGGTTGAGTTAATATTTCCAGAATGTAGAATGACATTGAACAAATGCTATCCATTATTGTGTGATTTCACTATTATTAACATGCAATAATCATGTGTAGTGGGCCCCATTCAAATTGCCTTTTGAGCATCGCTTCCTTCTTCCTTTGGTAATCATTCCTTGAATTTCCTTTGGAGACACCTCTCCATTATACAGGGTTCTCATATCCACTGTCAGTTGAGATTTCTTTCTTCCTCTAGCCAAGGGTGAATGATTAGGCAAGTTAGAACTTCTCTCCCAAGAGTTTCAACCTTGGACAGTTACAATAAGGGTGGATTTTTAATTTTTTTTTCCAACGTTTATTTATTTTTTTGGGGACAGAGAGAGACAGAGCATGAACGGGGGATGGGCAGAGAGAGAAGGAGACACAGAATCGGAAACAGGCTCCAGGCTCCGAGCCATCAGCCCAGAGCCCGACGCGGGGCTCGAACTCACGGACTGCGAGATCGTGACCTGGCTGAAGTCGGACGCTTAACCGACTGCGCCACCCAGGCGCCCCGAGGGTGGATTTTTATAGGACAGGGTGAAGCTAATAAATACCGTGCATGGGTTTGTAAGAGAATATGTTATAGTCCTTGCCACTCAGATCCTAATAGTTGTCCTCTTGCTGCATTTTCCCTTTTTAAGGGTTTGTTGAGCCGCTCCTTTGATTTTCTAAACTAAAGTCCGTATCTTTTCAATAAATTCCTCTTTATCTTTACTGTAGCTGAAGTTAGTTTCTGTGCTTGCAATCACAGAACCCTAACTGGGCCACACTGTTCATACTATTTTGTACTTTGTACCTCCTAATTATCTTTCTATTCATACTCTGACCTTTCTTCAAGCTTTGATTCACAGTGTTTCCTCTTTAAGTAATTCCTAACAACCACAAGATTCTATGATATCTCCCATTCTTCAGATAATTACTTTTTTAAAGTTTATTTATTTATTTATTTATTTTTTTTTGGAAAGAGAAAGAGAAAGAGAAGAAAGAAAGAAAGAAAGAAAGCAAGCAAGCAAGAAGGGTAAGGGCAGAGGGAAGATCCCAAGCAGACTCTGCTCCATCAGCACAGAGCTCGACACAGGGCTTGATGCCATGAACTGTAAGATTTTGAGCTGAGTTGAAATTAAGAGTCAGATACCTAACTTACTGAGCCACCCAGGTTCCCCAGATAATTACTTTTATTAATTTTTTGGTCTGTACAACTTATGTTAGTGTCCTATATTTCCCTGTATGGTTTAGGTTAGCTTTCTTTGTACATACTTATCAATCTTTGATTGCAGCATATCAACAACAAAAACTCTGAATCACAGTATTTTATAGAAATAACTATTTACTTGGCTCTAGATTCTACATCATCCTGGGACCAATCATAACTTTGCGTCTCGATGCCAGTTTAGTTGGAAGATGGCTCATGGTGATGTTGGTAGTCGTGGAATAGCACTGAGATGGTGATGTGGACTTGGATTCCATTCTCAGGCAGATAAAAGAGCAGGTACATGAAACAAACATTTCAAAAAGTGGAACTTTATTGCTCAGGAAAGTTTAATTCAAAAAGTGGTTACAACGCACTGAAATTTATTTCTTGGTTAGAAGTGTTCCTAAAACTAGTTCTAGCCATCAAGTGCAATATAATGATTATAAAATTATTATTCTGCCACTCACACTTAAAACTGGTATTATTTTACACTAGAATTGAAATGAACAGATTTTCAAATCAGTGTCTCGTCATGGGTAACAAGTAAATTTTTTACCTTGAGTGGGGGCCTTGTTACAACTAACGTGAGGACTTAGATATTCATATTTAGTCTTCTTTGGGTTCTAGCTATGAAAGACCTAACAAAGATGGACATTTTCCGGAAAAGATAGGATTGTAAATACTGAAGAAATGAGATATTATCTCTATGACTTAATTATTTATTTAAAAATTGATAAAGGATACAACATACCCCAGGTCCATATTGACTTTTTCCCGAAGCACAACCAGCGCCTCTTACTATACTCTCTACTTGAAGTCTTACTTCCTTTAAATTCATTCCATATTGTCAACTGTGTGATGTATCTCCGAACATAAGCTGACCCCATGTTGCACTTCCCAGATAACATTTTTGTGTGATGAATAGATGAACATGTTGTTTTCCTACAACACATACCAATTCAACAACTGAAATTCTATTTTAAACGTTTTTTAAACTATAATTCTGTATACATTTTACCAGATCAAAACTCTTAACTGATAAAAATATTTTTAACTGTAGTGTTTCCATGCAGAGGGAGTCTACTGTGACTTGGCTTCTCTCTACCTCCTCAGTCCTGGCTTATATTTTTTTTCTTCAGCTTAATTGACCTGTCATGCTGTTGTTAGATTTTGTGTCTTTGCTCATTACTGTTGTAGCTACTAGGCACATTCTTTGTCGTGTTTGTCAGGCTAACTCTTAGCTGAGTTTAGGAGACATCTCTGGGAAACATTTTCTTATTTCCAAATAGTATTAGAAACACTTCCTCTTAATTCTCTAAGCATATTTCTGTGACCAAACTTCCACAATATGTTTTATGTCTTTTTAATAGGAAAACCCTTGAAATATATTAGAATTCCATGGCAGGTATGAGTAATTAGATTTTCTAGAGAGAGATCCCATACATCCTCCAGATTCTAGGAAGGCTGTAGGGACCAAAATAAAGTTAAGTTCTAACATCATGACCTGTTTGACTCTCTATCATAAGAGTGAAAAAATGGTATTCTTGTCTATGTCTTTAATCCCTAACAAAACACCCGATAATTTGCATAGTGGGAGCATACTAAGTTGTGTTGAATGCATGAAAAATTGTATCATATGACTCATTTTGTTTGTGGATGTTCACTGTTCACTTTAGCCCAGTATTGTCAAGGAATACTTCCTTTATATGAACCATAGCCACTATTCCAAAGACAGCACTTCTGTTTGGACCATGTAGATGCTGCTAGATGACAAGAAATCCATTCCTAAGAGTGAAGTCTCTCCTATCAGGAATAAGCATCAATCACTTGCTCCGTGACATAGTGTGATGATTGCACAAATAGCTTCTACCCAAGCTTCTGTGAGACTTAGGGTTCTAAAAGGTTCTATAAAGGATTCATATATTCACTGTAACTTTTTCTCCCTAGCAATAAAACTATGAGTAGGATTTATTTTGGGGGAAATGACTACATAATTTAAAGCATTAAAAATAAAAGTATACTGATATAAGCAAAAATATATATATAAGAAAAAGGAAGGAAAGGAGAGAAATGAAGAGGACTAGCCATGCCAGATATTTAAAGTGTTATATTACTATAAACTAATGGATATGTCCTTGGGATAAACCACCAATTTCATTGGAAAGCCCTGAACATATATGGAAATGGGGGTTGTGATAAAAGGCATAATGTATGCTCCTGAGGGACCTGCTTCAGAATTCTTCCTTACAAATTCAACCTGGTCCCTTCACAGTGTATTTTGAGATGCTGATGTTGAATACAATTTAGTTTAACCTAATTTATCCTTGGTAAAAGGTGGCTTACGGAAGGCCCGCTTTGCTTTTGTTCTACCTGAGAAAACCATAAAGAGAATCTTTTCTCACTCACTATTAAAATCAAGTGCTTTTACTGTTTGAACACTTAACATGTGTCTGGTATTATGCTATACTATTTAAATGTATTATGACATTTCATTTTTGTGCAACCTTCTAAGTATTTTTATCTTACTCTCAAGAAAAATGGACAATCTGGAACTGCAACTCCAAAAAGTCAGATTTGGGGGAGCAGATTCCACAATTTCTGAAAATCTGTGACGTTTTGACTATGAGACCCATTCCAGTTAGTTATAGGGTACATTCAAGTTTATCCCTTCACCGGCCACCCCAGTGCCACGATCCCTGCCTAGGCTCTGCAGATGTAGAATTGGAGCAGGACTATATGAGAAGCTCTCATATCCCACTACCAAGATACCACTTTCCGGCTAGCATTCTACTATTCATATAATGCAGCACATAAACCTTCTCCATCATGGGCTATCTCCTGCTATCTTCTGTTCTGTGATACCCTAAACTTTAATGATTTTTCTCTCTGGTTTCTTTCATCTTGGGAAGTGTGTGTGTGGGCGGAATAATGATCTTCTGTTTAGAAAACACCAGCTTCTAAACCCTGGTTATTTTCTTCTGTTTCCTTGTTTCCTCTAACTGTTAAAAATTGTCAACTTTAGGTCAAAAGTGGGTCCTTCTGTCATTATGCGTTTTGTTACTCACTTAGTAGTCTGTTGTTTAAATTGTTTTGTAGGCATTGGCTCTTTATATATAAAACCAAGTTTTAAAATTAAAGTTAGAATGCAGAGGGACACCTGGGTGGTTCAGTCAGTTTAATGTTCAACTTCAGCTCAGGTCATGATCTCATGGTCCATGAGTTTGAGCCCCATGTCGGACTCTGTGCTGACAGCTCAGAACCTGAAGCCTGCTTTAGATTCTGTGTCTCCTCTGTCTCTGCCCCTCCCCTGCTCATGCTCGCTCTCTCGCTCGCCCTCTTAAAAATAAATAAGCATATTTTTTTAAGTTGGAATGAAGAGAAGAAAGGATAACCTTTTTTTGTTGTCGTTCCCAAGTACTTGCTTCTGGAAATAAAAAATCATCGCTGCATATTTACTGGTGTTATTGAAAGCTTGAAAGTTGAGATCTGACTCCTGGTTCTTTGTGTTTTATTCCTGTCCAAAAGACAGTTCACATCTTATGCTTTCATATACACTTGAGTGAGAAAGGAGGTGGAGGGAAAAGTATAAGGTAGAAAAAATCAAAAGCAATCTAATTTAACATCAAAAATCTACCCCGTCACATGAAGTTTCCCATGTAATCTTCCCACCAATACTACAGAATTTATACTGCTATCTCCTATCACTGAAGGGGAAACGAAAGCATAAAGTAGTTAGGTATCTTACTTAAAGTCCCACAAGTGAGACCAGAACCAAGATTTGCTGCAAATTCTTTGATTGCGACACCTGGGCTCAAACCACTTACATTACCCTGTTCTGATGTTATCTAACTAGCCTTGAATTGTAACTGAAATTAGAACATTCAAATTATTGTGGCTCATTCTACTGAAGCATTTATTATGCATCCAATGTTTTTACAAACAATGAGTATAAACTCTTTTATTGCTCACCAGAAGTGTGGCTAGGTAATGTTGTTATAGATCTATTTTACGGTTTAGAGACTGAGTCAGAGAGAAATTTGAAAACTCACATAAGATTACACAGCTAACTGGTACTGGAGACAGGATTCACACCTATGCAATTTGGCTGCAGACTCAACTCATGCTGCTTCCCTTGCTTTTCTAATACTGTCTGGTGTCTAGAATTTAGGGAGATATTGCCTGACCAGCCTTTCCTGATTTATTCAGTTAGTCATGCTGGTGAATTTTACTGTTATTGGGGTAAGCTCTCATGTCAGACTAATAGGATCTTACGTCCTAAAGAGACTACGAACTTTAATATCAGGAAGGTACTAAATTCTACTCGTAGAGGTAAGCAACAAAATATTCTAATGGCACTGCACAGGCTCTAAGCATTAAAGCATCCATGTGTGAAATATGGCCTACCAGGCATTTGAAGCCAATGCAGGTTTTTCATCTGGAGGCTCCCTGTCCTGGATGCAGACTGCATTTTGGCATGTTTGCAATAAATGTCCACTTGGAAATTGCGAAAAAGCGTCCTGTTTCTCCCATTAAAGAAAAGACTCACACAGAGAAGCACACACACACGCACGTGCACACACACACACACACACACACACACACAAACACACACACACCCTTGTCTCCATTTCTCCCTCCATCATTATGTGCTCTGCCTCCCTTGCTATGTTGAGACAGTTGTCTAGTATACTCAGTATCCTCCCATTTTCATCTCCTGTTTTCTCCTGAGCTTTCTCCAATCACCACTAATCCTCTGAAATTACTCTTATAATGGTTACTAATGATATTTGCTGAATTTAATGATCAATTCTCACCTATCTAAGATAATCCAGAAAGAGTTTACCAATACAACTAATTTTTCCTTGAACAGAAGTAGTTTGCATCTATTGTCTTAATTGTTTATAGCATCCACTTCCACTCAGTAATGCATCCAAGCTGGGATGATAAGTTATAACATCACCCTATCTAGTAGCAGTTTATGAACCAATCAGTCCTCCATGAAACACTTTTTACATTTGGCTTTGAAGTCACCACATCCCTTGTTTCTTCTTCTCCTTGACCTCTTAATCTTTGCTGATCACTCTTCATATAACCAAATATTCAAGTACCCCAGGACTCAGTAATTGAAACTCTTCTCTTTTCTATATATACTTTCACCCTGGATAACCTCATTTTATATTGTCACTTTATGTATGATGAGACCTCCCAAATTTCTACCTTTAATCAAGATGCCTTACAAATCTAGACTCTTATAGCTACTCTGCTACTTGACATATGTAGTAATTGTCTAATAGGCATGTCAAGTGTACTATTTCAAAAAGCAAATGCTTATCAACACCTCACATATTATCATTGAAAACCTACCCTTTGTAAACTTGTTTAGTTAATTACTACTTCATTTTTTCAAGTTTTCAAGGCATAAACCTTTGAGTCAATATCCAGTCCTCTCTCTTTCTATGATATTAAACACCTCTGTCAAGCAAGAACTATTTTTTCCCTTTGTTAGCTGTGGAATGCCTAACAAGCCTTATCTAGTCCACTCTTTCCTTTGTTAAATAAACACATATATTATGATCCCAAGGGACTGATTCTTAGCCAGAATACCTTGTTATGGCGCTCCTTGTATTTGAAATATTAAAACATATCCACATCATTTGACAAATAGACCATGAGCTCAGTCACTACTCTTTTAGCTGTACTGGCCAGTAACCACTTTTGCCCTTCTTTGGAAGTCTCCAGACCTCTGTGTACTCCAGTGCCTGAAAGGCCACAGCACCTCACTCCCAAGCTATGGGCTGGCATCCCTTTGGTCAGTATTCAAGCCACTCTAATCATAAAATATTTTGACTCTCACTGCTGCCTATCCCTCAGTGAAATCAAAATAAAATGTGTAAGTACTTATGAATAAATCACCAATGTGAATTATCATTAAATAAATTTTTAAGCTCTAAGTCACTTTTAACAAGAAGCAGCTGCCACTCCATCATCTGAATGATTCATTTCCTTCACCATGCTTTGCTATGTTTTAAAAAAAAAAAAACTAATTTCTTTTGTGATGTGTTGGCATCTTCTACATTACAACTTCAAATAGCTATTTTCATATAAACCCACAGTCTTCCCGCTGCTTTGATGAAACCTCCTCCATCTGCCACTCTTAGGTATAGAATATGAGCAACTAACTTTGCCCCTAATTCAGTGTCTGTCTCTTTCTTTCTTTTCTTTTCTTCCTTTTTTTTATTTTTGGGCTGTTTCTTGGGAGCACAGGTGATTAAGAAAAAAAACTGATGGCTATGTTTCTGGATTAAACAAGTCTCTAGGTGTCTGGGAGTAGAGGCAGAGAGAGCCAAGAACTATTTTAATGTAGAATGTCCCATGAGGGAGAGAAGGAGAGACCATATGACTCAGGCCTGGGCTGAGAGATACCTTCATACTCCTTAAAAAACTTCAAATAAGAACCTCTGGAATAAAGCCTCATGGACTCACTAATGTGTCATAAATCTGTTAAAATTGTGACCACTCACTGTCAATTTATTTAGATCATGTTTACTTAGTGAAATCTACTGTATACTCTTGGGCAGACCAAACAGATATATGGACCAATAATTTATCAACTTCTTCAAACTAACACTGTCTCTCTCTCTCCTCTCTCTCTCTCTCTCTCTCTCTCTCTCTCTCTCTCTCTCTCACACACACACACACACACACACACACACACAATTTCAAGCGTTGGAGACCACTTGAAATTACAACCTGAAATTTGAACCATTACACTTCTTTGTTATCTTGAGAAGTTCAGATCTGTCAGAAGTTTGCATACTCCCCTAAACAAAGTCAGTGACCTACAGTGTCCAGAACTACCTGCCATAGAAGGCAGTTTGATGAGATTTTGTTAACTCTTAGGTCCTGCCTAATGGAGAGTTTCTCTGGATAGCTCTTTTAACCATACAGAGTTACAGATACAGTTACAAGATACACTTAGGAGATCTATATATAATTTTAGAGAGAGTATGTGTGAGCAGGGGAGAGGGAGAAAGAGGGAGAGAGAATCTTAAGCAGGCTCCATACTGAAGAGCCAGATTCAGGGCTCAGTCGCATTGCCCTGGGATCACGAACTAAGCTGAAATCAAGAGCTGGACACTCAACTGATGAAGCCTCCCATCCATCCCAGTGAGTGGAGATATTTACTATATGCAAAACATCTCACTGAAGTGAAGTGTGAAATACTGATATTGTGAAGTCATATAAATACAAATGTGTTATTAATTCAATATATAGGCATTAATTCATGAGTGGATTTTTTGTTGCCCTGTCTATGTTAAGCTCTATAACTAGGTTTGTAATGTAATGATGAATAAGACAGTCCCTGCCCTCAGAGAGTTTTGGAAACAAATGAAATTCTGTTAATATTTTATATTGCACTCACATTGGATGCTGATACCCATTAGTTTTCTTCTTCCACATTAGATCTCCCCTATGTTAAAATGTGCTTCAGTTATTTCTGGAAATTTCTCAGTAACATCCATTAAACACACCTTCCAGGTACTTCTAAAATTCTCTTTACTAAATTGTGGCATTTGTTTAAACAGAATTTAATTTAGCTAAAAGAATTTCCACTTAAAATGTCTGAAAATAAGACAGGAAGGAATTGTCATAATGAATGTCATCTAAAATGCTTATAACGTGGGATTTGCAAATTCAGTCTGCCTTGCCTTGATCTTTCTCCTGCCCACTTTAGGCTTCATTTCCTATGTGTCTGCTACAATAGCATGGTGGGCAGAGATCTCTCCTTTTTTATAGTGTGTAAATTAGTGTTGAGAGAAAGAAGAAATTAATAGCATAGGAAGCAGTAGCAAAACTTATCTTGGTCATGGCTAAGTATTTAAGAAATCTTGATAGAATACCTTGATTCAGGTCATGGTATTTTTCTATAGTCCTCTCTAGAATTTTTATTTCCACCACAGTTTATTTCCCAATGCAGTCATCTGGGAAATTGTGATTTGATTTGTGACAGTGAATCTTAGCATTTAATGGTATGATATCAGGAAGACATGCCCCAAACATGTAATTAATCTGCTTTCAATTTTCCACTGGCTGTCCCTTATTTTGGCAGTTTTTTTTTAAATAATAATGCCTGTTTTATCATCTGAGTTGAGACACAAAAATAGGTATGTACCCTCATTACTCCTTTGATATTGCCTAGGATTTATGAATCAAATCTGTTCCATGAGTAGCCCCTCAACATATTCATTTCTTTATATGTTTTAATGGAAGATGAATGGGCAAGCAGAATGAGCATTCCTTCTTCTTCTTTTTTTTTTCTTCCAAGATTTTGTTTAAATACAAGTTAGCCAAACACATAGTGTAGTACTGGAGTAGAATCCAGTGATTCATCACCTACACACAACATCCAGTGCCCATCACAACAAATGCCCTCCCTGATGCCCATCACCCACCAGTCCCCACTCCCCTCCAGCAACCCCCAGAATGGGCATTTCTTTCTGAGACAGAATAGGGATTTAAACTAAATAAAAGATTGGGTCCAAAGAAGAGAAGCACTGAGATAGTGAATCTCCTTAGATATTTAAACCAGTTTAAATCAAAACCCTTCAGATATTATGGTAGGGAATAATTTTACATTGACAACAGACTTTTGCTGGAGCAGGTGACTTATTGTAGCAGGTCTTTTTTTCCTCTTACTTGAAAAATACCATTATGATGGAAATGGACTGGTTGAATGAGTTCCATTTGAATCTAGTCTTCAAAAGTCATTTTAGAGCTGCTTTGAAGCTGGCATTTAAAAATATAACCTCCAGATAAATTTTGCAGTCCATCTCCATTAAAGAACTAGTGATTATTTTTTTTTTAAATTTTTTTTTTTCAACGTTTATTTATTTTTGGGACAGAGAGAGACAGAGCATGAACGGGGGAGGGGCAGAGAGAGAGGGAGACACAGAATCGGAAACAGGCTCCAGGCTCTGAGCCATCAGCCCAGAGCCCGACGCGGGGCTCGAACTCACGGACCGCGAGATCGTGACCTGGCTGAAGTCGGACGCCCAACCGACTGCGCCACCCAGGTGCCCCAAAGAACTAGTGATTATTATTAAATGGATAATTATTCCCAATACTCTTTATCATACAGAATCATTAAATTATACCTCTCCTGGGTATTTAAGATAAACTGTACATGTTTCCCTAATTATGAATATACCCCTATCTTTTTCTTCATTTTGAATAAAGTCTTTCCAGACAGTGCTTATTCATTTTTATAAACAAATATTCAGTTAATATGTTTAAGAAACATTAAAACAACTCTAATAGGGTAGAAATATATTTTCTTTCAATATATAGGATGACAACTTTAACAGAACCAATAAAAATTGAAGGACACAGAAGGAAAATCCACCCTTAATGAAATTTTAAAACAGTGTTTTCCTGTGAATTTTATCTAAAGACTAAATAAGACCAGAGTTCGTGTAGCAAAAAACACTCAACAGTACTTTTGCTGAGACTTCAGTGACTTCTGTCTCCTCCTGGTATTTTCTCCTCCTCCTTTTTCCCCTTGTTCATTTATTTATTTTGTCTTGACAGTAACCCATGCTTCATTTTCTCTATATATTATCTTATTTTTTTCAAAACCAGAAAATGGCCCCATGATTATATTAATTTATCCAATAAACCAGGGTATTGGAATGCTTATTTTAGAGAGTGCTAGATCATTTTGCCTTGAGTCACCATGTAAAATCCCAAAGTTCTAGAGGTTTGTAAGCAGACTAGTAAATTCTCTGGACCCATGAGTCAAAAGACTGAGCTTGAGCTCTTTGTCAGTTGAATTTGATCTCTCAGAGTTGGTGGCAACCAAAGTAGTCTTAGAGTTCTCCTCCATTTGGGGGGGTGGAGCATTGCTGGCTAGCCTACTACTGCACAGTGAGAACAGGGTAAACTGGCATCAGGCACCATCAATTAGGTAAGAGAAATACTTGCATCAAAGAAAAATAGCAAATTTTGATAAGGGCTTCTGTTGAAAATGTAATTTGCATATCTCTACCCCTTATGTCACTTAGATGATGTGCAGTGTTGTGGCTAATGAGCTTCTTAAATGAAAAAAAAAAAAAGATAAATTAGAAAAGCATTCTACCTTCTATTAAAAAAAACATCAAAGCCCAGGTTCTTGCCTTGATAATTAAATCCTAATACAGGATATTCATTATGGTAACAGTTCCTTCATTACCTGTGCCTATGAATCTGTGAATGTTGATACCCAGAGCTTGGCTTCAAATTAATTATTGTGATCTTGTATTCAAATAACATCTTCTAACCAAGGAATCACTAAGCATGGCAAAAACATTAGCTCCATCACTATTTGTGAATCTCTATAGCTTTACGTGAGATGCACCTTGAGATGAATTACCCTGAATTTCAACTTATTAAGGAGTTATTTTAGTAATCATTTGCTGAGCAGATAAATGATGAAATAATTATTAAATAGGTCACATGTGCCTCTGTAGGGCTTTTTGTTTTGTTTTGTTTTTGCAGGTTGTTGATATCCCCCATGCTTAAAGAATTCTATGCTCTGAATGGAGTGATGTAATGGTTTAAAAAAAGGTTGCAAGAATAGCATAAAGACATAATTAGTTGACCCAGTTATGTATTCAATTTAGAGTATCTCTTTTTTCTTTTATTGACAGTTGCTTTGTAATTATCCTCCTATTTTTTAATGTGCACATGTCTATTTCCACAACCATGTTGTGAACTCTCTAAAGGAAAGCTTTGTGCTGTCTCAGTTCTTGAAAATCTAGGATATCCCAAATTTAATACAAGGGCAAAACTAGCTTCTTTACTAACAGGGCTAAATGCAAAACCAAAACTAATGTGAAAAAAGTGGGTTGATGTGGAATTAATAGATGATGCTCATAAAGAGACTGAAATGATTAAAAGGAATAAAAGTTTGTAGAAGGGGGCAATATGGTGATTCATTAGTACATTTTTCTAACAGTGATTTAGGCTTGAATAAATAATGTATTTCAAAGACTTGTATCCATACTTTTTTTCCATATATTTGTATTAAATTCCATTTATGCCGAGAACTATAGCATTTCTGTTAAGCATAATAAATGATATCTAGTTATGTTTGGTACAAAAGGTGGTTTTTGTACTTTGTTCAAGTACTTGCACTATTATTAAAAATATATATTTCATTATTATATACTCTGAGAAATAGCTAATCATGAACAGCAAAGCTGTTTTAGGGAAATTGAAGGTTGTTTAAGTTGTATTTATTTATTCTGAGAGAGATCAAGAGAGAGAACACAAGTGGGGGAGAAGCAAAGAGAGAAGGAAAGAGAGAGAATCCCAAGCAGGCTCTGCACCGCCAGAGTGGAGCAGGTGTGGGCTCCAGTCCACGAACTGTGAGATCATGAGCTGAGTTGAAACCAAGAGTCTGAGGCTCAACTGACTGAACTACCCAGGAGCCCCAGATCTCATGTTTATAAAAATGGTTAATGATACTTGATACACATAAGGGAAATTATGAGGCATCTTGCCTAAATGTCTTGGAACTAGTAATCTAGGATTGTATTTATGTTTGGCAAATAGTAAGATGAAAAAAAAATCCCTGAGATATTTTAATCACAGATCTTCTGAGGTCATATTATCTCACATCTCTTCCTAATGATGAAGCTAAATTTCCCTGATGTTATAAAAACTTTTGAGTGAGAATATTCTGCACTGTGGCTCTAGTTGTCTGAATTGACTCTGCAGCAGGCCATTAGTACAGAGAAATTAGAAAACATGAAATGCTTCTTAATTGCTAATGAAGTACATATATCCAGTTCTAAGACAAACAAGGAAGATGTGTTCCTCCTGCGAGTTTTTTTCATCTTTTATCCCCTAACTTCATAGCTAAATGGCTCTGAAACTCATCAACTGAATTCCAGTCCTGAGACCTCACCTGAAGCTAGAGAAAATGTTAAATGTTGAGGTGAGAGGGTTATATGGTGGGAAAATTTGTTGTAAATGACCTCTCAACTAGCTATGGAGGTTGAATCTTGTCCTATTTTTGCAACAGCAAATTATTTCTAGTAGTGGTATATCTGTTTGCAGTTGTGATCTCTAAACCCTGCTCTGGTGCTACCCCACTAGTATTTACTGAGTGGCAACTACAATAAGAGTTCTTGAGTTCAACAAATTCAGAATCATCTATGGCACTTACTGGTAATGTGAATTGGGTTAAGTTAACTTACTCTGTGCTTTAGTTTCCTCATCTGTAAAAAGAGAAAAAAAGTAACAAAAACTATCTTAAGAGTGTGTAATATTTTTAATGCATAGAAAACACTTAGCAGAGTACTTATATATTTCAGGATTATTAATTATTACAAGAATTTTTAATGAATGCCACCTGTGTCAGGCCCTATACTAAGTGCTGTCGTAACACCAACTTAAATAATGTTTTGCCCTTCAGAATGTCATTAAAAAAAAAAGGATGTAGAAAAGAGAAAAAGAATTTTGTGTGTGGGGAGGGCAGGTGTAGTAGAAGCATGGGTGGGGGGAAATAAATAGATCTTCTGTGAATCTGAAAAGACCTATGAGTAGCTTCACGAAGAAAGTGATGTTTGATGTGTGTCTTAAAGGATAGTAAAAGTCTGACAGCTATGGAAAAGAGGTGTGTGGAAAGGCAAACAGAATAACCTAAATAAGCATAGAATAATTATTCAGCAGCAAGGAGGTTCCAATGCCTGAGCACATATTCCTGGCTCAGGATGTCAGGATTCTCTGTTTAGACCAGAGTGAAAGCATTGGAGACCAGAACGACACAGGTAAACAATGAACTTGTCTAGGGCCATGGCAATTGCACATAATCCAGGATCAGTGATGCACCTTTAGTGAATGTAGTCCTTGAACCCAAGTATTCTCAGTCGTACAATGCAGATTTTTATCTTTACTTAATACCTTCTAGGTCCTCAATGCCCTCACTGCTGAAATACTTTACGGTTATCCCAGAGGTCACATAGATCATAAATTAATTGAGTTTTCCAAATGTATTCTTCCTAAGAAAAATGTTTTTTTTAATTTGTTTTTAATGTTTATTTTTGACAGAGAGAGACAGAGACAGAGCATGAGTGGGGGAAGGGCAGAGAGAGAGGGAGACACAGAATCCGAACCAGGTTCCAGACTCTGAGCTGTCAGCACAGAGCCTGATGCGGGGCTTGAACTCACAGACCACGAGATCATGACCTGAGCTGAAGTCAGACGCTCAACCGACTGAGCCACCCAGGCGCCCCTTAAGCAAAATGTTTTTGACTATTCTAGGTCATTTTAAATTTTTTTCTCTATGCTTTTTTTAAAATCTTTTTTTCTATACGGTCTATCTTGTTATTCCAATCCAATATATTTTTAATTCAATTTTTACAAAAAGTTTCATTTTGGATCTCTTAAAAGTGTTTTCTTTCTTACTTTATCATGTTCATGTTTCCCTCTGCCTCTTGAATATATGAACATATTTATCATAGGTGTTTTTACCATACTTGTCACTCAATTGTACTGTCTTTATCATTTCTGGATCCATTTCTATTGAATGATTGTTTTTTGTAACTATATATTTTCTTGGTTTTTGCATAGCTAGTAACTTTTTATGACTAGAAATTTTATACTAAGATGCCAGACATCTTAGGGGTGCCCGCGTGGCTCAGTCAGTTAAACATCCAACTCTTGGTATCAGCTCAGGTCATGATCTCATAGTTTATAGATCCAGCCCTGCATGGGGCTGTCAGCCCAGAGCCTGCTTAGGATTTTCTCTCCCACTCACTCTTTGTCTCTCCCCTGTTCTCTCAATCTCTCTCTCTCAAAAAAAAAAAATAATAATAAACATTTTTTAAAAGATGCTGAGCATGTTAAAAATTTTACAGTGAGTACTAGGTTTTGTTGTATTCCATTAAATTTGAGTTTTGTTGTGATGTGTAGCTAAGCTACCTGGAATTGGTTTTGTTGTACAAAGACATGCTTTTGATTTTAAGTTTAGTTAAGACCGCTTTTAATTTAGAGCTTTCTCCCCATAATTAATGCAATAATTCTCTGATGATTTTACCTAATGCCCATGTATCATGATGTCTTATCACTCTGGTTGGTAAACACATCAACTATTTGCAGCCCCATGGGAGTGCTGAGAATAGTTCTTTGCATTCTGTTTTTGTGGTTGTTTCCTCTCACAAATGTGAAATTGAGTAGTCATTTGGAGATTCAAGGGGTACATTCATTTC
The DNA here is from genome assembly GCF_018350155.1 of Leopardus geoffroyi. Lineage (NCBI taxonomy): Eukaryota > Metazoa > Chordata > Mammalia > Carnivora > Felidae > Leopardus > Leopardus geoffroyi. The sequence goes on from NC_059334.1 coordinate 66,730,991, forward strand.
CAGAAATTTCTTTCCAAAATGTTATTGCTTCTCCAGTAGTCTCTCCCATATATTCTAGCTACTTTGGTCTCTGAACTTTTTATCTTCTAAACTGAGTAGGATTGGCTTCGTTTGGATTCTTGTTTCTTATACTTCACGTTGGAAATTGCCTCTAGGCAGATATCTAGGCAACACTAAGGCTGACCTCATGTTTTATTTTCATGCAGGGATCACAATACTGTACTGTCACTCAGTTTCTGAAAACCTTTGTTTCATATATGTTGTTTGATTTTTACTAGTTGTTTAAGATGCAAGGCCAAATGCGGAAATCGTTTTATTAAAACATGCAGTAAACACCTAGTTTAGGTGCCTTTCCATAATGTTTGCAGATACTTCTGTATCCATTAGTATTTATGTTCTTCTGCCATCTCTGGTTACTATTGCAAAATAGGATCTTTGATAGCATGTTCATCTGGGTGTTCTTGAACTTAGTGAACTGCTGAGACTCTTTTAGGCCACTATTGCCACAAAAGTCATCTATATAACTGCCCAAGAGTGGCAGATCGTGACCCCTGATACCTATCAAGTGTAGTAGACCATACTACCCTCTTAATAAATAAAAACATAAATTAACTATTAAAATTTCCAGGAGACTGCATAATGGAAAGCAATTAAAGCAGTTACCCATGCTTTATATCACTATAATTGACATGGTAAACCAAAATAAAATATTTGATAAAATTATTAATAGGAAGGGCAAAATTGTCCCTCAATTTTTTATCAAGTTAAGATATGTAATTAAGCTGATGCTTATTTAGAATATTGTAAATTTAATTTACTGTGTTCTTCTCTAACTAAAAAGTTCTTATTTTTTTAATTTTTTTATTGTAATTCCAGTTAATTAACATACAGTATTATATTGTTTCAGGTGTACAATATAGTAATTTACCATGTCCCTGTGTCATACTGTGCTCATCACAACAAGTACATTCTTTAATCCCTTCACCTATTTGACCCATTCTTTCACCCACCTCCCCTCTGGTAATCATCAGTTTGTTCTCTATAGTTAAGAATCTGTTTCTTGATTTGGTTCTTATTTTCCATTGCTCATTTGTTTTGTTTCTTAAATTCCACATATGAGTGAAATCATATGGTATTTGTCTTTCTCTGACTGATTTATTTCACTTAGCATATTACTCTCTGGCTCCATCCACTTTGTTGCAAATGTCAAGATTTCATTCTTTCTTTATGGCTGAGTAATATTCCATTGTGCATATATACCACCTCTTATTTATTCATTCATCAGTCAGTGGACACTTGGGCTGTTTCCATAGTTCAGCTATTACAGATAATGTTGCTTTAAACATTGGGGTACATGGATCCCATTTAATTAGTGTTTTTGTTTTTGTTTTTGTGTTTTGAAGTAAATACCTAGTAGTGCAATTACTGGATGATATGGTAGTTTTACTTAATTTTTTGAGAAACCTCAATACTGTTTTCCAGAGATTCTGTGCCACCTCTTATTTCTTGTGTTGTTGATTTTAGCCATTCTGACAGGTGTGAGATGATATGTCATTGTAGTTTTTATTTGGATTACCCTGATGATCAGTGATGGTGAGCATCTTTTCATGTAACTTTTGGCCATCTGTATGTTTTCTTTGGAAAAATGTCTATTCATGTCTTCTGCCCATTTTTTAATTGAATTTTGTTTGGAAGGTACTGAGTTTTATAAGTTCCTTATATATTTTGGATGCTAACCCTTCATCAGGGATGTCATTTGCAAATATCTTCTCCCATTCCATAGGGTTTTTTTAGTTTTTTTGATTGTTTTATTCACTGTGAAGAAGCTTTTTATTTGGAATTACGGGCCAATAGCCCTGATGAACATGGATGCAAAAATTCTCAGTAAAATACTAACAAACTGAATCTAACAATACACTAAAAAATCATTCATCCTGATCAAGTGAGATTTATTCCTGGGTTGCCAGCATGGTTCAATACTCACAAATCAATCAACCTGATATATCACATTGATCAATACAGTAGATGCAGAAAAAGCATTTGACAAAGAACATCCATTTGTGATAAAACCCTCAACAAAGTAGGTTTATAAAGAACACACCTCAACATCAGAAAGGCCATCTATGAAAAACCCACAGCTAATATCATTCTCAGTGGAGAAAAACTAAGAGAAAAAAATTCCTCTACAGTCAAGAACAAGACAAGTCTACTCTCACCACTGTTATTTAACATAGTACTGGAAGTCCTAGCCACAGCAATCAGACAACAAAAAGAAATAAAGGGCATCCAAGTGGGCAAGGAAGAGGGAAAATTCTCGCTATTTGCCAATGACATTATGCTCTACATAGAAAACCCAAAAGACTCCATCAAAAACTTGCTAGACTGATACATGAATTCAGTAAATTTGCAGGATTTACAGAATCTGTACAGAACATACAGAAATCTGTTGCAATTGTATATACCAATAATGGAGTAGCAGAAAGAAATTAAGCAATCAATCCCATTTACAGTTGTACCCAAATACAATAAGATACCTAGGAATAAACCTAACCACAGACCTGTACTCTGAAAAATGTAAAATATTGATGAAAGAAATTGAAGATGACACAAATGGAAAGATATTCCATGCTTATGGACTGGAAGAACAAATACTGTTCAAATGTCTATACTGCTTAAAGCAGTCAACACATTTAATGTAATCCTTATTAAAATACAACAGAATTTTTCACAGAGCTAAAAGAAACAATCATAAAATGTGTATGGAACCAAAAAAAAACTCTGAATAGCCAAAACAACCTTGAAAAAGAAAAGCAAAGCTGGATACATCACAGTCCCGGACTTCAGATTATAGTACAAAGCTCTAGTAATCAAAACAGTGTGGCCCTGGCACAAAAATTGGCACATCGATCAGTAGAACAGAACAGAAAATCTAAAAGTGAACCTACAATTATAAGGTCAATTAATCTTCAACAAAGCAGGAAAGTCTCTTCAACAAATGGTGTTGACAAAACTGGACAGCAACATGCAGAAGAATGAAACTAGACCACTTTCTTACACCATAAGCAAAAATAAACTCAAAATGGATTAAAGAACTAAATGTGAGACATAGAAGCATAAAAAAATCCTAGAGGAAAACACAGGCAGTCACCTCTTTGACATCAGCCATAGCAAGTTCTTTCTAGATATGTCTCCTGAGGCAAGGGAAACAAAAGCAAAAATAAACTTTTTGGATTCACTCAACTTTATATAGTCACGTCAGTATAATTATTTCAATTAGGAATCACAATATATATATTTTTAAATCTGCCTATAAAAGTGATGAAAATCAGTATAAGATCCATTGGGGAATATTCTAATCCTCAACAGAAACTGGTTTTATTGTTAAAGTTTTACACTCAGTCACACCTTATAAAGTGACTGTTATGTGATTAAAAGCCCATGGGTAAACAAGGCTAATTATATTGTTGGTCTTAGTCCAACAATGATGTACTCTTGCAATTTATTAATGAGTTTATTAGGTTGCCAGATACCAAATGTATTAAACCAAACTGTTTTTTCCTTAGTGTTGCCAAAACATCAGGGCTATAAAGTAAGATATTTTACATTAAAAATGTTAAAAGATAACAGGCTTGAGTTACTTTATAAAACAAAGCTAAGGGGTTTTAAAATTAGGAAAGCTTTATCGTTTCTCGGCCTTTTGGCTAAGATCAAGTGTAGTAAAATTAGGAAAGCTTTGTTTTATACTTTAAGATCTTAGCAAATCAACTATTGTTTGAAAATTGTTCTGTGACATGAGAGAAAACCTCTGTCTAGACTTGGAACAAGCAAGTACAAAATGCGGAAAATCATCAATATCTAAATGACATGGAAGGAGAACTTTTATTTTATAGCTACTGGCTGTTAAAGGGGCTAGTAGTGTCAGAATTATTTGACAAGGGTAAGACTTTCCCCTTGACCTTCATGAACTGCCATTTTAACCTACCTTTCCTGATATCTGATACATATCATCAATAATGAATTGTAATCAAGGAAATCTTAATTCATGGATATTTTTAGATTATAAATGTCCTATGTCTCCCTTGGAATGTATACTCCTATCTCTTGTCTATCTAAATGTGATGCCTACCTTAAAACCCTGCTGTGTTTCCTTCTGTGCTATAACATTTTCCATGACTAACTCCAAATCCCAACACATGCCCATAGAATGACAATTTATATTAATCAATTGAGTATGGGATTCTCTGCTACTCAAATGTTTATTTGTATTATCAAGGGTGACAATTTTTCCTCCCAACTGAACTAAAAACTGTCATATGGCAGAAATGCTAATATATAACCAAAAAATGAACTTGTCTTTTCTTAAAAGATGACGCATCCCTGTTACTGGCTGAGAGGTACATTGTCTTTTCTGATGGCAGTTTAATCAGTTTTTCAGTTGGGAAGATGACCTTAGCCTATGGTCCATTTCCAAACTGGGCTGAATCATTTTATAATCATAAAAAGTTTCCTTCTTGGTACTTCTCTCAAGTGCACTGATCTAACTAGTCCCATATTTAACAGATTGATAATAAAATCAATGGGATGAAATAGAACCTAGGAAAACACAGTAGGTGATTTATTTTTGCAGCAGGTGAATATGAGTATAGAGCAGAAAGTTAGGAAATAAGCAGCTAAAATCTTAGAGAGATTCAGATGTTCCTCCTCAATTTGTTACATAGGACTGTCAAAAGTTTGTTTTCATGAGACTGCAGGGGTTCCCTGGAGAGGATTTTTTTTTCCTAAGGGAAAAATAACTCATTAACAAAGTTGTCATTATGGGATGATGCTGAGCACAGGTAAAGTTTGTCACTCATTTGATCCAACTCCCAAGGGATTCTATTCTAAGTTAGATACAGAGCAAGAGTTTCAAGGTAAAAACAGAAAGCCAGCACTATTATGCTAAAACATCTCTAATGTGCTAAAGAACTAGTTGCAATCATTGAATTTACCTCTAACAGAGTGTGACCAAAGAGGAGTTAGAAATTCTTCACATTCTCACGGTAATACACTTTACAATTTAAGTATCTCAAGGGACCTTATGCCTTCATTTAGTAGAAGTCAGAGGACATAGTAATTTCTAGTAAACACCTCCCAGAAACAGCATTACCTTCAGGCACAGGGGACCCAAAATGTACCTGGAGGAGACTGAAGGACAGGAAATGGCATCAGTATCTAGTTGGAGATGGCTTGTTTATGAGTACATAGTAAACGTCATCCTTGAGTATTCAGTATTTTTTGGACAAGAGCTAGGGTTTGGGGGTAAAAGGATACTCCTGAGCATTGGAGGTGGGGTGACAGCCAACTAATCTGAGTTATTATTGTTACTAAAATGTCATATGTAAGAGAGCCAAATAGGACATAAGGGATCTTGAGGTTTCAATGATCCTTTAGGAACGTTTGTTAGCTTGTAGTTTCTGAATAAGACAGATGTAACCCTTCACTAAAGAGCATTTATGAACTATGAGCATAAAATCAGTAAGAATGGGTTGACCTAATGTTGTTACAGAAATTGAGCATGAATTTATTCTTCTAGTCATGATACAACTTACTCAAAACAGGTACTTTTTATTTCCCCAGGTAAGTTTTCCAACACTGAATTTTCCCCTCAGATAAGTGTTCCAAACACTGGAATATATAGATACGTGAAGAAATATAGGGGGACTTTACATCAGCAGCAACAACCAGCATCTTTTCAGTAAGGAAGGGAAAAGAATCCCAGGAATGAGAAAATGAGAATGTTCCGTGCCTTTTGCTTCTAAATGTGAAATTTAAAAAAAGTATTTTGTTTGCTGTTGATACATAGGAATGTGTACTTTAAGACCTAGTAAAACACCATGGCAATTTTTCTTTTACTTCCAGAGCTTTCATTTTATAGTTTTAGAAAACACAATTTTGATTCATCCTCAAGAAAAGAAGACTAGGGATATGAGTGAGCTCTGAATGAGTTTAAGATGTCTGCCTCTTCTTATCTTTAGAAACATTGTTGAGTTCTTCCAGAAATGCCTGTGAATAACACAGGCAAAGGGTATTATGACCTGCCTAGATGTCTGTTTCCTTTCCAGCCAAATGTGTAAACGTCATTATAGTCACAGCATCCCCATGAAGGATAATTATTGAGCCCTTTCTATATGCCAGATTCTCTTCTTCGTTGTTCAGTTTTTATAATATCTCAACAAATTAATTACATTCATCCTTATTTTTCAGATGCGAAAGCCAAGAAAAATAACATGTCCTAAGAGATGATAAGTGACACAGACTGACTCCAGGGCCTGTTCTCTTAACAAATACCCTTTTCTCCCTACTATTCCTAATAACTTAATTCACTGTTCCTTTACCTAACCCCTAAACTCAAGTGATGAAATTTATTCTCCTTAACACATGAACCAGAAAATAAGGCAGTACAATCTTTTTTTTTCTTTCTCACAGGAGGATTCTTCTCTTGTCTCCCAAAGAGAGTTAGAACAGGATTCATTACATACGAGTCTAAAAGGGAAATGAGTTTCCACATTTAGAAGAGTTTGAACTTTTGGGGCACCTGGGTGGCTCAGTCGGTTGAGCATCTGACTTCGTCTCAGGTCATGATCTCACAGTTTGTGGGTTCGAGCTCCACATCGGGCTCTGTGCTGACAGCTTGCTCAGAGCCTGCAGCCTGCTTCAGATTCTGTGTCTCCTCGCTTTCTGCCCCTCCCCCGCTCATGCTTTGTCTCTCTCTGTCTCTCAAAAATAAATAAATGTTAAAAAATTAAAAAAAAAAAGAAGAGTTTGCACTTTTAAAATGACACAGTTGTTTGTCTCAAACTACAAAGCTCAGGGGCAGGATGTGTGGTATCGAACCTGTTGATCTTAACAATGCAAATCGGTATACATGTCCAGGTGTTGAAACTAGCCCTTCACCATCTTTCATGCAGCCGTCCACTACATTGATGAATTCTCTCCCAAGTTCCTGAAAGATCTCATTACTTAGATTATAATATTCCTCTCAACTCCTCTGTTAGCTATCATCTCTTAATACTCTAACAAATATGATGGGAAGTGATGGGAATATCCTGGCCTCAGAATTTTGCCTTTTCAACTCCAAAAACCCTTACCACTTTTCCATCATAGCAACCCAGAGATTTCCCTTAATTCTTGACCCCATGTTTCTTTAACTACAAATATAAAATTCAGAATCATCTAGATCTAACTTATTTTCTCCCTGCCCCCTTTCTTCCATTTTCCTTCTTATTGAAAAAATCCATATTCACTCAGTAAACAGGGATGTGATAAGTCATAATTTCTGAATCAGAAAATCTAGTTTGGGAAGACTGATGTGGATATATGATTTTAATGTATCTCAGTGATGGCTGAAAGAGTTTTAAATAAATATTAAGGGAATCTAGAAGTACTGAACCATAATGAGTATTTCTGTGTATGTGCTGAATGTGTCTTCTTTTTTAACGTTTATTCATTTTTTGATAGAGTGTGAGTGGGGGAGGGGCAGAGAGGGAGGGAGACACACAATCCAAAGCAGGCTCCAGGCTCCGAACTGACAGCACAGAGCCTGACGTGGGGCTTGAACTCACGGACCATGAGATCATGACCTGAGCTGAAGTCAGATGCTCAACCGACTGAGCCACCCAGGTGCCCCTGAATGTGTCTTTTTTTTTTTTTTATGTATAGTTGACACACAATGTTACACTAGTTTCAGGTGTACAACTTGGTGATTTGACAAGTTTATAGGTTGTGCTGTGTTCACCGGAAGTATAACAACCATCTTTCCATACATATATATACATATATATCACTTTTCTTTATCCACTCATCTTTTTTTTAAGTTTGTTTATTTTGAGAGAGAGAGAGAGTGACTGTGCCAGCCAGTGGGGCGGAGAGAGAAAGAATCTCAAGCAGGCTCCACACTGTCCGTGCAGAGCCCACTGTGGAGCTTGGTCTCATGAACCGTGAGATCATGACCTGAGCTAAAATCAAGAGTCAGGCACTTAACCTACTGAGCCATCAGGCACTCTAGTCCACTAATCTTTTGATGAACACTTAGGTTGTTTCCATGTCTTGGCTGTTGTAAATAATGCTGCAATACACATAGTGCTGGATATGTGTTTCTCAAGTTAGTGCTTTCATTTTCCCTGAGAAGGTACCCAAGAGTGGAATTATTGGATCATGTATCTCTATTGTTAACTTTTTGAGGAATCTCCATACTGTTTTTAAAGAGTGGATTTACTAATTTACATTCTCTCTTACACTTGTTTCTTGTCTCCTTGATTTTAGCCATTTTAACACATGTGAAGTGATATCTCATTGTGATTTTGTGATATTTCCCTGATGAGTGATGTTGAGCATGTTTTCATTTGTCTGTTGGCCATCTCTATGTCTTCTCTGGAAAAATTTCTATTGATATTCTCTCCCCATTTTTAAATTCGATTGTTTGGGTTTTTGTGTTCTAAGTTGTATGTTGTTGAAAAGATTGTCTTTTCCCCCTTAAATATTTGGGTCGTCTTTGCCATAGATTAATTTACTATATGTATATGGGTTTATTTCTGGGGTCTCTATTCTGTTCCATTGATCTGTGTGTCTATTTTGTGTGTGTGTGTGTGTGTGTGTGTGTGTGTGTGTGCACGTGTGCGCGCATGCACCAGTACCATACTATTTTTGATTACTTGAAATCTGGAATTGTGATACCTCCAGCTTTGTTCTTTCTCAGGATTGCTTTGGCTATTTGGGGTCTTCTGTGGTTCCATACAAATTTTAGTATTATTTGTTCTAGTTTGTGAAAAATGTTGTTGGTATTTTGGTAGGGATTACTTTGAATATGTAGATTGTTTTGAGTAATATGGACATCTTGACAATTTTTCCAATCCATGATCATGAAATGTTTTTTTTTTCCATTTGTGTCATCTTTAATATTTTTCATCAGTGTTTTATAGTTTCCAGAGTACAGGACTTTCACTTCTTTGTTTAAGTTTATCCCTAGGGGGGCACCTGGGTGGCTTAGTCGATTAAGCATCTGACTTCAGCTCAGGTTATGATCTCACTGTTGATGAGTTTGAGCCCCACATCAGGCTCTGTGCTGACAGCTCAGAGCCTAGAGCCTGCTTCAGATTCTGTGTCTCCCTCTGCCTCCCTCACTTGCCCTCTGTCTCTCTCTCTCTAAAAAATAAATAAACTAAAAGTTTTTTTAATAAAAAAAAGTTTATCCCTAGGTATTTTATTCTTTTCAGTACAATTGCAAATGATGTTTGTTGTTGTTGTTGTTGTTTTAATTTCTCTATGACTTCATTGTTAGTGTATAGAAATGCTCCAATTTCTGGGTACTGATTTTACATCCTGACACTTTGTTGAATTTATTTATTACTTCTAGCATTTTTTTTTTGGTAAAACGTTCAGGATTTTCATCTATAATATCATGCTGTATGAAAATAATCATAGTTTAACTTCTTTACTAATATGGATGCTTTTTATTTCTTTTTCTTGCCTGATTGCTGTGGTTAAAACTTCTGGTACTACGTTGAATAAAAGTGGTGAGAATGGACCTCTTTGTCTAGTTCCTGACCCTGGTCAGTTTTTCACCATTGAGGATGACATTAGCTGTGGGTATTTCATATATGCCCTTTATTTTGAGGTATGTTTCCTCTAACCCCGTTTTGTTGAGGTTTATCATCATTGGATGCTGAATATTGTCAAATGCTTTTTCTACATCTGTTGAGATGATTCTTTGTTTTGTTGATGTGGTATATAACATTGATTTTTGAATACTGAACCACCTCGTGTCCCAGGAATAAATCCCACCTGATCATAGTGAATGGTCTTTTTAATGTACTGTTGTATGCACTTGTTAATATTTTGAGAATTTTTCCACTCATGTTTGTCAGGGATATTGGTCCGTAGTTCTCCCTTTTTTTGGTGGTATCTTTGTCTTATTTTGGTATCAGGGCAATGATGGCCTCATAGAATATATTTGGAAGCTTTTCTTCCTCTTCTATTTCTTGGAATATTTTTACGACAATAGGTACTAACTCTTCTTTAAATATCTAGCAGATAGAATGAGTATTCAGAAATACATCTAAAGAATTGGATTTGGTTATTGCCTGGTGAGAGGTCATCTGTTGAACAAATAAGTAGAAGAATGAATTTGAAGCCTATAAAATATAGTGAATGATTAGACGCTTGGAGACCACATAAAATGTTAGTGAAATAGTTTAGGTAAGATCTAATTAAGGCATTAAAGGCACAGACTAAAGACTATGGGAATGGAGAAAAACAAAATTAAAAAATACATTTGCCGTAGTTTCAGCATTGTTTGATGACAGATGGATGTGGGAATAAACAAATAATAGTTCCAATGTTTTTACCTTGGGGCTCTTGATGATGGCACAATCAGATGATACTGTGTAACAAATACTTTCAAAGCAAAATGATAGAAGACTTTGCTCTTTAGCTGATACCCACTGGTCTGGCTCACCACTTGCTTATTACTGTTGTCCATTCTGATTAGTTGAATATCCAGTTGGAACCTGTTCCATATTGACAGTGAACATTTCTAATATCATCCCTGGTCAGAAATAATAGAATCAGTTTAGGAAATGGGTTAAGTTTGAAGTGTCTAGTGAAAATTGAGGTAAAAAGACAAAACAGTTGTAAATAGGATGTTGAAGCTTTAGAGAGAGACCAGGAATGGGGATGTAAAAATTTGGAATCATCAACATGTGGACAGTCACAGAAGCCAAGGCTAAAAGTCAAAGTGTGTATCTCAGTCTACTGAGAAAGAGAATCTTTTTGCCTTCAATTTTCTCCATTCTCTAATATCTACTGGACCGGTTTTTGTGTGCCACCTTGATCTCTACATCCATATCCTCTTTAAGCCTTTTAATTCCATTTGCACCAATCTAGATTCCATGGCATGCTATATCAATTATATACGTATTTCCTAACTAGAATTACATACTCTTTCAACTCTTTTTTTTCCATTTTTCTTACCAATATCTTTATTTACACATTCCAGAACATTCTTCTCACTTCTCTTTTACTCTTTTTCGGTTAATAGCACTTCTTTACCAGTAGAATGACTTTCAGCCCCTCCCTTGTCTCACTTTTCTTGACCCGATTACACACTCTTGTTAAATATGCCTCCCTAGTAGCTCTCATATCCCAAACTCCTCTCTTTTATCCCTGCTGCCACTGACTTAAGCTCATCACTTTTCAGTTGGACTGCTGAAAGTCTTCTATTTGTCTCCTTTGTCCACAGTATCACCCCTCCAACCCATTCTCTACCCCCAGAACAGAGTAGACCTGCTAAAATATTAAATGGGTCATGTTATACGCTTGTTTAAAGTTGTCTAATGAATCCTTTTTTTCTTCATGATAATATTTTTAATATGTAAAACCAAGTTTTTAATCCTCTTATTCTTCCATATTTATCAGTCTTAGCTGTCCTCACTTTACTCTTCCCTCAAATCCTCTAAATTCTCAACTTTTTAATGGTTAGAACTGTGCCCTGTGTTTCATTTTTATATCTCCACCCTGGTCATATCTACTAAAAATGCACAGTACATTCTTAATATCTGGCCATTGAATGTGTTGTGAAATAAACATGTGAATTGAAGAATCATGCTTATGTCTGGCCCCAGGATCCAAAGTATGAAAGGATTCTTATGTTGCTAGGTGAATCCACAAATTTGTTTTTTTTTTTTTTGCAAAAGTTTATGCTTTTGTATCATAGTGGATCTCATTGCTGCCAAAATATTATTGTATTTCCTCTTAACACTGGACGTATTTTTAGTGACGGCTTTTACCAATATTTTATTCTTTTTCACCCTACAGTTTTACTTCTGGCCCTTTTATTTCCATAAAATAACCCCTTATATTATTACTTGGGTTAATGCCATATAGAGTTGCCTCCTTTTTGTTGTCTTGAAATTTCCATGTTTCTTCCCCTACCAGCTTTTTTCTGTTGTGTAAAAGGCCCTTTTCTATCCTTTTCTGGCCTCTTGGATGTCTTGTTTTCATGTTTACATCCATATTTTAAATAGATTTTCATGCCAACTGAACAACAAAAATATTGTCAGTGACAAACCATTTGTTTATCTTCCTAAGAGAGTCTTCCTTCAACTGGACAATTCCTCAAGCTATTTTGGCTCTTTCCCCCTTCATTTGTGCAATAGATTTTTCCAAAATATAGTCTATAATAGCTGACTCCTTTTCTCCATCTACTATGAAATTCTCAACTCTTTGTAATCTAGCTTGGTCAGATAGAGGGTTTTTTTTTGTTGTTGTTTTGGTTGTTTGTTTTTTAATATTTGTAATATACTCGAACGTCAAATACACCAACTCCAAAGGGGTTTTTCTCACCTGCATTTTGTGATGCCTTTTGGTACCAAGCTATTTCATGCCATTCCCTTATTCTGCTACTTTCTTGCCTATTTCTTCTGTTATCTTCTATTGAAGATATTGTTAACTTCTCCTTTCGTTATATCTTTTCCCTACTTACCCCTTAAGTAGTCACACTATTGATTAGCTTTTCCAGGCAATGGTACCTATTCCACAGCATCATCTGTCATATCTATACTAATGACTTTCAGCTCAGTGTCTGTATTCATGGTCTCTCCTAGGCTGTAGCCACAACTTCAAGTGCATATTGGATACTTGAAACCAGGAACTAATCAATATTTCAAATGACAAATTTGAGTTTATCTTTAGCTCATTCTCCATCTCCTATTAATTTGACATTTTAGATATTTGCCTCTACCATTTTCTTTCATTTAAAACTCCACATTCACTTTTACTCAACTTGCCCTAAGTCAAAATCCAATACTACTTATCTATACTAGTCTTCATACTTTGAGGCTTCACCTATCCCAGAAAACCGATTCTCTGCCAGGGTAATTTTCTTAAAATCAGAGCCCTATTCAGACCACTCCTTTGAAAAACATCTTCGGATAACTGTTCATTACTTTCCTATTGATAAAGCAAACTCTTGGACCTGGAATTAACAACACTCAGTATTCAGACCCTAAATTCCTAATGTGCCTGTTGTTCACTATGTCCCTCTTCTTAAGTTCTCATGTCAGAGACATCTTTGAGCCTACTTAGAACTCATTTACAACTGTATCTGTTTTTTTTTCCTTCTACTTAACTAAATTAATGGATGTTTCTGTTATGAAATGTTCTTTCATGCCATCATCGCCAGCTGTTTTAGCATGTTCATGAGCTCACTCATTCTCTCTCTCTTCCTCCCTCCCCTCTTTATTACACCTTGGCATTCAATTATTTTTTTCCCTTTTTGCTTTGCACTGCAGTTTGCACACCATCTCTTAATGGAGTGCATTTTTTAAATACAGGATCTTGTATGTTAATATTGATACAAGAATAAAAAGAGAATAAGATATTTTGACTCCTTTTTAAAAAATCTTCATCACTGTGTTTACAAACTGGGCTCTGTTCCCTTCTGAATGAAGACAGAGATAATGAAAAAATAAATCCTCTCTGGCAAAACGCCATATTAAAATCCAGATAGGTGAAAGTTAAAAGTAAACCAAACCAAAAAGTATGTCCTTAAGTAAGTCATTAAGTCCTTAAGTCCTTAAGTCATTAAGTCTGTTGATGAGCACCAGATATTATATGTAAGTATTAAAACACTACATTGTATACCTGAAACTATTATTACACTGTACGTTAACTGGAATTTAAATAAAACTAAAAAATGAGTAAAAAAAATTGTGTGTTTATATAGCTGTCAGCATGTCATCAGAAAGTGACCTCCTAATATAGGAGGGAACTCAGGCAAGGTAAGTAAAATTACTTGCTCAGGCAATTTGATGCCCGAAAGTGGGGAGACAAGAGTGAATATCAGAATACTCTCTTCTTTTCTCCCTTGTTAACACAAACTTCTTTGACACCTGCCTCAACCCGCAGGTGCTCAAGAGAAAATTACTTTGATGTACATTTGTCATTCTCAGCTCAAGTCTCATTAGATAGTTTGAATGCTTTTGCTACATCTTAACATTCTTATCAAGGACAGGCTGGACAGGTAGCTGACGAAGAACCAACTATTAGAGGAACCCCAGAGAGTATGCATCTTATATGTTTTCCCTTTGGGGGAAATTTGGCAGCCATGAGATTTACCAAGACCCTCTAGGAAAGAAAAAAAACTTCATATACAATACCATTTTATCTTGCCAAATGCTCACTATTTGCTTATTTTAAAACTTAACCCTTCACTCCTATTTTTACGACATAACTGATTTCTGAAATTGCAATTTATTTTTCCTTTGCAAAGATAAATGTTCTTAAATGAACAATTCAATGGATTTGGTGTTGTATCAAGGCATCTTTGATTCCAGCCCAGGTAATTGGTAGCTTAGAGGTCTTGGATAATTAATATAAACTCTTTAAGTTTCAGTTTTAGCAACTTTAAAATAGATGAAAATGCCTATTTTTATAAGATAGGATGTTTTTGGTTACAAGTTACAGAAAATCCAATTCAAAATAAATAAGGGAAGTTATCAGTTTATAAATTCAAATATAGGCTACAGGCATTAAACATTTTTTCAGGATTCTGTCTCTGTTTCTCTGCATTTTTTTCCTGGCTTTACTAGATTCCAAATGCCTGTGTTATCTCAGGCAGACTTCCCTTATGATTGCAAGATGGTTGCCACAGCATGGTACTACACAGTTCTTTGTTTAACCAAGGGAAAAGTGTGGCTATAATTTACAGTGGCTGTTAAACAAATGTTCTGAGAATAACCAGGGTGTACCCCTGGGGAACAGTAAAAGTAGAGGTCAGTCTTATTGAACCACATGGTTGATTGTTCAAGGAGGAGGAATAGAATAAATGTTGAGGAAGAAATCTCAATATTTATGACTTAATTCCTCAGCATTGCTGTAACAGAATACCATGGACCTGCTGAACTCGCCCCCCCCCCCCGAGCGTTATCTCAATAATATAATACATAACATTGTGTAATTTTGAGGTGTAGAAAGTTTTTGTATGGTACACATATTTTTCAAAATAATTACCACTATAGCTAATACCTCCATCATATCACATAATTACCATTTCTTTTTATGTGTGTGTGAGAACGTTTAAGATCTATTCTCTTAGCAATCAAGTATATAATATTGTATTAACTATAATCATCATGTTGTACATTAGATCCCCAGAATTTATTCATCTTGTAAGTGGAAATATTTACTCTTTGACCAACATCTTTCCATCTCCCCATCCCTGGGAATCACCCTTCTAGTCTCTGTTTCTATGAATTTAGCTTTTTTGGTTTGTTTGTTATAGATTTCACATATAAATGATAGCATACAGTATTTTTTTTTCTCTGACTTATTTAGCAAGCATAACATCTATGCTATGTTGTGGTAAATGGCAGGATGCATTTTCTCATGGCTGGGTTATAGTTCATTGTATACATATATAACACCTTCTTTATCCATTCACCCATTGACACTTACGTTGTTTCTATATCTTGGCTATTGTGATTAAACTGCCACAAATGTGGGAATGTAAATTTATCTTTGAGATTCTATTTTCATTTCCTTTGGCCATACACCCAAAGGTAGAATTGCTAGGTCATATGGTAGTTCTATTTTTACCTTTTTGAGGGACTTCCACACTTTTTTCCATATCAGCTGTACCAATTTACATTCCCACCAAAGGTGCTTAAGAATTCCCTTTTCTCCAGATCCTCACCAACACTTGCTATTTCTTATCTTTTTGGCAATAGCCATTCTAGCAGATACAAGATGACATATCATTGTGGTTTTGATGTGCATTTCCCTTATGATTAATGATGTTGAGCTCCTTTTTAATGTACCTGCTGTCCATTTGCATGTCTCCTGTGGAAAAATGCAAGTCTTCTATCAGATATGTCTCTTGCAAATATTTTCTCCTAGTCTATGGCTTAACATTGTCTCTTGCAGATAAAAAGAAAAGTGTTTAATTTCATTGAAGTCCAGCTTATCAATTATTTAATTCATGGATTATGTCTTTGGTGTTGTTTCTGAAAAGACATAGCCATACTCAAGATCATATATATTTTCTCCTATACAATCTTCTGGGAATTTTAACGTATCATATTTTGCATTTAGATCTATCTTCCATTTGAGTTAATATTTGTGAAGGTGTTATGTCTGTGTCTAGATTTATTGTTTTGCATGTGAGTTTAATTGTTCTACCACCATTTGTTGAAAAGAAGATATTTGTTGCATTGTGTTTTCTTTGTTCCTTTGTCAAGGATCACTTGACTGTATTTATTTGGGTCTATTTCTGTGCTTTCTGTTTTGTTCTATTGATTTCTTTGCCTGTTCTTCCACTAATACTACATTGCCTAAATTATCATAGCTTTGTAGTAAGACTTGAGGTCAGGTAGTGTCAGTCTTTGGACATTGTTATTCTTCTTCAGTATTGGCTATTCTGGATCTTTTGCCTCTCCATATAAAATTTAGATTCAGTTAATTGATGTCCCCAAAATAAGTTCCCAGGATTTTGATTGGGATTGTATTGAAACTACAAATCAAGTTTAGATTTCCTACACAATCATGTCAGTTTTCTTTCTTCCTTCCAAATCTGTATACTCTTTATTGTAAATTTCCTTCTCTTGTTTTATTGCATAAGTTTGGACTTCTAGAATGATATTGAAAAGAGGTAGTAAGACAGCACATTGGGGCTCCTGGGTGGCTCAGTCTGTTAAGCATCGGACTTTGTTTCAGGTCATAATCTCACAGTTTGTGAGTTCCAGACCTGCATCAGGCTCTATGCTGGCAGCTTAGATTCTGGAGCCTGCTTCAGTTTCTGTGTCTCCCTCTCTGTTCCTCCCCCACCATGTTCTGTCTCTTTCTCTCTCTCAAAAATAAACATTTAAAAAATTTAATAAAAAGTAAACAAATTTTAAAAAAAGATGGCACATAGTTGCCTTGTTCCTCATGTTAGTGGAAAAGCTTTGAGTTTCTTACTATTAAGTATCAAGTTAGGTGTGAATTTTTTGTAGATAGTCTTTATCAATTTGAAAATCTTCCCCTGTATTCCTATATAAGTGAGAATTTTAGCAGGAAATGGTGATGGATTTTGTAAAGGGCTTTTTCTGCATCTATTGATGTGATCATGTGATTTTTCTTTTTATCCTGTTGATGTGATGGTAACTACATTAATTGATTTTTCTATGTTGAACCAGCCATGCATACCTGGGATAAATTCCACTTGGTCATGTTGTATAATGCTTTTTATATATTGTTGGGTTTAATTTGCTAATATTTTGTGCAGGATGTTTGCATCTATGTCTATGAGAGATATTACTCTGTAGGTTTTTTACTTGTAATGTCTTTTTCTAAATTTTTTTAAAGTTTATTTATTTTGAGACAGAGAGAGCATGAGCCAGGGAAGGTCAGACAGAGAGAATCCCACTCAGGCTCCACAGAGTCAGACAGAGCCCGACATGGGGCTTGAAACTCACAAAACCATGAGATCATGACCTGACCTGAAATCAAGAGTTGGATGCATAACTGAATGAACCACCCAGGGGACCCTACTTGTAATGTCTTAACTGGTTTTGGTATTATGGTATTGCTGGCCTTATAAAATGAGCTAGGAAATATTCCCTCTGTATAACTATTCTGAAAGAAATTATAGAGAATTATTATAATTTTGTCCTTACAAGTTTGGTTAAATTCACCAGTGAATCCATCTGAGCCTGGTGCTTTCTGTTTTGGAAGTTAATTATTGACTCAATCTCTTTAATAGATATAGGCCTATTTGGATTTTCTATTTTCTTTTTGTGTGAACTTTGGCAAATAGTTTCTTTATAGGAGTTAGTTTATTTAATCTAAGCTTTCAAATTTATGAGCATAGAGCTGTTCATACTATTCCTTTATTATCCTTGTAATGTCCATAGGATCTGTAGTGATTTTTCCTTTTACATTTCTGATATTTATAATTTATGTCTTTTCCTCTTTTTTCTTAGATAGCCTGGCAAGAAGCTTAGGGATATTTTTTTCCAAGAACTAGCTTTTGATTTCACTGTTTTTCTCTATTGATTTCCTGTTTTCAATTTCATTAATTTTTGCTCTAATTCTTGTCATTTCTTCTGTTCATTTTAGATTGAAGTTGCTTCTATTTTTCTCGTTTTCTACGTGGAAACTTAGATGATGGTTTTAATTCTTCCTTCTGTTCTAATATATGCATTCAATGCTATCATTTTCCCTCTGACTACTACTTTCATTATATCCCACAAGTTTTGATGAGTTGTGTTTTTATTTTCATTTAATTCAATATTTTCTTTAATTTCTCTTGAGATTTCTTTGACCTATGTGTTACTTAGAATTGTATTGTTAAATCTCCCCATATTCTGGGATTTGCCACTTATCTTTCTGTTACTGATTTTTAGTTTAATTTCATTGTGCTTGGAGATCAAGTACTTTATAAATTTTATTATTTTAAATTTTTTAAAGTGGAGAAGAATGTATCTTCTATTATTGGATGAAATATTTGTAAACATCAATTATATGCTATTGATTGATGGTGTTGTTGAGTTCCACTATGTTCTTTCTGATTTTCTATCTGCTAGATCTGTCTATTTCTGATAAAGAGGTATTGAAGTCTCCAATTATAATAGTGGCTTCATCTCTTTGTCTTTGCAATTGTATTAGTTTGTGCCTTACATACTTAGATACTCTGTTGTAAGGTGCATACACATTAAAGATTGCTATATCTTCTTGGAAAATTGACCCCTTTATCATTATGTAATATTTCTCTTTATTCATGATAACGTTTCTTGCTTTAAAATCTGCTCTTTCTGAAATTAAAATAGATATTCCTGGTAACATTTATTTACTTTCAATCAATGTGCATCTTTATATTTAAAGTAGGTTTCTTGTGGACAATATATAGTTGTGTCTTGTTTTTTGTTTTGTTTTGTTTTGTTTTTATCCATTCTGACAATTGCTGTCTTTTAATGGATTTATTTGGACTTCAACATTCAAAGTGGTTATTGATATAGTTGGATTAATGTCTACCATAGCTTTTACTGTTTTTTCTATTTATTGCCCTTGTTCTTTGTTCCTGTTTTGGTCTTCCACTCTTGCAGTGTTTGTTGTTGTTGTTGTTGTTTGTTTGTTTGTTTTGTTTTGCTTGCTTTTGTAGTTTTCATTGAGCTGTATATATGATTCTGTTTTCTTCCCTTTCTTATCAGTTATACTTCTTTTCTCTGTTGTAATGGTTACTCTAGACTTCACAATATAAAGTTAAAGCCATTCTGTGTATATAATCCAATATAAAGTTAAAGCTAATCCACTATAGCTTTTTACGTATAGTATGAATACCTTACAATAACAAAATAGTCCTAATTTATCCTTCCCATCTCTTGTATCATTGCTGTCATTCACTTTACTTATATATAAACATACATAATTAAATACATTTTAGGCAGTGTTACTTTTAACAAAGTGTTACCAGTTAAATCAAACTAACAATAAGAAAAAAAAAGTTTGTATTTTACCTTAACTTACTCCTTCTTTGATGCTCTTTCTTACTTTACATAAATCTCAGTTTCTTGCATACTATTATGTTTTTCTCTCTGAAGAACTTATTTTAACATTTGTTGTAAGGCAGGTTTACCAGCAATAGATTCTCTCAATATTTGATATTTATCTTTCCTTCACTTTAATTTAATTGTTATTGTTGTTAAAATATTTAGAGCATTCTTAGTTTTTGTCTCCATTTCTGAAGAGTAATTTCACAAGGT
This sequence comes from Leopardus geoffroyi, assembly GCF_018350155.1. Classification (NCBI taxonomy): domain Eukaryota; kingdom Metazoa; phylum Chordata; class Mammalia; order Carnivora; family Felidae; genus Leopardus; species Leopardus geoffroyi. The sequence continues at coordinate 66,750,763 of NC_059334.1, forward strand.
ACTAAATTCCAGTTGTTGTTTTTTTTTTCCTCTCAGCACTTTAAATATTTTACTCTCTTCTTGATTCCATGATGACTGAAGAGAACCCAGATATAATTCTTATCTTTATCCCTCTGTACATAAGGTCCCACCTTATCTCCTTCAGCTTCTTTCAGAATTTTTTTTTTGTCTTTGATATTCTTTAATTTGAAAATAATATGCCTGGGGCGCCTGGGTGGCGCAGTCGGTTAAGCGTCCGACTTCAGCCAGGTCACGATCTCGCGGTCCGTGAGTTCGAGGCCCGCGTCGGGCTCTGGGCTGATGGCTCAGAGCCTGGAGACTGTTTCTGATTCTGTGTCTCCCTCTCTCTCTGCCCCTCCCCCATTCATGCTCTGTCTCTCTCTGTCCCAAAAATAAATAAACGTTGAAAAAAGAAAAAAGAAGAAAAGAAAATAATATGCCTACATGTAGTTTTTGCATTTATCTTCTTTGGTATTCTCTGGGATTCCTGGATTTAATAGTATGGTCTCTGATATTAATTTGGAGAAAATTCTTAGTCATTATTGTTTTAAATATTTCTTCTGTTTCTTTCTTCTCCTTTTGGTATTCCCACTATATGTTATACATTGTGTAGTTGTCTCACAGTCCTGGATATTTTGGTCTTTTCTTTCCACTCTTTGTTTTCTTTGCTTTTTGGTTTTAGAGGATTCTCTTGATACATACTCAAGGTCAAAGATTCTATTGATATATACTCTAGCTCACAGATTCTTTCCTCAGCTGTGTCCAATCTGCCAATAAGCCCATCAAAGGCATGCTTTATTTCTTTTATAGTTATTTTTCCCCTAGCATTTTGGTTCTGCCTTAGGATTTCCATATCTCTGTTTGCATTGCCCATCTATCCTTATATTATGTATACTTAATCTATGATAGCCCTTTGCATATTATAAGTGTTTTAAATTCCTTGTCTGATAATTCCAACATCCTTGTCATGTCTGGTTTGGATGCTTGCTCTGTCTCTTCAAATTGTTTTTGTTTTTTGTTTTTTTTTTTTTGCCCCTAAGTGTGTTTTGTAATTTTTTCTTGATAATCAGATATAATGTAATGGGTAAAAGGAGCTGCTATAAATAGACTTTTAAAAATATGGTGGCAGGGTGTGGGGGAGATAATGTATTTTGTGGTACTACAATTCTCAATCTCGTAGTAAGCCTCTAGACTCTGAAATTTACAAGGTTTCTCAGTACCTCTGTCCCTTATGTGAGACAGAATGGCTGGAGTGAAGTGACATTAGCTATTTTCTTTCTGCCATATGGAAACCTAGGTAGGGCTAGAGTTGGGTATTTCTCTTCCCTCAGGTTAGTTAGGATCTGATAATACCCCAGTTAGTTAGACTCTGGTTACTTTGCCCAGAAACAGGCCTTCTTAAAAGAATTGAGCACTTTGGCATATTTCAGAAATGGTTCCTTTTCCCCTTCCCCTCCTGGGAACATGAGGGAATTTTGCTCTGATATTTATTGTAAAAGGTAGTTGAGCTCCTGGAGGTGTAAATCTCACAAACTTGTGAAGACCCCCTATGACTGGATCTCCCTGGAGCTTTTAACTCTCAAGGGTTGTCCAGACTGAGCATCTAGCAAATTATCAATTAAAGTTGAGGTTTTCCTATTCCATCTCTGGTTACCAAGTTTCCTTCTGCTGGTGAGTTTCTGTTGCAGTAAGGTGTGACTCTCTCTATTAGCCTGTCTCTGAAATTTAGAGGGCAGCAGTATGCCTGTGTCCTCCCTTCTCTTGCACATCCAAGAAAAGTTGGGTTTTCATCTGTTCAACTTTTTCACTTCTTTTTAGGATGGGACAGTGACTTCCAAGCTCTTCTCATGCCTAACCATAATACTATAATCTTTATTGCAGAATTTTGAAGGAAAATGTCTCCACACATTAGTTTTTATATACAGGTATTAATGTTGCTCGCTTCTTCCCAAAAGGGGCCTCCTGAGGTTAATAATATATAGATGTTCTTCTTTTCCCCACTAGTCTATAATCTTAACAACCTACTGTCTTAATTTTGCCTAAGAAGGCTGGTCACCAAATCCCTTCACTATCCATTTTCAGTTGTTAACCTGTGAGTTGTCTCTATTCCTCTTAAAGCAGATACCTGCATCAAACATGAAACACACTTCAGTTCATTTTATGTCTCATTTCTTTCTTGAAATCAAGATAATTCTGGTTCCATTTGAAATCATCCAATGGTTTCAAATTGTTGACTTGTTTACTGATTTGGACACTTAACTGATCACAAGTTGTTTTTTGTGTCTTCTATTTCTCTTGACTACATTGCAGCGTCTAATTAGAGTAGGTGTCCACGTGTAAATTATAAGATCAAGAAAGTGTAGCCATATGTAAGGAGGTTAATCTATACTATTAATAAGGGCTTCCCCCTTGAGATTGTGCCTAATTGTGAAGTATGAATTTTCCTAAGAGATCTAAAATTCAAAATAAGGAAAATATCTGTATATGATGAGCTCTCTGATTACACTATATAATTCCTAGTGTAGAGAAAGATGTGTGTGTGTGTGTGTGTATGCATGTGTTTGCACGTGCACACTCGCTCTTGGAATGCTTATAATTCCCTGCACTATTTTTGAGTTAAAAGTGTTCTGAAATAAAAATTGATCCCGGAACAAGATTAAAGTTGATGAGAATTCTCCAAACATGATATTATTGGTAAACCCTCTAGTTTAACTTTCTACTTTCATAGGGTTTCCAAGGAAATAAATTTATTTTTCCCTAAGACAAATGTATTCATATTTAATAAAAACCAATCCACATAAGAGTGTTATAGAAAATAAGGATTTTGCATAAACCTCTTATATATTTAAGAAACAGAAAATTGAGAAGTATTACCACCTAGTCATGAAAGGGGCAGGGGTGAGAGGGAGAAAATTACGCTAAAATTTTTGGTTGTTAAGCTGTAAAATATCAAATTATATCTGTGTGACAAAAATAGACTATATTCTTACTTTCAAATATTTTCCCTTATAGCTAGGGGCTTTGGTCAGGAAATACTATCAGAAATTGCCAACTATATACAGAAGAGTTTATCTACCACACAACTTAATATACCATGGAGCATACAGAAGACATTTAATATCTCATTACTGTTCTTTTGGAAAATGACTCCAAACATTCTAGACAGTTTATTTCTGGCATACCCAAATGGGACATGAAACATGTCTTAGCTCAACAGATTATTCTATACTCCAGGTCACTGACCTTTTTTCAGATTTGGACATGAGACCCAAGTCAATCCTGGGACTTATGCTAAGACCATTGAAAAGGGGTGCTGGTATTAATCAGGTTTGACTACCCTATGATTTGGTAACAAACCCTGAAATCTCAGTGGCTTCACACATTATATTTATTTCTCAATTATATAAAATCTAGTATGGATTGGATGGCCCTCATTCATCTTGTCACTAAACTACCTCTACACCACCTTAGAATGTACTACATGTGCATTCCCAGAAACACCACAGCAGTGGAGGAATTGCTGAATGACGCACTAAAAAGTTTCTAAGTCTAGGCATGGACTTAACTCACTTCTAATACATTTCAGTGGCCAGTATTTCATTACAACCCTAAATTTCTAAGGAGATTGATAAACTTAACTATTTTGTGTACCCATTAACAGGACACAGTATGATAAATACATGGCACTGTCCCTGATTCAGTGCTTTTATATTGGGGTTGCTAGTCTCAAAGTTGAAAACTTCAAAGTAATTGTTGATTCAGTTTACATACCATGAAATAGCTTTACCTATAAAGTCAACATGACAGCCGAACTAACACATGAATAAAATGTTGGAATGATCTAAATGAGTTTTTTGATCAGTATACATGCCAGCTAATAAATTGCTCCTCTCATTGTATTGTTGATTTAAGTCGAATTGAGTTGGAGTTCTTCATGTAATCAACAGTCATCAATATATTTGCTTTTACCACTCATACATACAGGCTTACTGAAACAAGGTTTTTTAAGCAATTGATCAATCCAGTTATCAATGAAACAACTGGCAACCCTTTTCTTGAGTATCAGCTAAGTTCTTAACATGCCTAATAACTTGTATTCATTTGCCAAACTTGATTCCCATATTACCTCCTCAATGTAGTCTTTCTAACCACAAATCTCCATAAATAGTCTATCATCAGTTCAGTTCTGATACATAGCAAGGAGTGGTGTAAAAAGAAGGGCTCTCGAGTTAAACTATGTGGTTCAAATCCTGGTTTTTCCCTTTACTAGATGTGTTACACTAAAAATGACATTTAATCTCCTTGTGAGTCAGTTTCTACAATAGTAAAATGGGGATAATATAACTTGCTGTAGGGACTAAAAAACTGAAGACATAAAAATCTTAGAAGAATTCTTAACGCTAGGTAAGAGCTTAATAAATGTCACTATTTGATTAAAAATGCATTTATTGTTGAAACAGATTCCTTAGTTAACAATGCCTATTTTCATTCTACTAATTTTTAAAATTTCCACTATTTATAACTATGCTTGAGACATCAAAACACTTCCTTGTCTTATTCCCTTACTACATCTACTGAGCAAAATTTCACATCAAGTTAACTAAGAGGTTGTTGAATATTTTCATTTCCACTTAAATTTCACTGTCTTCATTACATTAACAAGTTACTGGTTTAACCATTTGTAGATAAAGTAATAGGCTCAGTGTTACTTGCTTTGATTATATAATATCAGCCCTTAGAGTATATTGAGGAAAAAATAAGTTAAAAGGGTGTTTCTGGGTGGCTCAGTTGGTTAAGCATCCAACTCTTGGGCTCAGATCATGGTCTCATGTGAGTTTGAGCCCCACATCAGGCTCCACTCTCACAGTACAGAGCCTGACAGGGATTCTCTCTCTGACCCTCTCTCTCTCTTTCTCTCTTTCTCTGTCTCTCTCTCTGTCTGAAAATAAATAAACTTAAAAAAAAAAAGAATAACTTAAAAGCATGTTTCTGAGAAGTTAAAACTTGGTTTCCAGAAGCTCATCCAAGCTTACTCAGAAGACAGGCTTTTATCAAGTATGACGCAGATATGTATATGTGTGTGTATATGTGTGTGTGTATATATATATATATATATATATATATATATATATATATAGTGTGTGTGTGTGTGTGTATACATATATATATATAAGCCCTTTGTTATAAGCATAGAAAATGTTTTCCCCACATAGCAGGATATATTTAACATTCCTAATGGTGTTCTTGGATGAACAAACTTTATTAATTTCAATGGAGTCCAAATTTAAAACTTTTTCTTTAAAATTAATACCATGCTTGCCCTTTTTGAAACTACTAGTCTACCCTATGGTCTTGAGGATATTTACCTATACTTTCTTTTTTAATTATTTAATTATTTAATTATTTAGGAGAGAGAGAGAGATTGTGTGAACAGGGGAGGGGCAGAAAGAGAGGGAGACACAGAATCTGAAGCAGGCTCCAGGCTCCGAGCTATCAGCACAGGGCCTGATGAGGGGATTGAACTCATGAATGGTGAGATCATAACTTGAGCCAAAGTTGGATGCTTAACCGATGGAGCCTGTAAAGCTTTATTGTCTTATCATCCACACTGTGTTACAATGTCTTTTATTGTTTATTATTCAGATCTCTGATTCCCTTGTCAGCCATAAGTTCTGCTAAAACTGCTTCCCATGTACAGAGATGAGAAATGTGGTCTGAAGTGGGTGATAAAATCTCTGGGAAGCAGCAGACAGATGATAAGTGAAAAGAGAAATGGAGGGAAATTATAAAAATCAAGCAAGTAAGAAGAAAATCCCGAACTACTTTTGGCAGTTTTTTTTTTTTTGGAAGGGGCGGAGGCAGTTATATTTAGAAATGTTATATTTCCACAGACCATCTATGTCAGGCTAGTATTCAGTGAAGACACTTTCCTATAAACAGATGTGAGGTGAATGGTACAAATAACTCATGGTAGAACCTGCATGTGTAGGCAGGGAACAACATGTAAAATCTACAAGTAAATAAAAACAGATACAAATGAGCCTTAGAAAGATGAAGTAAAAGCCCATGAACTTTACTAATAGATTCTGCTTGGGAATTTTATACCATCTAGTCTAAAGTTTCTAAATACACAGTGACACCAGAATTAGAGTTCTTGTTAAAAAGAGAGATGCTAAGACCCCCACTCTATACTTACTGAATCTGAAATTTTGGGGTAATTGCCTAGATTATTGGCATTTACAAAAACAATTATTCATGAAATTCAGCCAGAATTGAGAATCAGTAATCTAATCCAATCCCATTTCCTACATGTAGAACAAATTCCTTCAAGCTAGACTGGCTTATGTATTTGAATGGGATTACAGACTCCATGTGACAAATGTGACTCTTATCCCCACTCTTGAAACAAGACTTCATTTTGCTTAGAATACGTTTAAAAAAGTGTTTGGAGTCCCTAATTGTCTAATGTGTGCTCACAAATTAGTCAAAGCAGATGCTATAGAACATTGTGTGAAGGGCTTATTAAAAATGCCATGAGCTAACATAAAGAAACCATCCTGGAAGCTGTGGCATTCACCTCAAAGAAAGCCCCTGGCTGTGCAATGAGGAGACTCAGGCCAGAATAAGTGGTCCCAGGTATCTCTGGTCTCAGTCCCCTACCCAGGTTCTTCAGATGTTATTAGTCAATCTTCCATGATTCATTACTCCATTTCTTGATTACCTTTAGCCTAATGTTTTTTATAAAATTATCTTTTCAAAAAAATAATCTATACTCTCTCCTTTTAAACAGAGGGATCCAAATTGTAAATCTGAGAGGAAAGAACAAAATCTTGGGTGCCTGGGTGGCTCAGTTGGTTAAGCATCCGACTTCAGCTCAGATCATGATCTCACCCTCCGTGAGTTTGAGCCCCATGCTGGGCTCTGCTGACAGCTCAGAGCCACGAGCCTGCTTCAGATTCCGTGTCTCCCTCTCTCTCTTCCACCCCACCACTCACGCTCTGTCTCTCTGTGTCTCTCAAAACTGAATAAATGTTAGGGGGCGCCTGGGTGGCGCAGTCGGTTAAGCGTCCGACTTCAGCCAGGTCACGATCTCGCGGTCCGTGAGTTCGAGCCCCGCGTCGGGCTCTGGGCTGATGGCTCAGAGCCTGGAGCCTGTTTCCGATTCTGTGTCTCCCTCTCTCTCTGCCCCTCCCCCGTTCATGCTCTGTCTCTCTCTGTCCCAAAAATAAATAAACGTTGAAAAAAAAAAATTAAAACTGAATAAATGTTAAAAAAAATTTAAAAAAAGAAAGAACAAAATCTTTCAGCAATATAAAAAATACTAAAAAAAAAAAAGTAACGACAAAAAGAAATTCCAATTCTTTTATAAATCTGTTTTTGATAATTTGAGTCATGTTATGGGTTGCAATTAGAAACGATATATTTTGCTAGAAAGGCTATGTACAATTTTCAGCCCCAATAATTTATTTACTCTCTCAAGCTCTAGGCCATCATCACTACAAACTATAATCTTCTCTCTCTTATATTACATATGAAAAGCATTAGGTCTCCTTTCTTGGAGAATTGAAAGGAAGAGCCATCCACTGTGTGTGAAATGTGTTGTTTTATTGATATTAGGCTGACATTGTGTAATAGCATATGTGTACTAATTGTGTACCCTCTGTAATCTGTAGTGTAGAAATAACTACCATACAAGAAAACTTAATTTGTAATAATTATTGCTCCAAATTTTCTGTATGGCATAATATATATGTATATTAGTTGTAGGCATCAGGGGCTATGGAATAACTAAGTCGTAGAGTTGCAGTATTTCCTTGGTTTCTTCATTGTCAAAAGAAAACTCTTAAAGACTGGCACATTGTGGGGTGCTTAGGCGGCTCAGCTGGTTAAGTGATCAACTCTTAATTTCAGCTCAGGTCATGATCTCATGGTTCGTGAGATTGAGCCCCATGTGGCAATGGCATAGTCTTTGGCAGCTTAAAAAGATGTGGGGCAAATTGGAAATATTAGGCTGGCAGAAACCAGTTTAAAGTAAAAACAAAATCTGAAAAGTATTTTTTAGAACTAAACATAAGATTAGCAAGGAAATAGAACACTTAAACACAACTCTATAAAGCAACTTAACCTTACAGACACCTATGGAACTCTACTCAATGTCAGCAGACCATACATTCTTCTTAAGTGCACATGAAATAGACCATACATTAGATCATAAAACAAGCCTCAATAAATTTTAAAACAATAAGAGGAAACAAAAAAATTTGGGAGCTCACAAATATGTTGAAATTAAACCTCATACTTGTAAATAATCCATTGGTTAAATAAGAAGTCATAAATTAGAAACTAGGATAAATGAAAAAGAAAACAAAACAGAATATTTTGTGGAAGTAGGGCTTACAGGAAAATTTGAAGCCATAAGTGCCTATATTAAAAAATACCTAAAAATAGTAACCTAAACTCCAATCTTAATGTACTAGAAAGAGGAAAAGAAACAGGAAGCAAAAGTAGGAATGAATAATTATGAAATATAGAATAAAGAATAGAAGACCATAGAGAAAAATGAGGTTCTTCTCTGAAAAGGTTGACAAAACTGACAAACCTTTTACTGAACAAGAGAAAAAGAGACAGGGTTTCATTTATTAAAATCAGGAGGGAAGAAGATGCATAGCTACTGACTTTACAGAAATGATTATAAGGGAATTCTGTAATTTTATGCCATGAGATTAGTAATGTGTCATCTTATTAACCAGACAAAATAGACTAATTCCCAGAGGGATACAAAGTACCAAAGCTGACTCAAAGAATCTGAAAAGCTGTAACAAGTAAAGAGATTGAGTTAGCAATCAAAAGCTGCACGAAGGAAAACTGAGTACCAGATAGCTTCATGGTAAAATTTTACCAAATGTTTAAAGAATTGACACCAGTTCTTTACAAGCTCGTTCCAACAATGGAAGCGAATGGAAACCTCAATTCATTCTATGAAGCCGTTACTGCCAGCTGCCACTCTACCTCCTTTTCCTCTGTTAAACCTTGCAAAAGAAGTGTGTCCCTCACCCTCTCCACTGTTACATGCCATCCTTACAAAGTATGTTAGAACAAGTCTCCTACCCTTTCCCTCTCAAAACAGCTCTCTTTCAGACCAATGATAATCCTCTTAACTCTAAATCTAATGTGGCTCTAATTCTTATTTTACCTAGCATTTCAGTGACATTTGGGATAGTTGACCATTCTGTTCTTCCTGAAACTTGCACTTTTTTGAGACCTTCTGTCTCTTCTGATTCTTCATCTTCCATACTGGTAGCTCCACATTAACGTGTGTGTGTGTGTGTGTGTGTGTGTGTGTGTGTGTGTGTGTGTGTGTTTATAACCTCAAATGGTCTCAAGTTCAGGACTCTCTGGATTCTGTTTTCAGCTTAACCTTCCCCACCCCATGAACTGTGGGTTGGTACATTCGACTTCCTACTTAGCATATGTAATTGGATGTTAAAAACCCACCTCAACTGTAGCTAACCCAGAACTATAATCTTGTTCAATATTCCCCCAAACTGATTTATTTTCAGCATTAAAAATTTTGTGTTCTAAACCTTCATTATGTTAAACAGACTTAGGAACCATCCTTGATACTTTTGTACCCATTTCTCCCCTATATCTAGCCCATTATCCATTTCTGATGATTCTAAGTATCTCTTGATTGTGTGGCTCAGTAAATAACTGCAAACTTTCGGGATGTAGCAGTTCATGTGATTCCAAACCTAAGATGAGAACTTTTTTTTGTTAGCCCTGGTTAATGCTGTGGTTGTGCCTTCTAACTCTAAGCTGATGGTGGCCTTTAAAGTTTTATCAGGCAAGAAAGCACTCTGTGTTATGACTTAATAAGTTCAGTTAGCTCTAATGGTGCATCTTCTTTCTTCAGTAAAGATAATTTCCATGATGGTAGATTCAAGTAAACTTTATATTTTTTTATTACTTTTGCTTTACTCTCTGTTGTTTGAGAGACACTGTCAATTTAACACAAACACTTTTCTTACCTTTCTCATTGAAATGAATTATATTTTCTGCCACTTTTTTCTCAGACTGCTATAGAAGGACCAAACGCAAAACAGTCCTGGTGCCATGCTGTTTTTAGGGACATTCTACATTACATTGATAAATCATGCAGGCACAAGTCATTTGTCAAAAATACATTTACTTGAATCAAATTTGCTTTGCATGCAGAGGGTGCTGGATTCGTATCTAGTTTTCACTAAATAATTTATCAAACTGATTTGCTTGAAATACAATAAAAAATCCATAATAAAATTAGGCAGAGATTTCTATGCCTGGGAATCAAAAAATGTACAGCTCATCACAATATCACAACACCATTACACTGATTTCAATTGTTAAAAGGTTGGTAGTGCATTTCAATGTAGACACAATAAATTCAATTTAGTATAATTTTATAAATTACTGTTGATTTCAAAATTATGATATTCTTCACTTCTTTTTACTTTTCCACTTTTCTACCCATGCTCTGACTTTTTTCTGCTATAGGGTCAGAAGAAAATAGTAATAATCTCATGTGATGAAGATGAAACTTTTGTTTTTTTCCTTTTGTCTTAATTGAATTCCAGTAGCTGAGGAAACATGACTACTCCATCAATGAAATGGTCTAGCATACAAAGGAAAATACAGTGCTTAGTATAAAATCTCTCTCTCTCTCTCTCTCTCTCTCTCTTTTTGATTTGAGAAAAACACATACTAGTTTTAAATAATAGGTAGTTTGAGAGGTGGCTATGTCTTAGGGCTGGTGGATTGGCGTGTTTTTCTGTCACTAAAAATGTTCCAACAAATAGAGAGGTTACCATAACATAGTGACTAAATACATGCAGGCTCTAGAATTTGGTAGAATTCTGTCATTATATTGTACAACTTTGGATAGTTTACTCACTCTCCCTCCCTCCCTCTCTCATTCTCTTCAGTTTTCTCATTTAGTGTAGATTATATTGGTGTCTATGGCTTAGAATTATTGGGGAGTTAAATTATAGAATCATGTGTCTGACCCATAGTAGGAACTCAGGATGGACTGAGGTTAGTTCCATTGACTTAATCCATTTGGTCAAAAAGAACATTGAATCAGACACTTTCAGTTGAAATGAATGGAGCTGACTACCTTCTGCATAGCTCTAACTAATTTCTGAGACATTCCTGAGAAGTTGGAATTTAAATAGCATTTCAAATAGTCTTGTGAACGTAGACCTGTTCACAAGATCTGTGATGACTCTTGATCTAATACAGCCTTTTTTTGTGGTCTGGGTAAAAGTACCCATAATATGACAAACTTTCAACCTCATCTCCCTCCCTTTTTGGTTCTGTCCATAATACTGAGTATTTCTTTGTTGGCTTCTTTGCACTAACAATCTTCCAGACCAATTTTATGAATTCTGGCCTACTTGGCAAAGTCCGTGATATTCTATCTACCCTTATCCTGCTATTGACTTTTCCTGTGAAGATAAATTTTCTCCTTATATCATTTACCATGGTCTAGTTTCTTGTGATAAATGTACTGATTACCCAGAGCCACAGTAATTCTGTGTATCTACACTGAAGATGCTCCTTTCTCCTGAGATACTGCTGGCATTTCTGGAATAAATCTCCATGAATATTGGAACATGTCTGGAATTTTTCTGTTTGCTGTTTTGGGATGTATGCATTCTACAGCATATTAGGGTCTGTTATAAGGGTCAGTCTTTTAGTCTACAGGTTCAGGCAAGGTTTCTTCCCACTTGCTACAGGACCAGAATATTTACATCCTAGCTTGCTTTTCAGTTAGTCTGCATGCAGTTGTAAAATAAATAAAGGATGCTGGATTTTCTTTTGATTCTCAACAAGGTTTTTTATCTTTAGTCTGTGTTGGAGCAAGTTGGATGATGGCATCTATAAAACTCAGCTTTTAGAAATACCTTTTTCTTTTATTCTCCTTTTTTTCTGTGCAAGAAAATATCACTATCAGTGAAAATTATGTCATGGAATCTTTGTCCTACATGGATTAGGTTCATTGTACTATACTTCTCATAGTATAGTTCTAGTATTTATGAATTCTTTCAGCATTTGTATTTCTGGAAGTTCTTTATTTCACTTTTATTTAATCAGCTTTATCGAGATATAAATGACATATAATAAAATATATATATTTAAGGTGTAATTGGATGTTTTGATAAATGTAAACCCTGGAAACCATCATTGTAAACAAAATAGTAAATATTCATTACTCTCAAATATATAAACGGTCCTCTAATATTGTGATTTATAATAAGAAATCTATATGTTTTGTCTTTTACCCCTTTTCCGACACATAGCTCCTAAAACCCTTGGAATTTCCTAAGTGATAAGAGCCAGAAAGTTATCTTTTGTTATGTTGTCGAATTGACTTCTGGAAAGCCCCTAAGAATGGGGGTTGGTTGCCAATGGAACCAACCATTTGATTAGAGAGTTGGAGCTTTCAGTACTATCCTCCAGCATCCATGGAAAGAAAGAGAGGCTGGAAGTTTAATCAATTACCAATGGGTAATGATTTAATCAGACTTACGTAATTGAAGCCACCATAAAAACCCAAAAGGACAGGATTGTAAGACTGATGGGTTGGTGAACACGTGGAGATTTGGCGTGAGTAATGTTTTCCAAGAAAGCATGGAGGCTCTTTGCCCTTTTCCCGTATTTTGCTCTATACATCTCTTCTATCTGGTTCTTTCTCTGTTATAATCTAGTAGGTAAAGAAGTTTCCTGAGTTCTGTGAGTCATTCTACCAAATTATTCAAACTCAAGGAACAAGTTGTGGGAACTTCTGACTTACAGCCAGTTTGTCAGGAGCGATTTGAATTTGCAATTGGTGTCTGAATGAGGTGTGTGTGTGTGTGTGTAGGGGGAAAGTTGCAGTCTTGTAAAATTGACCTCTTAACCTATAGATATGATGCAATCTCTAGGTAGACAGTGTCAGAATTGAGTTAAATTATAGAACATCTAGCTTGTATAGGACCACCTCCTCATCTCCCCCACCCCCATATATCCACACATTAGTATTAGTTACCGAAACCTTTGGTTCCTGTGTAAAATATTCCCCTCCAACTACTTCCATCCCCCTCAAAAAGATTAGTTTGCATTTTCTAGACGTCTATGTAAATGGAAGAATAAAGCATGTACTCTTTTTGTCTGGTGTCTTTAATTCACCATAATTATTTTCAGATCACCTATGTTGTTGGTGTACCAATAGTCCATTCCTATTTATTGCTAAATAGTATCCAGTTGTTTCCACTATAAAAATATATCACAATTTGTTCTTTTACAGTACAAAGTTGGATTGTTTCTAATTCATATTTATAAATATTCCTTACAAAACTTTGCACAGACATTTGCTTTCACTGGGCAAACCCTGGGAGGTTGAATGCCTGGACCATATTGTAAGAGTATGTTCACCTTTAAAAAAAAAAAATTCAAATTATTTTCCAAAGTGCCATACCATTTTGCCTTCATGCAACAGTGTGTGAGAGTTCCAGTTGCTCCAATTCCGTGTCAACACTTGTTATAGTCTTTTTAATTTCCACCATTATAATAAGTAATCTATTATACCATTATACCATGTTGAGGGATGTATAATGTGGTTATAGTTTGAATTTTTCTAATAAATAATATGCATCTTTTAATGTGTTTATTTGAACATTACATAACATCTACAGCGAAACATGTCCTCAAGTTATTTGCACATTTGTGTATTATTTGTTTATTATTCAATTTTGAGAATTCTTTATATATGTTGGATATGAACTTTTATCAGGTATATACTTTGTAAATATTTTATCAATGTCTGTAGCTTGTGTTTTTGTTTTCTAAAAAGTGTATTTTGAAAAGTAGAAGCTGTTAATTTGGGGCATGTGGGCAGCTTAGTGAGTTAAGCACCTCGTTCTTGATGTCAGTTCAGGTCATGATCTCATGGTTTGTGGGATCAAGCCCCAAGTCGGGCTCTGTGCTGACAGCGTGAAGCCTGCTTGGGATTCTTTCCCTCTCTCTCTATGCCCCTCCCCCTGCTTGCACATGCTTCCTCTCTCTCAAAATAAATATTTAAAAATTAAAAACTGTTAATTTGGTGAAGACCAATTTGTCAATGTATTATGGATAATAATTTTTATGTCATAAATAGGAAGGATTTGTGTAATCCAAGGTCACAAATATTTCATATGTTCTAGAATTCTTAACCTATAGTCAACGTTGAGATGATTTTCATAATGGTGTGTGGTATGGATTGACATTCAAATTTTGTCATATAGATATCCAATCATTTCATTACCATTTATTGAAAAGACTGTTTGTTTTTTTTTTCTCTTATTGAGTTACCTTTGTGCCTTTACAAACAATCAGCTTCCCATATATGTGTGGATCTACTTCTGGACACTCTATTCTGTTCCATTGATCTATCTGCATATTTTGACATGAATACTTTATTCTCTTGATTTCTGTAACTTTATAATAACTCCTATACTCAAGATAGATTTAACCTTTAAATTTTGTTGTTTTCCCAAGTTATTTTGCCTACACTAAGTTCTTTGCCTTTCCATATGAATTTTTGAATCAGCTTATCAGTTTCTCAGAAAAATAATAGAATTCTTACAAGGATTGCAATTAATATGTAGGTAAATTTGGGAAAATTACATAACAATATTGAGTCTTCTAACCCATTTACAAGGTATGCATCTCTGTTTACATAGGTCTTCTTACTTTCAGCAGGTTTTATAGATTTTAGTTTACGGATTTTTCACATATTTTGTCAGATTTATCCCAAATTTTTCATACTTTTAAGTAATGTCCATAGTATTATTTTTAATTTCATTTCCTGACTGTTCCTTGCTTATATATAGAATACAATTTACTTTTTCATATTGATCTTGTATGCTAAAGCCTTGCTAAAGTCCATTGATAGGTAGGTACTGCTGTCACAGCAAAATCTCTCAGATTGAGTGACTTAAATAGCAGAAATGTATTTTCTCACAGTTCTGAAGGTTAGAACACTAAGACCATGGTGTTGGCAAGTTTATTTTCTTTTGTTTTCTTTCTCTCAGGCTTGTACATAGCCTCCTTCTCTCTGTGGGCTCATATATTTAGTGTCCCTTTGTGCATCAACATGTTCTCATCTTATAAAAACACCAGTCAAGTTGGATAAGGGTTCATCCCAAGGGCTTGTCTTTTTAATTATATCACCTCTTGAATTCTCTATTTTCAAAACAGTCAGTTTGAGGTACTAGGAGTTAGGATTTCAGCTTATAAATTTGGGAACAAATTACATTTTAATTTTATTAGCTTTTATATAGCTTCAATCAGATCTATGCAGTCATGCCTTAGTTTTAATATTTCATTTAAAATAATATTGTATTTTCCTGATAGTTCTAGGCCAATGTAACTCCACAGTGGTCCAGGTAAGAAATTATGTACAACAATTTTTCCCAGGGCTCTGGCAGATACCCCAAGTTGATGAACAGAAGCTGCTTTAGACTGCATCCCAGAGAGAGACCGCACTGAAAAAAGAGTAGGGTACTAACTTGTTACTATATCTTATAGGAGGGGAAAAAAATGTAAGGTTCTTTTTTTTTTTAAATAGGAAATTTATTGTCAAATTGGTTTCCATACAACACCCAGTGCTCATCCCAACAGGTGCCCTCCTCAATACACATCACCCACCCTCCCCTCCCTCCCATCCCCCATCAACCCTTGGTTTGTTCTCAGTTCTTTTTTTAAAAAAAAATTTTTTTAACGCTTATTTATTGTTGAGACAGATACAAAGCATGAACAGGGGAGGGTCAGGGAGAGGGAGACACAGAATCTGAAACAGGCTCCAGGCTCTGAGCTGTCAGCACAGAGCCGGACGCGGGGCTTGAACTCATGGACCGTGAGATCATGACCTGAGCTGAAGTCCACCGCTTAACTGACTGAGCCACGCAGGCACCCCTTGTTCTCAGTTCTTAAGAGTCTCTCATGTTTTGGCTCCCTCCCTCTCTAACCATTTTTTTTTCCTTCCCCTCCCCCATGGTCTTCTGTTAAGTTTCTCAGGATCCACATAAGAGTGAAAACATATGGTATCTGTTTTTCTCTGTATGACTTATTTCACTTAGCATCACACTCTCCAGTTCCATCCCCGTTGCTACAAAAGGCCAGATTTCATTCTTTCTCATTGCCACGTAGTATTCCATTGTGTATATAAACCCCAATTTCTTTATCCATTCATCAGTTGGTGGACATTTAGGCTCTATGTAAGGTTCTTTATGCCTTTGGTTTAATTGCCATGGAAAACCATAGAAATTGCCTTTTGCATAGAAAGGCAAAGTGGATACACAAAAAGTAGAATGTGAATAAAATTGTCCACACCGTTATTTACTGAGAACTTTGTATACATCCTTTTCCATGGGTAGATATACTGAAAGTCTTGCCCCATATTTTTACCATAAATCTAGTTATAGATATTATTTTCACTTATGGAGATGGGGAAACAGCCGTGTCCAAAGATAAAAAGCCTATTACCATTATAAAATGACACTTGTGTGATTTGAAGCCAGGTCTATAAGATTAGAAACCTCTTAATTCTTTTGTTGTACATCTAAGATATTATGGGAAGCAAAGAAATAATTTTTGCATATGTAACTAATATTTTTAGAAAAGAAGCAGATTTGCCAATGCTATATTTTGTATAGTCAATAAATTATGTAATTTACACCCATGGTGTATATTCATAAAAGTAACTGGACAATATTAAAGTAAACCCTGGGTTTAAATCTAAGAAGGACATGAGAAAAATATTGGAGTATCTGAAATAAAGATAATACTTTAAAAATAGGAAGAAATAAAAAAAACTAAAATTATACTCAAATTATCACCTTTTACTTACTTAAAGTGAACTTTAAAAATCAGTATACTGAAATAATATATTAAAAATAAATTTCAACAGTCATCTGTTTTCTTACTTTTATTGTGTTTAGGCCTGAGGATTTTTTATTTGATCATTTTTTGTAAATGATCTTAAACCAGTGAATAAGCTGATGAAAACTGCATATTTTGTGAATTTAAAAGGACAGAGATAGATAAAGATAGATATGATAGAGAGACTGATTTTTAGGCATTATACTTCATAAAAGTCAATTTGGCAAGGTTAGGAATGATTAATGAAATTGGGAAGGCAAGTACAACCAAATTAATCATTCATGGAAGAATTAAAGAAAGACAAGGAAAGAGGGGTCATTGGAGGAATACTCCATCCAGTGCCTGTTTTGCTCTCCTCTTGTCACTAAGCTCTATTTTTAAAATAAAGATTCATAGCAAATAGCTTCCAATATCAAAAGATGAATACTATTGGACCAAAGTAGGGTGACTAATTCACCCTAGATATAGAGAAATCTAACTAAATTTTAGAACCCTCATGATTGACATAGACAAAACAAGTGTCCAGTAACTTTGAATGCATAAAAGGCAAAAAGATAAATAAAAGGAAGGAAGGATAAAATAGATAGTCTCAGGGGTCAGACTTCTTGTGCATGTTCTAAACTATTACCATAATCATTTATATTCAAATTTTGATGTACAAAATTATTGTATTTCAAGTGATATGCTTTATACACTACATATCTAAATCACCAATTTTAATTCTGCAACGTATTCTAGGTATCCTCCATCATAATCCACATTTTACAAAAGAGAAAATTGGACTTCCGTAAAATTAATAATTATTTGAAATTATACCATGAGTTGACAGGAAAACTGGGATTATAGTCTATATTTTCTGAGTAACCATAGAGTAGTTGATCTGATTTTCCATTAAGTATAAAGCCCAGGGAATGAAGATACATAAAATTCTAATTTTTGTTGTTGTTGTTGTTGTTGTTTATAGCCCTATCGTATCATGCCGTATCTATTTTAGCTGTATGTTAGCTATCTTGACAATAAATTGTATAAAAAAACGGGGCGCCTGGGTGGCGCAGTCGGTTAAGCGTCCGACTTCAGCCAGGTCACGATCTCGCGGTCCGTGAGTTCGAGCCCCGCGTCGGGCTCTGGGCTGATGGCTCAGAGCCTGGAGCCTGTTTCCCATTCTGTGTCTCCCTCTCTCTCTGCCCCTCCCCCGTTCATGCTCTGTCTCTCTCTGTCCCAAAAATGAATAAACGTTGAAAAAAAATTTAAAAAAAATAAATAAAAAGTAATAAATGTTTTCATTTATAAAATATTTATAAAAATATAAATATTTTTAAAATATTCATTAAAACTTCATGCCACCAAAAATAACCAAATACTTGAATAGAAAAGACATAATCTCTGTCCTCATGGAATTTACATGAGGTAGATATTTAGAAATGCTAATTATAAAAACCCTTGAGAAGTGTAGTAGACTATCTTACTACAGATGTTACTATTCCAATTTAAATAGATTCAAACACTGAAAACCCTGAATGAGTTGTTACAAATGAAAATCTGAGACATTTTTATTTCAATTTTAATATACCTGCCATTTACATCTGTCTTAAGAGTTGTTGGTTTGTTTGTTTTTTTCACAACAAAAACATAGGAGAATCTTTAATTATCTCTATAGACAACAAAGGTTGTTGCTTCTTTATTGGGTTTGAGCTCCATTACCATGGTTAACCTTTTCCCTTCTTCTTCCCCCTTTTACCTTCCCTATTCTATCACCATGTATTTTTACTTTATTCTTCCTATCCCCCTTTCCCTTGATCTATTTTACCTTTTTCTTTGAAGTATACTCGTTCTCATGCTCAGTAAAACATTGGAGTAGTTATCATCAGTGCAAATGGGTTTACAAATAAAATGAATGTATAATTTTATGCTTCAAGAGTTATAAATAGTTCTGCTTCCTTAATGACCTTAATGATTATTGAACACATCTATCTTGAATAATTCATTGCCAGGAACTCTCTTTTTTTAAATTTAAGTATAATTAACAGAGTGTTATATTGTTTTCAGGTGTACAATATGATTCAACAGTTCTATACATTTCTCAGTGATCATCAAGATAAGTGTACTCTTTATATTGTTTTTTACAATGCATTGTTTTCATATATTTATTATACAATTTATTGTCAAGCTAGCTAACATACAGTGTATACAGTGTGCTCTTGGCTTTGGGAATAGATTTCCGTGATTCATCACTTACATAAAACACCCAGTGCTCATCCCAACAAGTGCCCTCCTCAATTCCTGTCACCCATATTCCCCACCCCCCACCCCCTTCCACCCTCAGTTCTGCATATTTAAAAGTTTCTTATGGTTTGCCTTCCTCTCTGTTTATAACAATATTTTTTTCTTTCCCTTCCTCCATGGTCTTCTGTTAAGTTTCTCAACTTCCACATATGAATAGAAACATATTATATCTCTCTTTTCCTGACTGGCTAACTTCACTTAGCATAATACTGTTCAGTTCCATCCACGTTGTTACAAATGGCAAGATTTCATTCTTTTTAATTGCCAAGTAGTATACCATTGTGTATATGTATGTATATACATACATGCCACATCTTCTTTATCCATTCATCAGTTGATGGACATTTGGGCTCTTTCCATCATTTGGCTATTGTTGATAGTGCTGCTATAAACATTGGAGTACATGTGCCCCTATGAATCAGCCCCTATGAATTATTTTTGGATAAATTCTAGTGCTATTGTTGAGTCATAGGGTAATTCTGTCTTTAATTTTTTGAGGAACCTCCATACTGTTTTCCAGAGTGGCTTCACCAGTTTGTATTCCCACCAGCAATGAAGTAGAGTTCCCCTTTCTTGTCTTCAGAGTTTTTACAGAACCATTGGTTTATATCTGTTTTTAACCATTTCAAAGTAAATTAAATCAGAATGGAAGTCTAATGAAAGCAATAGACTCACTTCCAAAAAAAATAAATTTAATATTTGTAGTGATTGTTAATTTGAGTCTGTATCTCCACTTCTGGTGAAAGCAGTTTGATTTTCTCTTCAGATAATTCTCTCTCCACTTATCTGTCATTGTGATTTGATTTAGGGATATTCTCAACTTTCTGGCTACAGTGACTGTTCAGGAATAATCCTTGATCCAAGTTGGCACATTCTAGAGACACTGTGAAAAAAAAGACTTCTCTTTCTGCTGAACTCAAAGGAGGTTTAAGGCTTAAGCCCCTGGAGCTGTCCTGTGGAGACACCGACCTATGTGAAACCAACACACAGGAAAGCACATGGGGGTGGAGCCATAGCACATAGGGGAATCTGACGATATTCCTTGAGCCTGTGAATCATGTCTGAAGCTGGAATTTTTCTCCTGAAATGATCTTATGTGGAAGTCATTGCATTCTAATTTTTTGCTTAAATAGAATTTTCTGACATTTGCAACACAGTAACTGCTTAACTGCTTATCTAAACTGTACAGCGCAATACCCATTACAAGAATCTCACTAGGCTCACCTGTGACGAGCTTTCAAAAAGGAAGAAAATAGTATGTAGCTGTCCAGATGTGGAGAAGACTAAGAATTTTTTTTAAGAGCTATAGGTAGCAAGAACCAGTCAGAAATCAACAGAAGTAGTCACAGAAAATTACCATGAAAAGAGCTGCTGTCACAGTTCCTCAGAGCAAAGAGCAGGAAAATCACAGCTAAGAGCTTCAGGGAGCTGACAAGAATCACCACAAACATTTATCAGCACTGATCACAAGGAAGGCTCTCTGCTAGTTTGATGGAAAGAGTCAGAAAGATAAGATGTGGCTTCTGCTTTAGAAAACCTGTGGTCTAGAGGAAGAGAGACCATTTAGATGCCAAAGCATGCAAAAGGAGTGAGGAACACTCCTGGAATGGGTGAGGTTCCATGTAAGAGTTGAAAGTAAAATGTAAACAGAGATCTGGGAATACTTAATGGAAGAGGTTGAGTAGGTAGGGCCTTGAAAGTCACAATTTTAGTGACTTAGATTTTGCAAGTGGTATTTGAGGAAAATAGTACGAGAAGAGGACCACAGACAGAAGAGCACAATCCTCAGTGTAGACCAGTGCAAAGTATAGATTTGGGTAGAGAAGTCATGAAAATAGCCATTTGAGTTATTAGCAAATAGCCTTTATTTCATATTATTGCCAGTGGAGATGCCTCAAAGGCATCTGAAGAAAGAGATATGTGGTTCTGGGTAGATTAAGCTAGTCACAGGGTACCCTAATTGGTAAGAAAAAATATCTGCCACACGTGAGTCTGGGAAATACTTTGAAAAGGAGACATTATTTCATTTCTCTTGAAATTAAGAGAGAAATTCTACCTGGTACATTCAACCCAGATCAACCAGATCAACCTCTCATAGATACATTTGGAAAACTTCATTCTTTATTTCAAATTTTCAGTAATTTGTTTCCCCAAATTAGAAATGCAACTGAGTTTGTCCCAACAATTCCATTCCTGGGAATTCATATAGGCTTATTTGCACTGTGTTAAATGACATATACACAAATAGTATGATGGCAACAATAGTTACAATAGCCACTAAATTAAAACAAAGCAGGTGTCCATTAGCAGATGACTGGTTAAATAAATCATGGTAAATCCATTTGCTAAAGTAACAAACATCTGTGAAATAAAGATGCTTCCCATGAACATAACAAAATACTGTACAATCCAAGTAAAAACACACAGAATAAATGCATTATATGTAGTCTTTGTTTAAAAGAAGTCAAGTTATTCATATTTCCTTGCATTTGTATAGAAAATAGAAAAAGACACCTGAGAAGGTGTAAAAATAGTGGTTTTCTATGAATAAGTAGGTATAAATTAAGTAAGGGACAAGGGAGATACTGAGCTGTCTTTTTACTATAAAGTTTTAAAATTTATATGGACATATTTTTCTAATATTTAAGCCATGTTAATATATAGTCAAACATTAAATATATACAATTCTAATAAGAAGACTGCACTAAGCAGGGACCTGAATTCTCCATGTGTTTGGTCTCTAATTCACAGCTCAACCTAAAAGCACTGAAGGAAGAGAATTGAGGGGTATGTTCATCTCTGCATACTTGGGCCCACTTAGCATCACTAATTCTCTTAAGTCTAGGTGAATTTGTCTAACCCTTGCTCTTTACTATCATGCAGAGTTAAATGTTCTCCTGAAGCATAGTATGTGTCTTCAGGGAGGCTTAGACAGTGGTACCGTGGGATATGCACAGTGGCTAAGTCATCAGTATCATCACAGACCATTCCTAGTGTCCAGCTCTCCTGGCAGAAGGAAAGAGGCAAGGCATCCCTAGTCAGTGCTCAAGCTCCGTTTGTACTAGCCTGCGATGTCAAAGAAGTTATCCTGATGGTAGGTTGGTATCATAGCAGACTAGAGTATGCTCTATTGTAGATACCCAGAGATTTGGGGAAGTGGAGTTTGTCTTTCTTGTGGTGAAAGAACATTTTGCTTCACTTCAGTTTCCTTGCTCCACCATGTGAATTTAATACTTTTCTATATAGATTGCTAGAAAGAGTTTGGCCATGCCCCTTGGTATTGAGAATTAAGTAATATTGGGTAATGTGCTTTTATTATCTTTATTATATCACACAGGATGATTAGCAAATGGAAAAGACATACCTGCTTTTTCCTTATATGGATGCAAGTGAAGAGAAGCCCTAACCACAGTCACTCCTTTAGCCCCATGTCGTAGCCTTAAGACCCTTTTGTAGTGAATAGTTTAAGATTCTGGAATTTTTCTTCTGGAGAAATTGTCCTATGTTATTTTCAAAACTGTCCTGATTAGCATGATGAATTACATAACTGCTATATATATTTTGCAACATGTGGCTGCTATATAGTCTCCTACTGTGGTAAGCAAAGAATATTCCATTGTTTTAAATTTATGGAAAGCACAAAGTTGGTAACAAACTGTGGCCATTCCATATGTTTTAACCTAACCCCAAAGAGTGAGAAGACCTGTCTTTAAAACTAAGTGGTTTTCCCATTATACCACAGCCAAGGCACAAAATAGTGAGAGGAGCTATCTTCAGAACTAACTAACTGCCTACCTCTGGTGGAAAGTGCTAACAACAGACCCAGGCTGGGGTTGACGTGTTCCCGCTTACAGATAGGAGTAAAGGTGCAGTCATACTGGCTTACATTAGTCATTAGCTTTCATTATTCTCTGTTGCCACCACCACATCTCTCCCTACAAGACCCTGCATAATTACATCTTTAATTGCCATTCATGGACAAAAGCTTTCAATTTCACATTCTCCAGAATCCTCTTTATTTCCCTCTCTCTGGGAAAATTAGTTTTCTTTAAACATATGTATACAAGTACACACATGTACATATGTACACACACAAGCAATTTACCAAAAAAAGGATTGTCACTCCTCTGATGGTGTCAGAGCACAGGCTCCTCAACGGAAGCTGCTCCTTATTTGTCTGTTTTTCAAATTTATATTTTTCTTGCAGTATTTTCAATGAAGTTTGGAGAAAAGGAAATAGCTCTTTCTGTAAGCATACTTAACCACAGGAGGGATTTACTCTAACTTGTCTTAGGACTTGTCAATCAAAGAGTGATTTAAAAGTCTCTTATAAGTTTTATTTCACTCTTTTCTTCTGTGTTTCTTCGTATTTTCTTTTTTAAAGTAGTATTTATTATTGACAATTATCTTCAAATAACTCTAAGAGTAGGTGCTATCATTAAGATGTTATCAACTGTGGGTTATCTGGGATCAGTAAGGCAGTTCACACTTCGGATATCAAAAGTAGCAGCTGCAAATGGAGTTACCTGAAAAATTTGCTGCTATGAATGCAAGACAGCTTCCTCACTGTCACGTCTTGTGTCTTGAATGAGTGGTATAATTTTTGGTGTGTTGGCCATCTCTCTTTTTCCATGCAGCATCTTTATGTGACTAGTGTGAGCTTTCTCAGATTATGGTGATCTCAGGGTAATGATACTTCTTAGCTAGAGACTACAGAAGAAGTGTTTCAAAAAAAAAAAAAAAAAAAGACACAAGCTGAAAAAAATCTTATGACCTAGACTTGGAAGTCACAAGGAGCCTCTTTTGCCATATATTATTGGTCAAATGCAAGTTATAGGACTGGCTCATTTTCAAGCAGAGGAAATTACTTAAGAGCACATATGTTGGAAGGAAATGTTCCCTTGGTGGTTCAAGTTTGGGGATTAGCTGCCTTGAAAACATAGGGAAAATAACCCCTTTTACCTTTCATTCTAATTTATTCCCTTTGGTCCTAATTTGGACGCAGAAATTCCTCATTAACTGTATAAATGGAATTAATTATATTTATAGAGAACATAAAATATCTAAGAGTGAGCTTCAGCAAGACTGCATGCTGTTATTATAGGGATAGACACAGTTAGCCTTTTTACAGAGTTTTGCAGGCTTTGAGGGTTTTTTCAAATGCATTTTAATTCTGATGGACATTGTATATATTTCTGTTTGTCATGTATAATGTCTTTGCTTGTATGAGCAAAATCAATGCCCCTGAAAGCATGCATTGCCTACTCCGTAGGTCTGGTGGTTTGTATATTCACAAAGTACTTGTCTCTCCTGCTGAGGAGATAAGTGCCAATAGTCTAGATAGGATCTTTGGGTTCAGGAACCCTAGATTCAACATCTTCTGTTACTGAAGAATTTCATTTCCCCAAGTATCCTTGGAGTTATTAAGGGGCTTCTACTTGGACATTTTCTCCGTAGGAGGTCTTTGTTTCTGGCTATATTAGTTTTTCCCCTTTGCTCTATTTTCACAGCCTTTCAGTGCTTCTAAGAAAGCTTAATCTGTTTTTTTTCAAGCATCTAAGCTCTTTTGTTCAAGTTTTGTCTGCAGGTTAATTAATGTAGAATAATGACAGTAGAATTTGGTTGGTGTAGATGCTTCTAGTGATTCTGCTTTTTTCTTCTAATCTTGATATGATATAATGATCACAGGAAAGGTGTGCTAAGGGCTTAATGCTTAAATTCTCAGTGATACAGGATTTCATGCAAATTGGGAAACAGTACATCAGAGCATTAGAGAAAGATTCCTGAAGGAGGGGGATCTGGAATTAGACCTTGAAGTATGAGAATGAATTAAGAAGTTAAACAGAAGAGCCAATGGCACATTGTGACAGAGATACAACAATATACTTAAGGAATTCTTAATAAGACCGATTGTTCTCAGCTAACTTATTCCCCAAAAACAGATACATTGAAGTCTGACCTGCAGTACCTCACAATTTGACCTTATTTGATAAAAGTGTCATTGCAAATATAGTAAGTAAATATGTTCTCATACTGGAACTCAAAGAGCTCCACATCCAATATGAATGGTATCTTTATAAGAAGATGGCCACATGAAGACAGAGACAGACACAGGGCACAAGAAGAACACCATATGACAATGAAGACAGAGATCAGGTTTATGAATCTATGAGCCAAGGGATCCTCAAGATTGCCAATATACCGGGGCGCCTGGGTGGCGCAGTCGGTTAAGCGTCCGACTTCAGCCAGGTCACGATCTCGCGGTCCGTGAGTTCGAGCCCCGCGTCGGGCTCTGGGCTGATGGCTCAGAGCCTGGAGCCTGTTTCCGATTCTGTGTCTCCCTCTCTCTCTGACCCTCCCCCATTCATGCTCTGTCTCTCTCTGTCCCAAAAATAAATAAACGTCGAAAAAAATTAAAAAAAAAAAAAAAAAGATTGCCAATATACCACCAAAAGTAGGAAGAGTCAAAGAAGGATTTCCCTGTGGTTTTCAGAGGTGGCATGGCCCTACCAACACCTTGATTTTGAACTTCTAGCCTCCTGAACTGTGAGATAATACATTTCTGTTGTTATAAACCACTCAGGTTGTAGCACTTTGTTACAACAGCCTTAGGAAACTAATACATGGATAGGCTGCTGTTAATTATTGAAGGTGTGAGGCAGGGTGGAAGGTCATGAATAAATCCAAATCATGGTCAGGACAAAATTGGTGTAACTACTGTACAAAATAGGTGAAGTATAGAGGTATTTAATTAAGTGTGCTCCAAATATTTCGTCAGCATTGTTTTGTTTCTGAGCAGTCTCCTTATGTTTTGTTGCCGGTCTGCTGGGAGATCCAAAAGGTAAAGCGCAGAGCTAGACTGTTATATATATGTATGTGTGTGTTGGGGGGGGGGGGGGTGGTCAGCTGACAGTTTTCCTACCTATCCTGATTCAGGAATTCAGAACCTTCCATCATGCAACTTCTCTATCCTTTGGGGTCTGATGTTCATATACAGCTGACCAGTGGCTGGAGAAATAGCATGGAGGTCATTGTGGGGGGATTTATATGAATCATATCTAAAAGTGGGGCCTGTAATTTCTGATTATGTCCACTGTCTAGAACTCAGTTGTATGGTAACACCTAATGAATTTTTCTAGTCTAGGAAATTCAGTTTAGCTTTGTATCCAGAATAAAAGAAAACGTTGTTGTTGTTGTTGTTGTTGTTGTTGTTGTTGTTGTTGTTTTTCTGAGCTTCTAGGGGCCTCTACCACTCATGACATCTCATTTTACTCAGTGATTATTTCCCTCTAATTCTAATAGGCATTGTCTTCCTGTACTCTAGTTGACCACACAAGGTTGTTATCATGATTCGAGGTCTAGAATCCCACCTTTTACATATTGTGATTAAAATATTATATTATTTTCATGGACATATTTTACCCTGAGTGCAACTGGCAGCATGAGCTAATATAGTTATATGCTCATCTGAGGCTGAATTTTGCAATACTTCAAAGAAGAGTTGTCTAACCTAGGAATAGTTTAAGTAATTTCCACCAACTTTGTGTTTTTTTCTGAAAATACAGTACCTGTTAATAGTAGATGTTATATTACAACCACATAACATGTAACAACCACAGTTGTTAACAAGTCCCTGAATAATTACTATTTGTCTATAATCATTATTTTCATTATTTATTAGTTGCATACCTTGCCTTTAAGTAGAACTTCATTTTGGGGCACCTGGGTGGCTCAGTCGGTTGAGCGTCTGACTTTGGCTCAGGTCATGATCTCACAGTTCGTGGGTTCGAGTCCCAAATCAGGCTCTATGGCTGCCGCTTGCTCAGAGCCTGGAGCCTGTTTCAGATTCTGTGTCTCCCTCTCTCTCTGCCCCTCCCCCACTCATGCTTTGTCTCACTGTGTTTCTCAAAAATAAATAAATGTAAAAAAAAATTGTTTTAAATAAGTAGCACTCCATTTTATATATAAATCTGAAACCTATGAGAATGTGTTATACTATTTAATAGTCCTGTACCCAAGGGATTTGAATTCATGTTTTTGTTCGTCTTAGCTTTAGAGAGCACGGTATTATTGTAGACCACAATTCATTCTTTTCATACCTTAGTAAAGAATTATTTTTTTTTAAGTTACATTGTAATTATAAGACTTCTTGGGTCCCACTGGACATGAAATCTGCATATTTAGCCATTGAATTGAGGATCAAGATTCATGTCTCTCAGTATCATAAAGGGCAGGTGAGATTTTATGGTCATGCCTTTTGGAATTGAAAAGTATACTTTTCTGTGTGATTATTTGGCCTGTTTTAATAATGAGAGATTTGTGATTTATAATTGGCATATGGTATTAATACCAAGACAGAAAAGAGAAAGCTGATGGTTTACTTGGGTAAATAAAAAGGTTAAAGCTAAGCTTTTGTTACTGGGAGCCCAGAGATGAGCTGAGATTTTTGTTCTTTGAAGTAATAACGAAAATAACTTCTTAGGGAGTCAGAAAGTATTTCCATGAGTCCTTCATGATTTTCATGGCTTATCATGAAGGTTGGGAGGCATCTGAAGATTCTCAAATTATTTCTGGATTATTTTAAATCCAAAGAAGACTATATATTAATTTGTAGAATTATCTTAATTGAATTAATAAAAAAAGTTCATTCATCAACTTTGAACTTAAATGCCATCCCTAAAACATTGTGTTGCATGAAAAAGAAGTGGGGGTGGGGGCTAACCATAAAACAGACTCTTAAATATAGAGAGCTAAGTGAGGGTTGGTGGAGGGGAGGTGGGCAGGCGATGGGCTAAGTGGGTGATGGGTATTAAGGAAGGAACTTGTAATGAGCACCGGCTATTGTATGTAAGTGATGAATCACCAAATTCTACACGTGAAACTAATACTACATTGTATGTTAATTAATTGGAATTTAAATAAAAACTTGGAAGAAAAAAATTATAGTAGTCCTAAAATTATCTTTTGAATAGGACCATCACATTGTAATTTAGGGTGTGTGTTTGTGTATGCATAAAAGCATTATTTATAAAATGTGAGTATCTGAGGCACCTGGGTGGCTCCATTGGTTAAGCATCTTACTTCAGCTCAGGTCCTGTCACAGTTGTTGAGTTCAAGACCCAAGTCGGGCTCTGAGCTATGAGCCTGCTTTGGATTCTGTGTCTCCTCTCTCTCTCTAACCCTCCCCTGCTAGTGCTCAGTCTGTCTCTCTCTCTCTTTCTCTCTCTCTCTCTCAATAATACATAATAAACATTAATTTTTTAAAAATATATAAAATATGGATATCTAAAGTATGCCATCGTTTTTTAAGTCTGTCTGATCAATTATTTAATTTCCATATACCAGCATTCATAAAAAAAAGAGCTTACCTTGACCTCTGCAAAGTCCCGTTTTATTTCCAGATACTTGGAGGTTTTGGAAGTTTTTTGTGTGTGTGACTTTTTATGAAATGTAGATGTTATCTTGGTGACCTGTAAACAGCACAGCTGCAGGAATGTCCCTGGACTGTGATTTACCTGTATGCTGGGTCCATTTGGTGCACGTACTATATCCTCAGATATCTGGGCTCTGAGAGCAGGTGACTCTGTGTCATGCTCTAAGGGCCATATAACATAGAGAAATGAGACTCTGGAGATGAACTGAGGAAAGTTCTAATACATCATATGCAGTTATTTATCTCCTCTAATAACCAACACGTTTTGGGGAATATTCTTATATGCTTCCCTAAGATGAATTCCTTAAAGGAACTACAGTAAACATTCATTTATTTTCTCTCCTTCATTGTCATTTCCTGGGGTTTCATCTCAGAGGAGTCTTTAGATCACAGTAAGTATTTAAATTTCCAAATGACTAGATGTATGTTAAGGCCATCATTTTTAGCTCTGCATGAAGGTATCACAGTGGTAAAGTAGGTAACTCTTTAACGAATTACCTCTACTCTTAAAATTGTGATTAATACACAATTATCCTTGGGGGAGGAGTAAAGTCTTACCATGCACTGAAAATCAGTATCAATAGCTCCCTAATAACATAGTAAACTTCTAAGATCCCACCAAAAAAAGATCTCCTGTAAGTCTTACTTGAGGATAGGAGTTGTCTGTCTTTCTAAAATGATTCTGGGAACTTAATCACTGCTCTTTATCACTTTTCATCTGAAAGCATCTTGGAATTCTTTAGTTTGGAGATCTCAGGACCCGCCACAGGCAAAAATTAATTTCACCATGTGCCCTATTTAGAGTAAGTCTCATGAGTGGTTATTAGTGTTCATTGATGCTGATCAGTGCACACAAGAGATTTTCTCCAGTAAATCAGTCATCAAAAAATCAGAAGTTTTCAGAGCAAATTAGTGTCAAGTCTTCTAGAAAAAGCAGGATTCTAATAGCTAAGACCTGACGTATAATAATCAGAAGGTATTACTCCCTTTCAATGCTTCTTGTTTTGTTTCTTTTCAGCAATAGGTTTTCATTGCAGGGTAAAAGTAATGTTTGTTTGATGCTTATGTTTTAGTTGTTTTCTTGTTCAGTATGTATCAGTCACTTTGTATACTTTCCATTACTCTCAGAGTAATCATGAAATCTAAGTAATATTATTTTCATTTTGGTAAATGTATAACTGAGGCTCGGAAATACCAAATCACATCTCCAAGGCCATCCTTATTAAAATAGCAGAGTCACAATGCAAAACAAAACTGAGACTCCCAAGTCCCCATATTGCCTTTTGGTCTAGTAATGGTTGGTGATTGCCCACTTGGTATGGAGATCTGAATTCATATTAGGATATGAATGGCTGAGAGGGAAGGGGGAAGGAACATGGAACTGAGCAGTGAGCTATCCAGGTGGAGATGGTAGGGCAGAAAGCGAGAGGGATGGAAATAAGGCCAAGGGCTGTGAAAGGAAGGTCTACCTATTTCCCTGAGGCTGCTTCCAGCAATGCCCTGGGGAAGACGATCTTGACTTGTGTAGCACTGCTTGTTCCAGACACTACTTTGTACTCCCTGTCTTCTTGTGCTCTCTATATCCGATGGCTTAAGTTATCACAGCAAAATGGAGATGGATGTCATCAAAGTAAAATTGTAGTGGCCAGAGTTAAACAGAAAAGGAAGACTTTACTCATGACTATTGCAGGAGGTAAGAGAGACTGAACTCAAGTTCACGGAAACAAAAGGTAAAAGGGTTTTTAAGTACTAAGAGGAGCTGGCAGGAAAATACTGGAAGATATTAGAGAGGAGGTTGGTCTGTGTGATTATACCATCTGGGTTTGCTAATTGGTGTTTATCAAAGTTAGGTTCCTATCTTCCCCAGACACTGGGAGATAAGGACCCTATCTTTCTGGATGATTACAGTTGAAAGGGATAATTACCAGGTCCTTGAGAAAAACATTCCTGGGTGGTAAAGCTGGGCAGAGAAAATTTAAATCTCAAAGAGGCACAAAGAATTATAGTTGCATGTTTTCTATAGAAAGTGTTTTAAGAACCATGAGGTCAAGGGCATATTGTCAAGAAGAAACCTGTCTAAAGTTTCCTTAAGGTGGGGAGAATGTGAAGATTGGCATGACCAATGTCTTCTAGCACAGCTCTGTTCTTCTCTTGAAGATTGGAAAGGCAGATGACAGCAAAGAGAAATTCTATTTTAAGTAGCTATGTGAAAATACAGCTTAATGAGTTGAAAGTGGCTGTCACTGGGAACCAAAGTGGGAGGTGGACAGAGGTGGAAAAAGAAATGGGTGAGTTTGATGTTTGTAATCAAATTAGAATTACTTACCATTTCAAAATAAGTGCTTGAAATAATGTGATAGAATGGTTGTAATAATAAAAAGAGTACTGCTGGACTATTACAAAATGAGTATAGAACACTGTCAAAAGGAAGAGACAGCTTATTGTCCCCGTTTCCAGAGAGACGTGACTTCCTGTATTGTGACCAATCCCAGTATGTGCTGAACACTCTGTGATGCATGCATAGGAAGGACTCAGCCCTTACCACATCGTGGATTTGCAAGATGTGACTGTTGCATGTATCTTGTCACTTCCTTGCAATATGTAACTGCCAGGCTAGCTCTCCCAGCCACCTAACATGTTTTGGGTCAAACTTCAACCATATCAGTTACATGTGGATGTCTGGGAGTGAGAATTGATTTCACATTAGCTAGAATGAAATCTAATTAGGAAAGTAAATCTTCTATAAATAAAGGTGTCCAAAATCAAATAAAAAGGATGCCCCTGATCTTAACAATTCCCACCAAGTAAACATAGGACTCTGACGCTAGGCTTGTTAGATTTGGAGTCAGTGAGTCAGGACTTCTACCTTCTTCTACCTCAGTAAAGGTAGGGGTGCAGGAGAAGGTAAGCATATTGATGAAGTACACGAAGAACACACCAACTTGGTGCTGGTTACCAGAGTTTATTTAGCATATATATCTTAACTGGGTTACTCAGAAACATGCCTAAACAAGGACTTAAGTGCAAGGAGTTTATTTGGAAAGTTAAATAAACACTGTCAAGAGATTTGGTAAATGAGATAGGGAATAGATAACATCCAATAAAGGGTAGGCATTCTGAGTAGGTAGGTAGTAAGAAACAGACCCTGAGAGGAGGATGCTTGTGAAAGTGTTTTACTATAAAGTATCTCCAGGGACAGGACAAACCAGATCAACCCCAAAACTCCCCTAGGATGCAGGCAAGTGGACAAGAGAGGGAGCAAAACCAAGTTGTGTGTGATACTCATCTGTCTATATTTGTCTATGGCTGTGCCTGGCTCTTACTGTCAAGATCCATTTTCACGTTCATCATCACATCCCTATATGACAAGTCTTTCCTTTATTCATGTTTCTGCCAATATGTACATTCACATAGGCAAAATATAGAATAATGTTTGGTCATTAAAATG
Source organism: Leopardus geoffroyi (assembly GCF_018350155.1). Lineage (NCBI taxonomy): Eukaryota > Metazoa > Chordata > Mammalia > Carnivora > Felidae > Leopardus > Leopardus geoffroyi. Next base: position 66,782,865 of record NC_059334.1, read on the forward strand.
TTTAGAACAATTGCAAACATTGAAAATAAAATCACCTAGCATTGGGAAGCACCTTGAATTGCTTTTGCTTTAATTTTATTGAAAGGTTGTTCTCAAATCCTGAACCTCTTACACTCCTCACAATTATGTATTCCTTGTTACGAAAGATAACAACAACAATGAATAAAAGCCCTGTGATGACATGTGCTTCTGAGCTGTGGGTCAGGGTGGGAATGAGGAGGGGAAGATTCTAGAAGCAGAAAGGAGCTGCATCTCACTGAGATGTTAAGTTCTAAAGCCAACACATGAAGATCAGCCTAACATGGCTGCTGAAGACTGCTCAGAAAGAAGCCACAATGGAAAATACAATACTGCCTCTGAGGATCACCACATTCCAGTTTCCCACTAGAGTAATAATGGCTCCTTTGCTTTTCGGACTGATGAATTATTTGGCTTGTGTTTAGAGGCCATAATAAATGGATAATTAATATATTTAAACAGCAAGATGATACATAGAACAGCAACATGCTCACAATATAAGGAGCACTTGTGAAGTATTCTACGGAAGTGAACAGAATAAAGTCTTATTCCTTCTAGGGTCGGAAAAAGCAACTCAAGAGGCAGTGTCATGCGCTCTTTCATGTTTGACAAGTTTCCCTCTTTATCTCTGTCTCTATCCCTTTATCTCTGTGTGTCCTTTTTCCCTCTTTCCCTTTCTCCACACTGCCCCACAATAGATAGTATTGGAAATGTTCATAGGCATAGCATATATTCCACTTAAGCATAATGGTTAAAAGTAATATTTAGCAGCTACATTACTGCATTTTAATTCAGGCTTCTTGTTTTCTTGTGTTATCATCTTAGGCAAGATCCTTAGCTTCTCCGTGCTTCAGTTTCCCCCTCTACCAGGTTGTCGGAAGACTGGATAACATAGAAATTACGTAGTACTTAACACAGTGCCTCTACCTTTGTAAGTGCTCAGTGAATATCTGTTATAATCAGCTTCTGCTAGTCCTGGGTAGAGATTTTTGCACCCATTGGAGTCTTGAATCCAAGAGCCTCTCTAGATCTTATATCTCCTTAAACCGTGTATTTCAGTGAATCCCCATATTGGCCATGGTCCACGATTCAGCATGGCTTATGTAAAGAATGTGTTCCTTTTATTTAGCTTGACACTTACTGCTAGTGATTTTGATGATGTCTACTCAATGTTCACAGAGTTAGATTTTATGAAAATCATCTGTGGTCAAGGCTGGGATTTATGTTCATGTTTAAGGTGGGTCTCCCATTCAGAACTAGCCTATTATGGTAAAAACAAAGTAGCTACTAGAGAAGTAAGAATCTTAATGTTTTTGAGGGTTTTCATATTACCAGATGATGCTATTTCTTTTTTTTTATGTTTTGAATTCCTGGCCCTTTCCTCCGCACTTTCTCAGCTCTTGGTGACTGAGCACTGAGGCCATTTCGACAAGCTGTAAAGCTGAAGAAAACCGAGCAAACTTAGTGCCAACAGTTGCAACATCCTGCTGTGCACTAATCAGATAACTCCTCTGGGTAAATGCTGTTACCTTGAAAATACTATATTGGAAGATACATATTTGAAAAATGAGCACACCATAAGGATATGATCAGTGAAAATGAAGTTTTGGTATTATAGACAAATTAGAGGAGAGAGCAAACATCCTAGTGCCTGAGGAGCCAACACTGGTGTCTATCAGGGGACAGTGCCATCCATCTTAAGTGTATTGAGAAGTGTAAATACTGAAAGATTCATGAAGGGGGATGAAAGCAAGGAAGCTGAGTTATAACTTAGGGCTCTAGTCTGTGTGTGCACTAGGCTGACAGGATAAAGAAAAAGCAGAAAAGTATACACACAGGGACAGTTTTCCATGTGCAAATTTCAATCTTTTGAGTTTATAAAATTTCACTTAGAAAATGACAATACCAGAAAATCAAAATACTTTTTATGTAGTCCAGCAGGAAACTTTGAAGAACAGACTCTAGCTTGACCAGGTATTTCTGGGATTTCTGTCTCCCATGAGTGTTGCTATACGATGTACATATGCAAGTCAGTGGATGGCAGTGGAGTCTGTGCAGAAGAGAATAGAGGGACCAGAAGCTACTGCTTGACAACTTAGCAGAGCCCCATAGCCTGATTGTGACTTCTCTCCCGCACACTCGGAAGCTATAAATCAGTTAGCTCTACCCTGGGAGAATAATTGCCCTGATGGCAATGAAGGCAGATGAGAAACTTCACTCACAAAAGGTGAGCCAACAATGTCAGTGGGGAAATCCTGGTGAGGGGACAGTCTATGGGGTCTTTAGGAATAAGCCTCTCTGCTTATCAAAATCTCTGTAATTCTATGCATTTTGCTGCTAAACTTGAATTGAAGTCATTTATTTTTCTCTTTTACATGAAAAGAAATGCATTTGTAGAAAGGGAGCTAAGGGGACAGAGGACTGTGTAGGAGAATACTAATTCTTTGATCAAACCTGCCAGTATGCACTGGCAAATTTTGCTCATGAAGATGTAAAAGAAAGGTAACAAATTGTGCTCTCGTGTAAGTTGCTTGGAGTGCTAAAAATGCTAACACTATCTGTAAAATATAAAAGTGGTACAAGCTGTTCTTCACTAGACATACGTTACTTTTACATTCTATCTTTGGACAGTTTTCATTACCTTCAACAAGTTTGATATTTTTAAGAAATATCAGTTTGTCTTTTAACTAGAGGTGACAAAATGTGAAGGTAATACTCTACTTAGTGTCTATGGGACAGAAGAACACTTAATAATTGATAAAAGGATATTAGCAAGTCAAATTATAAGGTTACTTCCCCTTCTATAGTGAGCAATCTACTTAAAATTAAGTAGATTGTTAGTATAAAACAATAAAATTTATGAAATTAAAACTTAAGTGTGGAAATAGTGTTTACCAGCAACACTAGTATCTTTAATGAAAGTAGATTTTTTTCTCCCTGAAAAGGTAGGATTAATCTTCAGTGATGGAAGTGTGGTTACTAAATTCACTTGTTATTTAATTTTGTTGCAGATTTGAAATGGGTCTTTGGTTGTGGCACATATTTGTGATGCATGTGTTACTGGTTTGTGTGTAAGAATCATGTTTTTGGTTACCATCTGTAAAAGCAGATGCAGGGTCCAGTTGAGGTTCACCTGCTCTTTCTATACTGTTATCACTGACTTGCTTGCTTCAGTAAGAATTACTGCTTTAGAGATTGTGGTTATAGACAACTTTGAACCAAAGCATTTGTTCAGACTCCCCACACTGTAGCTCTTAATGTGCATTACCCATACCAGGTAGTTGTTGTGCTTTCTAAGATGTCTTCAACTATGACTCTGTATTGGCCTGTTGGCATCGAGATACCATTTACGGTATCTCAGATACTTTCCCTGTAACCCACGCCACAGCCATGTGGACACAGATGTGATAGAACTTGTAGTTTTAGCTCATAATACTACTGAGAATGTTACAACTACCCATTTCCTTTTCTGCACTGGGATCACGAACTGGAATTGCCACCTACCTGTCACAATGACATCACACTCCATGGCTGTCCTTTCTGGATTAAGGAGTGGTGTTAAATTAAAAAAAAATCTATTTAAAACTGCGATGAGCTTTGCTTTGTATCTTTTATGGCTTTTTTTTTCTTTAAGTCATTGCAGACTTCATTAGCAATACATCTTTTCCTCTGCCCCACACAAAATTTAATAACTAGCTAACAAAGTAAATATGGGTGAGTCTAGCTTCTGTGAGTTGTCTACACTGATGTGTAAATTCCTAGCCACCTCTGCTATAGTATCAGGCTGTTCATAAAAGCTGCGAAAAAGCTCATAACTATAGCTGGCTTTCAAGGATTCTGACTACCATTCGCTTTTATCCCAACCATTTAAATTTATTGTGACCTGCTTCTCATGCTCATTTTAACCATAAGAGCAGCAGGCTTTATATGAAGAATATGTTTGTTTCCCTATGGGAATTTTTTGTTCTGACATGTTTTTCTGGCTTCTCCCAAAATAACTTAAACCAGAAAAGATTCAAGGTTGTAGGGAGGCTTAAATGATGACCTCTGCTAAGAGCTGAATTTCCATATTGGTCTTTAATGCTGACCATGGGGATGTATCAGATTGGGGCACAAGTCCTATGCAGAGTTTGTGGTACCCATTGGTTTTCATGGGTATTTTTTATAAGGAACTGCCCAATTTACTCTGATAGTTTCTACATGACAGCCCTGTCCTGGGGCAGTGTGGGCCAATTGGGGTGGAGAAGAAAAAGAGTGTGGAGTGGGGCTAGGATTGTCAAAACCTAATCCATTGCCCTTTAAAAGCCAACACAAACTCATTGGACTCCATGCCAAAATTCTGATGATATGAAATATAGGGATCCTTCAGAAAAGCAACTTTTAATTAGAAGAGATCAATAACTAATTTTTCAATAGGAGAATAGAGCACATTACCAAGAACTGTGGGGACAGCCTTCTCATCTAATTGTTGCTAAGCTCATGTAAGTGTATTTCTTCATATGTTGGTTGTAACCTCTCCCTTTCACAGTATCCTCATTCCAGCCCCTCATTTTTTGTGTTGTGACATTTCCTCATCTCAGTTAACAAGATCATTTTCCTTATTTTTGCATTTAAGTACAAGCTGTTGCTACTTAGGGGAAAAACTGATTCCAACAGGATATTTCCATTTGGTGTTACTCACACCTGCCCCCGACACTGAATGTCCTACTGGCTAGTCTGACTCCTTTTCCACAATGAACTGCTCTCCCTGTTCAAATACTCCTCAAATAATACTACACACACACACACACACACACACACACACTTATTCATTGCAATATTGCTTGTACACAGTTGAAACATTAAATGTTCATATATAAGAGTGGTTGAATGAGCTATCATGTATAAGTCCTGTGGAGTACTATATAGCTCTATGAAAAACGAGGAAACTCTCCATGAACTGATGAGTTTTTATCTGTACATATTTCTGAATGTAAAAAGCAAAGTACAAAGGAATATATATCTAGGTTATCTTTTGTGTAAAAAAAAATGAGTAAAAAAATACATACATACATATGTATCTTTACTCATTCATCCAAAAGAAGCCCAGGAAGGACAAATTAGAAATTCATAAGATTGGCTACCCAAAGGGGTGTGGAGGGAGTGGTGAAAGGTTGGGGAATGGGAACAGAGTGGAAAAGATAGAGCGGAAGGACTGAGATTGAAGGAAATTGAGTGGTTAACACTTCTCTGAGTACAGCATTATAAAAACAAACTGGCTTTTATAACCATGTTTTAGTTCATATACTTGAAAAAGTAAATAATAAATCAGCAAATATTTTGGGGAAATGAAATATGAAGAGAAACACATGAATCTAACTATTTAAAATGAATAAACAAGTTGGGAATGGGAGAATAATCCTTGAAGATAGCGTTTTGACTGTATGCCCTCAGGCTAAAGACAAAAAAAAAAATTTTAATGACTCTAGTTAGTAGGTTTGTTTTCCACATAGTATGCATTAGGCATTCTGAAATGACTTGGTTTATATATCAGAAATTATATTTCAAAATTGTGGAAAGCCAGAAGCTGAAGTAAACATTATCATGTTAAAATGAAATTGGAGGTATTAGTGTGAATGTGTTTGCTAATATCTAGATATAAATATGGATATACATATCAATATAGATTTAGATTTAAATTTATGAATAAGTGGACAGATATGGAAATACAAGTGTATATATAATGTAATACTTGTCTGATTTAATGCTTTTCATTATAACTAAAACTATTGCACAAACCTCAAATAAAATTACATTTCTAAAATGTGTTCCGCTATCCACTTCCTTTCCCCAAAATACTTTGTTTTTTTCCCATAAGTCCCCCTTAATTTCTGCCAACTGAAAATTTGACAATTCTTATAGCAGCCATAGCATTCTGAACACATACATTTATAAATTTATATTTTATAAATTGATAATAAACCAATAGGTAAGGCAAAATGAAACACAGGAGACTTTCAGCACATAAATAGTTTCTGCAGGACCCTAATCAATAGGCCTGTCAGTGTTACAGGGTACAGAGCAGGAGAGGAGAGCAGGAGACAGAAAGCTGACAGTATTTAAAGTATTCGATGGACTATGTGACACACAGTGAAAGAAGTGCTTATGAACTGAGTATGTGTATGGATTGTTGGGGGGGACACAGCCTGCTCCCTTGATGAAACCTTATTATTTTGGATTCTGAAAGTCACATGCAAGAAAATAATCATCCAAGAATGTTTTCTCTCTGTCTTTTTTTTTTTTTTTTCCTGTAAATGCTTGCCAAGTTTACGTGCACAAAAACCATTTAAAAAAATGCCAACACAGGCTTCACAGTTTGTAATTTTAAAAAGCAATAACACAGAACTGCAACTTGTAAAATATTCAATACAGTGTTTTGAATAAGATTGAAAAATTGAAGGAAAATCGGTGTTCCCAGCAGGCAAAATATTACTGACATTTTTAATAATAATGAAACATAAGACTTAGGTAGGGCAAAACAAAAATCCATTTTGCATGTCAAAGACTTGTTTGCAATAAATTTGTTTGGGTTACTTTGTTAGATTCTGTGACTCTAATGGAATAAGTTCAAGGTTAAGAAAAGTAAAATGTCTAAATGATAATGAGGAAGCTAACTTTTTCAACCAAGTTCTGAAAGATGAGAAATCTTTATGCGAGAAATAAATTCTTCATCTTTGCTTCATGAATGCAATTTTGTTTCACTTTCAAGACAAAAAGAAAATCAAAATATCTGCCTAGTAGGCTTTACATAATCTATGTTCTGCTGGCTATGCATAAATTTAAGGATTTAGGCACTGTTTCTTGTTGTATCTGGTGAGATTTTATTTATTTGTCACATTTTTCAATTTTCCATAAGAAAAACACAATAATTCAAATCTGCCTAAATTTAAATTTATGGTAGTTTATTAGCACATTACTAAATCCTTCTGTGGAAAGAGGTAAGGAAAAGTTTAGCCTAAAATAAACTTTATACATGGGCAGCTATAATTAAAGAAACAAACACATTAATGGAACTTAAGTTGGCCTGAAATAATACAATTTAAAGGTATTTTTTAAACCCTTAAAGTATAAATAAAAGGTTAATCTTCATCTACTTATGACTAGTTTGTATCAATTACCAGTGAAGTGTCTTTGAATGATTAGATGATTGATATGAGGGGAGAAAAATCTTTCATTGACTTTCATTTCCAATTAAGTCCAGAGTCTTTTTTTTTTAATTTGAAGATGTTTGAAAGAATATGATTAATGCCTAAAACATTATTTCCACTTAATGAGAGAGCATGAGGCCCTTTGGGAAAACGATTCACTTGGTTGTCATAGACTGAGCAAGAGAACTGAGTTTTTCAAAAGCCAGTAACTCATGAAAAAATACTCTTTAAAAATTGATCTTGGGTTCTATGGAAACAACTATGTTGATTTGCTAACCGGTGATGTCATTGAGATTATGTTCAAGACTGCTAGCATCATGGATAGAAAGTTATGGCTTAGGTATATACACAAGCTTTAAGATTTCATGAGCTTTCATTTAGTTTAAAATAAGAATACAAGTGTCAGTTGCTTGGCCATCATGTTAGGTGAAATTTCTCTTAATTGTTTCTTGAATACATTCATGGCTTTTCTTAGTGCTTCCCTGTAGTTCTCATGGGCTTTAACTGTGACATGTTTCTAGTCCCTATCTCCTCTCTTGCCTGGGTTTGGGTTCTGGCTTCACTTCCTACCTCTTGTATTAATAAAAGTACCTAAATTCCCCTGTTGACATGAAAAGGGCAGAAATTTCTGTCCTCCAATTTGTAAAACTTAGTGTATGCATGCCTAGTGCTTAGCATAGAACCAGGATCTTAGAAACCTTTCAACAGATGTTTGTAGTTATCAATATTGGTATTGTTATCAACAAATAGCATTTCTTTAAAACCTTGCTACCTCAAGTGGGAATTATGGGTTAGCAGATAAATTAATCTGAACAATGTGTTATTCTTGTCAGGGGATGATTTGCCTTGATGAAGGCACATTTTTCTCTTTTTTTTTTTTTCTAATCATATCCAATTATTTTGCATTGTTCACTTTTATTTGTATGTAATGAGATTGTACTAGAATGTTGTGATATACGGAAGCAAGCCATCTTGCTATAATCCTGTCCTAAACAGCCCCCGAAAATTCAGAAACACTGGATGTGATATAAGAAAAATTTGCTAAATAATGTTCACAGGAAAAATGAAGCAAAAAATCATATCTTTATCTTTAAACATCTCCAAACTTTAGAAGACTTCCATTTAAAAAAAAATGTAGCAAGTTTTGATGGAATTATTTTATACAATTGAAAACAGTCATTTTTTTACTCTTAGAACTAGGTGAATATCAGTATTCATTTGGTCTCTAGACTCTTCATTATAAGGGAATTTTATTATATTAAAAATGAGGTATGTAATTTTGAAAGTACTGAGAAAATGGTTAGAAATTAAACTGAAGATTTCCTTTGAAGGCTGAACTTTAAGAATAATATTTTGACTTACATATCCTCTACCTGCCTTCCCTGACCTCCTGTCTACCCTCTACCCCAAGTATCGGACACATACATAAACACATTAGAAGTGGTAGAGATTGGGGCATCTGACTTCAGCTCAGGTCATGATCTCACAGTTTCCGAGTTCGAGCCCTGTGTCAGGCTTTGTGCTGACAGCTCAGAACCTGGAGTCTGCTTCAAATTCTGTGTCTCCCTCTCTCTCTGCCCCTCCCTCACTGATGCTCTGTCTCTCAAACAATAATAAATGTTACATTTTTTTTAAAAAAAAGTGGTAGAGAAATACAGGTTTCCAAACTTCGTATTTAAAAAAGAAAAGCATAAAATGATTAGCAGTTAAATCTAGTAAATCTAGTTAAATCTTAATCTGGGATTAAGCCCAGCACCAAGAAAGCAGGGAAGAATACTCTTTCCATGCCAGAGAGAAGAAATTCGTAGATATTTTTCCGACTAATAATCTCATTTTTTTAGCATAATGCCCACGTGAATCCTCATCTTCTTGAATTCCATTATATTTGGTACCTTTTTTTACCCTTATATAACAATGCCTCTTTGTATAGTTGTTAAGGAATCCATATAAAGAACATTTCCATCAACCCAGAAAGTTGTATTCAATGTTAATTCCCATTCAACCACAGGAAATTTCTATTGTAACATATATTATTAGAGATTAAATTTGCCTGTTATTGAACTTCATTTAAAAACAAATGGAATCGTGCAAGCTGTACACTTTTGTATCTGGCCTTTTACAGCCACCATAATGATTTGAGATACACTGATGTTATTGTGTTTACTAGTAGTTCATTTTTAATTGCTGAATAATATTCATATGCACATGACAAAATATGTTCTCTGGTTGATTGACATTTGAGCTATTCCAGCTTGGGCCTATTTTAAGTAACAGTTTTCAAATTCTTGTACAAGTCTTGCAGAGGCTACACATGTTTTAATTTCTCTTGAATAAATGTGTAAGAGTGAACTATAAGGTTAGGGATGTGTTTAGCTTTATGACAAAATGTTTCATAATTTTCCAAAGGTGTTTGTTTTGCTTTTTTATACACTACCAATAATGTCATAAGAGTTCCAGTTCTTCCAGATTGCCGTAAACATGTCCTGCTGTGATTCTGTTTATTTATTTAGTAAAAGTGCTGTTTATGTCTTTTATGCATGCTATTCATTAGGTTGTCATTTAATTATTGATCTCTAGGGGTTTCATATATTACCTATATATTCATATAGGTACAAAGTGTTCTTCAACACTTTTGCAAATATTTTCTTAGAATATATCTTGTCTTTGTTGTGGTTAATGATGTTTCATGATGAGCAGAACTTTTGTGAGAGTATTGCTGACACAAGGTTACATTGATTTAAGGTGTACAACACAGCGATTCAGCAATTCCATACATTATGCTATGTTCTCCATGAGTACAGCTACCACCTAGCACCCTACAATGCTATTAAAATACCATTGACTATATTTCCTATGTTGTACCTGTTATTCTGGTGATTTATTCCATAACTGGAACCCTATATCTGCCACTTCCCTTTACCTATTTTGCCCACCTTCCTACCCTTCCTCTGGCAAGCATCAATCTGTTCTCTGTATTTGTGTCTGATTCTTCTTTTTGCTGTTTATCCCTTTGTTTTTGTTTTTGTTTTTGTTTTAGATTCCTCATATAAATGAAATCATATAGTATTTGCCTTTCTCTGTATGACTTCTGTTACTTAGCGTCATACCCTCTAGGTCCATCCATGTTGTCACAAATAGCAAGATCCCGTACTTTTTATGGCTTAGTAATATTCCATTGTGTGTGTGTGTGTGTGTGTGTGTGTGTGTGTGTGTGTGTGTATTACATCTTCTTTATCTGCGTATCTATCAGTGCATATGTAGGTTGCTTCCATATCTTGGCTGTTGTAAATAATGCTTCAATAAACATGAGGGTGCATATATCTTTTCCAATTAATGTTTTTGTTTTCTTTGTGTAAATACCCAAAGAATGGATAATATGGTATTTCTATTTTTGATTTTCTGAGGAGTCTCCGTACTGTTTTCCACAGTGGCTATACCTATTTATATTCCCACCAACCTGGCACAAGCATTCTTTTTTTTCTTCATATCCTTCACATCACTTGTTATTTCTTGGATTTTTGATTCTAGACATTGTGACAGGTATGAGGTGACATCTCATGGTGGGTTTGATTTGCATTTCCCTGATGATTAGTGATGTTGAGCATCTTTTCATGCATCTGTTGGCCATCTGTATGCCTTTGGAAAAAATGTCTACTTAGGTTCTCTTCTGATCTTTTAATCGGATACTTTTTCTGGTGTTGAGTTGTATACGTTCTTTATATATTCCAGATTTTAGTTCCTTATCAGATATATCATTTGTAAATATATTCTCCCATTCAGTAGGTTGCGTTTCTGCCTTGCTGATAGTTTCTTTTGCTGTGCAAAAGTTTTTAGTTTGATATAGTCTCAACTGTTTATTTGTGCTTTTGTTGTCCTTTCTCAAGGAGAGAGATACTCCCAAATATTGCTAAGACCAATGTCCAAGAGTTTTATGGTTTCAGGTCTTATATTTAAGTCTTTAATCCATTTTCAGTTTATTTTTGTATATAGTGTAAGAAGGTGGTCTAATTTCATTCTTTTCATGTAGCTGTCCATTTTCCTAATAACTTTTTATTTGAAGAGATTATCTTTTGCCCATTTTATGTTCTTATGTTCTTGCCTCCTTTGTCATAGATTAATTGACCATATAAATATGAATTTATTAACGGGCTTTCTATTCTGTTCCACTAATCTGTGTCCATTTTTGTATCAGTACCATATTATTTTGATTACTATAGCTTTGTAGTATATCATGATATCTGGGATTATAACATTTCCAGCTTTGTTCTTTCTAAGATTACTTTGGTGGTTTGGTGGGGGGGGGGTCTTTTGTGGTTTCCTGCAAATTTCAGAAGTATTCTAGTTCTGTGAAAAACAGTATTTTGATAGGGATTGCATCAAATCTGTAGATAGTTTGATGTAATTTGGATATTTGTAAGAATATTCTTCCAAATCATAAACATGGTATGTCTTTCCATTTTTTTGTGTGTCATCTTCAATTTCTTTCATTGCTGCCATAGTTTTTAGAGTATAAGTCTTTCACCTCCTTGGTTACATTTATTGCTAGGGATTTTATTCTTTTTGACACAATTGTAAAAGGACTGCTTTCTTAATTTTGCTTTCTGCTAGTTTGTTGTCAGTGCACAGAAACACAACAGATTTCTGCATAGTAATTTCACATCTTGCAACTCTATTGAATGTAATAGTTCTAATAGTTTTTTGGTGAAGTCTTTCAGGTTTTCTACATATAGTGCCATGTCATTGGCAAATAGTGACAGTTGTACTTCCTACCAATTTAGAAGCCTTTTATTTCTTTTACTCATCTGATTATTATGGCTAGGACTTTCAGTGCTGTGTTGAATTAAGGTGGGTAAGAGTAGACATCCCTGTCTTGTTCCTAATTGTAGAGAAAAAAACTTTAGGCTTTTTGCCATTGGGTATGATCTTTGCTGTGGGTTTGTCATATACAGCCCTTCTTATGCTGAGATATGTTCCCTCTAAACCAAATTTGTTGAAAGTTGTTTTTTTTTTTTTAAATCAGAATGGGTATTAAATTTTGTCAAGTGCTTTTTCTACATCTATTGAGATGATTATATGATTTTACCCTTCTTTTTGTTGTATGATGCATCATGTTTATTGACTTGCAAATAGTGAACAGTCCTTCATCCCAGGAGTAAATCCAACTTGATTGTGGCGAATTATTATTTTAATGTATTGGTGAATTTTGATTGCTAATATTTTGTCAAGAGTTTGCACATATATGTTCATCTGGAATATTGGCCTATAATTTCCTCCTTCCCTCCCTCCCCCCCACCCCCCCCACCCCCCACCAACAGAGTAAGTGGTTTCATGATGACTTACTTCAAGAAACAAAAGACAATGTACCCACTTTCAGAAACCCCTTCCATCCTTTGGGGATCTCACATTACTCCACTTGGGGAAGGGATACGCATTGTCTTTTGGTTTTCCAAAGCCCCCATCTATCCCCTCCAGGTGTATCCTTGAAATTCAATAGCAATAACATGTTGTTTTTAAGCCATGACTGCTACAGCTACTTAGTAACAACTATGGGCAAAGAGGTGTGGGGGAATCAGTTAGATGGGAAGAGAGACACACATAAAACAGAAACATAGCCCATCAAAGTCTCTCTGTCCTGCCTCGGTGGCTTGATCCTTCATTGGTCACATTTCTCTTTATGCTGAATTATGCCCTTCTGAGTCAAATCAGAGACTTTCACTGCAGTCATGGACCCAAGCCCAGAACCATGATGAGCTAGTTCCTGGCCCACAAATACTTAAGTGATCAGTTAGGCATATGTTGCCACCCCTGTACCTCTTTTCTGTTTTTCTATCCAGCTCAGATACTGCTATTTCTGAAGCACTAGTGGAATATATAATAGGAATGTCAAACTTAATGTCAAACTCATATTTGAGGTCATGAGTATCAGCATTTGCATGACATGCCAGATGACATCACCCACTGTCTTGGATCAGGGTGCTAATTTTCCCTTTTGTGTGTGTTGTCTTTGGTTTTGATATCAGACTAATGTTGGCCTCATAGAATGAATTTGGAAGCAATCCTTCTTCATTTTTTTGAAAGAGTTTGAGAAGGATAGATATTAATTCTTCTTTAAATGTTTGGTAGAATTCACCTGTGAGTCCATTCTGGACTTTGGGTTTTTGATTACTGACTCAATTTCATTACTAGTAATCAGGCTATTTATATTATATTTCTTCCTGATTCATCTTTAAAAAGATTGTATGTTTCTAGGAATTTGTTCATTTCTTCTAAGTTGTCCAATTTATTGGCATATAATTGTTTGAAGTGATCTCTTGTAATCCTTTGTGGTGTCCGTTATAACTTCTCCTCTTTCATTTTTTATTTTATTTATTGGAATCCTCTTTTTTCTTAATTAGCTTGGGTAAAGCTTTGTCAGTTTTGTTCATCTTTCATATAAACAGATTTTAGTTTTATTAATATTTTACATTGTTTTATAGTCTATATTTTATATGGGGTGCCTGGATGGCAGTTAAGCATCTGACTTCGACTCCTGTCATGATCTTGCAGTTCATGAGTTTGAGTCCTGCGTCAGGCTCTGCACTGACAGCACAGAAGGAGGCTGGAGACTGCCTCAGATTCTTTGTCTCCATCTCTCTCTGCCCCTCCCCCTCTTGTGCTCTGTCTCTCCCTCCCTCCCTCCCTCCCTCTCTCTCTCTCTCTCTCAAAAATAAACATTAAAAAATTATTTATTTCTGCTCCAATCATTATTATATCCATCCTTCTATTATCTTTGAGCTGGGTTCTTTTTCTACTTCCTTTGGTTGTAAGGTTAGATTGTTTTTTGGTTTGAGATTTTTCTTGTTTCTTGATGTAGGCCTGAATATCTATAAATTTCCCTCCAAGAATTGCTTTTGTGGTGTTCCAAATTTTTTGAGCAATTGTGTTTCTGTTTTCATTTGTCTGAAGGTCTTTTTTTTTTTTTTAATTTCCTCTTTGATATGTTTATGTACTCATTGTTGGGTATCATGTTATTTAGCATGTTTGCTTTTTACAGTTTTTTTTTCTTATAATTGCTAGTTTTACAGTGGTAGGAAAAGATGCTTGATATGATTTTAATCTTGTTAAATTTATTGGGATTTGTTTGTGGCCTAACATGTGATCTATCTCAGAGAATGACCCATGTGCACTTGGAAAGAATGTGTAGTCTGCTGTTTTGGGATGGAATAATCTGTACATATCTGTTAAGTCCATATAGTCTAATATGTTGTTCAAAACCACTGTTTTGTTACTGATTTTCTGTGGGATGGTGTAGCCATAGATGTAATGGGAGTGAGGTCCCCTACTATCATTATATTACTGTTAATTTCACCTTTATGTCTGTTACATCTGTTAATATATATTGAGGTACTTCTGTTTTGGGTACATAGATATTTACAATTGGTATATCCTTTTTTGTATTGTTCTCTTCATTATGTAATGCCCTTCTTTGTCTTGTTAGTCTTTATTTTTAAAGTCTATTATATTGGATATAAATTTTGTTACTGTGTTTTGTTTTGCTTCCATTCACATGGAATATTTTTTCCATCCCTCCACTCTCAGTCTGGATGAATTTAAGTCAGAAGTGAGTCTTGTATAATCAGCATATAGATGGGTCTTATTTTTTAACCCATTCAGTCACTCTATGTCTTTTGATTGGAGCATTTAGTCCATTTACATTTCAAATAATTATTGATAAGTATGTACTTAATGTCATTTTAACAGTTGTTTTTTGGTCATTTTTGTAGTTCTCTATTCCTTTCCTTTTCTATTTCTCTATTTCCTTGTGATTTGATGACTTTATTTAATTATGCTTGGATCCCTCCCTCCCTCTCCTTCTCCCCCCGCCTGCCTCTCTCTCTCTCACTCTCTCTCTCTCTATATATATATATATGTATATATGTATATATACATATGTATATATGTACATATGTATATATACATATACACATATGTATATATACATATATACATATATATATGTATATGTATGTATGTATAAATAATAGGTTTTTGTCTTGTGATTACCATGGCCTTGTGTAGAAGGTGTCCTGTGAGGTCAACCCGAACCAGATGTTCCAGTGATGCCCCCTATGTGGGCTGCATGCACCTTCCTGTTATCAGTCAGCCACATCTGCTGGGGGTACACCGGTGGGCCAGGTTGGCTGAGAAACCTGGATCCAGCTGCTTTAGACTGGCTGGAAGGTGAGGTCAGCTTTGGGGCTGAGAGGCCATGCTGCAACTGTTGCAGGTGTGTTTGCGGGCAGAACATCCCCACCACCATGGCAGGAATTGCTTTGGAGTAGTACTGATTCTGGCTGGGGTGTCACCAGGTATGGTAGGACAGTCACTCTGTGGGGAGGGAGGAAGGACACTGTTCTGACCAAGTCTGACTGCTGAGTGTAACAGGGCAGGAGCTGCTTTAGAAAGAGGGGTACCTGCTGGTACGGGCATGTGGGTGGGGTGGATCCATAAGTGAATGGCTGGGCAGGGTAAGTGGTGCTAACAAGGTAAGAAAGTGTCAGAACTGGCTCTCACCAGCATCAGGCCAACTAGGCCAAAGTAGGGCAATAAAAATGGTAACTGCTAGCATTTCCTTTCCTGGAGAAAGTTCCTACAGATTCCTGCCCTTCTGGCATAGGCCTTAAAATTACTCAATAACCCTCCTCCACACATAACCCAAGCACTTTTCAAAATTCTGCTTCTGTGTTTGGTCTTGTGGTGGGTGAGATTGTATGCAGATTCTTAGTTTCCTATAGCTCTCTGGGTCTCCCAGAGTTCAGCCCTGCTGATTTTCAGCCCAGACATTATGGGGGCTCATCTTCCTCATGCATAACCCCAGGGTGGAGAGTGTTCAGTGTGGGGCTTGATCTCCTTGCTTCTCAGGGATAATCTTTGTGACCATGGTATAACTTCTGCTGTGGGTTTCTGTCCTGGGAATTTTTTTTCCCAACTGTGTTTCTGCCTCCCCTATCCTTGATATGGCTTTTTCTTCATATTGTTAATGGTGGAAGAGACATTTTGATAGTCTTTAGGTTGTTTTCAGAGTGAGTTGCATTATATATAGTTGTAGTCCTGATGTGTCTATGGGAGAAGGTGAGCTCAGCACCCTCCTAACGTGCCATCTTCCCAAGTCTCAAACATCGTAATCTTATTCTTCACACCAATGATTGGCTTAATAGTGTTCGTGCAATGACAGAAGAAATGTGAGGGGGCTTAGGGAACTTATCAGAAATAAACTAAAGGTAAATAAAAAATGCTAGAAATACCAAATTAGTCTAGATGTCACCAACATGGTTCAGATTAAATAACCAGTTGGCATGCAGCCTTTGATAATAACAACAGCAACTCTCTCTATATATATATCAATAGACAGACAGACATAGACGGTACTGAGATATATATATCTCAGTACTGTCTATGTCTGTCTATCGATATATATATAGATATATCTATAGATATATATATAGAGAGAGAGATGAAAAGTAAATGGTGCTACATCATCTCATTTTTAAAGTCTGTCATATACGTGAAAAACCAAAATGTTAGCAGTTTTTATTTATATGGTAAGAGTGTATGTATCATTTCTCTGTTTGTTTGAATCATTTATATTGTATATATACTTTATACTTAAACATGGATTTGGGAGGATAAATTTAAAACAAAATCATTGACAATAAGATATTTAAAATTTGAGTTTCATATCCTCATTCCCCACAAAGTGTTGTCAATATTTTGCTCAACTAGTAACTGAAAACAAGATAGTTTCTTGAACAGGAATGTTTGAAATAAAAATCCTTGAAATAGGAAAAGGAATTATTGCTACTTTACAATACCATATGCCATCTCATGGTGAGATAATTATAGCAAGTTATGGAGAAATTTTGAACAAATTATATTCCATTAGTTCCACAGGCTGTTGCCTATCTCAACCTTTACCTTGGAATATTGCTAGCATAGAGATTTTTACCTGGAGGTGTGATCTGTGTGAATTTTCCTTCTCACATTGTGAACTGCCACCAGGATAAGAGATTAGATTGTTATTCCATCCATCCAGTGTCTATAAAATACTAATAAAGATAAGTCTCAACAGTATGGCGAGATAAAAACTATTAAGGAGAGAGAGATTTCATCAAAGCCATGAGACTTACATGTATTCTAGAAAATTGAGTAGGAGGCGGTCTTGGGCCATTTATTGCACATCACAGGCAAATTGCTTACTCTCTCTAATCCTCAGTTCCCCTCATATATAAAATGAACAGTAATAAGTAACAGTGCTATCATAAGGATTCAATGACTTATCCATACAACTCTTTGATAATGCCTGATACATAGTAGGTATTTCATAAACATTTTTAATGAATTCCTGAATGTACATTGCAGATGCTGTTATATATAATAACCTTCTGTTTTTAGTAAAGTAGTTGAGCAACATCTATGTGACAGACACCATAAAAGACACTGCATAAGACACAACAATAAATTACAAAAAATAGTATCTTTTTATAATCAAGCACATGTTCGATGCATATATGTAATTTCTCTTTCCTATGGATTTGTAGATATTTATTAGGAGTATTTTTCAAGAATTTTCAAAGAGGGTTTGTGGGAACAACAACAACAAAAAAACATAAGATACCAAAGCAATGGAGTCCTCCCCCAAATTGATAATCAAAAACCTTCAAATGAAACAAAAGTAAAAACCAGAGTGAAAAAACAAAAACAAGAATTATATAATAATAGGCTTAGGGAAGGGTTTTTTTATGGGGCATAAAACTAAGCTATGAGCAACCTAATGCAAAAAAAAAAAATGTATATACTATAAATAACATAGTTCTTACTAATTAAGGTTATTTAATCCAAATTTTAACTGTTTTTAATATGAGTAAACTCAGATAGTTCTCATTCTGTTTGTTTTAATTTTTTTTAAAAAAAGTTTATTCATTTTTGTGAGTGTGTGCGCAGAGCGGTAGAGAGAGAGGAGGACAGAGGATCCATAGTGGGCTGTGCACTGATGGCTGTTTGAGCCCATGCGGGGCTCAAACTCAGGCACCGTGAGATCATGACCTAAGCTGAAGTCGGACACTCCACTAACTGAGTCACCCAGGTGCCCCTCTCATTCCGGTTTTGTAGAAGATACTGGATAGCTGAAATATAATACTGGATAGCACAGGTTTATTCAAAACATAAATATCTTCCTTTAATACCTTAAAAGTCTTTTTAAAAATATTCCCTATTTACACACATCCAGGAGCCACAGCTAACAGAATAAAATCTTTGAAAGGATTGTTTCTTTTCAGCAGACATTAAGGTCTTGTGGATTTTAACCAATCAAAGCCACAGAAGGGGAGCTAGAACTCTAAGACAAATATTGTGTCTGCCTTGGGAAGTTTGCAGGTTAGCAGGGAGGGCAGATATTGCACAATGATTAGAAATGCACAACAGAAATGAGGGGGTGAGTTTACAAATGTTTGTGCCGAGTACACTCCATCTTTCCTAAGGTAGGGATGTTTCAAAGAATACAGAAGAATGAGTAAAAATATATTAGAAAATTACTACATAAAAAACTGGGGGGAGGTATGTGCCCAGATGGAGAGAGAAGCTCTGGGTAAATTAAAAACAGTTTGGGGGCCACCTGGGTGGCTCAGCTGGTTAAGCATCTGACTTTGGCTCAGGTCATGATCTCACCATTGAGGAGTTCAAGCCCCACTCTCTATTGTCAGTGAAGAAAAGAGCCTACTTCAGATCCTCTGTCCACCTCTCTGCCTCATCCCCAGACCCAGAGGGGTCTCTGGGTTTTTCTTAGAACAGAAATCAATATGTATGATGGGGCACCTGGGTGGCTCAGTCATTTAAATGTCTGACTTTGGCTCAAGTCATGATCTCACAGTTGGTGAGTTCAAGCCCCATGCCAGCCTCTGGGTTGACAGCTCAGAACCTGGAGCCTGCTTCAGATTCTGTGTCTCTCTCTCTCTCTCTCTCTCTCTCTCTCTCTCTCAAAAATAAAAATTAAAAAATTTAATAAAAAACAATTTGGGCAAGTATCTAATGATGGGAAAGGGCAAGGTATATATAAGGAAGTTAACAAAGTCTTGTGTGATTAGCAAGTAATGACTAAGGAGGAAAATGAGACTAGATAAAATGAGTAGGGATTATTATGAAATCAAAAAGAGCTAATAAAGTGCTTAATAGTGTATTATAATAATGGTGAATGTCCAACCTCATTTATGCTGTTATTATATTGATTATTAATACTGCCATACACTTAAACTGGTAGGACTCATTTATGACAGGCTTATAAAGAAAAATAAAATTTCCTCCGAGCTGGTTTTATACAGAGTGAAAATAGTTCATGCTGTGATTGAGGGGCCCTCTCAGGATTCCACCAACAATTGTGACTTTCCAGCCAGTTTTTGTGCAGGGAACAACATAAGCCTTCTTTGTTGAGAAGCTGAGCTGTTTCTTCAAATATGAAACATTGTTTCCAAATCTTATGCAACAGCCTTGACTCTCTGAGAAGCAAAGCTTGTTTTACATCAATTTCATTTGATTGAGAAAAGAGCACAAACATACGAACCTGTGATACATGATCAGAACTATTTTCAAATATTTAGTCTTTCTTCTTCTGGGTAACAGTGTCTCTTTAAAGTACATACATATTCATTGTATTCGATCTCAGGGAGATGATTGCCAAGTGCAATGCCTGTGCAGGAAAGAACAATACTTTGAGGGTAAAAACTGTAGAGTTTGGAATGAGTTGGTTAGGTATAGGAATTGCATGTTTCTAAATGAAGGACTGGAGAGTCATGCCAACAAAAACAGAAACATAAAAATAACTGCCATGTCTGTAATTGGAGAAAAGTGAACTGGAAAGATTTAGAAAAAAAAATCTTATTTGTGAATCAATGACTTGGGGAGAAGGAGGGTTAGACGAAGTATGGGTTTTCATTAAAACATTTTAAAAATCTTTGGATATTTATCTATTTAATATCTATTTGTAATATTTATTTGTGATAGGAATCTCACACCCACACAGTTTCCTCATGGTGGCTTGGCTTTCATTTTGCATACAAATACCTGGCATACTTGTTTAGGAACTTGGTTGGTATTTAGAAATGGTAGGACCCATCTTTAGGAATATCTGGAAAGCAGAATTACTGACTCGTATCCAGTTGAGATGAATGCTAAAGTCAGAAGCTACTTTTAAATCATAGAGCAGGGAAGGCTGGACTCATGAGCAGATTAGGGACCCATGGGCAACCTTGGCTGCATTCAAGACCCTCACTTATTCATAGTAATTATTACTGCCTTATAGTAGAAGTAACTAATGGTACAATTTTTGTAACACAGCTTTAATTGCCTCCTATATTTAGTACTTTATTACGATGTGTTACCAAATACATATAGGTTGTAAGTTTCCCAAATTAAATGAGAAGGGTGAGAATTACAAAGAAATAAGACTGGAGATGTAAATTTGGGCCAAGTGGTTAAAAAAAAAAAGTCTCAATTTAAAGGAGCTCATCCTGTAAAAGTCTGTTTTGAAACGTTTTTTAAACCTGGGGGGCTACATAACCAATTTTTAAAGTGTTAGAAGAATACAGTTACCGAGTGCTTCTTAAATCCCTTGGCCTTTTGGTAGGGGCTTTGCAGTTGTAATCATAAAATTAATGCTCCAGAACCACACTGTAAAGCAGGTAACATGAATCTCATTTTACATGTCACCATTCTGAGCCCAAGGGAAGTTAGGAAACTTGCTTGGCTTCACAAATCTGATAGGAAGTGGATTTTCTTCTGGATCAAACCCTTAAGCTTCTTATCAGGGCTGAGAGGGGGGCTTGCAAGCCAAGTACATAGGGTGTGAAAATTTAAATTTAAAGAGACAATCATTCTCAAGGCCTTGCAAGTGCCAACCCTAAACTAGTATGATTCAAAGAGTGTCTCCTTACTTTTTTCATCAGTCCTAATTTCCCTGAGTCTGTTGGAAGTGAGGACTCTTCTCATCCGCATAATAACACAGAGGATGCTAGGGAAGCTTCATTCAAACATTGGGAAGGTATGATTCACTAGAGATTTCTAACCAATGTCCCACCTCCACCCAAATTTTCCAATCCATTTTCCACAAACCTGCTTAGAGTTTCCCTCCCTCCCTCCCTCCCTTCCTTCCTTAACATTTATTCATCTTTGAGAGACAGAGAGAGAGGGGGGGTTGGGAGGGGCAGAGAGAGGGTGACACAGAATCTGAAGCAGGTTCCAGGCGCCGAGCTGTCAGCAGACAGCGGAGTCCAACACAGGGCTCGAACTCAGGAACTGTGAGATCATGACCTGAGCTGAAGTTGGACGCTCAACCGACTGAGCCACCCAGGCGCCCCTTAGAGTTTTTCAATATATACTCATTTGATTTAGGAATGAGCCTAAAATCCTTCACATGGATATCAAATTCCTGCCTATTTTCTATCAAATGTGTGTCTCTCTCTCTCATTTTCTGCCATTTTTATACCCTTTTACCTCATTTTATCAACACTAGTTTCATCTAGGTCTATTAGTGTAATGAATGCTTTCAGACCTCACTTCTTTTCACACTCCACCAAGACTCATCATTAAGATCTTACTATCAAGGTTTCTCCTCTAGAGATGGCTTTTCTTTTCTGAAAAAACAAAAAAAACAAAAAAACAAAAACCCATCAGTTTCACTGAGACACAATTCACGTTAGATATAGCTCACTTACTTAGTATATAATTCAATGTTTTTTAAGATAATCATATGTATATGCAATCCCTGTATTCCCACCTCTACCACCAAGCCCTAAGCAACCCCTAATCTTCTTTCTGTGTCTATAGATTCCCCTATTCTGGACTTTCATATCAGTAGAATTATACAATATGTGGGCTTTTGTGGCCAGCTTATTTTACTTACCATAATGTTTTTTTCAAGGTTCATTAATGTTGTCGTATTCATCAGTACTTTATTTTTATAACTGAATCATAGTCCATTGTATTTTTTTTTTAATTATTTTTTCAACGTTTATTTATTTTTGGGACAGAGAGAGACAGAGCATGAACGGGGGAGGGGCAGAGAGAGAGGGAGACACAGAATCGGAAACAGGCTCCAGGCTCTGAGCCATCAGCCCAGAGCCCGACGCGGGGCTCGAACTCACGGACCGCGAGATCGTGACCTGGCTGAAGTCGGACGCTTAACCGACTGCGCCACCCAGGCGCCCCCATAGTCCATTGTATTAATACAACACATTTTGTTTGTCCATTTGTCCATTGATCAACATTTGGGATGTTTCCACTTTTTGGCTATTATGAAAAATGCTGCTGTATTCATGTGCAGGCTTTTGTGTGCACATGTGTTTTCATTTCTCTTGGATATACACCTGGTAGTTAAATTGGCCATTTGTATATGTTCCTTGGAGAAATATCTATTCACATTCTTTGACTGTTTTTATTAGATGTAAGTGTTGTTTATATATTCCTTATCAGATATGTACTTTGCAAACATTTTTTCTCATTTTATGGATTGTGTTACTTTCTTTGCACAACATTATTTTTTATTTTAATTAAGATAAATTCATCTATTTTTTCTTTGTGCTTTCAGTGTCCTCACTAATTATTTGCCAAATCAAAGATCTCAGGAGGCTGTAGAGGAAGTCAAAAAGTACCTACTTAGCACTACACAGGGAAACACAGCATTCACAGGTCATATGAAAGAGTGGGTTTTGACGTAGCTGAAACTGGCTTGTTTTGTAAGAATGCTAGTAAATGGAGAATGCAAATTATATTTTGGTTGATAAAAATGTTGTGACCAGAGGTTCATAAAGACCTAAACCTGTATTTCTTCCAGGAGGCATAGTTTAACATTTATTAAGTTAATGTTCATGGTGACTTTAGAAAGCATAACAACCATGAATAATGAGAATCAAGTTATGTTATCCACCACATTCTGGCCTCCATTATCTCTGCTGAGAAGTCAGCTTTTAATCTTTTTGGAGTTCCATTGTAAATGATGAGTCATTTTTCATTTGCTACTTTGAAGATTTTCCCTTTGTATTTGACTTTCAGCATTTTTACTATAAATGCAACTGTTTGTGGATATCTTTGTGTTTACCTTTCTTGGAGTTTCTTGAGCTTCCTGGATGTTTAGGTGTTTCTTTATCAAATAATTCTTATTTGGGTAGTTTATTATCATTTTTACTTCGATTTTTTTTTTTTTTTTAGTTATCCTTTCTCTCCTCTCCTTCCTTAACTCCTATTATATACATTAGTGCTCTTGATGGTGTTATATATTTCTCTGAGGCACTCTCCAATTTTCTTCATTCTTCTTTCTGTTTTTGTTTTTGGCTTCAATAATCTCTATCAGTCCACCTTCAAATTCAGTAATTATTCTTCAATTCAAAATTAGTCTTGAGACTCTGTAGTGATTTTTTACATTTCAATTATTTACATTTAAACTCCAGAATTGTCACCTTTTAAATCTTTTCTCTTTATCGATATTTTCTATTTGATGTGTCATTTCCATTTTATAACCTTCTTTAATCATGCTTTCCTTTAGTTCTATGAACATACGTATAATGGCTATTTTGAACTCTTCTATTAAATCTAGTATCTGGTGGCTCTCACTGGCAGTTTTATAGTGTGCTGCTTTTTCAGTATAGCTTGCCCCTTCCTGTTATGTTCTATGCCTCATAATTTTTGTTGAAAACAAAATAACTTAAAATGCTATATTGTAATATGAAAAATATTTTGTGGTGCCTCTCCCCTGAGGATTGTTATTATTAATTCTCGTTTACTTTTTAGTAACCTACCGAGTTAATTTAGTGAATTCGTTCCCTCCTTTGTAGAGTTAAGCTTTTGATAATTCTCTCTAGAAAGGCATAGCTTTGAGTTACGTCCATGGTTCACCCTACAACAACAGTAGCATTTGTAGGGCTATTTTTCATTTGCCTCACAACACCCAACTTTTAATTTCCAGTGATTATTATATGGTTTCAACAGTGCCCCGGAGCACAAATTTGTCTGCAATGAATCTAATCAGATTGTGGCTCCTTTGAAGGAATAGTTTCTGGGATCTGTGTTAGATGTGTATTCTTGCCCCACGAGGGCTCTTTTTTCCCAGTCTTATTTCCCAGTTCTCTCCTGCAAAGTAGCTGCCCTACCATCTAGGCTGTGTCTTCATTAGATCCATGCCTTTCATAGCAGCCTCCCTGTTCTTAAAGGTGCTGGTAGGTTGAATTTCTCCTAACTCTTCATCTCTTCCAAAAAGAACTGATTATGTTTTCAAAAGAACTATCTTCTTGATACCTATTCCTTCTTCATAGATACCTCCACTGTAGTAGCTGAGAACTCAGTGAAGAGAGTGGCAGTAGCCTGAGGTCCTTTTAGCTTGCCTCTTTGGCATGGAGCTATTACCTCGCAAGCCAGGGGGCAAGTGTTAGAGGCGCCCCATTGTTTTCAAACTGCCATGCCCCAGGAAGACTTTCCATTCCATTAGTGGGACTAGAGTGAAGGAGGGAGCTCCCACATCTTAAATGTACTCACCCATAACTTAGTCTCAGTAGCTGGTCGTTCAGGACAGGATAAGAAATGCTAACGTCTTCTTCTTCCTCGGATGAAAATTCTTTGACTTGGAGTTCCAGGGGACAGGGTCCTCTATGTTCTTGGCTCCAGTGGCATGGAATGGTCTCTGCTCTGCCAAGCAAAAGAGGGGGGAGTGGTGGAGTGAAGAGAGTAGTCTTTGTCCAAATACCATAGACTCTTTCCTTTTTTACTAAATTGTCATAGATTTTCTTGAATAAATATTTCTTCGTTTGTTCTTTGCTCTCAGTATCATTTCCAGAGGTTAGAAAATTTTAATATATATATTTTTTAATTTTTACTCCAGTGGGGGGGCTGGATCGCTCAGTCAGTTAACCATCTGACTTCAGCTCAGGTCATGATCTCGTGGTTTGTGAGTTCAAGCCCTGCATTGGGCTCTGTGCTGACAGCTCAGAACTGGGAACCTGCTTCAGATTCTGTGTCTCCCTCTCTCTGACTCTCTCCCACTCAAGCTCGCTCTCTCTTTCTGTCTCTATTTCTCTATCTCAAAAATAAATAAAAACATTTACAAAATTTTTACCCCAGTATAGTTAACATACAGTGTATACTAGTTTCAAATGGACAATATAGCGATTCAACAATTCTGTACATTCCTCAGTGCTCATAAGTGGCTCTTAATCTCTTTCAACTATTTCACCTTATTACCCCACCCAACTCCCCTCTGGTAAACAGCAATTTGTTCTCTATAGTGAAGACTTTGTTTTTTTGTTTGTCCCTATTCACATTGTTTACTTTGTTTCTTAAATTCCACATTATGAGTGAAATCATATGGTATTTTTCTCTGACTGACCCATTTCACTTAGCATTTACTCTCTAGATCCATCTGTGTTGTTGCAAATGGCAAGCTTGTAATCTCTTTTTATGGCTGAGTAATACTCTAGTGTGTGTGTGTGTGTGTGTGTGTGTTCATTTTCTTTGGGCAATTGCCCAGTAGTGGAATTACTGGATCAAATGAAATTTATATTTTTAAATTGTTTTCAGAAATCTTCATACTGTTTACCACAATGGCTTCACCAATGTACATTCCCACCAACAATGTATGAGGGTTTCTTTTCCTCCACCTCCTCATCAAACTTGTTTTTTTCTTGTATTTTTCACTCTAGTCACTCTACTTCATTCTAGGTATGAGGTACTGTCTAATTGTAGTTTTGATTTGCATTTCCCTGATAATTAGTGATGTTAGCATCTTTTCATGTGTCTGTTGGCCATCTGTATGTCTTCTATGGATAAATTTCTGTTCATGTCCTCTGCCCATTTTTAGTTAAATTATTTGTGGTTTTTTGGTGTTGAATTATAAAGTTCTTCATGTATTTTGGATAATCCTTTATCAGATAAGTCATTTGCAATTATCCTCTCCTATTCTATAGGGGTTTTTTTTTGTTTGTTTGTTTTTTGTTTTGTTTTGTTTTATTTTGTTTTGTTTCCTTTCCTTTGCTGTGCAGAAGATTTTTATTTTGATGTAGTCCCAGTGGTTTATTTTTGCTTCTGTTTGCCTTGCCTCAGGAGATACATCCACAAAAGATATTGTTACCACCAATATCAGAGACATTACTGCCTGTGCTCTCTTTTAGGGTTTTTATGGTTTCAGGCCTCACAATTAGCTCCTTAATCCATTTTGAATGGATTTCCTTTGTATGTTGCTGTCTAGTTTTCCCAACACGATTTGTTGAAGAGATTATCTTCTTCCCATTGCATATTCTTGCCTCCTTTGTTGAAGATTAATTAACCATATAATGGTGGGTTTATATCTGGGCTCTCTATTTTGCTCTATTGATCTTTGTGTCTGTTTTTGTAACTGTACTGTACTGTTTTGGTTACTACTGTTTGGTAGTACATCTTAAAATCTGGGATTCTGATACTTCCAGCTTTGTTTTGTTTTTGTTTTTGTTTTTGTTTTTGTTTTTGTTTTTTTTTCAAGATTGCTTTGGCTATTCAGGTCTCTTATGGTTCCACACAAATTTTAGGATTATTTGTTATAGCACTGTGAAAATGATGTTGGTATTTTGATAGGCATTGCATTAAATGTGTAGATTGTTTTGGGTAGTATGAACATTTTAACAATATTTGATCTTCCAATCCATACATATGCATGGAATATCTTTCTATTTGTTTATATCATCTTCATTTTCTTTCTTCAGAGTTTTATAGTTTTCAGAGTATAGGACTTTTACCTCCTTGGTTAAGTTTATTCCTAGTTATTTTATTTATACTGCAATTATAAATGTTATTGCTTTCTTAATTTCTCTTTTTGCTACATTATTAGTGGATTAAAATGCAACAGATTTCTGTACACTGATTTTGTATCTTGTGGCCTTACTGAATTCATTAATCAGTTTTAAAGGGTGGATTCTTTAGGGTTCTATATATAGTATCATTCCATCTGCAAATAGTAAAAGTTTTACTTCTTCATTAACAATTTGGATGCCTTTTATTTCCTTTTGTTCTCTGCTGTGTCTAGGAATTCTAGTACTATGTGGAATAAAATGGTGAGAGTGGACACATTTGTCTTGTTCCTCACATTAGGGGAAAAGTTCTCAGTTTTTCCCTATTAAGGATTAAATTTGCTGTGGAGTTTTCATATATGGCTTTTATTATGTTGAAGTGTGTTCCCTCTAAACTTAGTTTGTTGAGGGTTTTTATCATTAATGGATATTGTACTTTGTCAAATGCTTTTTCTGTATCTATTGAATTAATCATATTGTTCTGATTCTTCCTTTATTGATGTGATGTATCAGGTTGATTGATTTGCAAATATTGAACCACACTTGCGACCCAGGAATAAATCCCACTTGGTTGTGGTGAATGATTTTTTAACGTATTTTTGGATTGTTTGTATTACTTTGTTGAAGATTTTTGTATCTATGTTAATCAGAGATACTGACCGGTAGTTCACTTTTTCTATAGTGTCTTTATCTTTGGAATCAGGGTAATGCTAGCCTCATCAAATGAATTTGGAAGCATTCCTTCCTCTTCTATTTTTCAGAATAGTTTCAAAAGAACATTAACACTTCAAATGTTTGGTAGAATTTACCTCTGGAACCATGTGGTCCTGGACTTCTGTTTGTTGGAAGTTTTTGGATTATTGGTTCAATTTTATTGCTGGCAATAGGTTGGTTCAATTTTTTATTCCTCCCGTGTCAGTTTTGGGATGTTGTAGATTTCTAGAAATTTATCCATTTCTTCTAGTTTGTCAACATATAATTTTTCATAGTATTCTCTCATAATCCTTTGTATTTCTGTTGTATTGGTTGTGATTTCTCCTCTTTAATTTGTGATTGTATTAATTTGAATTCCTGTCTCTCTCACTCTCTCTCAATAAGCCTGGCTAAAGTTTAACAATTTTTCTCAAAGAACCAGGTCCTGATTTTATTGATACGTTCTATTGTTTATTGTTGTTATTGTTGTTTAGTTTCTATTTTATTTCTGCTCTAATGTTTTTTTTTTAATTTTTAAAAATTATTTATTTATTTTGAGAGAGAGAGCACAAGCAGGGCAAAGGAAGAGAAAGGAAGAGAGAATCCCAAGCAGGCTCCATGCTCAGTGCAGAGTCTGACACGGGGCTCAATCTCACAACTCTAATATCATGACACCTGAGCTGAAATAAAGAGACACTGAACTGACTGAGCCACCCATGTGCCCCAGTTTCTGCTCTAATCTTTATTTTTCCCTTCCTTCTATTAGTTTGTGGTTTTGTTTTTCCTTTGTTTTCTAGCTTCTTTAGGGGTAAGTCTGGACTGTTTGAAATTTTTTTGTTTTTTGGTTTTTTTTTTTTTTATGATGATAGGCCTGTATTCCTATAAACTTTCCTCTTAGAAAAGCTTTTTGCAGCATCCAAAAGATTTTGAACCATTGTGTTTTCATTTTTGTCTCCATGTATTTTCTGATTACCTCTTTGATTTCTTGGTTTACCCATTCATTGTTTAGTAGCTTGATTTGTGTGTGTGTGTTAAAAGAGAAATTCATTACAATAAATAAGTTCAAGTCTTATTAAAAACGCTGGCTAAAATTATAAAGTGTCTATATTATGTTTCTTCTAATATAAATATTGGAAATAACATCAAAAATTCTATATGTACAAAGAACTTTGAAAACATAAAGTCATGCACAAGGCCACAGTATAACTGCACATTATCCTTTTGGGTTTCACTTTTATCATCTCCTGGTCCCTGATCATTCCAGAATATGAAAAGATATGCTAATTCCTCATATTCCAAACTTCAAAATTTCAGTGTTTTCAAAGTGTGTCAGTTATCACACATTAACAATCCTTTAAAACCATTGTATTCTCATCAAGTGGTTCTAGTTCCCATATTTCTCTTTCTTTATAGATCTTGGACAAAAAGTTGAGCTAGAAAAACTGATTACAGGATCTAGCGTGGCATGTATTCTCAATGATTCACCTGAAAGTGGAAGAGGGGTTTTATACATATATATAAAAAATCTACAAACCATGAAAGACAGTAAGTATATCAACATGCATATAAAATTAAGCAGCTCACCCTGTTTGCTCACTTGGCTCCATGTTCCTGTAGAAAGGAAAAGCCAGAGTGGCTTGATTTTTAACGTGTATGTGTTTGTGCTCTTTCCAAATTTTTTTTTTGTGGTTGATTTCTAGTTTCATAGTGTTGTAATTGGAAAATACGGTGGTATGACTTCAATCTTTTTAAATTTGTTGAGATTTATTTTATGGTCTAATATGTGGTCTCTTCTGGAGAATATTCCATGTGCACATGAGAGAACTGTGTATTCTGTTTTAGGATGGAATGTTCTGAATATACCAGTTAGATCTGTCTAGTCCAATGTGTTATTCAAAGCCATGGTTTCTTTGTTGATATTCTGTGTGAATGACCTATACCTTGTTGTAAGTGGGTGTTAAAGTTCCCTACTATTATTATATTACTATTGATTACTTCCTTTATGTTTGTTATTAGCTCCTTTACTTATGTGGGTGCTTTCATGTTGGGTGCATAAATATTTACAATTGTTATATCATCTTGTTGGATTTTTCACCTTATATAGTGTCCTTTTTTGTCTCTTGTTACAATTTTTGTTTTAAAGTCAATTTTGTCTGTTCTAAGTGTTGTTACCTCAGCTTTCTTTTCACTTCCATTTACGTGATGAGCCCTTTCCTGCCCTTTCACTTTTAATCTGTATGTTATTAGGTCTAATGAGTCTCTTGTAGGCAGCATCTAGATAGATATTTTATTCTGTCACCCTGTGTCCTTTGATTGTAGCGTTTAGTCTATTTACATTCAAAATAATTATTGATGAATATGCAATAATGCCTTTTTTTACTTGTTTTATGGTCATTTTTGTGCATCTTCTCTATTCCTTTCTTCTCTTGCTCTCTTCTCTCATGTTTTTCTGGCTTACTTTAATGATATACTTGGATTACCTCTCTTTATTTTTTGCATATCTATTACTGGTTTCATATTTATTATTACTATTAGGTTTATATATAAAATCTTATGCAGATACCAGTCTATATTAAGTTGATGGCTGCTTAAATTTGAACTCATCCTTTACCCCTCCCTCCCCCCCATGTTTTAGGTATATGGTGTCATAGTTTATATCTTTTTATTTTATCAATGCCTTGACTGATTTTTTATAGTTAGACTTAATTTTGCTATGTTTGTGCTTCCTATTTTTCTTACTCCTGCTTATGGTCTTTCCTTTCCAATCAAAGTCTCCTTTAACATTTCTGTGAATGGTGATGGTTTAGTGGTGATGAATTCCTTTAACTTATGTTTGTCTAGGAAACTATTTATCTCTTCTATTCTGAATATCCTTGCTGGATAGAGTATTCTTGATTATGGGTTTCTTTTTTTCAGCACTTTGAATATATCATTTGATTTGTTCTAGCCCTCAAATTTTCTGCTGAAAAATCAGCTGATAGCCTAATGGGGTTTCCCTTGTTTGTAATTGTTCTCTTTTCTCTTGCTGCTTTTAAAATTCTCTCTTTATCACTACTTTTTGCCATTTTAATTACAAAATGGCTTGTTGTAGGCTTCCTTGTATATATTTTATTGGAGGTTTACGATGCCTCCTGGATCTGGATTTCTGTTTCCTTCCCCAGATTTAGGAAGTTTTCATCTATTATTTCTTCAAATAAGTTTTCTGCTCCCTTACCTGTTTCTTCTCTTTCTAGCATTCCTATAATATGAATGTGGTTACACTTCACGTCGTAACAATTTTCTTTTCTTCTTTTCTTTCTCTCTCTCCTGTTCAGCGTGATTGCTTTCCACTACTCGAGTCCCTAAGTCACTTATCCCTTCTTCTACTTCCTCTGGTCTACTATTTATTCCATCAAGTGTATTTTTAATTTCAGTTATTGAATTCTTCATCTCTGAATGCTTTTTATGTTTTCTGTCTCTTTGTTGGGAATCTCACTAAGGCCCTCCACTATTCTCCAATCCTTTATCTTTGTGACCATTACTTATCTCCATTTCTTTCAGCCCTCTTGCTGTGATTTTTTTTTTCCTGTTCTTTCATTTGGGACATAGTTCTCTGTCTCATTTTGTCTAATTCTCTATGTCTGTTTCTGTGTGTTAGGAAAGTAAGCTACATTTCCTGCTCTTGAAAGTAGTGGCCTTTTGAAGAAGAGGTCCTGTAGCCCTCTGCAGTGTAATGTCCCCTGTTCACCAGAACCTGGTGCTTCAGGGGCGTAGCCTATGTGTGTTTTATGTACCCTACTCTTGTTGTTGAGCCACTTTTACCTTCAGTCCAAAGTTTGTGCAGGTTATTATAGGAGGGGACCTGGAGCTGCTTTAGAAAACTCCTGCTCAGGGATGGTGGTGGCAAGTCAGCAGGAAATCAAGAGTACAGGGGTGGGGGGGCACAGTTACAGCAATGTCTGTATATGTCTGTTGCAGAAGAGTCCTGCAGCTACGGGCACCAAGGCTGGCACAGTTGAAGGCAGTAGATCCACAGAAAAGGGGGGTGGGGTGGGGCAGGCTGTTCAGTGTTAGTGAAGTTTGCATGGGTCTACTATGGAAGGAAACCTGGAGTTGAGGCCTGGATGGAGAGGGCCTGTCAGCAGGAGAATGTGGGGGCAGGATGAGCACTTGCCAAGTTCGGTGGAGAGTGTTGGTGCTCTGCTGTTTGCCATGGTTCCGTGTATCTGGGCTGAGGGTTTGGAAAGAGAATGGGTGTCAGCCAGCTCTTTGTTCCTACAGAAGTCTCCTAAGGATCTCTGCCCATCTAGCACATATTCTGAGATTTGTAAATGCATCCTCCCAGATAGCCCAGGTACTTCTCAAACTGTTGCTTCTATGCTGTACCTCAGCAGTGCTGTTTGTTGCGCTGTCCTTTTAAGGGCACAGACTCAGTTCCCCATCTCCCTCATAACTCTCCCAGAGTGGAGCCTGCTAATTTTTAAAGTTCCAGGTATGAAGCCCTGCTGATTGCAAGTACTCACAAAATTAAGCCCGTATTTGGGGATTTGTCTTCCCTGTGTGGATTTTCTGTGTGGGGTGCTTGATATGAGGGTCTGTTTCTCTCCCCTCTCTACACCTCTCTGTGTCTTACTTCAGACACAAAGTTAAACCAACGGACTAGAATTAGGTCAAAATAAAACTGTAGTTAAGAATGTCAACAGCTTCTGAAGATAAGTACAGGGAAGCAAAGAAAGAGTTCTATTTTATGTGAATCCAAATCCACAGGGAGCCTGAACAGAACAATGAGTAAGGGAGAATTCATTCTCTCTGCCTATCTTGAGAAGGGACAATATCAGTCTTCTCCTGCCTTCAGACTTGGATTCAGACTTGTGCTTACATCATTGGGTCTCCTGGTTCTCAGCCCTTCAGATATTTTAGATATTTGAAGTTTGACTCTAGAATAACTGTAATTTATTTTTTTTTCAACTTTTTTTTTTTTTTTTTTTTTTTTTTGGGACAGAGAGAGACAGAGCATGAATGGGGGAGGTGCAGAGAGAGAGGGAGACACAGAATCGGAAACAGGCTCCAGGCTCCAAGCCATCAGCCCAGAGCCCGACGCGGGGCTCGAACTCACGGACCGCGAGATCGTGACCTGGCTGAAGTCGGACGCCTAACCGACTGCGCCACCCAGGCGCCCCTAGAATAACTGTAATTTAATAGAATAAATATAATAATACTTTGACTCTAACCAATAAATATTGATTGTGTCTCCACTACATAAGACATAGACTTAGGCACAGAGGGGTCAATAAGATGGACTCTTTCCTTGTGTCACTAACAGTCTACAAAGGAAGATGGCCATGAGAAGAAAATAATCACTTAAGGCATATACATACCTCAGTACCTAATGAGGCATTTAAAAGTAAGTTCTATGGAACACAGAGTAGAAATCCTGTATAGAGTAGGAAACCTGTTCATGTATAATTTCAACAAACATCAATTAGTCATGCTTCTCTGGGTTCAGTGCTAAGTGCAACTGATATATTAAAGCAAAAGACACAGCTGGCACCTGACCTTTTGAAAATTCCAATTAACTGATAAAAATAAGAAATACTTCAATGAAAATGTATACAATGAGCAAGTGTGCAATTGTATAGCCAAGTATAAGCTCCTAAGAAAGAAATGCTGCAAAGATCTGGTTTATTTTAAAAGGATCATGAATGTTCCCTCAGAGGGAATATATTTTAATGTAAAGGATGTGAAGGGATCTGTTGGATGAAGGGAAAAGGTGTGGTTTTGAAATAAGAGTTCAGATGAGTTTTCTAGGAAGAAAAAATGCTGAGTGCATAGGAACTAACGTGAAAATATGTCTCGTTCATTCAAATAAAAAGAAAAAGAGAGCAATGTGATTGGTATGGGGAAGAGAGAAAGAGGGAATACGGGAGAGACAGAGGGAGAGAAGGAGAATGAGCATGAATGTCAGGGAAGCAAGACAAGGTTGGAGTGGTAAGCAGGAGTTTTGTGGAAGAAACAGGGTTTAAGATTTGATGCTGTATTGAATTGTGTTCTTAATATCGTGAGGTTAGAGAAACTTGACTGACTGTCACTGTTGGGATGAAGGCATTAAATTGTTTTCTCTTGAAACAACTCAAAGCTCAGCAGTAGTCTGTAAGCCAGGAAAATTTTATTCATGAGTTATAGTCCACCCATCCTGAGAAAATTTCAAAGAAACTTCTTGAAGAGGCAGAATATGAGATTAAATCAAGCTCTTTCTCAGAGAAGGTCAGGTATGTGGTTATAAATCTTCCTGAGATTCCCACATGAAGGAATATTTCAAACCATTTTTCCTTCAAATTCTCTTGTTCAGGCCAATGTTGTTCTTGGTAAAAGAAAGGCCTGTGGGGGTTATAGAAGCTGGTTTCTAAAATACCCAATTTTTTAAACCTCATGTAGAACTGTCAGTAAGTTGTTTCAAACTCAGTATTTCTAGGCACCAGTACACACATGTAGGAGAAGGAGCTTGCATGGGCTAATATATTATTGTCCAGTGACTCCCCCTAATGCCTACCCCTCCAGCAAAGACCAAATAGGAATGTCAGCATATGTATCTAGAGAACTTTCCTCCTAGAGCTCTTTGCAACAAGCCATTATTCTTCGAGAACCATGAGAGCACCTCAATTGCCCTTGCCTGCCTAGAAGTGACAAGTTTTGCCTCCAAACAATTTTCTTGAATTACTTTTACAATCTTTTTTCTTTTCTTTTTCTAACTACAGTTCATAGGTTCTATGGTAGGAATATTTTTGCTTTGGAGGGATCTATATACTGAAGCAGCCTGGGCTTGTTCTGATTAGGGTACTGACAATATCCCTCCTTGAAAATAAATGAGAATTTACATTTACTGTTTGCTCTTATTAATTATTAGATATTTCTAGTTCAGATAAGAAGTTACTTCTGTGACCCAGGTAAAGACAGCCCTGAGCTGTTAATTTAGTCTCAGTCTACGGAAGATGCTATAAATGAATTCACTACAATTGCTTCGTTCAAATTTCTTCAGAAAGTTCAAAGCTTTCTCCAATGTTTCAGAAGTCATTTCAAGCTTGAAAAGACTGTGACCTTTAAAGGAAAAAGAAAGACATGCTGTTCTGTGGTGTTGATTAATGTTGGAGGAGAGTCAGGCCTTCAGGAGTTTGTTTAATTTCATTGCAGGAGACGAGAACACCATTCCAATCATATGAGAACACCATTCCAATCATATCAGCCCTGTTCCAGTAGGCACACTCACTCTCCAACAATTACCTATACCCAGAATGCATTATGTTCACCTCTCAAAGCCAGGTCACCTATGTTTCTTGCAAATTCCAAGTGTCAACTTTTAATATAGTGAGCTTTGAACTTCTAAATCATCTTCTAGAGAAGGAAGAATAATAGTTATTTGTTCAGTATTTACTTTAGGGAAATTAAATACTGTCCAAAGTACTTTACATGCATTATTAAATTTTATAGCAATTTTATAACATGGGCATTATCACCTCTATTATGTAGGTTAGGATATTGAGGTTTTTAGAGACTAGTACACCTCCCCAAGGTCTCTCAGGTAGCGTTTGGTAAAACAAATATTTGAAATGAGTCCATTGTACCCATGGCATCTAATCTCTCAGTGCACCCATCAAAAGGCTAGTAATGTGTGGGAAATATTTGTGGAGACTTGGAGTTAGGAAGACTGAGTGTGTAAACGTCACTTCTCCCACTTACACAAGTGACACTGGGTAATCTCACTTTAGCGTATTCCATTATAAGTAAAAAGGGATATAACTCCCTTGTGAGAGTGTAATATATTGTTAACAAGGGCATCAGAAGTATTAGGAAATGTTGGTTGGCTCTGAATTCTACCACTAACCTAACAGGGCCAACAACAGCCCATCTTTTAGTTCACTTGAGATCATTTTGAATTCATGAGAAGTATTTTTGTGGGTAATCAAATGCCTTTCAAATAATTGAATATCCTTGCTTATCACTCTCTAGTGGAACAGTTCATTTCCAGACATAGGACAGGTACAGATATCTATGTATTGGAAATACATTGGAAAAAAAATATATTTAAAAAAAAATTTTAATTGAGAGTGAAGTATACACATGATCATTATGTTTTGTTTTGGTTTGTTTTTTGCATCTTTTCAATTAATTTTTTTTTAAGATGCAGACAGAGAAAACCTGCTTTTCAGAAAAAAAAAAAAAATTCTTAATCTCTTCCTCTTCCAGGGAGCACACCTAGAGACAGTTACCTCCTTCCCTTGGACTTTGGTCCTTCTCTATATTATTATGTTTAATGGGGCGCCTGGGTGGCGCAGTCGGTTAAGCGTCCGACTTCAGCCAGGTCACGATCTCGCGGTCCGTGAGTTCGAGCCCCGCATCAGGATCTGGGCTGATGGCTCAGAGCCTGGAGCCTGTTTCCGATTCTGTGTCTCCCTCTCTCTCTGCCCCTCCCCCGTTCATGCTCTGTCTCTCTCTGTCCCAAAAATAAATAAACGTTGAAAAAAAAATTAAAAAAAAAAAAGTCACAATAAGTCCTTCCCATCTTGCCATTTGGAACACATGAAGTTAATACCATATGCCACATTATTTTTCCTCATGTCATTAGGCACACTGCAGAACACAAGAGATTAAATGTAAACAAGCACAGGAGATCAGGAGTTGTATTTTATTATTGGATTTTCAACACCTAAGACAAGGTCTGTATATAGTCATCACTCAACAAACATGGAACAGGTGGTTTATTTGATAGGAAGTTTGAGAATTTCTTATGCCCTTATAACTGAGGATGAGTTCCTCAAATTTTAAACTTAACTATTGAAGTTAATTTTGTTTGATTTAAACAGTGAATATAAGGCATGGCTAGAGACTACTAAACAACAATAACAATATCATGAACACCAAAAATAAAAATAATTGCACTTGCTTAGTGTTTACTATGTGTCATACACTATGTTAAGTGATATTACATTTAATCATAACAAGCACCTAATCATTGTTATTCCTGTTAATAAGAAAAACAAAGCACAACAAGTTTAAATAACTTGTTCAAGTCATAAAGCTGGAAAATGGCATAGACATAATTTTAACTTAAGCAGTTTATTGTTAAGCCCCCACTCTTAACCCCTGTGTACCTCTTCCTAGTTGAAATCCAGTTTTTGTAATTAATGTAATTATATATTGTAATTACATAATGTAACATATGACAGTTTTTGTAGTTAATCTCCTAATTATATGAGACAACATCCCGGAAAGAATGTGTGATGGCCTTAACTTTTCTCTGGCACTTATTCCAAGTTAATATAATATATCTGTAGATTTCACATCTGTTCCTTTGGCAGTCTGGTAGTGGACAGGATGTTTAGAGAGAACAGTATGAGAGTCCCTGTTCAGTCTTATTCATCTTAGTTTGGGCAAGATTATTAACCTCTCTGAACTAATTTCCTGATTTGGGGAAATAAAATGGTAATAACAGAACTCACTTCTAAAATCTACGTGACCCTGGTTTACACAATGCGTGCAAAGTTCTAAAGCATGGCACAGAGGAAATTGTAGGAATAAAATAAATGTAATTTATCATCATCAGAGATTCTTGGGTTTTCTAGCATAAGATCCTTTTGGAGCATTAGGAGAATTTTGACTATAAATATTGGCTCATTTTGTAGACTTTGGATCAAGGGTACCCTCACATTTGTTTATTCTTCTCCATAAGTGCGCCACCAGAATAAATTATGTAATTAAAGAGGTTATATTTTCCCAACTGCACAGTTGAAACATATGGTCTGATAAGGAACATTTCTTAATTATACTTAAAACTTAAATCTTACTAAACACTAAAAAGTAAATTTAGTTGTGTTTCTATGGAATTTCCCTTGTTGAAAAGAGTCACGCCAAATCATGAGTTTGAAAATTCAGTCAACTTATACATTATATGTGGCGTTAATAGAGGTGGATCTTTGTTCTTAAAGACTCAATTTTCTATGTGAAATAGATTCCTCTTTGTGGTAAACAGATTTCTCAAATACCTATTTGAGGAAGGACTTGCTTCCTAGCTATTAGAAGTGGGTTCTGCACCACTGATAGAGAGCCATATCACCCAGAACTCCCTATAGGTCGGCAAAGTCTTTCATTTCCCTTTCCTCCTCTATCCAATTCTGTTTCTCCTCCCTTTTTTTCAAAGATGTTAATCCCTAACTAATATCTTTCACTTCAGACACAATCTCAGCTTTCCCCCATACTGGGTGGCCCAAACTGCTTCAGTTAGCAGTGAAAGTGTAGTTGTGTGAGAACACAGGTAATATGATGGAGATTTGGAGCTGGATCATTCACTTATGTGCTGGCATTGAGGACCCTATCATGGAAATGTGGAGCACAAGTGACTGTTCATTTGTTGAACTTTCACTGATGATGAATTGTAAGGTGGTGCTCGTAGAGGGGATGCACTAGCAGGTGAAATGCATTAGGCATTTTAGGCTATGGAGGAAATAGTAGCTATATGGATAATAGAATTGAATGGTCATTTGTTAAATGTCATTGATGGTCTAAAGAAAGAAAATGATCAGCTAAAATAGGTAGCTGAAGACCAGATGTGAAAGTCAGATGGCCTCTTTTATTGACATCCCAAGAAACTCTCTTTCTGCAGAAGCAAGGCTGAGAAAGTCAAAGATTGGGTCTCGTGTCTCATAGTCTGAGTAGGGACATCCCCACTGGAGCAGGTTTAAAGCCCAAATAAGGGAGAGCTGTTATGTCAAAATCAGTATGTTCAATGGGAAAACTGAAACCCTGACATAAGAGATACTAAAATATGGATGGAAGTTCCCAAATATTTTACATATCCAGCCTCCTCAGAAACTTGAAACTCAAGTAACCTGGCCCTCCTAAAAAAAGACCTACCATTCCCTGTGTTTTATTGGGCAATGCAGAGGACTATATTCCTCAAAAAACAAAAACAAAAAAAGTGTCCCCCTCAGGCTCTTTAGTTGGTGACTGTACACTGAGAAAAAAGATTCCCCAACATGAAAAAAAAAATAATAAACTATTTTAGAAAATTTACACTTTTAGAAATATTGCAAGGAGAGTATAAAGAATTCTTATATGCCACACACAATTTCCCTTATTATCATTTTACATTATATGGTGCATTTATTTAATGAATCCATATTGATATTATTATTAATTTTTAATTCCAGTATAGTTAGCCTACAGTGTCCTATTCACTTCAGGTATACAATACACTGATTCAACAATTCCATACAATACTCAGTGCTCATCAAGATAAGTCTACTCTTCCTCCACTTCACTTGTTTCTCCCATTCCTCCCCACCCCACCCCCAGCTGGCCTCTGGTAACCATTTGTTTATCTCTATAGATAAGAGTCTGTTGTTTGGTTTGTCTTGCTTTTTTTTTGTTTTTGTC
Organism: Leopardus geoffroyi; assembly: GCF_018350155.1. Classification (NCBI taxonomy): domain Eukaryota; kingdom Metazoa; phylum Chordata; class Mammalia; order Carnivora; family Felidae; genus Leopardus; species Leopardus geoffroyi. The sequence goes on from NC_059334.1 coordinate 66,822,001, forward strand.
TTTGTTTCCCCTTTGTTCATCTGTTTCTTAAATTCCACATGAGGTGTTATTTGTCTTTTTCTGACTTACTTCACTTAGCATTATACCCTCTAGGTCCATCCATGGTGTTGCAAACGGCAAAATTTCATTCTTTTTATGACTAAATAATAACATATACCACCTCTTACTTTATCTGTTCAGTGTCAATGGATACTTGAGTTACTTCCATAATTTGGCTATTATAAATAATGCTGCAATAAACATGGAGGTTCATGTACACTTTTGAATTAGTGCTTTATTACTGATTCAATTCCATTGCTAATAATAGGTCTGCTCAAATATTCTATTTCTTCCTGTTTCAGTTTTGGTAGGTTATGTGTTTCTAGGAATTTATCAGTTTGTTATAGTTTTTGTAGTTCATTCGCATATAATTTTTCATAGAATTATCTTGCAATCCTTTGTATTTCTCTGGTGTTGGTTGTTATTCTCTTTTCTTTCTGATTTTATTTGCATTCTCTCTCTCTGGGTAGAGATTTATTGATTTTTTTGATCTTTACAAAGAATTAGATCTTGGTTTCATTGATTTTAGTTTCTATATGCTTGATTTCTGATCTAATCTTTATTATTTCCTTCTGCTGGTTTTAGGTTTTGTTTGTTCTTTTTCTATCTTCCTTACCTTTAAATTTAGGTTGAGATTTTTCTTGCTTAAGGTAAGTCCATATAGCTATTAACTTCATTCTTAGAACAGCTTTTGCTGCATCACAAAGATTTTGGACCATTGTGTTTTCATTTTCATTTGTCTCCATGTATTTTTTTATTTGTTTGTTTTCCTCTTTGATTTCATGGTTGACCTATTTAGCTTCCATGTAATTGTGGGGTTTTTTTTTCCAGATTTTTCTTGTGGTTGATTTCCAGTTTTATTGTATTGTGATCAGAAAAGATGAATGGTAAAACTTCATTCTTTTTGAAAATGTTGAGACTTGTTTTGTGAACTAATATGTGATCTACTCTGGAGAATGTTCTGTGTGCACTTGAAAAGAATGTGTATTCTGTTTTAGAATGGAATTTGGGAATATATCTATTAAACCTATCTGATCCAGTGTGTTATTCAAAGCCATGTTTTCCTTGTTGATTTTCTATTTAGATGATCTGTGTATTGATGTAAGTGGGGTGTTGAAGTCCCCTACTATGATTGTATTGCTACTACTTCCTTCATATTTGTTATTAGCTATTTTATGTATTTGGGCATTCCCATGTTGGGTACATAAATATTTGCAAATGTTATATCTTCTTGCTGGATTGTCCCTTTAATGATTATATAATGTCCCTTCTTTGTGTTAAAGTCAATTTTGTTTGATATAAGTAATGCTACTTCAGCTTTGTTTTGACATCCATTTACATGATGTTTCTCTATCACCTCACTTTCAATCTACATGTGTCCTTAGGTCCAAAGTGCACCTCTCCTAGGAAATATATAGATAGGTCTTTTTTTTTTTTTTTTTATCCATTCCACGTCCTATGTCTTTTGATTGCAGCATTTAAGTTCATTTACATTCAAACTAATTATTTATAGGTGTTCATTTATTGCCATTTTGTGATCTGTTTTATGTTTGTTTTCGTGGATTTTCTCCGTTCCTTTCTTCCCTTGCTCTCTTTTCTCACATATTTGGATTCCTTTCTCTTTATTTTTTGCATATATATTACTGGCTTCTGATATGACATTACCATTAGGTTGTGTATAACATCTTCTGCATATAAGAGTCTATCTTCAGTTGATGGTCACTTGAATTTGAACCCATTTTTTACTCCTTTCCCCTGATGTTTTAGGTTTATGGAGTCATACTTCATTTTATTTTGTTAATCCCTTGATGGATTTTTACATATATACTTATTTTTACTACTTGTGTGCTTCCTACTTTTTTTATTCCTGCTATGGTCTTTCCTGTCCACTCAAAGAATCTGTTTTGACATTTCTTGTAGTGATGGTTTAGTGACCATGAACTCCTTTAACTTTTGTTTGTCTGGGAAACCCTCTCTCCTATCCTGAATGATAGCCTTGCTGGATAGAGTATTCTTGGTTGCAGATTTTTTTTTCTTTCAGCATTTTGAATATGTCATGCCACTCCCTTCTGGCCTGCAAAGTTTCTGTTAAAAAATCCACTTATAGCCTTATGTGGTTTCTCTTGTATGTAACTGGGTGTTTTTTTTTTTTTTCACCCTCTTCCTGCTTTTAAAATTCTATTCTTATCACTGCCTTTTGCCATTTCAATTATTATGTGTCTTGGTGTGGACCTTCTTGGGTTGATTTTGTTGGGGAAATTTCTGTGCCTTCTGGATCTGAATTTCCGTTTCCTTCTCAAATTCAGGAACTTTTCAACTATTATTTTTTCAAATAGAGTTTCTGTCCACTTGTCTCTCTTTTTTTCTTCTGGGATCCCAATAATGCAACTATTACTACACTTGATGGAGTCACTGAGTTCCCTAAGTCTCATTTTGCCAATTTTTTTTTTTCTCTCACATGTTCAACTTGATTCCTTTGTATTACTCTGTCCTACCGGTTATTTATTCATTCTTTTCCTTCTTCTAGAATGCTATTTATTCCATCTGTGTATTTTTAATTTCAGTTATTGTGCTCTTCATCTCCGATTGGTTCCTTTTATGTCTGTGTTGTGGGTCTCTTAACACTGATGTCCTCTATTCTTTTCTCAAGTCCTGTTGGGTATCTTTAGGATCATGACTTTAAATTCTCTATTGGGCATATCACTTATCTCTGTTTCATTTAGGTATTTTGCTGTGATTTTGTCCTGTTCTTTCATTTGGGACATATTCCTCTGTCTCCTCATTTTGTCTAAATCTCTGTGTCTGTCTCCTGTTAGGAAAGTCAGCTATGTCTCTTGCTCTTGAAAATAGTGAGCAGGCATGCACTTTTAACAAGGTGGTCCTGGTCCTCTTCTACAGGGAATACACAGCCACTGGGGAGACTCAGTCTGGCTGGGGCCACTCCACAAAACATGTGCAGGTAGAGGGTGCAGTTTTAACAAGGTTTGCAAGTCCTCTTCAAGAGGCAACAAGCTACTACTGGCAAGACCAAGGACCCACAAAACATGCAGTTGAGAGATGCAGTGCTTAGGTTTGTGCTGGACTATGGGGGAAGGGACTAGCAGTGCTGGAACTGAGGTAGGCCCAGTTGGAGGGGGTGGCACATGGTTTAAGCAAGTTAAGTAGTGAATGCTGGTACTGAGTTGGTTCCTGCAAGTGGCCATGTATTTACGTAGGAAGTAGGGGAAGGAAATGGCTCCTGCCAGGTCCTTTGTTCCTGGAGAAGTCCCTTAGTCTGAGATTAGTAAATAACTCTCCCTCCCATATGCCCCAGGCATATTTCAAACTTCTGCTTCTATGCTGTGTCTCTGTGCCCTGTTTGTCATTCTGTCTCTTTAAGGGCAAGGGCAGGACTTAGCTTCCTGTTGTCCTCTTGGTTCTTCCAGAGCCAACCCCACTGATTTTTCAATGGCTTTAAGGCTTTAAGTTCTGCTAGATGTAGGAACTCATGAAATTCAGCCCCTCTGATTTTCATAGCCAAATGCTATGGGATTTATCTTCCTCATATACCCTCCCCAGAGTCATAGTCTTTTTCTCACCCCTCTCCATGTCCATGTCTCTCCCCTTGGCAGGCAGACCCATGAGGTTTAGCTCTCCACTGTGTCTCTGTCCTTCCTAGCCTCTTTGATGTGGCCTCTTTTCTATATTAAGTTGTGAAGTTTGTTCTGCCAGTCTTTGGGTCATTTACTGGGCTGCTTACACTGATGTATTAGAGCACAAGCAGGGGAGGGGCAGAGAAGGAGGGAGACACAGAATGTGAAGGAGGCTCCAGGCTCTGAGCTGTCAGCACAAAGCCCAATGTGGGGCTCAAACTCACAAAGCATGAGATCATGACCTGAGCTTAAGTTGGGAGCCTAACCAACTGAGCCACCCAGGTGCCTCACATTATTATTAAAGTCCATCCATGATTCATATTCCTTTAGTTTTCCCCAATGTTCTTCTTCTGTTCCAGGATTCTAAGATACCAAATTACATTTAGTCATGTTGTCTCCTTATGTTCCTATTGACTCTAATAGTTTCTCAAATTTTTCTTGCATTTAATTTTTTTTTAAGTTTATTTATTTTCTGAGAGAAAGAGACAACATGAGTTGGGGAGGGGCAGTAAGAGAGGGAGAGAGAGAGTCCCAAGCAGGTTCTGTGCTCACAGCACAGAGCCCGATGTGGAACTCAAACCCACAAAGCTGTGATATCAAGACCTGAGCTGAAACCAAGAGTCAGATACTTAAGTGACTGAGCCACCCAGGTGCCACAAGTCTTTTCTTGCTTTTAATTATCTTGACAGTTTTGAGGAGTACTGTTCAATTATTTTATAGAATGTTCTTTAATTAGGATTTGTCTTTTTCAAAAAATTTTAATGTTTATTATTATTATTTTTTTGAGAGCTATAGAGTGCAAGCAGACAGAGAGATGGGGACACAGAATATAAAGCAGGCTCCAGGCTCTGAGCTGTCAGCACAGAGTCCAACATGGCCTGAACCCATGAACTGTGAGATCATGACCTGAGCGGAACTCGGACTCAACCGACTGAGCCACCCAGAAGCCCATGTTTTTCTTATAATTATACAAGGGCTTTGGATTTGGGGGAAGAAGACCACAAAGGTAAAGTGCCATTTTTACCGTATCACAGCAAGGATACATACTATCAACTTGATTTATGGCTGATAATGTTAAACCCAATAACTTGGCAAAAGTAGTATTTGTTAGATTTCTCCACTAAAGCTACTCTTTCTCACCCCCTTCATATATTGTACTCTTTGGAGGAAAGTCATCCAAACCATCCACATGGTAGTTCTAGGCCCTTCTCTTCTCAGTTGGAATACCTCCTATACTTATATACTTTGCAGATATAATCAAGTTAAGACAAGATTATACTGGATTAGGGCAGGCACTGAATTCAATATGACTGGTGTCCTTATACGAAGAAAGAAATTTAGACAGATTCAGACACAGTATACCACATGGTAATAGAGAAAGAGGTTTCAGTTATGTTGCCATAAACCAAGGAATATCAAGGATTGCTCACAACCACTAGAAACAAGGAAGGAGAGGCATGGAACAGATTCTCTGAACCCCCAGGAGGGAATCACTCTGCCAACACCTTTATTTTGTACTTCTGGCATCCAGAACTGTTATAACAACAGTGTATTTTCTAAGCCACTTAGCTTGTGGTAATTTGTTACAGCAGCCCTGGGAAACTAATTAAAACCCTTAACATATTAATCATGGTTATATCAATTTTCTTGTCTCAGAATTCCAACATCTGAGTCTAGTTGTGATTCTTGCTTTGTTACTTTAGACTGGGTTTCTTCTTATCTTCATCATGCCTTGTAATTTTTTGTTGTTGTTGAAAGCCATAGATGTTGGATTTTATAATAGGTATTGAGGTAACAGGTCTTTTACGTGAGGATTTATTCTAACTTAGCTAGAAGTTGGGCTGTGTTAAATGTTTGCTGAAGTTGTGGATGCCAGAAACTTCAAGATCCTCTAGTGTCTTTGTGTTTGTCTCTCCTCTTGGCTTTGGGCTTCGTTAAGTAATTCTACTCAGAGTCTACATCTTGCATCTCTTTCAGTTGTAATCCAGTTTATTATACTAGAGGCCTCTTGAAGTAGTGTTATGTTGTAGACTAAGGAAAGCATTCTGTATTTTATGATTAAACCTCATTCTTTACTGTGCCTGTTTCCCTAGTCTGTGATACACATGCTTTTCTATTGGTATGTTTTTTTCCTCCTTAGGGGAGACAGAAAAGCTAAAAGTTGCTGAAAAGAGATAAATGGACTTTATCCCAATGGAATAAAACTCTATAAAATCCTTTACCCTAGATAGTAGCCCTTTATTATAGAGAATTTGGGGGGCATATTTCCTAGTGATTATTCCTCCCTACCCCTGCCAGAGCCACAGTGGATCTTTTTGAATCCTCACCATGAGAAGTTAGTGGGATTCCTATAGGTAAAACCCACAAAAGTGTGAGAACTTCTACAAGTATGCAGCCCCCAGGAGTTTCTTACTTTCAACCTAGTCTACATCTAGCCTCAGGAAGTCATCAAAATTACCAATGAAGTTTTCATACAGTTTATAGACTCACAAGCTTCTGCTCCAAGTTAGCAGAAAGCAAATTTCAGCTGTGACTTTCTGGATTTGCCTTTCCCTTTAGCTTTTGGGGTGGCAGTTTCCCCTGTAATCTCTATTCTTTGATGAATCTAAGAAAAGTCAATGGATTTCAGTGTGCTCAATTTTGTCTTGTTATGTCTACAGGAGAAATGACCTCCAAGCTATGTAAGTGTCAGGGCTTTAAGGACTCTTGGACAAAGGATGTGATTTAACTTCAATACCCAGAGACCTGAAACATCAACATGCCCACCTTGTTAGAATAGGGGCACCTGGGATCCAGGTAATGAATGACACCCTGGTCAAGGTTGAACAATCCACAGTGAGATTACTGTGAACCTCAAGAGAATATATCAAAAGTCCCCATGATGATTGCTTGCACACTCTGGACTTTTTATGCCTAGGAATTAAGAGTCACCATATGAATAACTGACCTTCATCATTAAAAGGAAACAAAGCTAATGTTACATAGTGAGTTTAGGAATAAATAAATTTGAGACCCAGGCAATCCATTTTAGTGTCTACAGCACTTTCTTAATTAATCAAAATGATAAATAAGCAGGTGTGACAACCTAAGCTTTAGAAGAACACGATGAGTAGGTCTTCAAACCCCTTAGAAATTAAAGTCTGGATCACACTACCAGGTAAAGCCACCAATACCACTAGAAGTATTATCTAACTATGAGGAGTAATCTACAATGCATAGTAGAGGAGGGAGAAAATGAGTATCCGTTGCACTTCTCAGATCAGCTGTACTAGTAGGGGCTTTGCTTCAATCCTACTAACCTTCTTTTAGGTTCCCTGAGGAAGAGAGATCCACCAGAATTCTGAAGGATCTCAGCACGCCTCGGTGGCTGAGTCGGTTAAGCATCCAACTTCGGCTCAGGTCGTGATCTCACAGTTCTCGGGTTCAAGCCCGCATCGGGCTCTGTGCTGTGAGCCTAGAACCTGCTAAGGCTTCTGTGTCTCCCTCTCTCTCTGCCCCACCATTCATGCTCTCTCTCTTTATCAAAAAAAAAAAAAAAAAAATTAAAAAAAAGAATTCTGAAGGATCTGTTTCTCAAGCCTATATGGTAGGCTTTACCTATACGGTAAAGTCCATCCAAAAAGTGCAATAAATGGGCATGGAGATACAGAATCTAGACTCCTGTCAATGACAGAACTGTCGTCTCAGCTGCTGCAGGTGTTGTCAGGGGTAGCCTTTAGTTGGAAACACCTTTAGAGATTGCTTCAATGGCAAAGAGCCACCTAATCCAAGGTTTTATCCTTCTTAGACTAGCCTGTAAAGTTGCTATCAAGGTCCAGCCTGTTAAGCCTGATACCAGATGCTCTAATGGGAAATTTCACTCCACCACTCACTGGCAGATGACTGAGTCTTTATCAGGTCTGAATCACAGTTCAAATTCTCTCTTGGCTTCAAAGTTTCTTTTTCCTTTCACAGATTTCTATTTCTTAACAAGCACTGTATACTGCAAAAACCATCTCACCATCTGCTTCCAAATAATTCAACCTATGACACATATTTTCTCAAGCTCCAAAACCCTAGTCTTTTTTTTTTTTCTTTTCTTAAAATGAATGGTGAATACTTCGTTACCCAGTATCATTGCTCCCTATTTTATGACCCTCAGGGAATTTTTTTATCATGGCCCATATTGCCCCAGGATTTTCCTGAATATAGGTCACATTACAGTAATTCTAATGTTTAGTTCTTTAAAAATCACTTTTTATCAGCCACTGCATCTATTGCAGTCGTTTCTGTAGCCACAGAGAGCATTTGGGAGAGGCTAGTGGCTCTTCTAGAATCAAAATATGGGTTAGTTGTTAAAAACTCTGTCTCTGGAGTTGGCAGAACATGATTCAAATCATGGCTGTACCACTTTGAATCCCTGTTCCCTAAAGCAAGTTATACATTTATAACCCTTAATGTCTTCTTTTGTAATTTCAGGATAACAAAACTGCCTGGGGTTGGTTGAAGAGAAAGTGACTTAACATGTAAAGAACCTAGCACATAGTCTGGCACATAGTAAGTACACAATAAAAGCTGTCATTCTTATCATTATCATTGATATCTCTCTGTGTCCATATAAACAGAATTACCTCAAGTTTTTTTATGTTTATATTTTCCCATTGTGTGGACAAATAGTCCACTTTTTCTTCTATCCTATAAGCAAAATTACCTATTTTTTTAAATGAAGATAAAATTTTAAAAGAAAGCTATGCCACCCCCCCTTTTTTTTACATACTGTCTGTGACTATTTTCACAGTACAATAGAGTTGAGTGATTAGATTTTAAGGGTTATACAACCTCTGTTATGAAATATTTGCTACCTGACTCAGTGTATACCAACTTTCTTTTTTTAACTGATGGATGATTATGTGGATTTTTTTTTAATTTTCTATTACGAACAACACTGCAGTGAACATTTCTATGCATGTCTTTCATTTTGATCACATGTCCAACTATTTAGAATATATATTCTTAAAATTGTAATTTCTAGTTCAAAGATACTGTCTTTTCCTAGTATACTTTAAGCTGTTACTAATCTAAGAAAAATAAGCGATAAAGCCTGCTCCTGTTTAAAATTTTGAAGGAAATAAACTCTGACTTCCAAGTGGCCTTGATATGGGCATACCACAACCTGGTGAGAAATGCTGATATCTTAGGACAGTGCTTTTGGATTCAGTCTGGCAGCATTAGGGTGCTGTGGCTTCTAGGCCTGATTCTGGACTCATGCATTTCAGCTGCTGGCCATGACTACTCTTAGGATAAGCTGTGCATAACTACTGCCTTATTCTGTAACGCTGAGTGATGATCAGGTTTGAATGCATGTTAACCTGATTCTAAATGGGGTGTGGTGCAGGAAGACCGTGACATGATATAAGCAGCACTGACAACATGATTTCCCTAATACCTGTGGGAGTATTCAATCTTCTCATTTGAAGTGTGAGGACTATCAAACCCATGCCTTCTTTAGGGTTAAGCACTGTTAAGGCCCTTTTCTGGTATTTATCTATTGAAAATTAGTATCTGAAAATTACCTGCATTCTTTTTTGTTTTCAAATGAATTACATTATCCAAGGTTGATATTATAGATCCTCTAGGAGAGGATCTTGCCTGATCCTTGCCTGATTTAAGCCTGTCTTAGGTCTCTTCCTAAGAAGGCCCCCAAAACTAGTAAATCTAATATAGGCTGGATCCTACAGCACATAGAGCATCATAAATGGTTGACTTTATGCCATCAGTCAGCTATATTATAACCACCGTAATTTTAACACTATAGAGAGAGGACAGACCCCTTAAAAGGAAGTCCTGGTACAGGTAATAACTAAACTTTATAAGTACCTACTATGTGTATTTTAAATGTTATACTATGAAATTTGTATTTCATATTTCCAATCACCTTGCAAGCTAAGCCCTATTTTTACGGTGAATTCTAAAATATTAGAACCACTAGCCTGGGAAAATCAATGACATTCAAATGCTCGTTTCATCTCTATGAATGCACCTTTCTATTTTCTTGAGTCTCACTTTCCTCATGGATAGAATAAAAATTTAGACTTGATTACTCTTGCTCCTTTAGGATGATAGTCTATGATTCTGTGACTTATATAAATATATCCACTAGAAGCTTCCAGTGGAGAATTGTCCTCAAATCATACCCCACTGACATCTTTCTCTCTCAAATTCTGGACATCTACAAATGAGTACTCAATGTGTCTCTTTTATATGACTCACATATAACATGCACAGGATTTTAGAAACTTCTCCTGCCAAATTGCCTTAGCAGTTCTAAACTATAGTGAGAGGTGGATTTCTACGTATAGTTTTCCATCAATTTTATGAAGGCAGACCATGAAATGCTTTATACTATATCTAGTGCATTTTCCAGGATTTCTTCTGCTTCATACACTCTGGTGTCTGTCTTCCAGAAATTTTAAAGACACCCAGGTGTCTTTGAAGATGTTTAGTTATTAGGAAAGCTTGTCTTTTTGTGTTCTTTGTGAGTGTTCTATTCTGTACGTCCCCCAACTCTCAATACACATGTCCTGGATTCGCTTTATTAACTTTTGAAATCTAAAGGGTAAGGCTAATAGGATTTGTCATTTTATACTACAGAAGCAAAGTCATTTGTTTCTTTCTGTTCACTGATTGTAACAAGACTATGGCAGACACTCTATCCTTGAGTTTTGGCAATCTCCTATATAGACTGAAAATGTGTATGCTGTGCCTGCTCTCACAGGTTTTTTAGTGACTTTTTTCCCCTTCAACTTAATCTGTAACAAATGGATAAGCATGAGGACAACATGCTCAAGAATGCTGAGTAGAAAGACAGAAGCCCTGGTCACTGACGACATCACAACTCTGCTTACTAGATACTCCCTGGAACCCTTCACATGTCTTGGGTGAGATGACAAATGCACTTACTTTAAGTCAATTTTAGTTTCTGTATTCTTTTAATCCAAGCAAATTTAAATTTCTATTTATGTTTCTCAAATTCACTGGAAGCCTTCTAAGGCTTCACCTTCCCCCAACTTGCTGTAGCTTAGTTTGCTATTATAAAAGATTGATACCATAGGGACCATGGAATGGAGACACAAGACTCTTATACGTAGAAAACACATAGTTGGGCCACCAAAAGTGTATATAATGCTTTGCTACATTGAAAACGTAAATAACACCCTTATATATTGAGTAAAAATTTGGAAAGATTATGGCTGATTACAATAGGACATTTCAGAAAAAAACAACTAAAAACCCACACATTTTCCTTCTACCAGAATTTTGAGTGTAGTATCTCTACCTGCTAATATTGTGGGTGGTCTTCCAGATGGATTGTGAAAATTTAGACATGCCAACCTCTGGGAAGTACAACTTTTTCTACCTGACCTTATTCACTGAGTGGTCTAAGAAAAATTTATGAAAACATTTTTAACTAAATTGTGTCCTTAAGTCTTGATTTTTTAAACTTCTTTCCTATTAACATTGTCATATATCTGAATAATTAACTAGAATATTGTAGCTATCTTCCTTTTTAAATACAGGGACCCAAATATAAACTTGTTACTGTTTTCAACAAAGTTTTTTGATTAAATACTATTTCTTCAGGGGTGCCTGGGTGGCTCAGTCCACTGAGCATCCAAGTCTTGATCTCTGCTCAGGTCATAATCTCACGGTTTGTGAGTTCAAGCCCTGCATCAGGCCCAGAGACTGCTTGGGATTCTCTCTCTCCCTCTGCCCCTTTCCCACTCACTTGCTCTAAATAGTGAATGAATGAATGTATATAATTTCTCAAACCAGTTCATGTATGGCATAAATTTCTATTTGAAAACTTGAGGAACAATCAAATGAAAATAGAGTTTACCACTTCTTTCTAAAAGGAGGTTATTGCTTTATAAGGAAACATTTATTTTAAGTGTGCATCCCACCTCTGTGACCTCTTTGAAACCTTTCTCTATGCCCCTCTAAGAGCTGTGTCCCACTCTACAGGATTCAATAAGAATGATCATTGATTGATAACTTTTTTAAACCACTGAGCAATTAATCGTATACTGTGTTTCCTTAAAAATATATAGTGACAGGGAAGCAAAACACTAGTTAATTGTTTTGCTCAGATGCCACCACTTCCCATTTGCTGGAATGCTCATCTTTATGGTGGCTTTTATTGCTTCATTGCCTTCCTAGGGATACAAGGCTTAGGATACAAACTGTCCATTTGTTTCATATCTTTTAAATTTTAGTTAACACACAGTGCAATGTTTTCAGAATTCAGTGATTCATCACTTAACATACAACACCCAGTGCTCATCACAAGTGCCCTTCTTAATACCCATCACCCATCTATCTCATCTCCCACCCTCTTCCCTCCATTAACCCACAGTTTGTTCTCTATGGTTAAGAGTATCTTGTGGTTTGTTTCTGTCTCTTTTCCCTTTTTCTCCCCTGCCCTTATATTCATCTGTTTTGTTTCTTCCATTCTACATATGATTGAAATCATATGGCATTTGTCTTTCTCTGATTGACTAATTTTGCTTACCATAATACATTCTAGCTCCATCCACATCATTGCAAAAAGCAAGGTTTCATTCTTTTTGATGGCCAAATAGTATTCCATTGTGTGTGTATGTATGTATATATACACATATAGACTTCTCTCCTCACCAGTTTCTATACATATAGTTCTTTTTTTCTTCCTTCTGCCCTGCACTTAGTTTGAGCATGGACAGAGTAATGATTCTACTTGAGTGCCTTTTCAGAATATTTTCTAAAACCTAATATAGCATGTTCCAAAATTAATGGATACTTTTAGTAGCTGAAAGGTCTCTAAAATAATCATAATCAAATTTTATAAGATTTATAAGTGATAACCACTGCCTTTGTTCTTTGAGAGAGATTAAGAAATAATCCTATTTCAGTAGCTACTACCCAGTGGTTTTTATGAAACAAAATTATTCTGTTTTGGAAAATCATAAAGTGGATAATAGGAAATAAGATTAAGTCTGAATCTAAAATAAGATAGCATTGTTGCCTACCTGATAAAATAGGGCAAGTAAATACTGAGTTACTTTTTATAAATTATTGATCTAGTGATTTTTTAAAGTATCATTAATGTTTTTAGAAAACAAAGAGTGGGTGGATGTTAAAGCTTGAATTTTGGAGTCAGGAGCTTGGTCAAAGAATAAAATTACCTTGCTTCAGAATGCATTTTCTGTACCTGAGGAGTTATAGTGTAAATGTAAGTTTTCTCGTTTCAAAATAGGTTTTCTTTTTTGGTTATAAAATATGTTAAATACAAATATGCTGGTTTTTAAAACATTTTATAATTCCCAAATTACCAGCTTTCTTACTGGGTAAATTGAAATATACTAAGAAGAAAATTAGTCTATGTTATTGACATAGCTTGACTGGAATCTCTTTATTGAATACTTGGCTAGAGGCAAAGAATTATGTGTCACCAGAGGGCTTTTAACCTAGGAGGAAAAAGGGCCATACATCTCAAAAGATAACTAATAGTCCCAGACAGTGTGAACTAAGACCTAGAGGGGTGGTATAGTTATAAGAGAAAAATTCCCTGACTTCTTTAGGGAACTGAAGTTTGTCTACTAGTGAAGAGTCTTGGCCCTATTAGGTACTCAGAAGGCCTTTACTACATACCGTGTGAAAGGCAGGGAAGAAACTGTCCCTTTGTTTTTGTGTATTTATTGGAGTTCATGTATTACCCACCCAAGGTTGGCACAACTGCTTGGTGACTCTGCCAGATGAGGGAAAATGGGGGTAGATCAGCCAATCTATAGTAACAGTATATTTTGCGTACAATATCTAATGTAGTTTCTTCCATCCCAGTAAGAAAAAATTGTTATTGAAAAGCTCAAAACCTTTTTTTAAGAGAAAAAAACTGTTTGTCTTAGGACATTTACAAATACCATTTAGTTTTTCATTATATAAATGTCACAGCTGACAAACTATACTTGCTCTAATTGGGTATTTTCTCATTTTACTTTAAATATTATACTACCATAATTAGCTTTCTGGTTCTTCAAGACTAAAAAAAAAAAACCCTATTTTGGCTTTTAGTTCATTTTCTTTAAGGTTTCATGACAGTATTTTGTTTTTGTAATGGAACTTTTAAACTGCAAATAAAGATCCTCAGTGTCTAAATAGGCTTGAGAATCAGGTCAACCTATGTTCAAATCCTTGATTTACTAACTATATATTCTCTTGAAATGATATTTAATTTCCAAACACCATGTTCATGATGTCTCTTACATAAAAGAAATTTAAAAGAAAAAGAATGAAGTGAGTAAGGTCTTTTATTGTTGTCTCTATGGATCTGGATTCAAAGAAAATTTCATATTGATAACAATACAACTAAGAATTTACACATTTATTTTCCTACTGCTTACACTGATTAATTATCCTCAATTGTCTAGAATAGTTACATGTTCCCTTAATGTGTAGAAAACATAGAGTATTTGTAGTCACCAGCCAAGCCTTCACCAGGCATACTATCAGAGATGCAGTTCTTAAACTTAGTGGGGTTTTCTTCTGTTCTAGTTAACACAATAAAAATCGCCTCTGTGCTGCCTTCCTCTTCCTATTTCTCCTTTCTACACTCTCTGTGGGTTTGGATTTAGGGCAGAGCCCCCACTTTCTCCCTCCCCTTGAATTTGAGTACCAATAGGTATCTGAGGGCACAGAGAAAATAGAAACTGCATGTTTTCTTTCATTGTCTTGGCCTTTTGTTTGTTTCAGGCTTCTTTTATTAAAAAAAATACGTGAAAATCTGAGGGATGCCCATTATGCATTCAAACAGCTAAGAAGTTCTGGCAAATGTGGCTTTAATGGAGGAGGTTTAACAGATGGAAAAGTATAGACCAAGAAAGCCTTAGAAGTCCCCTCAGTTTGACTAAACTTCAAACAAGTTTCTTCCTTATTATAGGCCCCTCCCCTCCTTTTTCTTAGAACATTTACTTTAGAAAAGTTGCAAATTACTTATCTGCCTGCCTTGAAATGTATATACATCTCCTTAAAAGCCTCTTGCCAGTTTTAGGAACAAGGGAATGTCTTTATCAAGGACCCAGGAGTCATTCCTTATTAAATAATTATCAATGAAGATAACACTCTTACCTCCCAGTTTCTATGGTAGGATAGGGGCCTAGTTTAGGTAGGTGTCTTGCTTAAAGCTGTGAAACTACCTCCTGTCTTAGAGATATGAGGAAATTTACTTTTCCTTTGGGTAAGGCCAAACACAAGTAGCCTATGATCCCTTTATCTAGTTCTTAAAAACATTCTAGAAGTTTCAAGAAAGGGTAGGTGAGGGAGATGCAGCCTTATTTGGAACCCTACTTCCTATGTGGTGACTCCACAATGTAAACAAATCAAAACAAAAAACAATAAAACTGCCCCTCAAGGAGTAAAGCAACTGAACTCCACATAAGTCATCCTAACCCTGAGGGTAGACACCAGAAAGATAAGCCCCCAAAATATCTTATTTAGAAAATCAGTTGGTATTAAGACCAGGAAAATCACAAAACCCACTTAAAGGGTTTGCATGCAAACCCACTCATCCTGAGATCCAGTGCAAAAGCAACAGACTGAAAAGTGACTAGACCATAAGAAAGGAAGATCCACTTACTAATTTTATTTATTTTTTAATGTTTGTTTATTTATTTTGAGAGAGAGAGACAGACAGACAGAGAGCAAGCAGGGGAGGGGCAGAGAGAGGGAGACACAGAATTGGACGCAGGCTCCAAGCTCTGAGCTGCCAGCACAGAGCCCGACTTGGGGCTTGAGCCCATGAACTGTGAGATCATGACCTGAGCTGAAGTCAGACACTTAACCAACTGAGCCACTCAAGTGCCCCTAGATCCACTTACTAATTTTAAAGCAGCTGTCAGAGAGGTAAGAGACTGCAGGGACGGAAATGCTGGAAGGTGCCACTTTTAACACCTTAAGCCTGCTAGCAATGGAGGAAGTTCTATCTAACTCCTATATACCCAGTGAAGTACTCAAACCAAAAAGCCAGGAACCATCCAGAGCGCTGTTTGAAAAGTACCCTGGGCAGAGACATACCTGCAACCAGAATGGGCAAGCAGCTGGAGTCCTGTCCTCCTCACACAGTGTCTGAGCCACAACCAGACCAGGCAAATAGGCCAAGCCTCACTCATAGCTACCACCCTATCATAGCCAGTGGACACACAAAACCACATGAGAGATACGTGGCTCTGGTGGCCAGGGATGCACACAACAGCTCCAACACAAGACAACTCCTCCAAGAGTTGTAGGGAAGTAGCCAATTCACCTAATATATATAGAAAAATATACAGAAGCAGGCACAGAGACTTAGACAAAATGAGAAGACAGAGGATATTGCCCCAAATTAAAGAACAAGACAAGGCATGGCCAGAGATCTAATATACCTCACAGAGAATTTAAAGTAATAATCATAAAGATCCTGGACTTGAGAAAGGAGTAGAGGACATCAGTGATACCATTAATACAGAGATAAGGAATAGCTTACAGATAAAGGGCTCAATAAACAAAATGAGAAACACGCATGATGGAAAGAATAGCAGGCTAGAAAAGAAGCAGAGGAGCAAATTAATGGTCTAGAAAACAGAGTAATGGAAAGCAATCAAGCTGAACAAAGGAGAAAGTTTTACAAAATGAGAACAGACTTAAGGAACTCTGTCACTCCATCAGACTTAACAACACTCACATTATAGGAGTCCTCAAGGAGGACAAAAGAGAAAAATAGACCATAAAATTTATTTGAAGAAATAATACATGAAAACGTCTCTAATCAAGGGAAGGGACCAGAACAGAGAAGCCAAAAAAAAAAAAAAAAAAAAAATCAACAAAAGCAAATCCACATCAAAACGCATTGTAATTAAAATGGTGAAATATGGTGATACAGAAAAAAAAGACTGTTACATGCAAGAGAAATTCCATAAGGCTATCAGGGGATTTTTCAGCAGAATCTTTCCAATCCAGAAGGGAGTGGCATGTTATCTTCAAAGTGCTGAATAAGAAAAATCTGTAGCAAAGAATACTCTACCCAACAAGGCAATCATTCAGAATAGGAGATATAAAGAAATTCCCCCCCAAAACTAGAGGAGTTTGTGACCACTAAACTAGCCCTGCAAGAAATATTAAAGAGGACTCTTTGGAAATATCAAAGAGCACACAAAATAAAAGGTTGTAAAATATGATACCATATACCTAATGCATGGCAAGAGGAAGGAATTAAAGAAACAACCATCAAATGAACATAGACTGCTATATGCAGAAGACGTTATATACAAAACTAATGGTAAACACAAATCAAAATAATGTATAATATGCAGAAGGAAATAATCCAAATATACCACTAAAGAAAGAAAAATAAAGAATTAGATAAAATCTTCAGCAACAACCACAAAACAGGTAATAAAATGGCAATAAATACATATCTATCAATAATTACTTTGAAGGTAAATGGACCACATGCTATCAGAAAAGGACACTGGGTGACAGAATAAAAAAATCAAGACCTATCTATATACTGCCTACAAGAGATTTATTTTATTTTATTTTATTTTTAATATTTCAAGTACATTTGCATGTACTCCATTTTCCTTTTTTTTTTTAATTTTTTTTTTTTAACATTTATGTATTTTTTGAGACAGAGAGAGACAGAGTATGAACGGAGGAGGGTCCAAGAGAGAGGGAGACACAGAACCTGAAACAGGCTCCAGGCTCTGAGCTGTCAGCACAGAGACCGATGCGGGGCTCGAACTCATGGACAGCAAGATCATGACCTGAGCTGAAGTCGGACGCTTAACCGACTGGGCCACCCAGGGGCCCCAAGAGATTTATTTTAGAACTAAACACACCTGAAGATTCAAAGTGAGGAATGGAAAAATATTTATCACACAAATGGATATCAAAAGAAAACCAGAGTACCAATACTTTATGAGGCAAAATAGACTTTAAAACAAAAACTGTAATTAGAAGGAAAAAAGAAGATACTATTTAATCATTAAGGGTACAATCCAAAAAGAAGACATAACAATTGTAACTATTTATTCACCCAACATGGAGCACCCAGATACACAAAATAATTACTAACAAACATAAAGGATCTAATTGATAGTAATACAATAAGAGTAGAGGAGTTTAACACCCCACTTATATCAATAGACATGTCATCTAAACAGAAAATCAACAAAGGAACAATGTCTTTGAATGTCACACTGGACCAAATAGATTTAATAGATAAATTCAGAATATTCCACTGTAAAACAGCAGAATACACATTTTTTTTTTTGAAGTGCACACACAACATTATCCAAAAGGGATGACATAATAGGTAACAAAATAAGCCTCAACAACATTTAAAAATCTAAGTTATACCACGCATCCTTTCTGACCACAACAGTATGAAACTAGAAGTCAATCACAAGGAAAAATCTTGGAAAGAGCATAAATACATAGAGGTTAAATAACATGCTACTAAACAATGAGTCAACCAGGAAATAGAAGAAATAAAAATACATGAAAACAAATGAAAATGAAAACACAACAGTTCAAAACCTTTGGGATGCAGCAAAAAGAGTTCTAAGAAGGAAGTTTATAGCAATACAGAACGACCTCAGGAATCAAGAAAAATCTCAAGTAAACAACCTAACATTACACATAAGGAAGTTAGAAAAAGAACAACAAGCAAACCCTAATACCAGCAGAAGGAAGGAGATAATAAATATTAGAGCAGAAATAAATGATACAGAAATTAGGGTACCTGGGTGGCTCAGTCAGTTGAGCATCCGACTTCGACTCAGGTCATGATCTCACAGTTCATGAGTTCAAGCCCCCTGTGGGGCTCTGTGATGACAGTGCGGAGCCTAGAGCCTGCTTCCGATTCTGTGTCTCCCTCTCTCTCTCTCTGCCCCTCCCTGCTTATGCTCTGTGTGTGTCTCTCTCTGTAAAAATGAATACACGTTAAAAAAAATGAAAAAAAATTTAAAAATCACAAATGAGAGAGGAGAAATAACAACCAATACCACAGAAATACAATTATAAGGGAATATCATGAAAAACTCAACACCAACAATTTGGACTACCTAGAAGAAATGGATAAATTCATAAAACATATAACCTACCAAAATTGAAACAGGAAGAAATAAAAAAAAATTTTTGAACAGACTGATAACCAGCAATGGAATTGGATCAGCAATCAAAAACTCTCAAGAAACAAAAGTCCAGGACCATATGGCTTCACAAGGAAATTCTACCAAACATTTAAAGAAGAGTTGGAAGCAAACTTCCAAATTCAGCTTACGAGGCAAGCATTACCCTGATACCAAATCACATAAAAATATCACAAAAAAGAAAACTACCCGCCATATCCCTGATGGTCATTGATTCAAAAATTCTCAATAAAATACTAGCAAACCAAATCCAAGAATACATTTAAACAATCATTCACCACAGTAAGTGAGATTTATTTCTGGGTTGCAAGTGTGGTTCAATATTTTCAAATCAGTGAACATGACATATCACATCAATAACAGAAAGGATAGGAACCATAGGATCATTTCAATAGACACAGAAAAACCATTTGACAGAGTACAACATCTATTTATGATAAAAACCCTCAATAAAGTAGGTTTAGAGAGAACATACCTCAACATAATAAAGGCATACATGAAAAACCAAGAGCTATTGTCATCTTTAATGGGGAAAAACAAAGCTTTTTCCCCAAGGCCAGTAATAAGACAAGGATGTTCACTCTCACCACTTTTATTCAACATAGTACTGAAAGTCCTCACCACAGCAATCAGAGAACAAAATGAAATAAAAAACATCCAAATTGTTAAATACAAAGTAAAACTTTCCTTATTTTCAGATGACATATGACTATATTTAGAGAACCCAAAAGACCCCACTAAAAAACTGCTAAGAACTGAAAAATAAATTCGGTAAAGCCACAGGATAAAAAATTCAGCATACAGCAATCTGTTCCATTTCAATACACCAATAATGAAACATTAGAAAGGGAAATTAAGAAAATCCTATTACACTTGCACCAAAAACAATGAGATTCATGACAAAATAGAAAATCTGAATAGACCAATTGGTAATGAAATTGAAATTGAATCAGTAATTAGGAAACAAAACAAAACAAAACTCAAATAAAAATCCAGATGGCTTCATAGGTAAAATCTACAAAACATTTTAAAAAGGGTTAATATGTGTCCTCCTCAAATTATTCCAAAATAATAAAGAAGGACATTTCCCAAACTAGATGACACTGGGAACAGAGAGAGAGAGAGAGAGAGAGAGAGAATGGCCAACATCCCTGATAAACTTATATGCAAAAATCCTCAAAAAATAATAGCAAACCAAATTCAACAATAAATCAGAATGACCAAGTGGGGTATATTCCAGGGATATAAGGATGGTTTAACACTCACAAATCAATCATGATACACCACATTAATAAAATAAAGGGTCGAAATCATATTATCTCAATAGATGCAGAAAAAAAGCATTTGACAAAATGTAACATCCATTCATGATAAAAACTTTCAACAAAGTGGGTTTAGAGGGACTATACCTCCACATAATAAAAGCCATACATGAAAAACCCACAACTAATATAATACTCAACAGTATACAGCTGAAAGCTTTTCCTCCGATAGCAGGTACAAGAGAAAGATGGCTACTCTCATCACTTATATTCAACATAGTATTGGAAGTCCTGGCCATAGCAATTAGATAAGAAATAAAAGGCATCCAAAATTGGAAATGAAGAACAAAACTGTCACTATTTACAGATGACATAAATTCTATCTATAGAAAACTTTAAAGACTATACAAAAAAAAAAAAAAAAGAAAAGAAAAGAACTAATTGAATTTAGTACAGTTGCAGGACACAAAACTAATGTAGATATGTGTTACATTTCTATACGCTAATAAACTATCAGAAAGATCTTTAAAAAATCCCAGTTATATTGCATCACAAAGAATAAGGTATTTCTTATCTGTTCACTCATTTTTGGGTCTTAATTATGTGCATGCTATATCCCTGATCAAAGGTTACCAGTATATGAAATTTAACTGTATTTGCCTTACATTTTCTCTGCCTGCTCCTTTCCTTTGGTGTGAAAAATTTTACCAAGTAATAATGTGGTCAGTAGAGACTCAGCAAGAAAAAAAATTAAAAAGGAAGAAGATAAAGACCAAATATACTTAATCCTCAGGCAGGATACTTAAGTCCAGGATAACAGAATTAGCTCAGCACATGGTTCTAGAGGGTAACTGAATTGTGGTTTGTTGCAAAGCACTTTGGAGCTCTGCAGACCTAACTTTAAACCCTAGCTCAGCTACCTAATGACTCTGCAAACTTGGGCAAGTAAATTTTCTCTCTCTGAACCCCAGATTCTTTATTTGAAAATTATTTGTATAGGAATACCTGAGAGCTTTATAGGAAAATTTACTTGAGCAAGAGCTAAGAACTTTCAGTGGATTAATAAAAGCAACACAAATTGCAGCTCCATTTTCTTTCTTTTATTCCTGTTCTTCAAAGTCATGAGGAAAAGTCATATTGACTGTCTAGTCTCTAGCTCAGATATACCCAGTAAGGTACATGTGATGGCTGGTCTGGTACAGGGACATAGGCACTATATGTTCATGAAACAGGTTTTTATCTATGAGAAAGTACCTACCTGGGAATTTTTACTCTATAAATCCCAGACTCATTATCCACAATGCTGAGCTAAACTGACCAATCAACATTAAGTGTCATCTTGGCTTTAGGAGTGGAGAAGTGCTTTGCTTCCATCGTCTATCCAGAGTATACTTGGTCATGTGCCAGATGCTCTCTTTAAAGTTCCCCAAACCCCAATGATCCTGAACATGAGTGCATGTATTGAGCTGCCATAATCACTAATGACCAAAGGCAAATAAGAGGAAAATGAGAGCATTA
The DNA here is from genome assembly GCF_018350155.1 of Leopardus geoffroyi. Taxonomy (NCBI): domain Eukaryota; kingdom Metazoa; phylum Chordata; class Mammalia; order Carnivora; family Felidae; genus Leopardus; species Leopardus geoffroyi. The sequence goes on from NC_059334.1 coordinate 66,843,652, forward strand.
AAGAAACCTGACCCAATTTTGGATCCTGGCCAGATGTTCAAGGAGTGCCAACTGCTTTCAACACAGGTCACACCTGCTTAATTAACAGTAATAAGAGCTTTTGGAAGATCACAGGGAAATTAGTTACAGATAAATGATCTAGCAATTCTGTCTCAACCAGAAAAGGGACAGGATGCTATTTAATAACATGATCACAAGTGGAATTGCAGGTTAATGACCTTGCATTTTATAGTTTAATGGGGCACACACAGTACCAGGCTAAAAGCAAATGGGTTGTCAAATACAAATGTGTAGAGTGGCATTTTATAAATAAATTATTATAGTACTAATTGCAATTAAATTGCTGTATTTTAATATGGTCTAGTAATTAAGTCATGAGTGGCTTGCTGCCTGGTCCTTGCCTGAACTGGCACCCAAAGAAAATCGTTTGATTCAGCAAAAGTAGTTCTGAATAACTTTCAAACTTCTTTATAGGAGTAGAGGCATTTGGGATCCTAACTACCTAACTTAAAAAATGAGGATTGTTTCTTTCCCCCCACACCTTGGTTTTTTGATGGATATTTACAAAGGAAAATGCCACAATGAATTTGGTAAACTCAAACCCTGGAACCCTTCTTGCATCTCAAGAAATACCATAAATTGTTATTCTTCTTCTAAAATGAATTTTGCCCACTAAAGATTAGAGCCCTTCTCAGATCTAATTTCACCATCCAGAATTAGTGCTAGATGGATCCAGTACTAAAGAATTAGTACTAGAGTACTAGTAAGGAATTAGTAATGGATGGATAACACCTTTGTTAGAAACCTCACAACAGGTGTGAGCTCTGACTGTGTGTCATGGGATTCCTTTGGATCACTTGCCCCAGTCTGAACTCCCATTGCTCCTGTGTCAGCCATGTTATAGCACTGTTTTCCACATTTCAACTGTCCATTCCTTGTTCTTTCTTTTTAATATGAAATTTATTGTCAAACTGGTTTCCATACAACACCCAGTGCTCATCCCAACAGGTGCCCTCCTCAATACCCATCACCCTCGTTCCCCTCCCTCCCACCCCCCATCAACCCTCAGTTTGTTCTCAGTTTTTAAGAATCTCTTACGGTTTGGTTCCCTCCCTCTCTTTTTTTTCCTTCCCCTCCCCCATGGTCTTCTGTTAAGTTTCTCAGGATCCACATAAGTGTGAAAACATATGGTATCTGTGTTTCTCTGTATGACTTATTTCACTTAGCATAACACTCTTCAGTTCCATCCACGTTGCTACAAATACATACTATACACATAGTATATACAAATACATATTATACACATAGTATATACAAATACATATTATACACATAGTATTTATATCCACATAGTATTCAATTGTGTATATAAATCACAATTTCTTTAACAGTGTGGAGGTTCCTCAAAAAAATTTAAAATAGATCTACCCTATGACGCAGCAATAGCACTGCTAGGAATTCATCCATTCCTTGTTCTATTTGTGTGGTTTCCTGAGAGCAGGACCATGACCAGCATTTTCCTAAATCCTGAAATATACTAAGTCCTCAAAAATATTGGTTGGTTAAATGAGGGAAAGAAGAAAGAAAAGCTAACTCACAGCTCAATACAATCACTAAAAGCCAATCTGTAATGATTATGTAAATCAATTCTTATTTTAGTGTCTTCCAACTGCAAGGGTTTCTGTAGGTACAGAGATACATAAGTTAAAACCCTGCCTTCAAATTAAGTACAGTACATTTGCTAAAAAGTATATGAACATAAACATAAAATCATTTTTTGTAGGCACAGCATTGAGAAAAACATGAGCTCTCCAATCTTCACCATGATGACATGAGTTAAGTACTATTATTGTCCCTACTTCATATATGAGGAAACTGAGGCACAAAGAGATTATGAAACTCCCAAGTTCTCTCTCCCATAAAATGATACATCAAGAGGCACTGGGATTCTCTCTCTCCTCCACTTGCTCTCCCTCTCTCATTCTCAAAATAAATAAAGAAGGAAGGTAAGAAGGAAAGAAAGGAGGAAATGCAGGAAGGAAGGCAGAAAAGAAAGAAAGAAGGAAACAAAGAAAGAAAATGGCACAGCTTTCTTCCCAAAGCCAAGTGGCTCCAGAGCCAGAACACTTAATTACCACAATATTTAACTTCAAAAATACTGTAGGTTTCAAGGAGCAAAGGTTATTGGTCTTTATGCATTGGGGAAACTGAAGACACTGTCAGAGCAGAAGTCAACACTATCTTGAAGGGTGACAGGAATCAGATGGAGAAAGAAAAGTTGATGTGTGAAGAGTGAAGAAAGTCAGGACTGGGGCAAAAGTGAACAGGGTGTGGCTGGAGCAAAGGACTACAGTGGAACACATGAAAAGCAAGACTACAGAGTTAAATTGTGAAGGACTTCACTATTCATAGTGAAGAAACTTTCAGATATTCTTGACATCTGGTATTTGCAGCCGGAAACCTCTGGCCACCCAGCATATCTATGAGTGAGATTTCCTTACTAAACACCCATTGAAGCAGTAACATTTTGTTTCTCTCAAAGCCTGCCATGTGGTCTTTCAAGTAAGGTCCAAACAGCAACAGTAAATAGATAAATTCTCCCCTTTCTTTTTATACCCAGCCACACACAGTAATTTCCAGAGGGAAGACTGGCAGACACTGGAATCTGCTGGCTTTCGTCTTCATAAGGTTTCACTGGAAGTACTTCTTGATTTGCTAGTCCTTGGTATGTCAATGCCAAACTCCTATGACTGAGGCCCCAGGCCTTGGATAAGCAAGAAAGGGAAATTCTTGGGCATTCACCTCATTTATCAGTGTTATTTCCTATCTATTGTGGCCCACAAAGTTGAAAATAAAAGTTGTTTCATGAATCACTATTTTAATTACCAAGATGTTTTACTAAATTCAGGTAGTGAGTGATAGGGATGTTTTGAGACCTACCAGTTATGAGTGAGTTCCTGCTTGAAGAAAATAAGATGGGCCTTGTCTTGATGGTTATCAGTGAAGTTGCTGTCTCTGGAAGGACTGGATTTCTGTATTAGTCTATGATCAGATTCTGCCTTGATGATACAGGCTTTAATCTGATGCAATCCCAATCCTTTGTGCTTAGCCTGACTCACTGAGGAGAACAACTCACTACAGAGCAGGCCCTGAACTTCAGGAAGCCACTGGACATATTTCACTTAGGGTCAACTTCTCGAGAAAAAAATAAGGCAGGACAAGTGTTCTGTAGAGATGCTTGAAAGATGGGGTTATTTGGGAATCGTGGCTACGGGAATATTTTCGACTACTTCAAATTAATGTTACCACCAATTATACTAATTATAATAGCAAAGCTATTGTAACTATAATTATCACCATTATTTTTAGTATAATAATCTCTAGAAGAGAACTATGGCCATTGAGACTTCTGTCATGCTTTAGAACTATTAGTGTTCTTTGCTAAGCTGATTATCAGAGGACAATAAGTTTGACTTCAAAGTGATTGGAAAGTATTTGAGACGAACTTTAGGTACCTGTTACCTACGTACCTAGTGGGGTTTCCCCCTACCTATACTTCATACAGAGTTATTATTTTAACATGTAACCACTCTTGGCTCACTCCATCACCTTAATTAAATGAGGGAAAGATACCTGAGTTAGAGTGGACTGTCCACAAAATGACTATCTCTTGGCTTGGAAAGATATACAGAGAAAACTGGAGTCACAGGTTGGGAATGTGAACCAACCAGAAAACACAGAAGAGAATTGCAGATGGTGGAGTTTTAAAGTTTTGTGATTTTGAGGTTGAGGCTGCTTTTACCAGCCAATATGGACACAGAATTATGAAGGAGTAAAATCTAGGAAAAAAGCAGATGAGGAAGAATAGAGCAAAAAAGAACCTACGTGCAGAGAGTCTACTGAGGCAAGACAGAAAGAGGTGAGATTAAGAGAGCATCACATAGCAAAATTGCCCTTCTGGAGATTTATTTCCTCATCATCCTGAAGTCTTATGTTTGGCTATTGTCAGATTGTCCTGAGAGCTCTTTGTAGCCATACAATGGCCCCTCATTCTACTACCTTTATTTGAGCTTGCTGGTCTTCCTTGTCACAAAAGTAGACCTAACTTGAAGAGAAACCCTAGGTTCACTCAGTAAGCAAACTGGAGTGGAGCCAGTGTGAAGAAGTCAACTAAACACACAATTGATTTTCCTAAATTTTTACTTTATACTGGTCACTGTTATGAGAATGATCCAGAAAAGCTATAAGGAAAAGTATCCATAACACCTGGGAGATTCAGGAAGAAGTCATTTTGAATCTAGCTGCACTCAGGAAAAGACACAGTGCATCTTCCCCTCCACTTACTTACTATGTTATCCTGGGCTAGCTAGGCAACTTTTCTGAGCCTCAGTTTCTGTATATGTGAAATGGAGATAGGAACATTCAATTTGCACAGGTTTGAGACAGACTAAATATAATATATTTATATTTAAATTATATTTATATAGATTCCAATATAATTCTTGTCATGAACTGGAAAAATTTAGCCCTTTATCTTGCTGGACAATTTGTGGAGTATAGACTAGTTTCACTTTCCATATTTTACCTTAGCTCTGTGTTCTTGCATACAATACAACTATATAGGAGTCTTGAATATGTGATATTTAGTAAATGGTAATTATCATCATGTTGTGAGTGATGGTTATCAGGAAAACAACATATATTCATTTAAAGAAGCTGAAAATAACATTTTCCCTAGAGAAAGTCATATAAATGGCAACGTAGTTGAAGTGAAAATTAAAAAATATATCTAAAGGGTTTCAGCTAGCTAGGAAAATCAATCCAGTTCAGTGAGTTGTCAAAAGAACCAATTACAGCTCATTGGTTATAACAGAAAGTGGTTTACACTTACCTATTTCAGATTAATTTTTTTTAACTTGATAACTGATCAAATTTCACCCTAAGTACCAAATCAGAAGTAGGTTGACTCGGAATATCCCAGCTTTCCAAAAGATATGCTACCATTCAAGAAACAGTTGATCTCTGTATGATGTGGAGTACATAATTCAAAATGACATGAAATGGGGGAAAAAGCCTTTTCTAATTTTATGAACCTAAAGGATAAATTTTGCTGACAGATTTATGGGTTATAACCTGCTAAAGTCCTTCTGTTGGAATGTTCAAATGTTGCCTTTGAAGACAAGACAATCATTTAATCTTAAGGCCCTTCAGATGATTTTTCCTTAGGATTTGATGAACTGTAAATCTGTCTGAAAGGAACCTATTCAATTTGACTCAAAGCTACAGGTGGTAATGGTCTGAGGACCTGAGTTGTAGCAGCTCTAAGAGCGACATAGACCTTCCCGAGTTGTGTTTTACATAGAGGACAGAAATCCTGCTGTAATGAAATAGTCCAAATTAGAAATAGGATGGAGGCATTATCTGCAATTCCTGATCCCCTTAGAGGGGTCCACCTTATAAAATTGCTAAGCAACTCAAGCCTCAGAACACAGCGACAACTGCTTAGTCACCCTGTGTTCTTTGTACAATAGTCAGAAGATGTGGAAATAAAAGAACTCAGAACCATATAATTCTCATTCTCAAAGCAAGGGAATATGACAGGTAAAAACAGTGCCTTAAGAAAACACTGAAAATTGGTTAAAAAGTATCATCCAAAAGACAAGTCAGAGGAAATGCTTTTATATCCAGGGTTGGCAGATCTCAAATCTGTATTTAAAAGTTTCAGAGTTAGAAAGTTCAGTAAAAAACTTCAATTTAGTTATTGACAGTAATGGGGTGGGAAAAATATAATTTTTCAAATTCCACTAAATAGTTACCTTAGTTTTTATTCTCTTTCCCTCTCTCTATTTCCTCTGCTTCCAACTTCTAAAAAAAAATGTTTAGGCCCAATAAAGAAAAACAGGAATAAGATTCCTGTGACAAAAGTCCAAAAAGGTTTAGCAAATCGCTTGACACTAAATTCTCAACAAAATGTTCCTCCCTTCTTGCTCACATAGGACATCTTGGTCCTCTTTTTGAGAGGTTCTTATTGAGTGAGGAAGAAGATAAATGACTAACTCTGTCCACCGACCTGGGCCTGAGTAGTCTCTGATAGAAACCTATCCCCTCGATATGAAAGGACATTATTGTCTGGGTAGTAAGGAGAAATTCCAGCTAGCTCTATCTCAGGACAGCCTTGTGTACACAGACAAAGAGTGATGCCTCCAGCTGGTTATTGTACATGTTCTGTACCAGGAAAAATGTAGTGATTATCTAGAACTAAGCAGAACTAATTTTGAACTTCATAGGGCAAAGTACTTTTTCTGAACTATATATATATATACACACACACACATGCATACATATATATGTATATGTGTGTATATATATATACACATATATATTATAATATATCTAATATATAAATATATAAAATATATAACTAAAATGGAGTGGAAATATCTAGAAGATTATGGGAAGATATTAGTGTAATGCCTGGTACTTAATACATACGTATTTAGAGGGAAAATATTAAGTTAGTAACATCTCTGTGTGCAGCAATAGTCCAGGACTCTTTCCTGTATAAGAGGAGTTTTTTTGGGAAAGTGGAGAGTCCACTGATGAAGAAGCAGAAGACTGGATACATGAAAAAGAGGCAGGGATTCCCAAGTACAAACTTTGCTAAATTTTGTAGATTTCCACAAGTCACCAAAAATGTAGTATTCTTTAAGAATAATAACTAAAGAAAAGTTGGCCATTTGCCATATGTTCTATTCTCTCAAATGTGTGCTGAAATGAAAATACTGCAAAATCCCCTGTAATGCTCAGAATATGGGATTCCAGGAGCTACATGATGGATAAAAGAACTCAACATTCCAAACTGGATAGAATAAAAATAAAAGATCCAGCCATCATTCTTGATAGGAAGAAACTAAGAAAAGGAAACAGGAAGAGGAAAAAACGAAACAAAACAAAACAAAACAAAAACACAAAGAAAACAAAACCATCTAATCCTAAGGGCAGTTTTCTGGCTTTTAGCTCAGTGCATCAAGGTAATCTCAATGCACTGAGAGCTATGAACAGCCTACGTATGTTTTTGTTTTCCAACACCAGCCTACAGTTCTCCAGACTACGAGACTCCAGAGATTCTACAAACACAAAAGTGAGTTAGTAGCTAGACTTCCTGACCTTGGAGTCAGACAGCCTGAGTTTGAACACCACACTGAACCCTTAGCAGCACTGTGACCTGGGGAGACATTCGACCTCTTTAAGCCCCAGCTTCTTTGTCTTAGAGAAGAACAAATAATACTGCTCACCTTGTAGGACATGAAGATTTTAATGGGATGGTGCATATTAAATCCTAAGCCAAGGGCTAGATATAGGAAAAGTATAAAATTAGAGTTCTTTTTCAACTTTAATAGTTATATAATTTATTATTATTATAATTATTTCATCAACCTTACCTGCCTAATCAAGCAGCATATAGAGATATAGTAAATAAGCATGTATTGGAGAATACTAAAAGAGTGCCTTTAGCATAAACCAGACTCTACCCTTATTCACCCAGCTACACCTTCGGGTTTAGTTAGGTTAATGGAACCCTGGTGCCACAAAACAAAAAAACAACATCAATAACAACAAAATCTAATTCTGATAAAAAGACAGAGATTTGGAAAATAAGATTGAAATACTTATTTGTATCCAGAAAGATATTCCCTATCCTTTTGCCACACACACCCCCAACCCCTTGAAGGAACATCTGTAAATAAAATCCCCCTTGCAGTGGATCCAAAAAATAACAGAAATCCTTTTCACTATCAGGAAAAAAAAAAGAAAAGATTCCAGAGTATCTAAAATTGAACATCCGGGGGTGTCTGGGTGGCTCAGTCGGTTACGCATCAGACTTGAGCTCAGGTCACGGTCTCACAGTTCATGGGTTCGAGCCTTGCATCAGGCTGAATGCTTGACAGCTCAGACCCTGAAGCCTGTTTCAGATTCTCTCTCCCTCTCTCTCTGCCCCTCCCCCACTCATGCTGTATCAAAAATAAACATTAAACAAATAAAATTAAAGATCCCTTTCCTAGACATGAAATAAGCCATTTCTCTAAGAATCTGTTGTTGTTTGTTTTTCAGGGAGGAGTGTTATTTCAAGGTCAAAATATGGTTGATTAGAATGCATATTGCTACTGAGTTCTTCTTTATTTTTATTGGATAAGTCTAGGAGATACCCATACATATATACATTCATACGGAGTAATATATAGTTATATTGAAATTTTTGAATTCTAAACTACAAATCAGTAGGTACCTTAGTCCAATCCATATTTTCTCTTTTCTTATAATAACTTTGTACGAGCTTTGATCTAAATACTTTCTTTTGCTTGTTTTTATGTAGGATTAGTTTTGTTTTGTTTTTTTCTCCAGAGTTTTAACAAGCCTGGTTTAGGAAAGCTCTTCCAATTCCAGAGTTCCTTTTACTATTATTCTTGTTTGGTGTTTTAAAAAAGTGTGTGTGGGAGGGTGTTTTCCACAAGGCCCTGAAACAGAATCTGTTCACCTGTCTCACTGCATTCTGGACCTTTGCTTTCCTTTCTTTCTATTGTCCCTAACCTGCCCAATTTTGGATCTAAGAGTTTCCACTCTATGGGGAGCCCAGTCCTACGAGTCCTGTTGTGTTGATTTTGAGGAGGCTACAGGCCCTTTAGAACTTTCTATGGCATGCTTCTTACCCTCAATCAGTATTAGAGAGAGTGACACCCTTCCCACTTTTAGATGCTGTTCCTAAATAGACCTTCTGTTCTTTCCAGTCAATACCTGTTGAATATTTTAGGGTGCTTCTAGTCTCATATTAGTATTAATGGCAGTTCTGATGTTTCTTCTTCACACAGACACCAGTAGATGTTTATGATTACTAGTCATATATTACGTTCATCATTAGCTCTTGTATTTTGCAGTTTGTGGCATAACTTTACCACCTACTTTGGCTATAAATGTTACCTATGAGTTTTGGTTTTGCTACTTAGCTTTTCTCTCTAATTTTACATGAGGATCCAGTGATATTGAAAAATGTCATTGCCAGATTTCCAGAATTCTTACCATTAAAGTCCCCACACAATCTCCTTTTTAACTAATTATTTTAATAAACTTTTTAAGTTTAGAATAGTTTTCAATTTACAGAGATTTGTAAAAATAGTTCAGAGAGTTCCCATATAAGCCTTTAAAAAACTTAATCATGACTTTGATGAGTTTGGATAATTGCAGACCATCGATACAGTTGTATACCATCCAAACCATGTGGTTTTCATCTTGCTAGCACTGTCTCTCTGGCACATTCTTCCTTCCCCTCTCACTTGCTCACTCTGATGAAACATGTTGCCATATTATAAAGTGTTCTATGGAGAGGTCCATAAGGCCACTGACCAACAGCTCCTGAGAAATTGAATCCTGCCAAGTAGGATGTAGATCATTCTCAGTTAAGCCTTGAACTGACTGGAAAATAAACAAGGAAACAAACAAACACTAGAGCTAAAGAACCAAGCTAAGCCACACCTAGATTTCTGACCCATAGAAAATATAAGATGATAAATATTTTTGTTTTAAGCCTCTATGTCTTGGAGGAAATTTGTTATGCAGTAACAGATAACAAACACATGGAGCCAACTCTGCTAACAACTGGAGATACTATAGTAATTGCCATGGCTCCACTTTCATGGCACTTGTGCTCAGAGCTGCTGATGACTCTATAGTAATTCATGGCCCAGGGATCCCCAGTTTTCTTCTATGGATGAATCCCTGCAATTCCCCACATCACAAAGAAAAAAAAAGAAAAGAAAAGAAAAGCTAAATAAGAGGAAAGAGCATCTTCTCACCAGAAGCTTGCATTTTTCAAATAGGCTTGAGGAAAAGTTTAGACATACACTCACTGCATGTTTGACAACCTCCTCCTGGTTAATATTCATAGAAACTTGCAGGAATCCCTGTTAATACCTAGATTGGAAATCTCAGAGCCAGTACAGTAGCCATGGGGCCTGATTTGCATCCATGAATATGCAGCAGCGCAAGCCCCTTGCTTTGGATTTCTGCCCTATGTCGGGTGTCGGTATTGTATGTATAGCTGTTGACTTTCCCTTCCTGAACTGAATGCCCAACTCAGGAAATAAAGTCAAAGCTGGAGAACAGCAGATAGCAGCACTTTTTCCATTTTTCTATTGCAAAAGGTCATATTGGCCTCACTAGTCCCTGAACTGTTTTCGCTTCTAAATTCTGGAAAAGTTGCTATAACTTTGCCGCTTCATCTAGCCTTAAAGTTTGAGAGATAATGAGTAAACTATTTAACCATAGTCATAGCTTTTCTAATTTGCTCAGAATCAAAAATAAAATACACAAACAAAAATAAACGATGAAATATGTGATTATTTTTAAAAGATAAATCATTCCCTTCCAGAGATTCAAGAGAGAGATCAAGATTACTCGATCATTTCAAGTAATATTATTTTCATTTAATAGTTCATTTCATAAGATTCTTATCTACATGATATTAAGAAGATTGTCTAGAGCCCATTGCTTTTTTGTAAGACAGACTCATTTCTTAGAAGAGAGTATCTTAGAGATACATACTAAGATACATATCTTAGAAGAGAGTATCAGTCAAACCACCACTATCTTTTTCATTACCACTGTCTTCTTCCTGTTGGATTCCTTTGATGGGAATGCATGATCTTTAAAATGTAATGGGTGCCTCCTTGGGGACAGAAGTGGGACTTAGGGGCCCAGGCTGGATTTGGTGCTGGCTAAGCTTCATCACCAGGAAATAAGGTATAATTTCCTCCCAGGTCCTTGCTTTCAGAGTGTCACTACCTCGGCTACTTTGCCAGCAGTCTGAAAGGTCAATTGGGCACTATGTCTCAGTTCTTTGAGATGCTCAGAACTAAATTTACAGTCAATGGGACATTGCTTTAAAAATGTCAAAGGACCTTAAAAAAGACAGTGTGTCATTTGGTAAACAGGAGCATCGTTGCTGTCAGATTCAATGAAAGAAGTAAAGATTCAATCTAAAAATGATCTGAAAAAGGCAACCTACTATTTTAGAGCACTCACTGTTCACAAATATTACCTTAAATTCAGTTATCTGTCCCAGGAGTTATTTGTTATTGTGCTTATTTCACAATCAAAGACACTGAGGCTCAGAAGGGTTAACTGACTCGCTGGGGTCATGAAGGCAGTAAGTTGAAGATTCAAAATGCAAAGCCATGTCTGTTTGACTTTCATTTATGGGCTCTTTCCATCCCACTGTGGTGGTGGAAGAGATGTGCATCTTGTCGTTCGCTCCATCTCTAACTGACCGTCAGCATGACCTTGAGCTGTACATTCTGTTTGGCTGGGCTCTTCTGTTATGTGAATAAATGAGTTGTTTAAAGTACAAAACTCCTGGGGTCTCTTCAAGTAATGAGATCCTCTCCCTGTGTCCCAAAAGGGTAAATGTGGCCCAACAGAAGGGTGGAAACGGCAGCTTCAGTAGGGGCAGATGGAATAACCACAGAGGGAATAATTCTAGTTTTCTTTAAAAGAGCTTTTCACTCTAGAAAGAACAATGTGGAGGCTCACAAAAGTCTACTCCAAACTTGGCTGGCTTAGATTTGTCTTCAGGCATGAGAAATATGCTCTGTTTTAAGTGTGTATGAGATGGGAAGGCGTGGTCTCTTTAGGCATCATGTGATTGACAGGCCCATTCCCGTAGGAGTCTATGAGACTCTAGTTCTAATCTTAGAGCTCTGATTAGCAGCATCACTTGCTTAGACAAGCAGTTCCAACATTGCTGATGCTCAATTACTTCAACTTCACATGGCAACCATGGGCATCTGTTTCCCTATGTCCTCATTTGGATCTCATAAAGTTAAATGGTAAAAATCTGATGGAAAAACTGTCTTTAAAGGATAATAGGACCTGAAATATGATTACAACTAGAAAATACTTACAATATAAGAACTTAAGAAGATTTCAGTGTCATCTATTTTAATAATTTACATGTTTTCATATCAATATTCTGTGTAATTTTTAAAATGCAAACATACCCCACAGAACACATACTAGAATAAATGCACCTACATTAAAAAATTTTTTAATGTTTATTTATTAGAGAGAGCAAGAGCATGAGTTAGAGAGGGGAAGAGAGAGGATCTGAAGCAGACTCTGAGCTGTCTTTGCAAAGCCAACATGTGGCTCAAACCCACAAACCATGAGATCATGACCTGAGCCAAAGTCAGATGCTCAACTGACTAAGCCATCCAGGCACCCCCTCTATGCACCTACATTTACTAGTGTTTCTCAAATTTTGGCATGAAATACATGGGTAAGAAACACCTAAGAAATTTATTTTAAAATCAGAACCCTGGGCCCCACTTCAGACTTTCTTAATTAGAATCAGAATTTCATGGTACAGAGTTCATAAAAAACTTCTTTTTCACCCCATTCTCTAATTGGTTATTTGGTCTCCAATCCACATTGTAATAAATGCTACACTATCTCCTACTCTACATATTGAAATTGTCAGCTATAACCAGGTATTTTTGGTATTTCCAGTTAATCTGGGCCCTTAGAGAAGCTCTGATATGTCATGTTGGAAGATCCTGCCCTTGTGTTGGAATATAGGTTTGTCAGAAGCAGATTACAGAGATGGTGGTAGTAACTGATATTCATTTAGTTTCTAGACTACCAGATAGGTAAATGTGGTAAAGAATGGTAAGCTAATCCACAGTGTTTAGGGGTTCTCTCTCTCCTCTGGTTTTCAGTAAGTGCAAAGCTATTTCTGCATCTGAAAATAAAGCTCAAAATAAATCTTAAAAAAATAAGCAAATAAAAATTTTAAAATAAAGCCTCAAGTAAGATCACTTCTCCTCCCTGTCCCTACATTGATTCCTAACAATCGTCACAGAGGCAAAGAATAACCTGAATGTATCTGCTCAGTTTCTAATACTTTCCCCAATGTGCTTTCATGGGCTTAACTCAGGGTAGGCACAGGAAGGGTAATGGTTCCATGTATAACAGGAGCAGCAGTCAAGCTAAGTTACTCAGGGAACCCCAATACATGGCCTGGTAAAAGCTTCTTCTTGCAGAAGTCAACCAGGATTGGCCCCATAGGTAAGAACTGGACATTTGGTTTATAATAACTATTACTGTAGTCTCCAGAATATCAGATCTCCTCTAGAAGCAATAAGGAAATACAGTTGTTAAGAACAAAGACTCTAGAATTAGACTTGCTAGAACTGATTCTCAGCCTATTTGCCACTTGGCTGACCATGTACAAGTGATCTTGATCTATGTAAAAGAGCCTTTGTAAATTGTAATTTGAATGATTTTAATAGGAACAGTGCTTGACAACCCTTATTGATTTGTTTAGTTGAAATAAAGGGAGATGGTGACACCTTCAAGAGTTTTAAAGAGCACATTTCTTTTTTCCAAGATTAGCTGCCTTAAACCAGAGGTTTAAATGAAAAAGTTATGGCTCCCTCATCCAATTATAGAATATCTGTATTCTAAATTTATATTTTATTCTGTTAACATATATCCAACAAAGTACATTCACTGACATGACAAGTTCCTTAAATGTGATTGGGCACTAAATGTATGACTAAAAACTTAGACAGAACATGCAATTTGCACCAACTCCTGTGTTAAGTAAACTAATCTAGGAAAAAAGATATCTCTTTGACATTAACTCATTAAATTTGTATCAACAACATCTATTGAGTAAATATCACCACCCATTTTTATAGGTGAGAAAATGAGGTTTAGAGAGAGAAAATAAATTCCCCAGTCATTTTCCTAATAGGTGTCAAATTGAATTTGAACATATAGTTATTTAACTCTCATGATATGCTTTATTTCAACACCATGAGCACAGGCACATACATATCTCCAAAGTGTTGCAGTTGAGATGAAAAAAAAAAAAGCACAGCTATCAAGCGCTATCTGCAGAGGGTTGATAAGGAGGTGATATCTGAATTATGTTTGGCAGTGCTAAATGATGATGCCTTCCTCTTCTCATTGCCACTAGAGCACAGCAAAGGGAATGTTTTTTGATGATAAATGCAGGTTCTTGTTTAGCTCTGGGCACTGACATCAGCTTATCTGCTTTCTTGATCTAGGAGGGCTGGGCATGGAGGAGGGTCCCTCATGAGGATGACATCAATGTTAAATGAGCACATCCCAATTCACCACTGCCAAATACTCACTGGAGGCATGAGTTTGGTTGTGGTATCCTCTAGTAAAGAACTTTAAAAACTTCTGTACTTCAGATATTACAAATAAAAATTGCATAGTAATATTTTATTTTCATTTTTACTAGATATTGAAATGATAATATCTGCTCCCTTTACATACACTTCAGTGTTTTTTTCCATTGTCATCTGACCTCCATAGTTTCTAATAAGAAGTCATGAATTTTTCAAGCCATCGTGTAGGTAATGAGTCATTTTTATCTGGCATGTTTCAATATTTTCTTTGTGTGTATGTTTTTCAACAGATCAACTATTATGTTTGGGTTTCACTAAGCATTTAAATTTATAAGTTTATGTTTCTAAATTTGTGAAGTTTTCACCCATTATTGCTTCAAATTGATTTTCTTTTTCTGTCTTTCACTCTTTTCCTCTAGAATTCAAATCACATACATGCTATTCAATTGGTTATTTTTTATAGGACTTGAGTCTTTGACTTTATATCCTTCTATGTTCTTTTGACTGTATAATTTCTCTTTATCTGCATTCCAGATTTTGACTCTTTCTTTTTTCATGTCTTTTCTGAAATTAGTCTTATCCTGCATGATTTTAATTTCCTTTCTTTTTAGTTTTTTAATTCATTTTATTGTTTTTATATAGTTTCTACTTGCTAACTTTCCTTTGTTCCTTATTACAAAAATACTGTTTAATTTTATTGAGTATATTTATAATAAAGTGTTAAGAAATCTTTGCTCATTCCAACATCTCAATCATCTGGAGGTCACTCTCTGATTAGTGTCTTTTCTCTTGAGAAGGGGACACATTCTTCTCTTCATAAGTGGAATAATTTTGTTTTATATTCTACACATTGTGAAATGTTGTAAATGTGTTTATTCTTTTATATGCCTTTGAGTAGTGTGTGTGTGTGTGTGTGTGTGTGTGTGTGTGTGTGAATAATAGACAATAAAGTGGCTGGACAGACACTCTAAATGAAATTTTGGAATCTCAAATCTCCAGTCAATTTTTTTTATCTTTAGCTTCTGTGTTTTCTACACAGTTGCATGTTTCTGCATTGGAAATCTAGGCAATAGTTTTTTGTTATTTCATTTCTCTGACTCTTGTCTCTGGGATTCTCCAGTCACTTTCTAATAGCTATGAGGTAAAGTTACCCCAAACTCTTTCTCTGTTTCAGGTCAGATAAACCTTTTTTTTTTTTTATTGAAGCTTTACCTTCTCTCCATCACACCAATTGTGACATACCCTTAGGTTAAAGACAAAAAAAAATTAGAAAGTCACTCTATGCTGACACTTTCACTCAAGTGTTACCCTACTTTATAAACTGTCTTGTTGGGTTCACTTTCCAATATGTCTAGGTATTTTTATTAAATTTATCCAGAGTTTATAGTTGTTATCTTCCGGAGATTCACTCCATTTGGAGCTTACTAAATCACACCAGAAAAAAAATGTTATCAATTTTAAAAAATATATATTTTTACTTACATATTACCAGATATAAAATAATAACTCTGAGACAACTTGGCGAAATGTAAATTGTACCTGTCTTTCTCACTGGCTGAGGTAGACTTGAGAGCCCTAGATATATATATTTTTTTTAAAATGGGCCAGATGCCAACTATAATTCCAGGGACTCAGGAATACTTAATTCTCACAGAAAGGGTATTTCATTTGTGGCAAATGAAAATAAACGAACTTGGATTCTCAGTTGCTAAATTAAAAAGTCAACTTTGGGGGCGCCTGGGTGGCGCAGTCGGTTAAGCGTCCGACTTCAGCCAGGTCACGATCTCGCGGTCCGTGAGTTCGAGCCCCGCGTCAGGCTCTGGGCTGATGGCTCGGAGCCTGGAGCCTGTTTCCGATTCTGTGTCTCCCTCTCTCTCTGCCCCTCCCCCGTTCATGCTCTGTCTCTCTCTGTCCCAAAAATAAATAAACGTTGAAAAAAAAAAATTAAAAAAAGTCAACTTTGAATTTAGAGTTCAAAATATCTAAAGATGATTATGATCAATGCTAACCCCAGAATTCATGGATAAGACAGCACAATTATAAATTTTAGCCTGAAGAAACAAACAACTAAGGTTTAAAAGTGCTAGACAGAAATGTCAAACGCATTCCAGGAAGCCCTTCACTCTCTCTTCCTCACCTTCCTTTAACTAATATCATAATTAAATATTTGAGTTTAAACAAACTGCTTAGAACTTTATATTGGTAATTTATTCATAAGAGTTCTTAAAATTTGAATTTATATGATAGATTTTAAAAATATATTAGTGGCGGGGCGCCTGGGTGGCGCAGTCGGTTAGGCGTCCGACTTCAGCCAGGTCACGATCTCGCGGTCCGTGAGTTCGAACCCCGCGTCGGGCTCTGGGCTGATGGCTCAGAGCCTGGAGCCTGTTTCCGACTCTGTGTCTCCCTCTCTCTCTGCCCCTCCCCCGTTCATGCTCTGTCTCTCTCTGTCCCAAAAATAAATAAACGTTGAAAAAAAAAATTTTTTTTTAAAATATATTAGTGGCTAGATATTTTTCAAAGATTTCCAAAAAGAAAAAGGCAGGGGAGAATTGTTGGTATCCAGGCATGCATTCTGTGTGCTCTTGAAAATCTCATGTTCCTCTCTTTCCGTCTAATTCCTAAGGCATTTTCTACAGCTAATAGGGATGGTCAGGGCCATCTCAAGTTCTACACCTGAAGAAAGAAACATGATCTTTGGCATAATCTTGCCCAGCTATATGATGTGTAAAATTAATCAAATTTAACAACATAACAAAACCCCTAGTTGCATGTTGGCACTTTTAATACCATAATAGCTGAATTCTGTTTCCAGAAGAGGCTAAAGAGAGGAGTCAGTTATACTGGAAAACCTTCCCCCAACACATATATGTCCTTTCTCTCTCGTCTCTCCCTCCCATGTAAATGCCAATATTTAGAAACCTCTTTAAGGTAGAAGTCAACCTTGCAGTAATGTCCGATTCCTGAGTAAGCACTGGTGCAGTTATTTGATTTCCAATATCTCAATTTGCACTGATTTTCACAAAACAGAACTCTAATCCTATTACTTCCCTCATCTATACAAACATGGTTAACATTTTCCCCCCACCTCCAAAATCCTCAGCCAAGTCTCTTTATGATTTGCCTCCATGTTATCTTTCCAGGTTAATCTTTCTTTCTTATCATTTATAATAGCAAAACTTCATAAATTATTACACATTCATACAATGGAATACCATACCTTATTATTATTTTTTTAACGAAGAATTATTCTGTATAGTGTTTCGGAGTTATCTTTAAGATGCATTGTTAACTAAAAAAATAGAATCAAGGGGCGCCTGGGTGGCACAGTCGGTTGAGCGTCCGACTTCGGCCAGGTCACGATCTCACGGTCCGTGAGTTCGAGCCCCGCATCAGGCTCTGGGCTGACGGCTCAGAGCCTGGAGCCTGTTTCTGATTCTGTGTCTCCCTCTCTCTCTGCCCCTCCCCCGTTCATGCTCTGTCTCTCTCTGTCCCAAAAATAAATAAACGTTGAAAAAAAAAATTAAAAAAAAAAATAGAATCAATAAATACGTCTATAAAAGTGGGAGAAAAGAATGTCTGCTGAAGGATACAAAATCTAATCACAATGGTTTCCTCTAGGGAAGAAAACTGGATAGCTAGAACTGGAGGTAAGTAATAGAGGCAGAATTTTTGCTTTAGTTCATACCTATTGAAAGCTGCAAACTATGTAAGCATTATCTTGTAAGAAAACAAATATAGTCACATTTAATTAAATATAATTTCAAAAATTAAATTTAATATGAAACATTGTCTTCTTGAGTTACCATTTAGAACTATGTGCTCTCAGCAGGTTGTAGGAGAAAAGGGATTGAATTATAAGCTCAGAGAATGCTTGTGTGGTTTTCAGCCAGCCATAGACAGAAGGGACAACAATGGTGGACAGAAGATGATAGGAGTACCTTGATGAGCTGACAGGGGGGAAGTGCTTTCCTATAATCGAGAGACATTAGGAAGTTACTCTACAGCCACACCGCTTTTGAATCATACTTCATGTAAAATAAGAAATAATGAAGATAAAGGCAGTGTTAACAATTAATTTAAACTACGGTTTTCAAGACAATTAGGCTCTTTTATAAAAAATCTATTATTTCAAATATAATTTAATTATGGTAGAATAACTAGTACAAAAGCTGTTGAGAATGTATATGTATTTAGTTATATTTGCAATAATGCCCTTTCACTAATAGGTTTTGAAGACACTTTTTTTTTTTAATTTTTTTTTCAACGTTTTTTTATTTTTATTTTTTTTTTGGGACAGAGAGAGACAGAGCATGAACGGGGGAGGGGCAGAGAGAGAGGGAGACACAGAATCGGAAACAGGCTCCAGGCTCTGAGCCATCAGCCCAGAGCCCGACGCGGGGCTCGAACTCACGGACCGCGAGATCGTGACCTGGCTGAAGTTGGATGCTTAACCGACTGCGCCACCCAGGCGCCCCGAAGACACTTTTTAATTAATGCCTTGATCTTTGTCAATACGAGTGAACAGCAAAAACACTTACATATAAAACAACACTTATTTATTTATTTATTTAATGTTTATTTATTTTTGAGAGAGAGCATGAGTGGGGGAGGATCAGAGAGAGAGGCAGGCACAGAATCAGAAGCAGGCTCCAGGCTCCGAGCTGTCAGCACAGAGCCTGACCACGCGGGGCTCGAACTCACAAACCGTGAAGTCATGACCTGAGCCGAAGTCAGACACTTAACTGATTGAGCCACCCAGGCGCCCCAAAAAACAGTTTTTATATGTCAGGAAATGGTATGCTGTCAAGTCTAAAAAAGAAGCAATACGTTTATCTGTCTAAGCTGTGCCAAAAATTTGACAAATTTCAGATCTCAGAAAACTTAAAGGGTAGCCTCTGAATTTCACATCTGCTATCAGATCACATCAATAAATCAATTATGTCAGTGATTCAGAATATGGCTTAAGATTCACTCAAATACACCTGACTCAGATTCAAGCCAGAGAGTCATTCAAAAGGAATAATTTGACCTCTCCCTAAAAATTCTTAAATAGAAGCATGAGACTGTTACTTTGTCTCGTACAGAATCACAATTGTCACATAATATAAATGGGTTTAAGTTTAAATACTTGCCCCATAGAAAGCCAGTTATTATGGTGAGGAAAACGGATGTCACTCGGATATAAAAATCAACTAACAAAGCACATAACTTATAAAATAATAATAGGAAAAATGGTTGTGAATGCACCATGAACTGAGTTTAGGGTTTCACAGAGATTATTTTATGAATTATTTTATCCATAACAAAATCTTCATTTTTGATAGCATAAACACCCTGAAAATCTTTGGCCTCTTCAAACTGTCTTTACTAAACACAATAAAAAAGTTCTCTACAAGGCCAACCCTCAGTTAATTTCTAGCAATGAGAGAAACTCTTCATTCCCTTTTTATTTTGGAAAAAAGAAAATTATCACTATGCCCCATGCGAAGTCCAGCCTATAAATGCCTGCTTGCCCTTTGGAAGATTCTACATTTTATGGAGTATATCCGAGGAGGGAAACCACTACAGGATCTCAGAGGAGAAAAAAGGGTAACACCATGGGATTCTCCCCCCCTGAATTCTTAGAGTGACAGACAGGTCTCAGTGGCTATTGCCTACAATTACCCTTTAGAAACAACTGGTCAAACTATTCAAAACAGTATACTGACCCCTAAGAATTATATGCAGTTAACCGAACCTATTTCTAGGTAATGACCTCATGTTAACAGCAAATAGCACCCACGGCCCATGTTTTTCTTATTTATGATTTTACACCTTCACAGATCAGTCCATTGGTTTTGATAAGCTCACTGGGTTTCTCTATTTTTTGCTTTTTTCATAGCCCTTAGAGATTTTCAAGTGATAGACTCCCTCCTCTTGGATGACTCATTAAATTAATAAGCAAAGGATACTGAATCAAGATGAGAGACTGAACCCATGGATCTCAGTCATCTCTCCCAAAATCACATGCTGCAAAATAAAACTCTAAAAATGCTGAAAAATAAAAATTTCTAGAAATAGAAGAAAATAAGGAGTGTTGAAGGATACACAACAAAAGTAATCAGAATAGAAAAAGGAGAAATTGCAAAGGAAAACTACTCTGGGAGTGATCAAAGGACCAAGAATTGCCAAACCCTGAGGATATTAAGTATCATAAAAGAGAAAAACTTAATGAATGAAAAACAAAATGATTCCCAAAAAGAGACAACATAGAACAAATTGTCAAGGACATTAGAATAAATAAAATCACTACCATAAAAAGAGGTTATTGGTTGCAACCAATTAAATATGATGAGATCTTTTAACACATAGTTCTTATAATAATATGAAATAAGGGAATTAATTGATAAATGTTACTAAAATTTAGAAGAAGAATATGCAAAAGCGCAAAGTAAGATTGGCTGGTATTCAAAATTTTATGTTAAAAGCCACCTGCAAATTAGTCTTGGAGCTGCTAAAAAGTCAAAGCAAATAATAAAATGTTAGCTACCAAAGTTACAGGTTCAAAACATAATAGAACAAACAACTGATAAGGAGAAATAGTATCAAGTCTCATAGTGGAACCCAAGAGAAAATTCTCCCATGGTTTTCATAAAAAGAAGTTGCTCGTCAATATCCCTATAATAAAAGAAATAACTGTACTCATAGGAAGGTTTGTTAGCACATCCCTTATGTCAAACAGTATTTTTCAAAATAT
The DNA here is from genome assembly GCF_018350155.1 of Leopardus geoffroyi. Classification (NCBI taxonomy): domain Eukaryota; kingdom Metazoa; phylum Chordata; class Mammalia; order Carnivora; family Felidae; genus Leopardus; species Leopardus geoffroyi. The sequence continues at coordinate 66,864,601 of NC_059334.1, forward strand.
TTATCCTCCCTCTCTAATATCCAGGAACTTTGTAATTCTTGATTTTATGATAGTTGTTTAGAGGAAGATCCCAGTGGTTTCTCTGGGAAATGTACAGTGTAACAACCCTATTTACAAGCCTCACTGGCTCTGAGATCAGCAAGCAAACGCTCCTTTGCCCTGGGCTTCCTGTAGAACTCAATGATTTTTTTTTAACTGTCACCATGGATTCCTGATCAGAGATGATACCACTGAAAAAATAGAGAGTACTTGAAGTCTCTAATAGGAATAAATGCTATTTATGTAGAAGAGAGATGATAGAAATGGAGAGATGGAGATATAAAGAGAAAGGTCAGTATTGCAGAAAATTAATCCTGGAGCACCTGCTTACCTAAGATTACTTAGACAATAGAAGGGATTGTTTTTAAACTTGTGATAGTATAAAAAATGTAACTAAGCTTATTATGATAAGCAATTTGCTATCAAATTATACATATTTTCTATGCAAATAAGAGGAAAATTAGGAAAAGAAAAAACACAAACCTGCTATGTGGTTTGAGTGTTGACAGCTTTTATAAAAAGTAAAATTAAATCATGACAATTTGATCTTACTGCTAGGGAGCTTCTGGTTAATAAAAAGAGAAAAAGTAAAAGATGTAGGCAAATTTTTTTATATTGGTTTCAGTCTCAAAAGCTGAGTTTCATAGACACCAGCTTTCCTAGTCTGTCCCCACCCCAAAGCCTTTTTGACAAGAAGAGAATTCAAAATTATATATATATATACATATACACACACACACACATACATACATATATATTCTACATTAATTTAATCACTATATGTGGGCCTAGCTCCAGTGCATGTTGGAGGCTCAACCAAATTGTTCCCACACAAGAAAGAGGAAGTCTTGCCTGGTCTAGAGAAAATAACTAGTCTAAAAGGCTGACCTCTGGTCATTGCTAATATTTTGACTCCCCATATATGGCCAACTCAGACAAGATTTAGTCTGGCTTTGATATTCATAGAGATTTAATCTAGAAATAACAGGAGGAACTCATTAGTAACAGGGAGGAAGTATCCTGGATCTGAATAATCAGTCCATTTGCAACAAAGCATTAGTTTGTGGCTAGACTTTCAGGAAGAGAATTCACCTCTGCAGAAGGAGGGGATGGTAAGGGCTACATAGTGTGTCAAGGATCAGCCAAGTACACCAGGACTCAGAGCTAGACTTTATTTTCAATAGGAAACCCAGGTCCAGGATAAAGAAACCAAAACAGAATATGGCAGGAAGACCAAACTCATATGGCAGGAAGCTGGAGTTAAGCTGGTTGATAGTCTAAAAACTAGTACACAATAAGCAAAACTAATTCCAGACTTATGGCACCAAGACTCATCCTACACCTTATAATTTGGTGTGCTGGGAAATGGCTGGTAAATGTCCTATCCTGGACAAGAATGTCTCAGGAAGTAGGTAAGGCATGATCTAGAGGTAGAAAGACCTAATAACTGCAGCTGAGAGGGGATAGTAGAGTAAGGGCTACGTGTCACTTCTCTATATAGCAGATACCTAGACCAGGATAAGTCTGCAAGTATTTCAGAGACAAGAAGGAGGAGGAGGAGGAGGAGGAGGAGGAGGAGGAGAAGAAGAAGAAGAAGAAATAAGGAGGAAGACAGGGAAGCCTGAGCTTATGACACTGCTCCTGAGTGAAGGAGGAAGAAGACTAGATGGAACTGACCTAGGAAGGTCCAGCAAGGTCATTTGTGAGTTCTTGAGCCAAGGTCAGCGTTCAGAGGTGTCTTGGATCTCATAGAAGCGGCTTGCCTTGTTATACTGCTGCATTCTATTATTGGCTTGAAGGAGTCCCTGAGAAGTGTGGCCTCAGCACAAACAGGGATGTACCTCAGAGAGCAGCAGCAATGGCCCTTGTCCAGTTATGTTTCCTGTAGTGGAAGGCTGCAGGAATCATTCTTACGGCTGTTCTAGGCTGAAATAACCTAACTTTTTATTGTATGTTTTAAGCTCATTTAACATTACCTAAGCTTGCCTAACACCTACATAGCAACTTTGAATGACTATTGGGTAATATAGACCGATTATATATAATCTCTGTTTTTAAATGAAACAGACATAGAAAGTTTCCAAGTTAAGTTCACCCAGCTAAAAAGGGAGCAGGTTGGTATATTAGATGAAGCAGCCCAACTCTGAAGCCTGCTTGCCTAACCACTGTGCCTAAAAACTGTCCACCTTTATTTGTTGGGACACTATCTGCTGGGGATAGAAAAAAGAAACATCCCACAGGTCCAAATGCAGAATCATCCCTATTACTATTAATTATTTCCAATAAGGTTATGTCTAAGCTCTTAAATTTTAACAGAGATTTGTATATATATCATGAATTGCAGGAATTGTTTTTCCTATAGATACTAAAGCATCTTGGATAGAGGGAAAAAGTAGTCTTAGGTATTGGAGTTCAGGTAATAACTTGGATCAAAACCAAAGGTTTTGTCACCATCATATAAGATTATTATTATTTTCTGTTCATGAGCAGAAGAAAGTCCTAGGAAGGAGGTGTAGGCAGTAGTAGACAATACCAATGACTTTTAAGTCGAGAGATATAATAAAATATTATGTTTATTTTACTTGTTATGAAATAAACTAGGAAATATTGGACTATTGAACTCAGCATTTAAGAGATGATTATGAGCTATAACCATTATTTCCCCCATGTATTATTCCCAGCAATACAGAATTTATTTCATTTTACTATAGGCTACTTTTTGGTATATTCAAACAAATCTGGGTTTGATGAATTATTTTGTAAGTGCTGGACAACCAAGCTGGTACCTCCATACACAAAGTGACTGTGATTTAAGTAAATGTATTTTTGATAAATGAGTTCTGCCTGAATGATTTATCAACTTAATGTGGCATTGCCCCACAATTGTGCAGCACTAGGCTGGTTTTGTATCTGAACCTTTTATTGGAGGCTGAGAAAATGAAGGAAAAGTATGTTATTTCAAATTGGAGGTTAGTAAAGAATTACTTTTGTGTAAGTTGATAGTGTGTGACTCAAGTAACAGAAAATAAAGAAAAAGCAATGAAAGTTCTACTTAAATCTGCGTTTATAGAAATAATCTGTGGTTGTTGAATCAAGTGAAAAAAAAATCCCATTAGATTTAACTGAGCTTACTTGACTCTAAACCAAAATGGGGCTGTCCTATCATCAACTTTTTTTCTCAGGGACCACTCTACTTATGTGTAGTCAGCTAAGCATTAAGCAGAGTTAAAAAATAAAAAGATGGTCCATATAATTTGAGTGGGTAGAAATGCTAAGGAGCATACTGAGCCTATCCCTACAACCAGCTTCAGAAAGATGAAACTGTAGCAGTTTATAAGTTTTAAGATACCTCATTAACTCATAGGTCTCTGTGACACATGAAATTTAATGAGGTTAACATAGGAAACTCTTAAATCCAGAGAACAAACTAAGGGTTGATGGGGCATGGGGGAGAAGGGAAAGTGGGTGATGGGCATTGAGAAGGACTCTTGTTGGGTTGAGCACTGGGTGTTGTATGGAAACCAATTGGACAATAAATTATATTAAAAAAAAAGAAATAGTAGGTTAATTATATCAATTTGGAACCATATCAGAACTTCATCAACATATATTATTACATAATTTTAGCCTATGTCAAACATAAACACAGCCAGACATTAGTTGAAGTGGTAAAAACAGATTTCACGCAGTAAAGTGCTAAGCTTCATAGATTTGTGCAGATGTGACTAGGTCTTTTAAAGGGGGGTAGACAAAAGAAGAGAGTGGGGGACAAGCAGGGACTCAAGGAGAGTCAGTTAAGTGAGAAGTTACAAAGGGTTGGCCACTGTATGTGTAATTCTGCTGACTGGCAATTATCAATGTTAGGATCCTATCTGCCCACAGAGACTGGAAGACCCAGGCCTTATCCTTCCTGATGATTCTATTTCAAAGGAATGACTCTGAGTTCCTGGAGACACTCCAGAGTTGTAGGAGATATGTGAACATCTCAAAGAGACACAAAAAGTATTCATAATCAGAAGATCTTCTTATTAATTTTTCTAAGAAAGTGAGATCAAGTAAGTTCTCCTGGCAATGTTAAGATTTATCAGGCAAGCATTTTAATGGGAAGCCAGGAAATTCTAGGGATATGACCTATGCTGCTACAAGCCATTCCAGCATTTGGCCCTCTGTTAGTAAAGAAGTTTGGACAGAAACATTAGATGACATTATATGCCAAGTGTTCTGGAGTTCACACACAGCCAAGGAAGTGATAGGCACAGGGTTCTTAAGGCAGAACACTAAGATCTGTTTGGAATCCTAAACATAAAACAATGCAAACTATAGGATACATCTTTTAAATTTTTTTTTTAATATTTAATTTATTTTTGAGAAGGAGACACAGAACCTGAAGCAGGCTCCAGGCTCTGAGCTGTCAGCAAAAAGCCCAACCCCGGGCTCAGACTCACAAACTACGAGATCATGACCCGAGCCGGAGTTAGACACTTAACCCACTGAGCCACCCAGGCACCCCATATTGTTTTATTTAATTAAATACATATTGAAAATATTTTGTCTGATACTATGCTAGTTACATGGGTTACAGTGATAAATGATAAAGAACTGTTTCATGTACATAGTGAATTTTAATCTACTGGGGTGAAACTAGTATTAAAGCAATAATGGCACATATAATTAATAAATATTGTGCTTCTAAAAATAGAAACAAGTGGATATTATGTATCTCCCAATGGAAGTACACAAGACCAGTTATAATATATTTCTTGCCAAAAACTGAATGTGAATTTTAAAAAGACTCTAAAACTAAGCTTCTAAACTTCCCCTAAAGAAGAAGATAATATAGGAAAAATGGTAACATATTAAACAACACCATGAGGATGAATTCAGCAATATCAGACTGCAGAGCACATTATGGGGCAAATAAACTACATTTCTTTTAAAATTAATGACAAAAAGAGCATGGGGAACCATTATATTAAAAGATTCTTCATATGGAGATAGTATCTTGATTCTGAAACAAGGTGTGGGTAGGGGACTAAGTATGCATTTGATTCTACTAAGAAAATATTGAATATTCATAGTTCTGTATTTAAAAATAATTTATGTAATATTTTCGAAGATACCTATAAATTAGAGGCTCATACACTTATTTATGAAATATCATATCTGGTATATACTGCAAGATATTCTGGGATAATTATGCCAATCTCTTCATAGTTCCAAAGTGGATAAAGATAGACCATGAATGAGAGGGACTTGCAAAAAGAAGCTGAATATATAGGTGGGGATATAAAAGCCTTATTGAGGGTTTTGGGCATACTCATAAGAAATGGGAAGTTAACAAAAACTTTTAAGCAGAGAGTGACAAGGTTAGATTTAGCTTTGTGGAAAAAACACTCTCTTAAGAATGAATTGGAGGCAGGAAATGAAGAGGCTACTCAATTCTGTACTCAAGAGGTGAGTGATAACAGTGATATGGTAAACTGAATAGATTAAAAAGATACTTAGATGGTAAAATCATCTATATTTACAGTGCACTAGATACAGAAAACTGTCTAGAAAGAGAGAGCAAGGATAACTCATATAATTCTAATTCACACAATCTAATGCTTGGGATCATTCACCAGACTGTTGAAGAATGTCTGAGGCATGTTTGAGAGGTATTGAGGTCAGTTCTGCACTTAAATTTGAGGTCTTTTTGTAACATCAATGGGCTAAGTAATTAGTTTTGTGTAATAATCTATAACTTAGAAAAGGGGTTTGGATTGGAAATATGATCTTGAGTCTCAAGAAGATGAGAAAACAGAAAAAATTAATGAACATAAAGCAGGGCATGATTTAAGCTCTGATAAACACCAGCGTTTAAGGTCCAACTAAAGAACATTTCTTCTAGGAAAGGTGTAGGAGGTCCCTGAAGTCATTGAACATTCATTGTATAGAAAATATAAGCTGGGTAACATAAAAATCGTAATGGAAAAAAAAATAGATGATGATGAAGGAAAGAGACTAAATATTGGAATTCCAGAGAGATCCTTTCAAAGACAACCGAAAATTTCATACTGATTTCTTCCCTGAAAGCATTTGCTGTTCCTGTGCTTGGACTGAGGATCAGGTCTGGCCTAAGCAAATATATAATACTGAGTGAATGAGAAACCGGTAAATCTTTGGTCGTCATGTGTGCCTAAGGTGATAATCTAGAGTCTTGAGAAATCTGTGTCAGCAACCAGTTTCCTCATTCCTCCATTGTGGGTCTGTGCATGGAACACTGTAGCACCACATGAAAAGCAGATCAAAATCTCATGTAATCTTACAAAACTTCATAGGAAAATTCTCACTGCAAGAAAGATGTCTACTTCATACATGCATCTAATATTGCCATTGGGATAATTTACCAGTGTTGAAGCTACAGGAGTGTGCAAAATAAGAGTGAATGTCAAAAAGTTAGAAGAGCAAAACAAACTCCTTCAGTCTTTCAAGAATGAGAAGATGGATATTTGTTAGGTTATCAGCCAAAACAATAGGAAGAATGTACACAAGAAACGCTGACCAGACATGTGCTGAATCTTAGTACAGTTGCAATATATCACACATTGATTAGGGAGAGTTGACCCTCATTTTACCTAAAGAAAGGAGAGGGGGACTATCTCTGAAAGGAAACATCACTGGAGCTGCTACACTTCTATTATTCATAATATCTGCCTTAAGTTAAAAAAAAATTACTAAATACGCAAAGAGGCAGAAAGCATGTGACATAAAAATGAAGGAAAAAACACACAATAGAAGGAGACTCACAGATGACTCAAATATTGGAATTAGCATATGAGGAATTTAAAATAACTATGATTAATGTGTTGAAGAAAATACAGGATGATTAGACCATATGGGTAAAAGATGGCGGTTTTCAATAGAGAATCAATATCCACCAAGAATTAAATGACAATTTTAGAACTGAAAAAACAATTGGAAAATAAAATCCACTGGCTAGGTTCCATAGAAAATAGAATACAGGATAAGTAAACTTGAACTTAGATTAACATAAAATCTCCAAATTAAAACAGAGAAATAAAAATAATGCAAAAATAATGGGAAAAAGTGTAAGAAGCATGTAGAACAAATGAATAAAAAGGCTACATCAGCATAGATTATACTGTAAATGATAAGATACACAACAGTATGAAAAGCCTTGTGCCAATACAGTTGACACTATATAAAATGGCCAAATTTCTTAACAAAAGTTATCAACATTGACAAATGAAGATTTTTTTTAAAAAGGGAGTAATTCTGTGAAGGAACTTAAATTTATAATTAAAAAACTTAAAACATTGATCCTCTCTCTCTCTCTCTCTCTCTCTCTCTCTCCCCGCCCCCCCCCAACTTGTTCTCTCTCTCCCTCTCAAAGTAAATAAATAAACTTTTTAAAAATTAAGGGGCACCTGGGTGGTTCACTCAGTTAAGTGTCTGACTCTTGATTTCAGCTCAGGTTGTGATACCACGGTTCCTGAGTTTGAGCCCCTTGTTGGGCTCTGTGCTGACAGTGCAGAACCTGCTTCAGATTCTCTCTCTCTGTCTCTCTCCCACTTGTGCACCCTCTCTTTACTTTCTCCTTCTCGAAATAATTTTTTTTTAAAAAGCTTAAAACATCAACAGCAATAACAATAAAAGCAACAACAGCAAAACAAAAAATACCTAGACAAGATGGATTCACAGGATAATTTTTACCAATATTTAAATAATTTTACACTTACTCTTTATAGAATAGAAAAAGCATACTTAAGTGATCTTTGAAATCAACATACTATTGACTTAAAAATCCTTCAATGTTGTGAAAATGGAAATTGAAAACCAGTATCTTCCATAAATACACATGCAAAAATGCTAAATTAAACAATGCCAATCAATAGTAAGCCATATGACATTATGATCAAGTAGTTTTTATTCCAGGTATTTAAGATTGTTTTCCCATTTGAAAAATCAACCAGTTTAACCATATTAAAAAAGCTAAATATAAAATGTATGACCATCACAGAAAATCCAAAAAAATTATGTGGTGAAATTTAATACTCATTAATGTGAAAATTATATGAAAATATTAAGAATACAGAAAACTTCCTTCATATGATAAAGGGAAACTACAAAGTGCTCTAGAACAAGGATCATATCCAATGGTAAATATTGAAAACTTCCTCTCAGACTGACAACAGTATAAGAAAATAAAAGAGAGATTTTAAAAAATAAGTCAGTTTTGTTCGTCACTGTCTGTCTGGAACATAGCACTGTGCCTGGCATTTAAGTTTTCAATATTTAATTCATCAATTAATGTTCATGCTTTACTTTCCTTGACTTTGGGATGACATGAAGAAGAAAGTATAGGAAAGACTTTTTCTCTATAAAAACACAACATGGAATCCTAGAAGCTGCCTAAGTTGCTTCAGAGTTTTTTTTCACACATGAGATGACATCTAAAAAATTACAATAAAGAATTATGAGAAATCCCGTGGGAGGAAGGGTCAAAGTAACTCTAACACACAGACCTTTCATATCCCTTGATGAGTGTAGCTGAAAATACACTTTTTAAAATAGTTTAAAAGTTCCATAGCAGGCATGAAGAACAGAATTATATCAGAGAATAATTTTCCAAAGATGGTAGGCATCAATTTTCTTGCAACCAGAAAATAGATGTGGAATTATCTCCATACTAACAGCTATTAAATTATTCCAGCATAATACTGTTAACAAAAGACATGTATCAGGCAGGAAAAATGGTCTCTCCTAGAACTTATTTCAGTAAGACATTGACCTAACACTTCTCACATGTAATATAGAAGAGACTAGAGTACAGATTACAGTGTTGGTTGCCTAGAGCTCAAGAAAAAAAATAACTTTCTGTGACTGGTAATGACTCCAGTCTTCCTGGGGAAAGATCTCAAGTCTAATTTCATTTTATAACATAACATACATAATTTATGAGAGCCAGCTGACATTTTCATGTCTTTGATATCAGAAAATCTTTTCAAAAAATTTTGTTGTCTTTCACATTAATTTCAGCAATTAAATATAAGATGTTTTGATTTTAAGCTCTGTTTGCTAGCAGGAAATTTTGATGATTCACTGCCTGGTTTTCTTCTCAAGGGAAATAAGTGCCCAACATAAATTATGAGAGATAGTGGTTAATTACTGTAGGATAAGGAGAGATGAGACATCTCACATAGCCTGGTTGGTCACCGGTGCCCACCAGATCCAGTATAAAGAATCCTCATACTGTGGTGGCTGGAATTTGTCAAGAGTTGACAGCCATGGCCTCCCCCTTGGTCATTCTGTCTCCATTCTTGCTTATTGTAATCCATTATCCACTCAATAGCCAATGAGTTTTTAAAACAAATCAATTTTATTTGTAAAATAAAATACCACATTTGTTTTTACTTGTTCTTGTTCGTTTTTACTTTGATTTATTTACCACATTCCTTTTTACTCGGTAGTAAAAAAGAATGCACCATTGATAATATAATAATGTGGATAATCTCCAGAGAATTATTATGAGTAAAAACATGCCAATGTAACCAAAATGTCTATACTGTATGATTTTATGTTTATAACATTCTTGAAATGACAAAATTATAGAAATGGAAAACAGATTAATGGTTGACAGGTTTTAAGAAAAAGGTGAAAGTGGGTGTGGTTATAAAAAAGCAATATGACAGACTCTTGAGGTGATGGAAATATCTGTACCTTCACTGTACCAAAGTCAATATCCTAGTATGGTTTTGCAAGATGTTACCATTTGAAAAATTGGGCAGGTGTACTTAAGATCTCTGTATTATTTCTTACTTATGAATGTGAATATTCAATTAACTCAAAATAAAATGGCTAAAACATAAAATAGTACATTTAAATTTAAATGTAAAAAAGAAACATGCGATGAAACTTACAAAAGGCAAGAATACAAAAATTTCAACTAAAAGTGTCTATGGAGATGTCAATATCCTGAGTTTATTTAAATATATAGGGTATTACACACAGATTTGATTAAAAGGCATTACTACAGAAATAAATATAATTTTGAACTACATGTCACCCGAAGGATGATGTCTCAGAGGTGTGTATCCTGTGGCTTCAGAGGAATGGAAGCTCATACAAAAGCTAGAAAAATAAGTTTCCTTTGTCCCTACATGAAGAAGTTACTACAGTGTTACTGAATGTGTGAATTAAAGATGGAACATATAAGATAGGGAGAGGTTCTAAGAGATTCTTAGCAAAATTGGAAAGTAGGTGGGCACGTTAATCAGATAATACAAATTCCAATAAACACAACCATGTTAATGAATTTAATAAGGATTATAGTTTACATTTGAAATGTTTCATCTTTGTTACTCATGAATGTCTCTGAACTACAGAGTTAAGAGTTATAGGGGCTGGATTCCGCAGAGTTCCATTTCTATACAGGATGTGATCCCTTTTTGGATTTGTAACAGTTGGCCATCTTGAAATGATCACCTGTGAGGATATAAACTACTTTTTGGGGAAAATACATATGTGATTTACAAGTCAGGTTGCAGCTATTCAACTCTCAGAAAACTTCAATTGCTGCAACTTCAAAACCCAACTTTTTACCTCAGCACATCTTTGTTACCCTTGATACTGTCATGGACGTGCTCAATTAGGCTACATTTAAAAATTTCTCAGTGTCTCCCTAGATCAATGTAACAGAATAGAAAACCCAAAAATCAACTCCCATTATAAGGTCAATTAATCTTTAACAAAGCAGGAAATAATATCCATGAAAAAAAAAGGTCTCTTCAACAAATGGTGTTGGAGAAACTGGACAGCAACATGCAAAAGAATGAAACTTTCATACCCTACACACAAAAATAAATTCAAAATGGATCAAAGACTTAAATGTGAGACCTGAAACCATAAAAATTGTAGAAAAGAACACAGACAGCAACTTCTTTGACATTGGCTATAGGAACTTCTTTCTATGTATTTCTCCTTAGACAAGGGAAACAAAAGCAATAATTAACTATTGGGACTACATCAAAGAAAAAGCTTCTGCACAGCAAAGGAAGTAACAAAACTAAAAGGCATCTTACAGAATGATAGAAGATACTTGCAAATGAAATATCTGATAAAGAGTATCCAAAATATATAAAGAACTTATAAAACTCAACATCATAAACCAAATAATCCAATTAAAAATGGGTGGAAGATATAAAACATTTCTCCTAAGAATACATCAAGAATAATAACAGAAAATATGCTAATCGTCACTGATCATCAGGGAAATCCAAATCAAAAAGACACCTGTCAGTATGGCTAACATCAACAACACAAGAAACAATAGGTGTTTGTCAGAGATGTGGAAAAAGGGGAACAGTCTTCAACTGTAGCTGGGAATGCACACTGGTGCAGCCACTTTGTTGAACAGTATGGAAGTTCCTCAAAGAGTTAAAAAAAAAAAAAATAGGACTACCCAATGATCCAGCAATTATACTACTAAGTATTTACCCAAAGAATATAAGAATCCTAATTCAAAGGGATACATGCACCCTGATGTTTATATCAACATAATCTACAATAGCCAAATTATGGTAACAGCCCAACTGTCCATTGACTAAGGAATGGATAAAGAAGAGGCTATACATGGCATATTACTCGGCCATAAAGGAGAATGAAATATTGACATTTGCAATGACATGGATGAAACTAAATAGTATCACGCTAAGCAAAATAAGTCATTCAGAGAAAGACAAATACCCTGTGATTTCACTACTATGTGGAATTTAGCCAACAAAAGTTGGGGCACCTGTGTGGCGCAGTCAGTTAAGCGTCCAGCTCTTGATTTTGGCTCAGGTAATCATCTCATGGTTCATGAGACTGAGCCCCACATTGGGCTCTGTGCTGAGCCTGCTTGGGATTCTCTCTCTCTGCACCCCCACCCCAAAATAAACATCAAAAGAAACAAAAGAGCCAAGGGGGTAAAAAAAAGAAAGGCAAATCAAAAACAGACTCTGAACTATAGAGAACACACTGATGGTTACCAGAAGGGAAGTGGGTAGATGTGTTAAACAGATGAAAACAAAATTCTCAATATCTTAAGCACATTATCTATAAAATGGTAATAATAGTCACACTTGTTTTTTAGTGCTGTTGTGAATGAGAAGTAAAACATTAAAGCTCTTAAGAGAGCCTGAATTGGTAGAGCAAAATATAGATAGATGTTAATGGTCACTATCATGATCATCATTGATCATTCAAATTGGTTTCTTATCTCCCTGATAACTGACTTTTCTGGAGGAGAAGACCTTGATGCTTTAGGAAAGTAGCCCTAACATAGTTTTTCCTGACCGAGTTTCTTCAGCATAGGCAGGATGTTTTCAAAGGTGAAGCCAATCTTTCCACTTTATTTAAATGGTTGAAACACGGCCCGGAGCATAAACTGAAGCACATTCTACATGGATTGGATAAGAAAGTAGCTAAATGCACTCAAGGTGACTTGGTGTGAAAACCTGACAAATGTTAGTACTGAATTTTAACTGGTATCAGCACTCATAAACCCTCTGTCAGAAAATAAACTTATTGAAGAAACCAATCTGAAGGATTATTACTTAAGTTTGAGTTATATTTGAAATGATACCAGATTATGTTTACTAGTTCTCTTCAGGGTCTTGACATAATTAATTCTTGAGAGTACTGAAATCCAAATTTCCTGTTAAGAAGACCTTTTTTTAGACTCCATATTTAGCATACTTTAAAATAGCTCTTCCCACATTAATGAAGATTATCTATGTGTGTCTTTTCTTAAAAAAAAAAAAAAGCTGACTGCTATCCTACATAAATATTTATATCTAAGATTAACATGACATCTAACTGCAGCATCCCGTTTGGGTTTCCATATTTCATTGGACAAGACTTGGTTATATCTCTTTTCTTCCCATTCGTTTTTGTGATTCATTGATCCCTATGCTCTAGTTCTCCTGCTTTAGCAGGCTCTAGAAGGCAATTAGAAAAAAAGTCTGGAATGGATTTGTACTGAATTTGCTCCATAACTGACAATCTGTTTAGTAAATTTAGCTCCCTCTAATCTTTTTAATTTTAGTATATATATCAATCATATGGCCTCACTTACCTTAACCATCATAAGTGAGAGCACATGATATAAACAGGCTGATGAAGAGTATGCTATAACCATACCTTCCTGCAAGACAGCATTCTGTTGAAAGATGACGTTAAAGTCATTTTGGGGAACTGACATAATAAACATAAATAATTTCACCCGAATGACACACTTAAACCAGAATCATTACTTTAAGGAGTCTAATCTCGAAGAATGCTATGGTTGCTATTGGATAAGGAGCCTCCCCTAGAAGGAAAATGGAAAACAGAGCCAAGAGATGCAAGAGACAAAGTCTGATGACATAATCTGAACTGTTGGACCTACTCATGCCTGAAGTTAAATCCACCTGTTGCTCACCCAATGCCGAATCTAGAAATCTGCCTTCTACTGCCACACATACATTCAATCATGTGTCAACTATACCTCTGAAATGTCTCTTGACTCTCTAGTTTTGTCCTCTTTCTCATTTCTACTTATCAATTCAGGCTCCTTTTGCTTCTCACCTAGTTAATTCAATAGTTCCAAATTTCCAATCTTTTCTCCCTCTTCCAAATCCATTCTCCAAACTTTTATAAATCATCCTTCTGTATCACAAAGTGTGATTTAGTCATTGATGGTGCAGTGCTCCCCATTGCCCACTGCAGGGATTTTTTAAAGGTTGGGCCTTTTATTTGAGCTGTGGAGGGAGCAGACTCATTTTTTCTGCTGGATGTGAATCCAGGAGAAAATAGCCTTGGGCATGCCAGGCAGCCAATTTGTGGGTAAAGTGTTCCAGATATAGTTAACCCAGAGAAAATACTAAATGAGTTCACACTGAAAAGTGGAGAGGGAGAGAAAACAGACCCAGGAAACATCTTTTGAGCCCCCATATCCAGCTGTTCACAAACTCATCCTGAATACTATGACAGGGTTGGTCTGAGAAGGGGCTGTGGATTCTGATTTTTAAAAGCATACAGGTAATTTTCAAATAGGTGTTCTACAGATGACCCTTTAAAAACCATGACAGACTTTGCTGCCTGTGACTGACTACTGACTTGTAATTCACCATGCTGCCTCTTCTGTTAACTAAACATTTCATCTCACTGTTAGAGCCAAGTTAATCTGAATTGTGAAACTTCTGAACTAAACTCTACCACACAGTTTTACTGGGCCTGTATACCTGAATGTATGCCAGATACTTTGTGGAGTGTTTTAAAATGTTATCCTTGACACATCAGTTCTTGAAGAAGTGAGTTATATGTTATCTTACACAGGGAAGTGAATATAAATTTCTATCTCCTCTCTTTGAAATGATGACTTAAAATGCACTAACTTCATTTTAGGTACTAAATTTAAATCAACATCCAGTGTTTTGTTTTTTAATTTCCTCTTTTAAATTTTTGGTGAATATTTGAATATTTTCATATTCAAAAATATTCAAGAACTCCTTGAAACTTAATCTTTCCTGTAATATGTGTGTTATACCTCAGCTAAAAGTAATACAATCTGACATCAAAGTGTTAATCAGAGAAAAAAAAGATGAAAAAATGCACTAAAAAAGCAGAATTGTACAACTAAAATGAGCTCTCCAGATATGAGCAGAAAGAAGATGAGAGTGAGTGACAGACTGATTTAGAGATAGAACAATCTGTGGACTACATAAGTTTTCATATATGGAGGAAATAAGAAAAGTTTGGGAAAGAAAGTGGATAAGAGAAATATCTGTGTGAAAGCAAAATCTGTAGATAACAAGATCTGAGCTGTTACAGGAATGAAAGACCTAGGTTGAAAACCTAGGTTTTATCTCCCGTGAATTGTATTTTAACTTATACTTCTTGGATGAGCAGAAAATGTAGTTGGAGCAGAGGAATGACAACAGGCCAGGAGATATTCTGATCCCACCATCTTTCTTTTATTTATTTTCTCAATAAGCTATGTTAGTATTTTCTGCTTCTCTGACCCCCCACTTTCCCTATAGAATTGCACTGTGTTGTTCTCTGACCACTATGTATAAGATAAGCAATTAATCTACTGTGAGTTCAAATATCAACTGTGTACTTGTTACTGAGCAAATTGTCACAGCCCTCTGAGACTTGGTTTCCTTACATGTAAAATAGTTATGTTAAAAGCATCCTACTCACAAATTTATTTTGCGGATTAAATTAATGTTACTTAGTATGCAAACACATGTAAAACCATGACTTCCTTGGATTAATCATTCTAATAATATTGACCATTTGTATGAATTGGACATCCTGATAAGCTTTTAACTCTTGATGCTTCGGGTTTCAGCCTATTATAGTTTCTCCAGGCAATAAAAATGCTCTACTTCCTCACCAGGTTAATTACCTTAGGAAATGTCTTTACTCATTCCTCCTTCCTTTTATTCTCTATGTAGCTATTTCTCCTAGATTTACCATGGCTATCTTTTTCCTGATGGTGAATTTGAAGGCAATTATTCATTATATGGCCCAATATGCCTAGAGAGGAGTTTAGGTCTTAAAAGAATTGATTTTACTCATCTACATTCTGAAATTAATAAGTGTATTGCCACCTCCCAGGAACAACTGCCAAGAAAACAGTAGTGACAAAGACTTGCATTTATGATGTTGCTGTGCTGTTTATACCATTTTGAAGAGATTTACTTGATTAAAGAATAGAGCTGCTGAGCTTAGGCAAAAGAGGAAGGTAGCTGTAAGAAGTCATTGAGACTTCAAGACGTGATTTCATATGTATTGGTTGCATGAATTTTTTCTGTTCTCTGTGAGGTGGGGTAAGAAAAATAAATAAACTGTTAGGAATGTTTCAAGCAAAGTCTTTCTCTAGACTTCTCTAGCCATCTCAAAACTGTTTTCTGCATGGGCCTGGGTGGCTCAGTCGGTTAACCTTCCGACTTCAGCTCAGGTCATGATCTTATGGTTCATGAGGTCAAGCACCATGTGGGGCACTGTGCTGACAGCTTCGGGCCTGGAACCTGCTTCAGATTCTGTGTCTCCCTCTCTCTCTGCCCCTACCCCACTCATGTCCTGTCTCTCACTCTCTCTCTCAAAAATAAATAAACATTAAAAAAAATTAAAAAATAAAAACCCTTTGTTTTATGGAAAAAAGGTAGCTTTTTAAAGAACTTTTTATTCCCATAAGGGCCCATTTCTTCACAGGCTTTTCATAACCTTCTTCTGTCTGGAATGAATAATAGTTGTTCTTTGGATTGGCAAGGCTGACATTTTGATCACTTTATCTCATTCTTGGAACTCCCATTTTTGTTCCTCATTAGGGCAGGGGAAAATAGACCCCCAACTTCATACAGCAGCTAATCAGAATCTGACCCCAGAATTGAGGACAAGCTCTCCCTGTGGGATACCTCTGTGACTCAACCTGAGATAGGGAGCTCCTTGGAACTTGTTCTATTTTCTCAAGATATTTAACAATACATCGCTGTAACAATGAAGAGGAAGCAAACTGAACTATTCTTAGTATCGAGGAGGATACATTTAGGGTTAGGGAGTTTAGAATCAGTTTAGTTGCATCATTTTGTAATTTAGATTGATCCATTCTTCTCCATCATTCAATTTAAGCTGCAGTTTAACATAGATTTAAAATTACTTATTAAAATATACTTCTAAAAACACTTTGACTGGCCAGGAATTAGCTTTAAAGTGTTATGTCATTGCTTTCTTTTTGCTTATTCAAGCTCCATGCTTGGAAGACAAGATATAGGTTAGCAATCATACTTCCCCCAATGCTTGGGCAAAGAGGGATGGTAACAGAACTTAAAGTCAATCAAGGATATCAAATGTCACAGAGTAATGTATGAATAAAGTACTACAGTTTTAAAATATTTAGCTTATTTGTTGCTGGTGTGGTATGAATAAGGCATCTACTAATGTTCAGTCTGCATCACCCCTCAGAAGATGTTCTAGAGAGACCAGGGCTGAACTATGGCGCTAATGACTTCAACTTAGCTCTTTGCTCCTTTACTGTATAATAGTAAAGATGAAAAGAATGAGAAGGTTTATAGACAAAAGTCAGTGTTTTTGTTGTTCTTCCAGTATAAAGGCCCAAGTAAAGAGAAGGAAAAGGATTTCAATACTAGCGAGTTTAAAGATCCAAAGAATAACAACAGCCTCTTGTTTGAAATACTAACAAGTCATTAACAATTAAGTTTTTTGCACTGTGATAAGCACATTAAAATATCCAAAACTCTATTTTCAAAGAGTGTAAAATCGATAGGATAAGATAAGCTTATTGTGAAACAATTAGGATTTAGAAGAGGGTGCAATGACATTGAAGGTTGAGATTTTTAAAGGTATTTGGAAGGGGTTGCCTGCCAAAATTATGTTAAGTCAGGTAACTAAACTCATCTAAAGTGTGTGTGTGTGTGTGTGTGTGTGTGAAGTGTATGTATGTGAAGTGTGTGTATGTGTGTGTGTATTGTATTTTGATGAAAGATACATGTTAAAATGGCAAGTACTTAAACTAAATGTAATGCCAACTCCCAGACATCAATACACCTTAATTCTAATTCTGAAGAGGCCTCTGGAAAAGGGTAATTACTGTGTTAATTGCTACTTAGTAAAGATGAGCATGTGCTGTGCTTAGTACTAGGTCAATCTAGGATAAGGATTCACAGATAGTTAACTATCCAACAAGAAAATCCTACACTTCCATTGTTCTGCACATTTGCCTAATGTGAGACACTTCACCGAGAATGCTTACCACCATCTATCAAAATACTTTTTAATCTTTCAATGGCTAATTAAAATTCTTCTTTCTCCAGAAAATTTTCTCAAGTGTTAGTACTCTCTGTTGTTCATTCACTTTTCTGTGGTCATCTTGCTTCCCAAAACTGAGTTACATATTTAGAGACAAGGGACAATGTGTGGCACCGACAATGCTAAGTATTCATCAAACCATCTGATTTACCTCCTGGTTACTCATGAAGACTACAGTGGAGCACTGCTGACTAAGCGAGACAATATGACTAATTTTGGCCGGTGTAATATGGGTGGAAATGATCTATCATTTTCAAATTTGGCTTCAAGTTTCAAACCATGTCTTATTGTTCTGTCCGTTCTCCTTTTGTCATAGCCATGGAATCTCTGTTGTTAGGATGACAGTGAAGGAGCTGGATTTAGTTAACAGAGAAGATGCCAGGATTCCTTAGTTAATAAATGGAGAAGTGATTCCCAGAAGAAACACCCAAGCAGCAACTTCCACACTGGATTTTGAATGAGTGAAAAATAAACTCCTATCATATAAACCTAGTGAAATTGGTTAGTTGTTGTATTTTATGAAAACGAGAATTACCCTGAATATTTATAAATCACAAGGCTTACGTTACATAGGTCTTACACTAGACATCTGGGGCTCAATAAAGAGAATTCTAATGGAGATTAAAATAGTCATAAGAAACTTCATAAGAAGCATGAAACTTAAAATGGCATAAATTATTATGCCATTATGCTTCTGTATTGGAAGAATAGACATACTAGAGAGTATACATATTAACACAAGCATAATAAAGAAACTTAAAAACATATTATTAAAAATGTAATTAAAGAAAGTAGGTATATTTAGACTACAGGCTGAAAGATTAGTGAAAGTTTAGACAGGGGACACAGCATCTCTCTGTCTAGCTAGACCTAAGCCATTAATCAGGAATCACAGAAAATGATTTTTGGTTTGATATAAGCCTTTTTTTAAATTTCTTCCTGAAGGCAAAATT
The DNA here is from genome assembly GCF_018350155.1 of Leopardus geoffroyi. NCBI lineage: Eukaryota > Metazoa > Chordata > Mammalia > Carnivora > Felidae > Leopardus > Leopardus geoffroyi. Next base: position 66,883,452 of record NC_059334.1, read on the forward strand.
GACTAGGTCAAAGATGACCATACTACTCTAGTCCATAATGATTTTTCTATATTGGAAACATTCAAGCATTAGGTCAGCATTGAATTATCAGGATGTTTTAGAGGGATTTAGGTTGGACCAAATGCCACCACCACCACCATTTTAGAAGCTGGGCTGGGGAATGTAACAATATTGAACCTAACTTTTATGAGAAAAAAAAAACACAGAAAAACTCTGCTACCATTTTCATCTTCAGCTCTCAGTTCCCCGTCAGCCTTGTCCTTGTCCTACAGAAGTTGTAACAGTCATTCATAGTAATGGCAGTAACCTGTCTTGGTACATAACTATGGAAAAGAAGAAACAATTCTGTCAGGAATCTGTAAATTACTGGTCTGAGAAATTCCAATGACCTACCTCCTGGGAGGAAAAACAGTATTATGCATGGATGTTAGTATGTACATACTACCCTTTGGAGTAACATTTTCTTCTTTTCAGTTCTTTCTAATTCCACGGGGGTGCTGAGAAGTCTAGTACTACAATATATACACACTTGCTAATGCCTTCTCTCTTGGTCACTCAAAGTCATTTGTGGCTGAAGCTGAAAACTCTCTTTTTCTGCAGCTCCTCATTTGTAACCCACTCCAAATCCACCCATGCAATGACCGGTGCCCAGAATTAAGCACTGTACCCTATTGTCTTTCATTACTACCTGGTTATTTTCCATTTATCATCACTTACAAATTCTGACAAAGGTGTTTGTATTGCACAGTTACACCTATATCTCAAGTCTCAAGACTGACCTTTCTCTTTGTTACTGGGAAAGAAAATATAGTCTGAGAGAGCACTGGTCTCGATTGCTTTCATTTCTGTTCTTGAGTCCTTTTCCTACTTGACTATTGTCTCTGCTTACAAAGGACAGATCCATTTTCAAAAACCATAATGTTAGTCTATTTCACATCTTTTTCTTCTCTGCTGACTTTATTCATTTGTATTTATCTTGTTATTTACAACAAAAGAAACCTCTGACTCTTCTAGAGGGGCATACTCTGAGGGAGTAATTCATTTTGCTTCTTTGGAGCTCAACTACATTAATGTTATATTGACACAGCATAGGTTTTATCTAAATATGTCAGCGTATAATCTTTTAACAACTCCCTGCTTCTTTCAGGTCTGACTAATCTCAGAATGAACTAAGGGTCATAAAAGGAAAATGTCAATCTTTCCACGTTGACTACTACAAAATATGTATCATTGAGAAAATATACTCCTTGATAATTTATAATTGTTTTTAAATATAATAAATTGAAAAAAAAAGGCTAACCGGAAGAGCAGCCACGCGAACAATAAATTTATTACTTTTAAGTTATAACGACATTTATGTTGCTAACTGTCCCTCCTATTGCATTGTTAATTTAAACTAGCCTCTTTTGTTGACATGAGAGAGACTAGAGAAAGGCAATGGATTTGAATTTCAAGTTCTTTTTCATGAATCAAAAAAGAAAAAAAAAAGTCTTTCTTTAGCTACTAATTACAGTTACATTTCACAGTATAACCATGAACAGAAATATTTCCACATATATATGTACATATATTTTTTCTACTGTGAACATCATCAGTCTTTTTATGATTTGCCTTAAAAGAGAGTATAGTGATGTCATCATTTGAGTGGGTGGGAATATCTGTTCCTTAATAGCTCTCTAACTTTGGGAAACCACTTAGCATTTCTAAATCTCAATTTCCACATCTATAAATTTAGAATAATACATCTGCTATGATGATTAAATGAGATTATACAGGCTAAGTTTATTTGCAACTTATAACTCATGAATTTTGGGGTGCCTGGGTGTCTCAGTCCATTAGTCAAACTCTTGGTTTCAGCTCAGGTAATGATCTAAGGGTCCTGAGATCAAGCCCCACTTGGGATTCTCTCTCTCCATCTCTGTCTGTGCCTCTCTTAAGTAAAGTAAATAAAATAAAATAATAAAAGAAAAGAAAAGAAAAATAAAAGAAAAACATTTAAAAAGAAACTCAGGAAATTGTGTCTTCCACCGGCAAGTAAGGGGAGCCATCAAAGAACGTTATTCAAGATGGTGACATAATGAGAGCTTTGCTTTAGGAAAATTGATCTGGAAGTTAGTTCAAAGTTAAAATTAAGAGGAAGGTGTTGAGAGACAGGAAAATCGTGCATCTCGTGTGGGTTAAGTGGGGATGAAAGAACAGGTATAAATGTGAGAAAATGGTTAAGGCAAAACCATAGCAATTCATGACTGATGGAATATGGAGACCTCAAAAGTTAAAATTCCTACTGGGAACACTGGAGTAGATACAATTAATAGAAAAAGTTTCAGTTAAAAAATTTAGGAAATGCTCACTAGGTTGGCATTTATAAAAGATAAGAAATGCAGGGAATTAATCAGAATGACCTAAGTAGGAGTACAAGATAATATCATAAAGCAAGATCCTACGAGTCCAGTGGAAAGAAGTCAAGCAAAATACGACCTAAAAGTATGTATTCAGGAGGGCAATATACATCTCAAAAGGCAATTATTATATTATTATATTTATTCAATGTATATTCAATTATAGTCTCTACAGGGGATTTTGTGGAAATTCACAAATCAATTATAAAATGTTTAGAGAAGTACACAAACAACTCCATGAGCATTTTTAAAAAGAAAATTAGAGAAAATAAGACCAAATTTGGAGGACTGACATCAAAATGCCCATTGAGGTAAAATAACCAAGTGGGAAAAGAAATCCTTTCCACAAATCGTGCTGAAATAACTAGATATTCATATGGGAAAAAAAATAAACCTTGACCACTACCTCACGCCTTACACAAAAATTAATTTGAGGTGGATTATGTGATGTGGGAAACAAAGGCAGAAGGAAATGTAGATAAAATTCAATTTCCTTATAACCTGCAGCCCATTGACAAATACTTGAGGCAGTCAGAGTTTGACATTCTGCCAGGAACTCCCTACCTACTCAGTGTTAATGCTTTACTAGAAAAAAACAACCTTAGCTTCACAATAGCTAGGCCTCCAGTATCCTAAGAGTCTTCTTTAGCATATGAAAATCCTTTTTGAAGCTTCCCCTTGGCTTTACCTCCTCCAACTCCCAAGTATATTATCATTCACTCCTTACAATACCTGGGCAGCTCTTTCTGTCCAAAGGTCCTGTCCCCATACTTTAATAAAATAACCTTATGCACTGAAGATATCTCAAGAATTTTTTCTTGGCCATCGGCTCTAGACCCCCACCACTACTCCAAAATTGCATCATTATAGACCTAAATTTAAAGGCTAAAACCATAAATCTTTTTTTTTTTTTTTTTAATTTTTTTTTTCAACGTTTATTTATTTTTGGGGCAGAGAGAGACAGAGCATGAACGGGGGAGGGGCAGAGAGAGAGGGAGACACAGAATCGGAAACAGGCTCCAGGCTCTGAGCCATCAGCCCAGAGCCTGACGCGGGGCTCGAACTCACGGACCACGAGATCGTGACCTGGCTGAAATCGGACGCTTAACCGACTGCGCCACCCAGGCGCCCCAAACCATAAATCTTTTAAGAATAAACACAGCAGGGGGCACCTGGGTGGCTCAGTTGGTTGGGCATCTGACTTCAGCTTGGGTCATGATCTCACAGTTGTGAGTTCAATCTCCACGATGGGCTCTGTGCTGACAGCTTGGAGCCGGGAGCCTGCTTCGGATTCTGTGTCTCCATCTCTGCCCCTCCCCTGCTCATGCCTCTGTCCCTCTCTCTCTTTCTCTCAAAAGTAAATAAACACTAAAAAATAATAATAATAAAAAAAGAATAAACACGGCAGACCATCTTCATTACTTGTTGGTAAAAAGTTCTTAAAAAGCCCACAGAAAGCAATACGTAAAATAAAAATAGTTATCAAAAAAATGTGACCCTCAAAAAATTATTAACAAAATGAATATTTAAGAATTTAGAGGAAATTTTCAGAGAAATGTGGTAGAAAAGTAAATTTGCAATTACAGTACATAGACTAAATGATAAAATAGTGGTATTCACAATGGTTGGGGTAGTATAATAGGGAAAGATTGGATAAAATAGGCAGAGAGGGAAAGGTTAGGACCTGAAGTCCCTGGATGGGGAAAAACACATATTTTAGAATAATGCTGGGAGGGACTGACCACAGCAAACTTCCTGGGGAGTAAGATTCCTCTTAAGAATGTAACTGACACAACCTACTCCCCCTCAGGTTCCCCTCAGGAATTTGACAATGAAAATACTTAACTAAAAAAAGAAAACCATAAAACTTAACATTACCCAAGAGACAGTATGACCATTGTCTGACTCCTCACATGATGGAGATGAGCCAATCAGGAATGGACAACCTGGCATCTAGAGGTATCCAGCCAGTAAGGGTAGAACCTATACCAACAAAATGAGAAGGAAAGGGGGCCAACCAAAACCCTATAAAACAAAGTCCCTTGCCTGTAGTCCACAGGCATTCACTTTTGAATGCCCCCTCTCTGCAAAGAAAGCTTTCACACTATTCTTACTTTCTGAGTATATACTCCAATAAACTTTTGCCTGCTGCTAATTTTACTTTGTGTCCACCTCTTCATTCTTTGAAGTGACTTGACAAGGAACCCTGGGTATTGAGGTGTAAAAAAAAATCCTGCAACAGTAGCACTTTCATTCAAATGGAACTCTGGCTTCAAATACCCAGGTGTCAGTGTCTGAGTTAAGGGATTTTCATTTAGCTCGGCATGGCTGAAGCTTAGTGTGTCAGTAGGCAAGTTGTAAGAAATGAGACTGGGCATGCAGAACTTATTGACTTATAAATAAGTAAGACCTTCTGATGGGAGATGAGGATTTTTTTTAAGATTTTACATAAGTGAGTCACGTGACTTTATTCGCATTTTAGAAACATCACTCTACAGCAATGTAAAGAGCTATACTGACTGAAGGGTATGAGACAGCAGGGAAATGATTTAGAGAGAATTTCAGTCATCTATGTAAGGCTTAATAAAGAGCCACACAAAGTTATTTACAGTATGAACAAAGAAAGGGAGGGGGTAGATATTAGAAGGAGATAGTATCAGTAGAAATTTTAGGATTCTGTTGGCCAGAGGTTATGGGAAGAGCCTAGAGTCACTTTTTTTTTTTTCAATGTTTATTTTGAAGGAGAGTGAGTGAATAGGGGAGAGGCAGAGAAAAAGGGAGACAGAATCTGAAACAGGCTCCGAGCTGTCAGCACAGAGCCTGACGCAGGGCTTGAACTCATGAGCTGTGAGATCATGACCTGAGCTAAAGTCGGACACTTAACCAATTGAGCCAGCCAGGCACTCCTAGAGTCACTTTCTGAGCAGATAATACTGTTGTTAACTAAGAATCATTTTAGAGAGGTAAAAGCATGGTTAGGGTACAGCCAGGATAAATTGTCTCAAGGTGAAAGCAAGCACATAATTAAAATGGAAGCCTGTGGTATTTAAGTTGGTGTGAATAAATTCAACAGTGGCCAGGGGAGACACAGGGACTACTGGTCAATGTGGCTGAGAGAGAAGATCCAGTAGAAATCAGGAAGTAGAAATGGTAAAGGGCAAGAAATTTATTGAAGACATTTCTTTATTTTTTTTTTTCTTTTAACGAAAAAAGAAGAGAGGAGGGAAAAAGAACATGGGAGATAAGCTGTCTCTCTCCCCTTTACCACACTACACTACACTACTATATAATAAGATAGCTAATCTCTTGCTATTATTTTATTCTAAATATTGAATTTGAAAGTACTTAGGTTAGTTAAGTTTCATGGGTCAAGGCTTGAAACAATTACTTTTTATCTACACCACATTCTTAACTCAGTCATCATTTTACCAGAGTACTCTCTTAGTCAAAAGGAGAGCAGAAAAGAGTATATTTCCTCTAAAACTTTCAAGGATGCCAGTCTTTTATATAAGCTAAGTTCATTCATCTAGTGACATCACAAATGTCTTTTAGTAATTTTTCTGTTCAATTCAGAAGACAAATATTCACCCATGTATGTACAAGTAATGATTGAGCACAGAATCAAATGCTCAATTGGGTAGAAGAGATTCTCCTTCCATGGAAACTCTCCTGAGTCCTAAATTATGTGTATAATTTTGATAAGAAATCCTAAGTAATAAGTATTCCAAATAAGGAAATGGACATTTTCATAGTCTGATTAATAGAGTCCAAATTAATTCACTAATTTAGATTCTACAGATCAATTATCAACAGTGATGATTAAGAGCTATCTAAAGGATAAGCCATAGGAAATGACAAAGTAAAAACCTTCACTATGAAAAATGCTAACACTACTTATCCCTTATGAGCCACAGTCTATAAAGTCAGGATCAACTTTCTTACATACCAACTGAACACCTAACAATTTCCCCACAATTTCCACTTTCTCCTTCAAGTCACTATAAAATTTTCTTCTCAAATGAGACATCCATTTCTACAAAATGTTAAATTTGCCAATAGATTTAAGTGCAAAGCAAAAGCTCTTCTAATTTGTAATCTAATTAATTGTGTTTACTAAGCAAATAAAATTTATGGGCTTTATTTCAAGCATTTTATAAAATTAAGCAACTCATCCTGGGAAAACAAACAATGAAAAATACAGTTTCAGTAAATTCTTGATTGAGTGATTTGCAAATTCACTTATATGTTGTAAAAAATAAAGCTTTGTTAGACTAAGACAAAAATATAATTAGCAATCACTTCATAAAGTATGACAATGTTCATGCATTAGAAACAAATTAAAGTTTCTTTTAGGAAATAATGTTTTCTTAATGGACTTCACCTTGATATTTGACATCTTTCATAAGCAGGAAAGAATTGTTGACGAAAAAGCACAAAGCTGTGTTATCCTAAGATCTGCACTACTCTAAGAAAAATGTGCTTGCCTTTGAATATTTGCTCTCACTGTTTCCCTCGACCACACATTGATGATAGCATAAAGCATAGGGAGTTTCACACACTTCCAGTAGGCAGGCTCCCACAATTTTTATCTTGTTTTTTTTTTTTTGGTTAATATTTCATTTATGGAAAGAACAAGAGATAATGAAAATAATCAAGTAGCCCCCCAAAATAAATAAATAAATCAAGTAGCCTGTATTAATGAGATTACCTTCCATTCTAAGTTTCATGATGATAGTAAAGAAAGCAAGTGATATACTAAGTGAAATGGCAAAAATCCCTCCAGCAGAGGCAGATATTATGTCTCTGTTCACAGTGGCCATGAAATGAGTCTGAAACTAAGTAAGAATCAATCACAGTCGTTTTGAAGTTTTAGGTACTTTATTCTTTCTCTTGGGAGAAATATTTTTAAAGATCCCTATTATTATTAGAAAAAAATCAACTGGCAAACCAAGTTAAAGTGACAAATTCTGTTTGTCTCTTCTGTGCTAAACACTGAGATAGATATTTTGTATATTTTATATTAAGGACTCACCATAATCTTGTGTAGAGTTATCATTATTATTCCCCAATAATAAAGGGGAAGAAACCTTAACAGATATCAATTTTCCTACTATATATAATATATAAATGTCAAAAACATGACCTAGAATTCATGGTTTTAAGAGACTCCCTATTTTATTTATTTTTTTTTTAACGTTTATTTATTTTTGAGACAGAGAGAGACAGAGCATGAATGGGGGAGGGTCAGAGAGAGGGAGACACAGAATCTGAAACAGGCTCCAGGCTCTGAGCTGTCAGCACAGAGCCCGACGCAGGGCTCGAACTCACAGACTGCGAGATCGTGACCTGAGCCGAAGTCGGACGCTTAACCGACTGAGCCACCCAGGTGCCCCGAGACTCCCTATTTTATTTATAAATCAGTTTTAACCTTGAGATTGAATAGTCCCATACTCAACTCTTCTCATTTCTCCCTCCCTCCTTACTCATTGCTTCAATTGATTCTTATTTTTTTAAGAATCTACCTCAACCATGGTATTTTAAGCTCCATTAACTGCCCCTCTGCCTTCCTTATGCCACTTCTAACTGCTTACTGCTCACTGGCCTCCTATATCACAAACAGATGCCCAAACACATCAAATTAGTTGTTTACCAATTAGCTGTGCTTTTCTCATACCCTTCTGATGCTCCAAATTTCTTGCTTCCAAATCAGACAAACTCCTACTTATTCTTCAGGATGTTGCTCAACTATCTTCTCTATGAAGACTCACAAATATCATGCTTATGGAAATGCTCCTTTTTCTCCTTTTCTGTGTTTTTACTGCACTGGATATATAGCTCTCTGGTGGCAAGTGTCAAATAGAATACTTTGTTTATTCTTGTTTGGAAATTGGTCAGTAGATCACAGAAGAGAAATTGATCACAGAGCAGGATTTAGAGACAGTAATCATTGCGAACTATTCTGCCACTAGAAACTAAATGTTTCTATTACAAGACTTGAATCTTTATAGATATTTAGAAGGCACTGATGGATAGAGATGGAGTATTTTCCTAGTTAATCTCTAATTACAACAGCCTTCTTTACCCTCTCACTTCACCATTTTCCCAGTTAGCAGTGAGGCCAACAATTGAAACCAAATAATGAATCTTCATAGCCCTCAGAAGTGAAGGCCTAAAACCATCCAGGCAAAGGGAAAGGGGGGAATTTTTAGATGCTCCCTAACAAAAATGTGTGGCCTGGAACAGAACCTAAGTATTTTATTAACTTTATGGATATTTTATGCTTTTAATTTTCCCTGTACTAGTTTAACTGCCTGCCTCAGGATAGCTGGTGAGAGGCATGCTGTGTCCCTTTAACAAAGCCAAACTGAAACTTAAGAAGCTGTTGAAATAGACACTGAACCGAACATGACTGCTAAGTATCTACTAATTGAAAAAAAAATAGTTAATTCAATAATATTGAGTATGGGAGCCCTAATAGATGAGACCACAACATTAATATTATGAGGTGCTGTTCAGTCTTCCCAGTTTCAAAAACAGATCAAATTGAGCTTACAATTGTCAAAATAGTGAGCATAATCACCCCTTCTCTAATAGGTCTTATATAACGGAAGCCCAATTTGTAAAGTCCCTTTTTTAGTTTATATTGTACTGTACTGATTACTTTAACCAAGAGTACAAGACCATGGGTAAAATTGTGTAAAACAAATTACATGACACATTTTAAATGTAATTTTAATTTATTACTCATTGGGTGAGAGTGGTCATGCACATTTGAGATCTTTTAAGGAAATATGTACTATTACTATGGGGAAATTAGTCAAGACTATAGTTCTGGGTGAAGGTAGGATATATCTGTTTTATGTTTGTTAACACTCCTAAGAGTATACAAAGTATTTTGTTAATATTCAATTTAAATTTTGTGATCCCTAGATATAATAATAATGTGAACTGTAATACTGATTAAGCCATTAAAAATTGCCATTTGGTGCATTTCAGCATAATTTCAAGTTAATTCAGAACCTAGGTTGCAGACAATATGTATTTGTAATTATCTAATTACTCTGTTTGTTTTTATGGTTTTTTATTAAATTTTTTAAGGTTTATTTATTTCTTAGAGAAAGAGAGAGACAGAGAGACAGAGACAGAGACAGAGTGTGAGTGAGGGAGGGGCAGAGATAGAGAGTTAGACACAGGATCTGAAGCAGGCTCCAGGCTCCAAGCTATCATCACAGAGCCTGTCGTAGGACTTAAATTCACAAACCATGAGACCATGACCTGAGCTGAAGTTGGGTCGGATGCTCAACCAACAGAGCTACCAAGGTGCCCCTTTATGATTGTTTTCTTAAAGTTCTAGTTAGTGAAGAAACAAGCTTAGAGCCTATAAAATGTTCTAATTACTCTTGAAAAAATTCAAACATTAAATAACTTGGAGATGTCCTTTAATAAATTTACAGTGTGTTTGTGGAGCACAGACACATATGTTAAACAACACTAACTTTTACAAAGCAAGGATTGGCAAGTTCTAAATAAGTCAATATAAATTGAACACATAAAGAAGCCACTTAATTTTTTAATGTTATCTTTGAAAATACATTTTATTGCCTTTTTATTCTACTCAAAGTTGTAAAGATCTTCAAGGAGGCTTCTTATAAAACAACCTGTATCAGAGACACATGTATCAATGATAATTCATTGCCGCTTCTATTTTATTTGTTTAGCATGTGATCATTAAAATCAAACTCTTGTTAAAGTTCTACCATTCTTCTTCCTAGGCTGTGTCTCACTTTCAGGTAAGAGATTCATGAAAAAAATGTCACCATACTTAGTGACACCTTGGAATGTAATGTGTTATGTAATGTAAGCATACAACAATTAAATGGGAGTCAACCCTGTAATATCAATGGATATTCATGAACTCATAAGCCAAGGTAATGAAGGGACTATTACTATAATGAATAGTACATATTAGGGTATAATTACCAAAGCAGGAGCTTAGACCTTGATGGGTTTTTAATGAAGGGTAGGATGCTTTTATAATATAGAATTATTTATCTCAAAAGCTCATTAGCAATCCCATTCTCTAGTGTAACAAAATTTATCCAAGGAAGAAATGTGGTAGGTCTAGTTAAAATTTATTTCCCAGAGTAGAAATCAGAGGATTTGTAATTTTTCCATAAATTGCTCTAGTATTCTTAACCAATATTTTTCCCGATGATAATTTGCCATTTTCTTATGGGGCCCTAAAAGGTTAACATTTACTCAGTCCTCAAAAGATAGGGGGAGTCAGAATAACAGTAATAATACTTAAGGCAATTTGTTATGTTTCTGTGTTTAGCTAAACAATTAACTAGATGTGGTCTATTGTCCCGATGATTTCAGAAAAGTCATCAGGTAGACTAAGAGAGCTCTGGGCCTCTTGATTTTGACTTGGTGCCCCAAATAATCAAAGTGATACTGGAACTCAAAATTTAATATTTCAGGAAATACTTACAAAATAGTGGAATAAGAACCTGTGAAAAATCTGATGCTCCATAAAATCAATAAGAACTTAGGTCGAAATCTCTGAAATGATATTTTTGAGAATTATGAAAATTAATATGTGCTTGTAAGAATCTGAGTAGCATTTATTTTTTTAATAAAAGGCTAAATTCGACTGAAAACAACAAATTTGTTGTATATGAATTGGCCCCATTCCCAATCATGTCTTTTCAGTTTTGCTGTAGCCTGAAAAAAAAGCAGCCTTAAAAAGATGAAAACTGTGAGGAGGTGAAGAAGATAAGAAGATGGTGGCAGAAGAGGAGGATGCTAAACTCACTATATCCTGTGAATACAACTGGGTATCAAATCACCAAAAATACCCTAGAAATTGACGTGAAGACTGGCAGAATAAACTCCACAACTCAAAGTAGGGAAGAGGCCACATCGAAGAAGGTAGAAAACACAGAGACATGGTTTAGGAGAGAAACAGATTGTGGTCACTGAAGTGGAGAGGGAGCTACAGTTGCTAGAAACAGACTGGTACACAGGAGAGCAAAAAAAAAAAAAAAAAAAAAAAAAAATAGGGAAAAGGAGTCCCTATAGCAATTGGTTTGGAAAGCAAGAGAGGACAAACTTTGTGACTTCTGGCAACCAGTGGGTTTTAAAGCCTAGAGTTTTAAAGGTCAACAGGCGTGGCTGCAATAGAGCCCAGAGAACATTATGCCATTGAGGAGACAGAGAGAGGAGCACACAGGGGATCACACAAGGAAAACACTTCCCCAAAGCCATTGACTGGGTGAAAAAGAGGGGCAGATTTTTTGAATTTTTACAACCACTGGGTTCCAAGAATGGAGTTTTAGAAGTCCACTGAATGGCAGGTGTGGAGCCCACTGAGTGCTGCACTGCTCCTGTGGAGAAGTAAGGCAGATAGCCCAGGGAGAAGAAGGCATGATCTGAGGATCCCCTGGGATGCAATGGGAGAGATGCCCCCTTCTTGGAGCACATCTGAGAGAGGTGGCATTTCCTGTCCAGGGACAAAGGATCTTGTGGGCGCTATTTGTCTCTCCCACCCCTCAGCACAAACTAACTTCAGTAAGCAGCACAGAACTAACAGTGGTGGTATAAAATGCTTATACCAAGCGTCACCCCTCTGCCCTCTGCAGGTGCTCCTTTCCTTGGGCAAGCGTGCCTGAGAACCAGCACAGTGGGCCCCTCCCCCAGAAGACCAGCACAAACCTCCTCCAAACGCACCATATCACTGACTATAGACTTCTGCAGAGCTTCAGCTGTAGTAAAAATAGGATCTGGCCTCTTACACAAGCCGACCAGAGCACACTTAATTAAAACTCACCACATTCTCGCCAGGGTCCAATCACTCCCCACTGTAGGTGAGGAGAAATTCTGCAGAGGACTGACCTGAGATTAAGAGTCACCAAAACATAGCAGCAGAGTGCATATAGCATACATGAGACACATCTGCTGAAGTGCCAGGCCCTGGACAGTATATGACCTCTTCTTTATAAAGCCATTACTCTCAGGAGCAAGAAACATAGTAGGCTTTCCTAACACAAAGAAGAAGACAGAATTCTCGACAAAATGCCACAACAGAGAAATTAATCCCAAACAAAAGAACACGAAAAGGTCATGGCCAGAGATCTAATTGAAACATATGTAAGGATTATACTTGAACCAGAATTTAAAACAACAATCATAAAGGTACTATCTGGGCTTGAGAAAAGCATAGAAGACACCGGAGAGTCCCTTACCAAAGAGATAAAAGACCTAAAAGCTAGTCATACTGAAATTAAAAAAAATGCTATAAATGAGATGCAAAACCTACTGGGAGTAAAGACTGCAAGGATGGAAGAAACAGAGGATCAAATAAGTGATACAGAAGATATATTTATGGAAAATAATGAGGCTGAAAAGAGGGGAAAATATTGGATCACATAGACTTAGAGAACTAAATAGCTCCATAAAGTGTAATAACATTCATATCATAGGAGTTACAGAAGAAGAGAGAGAAAAGGGGGCACAAGGTTTATTTGGAGAAGTTATATCCAGAAGGCACAGAGAACTCCCATCAAAATCAACAAAATCAAGCCAACAACTAGACATATCATAGTTAAATTTGTAAAATATAGAGATTAAAAAAAAATCCTAAAGCAAGAGAAAAGAAATCCCTAACTTACAAAAGAAAACAAATAAAGTTATCAGCAGATCTCTCCACAGAAACTTGGCTGGCAAGAAGGGTGTGGCATGATATACTCAATGTGCTGAATGGGAAAAATGTGCCACCAAGAGTATCTAGCAAGACTGTCGTTAGAATAGAAGGAAAGATAGAGTTTCCAAGACAAACACAAGTTAAAAAAGTTCCTGACCACTAAACCAGCTCTGCAAGAAATATTAAAGTACTCTTTGAGTGGGAAAGAAGTACCAAAAGTGACAATAAGTAAAAAGGAACAGAGAAAATCTCCAGAAACAACGAACTAACAGGTAACACGATGGCACTAAACTCTTATCTATCAGTAATCACTCTGAATGCAAATGGAATAAATGCTCCAATCAAAAGACACTGGGTACTAGAATGGATGAAAATAATAATAATAATAAGACTCATCTATATGCTACAAGAGACTCTTTTTGGACCTAAAGACATCAGCAGATTGACAGTGAGGGAATGGAGAACAATTTATCATGCTAATGGACATCAAAAGAGAGCTGGAGTAGCCATACTTATATCAGACTAGATTTTAAACCAAAGACTGTAACAAAAGAAGCACACTATATTATAATAAATGGGTCTATCCACCAAGAAGATCTAATGATTGTAAATATTTATGCCCCAACTTGAAAACACCCAAATATATAAATCAATTAATAACAAACATAACAAACATAAAGGAACTTATTGATAATAATAACAGTAGGGGATGCTAACATCCCACTTACATCAATGTAGAGATCACCTAAGCAGAAAATCAACAAGGAAACAATGGTTTTGAAGGAGATACTGGGCCAGATGGACTTAAAAGACATATTCAGAATGTTTCAACATAAAGCAAAAGAATACACATTCTTTTCAAGTGCACATAGGATATTCTCCAGAATAGATCACATACTGGTCACAAATAAGGCCTCAAAAGTACAAAAAGACTGAAATAATACAATGCATGTCTTCAGACCACAATGCTATGAAACTTGAAGTCAACTATAAAAAAAAAAATCTGGAAGGACCACAAATACATGGAGGTTAAAGAACATTCTACTACAGAATGAATGGTTCAATCAGGAAATTAAAGAAGAAATTAAAAAAAAAAAACATGGAAACAAATGATAAAGAAAACACAATGGTCCAAAACCTTTGGGATGCAACCAAAGTGTTGATAAGAGGGAAGTAGATAGCAATACAAGCCTTTATGAAGAAACAAGAAAATTCTCAAATATACAAACTAACCTTACACCTAAAGGAACTAGAAAAAGAACAAATGAAGCCTAAACCCAGTAGAAGAAGGGAAGTAATAAAGATTAGAGCAGAAATAAATGACATGGAAGTGCACAAAGAAAAAAAAAATAACAGTAAAACAGATCCATGAAACCAGGAAATGGTTCTTTGAAAGAATAAAACTGATAAACCCCTAGCTGGACTTACCAAAAAGAAAAAAGACTGAGATAAATAAAACCATGAAGGAAAGAGGAAAGATCACAACCAACACCAAAGAAATACAATAATTATAAGAGAATACTATGAAAAATAATATGCCATCAAATTGGGAAATATGGGAGAAATGGATAAATTCCTAGAAACATAAACTATCAAAACTGAAACAGGAAGAAACAGAAAACTTGAACAGACCATTAACCAGTGAATAAATTGAATCAGTAATCAAAAATCTTCTAACAAACAAAAGTCCAGGACCAAATGGCTTCCCAGTGGATTTCTACCAAACATTCATAGGAGAGTTAATACTTACTCTTCTCAAACTGTTCCAAAAAATAGAAACGGAAGTAAAATGTCCAAATTCATTCTATTAGGCCAGCATTACCTCAATCCTAAAACCAAATACTGCACTAAAAAAGAGCATTACAGGCCAATACCCCTAATCAACGTGGATGCAAAAGTCCTTAACAAAATACTAGTATATAAAATCCAGCAGTACATTAAAAGAATCATTCACCATGATCAATTAAGATTTATTCATGGGCTGCAAGGGAGGTTCAATATTCACAAATCAATCAACATGATACACCACATTAATAAAAGAAGGATAAGAACATTATGATACTCTCAATAGATACAGAAAAGCATTTGACAAAGTACAGCATCCATTCTTGATAAAAAGTCTCAACAAACTAGGGATAGAGGGAACATATCTCAACATCATAAAGTCCATATACACAAGATCCACAGCGAATAACATCCTCAATGGGGAAAAACTTAGAGCTTTTCCTCTATGGTCAGGAAAAAGACAGGGATATCCGCTCTGACCACTGTTATTTAGCATAGTACACAAGTCCTAGCCTCAGCAATCATACAACCAAAAGAAATAAAAGGAATCCGAATCAGCAAGATAGAAGTCAAACTTTCACTATTCACAGATGACATGATACTCTATGTAGAAACCTGAAAGACTCCACCAAACAATTGCTATAACTGAAACACAAATTCAATACAGTTTCAGGATACACAATCAATGTACAGAAATCGGTTGCATTTCTATAACCAATAATGAAGCAGCAGAAAGAAAAATCAAGGAATTGATTCCATTTACAATGTACCCAAAACCATAAAACACCTAGGAATAAACCTAACCCCAAACTACATATTTACCCAAAGGATACAAAGATATTGATTCAAGGGGACACACACCCCCTGATGTTTATAGCAGCATTAACAATATAGAAAAAGTCCAATTGTCCATAGATTGATGAATGGTTAAAGAGGTTGTGGAGTATATATGCAATGGAATATTACTGAGCCATAAAAAATGAAATCTTGCCACTTGCAACAATATGGATGGAGCTAGAAAGTAAAATGCTAAGCAAAATAAGTCAGAGAAAGACAAATACCATATAATTTCACTCATAGTTTTATGAATTTTATGGAATTTATAAAACAAAACAGATGAACGTGGGGAGAAAAGAGGCAAACCATCAAGCAGACTCTTACCTGTAGAGAACAAACTGAGGCTGACTGATGGGGAGGTCAGCGGGAGGATTGGTTAAATAGGTGATGGGTATTCTCAAGGAGGGCGTTTGATGTGATGAGCACTGCGTGTTCCATCTAAGTGATGAATCACAAAATTCTACTGAATGTAGTATTACCCTTTATGTTAACCAACTGGAATTTAACAACTTAAAAAATTTAAAAAAAATAAAAAAGAAAAGTATAAACACTTGCTTAAAAAGCAGTGTCTAATACTCAGGTAAGGATTTGGTTTTATTCAAAATGAGAAACAGCCAGCTATACTTCCACAAAAAGGCAAAAGTAGTTAATGGTAGAGTATAAAATGCACACCTTTTAACACCTGTGTAATCTTTGGGAAATTATATATATTCTTTGAGCCTCAATTTCCCTATTGTTAAATGAAAACTATCATAGCACTTACTTATTTGAGATGTTGAGAAAGATTATTATTTTCAAGCATGTAAATGTTTAAATCAAAATAAATTGTCAATAAGTGCTCACTCTTACTATTATTTCAGTTTGGGGAGGACTGTAATCCAACTTCCCTGGATAGAGAAATGATATATATTGCTCTTCTACATTGTTGCTTATTCTTAAAATCATAAGCAAAGTGTGGGATAGCTATATCTCTTCTATGCAGTCTTAAAAAGCCCACGTAAATAAGAGGTCAAATATAAAAACAAAAGGACTTACTCCTATGTAAACAAAAGCAAGCAGATAAATATATCTTTCAAATAGACACACACACACACACACACACACACACACACACACACAGAGAATACACTAAAAAATCATTCACCCTGATCAAGTGGGATTTATTCCTGGGTTGCAATAATTTACAAATTATAGTTCCTGGTAGTTCAATAATTTACAAATCAATCAACCTGATATATCTCATCAATAAAAGAAAGGATAAGAGCCATATAATCATTTTAATAGATGCAGAAAAAGCATTTGACAAAGTACAACATCCATTCATGATTTAAAAAACCCTGAACAAAGTAGGTTTAGGGGAAACATACCTCAACATAATAAAGGCCATGTATGAAAAACTCACAGCTAATATCTCCTTAATGGGGAAAAACTGAGAGCTTTCCCCTAATGTCAGGAACAAGACAAGAATGTCCACTTTCACTGCTTTTATTCAACATAGTACTAGAAGTCCTAACCATACTAATCAGATAACAAAAAAGAAATAAAATGCATCCAAATTAGTAAGAAAGAAGTAAAATTTCACTATTTGCAGATGACATGATACTATATATATGTGTATGTGTATGTATGTATATATATACATATATATATAGGAAACCCAAAAAATTCCATCAAAAAACCGCAAGAACTGAAAAATGAATTCAGTCAAGTGACAAGATGCAAAATCAACATACAGAACTCTGTTGCACTTATATACACCAATAATGAAGTAGCAGAAAGAGAAATTAAGAAAATAATCCCATTTATAATCGTACCAAATACAAGAACATACCTAGGAATAAACCTAACCAAAGAACAAGAAGATTGTACTCTGCAAACTACAAAACACTGAAGAAATAAATTGAAGATGATGCAAAGAAATGGAAAGATATTCCATGCTCATAGATTGAAAGAACAAATATTGTTAAAATGCCTATACTACCCAAAGCAGTCAAGAACCCACCATTATATGGTCAATTAATCTTCAGCAAAGCAGAGAAGAATATCAAATGAGGAAAAGGTCTCTTTTACAACTGGTGTTGGGAGAGTTGAAAGCTACATGCAAAATGAATGAAATTGGACCACTTTCTTACACCACACACAAAAATCTATTCAAAATGGATTAAGGACTTAAATGTGAGACTTAAAACTATAAAAATCCTAGAAGAGAACACAGGCAGTAACTTCTTTGACATCGGCCGTAGCAACTTCTTTCAAGATATGTCTCCTGAAATAAGGGAAACAAAAGCAAACATAAACTATACTACATCAAAAAAAAAAAAGTTCTGCACAGTGAAGGAAATAATCAAAAATATAAAACTCAACCTATGGGATGGGAGAAGATATTTTCAAATGACATATCTGATCAAAGGTTAGTATCCAAAAAATATAAAGAACTTATAAAGAAAACCAAATAATACAATTAAAAATGGACATAAGACATGAAAAGATATTTCTCCAAAGAAAACATACAAATGACCAGCACACACATGAAAAGATGCTCAACATCACTTACCATCAGGGTAATGCAAATCAAAACTACAATGAGATATCACCTCACATCTGTCAAAATGGCTAAAATCAACAACACAAGAAACAACAGGTATTGGTGAGGATGTATAGGAAAAGGAACCCTCTTGCACTGAAAGAGCTCCATTCATAAGATTTTTAATTATTTGACATTGCTCAGAGCTCATTCAGTGAAAAAAGGCCTATAGCCAGAATTGTAATTAAAAAAAAAAAAACAGATTGAATTTTAACATCATAGCTGCTTTACATGGTGATATAAGTTGGGCCAAATAATTGGCTTGTCAAAAAACTTAAAGATCTGGGAAATCAGATGTTAATAGGATATTTGAAAAGCTTCTCCATGTTTCTTGCAATCTTGAAGGCCACATGCGTGGGTTGAGGTATACACATAACTGGGATAAACTGAGAAAGCCCTATCTCTCATTTCTTTCTGAGTTGAGGTTCTGCACAAGCAGGGGGTTAAGGCTAAGACAGCATTATAAATTGCTGGAGCAGTGAAGGCATGTCCTGACATTGCACACAAGCACTTGAGAAACGTTAGGAGAATTCCTGTTTAAGTAATTCAAGGGATTTTTCTTTCCAACAACTAGCTGACTACTAAGGATACTGATCAGAGGCTTAAGCAATAACACACAGAAGGAAATACATACTTTATGTCATTAATCCATGAAATACCCCAAGCAAAAAATTAGCAAAAATAGAAGCAAAAGAAGCAACAGCCAATTCTGAAGGGGAGGGTCTGATATCCACTATTGCCACATTATATAACTTAAAATGTCCAGTTTCAAAAGAAAATTACAAGACATGTAAATAAAGAGAAAAGTGTAATGACAACACAGCAGGGATAAAAGAAGTCAATAGAAACTGTGGGTGAGGAAACCCAGATACTGGCCTTTAAATTAGAAAAAAAGGCTTTGAATTGGCTATTATAAATTATTTAAAGAACTAAAGAAAATCATGTCTATGTACATAATATATTTGAACCGTCTTACAAAATAGACAAGGTAAATAAAAAGAAATTGTTTTTAAATGAAGAAAATAGAAATTTTGGATTTTATAATACAATAACTAAAATTAAAAGTTCACCATTAGGAATCTATGGCAGATTTGATTTGGTACAAGAAAAGAAACAAGGTTGAAGACAAGTCAGTTGAAATCATGCAGTCCAAGGAACAGTGAGAAAAATGAAAACAGCCTCAAATACCTGTGCAAAGACATCAAGTATACCAACATAGTCAATGGGAGCCCTAGGAGAGGAGAGACACAATGGGAGAGAAGAATATTTGGATAAATAATGAGTAAAAATTTCTGAACTTTGATAAAAAAAACATTAGTCCACATTTTCAACAAGTTTAGCAAACTACAAGTAGGATAAACTCAAGGAGATCCACATGTACATACATTATAAACAAACTGTACAAAGACAAAGGAAGAATATCGAAAGCAAGTCACAAAAGAAAACATAGGTAAATTGAACTTCACCAAACTTAAAAAGTTTGTGTGTCAACCCACAAAATGGGAGAAAATATTTACAATCATGTATTTGATAAGGGACTTAAATTCAAAATATATAGAAAAGCCTTACAATTCATAATTAACAAAACAATGAATTTAACAATGGAAAAAATAGCTAGTCATTCCTCCAAATAAGATATACAAATAATCAGTAGTCACATAAAAGATGCTCAACATTGTTAACCATTAAGAAAATATAAATGAAAATCATAATAATAAAATATTTCACACTCACTAGGATGACTAAAATTAAAAACACCAATAATAACAAGTACTGCCAGAATATGGATTAGTTAAAACCCTCATAACTGGGGCGCCTGGGTGGCGCAGTCGGTTAAGCGTCCGACTTCAGCCAGGTCACGATCTCGCGGTCCGTGAGTTCGAGCCCCGCGTCGGGCTCTGGGCTGATGGCTCAGAGCCTGGAGCCTGTTTCCGATTCTGTGTCTCCCTCTCTCTGCCCCTGCCCCATTCATGCTCTGTCTCTCTCTGCCCCAAAAATAAATAAACGTTGAAAAAAAAAAAAATTAAAAAAAAAAAAACCCTCATAACAAATGCATAAATAAATACATGCATACATACATACACACACATGCCTCATACATTGCTGGTGGGATTCTAAAATAGCACAACCACTTTGGAACACTCTTAACAGTACCTCAAAATGTTATGTACAGAGTTTGCATTTTTAATATAATTTACTGTCAAGTTGGCTAACATACAGTGTATACAGTGTGCTCTTGGTTTTGGGGGTAGATTCCCGTGGTTCATCGCTTACATACAACACCCGGTGCTCATCCCAACAAGTGCCCTCCTCAATGCCCATCACCCGTTTTCCCTTTCCCCCACCCCCCCCATCTACCCTCAGTTTGCTCTCTGTATTTAAGAGTCTCTTATAGTTTGCCTCCCTCCCTCTTAGAGTTTGCATTTAATTTAGCGAGTCTACTCCTAGTTACATTTCTAAAAGAAATAAAAACTTATTTACCTTAAAAACATCTATGCACAAATATTCATAACAGAATTATTCATAATAGCCAAAAAGGGTAAATAACCCAAATGTCCACCAACTGATGAATGAATAAACAAAATGTGGTTTATCTTTATAATAGAATATTATTTAGAAATAAAAAGGGGAAACAAACTAATATATGATACAAGGTAGGTATACCTTTAACACATGTGAAAATAATCAGTTACAAAAGACCATACACTTTATGATTCTATGTATATGAAGTTTCCAGTAAAGACAAACACAAAGAGACAGAAAGTAGGTGAATATTTGTAAAGGATAGTGGATGGGGGAAATGGAAAGTTTCTTTAATGGGTTAGAGTTTTTTTTTAATGTTTCTTTCTTGGAGTGAGGAAAGTGTTATAAAATTAGATAGTGATAGTGAAGACACAACTCTATGAATATAGTAAAAATAACTAAAAAGTGCATTTTAATATGGTGAATTCTATGATAGGTGAATTGTATCTAAATAAAACTGTTAAAAAATAAAAGTCTAATAGACCATTCATTTAGCTTGGCTAGGAATTTTTTTTAACTCTCTGATGTTACAGAAAAAAAATTATATAGAATAGAGAAAAATAGCATAAGATGTTGCCAGGAAGAAAATAACAATGCTCTTGATAGGACTCCAAATGGTCACTGATGTCTCAGTGAATGCACTGTCTATGCCTCTGCTGCAGAACTCTGCTATCTTCCAACCCTTCCGTAAAACTTACAGGTAGAATTGGATTTTACAATTTCATTTGAGGGGACATCTATTCTTTATGTTAAGTTTATCAACTCCTGCTATTGATGTTTCTTTTTTTGTTTTATTTAACTTCAAGTTGGTTAACATAGAGTGTAGTCTTGGCTTTCAGAATAGAACCCAGTGTTCATCCTGGAAACTGCCCTCCTTAATGCCCATCACCCATTTAACCCATTTCCCCACCCAACACCCCTCCAGAAACCTTCAGTTTGTTCTATGATTTAAGAGTCTCTTACAGTTTGCCTCCCTCTGTGTGTTTTTTTTTTTTTTTTTACATTTTAAAAATTTTTATTTTTGAAAGAGAGACAGAGCACATGCACGGGAGGGGCTCCCTCTGTGTTTGTATCTTATTATTCCTTCCTTTCTCCTATGTGCTATTGAGTTTCTCAAAGTCCACATATGAGTGAAATCATAGGATATCTGTCTTTCTCTGACTTATTTCGCTTAGCATAATACCCTCTAGTTCCATCCATGTCGTTGCAAATGGCAAGATTCCATTCTTATGGATTGCCAAGTAATATTCCATTGTATATATATGTACCACATCTTCTTTATCCATTTCTCAGTCGATGGACATTTGGGCTCTTTCCATACTTTGGCTATTGTTGATAGTGCTGCTATAAACTTTGGAGTACCTGAGCCCCTTTGAAGCAGCATTTTTGCATCATTTGGAAAAATAACCTAGTAGTGCAATTGCTGGGTCTTAGGGTAGTTCTGTTTTTAATTTTTTGAGGAAACTCCCTACTGTTTTCCAGAGTGGCTGCACCACTGTGCATTCCCACCAGCAGTGCAAAAGTGTTCCCCTTTCTCTGCATCTTCACCAACATCTGTTGTTTCCTGAGTTGTAATCTTAGCCACTCTGACCAGCGTGAGGTGGTATCTCATTGTGGTTTTGATTTGTATTTCCCTGATGATGAGTGATGTTGAACATCTTTTCATGTGTCTGTTAGCCATCTGGATGTCTTCTTTGGAAAAGTGTCTATTCATGTGTTCTGCCCATTTCTTCACTGAATTATTTGGTTTTTTGGGTGTTGAATTTGGTAAGTTCCTTATAGATTTTAGATACTAACCCTTTATCTGATATGTCCTTTGCAAATATGTTCTACCATTCTGTCGTTTGCCTTTCAGTTTTGTTGATTGTTTCTTTTAAGAAGATTTTCATCTTGATGAGATCCTAACAGTTCATTTTTGTTTTTGTTTCCCTTGCATTCAGAGACATGTTAAGTAAGAATTTGCTGTGGCCTAGGTCAGAGAGGTTCCTGCCTATATTTTCCTGTAGGATTTTGATGGTCTCCTGTCTCACTTTTAAGTCTCTCATGCATTTTGAATTTATTTTTGTGTATGGTGTAAGAAAATGGTCCAGTTTCATTCTTCTGCATGCTTCTTCCCAGTTCTCCCAGCACCATTTGCTAGAGACTGTCTTTTTTCCATTGGATATGCTTTCCGGCTTTGTCGAAGATTAATTGGCCATATATTTGTGGGTCCATTTCTGGGTTCTCTAATCTATTCCACAGGTCTATGTATCTGTTTTCTGCCAATACTATACCGTCTTGATGATTACAGCTTTGTAATACAACCTGAAGTCCAGAACTGTGATGCCTCCAGCTTTGATTTTCTTTTTCAACATTACTTTGGTTATTCAGGGTCTTTTCTGGTTGCATACAAATTTTAGGATTGTTTGTTCTAGTTCTGTAAAGAATGTTGGTGTTATTTTGATAGGGAATGCATTGAATGCATAGATTGCTTTGGTTAGTATTGACATTTTAACAATATTTGTTCTTCCATTCTATGAGCATGAAATGTTTTTCCATTTCTTTGTGTCTTCTTCAATTTCTTTCATAAGATTTCTATAGTTTTCAGCATGCAGATCATTTACCTCTTGGTTAGGTTTATTCCTAAGTATCTTATGGTTTTGGTGCAATTGTAAATGGGATCAATTCCTTAATATCTTTTCTGCTGCTTCATTATTGGTATATAGAAATGTAACCAATTTCTGTACATTGATTTTATATCCTGCAACTTTTCTAAATTCATGTATCATGAAATCTTTTGGGTTTTCAATGTAGAATGCCATGTCACCTGTGAAGAGTGAAAGTTTGACTACTTCCTTGCCAGTGTGGATGCCTTTTATTGACTACATAATGAAAGGAAATTTATTGCTGTATTAAATTATTTTCTTGTTCCCTAAAAAATTTGCATATTAGACCTTAATTATAAACAACTGTTTTTGATAAGATTCTTTTATTTTCAGCATGTAAATAAAAGGCAGAATTATATTTTTAATTAAGGAAATGTGCAGACTACAACTTGGGCTTCCAAGAGGAGTACAACATCCTGACATGATGCAGTAGGGGCAAATATGCAGAAAATATTCCTCATAATAATTGGAAGTTCTCTAAGTAGATGGTGAAACCAATCTGGAGGTTACACTTTTTGATGGCCAGATTAGAAGCAGTTATGAAATTACTTTTCAGGTGTGGATGCATTTGGAGCTCATTTGCCAATCCTCTTTCTTTCCATCATCATAGGATCCTAGAAGTGAGTTCAAGGGTAAAACAACCCCTGATTTGTCACTTGATTTGTCACTAGGCCACTTGATCTAGACCTAGTGACATTACTGTATTGCTCCCTTCAGCTTTTGCTTCAGGGCTTTGCCCACTTTCATTTGAAGTTCTCTCAAAGTTCACCTTCCCCATTATCTTTAGCTTGAATATCTATTTCCTAATGGCAATAATGACTAGTCCTTGAACATGTTCATCTTCCTTTAAGGATGGAAAGAAATCATTTCAGTACACTGAGCAAAGAATAGAATTGACTCACTATTTGTAGGTGGATATCTAAAGTTGTACAACTATTTCCAAGGCCTTGGCTCCTCGAGACAAACATTATTGCAAGGAAATGAAGAAAAGAAAGTGAAGATGAAGGAAACTGCAAAGTGAACTATTTGGGCTATCTAGATGGTGCTGAAGATGCCTTGGAATTATAGCCACCTGTACCTCTCCTCTGATTTTCAGGTGTGAAAACTGTGGAGAAAACCACTTCTCTTTCAGAGGAGAATGGCTGAATACTTGCCATGTTTTAAATTATGTCTTCAAGATGTGACATCAGCTAGTGCTGGGATTCACTATTATAAGTGTTACCAAATTTTTCAGCTTTATTCATTAGTAATTATATCACAGCAAAACCAAAGCTCAGAAAATAATGCAGCAAAATCTCAAAGCCTCATACAACATCTTTCAGTATTTCTCCATAAATGCCACCCATGACCAGTGCATCTTTTGTTATTATTGTTTTTTATGTCATTTGATAGTTGCTTCTGCCATCTCCTGAAAAGAATCCCTCAGTTCCAAAGATGCCTTCTAATTTCATCCTACCATTTTCCCACAATTCAAGTGAATATTACCAACTATGCATGGTGACCCCTAACCACAACACCGTGGCAGACACAGAGAAGCAAAGCAGAGAAATGAGAAGAAAGATCTGAGCGTAAGTATAGAAATAGCAGAGACCGTCTGCACTATACCTTTAGTATCTTAGATAACATATTCCATGGGCAGGAATTCCTATTTTAAATAGCTTTACTTTAATATTCTGAGTATAAACAATTTAGATAAAGCAAATCCTATATAAATCGATATTACAGTTCAGAGGAGAGAGTTATTAGAAATACTTGGATGATTTATGTGATGGATCAAAATGAATACTTCAGTACTTTTATTAAAAATAAGGAGATTTTTAAGGAAAGGGAGGGAAAGTTGATATATAGCGTCAAAACTAATTAAGGCTGACTACCACTGAGAATCCCATATCAAAATTTTTTTGATCTAAAGTCTATTGTATTGGGCAGCATATCAGATACATATCTCTCCCAAGAGATTGAAAGTTCCTGATGGCCAGAATTGTGTCATTAACATTTTTATCATTGAACCAAACAGTGATTACCACACATGAAGCATTTGATAAAGACTAGTGGAGCATATAATATGCTAAATGTTAAATAAATCACACACATACACATATTCATATACATATTTCCCAGTATCAAATATTGATCCCCTCTTCAGTGAGATTGTCATAGATAATATAGTGAAGATCTTCACTCATCACTGCCTTCATTCCCTTCTGCATACAGTTATTAGAAGAAACATTATCTATACTCTAGGGCTCATTGAACTCAAGAAAAAAATTAAGTGTAGAAGATTGAGAAATGAAATAATTTAATTCAAGGAGGAGGGAAAATGAAACTGGAATAATTGAAAATATGTTAGAGTTTAGGTTCATATCCTACAAATAGTCCAAGCAGATTTCTATTGTCCCTATGTATAAAGAGCTCTCATGTATCCTTAGGGTAGTGTCTTTTTTTTTTTTTTTTTTTTTTTAATTTTTTTTTCAACGTTTATCTATCTTTGGGACAGAGAGAGACAGAGCATGAACGGGGGAGGGGCAGAGAGAGAGGGAGACACAGAATCGGAAACAGGCTCCAGGCTCCGAGCCATCAGCCCAGAGCCCGACGCGGGGCTCGAACTCACGGACCGCGAGATCGTGACCTGGCTGAAGTCGGACGCCCAACCGACTGCGCCACCCAGGCGCCCCAGGGTAGTGTCTTTTGAAATACAACACAATATTCATCTCAAGAGACACAATATGGTTGGAAGGCACACTCAGTTATTAAATTTAATCATTAAATTAATTTAATCATTACATCAAAAATTCTGTGCCAGTATAAAACATGATCAACAAACTTCATGCAAGTTAGCAACAGTTTTGGTACTAAAACTTGTAGTGGTTTCTCACGTTCATGTTCCCTAATTGGTCTTGAATCCCTCTTCTACAAGGATCTTCTTTGGAAGGTAGAATTTGAGACTTTTAGGAAGCATGCTCAAGTAACAGCAGATGTCCCTAAGTTGCCGTTTATGAGACATATGTATAGAGAGAAGGGTGGGGTTTAAGGAAAGAATAGGACAGAGACAGGACAACCGTGGGGATACAGGCAACCGGGACAACAAGATATAGACACTTTGGGACACTAATCTTGAAATGCATCAACTCTGACTATTTCTGTATCAACCTGCCCAAGGTTCAATTTCCCAGGATAGAGTCTGGAAACCTCAGATGTTTTTTGATTTTTTGTTTTTCAAATGTATAAAGTTTATTTTTTTCTGGCAATTTAGAAATACAGAACCATTTAAACTTTATACATATTAATGGTTTATTTTCTTACTATATACTTGATATTACAGTTGACCCTTGAAAAATACAGGGTTGAACAGTATAGGTCCATTTATACCTGGATTTTTCTTTCAATAAATACACTACAACACTGTAAATGTATTTTCTTTCTTTTAATTTTCTTTTCTTTAGAGTATTATCAAAATAATAGTATATAATCCATATAACATAACAATATGCATTAATCAACTATTTATGTTATTGGTAAGGCTTCTGGTCAACAGTAGGCTGTTAGCAGATAAGTTTTAGGGAAGCCAAAAGTTATTGATGGATGTTTGACCCTGTGGGGGTCGGTGTCCTTAATCTCCATGTTGCGGGCGCCTGGGTGGCGCAGTCGGTTAAGCGTCCGACTTCAGCCAGGTCACGATCTCGTGGTCCGTGAGTTCGAGTCCCGCGTCAGGCTCTGGGCTGATGGCTCAGAGCCTGGAGCCTGTTTCCGATTCTGTGTCTCCCACTCTCTCTGCCCCTCCCACGTTCATGCTCTGTCTCTCTCTATCCCAAAAATAAATAAACGTTGAAAAAAAAAAAACTTTAAAAAAAAAAATCTCCATGTTGCTCAAGGGTCAACTGTATAAGGAATTTCTCCATTCAGCTAAAATCTAATGAATACCGTACATTTTTTGGACCTATTTTTCTGAACAGAATTAATATATAAGCATATACATTTGTTATCCTTCTTTAAATGTTGAGAAAAGTTATAATATCATAATTTGCATCAAGCCCTTTTAAAAATCTGCTGTCACAGGTTGTAGATATAAAGGGTAAATGATAATCACACCCTTCTTTTTTTTCATTTTTTAAATGTTTGTTTATTTTTGAGAGAGAGAGAGACAGACAGTGTGAGCAGGGGAGGGTCAGGGAGAGAGGGAGACACAGAATCCGAAGCAGACTCTAGGCTCTGAACTGTCAATACAGACCCCAATGCGGGGCTCAAACTCATGAACCATGAGATCATGACCTGAGCTGAAGTCAGATACTCAACCAACTGAGCCACCCAGGTGCCCCAATCACACCCTTCTTAGAAAGTTCTTCATAGAAGAAGCACTCAGTACTGAGCAGTTTACATCAACATAAGTCACAACAATTTTTAGTACCAGAACTGTTGCCAACTGAAAGTTTATTTGTCACATTTAAAAATGATCTGCATTTGAACGTAGAGACCACGTCACAGTATTTTAAATCTAAAGCTTAAATCAGGAAAGTGATAGTAGTTAAGGGTTCTATTCCTAAAATGCAGGAACCTGAATGTATTGATTTTTAAAATGGGACTAAAAGTGTGATTCCATTTAAAGTGACAATTCTCAGGGCTGGGGATGGGCAGCACACCTCAAATGACAGCCTAAACAAGACACAGAGCAGAGGAGAGCCGATCTTCAGATGCAAATTTTAAAAACTCATGATGTCAGCTAAGAGGCTTTTATTAGATTGGCCTCCAAACTGAGCCAATAATACCCAATAGACAAAGGAAGGGATGCCAGGCAGACAAAACATCAGATGTCCACTACATATTATTGTGGCAGGAAACTACTACTGGCAAATGTTTCTCTAATAATATTCTTATGTAAACAGCACTTTTTGCCAGTTCCTGTTCTTAGACTTACTGATGTTAACTCATTTAATACTCACAACAACCCTCATTATCCCTACTTTGCAGATAAAGACACTTATGTGCAGAGAGCTTAAGGCTGATCCCACCTTACGCAGCTAAGTAGCTGCAGAAACAAAATTTGAACTGATGCCACCTATCGCAAGAGTTTCCACTATTAACCCCTAGTACACACTGCTTCTCAAAAGTGTGCTGCCTGTGAAACACAGCAGCCAGTCTCGAGCTAAGGGAAGCCATGCAAAGGAAAAAAGGAAAAAACAGAAAGCTGTTAAGCTATTTCATTATACCACTTTATTGCATTTACTGAAAGGGTTTTTGAACTTTCATTTTATGAATCAGAATCCAATTCATGGCCTCAATTTCACTAAAGCTTGGAAGATTAAAAAGTACTCACTTTCACACATGAAAGTTCTTAACGATTCAGAGCATGTAATTGAGGTTTAGAGACAGAGCTTTTCAAGTCTACTCTCTTCAAAATTTGGGGACTACCATGCCTAAATGTTATCAAAAGGTACTTTTTGTTACACATTCAAAGATCAGAAGTCATTCCTTGAGGCAGGTGAGGTGACTAACATCATGTCATATTAGGGCCCCCATCACAATATTGGATGGAGACACATAATTGGATGCTTGGCCAAGCATAACAAGCATTCACAGGTGATGGTACAATTGGATATCGCCCCTAAGTCTTGCCTGCAAACTCACACAGGAAAGGTTTTACAGTCTCTGAAGGGACAAAGAAAAAGAAGCTTATAAAAAGAATTTTCACAAAGGAAGAGCTATCAAAACCTTCTGGTGCCTGCAGAGATGTAGGGTTCTATCCATTCAGGGCTTATATTTCACCAAAAAAAAAAAAAAAAGCAGATGATGTCAAACAAAAGGCTTTTATTGGATTGGCTTCTAAACCAAGCCAGTACAGAATGGCAGAGCAAATGAAAAAAAAATCATTTTACAACTGACCAGTAAACATTAAACACATCATTAACCTATTAACTCTAATTTGCTATCAGTGAAATTTTGTTCTAGTATGGGACCTGTGTTTTAAATATTCAACACCCTAATGTGGAGCTTTAAATGAAATAAAGTGTCACCTTTATGCAGGAAAGCATTTTTATGCTGATGCCAAAGTTTAATATCAACCCAAAATGGTTTTCTTTTTTTCCTCAAAGACTGTTCACCATCAGAGTCTTTTATAATCATTATATTTTTCTATCATGATATTTATATTAATGGGCAGAAACTATAGTGGTAAGTTCCAAGATCCACACTTAAATGGACTATTAGAAAGCCATTTGTGACAAGACACATTCTTTTTTTTTTTTTTTTTCAACGTTTATTTATTTTTGGGACAGAGAGAGACAGAGCATGAACAGGGGAGGGGCAGAGAGAGAGGGAGACACAGAATCGGAAACAGGCTCCAGGCTCTGAGCCATCAGCCCAGAGCCTGACGCGGGGCTCGAACTCACGGACCGCGAGATCGTGACCTGGCTGAAGTCGGACGCTTAACCGACTGCGCCACCCAGGCGCCCCGACAAGACACATTCTTAAAGTGATTGCTGTGAAAGGTAAAGCTGTTTATCCACACCCACTCATAGGCTACATGGAGAACAGAGTCAGCAAATGTCAATGCAGACAGAATTATAAAAGGAGATGGAAAAGGGAAAGGGACAATAGAGGGAGAGGGATATTGTAATGACAATTGTAGTACAACTTTAGAGTAAATTTGATTCAATTAAACAGAGAAAGATCCCAAAGCATTGTGAATTCTTTCTATGTTATTATTTCTCTCATGAACAAACTTCTTTAGGATGGAGATCAAGAAAAGACCTCATTGGTAGTGGGAGATACAGGCTTCCAGTTATGGAATGAGTAAGACACAGCATAGCTTTGGCACTATAGCCAGTGATATCATAATAGTCCTGCATGGTGACAGATGGTAGCTACACTTCTGGTGAACATAGTGTTATGTATAGAAAGTGAATCTTTATGTTGTACGCCTGAAATTTAGTTTAACATTGTGTGTCAACTATACTAAATATATATATTATATTATATATTATATATACATATATAACAAATACATAAATAAATATATAACAAAACAGAAAAATAGAACCACTTGTAAGAATAAGAAGAATAGACCTTGTTAAAAGAGAGAGAGAAGATTAAATACCAGGTAAAATATTCCACCGATCTGACAAATACCAGGGACACCACCCAACTGAATGTACTTTCAATTCATTGTTCAGAGGAAACTTACCACTATATTTAACACATGCCAAAGTTTCTGAAGGTATTGAAGATCAGTCACCAGAAGCTATGGGTGAGAGGCTTCAGTGGGTCTCAATGTTGAGATGGCAGGAAAACAGAAGAGCAGCAATCTCTCTCCAAACTTAAATTTTGTGGTGGTTGTTATTTGTTATTTCTACCTTCAGGATATGGAGCTTAGTTCCCCTCTTGATGAGTGTCCACAGAATCTGTAACTCACTTCTAACAATAGGGCACATTAAGAAAATCTTAGCCATGTGACAAAAGTTAACACATCACCAGTATTAAGTCATGCTGATATTATATATTCCCTGATATGATATAATGAGAAGGCAACTTCACTTCTGTGGTCTTCTTTCCCCATATCTATAACCTAAGTCTAATCACGAGTAAATAAATATTAGACAAGCTAAATCCAAGCTACAAAATACTGACCACTAATCTTCCACAGTATTGAAACTATAAAAGACAAGAAATAACAGGTAAATTTTCACCAAGTGGAGAAGATAAGGGGACATGCACACTAAGTACAATGGCATATACTAGTTTGAATCCTGGAAAAGAAGAAAAGCATCCATGGAAAAACTAGGGAAATCTGAATACCAATGTCAATGTCTTAGTTTTGATCAATGTACCATGGCTATGTAAGTGCTAACAAAACAGAAACCTCGATGAAAGGCACGAGAGAATTCTATACTATCTTTGCAATTTTTCCCAAACATCTAAAAATATTTCAAAATAAAACGTTAAAAACATTATAATGCCAGAAAGTAAAGAACTGATCAGAAACAAAATGATGAGAGCACGTCAAAGGATTATAGTTGCCTATCTGAAAGTACATCCAATGGATGGGTTAAAAAAAACCCACAGCTGCAACAATATGAGCACCAAAGTATATCACATAGTACTAAATTATGTAAGTGTAAACTAAATATCCATGAATCCATATTGATATAAATAAATAAGTAAGTAAATGAATGGGAGAGAAGAGGCAAATTTCACTTGCAGATTTCCCAATTTATATAGATTCTTTCCTACCCAGTAGTTGACTCTTAACTCCACAATACATGCTAGGATTAATGAGGGCTGCACTTGGTGATCTGCTTCCAAAAAAGTAAAGCATCAAGGAGTGTAACCTTATATTGGAGAAACCTGGCACACACTTGTCTCAGCCAAGTGATCAAGGTCAGCATCATCAGTGATAAGTAATGTTGATAAAATATACTCTTGATACGATGTGTTAAGAATAATACTTCACCTCTATGGTCTTTCTCCCAGGAACCTGTAACCTTGGTTAAATCAAGGGAAAAACATCAAACATACCCAAATTAAGAGGCATTTTACAACATATTTGGTAAATACTCCTGAAAATCTCAAGGTCATCAAAACCAAGAAAGTCTGAGAAACTGTCACAGTCAAGAGGAGGCTAAGGAGAAAGGAAAACTAGACATAATGTATTATTCTGGATGAAGCCACGGAATAGAAATTTTAGGAAAATCTTGTAATTCAAATAAAGTTGTTTCCTTTGTTGTGATCAACGTAACATAGAAAGTACAATAGGTTAAAGAAACAGGTTGAGGGGTTTAAAGAAACTCTGGACTATCTTTGTGTATTTTCAGTAAATCTAAAACTATTCTAAAGATAAAAGGTTATTGTTAAAGTTTAAAATTTAAAAATGTGTAAAAACATTAGATATTTGGATGGATTCTCCTTAACAACCTTTATTTTGGGATCATGCTGTCTGCTATGTCCCCAGGATGAAAAATAGCTATAGGTTTCTTTTCTCTAGAACAGGTTTATCCTATTACAGATTTACTTTCATTTAGTTTTTTTACATACTTGTTGCTCTGGTGGGTTTTTAAAAATCCACGTTTTTGAAGTTTATCTGACATGCTATCATTGCGAATCTCTTGTGACTTCATATATCTGAAAAGGATCAGAAGCCACACTTATTTTAAGTAATAAGTGTTTTCATTACTGTAGATATTCATAGAGAAAACCAACTTTTTTTTCTGAATGACATAGATAAGTCTAAATGCAAAGCTGAAATGATCTCCTGGGTGCCTTCGATTTCTCATTTGTATTAAGACAAAGGACACTTGAATAATAACTGAACATTGGACCCTTCATCAATAAACCAGTTTGGAGAGCTTCCTCTTCCTGCAATTAGAATGGCATTTTATGGCATCTAGAGACTGTTCTACTTAAATATATATTTTTAAATATATGTATATATATACACACACATACATGTACAGGCATACACACACACACACACACACACACACACACACCTCACAGTACCCTCTCATCCTTGTTCTTTTTTCTTTTCTTCAAATTTCTCACCTAAACTGATAACATGCTGCCACTCATAAGATAGTCAGGACTCTAGTTATAAAATTTGTAATAAAGCTTTGTTTTTCTATTTGATGCAAACTGGAATATGGTGAGAAGACATTCAAACCAAACTTTGGAGTCACACAAGCTTCTTAGTTTCTAACCAAAGAATAAAATAGAGAATTAAATAGTATAATGCATTAAAAGAGCTTTTTAGAATCTAGGGAGTAGAATCGATCCTCAAATATATATTAATTTCAGTGGTAAGATGTATCTAACAATTATTACATTCCAAGCCACATACTACTGACTTACATGCAGTATCTCCATTAAGCAGAAAAACTCTACTGGTAGAAATTAATATTACCCTCAATATTCAATAGGAAACCAAGACTCTCAGAGGTAATTTGCCTTCAAGTCACACAGTAGGAAAATAGCAGAACCTGTGGCTCTGGGAGCAGACTTGTAATCACAATACTGCACTGTGGTCCATATACTATTACCACTCTCTTTCATTTCCTTTGATGCCAGATGGACCCACTCTGACTTGAATCCTGCTCCACATAGTACTGTGCCATGACAAGGAGATTCCAGTATATAATTACAAAGTTGTCCACTCTCTTCTACATACTGTCACTAAACAATTATTCTCTGCCCTTTTGCTTATACTCACTTTAGACCATCAGAAAGCTCTTTCTGTCCTATTCTCCAGTTCTTCCATTGTCATCTCTGTGGCCCCTTTAACAACAGTTACCCCTCTGGCTTTGTCCATCATTGCATTTTCCTCTCTCCTAATGGCTTCTCTCCCCATCTCCTAATTGCTTCTCTCCCTATCACCTGTCTATTTCTAGCTACAGCAATGTCCAAGAGGAAGCCTTGCCCTAATGAAAGATTCACTGGAATCTTCATTTAGACTCAAGGAGAAAGAGCTTGATTTCTAAATTTGTAACACACAAAGCTGCCAAATCTGAAACAAAGTTTTAAAAAACTATGGTGTTACAATGGCCAAAGCAGTGATCACAGATAATGAAATACAAAGGTAATGAAATATGCAGCCTATAGCATATTTCAGGATGCAAAATAACAGGATAGATTAAGTGCAGTGGAGACATAGAAACACTACACTAACTTACTTTCAGAAACACTTGAATAAAAGTTGCTTGGTGGAAAAAAAATTCTTCATAACAGAAACATTGATAATGTTGTCCAAGTAAGCTCTCTCAACTCAACTGAATTTTCAAAAGTAAGTATCATGCTACAAAAACAGACACTTAGATCAATGGAACAGAATAGAGAACCCAGAAATAGACCCACAAACGTATGGCCAACTAATCTTTGACAAAGGAGGAAAGAATATCCAATGGAATAAAGACAGTCTCTTCAGCAAGTGGTGCTGGGAAAACTGGACAGTGACATGCAGAAGAATGAACCTGGACCCCTCTCTTACACCATA
Organism: Leopardus geoffroyi; assembly: GCF_018350155.1. Taxonomy (NCBI): domain Eukaryota; kingdom Metazoa; phylum Chordata; class Mammalia; order Carnivora; family Felidae; genus Leopardus; species Leopardus geoffroyi. The sequence goes on from NC_059334.1 coordinate 66,917,902, forward strand.
CACAAAAATAAACTCAAAATGGATGAAAGACCTCAATGTAATACAGGAAGCCATCAAAATCCTCGAGGAGAAAGCAGGCAACAACCTCTTTGATGTTGGCCACAGCAACTTCTTACTCAACACGTCTCTGGAGGCAAGGGAAACAAAAGCAAAAATGAACTATTGGGACCTCATTAAAATAAAAAGCTTCTGCACAGTGAAGGAAACAATCAGCAAAACTAAAAGGCAACTGACAGAATGGGAGAAGATATTTGCAAATGACCTATCAGATAAAGGGTTAGTATCCAAAATCTATAAAGAACTGATCAAACTCAACACCCAAAAACCAAATAATCCAGTGAAGAAATGGGCAAAAGACATATGTAGACACTTCTCCAAAGATGATATCCAGATGGCCAACTGACACATGAAAAAATGCTCAACATCACTCATCATCAGGGAAATACAAATCAAAACCACAATGAGATACCACCTCACACCTGTCAGAATGGCTAACATCAACAACTCAGACAACAACAGATGTTGACGAGGATGTGGAGAAAGAGGATCTCTTTTGCACTGCTGGTGGAAATGCAAGCTGGTGCAGCCACTCTGGAAAACAGTATGGAGGTTCCTCAAAAAATTAAAAATAGAACTAGCCTACTACCCAGCAATTGCACTACTAGGTATTTATCCAAGGGATACAGGTATGCTGTTTTGAAGGGACACATGCACCCCAATGTTTATAGCAGCACTATCAAAAATAGCCAAAATATGGAAAGAGCCCAAATACCCATTGATGGATGAATGGATAAAGAAGATGCAGTATTATATATACAATGGAGTATTACTCGGCAATCAAAAAGAAGGAAATCTTGCCATTTGCAACTACGTGGATGGAACTAAAGGGTATTATGCTAAGTGAAATTAGTCAGAGAAACACGAATATTGTATGACTTCACTCATATGAGGAATTTAAGATACAGAACAGATAAACATAAGGGAAGGGAAGCAAAAATAATATAAAAACAGGGAGGGGGGAAAACATAAGAGACTCTTAAATATGGAGAACAGAGGGCTACTGGAGGGGTTGTGGGAGGAGGGATGGGCTAAATGGGTGAAGGTCACTAAGGAATCTACTGAAATCGCTGTCACACTATATGCCAACTGATTTGGATGCAAATTTAAAAAATAAAAAAAAAAAGTGTTTATAACTAAATAAATAAAATTAATTTTTTTTTTAAAAAGGGACCTGGGGTGGGGGGGCGCCTGGGTGGCTCAATCAGTTGGATGTCCGACTTCGGCTCAGGTCACGATCTCGCGGTCCGTGAGTTCGAGCCCCGCGTCGAGCTCTGGGCTGATGGCTCAGAGCCTGGAGCCTGCTTCCGATTCTGTGTCTCCCTCTCTCTCTGCCCCTCCCCCGTTCATGCTCTGTCTCTCTCTGTCTCAAAAATAAAATAAAAAAAAACAAACAACAAACAACAACAACAACAACAAAAAAGGGCACCTGGGTGGCTCAGTCGGCTAAGCATCTGACTTCCACTCAGGTCATGATCTTGTGGTACGTGAGTTCCAGCCCCATATCAGGCTTTCTGCTGTCAGCTCTGAGCCTGCTTCAGATACTCTGTCTCACTCTCTGCTCCTCCCCTACTTGTGTGCCTGCACTCTTTCTCTCTCCCTCTCCCAATAATTAATTAATTATTAATTAAAAAATATAAAAATAGAACTTTTATAACTAAAAATAATTGTTAATAAAAACTCATTTAGCATTCTGGACTGTATGAATATACTGTATTAAACACTGTATACTAATAAGCTGCCTTCTCAAAAAAAAAAAGTAAATATCAAATAAGCAATAAAACAGAGGAGCAGCCCTGGTACACAGTGTAATATCATGCTTTTTTCAAAAGGTATTTCTTTTATTTATTTATTTATTTATTTATTTATTTATTTATTTTGAGAGAGAGGGGGAGGAAGGGGCAGGGAGAGACGGAGAGAGAGAATCCCAGGCATGCTCTGCACTTTGAGTGCAGAGCACCACGCGGGGCTTAAACCCACAAACGGTTAGATCATGACCTGAGCCGAAATCAGTAATAAAATGCCTAACTGACTGAACCACTCAGGTGCCCCTCTAAGGGTATTCCTTATACTTTCAAGCTACAAATGGCACAGGAAAAAAATCAGTGCTTTTCTGGGTAGACTAAGCATGAAAAAACCCTTAACCATGGGAAATAAAAGGAAGAGGTCACAGAGCCACAGCTGAGTCTGAAGAGCCATTCTTCAGTCTATGATTTATTAACCTCTTACTAGGTATCAGACACTGGTTGTACATATGTATCTCATTGAATCCTTACAACATTGTAAGGCATGACATTTTAAACACATTGTACAAATAAAGAAAATGACTTAAATAACAAATCCAAGATCAGTATTCATCCAGGGAGTACTACTCACTACCTCAGTTCAATACAAGTTCATACACACACTAGAGTGGCTAAAGTTGTTTTGTTGTTGTTGTTGTTGTTTTTGCTTTTTTTTTTTAAAGAACAATTCCAAATATTATTGAAGCTATGGAACAACTTGGATTTTTAAGCTGGGTTGTTTCTTAGAGGTAAAATATGTTTCTACCCTATATCCTTTTATTACCATTCCTAAATATTTACGTAAGAAAAGTGAAACTGTATGTTCACAAAAAAGAAATGTGGAATAGTGCTATGGTAGCTTTATTTATAGTGGCCAAAACCTGTAATGAAACATATATCAGCAGTTGTTAAATAAACTGTAGTATATTTATTTCATGAGATATGTAGCAGCTAAAAAAGAAGAAGTAAGCAACAAATTCTATAATAAGGGTGAACCTTGGAAAACATTATTCTTGATGAAATATTATGAACACCATCATTCCATTTATATGAATTATGAGAAAGTAATACAAAGTGAGAGTAATCAGAACACTTTGCTTGTGGTATGGGGAATGACTAGAAGGGTTTGCGAGAACTTTCTAGGGTGAGGGACATTTTCTATATCTTGATTGAGTGGAGGTTATATGTATAAACATTTATCAGAACTCATTGAATTATAAAATTATTTTACTTGCCTTTTACCATTTGTCATTTTTCTCAATTGAAAAAAGTGATATTAAGTTCTGGGGGTGTAACGTACAACATGGTAAACAGAGTGCGTAATAGTCTGTCATACATTTGAAAGTTGTTAGGACCATAGATGTTAAAAGTTCTAATCAAAAAAAAAGAAAAAAAAGAGTTCTGATTATGTGAGGTGATGGGTATGTTAAAAAACCTATTTTGATAATCATTATATTGTATGCATTAACTTTATAGAATGTTATATGTCAATTATATCAATAAAGCTGGGGGGGGGGAGAGAAAAAATTGTTAATGCATTTGAGCCAACTAAGCACACTGCTGAGCACATTATACTCAGTAATGGTCAGTTGTTACTATTCTCATCAAACACTTGGTATGGGGGTAGGAAGTGAATGTATATTGAAGATGTTAAAGTAATTCCTTAAGTGAGCCAAGTATAAAACCAGAAAGGGAAACCAATTTTCCACCAAAGTTTCTTGCACCCATTCAGTAATAGATGGGCCATACACACACACAGTGATTCTTCTAAGTCCATTAAGACAAATATTTTATTATTCCTTTCATTGGCAGATGCAGTGTTTCTTTAAATTTGACACTTTTATTCAACAAAAATAAACAGAAAATATTCTGAAAAGTAATACTAATATTTATGTCTTATTTCACTTGTTAAGCAATTCTTGTTTCCTGAGGAGCATGATCACTCTCATACCATTCCTGTATTTAAAATGTGATAAATATCAGGTCTCCTGGGCAGCTTAGTTGGTTAAGCATATGACTCTTGATATCAGCTAAGGTCATGATCTCACGATTCATGGGTTCGATCCTCATGTTGCACTCTTTCCTGACAGCAGGGCATGCGTGAGATTCTCTCTCTCCCCCTCTTTCTCTGCCCCTCCCCTGCTCATTCTTTCTCATTCTCTCTCTCTCTCTCTCTCTCTCTCTCTCTCTCTCTCAAAATAAATGAACTTAAATTTTTTTAATATCATAAATACCATTAAATCTGATAATTGTATCAGTTAAAGACATCAATATAAAATTCATTTATAAAAGAAGCAAATTTCAAGCTCTATTATTCTCTATGTAGTATGTTTGCTACAAATTTAGACATTGTCACATACCCCTATGTTTAATAACTATAAGAAATAAACAATGTAAAGGAGGGAGGAAAGAAAGGAAGGAAATGACAACTTTGTGGTTCTACTTACCTATGCAAAATTACAAATTAAAGATTATGAAACTAATACATAAGGGAAAAGATATCCTGACCTGAAAAAGACCAGATAGATTATTCAACCAAACACCTTATAAAGTTGAAGCCCATCACATCTAAATTTCTATATTGTTTTAAAGCACTTTACTGTGTGTACAAATAATGATTTGTTATAACTATTTCAAGGAATACAAAAAGAATTGTAAGACAAAAGTTAAAAAAATGTATCATCTCTGTTCTTGAGGATGAGATCCCAAGGGCACATCATAAAGGTGTTAGATGGAAAAAGTCATCAAAGAAACTAATATTTTGAGGAATATTACATATTGTGATCAAGCTAAGATCTGGATTTAGTGATCTAATTTAGGTCTGTGTGAAAAAAAAAAAATCCAGCCAAGAATTCTCATACATTGAAAATTCTTCTTGATCACTTAAAAGCCAGAAAGGATATATAACCATATACCAAGCATGCCACATGCCCTAATGTAGTTCATATTATTGAAGTGTTTGTTAACAGTATACATTTTCCTTATGAATCCAGCCCTGAGGCTTGACTCAAATGTAATGGGCAAGACGGAAAGGATTGCTATCACAGTGTCAGCCACCACCAGAACATTATTGAGAAGCAAATCAGACAAATGTCAAAGCAAACAGCTATGACTCTATGGCACAGTCAGGCATTAAGCATCACACACAGAGACCTCACACCGAAGAATCTGCTCTTGAAGAATAATTCTATGGATACCCCAGTAAAGTTTACGTCTTTGGATTTGCCTGAATGGACCAAGGTGACATGACAACACTCCAATTCATACTTCATTATGTAGCACTTCGGGCACTGGAGATGCAGAGAAACCATCAGAAGGGTCTAGCATTATGATTACCATCTTGACCCACTAAATGAGGTTAACTGTCAAGGGAGTAGGGAACAGACTGGGAACAACTCAGCTGAGGCTCTGGACAACAAGTTGCTCTGTGCCCAACTGATGATGGAAAAAGCTGCAATTGTGAAAATCCATCAGGCTCATGTGAGATAGTTGCCTCAGAATCAGTCAGCCTCAAACCCTTGCACTCTGAACAGTCCCACTCAAAAAAGAGGAAGTTAAGTTCCCTAAGCCAAGGGGCAAAATTTCCATCTACAATAGTGAGAATGGAGTCAAAGATTCAAACTTCGCCATGGACAATCTCTAAGATGTGATGCTCATTTTATTTTCCTACTTGCTGGAAAAAAAAAAAAAAAGATGAGAAGTTGATTGATGTCACATAGGAGCTTTGGAAGTATAATGAGAATGCAAATTTTTAAAAGATACTCCACAAAGCTTCAGTTGGCATGTTGAGAAGTCATGCATAAAACAGATTGACTAAACTGGCAGAAATTGTGGAACAAGTGATAGAAAAGCAAACCATGTCCCATGAATTCCAAAAATGTCAGCTTTAAGCAGTGATAATTTTTAAAGTTTGAATTATCATTCTTTAGTTGTATAATTTTGAATGTCTTAATACCCTGCAATTTCATTCCATTTTTATACAGTTTAACTATGCTTTATAGATATAAATAAAGAAATCACTGGTAGCACAATATTTTTACAGAAAAACTCAGTTCCTAGAAACATTCTATTGCTTTAAGACTGTTTCTTCTAATGTTTGTAAGACAAGAGATGGTATTATCAAGGAAGATCCTTTTATTTGTAAACAGTATAAATAAACCATCCCTAAGCAGCAGGCATATAGAACCAAGTGCAGCTGACCCTTGAGCAAGGTGGGGGGGGGGTGGTTAGAGGTACCAATTCCTGTGTGGTCAAACATCTGCATATAGCTTTTGAGTGTCCTAAAACGTAACTACTAAGAACTTTCTCGTAACTGAAAGTGTTACCAATAACAGTTGATTAATACATATTTTGTGTGCTTTTCATACATACACACATTGTATTCTTAAATAAGAAAAAAAAGCTTTTCAGAAAATCTTAAGAGAAAATATAGGGGCACAGGAGTAGCTCAGTTGGTTATGTTTCAGAGTCTGGATTTCAGCTCAGGTCATTATCTCCCAGTTCATGAGATCGAGGCCCACATCCAGCTCTACACAGACAGCACGGAGCCTACTAGAGACTCTCTCTTCCTCTCTCTCTACCCCGTTACCACTGGTGCTTTTTCTCTTTCTAAGTAAATAAATTTTTTTAAAAGGTCTGAAAAAAACTTAAAGAGAAAATACATTTACGGTACTGTAGTGTATTTATAAAATAAAATCCAACACCATTTATTGAAGAAAGCATCCATTCCCATTGTATATTCTTTGCTCCTTTAAATGAATTAATGGGCAAATATATGCATGAGTTTATTTCTGTTCTCTCTGTTCTGTTGTATTGATCTATGTGTGGATTTTTGTGCCAATATCATACTGTTTTGATTATTATAGCTTTGTAATTTAATTTGAAATCAGGAAGTATAATGCCTCCAGCTTTGTTATACTTCCTCAAGATTTCTTTGGCTATTCAGAGTCATTTACAGACAAATTTAAATTTTAGGAATAGTTTTACTACATCTGTGAAAAATGTCATTGGGATTTTAATAGGGTTTGCATTGAGTCTGTAGGTAGCTTTGGGTAGTATGGACATTTGAACAAAAATAATTCTTCCAAATCACACACGGAACACCTTTTCATTTACTTATGACTTCATTTTTTTATTACTTGAGTATAGTTGACAATATCCCTCCATCCACCAATCCCTAGCAACCATCAGTTTATTCTCTGTATGTATAGGTTTGATTTTGCTTTCTGTCTGCTTATTCATTTGTTTTATTTATTTATTTTTGGATATCACATATAAGTGAAATTATATAGTATTTGTTTTTTATCTGTCTCACTTATTTTTATTAGCATAATAAAACCTGGTAGGTGCATCCATATTGTTGCAAATGATAAAATCTCATCCTTTTTCATGGTTGAATAATATCCTCAGACTATTCCAAGATAAAAAAAAAAAGAGGATGAAAAGCTTCCAAATGCATTCCATGAGGCCAGCATTACCCAGATAAAGATACCATGCACACACACACACACACACACACACACACACACACACACAAAACTACAGGGCAATATCCCTGATGAGTATAGATGCTAAAATCTTTTATAAAATATTAGCAAGGGCTCCTGGATGGCTGAGTCAGTTAAGCATCCAACTCTTAATTTTTGGCTCAGGTCATGATCTCATGGTTCATGAGATCAAGTCCCAGGTTAAGCTCTGCTCTGACAGCTCAGAGCCTGCTTGGGATTCTCTCTCTCTCTCCCTCTCTCTCTGCCCCTCTCCTGCTCACTCATGCTCTCTCTCTCAAAATAAATAAACATTTAAAAAACCTATTAGCAAATCACATTCAACAATGCATTAAAAGGATAATTAATCATGATCAAGCAGGACTTATTCCAGGGATCAAAGGTGGTTCCATATTTATAAATCAATCAATGTGATACACTACATCAACAAAACAAAGGATAAAACTCATATAATTAATAGGTACAGAAAAACCATTTTACAAAATTCAACATCCATTCACAATAAAAACTCTCAACAAAGTGGGTTTAGAGGAAACATACTTCAACATAATAAAGGCCATATATGAAAAACGCACAGCTAACATATTCAATGGTGAACAACAGAGCTTTTTCTATACTATCAGGAACTTGACAAGCATGTCTAATATTGCCACTTTTATTCAACAACATAGTACTGTAAGTTCTAGCCTCAGGACCAGATAAGAAAAAGAAAATCATCCATTTTAATAAGGAAGGAGTTAAATTGTCACTATTTGCACATGACATGATACTATATACATAGAAAACCCTAAAGGTTCCACAAAAATCTATTGTAATAAATGAATTGAGTAAAGTTGCAGGATACAAAATTAATACCCAGAAATTGGTTGTGTTCCCACATACTAATAACAATGTAGCAGAAAAAGAATTAAGGAAAATAATTCCAGTTACAATTGCACAAAAAAGAATAAAATGCCTAGCAATAAACTTAACCAAGGAGATTTTAAAGACCATTAATTTCCAAAGTAATCTTAAGAACAAAGCTGGAGGTATCACAATCCCAAATTTCAAGATATACTACAAAGCTGTAGTAATCAAAACACTATGGTACTGGCACAAAAACAGACACATAGATCAATAGAACAGAAAAGAGATCCCAGAAATAAAGTAATGCTAATATGGTCAATTAATCTATGACAAAGAAGACAAGACAATTTCTTCAATAAATGGTGCTAGGAAAACTAGACAGCCACATAAAAAGAATGAAACTAGACCACTTTCTTACACCATTCACAAAAATAAACTCAAAGTGTATTAAATACCTAAACATGATACCTGTAACCATAAAAACTCTGAGAACATAGGCAAAATTTCTTTAAAATTGGCCATAACATTTTTCTTTCTTTTTTAATTTTTTTACTGTTTATTTTTTGAGAGAGACAGACAGAGAGAGAGACAGAGGCAGAGCATGAGTGAGGGAGAAGCAGAGAGAGAGAGGGAGACACAGAATCTGAAGCAGGCTCCAGGCTCTCATCTGTCAGCACAGACCCTGACAGGGGCGTCCAACTAACAAACAGTGAGATCATGACCTGAGCCAAAGTTGGACACTCAACTGACTGAGCCACATTTTTCAAGATAAGTCTTCAACTTCTTTCATTAATTTTCTAGTTTTCAGTGTATAAATCTTTCACTTCTTTGGGGCGCCTGGGTGGCGCAGTCGGTTAAGCGTCCGACTTCAGCCAGGTCACGATCTCGCGGTCCGTGAGTTCGAGCCCCGCATCAGCCTCTGGGCTGATGGCTCAGAGCCTGGAGCCTGTTTCCGATTCTGTGTCTCCCTCTCTCTCTGCCCCAACCCCGTTCATGCTCTGTCTCTCTCTGTCCCAAAAATAAAATAAACGTTGAAAAAAAAAATTATAAAAAAAAAAAAATCTTTCACTTCTTTGATTAAATCTGTTACTAAGTATTTTTAAAGTATTACAAGAAGGATTATTTTCTTAAAATTTTTTAGATAGTTCATTGTTAGCGTATAGAAACTCAGTATCTTACTGTGTTACCGTCTTGGTGACATCCTTAAAATTAGTTCTTCAAAAGTCCATTTTCTTTAGTAAATCTCATACTCAGAACAAATTATGCTATTTCCAATTTTCTGGTATTATGAACTCTAATGAATGAAATATTCTCATGCATACACCATCATGAACTTGTTTTACTATTCCCTTGGAATAAAAAACTAATCAGCTTTTGGGGCATCTAGGTGGTTCAGTTGGTTAAGTGTCTGGCTCTTGATTTTGGCTCAGGTCATGATCTCACAGCCATGAGATTGAGCCCCATGTAGGGCTCTGCGCGGCCAGCATGGGGCCTGCTTGGGATTCTCTCTTTTCCCTCTCTCTCTACCCTTCCCCTGCTTGTGCTCTCTCTCTCTCTCTCAAAATAAATAAATAAACTTTAAAAAAAAGTACTTTAAAAAATTAATCAGCTTTTCTCCAAGGGGCAAAAATCTTTTTTTTTTACATTTATTTATTTTTGATAGACACAAAGAGAGCACAAGTGGGGGAGGGACAGAGAGAGAAGGAGACACAGAATCCAAAGCAGGCTCCAGGCTCCAAGGTGTCAGCACAGAGCCCAATGCGGCCCGAACTCACAAACTGAGAGATCATGACCTGAGCCGAAATCAGACGCTCAACCGACTGAGCCACCCAGGCGCCCTGCCAAGGGGCAAAATCTTGTACACTGGGCTACATATTAGTAACCTAAAGACTAGAGGTAGTTTTGGTTTCCTTTATTGCCTTTATCTGTCTCAACATGCAGGCTAGAATGAGAGAGATGTCCTGCGACGCTTCAAAACTTTGAAGTTCAACTAAACAAATGTAAACATTCTAGTGCAGTGATAAAAGTTAAAGGTCAGTCATATTTGGTTTTATTATGTATTCTGAAGGAATTATAATTTTGTTTTTTATCCATTGATTTACTCAACAATTTATATTTTGTTTAGGCTAATATCAATTTCAGTTGCATTCCTGGATACCTGTAAAATTAATATGAGAATTCAGACAGATGCTGGAAGTTAATCTGAAATTAACAATAAATGTGGCATTTCAGAGGTAATGGCACATTGCCTTAAAAATTAGGGCTTTCTTCCAAGACATTCAAAGCAAATATTGCATACCATCAAATCAAACATCCATACTTTTGAGCCAAAACACAACTATTTACTGCATTTTGACATACCATAAATTAAACTCTCTTGAGTATGGTCATTTACATCATGGAGAAAATTATAATTTATATTTTGTAGTTTATAAGCAAAACTTTTAGCACCTACCTCTAAACCACAAACTACTACTAAAGACAGACTCATAGATTTTAAATACATCAAAACATGAATCTTCTATTTTTTCCATACATAATCCAATAAGGGTATTAAACCTCCTATAGACCTTTTCCAGGCAGATAAAATCTCAAAAGGGATTTGGATGATGACCTCATTTATTTTCATAGCATCTTTATGAAATACAAGTGGTGGGGATTACTCTTTCCTCCATTCTCCAAATGAGAAAACTAGGGGCAAGGGGTAAAGAAATGGGCAAAATGTATAGCAAGCCAGTGTCAGAGCTTTCATTTGAATCCAACTCTCCAGTCCCTGCTCCAAGACTTTATCTGCCAGTATCAAGCATCAGAGGAATTTTTATATCAGCGATATTTAGTTGCTCTAGTAAAGGCACAGATTATTAAAGCATCAAATACCATTTTATCTTATAAAATTTCCAATTTATTTTATTTTTAAATATTAGCACCTAGTCTTAGCTATGAGGTATAGGAACAGGCAATATGTATTAAAAAGCCTAAAGAAGTTATGCCATTTACACTAATATGTCTACAAAGTGGAATTTGTCTGGAAGATATATTATAAACACAATATTAATAAACATTAAATACTTATAATAGAGAAAAAAAACTTGACTAAGAGGGTATTGGAAAAATAAGTTACAGTACATGGAAATGGTGAAATACAGCCCTTAAAAATTGAGACGTGGAATAATATTAAAATAACACCCAAACTGAATGAAGTGTTAAGTGGGAAATCAGTTTATGAAAGAGTAGACACCATAGAAAACCAATTTTATAAAATAGAGCTCCAGATAAAATACACACATGTATGCGTAGAGAAAACAATGGAAAGGTCTACAGAAAATAAAAAAAAAATGCTGGGAATTTTGTTCAGTTACATATATATATAACATTTTCTACATTTGTCTTCTGTATTTTTCATATTTTTTTACAATAAATCATTGATCCTGCTTATAATCAGAAAAACTTATGAGAATATATTCCAAATCCTCTTCTCAAGAGTGTGGATAATTATTAGTGTCCCAAATCTATTTTGAACTAAATTACAGCAGTCAGATGCTTTCCATCAGTATCTAAATTCAAAGAAAGAATTTATTTATTTATTTATTTTTAGAGAGAGAGAACGAGAGAGAGGGAGAATCCCAAGCAGGCTCTGCACTGTCAACACAGAGCTCAACACAGGGATTGAACTCATGAACCATGAGATCATGACCTGAGCCGAAATCCAGAGTCCAACACTTAAAACAACTGAGCCACTCGGGTGCCCCAGTCACCTTTTCTAGCCACAGATCTTCACATTAAAATAGATGCTCCCTCGTGAATTTCCTTTCATGCAGCAATGGCATCAGGCTGAAACACTGTTTTATGTACTAATGTCAGAATGGGTTTCAATAGATCTTTAACACCCTAGAAAGGTCACTAGCCCATGTGCTCGGTATAACTCTTCTTCATAATCCAAAAATTTTCCCTTGTGATCTTATCTTTATGTATTGACTAAACAGGCCAACTTTCTACCCTGGACTTTAACCCAAAGTGAAGCGAGTTGGTCTTCATGCTGAAGTACTCCTAAGTATGGTTTGCTACATTTCTTATAATTTTTATCTGTATATTATGATCAGGGTCAGGAGGTCACTTAGGCAGAAGTGGGCACAAACAGTTCAACCTGAGTTTTTTCCTCAGTTATACTTGGTTGGACTCCTGCTGGGCTCTCGTGGCCCTAAGAAGGCAATTATGGTGTAGTATTATTGTGTCTGTTTCCCTATAAGAGTTTAATTAGCTATATAATTTTTTCCTAAATACAATATTTCAATTTGTTATGTTATTAACTAACCATGAAATGTGTGCCTTCTCAGTACAATAAATTCCATTACTGATTAAAGCCTTCTATTTAATAATTTGAGAAAGAGCAGAGTTTCCATTCTCCTTACATTTACTTTACATCTCCATCACATTTTTACCATTTCTTCTATTGTACAAAACAGCAGAACTAAGAACATGCTGAAATAGGAATCCCTTATCTCTCATTCCCTAAATGGTTCCCCTAAATAAGTTCTATCCCTCCCCACCATAAGTATCCTTGGCTATTAGCAAAATTTTTTAGAATAGTTATGGATTGATGATCTTGAAGAATTTCAAGTTTAGTGAACGCTTAAAATGACCAGCTTGATGAGAAATCTGGACACTTTTTACATGGTAATTGATTAGAGGGTGAACGTATTTTTAGGAAAAAAATATCTAGTAGAGATAAGATGGTAGTATCGATAGCTAAAGGTTCATGGGAAGATTATGGAGTCAAAGTGAAATATTAGACCTGTTAAATAAATTATTCTGCCACACAACAAACAGATCGATCTAAACAGCGCATGCACTTGGCAAACTTGAGAACCATTAGAAGTGAAGGGAAATAAATACTCCCTTTAATAAGATGTCTTAAACTCAAAAATTTTAAAAATGAAAATATATCACCTCATCTTTAAAAAATTTGTGTCAAAGACAGAAAATTCATTTTACAGAACTACATTTTCCAGAAATGTGGATAAAACATTTTTAGCTGGGATGGGTTGTTGAATTTCATGGCCTCTAGGGTCCTTCTCAAATTCTAAAATTAAAAGTGTTCTGGTGAAAACTTTCCTTGCTTCCTTTCATGAAAACAAAATATGTTGGTGCCAAATTTTAAAAAAGAATTAAAAAAGTAAAAATAAATACACACTAGAATAATCTTTTGAATAACTACAGACTTGGGTGTTCTAAAGAAGTGGAACATTTTTTACCTGCAACTGTATCAGCGATCATGTGTCCAGGATATTCTGTGGTATCAGAATAATATGTAGAAGATCAGATGAGGAGTCAGAAGGCCAAATCTATTGTCCATTGGAGAGGTGAATGACCTTATAATAAATCACTTTACCTTTCCAAACTTCAGCTTCCTCAACATGGTTCTAAAGATAATAGTACCTGCCTGATTTTCTTCCCCAGAAAATAGCCAAACAATTTTAAAACCATGAGATAGTATAAAAATACAAGAAAATGTAATTACATGAATTTTCTGAAAATGAAGTAACAAAAAACTTACCTGTGCCTATTACTAAATTTATTGCCAAAGACTACCCCCCAAAAAAGCAAAATGATCCAGTTTTATCCCAAATAATTGGCTTGCAGTTTACACACACACACAATGTGCTTGACTCATAGTCTACCATACCTGCAGTTGATATAGAATATATATATTTTTTACATAATGGATACTCAATGAAAAAGCGCACTTTTGTTACCTTTTTGACGTCTTGTTGGCTTGCGCCCTTTTCTTTACAACATCTGCAAAAACAATAAACCATTTATGAAGTAATCTGTAACAGAGCAAAGAGAAAGTACTATTTTTTTAAAACCTCTCCCCTGAATAACTGGAGCTCTAATGGATGGCATGTTAGCACAATAATATTAACAAGACCATTTTTGATAAAGAAAGAAAGTGAGATCTGCCTAGAAATTACTATTAAAATAATAAGTTACTAACATAATAAAAATTATCATCAGACACAGTGGGTCACTACTGGTTCACAGCTGAAAGAGGCTCATCATCCATTTTCATACATATTTGAAGAAGAAGGTGGGGCCATCCCATTTACGCCTACAGAACACCATGCTCTTCAACAAAAACATGGTTTTTTGTTTGTTTGTTTCAAGTTTTTACTTAAATTCTAGTTAGTTAATGTGTAGTGTAATATTGGTTCCAGGAAGAGAATTCGTCATTTACATATAACACCCAGTGCTCATGCTGTATGATTCACCACTTACATGTAACACCCAGTGCTCATCACCACAAGTGCCCTCCTTAATACCCATCACCCTTTCAGCCCATCCCCCATCCACCTCCCCTTCATCAACCCTTGGGTTGTTCTCTATAATTACGAGTCTTATGGTTTTCTTCCCTTTTTTAACCCTATGTTAAAACTTTCCCCTATGTTCATCTGTTTTGTTTATTAAATTCCACACACATGTGAAATCATATGTATTTGTCTCCGACTGACTTGTTTCACTTTGCACAATACACTCTAGCTCCATCCATGTCACTGTACATGGAAAGATTTCATTCAACAATATGGATTTTTAAACAATGACCCGTGACATAGAACCACAGATTTGTTGGAGAAACTCAAAAAAATATTAGTCTCAAAATTCTATCCGCTTATTTTGTGAAAATGAATAAAAATTGAAACCCACCACTCAGAATCTGTTACTGATAATCTCAGACTATCCCATAGCTATTTGCCCTACTTTATATCAATAGGAAGACAGAGATATATGGTGGTTAGGGATGAGAGCACCGTTTTAAATGTCGAATCTGATAATTACTGTAGGGTATTAATCTTACTAGCATTTTGACATTTTTAAAACTCATTTATTTGAAAATTGAGAATTATTGTAGCAGCTTATTTAAAAATTATATAAGAGGCGCCTGGGTGGCTCAGTCGGTTAAGCCGCCGACTTCAGCTCAGGTCATGATCTCACGATCTGTGAGTTCAAGCCCCGCGTCGGGCTCTATGCTGACAGCTCAGGGCCTGGAGCCTGTTTCAGATTCTGTGTCTCCCTCTCTCTGACTCTCCTCCGTTCATGCTGTGTCTCTCTCTGTCTCAAAAATAAATAAACGTTAAAAAAAATTTTTTTAATAAAAAAATAAAAATTATATAAGAAATTAATTCACACTACCATCACGCCTATTGTAAGCAGAAGTACTTCACATACTAGCCATATTATTATTTTCATTTTTAATTGTTTTATCAATATACGTTGTCATTCTCAAAAATGGTGAATAAATTTCTACTTTCTCCTCCTTTGATATCTTCCCTCGAAAACTGTGTAATTAAATTTAGAAATACTACAAAAATTAGAAAGTAATCAATAATCACATGCAAGTGAAATAAAATGATAAAACAAAAAAAGATCTCCTTATTTTTCCTGAATTAGTGTGTCAGTATCAGGACATGAAGATATTTGTTCTGGACCTGGCTCTGCCCCTGAATGCCTGCATCCTTGTGTAAATCACTTAAATTTCCTCGGGTTCATTTTCTTTTAAATGAAGACAATAATGCAGGTCTTGCTCTCTTCATATGACCCCCATTAAAGTCTAAAATCTGTGGGAAGATTCCTTATCAATTTAACTGGTTGTATTTAGGATTCACAACTTTTGTCTAGTAGTATCATTCCTAAAAAATTTTCCTATGGAATGATCAAATTAAAAAGAAAAACACTGTGCTGACCACTCAGAGCCTGGAGCCTGCTTCGGATTCTGTGTCTCTCTCTCTCTCTGCCCCTCCCCTGCTCATGCTCTGTCTCTGTCTCTCTCAAATAAATAAACGTTAATTTTTTTTTCATTTTTTTTAATCTCTATTTATTTTTGAGGGAGAGAGAGAGACAGAGCATGAGCAGGGGAGGGGCAGAGAGAGAGGGAGACACAGAATCCAAAGCAGGCTCCAGGCTCCAAGCTGTCAGCACAGAGCCCGACTCAGGCCTCGAACCCACAGCTGTGGGATCATGACCTGAGCCAAAGTCGGACACTTACCCAACTGAGCCACCCAGGCGCCCCTAAAAAAATAAAAAAGAAAACTTGGAAGCAACCAAGATGCCCTTCAATAGGTAAATGGATAAACTATGGTATATCTCTACCAAATATATTATACAGTAATATAAAAAGTTAACTAGCAAGCCATAAAAAGAATAGACAAAATTTAAATGCATATAGCTAGGTGAAGGAAGCCAGTCTAAGAGTTCATGCTGTATGATTTCAACTATATGATTTCAGAAAAGGCATAACTCTAGAGAAGTGACAAGAGAAGAGTTTGCCAGGGTGCCTCGGTGGCAGTTGAGTCCAGCTCTTGACTTCAGCTCAGGTCTTGATCTCACAGTCCATGAATTCAAGCCCCACAGTGGGCTCTGCCCTGACAATGTGGAACCTGCGTGGAATTCTCTCTGCCCCTCCTCTGCTCATGCTCTCTCTCATTTTCTCTCTCTCTGTATCTCTCTCTCAAAAAATTAATAAAAACTTAAAAAAAAAAGGTTGCCATAGTGTAGGGGAAGGGAGTGACAGATGAATAGGTTGAGCACAGAGTGTATTTAGATCAGTGAACTACTCTTTAAAATACTGTAATTTTTAAAACCCATACAACTGTACAACATGAGACAAACCTTAATATAAACTATGAACATCATTTTGCAGTAATATATCAATATTGGTTCATTGTTTTTTACAAATGTATGAAACTAATGCAAGATGTTAATAATAGAGAAAACTGGGAGGGGACAGTGTACATTAAGAACTCTACTTTCTGCTTAATTTTTCTGTAAATCTAAAACTACTCTAAAAAATAAAGTCTAGCGACACTGGATGGTTCAGTCAGTTAAACATCTGACTCTTGTTTTCAGCTCAGGTCATGATCTCATGGTTCATGGGTTTAAGCTGCATATTGGGTTCAGAGCCTGCTTAGGATATTCATATTCATTCACTCATTCATTCTCTCTCTCTCTCTCTCTCTCTCTCCACCACAAAATAAACTTAATAAAATAAAAGTCTACTAATTTTAAGAAAACATACATCAAAATATAGTTCAGCTGTCTTTTCAAAGTATTAATTGCAAATAGCAAAATTCCAATAATTTTCCAAATTTATTTTGATGTTATATAAATGTGATTACATATTGGATCTCCATGAAAATCAAATTCATAACTATTACTCTGAGTAAATGTTTAAAATACAACTTGAAGATAAACCATTGAACGGTTTTATAATCAATTATAACATAAAACACTTGTGCATTGTCTGAAAACGGTATCAAAATTTAATTATATTAGGGTTATAACATGTTATATTATAAAAAACTTAATAAACACAAATTAATGCTATAGTCAGTTTCCTTCTAACATTCTACTTTCGGGTAATTATAGACCAGGCATCTGCAAAAATAGTACACACTCCTTCCCAGATTTTCTCAAGGGTGAAATCTTATATAACTGTAATATAATATCAAAATCAGGAAATTGATATTGACACAATATTGTTAACTAAGCTATAGATCTAACCCAATTTTTTTTTTGAGATGCATTTATTGGTATGCATTGGTGTGCATGCATGGTTCTATGCAATTTTCTCCCAAGAATAGATCCATGTAACCATCACCACAATCACGACACAGAACTTCAACATCACAAAGACACTTGTGTTATTTGCTACACGTTAGCTCTACCTGTCCCCCTACTCCTGTCTTGTTTTCTGGCAAGTACTAATCTCTTCTTCATCTCTATAGATTTGTCATTCCTAAATATGATAGATATGTCATCATACAATATGAAACCTTTTGAGACAGACTTTTTTTCATTAGGCATGTTTTTGAGATCCATGTAGGTTTTTACATGTCCCAACAATCATTTTTATTGCTCGATAGTATTCTATTGTATAGATATCCTATAATTTATTTAAGCATGCACCTTTTGAAGGACATTCATGTTGTTTACAAGTTTTGTTATTACAAATAAACCTGCTTTAAACAATCACATAGAGTCTTTTATGTGTGTCTTTACTTTTATTTTTGTTTAAGATCAGGTTTATTTAGGTATAATTCACATATAATAAAACACACAAATCTTAAGTATACAATTGATGAGGCTTGACAAACATCTAGTTATATAATCCCCATCATGATGATACTGACTGTCTTTATCAATTCCAAAGATTTCCGTATGTCCTTTTGCATTTATGTATTTTTTTATTTTCTTTAATGTTTGTTTATTTTTGAGAGTGTAAAACAGAGCATGAAGGGGGAGGGGCAGAGAGACAGGGAGACACAGAATCTGAAGCAGGCCCCAGACTCTGAGCTGTCAGCACAGAGCCCAACACAAACCGAGATCATGACCTGAGCAGAAGTCAGATGCTTAACCAACTGAGCCACTGAGGAGCCCCTATGTCCTTTTGCATGGAATCTCCTCACTTCAATCCCAATCCCTGGCACCATTCATGTGTTTTCTAATATTAAACTTGTGTTCTTTTTTAGAATTTATCAATAAAATTGTACAGTATTTAATCTTTAGTGCTTGGCTTTTCATGCTCACCAAAATTCTTTTCAAATTCATCCATCTTGTAACAGTAGCTTTTCCTTGTTGAGTAGGATTTTATTGTCAGTGTGCCACTAATTTCTTATTTATCAGTTTATGAGCATTTGAACTGTTTCCAATTCTTTGATATTAATAATAAATTGCTATGAAAATTCAATGAGCCTTTGTGTGAATCATTTTTCATTTATCTTATGTAACTATCTAAGAATGTGACTCTTAGGTTACAGGTGTGTTTACATTTAAAAAACCACAAGCATTCTTTCTTTCTTTCTTTCTTTCTTTCTTTCTTTCTTTCTTTCTTTCTTTCTTTCTTTCTTTCTTTCTTTCTTTCTTAATATAATTTACTGTCAAGTTAGTTAACATACAGTGTATACAGTGTGCTCTTGGCTTTGGAGGTAGATTCCCATGATTCATTGCTTACATAGAACACCCAGTGCTCATCCCAACAAGTGCCCTCCTCAATACCCATCACCCATTTTCCCCTCTTTACTGCCACTCTCCCCATCAACCCTGAGTTTGTTCTCTGTATTTAAGAGTTTCTTATGGTTTGCCTTCTTCTCTGTTTGAAACTATTTTTCCCCTTCTCTCCCCCAATGGCCTTCTGTTAAGTTTCTCAAATTCCACATATGACTCATGATATATGCTATCTGTCTCTCTTTGACGGACTTATTTCACTTAGCATAAAACCCTCAAGTTCCATCCACATTGTTGCAAATGGCAAGATTTCATTATTTCTCATTGCCAAGTAGTATTCCATTGTATATGTAAACCACATCTTCTTTATCCATTCATCAGTTGATAGACATTTAGGCTCTTTACAAAATTTGGTTATTGCTGATAGGACTGCTATAAATACTGGGGTACATGTGCCCATATGAATCAGCACTCCTGTATCCTTTAGATAAATTCCTAGTAATGCCATTGCTGGTTTGTAGGATAATTCTATTTTTAACTTTGAGGAATCTCCACACTGTTTTCCAGAGTGGCTGCACCAGTTTGCATTCCCACCAGCAGGTCAAGTGGGTTCCTTTTCTCCACATCCTCCCCAGCATCTGTTGTTTTCTGAGTTGTTGATTTTAACCACTTTGACTGGTGTAAGGTGGAATCTCAGTGTGGTTTTGGTTTGTATTTCCTTGATGATGAGTGATGTTGAGCATCTTTTCATGTGTCTGTTGGCCATCTGGATGTCTTCTTTGGAAAAGTGTCTATTTATGTCTTCTGCCCATTTCTTCACTGGATTGTGTTTTTTGGGTGTTGAATTTGGTAAGTTCTTTGTAGATTATGGATACTAACCCTTTATCTGATGTCATACTCATACTGTTGGCTGCCTTTTAGTTTTGTTAATTGTTTCCTTTGTAGTGCAGAAGCTTTTTTATCTTGATGAGGTCCCAGTAGTTCATTTTTGTTTGCTTTTAATTCCCTTGTCTTTGGAAGGAGACTCATTAAGCAAGAAATTGCTGTGGCTGAGGTTAAAGAGGGTGTCCCCTGACTTCTCCTCTAGGGTTTTGATGGTTTCCTGTCTCACATTTAGGTCTTTCATCCATTTTGAGTTAATTTTGTGTATGGTGTAAGAAAGTGGTCCAGATTCATTCTTCTGCATGTTGCTGTCCAGTTCTCCCAGAAACATTTGCTAAAGAGACACTTTTTTCCACTGGATACTCTTTCCTGCTTTGTCAAAGATTAGTTGGCCATATATTTGTGGGTCCATTTCTGGGTTCTCTATTCTATTCCATTGGTCTATGTGTCTGTTTCTGTGCCAATACCATACTGTCTTGATGATTACAGCTTCATAGTAGAGGGTGAAGTCTGGGATTGTGATGCCTCCCACTTTGGTTTTCTTTTTCAACATTACTTGGGCTATTCAGGGTTTCTTATGGTTCCATACAAGTGGATTAGTTGTTTGTTCTAGCTCTGAGAAGAAAGCCAGTGCAATTTTGATTGCGATTGCATTCAATGTGAGTTGCTTTGGATAGTATGTTCAGTTGTTCTGCATCTCTATCAACACTTGACTTTGCTGGTTACTTTTATTTATTCTAATGAGTATGTAATGGTATGTCAGTGGTTTTAATTTGAATTCCCTAGTGAGTAATGATGTTCAGCATCTTTTCATATGATTGTCATCTGTATATTTCGTTTGGTGAAGTGACTATTGAAATCTCATGGGTGCTTTTTAAGTTTTAGAATTTTTTTTAAATAAAGTTTACTTTTTAAAATAGTTTAGGTTTACAAAAAAAGAAACCTGTAATGACATTACAGAAAATTTCCATATATCCCACAGTTCCACCTATCATTAACATATTATATTAGTATGATCTCTGTGTCACAGTAAGCCAGTATTAATACATTATGCTTAACTAACGTCCACATTTTATTAAGATTTCCATGGTTTTTATCTAATGTCCTTTTACTGCTCCAGAATCATAACCAAGACACTATATACATTTAGTTGTTACCATTATTTACCATTACATTTAGTTGTTAGGTTGCCTCAGGATCCTTTTGGCTGTGGCAGATTTTTTAGAATTGCCTTGTTTTTTTGACCTTGATAGTTTTGAACAGTACTGATAAGGTATTCTATTGAATGTCCCTCTATTGACATTGTCTAATCTATGTCTCATGATTAGACTGGGGTTTACTGAGGGGAAGACAACAGTAGTAAGGTGCCATATTCATTACCTCATACTAAGGGTACATATACTATCTACATAAATTATCACTTTTGATGTTGACTCTTATCCCTTAGCCAAGGCTGTATTAGATTTCTTCATTGTAAGTTTATCCCCTTACTTTTCTGTATTGCACTCTTATAAAGAAGTCACTACTCACAGCTTACACTTCAGTAATTGAGAGGTATGCTTCATCTCCTTCAGGGTAGAACATCCACGCAAATAATTGGGAACTAATCAGCATAGGAAATTTGCCTATTCTCCTTCAACTATTTATTAATCCATTCATTTCACTCATTGAATCATTTATATCATTATGGAATCAGATATTTACTTCATATTTTGGGTTATAATCCAACACAGCTTCATTTGTTTTGTTGTTCAAATTGTCCCAACTTTGGCCTCTGGAAGCTCTTTCATTTGGCTCTGTGTCCCTTTGACATATTCTCATCATTATGCTTTTGTTTTTGTTTTTAAGTGCTCCAATACTTTCTGGCACTGTAAGATGCTCCAGCCTTATTTTGCATATTTCCTGCCATAATCCTAGGATCCTAGGCATTTCTGTAATGAAACTTGAATCTTTTCCCCATGAAATTGTCTTTGCCTTATTGTCTAAGATCAGTGGACCAGATTTGTGGCTCTATTTTGGGGTTCTCTATGCTGTTCCATTGATTGTATGTCTATTCTGTAACTAATATGTTTTTTTAATTCTTCTTACTTTATGATAAAAATAATGAAATTGGGTAGCGTGTATCATCAAACTTTTTATTTTCCAGTATTTTGTTGGCTATTTTAAGCCTTTCGTCTATCCTATAAGCATTAGAATCAGTTTGCTTCTATCGACAAACTAGAATGCTGGCATTTTTATTGCCATTATATGAACTCCATAGGTCAAATTTCGAACAATTAATATCCTAAAAATATTGAGTCTTTAAATCCATGAACATGGAATACCTCCCTATTTAGTTACATCTTTTTTTTAATGTGTATTTATTTTTTGAAGGAAAGAGACAGAGAGAGGAAGAGGCGGGGGAGGGGCTGAGACAGAGAGGGACACACAGAATCCGAAGCAGGCTCCATCTCTGAGCTGTCACCACAGAGCCTGATGTGGGGATTGAACCCACGGACCGTGAGATCATGACCTGAGCTGAAGTCAGAGGCTCAACCAACTGAGCCACCCAGGCGCCCCTAGATCAACCGTCTTTATCCAAGTTTTACAGTTTCTGCATAATGATTCTGTACATATTTTGTTAGAGTTATATTTAAGTACTGCTTTATTTTTAGTACTGTTTTAAAGGTTATTTATTTCAAGTTCCAAAATGTTCATTATTTTTATATAGGGAAGTAGTTGGCTTTTTGTATTAATCTAGTATCCTGTGACTTTGATATATTAAATTGCCCATTGTGGGATACCTGAGTGGCTCAGTCATTTGAGTGTCTGACTCTGGATTTTGGCTCAGGTCATGATCTTCTGGTTCATGGGATCAAGCCCTGTGTTGGGCTCTGCACTGACAATGTAGAGCCTGCTGGGGATTCTCTCTCTTCCTCTCTCTCTGCCCATTCCACTCCCCCTCTCTCAAAACAAACATTTAAAAAATAAATTGTCCATTTTAAGAATGAATCGAAACAGAAGAAATCAGAGATAGTTATGTTTGACAAAATATAAAAGGTCATTATACATGTGAACTAAAGTTCTATTCTAACTCATCATTTGTCTAATTGCCTACAAAGGAAAGGAATCAAGTCATTCAAACATCACTGAGTGAGAACCTCCTACATATAGGATGCTGTCCTGGAAGTTTTTCAGGAACAAAACAAAACAAAAAAGTTATCCACATTATCAATGATTTTACAGTTATCTTTTTAGCTAACATCAACTGCATGCTTACCATGTGTCAGGCATTACAGAGAGTGTTTTACATGCTACTTCATTCAATTTCCACCACATTCCTACAACTCTAGTCGAGTTCAAACAAAAGTAAAATTCTAACTAAATTAAGTGAAATAAAATCAAAATAGGTAATTAAGAGATTTTAACATTTCAAGGCTCTGAAACGTGTGGGTGAAAATGGATCAGGCACTATACACACACACACACACACACACACACACACACACACACAGTACCTACTCTTCTTTACCCACTTCTCTTTATATTTTGACTATTCTGTCACACTAAGAACAGATTCCTCCATATGGCAGAGACGGTGGATACTTATAGCTATCAAGGAGAGTCCCCACTGCATTTTCAAGCAGGGAAGTTTCAAGATAGTGTCTCTATTGACATTGATTGGGTCATATATCTATCCATTAACTAATTACCATCGGCAAAAGAACGAAGCTCCCTTATAGGCCAGTCCAGGTCCTGTACTCAACCTTAAAGGCCATAAAGTGGAGCCTCATGATTGGCAGCCCCACTGGAAATGAGTACTGGATGGGGGATTTTAAAAATCTAATACCAGTTATAGGTAGGTATCATTTTATAGATGAGAACATGAAGCTTAGTATTTATATGAGTTATTGAAAGTCATCTATGTAAAGTGCCAGAATGATATTTGATTTTGGTCTGATTCAATTATATACCCAAGGTCTAAATACCTAAGTTACATTGCCTTCCCCATTCCTGTTTTAGTAGTGCTTACAACCTATAGGGAAGAAAGAAGGAATAAGAAGGATAAGACCAAACTAGATAACCAATATAGGATAACAAGGTGACCCAGAATCTTCTCATCAGTCACAGAAGATATAATGATCAAGTAAGGGAATTGATAAAGAAATTCTTGGAGAAATGAAACTTAAAGCAAATTTTAAGAAGGATAAAGGATTGGTGAAGGGGAAAAAAAGAAAATATGAATCTATGTTTTTCTAGTTTCAGTTAGAACTTTATTTCTTGTCAAAATAGCATAGAGATTAGAAATTTTTAAAAAATGGATTCTAGGCTTAGCTGCTGATTCATTTGTCACTATGGACAACTCATTCAGTCTGTAAGCTGTTTTTACTCATCTACAGCATATGGTCACCAATATCTGCCTATTTGATGGATGTGTCATGAAATTCAAACTGGGGAGCGAGTATCAAAGCACACTGAAACCAATAAAAACTCTTCAAGTAAGAGCACTGTTTTTCATACTATATGCTTCCTCTTCTGCATAACATTGTCATCAACATTCTTTAGAAAATCCTAGAGAAATTAAATCCTTATTACAAAAGCAGGCTTTTTTGACAGGTAGCTGAAGGGGCAAATTTTATACCAGCTAATTTATCCCTTAACTATTAGTTTATCTTACTCTTTTAATCCGAGGGAGCTGTTTTTGCTAACCATTTCTCTTGTGAATTAAATTCTGTGCCTCGAGTATTTTTTTTCACTTCACCCAGATGAAATATTTATTTCTTTATGCTTTATAATCTTCAGCAAACAGGGATATCACACTTTCTCCACACTGATCATTAATTTCCCCTGAATCTTTTCCTGTGTAATTTAAGCCATGCTTTCATTTCTTCTTATGGGAAATGTCTTTTTCCCCTCAAATACTTCTAATCCTCTTGGGGGACCCTCTTCCTATGCAATTCCAGGTGAGAATAAGGCACTGATTTATGCTGTCTGTATCCACAACCCTAAAGCAAAAAGTGAAAAGCCTCATTTTATGAATAATTGGTTTGTTAAACCCAGAGGCAATGAAAAAGATAATGAATTTTGTGTTTGATCTCATTTATTTTGACAGTTGCAAAAGTTCAAGTCCAATTATGCATGTTAATATTGGTAAGTAAAGGTACATAAAAAAATTAAGTCAAAAAAGATGCAAACTCACTAGTGCTCAAAAACCATTAAATTGTGACTATGTAGGATAGCACGTTTCTTACAATTTGGGGATGTATTTTGTCAAAATGTCCTGCACATTTGTTTCTTTTTTTTCCCCACAATAGGATAAACAGCCCAATGAAAACATTCTTTCAGGGAACCCACAAAGAGCAGCAGACTGCCCTTTCACCTCATAGCGATGCTGTTCCTGGACAGGATACCTGGATCTTAGAAATAAAATGTCTGTTTTCTTCAGACTCAGTTTTTTTGGTTTGATTTAGAGAGAAAAGTGGTATTTTTAAAAAGGGATATAAGTATAGACTATAAATTAAATGAATAAGGTAAAAACAAAATCAAGACAAGGATATAGAAATATTATTGAAACATTGTGATGTAAACATAGAAAAATAAAAGAAATTACTAAAATTGGTTATATCCAGGGAATGAGATTATAGCTAGGGTTCAGTGGAGTGGGAATTTTTCATCATAGAGCTTTTGGTACTATTTGGTTTGTTTTTATTATGGACATATTACTTTAGTGATGATATTAACAATGATACCAATAATAATAATAATAATAATAATAATAATAATAATGTTAGAAAAATTAAAGTTAGTAAGGAATAGCACTGAAGTCTACAAAATAATGAAGTCATAATTCACAATTATTAGTCTAATATAGCATCATAATACCTCTTTGAGTTACATAGGTCAGATTTATTATCCTACTATTCAGATTAAAAACTTAGGGTTCAAAAACATATGGATTTCTCCCAAAGTTATCTAGCAAGTTGGGAATAGGGAAACAGAGAGCCTGCCTCCTGAGTTACATTCTAGTGCTCTTTCCTGCTTATGAGATTGAAAAAGATGTTCCCAAGATTCTAATCACAAGACCAAGAGAGATTTAGTGCAAAGAGGAGCAGTGAAAATACCACTTCAGCCAAAGAAATATCAACTGAGAGGTGATAGTCAAAATCATTACCTGATTCAATAAAGTTTTAAATAATAAATGTGAAAGCCTTTATATCTATCTATCTATACAGATCTGAGAAATTGCAAATAACTGGGCAGGACCCTGATATTTTTAAAGGTACACATTTTCTCATAAATCAGCCCTGACCAAACATACAAACACATGAACACACACACACACAAATGAGTGAACCATAGTCTGACATAATGGGGCAATGCTTTGATTGTAGATTTAGAGACTGTCATAAACAAGTACTACATTTTTTCCACTAAAGTAAGGTCAGTATAAATGTATAAGCAAGTACTGAGTAGAACATGTCTACAAATATCAGTAATATATCCTGAGCAACTCACATTATGCCCCCACTGCTCTTCCAGTCTGCCATGGCAATGAGGAGTCCTACTTGCATCTTTTCTATTCTGATTATGGTAAATATTTGAAGACACGTCCAGCAATAGGAAAATATTACAAGATATAACCCAAAGAATTTGGGTGGGTGATATTCAAGCAGAACAAAGTGGGCAGAACATGAATAAAAACTCTGAATTGGGAAGCACAGAACTCATTGAAGAACAAGAGATATTCAAGCTGGGTTGGAGCTTCAAGGGAGAGAGGAAGGGTGTGGGACTTCAGAGAGGGCCAGGGCCAGTTCCTAGAGGATACTATATGCCGTGTTGATAAATTTCACTCTCCAAATGTCCCCATGGTTTACTCTCTTACCTCATGTGAAACAAGTCAGATGCACAGACTTTCCTTGACCACTACATCTAGAATAATAGATCCACTCTACCACTCTTTATCTCTTTATCTTGTTACTCTCTCTACAACTCTTTACCATATATATCTTGTTTTATCGAAAAAAACATTGTTGGGGCGCCTGGGTGGCGCAGTCGGTTAAGCGTCCGACTTCAGCCAGGTCACGATCTCGCCGTCCGTGAGTTCGAGCCCCGCGTCGGGCTCTGGGCTGATGGCTCAGAGCCTGGAGCCTGTTTCCGATTCTGTGTCTCCCTCTCTCTCTGCCCCTCCCCCGTTCATGCTCTGTCTCTCTCTGTCCCAAAAATAAATAAAAACGTTGAAAAAAAAAGAAAAAAACATTGTTATTCCCCACTAGTGTGTAGACTCCAAGAAGATAGAATCTGTTTCTGTTTTGTTCACTATTATATCCCCAGTACCTAAAATAATGGAATATATATAATAAGTGTTCTATAAATGTCTGGAAGATGAATGAATGAAAGAATTTGCTTTTGCTGTTGTAGCTGGGAGAATTGAGCAATTCATTCAGCCTCTCCATATTCACGTATACATACCTCACTGGGCTGTTGTGAGATCAAAGGACATGTATGTATTTACTCTGGGTCTGACACACAGTAAATTCTCAAAAAAAACAATAGATTTTAGAATCAGAGATGTAAAAAAAAAAAAAAAAAGAGAGAGAGAGAGAGAGAGAAGCAAAGAGTCAACCAAACTATGCATCCATTCTATTTTTCAGATATAGCACTTCTGTTGATTTAAATAAATCTCTGTCCAAATGTGAAAAAAAAATCTCTTCTTTTTTTTTTTAACGTTTTATTTATTTTTGAGACAGAGAGAGACAGAGCATGAACGGGGCAGGGGCAGAGAGAGGGAGACACAGAATCGGAAGCAGGCTCCAGGCTCTGAGCCATCAGCCCAGAGCCCGCGCGGGGCTCGAACTCACGGACCGCGAGATCGTGACCTGAGCTGAAGTCGGAGGCTTTAACCGACTGAGCCACCCAGGCGCCCCCAAAAAAATCTCTTCTATCTTCATCAAGGAAAGAAACACAGAGAGAAATAAAAGAAAAAATGAAAGAAAAGCCTAAGAGTTTAGTGAGGGATACCACAAGAGTTTCACCTATTATGTTACAAAACCAAGCACGATAGTCCTGCCACAAGTTTTTCTTTCCCGCAATAGTACATAAGATTCTGCATAGGAAGAGTGTGCTTGTGTATGTGATACTGTGTGTGTAAACACCTAACTACAAAATCACATATAGAGTCAGTGGGAAAATTGAGACTTTTCCTCTCATCTTCAGTACACAGTAGAAACAACAAAAAATAAGCAAGTCTTTCTGGTTTTGCAGAATATCTTACTCCTGACTCTGAGGAGTTGGGTTTCAATTTATAGACATATTTGTTGCATGATTCCTATCCAATTAAAAAAATCAATAATGTAGCATTGATCAAAAAGACTCAAGCAGGATGCCCATGGATCAGAGAATCAAAAGCCTGAGGCTTCTAAAATATACTCAATTTTGAGGTTTATCTACTTTATTTATAAGCCATAGCCTATTTGCCAAAAAGATTCAAAGTAGTTGAAGGAATACTTGCTTTTATAACAAAGTTGTGTTTTCCACTATCCAAGTCTTTTGGTGGGGGGGGGGGGGGGGAAGCCAGAGCTAACCCTGTTCATCCTATCCAAGTGCACTTGTGGATGTGGGGAAGTGAGGGGGATGGGGATGAAGATTATCCAATCACTATTTCTAAAGTAAAAATTCATGACAGGTAGCAGCTGAATTATCGTGTATTTGTATTAGCTTCAAAAGAACCAAAATGATAGATATATCATAGGCCAGTGGTTCTCAAATCTGTGTCTTTCAGGATTACTCTCAGAGCCTGTCAAAAAAAAAGTTGAACTCCAAATCTAGCCCCCCTCACCCCAGGTTTTGATTCTGGGTGCCATAAGTGAGAACAAGGAATCTGAAAGGTTAGGAATCACCTGAGGTGCAATTTATGGTCCGTGAGCCCTATTTTCAGTACTCCTAGAGTAATCAATCCTCTGGTTGCTGTCTTGCATAGGACTTGTTTATTGACACCTTTTTTATTTCATTAATTCCCTCTTCCATAATCCAACCTCCCTAAATTTTCTCTTAGTCTATTGTGTGAGTCTGAACTGGTCCCACTGTAAATGTCACTTTATAAGACAACAAATGCCTATAGATAGCCCTCCCCAGAATTAAGTAATAGTGACAGGTAAAGCAGCAGATATGACAGAGACACAGAAAGACTGTCATCTCATTTAATGACTACAGGATTTACATTGGCATTTTTAGTAGTTGAATAAACTAATGTTCATAAAGGTCAAGTTACTGGTCAAACTCACACAAATGGGGTAGGAAAGGCTTTAGGAAAAGCAAAAAGTAGAATGGAAAATTATTGTGAATTGGAGGTTGGAGGTTAAATTTCAGTTTTTGGGGGGCACATTATTAATATTAATTATTCTCTGAAGGATCAAAGTAGTCCAATAAACTGGCTGTGCTAAATAACATGATTACAAAAGAAGATTGTAGTGCCTGTTATCCAATCCCAAATGCAAGTAATTCAAAAGTGAACCGAGTGAGGTTGCACATGATACAGGAGTGAAAAGCCCTTGCCAAAAGGGGTATATGTGCATATGCATGTGTGCACCCACAAGCTTGGGTGATAAACTTCTGGGCCAAGAGGTTATCATCTTTTTCAAAGAACAGCTGAGATGGAGCGGATCACAAGGTGGCACAAGGCATGCAACCTCAAGAATTAAAACTTCCATTTATAACCTTTCTTTTAAAAGAAGAAAAATTGATTAGAAGTTTCTCAAATCAAGCAAATTAACTTCAGTAATTCTAATCCCTATGCCCCAGGCTCTCTGCAACCCATCTCTTCAGGTCTTCTTGAAGCTAGCTTGTAATTTAATCCTGTGTGGTCTGTATGGAGATAGGAATCACATGTTCTCAGCCAGATGAAAAAATGTAGGCCTTTTCGTCCAGGGACCTCATCCATAAAACATGATTGAAATTAAGCCATTAGCATGAAGAGAAACTAGCATTTCATAAATTTCAACTTTCATTGCTATGTAAATTTAATGCATTTAAAATAATGTATGAATATTTATGTTTATATTATCTGTCTGGGTTTTTTTTTTAATTTTAAATGATTTAGAGTGCATTACTGCATTTTATAAAGCCCAGTAATTGGCTGTATATGGAGCTACAAAACAGAGATCCATTTCCTTCTCAAAGAAAAACTAACTATACTAACAAAGTCCCAGAAGGATATATTTAAACACACACACACACACACACACACACACACACACACAATTTACAATTGAACAAAAAATTATAAAATACCTGGACAAAGCTTAACCAAAGAGCTGAAAGACCTGGGCTTGGAAAACAATACAACACTAATGAAAGGAATTGAAGATGACACAAATAGAAAGATATTCCATGCTCATGGATTTGGACGAATTAATATTGTCAATGTTTCCATATTCCCCAGAGCAATCTACAGATTCAATGTAATCCCTATCAAAATACCAATATTCTTTTTCACAAAAGTAGAACAAATAACTTTAAAATTTGCATCAAACCAGAGAAGACCTTGAATAGCCAAAGCAATCTTGACAAAGAAAAACAAACCTGGAAGTACCACAGTTCTAGATTTCAAGATATACTACAAAGTTGTAGTAATCACAACAGCATGGTACTGGTACAAAAATAAACACATAGATCAATAGAACAGAGAGTCCCCAAATAAATCCACAATTATATGGCCAATTAATCTATGACAAATGACGACAGAATATACACAAAGGTCACAATTTCTCTGACATCAGCCATAGCAACATTTTTTTCTAGATAGGTCTCCTCAGGCAAGGGAAACAAAAGCAAAAATAAACAATTAACACTGCATCAAAATAAAAAGCTTTTGTACAGCAAAGGAAACCATCAAGAAAACAAAAAGACAACCCACTGAATGGGAGAAGATATTTCCAAATGATATATTCAATAAGGCATTAGGATTTAAAATACGTAAAGAACTTCTACAACTCAATCCCCAAGAGAAACCAAATACAATTCAAAAAAATGGCAGAAAATGTGAATAGACATTTTTCCAAAGAAAACATATATATGTCCAACAGGCACATGAAAACATGATCAACACTCACTATATGCTAACTATACAGTAATTAAAATAAAAACTTAATAAAAACTCAGAAAAAATATACTCCACATCACTAATTATCAGGGAAATGAAAATTAAAACCACAAAGAGATATGACCTTGCACCTAGTAGAATGGCTAAAATAAAAAAGACAAGAAACAGGGTGCCTGAGTGGCTCAGTTAGTTAAGCAATGGACTCTTTTTTTCTGTGCAGGTTATGATCTCATGATTTGTGAGTTCCAGCCCTGTGTTGGGCTCTGCAGCTGGCAGCATGGAACCTGCTTGAGATTCTCTTGCTCACTATCTCTCTCTGCCTCTCCCCCACTCACGCTGTCACTATCTCTCTCAAAATAAATAAATAAAATTAAAAAAAAAAAGACAAGAGGGGCACCTGGGTGGCTCAGTCAGTTGAGCATCCAACTTCAACTCTGGTCATGATCTCACAGTTTATGGGTTTGCGGCTCACATCAGGCTCTGTGCTGACAGCTCAGAGCCTGAAGCCTGCTTCAGATTCTGTGTCTCCCTCTCCGTCTGCCCCTTCTCTGTGTGCTCTCGCACTCTCTCTCTCTCTGTCTCAAATATAAACATTTAGAAAAGACAAGAAAAAACAACTGTTCGTGAAAATGGAGGAAAAGGAACCCTCATGAACTGTTAGGAATGTAAATTGGGGCAGTCACTGTAGAAAACAGTGTGGAGGTTCCTCAAAAAATTAAAAGTACAGATATATGTCCCAATAACTCCACTGTTGGATATTTGCCAACAGAAATAGAAAACATTAGCTTAAAAAGATGTATGCACCCCTGTTTACTGTAGCATTATTCACAAAAGCCAATAGATGTAAGCAGCACAAGTAACCATCAATAGACAAATGCATAAGAAAGTGTGATATATGTATACTACGGAATACTATACATAGAAAAGGATCAGATCATACCATCTGAGACAACATGGAAGAACCCAGACAGTATAATGCTAAGTGAAATAAGTCAGACTGAGAAAGACAAATACCATGATTCCACTCCTATGTGCAATCTTTAAAAAGTAGTAAACAAAAAGCAGAATCACTACTATAAATACAGGGAACAAATTGATGATTGCTAGAGGGGAGGGGCTGGAGGGTTAGGAAAAATGGGTGAAGTGGAGAGGGAGATACAGGCCTCCAGTTATGGAATGAGTTATTCATGGGAATAAAAAGCAGAGCCTAAAGAATACTGTCAATGACCTTGTAATAGCAATATAATGGGACAGATGGTAGCTATACTTGTGGTAAACATAACATAATGTATAAACTTGTCAAATCACTAAATTGAATTCCTGAAACTAATGTAATATTGTATGTCAACTATACTCAAATTAAAAAAAAATAATAAAAATAGGGATGCCTGAGTGGCTCAGTTGATTGAGTATCCAACTTCAGCTGAGGTCATGGTCTCATGATTCATGAGTTTGAGCCCTACATCAGGGCTGTCAGGGTGGAGCCCACTTTGGATCCTCTGTGCCCTGCCCCCGTCTCTGCCCCTTCCCCACTCGTGCTCTGTCTCAAAAAGAAAAAATTAAAAATAAATAAATAAATAAATAAATAAATAAATAAATAAATAAATAAATGAAAATTAAGAAAAAGTAACTACTAAGATCCTTCTAAACTAAAAAGGAAGAGGAGTGATACCAAATCTAAAGGCACCAATATTAAGAAGCACTATGGAATAATCAAGTGGCTCTACAAAATGCACATTTAAAAATGACTAATATTTATTTGAGCCATATGAAATGTAAAACCAGCAACGACTAAAATTTTAACATTTATTCATAATTGAGCTATGCTCTAAGCACCAAAACATCAAGGGTTTTATTCTTTTTTATCCTTGGGGCCTAGCACAATCCTCAACATATAGTATATGAATTACAGGTTCATGTTTATGACAGAGGCACATTTCATCTTGCATCTTCTGAAGCTACAGACGGTCTATGGAGAACCCTGGATAATACAGAACCAATAGGCTATCCATCTATCCATCCGATCTATCCATCCATAGATATGCATTTATATACATATACATACATTGTGAGAGCTAACAATTCTGAAATTTAAAGGTCAGGCCAGCAGACTGGAAATTCTGGCAGGATTTCTATGTTACAGTCCTGAGGCATAATTCCTTTTCCAGAAAATGTTTTGCTCTTAAGGCCTTCAACTGATTGGATAAAGCTGGTCTACGTTACCAAAGGTAATCTTACTTAAAGCCAACGGATTGTAGATGTTAATCACATCTATAACATATCTTCATAGCAATATCTAGACAGTTTGACCAAACAACTGGTACAACCGTCTAGCCAAGATGACACAAAATTTAACCATTGCAGACTTAGAGGTGGGGAAAAGCCTCATGTTGAAAGTAGACGGTAACAGAAAATTTTTTAACAAAGATGCCTCATTATTTTTATGATTTAATGAAATAGAAACTTATCTTTTTAACCTTATACAGCCTAATGTGATATTTTACATTGGTAAGCATTCTTCTGAACATGGTTGTTCAAAGACTCAGTTTCCTTCCATCTTTTGCCTCCAGTATCTCTCAGATCCTCATTATCCTCTCACCTGGTCAGCAGGGCAGGAAATATAATATTGGATATGAATAGCTATTACTTCCCAGCTCTACCCCAGAAGTTCTATTTCTTCCACTCACACTCCAATCGCAAGATCTAATCCTATGGCCATATTTAGAAGCAAGGGGGCTTGGCAAGCTTATTGTCAGCAAAACTTACTTACTCTACCAGGGGGGAAACACACAGTCTCTCGGCCATCTAGACACTACAATGCAAAAGGAACCTCAAGAGTTCATGTAAATAAAGTCATTTGTTTATAAATTAGGCTCTGGGTCAGCCTATCACTAAGTATGTAGGAAGTTTATTTTCAAATACATATTCCTGTGGCTCTTGATTCATAGGTCACACTTTAAGAGGTCTGGTGGGAACCAGAAATTCGTATTAAAAAAAACAAATTCCCTCAGATCACACCTCTGGTTAGAGATGCACTCTAACCAGAACCACTTAATTCAAATCCAGTATTCATCTCCAAGCAAGGTCACAAACTAGTTGATAAATGGATACCTACCATGGAACTCAATGATTCCCAAACTTAGTGAGCATGCATATCCTAGCTCCATTTAACCAACCCCCAGCTAATAATTTTAGCTAAACTTTATTAGGCATTTTAGATGTAGTAAGCATTTTTCTGGGAGTACTGCATGAATTACTAATTTCCCCTGTACAGAAACATCAAAACTTAACTATTATCTCCAATATTTTACAGATGAGAAAACCTAGACACAGGAAGATTAAATTAAATTCTAAAAGTTATACTAGGAG
Organism: Leopardus geoffroyi; assembly: GCF_018350155.1. Taxonomy (NCBI): domain Eukaryota; kingdom Metazoa; phylum Chordata; class Mammalia; order Carnivora; family Felidae; genus Leopardus; species Leopardus geoffroyi. Next base: position 66,952,419 of record NC_059334.1, read on the forward strand.
ATGAGAGAGATAGGATTTAAACCTCAGTCTTGCATGTTTCTTAGTGCACTATTATCCAAGTGATTCTGATACGCATGGTCTAAAACACATTGAGTGAAGGGCTTTTGATTGAAATTGAGCAAAGTTTTGTTGAGAATCACTGCAATAAATAATACTTGACTTTTCCTCTCTCACTTAAATCTCTCTCCAAATAACTTCTCTGAATTCCAAGTCTGTGTATCTAACTACTTATTCCAGATATCTCAAAGGCAATCATAATACATGACCTAAAACAAACTGGCAATCTCTTTCTAAACATTAGGGTCCTTCCTAGTGTTACCCATCTCAACGAATGTGGACATCTCCCCCCACCCCAACAGTGCAAGTCTATTACCCGGGAATCATGCCAATACATTCTTCATCAGCATTCCCCATCATCCCCATACAGCCATAAATTAGTTGTATCATTTTATTTACACATTCTCTCTCAAAACCATCGTCTTCCCACTTTACCAGCTTCCAAATTCTTACCACCATCATGTTGCTTTGGCAACTCCCAAAGCCTTCTAAACAGGCTCCAACTCTTGCACTTTCTGATATATATACTGTGCAGTCGCAAGATTGATCTTTGAAATATGTAATGATTGGAGCCCAAAATACTTAATCATTCTTGTTATCTCACAATCCTCTGCTCAGACCACTCTTTCCATTTTTCCAACTTTCATCCCCTCTTTTTTTAGGGTAAGTTTTTGCACATATGGGCTTGCAGTTCTCCCTTTAATCCACATTGGATGCTCACTTAACCACTCTAAACCTCACCACCTCATCTATAAAATGGGACCAAAATCCCACCATTGTTACATGATAAAAGATGAAACAAACTTTTCAATGAACTTATTTCCCCTTAAATAGTTCTAAATTATAAAAGATTTCATCCAACGTTCTAAAAAGATATATCCATTTTCTTGTTCCTAAAATTGTGATTGTATTGAATCTCTAGGTTGGAAAGAACCTTTAAAAGGATTTATTTATCTCATTTCATAAATCTGTTAAAACAGCACATTTTTATCTGAAGGCAGCAACAGACATCTTAAATTATTGTCAAGTTAATAACACCCCCAGTATGTTGCATCTTTGCCAAATATTGAACTATCATAATTTGCAATACCACTGCTTTGTTCCAGAATCATTAATGAAATACACATGCCTTCATAGGCTCTGACATGAGAAAAGGACAATTTCAAATAAATGAGCAAGAAAAAAAAAATAGTAACTAGTATCTAATTTCAAAGAGCAGAGTGCAGCACTCAATTTGAAAATGAATTAAAATTTGATGTTGGTCTAAAAGTTGGAAGCATAGCCAGGTTCTCCTTGAGATAATATTAATGTTGACTTAATAAACATATTAAGAAAACTAGCTTGTTTAAGAAACAAAAGTAATTATATAAGGAAGATCTGTATCAGTGCGCATCCAACTTGGTACAGCAAAAAATTAGAGTGTTTGAAGGATAGTGTAGAACTGTGAAAGTGGACGTGCAGGGGAATTCTGGAGATAACAGCAGCCAAGACAACAATAGTAGTTTTATTTAAGTTTAAATCATTAGAAAATTGCCCTAGAATGTTAGCTGATGTGTAGAAGAATCCAAATAAACAAGTTTATAATAATTGAAAGGACTGTTGGTATGATTTAAGTCTTTTGGAAATTGAAATTATTTAAACTCAATACTCAATAGTTTTTTAAACTCCCTTGAAGGAATCTTTGTAATTCTCAATTTTGCTTACTGGAGTTTTAGGCAGAATTATATAATTTTTTTTTTTTAATTTTTTTTTTTTCAACGTTTATTTTATTTTTGGGACAGAGAGAGACAGAGCATGAACGGGGGAGGGGCAGAGAGAGAGGGAGACACAGAATCGGAAACAGGCTCCAGGCTCTGAGCCATCAGCCCAGAGCCTGACGCGGGGCTCGAACTCACGGACCGCGAGATCGTGACCTGGCTGAAGTCGGACGCTTAACCGACTGCGCCACCCAGGCGCCCCTATAATTTTTTTAATTAAAAAAATATTTATTTTGAGAGAGAGAGCATGAGCAGGGGAGGGGCAGAAAGAGGAGAGAGAGGATCCCAAGCAGGCTGCACGCTGCCAACACAGAGCCTGACATGGGCTCCATCTCTCAAACCGTGAAGTCATGACCTGTGCCAAAATCAGGAGTCTGACCCTTAACCGACTGACCCACCCAGGGACCCTGGCGGAATTATCATTTTATCAAGCAGTAATGTGCATAGATGATAGAGACAAAGGACCGATCATCAATCACTGTGGGTATATAGTACCATGACTGAGAGGCTAGGCTTTACACTCAGACACAGGTTCAATTCCACCACTAAACCTTGCAGACTGTGCAAATTTGACCAATTACACAAGCTTTCTAAGTCTCAGGTTCCTCATTTGGAAGATAGGGATAATATTACCTACCCATTGGTTTATTTGGAGAGATCAAATAAGGTTATTACGTAAAGTGGCAGAACCAGGATTCCAACCCAAGTATTCTAACTCTAGAACCTCGCATTTTAAAAAGGACAATGCTATGCCCACCTTTCCATTCTACCTACAGGATTTGGATGTCCTCAAGTGTGCCTAGAACACAGTAAATGCTCAGTAGAGGTAGAAATTATAAATCCAGAACAACAGTTTATTTCTTATTTTTTGGACATTTAACCCAAATTGATCAGAAAAATAAATACCAGACTTTGGCCTAGCATATTGTCTTTAAAGACTGAAACCCAGCAGGAAATCAGGTAAGTCTGATTTCCATTTCCTAGAGGTACTTGCAGAGATAATATGGTATACTACAAGCTTGGGCTGTATTTTTTGTGTGTTTTGATTGCTTTACTCATCACAAACAAATGTCAGTCACTCAAACTAGCACTTGTATAGGGAATCAATGCAGCTTAGTCCAGACATGTTGGACCTTACCCTATAATGAAGGCTGACCTTTCAACTCACTTAGTCCTGCGGAGAATCTGATTTATGAGACAACCTCCCTTTTTGTACTAACTCAAAAAAAAAAAAGTTTTGCCCCTAGAGTTTTTGAAAAATAAAAACTGTGTTTTAATACACAAAGAGATTACTATTTTAAAATTCCCCAGATAAAAGATTTCTTAAGGCAACAAAATTTTATTTACAAGTACATAATAGGGGCACCTGGGTGGCTCAGACAGTTGAGCATCCAATTCTTGATTTGGGCTCAGGTCATAATCCCAGGGTCATGGGACAGAGTCCCACATTGGGCTCTTCTGAGGGTGGAGCCTGCTTGGGATTCTCTCTCTCTCTCTCTCTCTCTCTCTCTCTCTCTCTCTCTCTCTCCCTCTGCCCCTTGCCCCTACTCTATCTCTCACAAAGAAATAAAGTGAATGAATGTACCTAATAGACAGCAAGGCTTGACATAGAGGGCCTGGCCTATTGGCCTGCACTTTAAGAGTGAATTTCTGGGGAGAGAGAGAAGGAAGATCCTGAGCTCACCTCCCACAGACACAGGGGCAACATCAACACGTAATGCAACTCACTCTGAAAATGTCCTGAGACTGATGGACCAGATCTTCCACAGGGCAGGAGGGAAGAGACATGGTAGGGAACAACCCTCCCCGCCTCCCACAGTGCAACAGCAGCCCACAGCAAGAGAGATGTCAGAGGCATGAGAAGGGAGAAGGGAGAAGGGAGGGGATCAAGCCCCAAATTAGGCAACTATGGTCCTGGGGACCTGCACCAGGAATATGGGTCCCCACAATGCCTGGCTTTGCAAATTGGCAGGGCTTGGCTTGAGTTTTGAAAATCAGTGGAGCTTACCTCTGGGGGAGCCAGAAGGCTAAAGGAAATGTAGTCTCTGCTCTTAAAGGACCAGAGTGCTTTCCCACTCAGCCTAAGACCCAAAGCAGCAGTTTGAACAGCACCTGGGGTATACATGAAGATTTATTAACTAATTTTAGGAAGCGTGCTGGAGGGACAGGGATCTGTTGGAGCTTTCTCTGGAAATGGAGATCTAAGCCAGTGCCATTTTGCTTGCCGGCTTTCAACGTAGCTAGTAAGACACTGGTGCCAGCCAGTTCCAACACCTCCCACCCATGTTGCTAGCACCACTTGCTCCACCCAGGGGTTCCTTTGTGGATTTGCCCTGGCAGGCACTTCTCCGAATGGCTCCTGCCTCACCACACCTGACAGGCGATGTCAGGCAGGACCAGCACGCCCCAGAGGAGCTACTGTGGCACCAAACCTGTCAAGCAGCCACAGCCAAGACTGGTGCCCCTCCAGAAAAACTCCTGCCCCGGGAATTGGGGGAGCTAGCCCCACCTACCTGTATACCTACAGTAGCTACAGCTAGCCCTCTCAGTCAGTCACACCAGGGCAAGCTCTGTCACCTAGGCACCTGCAGCAGTCACAGCCAGTCATTGCAGACAGCCAGGCTGAGGCCCGGCCCCACCTCTCAGAATGCTCAGAGCACTCATGGCCCAGCCACAAGAGAAGGGCACACACAGCTCACACAGGGGATGTCTCTGGGACACCTGTTTCTTTGTTTTTTGATTTTAAAAAAATGTTTATTCATTTTTGATACAGAGAGACAGAATGTGAGTGGGGGAGTGACAGAGAGAGAGGGAGACACAGAATCTGAAGCAGGCTCCAGGGTCTGAGCTGTCAGCACAGCTTAACTGACTGAACCACCCAGGAGTCCCTGGAACACCTGTTTCTTGTGACTGGAAAGGACTGTATCACTGGGTGCTATAGGACGTCTTCTATATAAGGCCACTACTTTTCAAATCAAAGACATAGCTAGAAAATTTGCCCCCAGGAGAGAGACTATTTGAAGATGTTCTGATGGCTGGTAGTCATTGACTTCTATATTTGTCTTGTCTTCTTAAACAAGTTCCTTTGAGCCCATGGGCATTTCAATTAAAAAAAAAAAAAAAGATGTCTGAAATGACAGCCTGAGGTGACCTAAACAGAGGAGAAAATTTAATCTCCATATTTATTCAATTAAACTAATGGAAAACTGCACCTTTGTCAAATCTATTAGCATCTGATAATAAAGTTGTTAACAGAGGTTCAATAGCTGATTTTTTTTTCTTTTTTTTTTTTAAGTGATAACAACTTGCTGACCTTTTACTTTTTGGTTCAGTGCTGATTAGCCTTTCAGCTAAACTTTGGCCTTGCAAACTGTGTTTAAAAGTATCTGAAAAAGGGGCACCTGGGTGGCTCATTCGGTTGAGGGTCTGACTTTTGTTCAGGTGATGATCTCATGGCTCGAGAGTTCAAGCCCCGCATCAGGCTCTGTGCTGACAGCTCAGAGCCTGGAGCCTGCTTCAGATTCTGTGTTTCCCTCTCTTTCTCTCTGCCCCTCCCCTGCTCGTGCGTTCTCTGTCTCTGTCTCTCAAAATAAATAAACATTAAAAAAAAATTTTTTTTTTAACTATCTGAAAAAGAGTTCAGTAAAATCATCACTGGAAGGCTAGGTCTATTTAGAGATGTGTGTGTAAGGCTGATGGTTTAACAAGGCCAAACCAGCAAGAAAATGAAGCAAATGGGGAAGCAACATCTCAGGAGGAGACTGGTAGCTACTGAAGAATCCGGCACAACAAAAACAAAAACACAAGCCAATTAGCCAGTTATGATATGAGCCAAGTGCACCCAGGAAGTCCAAAGAGGTAGCCCCCACCTCAAGGGCGGGATCCTGTGCTCTCTCAAGGCCAAGAGAAGAGGAACATGCATACTTCCCTTGAGGCACACATTAGTCACCATGCCTTCCCTAAGGACCACTGAATGAGTGAACTTATTCTGGGTGAACAAGACAGAAAGCTTGAACATTTAAAGGCAAAGACTATGTATAAAGTAAGAGCTATTAACTAAGGCAGATGTGATTCCAGTTCTTCCTACAGGAAGAAAGCATGACATTGAGAGGATAGTTAGAGGGCTGGGAAGGAAGAGACCTGGGCTTAAATCTCATTTGAAAAACTCAGAACAATTTGAACCTTGTGAAAGTTCCTTGGTATCTACGAGCACCTCTGTTTTATTTTCATTTCTTTCCTCAATAATACAAAGCCTTTTGAAGAAAATGTGGAAACACAGAAAGCTAATAGAAATAGGTTTTTAAATCGCCATGATGTGACACCCTATAAATACAAAGAAGAGGGCTGAAATGGACTTCCTTGAGAGAGGTGCATCATGGGACTGGGACCCAGACTTCGGAAGAGAGGCTGCTAGCCATGCAGTGCTGAAGTCACTCAACTGGCAAGAGTGATGAGGAGGACCCAGGACCTAGACTTTTTGAACAGGCTGTCAGGCAGCTGGTGTCTAGGAGCATGTGGGGGTCAGTGTGAGAGGGTGGAATGGAAGGCATGGAGGAGATATGTGCTGAGAAAACTGTAAACAGGATTCAGCTGCGGCCACAGGAGGGTTCTGCTGCTGCTGAGGCAAAAAAGCATTTTTGGGATGATGCCTCCAGGAACTAAGAACAGAAAATGCAACCCAGAGAGGCACTTCTCCTTTGGACAAGTCCCAATGTACAGACATCCTTGGGACTACCCTGCTCATTCTATGGTTCCCTAAATTAATAAATTTCACTATCGTGGGCTTATTCCTCTTACTTCCAACTAAGCTTCTGTCACAGGTAATCAGAAGGGTCCTGAGAGAACTTCCCAGCACGAACACTTAAACTGTGAGAGGTCCGATAGAGGGTATTTGGAAGAGAGGGCATTTGGGAGAGGTGGAACCTAAACAGGTAAGGGGTTCCCACAGGTGGACATCAGAGGAGATATGTCCTACCAAGAGGAAATAGCCTAAGCCAAAGCACAGCAACCAAGAAGAATAGAATGTGTTTTGGGCAAAGCCAGTGAGGCCAGAGTACAAGAAAAAAAAACAGAGACGTCAATCTGCTATGTCACTGATGTTTGCATGGCTGATACTTTCTCATCTCTCAGATACCGTCTTCTCCTAGAGGTCTTCTCTGACTACCCTACCTTGTTTTCCTGAATGTGTAGCATTTATATCGCATCCCATCTTCCTTGTGGATCAGTCTGTATCCCCCACTGAAACGACAGCACTCTGAGGAAAGTGCCCTCGTCCTTCCTCTCCCCAGTGCTCACAAAGAAGGCTGAACAACACAGGCTCTCAGAGAGCATCTGTGAAGTGAGCAGGTGATAAGCTTCGCAAGAGCAGCTGGAGCCAGATGTTGGGGGATGCAAAATCTGGCCTTTACTCAGAAGACAGGACTGGACATAAATTTTCAGAGCTATGCTGTTAGGAGATTCATCTAGTATGGAGCTAGAGACTACAGGCAGTACAAAGGGCAAAGAGAGCAGTTTAGAAGCCCACTTGAAAATATTGAAGCAATAGGTAACATTTATTTGATTGAGTGAATGAGCTCAATGAGTGAGTTTCTGAACCTTCCCCTCAGGTGAAAGAAGAATGAAAAATGGTTTGTAACTCTTCTTTTCCTTTTTCTTTCAGAGCTGACCGCACTGCAGACTTTCATCTTCCTTCAGATAATGTTTTGTGACCATACATGAATGGTGTCTTACACATCAATCTATAACAGCTATTTTCCCCCAGGTAACAGCTTTGAAAAGAGGACAGTGGCTGCTTGATCAGATAATGAAAGCAGAGTGATTCTCAAAGGTCCAGCAATACAGCCGGTATTTCACAGGCTGTCCTACTCCAGGCACCTCTAGTCTGAGCCAGATGACAACAATCCTACCTTCTGCCACACAGCCTATTTCTAGTCCAAAATATTCCCTCCTCCCTAGAATGTTCATTCGGTCTTTTATTGGTTTATTTGTTTTTTTGCTTGTTTTCATTTTTGACATAAATGGTATCACATGATATATAACGTTCAGAACTTACTTTTCTTCTAAAATTTGGTTAAGTTGAAATATGTAGTCTATTCATTTTCACCATGATATAGTTTTCCCCTTGAGTATGTATACCACCAATTACTTAGCTACTTCTTGCCAAGGAGCACTGTTTTGGGTTTGCATGCAGTACTACATTGGATATTCTTCCAAATCGTTCCTTGCACAAATATGAAAGAGTTTCCCTAGGATAAACGGGCCAAACACAAAATTGCTTCAAAGGTATATAATGAATACTCAACATTACAAAATATTGCCAACTTGAAATCAAAAGGATTTTACCAATTTGCATTCCCACCAGCAGTCTATAAGAATTATTTTTCCACACCGTTGCCATCTGCTTAACATTTTGCAAATACAATTATTACAGAATATTTCAGTTATTTAAATTTCTATAACTCTGATAGTTTGAGAAGTGAGCATGCTTTCATATCTTTACTATTTGTGTTTCCTCTTTTTTGAATGGCATTTTTATTAAATTATATCCCATTTGTTGACTTGCTTTTTGCACATTGATTTGTAGAAATGCTTTGTAAATTCTTTACACAATTATTCACTAGTTTTATTCATTTTAAGTAATTATTCCAAGTCTGTAATTTTTGTTTGGATCAAAAAAATTTTTTTTAATTTTAAAAAAGGTCAAGCAAGATTTTTTATGGCTTGTGAGTTTTCTGTCTGGTTTTAAAAAGTGTCTTTTCACGTCCTACTATCATAAAGGTAGTCTCCTACATTGTCTTCTTAAAGTTTTAGGGGTTGATTTTCATTTGTAGAACTTTAATCCACCTGTAATTTAACTTGTATTCATTTTTCTTCTGCTACTTCCCAGGAACACTTCTCTCAAGTACCCTGCATGTATCCCTCTCCTTGTCTAAATTCTGTTATCTTACAAGACAACTTCATTCTCACTTCTTTTTTGAGACTTCCTCTTTGACTGTTCCAGCCCTCACTGACCTTCTCCTCTCTGGACTCCTAAGGCAGCAACCATTGGGCTGGGATTTAGTTATTGCTTAATCAGATATTATAAACCTATAGACATATAGCACCAGGAAGGTCACCCAAATGTGTAAATGAAACTGAATTAAGACAACAGAAAGCAGAGAGACTGGAATAGTTCCTAACAGTCTTTGGATGTGGAAATGTGGGCCCCCAGTTTCTAATCCTTTGAAATTATACAAATATAAATATTGTTAGGAATCCATTTTTATTTTAATAGTATTTATCTTTATAGGTTGGAAAGTGATTCATTTTAAAGCAATTTGTTTAAAACCAAACAATTTTTCTATACTGAATTCATCTCATTGCCCTTTGGTCTATCTTTGATTTATCTTTATATAATCATTTTGTAATTTCTTATCACTACTTGTCTACTAAATAAAAATTGAAACCATTCAAGTATAGAGATTCCATTAGTATCTAATACAGATACAATCTCAAAGAAAAACACATGATAACTGATCAATAAATCCACAGTTGCATACTGGTTGGTGGGAGATCTTATAACCACACCTTTGAACACATAACTGCCTCCACAGTCCAAATAGAGGAGAGGTTTAAAAGATAATTGCGCATATCAAAGTGACCAAATGCCTTCCCATCCATTGTGTTTCCTTACAGACATGTTTACAAGTGAACTACAGATAGACAGAAACCTCCCCTCAAGTCCTGATTATCTAAACACCCAACAGGCCACGATGCTGTGGGTTTTTTGTTTTTTTAGTGTTTATTTATTTGGGTGGGGGAGGGGCAGGGAGAGAGGGAGAGAGAGAATCCCAGGCAGGCTCCACACTGTCAGCACAGAGCCCAAGGTAGGGATTGATCTCCCAAACCCTGAGATCATGATGTGAGCCCAAATCAAGGGTCAGATGCTTAACCAACTGAATCACCCATGCACCCCAAGGATGCAGTGGGTTCTGAATCTATTATAACAGCATCTGTGTGTTTGGTTAAAAGAACAGTTGCACATATCTCAAATATGTAATCCCCGTTGTCTTCTGGGGGGTAAGCACTTGATGCTAAGTCTGTTTGAGACATACATACTGCCGTTTTATTTCCAGAGCTGGGCCTTAGTATCTAAGCTATATTTCCCCCTTTTCACCTGGTCAACATCTATACATCTCATTGCCAAGTTGAAATTGACCTGAACTAGGAATTGGGCTTGTCCTGGAATATCCCTGAGTAGGGCAATCTCTCTGAACCTCTTTTTCTTTCATTTATAAAGAATAATCATAATGTCAATTCCAATTTCACAGTATAACATGAAGATAATAAATCTACCCATCCAGTTGATTGCTCAGAGGATCAAATGAGATTGAGATCAACCTGTAAAGCTATCTATAAATGCAGGTATAATAAAATAAGTTTGAAGGTGTGAGAGAAGGGGGAAATGTGTAATGCCACTCAAATATTATGATTTTTTTAGAGCTCATTTGGTCTGCTATTCACATGTCTCAGCACTCCATACTCAAGGGGAAACTTTCAATAGAATTTCCTTTCTGGGGGCTCCTGAGTAGCTCAGTCGGTTAAGCATCTGACTTTGGCTCAGGTCATAATCTCTCGATTTGTGAGTTGGAGCCCCACTTCAGGGTCTGTGCTGACAGCTCAGAGCCTGAAGCCTGCTTTGTATTCTGTGTCTCCCTCTCTCTCTGCCCCTCCTCCACTCACACTCTCTCTTTCTCTCAAAAATAAACATTAAAAAAAAAAAAAAGAATTTCCTTTCCCATTGATATGTTGAATGGTTTCCTACTTTGAGGCTACAGTTGCCATCTTACCTTGCATAGTACCCATATAAGTGAGCGATCTGGGGGCTTGCACTGAGCTGGGCTCAATTATATCCATAGAGAAACAGTAGATAATCCCTAATGATGTTCCAAGCAAACAGGAAAAAAACTTCTAAGGTCAATATTGTTTTTAATTTTTTTAATGTTTATTTTTCAGATACAGAGAGAGACACAGTGCATGTGGGGGAGGGGCAGAGAGAGAGGGAGACACAGAATCTGAAATAAGCTCCAGGCTCTGAGCTGTCAGCACAGAGCCTGATGCAGGGCTCTAAATCTGAATGGCAAAATCATGACCTGAGCTAAAGTTGGACACTTAACCGACTGAGCCATCCAGGTGGCCTTAAGGTCAATTTTTTAATGTTTCTCTATCTTTGTGTCTGTTTATGGCTTCCTATTTGGTCTCTCTTGGTCTCTGTATGGATGATTCTGTATGTAAATCTTTGAATGTTTTTATTGTGGGCAAGTCTTCATGCTTAGAACTGTGTCTACACAAGTAAGTGTTAGTATCGTGTCTATGTTTCACATTAGTCTTTGTGTGTGTTGTACCTTAACATACCTGTATCTGTGCGTAGCTGTATCTCCATTTGTGTGGGGGTCTATGCACCTATGTCATTAAAGTGTGTTTTTATGCTACATGCTTGTGCCAGTGAACATTCTAGAATATGACTGCATGTCATATACCTCAAATATACCTGAGGTTGTAAGTGTGTGTCTCCAAGCATGTTTGTGTATCTGCCAGTGAAACTATCTTTGAGCTATATATATATATGCCTGAGTTTTTGCGCAACAATGAAGGATTGAAAAATTTCTACTAGGTCCACCAATACTCCTAAACTACTCCTTACTGTTATCAAGCATATTCCTCAGAAAGCAATTTGTTTAGTATTCACCTGCAAAACTACATCACCTGGCAGCTCTTAAAACATATTGATGTTAAGGGGCACCTGGGTGGCTCAGTCACTTGGGTGTCCAACTTCAGCTCAGGTCATGATCTCACAGTTCCTGAGTTTGAACCCCACATCAGGCTCTGTGCTGACAGCTCAGAGCCTGGAGCCTGCTTTGGATTCTGTGTCTCCCCTCTCTCTCTGTCCCTCCCCTGCTCATGCTCTGTCTCTCTCAAAAAATAAATAATAAACATTAAAAAATATTGATGTTAAGACTATTTCTAACAGTTTTTAATTATTCATTCTTTTTTGGAATGAGGCCCAGACACCAGAAATGTTTTAAGTCCCTCTCTTGATTTTAATATAAAGCTAGATTTGAGAACCACCATACCAATGAAAAGGGTACAATTCTTTACAGAAAACTTTAATGTGCTTCAATGATATGTGATTTTAATTTTATCACAGTTGGAGAGGAAGGAGTATTTAAATCCCATGAGGGGCCACCTGGGTGGCTCAGTTGGTTGAGTGTCTGACTCTTGGTCTCCACTCAGGTCATGATCCCAGGGTCATGGGATCAAGCCCCGCGTTGTCCTCTGCACTGAGTGTGGAGCCTGCTTAAGATTCTCTCTCTCCCTCTCCTCTCTTCCAGTTGCGTTCTCCCTCTCAAAAAGTTTAAGTAAAAAAAAATAATAAATCCCATGTAGAAAAGGACTGATCCCCTCTTTTCCTTCTGAGGGGGTGGAAGCCCCACCAGACTGGAACCCATGAGTCAACAGCCCTAGGATGACCTGTGGAAATAACTGAAGAACAAAAACCCTCCAGCCTATCTTCTCTTTCATCCAGCACTTGTTTGCTCCTATATAGAGCTCTATATAATTAAAATGACAGAATGTTTACTTAATTTACATATAAACTCTTCATATCCACTATGGGCCTTTGGCAAACAAAGAGAAGATTTATTAGTATAATAAAGTAAGTACTACATAAAAATTTAAATGCATGTTTTGGAGCATTCTTTACATAGTAATTAAAAGAAGGAGGACAGTAAATGGAACAAAATTGATAGCCTTCAAAGATGGGAATCCAAGGATAGGAGGGACACAGGATCTAAAAGTTGAGAAGAAAAGAAATAAAATAATTGATGTTTAACCCTGAAAGGCAGGGCTCCTTTCATCCTTAAATACCTTTTGCACAAATTAAAAGCCTGCTTTCCTCCAGAATTCAGCCATGTTTACATCATCAGCTTACACCTGTTTTTCAGTGAACATCCCAGAAGCCCTATTGGAAATGGATAGCCTGTGTGGTGTCCACATAGACCTTCTCTCATTTCCAACTCTTCACACTTAAAGAAGCTCTCCAGGGCACCAACTATTTGTGCCTCCCATTAACATGAAGTCAAGGGAATAAACTCTTGATTAGGCAAGAAGGAAACAGACATAAACATTCTTCAGTTCAGTTCTTCATTAAACTCATAGAGACATACTAAGAGGTGAATAAATATTTGTGAAACAAAGAAACGGATTACTGTTTGACAACCTGTCTGAACTGAAAGAGCAACTCACAAGGCTGTTCCAATGGAAGCCAACACAGAGCATCAAAAGGAAGCTTTGTGTCATGAGCACAGTTATCGCTATAGAGATGGGTCTTACAAAGTATCCATGGAAAAGCATGAAGAAGATTGTTATTTCTATGGTGTGCCTCAGTTGATATCCTCAACTTCCTGATGAGGTAGGTCCTCTTTCACCAGTGAAAAAACCTAAGTCCAAGAGGCCAAATAAGATAACCAAGGTGTGACAATAAATACTTAAGTAAGGAATCCTGAAATCCAGTTCAGATCATAGGACTCCAGACCCTGTACACTTAATATACCACTTTGTTTTCTGTATACCAGGGACATGATAATAGAGCAATGGATGAAGACGCATAGATTGGGCCTATTTAAATTCTCCCTTATGATGCCAGGCCCTTTTATCTCATATCCTAAGTTACTTGGGTATATCCAAGATGCTAATTGACTCCACAGGGTGAGGGATGCCTTAATGAGGAAGGTTGCAATTGCCTTGCTTGGGACTTTTTCAACAAGAAAGATGAACACTTTATAGAATGCTGATCTGGAAAAGACTCAATTCTGTCCAGGCTAGATGTCTCATACAATATTGAGGAAACTGGTTTTCAAAGATGTAAAGTGATGTGTTATCACAGAGCTGGTCAATGATGGAACCAGAACCTGTACCCAAAACTACTTTTCCTTATCCGTTACGTTTTTTAGTAAATCGTGTTGTTTTCTCTCTTTCTCTCTATCTTAACAAAACTTATTTAGCAGCATAAATATAGACTTACTGATCTCATGAACCTTGTGCTAGACCATTTGACCCCAAGAAATTCCATTTTTCCATATCTACAACAAATTTATTGATAAAAAGTTCAATATAATTTCCTTCCCCCTATGGGAAACAAGGACTCTTCCAGTTCCTTTTCTTTCTTTTCCTAATTTGTAACCTGTCAATGTTTACAGGTATTGTTATGCAAATCAAGTCACTAAAAAGAAATTGCATTTAGCCTGCAGAACTACTTTAGCTTTTAAATTAGAATGATGGATCTGTGTGTTGGTGGGAGCTAATAAATGGCACATGTGCATATCCTACAATGAAATCAAATCTCTATTAAGAAGAAGAAAATCAAACACACACACACACACACACACACACACACACACACAGACACGTACAAATGTATAATCTTCTTAGAAATAAACCCAAAGTTTTGAAGTTCATCCAGTATTTAATCATTTAAATAAGGTCATGATTGGAAGTAACACCAATTACTCAACTGATTGTTTTTGTATTCTACAGTTTTTATCTGACCCACAGTTTTGCTCATTTTTACAATCCATACACTCCCCCCACTACCACCAAATGTATTTCCACATGTAGCTATCTGCAATAATAAATAAGAAAAATAAAAGAAGAAGAACAGACTGTGACTTACTATTGGAAAATCAACTTTGAGGAACAAGAGTGCAGTGTAACAGGGTTCTCACATAGAGGGACGGGACACTGAGACCTCCTATCCAGAAAGCAGCTTTATTTTTGCTGGCATGGGCTCAGTTGGGTTCATACCTGAAAAACTGAGCCTTCAGCACAGTGAGGTGTAGCCTTTTATACATTTTCTACTTCTCTGTCTCCCATACATGGTAATATATAGACATACAGTCTGACTGGGTGGTCTCATGTTACAGGGTCATGAGGGATGTCACTTACAGAGTCATGAGGAATGTCAAGTATCTGCACAAAGCCAGATTGCCTTCCTTATCTTGTTTTTTTTTATTTTTTTCCCCCTCACCACATTCCTTAGGGAGGGGACCCTACCACAGCAGGATTTCCAGATGTGGAAATGAAGATAAGCAAATGTCAGATTTTGCCATCAGAGGCTCCTCCCCACAGTGGGAGCCATTTTCAAGGAAGCAAGCTTCAGACAGCAATGTGTTATATGGACCTGAACCCCATTCAGGCCTCTAAATTATCTTTTTAAATTTTTGGCCAAAAGGCATGGAAATATACCCATTTTTCAGCTGCAGGACAAGCCTTGTATGTAAAAGCCTTGTTAAAACTGCCACTTAGCAACCTGGAGCAGCCTGCCTTTTTCTTTGGTCTCTCCCTGCCCTCCATGAACCTCTTTCAGATTTTACCTGCAAAGCTCCTGCATTTGTGAACCAAGATCTTGGCAATGATTTAAAAGGTCCTAATTAGTAATCATTCACACTAGACAAAAAACAAAAACAAAAACAAAAAAACACCTCAAATGAGCAACATTGGTATGCATTGACTACTTACCCCCAATGTTTATTAGTCATTCTCTATAAATATTTGCAAAAAGAGAAATTACATAAATTATCAAAAATAAACTTAGGAGTTTTCTGGTAAGGACATTTTAGTGGAGACTTTTTAACTGCAGACATATTTTAAAGCTACTAGAATAAATCTCAAAGAGCCAAAAACATGCAATTCTTTTATTTGTATATAGTTTGAAATTTTACTAATCTATGACAAACTTAGGCTTAATAATTTTCCTAATTCTATATTTGTTACTTCATGTACAATAAACTTTTTGAAATTAAAGGCTTCTCAGATTAAATATGAGAAAAGGTAGCCAAATACCTAATGGGATTACAGACTATAGAACAAGAATATGCAAACAAAAATAGTCATTGACAAATGTGCAGAAGCCAAAGCTTGAAAAAATAAACTGTAATGTTATTACTCCATGTTAAACACATATCCATTTATAGATGTGAGTTTAAAAAGTTAAAAAAAAAAAAAAAGAACTAAACGACAACAATAACAACAAAACAGGTGTTGGATGAAAGTGTTGAATCACTATATTGTACACCTGAAGCTAATGTTACACTGTAAGTTAACTGGAATTTAAATAAAAACTTTAAAAAATACATTAATGTGGTAGAAAAGCATTAATACACTTATTTTCCCTTTTGCCTTTCTGTATTTTTTTTTTCTGTTATGATACATGTAGCATTCAATAAAAGAAAACACTTTCTGCCTTCTATTTTGGCCATTATTTTCATTGCTCATTTCATGTAATAATTAATAAGTAATTATCACCTAGAAGAGGGAGGGGACTGCTAAAAAAAATGTGCATTCTGATGCCCAAAACACTAGGTATACCATTGGGTACTAGGTAGATTGGCACATGAAATTCACCTGTGGCTATGCTTCTATTTTTTTTTTTTTTCCCAACTTCTCAAACTCCCATAGAACAGATATGGTTACTCCAAGTTCCTTCCAGGTATACTGAGTGGGAAAAATCTAACCTATGCCAGCTTGAGGTAGTAAGAGTATTAGTAAATTTTAGTTAAGAGGCTACAAGGAATGTATTAGCCACTATGCCCAAATAGCCATAAATTAAAAGACCCGAAGTAGCTTGTGATTGCTTTTCAGCATATCTGTTTGCATTCCTTGAATCCTAATTATACATCATTATGTAGTGATTCCTTGAGGATGTAGGCAAACCACAACCCAGTTACTGTCAACCCTCTTGCCAACAAGCTGCCCAGCTGTTATTCAAGACAGCATAACAGCAAAGAAAGTAATAGACAAACTTCAATCAACTCAATGGATATGTCCCTCAAAAGCTCTGGGCAAGCTTAGTCTTTGCTAGTAAAATTCTATTTGAAATGCAAAAGGGATGCCTACAATTTAACCCAGTATAATTACAATGATTAAGGGAATATGGGCTACAGTTAATTAGCTATACACATAGTGTATGCCATCTTTTTTTTTTCTTTTGCATGTTCCTTGTTAGAAGGTCGAACTAAGACTTACCTCAAGCACCTTGAGGCATATTGGGTGGGAGGGAGTAACTCCTATAAAAAAACTCACTGGTTGACCAGTCTATAAAAAGAGAAACCAAGTGGAAACAAACTTGGGCACTTATGAAAATATTCAAAGAAAGACCCTTGCTTCCTTGAAAAACTTTAAATCTTAGGAGAAATTAAAGAAATAAGTTAGAGATAAGTGACAAAAGTTATGTATCAGTCAGAGTGTTTTCAGCTTTGAGTCACAAAAAAGTTGAAACATGGCTGTTTAAACTTAAAGACATTCATCATTCATGTAACAAGTCATTTGGAAGAAAGTGGTTCCAAAATGACTGCAGTGCCTCAACGATGTAATCCTAGCCCATTATCTTCTACCTTCTTGTTGGCTTGTTCCTTTCTTCCCAAGATGGTGCTTCACACATCATGACAAAGATACTCAAGGCAAAAAGGAGGAGAAAGAGAAGACATCTAAGAGCTCTCCCTTCAAATTTGGCTCCTGTTAGAAATTACAGTACTCCCCGGAACCCTCCTAACAGTGGTCTCTTCATTTCTCTTTGTCTAGAATTGGGTCACTTGGACACTCCTAAACCTAAGGGAAATTTGGAAAGTTGGTATTTGGCAGAATATAACACAGTTATAACCGTATCCCCTTAAAAAGCCACGGTTGGTTAGCAATTAAGTTGAAGAAAGAGCAAAGAGTAACTGTTGGGTAGTAAACTATTCTTGATGCATTTCAAGACACTTTCTGATGGAATCACTATTGATGAGTAATAGGTCCCCACTTAACTTATGAATTTGAATGTAACAACAACAAAACAAAACAAAACAAAACAAAACAAAACAAAAAACAACATCCAAACTATTTCCGATGTGTTTTGGAGAACAGTCAGCCTGCAAGATGGCCCAGAAATAAATTAGAATATTTTTAATTCACATTACCATATTAAAGCTTTTGGTAATCCTGTAGTTATAACAAAACCTCTTAGTATAATATTTCTCCCATGTATTTTGCTTATTTATAATTTATCTACAGAATAAATTGTTTTGCATAACACTCTTGGAATGCATTCTGGAGTACATCTCTTGTCTACTGATTAGCTCAGACTCTAAAGTCTTTAGTTGAGTATTTGGTATTTTCTTAGGAGAGATTGTCTAATATTATTGATTATACCTACTTACTGTTCACCATGATGTCCATCACGATTGTTTGAGATATTTCTCTCTGAACAAAGTATAAGTCAGGAATGAGAAAGCTATCATATAACTCGCATTTAATAAATATCTAACAGAAACATGAGTATAACCATGTAAAGGCAAAGCAGAATATAAGGCTACTGGCATCTAGAATTATAATGTAGAACTATTTAAATACCGTTTAATGGAAAATACTTTTTTCTGAGACTTGGAGAGATTACAAAAAGTGGAGAATAGTTTTTATATGACTGAATCGTTTTATGCGACTTTACTCTTGCCTCAAATATCTAACCTGCAAATAGTTTAAAACAAAGATAAAAGTCATAGAAATAGAGAAGTTGTGGAATTGCAATCTCTCTCTCCTTATACCCTTTACCCACACTCCCTAACCTTCACTGTTCACTATTCTAGAATTGTCAGTCCCTAGGTAAACCAAAGTCTGGAAGATACGGATGGACTCTTACGTCCTCCTAGTTTTCAGTAATATCAATCCTAAGCTTCATGACCTGCAGGCTGATAAACACAAAGTAAGTTCTCACCTGGATATACAAACTCCATTTTTCAAGAAAGATTTCTCACTGCCATCGTTTGCTGGATTAGAGAAGAGCAAGATCAAAATCTATGCAGATCAGACATATCTTTAAAAAAACTTTCAAGGTTCCAACACAATCCATGCAGAAAGCCTCACTTAATCCAATGTCTCTGGAGGGGAGGGGACCCAATCACAGTATTGTTTAAACTATTTGATGCACACTCCAGCATATTCTGAGACCAGAGTTCTTCATGACTCATTTTTTTTTTCCTGCAAACACAGATCCAATTCTTTTTCTTTAGCTGTCAAGAAGACCTAGCACCATTTTACTACATTCATTACAGGAATTAGGTTAGAAAGCAAGAACTTTAGGGTTTGGATGCTATAAATAAACACACACACACACACACACACACACACACACACACACACACACACCTAGCTCCTCTAGAAACCTCTACTTCCCTGAGGTCCCTCAAGTAGAGATCAATTCTGATTCATCTAGAAATTACTCAGAAATGCTCTCTCCTTCATCTTACATGATTGTCTTCCTCAGCCTGGTGTTTGGCTATGTGGGCCCATTTGAGAATACTCACATGGCTGGAGCCTCTAGAGCCTGGGAGAAACCTAGTACAAACTTGTTAGAAAGGAAAATAATGGTGAGGATTACAGAAACCAGTTCTCAGTGCTCAATGGATGAAACTTCCTGATCAATACTGTCTTCCCCAGAGATTCCACCAGTCAGATCCATTGGTTCATAGATGACCAAACACAGCATTTGACTATCTACCCTGACTTAGATTTCTCTTGAATTCACTTCTCACAAAGCGCTGCCTTAACCCAATGAAAGCCTACCAGGACTCCACAGCTATGAGCTTGGGGAAGATGAGTGGGTCCCAAGATCACATACACTCCTAACTGCTTCAGAGAACAGTAGGGCATTGGCCCTAGTAAGAGGCAGAACTGGTCTTCTACCCAGGCAGTCTAACCTCACTGTCCATACCGTTAGCTATCTCACCAATAGAACCTCCAGAAAGCACACTGGCTAGTAAAATCACACCCACTCACATAACTTCCCTTTTCAGACTTTTCACTGACAAGTTGGTAAGGGGAAGTCAGGGGCATTAAGGAGGCAGGGGTGGTACTGGAGGGGGAGCAGCATCAATACAATTAGGCTGCCTCATGTTAGTGTCTCCACCATAAAGCAGGTTTGACTAGCATTTACAAACCCATATTTGGGGCATGCCTTAGGAAAAGAATTACTATAAAATTAAATCTAAATTCCAGTCAAATATAACTGTCAAAAATTTCACCAGATTTGTGCTCCACACTGAGTGTGGTGCCTGCTTAAGATTCTCGCTCCCTTCCCTCCCCCCGCCCCCAGGATGACTCTGTTGGTTAAGTGTCCAACTCTTGATTTTAGCTCAGGTCACATGGTTCATGAGATTGAGCCATGCATCCATACTGACAGCATGGAGCCTGCTTGGGATTCTCTCTCTCTCTCTGCCCCCTCTTTGCTGCTCCCCCATCCTTTGTTCTCATTCTCTCTTTCAAAAATATTTTTAAAAGTTTCTCTCTCTCTCTCTCCCTTTGCCCCTCTCCCCCACTCACAGGAGCTCTCTCTCCTTCTCTAAAATTAAAAAAAAAAAAAAGGGGGGGGGACTTACCACATTGTAAAGTAATGGTT
Organism: Leopardus geoffroyi; assembly: GCF_018350155.1. Taxonomy (NCBI): domain Eukaryota; kingdom Metazoa; phylum Chordata; class Mammalia; order Carnivora; family Felidae; genus Leopardus; species Leopardus geoffroyi. Next base: position 66,972,699 of record NC_059334.1, read on the forward strand.
TTGTCTTCAGTGTGTTATGTTCACAGGACAAAAATATCAAGTAAAAATCTCTTCTTGCTCTTGACCCTGAAAAGCTACAGATTCTAAATAACAGCCAGTTATTTTCTGGAAATCAGAAATATCTCCTGATAAAAGAGAGCCCCTTCCTCTATGAAGGTACTGGGGAATAACCCAGGATCAGAACATATGTTAGTTACATCTGCAGTGTCCCCATTCATCTGTTTGTAGTTTCTAGGTATTAATTTCCAGGTCTGGTTAAAAACAGCTATAGGAGGGGCGCCTGGGTGGCTCAGTCAGTTAAGCGTCCAACTTCAGCTCAGTTCATGATCTCACAAGTTGTGGGTTTGAGTCCTGCATCGGGCTCTGTGCTGACAGCTCAGAGCCTGGAGCCTGCTTCACATTCTGTGTCTCCCTCTCTCTCTGCCCCTCCCCCACTTGTGCTAGTTCTCTCTCTCTCTCCCTCTGTCTCTCTCTCTCAAAAATGAACATTAAAAAGGTAAAAACAAAAAAACAAAAACAGCTATAGGAACGAGTTTTAAAGTTTCCTCAAAATGTCACCAGGGCTTTGATACTGCCATTGCTAATTCAAGTTTATCTGTTAGTAAATCACTGACCTGAAGTGAATTCTTTACAAGTTTTATAACTCCTCCTCATCTCCCAGTACACCCTCTCATTTTATCTGTACGAACATCTTAACACATCTAATAATTAGCTTTTATAGTAAATAAAGTGTTCCACGTTTATTTAATGGTAAAGTTTTAGACAGAATATATCTCCCCAAGGCTCTTACAGACTTTTTTAGACTTAGTTTCACCATTGTCTTGTAGATTTTTTATTGTTCGAATTCATACTAACTATAAAAGTTCATATTATTCAAAAGAAATCCCTCAGTACCTTAGAGTTTCATAGCATCTTTTATATTCTTTTCTTATATTATTTATCATTTGCCTCACTATAGAGTTGCTTTGTGTGTTTTTTTTTTTAATTTCATCTTCTGTACCAGAGAAAATACACCCTCTTGGAACATAAAATTTGACAAGTGTTTATCTTCTTGGCTTTCACCATGTCTAGAGCAGAGTCTGACAAGTAGAACTAATGTTATCTATTCTGGCTCAATCAGTATCTGTAAATGCGATAATTTAACAGTCAATATGTTAATGACCAATCACCATCTAAACAACTTCAAACCATAGAAAAGTAATATAGTTTAGTAATTAAAATTTAAAATTTCCTGGTAGCCTTAGGTTTGGGTTTCTGCCCACTTAAAGTGAGAGCTTAGTTGGGTGATTTAACCACTCCAAGTCTCAGTGTCTTCTCTTTTCAAATGCGAACAGGAGAGGATAAAATTTCCCACTATGATTCACAATGAAAAAGAACTGGTCATAAACTGCAGATTTTCTAAGAGAAAAAAATACTATTGTTCTTTTTAATGGGGAGGAATGTCAATAAAACCATTGCTTTCTCTTTTTTTTAAATTTTTTAATATTTATTTATATTTGAGAGAGAGCAAGCGAGTGCAGGAGCAGGGGAGGTGCAGAAAGAAGGGATCCCAAGTGGGCTCTGTGCTGATGCAGTGAGCCCAATGCGGGGCTCAAATCCACAAACCAGGAGATCATGACCTGAGCCAAAGTCAGACACTTAACTGACTGAGCCACCCAGGTGCCCTAAAACCATTGCTTTCTATATAGTCAGGAAAACAAAAGTGGATCTCGGCTTGGCACATTGTGTGCCAAGGCTGAAGAGGCTCTACACTTTGTGCATTAGCCTCGAAGAGCAGAAGTCACTAACAAGAGCAGTGAGTGACAATGATGTAACCCAGAAACCAACACTTTTCTACTTTTCAACTCTTCTGAGCTTCTAGAGATGATTGCAGAGGTGGAGGTGCATGGGGGAGAGAATGTGGGAATAAAATGAGGAAGGGGAAAAAAGTAAGCCTCTGAAAGAAATAGGGGATAATGAATTATTATTTCACTCAAGTAACAGCAACTTGAGAATAAAAAGAACGCTTTCAACTAAAACCAAATGAACTAAAAATTTACTTTAGCGTCTGCCACTGACTTACCTGAAAAAATTTCCCTAAGACACAACTTATCCCTCAGAGTTCATCATCAATAAAAAGCCTAAAATTAAGTATTTTATCATCCCTTCCAGCTCTAAGGAATATCATAGGACTTTGATGCTACTATTTAACCCCAGGAAAATCTAGTAACAGTGGTATGTGAGTAGAAACAAATGTTGTTGGGGTGCCTGGGTGGCTCAGTCAGTTAAGCATCTGCCTCTTTGTTTCAGCTCAGGTCATGATCTCATGGTCAGGTTCATGAGATAGAGTCCTCTTGGGCTCTGCGCTGACAGCAAGGAGCCTGCTTGTGATCCTCTCTCTCTCTCTCTCTCTCTCTCTCTCTCTCTCTCTCTGCCCCTCCCTCACTCACACACATGCTCTCTCTCTCAAAATAAACGAACTTACAAACAATAACAAGATGTTTTCTCAGGTCCTCTCATTACAAAAGCATGGACCAGATTGTTCCAAAGTTGTGTGAAGGTCCATTATGAATTCCTAAGCTGAGATATGCAAACTCTTAAGAAGGAAGGGAAGGAGGAAAGGTGGGAGGGTAGAAAGGAGTTGGGGGAAGAATCAGGAAAGCACAGGAGGGAGAGAGGAAGGAAACAGGAGAGGCGAGGGAGGACAACTGAAAAATTGTGTAGTTACCAGAAGTCATCATGGAATAGGTTCTTTAAAACTAATTATATCCAATTTTCCTTTCTATCCAAGACTGTTGAACTACATGGGGCAAAGGAGGATTCAGAAAGAGGAACACTATATACACAGTGACTGTATATAATTTATATTATATCATATCATATCATATATTATAGGTACTCTGTCTTATTTCTGGAAAGTGGACATTATAAAAACCTAATTTAAATGCTAAGACTAGGACTTTAAGTTATTCACTGCAACCACCACCACTACCAACTTCCTCCTATCTTTGGGAGATATTTAGAATAGAATAAGCAAACCTAATTTGATTTTTAAAAGTCATACATACTATATACAATTATGTTGTCCTGATTTTCAAAAATGGGAGAAATAATTCCATTCCAACTGATGAGTCTAATGAGGTTCAAAACAAAATATGCTTGTTTGGACAAACATCAGTGACAAGATAAGGGCTCTTATCCGGATAGATTCACACTTGATTAAAACTCATCAATGTGACAAACTTGGAAGCTGTTTCTATGTTTTGCTTCAAGTTTCTTCACTTGATTTGGACCATGTCTGGTAGAACACTTCTTCAGGAACTTAAAAAATAACAAAAAGAGGGGCACTTGGGTGGCTCAGTTGGTTAAGTGTTGGACTTGGGGTTTGGCTCAGGGCATGCTCTCACAGCTCATGAGTGTGAGTGCCAAGTCAGGCTCTGCACTGGCAACATGGAGCCTGCTTAAGATTCTCTCTCTCACCCCCCTCTCTCTGACTCTCCCTTACTTTCTCTCTCTCGCTCTCAAAATAAATTTAAAAAAATAAAAAATAAAGAAAAACAAAGGAACTTTTTATCATATGGAGACCTAATTAAACATCAAACAGCCATTAAGTTAGAAAAATAAATACTCAAAACAGAATACTTGAAAAATAATTCAGCAAGGAACACCTAAAATAAAGTTCTATAAAATATGCACACCTTTTTATCCAGTGAATCAAATTAATCATTTTTATCCTAAGAAAAATATTAGGCAAGAATCAATGATACAACACTAAAATTTGTCATTACAGCTTAATTTAAAATAGTCAATTATAGAATCCACAAACCCACAAGTACAGTATTAGTTTGGGTATATTATTGTTTTTGTTGTGTTTTGTTTTTGTTTTTAAGTGTATTTATTTTGAGAGAGACAGCATGTGAGAGGGGGACAGAAAGAGGGAGAGAGAGAATCCCAAGCCAGCTCTGCTATTCTTACAGAGCTGGATGTGGGGTTTGATCCCATGAACAGGAGATCATGACCTGAGCCGAAAGCAAGAGTCAGACATTCAACCCACTGAGCCACCCAGATGCCCTTGTTGTTGTTTTTCCAATATTGCATAAAATGTGACTTAGTGACACTATACAATGGCTATAGTGTTTTGTTAAGTTGGAGGGTGGGAAAAAGACACAAAGTAGGATAGTATCAGAGCATTTTTTGTTAAAATATGCATTGACTGACTAATTAGGCATAATCACAAAGCTCATGATCTCAGGAGTTTTTGTAAGTTGAATCTGATTCATTTAGCTTCAGGAATGCTCTCTGTACTCAAGTGGGGAAAGGTGTTTTGTTGACTAAAATTCATCATGTTCACATAATGAACTAGCCCCTGCAGCAATAGGGACTATGGCTGGAACTGGAAATCAAGAGCAGGGAATAAAGTGAGGAAAAGTCTAGAAGAAAACACATAACACAGCTTTGTGGAACCCAGTGAAAAAGACCAGAAGCAGCAGGAACATGGGAGACTGAAGAGTGAATAGCGCTAAGTTCCATCAAGAGAGTGAGCGCTACATGTGATAGAACCTGGGTGGGATGGTCTTTTCTCTTCTTCCTTTCTGCATTCTCAATTGATTATGTGCCCAGCAGTGTTATTTACTGTGGAGGATACAGCAGGAGAATGAGACACTGGCATTGCCTGTAAGGGTGTTTTAAAATCGGGGCACCTGGGTGGCTCAGTCGGTTGAGCTTCCGACTTTGGCTCTGGTCATGATCTCACAGTCCCTGAGTTCCAGCCCCGCGTCAGGCTCTGTGCTGACAGCTCAGCACCTGGAGCCGATTCTGTGTCTCCCTCTCTCTATGACCCTCCCCCGTTCATGCTCTGTCTCTGTCTCAAAAATAAGTAAATGTTGAAAAAATAAAAAAAAATTAAATCATGGATGGATGTGGTATATGGAATGGAGAGTGTCAAGGAATGTTCATTTGAAATGAGTAATAATTAAATGCAGATAGGAGAATGATGCCTATGTTTACATGACACTTTTGATTAGGTTTATCAAATGGTATTTTTATCCCACATTAATCTGGTGGGTTGTGTAGAACAGACATCGTCATGCCCATTTTATGGAAGAAGAAATGCCACTTGTTATCTACCCCCAGTGATAAAATATAATGGTAATCTTTCACAGCACAGGAAGAAACACCTTGGTGTGAGCTTGCCATAATTTGTAAAGTCCAGATAGGTAAAGCCACATAGGTAGAATATAAATTCCATGAGGGTAAGCACTATAGCCATCTTGTGTATTACTGAATCATCTGCACTGAAACAATAAATACTCCATGAATTCAGAATGAAGGAATAAATTAAAGAAAGAATACATAAACAAAATGCAGGGGACTGTGGCACTCTCTGACTAGGATGTCAATAAGCAACAAATGGCCCCCTGGTGGACTTTAGGCCATGTGGTTTGGTGTCTGCCCACAGAGATGAGAAGCTGGAGGATTATTCTTCCCCGCCCCATCAGCAAATATTTACCTAACACTCACTGTGGGGCAGGTGCTGCCTGAATGCTTGGTTTTTTCTAGCCTGGTTCAGGACCTCTCATGATTTCTCAGAACAACAGCAAGGGCTTTGTTGATCCCAACAACCCTGTTTCTATTCAGGCCTCCAGCCAAGAGATGAGGAGTGAATAAAGCTACTATCAGAACCTCAAGAGTACATCAGAGCTCCCTGTATTGCGAAGCTGATAACATCAGCTTCCCTTTCTGTTCACCTTCACACAGGGGCCTTGAAATAGGATCAATCTCTGGCAGAAAGCACAGATGAAGTCTTCATTCTTTTTCCAGTGTGGCCAGATGAGAGTCAAAGGAACATGAAGAGTTGGAAATAATCTTGCATTTCCAAACATCTCCTTCTGAACTAGGAGCCTCACAGAGTACAAGGTCTGCCTTAAGTCCCCAACTAGTAAACAGCAGCTCCTTCCCCATATCCTAGCAATATATAAGCAGACCCTTGAACGACACAGGTTTGAACTATGTGAGTCCCCTTACTTGCAGTGTTATTTTTGAATAAATACGTTAGAAAAGTTTTCGGAGATTTGCGACAATTTGAAAAAACTTGCAGATGAATTGTGTAGCCTAGACCTATCAAAAAATTTAAGAAAAAGTTGGTATGTTATGAATGCATAAAATATATGTAGATACTAGTCCGTCTTATTTACTACCATAAGTTATACACAAATTATAAAAAGCTAAAATTTATCAAAACGTACTCATACGTAGACCATACACGGCACCATTTGCAACCAAGAGAAATGTGAACAAATGTAAAGACGCAGTGTTAAATTAACAACTGCCTAAGATTAACTGTAGGACATATCGTCCTACTGCAATAATCTCGTAGCCACCTCCCGGCGCTACAGCAGTGAGCTCAGGTGCTGTTGAGCGTCCCCTTCAAACTCCACGTGACACTAATCATCTCCACGTGAGCCGTTTGTCTCTCTAGTAAATTGCATACAGCTGTAAAAAGTGATCTCTCATGGTTCTCGCGTATTTTTCATCATGTTTAGTGCAAAATACCGCAAACCCTGAATAATGCCATGAGACCCATACAAAGTGCTATTGTGATTCTGGAAGTGCTCCCAAGAAGCAGAGGAAAGTCATGACATTACAAGAAAAAGTGGAATCTCTTGATATGTACCATTGATTGACGTCTGCAGCTGAGGTTGCCTGTCATTTCAAGATAAGTGAATGGGGGGGGGGCGGGAAGGAAGAAGAAAAGGACATTTGTGAAGCTATCACTGCAGCTATACCAGCAGGCATGAACATCTTGCACTTTTTGTGAAATACCTTTTCATCTCCTATTGAAAAAGCAGCTTTTATGTGGGTGCAGGATTGCTATAAGACATAGCTATAGACTAATACAATTAGAGGATAAAAAAATTCATTAGATGACAACTTTAAGCAAAAGCAAGGTGAGGGATCTAAATAAAGCTGGAGCATTTAATACCAGCAAAAGATGGTTTGATAATTTTAGACAGAGGTTTGGCTTAAAAAGTTCAAGATATCAGGGGAACCTGGGTGACTCAGTTGGTTAAGTGTCTGACTCTTGGTTTCAGCTTGGGTCATGACCTCATGGTTTGTGAGATCAAGCCCCGAGGCCCAAATTCAACTCTGAGCTAACAGTACAGAGACTGCTGGGGATTCTCTCCCTCTCTCTGCCCTTCCCCCACTCACGCTCTCTTGGTCTGTCACAATAAATAAATAAACTTAAAAAAAAAAATCAAGATATCAGAAGCAGCTCCTGGTTTTGTTGTTTTGTTTTGTTTTAGAAGCAGCTCCTGTTGGCCAAGAGTTAGAAGACAAGTTCCCAGATGCCATTAAGAAAACCATCAGCAGAAAGGATATCTGCCTGAACAGGTTTTTAATGCAGACAAATGTGCCCTATTCTGTGGGTGGAGGGAAATGGCACAAGAAACAATTTTAAGTAAGGAAGAGAAGTAAGTACCAGCATTTAAGCCAGGAAGGGATAGGCTAACTCTATTGTTTTATGCAAAGGCAGTCAGGTTTATGATCAGGACTGCCCTTATCTATAAAGCTGCTAACTCAACTTTGAAGGGAAACAATAGACACCAGCTGACAGTCTTTTGGTTGTACAAAAAGAAAGCCTGGACAACAAGAACTTTTTCTGGGCTGGCTCCATCAATGCTTTGTCCCTGAAGTCAGAAAATACCTCACCGATACAGGACTGCCTTTTAAATTTCTTTTGATATTGGACAATACCCTTGGTCACCTATGACCCCACGAATTCAACACTAAAGTAGTCTGCTTGCTCCCAAAGACATCTCTAATTCAGCCTCTAGATCAGGTGGTCACAAGGACCTTTAAGGGTCATTAAACACAGTACTCTATGTAAAGGTCTGTCAATGTTATGGAAGAGAACACTGAGAGAACATCATGTAAGTCTAGAAGGATTACACCATTGAAAATGCCATCGTTGACATAGAAAAAGCCACGAATTCCATCAAGTCTAAAACCATAAATTTGCACTGAAGAAAACTGTGTAAGATGTTCTACTTGACTTCATAGGATTTAGGGCAGAGCCAGTCAAGGAGATCATAAAAGAGATTGTGGATATGGCAAAGGAAAGTGGACAGAGAATTTCAAGATATGGATCTTGGAGAAATTCAAGAACTAATACATACCACATCTTAAAAATTAATTGAAGACACCTTGGAAATGAGTGCTTCTGAATAGTGATGAGGAAGAAGACAAAGAAGCAATGCAAGAAAACAAAATGACAGACAATCTGGTAGAAGGGATCCAATTAACCAAGACTGATTTTGACTTCTTTAAGGACGTGGGCCCTTCTAGGATCTGAGCACTGAAACTACAGCAAACAGCGAAAGAAGGATTGGTACTGGGTAAAAACATTTAGACAGATGAAAAGCCAAAAAAGGCAGACAGAAATCAGGATGTATCTCCATAAATTTTCACTGAGTGCACCTGCCTCCCCTTCCCCTTTTTCAGTCTCTGCCACCTGAGACAAGACCAACCCCTCCCCCTCCTCTGCCCACATGACACAAAGACAACAAAGTTAAAGACTTTTATGATGATCCATTTCCACTTAATGAACAGTAAATAACCTTCATGCTGTACAATTAATAAATGTATCTGTCCTCTAGGCGTATGTGGGTCTTCTTATGAAAATCCAAGAGCTGTACACAAAAACCGTGTGTGATGCTTGTGCCGGCATCATCACCTAAGTGTTGACGGTGTAGAACGTCTTGTGCAAGACTTACATAGAAGTGGACAGCCTATCCTTAAATAGATACTGAGTGATTTTTTTTTTAATGTTTATCTATTTTGAGAGAAAAAAAGAGAGCGAGGGAGCGAGCAGGGAAGGAGCAGAGAGAGGGAGACACAGAATCCGAAGCAGGCTCCAGGCTCTGAATGGTCAGCATGGAGCCTGATGGGGGGCTCCAACCCATGAACCATGAGATCATAACCTGAGCCAAAGTTGGACACTTAACCGACTGAGCCACCCAAGCACCCTGATACAGATTGGTATTTAATATAAAGTTAATGTTAGTTTTCTTGCTGCTTTATAACTTTGCTTTCAAAGAATTACATTACCGTACAGCATTACTGTGGAGAAACTGCACATTAGCCTATTAACAAGTGGGTTTTTCTAAATACATGTTTCCAATACTAGCCTGTGAATATGACTAATATTGTATGCCATAAAATTTTTATTACGATTCATTCATTACTGTATAGGCGAGGCTACTAGGAAGCAACTGTATTGATTTCACCAGGTTACCATAGAGCAATCATATGGCTGCTTTGTTATCAATGCATGAATCATTACATCTATAAATATGAATTTATTTTTCACATTATCTTTTCATTTTTAATCTAGTGTTAGTGAGCCATAAGATTTACGTGTTTTGCATCATATAAGACAATATTGATGTAGGTATCAACAATTCATCTTGTAAGCAGATGATGTAAACTTACTATATCAATACAGTACTGTAAATGTATTTTGTCTTCTGATTTTCTTAACATTTTATTTAGATAAGAATACAATATGTAATGCATAGCACATACAAAATGTGTGTTAATTGACTGTTTATGTTATTTGTGAGGTTTCTGGTCAACAACAGGCTGTTCGTAGTTATGTTTGGGGGAGTGTCAAAAGTTACTCATGGCTTTTCAACTGTACAGAGGGTTGGCACCCCTAGCCTCCATGTTGTTCAAGAGTGAACTGTATTCACCTCCTCCTCCCCAACCCAGGAGCCCAGTGATAGAGCAGGGACTTAAGGGATCATGAACCCTTTCAAAAGCAGCTCCTGCTCCCCAGGAACACAGGACTCCTTATTTAAAAAGACAATGCTTGCTGAGGGAGAAGTAGTTGCTTCCAGGCTTGCTCTCCAAGGCATAATGGACCCCTGGCTGCTCCCTAAGAGCTAGGAAAGCATTAAACATGAAAGAAATGTGATCTTTAAAAAGCTCCCCTGTCAACTGTTATCTTACCGGTTATCTCTAAATACAGTTTAACCACTCCGCACTAACAACTGCAATCAGAGTATATAAAATGCCCGCTCATGTCGACAGGACAAATGGGCTTCAGAAGGGAGGGGGAAACACGTGGGAGCTACAGGGTCCACAAATGTGAATTCTCCCATTTCTGTGGCAGGAGAGTTTATGATTTGGCCGTGGGGCTTTAGGGAAGAGCTGATGTATCTGGAGCTAAAACTGCAACAGTAGGGACATGAAAGTGAAGAAGCTTCTGACTTAAGGGGTCACAAAGCTTGTAAGCAGTCATTCCCATTCAGTACAAAATATTACTCTTTTATTTTTTTTTAAGGACAGGGATGTTTTTTTTAAATTAACATTTTATTTATTTATTTTGAGAGGAAAAGAGAGGAGCAGAGAGAGAGGGAGAAAGAGAATCCCAAGCAAGCTCCACTCTGTCAATGAAGAGCCCAATGCAAGGCTCAATTTAATGAGCATGCGATCAAGACCTAGGCTGAGATTGAATCCCATGCTTAACAGACTGAGCCACCCAGGTGCCCCACAAAATCTTACTGTTTAGTGCCAAAGTTGGACAATAAAATTCCACCTCCTTAGGACCGCATGAAGCTTTTAAAGTTCCTTAAAGGATTTCCATTGTTGTAATTTCATCATTCTCACCACCACCCAGACATATGAAATAGCTTTCATGATTTTCCCCTGAGAAGACAGTACCCACTGAGACATAATGGGGTTTGCCCAAGGTCACGTCTCAAAGAGAGGGCCAAGTTGGGATCAACACCTGTATCTCTTGCCTCCCATTATCTGTGCTCCTCCACTAAGGCAGGGGAGGGCTAACTACAGTCCTAGGGAAGATCTGGCCCTTAACCTCTATTTGTCAATAAAACTATTGGAACAGAGTCACACCCAAACCAAACCTTCTTCTGAGCTACAACAGAGTTGAGTAACTATGATGGAGACCTTATGGTCCACAGAACCTCAAATATTAACCGGCACATTACAGAAAAAAAAACTTATTGATTCCTGCTGTGCACCAACCCAGCACCTCGAGGGTCATTACATGGCCCTTTTAATCCTCAGGTCTGACTCTGATAATGCCTCAAGGGGAGGTTTCAGACGGAACGATCTGCGCTGTTACAACAATTTAAAAATCTATTATGACCGTAACACTCTCTGTGGAGTGACTCATTTGTAAACTTGTCTAAGTTTCTTCAGCCTCAGCTCATAAACTGAGCCAAGTGCTCACGATATCCAAGGGACAGTTTGTACAACTTGCATTTCTTCAGTATGAATTACGGCTCTAAAAACACACTTTTTCTAAAATCCCATCTATGGCTTATGAGTTCACGTATTTGAATCTGGTACCCTCCCACACCTACCCTGCACAGGCACCTTCCCAGCCTGGTTCTTAGCTCAATCCACCCTCTCCCATTCATCCCCTTGGCCTTGCTGTGCTGCTTTCTCAGCACAACTTAATTTCTTTCTTGCGGGCTGTGAGACTTTCTCACCCAGCTACAGAAGGGGATGCATTGCGCCATTTTCCCACAGAAACTTCATCTGCAGGGGCCCCAGATGCTCTTCTTCCCTGGGGGACCAGAGAAAGGAATGAAGGAATTGGGAGAAACTCAAGGAGCAGGTAGAAGGGAGAGTAAAAACAGAAAAGGGAAAATTTTTTCCTGAATTATATTCCGACTGTGAGGTTTCCATGTGCTTTTCCATGAAAGTGCTCACTCGGTGAAAGACGCGACAGGATATTGGCCTTGTTCTCTGATGACCCACCCTCCAACACAGTACCTGGTACTTAGTCACTGAGTAAATACATGTGAAAAAATAAAGTTAGGCAGATTCAGGCCCTGCCAAGGATTGTGAAGGGTAAATACATTATATTTTGCCAGCAATTATGACCATTTTACTTAGGATTGCTTTGTCTTCAAAAGAAGCTCAGGTTGGAATTTAAAACCAGAGTCTCAGCAAAGGGGAGACCCTGGACACAGTGGGGAGAAAGCAACACTGAAAAGACACCATTCCCAGCCCTGTCTTTATGCAACCACGATTTCTTTTCAAATAAATTCTCATTTACAGGAACTAGCCTCTCCTAGAAACCAAAAGTCAAGATAAAAATTCAATTCCCTTAAATTTAAATTTAATTCCCTTTGCTTGCATTTATGCAGAGGTTTGGCTTGTTTTTATAGCATAGACAAAACTCTTGAGGAACACATTAGTCCACATGTGCATGCAATGTCAAGTTTTGTGAGACTGAATGGTAAAACTCAGTATTTCCTCTAACCTTGTATCCAGGAGCACAGCGCAGGATCTATTATTTATTTGTCCCATGTTTTGTTTCCCCAGGAACTTTCCAGGAGATGCCTCAGCAGTAGAGCAGGCAACCAAACATTTAATCCATGAGGCAGGAAAACCAGCGATGTTTATCCCTCAAGTCAAACAGCCAACAGAGCTACCAAAGCAGTCTGGGTGCAGTGGTAATGAGCTTAAGTAAGCACAAATGCAGGACCGTCAGCCTGCCGTAAATTAACCTGGAGATTGGCCCTGAGTAGATGCACCTGCCTTGGGTCATTACCTGCCTTTTCTGGGGTCAGATCTAAGCACACATCATTTGCCATGGTTTCTTATTATTAAAGCTAGCTTTGAGCTGAGGCAAATTAGGTCCCGGTTCTGTGTTCCACAATTTCAGGAGTGCCTTTCCTATCAGAGACAGCCACATAAGGATTCAGTATATTTGGGAGAAAACATAACTAAGCCAGATGCTGTTAAACTGAGCCTAACCTAAATATCCATTAACAAGTTGTGAAAACACAACCTATGGTACACCCAACAGTTAAAAAAAATAATAAAGGAGGCACATCCACATTCATAGTTGCCAGGCCAGCTGCCTATCTGATTAATCTGGGGACTTTTAACCACCCCCAGAATAACTGAATCAGAATCTCTACAGGTGTGAGTGCAGGTGTGGGTATTGTTTCTAAAGCTCTTCAAATAATTAGAATGTGTATCCTAGGTTGAGAAACATCATCTTACACATGCTAACTTTAAAAAAAAATGAGTTATTCTGGATAAAAAGCACAAGTTTAAAACAATACGGAAAGTATAATTGTGTTTTGTTACAAAAATCAACCAACTTAATTTTGATTGTATATTTTTGAATAAGCAGAGAAAAAATTGAAATATGACAAAATGTTAAGTTTTCACAAATATAGGTTCTTGAGTACACTAGTGTCCATCATATTGTTTTCTAATATGCCATATATATATATATAATTTCATTTTTTAAAGAAAATTATGTAAAATTACTAAAAACACATTAAACTTCATGCTGGATACTTTTGAAAGGGGCGTTTTTACACATCACTGTATTTCTTTTTGTAATTTTATATTTAATGAAAAACTTACTTCCCCTCCTTCTCGCAGAAAGCTAAGGTTGATTGATATAAGGGCAGATAACCTGTGACTGCCTACTATCCCCAAAGCAAAGGGAGGTACTGAATCCTCTTTATTCTCTGTAGGCAGTCTCAATCTTCAGCTGAAAATTCTCAGGGGCTGTTTACCCTTGGGAGCCTGCTCCGAATGCTGAGGTAACATCACCTCCCATAGTTATCCAAGTAAGAAGAGAAGAGCAACAAAGAGAAGGGGGCTCAGAGTGCAAATCCTTAGGGACAGTCCATCTCACAGCCCAGAAAAAGCCCCCAGTATAGGGACCACTTCCCACTTGCACCTGCCCTCTTGGAAGTCAGCTTTACAGTTTTTCATGTCACAGTCACTAAAGATTTGTAGATACAATTCTATAGCCAGTTACTGAGACAGAGAGAGGGCAGAACCGAGCCTAAGAAGAGACAACTGGTACAGTATTTCCAGAATTTATTAAGCTATTTGGAGGGGGAAAACGAAACTGGATATTAAACGAAAGTATGCAGGTAAAATAAGCATTAGTCCTTTCCAGCAAAAAGATTAATTGAAAACCTTTTATTCATTGGGTATATAATTGGGGTGTTAAGCACTCCCTCCTTATCCCTGGTTTTGCTTTCCACAATTTCAGTTACCCGAAGTCCACCGCAGTCCAGAGTAAATGGTCTTTCTGACGTATCATTCAAAAGTCAATAGTAGCCTAACACTACATCATTCACCACACTTCATCTTTTTACGCAGGCATTTTATCATCTCACATCATCACAAGACAAAGAAGGGTGAGTACAGTACAAGAAGGTATTTTGAGAGAGACCACATTCACATAATTTTAACTAAAGTGTATGGCTATAATTCTTCTATTTTCCTATTATTGTTGTTATTCTCTTACTGTGCCTAATTTATAAATTAAACATTATTATAGATGTATATGTGTGTATAGGGGGAAAAAGCACAATAATACAGTGTTCTGTACTGTGGTTTCAGGCATCCACTAATAGTCTTGGAACATATCTCCGATGCATAAGGGGAGACCACTGATCAGATACCCTGAGTCAGTGCTGGCAGTAATGTAAATTGACCCAATCAGTTAAAGTGTCAGTCTGATAACATCTAACAAGGATTATACAAATCAGGTCCTTTTGATTTAATTGATGACATTAATTGCAACATTCTTGATACAAGGCAGGTTCCTAGCAGATGGGATTATTTTAAGTATCCAATCAATAGTGATCCATGGTATTTTCCTAGAATTAGTCTTTTTAGGCCCGCAAAGAAGAAACGGCTGCTGTTGGAAGGGCCTGACTTATGGTCAACAGTCAGAATAAGTTCAGGGCATCTTTCTGGTTCTACCTTTCAAAACCTTAGGATACCGTCAGCTTTTCCCTGAACTAGGCTGCTGGAAGCATAGCCATGCATCTGCTGGTTCTTTGGAGTCCAAATGGGATAATGAGTTGGAAAGACAGCTGCACTTGGATTGTTTTGCCCAAGTTGGAAATTAGACCTTCAGTCTATAATAGACTAAGAGGGCAAGTGGGAGTTGCAGCTCTGGGACCTGCATATTAACAAAGTCCTTAGATAATGATGATGTCTCCCAAAAATAAAATAATCTTCCCAACCTAATGATTTGATACTTACTTTTCTGGGCAAAAACAGAAGATCATTTGTTATGTTCATACGACAATCCCCTGAGCATAGCCGACTCCTTTCCATCATTCACATTTGAGCTGAAATATCCCCTTCTTAGAAAGTATTTCCTCAACAACCCAATCTAATGGTTCCTCTTCTGTCACTCCGTATCAAACTGCCCTATTTAATTAAATATACATAATTTATCATCATCCAAAGTTAATTATTTATTTCATGTACTTCTGGTTTTAGCTCCTGTCCTATCTGATCTGCGGAATTAAATAATGTTAATATTTGTTGAATGAATATGTTAGTGAGTGAGTGAATGTGTCAAATAATTTTTATACATTGATTAAGAATTGCAAATCCTGAAGGGTCCAAGAAGTGAAGTGACTTGCCCAAGACTATTGATTTATTTATTAGCTATATGAATAATAAAATTGCACTTTTTATCTTTGGCCCCCAAATTTATGATCTTCCCAGTACCCTGCACTAACTCTAAGGATTGACATCTATATATGTTCTTCACCTATCTCCATGCATTGACTAGCCCACCACACACAATGGAGGCTGCTGTTACATCTGTGTGCTGTGTTCATACCACTCCTTCTGTGTTTCTCCTTTTTCAGATCTGGATTCCACAAAATACTGGGCTTAGATCCAGGAATTGGGTGACCGGGTCATCTGACTACTACTACCAACACGGTGGTTGGCATACTGGGTGTGCTCAAAAAGTACCATTGAATCCAGCTGCAGTTCTGATGATGGCCAACACAGTACAGCACTGAACTACATGTGGGATGTTTTACCTGCAGTATCTTTCTTGATTCCTGCAATGTCCTTTGTGTGTTTAAAAACAAAACAAAACAAAATAAAAAACAAAACAAAAAAAAAACCCAAAAAACAAAAAAAAACCCTGAGACTCAGAAAGCCTTCCCTAAAACTGGATGGTTGATTATAGGCTGAAAGTTTTTCTTTTCTTTTTCTTCATTATTTTTCCAACTTCCAAATGTCTCATTTAACATTTCTACTTGGTGAGCTGCAATTCAACCTTCTAGACCCAACAAAAACTTTACCACTTCTGTAACAACCCCCTGAAGAGAGTTTATAACAGGTTTAGTTATAAAACCTGGAAATTACCAAGATGTCCTAGCACAGGGTAATGTTTAAACAAATTACAGTACATCCATACAATGAAACAATACTCAGCAATAAAAAGTGATGAGCTATGAATTCATGCAAAAACATATATGGATGTAAAAAGCATTTTCCTGAGTGAAAGAAGCCATACCTAAGAGACTATATGTTGCATGACTGCATTTATGTGGCATTATGGAAGAGGCAAAATGACATAGAAAGGTGATCAGTGGCTATCAATTGTCAAGGGAAGGGGCAAGAACTGACTATAAAGTAGCAGCACAGATGAAATTTTAGGCTGATGGAAGTATTCTTTATGGGACTGGATGATGGTATTTTGTGCCATTTCTTAACTGGAGTTTCTGATTTTTGATATGCTCTCTCCTCTTCCTTTCCAAGATCTTTCTTTCACGATATGAACGAATATAGAAGTCAAAGGGGTAAGGTGTATTTTCCACTTGGAAACTTAGAAAGCAAAAAATGGCAGAAATAACTCGTCCAAAGTTCTTTGAATCTTTGCTTAACAAGACTTGTATGTTTCAAAAACTTAAATTTTCTGCTTAAATACAGAACTTTGATTAATTACTTAAAGCAGCAGGGAAGTTATTTAATTAGTATAAGAAGATTCAAGTTCAAATTAGAGGATTAATTTTCAGGGTTAGGATATGAAAGATATGGTAATTAAGTTAGGAAGTGAAGGCAAAGTCTCTCAAACCTGAATGGAAAGAATTTCTGATTCAATTATTTGATTAAACCACTCCTGGGAATGATATAAAATCATAACTTCTGACAAAAAGGTTGAATTGTAGGGTAAACCCTGTGGATGATATCATACTAAATACATTATCATGATTTGCCTTAATGTGATATATACCTCTGTACCAAAGAAACAGAAATGAGTAGATTATTATAAAACGTGCACAACTTTTAATAGAGAGCTAAAGTAACACTTTTCTGAAAAAAGTTCTGGCAATTACAACAGAAAACACAGGGAAACGTACCAGGCTGTATAACCTGTGCTTTTCTGAGGAAATAGTCTGGAAATAGATTTGCTTTGCATAGAAGTTTTCTGGATACTTGGATTGAAGAAGAGGAGGATGAAATGGAGATGAAGGCAGTTTTTTCAGATTTTATCATTTCTAAGAAACATGGATGAAGGTTTAGTTCATAGCGTCTCCCAAATGCAGTTGTCACCTCACCCCCACTCCGCTCCTCCGCTGGCTTTAACCCTTTTCACCCTTCATCTCTTGGCCCCCAGCCCCATCACCCTTTCTCTATTCGCTCTGCACATTTTTTTCAAATCATTTACTTTTGCGAGAGAGACAAGAGTGTGGGTAGTGGAGGGGCACAGAGACAGGGAGACAAAGAATTCGAAGGGGAGGGAGGGGGGAGAGAGGGGTGTAGCTCCAACCCAGGAACTGTGAGATCCTGACCCGATTGGAAGTTGGAGGCGCCACTGCTTGAGCCACCCAGGTGCCCCACTTTATGAGAAATTTTGTTTTAACCAGCCCAGCGGACCACGGCTTGCTCCGGTACTGAGTCTCGGGGCAAATGCGTGGCTGGTTCCGCAAGAGCTCCTCCATCCGGAGACTGAAGGCTTTGTCCTTGCCTCGCTTCCTCGGAGCAGGGCACTAAACCTGGGCTCCCACGCCCTTCCCCCTCTCCACTCGCTCCCGATAGAGGGCGCCCTGGGCGACGCAGGGGTGTGGGGGAGCCCTGCCTGGCCTCCGCAGGCTGAAGTCCCACCGCCGTCCCCGAGTCCCACCCAGAGCCACTGGGCGCCGGGTGGGCGGAGGCCACAGATCTGCCAGCTCCCGCGCGCAGAGGAACGCGAGCCGCGAGCTGGCCCGGAGAGCTGGTGCCGCGAGCCCCAACCTTTCCCAGCTTTTTCCGACGTTAAACCGGAGGGAGGTCCCAAACCTGAGTGCCGGTGCAGCGATCTCCCCTGACCGGTGGTAGGGGAGGACGCAAACGGCCCCCGAGTCCGTGCCAACTGAAGGGGGTTCGGCGAAGTCAGTTCTGCGGTAGGCGGCAGCCGCTTGAGGTGGAGGAGCCACTACCAGGTGTGGTTGGAGGTGGACGGAAGTCACAGGCAGGCAGAGGGGCTGCCACCCTGGCTGTGCGCGGGTTGCGGGCGCCACTCCCGAGCCCACCCCCCCCCCCCCAGTGGCCCTCTCTTTCCGTCTCTGCCTGTACTGGCCCCACACCCACCTCACTTCACCTCGCCCCGCCTCTTCTCTCTTTGCTGCCGCCTGTGCCCGCCAGGAGCCAGTCTCCAGGGCTCCAGGAACTCTGTTCAAACCATTAGTGTGCATGCTGGGGGTGTGTGGAGGTAGGGATGGCTCCCTTTCTGCTCTTGGGTTTTGGGAATTGACACCGTGCCCTGACCCAGAGCAAAGTGTAAGTGTTCTAGCCCAGAGGACGTCCCAGAAATGCAAAGCAGCAGTAGGGTTTGTGTGTGCAAGGTGGTTGGGGAAAGGTAACCTAAGGTCCTGTGTGTGTGTGTGTGTGTGTGTGTGTGTGTGGCACGCGCGCCCACGTGGCTTTAGCAAACTGAAATCCCTTCTAATGTCTTTAGAGTTTTTGGAATCCTGATATATCTCCCTGTAATCAGTAAAGAATGATGCAGAAAAGTACAAAACAGTTACCACAAATAATACTCCTTCCAGTTTCTAACAGAACTTTGTTGTTGTTTTTTTTTTTTTTTTGTAATACCTAACATGGTAACCTCACAGAAAACCTAATACCTGTCTCTCTGATGTAACATCCCGAAGACAAAGCAATTGTTTATCATCAAACATGATAACTTTTAGGTGGTATCTAAGAAAAATTAGTTATAACAAATGGTATTTTCGGGAAATGGCTGCAACAATTTCACTCATCCCACTTGCTCTACCTATCGTATGACTTTGACATTCCATTCTCTTAATCTGGGCAGACTGTGGCTACAACACCAGTGACATTACTCTTGAGGTTAGATAGAAGATGATACACATTCTGTCTGGTTCTCTTCTGACACATGCTTTGGAGCTCAGCCACTATGCCATAAGGAAGAGGAACAGAGGCCCTCAGAACCTAGCTCCAGCTGACAGCCAGTACCTCACATGCCCTTGATAGCAATCAAGCTATCTCAAATGGGGATGCTGAACCCCCAGTGAATCTTCCCCAGCTAATGCT
This sequence comes from Leopardus geoffroyi, assembly GCF_018350155.1. NCBI lineage: Eukaryota > Metazoa > Chordata > Mammalia > Carnivora > Felidae > Leopardus > Leopardus geoffroyi. The sequence goes on from NC_059334.1 coordinate 66,992,049, forward strand.
GTGACAAGCAGAAGAGCTGACCCTGCCGGGCTTTCCCCAAAGGGCAGATTCCTGAACAACTAAATGAGTGTTGTTGTTCTAAGCCACTAAGTTTAAAGCTGGTATGCAGCACTAATAGAAAAGTGATATATTTAATTGCTTTGTAAATCTTTACCACAATCTTTATTCAACAATCCTTCCCCCAAACTGCTGCAGATACAAGGAGAGGAGGCATCTTGGTCTTTGATAATTGGCGGAAGGGAGGAAGTGTCCCTCTATCTTCAAAAGAGCCTAAGGAATGAAGGGTTGGGGGGGGGGGGGGGGCGGCAGGGCAGTGCCTGGGTGGCTCAATCCATTAAGCATCCGACTCTTGGTTGTGGCTCAGGTCATGATCTCGTTCATGGGCATCTGGCTCTGTGCTGACAGTGTCCAGCCTGCTTGAGATTCTCTTTCTCCCTCTCTCTGCCCCTTCCATGCTTGTGCTCACTCTCTCTCTCAAAATAAATAAATAAACATTAAAAAAAAAAAAAAGACCCTGGGAAGTTCATAAGCACGTTTGCTATCCTTGATTATTGGCTTATTATTGAAACCTAGGTTTGAACCCTAATACAAATGTGTTATCTCTGGACTAGCTGTGGCCTCTAGATAGGAAAGAGAAACAAGAGTATTTTCCTATCTCTCCAGCAGGATTAACAAAGTCCCTCTGTGGAAGCCCAGGATAGCCATTTCCCTCTCCTCTCTGATGGTCTTTAGAGGTTTCCAGCATCATTGGCTTAAGGTTCTTCCCATTCTTGCTAAACTCTTTTTTAGTCTGAATAAGTGAGTTGGGAATTCCTGGAGGATAGGAAAAATTTTAAATATTAACATATATTTATATTAACATATATTTAATGTTAATATTTAAATACTTAAATATAGGGGTGCCTGGGTGGCTCAGTCAGTTGAGCATCTGACTCTTGATTTTGGCTCAGGTCATGATCTCACAGTTTGGTGGGGTTAAGCCCCACATCAGGGCCTGTTTGGGATTCTCTCTCTCTCTCTGCCTATCTCTGTCTCTCTCAAAATAAATAAATAAACATTATAAAAATTGAATATTAACATAGGACCAAGAATGACAAGAAGAAAGAAAGAAATCAGTGGATGGAAGGCTAAGGGACAAAGCTGATTTTGAGTGCATTCACTTAATTATCTAATCCTAGATTATTATTAATCTCACATGAACCCAATTGTTCGTCTAATCTAAAACATTTTCTGCAGAAACTTGGTGAAAATATAACTGAATTTTTGTCTCTCCATAATGATTAGACCTCCCACCTTCCCAAGCACACTGGCCTCAATCATTTCTTAAAGAGGGGATGTCTGAGATCAGTTTGATGTCAATGTACTTGGACCTAGAGATTATTTTAATGCTTTGTGTTAGTTATTCATTTGAGGAAAGGATAAATAAAATATAGATTACATTAGCTTCAATTTTTGGAAGTCATTACATTTAATTTTATACATCTCTACATCCCACTGATCCATGCCAATAAGCAAATTGAAAATATAACAAATTCTCCACATCAATTCCTTTTGGTCAATCATATAGTAAAGTGAGCAAGTCAAATTAGAGGTGTTTTTAGTCTAGTAGCCTACTAAATTCCCTCAGTAGACTTCATTGCTAGAATTAAAATGAGTAAGCATTGAATGGGAAAACCATTGATGCTATGAGCCAAAAAAAAAAAAAAAAAAAAAAAAGTGGCTATAGTCCTGTAATTCCTACATTAAATCTCTACATTATGTATGAGAAAAATATATCTTAACATCATTGCCTTTTTAACCTCAGAATTGCCACCACCCTAGTTGAAGCTGTCCTCAGTTTTCACCTGGACACTCACAGTAGCTACACTCGTCCACTTCCTATCTGCACCATGACTGTGCTCCAGTCTCTTTAATACTATAGCTGTCTTCCACGTGGGTCACATTAATTCAGCAGCACCACAGGATAATGGATATAGGATAAATATAATAGAAATGTTAGGTATACTTACATTTGTATAACAAAAGTAGAAATATACTTTTATTAAATTACTTACCTCATTTGATGACTAGTGTATATATACAATTTAAAAAAAGAATAAAAGACCCAAACTCCCAATGTAGTATTTGGACTGGAGATGATTGGGAGAGGAAATATATCTCCCAAATTATATATAGGAATTGCTCAGTCATAATTTTGATTTACTTCCCAAAACTTGCAAAATTACATTTCTCTAATCACATGGTCCCCACTAAACCAAGTGTTGTTTTTTTTTAAGGCTTATTTATTTATTTTTGAGAGAAGGGGAGAGAGAGAGCATGCCTAAGCTGGCAGGCACAGAGAGAGAGGGAGACAGAATCCCCAGCAGACTCCGCACTGTCAGCACAGAGCCCAACACAGGGTTGAATCCACAAACCACAAGATCATGAGCCGAAATCTAGAGTTCTGATGCTAAACCAAGCCACCCAGGGTCCCCTAAACCAAGTTTAAGTTTTTATCATTTATGGTTGCTCTTTACAGTTTTTTTTTCTTAAAAATTTTTAATGTTTATTTATTTTTGAGAGAGAGAGAGAGACAGATCGCAAGCAGGGTAGAGTCAGAGAGAGAGGGAGACACAGAATTCAGGGCAGACACAGAATCTGAGCTGTCAACACAGAGCCCCAAGTGGGGCTTGAACTCACAAACTGTGAGATCATGACCTGAGCCAAAGTCAGACACTGAACCGACCGAGTCACCCAGGTGCCCCTGCTCTTTACAGTTTTCAAAATAAAATGTAAAAAATCTTTTTCTTTAACTTGAAATGTCTTCTTATGAATATATATTTGCCATGTTACTTGCCAATTGATTACAAAGTGTTTTTTTTTCTTTTGAAGCCATCCGTTTGATACCATCATTATTGATGAAAAACTGCAAATACGGTTTATAGATCATTACATTTGTAATCTTCTTTCCCTGTCATCATTTTTCTGTTTCCAGTGTTAAGCTATTCTGGAATCAAGCAAAGAGCTACAGTGACAGTGATGAGTAAGAACATTTTGTGCTTTGTCAATTCAAATAAACCCGGAGCTAGTAAATGACAAGCTATGTTGTTAGCAAGGATTAACATCCAGTGATGTCTAAAAAAGGGACTGTGTCTATACAATCACAGGTAGTGCTGATAGTGTTTTAAAGGCTATTCTTAAAAAAAATCCGTCATTCCTTTGACATGGTTTGAGCATATGCAGTATCTCTTCTCCTTAGTTGTCTATCACCAGTTCTATTTGAAACTGACTTGAAATGCAAGGTATTTTCTCCTCCTGATACCAATTAGGAACCAAATATTTTGTCAACTATAAATATATTGTTGTAATTACAAGACATATATGATTCAGTGCAAGATGAAGCCCAATTAAGAATAGGACAGCCCAGGGGCGCCTGGGTGGCGCAGTCGGTTGAGCGTCCGACTTCAGCCAGGTCACGATCTCGCAGTCTGTGAGTTCGAGCCCCGCGTCAGGCTCTGGGCTGATGGCTCAGAGCCTGGAGCCTGTTTCCCATTCTGTGTCTCCCTCTCTCTCTGCCCCTCCCCCATTCATGCTCTGTCTCTCTCTGTCCCAAAAATAAATAAACGTTGAAAAAAAATTTTTTTTTAAAAAACAATAGGACAGCCCATCAGAGGAAGAGCAGCAAAGGGAAAATGGTGTTGCCTAATGTCTACATCATAGAGTTACATGAGTAGTAAACATGTTTTTTCTTTTCAATATAATAGAAAATTGAAATGGCAGGTACATTTTCCCCTCAAATAGTCTGTACAATTAGATTTGTTTGTGCAAAGTAACTACAGATGCCCAAAGTACTTACGAGAGGGTGTAGACAATAACAGTTATAGAAGCACAAGCAACATTGAACAATAGTTAAACACCTGGTTGTGAGAAAAACTACCAAGGTCAAGTCCCTGCCTCCTTCACTAACTGATTAGGATGAAAAATGTTTGGAGATATTTGTCCATAAAGCAGCACAAGAGATATTTTAAATGTAAATTATGTCATGCTTTGCTTAAAACCTTTGCTTAAAACCTTCCAGATGGGTTCCCATTCCACACAATTAAATCCAAAAATCCTTACAATGGCCGATGGTATGTATCTTCAGTGAGCTGAATCCTGACTATTTCTTCAGGACATGATGCCCCCTCCCCTCACAATGTGCTCTACCTACCTTTGTCTATCAGGTTTTGTTGTTGTTGTTGATGATGATGCTGCTGATGATGATGATGATGATGATGATGTTTTTAACATTCTAAGCATGTTCCCTTCTCATTGCATTTGCACATGTTATTCACCTGCTTGGATGCTTTTCCTCACATTCTTCACACATCTCTCATCCCTTAAACAGATCATTGGTAATAGTAACTGCTCGTTTCTTGGTGATTCCATTTCTAACATCTTAGTTAATCTAGATCCCTTACCATTTCTTTTCTTATTTCATCCCTTCATTATTTACTTATAAAATGTATTAAGCTTTGAAATTAGTTCATTTGATTCTGTGTTTTGTCTATCTTCCGTACTGATGGAAAGCTGTTAAAAACAGAGACTATGACTGCTTGCCAAACTGCTCTGATTCCAGTGCTTCTCTTGGCATCTGGTATGGTCACTAAATAATGGCTGACTGACTGAGTGATACATGAACAGCAGCACAACCTACAAAAAAATAATACCACCTAATATTTATCAAATGTTTGCTACCTGCCAGAAACTTGCTATATGTTCTACATGCATTATATCATTCATTTTTACAAAAACTACCTGAGATAAGTAAAATATGCAAGGAATAATAATACTGTTAAGTACTACTGTTTAACTAATAATGACACTCCAGTGGTATTAAGTTAGGAATTGCCCTAGCCACACAGCCACCTAATAGAAGAGGCTGCACTGGAACTCAGGCAGCCTTTCCCACAATACACGCTGCCCTATGATCAGATAACAACTACTGGGAAATTATTATTTCCAACCCTCTCATAAGCACTTTGGGTCATTTTTTGTTATTTTGTACAAACAAATTTGATTGTACAAGGTACTTGAATGGAAAAAATGTGTTTTCCATTTCAAGTTACTATTATGTTGAAAGGACAGTAATCATGTAAATAACATGGTCACTGATCATGTAATCCTATTGTGTGAGCATTAAGTAACATCATCCTCATTTTGCTGTCCTTCTCCTTAAAGGTGTTCTATACCTAATGAACAATTTGGCGTTACTTGCACTCAAAACATGTCCTATAATTAGAACAATGTTTTTATAGTAATTAACAAAATACTTGGTTCCCAGTGGGTATCAGGCAGAGAAAGTGTCTTGCATTTCAGATAAGTTTCAAATAGAACCAATGATAGAAAACCAGGAAGAATAAAGATATTGGATGCACTCAAACCATGTCAAAGGAAAGATGGATTTTAAAAAATATATTCTTTTTTTTTAATTTTTTTTAACGTTTATTTATTTTTGAGACAGAGAGAGACAGAGCATGAACAGGGGAGGAGCAGAGAGAGAGGGAGACACAGAATCTGAAACAGGCTCCAGGCTCTGAGCTGTCAGCACAGAGTCCCACGCCGGGCTCGAACTCACGGACCGTGAGATCATGACCTGAGCCAAAGTCGGATGCTTAACCGACCAAGCCACCCAGGAGCCCCTAAAAATATATATTCTTTTTTTTTTTTTTTTTTTTAATTTTTTTTTTTTTTCAACGTTTATTTATTTTTGGGACAGAGAGACAGAGCATGAACGGGGGAGGGGCAGAGAGAGGGAGACACAGAATCGGAAACAGGCTCCAGGCTCTGAGCCATCAGCCCAGAGCCCGACGCGGGGCTCGAACTCACGGACCGCGAGATCGTGACCTGGCTGAAGTCGGACGCTTAACTGACTGCGCCACCCAGGCGCCCCTAAAAATATATATTCTTTAAAATACTATCAGCACTACTTGTGATTGTGTATACACAGGTCCTGTTTTCAGACATCACTGGTTGTTAATCCTTGCTAACAACATAGCTTGTCATTTACTAGCTTGGGATTTATTTGAATTGACAAAGCACAAAATATCCTTGCTCATCACTGTCACAGGAGCTCTTCGCTTGACTCTAGAAGAGCTTAATGCAGGAAAAAGAAAACATGATGGGGGAGATAAGATTATAAATGTAATGATGTATAAACTGTATTTGTAATTTTTTATCAAAAACAATTTTAATGTTTATTTTTAAAAGGTGGGGAGGGAGGAGGGGCAGAGAGAGAGGGAGAAACAGAATCCGGTGCAGGTTCCAGATTCTGAACTGTCAGCACACAGCCTGACACAGGGCTCACACTCACAAGCCCTGAGACCGTGACCTGAGCGGAAGTCGGACATAACTTACTGAGCCACACAGGTGCCCGTAGATAGTAGATGGTAGATAGTATGGAAAATGCATATTAATATGAAGACTTTCCAAGTTAAAGGAAATAATGGTTTGTTTTTTTAAATTTTATTTTGAAAACTTTAAAGTGCAACCATAAATATCTAAAATTTTAGTTTGGTTTAGAGAAGACAATCTGGTTAGAGAATTATAATTGTGCAAGTTTAGAAAGATAAATCCATATATAAGATTTTGTAAATATATTCCTTCTCCTGATCATCTCCAAACCCAGTGCTGATTGGAGATAAGATCTTCATTGCAACTCACAAATGATGTTAACCAAAAACATGCCTAAATTTGTTTTTTTTTTTCCATCTATTTATTATCTCAACATCTAATAAACACCTATTTTGCTGCAGGAATGGTTTCTCTAATTCTCAAATACCCATAGCCTTGACTATAAATCACACATTGCAATATATTCAAAATGAATTTCAACCACACACCAATATATAAGACATGAGAATTTCTAAAGCAAGGTTTTAAACCATCATATGCAGAAGTTAAAAGGTGTTCCAACTGTACTAAAAAAAAAAAAAAAAAAGACAATTCTGTAAAATCAATTCTACAACTTTTGGATTCCTTAGCTAGATAAAATACATAAAAAGGGATTGGCAACTGGAAAGAAGAGAGCATTTTGTAAGAGTTATTTGAAAAGAATTTTTCTTTAGAAAGAGCTATTCTTAGGCTCTGATTTGCCCACCACCTTGAAGGAAGGCTCAGGAGTCCTAATTGTGTTATCTCATTTCTAGTATAAGACGTAACCCTGGATCTACCCAGCAGTTATGACCCCTCTGTGGCTAGTGTGACTTTCACCACAGAAAGAAAGAGAGTGCTACTTTGTGGGGCATATAACAGAGGGCTGGTAATGAACCTGGCGACCTCTAAGATTTGGTCAAAACAAGGAATATGTAGGTATTTCCTGCAGGTATATGGAGACCTTCTGAAAGGAGAAGAACCAGCCTGGGTCTATAATGGGTGTTGTACAATTGGCTCACCATAAGGGCTGTACAAATCCCAGTAGAAGATAATGCTTCTGCTTGCCCAGGTCACCTGAACTGTAGCTGGAAAACAAACAAACAAACAAACAAACAAACTATAAACTATACAATGTCTGACAGCACTATGAAAGAAAAAGAAAGAGAAGAAGGAAGGAAGGAAGGAAGGAAGGAAGGAAGGAAGGAAGGAAGGAAGGAAAGAAAGAAAGAAAGAAAGAAAGAAAGAAAGAAAGAAAGAAAGAAAGAAAGAAAGAAAGAAAGAAAGAAAGAAAGAAAAAGAGAGAAAAGAAAGGAGGGAGGGAGGAAGGGATCCATTTTAAATATCTTTGATTCCCACAGAGCATAAAAACAGCTTGCTATTGTACCATTTAAATAAAAGTTTTCACTTGCCTTTACTACTTTACCCTCAGCCTTCATGGACCCTGAAGATGTCAGAATGTGCCCAGCAGGTGAGGTAGGGTTAGAAAAGCACAGATAAATAATTAAACAAGAAGCTGATCATGCTCCCCTTCCTACTAGAGGCTTCCATTCTCAATGAAGTTCTTACTGAAGGAGAAGAGGTTTTAATAGTAAGTAAAATTCAGAGTTTTAATTAATATTTTGAATCAGGCATTCTGATTTCTGAAATGAGACTTAGTGACTTCAAGTAGATGTAGAATATTCTTTTGTAAAAAAAAAAAAAAAGTGAATGTACAAGACATTTGGTCTGGAAGAGTTTTCATCCAACAGCAGAGGAAGATCACCCTGACTTGAATGTATCTTTAAAAGATCATGAAAAACAAAAATAAAGTTGTGCTTGATGATGTCAGTTGTTGCACTTCATCAACATATGGCTTTACATGCATTCACACTTAAGAAATTTGCTTCAATTCCAAGCCATCTAGAGAAACAGAGCTAAGTCAGTTCTGTGCACAGAAACCTGTTCCATAGCCAGTTCACATGTACACAAATGCAGTTGTGGTAGAAAACACTGACAATTTAATTTCGAAATCATTTGCAAAGTTAAAAAGTACATTCACAAAAGCAATGTGAAGTAATGAATCTAGACTCCAATTTGATCTAGTCTTTTCTTGTAGCTGTAGGCCTGTTATCTTTTATACAGACATTAGTTTCTACATCTGTGGAGTTATAGGCTGCACTAAATTAACTTTAAAATGATGTACTATGAGACTATGAAATGCTTATTCAAAAGAAGTTAATGAGTAAACAGTGAATTCAGTCCTGGTTCTTGCCATTGACTTGCAGTGTAACCTTTGCAAGTTTCCTAATTACTCTACGCCACATATATATTCCCTTTGTTCCTATAAGATGGATGTACATCATCATTTTTGAAAATTCCTCAACTCTATGCAAATGTAGGGTTCAACGGGAATTAAGATGGCATTATAAAATTGTGTCAGGTGAACACGGTTTCATTTGAAATGTTCCAGATTACAGCCTAAGGTGGGGAGAGAGGTTTAAAACTATTCACTCTCCACTCCCATATTCCATTTTTCTCCTTATCTAGATAGCATATCCCTTTACTATTTCATGTGCAAAAATTCAACAAAAATGCTCTGCCACCAATTCCACAATTCTTGTAAGTGTACATTATTTCATCTAAGGCATGTTAATGTTTATTTTTGAGAGAGAGAGAGCAGGGGAGGGGCAGAGAGAGAGGGAAACAGAATCCAAAGTAGGCTCCAGGCTCTGAGACAGCAACACAGAGCCCGATGCAGGGCTCGAACCCACGAACAGTGAGATCATGACCTAAGCTGAAGTCAGACACCCAACCAACTGAGACACCCAGGTGCCCCTAATTAAGGCATTTGATAAAAAAAGGAGATGACAATAATTTTGATCATTAGTGGCACTAGAGAAAAGAAAATATTTGCTCTAAATATGTAAAGAAAAGAGATTCCACCTTCAACAAGTTAGGAGCTGTTTGCTAGAGTGCTTTACTTTAATTATTCTTGTTTTTAAGTGACATCTACTGTTTGACTGCTGGAATTATCATAAGAGGCTAAAATATGTTGCAAAATGTGTTTTGCTACTGGATTGGTGATCACTGCTAACACAGAAATCAAAATAGGAAAATTTCTTTAAAGAATCTTTAAAGTGAATGATTCAGTATTCCGGGTGGGTGTGGGATGAACAATGATGTTACACGCACAATATTCTCTCACTTGAATTATTAAATAGTAATATACTAGGTTTTTGTTTCACATATAATTTTTTATTGGCAAATGACTTATTTGCAAGTCCAAAATTCCTACAGTGGCTCAGCCCACTCAATTACATTTTTATCTGACTTTTTTCTTTGTTTTTTTTTTTTTTTTTGGTTTATGCTTTCTAATAAGATTCGTAATAAGATAGAAAAATGCATTCTTCAGAATTTTCACATATCTGGGTCTCATTTATCTTATTTCTCAAAGAAATAAAAAAAAATTGAGCCAATAAACTGGTTTTCTTTCATCCAATTCCTCCTATAGCTTCCATGTTAAAAAAAATAATATTGTGAGATGTATTTCTTTTTTATGGCTTAGGTCATCTCTCTCGGAAGGTTGTTGAGAATTATTACTATTTCCAGAATATTATAGTTTTTTGGAAGTAGCTGCATTTTTTGGAAATTGGTCAATATTTTTAATTAGTTCTGGGGGGAGGATTTGTCATGTGTACACTGCCCAATATTACTGGAATTATCATTTGTTTAGTATTTTCAAAATTTTGAGTTATGATATGTAAAATGTGTCCCTGATTTCTTAATGGTCAGTTTTTCTTCCCCTTCTCAGTTTCTCTGATATCCCTCTCCACTGAAGAGACCCATAAAAGACACAAGTTGTTAGAGCTGCAGCATCCCCTGGGGCTTTGCCTACAGAGTTGGGTACTCCTTGCCTACACTTCCACAGTGCTCACTTCTCTCTTTCTTGCAAGCAAGAAAGAGCATTGTTGTAATTCCCAGAACTGAACTTTGATATGTGATTTTAAAAATTCATTAATTGTTAAACATGTTAAGGATAATTGTGATGGGTATAGGGATCACCACTGCTGCAGTGGGAAGAGAGATTGGGCTCAACTCCAAATATGACACAAGAAAGTGGGAATTTACAGCCCAAGAGTAGGGTTGGGGCAGGGGTCAGTAGACAGAAAATTACTTGAGAGGAAACACAAGGGTAAAGAGGCTTCTAGCTAAAGCAATGAAACAGGATTCGTGCTGAAGATAAATCAGGATGATAGGACATCAGCTGGGAGATGGTGGAGAATGAGGAACCTGATTAGATATTGAGGGTAATTAGACATTGAGGGAAGATGGTTCTAGTTAAACTGACTTAGCAGTGTTCTTATTAACACTCAGTTTTATAAGAAAGTACAGAAGTGGACCTAGGTGAGGGTTCAGGATCCTGTCTGAAGTTTTGTCAAGCAAAGAATTTTTGTCATATACAGAGATACTGGTTACCACACCTGTCTCAGGACATTTCTCTTATAATTTTTTTTTTTAACACTGATTTATTTTTTGAGAGAGAGAGAAAGAGCATGAATGGGGGAGGGGACAGAGAGAGAGGGAGTTGCAGATTGCGTAGCAGGAGCCAGGCTCTGACCTGTCAGCACAGAGAACAATGCGGGGCTCGAACCCACGAACTGCAAATTCATGACCTGAACTGAAGTTAGAGGCTTAACCACCGACTGTTAAGCTCCCAGGGGACTCAGGTGCCCCAGGACACTTCTCTTATAAAAAGGTAGGTGTGGGGTTGATTGGTGGGAAGATGGCAGTGTAGGAGGATGCTGGGCTCACCGTGTCCTGCTGATCACTTAGATTCCACCCACACCTGCCTAAATAACCCAGAAAACCGCCAGAAGACAGCAGAATGGATTCTCCAGAGCCAAGCATAGACGAGAGGCCCACAGAAGAGGGCAGAAAGGGTGGAGAGGCGGTGCACACTACACGGACAGGGAGGACGGAGCCGGGGCAGAGGGGCAGCCCGCTAGCAAAGCAGAGCCCCCGATTCTGGCTGGTAAAAGTGGAGGGGCCAGACGGAGTGTATTCTGATAGCAAGCGGAATTTAACATCTGGAAGGTTATAAGTTAACAGCTCTGCTCGGAGAGCACGAAGTGTGGAGGAGGGAGGGAGAGTTGTTGACCCCGGACGACAGAGCGCAGCTTGGCGGGGAACAAAGGCCCTCGCCAGCACCATCTCCCTCGCCCGTGCCATCTCCCTCGCCCATCCCCCAGCCAAAATCCCAAAGGGAACCAATTCCTGCCAGGGAACTTGCTTCCACCACGCAAACACCAAAATGCTGTGCTTCTGTGGATCCATCCCTCCAGTGGGTCTGACTCCTTCTGGGTGCCGCAAGGCCCCTTCCTAAGCGGATCTCTGAAGGAAAAGCGAGCTAAGCCTGCCCCACCCGCTCCTGTGTACTTTGCGGATCCACCCCAGCTAATACACCAGATCCCCAGCACCACAAGCCTGGCAGTGTGCAAATAGCCCAGACCGGCCACGCCACCCCACAGTGAATCCTGCCCCTAGGAGAGGGGAAGAGAAGGTACACACCAGTATGACTGTGGCCTCATAGGTGGGCTGGGGGCAGATATCAGGTCTGACTGCAGCCCTGCCCACCAGCTCAAGTTATTCAAGACAGCACAGGGGAAGTGCCCCATAGTCCGGCACCACTCCAGGAACTATCCAAAATGACAAAACGGAAGAATTCCCCTCAAAAAAAGTCCAGGAAATAACGACAGCTAACGAACTGATCAAAACGATTTAAACAATATAACAGAAAGTGAATTTAGAATAATAGTCATAAAATTAATCGCTGGGCTTGAAAACAGTATAAAGGACAGCAGAGAATCTATTGCTACAGAGATCAAGGGATTAAGAAACAGCCAGGAGGAGCTAAAAAATGCTATTAAAGAGCTGCAAAATAAAATGGAGATGACCACAGCTCGGATTGAAGAGGCAGAGGAGAGAATAGGTGAATTAGAAGATAAAATTATGGAAAAAGAAGAAGCTGAGAAAAAGAGAGATAAAAAAAATCCAGGAGTATGAGGGGAAAATTAGAGAACTAAGTGATGTACTAAAGAGAAATAATCTACGCATAATTGGTATCCCAGAGGAGGAAGAGAGAGGGAAAGGTGCTGAAGGTGTACTTGAAGAAATCTTAGCTGAGAACTTCCCTGATCTGGGGAAGGAAAAAGGCATTGAAATCCAAGAGGCACACAGAATCCCTTCAGAAGTAACTCGAATCGATCTTCTGCACGACATATTGTAGTGAAACTGGCAAAATACAAGGATAAAGAGAAAATTCTGAAAGCAGCTAGAGATAAACGTGCTCTAACATATAAAGGGAGACCAATAAGACTAGTGACAGATCTCTCTACTGAAACTTGTCAGGCCAGAAAGGAATGGCAGGAAATCTTCCATGTGATGAACAGAAAAAATATGCAGCCGAGAATCCTTTATCCAGCAAGTCTGTCATTTAGAATAGAAGGAGAGATAAAAGTCTTCCCAAACAAACAAAAACTGAAGGAATTCATCACCACTAAACCAGCCCTACAAGAGATCCTAAGGGGGATCCTGTGAGACAAAGTACCAGAGACATCACTACAAGCATGAAACCTACAGACATCACAATGACTCTAAACCCATATCTTTCTATAATAACACTGAATGTAAATGGACTAAATGCACCAAGCAAAAGACATAAGGTATCAGAATGGATAAAAAAAACAAGACCCATCTATTTGCTGTCTACAAGAGACTCATTTTAGACCTGAGAACACTTTCAGATTGAAAGTGAGGGGATGGAGAACTATTTATCATGCTACTGGAAGTCAAAAGAAAGCTGGAGCAGCCATACTTATATCAGACAAACTAGACTTTAAATTAAAGGTTGTAACAAGAGATGAAGAAGGGCAGTATATAATAATTACAGGGTCTATCCATCAAGAAGAACTAACAATTATAAATGTCTATGTACCGAATATGGGAGCCCCCAAATATATAAAACAATTACTCACAAACATAAGCAACCTTATTGACAAGAATGTGGTAACTGCAGGGGACTTTAATACCCCACTTACAACAATGGATAGACCATCTAGACACACGGGCAATAAAGAAACAAGAGCCCTGAATGATACATTGGATCAGATGGACTTGACAGATATATTTAGAACTCTGCCTCCCAAAGCAACAGAATATACTGTCTTCTCGAGTGCACATGGAACATTCTCCAAGATAGATCACATACTGGGTCACAAAACAGCCCTTCATAAGTATACAAGAATTGAGATCATACCATGCATACTTTCAGACCACAATGCTATGAAGCTTGAAATCAACCACAGGAAAAAGTCTGGAAAACGTCCAAAAGTGTGGAGGTTAAAGAACACCCTACTAAAGAATGAATGGGTCAATCAGGCAATTAGAGAAGAAATTTAAAAATATACGGAAACAAATGAAAATGAAAATACAACAATACAAATGCTTTGGGATGCAGCGAAGTCAGTCCTGAGAGGAAAATACATTGCAATCCAGGCCTATCTCAAGAAACAAGAAAAATCCCAAATACAAAATCTAACAGCACACCTAAAGGAAATAGAAGCACAGCGGCAAAGACACCCCAAACCCAGCAGAAGATGAGAAATAATAAATATCAGAGCAGAAATAAACAATATAGAATCTAAAAAAAACTGTAGAGCAGATCAACGAAACCAAGAGTTGGTTTTTTGAAAAAATAAACAAAATTGATAAACCTCTAGCCAGGCTTCTCAAAAAGAAAAGGGAGATGACCCAAATAGATAAAATCATGAATGAAAATGGAATTATTACAACCAATCCCTCAGAAATACAAGCAATTATCAGGGAATACTATGAAAAATTACATGCCAACAAACTGGACAACCTGGAAGAAATGGACAAATTCCTAAACACCCACACACTTCCAAAACTCAAACAGGAGGAAATAGAAAGCTTGAAAAGATCCATAACCAGAGAAGAAATTGAATCAGTCATCAAAAATCTCCCAACAAATGAGAGTCCAGGACCAGATGGCTTCCCTGGGGAATTCTACCAGACATTTAAAGCAGAGATAATACCTATCCTTCTCAAGCTATTCCAAAAAATAGAAAGGGAAGGAAAACTTCCAGACTCATTCTATGAAGCCAGTATTACTTTGATTCCTAAACCAGACAGAGACCCAGTAAAAAAAAGAGAACCACCGGCCAATATCCCTGATGAATATGGATGCAAAAATTCTCAATAAGATACTAGCAAATCGAATTCAAAGGCATATAAAAAGAATTATTCACCATGATCAAGTGGGATTCATTCCTGGGATGCAGGGCTGGTTCAACATTCGCAAATCAATGAAATTGATACATCACATTAATAAAAGAAAAGATAAGAACCATATGGTCCTGTCAATCGATGCAGAAAAAGCATTTGACAAAATTCAGCAACGTTTCTTAAAAAAAAAACCTTCGAGAAAGTCGGGATAGAAGGAACATACTTAAACATCATCAAAGCCACTTATGAAAAGCCCACAGCTAACATCATCCTCAATGGGGAAAAACGGAGAGCTTTTCCCCTGAGATCAGGAACACGACAGGGATGTCCACTCTCACCGCTGTTGTTTAACATAGTGTTGGAAGTTCTAGCATCAGCAATCAGACAACAAAAGGAAATCAAAGGCATCAAAATTGGCAAAGACGAAATCAAGCTTTCGCTTTTTGCATATGACATTTGCATATACATGGAAAACCCGATAGACTCCACCAAAAGTCTGCTAGAACTGATACATGAATTCAGCAAAGTCCCAGGATACAAAATCAATGTACAGAAATCAGTTGCATTCTTATACACTAATAATGAAGCAACAGAAAGACAAATAAAGAAACCGATCCCATTCACAATTGCACCAAGAAGTATAAAATACCTAGGAATAAATCGAACCAAAGATGTACAAGATCTGTATGCTGAAAACTATAGAAAGCTTATGAAGGAAATTGAAGAAGATATAAAGAAATGGAAAAACATTCTGTGCTCATGGGTAGGAAAAATAAATATTGTTAAAATGTCAATCCTACCCAAAGCCATCTACACATTCAATGCAATCCCAATCAAAATTGCACCAGCATGCTTCTCGAAACTAGAACAAGCAATCCTAAAATTCATATGGAACCACAAAAGGCCCTGAATAGCCAAAGTAATTTTGAAGAAGACCAAAGCAGGAGGCATCACAATCCCAGACTATAGCCTCTACTACAAAGCTGTCATCATCAAGACAACCTGGTATTGGCACAAAAACAGACACATGGACCAATGGAATAGAATAGAAACCCCAGAACTAGACCCACAAACGTATGGCCAACTAGTCTTTGACAAAGCAAGAAAGAATATTCAATGGAAAAAAGACAGTCTCTTTAACAAATGGTGCTGGGAGAACTGGACAGCAACATGAAGAAAAATGAAACTAGACCACTTTCTGACACCATTCACAAAAACAAACTCAAAATGGATAAAGGACCTGAATGTGAGACAGGAAACCATCAAAACCCTGGAGGAGAAAGCAGGAAAAGACCTCTCTGACTTCAGTCGTAGCAATTTCTTACTTGACACATCCCCAAAGGCAAGGGAATTAAAAGCAAAAGTGAACTATTGGGACCCCATGAAGATAAAAAGCTTCTGCACAGTAAAGGAAACAACCAACAAAACTAAAAGGCAACCAACAGAATGGGAAAAGACATTTGCAAATGACATATCAGACAAAGGGCTAGTATCCAAAATCTATAAAGAGCTCACCAAACTCCACACCCGGAAAACAAATAACCCAGTGAAGAAATGGACAGAAAACATGAATAGATACTTATCTAAAGAAGACATCCAGATGGCCAACAGGCACATGAAAAGATGCTCAACGTCACTCCTCATCAGGGAAATAAAAATCAAAATCACACTCAGATATCACCTCACGCCAGTCAGAGTGGCTAAAATGAACAAATCAGGAGACTATAGATGCTGGAGAGGATGTGGAGAAACGGGAACCCTCTTGCACTGTTGGTGGGAATGCAAATTGGTGCAGCCGCTCTGGAAAGCAGTGTGGAGGTTCCTCAGAAAATTAAAAATAGACCTACCCTATGACCCAGCAATAGCACTGCTAGGAATTTACCCAAGGGATACAGGAGTACTGATACACAGGGGCACTTGTACCCCAATGTTTATAGCAGCACTCTCAACAATAGCCAAATTGTGGAAAGAGCCTAAATGTCCATCAACTGATGAATGGATAAAGAAATTGTGGTTTATATACACAATGGAATACTACATGGCAATGAGAAAGAATGAAATATGGCCCTTTGTAGCAACGTGGATGGAACTGGAGAGTGTGATGCTAAGTGAAATAAGCCATACAGAGAAAGACAGATACCATATGGTTTCACTCTTATGTGGATCCTGAGAAACTTAACAGAAACCCATGTAGGAGGGGAAGGAAAAAAAAAAAAGAGGTTAGAGTGGGAGAGAGCCAAAGCATAAGAGACTCTTAAAAACTGAGAACAAACTGAGGGTTGATGGGGGGTGGGAGAGAGGGGAGGGTATGTGATGGGTATGAAGAGGGCATCTTTTGGATGAGCACTGGGTGTTGTATGGAAACCAATTTGACAATAAATTCCATATGTTAAATAAAATAAAAAAATAAAAGCATTAAAAAATTTTAAAAAATAAAATACTTATCCATGCTGCAAAAAAAAAAAGGTAGGTGTGAAGTATTGAGCCATACTCTTTCCTTAAAATAAATAAATAAATAAATAAATAAATAAATAAATAAATAAAATTTTAAAATTTTCTAGACTTGTCAAGGAGAAAGAAGACCTGTTTAACAAATTTTTTATTTATTTTTTCTATACATAGAGAACATAAGCAGGGGAGAGGGGCAGAGGGTGAGAGAGAGACAGTCTTAAGTAGGATCGATGCTCAGTGCAGAAACTGACATGGGGCTCAATCCCACAACCCTGGGATCATGACCTGAGTCAAAATCAAGAGTTGGACGCTTAACTGACTGAGCCACGTAAGTGCTCTGAAAGAAGGACTTTTTTTAAATGTAAAAGGCTATTTAAAAAATAACTATATTAAAAAGCAATCCAGATAGAAATGGCTATATAGTCTAAGAAGCCATTTTCTTCACTCTGCACACATTTTTTTCTTTATTGAAATTATTGGAATTGTGTGAATGTTTGGGAAGTTTTTATTTATTCCTCTCAATAAATAATGGGAAATGGAATTGTGCACTGATTTCACTGAAGATATCTTAGTTAATGGGTACCAGAACTCTCTCTAATGGTGGGGACAATGGACAGAATTTTAAAAAATAAAAATGCTCTCCACACCCTATTATCAAGAATACACTATTTAGAAGTTAAAAAACTTCACCTCTAGATTCTGACTGAGCCAGTCAGATATTCTGATTCCCTCCTTCTTTGTTGTGCATACTTAGGAGACTTACTTAATCTCCATGCCTCCATTTATTCCAGAAGTATCTTGGAACACATCAAGGAAGCAGCCTCATACCCCTAGCACATTCCTCCAAAATAGTTTCTGTTCAAACATTTTTAAGGTTACTACATTTGTTTTAAATTTTTTAATGTTTGTTTATTTTTGAGAGAAAGGGATACAGGGCGTGAGCAGGGTAGGGGCAGAGAGAGAGACATACACAGAATCTGAAGCAGGCTCCAGGCTCTGAGCTGTCAGCACATAGCCTGACGCGGGACTCAAACTCACGAGCAGTGAGATCATGACCTGAGCTGCAGTCAGATGCTCAACCAACTAAGCCACCCAGGTACCCCAAGGTTACTTCTTGATAGAAGAGTTATTAAGACTATGATAAAATGAGAGCCTTAGAAAAGACTATTTGCTGCGATGTTAAGACCAACTGAAGGACTAGGGTTCAATTTTAGGTTTAGGGACCTAAATAATTAGAGGATTTAGGGATGAACAGGAAAAGGATTTCTTCCTATAAGGAAGTTACAGTCCAGCAAAGGGAGAATGATGTTATAGATGACAGGTTGTCCCATACAAGAAATACAGAAAATTTGGAAAACTCCAAGAAGGAAGAAAGATCAATTGCAAATGAGAAACAGTCAACAGGAGAGCACAAAGGAAGACTTTTTGTTAAAAAAAAAAAATGGACCATGAAGATTGTGTTACATTCCAATTATGAGAAAGGACACTCAGTTCTGTGGGATATCCCAGATCAAGTGTAGGCTGGCAAAACAGGTAGTGAAAGAATTCACTCAAGGCAGAACAAAGGAGTTAGAAGTTTATTGAATACATTGCAAAGGAGTGGCAGAAGGACAGCAAAGGAGAGACTGTTTGCAAGGAGGCAGTGGTGGGGCACTGGAGTTAAGGGGGAAGGTGAGGAGGTATGGGAACATATGGGATTTTCCTTTTTTGGTACTTGTGTCCAGGTGTAAGTAACCCATTGGTCAGCTAGGGCTTATGGATATTTTGATGTGGGTCACCTAATAGGTCTGTTTGTATTCAGCCAGGTGGTAGGAAGTCACTGTGGGCCCTTCTACCTTACTCAGGTTTCCATTCTTCAAGTTAGTTGCTTAAAAGCTGCCTCTACAAGTTCCATCTGAATTCATTAGTAAGTTTTATTTGGATTAATTAGTATGGTGAATCTAGAAAAAAAATTAAACTTCTTCCTCAGGAAGTACTTCACTGGATTTAACTAGGAAGTAATTAAAAATAATAGGCTAAGAGTCTTAATGAGAATGCCCTTGGTACTTAATAGAACTCATAAATAGGGGTGCCTGGGTGGCTCAGACAGTTAAGCGTCTGACTTCAGTTCAGGTCATGATCTCATGGCTTGTGAGTTCAAGCCCCATGTTGGGCTCTGTGCTGCCGGCTCAGAGCCTGGAGCCTGCTTCAGGTTCTGTGTCTCCCTCTATTCCTCCCCTCCCTCACTCACACTCTGTCTCTCCCTCTCCTTCAAAAATAAATAAACATTAAAAAAATTTTTTTTGAATAGTACCCAAAAATAAATGGTGGTCCAAATACTTGTTTTGTAAACTCTGCAGTTAGAGTTAAATGCACAAATTTGATAAGATTCTTATTCACACTTTAGCATATATGAGAATATCACATAACTGTATAATTGTATGAAATTAGATTTTAGTATGAAATATTGAGCTCTTATTTCATTAAAATACCTTAGATGTAAAGGAAATGGCCCATTCCCATACTCATTTTATACAAACATTATTCTATTTGGTTAGGATCAAAAATTGCATTCTTTTGAAAGACGTGTATTCCAAAAAATATAAAACACTAGTGATAGAAATTGAAGACACCACAAACAAATGGAAAGATAGTCCATGCTCACGGATTGAAAGAATCCAATCCATACTATTAAAATTTCCATACTACCAAAAGAAAACTACAGATTCAATGCTATTCCTATCAAAATCTCAACAGTATGTTTCACAGAACTAGAACAAATAATACTAAAATTTGTATAGAATCCAAAAAGACCCCAAATAGCCAAAGCAAATTTGAGAAAGAAGAGAAAAGCTAGAAGTATTACAATCCCAGATTTCAAGATATACCACAAAACTGTAGTGATCAAAACAGTTTGGTACTGGCACAAAAACAAACACATAGATCGATGGAACAGAATCGAAAGCTCAGAAATAAACCCATGCTTATATAGTCAATTAATCTACAACAAAGGAGGCAAGAATATACAATGGGGAAACAAATGTTTCTGAGAAAACTGGACAGCTACATTCAAAAGAGTGAATCTGGATCACTTCTTTATACCATATACAAAAATAAACTAAAAATAGATTAAAGACCTAAATGTGAGGCTTAAAAAACAAAAAAACAAAAACACTCCTAGAAGAAAACAAAGAGAGTAATCTCTTTGACATAAGCCTTAGCAACATTTTTCTAGATGTGTCTTCTCAGGCAAGGATAACAAAAGCAAAAATAAATTAGTGGGTCTATATCAAAACAAAAAGCTTTTGCATAATGAAAGAAATCACTGACAAAACAAAACAGAAACCTACTAAATGAGAGAACATGTTTGTAAATGAAATAGCTGATAAGGAGTTCATATTCAAAATATATAAAGAACTTATACATACAGCTCAACAGCAAAATAACTAACAAAACAATTAAAAAATGGGCAGAGGACCTGAATAGACATCTTTCTAATGAATATTTACAGATGCCCAACAGATAAATGAATAGATGCTCAACATCACTAATCATCAGGGAAATAGAGATCAAAATCATAATGAGAGGCGCTTGGGTGGCTCAGTCGGTTAAGCGTCCAACTTCGGCTCAGGTCATGATCTCGCAGTTTGTGATTTCAAGCCCTGCATGAGGCTCTGTGCTGACAGCTCAGAGCCTGGAGCCTGCTTCAGATTCTGAGTCTCCCTCTCTCTCTGCCCCTCCCCTGCTCATGCTCTGTCTCTGTCTCAAAAATAAATAAAAACATTTAAAAAAATTTAAAAATATCATAATGAGATTTTACCTCCTACCTGTCATAATGGCTAGCATCCAAAAGACAAGAAATAAGTGTTGGTAAGAATGTGGAGGAAAAGAAACCCTCAGACACTTTTGGTGGCAATGCAAATTGGTGCAGCTACTGTGGAAACAGTATGGAGGTTCCTCAAAAAATTAAAAATAAAATACCATATGATCTACTAATTCCACTCTGAATATTTATCTGAAGAAAATAAAAACATTTATTTGAAAATATACATGCATCCCTATGTTTATTGTGGCATTGTTTACAATAGCCAAGATATGGAAGCCACCCAGGTGTCCATCCACAGGTGAGTGGATAAAGAAGATGTGGTGTATATGTGCAATGGTGTTTTTCTCAGCCAAAAAAGAGAATGAGATCATGCCATGTGCAACAGCATGGATGGATCTGAGTAAAATAAGTCAGACAAAGACAAATACCATGTGATATCAGTTATATGTGGGATAAAAAACAAAACAGACTCTAAATTACAGAGAACAACCTAGTGATTACAGGAGGGGAAATGGGGTGAGGGGGTGGGGGGGATGCTAAAATAGAAGGGGATTAAAAAGTATAGACTTCCACGGGGTGCCTGGGTGGCGCAGTCGGTTAAGCGTCCGACTTCAGCCAGGTCACGATCTCGCGGTCCGTGAGTTCGAGCCCCGCATCAGGTTCTGGGCTGATGGCTCAGAGCCTGGAGCCTGTTTCTGATTCTGTGTCTCCCTCTCTCTCTGCCCCTCCCCTGTTCCCCGTTCATACTCTGTCTCTCTCTGTCCCCCCCAAA
The DNA here is from genome assembly GCF_018350155.1 of Leopardus geoffroyi. Lineage (NCBI taxonomy): Eukaryota > Metazoa > Chordata > Mammalia > Carnivora > Felidae > Leopardus > Leopardus geoffroyi. The sequence goes on from NC_059334.1 coordinate 67,013,753, forward strand.
AAATAAATAAACGTTGAAAAAAAAAATTTAAAAAAAGTATAGACTTCCAGTAACAAAATAAATAAGTCATGGACATAAAAAGTACAGCATAGGGAATACAGTCAATAATATTTTAATAATGTTCAGTGACAGATGATGAATATACTTACTATGGTGAGCCCTGAGTAATACATAGAATTCCTTAATCATTTTGTCATATACCTGAAACTAATATGACATCAAATGTTAATTATACTTTAATAAAAAAATGCATTCTCTTTGTCTCCCTCTCTAGATATCTGGATATATGAATATATATAAATAAATTGTATATTTATAAAAGGCATATTATATGTACATACACATATGTACACATATATTTTGTATCATATGATATGTATGATATATGCAACGTGTTTTGGAGTAGAAGTGATGTTCTAACAATGTTCATCTGTAATCCTGACAGAATCTGGAAACTAAGTAAAGCTGTCCCAAATGACAATGGATCTGCCCACCAGGACAACTCTAGATCTCTAAACTATAGCTAAATAAATTTACTAACCACCAGTATGTGTATCATACTTTTAACTGAGTTAAGCTATTTGAACATCTACCAGTAATCTTTTCTCCATTTTTTCATTATTTTTACCACAAATTAGATCTCTGAAGAGAGAAGGTCCAAAATATAATACAACTGATTGGCTGGCAAGGATGAACTGAATATTGATTTTAAATAGCCCATTTCTTTAGAAATTGACATCTCAACTGAATATAGTGACTGGAAGTCATATAATAAGAGATAAAGGAAAATGTATTATCATTAGTCTGTAGTCAAGATTATCTATGCAGTTCTGCTGGTTTCAATCCTTTATAGTATGGTGTAGAAAAACATTCCACTAGTTTTGCTTACTGACTTAAATGTCTGCCTATCCTTATCTAGACTGAAAACTCAATGGCAGCAAAAAGTATGTTTGTTTGTTCAATGTTTTATCGCTTCTTTCTAGTAAAATATCCAGAATAGAATTTCACTAATAAATTTCTAAACATTCTATAGAATTGATTAGAATTGATCTCCTAAAAATTAACTTTATTAACAGTATTGCAATGATAGAAAAATAAAAGGAAAAATCATGATAGTGAAGTCACAAGAAAAAAGAACCACTTCAGAGAAATGACAGAGACATCAGTATCCTTAGAGTCACATCATTAGAACAAAAAAAACAGACATAAATAGCTTTAGTAATTTACAAAGAGAAGTCTCCTATCCTGTGCTCACTTTAAGTCATGCTTAATACCAAATAGTGTCATAGACTCTGGGCCTGGAGTTCTCTCTTGTCCAGGAAGAGAGCGGATGCAGGATTGAAATGCAAGAGAGGCTAATGTCCAGGAGGAGACAAGATCCTCAAGTAAGGGTCCTGACTCCATTTTTATTAGGATCAGAAGGCTTACAAGCATGATGGACATGCACAAAGAGACAAGGAAACTGTGAATATTAACTCATGGGTGTGGAGGAAAGGGGGTTTTGAAGATATGTGGTGTTAGGGGTTTGGATCAATACAAAACAAAATTCTGGTGCTGGAAGGAAGGTTTTTTACAACAGACATGAGGCGCCACCTCTGTTTACCTAAACTGGCCTAGGGGACAAGAAAGAGCATGCTACTTCAGGGTCAACAAGGCACCTTTCTGTTGCTAATTAGCTCTGCTCTGGGCAATTTAGCCTTGCGTCTATTGCCCTGTTTACCTGTTTTTGTCCTTCCTTTCAATGAAAGCAGCTTTCTGCCATTGTACTAAATTGGAGGGAGCTTCCACTCTGAATACCTAATCTTGTTTACCTAATCTTGGATGTTTTCATTCAGAGATTTCCTATTCCTATACCTTTGTCCTATACTGGGGGCTTTTGTCCTGTTTACCTAATCTTGTTTACCCAAAATTGGGTATGTTCATCCTGTGGCTTTCTAATTCTTTAGGCCTTGTTGACCCATCTAACCCATGGGTGTAAACTCAGGGAATTCCTAAACTTAATCCCCACAAAATAGGTTAAGGTATTTTTGAGATATAATTTCTATACCACAAATTTTCATCTTTTTTAAATGTAAAATTCAGTGGTTTTTAGTGTTTTCACAAACTTATGCAAATGTCAACAATATGTAATTCCAGGATATTTTTATCACTCCATAAAAAAACCTCTTGTGAATTAGCAGTCATTCTTCCCTTCGCTCCCAACCTCAGGAAACCACTAATCTACTTTTTGCCTTTATGGTATTACCTATTTTGGGTATTTCAAATGAATAGAATTATAAAATATATGGCCTTTTTTGTCTAGCTTCTTTCACTTAGTTTAATGTATTCAAGTTCATCCATGTTTTAGCATGTATCAGTAATTCATTATTTTTTATGACTGAACAAAATTCCATTGTATTGTCATTCACATTTTATTTATCTATTCATCAATTTGACATTTGGGTTGTTTCTACTTTTTGGCTATTATGAATAATGCTTCTATGAATACTTGTGTAAAAGCTTTTGTGTGGACATTTGTTTTAATTTTTTTATTTTTATTACATACTCAGGAGTAGAACTTCAAAGAAATATGGTAATCTTACGTTTATCTCTTTGAGGAAATTCCAAACCAATTTTCAAAATGGCTGCTCTATTTTACATTATTACCCCAAATATATTTGGGTCCCAATTTCTTCACTTCCTGCCTTAGATTTGTTATTATCCATCTTTTTATTGTTGTTATAGCCATGCCAGTGGGTGTGAAGTGATACCTAATGGTTTTATTATGCATTTCCCTAATGATTAAGGATGTTCAGCATCCTTTATATGCTTATTGATTATTTGTATAACTTCTCTGGAGAAAAATCTATTCAAATAATTTGCCCATTTTTTTAAATTGGGTAGTCTTTTTATTGTGAAGTGGTACAAGTTCTTTATATATTCTAGATACTTCTCCCTTACAAATGTGTTATTTGTAAATATTTTATCCCATATGTTTTTTTTTTGTTGTTGTTCATTTTCTTCATAAAATCATTTGAAACACACATCATTTAATTTTGATGAAATACAATTCTTTGTTGTTGTTGCTTGGGCATTTTGGTCTCACATATAAGCAGCCTTTGCCAAAGCCATGGTCATAAATTCTAATGCCCATATTTTATAGTTTTAGTAATAACACTTTTAATGTACTTTGAGTGAATTTGTGTGTGTGGTGCATGAAGTTGAGATCCAATTTTTCATTTTGCATGTAGAAATCCAGTTATCTCACTACCATTTTTTGAAAAACCCAGTCTTTCCTCCATTAAGTTACATGGGCACCTTAGTCAAAAATAAGTTGACCTTAAATGCAAAGGTTTATTTCTGAACTCAAAATTTGATTCCATTGATCTATGTGTTTATACTTATGTCAATACCACACAGCCTTAATCACTGATGTTTTCAGTGTTCAGTGTTCAGTATTTTTTTTTTAAATAGGAAATATTGGTCCTTCAATGTTGCTCTTTTTTTTTCCCCAAGATGGTTGTATATATCCTGGTTCCACTGAAGTTATACATGAATTATAGGATCATTTTGTCAATTTGTTCATAAAAAGAAAATAAAGAAACTGGGATTATGATATAAATGTGTTGAATTTATAGATTGATACTGGGAATGGTACTATCTTAAATTTTCCAATTCATGAACATCATATGTTTCTCCATTTACTCAGATCTTCTTGAATTTATTTCAATTATGTTTTGTAGTTTTCAGTATACAAGTCTAACAAAGTTATTAAATTTATTTCTAAATATTTTCTTCTTTTTGATGCTATAATGAATGTATTTTAGTATCTTTGGAATAATCCTTGTTAGTGTGTAGAAATAAAATTGGTGTTTGTATATTTATCTTGTATCCTTCAATCTTTATGAAGTTGTTTATTAGTTTTAAAAGTTATGTGTGAATTTTTTAACACATCTTGTTTCATATAAACAAGATGATTTCACCTGTGAATAGAGAGCATTTTTACTTTTTCTTTTACAATATGATATATTTCATTTATTATTCTTGCTAGTCGATCCCCCAACACCTTCAGTGTCACATTGAATATAAGGAACAAGAGTGGACATTCTGGTCTTCTTTCTGATCTTAGAAGGAAAGCTTTCAATCATTCATTATTAAGTAAAATGTTGGCCATGGATTTTTCATGAATACCTTTCATTAGCATGAGGGAGTTTCCTTCTATTTCAATTTGTTGAGCTTTTTTTTTTTTTTTTTAACATGGATAGGGGTTTGATTTTGTCAAATACTTTACCTGTATCAATTGAGATAATCATGTGATTTTGTCTTTTATTTTTGAATATAGTCTATCGTATTGTTTAATTTTTGAAGTACCTTTGCTGTACTGTCATTTGGCTATAGTTTATAATCCTTCGTATATTTTGCTAGATTTTAGTTTGGTCATATTTTGTTGAAGATTTTTGAGTTTATATTTTGAAGGGATATTGGTCTGTAATTTTATTGTTATATAACACCTTTGTCTGCTTATTAGGGTAATACTGGCCTCCTAAAATACATTGGGGAAAATGTTCTTTTCAATTTTTGAAGACCTTATGAGGGTTGCTGTTAATGTCCCTAAAAACATTTTGTAGAACTCATCAATAAAGCCATTTAGTCTTAGCCATCTCTATATATCTCAGCTCTGCCAGTCTCTGGTGGAGTGAAAGTAAAGGAGGTCCTTTGTTTGGTGCTCCGAAATATTGCGGAAGCTGGTTTCTCACTCAACTATTCGTTTTCGAGCAGGAGGAATTCTTTCAAGGTACATCATTCCCACTTGGTGCTGAGCAGTGCTATCTTATGGGATAAAGTGATGCAGACAAATAAAGCTGTTCTTTATTCAGGTTTTGTTTGATTATTCTCAATTTTTTATTCCACTGTGTTGCTAAAGTTTCTTAAGTGGAATACTGAGCTCTCCAGACTGACTCTCCAGGACTCCAGAGCTGTTTTTATTTATGGATATCTGTGTAATCATTGTCTCTGTTGGGGGACATAAGCTGGGGTTTCCCACTATGCCATCACAGTGATATCATCTCCATATAATTTTCAATTAGTACACCTTTTGATTAGAAATCATTTATAGAATTCTATGAGATTCTCCTCTTGACACCTGCCGTGTAGCATGTATAATATTTCAATTTAATCATTTCTCATTGAAGATTAGATAGAAGGTACTCAATTTCATAAACTGATTTTGAAATATGAAAATTATTTTTGCACTTGAATTGAGGTCCAAAACACACTAGAGTTTAAGTCTGAAAACTTGAGAATTGAGCACTGAAAATTTGTGTGAGAATAGTGACTTTACTTTTTGTTTTAACTCTTTTCAGTCTGGGAAGGTAATAAGGGATTGACATTACTTGTGCTTCAAACAACATTAGTTTTTTAATGAAAATGACTGGGGGCGCCTGGGTGGCGCAGTCGGTTAAGCGTCCGACTTCAGCCAGGTCACGATCTCGCGGTCCGTGAGTTCGAGCCCCGCGTCAGGCTCTGGGCTGATGGCTCGGAGCCTGGAGCCTGTTTCCGATTCTGTGTCTCCCTCTCTCTCTGCCCCTCCCCCGTTCATGCTCTGTCTCTCTCTGTCCCAAAAATAAATAAACGTTGAAAAAAAAAATTTAAAAAAAAAAAAAAAAAAAAAAGAAAATGACTGTAAGCCAATATAAATTTCACGTCAGCTCTGTTTTGTCTTAAAATTGTAGGTTGAAACCACTAATAAATATCAAGCCTCAAAGAAACTATTTACTAAAGTCAGTCAGTTTATAATAATAATGGTGGAGGGAGGTCCTCATTCAGAAAACACTGAATTTTGGACCTGACATCAAATATTACAATAAAATGTCACCAGTGGTAAACCATCAACCTGCTGTAAGGTAAAGTAAGTTGGGATATCCATCTTGTATTTCTGACAAAAATTCATGGAATAACAATGTTTAAGACCACTAGAGCAGACAAAGTTTGCCACTGACACTACTGATTCAATACCACAGAGTAGATTAAAATATTTTCCACAAGGAACATGCTGATGAATAATAAACAAACATAAACTTTAAATAATGTATATTTATGTGAGCTTTGTAAATCTGCCCCAAGTAATCTGTTTTATGCTTCATTCATACTTTTACCATAATCAGTTAACATATCATAGTAGATTCTACCTCAGGTTTTAATAAATTAATGTCTTTTCAACTTTGAAAATAGTCTTGCCTATATTTATTCCATGTAGGCTACGCTTCAAGAATAAAGGCTAATTCTTCAATCACTTCAGACTCAGTACTGAGCCCCTGAAAAAATAAATTATTTTAACTCATTGAGAGTCAAGAAAAACTCAAAATCATCCAGGTTATTTTTAATTGACTACTGACATTGCTCCTTATCTCCACTGTTTAGTTTTTTCTTTCACAGAAAGCCAAATAGTTTTTAACAATTTTGTTCCCTCTGGACACCTTTCCTTTGCTGTTTCAATCAAACATGATTTAATTAACTTGCCGTTAGTAAAATGTATTGTTTGCTTGCCTAACAAATGATTCACTCAGACACTTTAGTTGCCATGTCATTTTTAAATTTTTTTTTGAAGAAATTCTGCTATAATGAGGTATTCTGCTTTAAATGTTCTAATTTTTCTAAACATTGCTTTACTGTCAGTAGAGATACTGTGATGAGTACTTAGTTTGGGTATGCCAGTGTATTTTGTATTCTTTTAAAATAGCTATAATATCATTGCATAGTAAACACAATACTTTGACATCTAATTCAATACCAAAATAATCCTCACTCTAGTGTGCCTTTAAGCCACATTATTTTTTCTTCTTTTTCTTGTTATTTTGACATTGTGATTATGCACTAGTAATAAAATGTAAATAAAATATCTTGATGTAGTATGCCACATTTGAGTGTAATGTATGAGGCACCAAAATATTGTCAAGTTATAACTGCCTCACTCCAAACTGTAGTGTGCCAAGCAGCAGTGTAAAGTGATGAGAGGATTGAGGATGAAAGACAGAACACAGGGAATGCAATCGATGATATGATAATAGTGTTGTATGGTTATGGATCATGACTAGTGAGCATAACATAACATAAAGAGTTACTGAATCACTATGTTGTACACCTGAAACTAATGTAACATCATGCATCAACTATACTTCAATAATAATATAAAAAAAAAAATGATGGGAGCACCACTTACAATCTCTGTTAATGGGGCACCTGGGTGGCGCAGTCGGTTAAGCGTCCGACTTCAGCCAGGTCACGATCTCGCGGTCCGTGAGTTCGAGCCCCGCGTCAGGCTCTGGGCTGATGGCTCAGAGCCTGGAGCCTGTTTCCGATTCTGTGTCTCCCTCTCTCTCTGCCCCTCCCCCGTTCATGCTCTGTCTCTCTCTGTCCCAAAAATAAACGTTAAAAAAAAAAAATTTTTTTTTAAATAAAAAAAAAAAAACAACTCAACTCCGCCATTATAGCAGAGAAACAGATATGGACATTACATTATGACCATTGCTGTAATGCAACCACATTTTATTCTAAATATTTACATTTGAATCAGGTATAATTTTAATGGATCAGGAAATATTATTCTTCTTTGATTTTGTTCGACCATTTAAAAATAGCTCACAGGTCATACAAAAACAGATAGTGGACCAGATTTTGCCCTTGATCTAATTTGTCGATCCCTGGTTTAGAGTATGGATTTTGAACTTGACATTCTTGCACCCATCACTTTCTTAAGCAAGAGAGTTCTAGAATACATGTATAAGCTTCAGAGTCTTTATCTGTACAATTGGAATAATAGTAATAACTATGCAATAGGGCTATCATGAAAACTAAATAAGTTTATGCTGAGCTTGGTACCAGGTATATAATAACATTCGTTGATAATAATCATTATTTCCTGTTTCCATTTCTGTTGACTACAGACTTAGGGGTTAATTTCAATGATTAATTATCCTCTAGCCAGGGACAAAGATATTTTTATTCCAGAGGATCTTCTAGAAAAATTAAATGCCAAATGCTCTAACTTCAATTATTATTTCATCCCTGTTAGTTTACAGACAGGGAAAAAGAAGTTGCTTAAAGCTAAGTAGAGAATCTGAGAACACATTTGTGGACAGTATATAGATTCACCTAGTTATTTTATGTCAAGAATCTATAGGGCAGGAAATTTAGATTAGTCCATCCTTTCCACCCAGAGGTTATATCAGGGAACACACTTTTAGCTCAAAGGTTCATACTTTAGCTAAGGCCATCTCAATACTTGTTAGCAATTGGATACAAATAAATTCAACATACAAATTCTTCACTTTACAAAATTATTTTTCTAATAGCTTCAAGTTGTATATCTTCATTATGTAAAGTGGTTGGACAGGAAGTTAGTTACTGCAGTATATTTATTTTGAAATATCTATTAGGTCTTGAGTGGAAAACAAATGTGAAAATGTTGTACTTATTATTTTCAGAACAATGAATCTTACAAAGGAGGTGTTGAGTCCCATTTATTGGTATACATTGTCACAGAACCAGGTGCCATCCCTGGTTTGACCATAAGAAGTATGATTACACATTCTACTCAATTACTGTTTGAGGAAGGGTAGGCTGGTCTCCAAAACTGATGATACCTACAGAGTAACCTGGGAGAGCTCTACCTACAGCAAGTCACACTCTGTTCATCAGTCCCAAACTACCTCAAGTAAATATACAATGTAGATAAAAGCAATGTCTTCGATATGCAAATAGATCATCAATGCATCTTGGTGAATTTATAGAGCAGCCAAAATATCCACAATTGGCAATATACTGTAATATTCAATAAGACTACAAGAAGTTTACAAAAGGACAGACTTGCTTTGTTAAATCCTTTTTAAAGTCTATTTCACAACTACCAAACTAATCCAACAAAGCCCTGCCAGTAATAATAGTTTGAATACACAATTATAATTGTGTATCCTGCATTACCTGAAGCCTAGCATAATTTGTTTATAATCAATTTACATCAAGTGGATAGTCTATCATTTCCAATATAGGGATGGGGATGTTTGGAAGAAAATTTTCCCAAACAACTAATTTACAGAGCTCAGTCCATCATGGTATCCAGGGAAAGACAGAGGGCATTAAACATAAATGTAGATTATAATAGCTCACGTCCAGCCTAAATTGGTACATTTACTTCTCATTTGAATTTGATTACTCAAGTGGTGTTATTACTATGATTCTAACTATTTTAATTTGCCAGTGTGGATAAATGCCCCCCCAACCAAAAAGCAAAACAAACAAACATACAAAAACTGTGCCTGTAAATATAAAATGAAGATGATAATTTGCTCTGAGCATCTACGAGGAGGCCAATTAATTCAGGAAGCATTTCACTTAAGCTTGAAGCAGTGTGTTAGACAGAACCTGGATACTTAAAACCAGCGATGGAGATACGGAAAGAATGTTGAATTTGAAAACAAGCTCTGCCACGGAATTCTTGCTTGGTATTAGAACAAGTCACTCCTCCTTAATGCAGTTAGTATCACATGCACTTCTATTTAATGCTGTGATGGCTGTGCTTAAGTTGTCTGCTCTTTGAAGAATGCCTTCCTCCCAGTCTTACACAGGTAACGTCAGCATCATGGTGGCATGAGTGGTTCCTTTTTTCTCTCTTCTTTGATTTATAACTAATTGAATATCCATAACTGAAAAAGGCAAAAAGAGCACCTCTGCACAACATACCAGGATAGCCAAAAGATCTGTTCATAATTGTGTACTCGAAAGTGGGTGGTCTGGGCTTTGGAGGAGGCAGCAGAGCAAGGGAAGTGGCAACAGAGCCTGTGGTTCTGCGAAGGAAAAGAAAGTGATAACAGGTACAGCAGCAGGTAAGCACAGCTTTTCTGGCAGAGGAGGTGGAGGGTGAAAGCAGTGAGTGGGTGATTTCCTGGCCACAAGTGATACAGCTGGAGAGACCAGTTGCTCTCTCTAAGGAGAGACCACGATGACTTGGGGACAGGAGGAAGGAAGTGGGCAGACAAAAAACATAAAGGAAAGTACCTCCTGCTGTCTGCCCCAGGAGACAAGAGGACAATCCACAGACTTCTGGGAGCCCTGACTTGAGGATTCTCCTACTAGGCTATGGGCATACCCAAATTCCAAGGGCTAGGTATACACCTCCCCCTATTGTGCTCCCACCCTTTGTTTTTGGTTTTTTCTTTGTTTTTTGGTTTTCTGGTTTTTTTTATTTTTATTTTTTTGGTTTGTGTTTTTGTTTGTTTGTTTGGTTTTTTTTTTTTTTTTTGGTAATGCTTGCTCCCAACCTTAGCAGGATGTAAGAGCCGCTGAGAGGAAACCACAAACTTATGCTATAATACCACCTCTTGGAAAACAAAGGAAAGGTCCCTAACTTCCAGCCTGTCAAATGGTTAGAATTAAATTAAACAAAGCCTTGTCTAAAAAAGAAAGATGTTCACTACTTCAAATGCTGTGGCAGAGGCACTTTTTATCAAACATGAAAAATCACAGTAATACAGTATCACAAAAAGAAAATGACAGTTTTCCAGCAACCAAATCCAAAGGCATAGGATATAGCAAGGTAGCTGATAAAGAATTTAGAACAGTCATTAGGAAGAAGTTCAGCAAGCTACAATAAAATTCAGAAGGATAATATGATTACCTCAGGAATAAAATTAATAAACAAAAGTAGTACTTTACTGAAAAGATTGAAACTCTAAAAAAAATCTTGGAACTGAAATCTCAATAAATGAGATGAATAATGCATCAGAAACAGAGCAGATAACATGAAAGAGAGAGTCACTGAGTTCAAAGATAGTAATATAAAAATGACTCAGGTGGAAAAGGACAAAGAACTAAGTTGTTTTTTTTTTAAGTTAAGAAACTCTATGAGAACTATCTGACTTTAATAAAAAAGCCAACATAAAAAGAGTGGGTATCTCAGAAAGAGGCAAAAAGGAAAAGGGAGCATAGAGCATATTTAAAGAAATAATAGCTGAGAACTCCCCTCCCCTAGGGAAGGAACTGGATATACACGTTCACAAAGATGATATAATACCTTATTATCTTAATGCATAAGGACCTTCTCCAAGACACATTATGTTATGTTAAAAATGCTGAAAGTCAACAATAAAGAAGAACTTTGAAAGGAGCTGGGGGGAGGGGCAGTAACATACAAAGTTATCCCCATTAAACTATAAGCAGATTTCTCTACAGAAATTCTGTAAGTCAGAAGAAAATGGAATGGCACATTCAAACTATTGAAAGGAGAAAATTGTCATCCAAGAATATACTGTCTAGCCAAGTTATCCTTCAGATATGAAGGAGAAATAAAGGCTTTCCCAAACAAAAGCTGAGGGAGTTCACCACTACTAGACTTGCCTTACAAGAAATGTGAAAAAGAGCGTTTGGTGTTGAAAAGACAAAGGCATGCAAAATTCTGATTAAAGTGATAAATAGAATTAGAACACCATAACTCTTTTTTAGAACAGTATATTAAACTCTAATTGTAACATAAAAGTTAAAAGAAAAGATTCGATGAACAGTCATAAAAAACAAAAAAATATTAGCAAACTATACTCCACAATACATTAAAAGGATCATTCAGGGGCGCCTGGGTGGCGCAGTCGGTTAAGCGTCCGACTTCAGCCAGGTCACGATCTCGCGGTCCGTGAGTTCGAGCCCCGCATCAGGCTCTGGGCTGATGGCTCGGAGCCTGGAGCCTGTTTCCGATTCTGTGTCTCCCTCTCTCTCTGCCCCTCCCCCGTTCATGCTCTGTCTCTCTCTGTCCCAAAAATAAATAAACGTTGAAAAAAAAAATTAAAAAAAAAAAAAAAAAAGGATCATTCACCATGATCAAGTGGGATTTATTCCAGAGATGCAAGCAAGGGTGGTTCAACATTCACAAATCAATCAGCACGAAACACCACACAACAAACTGAAAGTAAAAACCATAGGATCATCTCAATAGATGCAGAAAAAGCATTTAATGAAATTTGACATTTGTTCATGACAAAAATCTCTCAACAAAGTATGTGTAGAGGGAGTGTAGCTTAACATAATAAAGGCTTATATGACAAACCCACAGCTAACGTTATATTTAATAGTGAAAAACTGAGATCTTTTCCTCTAGTATCAAGAACAAGACTAGGATGTCCACTCTTGCCATTTCTATTAATATAGTACTCCAAGTTCTAGCCACAACAATCAGATAAGAAAAAGGATTAAAGTGTTCCAAATTGGCAAGGAAAAGCAAAATCATCACTGTTTACAGATGACATGATATTGTACAAAGAAAGCCCTAAAGACTCCACTAACACCTATTAGAATAAAAGAATTCAGTAAAACTGCGGCATACAAAATTAATATACAGAAATTTGTTCATCACTATATACTAACATCAAAGCAGAAAGAGAAACTAAGAAAACAATTCCAGTCTTCTGGGGCAGATGGCAGAATAGGCACAATCCTTGTTCCATGGATACAATTAGGTAACACTCACATCAGTGTAAATAACACAGATCACAACCCAAAGACTGGCAGAACAGGCTCTGCACAAGTAAATGTAGAGAAGAGGCCACATCAAAGGGGTAGGAAAGGCAGGGCATGGTCAGGAGCTAAACTGACCCAGAGTACTGCCACAGGAAGGAGGGATGCTGTGAATGCAGTGGGGAGAAGAACAAACTCCACACCAGACACCACAGGCATGAGGAACCCATACTGGGAAGACAAATCCCCATAATATTTGGCTTTGAAAATCAGAGGGACCTAACTTCTTGAGTTCTTATAATCAGCAGGACTTAATACCTAGACTTTAAAAATAAGTGTGCTCAAGTCTAGGAGAGCTGGAGGACAAGAGGAAACTGAGTCTGTGCCATCAAAGAGGTAGCACAACGAACAGCCCCACTGAGATATAGCAGAGGAGAAGCAGTTTGAAAAATGCCTGGGTCACACAGGAAGATTTATTCCCTAATCTCAGAGTCTGTGTTGGAGGAGCAGGGATTTTCAGATTTCTCCAAGAAAAAAAAAGAGCTGGTGGGTACATTTTCCTCCCCTTCCCCCCAGCCTAGATACCCTGACACTAGTTCACAAAGCCTGAGTGTTCTCTACCATGCTTGCTAAGAGTAGGCCCTGCCTCCATGAACTTCTGCAAATCTGATCCCTCCAACCCAGCCAACCTTCACAAGAGTTTTCCTTGGTGGTTGCAGGTCCCCTCCCACAACAGACCCGCATGGATATTGCTAGCACTGCAATTGCCCCTTATCCCCAACCCTCACTCTCCTACAGACTCAGCCCCTCTATATCAATGGCAAGAGTTTTCTAAAGCAGCTCCAGGTCCCACCCCACGGCAGACCAGTGCACACCTTGCTGGCATCATGTGTCCCACCCCTGAATTCTCCCATTCTCCTGTGGATCCCTGCTGTGCAACATGCCCTTGTCAGGAGTCCATCCAAACCAATGCCACAACCCTGGCAGTGTGCAAGCAGCCCCAATAGGGGCAAGCAACACTCCAAAGAGACACCTGTTGAAAGGAGAGAAGAAGATAACCACATACACCAGTCCAACTGTGGCCCCAGAAGTGGGTTGGGGGCAGACATCTAATCTGGCTTTAGGTTCTATCCACCAATAAAAGCTTCTCAGGGGACAACACAGGGAGAGCACCCTGCAGTTCAGTGCTATTGCGGCTCTAGAAAAGGCCTGGTCTGACTTAATTCAAGCCCAAGGCAGCCCTGTACTGGCCCAATAACAACACAGGGAAAAAAAACCCTGTCCATAACAAGGAAAGAGAACCATTGTAGATGACTAGACTGAAGGCAAACACGGCTCAACCACAGCAGTAAGGCAAACACAATACACATAGGAGGTACCCCTGAAGTGCCAGGTCCTGGTGAAGAGGGGACTTTGCACTGCAGGGCACTATAGGATCTCTTCTTCATAAGACCACTACTTTCAAGAGCAGATGGCATGGCTGACTTTCCTTTTTTTTTTTTTTTTTTTTAACGTTTTTTTTATTTATTTTTGAGACAGAGAGAGACAGAGCATGAACGGGGGAGGGGCAGAGAGAGAGGGAGACACAGAATCGGAAGCAGGCTCCAGGCTCCGAGCCATCAGCCCAGAGCCCGACGCGGGGCTCGAACTCACGGACCGTGAGATCGTGACCTGAGCTGAAGTCAGATGCTTAACCGACTGAGCCACCCAGATGCCCCAATGACTTTCCTAACACATAGGATCGTATATGTCTATGAGTCTACAGACATAGAGAGTAGGACAAAATGAGGAGACAGAGAAATATATCTCAAATGAAAGAACAGGACAAAATCACAGCAAGAGAGTTAAGTAAAATGGAGATAAATAACTTGTCTGATAAAGAATTTAAAGTAATGGTCATAAAGATACTCACTAGACTTAAGAATGGAGGCCCTCAGTGAGACCCTCAACAAAGAACATTAAAAAAGGACCAATCAGAGATGAATAACTCAATAACTGAAATTAAAAACATACTAGCAGGAATAGTAGTAAACTAGAAGAGATAGAAAAACAAATCTGTGACCTGAAAGACAGAGTAATGGAAAGCAATCAAGTTGAACATGAGAGATAAAGACAACTAATAAAAAATAAAAACAGATTAAGTGAACTTAGCCACACAATCGAGCAAAATAATTTGCAATACAGGGTTCCCGGAAGGTTAAGAGAGAGGAAAGGGGGCAGAGAATTTATTTGATTAAATAACACCAGAAACTTCCTGAATCTGGGAAAGGAAACAGAAATCCAGATCCAGGAGATCCAGAGATCCCCCAACAAAATCAACCCAAGGAGTTCCACACCAAGACACATAGTAGTTAAAATGGCAAAAATGTAACACTGTATGTTAATTACACTGGAATTAAAATGAAAAAAGAAAACAATTCCATTTACAATCGCACCAAAAGAATAAAATACACAGGAATAAATTCAACAAAGGTGGTTGGCCCTGTACTCTGAAAACTATAAAAAATTGTGAAAGACATGAAAGATGACACAAACAAATGGAAAGATATTCCATGTTCATGGGTTGGAAGAATTTGGTATTATTAAAATGTCCATACTACCCAAAGCAATCTACAATTCTTATCAAAATACCAATAGCATTTTCCACAGAACTAGGACAATAATTCTAAAATTTGTGTGGAACCACAAAGACCTTGAATAGCCAAAGCAATACTGAGAAAGAAAGAACAAATCTGGAGGTATCACAATCCCAGATATCAAAGTATACTATAAAGCTATAATAAAACAATATGATACTGGCACAAAAATAGACACAGATCAATAACACAGAATAAATAGCGCAGAAATAAGTCTATACTTAATACATGACAAAGGAGGCAAAAGTATACAAAGGGGAAAGATAGTCTCTTCAACAAATGGTGCTGGGAAAACTGGACAGTGCCATGCAAAAGAATGGAACTGGACTGCTTTCTTACACCATACACAAAAATAAACTCAAAATGGATTAACAACTTAAATGTGAGACCTGAAATTTAAACAAACAAACAAATAAATACATAAAAACTCTAGAAGAAAACATAGGCAGTGATCTCTTTGGAATTGACCTTGGCAACATTTTTCTGAATATGTCTCCTTGGGCAAGGGGAACGAAAGCAAAAATAATCTATTAGGATTATACCAAAACATAAAGTTTTTGCACAGCAAAAGAAGCCATCAACAAAATGAGAAAGCAACATACTAAATGAGAGAAGATATTTTCAAATAATATAACCAATAACAGGTTAATATCCAAAATATATAAAGAACTTATACAACTTAACACACACACACACACACACACACACACACACACACACAACCCAACAACAATAACAATTTAAAAATGGGTAGAGGACCTGAAAAGACATTTTCACCAAAAAGACATACTGATATCCAACAAACACATGAAAATACACTCAACATCACTAATCATCGGGGAAATACAAATAAAACCACAGTGAGATATTATCTTACCCCTGTAAGAATGTCTAGCATCAAAAGACAAGAAATAACAAGTGTTAGTGAAGATGTATAGAAAAAGGAATCATCACACACTGTTGGTGCAAATGTAAATTGGTATAGCCACTATGAGAAACAGTACTGAGATTCTTCAAAAAATTAAAAATAGAAATGCCATATGATTCATTAATTCCACTGGTGGGTATTTGCCCAAAGAAAACAAAAACATTAATTCAAAAATTTGTATGTTTTATTTACGTTTATTGCAGTATTATTTACAAGAGCCAAGATATGGGAGTAACGCAAGTGTCCATGTATAGGTAAATGAATAAAGAAAATGTGAAAATGTTACAATAAAATAGTAATCAGCCATGAGAAAATATGTGATCTGGACATTTGCAGCAACATGAATGACTTAGAGAGTGAAAAAAGTCAGAAAGACAAATGCCATAAGATTTCACTTATGAGGAATCTAAAAACAAACAAACAAACAACAAAAAAGCAGAAACACACCTATAAATACAGAGAACAAACTCATGGTTGCCAGAGGGGAGGTGGGTGGAGGGATGGGCAAAATGGGTGATGGGGCATTGCTTCCAGTTATGGAATGAATAAGTCATGGATAAAAAGTAAGCATAGAGAATATAGTCAATGGTATTGTTATAGCATTGTATGGTGACAGATGGTAGCGACACTTATGAGCATACCATAAGGTTTAGATTTGTTGAATCACTATGTTGTGTACTTGAAGCTAATGTAACATTGTGTGTCAACTATAAATCAATAAAAAATAAAAGATAAATGCATTATTCACAAAGGAGAAGAAGGAGGAGGAGATGCTGGTGTGGATGTAGTGAAAATGGAATCCTTATACATTGTTGGTGGAAATGTGAACTGATCCAACCACTGTGGAAAATAATATGGAGGTGTCTCAAAAAATTAAAAATAAATCTACCATATGACCTGGAAATTCGACTTTTGGGTATAAACCCAAAGGAACTCAAAGCAGGATTTCAATGAGATATATGCACCCCCATGTTTACTGTAGCCTTATGCACAATAGCCAAGACATAGAAACAACCCAAAGGCCCACCAACAGATAAATGGGTAAAAAAGATATGGTACATATACACAATGGAATTATTATTCACCCATAAGAAAGAAAGATATGTTCCCATTTGTGACAGCATGAATGGAACTTGAACACACTATTCTAAGCAAGGTAAGTCAGACAGAGAAAGATCAGTGTATGATATTACTAATGTGTGGAATTTAAAAATGTTGAAGCTGTAAAAAACAGAGAATAAAGTAGTGGTTACCAGGGGATGGAGGGGAGGGGATCACAGTAATGGTGTTCAAAAATAAAAACATGTAATGAGTAGGAAATAAGCCATACAGATCTAATACACAATGTAATGAATATAGACAATGATATCGTATTAAGATTATGTAATGTAATAAATATCATTACATAAGCAATCATATTATAATATGTAAATACATCAAAGTCATATGTTGTACAACTTAAATTTATACAATATTACACATCAAATTTATTCAATATTTTTTTAAATAAAAAATAAAAGGTCATAATATTTTTCAAAGAAAAAAAAGAATCATCTCCTTCCTTTCACCCAACACCCACTTGGTAAACCCTCTCATTTGAAGTTTGAACTCAAACATAATCATATGTGTTTCCTTATCTTTTCAGGTTAGATTTTGCTATATAAAGCATTCAAGGTATAAAATTCCATGTCGGCAGGGATGTTTTTTTCCCTCACTTAGTACTTTAATTAGGTCATTCTGTTGTCTCTTAGCCTTCAGTTTCTGATGAGAAATTACTGGAATTTTTATTTTTATTTCTATCTAATATATGATTAATTCTTTTTCTGCTTTTAAAATTGTTTTTCTCTATCTTCAGCGTTCAACAGTTGACTAAAATGTACCTTGATAGATTTTTGTTTGTTCATTTGTTCATTAATCCTGCTTGGGTTCCACTAGACTTCTTGGATCTCAGAGTTGCTGTTTTTGGTGAAATGTGAGGAGGAACAAATGTAAACCAATGTTGCATCACTTAATTTTGCCCCATTTTCTTTTTCCATATTTCTTTGATTCCAGGTTCAAAAATATAATTGTTTGATACTGAACCACGAGGCACTGATACTCTTAATTTTCTTATTTTTCTTTTGTGTCTTCCTTTTTCTATGTTCTTCATTGTCTAGTCTTCATGTTTATTATTCATTTTATCTATTGTGTTCTTTAATTCCACTGTTTCATTATCTCTCCTAAACTCTTAATATATTAATCTATCCACTCATTTCCAGTGTACTTTTAACTCACTTATCAAAGTTATTTTAAAGGCTTTTCTAATTTCAACTGTAATCTTCTTCTTCACTGTGGCTGATATTTTCTGGGTTTTTTAATGTCTATTTTTTAAAATTTATTCAAGATCTTGTGGATGATGCATCATAGAGACTTTGTTTTTGGCAATCATCTGAAGATAAATGATTTTGTTTTCCTATTAGCTATGTAAGTCACTGTCATATCCAATTGACTTTATGTAGCAGAGAGTGGAAAAATACAGCCCTATACCAAATCTAGACCATCATTTATTTTTATAAATAAAGCTTAATCAGAACACAGCCATGCCCATATGTTTAAGTATAATCTATGGCTGCTTGGGGCTAGAAATACCAGAGATGAGTCATTGATACAGAGATTTCATGGCCTACAAAGCCTCAAATATTTAATAACTGACCCTTTACAGAAAAGTTTATCAATCCCTATTCTAGGCTATAAGCCTGACATTTGTATTTTGGGAAAAAAAAAGAATATTCCAAGGTGATTTTAATGCATACCCTTGTATAGAAACCACGCTACTAACATATCTATAAGATCTCCTACATTTCTAAGATTCTATAATTCTAGATATCAGTGTGGATGTTGGAAATCATGAAATAGAGCATGTAACTTTAATCTTAAAATAATGACACAAAATCCACACTCTCCTATTAGTTAACTCATACTGATACTGTTACTCTATTTTAAATATAAAAACAAAAAAATCATTTGGGAGGCCAAAGAAAAATAATCTCAAAGATATTTAAATATAGTCATGGTCTAAGATTCAGAGCACATTTATCATATGTTAGTTTTGTGTTTTGATTTGTTTTTGTTCCTTCTGCTTTTTTCCCAAACTGACTATTTTCTGCGTGGCTAAGAATACAGCACTTGGTCATAGGAGGCAAAGAGATATCACAACCAGAGAAGGCACTCAACATAATTTACTTTGGAACAATGTACAAGAATTTTCAGATGTCAATTTCAAGGATTTTGGACATAAATGAGGTGGGAAATGCTCATTAATCAAACCCACACTGCCTATTTCTCAGAGGACATAGAATCAATATAGGTCAAATTTTCTATTTCTCCAAAGCCTATCTCACTAAGCACCTTGAAAGAGACTTTATGGGCAGTTTTCTGTAGATTTACTGCTTGGCATGCAAGAACATCAACCTCTTTAAATGTTGGGCAGCAAGATCTTTAAATTGTGAAACACATATGCCTGATTGAAGGGTAAAAACAATCAAACCCCAATTCTATTCTATGGGAATTAATTCTGTAATGAGGCAGTGGTATGGGAAGAGAAGTTTGAATTTTCATCTTGCAAATATTGATTTTAGAAAGAATAATTCTATTATTCTCTACCCCTAAAATAAGTACGTAAACAGAAACGATACCTTTTACCAACACAAGTGATAAAAAATCAAATGAAAATACCTGAAATGAGAGGAAAGGGTCACTATGCTAAAGATTTAAAGAGCTCCTATAATCAATAAGAAAAAATAAATATTATAATAGATTAATATCCAAAACATAT
This sequence comes from Leopardus geoffroyi, assembly GCF_018350155.1. Classification (NCBI taxonomy): domain Eukaryota; kingdom Metazoa; phylum Chordata; class Mammalia; order Carnivora; family Felidae; genus Leopardus; species Leopardus geoffroyi. Next base: position 67,033,608 of record NC_059334.1, read on the forward strand.
GCACAGGCAAATATATTAAATACTATATTTCACTAATATTAAGAAATGCTAAACACAAAAATTCATTATTAATGTATTACATTGGAAAAAATACTATTGAATTTTTTTTTACTAAAGGTACACATGTCCTTTAGGAGATTAATGTCCAAATTAACTGGTACATCCAGACAATGGATTATTAATCAGTGCTGTAAAGAAATGAGCAATCAAGCTATTAAAAAACATGGAGTAATCTTAAATGCATATTAAGTGAAAAAAATTTAAAAGGCTGCATACTGTATGATTCCAACTATATATGGCATTTTGGAAAAAGCAAAACTGGAGACAATAAAAAGATGACTTTGCTGGCAAGGGAATGGGAAGAGGGGAGAAATGAATAGGGAGAGCACAGAGTATTTTTAGGATAGTAAAAGTACTCTGTAAAATATTATAATGATACGTGTAAGTCATTATACATATACCTCAACCCACAGAATATAGAATATCAAGAGTGAATTCTAAGGTAGGCTCTAGACTTCGGTTGACTGATGTGTCAATGTAAGCTCATCCTTGGTAATAAGTACACCATTCTGATAAGCTCTTCTCTATTGTGCCTCATAGGATCTTGTCTTATGCATGTGAAGCTTAGTATTGAGTCAGAGATGCAAGGGAAGGCTGACACAGGCTTTTGGGCTACTTCTCTGTACAACTCTCTCTGCTCCAACTCTTCTCCCTGTAAAGTTGAAGCAATATCCAAGTCCTCATCTCTTATCTTTGTTTCCTCTGCTCATTAAGACCACTACTCTGTGTTTGGGCTTCACCTCTCCATATTTGGTGAATCCCCCTACCACACAGCTTATACAAGTGTGGAATTCACCTCATGTGTTTCTCTTCATTCAAAGATCACATCTCTTGGCTTTTTTTTTTTTTTTTTGGTCCAATTCCTGAAAGAAAATTCTTCATATATTATATACAGTATCATATTTACTTATGGTGGGAGGTTAATTCTGATAACCATCACTCCATCATTCTCAGAACTGGAAGGTCATGTGCTTTCATTTTAACAGGAACACATCATATTCAGAGTTCCATTATTCAGAGTTTAATTGGTCCATTCTGAGTAACAACTTATATTTACTATCTGAAGCATAACTTAATTTCCTTATGGAGTTCCCTGACATATTCATGGGACCAGTCACTTTTAGCATAGGGGTTGGAGCCCTTTTCTCTCTCACTGTGCTCTGCTTGCACAAAGCTGTGGCTCAAATACTCACCCATTAGAGCTGGTTGCTATCTCCACCGGAGGATTTAGTTTGGGGGATTACAGATGTTGGTAAAAGTAAGAAAGAACTGACTCTGTTCTTTATCTCATCCATGAAACTTTTTCAAATATTGTTATTAGTTTCATAGTCCTGGTAACAAAGTACCAAAATATAATGGCTTAAAACAACATACATTTATTCTACTATAGTTCTGGAAATCAGACTCTGAAAAGAGCTTTTTATAGGACTAAGGTGTTTTCAGGACTGGTTCCTTTCACAGGCTCCAGGGGAGAACTCTTTCCTTGTGTCTTCCAGCTTCTAGAGGCTGCTGGCATTCCTTAGTATATAGCCACCTCACTCCTATCTCTGCTTGCATTCTCCCACTGCCTTCTCTTCTCTCCTATCTGCTGCCTCCCACTTATAAAGACCCTTATGACTACACTGAGCCCGCTGGGTAATACAAGAGAATGTCTCCATCTCAAAATCCTTAGCTTAAATATATCAACAAAGTCCCTATCATATGTATGGTAACATGTTCACAGGTTCCAGCAATTAGAACATGGGCATCTTTGGGGGATTATTATACAGTCTACCATATAAATGAAGAGGCAAATTTCTCTGAAGTCCCAATTTAAATGATATAAAAGGTATTACATACCTCTTAAAATATATTTTATTCCAACTATTACACTGCTTAAAAATATACTAACGACAACAACAACAAAAATTAGAGCAGTTTTAAATTCAGTATATAATCCCATGGATAATTTCCTTTAAATAGCTCAGAGATGTGAATGAAAGAACTTTATGTCACCGCAGGAAACCTTTTCTCTCTATGAGATCTACTCGCTGCAATCAATGCATTACAGATTGAATAAAAATGTCATTCAAAATGACTTTAAAATCAGCCTTGGAGGAAAACCTAATACCTGAGGGTGAGATGCCTGTGCATATATTTACAATATTCATCTTCCTAGGAGCTCTTGGTTTCAAACTTTCTCCTCTGTGCACAGCAAATTATCTTCTGAAGTCACTTCCAAAATAATTCTTCTCATATTCCATTTTCCTTGATGTGGACTGGCCTGTCCTGATAGATTGCCATTGTGTGAAATTCTTTAAAAATATATATATTTTTTTAATTTTTTTTTAACGTTTATTTATTTTTGAGACAGAGAGAGACAGAGCATGAATGGGGCAGGGGCAGAGAGAGAAGGAGACACAGAATCGGAAGCAGGCTCCAGGCTCTGAGCCATCAGCCCAGAGCCCGACGCGGGGCTCGAACTCACGGACCGCGAGATCGTGACCCGGGCTGAAGTCGGACGCTTAACTGACTGAGCCACCCAGGCGCCCCAAAAATATATATTTTTAATGTTTATTTTTGAGACAGAGGGAGACAGAGTGCGAGTGGGGGAGGGTCAGAGAGAGAGGGAGACACAGAATCTGAAACAGGCTCCAGGCTCTGAGCTGTCAGCACAGAGCCTGATGCAGGGCTTAAACCCATGAACCGTGAGATCATGACCTGAGCCGAAGTCAGATGCTTAACCGACTGAGCCACCCAGGCCCCCTGTGAAATTGTTAATATTATTCCCCTAGAGGTTTTTCTCTCCCTGCTCTGCAAAATGGAATAGATGTATAGATGTACATCAAAAAATTCAGGACACTTGGGCAGTTTAAATGTCACTTCTTGGGGAATTGTAGTAATAGATAAAAACACGAAGCCTAGTTCCAAATAGCTTTAGGTATGTTTCTATTCTTTCTTTACCATTAAAGAATAATATAGATAATACTACTCTACCACTCTAGAATTTTTAAGATAGATTTCCCCCTCAATCTAGGACAGGACTTTAACAGTGAACTATCCCCTTTTGCTTGACATAGTTCTAGGTCTGACATATAAAGAAAATGCCATCTTCAAGGACTTTGAAACTCAGGGAGGATTAATAAATTATACAAACTTGAACAGCTAGTCTACGTCTAGCCAGGATTCTAAATTAGGACTTTAAATGCCCTGGTAGCTCAATTTTTTATCTTGCTTCCTCCCAGAAGTATTATGTTTGACCTGTAACCTATACCACAAAATCTTTATAGGAAAGGATGTTCTTTTCCATTCAGGGTCACATGCATCTCCTAGCACAGGGCTGAGTAAAATAATAAACAGTGCCTGTTGCTGCAGAATGCATTTATTCAGTACTTCTGTCACTGAAGTTGCCAGTAAGAGAATGAAACATCAACCCAGAGAAAGAACTGAGGAAGGTGTGCACGTGTGTGTGTGTGTGCATATTTCATAAATATATATTTATGGGCATATCAACTTATATCCAGCCCTATAAATCTATAAATAAAATATATACCCAGCCCAATAAATACAAAAACACACAACCCAGTGGAGAAAAATGGGCAAAATCCTCAACCAAACAGAGAAAAATTGTGTGTGTGTATGTGTGTGTATACATATGTATACACATATACACACATTTGCATTTAATTTCATAAAAGCTATACAAATTGTCAGTAAAGCAATAAAAATGTTCTCAGATCCATTATAATCATTAGGCAAATGCAAAGAAAATTACAATGCAAAATATCTACATACTCCCCGTGTTAATAAGAATGTAGAGTAACTATTACTCTTAAACCATACTGTGGGGCGCCTGGGTGGTGCAGTCGGTTGAGCGTCCGACTTCAGCCAGGTCACGATCTTGCGGTCCGTGAGTTCGAGCCCCGCGTCGGGCTCTGGGCTGATGGCTCAGAGCCTGGAGCCTGTTTCCGATTCTGTGTTTCCCTCTCTCTCTGCCCCTCCCCCGTTCATGCTCTGTCTCTCTCTGTCCCAAAAATAAATAAACGTTGAAAAAAAAACAAAAAAAAACAAAAAAAAAAAACCATACTGGAAGGAGTATAAATTGATATGTTCACTTTGGAAAATTATGACTTCTCTATGGCATTGCAGCCCTCATTTACTTACCTCATTTATTTATTTACTTCATTTATTTACCCTGTTGTTACTGTATTTCTCCATCAAGAAGTAAGGTATGGTCTCTTGCTTTTCAATTCTGCGTTCATTTATATGACTTCCTTTGGACAGCACTAGCAAATTTCTACACGTAGACTCTTGTAAAAGCACTTGTGGATTCCGCTTGTGCCCTCATATCTTTGCCTTTGTAATAAGACTATGTCTGCTGCTAAAGAATAAGAAGCATAGAAGCAGTTAGGGTACTGTTTTTCCAGCCGAGGTTAGCTTAAATCAGCCAAAAGCCAGTCGGTCCCACTCAGATGAGCCAGCTCATCCATAAATAGTAAAATCATCTAACCGAACCCCAGGTGACCCCGGTGGAATACACTACTGAAAACTATTCAATGCCATTTCATTCTATCCAGGAGAAATCCATACTCTGTGGTATGACTTGGAAGATGTTACCTGATTTAGTCCCTTCCTACCTCTCCAATTTAATTATTATCCTCTTATTTTTCTTTACTTTCATTTTCCCCCCAGTTTTATCAGGGAACAATTCACACACATCACTGTATGAGTTTAAGGTATATAGCATGATGGTTTGATTGACATATATTGTAGAATGATTACCACAACAGGTTCAGGTAACATCCAACTTCTAATACAGATTTAGTAAAAAGTAAAGAAAGACAAAAAGAAAAAAGAAGAAAAAAATATCCTTGTGATAAAAGCTCTTAGGATTTATGTCTTAAAAACTTTTCTATGTCCTACAGCAGTGTCAGCTATAGTCATCATGTTGTACACTACATCCCTAGTACTTATTTTTCTTACAACTGAAAGTTTATATCTCTTGACTGCCTTCCTGGAAGTCCTCCTCCCTCCATCTTCTGCCTTTAGTAACTGTAAGTCTGATCTCTTTTTCTGAGTTCTGGGTATGTTTGTTTTAGATTTCCAACACAGCTGACACAAATACATTACTTGTCTTTCTCCCTCTGACATATTTTACTTAGCATAATGCCTTCAAGCTTCCTCCATCCATGATGTCACAATGGTAAGATTTAATCATTCTTTATGGCTGAATGATATTCACAATTTCTTTACCCATCAGTGGACACTTATGTTGTTCCCATGTCCTGGCTATTGTAAATAATGCTGTTATCAATATGGGGGTGCAGACACTCTTTCAGGTCAGTGTTTTTGTTTCCTTTGGACATAATCTAAGGTATGGAATTGCTGGATCATGTGTTAGCTCCATTTTCTTATATATACCAAATATAGAAATGTAAAAAAGTAATTATTTGTCACCTTTACTGGGTTCTTCTCCCTTCTGTTTTCATATATGAGCCTTGGTAAAGAGCAGCCACTCTGTAAACAGAATGGGTCTGAATATCGTGTCCATCACTGACCCTCCTCTGAGTTTCTACTTTCTTACAAACACATATTTGTTGTTCAAAATGCAAACCATTCATTCTCAAAGAACATTTTCTATGACTGCCCTGGCCACATTCCGCCTCATTTTTCCTCTACTTTGTTCCCTTTATAACCTGGGTATATATTTACAGTAATTCTTACCAATAACTTGATAATAGTTTATCTCTTTGCCTTTCCTCAAAACACTGCAAGCACCTTGGGGGCAGGCACTGGACCTGATTCACTTTTGAATCACTAGTGCCAGCATTTGATCCACTGAAGATGTTCAGTGCACAAGTTTCCTTTTGTGAATTTTGGAAACATAAGGCCCAGCTTTCCTAGAGAAGAGAATGAATAGTCATAGTGGAAAAGGCTGTCAAGGATGAAGAGCTCTTGGCTCAGTGAAGGTTGTTCACTCAGTTGTCTTCTACATCAGTGACTGGAAGAAGTATTTTGCCAGCCAGCTGAATTTTGACGAACATGAAGATCTGGTAATTCAGGCATCCTACCAGGATCCTGGATCTAAATAACTGAGATACAGCCAAACCTTGGCTCATAACAAGAACAGCTGATTTTGATTCTAGCCTCTTCATGTAGTTATAAACTCATTTTCCCTCAAAGATTTCTATGTAGCACTTTTCTTCAAATATGCTTACTGATCATTTATTGTGGAAAAAAACTGCCACTGAGAAGCCCGTATTTTAGGTGAATATGAGAGGTTATCCTCTTGGAAAATTGAAAGCCTCATTTTAATGAATCTGCCAATGTTTCCACTTTCCAAGAGCAACAGATCTGATTATGAGACATGTTATGATTTTCCCATCTGGAATTTCAAAGCAGTCTCTCATTAGCTTGGCCACGTTTCTCTTTCAAGAAAGATTATTACTTCCAAAATTAAGAATATAATATTCTTAGCCCAGAGGCAACTTTTTCAGTTTTAAGTTCAGTTTCCACTGTAGAGGAGATTTGTTTCCCTTCTTTTAATTTTTTTTTTCAGAATATGATAAAATTAAAAAAATCAACACATAAGAGGGGCACCTGGGTGTCTCAGTCAGTTGAACATCTAACTTTGGCTCAGGTCATGATCTCAATAGTTGGCTGTGCTGACAACTCAGAACCTGGAGCCTGCTTCAGATTCTGTGTCTCCCTCTCTCTCTGCCTGTCTCTCTTTCTCTCTCTCTCTCTCTCTCTCTCTCTCTCAAAAATAAATACAACATTAAAAAAAGAATCAACACATGAGAGGTTCAAAAATAAACACACAAAAATTCATACAGTTATAGATACATGATAGATAGATGAAAGAAAGAAAGAAAGAAAGAAAGAAAGAAAGAAAGAAAGAAAGAAGATAGATTATAGATAATTTTTCTAGATTCTCAGCAAAATTATTTGTCCCACCAAAGGTCATAAATCTTCACTTTTGCATCTAGACAATGGCATTCCTCCTTGGGTTGCTAAGGATTCCTTGGCAGTTACTAGCACAATTTTTGTGATCATGTGTGATATTCAGATTTTAACTGTCAGTTTCATTTTGACTCTTATATCCTATCCTTTTTCTACCTTTTCTTTTCTTTTCAATCTGATTTAAACCACTTCCAGAACAATTCTCTTTCCCATGTTGTTTGATTCACAGGATGTGGGTAATATATAACACTTGACTTTTGTAAAGCCTTTCACTTTATGGGCAGAGATAACTGAACTGCTATTTATCAAAACACATATCACCACTGTTAAGATATTGTGATGATCCTACACTCTAAAAGAATAAGATACTCTAGACACAAATTCCAAATTGCCATATTCATTGATTCATGAGCTTCCAAATATTATTTTAATGTAATGAAAACATTTAGAAAGGAAAGCCAGTTGTAATGTAAATTCAGTAAACTCCCAATTACTCATCATTCCATGTTGTGTTGTATTTGTGTTTTGTAATGTGTCATAGTGAGGCTTACCAGTGGTAGAAGTGCTTGATTTCAATCAAGTATTTGAGAACAAGGAACTGTTAGACTTTTTTTGGAATACAGGAGCTAAGTACAAAGAAAACATTCATGTAATTTTCAATGAGGCCAATTTGGACTAGTAAAAGCTAAACTGTGTCTTCTCATCACCATTCATTAAATAGTCTTATCACTGATCAGCATCTAATCATTAGTTTCTGTTAGGTGGAAGGCTGAAGGCTAAAGACCAAACCATGCTGAGAAACAGACATAGTAACCTACAACAATCGTATCTATCACTGAGGTATGATTATACTTTCAGACTTGAAAATTTTAAGTGACTTTAAGGTAAAGCTATTTAAAAGAAGATAAAGAAGCATTAAAGCCTTGGTAACCAGATATATCAATTTGTCTGTATGTTCTTGTTAAAAACATTAGAATTCATAAGATGAAGGACTTCAAATAAATAAGACACAAACTAAACATTTTAGCCATCTCTATGTAAATCTATCCTTGGGTAACATTTTTGAGTCCATACATTTGGAAAATTTGAGACTCCTTTTTAAGGAATGATAATTATATTAGTAGGCAACATTTCAATGAAGACTTGACAGAATGAAATGCTCATTCTACTGACAGACATTATTAATCACAGTAAAATTGACCCCTGATTTTAAGATGCCTGTATATGGTGTCCAACTCTGATTTCTAGGTCTTTCTCTTCCAGGACAGAAAGCACTTCCTTCACCTTAGTGCACTGTGAGATGAATTCTTTCTTAGAAGCAACTGTGACTTATGAAAATAAAGACTACTAAGCCAGAGTGGCTCCAAGTATCATTTCCATGTACCTAAGAGCCAACTGGAGGGCCAAATCTTAAAATCTGTATTTGTTCCATGTGGAAATAATCTTTTTGTTGCAATGCTGACACCTCACAATTTGGCACTCTTTACCTTCTTTCATGTTTTTAATATAAAATTTGCAACATTTATAACTGTTGACAAAGTCATTCAGTCAAAATAAAATCACAGGCTGTCATGAATTCTCAAATCCCCACCCCTCCTGGATCGTCTTTCATGAACATGTTGGCTTTCCACTTAAAATTAGTTGTACCTTCTCCTTTATCTAGTCACCAGATTTCAGTTTAGTAAATATTTATTGACAGCACATTATGTGTCTTACATGATGACAGGCAGAAATTTTGTCCCTGAATTAAGCCCCAAAGTTATGTATCCCTTTTATACTCCTATCCTGGAGTAACAATCTCCTAATTGGTCTCCCTATCTCCTTGCTCTCTTCTCTTGTATATTATATTTATTAGCAGAGATTTTTGTCAATCTGTCTGGAGAGCTAACACCTATTTTGCACCATAAAGAAGACATCAATATATCCCAAGACCTTAATAATGAAAGGAATATCATGTTATGTCTTAGAGGCCATAGGATTTCCCTGTTGATAACACCCTGAATTGCAAGTCTCCTAATCAGCAACAATCAAATAGCAGGATTGAATAACACAATGACCCCAATGTTCTTACTAGAAAGATCATTACCCTTAAATTTAATACTTTATTTAATCATGTATAATACATTCATAGTTCTTTAGTCAATATGAATGTGTTCTGTGTGTGTGTATTGAACTTGCCTCAATTATTTGTAATTCTGCAACATATTATATGCATCACCAGCCATTTCTCATGCCATCTTCAAGCATCTCTGTTAAAAGAGCTGGAAGCAACAAGATTGAACATTGATTTGTTGAGAATAAATAAAAAGAGTCAAGGCCAAGGCCAACTTTTATAACCTGGAGACCATTTCAGTTTAGCAAAATTTGGTCTCCCTGTCACCAAAAAAATTCCTTCACATTCAACTTGTCCTACCCTAAAGAAAAGAATAAATTAAGGAGTGAACAAAATTCTCTGCTTATCACATAGATACTACTCTGCCTTGCTGCAGCTGTAAAGATATTGAAAATTAAAATGTTGAACACTGCAGGGCATGCCCCCACTTCCCTTTGAAACAGGCCATTTTGCTTACATTTGTATTATTAGGTTTGTTTTTTCATATTCATTACAGAGTTCTGTGTGGCTCTAAGGACAGCATTCATTAAGTGTGGGCAGTCAGCCTACAGCATTAATAGACAAATAGCATTCTGTTTGGAAAATAGTACTATTTTGATGCCTCACTTCATCTTCTCTTTGCCCTTGCCCCTTGATTTAATTTACTCATATACTCATAGACTCCACCTCAGCGGCAGGGGGGTAATAGGCAGCCACAACTTTTTTCTGTTTGAGGGAGAGGACATTACAGATTCCAGTGTTTGAATACCTAGCAAAGATTAGTCTCTTTCTGAGAGTATCACCCCCACGCCCTGTCAATGCCTTGCAGGATCCCTGTCTCCAAAAGCAGATTCTATGGCAGAGTTAAGAGGTTTCAGAGTAAACCTACAAATTCAAATTTCTACTCCTTCACTTATCCCTTAACCTCATGGTTACCATTTATTTAAATTTTTGAAGCCTCACCTTTATCATCTACGAAACAGTAGGGATGAGTCAGCATTCAATGAAATAAAGATAATGCCAATAGCTTGTATCTGGAACAAAGCATTTGCTCAGTAGCTGTTCATAACCATGTTTTTCTTCTTTTTCTGATAATCCAGGGGATATAAGAGGCTTCAGGAGGCCTATTCCAGTGTTTCTGCAGACAGGTGGTTTCAACAGAATCACCTGGATCTGCTTGATAAGAAATACATGTTTTTCATTCCATTCATGTGTATAACTCATACAAAATGAACTAGACACTGTGCTTACCCCATGCCAAACAATCCTTCTGGGTGAGTTTGATGGGTAGTCAATCTTGCAAGCCACTGTCTCATTCCTCCAACCCTAAGTGGCATTGCTTGTGTCCTTTTTTGCAATATTGCTGCCAGATGCTTCTATAACTTTTGTTTTGTTTTTACTTTTTTAAACATTTTATGTTATTTTTAGAGAGACAGAGTGTGAGCAGGGGAGGGGCAGAGAGAGAGGGAGACACAGAATCCAAAGCAGGCTCCAGGCTCTGAACTGTCAGCACAGAGCCTGATGCAGGGCTCGAACCCACGAATGTGTGAGATCATGACCTGAGCCAAAGTTGGACACTCAACCGTCTGAGCCACCCAGGCTCCCCACTGTAATTTTTCTGTTCAAATACTTAAAATAGTGAACTCAAAACACCTCTTGAAGCTTCTCTGTCTATATAAACAGCTTTAAGGGGTGCCTGGGTGGCTCAGTCGGTTAAACATCCGACTTCAGCTCAGGTCATGATCTCACACTTTGTGACTTCTAGCCCCACATAGGACTCTGTGCTGACAGCTTGGAGCCTGGAGCCTGCTTCAGATTCTATATCTCCCTCTCTCTCTGCCCTTCTCACACTCACATTGTGTCTCTATCTCAAAAATAAACACTAAAAAATAAAAAGAAGTGGTTATTTCTCCCCAGCAAGATTTCTCTCCAGCATCTCTCATTCACTGATGAAAATTCAAACCTCTAGAGTCATGAAGGAAAAAAAACTCAACCCTTCTTAGTGACTGATAGTCATTGATTTAAAATCACGGTTGTCCCCCCCAAGCCTTCTCTCCTCTAGTCTAATATATAGCTCACCAAATTGCCATTCCTCAGTTCCCAAATTCGTGTTTACCTAGTCCTTTCCAAGTACATTCTACCACTAGAGTTCCAGCTACCCACATATTCCTATGCTCTGACTGCTGGACCACCTTTGGAATTTTGCATTTATTTAATCTAGTCTCTCCTTCACTTGGGAAAAGAATACCAAAAATGCATATAAGAGCCCATTTGGACTTGTCTGTCGTCTTCTACAGTAGGATCCTCAAGTCTTTCTCTCTTTTTTTTAATTGACGTGTTTTACATCTCAACCATTTTATGAACGGCTCAAATTCAATACTATGAGTTTTATTATGAACATCTGAGATTTTAGAGAGGCAGGAGTAGGTATAGAGAGCACTGGAAGAAGAGTTCATAGTTGAGGCAATTAAAGCCCTAGGAGGTCATATGCCTTACCAAAGTTAGTATCATCAGTATATGTCTTTGTTTTCTAGGACAGTAACTGTTTCTGAAAACAAAAACAAAAACAAAAACAAATTCCTCTTCATATGGTACAGATGTCTCAAGTCAGAAGCCTCTAGGCATGTTTTGTTGGCCTTCGTGGACATAGTTCCATTTTTGCTGTTGTTGTTTTAATTTAAGCCTACATTTAATAGTTAGAAAATATCCACTGGACTAAAGATTCATGGGTTTTTCTGAAAAATTATATATCTTATAATTTTGGGTCTGCATCCCTAGGTAGTAACGATGGGCTAGGCCTTCCTTTAGTAGGCTTATATTTCCTGCCTGGCCTTTGTAGACACTTAAGTTTGCTATGCCCTCCCATGGGATAGTATTATATATTTTTACAAGCACTTTCTTATATTTTAAAATTCATATTTACTATCAAATTGAAAAGGACAGGCATAAACATAGACAGTAAAACCTTGGATTGTGAGTAACTTGTTCTGCAAGTGTTCCACAAGACAAGAAAACACTTTTTTAAATGTTTATTTATTTTTGAGAGAGAGAGAGAGAGAGAAAATGCACACAGGTGGGGGTGGGGCAGAGAGAGAGAAGCAGACACAGGCTCCAAGCTGTCAGCACAGAGCCTGACATGGGGTTTGAACTCACGAACTGTGAGATTGTGACCTAAGCCCAAATTGGATACTCAACTGACTGAGTCACCTAGGCGCCCTGATCAGCTAACATGTCTAATAAAAATTAACTTGATAAATGAGCGATGTCTTTCAGTATGAGTAGTACATGATGCTGAATGTCTCATGATCACAACTGAGCCAAGGGTTGGTTCTTCTCTCTCTCTCTCACTGTGGGATTGTGGATGATCATCTCCCATCTTGGATGCTCAGTCTCAGGTCATGGTGTTTGGCAGAAATCAGTGATTTTTCAGAACATTGGAAAGTGCCCACACCTGGCCTAAGACTATTGCAACAGTAAGAGGTTATGGAGAAGAGTCTGCATAGGAGGAGGAGAAAAAGGCAAAGGAATCCCTCACTTCAAATGAGATTAGGGAGATGTGTAAAGAGTGGTAAACAGTGCAAAAATTTGTAGGAAACACCACTCAAATAAGGCTGTAGCAGTGTAAGCGATGAATCTGTTTAATGCCAATGCGATGTCACATTTCTGCAAAATCCTCAGGAGGAGGCAAAAGCAAATGTCATTGGATAGAGTCCTTATTAAAGTTGCACAGAAAAAAAAAAGCAGATTCCATTGAGCCAATAGATAGCAGTGATTTGTGATAGTGAAAGTTACTTGTGATTAGTGATAGTGAAAGTGGTCCTACACAATAACCCTCCTCTGTCTTGTCTCCCTCACACCAACCATGAAGGTTTTCAAAGATAAGTGCAGGTTAATTTGTTTCTTTTTCTTTTTTTTAATTATTTTCAAGTTAGTTACCATGGAGTGTAGTCTTGGCTTCAGGAGTAGAACCCAGTGATTCATCACGTACATATAACACACAGTGCTCATCCCAACAAGTGCCCTCCTTAATGCCCATCACCCTTTTACCCCAACCCCATCAACCGTCAGCTTGTTCTCTGTATTTAAGAGTCTCTTATAGTTTGACTCCCTCTCTGTTTTTATCTTATTTTTCCCTCCCTTCCTCTATAATTTTCTGTTAAGTTTCTCAAATTCTACGAGTGAAATTATATGATATCTGTCTTTCCCTGACTTATTTCACTTAGCATAATTTATTTTTCTTTCTATTTTGTATTTTATTTATTATCTTATATTACAGTATTATAATAATTTTTATGAATATTTTTGGGTTGTGGAATGAATCATCTGAGTTTCCATTATTTCTTATGGGGAAATTTGCTTTGATATACAAGTGCTTTGAATTACAAGCAAGTTTCTGGAACTAGTTACGCTCGTGAACCAAGGTTTTACTGTATATGTATTTTTTGCTTGTATGAAATATACCTAAGTCCCCTAACATAGGCCAAGAGACGGTGACAAAAGTGTAATAGTATAGCATTGTTGGAGTAAAATTTTCTGGTTGAAAACTCCCATTTTGCTGTTGACTAGCTATTAACACGGGCAAGTCATTTTATGTTTTTGAGACTTGGGATCTTATGTCTATAACATAAAGATGAGATAATATCCATCTGATAGTATTTCAGAAAATATTAAATTAGATAATGAATAAGACTGTTAGCTTAGCTCCTGGGATATGGCAAGTCCTTAATAAATATTTGCCACTAAAATTCTTCACTTAAGCACTAGAACCCTAGACCTCTCAACATCTAATGTGAAGCTCCTTACATTGTATATATAAAACTGCTACAGGCACTCTGTCCCATGTGCCTCATTAATTCCTAGTTTCTAAGGTTTCTCAAAGTGAACATCTCACTACACTGCTGATGACTATTGACTCATGACCAAACACTACTTGTCCCACTGAATTGCATCAAAATCCTTCCCTAATCCAAGCTCTCTGCCCCAAATCTTCTCATATGGGAAATGTGAGATGCACCCCATAACTTGGTGACTCACTCACATACTCAGCTTGGATTCTGGTTGGGACTGCGTATTTTATGACTAATGTGTTCCAACAGTAAGGGATTAAAAATGGAATAATTTGCTAAATAAATCAAATTTTATTTAGCAAAATAAATAAAATTTATTTATTTATAAAGCTGATGTCATTTCCGAAATCTGATAAAATTCTTCAACAAATGACTGTACACCTCAGTGGGTATTATGAGTGGTTTTGCCACTACTGACACTTCAAGTTGAAAAAATCACTTGTTCCAAAAATGTAGATCAATCACCTGTCTCCAAAGTCAGGCAGCCAAGCTTCTGCAGATTTCATATTTTTATTAGTCTCTGTTTCTCCTTTCTCTATTTTCATTCTATGTCATATAGCAGATATTTGGGTGCTGCATGGCCACTGAAAATTCAGGCTGGAGGAGTAGAGATGTAGGCATTTTTTTGAGAGTATTTTCTGGTGCCTTATATTCTATAAATAGAAGAGGTTGAAGGATCTTTGGAAGCATTTCTCAGAGTTTGGTATTTAACTCTCTTTGGAATCACAAAGATACATTTCTAAATTCATCCAAGATCAGTTGAACCATGTCTCTTGGTTTGGAACCCAAGAGTCTTCCTTTTAAACAAGTGGTACACACTGAAATTGAGCATTAAGAAATCAATGGGGAGATATAAGCGAAAGCTTGAAAAATGGTTGTAGTGATGAAGTAAGGATTTGATTAACTCTAGCAACAGGTGTAGAATAACACTGAAGACCATGGAGAATTCAGATTATCATTCCTAGCCTCTTGATATGAGTGTTGACTAAGGCCTTGGGTATAAAAAGAACTTGAAGTGTGAAGCAAGATAAATACAATTAAGTATTAACATGAGTAACTCAGATGCAAAGCACTCAAAGGAGGAATCCTTTCACAATGGGTACATAATCAAATCATCATGATGTACAATTTAAATATGTTACTAGTTTATCTGTCAATTATACCTCAGTAAAGCTGAAAAAAGTACACATTTTGTTTGGATTTTCTTAGTTTTCACTAGTGTCATTTTTCTGTTCCATGATCCCATCAATAATACCCTTCTACATTTATTTACCATGCCTCCTACAACATTGTGTCAGACTTTTCTTGTTTATGATAGGCTTGATAATTTTGAGAACTACTGGCCAGTGTTTTGTAGAATGCTCAACGGGGGTTTCTCTGATGTTTTTCTCATGATTTTTTTTATTTTTGAGAGAGAGAACACAAGCACAGAGGAGAGAGGGGCAGAGGCAAAGAGAGAATTTTAGCAGGCTCCAGGGCCAGCACGGAGCACTCAATCCCACAACCCTGAGATTGTGACCTGAGCAGAAATTGAGAGTCAGATGCTTAAACAACTGAGCTACCCAGGTGCCCCATTTTTCTCATGATTAAACTGGGGCTATAGGAGGGCAAACACAGAGATAAAGTGACATTCTCACCACCTGGCATCAAGGGTACATAACTATCAACATAATTTATGATTGTGAGGATTATGTCAAACTGGAGAGGTAATGGGCAGCTGTTATGGACCTCCATCTGATGGCTGCTCTGGGGAAATCCTGCCCTTTTTTGCCTGATCTTGATTTTTCAACAGATGCCAGAAATCTCAATGTTTATGTGAAAAATCCAACTGTTAAATATTGACACCTAATTTAAATTTAAAACATGATGGTTCCACAGTTGTGTGGGCCAAACAAAATGTTTGTGGGACTATGTTACTCTATGGTCACTGGTTTGCAAACTTTTTTGCAAATACATGGGCATCGTTAAGGTTTTTATTATTGATGTTTAACTGACATATAACATTATATTAGTTTAAGGTGTACAACATAATGATCAATATTTGTATACATTATGAAATGGTCACAATAAATCTTGTTAACATCTGTCCCCATTCATAGTTACAAAAGTTTTTTTTTTTTTTTCCTGTGTGATGAGAGTTTTCAATATCTACTCTCTCAACTTTCAAACACACGTTAGCTTTTAAATCTCCTTTAGATCCTTTTTTTGACCATGGACTATAAACTAATACTTAAAATCTTAAAGTTGCTACTTAAAGAGCCACCTAATTTAACTCCATTGTAAATCAGATCTTTTTAGAAATTTATAATTACCCACTAATTCATTAGCTTTGCAGCTTTGCTTTGCATATCCTAGGCTTCTTTAATTAAGGGACCTCCCTACCATAAGACTTTTGGATCTCTGAACATTAGGTGCTGATTCTCCTGTCATTCAGCCATTATTTTACCCTCTAAAATTAAATATATGAAACCCATTTTCTAAATCTTCAGTGTTACCTACAGAATTATAACCGTTATACTTCAGATTGATTTTTTTCATGTCAAGCTATGTCAGATCAGGCTTCATGTATGTGAACCCAATGGCCAGGGACAAAACCTAGTATATCAAATCAGGATACAAATAGATGCCTACAACTATAACATTCTTTCTTCTACCAGTAAAATAAAGTTGCTACATAACAAAATCAGGCACACATCCGTCATAATGAGTTAATACAGAATGGAGATTAACTTCCCCAAGAAAAAAAATGGAGAGGGTAGATTTAGAAGGCCTGGAATCTTTATCTGGCTCTTTACTAATATTATGGGGAGGAAGATGAAGAAAGAGTACGTTTTAAGAACAGACTCTTAGCCCAGTTCCACTGGAAAAACTAACCCAAGCTCCACACACTCTTCCCTTATCTGTAAAATAGGAGAAAATTCATAGAACTGGTGTCAGAAATCAATAAGAAATGCTAAAGAGAAGGCAACCTGTAACAACAATTAACTCCAAGGCTTGAGAGTGAGACATTTGGGGGTTTGAAATTTCTCTCTGAAAATAACTTGGGCAAGCTACTTACATTGGGCCTCAATTTCCATATCTATCAAGGAGGTAGGATGCTAGGCATGGAGGACTCCTAGAGAAGGTTTCCACCCTCTCCCGCAGTAGGGCTCTGATGTGCACATCACAGTTGCGGTTCCCTTTTTCAGTTTATTTCATTTCACTTTCCATCTGCCTAGGATTCTTCATAGTTGCCCATTCATTAAAGGTTATCTTTCTATATTCAAGAATGCTTATGGATTTTCTCAATATCCTTTCTAACATTTCAAAGGATTTGGAATAAACTGAATCAGTTCCAAACATGTGTTTCAGATGAACATCATTCTTGATTCATACCCTTTCCTAAGAATGTGGTGTCATTCCCTATAAGGATTTTCCTCTAATTGCATGTAACCACTTCCTTGTAAAATAAGATTAGTATATGTTGTCTACAATTGTTCCCTCCTTTTGCTAGAAAGATTCTCTTCTCCATAGCCTGTTAACTGGCTTTTTCAGAATGAGTTTCTTAGGGATTTTGCATAACATTTTCATTCTACTTCTTGCACTTTCCAGAGTGCAGGGCAGTCTGCTATTATCACAAGTTCATGACTTACTGCCTCTAATTCAGCACGAGCAAAAGCTGTACATGGTTAATAAACTGAAAAACAAGATTGAGTTAGTGTTGGCTTTCCTGAAAACAAGTGCCAAGTTAGGTAGATTTAAGATGTCCTTTCTTGTGAGATGATCAAAGATTGGCAACCAATCACCCATGAGTCTAAACTGTCCCAGTGCCCTTTAGTAAGCTGAGCTCTGCCACAACTGCTACTATGCATGACAAAGCTAAATCAGCTCAGGGTCAGGCTGCCAAACAAACACAAGCACACAAGCAAACACAGTAGCACACACATACAATAGCAGAAGAAACTCTGCAGAAACCTCTAGCTCAGTGATCCTTGAAACAACTTCTAGAGCAAAAACTCCGAAGCCATGCTGTCATGCATATGTACACACATACACTTATGTTATATACATGTATATATGTTATGTACACATGTGTAAGGTATATATGCATGTTAAGTTTTATACGTAATGTATAACATTTTATGTAAATAAACACTACTACATATAAACATATACATTCTCAATTCAACAGTGAGTAAAAGTCTAAAGGTCTAATTACTCCACATAGGAGGGTAGTGTTAGAATCCAGCTATGAATTCTCTTTGACGTGAGGTATCTCAAAGTAGAGAGATTATTACAGGACAAAGAAAATTTAGAAAAGCCCACAGCCCATTGTCCAAATCTTTCATGTCATTATTGTCAGGATACAAGGATTAGCAATTCAAGACCTAAGGCTTTATGAAGGGTCTCCAAACCCAGAAAAAAGGCTGAACACGTGTTGTTTGGTTTTATTAAAAATAAAGTTCAAACTTACACTATCCCTCAAAATTCTGTACCCTAATTTTGAAGGGTTTGTTTCATGATTTCAAAGACCTGTAGAGCTAGGTCTCCCTACTAATGTTTTCAGATTCATAAACGAAAGGTATCAATGGTCTAGAGTTTAAAGGAAATTTATTTTCAGGCTCCTGAGTCAAGTGCCAAATGCACATATCCTCAGTCTATGGTATCAAGGTAACGTCCTGGAGTTTTATGGTTGAGGAGGCTGCTATTCCAACTCCGCATGAGCCTTTTGGGATTCACTGCATGCAAGGTGCTCATTCAATTATTCATTCATTTATATATCTCTTGTTTTAATTTTACTAAACATCTAGTAAGTGCTGACTGTAGGAGGTACCTGGACCAGCCTAAATTATTTTTGAGAAGAGTTGCTGGTTCAAATGATTAGTGATAAGTAAATGAAGCCAGACAGCGTCTCTAATTAAAAAATACCTCCCACTGTCTTTCCATCACCTTTTACTGAGGCCTGAAATGTACAGATATCAATTCCTTTGAAACTATATAGAATGTTCTAGATTATACAAATAAAAGGAGGTATTTATATATCCGTGGTGATAACAATACCCCTGCAAGAGACACAATAGACTTAATCATCCTTAGCTTGCTGGAATGAATTTGTGTTTTATTTTCATTTGATGTTTTCTTTAGCTATTTGAGGGTTAAGCATTCTAAGAATAAAGTTTTGAGATAGCGAGCTCACTCTTCACTGCAGTGAAGACTATAAGAACAATAGGAGGACTGTGGAGTGGAACAAGAATATTTTTTTCTCTCCCTTTTTGTTTCAGTGTTAAAACGTCTCTGGATGTTAAGTAGGTGTCAGACCAGAATTGCAAGACTGATATTGTTGAAGATTCAGGTGTCAAACTTCTGAGCATATAGGTGGAAGTAGAAGCCAAGCATGTAAATATATTTGTTCAGGAAGATTTTTTTTTTTGAGAGAGAGATAACATAAGTGGGGGCAGAGGGGCAGAGAGAGGAGGGGAGAGAGAGAATCTTGTAGAGCCCCACATGAGGCTCAATATCACACGGAGCCTGAGGTGGGGCTCAATCTCACAATCACGAGATCATGACCTGAGCTGAAATAAAGAGTCAAACACTTACCTGACTGAGCCACCCAGGCACCCCTGTCCAGGAAGATTTTTCAAGTGAGAAGAGATGCTCATAAAAATCCTATGAGGTGGATATTATGTCCCCATCAACAAAGAAAAATAGTCCCAGGGAGGTTATTTAAATGTTTCTTCATCACATGACCAGTGATAAAGCCAAAAGGCCATTTGACCTGTAATTCAGGGTCCTTTTTACTAAGGAATACTTGAGTCAACAAGTATTCATTGAGTGTCTAAGCCCCAGACGTTTATATCAATGCCCTTCATCATCATTTCCTTGAGGAAGTCTTCTCACAACATCACCAATGATAATTTTGAAGCACATATTTTTTAAAAATAAATTTGACACATATAATGTTAATTTTGATTTTCTATGTACATATCTTAACTCTTCAACCTGAAAGATAAGAACTCTATTTCAAATGTTCGTAATTGACCTTGTCCAATACAGGAGGTAAGCAGAATATTTACTGGAAGAATGAGAGCATAGACATTTTAAGTGTTATACATGATAAAAGTAAATAAGATAACACTAGCATTTATTAATGACTTGGCTAATGGGTAGAAGTTCTGGAGTGGGGTTTAGGAGTTGTGAGTTTTAATCCAGAAACTGATTGAAGACACAAATTATAACCACCATGCACCTCAGTTTACACAATTCATAAGACGCAAGTAAAGCTACTTTTCCTGAGCTTTGGTGGGAATGGAGAAAGCCAAAATAATACTAATGGATTCTAAAATCAGTGTATTTTCTTGGCACTCCATCCTCTGTCAGACTTACTGAAATATCTCTAATTTAGACATTTTAACAATTCTGTTTTGTGCTTGAGTGACTGTAGCTTATAGAAATCTTTCATCTTAACAAATGCTCACTAAAATGAAAGGTCACTGGAGCCCCTGGAAGACGATTCTGTTCAGGAACCCAATTAGTTTAGTTCCAACCCATGACCTATCTGTTCAGTACTTTAAGACTACTATCCTATTTTCTTTTGTGTTTTCTTGGTCTGAAATTAGTTTTTAGTCAGTATAATATCCATGACCACAAGAAGAATTTAGCTGTTAAAAACATCAGTACCCCCTGGTCAAGAATTAATTCTAGGGAAGGAGGAAGCTGAATAATTAGAGAACCTCAAGATAAAATATCCAACCTTTGGGACATATCATTAATTTGAGGATAAAAATGAACCTTCCCATAACGGTGCCATACAGAACTCTCTCCATCACAGCAGTGAGATCCTGGTGAGAAGAGCATGGGCTCCTGAAACCGTTATACTGATATGGTGTGTTATGGAAGGCAATATGGTTTTTTGGTCTTGGTTCTGAAATGTACATAGCCTTTCCCTCCCCACCAAAGAACTAAGAAGGCACGCCAGAGCCAGTTCTAAGGATACGGTAGATAGAATTGGTTATTTATAAAGAGTGAAATCAGAACTGAACTCTCAATTTCTGTATAATAAATTCCCCCCCCCCATCCTGCCAAGCCCATTTCACAAACATTTAGTGATGCTCTCTCCCCATCCCCCTACTTGCTTCCCAACCTGCTTTTTGATTGAAAGTGCCTATAATTATGTCACTTCTCCCTAGAGTATACCCATCAATATTCATTCTTTTTATTCATTTTGTTCCCAATATTTGTTTATCACTCTGCTGAATGCTACAGGGCAGCGCTGCCCTCAAGGACTAAGTAGGCTAGCAGGAATACAGTGAAAACAATATTTGTGGCTCACTGACTATTTAACATGACCACAATTTTTAATATAATGTCTATCATGATAGGTGAATCATGATAAAAGTATCCTTGTCTCTATATTTCATAATGCAAGAGCTGAGGTTTAGACAGGTTGAATAATTTTTTCAAGGACATGGATTATTAGTGGTAGAGTTCTGTTTTAATCCCAGGTCTGCTGACTTCAAAATTCATGGTCTTTTTGCTGCACTTTGTGTACATAAGTAAGTATAAGAAAGAGTTTAAAATAATAAAATACTAATAATTGTAGATGAAAATGGGGGAGATCAGAAGAGATGCAAATAAGAAGAAATGGTTTCTTTGTTCAAAGCCACTTCCCTAGTATCTGGCATAATGTCCTTACTGTATTGAGATTTAATATGTATTTGTTGAATGAATCATCTTGCTAAAAACAGCAGAAAGATAGTTTTCAATGAAGTGCATTTGTGTATGCATATGTGTGTATGTATATATGTAAGTGTGTGTGTGAAGAAGTAGAATTTGAGATAGGCCTCCAAGAATGGGAAAGGTTTGAGTATGTATACAATAGGAATTAAGTGGTGGGAAATGATTTCCTGTCACAGAGGGAGAGAATGAGCAAAGACTTCAAGGCAAGAAGTGCTAAAGGGTTTTTGAAATTACGAATAGTCAAGTCTGAATTGATTACATTCTTAGGAAACAGGAAAAAAACAAAAAAAACAAAAAAACCTTGTATTAGAATTTCAGACCTTGGCCTACCTTTATATAAATAAGGAGAACGATGCAAATATTGTCTTCCATTCTACAAGTTCCCTTTTCATTTTGTTAGTTGTTTCCTTTGTCGTGCAGAAGTTTTTTGGTTTGTCTATTTTTTGCTTTTGCTGCCTGTGATTTTGGTGTCAGAACCAAAAATTCTTGTCAAGACCAGTATGAAGAAGATGCTTCTGTTTTCTTCTAGTAGTCTTACAGTTTCAAGTATTAATTTAATCTATTTTGAGTTGATTTTTATATACAGATGGAGATAAGGGTCCAGTTTTATTCTTTTGCATATAAGTACTCAGTTTTCCCAACATCATTTATTGAAGAGACTACCCTTATCAAAGACCTATTGGCTGTAACTAGATGGATTTACTCCTGGACTCTTTACTCAGTTCTGCTGTCAATTTTGGGTTTTTGTTTTCATGCCAGTACCATACTATTCTGATTAACGTAGCTTTGCAATATACTTTGAAATCAAGAAGTGTGATGCCTTCAGCTTTGTCCTCCTTTCTTAAGATTGGCTATTTGGCTTCTTTTGTGTTCCATATGAATTTTAGGATTTTTTTTTTCTGTTATTGTGAAGAATGGGACTTTGATAGGGATTCACTGAATCTGTAAGCTCTAAGGAGATAACTGGTCATGTTGTGGGCTTACAGAAGTTAGGTCTGGAAATGTCAGGCTTAAGGAAAAATTTAGTGTTTGTTTTTTTGTGGGTTTTTTTTTCTTTTTTGGTTTTGTGTATTTCAGAGGAGTTGATTTTAAGATCCAAATTAAGTTGTGTTATGGCCAAATTCTAAAGAAAAGAAGCAAGCAAGAAAGCAAACAGACAAAACACTGTTCTACAAACACTGCTCTACAAAAAGCAAAGTATAGAAGGCAGCACTACGAAAGAGGATGCCATCTCTCCCAAGTATGTGTTCTCTCCAAAGCACACCTGAGTGTTTTTTTCTTTCCTTACTACTGATAAAATCCCCTCTGCAGCCCTGACAGAAACCACATACCCAGAGAGAAGTTGTATGAAGAGGTCACATCACCTAGAGAAAGCCAGAGGAAGAGCAAAAAACTGATAATAGTCATAAAAACAAAATGCTTTCAGTGAGAAGAGTGGAAGTCAGGAGTTCACTATATCTCTGGCTAAGCATCATAACAATACTTGACACTTCCATGGCACTTTTTAAGATATATGAATTGTCTAGATTAATGATTGAATCAACAATTATGTTTTCCTTAACTTCCTTTTTTCCTCCCTCCGTCACTTAAAGCCATTTCGAGCACTTATTATATGACAAGCACTGTTAAAATGCAATGAATAAGGTACTTCCCCATCTTCAAGGTCTGTAGAATCTAATAAAGCACAGGAGACTACAGGGAAGATGGTGACCCATGGCATGAAAGAAATGGAAGAAGATGATCTGCAGGTAGTGTTTCCAGAACAAGGAGAAATCACTTCATAAAATGCTCACAGTGTCTCAAATACTTAACCAGATGATAAGAACAGGATTCTTATCTCCATTTTAGGTGAAGCAACTAAGGCTTAGAGAAATGAACTTGTCCCAGATCACACACCTAAAAGGTATTAGATTCAAGACTACAAAAAGCAATGAGCCTTCCTTTTCATCACTCCACACACTGTCTCAGAAAAAAGCATATTTAAAAATGCTAATTTAATAGCTGTCAGAATATAGCAACAAATTATACCTGCTTACATCTAAGTAAAAGATTCAGAGGTGATGGAATCTGGTTTGTGAATTTAGAATCAAAAGAATTTATTGATGAAGGCATAATCTTGGATGTTAACATCAACTATTCATATTCTTTAATGCAAGCCTCCTTTGTCTTATCCAGATTCTACATCATCCCAATTTGCTGCCAGAAGAAACAATTAGTCATTGCATAAATAGATCAATATTTGCCCACACTGTAGTTGATGAGATCCAATCTCTAGTGTCCCATCTGCGTAGTGGCACCAAGCCCACCTCATAAGATCAGCTATGGGCATTCCCTTAGTTCTTCATTTCAAAGATGAGACAACAGTTTCAGCAACAACTATTAGCATGACTAATCTCACACAGCTGAGAACTGGTGGTGCAGGATTTGAGCAAGTCTTTGTGACTCTGAAGCCCTTATTCCTGCCCCTCTATCATGTCCATTATATTTTATTATTTTTGCAGTAACGATTACAGCTAGAGACTTTAGACACTTTATATCTGGGAATTCAGAAATCCTCCTCATCACCACTTATTTTATATAAAAACTTCTTGATTCTATAAAAAAAAAAAGATTGACTGGAAATGACTCAGTTTCCTTCCATCCAATGCTTCATCTCTGAACCTCACTGTCTTAGATGAAGTAGCTATACTACTCTAGCCAAACACACTCATGGGGGATAGAAGCCACATTCATACCTTTCCAAACAGGACTCATGTGAAGATGTGTAGAAGCACTCGGTTATTATTCACATTCTGGCTTTATTTCCAAGATGACCTGGCTATAATAATGTCTGAATTTGAAGATTTGTTTACATGATCTTAGCCTACCTTATGTGAACCATTGACCATCTGTGTAGCAGTTTTCAAGGAATAGATTGAAAGTGGACTTATAATTTTACCACAAGTGTCAGCATAAAGAAGGGGGTCTTGTAAAGCAAAATTTAATATAAATAAATCAACATGACCCATATTCTGTAGATAATATTTCCTTGGTGAGGAAGTGCTGACAGTGGAAGTCCTCCTCTCTCAACACCACTATTATTTTAATTTTCATATACTATTTTGAGCTCTTAGAATAAGAATAAATAATGGTAGAAGGAAAATGAGATTCCTAATAAATGAGAAACCCAAATGAGTTCTATAAAATATTTACCTGCAGTGAAGGTATCTTCACATAAAGAAACATACACAAGGCATTCCATTATCTACAGATTTTCTATAATAGGATCCTTTATTTCAGCATTTTTATTTGAAGGTCTCAATTATGGGTAATGAAAAAAAGAAAAAAACAGAGAAAGTCTGTAACTTTTTTTCCCCTCCTGCTCCGTTTTCCAAAAGCTAAATTTCAACATGTAGCAATGATGGATACTTAGCACTACATGGTAACTTAGTGTTTATGCATCTAATACTCACCATTCTGATAGTTCAATAATGCTCCTAAGGGTTTTATGAATAATCACAGTCCCTCCAAAGGATTGTTGGGGAGAATAAGCCAGGATATGTATAGTACCCATCCATGACTCCCGTGGGGATTGAGAGGAAGAAGGTCTGGCACATAGTAAGTGGTTAGTAAACATGGAGTGTTATTCCCATGATCAAAGATTTGCAGAGGCCGATGAAAATATGTCCCAACTGTGTTCTTCATTATTTAATGTCAGTATGGAACAGTGAAACTTTCCCAGTATCCAGGCTTTATGGTATCTGATTTCTATCATAGGTTTTAAAACCTCGTTTGCTCTTTGGTCTCTATTTTCTTTTTTGCAAGACTTCAATTTTTAGAGCAATTTTAGGTTTATGACAAAACTGAGAAGGAGTTTCATATTTACCATATCTTCCCAATTATCAACATCAATGATCAGAATGGTACTTTTTTTTTTTTTTTTTTACCAATGATAAACCTAGATTGATGCATCCTAATCACCCAAAGTCCATAGTTTAGGCTTCATTCTTGGTGTTGTATGTTATATGTGTTTGCACAAATGTATAATGACATATATCTATCATTATAATATCATATAGAGTATATCCACTGCCCCCAAAATGCTTTGTTCTCTTTTTATCCCCCCTGCCCCACTTCCTCAGAAAGCACTTGTCTTTTTACTGTCTCCATGGTTTTGTCTTTTCCAGAATATCACATAGTTAGAATCATACAGCTTTTTCAGATTGGCTTTTTCACTTGTCTTTTCACAGGTTGATACCTCAAATCTCTTCAGTACTGAATAATATTCCATTATCTGAAGGTACCATGGTTTGTTTATCCATTCAACTACTGAAGGACAAAATAGCTGCTTCCAAGTTTTGGTCATTATGAATAAAGCTTCTATAAATATCTGTGCACAGGTTTTTGTATGGACATAACTTTTCAAGCTTGGTCTAGTTTTAAATATTTAGTTGGGAAATTTTATGGGTCATATATTGTCATTTTTCTCTCCTGTGTGTATGATGGTCAGCACTAACTAAATCAAGCATTTTCTAATTGAGTCTATTCAGGTCTCAGGGTCATTTTTAACACATGCTCTGAACAGCCACTTAATAAATGATTCCAGTCAGTACATGAGATGAAACTCACTCGTCATTCCTTTCCTGGAAATAGTGCCTAATGATATCATTCTGACTGCAGTTTCAGTATGGAGTTAAATCGTGTGAGGGGGCTATCGTGTCATAAAGAGGACAACAATGACTGATGTTCTTTTTAACATCTGCAAAGCCCATTCCTTGTCCTGAACATTTGTCCTTCATTAATCCAGCATGGTGATTTACAAGAACATAAATTAACACTTTTCATAAATTTGCCAATATGGAACTGTAATAAAATGTCCAGATTAACGCAGGTACTACTGTAAATATGAAAGCACCACTTAGCCTCCAAAAGTAGCGGGGGGGGGGGCAGAAAATACAGGGAATAACAGCTGACAATGTCTTGTAACATGTGGTGAAATATTACTGCACCTCTGCTCTCACTTATGGGAAGGTCAATTAACCTTACATGTGGAAAAATTACAGGAAGAAAGAAAAAGGAATCAGTGTAGAATTTATATTGAGGTAACTGGAAATGTTCCTAAGTTCTTAGCATCAGATCCTTTATTTGAAGAGTATGTAAAAGTGAACATTCTCTCAGTGTGTCCTTCTATGAAAACAAAGGACTCCAAATCAAAAACAGAATATTTTCAAGTGTGAAATGAATGTATGGAATGAGTGCTAGAAGGTTCTATTATCATCCTGAAAGGCAGCAGAAAACACACCTGGACTATACCTTTTCTAAAACTCTACTCAGGGTAGCATTTTCTCTTCCCAAAACAGTCACCTCACCCCACGTGTATTTAACAAAGCTGAAAGGTGAGAAAAGAGAGGAGAATAAGCTGATGCTGACAACCACTGCCAAAGCAGAGACTCCTGTAACTAGGACGGAATCTTCCACTCAGCCACACCCCTGACTTTAAGGAGTATGACAGACAAACTTGTAGGAAATACCAACTCCTCAGCTTCACTACACTCTTATCCAGGTTATACGTTTGCACTTTGCAGTGTCTTTCTCTGTTTCGCCTCCAAGCTTGTTGATGTTTACTCAACCTACATTTCACCTGGATACACACCTGTTGTCTTATCTTGGCTATTTTAAGTATGGTTCTCAAAGCAGCAGTATTTGCATCACCTGTAATCTTGATAGAGTCAGAATATCAGCTCCAAATCAAAACCACTAAATCAGAATTTGAAGTTTAACAAGATTTCCTCATGACATGGTATACAGTGATGTTTTTCAATATAGCTCAAAGTTTACTCTCACCCATGACAGTCCTGCTTATCACACCCTCCCTGTTATTTTTTTTTATTTGAGAGACAGAGAGCGAGCGAGCGAGCATGAGTGGGAGAGAAGGCAGAGTGAGAGAATCTTAAGCAGGACCCACCCTCAGAGCAGAGCCCGATGCAGGGCTCAGTCCCATGACCCTGGGATCTTGCCTCAAGCCAAAATCAAGAACTGGAAGCTCAACCGAGCCACCCAGGTACCCCAATTCTCATACTTTGTATTTCCTCTCCCCCTGCCCCTCTTCTATTCTTCTAAGACATAGAGTCAAAAGCAGAAGGAGAATATTACCTATTTCTCTATATGCCTTTATCAAAAAACACTTATCTCAAATCCTTGTGTCTGATGAAAAATGAAGTCTTGTGAGGACATTGCAGAACTTCTCATTCTAGGTGAAAACAAATCTCTCTTTTCCAGATCTTGAGATACGAAGCTTCAAAATCTGTCTTATATCACCTATTGTAAAGCCCTTCCTATTCACTGCTCAGGTTTTCCCTGCTGCTTAATCTAACTTGTTCCAGGTGCAATTGTTTCTTGTCATACCTTACTCCCACCTCAGGAGTCATTAAGGACAGCTGCCCACCATGTTATTGTCCATAAACCCCTTAGCTTGAGTCGTTTCCTCATTTGTATTCTTCTCTAGACTATGAACTGATTTGACTAATTTCACTGTCTGAAGCTCCTTTTGTGGATCCACTCTGCTACCCTTCAATGGCTGCAGTGGCTTCTTCCAACCTCTTTATAATTTTAAGGACACAGGAGGGGAGGTTTGCTTATCAACAGGAATCCCTCTCTCTTGCTCCTGTCTTTCACTCCATCTAATCCCTCTCGGTGATTTCCAAAACAATTGCTTGCAAGAATGCTCATGTAGTCATGCTGAGCACAGTCCCAGGCTAGCAATAATAATGAGCAGGTACTAGAAAGCATATTTGTGTGTGTGTGTGTGTGTGTATTTACGACTCCTGAATTCTTTATTTCATTACTGCCTACACGGGGATCTTGAGATCTGTTGAGAGTGATAAAGGATCATTCTCATTATGAACCACAATTTACCTCCCTTTGCCCTGTTACTTCAAACTTTTTTAATTTATGATCATCAAAAATTATAGAGAAAGAGGAAAGGCAATCCCTGTTTAAGGTGTGAAGGCAGGAAACCTACCACTTTCTCTTTGGGTATGGGATAAAGGATTGAGAATGTAGCATTCAGGTGATACATAAAACCTGCATAATATTCCTTTAAGAAGATAATTGGCAGACTCATCCATCATGGGGTTATTGCAAGGTTAGAGGTTTTTCTCTCTGAAGGTTTATCTTCTTAAGATGAAAAATAACAGGAAAGGGATGTAAAAGGGAGTCAGAAAGACATACTGAATAATTGACTAATTGATAAAGGGGAGAAAAAGGACACGAGAGAGGGGAAGGGCAACAGTTCTCTGGAAAGCAGCCAGTGCAAATAAAATAAATGGTGTTTGGGTAGGGAAGAACACATCTCTTCCCAGCTTCTAACGCTTGAATAACTCTAAATCAGTCTAAGTGGGACAGTAATCATCTTAGATGTTTCATAAAAAATGTCAGTCTTTTTCTGCTTTACTTTTGCCCAGTTTAGTTAGAAATTTGCAAATCCCCTCTCATGAAGGCAGAAAAAAAGAAAACTTCTCAGTTATATTAATGTGGTCATGATTTGGTAAGGAGAGTCTTTGTACCAAAGAAAGAGAAAAATAAATTTGCCCTAAATAATTTTCTGAGATCCTATGCTAGAGGGACCCTGAACTGTACTGAAGTCTAACTTTATCCCTTCCATTTTTCCACACTAAAATCAGGACTGTCTTGTTTACAGTGACCAAAATCTAATTTAAATGGAGTCCTCAGGCCCTTAAGCTAAAACAAGCAAACAAACCAACTGGGATAATGCTGTCAGATAAGGCTATATGCAGAGGTTTAACAAAATTATTATGTATCTCCTTTGTAACACCTGCCTCTGAATCCCCTGCTTGGACAGTGAAATATGTACATGGAAATTGGACACTTAAAGATTATGTACACTTTGTGTCTATAGTATAGTCTGGCTATCTGTAAAATCGGGATAATAATACAAACACGTAGCATTTATATGGGAGAAATAGTTAAGATGAGGTCTCAAAAAAACTTACATATGTTACACATTAAGAATCTATATCTTTCCAGACCAACCCCTTTATTTCCAATCTCATCTTACTAATTCAATGGGTATAATTGGAAAATTCACAATGTGGGTTATTTTCTCATCTCACCTTACTATCTTTACTTCAGTCAAACACCTCCTTTCACTAATCTTTTTTTCTATATTTCAGTCTGAATGATCCAGGTTTATGAGTAATAATAAGACACCATGTGTTCTTGACCTTTCATAAGTGTCGTCTTGATTTCCCAAATATGGTAGGAGAAATACCTGAAGGGAAGGTGTCTAATCCAGTGCACTGCCTCTATCCTCTACTCACTATCCAACGAGGATTGCATGCATTGTATACATTGTTCTGCATAGTCATCTGTAATATGGGGATAATTAATCCAACCTCAAAGGCCTGTCATGAGGAAAATATACTCAAGTGAACAAATAGTAGAGCAAGGAATATTTGCTGATTTTTTTCTCCTCCTAAACTTTTGACAATGAAGGTTATGCATACAGATGGATAAACAGATAGAGAATATAATATATATATTAGTTTCTTTTGGTTCTCACCACTACGAGCTTATGATGCCAGACACAGAATATGACAAGTCAATAGTCACTTAATATGGGTATATGAATAATAAATCCCACATTCAGATTCTACTTCTTTGCCATTTTCCTCACAATGACATGTTAAAATGACTGCTACCGGGGCGCCTGGGTGGCTTGGTGGGTTAAGCATCCGACTTCGGCTCAGGTCATGATCTCACGGTCCGTGAGTTCGAGCCCCGCGTCGGGCTCTGTGCTGATAGCTCAGAGCCTGGAGCCTGTTTCAGATTCTGTGTCTCCCTCTCTCTCTGCCCCTCCCCTGTTCATGCTCTGTCTCTCTCTATCTCAAAAATAAATAAACGTTAAAGATTAAAAAAAAAAATGACTGCTACCATAAATATTCACTTCCAAAATTTCCCCCCTTACATTGAGTATAAAGGTAAAGGTTTTAATGTTTAAATGTACAACTCAAGATCACAGGAAAATGTTTGGAAGCACATTAAATAAACATACAAAATAGCAGAACAGATGAAAATTCTGCTTAGCAGTCCTCCCTCTGCTTCTGGACTGTGGAAACCCTTACAAGCCCACTCAAAAGGCAGGTTGGAGTGAGAAGGGAGTCTGAGATCCCTGGGTGATACCATGAGAATTGCCTTCTTTCTCAATGAGTAGTGCTGTAGAGGAATGACAGACTCACCATTTGGTAAAGGCATGCAACAAAGAAATAAAAGCAACTGCTTCTATTGTCAAAAATTAGTAGGAGAAAAAAATTAGCAAATGTTCCTTGCTCCATTATTTGTTTTCTAATTAAGGATATCAGCACAGAAATGACTGTATATTTCGGATCTTTTATTTGCCTTTTCCTGTGGCAAAATACTTCTAAAATGTAATGGGTCACTGGAATATTCAATCCTGGAAATACATGGGAATAATTTAAAAAATATGTCTAACATAGAAATGAAAAACGGGGCACTTAATAAGAGAGGATTAAAACAAATGAGCACTAAAGGGAAACATTTTGAAGTTGAATGCCCTGGTTTTGGCAACCTTATTATGGACAAATTTGGGGCCTGTTTTCATTGGATAGAGGTAAAATTTAAGGATGGTCATTCATGTATGTGGTAGATATGCATGGGTATAGGGGACCCGTATATAAAATGGAAAAATACGTCTCTGCTCTACTGCTTAATTTGATAATGGGTTTTATAAAGAATCCAGTAATTTATCTCATTAATTGTGTCCAATGGGAGTGAGTCCAGAATAGTGGTGGAGGATATACACTTTGGAGGCAAACTAAACTGAGTTTGGGAACTGGGATCCATCATTTCCTACTTGTACATCCTTAGGCAAACTCTCTTTCAATTTAATTTTTCTCATCTGGAAATTAGATAATGCTAATACCTCTTATAAGATCACATGAGAAAATGCATATAATGTCTTTAGCGTCATGCGTGAAACAAAATCCACTGAATAAATGTCGGTGATGATGTAGATGTTGATGGTTATGGTAATTGTGATGATAGCAATAATAATGTTCAAGATGATGATACTAGATTTTTTATCTATGGTATGGCTTATCCTTTAAAAAAATTTTTTGAAAGGCTTAGAAACTTTTAAAAATGCTCTTTAATATCTTGAAATGGTGAAGGCTTTATAAAAACTCCTCTAGAATCCATCTTCCAACTTCCATGAGAACTTGTGGAGGCACAGAATTCCAGAACCAATCAATGTTAGGACTAAAGGAGGCAAAGTCAAGTATCTTCATTTAGTATGCATGGAAATTAAAGGTCACAGTCTGGTTGGCAGCATCTATGACCAAGACTCCTTGCCCAGTATTCTTTGAGCTATAAAACATCAAAACTACACAACAGCACACCATACTCCCCAAACACTGTGACAAATGCTTTAAGACATGAATTTAATACAGTTAGCACCATCAGGCCATAAGTGGAATCACTGCTGGTAGAAAGAGGGTGGAAAATGACCATGTGAGTAGGCAATACGAGTTCTAGTGGGTCTGTGTCCTGTCCAAAGAATGAGAAGCACAGCTGCACACATTGGCCACATGTCCATAGAATACATGGTTTTTCTTGGTTACTTATGACATGTGACAAATATTCATGGGATACTTATATCAGTGATTACATTAATATTTCATGATATGCGTTTAAAACATTTACTTTCCAAAGTCAAATTCATGCTACAAAGAATACCAACTTTTAAGAGCACAAAAAACGATAGTATTAGAAAATCAACATTCTGTCAACAACAATGTAATTGATAATTCCAGCAAGGATCGTCCAAGGATAATAGATGGAGTTTGTGAAAGTCTGAAGAGAAAAACAGGTGATCTTTCTTTGTAGCACATCATATATGCTTTCTTCTACAATACACACTGTGATCAAATGGCAACTGTTACAAAGGTGACTCTGTGACAGCCTAGAGCTATCCAGGAATTTAAATTCACCACTACACTCTCAGGACTGTGTACCAGCCATGGAAACCTACATCTATGTTGGCACCTTTGAGACAGAGTTCTGCCATTCCTAAAATATGAACCTGGCCAGAAATGCCTGGACCAATCAAGGGTATCTGAGAGTATTCTCAATGAGCAGGTGGCAAGCTGTGGAATACACACTGAATGCCACCATTTCCTATGACCCAAGCTGGAGTGGTAGCGACAGTTTCTCATCCTCAGATAAAAGTATTCAAGACTTGATGTTCTGCCAGAGAGATAAAATGTAAGAGTCTAACCTACACATATTCAGCAACATGTGCCTTCCTTGTCACCTGAGCATTTCCTCCATTACCCGCCAGTTCTGTCCTATTAGTCCCCTGATGAAAGGACCAGCCTGCCTGCCTAAGTCTCCT
This sequence comes from Leopardus geoffroyi, assembly GCF_018350155.1. Lineage (NCBI taxonomy): Eukaryota > Metazoa > Chordata > Mammalia > Carnivora > Felidae > Leopardus > Leopardus geoffroyi. Next base: position 67,066,675 of record NC_059334.1, read on the forward strand.
CCTGTGTTTACCCAGAAATGTCCCTGGTACTTGACAAAACATTTCAGTGTGAGTCTGTTCACCTCGGTAGGCCTCCTTTCCTGCTTGAATGCACACCCACAAATCCAAACAGTGTTAAAGGATATTGATGAAGTGGATGCCTTTCTAAGAATGATGGCCCAGGAGGAAAACAGAAGCCATGCATAGTAAGCAATCAGGAAATGTCAGCAGACCTTAGAGAAACCCTTCAAACACACCAGAGCATCGAGACAAACATCAAAACTAATGGAGTGTTTGTAAAGAGATGTGTGTTTGCCCAGGAAGGGAGGCAGGAAGTGAAGTGAGAAGCCAAGTGGAAGGACTGTGTGTGTTACTTGGGGGCTGACAGCATGATAGGAGAAGAATACATCTCATGAGCTGCCAGTCTGGAAAAGAGGCTGGAAAGGAATTTGAGGAGGGAGTACACAGTTAATGTTTTGCCTTCAGTGTATTCATTCCCCCTTCTATTTATAGCCCCTTATTTTCCTAGGTAAACTAATTCCCCACTATTTTCTTAACATGTTGTTGTGGTGGGAAGGGATTAATCCCACCTGAATATGAGGCATTAAAATGTCATTGAGGAATGACCAAGGAGAATGGCACATAGCCCTGACCACGGTGATTGATTTAGAGTTAGTCACATGACTAGAGCCAGAGCCACCTGAACTGTTGAGACAGAACTCTAGATCTTTAACTGCAACTCTTGAGACACAGAACATTTCTTTCTGCTTAACTTAAATAAGGTTCTGGGGGAAACAGAGTATAAAATGGGATTAGGCATACAAAACAAAACAAAACCATATATATATTAAAGGAAATATCTGGGAAGGCTGAGAGACAGGGAGACCGGACTCTCTCATTACATTGGTTGTGCTGGGCTGCTGCGTTATAATGCTCTTAGGGAATTTAGAAGCCCCTTTGTCTAAGGGGGATTACTAGGAGATCATCTTAAACTTTGCAAAGAATTTAACAAAGGCTGTTACAGCTATACCCTTGATTTGCACTTTGCCCCCAGCCTCATTTCATTTGAAAAATGTAAAGACTTCCTGTAAAGACTAAAGGTAGGAAACCAGGCAAGCCCTATCCTTTATCTTACTAACCAGGCAAGCCCTATCCTTTGTATACAGTTTTACAGCCTCTGAATAAAAAAAAAATATGCCTGAAAACTAGTTTCCTTCCTTAGTTCGTTTCTGTCTAATTTTTCATAGGGAGCAAGATGAAGCCAACTGGAATTTGTAACATTCTGAATGAAAAGCATCTTTCCAAGTCTCACAAATTCAGCATGTAAATTTCTTATCTTCCACATGACCAAGATGATAGTTTTACTTGCATAATTTGAGTTGTCTTTTCTTTTTCAGCTTAATATTACCTTTTTGTCACTGCTTTTCTAACTTTATTAAACAATTTATGCACTATTCTTACAGCCTTGGCTGACATTTTCACTGGATTTAGTTCAAATCTAGATTTAATTACTAAACAAAGTGGATTATGTTCCTAGCTTAGGATACAGAGGCTACAGAGGGGGCAATATTAATGAAATAAAATTAATTTGCAACAAGTTAATCAAGTGGAGAAATCTCAGCATTTCCCTAGAAAGCTATTATTCAGTCTCATATTTATTTTTTTTCCAAAATTACTGTTTTCCACAAGGATCACTCCAACAGTAATGAAGCAGAAAAATTATTCATGTTAAGAAATTAACATGCTCCATAATGGGTTATAAACTTGTACCTCTCTATTGCTCATGCACTTTTGATAAGCCTGACAAATTTTAGGCCCCTTTAATTTAAAATACAGCAGTTTTAGTTCTTTAAGTTACAGTGGAAATAATTTCCCTATCATCAGAATTGTTCAATGTAATCATTAATCTACAAAATATCATGCAGAAAGTGATTTTTTTAATCTACTCCAATCACTCATTTAGGCTGTTTTAGAAACGAAACGGACTATTTTCTGAGAATTCCAAATCTAGACTTGAGGCAAAAACTTTCATAAGCCACTGTAATTATAGAGGCAAGATTTAGAGATAAAGCGGCTGTTGTCATTATGTCTTCGTTGGTATGAGTAGGGCCATTGCTATGGGCAGAAACCACATATAAAAAATCAGAAACGCCACACTGCATTAGGACATGCAACACTGCCTCTGGGCATCAAGAGTTCATTTCCTCATCCACCCAATGGGAGCCTGTGGCGTTGCTCATGTCCCTCTTGTTCCTTCTCTTAGTGGCACCATCAGCTATTTGCCAAGCAGATGAGACAGGTTTGAAAATATTCAAATGAAGAACCAGCAGAGGAAGTTATCTACTCTTTCTTAATGAGCTCCACCCATGGTCCTGTTTTTTTAAGTGATTATTTATTAAGACCCCTCTCTATTTCTTCTCTATTAAGAGCATTTGGATTCATATTCAAAATATACCAGAGAGAAGTAAGGGGCATTTTCAATGATGTAAGATTAGATTTGTCAGTCCACAAGTTATATGGGGCCCAATGGATTCTGTTCGTGTATGATTTCCCTAATAGTAGGACATTATAAAGGAAAGGGAATTAACAAGCTGACAGATGGTCAGAATTCCAGCCTGTGAGGCTCAGAAAACACAGACACACACTGTACTAACATAAAGTCTGAGCATTGTTACCCTACAATTTTAGGGATAATGGATCCCAACTCTCCTAAGAAATGCCATGAATCCCAGCACTACGAAACTATAATGGTAAACTTGGAAAAGAGGAAAGTGGCAGGGTGGGGGAGGGGTGGTGTTCACAGAAGTGAAGACAACTATACTAGTGATGGAAAATCAGTACTATCTTCTACCTATAGCAGACATCACTAATTGTAACAATTAATATTGCTATGTAACAAAACACCCCCAAACTCAGTGGCTTGAAGCGTTTCCTAGTTTACAAGTGTGCAGGTGAGCTGGGTAGTTCTGCTGGTCTGAGCTGGGCTCACCTGTTTAGGCAGAGTCTTCTCATACATTTGCAGGCAGCACCAGAGTTGGCTCAGGGCCAACTGAACTAACGGCTGAGCAGGAATAGCTTCTCTTTGCATTTGATGGCCTCTCATTCTCCAGGATAGCATGGACTTGTTCAAGCGATGGTAGTGGTGAAAGTTCTTAAAGAAGAGGCAGAATCACACAAAGCCTCTTGAAGTCTAGGCTCATAACTCAGAGCAAAATTACTTTCACTTCATTCTATTGGCCAAATCGAGTCACAAGCCACCCCATATTTAAAGACTGGAGAATTAGACTCTGAAACTAAAGAAGAGCAAAAAACTGTAGCCATTTATACAAAGTCTAATCTAGCACAAAACACCTTCCTGTTAGGGAATGAGGAAGTTTCCAAATCCTCATGAGCCCAACCTTCCAAATGGTCACCTCCAATTTTTCAACCAGCAAATGTGTCATCCATGATGTATGGCAATATCTAGTGTTAGCCCATTCACTTTTATGACTTGGATAATATGATTAATATAACCTAATTATACAGTATTTACTATTCATTTGGTTAATATAGGAATGAATAGAAAATGATTTCTGTGCAAACTATCTCAAATATTTTCTTCTCATTTTTAAAACGTATATTGTTTAAACTATCCGTTTTTTACTTCATCATGTACAACCGTAAGTGTTTCTCTTTTGATGTAGCAAAACTTTTATATGTGTGTGGTATATAATATTTTTTAAATTATAGTTTTTATGTAAACTAACTTCTTTGATTTTTGAGGTACGGAAGTCAGGAATTATCATTCTCAAGTTCTGATTAAAAATATAAAGAATAGAGAAATTTAGTAACTTTTGAATTTCACACATTTAGTAAATAGAGGGCCTATAATAAAAATGTAATCCTTACCCAGCAAAGTTGGCTTTTGTACACTTTACATGTTGGGAAATTTGCCCTAGAAATTGCTTTTAAACTAGCTGCTTACAAGGTTGAAAATTAGGAAAATAAGTGACATATAAGATTATTTACAGGTCTAGCACCCGAATCTTATGCCTAAAGCTAGAGAATGTTTACCCAGTTTTTTCAAGGTCTTCACTATGACCTATGAGGAATCAAAAGTCACCTTAACAAATCCAGAAAACGCCCCCAGCATTAACAATATCTCAAAATCTCAAAATTAGAACAACTAATAAATAACACCAGAATATACTATGGAATAGGAGATTACTTTCTGGTCTTCCAGATATTTGTTTTATGTACTGAAGCAAGAATATATGAATATTTTCTTGACTGTCTTATGGGGAACAGCTAAAGATATAATTAGGTACCAGAAAGTTACCTGAAGTTACTAAAGCTTGCAGGAATGATGATCCAAATAATCATACCCTGTGATCATGCACTTCGTATCATCAAAATGAGCCTTACCATCAGTGGTCACACTGCCAGGTCATGGTCTCAGGAATAACCTCAGGTCAAAATTGATGACTTATATCTTATCCCCACAGTGAGCAGAATGGAGAGTGAACTAATATCAAATCTAAAAAAAAAAAAAAAAAAAAAAAAAAACAACAACAAAAAAAAAACAGAAAGAATTTAAAAGCTATACACAGAAAATTACTATATTTTAGGTAGTAATAAAGAAATGAGATACAAGTCTATGCTATAGGTGCACAAATTTGAGAGGAATTTGAAGAAAAGGCCTGGTTCTTCATTGATCTAAGATTACTAAGAGATGGTGGTCTAATCAACACACATTTAGCCATTTCCAACTTCAGCCTCACCAGCATCTTCATTACCAGCGCGTGCCATTACTTGAATAAATCTTTTGTGTAAAGCACTGTGCTAGTCAGAATTCAAAAATATCATATGTATCCTCATCACCAACCTTGAGAAGATATTCCAAATTTATAGGTAAAATTGATAAGTGTGCAGATAGGAATCAAACTCAGATCATCGTGATTCCCTAATTTTGAAGTCTAGTCTCTTTTTTAAAAAAAATTTTTAATGTTTTTATTTATTTTTGAGACAGAGAGAGACAGAGCATGAGCAGGGGAGGGGCAGAGAGAGAGGGAGACAGAATCCGAAGCAGGCTCCAGGCTCTGAGCTGTCAGCACAGAGCCTGACGCAAGGCTCAAACTCACAGACTGTGAAATCATGACCTGAGCCAAAGTCAGACGTTTAACCAACTGAGCCACCCAGGCGCCCCAAAGTATAGTCTCTTACTGACCACATCACATTCTCCTTCCAAAGCCATCAGTCAGGAAAACATGCCCTGGACAGGTCAGGCTATCTCAAAAGCACTGAATTCAGGACTGTCACCACATTTTAGGGAGGACGGACCATGGTAACACTAAAATATTCTGCAGTTAAAAAAAAAAAAATCAAACTGGGGAAGGGCTTTGGAAACCCTGTCCTAGGCAAAAAACAATGATAAAATACAGTGAATTTTAAAATTTTGAATAAATTTGTCTAGAGTAGAGAATTTACAGAGAGTAGATTTAGCATCCCTAAAATGGCATAGAGCTGTCAGTCATGTGGCCTTACTCAATTACTAGGAGTTAGAAGACCCAATGTGTGGTAGCCTCAGAAAAGTGAATTTACCTCACTTTAAGGAAAACAAAAACAAATGTACATGTACATGTATATTTGACCTTACACAGTTGAACCCTAAACAGTGCAGGGGTTTGGGGGTTAAGGGCACTGTCCTCCCGCCCAATCAAATATCCACATGTAACTGTGAACTCCCAAGAAACTTAACTACTAATAGCCTACTGTTAACTGGAGACCATATTGGTAACACGAAGTGCCAATTAATGCATATTTTGTATGTATGTATTATATGCTATACTCTTACAATACAGTAAGCCAAAGAAAAGGAAATATTACTTTAAAAATCATAAAGAGAAGGGAAATATATTTACTCTACTACATTTATTGATAGCACAGTTTGTTTACAAGATGAATCATCTCTCTCAGTACCTATATCAATATTGACTTCTATGATACAAAATACTGTGGACATTATATGTATTACTAACACTAGACATCAAATGTGAAAAGACAATGTACAGTTTGTATTTGTGCACATAAGTTCTGATAAATTTTGATTAATTTTTATAAATGATTTCTGTATATTTTATGGTAGTAAATGATCAAATAGACTAGTATCAATACATGTTTTGTGCATTCATGGCATACACTTTTTTTTTGTTTTTTCAATGAGTTTTAATTAGTCTGATGAATAATTCAATTTTGCAGGAAAGGAAACAGTTCTTCAGAAGAAACAAGACTTACATAAGGTTGTACAGTGGGGAAAAGACAGATAGGTCTTGAATGAAGGTTTACTGATTCCTCATGCCCTGGGGGATGAGAAGCTATTTCTGTGTTACATATATATCATGCCTCACAGTATTTGAAATGCTCCTGTGAGCATTGTCCTGTTTGAGCCTAACACCAACTTGGTGATTTTCACATCTTAAGATGTTCCTGAAATATTGCACTTTAGTCCTCACTTCTAAACATCCATGCAGCCTTCACTCTGTACCACATGGGTTATATATCATTATCCTAGATACTTCGTTCTTGCCCAGCCTGGCTCCTCTGGCTTTGTCATGGCCCTTCTAATAGACTCCCTGCTTGCAGATATCCTAAGTCTATCTTTCTCCTCTGCATTTTCCCACGCTGAAGAGGAAAGGGTTAGCAACATAATCAGTACAAAATTGTGTGTGCTTTAGACCACATGCCAACAATACATGTTATTTTACTAAAATCAAGCCACTATGTCTCAGGACATAAGTTTTGACACATTGTCAAAGAAAGACAAGTTGAAAAGGTTTACTCACTCTTGTTTCAAATGTACTAGAAATGTTCACAGCACCATGTCCTAATTACTTTTTTATTTTTATTTTTTTTTTATTTTAAATTTATTTATTTAAATTCAAGTTAACATACAGTGTAGTTTTGGTTTCAGGAGTAGAACCCAGTGATTCATCACTTACATATAATCCCCAGTACTCATAGCTCTTTCTTAATTTTTTCAACATTTCTTTCTTAATATTTCAACATTTCTAGGGTATTGCGTTGCCTGCAAGTTTTTTTCAAATTGTTGCAAATTGCCAAAACCTTTTCCAATGTAGTAATTAAAAAAAAATCTGGATGGAAGTGTACCTGCTCAGTTCAAACCCATGTTGTTCAAGGATCAGCTGTATGAGCACACATGAGAGACAGAGAGAGACAGAGACAGAGACAGAGACTATGTCAAAATATAAATGAGGTCTTACAAAACAGGATTTTCTATTACTAAAAGTGCTCAAACTGAAGCAAAAAGCCAAACACCAAATATCAGTAATGACTTGGGGAAGAAAGCAAATAATAACACCAAAACAAACAAAAAACTCAGTTATACATCCATTCACTCATTTAAATCAAGAGACCATGTTTCTAGATCAAGAGTCAGCAAACATTTTCTGTGAAGGGCAAGATAGTAAATATTTTATGTTTTGTGGCCACATATGGTCTTACATAATCTTTTTCCCCAAATTCCTCATAAATGTAAAAGTGATTCTTAGCTGATGGGCTATAACTTTCCAACTGCTGCCTAGACAGTGTTAACTTTCTGCAGCTGTGCACACAGGGACAGCCTGCCATCACCTCAGTCTCAGCCATGTGTCCTTAGGTTAATTAACTTGAACTTTTGTAGCTAGTTTTATGCATTATACTTTGGATCACTTATAAATGAATTTCTTCCCTGAAGACTAGTCAGGGGGCACCTGGGTAGTTCAGTCAGTTAAGCATCTGACTCTTGATTTCGGCTCAGGTCATGATCTCACGGTCATGGGATTGAGCCCCGTGTTGGGATTCTCTGTCTCCCTTTCTCTGCCCCTCTTCATGTACACATAACAACTTCCCAAATGTGGACAGATATTTTTAAATTGTCAAATCCAAGCATCTTCCCTACTCTGAATCATATGGGTAACCTCTAGTGGTCAATTCCAGAAATGACTTCATTTTAAAACGTCAACATTTTCTAAGAGAGGCTGAACCTAAAGCCAAATCTACATAACAAATACATTCACATCCATATCGTAGGGGCTCTTCAAAGCTAGTGTGTCCACAAGAGAACGCATTATGCTCCCTACCAGATTCACATCTCCCTTAATTCACTCTTTTATTTTTGTTCTAGTGTTGATCACATACCATAGGCAAAACACTCCCTATGGTTAGAAACCTTGGAGGATGCCTCAATCTGCTGCTCCTCCCTTATTCCTTACAGTAAGTTAATCATTAAATGCAGTTGATTGCAGCTCAAAATGTCTGTAAATTCAGGTGCTTCTTGCTAAGATATTGTGACGGCACCCAACCATGTCCTGGTCTCTTATATTCCCCCAATATGCCTCTCCCTGGTCTTTCCAATTCCAGTGACTCTTTCTTCTAATCTGCCTAACTAGTAAGGTGGCATCTGCTCCAGAAGCAGCTTCTTCAAAATTAAAAACTAGTCTTCACAGTCTCCTGCATTATCTTGTTTCCAGTGCCTAAAGAATGTAAGCACAGGCATTTCAAACTGCCATTCAAGGCCACAGGCACCTTCTCTGTACCATCTTCTCCAGCTAGCTATCCAGGGAGGATTCTTTGATAGACCAGCTGAGAAGTTCCCAGAATACCAATCTATAAGTAGCACAAAAATATATTTCAAATATAAGAAAGAGGAGTACCACACGTGGTTCACAAGAGTATTTTGTGGAACTATTTGGGTTGGTAAGACTTCCAAAGGGCAAGCTGAGTTATAAAACGTGATGGCTAAACTTGCTTCTCAAGATTTTGTTGTGCTGAGATCAGAATGTTCAAACAAACTGTGAAGAGTAATAGAGACCAAGCAATCCCCTAAGTGTCCTCTTAGCCATTCTCTTAAAAGATTATCAGTGAATCCTATTAAATAAAGAAAACTTATATTGGTTGAAAGCAATGCCAACATATTTACCTTCTCTGAAATCCTGTCTTGTCTGAACCTGGTTCAGTTGCGCTGAAAATCTCATTTGCTATTGGAGGTGGTTATCAAGAGGGTATGACCACTGGTTAATGTAAGACCTGGACCTGACCAAAGGGAAGCTCCTCACTTCCTCTCTTGTCCTTGCAAGGTACACTCTGCTCACTATTCCCACAGTGGGAACTGTTTTCAAGGATGCAGCCATGAGACACTAATGTGTTGTTGAGATCTGGATAGTATATATGACTGAACCCAGTTCAGGTCTCTAGCTGAACTTTAAGATGCTGGCAGGCAGGTATGGAGATCCACTCATCTTGCAGCCACCCAGGACAAGCTTCATATGTAAGTTTCCTTGCATTTAAAACCTGCTTCTGGAGTGGTGTCCCTCTTTCTTCCATCTCTCCTTGCCCTCCATGTAGGGGTCCAGTTTAGGAACCAACACCTGCCATAAACAAGCTGAGTCTTTTATAAGGCTTTGCCTTTGCCATGCTATTCCTTCTTCCTGGAAGCATTTAAATATCCTCCATGCCACGAGCACCCATATCTAAATTATCTTTCTCATGTTCGTAACTGAACTTAAAAGAAGAGGCTTTCTCTGCTTGCCTTGAGCAAGTTTTCTTCTTCCTCTGCAATCTGCATTCAGTTCATACCTTTATAATATCACTTACTATGTTGATTTTAATGAATTTGTTTACAAGTCTATTTCCTGTAATAATCTATGAGTTACTTGAGGGAAAGTAGAATTTCTTATTTATCTTTGAATTCCCAGTTCCTAGCTCACTATCCACCACTGGGGATTGGCTCAGTAATGTTTGTTGATTTAATTGAATGAGCTCTCTGAGAGAGAATCTGGATTGTATTCTGTCTCCAATTTTATGAAATGGGTTCCAGTCCCAACTGAGTCACTAGGCAGGTGTTTAACCTTGGGCAATCACTCTACTTCTGAGGCTTAGTGTTTTTGAAAAAAAAAAAAAAATAGAATAATGCCAAGTGTTCTCTCTAGCTCAAATGATTATTTCAAGAATAAAATGGGATAATGTGTAGGAAAATGCTATAAAAATGGAAAGGAAATGCACATACTAAGTTGACTTTCTCTAGCATTTAACATCATGCCAGCATATCATTAAATACTTGTTAAAATGAATGATGTAGGCCCATCGTTGATGAAGGTCTATGTTAGAGCAGAAAACATTAATGTGAAAGTCCAAGGTTCTGTCTCCTATCCAAGAGGGACAATATGCAAATATCATATTCTGGAAACTCAACTCTTCTGAAGAAATTGCCAAAAAAGTATATCCATTTTCAGTGAGTACCATGGTTTCGTTCATGAGCATGTTTCTGAGAAACTCTACAAAAGGGAATAAAAATACAGGAATTGAATTTGAAAAGAAGGCTAAAATTGGACAATATCAACAGAGAGAGAAGAGAAAAATAAGCCAATAAGGGTTGGGACAGTTTTTTGTGCAGAATGGGTCACTGAAATAAACATTTTACTTTTTGTCTACATATATGCAGCTAAGTGAGACAATTAGGCATACTAAACCCAGTCATATGAAAATGATTTATCACTTTGCATACTCTAAGACCATCTCATAATTATTCATTCACTCATTCATTCTACATATCCTGCAGTGTTTACTCTTTTTTAATACATAGCTATTAAGAACCTACTGGGGAGAAGGTTAAGTGGCAGGTATTAGAGATACAGCTTTAGAGAAATGCAATCCTTGCCCTTATATCTCATAGTCTAGGAGACAATGAGGAGCAGATGAGCAATGACCAGAGAGTGTGGAAAGTGTTGACAAGTTAAGTGTGAGGTTCTTTGAGGATAATATGTGGACCACCTAAGAAATCTTGGTGCCGAGAAGAACATCCAATAAAAGAATTTTTCTAAACTATATATGAATTCCCTGGATTTCTCATTAAGAATGTCAGTTGTAGGGCTATAACATAGCCTTCCTAAATCAGAACTTCTGAAGCCAGGGCTCCAAAATATGCATTCTAACCAAGGATCCAAGCAGTAAGCTTAGTGCTGAGGGAATTGGAGAAACACTATTCTAGATAACTGATATCTATGCTGAGACCTTCGTACAAGTAGGAGTTAATTCAACTCTTGTTTTCTTCTTCACTATAGAGGGAATAACTAGAAATCTGTGTCAGAATGCAGGTCAATGAACTTGATATACAGAAATAGCTTTGAATTAAATATAAATTATTGGCTCATTTGTATTGTAGAGCTTTAATCAGTCACAATTTACTTATAACCCAGCACATAATCCAACAGCATAGAAGGTTAAAAGTTTAAACTCTGCCATCAGACCACCTGAGTTCAAACCTTAACTTTGCAACTTATCAGGTATGTAGTTTAAGAAAGTCATATAACATCTCTGTGCATCAGTTTTCTCATTTGTAAAATGAGTGTAATATTAATAGGCCCTACCTATCCTGCAGGGAAGATGAAGTAAATGGCATAAATATTGAGAATACTATCTGCACATAAGTACTTAAGTTTTGAGTGTCGTTATTAATCTTATTATGTGTACTTGTTTCCTTTCTAGGCCTAACCTGGGCTCCATAGTCATTCCAGGTCAATTCCCATTTGTTATCATGCACTTTCCAGCATTTAATTTTCTTGTTGCCTTTCCAAGTAGTCATTATAAACACTGAATAAGTCTCACTGAGGCACCTAAGACAGGGATCTGATCAGATAGCTGTTTCTCTTGCGGTGTTCATCACATCTTTACTCTGCATGGTCTTTGGGAGGAAAACAGTCAAGTTTGCCCTTGACATAATATGTCTGTGTCTATATCTATGACTATATCTATCAATCTATCTATCTTTCTATCTGTATATGATTAATAATGTATTTGATTACTTTTATTCTCTCATAACAACAACAAAATTTTCTTCCCCTTAACTAGCACACAATGTATCCTTCAAAATAAAGTAATTGGAGAGGGTCATTTGACAAGAATATCAGTATTAGGAAGCTGATCTTTTATCTTGTCAGAAACCCTCCAATGCGCAGAGCACAGACTAGCATTCCCTCCTTTTCCCTACCCCACACTCCCAATTACTTACAACTGATTACATCAGCTTCTTTTTCAGCCTTAAGCACATGGTATCCATGGCTCTTCGTTATATAGCTTACTGAAATCCTCTACATTTTGTAAATGTATTTTGCTTCCACAGTTCTCTATTAAAGGTCTTGAAAATGAGACCTTGACAGTTGGTAATATCTTGTACCTAAATACTCTAAAGCCCCATAAATTAAAGTGCAATTAAATGAATTTAAAATTATATAAGTAGAACATTATATGATCCTGTCCAAGAGCATTTTGGATGCATTTTTATAATGTGCATCACTTTAAAAATTAAAACATTTTAGTTACTTAGTGGAAAGATATTTTAAAGTTATGCTTAGAAGTACATTTAAGTTAAAATATGGTTAAAAGTTAAAATCGAATCACAAAGTTTTATCTGGCTCAAAAAACCCAGTAGAAATAAATGTCTTCCTTATATTTAGGTATATTTGATAGCACCCATGTTGTTCTGAAGGAACAATAACAAACATTGCAGCTCAGTGAGAATGTCAAAATCAATTAGAGTTTTACACTGGGGCTAAATGTATTCCAATCACCATAAGCATGTAGGAGCATAATATTATATATATTTTCTAGTAATTCACAAAAACACCTCCTTTAGTTTGGACTGTTTATAAAAATATTCCTAGAGAAAGTTTGAAGCAATTGGTACTGTTTTTCCTGGAGAAGAAATAACCACCACTGAGCACTTCAGCTGCAAGCACCTTGATAAATAATACATTATTTATAAAGTTAAAGTTCTAAAGTAAGTTATAAGATACTATTATTACTATAGTTATCAACAGCATTGACATCATTTTATGTTATGCTCTTTAAGTAATTTGAAATGCTTTCTTGCAACAAAGTGAAAATAATGAGACAGTGAGATGGAAAGGGAAATGAGAGAGGCAGAGAGAGAGGAGAGAAAGAGGAAACCAAGTATTTTCAAATACCCAAAATGTTCTCAACATCATGCCAAGTATTAAGTATTAAGCAACAATGTCATAATGTAGTTTTAAAGATGAAATTAACAAGTCTGACATAATGCACGCACCACTATGTACTAAAGAGTTTGCAATTCTTGAGCTGTAATTACCTAGCAAAGAAAACTCAAGAGAACCAAGACTGAAACATCCAAACATAACAAAACTCATCACTACAAGCTCCAATGGTATCCAGCTACAGTTACTTAAAACAAATTATCAATAACTCAAAAAAGCACTACATAGAACAGGTCATAAGAGGTTCTTTAGATACAAAATACATATTGTATTATGAAGACTTCATACGAAACAAGAATGTAAAATGCCTCATTAATATCTTGATATTGATTACAGGTTGCCAATATATTTTTATATATACTTCATTAAATAACATACATGAATACAATTATTTTCACCTATTTCTTTTATGTGACTATTAGTGAATTTAAATGATATATTTGGCTGAATTGGATTTCTAAGCAGTGGCACCGATCAGGAACCACTTACTTTGACACAAAGAACAGTGATAAATATGAAACACTAGCTTTTAGGAAATGAGGAGAAAAAGAGATAAGACTAGAGATAGAAGCCCTCCTCAGGACATGAGGCTTGAGTTGACCTTATTGACTAAATAGTATTTGGATCAGGCAGACAAAGGTAAAAATGGAACAGCACTGAGCCAAGATACAAAGATGCCAACGAGTTTAGCATAGGATGATGACCATTTGGTGACCATTATGACCACACCAAACAATATCTGCAGAAAAGCTACCAAGGAAGTTAGGTTTGAATGATTTTGTTTTTCTAATGGACATAGTGGGATGAAAAAAAATGCAGATTTCTGATTTAAAATGATAATTAGAGATCAACACTGATTAGAGTATTTCTTTGAAATGACCAACATCTGGTTACAATTTGGTTTCAGTTTATTTATTTACTTTTTGTTTGTTTATTTTGGTAAAAACACAGCATGAGATTTACCCTTTTAATAGATTTTTAAATGTCCAATATAGTATTGTTAACTATAAACACAATAGTGTATGTCAGATTTCTAGAACTAATTCATTTGCATAATTGAAATGTTATGCACATTGATTAGCAACTCCTCATTCTCCCTCCTTGTAGCCCCTGCAAACCACCATTCTATTTTTGTTTCTACCAATTTGACTATGTTAGATACTTCATATAAGTAGAATCATGAATAATTTTTCCTTCTGTGACTGGCTTATTTCACTTAGTATAATGTTCTCCAGACTCATCTATGTTGTCACATACTGCAGGATTCCCTACTTTTTGAAGGCTAGATAACATTCCATTCCATGTATGTATCACATTTTCTTTATCTATTCATCTGTCAATGAAAATTTAGGTTGCTTCCTTCCACATCTTGGTCTTTGTGAGTAGTGTTACAATGGACATGGGAGTAGTCATATCTCTTTGAGATCCAGATTTTAATTTTTTTGGACAGATAACCAGGAGTGGATTACTGGATTATATGGTCATTCTATTTTAAATTTTTTGAGGACCCTCCATTCTATTTTTTATAGCAGCTGCATTTTGCATTCTCACCAACCGTGTACAATGGTTCCAATTTCTCCACAACCTTCTCAACACTTTTGTACTTTTTTTTTTTTCAACGTTTATTTATTTTTGGGACAGAGAGAGACAGAGCATGAACGGGGGAGGGGCAGAGAGAGAGGGAGACATAGAATCGGAAACAGGCTCCAGGCTCTGAGCCATCAGCCCAGAGCCCGACGCGGGGCTCGAACTCACGGACCGCGAGATCGTGACCTGGCTGAAGTCGGACGCTTAACCGACTGCGCCACCCAGGCGCCCCAACACTTTTGTACTTTTGATAAAAGCCATTCTACCATGTTTGAGGTAATATTTCACTGGGGTTCTGATTTGCATTTCCCTGATGATTAGTGATGTTGAGCATCTTTTTATCTACCTGTTAGCCATTTTAAAATCTTCTTTGGAGAAAAGTATATTCAAGTCTTTAGCCCATTTTTAAATTGTTGCTGGTTTGTTTTGTTTTGCTATAAATTTGCTATTAATTTGTTTTGTATTAGCTTTTGAGTTATAGGGGTTTCTCATTATTTTAAAAATCCACCCCTTATCAGATAAATGGTATACAAATGTTTTCTCCCATTCCATAGGTCACCTTTTCACTCTTGTTTCCTTGGTTTAATGTAGCCACACTTGTGTGGCCACAGGCACACTTGTCTGTTTACTTTTGTTTCTTGTGCTTTTGGTGTTATATCCACAAAATCACTGCCAAGACTAATGTCAAGGAATTTTACTTTCCTATGTTTTCTTCTAGAAGTTTTATGGTTTCAGGTATTACATTTAAGTCCTTAATTCGTTTTGAATTAATTTTTGTGAGTGGCATGAGATAGGGCTCCAGCTTCATTATTATGCATGTGAATACTGTTTTCCCAGAACCGCCATAAAAACTATACTTTGGTTATTGACTATTCTTGGCTCCTTTGTGAAATATTAGTTGACCGTGTATGTGTCTGCTTATTTTTTCTAGGATCTTGATTTTGTTCTATTGATTAATGTGTCTGTTTTTATGCCAGCCACTATACTGTTTTGATTACTATAGCTTTGTAATATGTCATTCAAAAAATTAATTCCAAATTTTCTCATACTCTTGAAAAAAAGTTGAAGAGTAGGGACCACTCCCACATACATTTCATGAGATCAGAATTACTCTGATACCAAAGCCAGACAGAGATACCAAAAGAAAAGATAACTGTAGGTCAATATCCCTGATGAACATAGATGCAAAAATCCTCAACAAAATGCCAGCAAGGCAAATTCAATAGCACATTAAGGGAATTATTCACCACAACCAATGGGGATTTATCTCTTGGATGCAGGGATGATTCAATATATAAAAGTAAATTGTGATTCATCATATCAATAGAATGAAGGACAAAAATCATCTGTTTTCAGTTTGAGAGTCTACCAAGCACTGAGCTCTATGAATAGGATGAGAAAACCAATGTGCATCTTGGTACAATTTCAGAATTTTAGAAAAATCAGAAATCCCTAAATGCTTTCAGAGAGGCCAAAGGGGTAGGAATGAAAGGAACAATCCAAATGACAGCCCTACCTTAGTTTAAAGCTAGGTTCTCTTTTCTGCTTATTATGGATCTTTGATAAGAAATACAATTGCTGAGAAGTCTGTTTTGCTTGCTGTTTGCTATGAGCATTGTGAGACCTTTCCTGAATGTAACCCGCTGTGTAGTAGAATGGGTTGTAAACCTTCCTAAATGTAGTCTGATATGTAATGGAATGAGTGGTTGTACATAAACTAACCGGCGTTTCTCGCTTCTGTAAACCTGCTTGCTTAGCACATTCCTCACCTATCCCCTTCCCCTTTTTTTTTTTTTTTTCTCCCACCACAAGTAACGGACAAAGCCTTCCCGCCAAAGGACAGACAAAGGACGCCCAATCAGAAAACCACAAATGTCCCTACTTTAAAATCGACTAATCAGGCCCCTCATAATTTGAAACCTCACCTATGCTGTTTGTCCCTGTCTATAAAAACCCTATACTAACTCTGATCGGGGCCTCTTTGCGTCACCGGCAACGAGTGCGCAGAGGTCCAGGTTCGAACCTGCAATAAACGACCCTTGCCGCTTGGCTTTGACTCACGACTCTGGTGGTCTTTTGTGGGAGGTTTTAGAACATCGGGCATTACATTTGGAGGTTCCACCGAGACCTCCCCCGAGCCCACCAGACTTCTGATCAATGGGTCGTATCTGATTCCGATCGGTAAGTAAGCCGGCTCTAACGTTCTTCCTTTTCTCTCTGATCTGTGCTTCTTCTCTGGAGAACCGGTTCTGTCTGGAAGCTGGTGTGACCCTGGCGGACGCGCTATAGGGCACCCAGCCGGGGTCAGTTGGAGACGTCCACTGACATCTGGGGGCCTCCTTGGCCCATCTGGGGACCTGTTCGGTCCATCTGGGGCTACTTGGCCCATCTGGGGACCTGTTCGGTCCATCTGGGGCTGCTTGGCCCATCTGGGGACCTGCTCGGTCCATCTGGGGCTGCTTGGCCCATCTGGATTCTTTTCTGTGGGCTGCTTACGCCCAACGCGCCTGCGAACTAAATACTTTCATTTTCTTTATGAACCTCCAGAGTGCTAAAAAAATATCTCTAGGCGTCTAAAAAAAAAAGAAGAAAAACCATCTAGGCATGCCAATTGTTACCGGTATTTTGATGTGATGTATGTCTGTGTGTCTGTCTGTTGAATGGAATGATTGTTGGGAGTCAGGGGCACGCGCCTGACTTACCCTATGTGTAGTCCCACAGCATAAGCTACGGGATTCGAGTGGGCTCTAACCCGATTTCCGCGGTGATCATCATATGGCTTAAGGCGGTCAAAATCTTTTTGATCCGAGCAGGGGGTTTATACCTGCCCGCCCATGCTAAGAGGCACCTAAGTTCCCGCGAGGGACGCGGACGGGCGAGTACGCGAGTGCTTCTTTGTCAGTCTAAAGAGTGCTTCTTTGTCAGTCTAAATGTATTGTCACCCCGGGGCCCTTGTAATTACCGCCGTCCCAGCCATAACCCTTTCTGTTGGGCTGGCCAAGACAGCACCAGAAAGTTGGAACCGCTGCGAAAGATTTTTGTTAGTTCTTGTTTTTCTTTCATGGGTCGGATGTTTTATTGGAATTAAGTGTTTTCTCGGCTGATCAGAATTAATTATTCCATCCTTTGCTTCTCTCTCCTCCTTTCTCAGCTCCCTGCGGCTTTCCTTCCCGCCCCCTGGCCAGCGGCGCCCCCCCTTCTCCTCTCCTCTTCCTCAGAATTATAATATGGGCCAAACGCAGAGCACCCCTTTCTCCCTCCTTCTCGCCAACTTCAGGGACGTAAAAGCTAGAGGACACAGCTTAAGCCTAGACATTCACAAAAGGAAGTTAATTACCTATTGCCGCTCTGAATGGCCCACCTTTGGGGTTAATTGGCCTACAGAGGGAACCTTCTGCCTCCCTGTGGTCCTTAAAGTAAAATCAAAAATTTTCCTACCAGGGAAAGAAGGTCACTTGGATCAGATTCCCTATATTCTGGTGTGGCAAGATTTAGTAAAAAACCCTCCCAAGCCGCCAACTCCAGCTGCACCCTTTGATCTCCCCGACAACCAAGATTTACCTTTCCTTGACCCTCCCCCTTATCAGGTTCCTCCTCGCACTCCGCAAGCTGCCCCTATCCCTGCTGCGCCGGCAGAGCCTTCCATAGCCCTACCAATAGGAGAACTGGAGAATAGGGAGGCTCAACCCGCTCCCATGCCTAGTGGGGGCGAAATCCAAGGGCCGGCTGGACATACCCGTAGGCGGGCCCCACGTGAGCCAGGACTCCGCCTTCCTGACTCCGCTGTAGCTTAACCCTTACGGGAAATAGGGCCTCCCAATGATACGGGGAATCCCCGACTTTAATACTGGCCCTTCTCTACTAGTGACCTATATAACTGGAAGACCCAGAATGCCCGATTTTCTGACAACCCTAAAGATTTAATAAGTCTCTTAGACAGCGTTATGTTTACTCACCAACCCACCTGGGATGATTGTCAGCAGCTCCTCCGAATCCTGTTCACTACCGAGGAGCGAGAAAGAATTCAATTGGAAGCAAGAAAGCTGGTTCCTGGAGATGACGGCCAACCCACTGCTAACCTTGATCTCATTAACGCAGCTTTTCCCTTGACCCGACCCCCACAGGATGGCTGGGACTACAACACGGCAGAAGGTAGGGGACGGCTGCGCATTTATCGCCAGACTCTAATGGCGGGTCTCCGGGCTGCTGCACGCAAGCCCACTAATTTGGCAAAAGTGTATTCAATAATACAAGGTAAGACAGAGAGCCCTGCCGCTTATTTAGAAAGATTAATGGAAACCTTCAGACAGTATACCCCCATGAACCCCGAGGCCCCCGAAAATCAAGCTGCTGTTGTAATGGCCTTTGTAAATCAAGCAGCCACTGATATTAAAAAGAAACTCCAGAAGCTAGAGGACCTGGAGGGAAAACAGATTCAGGACTTACTCCGTATTGCCCAGCGTGTCTATAATAATAGAGAGACTCCAGAGGACAGGCAACTTAAAGCCACCGAGAAAATGACCAAAGTCCTGGCTACTGTTGTCCAAAAGCCCCTGGATAAACACAAGCCCCTAGATAAGGACCAATGCGCCTATTGCAAAGAAAAAGGCCACTGGGCCCGAGAATGCCCTAAAAAGAAAAAGCCACATCATGGTCAAAAACCGTGGCAGCCAAAAACTACACCTGCCCTCTTCACTCAAGATGCAGAATAGGGGGGACGGGGTTCGGATCCCCTCCCCGAACCTAGGGTAACACTACAAGTGGAGGGGAACCCAGTTCAATTCTTAGTTGACACAGGGGCACAACATTCGGTCTTGATCAGACTCCATGGAAAAATTTCTGAAAAATCTTCCTGGGTCCAAGGGGCTACTGGAATAAAAAAATATCCCTGGACCACCCAGAGAACTGTGGACCTAGGAAATGGAAAGGTCACCCATTCCTTCCTAGTCATCCCTGACAGCCCGTGCCCCTTATTAGGAAGAGACTTACTCACTAAAATGGGGGCCCAGATTCATTTTACGCCAGGGGGCCCCCAAGTGACTGGCCCTCACAACCAACCCATTACCATACTTACTCTGAGATTAGAAGATGAATATCGACTCCATCAGGGGCCACCCTCACAAAGTCAAAACATAGAGCCCTGGCTCCAGCGGTTTCCAGAAGCATGGGCTGAAACCGGGGGTATGGGGTTGGCTAAACATCGCCCAGCTCTATTCATAGAGCTGAAGCCAGGGGCAGATCCAGTTCGGGTCCGACAATACCCGATGTCAATGGAGGCCAAAAAGGGCATCACACCACATATCCGTCGCCTCCTAGACTTAGGCATCTTGCGTCCCTGCCATTCAGCCTGGAACACCCCCCTGCTGCCCGTACGAAAACCTAACAGTGCAGACTACCGTCCGGTACAAGACCTGAGAGAAGTTAACTGCCGAGTCATGGACATACACCCAACAGTACCCAACCCCTATACCCTCCTAAGTGCCCTCAGCCCAGAAAAACAATGGTATACGGTCCTTGATTTAAAAGATGCTTTTTTCAGCCTGCCTCTGGCCCCCAAAAGCCAGGAGCTCTTCGCCTTCGAGTGGTCCGACCCTGAGAGAGGCATAAATGGGCAACTCACCTGGACCCGGCTCCCCCAAGGATTTAAAAACTCACCCACCTTGTTCGATGAGGCACTCCACGAGGATCTGGGTGAGTACCGGAATCAAAACCCCGAAGTAACTCTCTTGCAGTACGTTGACGATCTTTTAATCGCCGCTGAGACTGCCGAAGCTTGCTTGCAAGGCACCAAAAATCTCCTCCGGACACTTGGTGCCCTGGGGTACCGGGCTTCAGCAAAGAAAGCCCAAATTTGCAGATCCGAGGTAACCTACTTGGGGTATCTGTTAAGGGAAGGCCAACGATGGCTCACTGATGCACGGAAGGAAACCGTTCTCCGCATCCCCCGACCCACGACCCGAAGGCAGGTAAGAGAGTTCCTGGGATCAGCCGGGTTCTGCCGCTTGTGGATACCTCGGTTCGCCGAGATGGCTAAGCCTCTTTACTTGGTTACCCGAGAACAAGCGCCCTTTGAGTGGACAGAGGAAACTGAGCAGGCTTTCCAGCAAATTAAACTCGCCCTGTTGTCGGCACCAGCCTTAGGGCTCCCCGATGTCTCCAAACCTTTTCATCTCTTCGTAGATGAAAATAAAGGGGTAGCCAAAGCAGTGCTGATGCAACTCATTGGCCCATGGCCCAGGCCTGTTGCCTATCTTTCAAAAAGACTGGACCCAGTAGCGGCTGGCTGGCCCCCTTGCCTCCGTATGATTGCTGCTACAGCTCTAATGGTAAAGGATGCTGATAAGTTAACTATGGGACAAGAGTTACATATCACAACCCCTCATGCCATCGAGGGAGTCCTCAAACAACCTCCTGACCGATGGATTAGTAACGCCCGACTGGTTCACTACCAGGGACTATTATTAAATCCCCTCAGAATCATTTATGCTCCCACCCGAACACTAAACCCTGCCTCCCTGTTACCAGACCCGGACTTAGATACCCCTCTCCATGACTGCACTGAGATATTGGCACAGGTTCATGGAACTCGGGAAGATTTACAGGATCATCCGCTGCCGGACGCCGAAGTTACCTGGTTCACTGACGGCAGCAGCTTTATACATCAGGGTCAAAGGTACGCGGGGGCAGCAGTCACAACTGAAACTGAGACTGTTTGGGCAGAGCCTTTGCCAGCTGGCACCTCTGCCCAACGGGCTGAACTTGTGGCCTTAACCAAGGCACTGACTTTGGGAAAAGACAAGAGACTAAATGTGTACACCGATAGCAGATATGCTTTTGCTACGGCCCACATACATGGAGATATATACAGAGAGAGGGGACTGTTAACTGCAGAGGGGAAAACCATCAAAAACAAAGAAGAAATATTGGCTCTTTTAAAGGCACTCTGGCTGCCTAAACGACTAGCCATCATACATTGCCCAGGCCACCAAAAACCGATCACACCGGTGGCCAGAGGAAATAATCTGGCTGACCAGGTGGCCTTACAGGTGGACTGTGCTTTCATGACCACCCTACCAGACCCCGGTCCAGCTAGTTTACCAGAAAGCCCCACCTACACTAAAAAAAAAAAAAAAAAGACCTAGACTGGATCCAAAAATTGCCTATGACTCAGTGCCTTAACGGATGGTGGAGAGCAGCAGACTGTAGCATAATCCTCCCAGAGGAAATGGGAAATAAAGTTTTATCCAAGATGCACCGAGCCACTCATATGGGCACGAGAAAAATGCAAGACTTAATAAGACATGCTAGGATCACCATCAAAGACTCTAGGACAAAAATCGAACAGATAGTTACTAGCTGTGAAGCTTGCCAACTAACTAACGCCACCAACCACGGGAAAAACCCTGGCTCAAGAACTCGCGGAACCAGGCCGGGAGCCTATTGGGAAGTAGACTTCACTGAGGTAAAGCCTGGAAAATATGGATACAAATATCTGCTAGTGTTTATAGATACCTTTTCAGGATGGACAGAGGCCTTCCCCACCAAGCATGAGACTGCGCAGATAGTAGCAAAGAAAATATTGGAAGACATCATGCCCAGGTACGGATTCCCTACCCTAATAGGATCAGACAATGGACCAGCATTCATTTCAAAGGTAATACAAGGGATAGCGCAGTTTATTGGGGCCGATTGGAAACTACATTGTGCATATAGACCCCAAAGTTCAGGACAGGTAGAAAGAATGAATAGAACCCTAAAAGAGACCCTAACTAAATTGACCATGGAGACTGGCGCTAACTGGGTAGTTTTACTCCCCTACGCTCTGTTCAGGGTGCAGTACTCCCCTTACAAACGTGGATTAACCCCCTTTTTGAAATCATGTATGGAGTGCCCCCCCTATAATTCCCAACCTATAGTCTAATGTGTTAACTGAATTTGATGATCATGAGCTTCTTATTTCCCTGAGGGAACTCCAGCACACCCACCAGGAAGTTTGGCCCAGACTGAGAGCCATTTATGAGAACGGGCCCCCTCCTGAGCCGCATCACTACCGACCCAGAGATTGGGTATACGTGCGGGGACACCAGCAAGAGAACTCATTACTGCAGGGGCTCTAACTCTGGCCATCCTACTTTTCGCTCTCACATTCGGCCCCTGCATCATAAACAAAATTATTAATTTTGTCCAAGACAGGTTCAATGCTGTACAATTAATGGTCTTACGAACTCAGTACCAACCGCTCGAGACATTACAAATAGAAAACTGAAGATCCAAGATTGGCTCTTTAGGCACAAGAAAAAGGGGGGAATGAAAGGAACAATCCAAATGACAGCCCTACCTTAGTTTAAAGCTAGGTTCTCTTTTCTGCTTATTATGGATCTTTGATAAGAAATACAATTGCTGAGAAGTCTGTTTTGCTTGCTGTTTGCTATGAGCATTGTGAGACCTTTCCTGAATGTAACCCGCTGTGTAGTAGAATGGGTTGTAAACCTTCCTAAATGTAGTCTGATATGTAATGGAATGAGTGGTTGTACATAAACTAACCGGCGTTTCTCGCTTCTGTAAACCTGCTTGCTTAGCACATTCCTCACCTATCCCCTTCCCCTTTTTTTTTTTTTTTTCTCCCACCACAAGTAACGGACAAAGCCTTCCCGCCAAAGGACAGACAAAGGACGCCCAATCAGAAAACCACAAATGTCCCTACTTTAAAATCGACTAATCAGGCCCCTCATAATTTGAAACCTCACCTATGCTGTTTGTCCCTGTCTATAAAAACCCTATACTAACTCTGATCGGGGCCTCTTTGCGTCACCGGCAACGAGTGCGCAGAGGTCCAGGTTCGAACCTGCAATAAACGACCCTTGCCGCTTGGCTTTGACTCACGACTCTGGTGGTCTTTTGTGGGAGGTTTTAGAACATCGGGCATTACAGGAACTCAGAATGGTATCAGCCTTTTCAATCACAGCATAAAGCCAGAGATACGTTTTCAATCAACTGCTGAATAATGAACCTCTAAAATTTAAATTTAAACTAAATTTAAACTAAAATTTAGTGGCATGAAGAAAGAGCCTTTTGGGGCCCCTGAGTGGCTCAGTCCACCAAGCATCTGGCTTCCGCTCTGGTTATAATCTGCCATTCCTGGGTTCAAGCACTGCATTATATCCTCTGCTGTGAGCACAGAGCCTGCTTTGGATCCTCTGCTCGCTCTCTCTCTCTCTCTTTCTCTCTGCCCTTCCTCCACTCGTGCTCTCTCCCTCTCTCTCAAAAATAAACATGAACTTTTTTTTTAAAGTAATAGCCATTTAATTATGACTACACTTATGGCAGGGCACAGCGGTGGTGGTCCTTCTCTTCCCCAGATAACTGAGGCCTTAGCCAGGGGGCTCAAATACCTAAAAATAGCTGAGATAGGTTAACTAGGGTCATAGGTGTAGGACCTCGGTTTTTGTTGTCAGATGAATTGTTTGTTTTCTTTTATTTCTCCGGTAACATCTACTAATTTGAAATCTTCAAAACGGCTTCTTCATTCAATGTCTGGGATCTCTTTCCAGTCAGCCTCTTCATATGGCTACCTTGCTTGAATTTCTTCCTTCCATGGTGTTCTCAAGGCACTCCTTCCCTAGAGCGAGTTTTTCAAGAGGACTAGGTGGAAGCCACAAAGTTTTTCATGACCTAGCTCCGGAATTTATAAAATAGTTTTTGCCAACTCTATTTGTCAGGTGAGTCACTAAGTCTAGTCCAGATTCAAGGAGAGAGTAATTACACTGCCTCCCTGAATAAAAGGATTAGCAAAGAATCCACAGTTGTATTTTACATACCATTTGAAAGAAAATTATTTTTAGCTTAGAGTTATCACACAGCTTAGCTTTCAATCAAGCGTGAAAGCAGACATTCCAGTGCTACAGGGACTTGGTGGTTTGTTCTAAGACATCATTTCACAGGAATCTACTGAAGAGCTATTATCCACCCAAAATAAAGGAAGTTTATCAATAAAAGAAAGATAGAGAATCCAAGGAACACTGGCTGTGAAACAAACCTAAAAATCAACCAGTCCAGATTACAATAGGTGAATTTAAGCTTCTAAAAAGAGAGCACCAAGGAAACTTTTTTTTTTAAAGAATAGAAAACAGATTAAATATTATATATGTTTGAGTGTTTGGGGGAAAAATTTTGCTCAATAGGCATTTGATAGATGTAATGGAATGAAATATAGGCATATTAAAATTTATAAAACTGATCAAAATAACAGATATTAGTGAAGGGAAAACAAAAAGTTCCATAAGAAAATACAATTCTGTATCTATAATGAACGATATATTCATAGTCATAATAATGTATAGAGTGAATATTTACCCAACAGTATCTGGGATAAATCCATTGGGAGAATAGGAAATCTAAGTGAGGATGAGGTACTCTATAAGAACGTTCTATCTTTATTATTATATCAAAGGATACTGTAAAAATTTGGTGAAGTATTTTTTTAATTATTATAAATACATGGTTAGAAATATAGAGATAAATGCATAAATACACAATTAAATGAAAAGAGAGTACCTCAGGGGAGAGAGGAACTGGGGAGTAAGAAGCAGTGGAGAAAGCTTTCCCGTATTTTGTTGTAAGCATTTTAATTTTTAACACACACACTCACACATACATAAAAGGGAAAATGAGACACATGCTGACTCTATGATCTGTTTTTTTTTTCATTCTAGGGTTTAAATATTTTTTACATATTCAAAAAGAATTACAAATTGAAAAATAGAAGGTTTTGGCAGAAATTATCTCATAAATGATTTAATGTGTTGCCTACCTCAAAGAATAGTGATAGATTTCCGTACATAATGCTCCTCTGGCAGAAGCCAGACCCATACAAAAACAAAGTTTTGAAAAAAAAAAATTTAGACGTAGTGAAATTTGTATGTGGAATGACAGACCTGAAGAACTGCATTTTGTAGCAAGAATCCAGCCCCAGGGAACATCTAACAACATCAACACCTCTCTAGCTGAAGGGACCAGATGAATAATGTGTCCAGGTTGCTGGTAGGTGAGAGGAGAAGGTTGTGTTTAGGAAATAAAGCTCCATGAGATATTTGTGGATGTGGCATGCTTCTGAGAAAATGGCACTGAAAAGCAACTAAGTAATTGAGAAGACTTTTCAAATATGTTAAAGAAAGAAAAGAAGGAAGGAAGGAAGGAAGGAAGGGAGGGAGGGAGGAAGAAAACAGAACAAAGAAAGTATTACAGGTAAGCCCCCAGGGCTATGTGTGCTCATGATTTGATTAGTTTTATGCTGAATAATATTAATGGTGTGATGTGATATAATTAATGCCAAAGTACTGTAATTATAAAGTGATTATAATTAACCCAACAATTAAATTTATGAGAAAAAATGAGATAAAGGAAATAACATGCATACTTCATCAATGAAAATATTACTTACTGAATAATTAATCACACACTCCAAAAATGATGGAGTTTGTAGAAGGTCTTCACATTATCACCTTTCACAGCAGGAATAAGAATGAATCTCCAGCATGCATTTGCCAAGCAACTGATTTCTCCACTTAGTGAGGAAAAATCTTTATGTGGATCGAGGAAACAGACATGAAACTCACACCTGTCTGGCTGACCCCATTATTTATGTATACATCCAAATCATGAACTTCTTGTACCAAGTTTGGATATTTTATAACAATTGTTACCATTTTGTAATCATGTACTACCTACTAGGTACTTTGCATACATTTTCTTAAATCATTAGATCCTCTTAGAAATCCTGCAGGAGATATTATTTCCTCCATATAATTTTTGGAAAGATATCAGAAAACTCAGAGAGACTTTAGGTCACTTGCCCAATGACTCAGCAGGCAGTGGGAGAATCTGAAATTGCCTCTTGGCCACCTGATGCCAAAGCCTTTGTCTTTCTAATCACTTTCTGCAGCCTCCAATAGCCCCAGTCTCCCTGCTATTTACAACCCATCTTCTATATTCTTGGAGACATCCTTAGTAGACTGCCTGCAGCCTTTATGGTCTTAACCCCCTGAGCCTGTGCTGGCATGAATAAGGCTGCTCCTTCCTAGAAGGAAAAGTCTCTGTGTCCCAACTCTCTGCGTAAGACTCACCGCTACACTGGAAGCTGTGAAAGAGGAGGACTGAGGCTGCAACAGTAAGTGGGGGTGACAGAAGAGTCTGTGGGCAGGGCAGGAACAGCTGACAGCCGGTACAGAGTTAACTTGATCCTCTGTCATTGTGGGTATAATGTGCACATACATTTCTGACTAGTGGCCTCGTGTCCTGGTGCTTAAGAACTGATTCAAACCTTTTGTAATAAAAACTTTCTTCTCCAAAACTGCATTTGCTCATCACTTTTGGCTGTTTAATTCACACAAAAGATAATCCTTGGCCTTACAGATTCTGGGTTGTTTTTATATTCTCATTTAGTTGACTTGGAGAAAATTTTCCTCCTGGTTCTCAGGTTTTTGTTAAATTCTAGAATATGTTTATACCAGTATCTTGGACAGAGAAGAGGTCTGAAACCCCAAGGACCCAAACCAGTGGAAGAAACTGCTACTGTCTTCGCAGTACCCTCTGATATTCATTGATATTCAAATTGAAGAGACAGCAATCAGTATGATTCACTCAATAAAGCCCACCCACAAGGGCAGAGAACAGAGAACTGGAAGGAGAATGAGAGAGTAGGAGGTGGCCACAGACTTACATGGAGAGGAGGACATTTCAGCCAATTCAGAGGATGGATTAATTCCTGACACTGCACCAAAATTAACGTTTAAGCTGGCAACTGTAATATCCCACATCTTCCCCAAGAGAGAAAGCCTTCCCAGCAAGAAAATTTAATCAACAATGGGGAGCTCCCCTCTAAATAATCCAGATGTTTGAGTCACTCTCAAGTGAATAAATGTTTTGCTGCCTAGGGTGGGATACTGGGAGCTTAGAAATGCTCACGTGAGACAGCATAGCATGAGACAGACATACAAAGACAGATAGCAAAAATTCCATAAGAGAAACAGCACAAGAGAGGAAATAGGTCACTGTGATGATTTTCACGAAATTGACTGAATTGGACTTTGGATGAAAAATCATAAGAATGAACCATATAGAAAGATAACAAGAAAACAAAAATGTAAGTTTTTTGGAATTCTTTTACATGAGTGATTTCATAAGTATGTGTTTGCAGAGGCCTTGATAACTGAGTACAATTTGGAGAAAATATGAGATTCTTTTTTTTTTTAATTTTTTTTTAACGTTTATTTATTTTTGAGACAGAGAGAGACAGAGCATGAACGGGGGAGGGCCAGAGAGAGAGAGACACAGAATCTGAAACAGGCTCCAGGCTCTGAGCTGTCAGCACAGAGCCCGACGCGGGGCTCGAACTCACGGACCGTGAGATCATGCCCTGAGCCGAAGTCAGACGCTTAACCGACCGAGCCACCCAGGCGCCCTGAGAAAATATGAGATTCTTAATGAAAGTTCTCTCCAAAATTTCACAAGGAAATTTATTAGATCTTAAAAGGGATGAAAGTCCCCAGCTTTATGGAACTCATCAAAGGACACATTGCTGACTTATGTTAGCAACATGTCAAAAATGAGCTGAGGAGTATTCACACATCTCTCTCTCTCTCTCTTTCTCTCTCTCTCTGGTATATATCTTGGAGTAAGAGATCCACCATTTATTCCCCACTTCTCTGTCCACTACCTCTAAAATAAAAGGTTTAAGAAATGAAAATGCACATCTCCAGCTTTCTTAGTAGACTGGGTGAGGGGAGAGGTAGGACACTGTTCTTGCTAATGGGACATAAACACAGACTTATTCTTTCTGCCTCTTCCTCTTCCTTCCTTCTGGAATGTATATGTGAGGACCGGAAACACAACAGCCTTTGGGAACCAGGAGATGACAGCCATGACGATAAAATCCCAGGACAGTAAGAATAACAGAGATGAAACGGAGAAAGAGCTTTGACAGTATCACTAAGATGCCAATTTTGCACTGCTGACATCTGGAATCTTTTTTATTTAAGAAAAAGAATATTTTAAATGTTTTAAACCACATGAGGAATAGGGAAGATTTCTGTCCCTTGCAACCGAAGTGATTCCTAACCTAACCTTTAAAGTATTATAACTTACTCTCTGAAAAAGGGGCGCCTGGGTGGCTCAGTTGGTTGAGCATCCGGCTTCGGCTCAGGTCATGATCTCACAGTTTGTGGGTTCAAGCACTGCATCGGGCTCTGTGCTGACAGCTCAGAGCCTGGAGCCTGCTTCGATTTCTGTGTCTCCCTCTCTCTCTGCTCCTCCCCTGCTCATGTTCTGTCTCTCTCTCTACTTCAAAAATAAATAGAAACACTAAAAAAATTTTTTTAAGTATTATAACTTACCTCTGGCAGTAAGGTGATCTTTCTCTTATGCAAAACAGAGCTGTTAATTGGTTTTAATTAAAAAGAAATCTGCTTAAGTCTGTGGCAACAACATTGCATACAAACCACCCTGAGATGGGAGACAAGCCCGGGGAGCCAAGACTGAATTGAGAGAGCCCAAGGCTGCTCTCCTCACTCACTCTGAACCTCCTGCCTGGGGCTTTCTGGAATTCCATCAGGGCCTATGTATGATGGGGATGCCCCAGGCCATCCAGCTACCTCCCCAGATCTATGAGGTGCCCACCCCTAATTTTTTTTAATTCTGTTTTAATAAAAGTGCAACTCCCTTTTTTGTTCTTTATTTTTTTGTGGGTTGGCTTATTAGTGCTGTACTGGTCCCATCTCTAAAAGAAACTCAGAAGTATAAGGATTCTGCCACATCTTGCAATAAAATCAAAATCCAACCTTAGAGGCTGGTCAGGAAAAGAATCCTCACCTTATGGCAAGGATGAGAAAAGGAAGATTCCTCAAGAAAGAGGATAATCTTATGTGGGGCATTCACGAATCAGCTTTCAATGGTCAATCCTTCATGCTTTTCTGAGTAGATATCCTCCCCCATTACAAGGCCTTTTGGATACAAGTTTAATTTGATAAAGAATACAAATGGCTTCTTTACAAGAGTCTATCAGGATCTTAGAAGTAAAAATCCAAACTCCTGATTATGTGGGGAGATCCCAAGATATGTATACACACTTCTCAAGGGCACTATACTCAAAGGGCATACTCAAAGGGGGAAATGCTCAAGAATAAGGAGTACAATCAAGAATTTCAGTGAGATTCTCCTAACTGGGGACCAAGAAGAACCCAGAATCTGGCACAGAGGACAAGTGTTAGTTTTCCAAAGCAGAGAGCAGGGGGCTTGTCTCCTGCCAGACGTAAGGCTCACCCCACCTGGTAAGGCTCTGCCACTTTGTAAGGACTTCACCTCTAGTCCTTGCATCCGTTAAATACGGTTTATGTTGAAGAAAGTTATTAAAGATGATGCAAAAGGAATAAAACATTAGTTTGTTGTTGTTGTTGTTGTTGTGTTTTTTTGATCCACCCAGCAAGGAAAACAGAGATCTTGGTAAGTACAACAAAAATGGAAACCATGTTGGCTCTTTAAAATAATTTTGCACATATTTCATATAAAAATCCAGTTAGTCTTAAAATGAAATATAAACCTTTTGTGTGAATGAACAAAGGTATAATACAAATAACTTCATTCTGAAATGAGGTAATTTTATTCCTCAACCACACTGCTGCATAAAGAAACCACAAAAATTAACTTTCTGTAACAAATATTAACAATTTCATAAAGAGGCATTAGATTAATATTTTATCAAAAATGAGCTGAATATTTTCCTGCCCTATTTTTTTTTCAGTGAGGCAGAAATGTGTCTGACTTGAGAATCAGTCTAAAACAGATGCTTCATTATTTGCTTCCTATTTTTCCAAAGTACAACTAATTTGATTTATTATATAGAAGCTATTAAGTAATTATTGCTGAATATAGTTGATTTTGACTGTTTCTCAAGGAATCTCTTCCTTTATTTTATTAGTATTAATAAAACCATGGTGTCTTGGATAATTTAATTCCAAATTATTTTCTACCTGGAGACATTTAGAAACTTTAAAAATCTAATTTTGGAACATAAGCATTTCTCCATTGAATAGGGTTTTTTTTTTCTTACTGTAGTTTTGTAAAATAAATATTTGAAAAAGAGACTTAAGGACTGGAAAGAATTATAGTCTCTTCACACGCATTCTTTCTTAGAAATAGAGTAATGACTTGTTTTAAAGGATTTCATGGTGAGTTTTATTTGCTAATCACATCTGAAGTTAAACATGTCTTTGGGAATAATTTTAATTCTCTGCTGGAATTAGAAAATTCAAGATTATTTCTTCCTGCCTATACTATCAGATTGAAGCATCTCTATAAACCACATTTTTAATATTATCTCAAAATACTGACACATGGCTTTAAATAGTATTAATAAATGTTTTACATTGCCACAAATAAAAGCTTAATGAAATACCATTGTATTCATTCCGTCTTCTGCTAAATGTTTACTCAACATCTGCTATGTTCTAGGCAATGTTGAATATACACTATTTCTCCAAACATAGATTATTGGTCTACTATGGATTGGAGAATCATATTTCTTCATCAAAACTAATTAGAAAATCAATAACTTATAATGAGCCCAACCCTGCAATCTTTCTTGGACTATTTGTGTGTTCATGTGTCTGTGTATCTGCATTGTATTTAGAAAATTGCATAATTATTAAATTGTCTGTGTAGAATAAAGACAAAGTTCATTATCAGTAAGTTACTTAACTTCTATGGACTACATTTTTACCCCTGCAAACTGGGGAAAAACAGT
Organism: Leopardus geoffroyi; assembly: GCF_018350155.1. Lineage (NCBI taxonomy): Eukaryota > Metazoa > Chordata > Mammalia > Carnivora > Felidae > Leopardus > Leopardus geoffroyi. The sequence goes on from NC_059334.1 coordinate 67,098,082, forward strand.
TATCTTAAAATGTTGTGATGGTTAGACATAATTAACTTTAAGCTCCTGTCACCTATTCGGTAGGCTCTTACAAAATGTTAGCTATGTTTATCCCCTTGTGAGAAATGTTATTTGACTTCAATTCTGTCATTGATATGGGTATGGAGAGATCCATTCTATTGAATATTCATTGAATTGAATGTTTTGCAACAATTTCCTATGGAAGAAACCCTTCGGTAATATCACACTCAGAAATGAGTCCAAGGGCGCCTAGTGGCTCAGTTGATTGAGATTCCAACACTTGATTTCAGCTCAGGTCATGATCTCACAGTCCCTGAGATTGAGCCCTGCTTCTGGCTCTGTACTGACAGCACAGGACCTGCTCGGGATTCTCTCTCTTTCTGTCCTTCCCCTGCTCGTGCATGCACACACACTCTCTATCTCTCTCAAAATAAATAAATAAACATTACAAAAAAGAAATGAGTCCAATTATTCAATTACTGATAAAAATATAAATATGCCTTCATTGAAGACTGATCTTTTTCGGAATACACTCAAATAAAATGTCTTATACTGACATTTTGCCTTTCAAAATCTTCCTGGGTAAGACATTCAAACTGACAAGTAATTCTAGTATCTGGTTTTGATTTCCCACCATCTTTTAGTGAGAGAATGAGAATATATTATTTTGGAGGAAAAAAAAACTTTGTTTTATTTTTGCATCACAGAGAAGAATAATAGCAATGAAAACAGCTGCACATCTTCCTCTAAAATATTTATATGAAGACACACACTTATTCCATGACTTAAAACATTACTATTCTAAAAGTATTTAAGATAAAGATCCTCTAGTTTTTACTTGTCATAAGACTAAAATCAAATTAATTCCTCATTAATTGTGAAGAAAGACACTTTAAAACAAGTTGTTTGTTTTTCAACTGGACTATGATGTGCCAATGAAAGAAATTAAGAGCTGTCACCAAAAATAGCAGCCCAGACACTAGGACACAATAGCAAATAATCCATCGACTAATTTTCTGTTTCCTACTCTATGTTCTTATAAATATATATGTTTACTGAAATAAGTCACCGATTGGATTCAAAAAGTTATCATTCTACTGATATACTGCTATGTGTCTGAAAAGATTGACTGCAACTATAGGAAATCCAAAGATGGCCCAGAGGGCGGTGGGTGTATGAAGCAAATTCTGGATATAAATGCATAGATATTATCCACTCGACACATACAAAAATATCTTACAATAATGTGTGACATGTGATACACCATGTATAAGTATCAGATGCCTGAAGCAGCAGCTGATACCATACATAAACTTACCTGGAGGAAGATATGTTTTATATAACAGCATTCTATTAAGGCACAGAGGTAAACTCACATGCAAATTCCTGTCAAGAATGAATACAACTTCAATCTTTAAGACTATCTCTAGGAAATAAAAATAAGTTATTTAAAGGATGATATTTGGGCAAAAGCTTAGGCTGCAAATTTGGACTTGTGGTTAGTATTTCTTAAATAATTTCTCTCTAGACCCAAAAGAAAAAGTAACACTTCCCAGACTAAGACATATCTACTAAGACATATCTATCTTACACATGGAATTCCTGAATCACCATTGTGCCATGGACATAGTAGCCTCTCTGACATAAATCACAGGGGATAAGTGAGGTTTGCATGTCACACAAAGTGTTCTAAGATAGGGTATTCTTTGTTCCCCAAACCTGGGTAGGGCATTAGTTACTTGTCTAATGATCCAGCACTCAAATATGTGCCTTGTTTTTATTTCTACTTAATTAAAAGAATAATTCTTACAGGTTACAGAATAATCAAAACTAATGTTTTCACATTTAGGTCAACTTTGTGTGCTTTTGACAGTTCAATTTTAAATTTAAATTCCCTTCCCCCACCATAAATTATGGAGCATATATTGCCATCTAGTGTCCTTCTGAAATAACACTTCTGCCAGAATCATGAAATAAAGTATGTTACATCAGACAAAGGGATTATAAAAAATTTGCAAGTAGGTATTTTGATTTGCATACTGTATTAAAAAGCTTTTAGCTGAAATTCATAGAACAATTAATTAAAGGTATCTTAAGATCAGTGCTTTCAGCATTTCAACTAAAAAATCCAGAGAGTCCCAGATTTGGTTAATTAGGAAGAATAATAACATCATTTATGACCCAGGTTTTTCCATCTTACTACTTAGCATCTTTAGTATGTTGGCCTTAGTCCCCAAGCATATACCCTCATGATCACAGGATGGCTGCCACTCTTCCATGCATCGTATATTCACCTAAGCATGTCTGAAAGAAGATGTAGAAAATCTCCACATGTATCTCGTTTCTAGAGACCTTCCCACCCCACCCCCAATTGTATACTTTCCCTCAGGACCCATCCCATGGATTAAGTCATATGTTTGTGTCCTAAAACCAAGGAATCCTATGAAAGCAAGTGTATTCTGACATTTTCGGCCTTCGTATCATGGAATTTTAGCAAAGAAGAACTGGGTGTCAATCAACTGTTTTTGAAACACATAATAATGAGACAAGAGAGAAAAAGTTCAAGAAACTGTTTCAGTTTAAATGGTACAAGGAATGAACATTACTTTTCAGGTTTCAACAATCTGTAGAAAGAGTCCTAGACATATTACAGAGGTATGTGTATTGGGGAAGTGAGGGAACTCAAGAAAAGAAAGAGAATTCTAAATGAGGTAGACCTAGAAATACCCCCATGAAAGCTTTTCTGTGACACAATATCACATTTAGCTAGAAATTGGAGATGACCCTGAGAAAGCCAGAGGACATGATTAGTGGGATCCTGCAAAATGCAGAGCGAACAGTAACGTGATAGTCCACTCACTTGCCATTTATCATTGATATGCCCTGATTAAGTAGACAGGAAGTTCAGCATTGAAGGATGTCTTGAAATACAGTTCTGGATATGCATAGCAGCTTTTCACAAGAGAGTTCTGAACCCCTGTGTCTCACACTATGGATGTGACATGTGGAGCATCCAAAACCAGAGGCTTTGAGCACTAGCATTCACATAGCCAGAGTATGGATGTTAAAAACAAGGTCTCAGGAAATCAACGATTTCTACTGAAGATGAGCATTAGCTTATTTTTCAAAAGTAGGTATTATATATTTTAGATTTTAGTGTTGTATTCCAAAGAAGGAAGGTACTGTTTACCTACATTTCTCTACCCATAAGGGGTGCCTGGGTGGCTCAGTCAGTTAAGCAGCCAACTTTGGCTCAGGTCATGATCTCGTGTTTAGTGAGTTCAAGCCCCACACAGGGCTCTGTGCTGACAGCTCAGAGCCTGGAGTCTGCCTTGGATTCTGTGTCTCCCTCTCTCTCTGACCCTCCCCGGCTCACGCTCTGTCTCTCTTTCTCTCTCTCAAGAATAAACATTAAAATAAGTAAGCAAATAAATAAATAAATTTCTTTTCTTTGTTTACACTAAATTCTGGAGATTGAAATATATCTTGGGATAATTTAGAATTTGAAAAGTTACTCATGTATATTTTGACATAAAAAAATCACAGGATCATATAATATCATGTTTAATAGAAAGAAGAGTAATTAAGATAAATGTACCCATTTCATATAGGAATAAACTTAGGCTCAGAGAAGCAATGACTTACTAGTGCCTCCTAATGATAGGACAGAAGTTGAGTCTAAAGTTTAGATATCTTTATTCCAACCCAGTGTTCTTCCCATTATTTTATCTCTGAAACTGTACAGGATAGTTGTTCAGATTTTGAGTTTTGGAGACAAACTTGCATGTGAGTATCAACTCAGTACTTAGTGGTGGTGTGATCTAGAAAGGCCAATTTTGTGCCACGGAGCCTTGGGTCCATCATCTGTCAAGTGAGAATATAAATAGGAACTGTCTTACAAGGAATTTGGGAAAATAAAACGTAGACTCTATAGCATGGTGTTGGAAGCCGACATGTATGGTGCTTCCAAAAGTTAGTCATTAGCTATGCCAGAACCCTATTTTCAGGAGCTGTGACTCTTGTGGATCCTGTGGGAATTTAAGGCCCTTCTAATTTACATCATATTACATCATGTAACTCAGTCTAACAATTTGATTCTGTAGCCAGATCCCCTGGGTTTCAACACCAGTGCTGCCATTTTTATTTTTACAGTCTATGTAAGTAACTTTGAGCAGTCGTTGTCCTGAGGCTGTGTAACTCTCAAAGGATATTATAAAGGCATATATCTCATAGGGTGTTGAAGGTATTAAATGAGTTAATACATATAAAGAGCTCAAAACAGTGCTTGACGAATAGCAGGTCCTATATAAGTATTGTTTTTGCTTTTATATAATTAATTGTGACACTATCATATTGACATCTTCAGCCTAGCTCCAGAATGAATATTCTGAACACAGTTTCCATCTTTTTTTTCACTGAAGTGCAACTCTCCTTAGTTCTTGGAACCTCCACTCTCCACAACACATTGTGTGCTAGGGGAATGTTAACTCAGGGTGATCTGTCCTGAGGAGTCCCCTTATCAGCAATCTTCGTCCTTCTGCCCAAAAGCACTGTCAGTCCAGGCTGTATCAGATAATTGCTGCTTAGATTCATCCTCCATAACCAACAGCCTGAGATCAGAAAAGTGCCCAGACTCCCAGAAAACCTAAATATCAACTAGGGGAAATGCAAACCATCGTAAGACAGAAAGAGCCAAGTAATTACCAAATGGCTCATAGAAGTATACAAGAAAGTATCAGAGAAAGACTTGTAGCAAGATTTAACCTTGAGAAACTAAAGACTTTAATCTCTGCCATTTCATAAGGCTACTAAATGCATAGCCCCTTCCTTTTTGAAAATCCACACTAGCACTACATCATGTCCCACATGCTCTCTTATTCCACTTTAAAATGATGCGTAAAATCCATTATAAGCTGATTACTCTGTTACATTAGAGAGTGAAACACCACTGTAATGTTTTTCTAAGCTCTTCCTTGCCTGAGTGTCAGTGTGGTCAGGAATGATACTGAACAGTGGACCTCAGATGACAGGAGTCACAGCTGCCAGACAAGAGCAAACATATTTCCGTCTACGGCCACTGGATAATTTCTGGATATTATTAAATTATGCTGGATAATTTCCAGAGTCAGGTTATTGTAAATTGAAAGTTGATTTCCTCCCGATTTTCAGTATTTCACAACTAAAAATACTAGAACCATTTCTTTCATAGTTTTAGTAAAAACAACAACAATCTTGGATCACTGTTTTTGTAAATAAAGACTTATAGGACTACATAAGACTCATTTGTTCATGACTGCTTTTTTTGCTACAGTGACAAAGCTGAATAGTTGTGACAAAGACTATATGGCATGAAAAGCTGAAAATATCTGTATCATTACAGAAAAACTTTGCTAACTCCTATTTTAAATAGACTAGCATGTCTTTCATCCAGAAATTGCAGTTTGTTCTATGATTAAACCCTAAAGAGAGAAGTGAGCAAGTGAACAAAGATATGGACCCAGAGATGTCCATTGTAATGCTGAACACAATAGCAACGAATTTGAAAATAATCTAAAGCAGGTTGAAAATAATTTATAAACATATACAATAAAAACACATATAGAAGACAACCAAAATAACTGAATAATTAAAAATTGTTTAAAAGAATAAGATAGATCTATTTAGTTTGATACAAAAATACTTGAACAACAATAACAATAGTGATACACCTAACTTTTAATTGAGCGACTAATGTGGGCCAAATGCTCTACTAATCCCTTTCATCCACTATTATCCTCAATTTACAGGTTAAAATATTGATGTTTGGAAAGACTGTATTCTTATTTAAATTATAGAACTTAAAAGGGGCAAAGCTGAACAGAGATTTGCCTGTTTGCCCAACTTCAAAGACAGACAGACAGAGGGAAAGAAAGAGGAGCCTGTTAATAGACTGTGGTCTATAAAAGAACCATTGGCCACTTCAAAATACTTTCTGTAGCTATAAAAAGAACTGCCAAAGAACTTTTTCTTCCTGAACGACTTCAGGGTGAGTTGCTGACCTGATGTCCCTACAACAGTTTTGTGTTAGTCCTTTAAACAAGAACATTCTCCTATATAACCACAACACAATGATCACCATTAAAACCAGAAAGTAACACTGATACAATACCCAAATACCAAGTGAAATGGCTTTATAGCACAAAGATCCTGTGCAGGATCATATGTTGTATTTCATTGTTATGTCTTTTTCTTTGCAATATTTCTTTAGTCTTCTCTAGACTTCATAACTATTTTTTTAAATTTTTTAATGTTTATTTATTTTTGAGAAAAAGAGAGAGTGAGAGAGAGAGAGAGAGAGACAGAATCTGAAGCATGCTCCAGGCTCTGAGACGTCAGCACAGAGACTGACATGGGGCTCAAACTCATGAACCGTGAGATCATGACCTGAGCTGAAGTCAGACACTCAACCGACTGAGCCACCCAGGCGCCCCTAGACTTCATAACTTTGATACTTTTTGAAGATTGCAGGCCAGCTATTCTATAGTAAGTCCTTCCTGGGTTTGTCTGCTGTTACCACACAATTAGACTAGAGGCATGTTTCGTTCCCTTTTCTTCTTTAGTCATCTGAATTATTTTAATCTATCCCATTACTGATAATGTTCACTTTATTATTACAAATGATGATGTTGATTGAGGACGCTTCTCCATTGTGAAGTTAACTCTCATTTTTTTCAAGTATTTTGTTTGTGAAGAGGGTCTTTGAAACTATGAAAAGATCCCTTTCCTCTTCAAAATTATTTGTTCATTTATTTGTACACAGTTGGATTCATGGTTTCCTATTTTTTGCAATTTGTTACTAGCATTATATACTTACCTTGATACTCAAATTATTGTTCATTTTGGCACAGGGAGCCCCTCCCAACTGGCTTTTGTGTCTTCTTGATATGCACCCCTCATTCTTTGAGCATTTTTTTTTTTACTTTATTTCTGGCACAAAGAGATATCCCTGGTTCCTACTGGCGGATAATTTATTCAGAGAACAAGTTCTGGGCATAAAGCGTGCTCATTTTTATTGGTATCTTGCCGTTCTCAGACCCTCTCAATGGACAGAGACACCCACACATGCACACTTCCATGAAGTCATACTGATACTTCAAATTCCAATCTGCCAACACTGAAAAGATTCCTTTCAGTTTTCTTTTTCTAATATATATTTTATCTACCTTCTGACAGTGAGAAGCAAGACTTGCATTATCCTTATTTTTTTTCATCAATCACCCTGTACACAACCAGCCTTTCACAACTTCCTGTCACCACCTTACCCAGTGTGGCTGGGCCACACCCACCAGGGAAGCCCTTTATCTTTCACCCATTTGATATCACAAATGCCAGTGTGGGCTCCTCCCACACCCACCCTGCATGTACACCCTCCTTACCCTGCTTTACCCCTGATGCCTGTGCCGGGCAGCGTGGCTTTCCTTTCTTTCCAACACAGGCCCTTACCTTATCCTGCCCAATATCATGTCTGTCGAACTTAATTGTTCATGAAGGAAAGAGTAGGAGAAGGAATGGAAGGAAAAGGAATGGAAAGATAAAAAAAAAAAATAAAACAAAACCAAAATTCAACACCATGCAGTGTAACATAAAGTGGGAAAGACAGGGTGGGGGAATATGCCCACAGAAAAGAAATTCTCCAAGAACTGAGAAAATGAGAACAATTTGGAACAATCAGTCTAGAAAGATAATCAAGCAGCAACATGGTTGGCTAATAAAACATTCACTAGAAGAAATGGTTAAGCTGTTGGGCAAAAGAAGAACACATCTTGTACAAAGTAGGCCTTTGATAGCTTTGAATACAGAAAGAGGCATCTCCCTAGCGACACTCTGCACTGTAGATGTGGTGGTTACGCATCTTGGATTTACAAGGCAGTGACAGTCGTAGAGAGTTTTATTTTTCTCAATTAGTCTTGTTCAATCAAAGCACAATGAAATCTATCATTGTGTTGCCAAGCCTCTGTGTGTGTGTGTGTTTATACATGAGAACAAAATCTTTCATCAGATCATATGATCCTTTTTTTTTTTTTTGCTTAGAAAATGTGGTCATTATAACCACATAATTTTGATTTGACAGTTGTGGAAGGATTACACAAATTTAAGGGGAAACTAATGATCAAAGACCTTCTAAATTATTCAGCATATATTTCTAAATCACACTCATTGCTCTCTATTCACTTCATGACAGGAACACAGAGTGCCCATGCTACTTTTATGGTAATTATTATTGTTATTATAAAATAATAACAGTTTACCTTCATATATTAGCCTTTGTGTTGCCAAGCAGTATACAGCTCTAGAATATAAATACACTCATTACCACTCATAAAACAGGAAAGCAAAGCTTTTAAGGGTCCTTGCTCTAACCACCATACAACACTACTATTTCACCATGTTGCCAGAAGAAGATATGGAATTTATCAGTAGTTTACACAATTTGGAGCAAGCACTAGAGGAAAGAAAACAAGTCCTCGACATGAAGCCTCCTAGGCTATTCATCTCTTACTTTGAAAGATAATAATTTGCACACTCTTGAGATAGGATCTGGAGATCTGGAATCATAACTATGCACAGTGGGTAGAAGGTGGCCCAGGCACTGGATCACCAGGCTCAACACCCAGCTTGGAAACTGACTTAGGTCTTCAAGCAAGTTACTTACTTCCCTGTGCCTCGTTTTCTCACCCATAAATGAGCATTTAATAAATATCAGTTCATGAGGACTGAGTGAAATAATATATAAAACAGTAAGTGCAGTATCTGGCACATGATTAGTGTAACTAATTTTTATTGTTATTATTGCAGTTGATAATGCCGTTATTTTTTATTTATTTATCTTGAGAGAAAGAGGGGGAGGGAGAGAGAGAGCATGCATGCATGTGGGTAGGGCAGGGGCAGAGAGAGAGGGAGAGAGAGAGAGTAAAAGAGAGTGAGAGGGAGAGAGAGAATCCCAAGCAGGCTCCACACTGCCAGTGCAGAGCCCCATGCAGGGCTCAAACCCATGAGCCATGAGATTATGACCTGAGCTGAAATCAAGAGTCTGATGCTTAACCAACTGAGCCGCCCAGGCATCCCAATAATACTATTTCATAGGCTTTAGCTATTCCTTACATCTGCTGCTTTTTTCCTAAGCTTAATTAACATCAGTGTTAAATGTTGAAACTTAAGGAATGACAATCCTTGACAAGAATAAACTATCCTTAATTATGAAAGCTTTTAAAATCTTACTGCATAAAAATCAATCAGGTCAGTTAATGTGCAAATGTACCACGAGCACCTCCTATGTACCAGATGCTATCCTAAGCATTAAAGATCCAATAAGAAAAGACAAATAGATTCCTTGCCCTCATCGAACTTTCCATCTTGGTTGCTCTCAAGTAAGCTTCATATCATGTGTAACTTAAAAAAGACTGAGATATGGTATTTGTTCTCTGGCATACATTCTGGCTGGATACATAAGAATCACACAGGAAATAACCGGAGAGTGATTTCATAAGAAACCATATTAAATTTACTCATAAGTACAATGGTCCAGAGATAGATCAGCCTAAGGCTGAGAGACTATCTGCCTCTGAGCAGGCTCTTTGGAAGAAAAATAACAACAGGAAATACCAATTAAGTGTTCAGTTTGAAAACTGGAGGCATAGAGGGGGCTCTCTTTGTTAGCATTAAATTTTTGTTTGTTGGGGCACCTGGGTGGTTCAGTTAAGTGTCTGACTCTTGATCTTGGCTCAGGTCATGATCTTACCGTTTGTGACACGGAGCCCCACATCAGGCTCTGTGCTAACTGCATGCAGCTTGCTTGAGATTCTCTCTCCCTCTGCCCCTCTCCCCTTGCTCGTTCACAACCCCCTCCTCTGCCCATGCCCCACTCACATGCTCTCTCTTTCAAAATAAGTAAATAAACATTAAAAAAAACTTTGTTATTGTGAGAGTTCAGATATGGTGGGTGTATCAGCATATACAATGAACATCAGTACATATTACACAGTTAAAGAAATAAGCATCATCTATCAATTGAAGCCTTCTGGGAATTCCTTCTTAATATCTATGATTATCAGATATATGGGTCTGATCCCATGCCCAATGGGCTATGCCTTCACTTTTTCTGTGTCTTCATGGATATAATTATTCAAATACATCAAGGGTAGGAATGGCGAACCACTTACAAAAAAAGCTTTCTAGTGAAGCAAAATATCTTTAAGTGAACTAAAATTGTGGCTCATTGTCTGCTTTTAAGATGATGCTAAAATTCAGAGGCAAGGAAAAGTCACCTTCCTGATACCAGGCAATATGTCAGGCACATTCAGTCAATTTAGTTTATTTATTTAATTGTCATCAAAGTATTATTATTATCTTCCTTTAATAGATAAGAAAACCGAACCTCAAAAAGATCACTCTTGGGCACATGAATAAGTGGGAGGCCGTGGTTTAGACTTAGTCCTCCTCAGGGAAAGTCCCTGCTATCTCTCCATTTATCACCCACCTCTCCATGGGTGTGTTGAAAGCTTAGGTTCTGTGGGCATTCTTAATGGAGCTTTATATCAGCTTTATCCCACACTGTCTTTAAGCCTTAATTTCCACACATGCAAAATACAGGTGATAATAATTCCCATGTTTTAAAGTTGTTTAAAATATTTAATAAAATAATTAATCTATGGTAATCAGCACAGCTTCAGATGCATAGAAGATGCTCAACAAATAGTAATTGATCTGTTCTTCCTCAGGAGGAAAAAAAGATTATTCAAAAATCTTTTGCAAACTGCACAGTGCTGACCTTCAGAGTTTGCCTGGGAAAGGCATGAATTAAGTGAGGCAGCACTAATTATCTGTAGGAACTTGATTAACGTATTTGTACATGTGTTCAACCCCAGATAACCAGTCTGTGACTACCATAAACTGACCTCTGACACCATGGAGTCTCTCCTCATTTTACTGCCACAGCCCAGCATGTCTCACCTGTTCCTCCACAGGGAAAACTGTGTTCAGCTTCAAAATAATGTCCGTTGAGGTGCTGGAGAAAGCTTTGACCTTGTGGGGAAGTCTGAATGATGTGATTGGAGTGGCTTCATATTGGTTTCTTCCCAAGGTTACACACTAAGTTGACAGATCACTACTTTCTTCACCTCTTGTCAAAGAAGCAAGGTTACATTGGTTTTATTTATTTATTTATTTATTTATTTATTTATTTATTTATTGTTGAGAGAGAGAGAGAGAGAGAGAGCAGGGAAGAGGCAGAGAGAAAGGGAGACACAGAATCTGAGCTGTCAGCACAGAGCCTAATGCAGGGGTTGAACTCACAAACTGCGAGATCGTGACCTGAGCTGAAGTCAGATGCTCAACCAACTGAGCCACCCGGGCACCCCTATATTGTTAAGAGTTAATCTGGGTTAATTGTTAATCTGGGTTCTTGTTATTTGCTAAAAGAACCTGGTTAGTGCCTCAGCTCAGGAAATATAAGAGTAGATTATTTGGGGATAAAGATTGGTGTGAGGCCTCTGTTACCCTAAACCAAAAATGATTACAATGTAAAACTTATAAACTATTTGAAACTAATATTTTTAAAGTCATGATAGAAAAAAAAGTAAAATGGGCTATTCTTTGGCAAACCAGGGCAATTTTAGTTGTCTCATAATGTATTTGCAAAGAGCTCTGAGAGGAAGCTTCTCCAGATGCAGATCTGAGAGTTTTATTTGTTCTGTCCTGGAGGAAAATTGGCATGTCCTAAAGAATCAACTTGTATAGAGCCTTTTGCAGACTCACCAATTCAGGTGCCAATAAAAATATTTTTGAATCAACCCATGACATTTTTATAAGGAACATGAAAAATTCTATATTAAAACCGCCAACTTCCACACACTCCCCAGGCCTTTCCTTCAGCCAAGAACAATATTCAGTGAACAGAGCATTTGACAGGACAGGGTTTGAAACGTTCTTTCAGGTGGGGAGTGCAGGAAGATTTATCAGCACCACTCTGCCCTTTTCCTCAGACACATTCTGATTTAATACATTTCATATTCAGACTTTCGCAGAGACTTGTTTGAATTTTCTAACTAAGATGGGTGGGGATGGTAACCTACTGGCTGATGAACTGGCCGGGACCACAGATCACGGCGGAACTTGGAGTTTTCTCAAGAGAAAGCAGGTTGACTGCTGCACCTCAAGATGAAGGTCAGTTGCGCTTCTAAATCCGGAGGCAATAAGGGACCTCTCAGCATAGGCAGCAAGGCCCTTTTCTGCACAATAATCCTGTCTGCCAGTCCACCCTTACCCTTGCTGCCCTGTGTATGGTCCAGCTACACTGCTCTTCCTTCTGGAACCTTCTGGTTCCTTCTGTGTGTCACATTTACTGCACACCTGATCCTTTGCGCATCTTGTCTTCCCTGAATGCTCTTTTCCTCACCACCAAACCCTCCCCTACTTTTATAAAACTCACTTTTTCTCAGCCTTCAGCCAAAACTTCACTCCCTCGGTGAGGATGTCCTTATATTGAGACATATACTTAAGCCCTTTGTGATTCTCTTTTGCTGTAGCCCATATAATTTCCAATAAATATTTGATACATCCTCCATAAATACTCCTACTGATAGGTATTTCACTGCTATTCAAGTTGGCCTATTTTCATTGTAACCAGATTTTATCATTAGAAAGTGTGACCAAAAAGACCTGTCTGAAGAAATGACATTTAAGCTGAGAGCATAGGATAAATTAGCAAATTGAAAGTGTGTAAAATCCAGACAATAAAAAGCATGAGCAGAAAGAACTCATCACACAGGAAGAATTTGAGAAAGACTGATACTCCTGGGATGAAGGAAAGGAAGCTGGAAAATTTGGCAAGCACTTATTTTTCTATTGTTTTTTTTTCTTAATTATATATAAGAGACAGAAGGAAAATGGTGTTATCTGATGTGATTACTTAAAGAATGCTCTGTAACTGGGGTGCCTGAGTGGTTCAGTCAGTTGAGTGTCCGACTCTTGATCTTGACTCAGATCAAGATCTCAGTTCGTGAGATTGAGCCTCATATTGGGCTCTGCACTGACAGAGTGAAGCTTTCTTGGGATTCTCTCTTTCCCTCTTTCTCTGCCCCTCCCCTGCTTGCTTGATCTCATATTCTCTCTCTCTCTCTCTCTCTCTCTCTCTCTCTCTCTCTCTCAAAATAAATAAACATTTAAAAAAAAAGGACACTCTATAACTTAATGTTGGTGCATTAGGAAAAGGAAAGAATACACCAACTTTAGAAACATCCCTCAAATTCCATCTTTCTCACCAAGCCCACTGATTCCGCCTTAGTTCAGGCCCTCACAACATCTTTAATAATCTAATAAAATAATCTATGATTTATTTCTTTTATGATAGGTCTCCCAGCTTCCAATATCTGTGCTGTGTATGTGTGTCCCCTCCTTCTCTTTACCAGCAACATCATAGGGAGTTACAGAATTGATCCAGAGTAAAAATCCTAGATGTTTTGTGGCCATTAGTGAGTTACTTACCTTCTCTTGCCCTCAGATCCATCATCAGTAGAATGAGAACGATGTTCTCTACTTTAGTAGGTATTCTAGTCTATTAACTTTATGACATCCATAAAGCACCTACTATAGACTTAGATATATAAGAGGAACATAATAAGCAGTGGCTCTTATAGTTCATTTTTAAAATTCCATTATAAAACATGGATTGTATCGCTCCTCTGATAAACAGGATTGTAGAGAATTAACCCCAGACTTGACACAGATATTACTCCACAGAGAGGCCATATATACCTCTTGAGCCTGCTTTGCAAATGACTCTTTTTGTCCTATGCTCTAGACATACAGCCCTTCTCGCTGGTCCTAGATCTCTTCACAACTCCATTTCCTTTGCAAATATTGGTCTTTATACAACATTCATCCCTGTTTATTCCCCTCAAAAACTCCAATTCATCTTTCTGGACCTGGAAACATTGAGGATCAAAGGCTTTGAACCCCACTTCACACACATCTAATTTTTAAGACCTGAGAAATGAGCCCCAAATCACCAAGCTTTGCAAATCAACAGGGGTCCCATCCATGAGATCCACAGGCTACAGTGATCTAAGGAACTGCTCTTAAAAAGGCCACAGAGGTGGCCATTGCGAGGCTGGGCTTTGGATGTGAGAGGCTCAGATGCTTCTCTTGGAGAACAGAGGGGCAGACATCTGATTTGGCACATATTAGGAAACTTGCAGAAATATAATAAAATAGAAATGCAATACAGTAAAACCTTGGATTGTGAGTAACTTGTTCTGCGTGTGTTCTATAAGACAAGCAAACATTTCTAATAAATTTTAACTTGATAAATGAGCAATGTCTTGCAATAATAGTAGAACATGACACTGAATATCACATTATCACAACTGTGCCAATGGTTCTTTCACTCTTGCTGTGGGATTGTGGGTGATCACCTCCCATGCTTGGATCTTCGGTCTCAGGCTGCAGTATTTGGCAGAAATCAGTGATTTTTCAGAACACTGGAAGGTGCCCACACTGGCACTAGTGTATTTCTGTCACTTCAAAGCACTTATGGACAGTCCTTTGCTTTTCCATACCCAAGTAAGCTTAGAAATGCTTTGCTTCATTCTAGGTCATTGGATAGTTCCTTGTTAAAGTTGGATGAAAAGAAAAAGATTCCATTGAGCTAAAAGATAGCAGTGATTCCATTAGGGCCAGTGACAGTTGTCCTACACAATAACCCTCCTCTCTCTTGTCTCCTTCTTACCAGCCACAAAGGTTTACAAAGGTAAGTGCAGGATAATTTATTTTTCTTTATAGTGTATATTTTCTTTATTATTTTGCATTATATTACACTATTGTAGTCATTTTTATATGAATATTTTTGGGTTGTGGAACAAATCATCTGAGTTTCCATTATTTCTTATCAGGAAATTCATTTTGATATACAAGTGCTTTGGATTACAAGCATGTTTCCAGAACGAATTATGCTTGAAAACCAAGGTTTTACTGTACATAGAATTCAATAAGCATAGAAAAATATGCACACAAAATATATCAATATCTGTATGATGATAACAATCCAAGGCAAGCTAAAATACATGTGATAATAGAAACCATCTTCCGAATTGAGATGGCCCAGGGTCACCATGGAGGAGGTGGGACTAAAGACCAGGAAGAGTCCAAACACAGCAAAGAAGGCATGAGCTTGCTTCCAGAGGTGGCGCAGTCTGAATTTACAGAGTAGTTACTATACATTCTCAAGGGGTGTCCTGCTCCAATTTATTCACAGTGGTAGGGAGAGAGGAATTGCTATAGGTGTGCAATGACAAGCTTATAATCCTCAAAATTATAATTTGAGCAAGGTCATTCTGAAATGGAGTTAAAAAGCATTTTGTGTAAGGACACCACGGACTCATGAGGGAAGCTGGATAAGTGAGAAGCTGAATTCCATTCACATTTGTTAACTGCCTCTGAACCCTTTAACACCCACCCCTAAAGTTTCCTATTCACCTGCCCTTTGCCTTAGAGACAGTTTCTGACTCTTGATTATGTTCACTCCACAAGGTACAATACTCTCTCTGCTCTCTGCCTCCCTCAGGAGTGCTCCCACCCATTAGGAATAGTGATGGGCTTTCTGAACAATTTAGTCAGGCATTTACATGCACATGGCAAGCCCAGCTGCTGTGATGGAACAGCCCAAGTTTAGGCATCCTAAAATGCCATGGGGATCTGAGTCAGGCTCTGTTTCCAGAAGGAAACAGTTTTTATGCAAATGTACATAACATTTTTGTTAACAGTTTTAATGCAAATGTACATTTCCTCTGATTCCACTTCCTCAGCTCCTCATTCACAACTAAGATCACCTCCAAATCCCTCCAGTTCCCCCTCTCCAATTACAAACATGAAATCTCCTTTCCTGTTGCTATTTGACTGGAGTGACATCCCAATCTCTCATTGGCTGTCTGTATCCATGACAAAAGCATCCAGTACTCCTTGAGTTTTTCTCCTGCTCAAGCAATGTTCTTTCTTGCAGTCATTGCCCTTGTCAGTCACCTGCTCAGAGGCCTGAAGACAATGAATAAATAATGGGCTTTAAAGAGAAAGAAAGGAGCAGAAGAAAAACTGTAAAATAAAACACTGAACACATATCACAGGTTTTGGTATTTCTCTTTTTTGTGTCAATTAAATTAAATCAGTATAAAACAAGCTTTGTTTTCCAAGAAGCAGGGAAACTGTATAATCATGATTTGAGAAAAAAAGGTTGTCATTTAAATACAGGACCAACTGGCGTGTCTCCTTTCTCAGTGTTTCTTCACTGCACAGAACTGGTTAGAAAGTTACAACTAGGGTGCTAGTGGTCACAACTAGGGGGTGGTGCTAGCACCACAACTAGGGGTGGTGCTTTGCTAGTGTTAAAGAAATAACAAATTATCAGTCCCAGATTGGGCAGGGGCTATACAATACAAGGTCCCACCATGAAGGCTCCTAACTACAGGTCTTAATGTGGGTATCCAAGAAGTATTGTCTATTCTCCAAGCATTCTTTAAAAAGAAAAAAATGTAGGAAAAGTGTTTTATATTACATATTAGGCTCTCCAATGTCTCTGACATAGAGACTCAAATGTCATATTTACATGAGTTCAAAACGGGTTTAAAATATAAAATATCAAAACTGTCTTAACGTTTTCTTGTCATATATATATGCGTGCGCGCGCGCGTGCGCGCACACACACACACACACTACTTCACTTTTGGCCGCAGTACTCAGGAAACTCACTGTGTAACTTCACACCTCACAATAATACATTCCCTAAACATAGATCTGATATAGTGATTCTTCTTTGATATTCCCCTTACAATCATTACATAATTCTCGGGGTTTTTTTTCTTTTTTACTGTGGTTTTTATGCTTTGTTTTTTGGCACTGCTTTTTGATTGTTGTAGGTATTCTTTAAATTATTCTGTAATGTTTTCATATCTATATATATTTCACATATTTTGAATATGTATATATTGGCATATGTATACACATACACACGTGTATGTCTCTCTTCCTACATCCCTCCAGCTACCACATGTTCAAGGAAAATCATTTCCTTGACATCTAACACCAGTGATGTTTTTTTTTTTGGCCTATTTTTGTACTTAATAAAGTAGTACAGCATTTATACTTTTATTTTTAACTTACGTTGTTCAACATTATGTTTGTAATATTCATCCATATTGCAACATGAAGTTATAAATGCTCCAGTCTCAGTGTTGGTATTTGAATGTATGATACCTTAGTCCATTTTACTGTTGATAATAATTTCAGTACCCTCAAGTTTTAGGTGACTACAGGTAGTGCTGCTACAAATATTCTAGTACATGTCTTTTCTATTGTGTGTATATATTTACTGAATTATGTACTATATGCACAGAATATGTATATGTGTTGCATAAGTACACACACACACATACATATACATATATACACATGGAGATACACACACACACACACACACACACACACACACATATATACTGGGCCAACAATGCTGAGATTTCTGATTGCTTCAAATTCTCTTCAGTACTTATTATTGTCAGTCTTTAACCTTTTTCATCTTCTTTGTGGGGAGTATGTGAGTATATAGAACTTCACTATAATTATAATATATATCTCCCTAATGACTAATAAAACCATTTTATATATTTATTGATAATTGATCTTTCATGAAGTATCAGTTCAAATCTTTATGTCCATTTCTCCATCAAACTGTCTGCTTCTTAAAAATTGATTCATACCAGAAAAAGATTGATTCATAAGTGGTTTCTATATAATCTGGATGTTCACAGACATGTATTTCACAAATATATTCTATTGTGTGGGTTTCCTTTTGAAAAATTTATTTTATATTAGTGTTACAGTCACAGAAAAGTTGCAAAGATAGTACAGGAAGTTCCCATATATTCCACTACACCTGGTTTCTCCTGCTATGAAGATTTTACAATGGTTATATCCTCTTCCTGGATTCTTCCCTTTATCATTATGTAGTGTCCTTCTTTGTTTCATTACAGTCTATTTTAAAGTCTATTTTGTTCGATATAAGCATTGCTACTCCAGCTTTCTTTTCACCTCCATTTGCATGGTAAATGCTTTTCCATCCCTTCACTTTCAATCTTCATGTGTCTTTAAGTCTGAAGTGAGTCTCTTTGTAGGCAGCATATAGATGAGTCTTGATTTTCTATCCATTCAGTCACCCTATGGCTTTTGACTGAAGCATTAAGTTTATTTACATTCAAAGTAATTACTGATATATTTGTACTGAGTCATTTTGTCACTTGTTTTACAGAGATATTTTTGGTTTTGGATTTGGTAGGAGGGGTTGTTTTTTGGGGTTGTGTTTTTAGTTTTCTGTTCCTTTCTTCTCTTAATCCCTCCCCTTGTGATTTGATTGCTTTCTTTAGTGATATGCTTGGGTTCCTTTTTATTTTTTCGATGTCTATTACAGGTTTTTGATTTGTGGTTACCATTAGGGTCATATATAGTATCTTATGCATATAGCAGTCTATTTTTAGTTGATAGTCATATAAGACTGAACCCATTCTAAAAGTACTGAATTTTTACTCGCCTCTCCAAATTTTATGTATATGATATCATACTTCAGGTTCTTTTATTTTGTGAATCCCTTGACTGATTTTTATAGGTCCAATTGATTTTACTGTTTTTGAACTTTAAGCTCTGTACTGGTTTTATATTATAAATATGTATGCACTCAACATGGAAGCACACAAATATATAAAGCAACTACTAACAGACATCAAGGAAGAAATTGACAACAATAAAATAATAGTTGGGGATCCCTACTATTTCGCCTTCCGGGATCCAGGATACCACATTATATTCTGTAGTTGGGGCTCCCTTTGCTCCAATTGGCTATAATAGTTTCTCAGACTTTCCTTGTCCTTTTTGATGACCTTGACACTTTGAGGAATACTAGTGAGATATTATGTAACATGTCTTTCTGTTGAGGTTATCTGATGTTTTTCTTGATTGTACAATGGTTATGTGTTTGGGGCAGGGGGAGATCATAAAAGTGATTGCCATTTTCATCAAACGATTTAGTAGGTACACACTATGGACATATACTTTGATGTTAATACTGATCACCTGGCTGAGATAGTGTTTGTAGATTTCTCTAGTATATTCTTTTCCCCCTTTTCCATACTGTATTTTCACCTTCTCTACAGTATGTTTACTCTATATTTAAGGAATGGAGAGATACGCTTTATCTCCTTGAGGAGAGTATCTGCATAAATTATTTAGAATTCTTCATGGGAGATTTTATTTATTCCCCCTGGTTTAGTATAGATATATAGATAGATATAGATGATATAGATATAGATATAGATATAGATATAGATATAGATATAGATATATAGATATAGATATAGATATAGATATAGATATAGATATAGATATAGATATAGATATAGATATGATGATATACATATAGATTACATAAATATAGATGATATAGATACAAATATATATAGATATATAGATACAGATATAGTATACAGTATTTACCTATTTACTTATTTATTATGTACCTTAAGTTATAATTCAATACAAATTCAGTTATTTGTTGCTCAAATTTATTTCAGTTTTGGCCATTGGGAACTCTCAATTAGTTCCTGTGTCCCTTGACATTTTCTCATCAAAAAAAATTTTTTTGAGTATTTTTGGGTTTTGTGAGGTTTGGGGAGGGTTAGTTTTGGGTTTTAGTGTTGGTTTTGTTTTGCTTTCCAGAACTAAAAGATGCCCCAGACTCATCTTTATATTTCCTGCCAGTCCTAGAACCAGACTAGGAGTTCTGGTTCCTGCTTTGGAGAAGAGCATTAGAAACCAAGAGCTGGGTGTTAGGTGTACTTGTTGCTAAGGTGTCTTGCTTCTGTGTTCTCTCAGCTGACACAACATGGAAACGTGTGATTCTAACCCCCGTACATGCACATATAAATATTTCTACATGCATCTATATCTATATTAAGCTACATTTGAGTTCATTCTGTACCTCCAATTCTGATCCATTGCCACATGTATCATTTTAGCCTACTTCCTGTGCTTACTGGTAACTTCATACTCCAATAATAAGAAACCTGGCTCCTATCAACCAACACCCAGTTATTATTCAAGTCCAGTATACACTTTTATGTTCTTAGCTAACAAGTACATTTCTTTTTTAAAAAGTAATGACTACCTTTAATATATTGTGTACCTTTTATCTATTCCAAGTCCATCTTCAAACAACGTTATACCATCTCACACCAGTGTAGGTAGCCTATAGCAGAGTGTTCCCACTTCCTACGTCCCATTCTGAGTGACAAGTCATTCATGTCACTTAATCACTTAATACAAGTATCCAATACATTATTACTAGCACTGCTTTAGACAGTTACATTTTAGATAACTATATAACTATATTTTGGATAACTATTTTAATTAACAAGAAGAAAAATAAACCATTTTTAACCTAAATTTATCCTTTTTTTTTTTTTAATTTTTTTTTTCAACGTTTATTTATTTTTGGGACAGAGAGAGACAGAGCATGAACGGGGGAGGGGCAGAGAGAGAGGGAGACACAGAATCAGAAACAGGCTCCAGGCTCTGAGCCATCAGCCCAGAGCCCGACGCGGGGCTCGAACTCACGGACCGCGAGATCGTGACCTGGCTGAAGTCGGACGCTTAACCGACTGCGCCACCCAGGCGCCCCTAAATTTATCCCTTTTTTGATGCTCTTCGTTTCTTTATGTATATCTAAGTTTTTTTTTTTACCTATATCATCTTCTTTCTGACTGAAGAACTTTTGACATTTCTTGCAGGGCATGTCTTTTGGCTATAAACCTCTTCTGTTTTTGTTTGTTTGTGAAAATCTTTATTTATCTTTCAGTTTATTTCACTGGATATAGAATTCTATATTGAAATGCTTTTTCCTCCACTCCTTTCAACCCTCTAAATATTTCTCTTTGCTCTCTTTTTTTTGCATTGTTTCTGATAAGCAGGACACTGGAATTCTTACATCCATTGGTGAGGTGATTTCTCTACAAATGGCTTCTTTCCAGATGTTTCCCTTTATTTTTGGTTTTCTATAGACTACAATATATGTATGTGTCCATTTTTTTTTATTCTATGAGCTTTCCAGAACTGTAGCTTGAAGCATGTCATAATTTTGGAAAGTTCTTGGCCACTATTGCTTCAAATACTAGTGTTCAGTTCTCCCTTCTTCTTCTGGCATTTTAATTATGTATATAAAACACGTTTTGATGTTGTCCAAAGTTTTCAGATAGTCTGTTCTGATTTTTTTTCAATTTTTTTCTTCTTCTAGTCTCGAGAGTTTTCATGGACCTAACTTCAAGACTACTGATTCTCTCCTCAGCCCTGTCCTATCTACTGATGACACCATCAATGGCATTCTTCATTCTCGTTATACTATTTTGACTTCTAGCATTTCCCTTTTATTCTTTTGTACAGATTCTAGATTTCTGCTTACATTACTCATCTGTTCTTTTATGTTGTCTACTTTTCCATTAGAGATGTAACATATTAATCACAGTTATTTTACATTCCCTCTCTAATAATTACATCTGTGTCAGCTTAGTCTGGTTCTGATTGTTGTTTTCATTCTTCAATCAGTGTTTTTTTCTTGTTTTGCTTTTTGTCATGCCCTGGATGATGTCTTCTAAAAAGCCAGACATTATATTAGTTAACAGGAACTGAAATAAGTATGACTTTAGTGTAAAGATGTATGTGAGGCTGGTTAGAAACTGGGTGTTTTTAATATTTGTTGTAGCTTCTAAGTGTCCTTATTGCCATCTCTCTCTTGACCTTGGGCTTCTCTAAGTGCTGCTTCCCAGAGAGAGTTTATGCCTTGTGACTTTCTCTTTTATTATCCATTGTTTCTGCATCAGAGCCCTGTTGGTGTGGTGGTTAGATCTGGAGTATGAGTGGTGCTTTATAACCTTGCAATGAAATCCCAGTCTCTTATTTGACCTTTATCTCTGGGCTGTTACCTTCCCAAGTGTTCCTGCAGTAATAAAAACCTCCTTCCTGCCCCCTATTTCCTTTCCAGTCCTTGCGATGTTCCTAACATGTTTTCTTGAAGATCTGACCATTGTTGATTATGTCTTCTTCCTTTTTAGCTAAGATAGGAAGCCTGGGGGTATCTTAAGTGGTAAGAATTCCCTCCGTCTAGGCTAGGATAAAGCTCTTTCAAAGTCTTTTCCTGTGAAGAATAGTCTTTTATTATGTTTTGGTTCCTGCACAGTGCTTACAAAGCTTCTTCCATATAGTGCACCTTAAGTTACTTGTTACTGAAAATGAAATATTTCACCATTTGTTCAGTGCTCCTGGATAAATGGAGAAGAAAGGAAAAAGCCAAATGGTCCTTACTTGATGACTTCATAGTATTGACATTTATGATTCCATACTATATACTATTTGAATATTTTTAATTTAAGGCCAGATGAACTTTTGGAGTAAGGTGTCCTATGTTAGAATCCCAGATTTATCACTTCCTACCTATGAGCACTTTGTCAAGTTACTTATTGTATGGGCAACATTTTCACATCTGCAACATGAAGATAATAATAGTACCTGTATGTAATTGTTCATTTAATTAACATTTATTAAATTATGGCTATGTGCAAGATAATTTACAAGATGCATTTTTATATGGGATAATTTAAATCTCACATGGGGCACTTGGGTGGTTCGGTCAGTAAAGTGTCCGACTTTGGCTCAGGTTATGATCTCACAGTTTGTAACTTCAAACCCCATATCAGGCTCTGTGCTGACAGCTTGGAGCCTGGAGCCTGCTTCAGATTCTATGTCTCCCTCTCTCTCTGCCCCTCTCTCTCTCTCAAAAATAAACATTAAAATAAATAAATAAATCTCATATAAACCTTCTGAGTTTGATATTATTCATTTTATTTATGGGGAGAAACTAATAAGTAGCATAACACTTGCTTCTCTGAAATGTCCAGCCATGTATCTGCTCTAATTTTTATACAGTCTTTTCTTTATTAATTTTTTATATCCTGAACGTAGTTTCAAGCACACATTTGTTGCCAGGAGACACACACAGATTTCTTTTTTTTTTTTTTTAACATTTATTTATTATTGAGAGACAGAGGGAGACAGAACATGAGCAGGGGAGGGGCCGAGAGACGGGGAGACACAGAATCCAAAGCAGGCTCCATGCTCTGAATTGTCAGCACAGAGCCCCACACGGGGCTCGAACTCACAAACCGCAAGATCATGACCTGAGCCGAAGTCGGACGCTCAGCTGATGGAGCCACCCAGGCGCCCCTCACACACAGATTTCTAAGAATGCCTACCTAGTAAGGGAATTTACAAACTATTAATAAGACCTATCAAAATGACAACACTGCCCTCGTCTGTGACCATGCTTCCTTGGGTAACCATTATCCTCTCTCATGGTTATGTTTAAGGCATACATGTCATGCATGAGTAAACATGAGCATTTGTTGTTGGCAGAAGAATTCTCCATCACTGCCTTAATGAGATAACGTATTTATTTTTATACTAATATCTCTAAAATGGATCATAAACTATATGATGTGCATATTTCCATACTCAATATTTCATCTATAACTGAAAAATAAATTATCTTTTTGTTTCACATCATCTACTTTCTATTTTCTTCAGTATCCATGGTAGTTAAAAACAGTCATCATAATTAATACTAATTTCCTATGTCAAAACTATCCATAGAAATTGATTAATCTTGTAATAAATTTTTAATCTAATATATTATTGCTCTTTCCAATCCATTCACAAGTCATGAATCTGATCAACTTTCTTTCCTTGTTAATCATTTTTACTTTATCACATCAATAATATTGAAGTTTCTTCTTATTCATGTGTTACAGACAATGAAGGATATTATATATAATAGGTGGGTTGATAATCTAATCCATCATCCTGATGATAATCCCTAAAGAGAGGGTGAAAAAATTAGTGTTGCAAGTAACAACTTAAGATTAAATTTCCCTGATTACATTATTCAAAAGTGAAGGTAGAAATAGCCATCTGCCATTAAAAGCAATGAAGTATAATTATAATGATGTCTGCTTCTGCTTATCATGGAGAAACTTGCTCTAGACTAGCCTTCCACTACAAAAAACTGTAAAACTGGACAAAATATCTGAGACAACTGTCTTTAGACACTAAACTACATGTAGCACAGAAGTGTCCTCTCTGACAGAGGGAAACACATGAGATAGAACCCTCAATTCCTCAAGCTTTCTGATTCAGAGTACTTTCCAGACTGGCATGAGTCAGAGAATTAAAAATTCAGGCAGAACATGACAGCCTTGCTGAAATAAGGAGACAGAAATTGTGATACTGAGGTAACTGGAATATGTGGGACAAAGTACTAAAGAGAGGAAAGTTGCACTAAAAAAAGGATCTTCCAAAATTTCAAGATGTCCCATTACATCTTTGATCATATGCTAAGCTGTGTGTGTAGATTGAGGCTTTGAAGATTGGCAGAAAAAAGCAGCCAGGGAGCTACAAGATGAATGGAGATGGAAGAAGATGGAAGAATAAGGTAGAAAATGTAGTAGTTTTGCCAGCATGGAATGACCTTGATGAACTCTCGAGGCTGGTCAACTGAGTACACCAGAAAGACCACAGCATCTCTACCCCTGAAATAAGGAATTCTGTAGACTTGTCCTAACAAGATTTAAAATCAAGCCATGAGAGGATCAGCATATCCATAAGAAAATAACTATATTCTGGAACAAAACTCAACTTTCATTAAAAAAAGAGAAAGAGAAGAAAATTCAGACTCCCAATAATTTGCAGACATGTTTTTACATGTATAAATGGTGAAATCCAATAAGCACATCAAGTAATACAAAATTAATAGCCATGTCAAGAAGTAAGAAAACGTATCCTATAACCAGTAACAAATAAACATACATAGTTGTAAATACATGGGTATATGCAATTGTCAAGTCTCTTTGAATTGTACACTCTTTGAAATTACAGTATAAATTAGATAAAGTAATGTGTGTGTGTTAAGTGTATAGTTTGATTACTTTGGGAAAATTTGCATATGTATGCAACCTCCACCCTCCATTAAGACTCTAAACATTTGTATCATTGCAGATGAGCTTTCTTATATGTGCTGTATTCAATTTGCTAATATTTTGAGGATTTTTTCATCTATGTCCACAATAGATAGTTGTGAATAGGCTTTCTTCTTTGTGATGTCTTTACATGGTTCTGGTATTAGTTTAATACTAGCCTCATAGAATGAACTAGAAAATATTCCTTCTGCTTCTATTTTCTCTAAGAGATTGTAGGGAATTAGTACCATTTATTCCTTAAATGATTAAGCTAAGGGATGCCTAGATAACTGTTATAGCATTATTTCTGGGTGTGTCTTTGAGGCTATTTCCAGAAGAGATTAGCATTGGAATCAATAGACAGAGTAAAAAAGATCCTCCCTCTCCATGGCTGGGCATCACCCAATCTATTAGGGGACCAAATAGAACAAAAATTCCAAGAGAGGGTCAATTCTCTCTTCTCTTCTGCCCATAAACATCCAGAGTTCCTGGTTCTCAGCCCTTTGGATCAGACTGAATTACACCACTAGACTTCCTAGTTCTCTACTTGCAAAAGGCAGACTGTGGGACTTTTTGGACTCTATAACCACATGGGCCAATTCTTAGAAAGAATCTTACAAACATTTTTTTTTTATTTTTTTAAGTTTATTTATTTTGAGAGTGAGTGAGGGATAGGCAGAGAGAGAGAGAGAGAGAGAGAGAGAGAGAGAGAGAGAGAGAGAATCCCAAGCAGGTTCCATGCTGTCAGCACAGAGCCAGATGTGGGGCTCCAACCCATGAACTGTGAGATCATGGCCCAAGCTGAAACCAACAGTCAGACGCTTAATAAGTGCCACCCAGGTGCCCCAAGAATAAATCTTATAAAATAAACAAAATTGACAAGCCTTTAGCCAGATTTATCAAGAAAAATAGAGAAAGGACCCAAATAAATAAAATAAAAAATGAGAGAGGAAAAGTAACAACTGACACCACAGAAACACAAAGGATTATAAGAGAATACTATGAAGAATATGAAGAAGTATATGGTAAGAAACTGCACATCCCAGAAGAAATGGATATGCTTTATGGCCAGAATGGGATCTATCTTGGAGGATGATCCATGTAAGCTTGAGAACAATAAGTATTCTGATGTTGAATTTCTATATATTTCTATAAATGTCCACTAGATCCAGTTAATTGATGGCTGTAATCAATTCAACTATATCCTTGGTGATTCTCTCTCTCCCTGCTCTGTCAATTACAGTAAAGGGGTGTTGAAGTCCCCAATGACAATAGAGGCTTAGTCTATTCTTTCTTGTCTTTCCATCACGTTTCATCTCATGTATATTGACAAACTGTTGTTACGGGCTTTTTTTTAGGTGCTTAATGTAAGAATTATGTCTTCTTGAGCAATCAACCCTTTTTATCATTATATAATGATTGTCTTTATCCTGATAATATTTCTTATTCTGAAGTCTATCTTTCCTCCAGTTTTCTTTTGATTAGTAATAACATAGTATACCTTTTCCCATCTCTTTCTTTTTTATCTGTGTATTTATATTTATTTATATTTAAAATGGTGTCCTTGTAGACAACATATACTTGGATCTTATTCTTTTTTATATATTCTTTTTATGTATACTTATTCTTTTATTATATATATATATATAATATATATATATACACATGTCCCAATTTGCAAGTCTTAACATATATATATATGTATGTATATATATATATATATATATATATGTGTGTGTGTGTGTGTGTGTGTGTGTGTGTGTGTGTATATATATACATATATACACATACTTTTAATTGATATATTTTTCATCTGTTTGGGATACTAGAACAAAATACCATAGGCTGGGTAACTTAGAAATTTATTTCTCAAAGTTCTAGAGGCTGAGCAGTCCAAGATCAAGGTGCCAGCATGGTCACATTCTGTTGAGGGCCCTCTTCCTGATGTAATTTATCTTCCAAGTCAGATAAGGCTCTGGTGAAGTATTTTGCCTTGCTGGGTGGTCATTTTTATAGAGGACACACTCTGGGCTTACTTTAAATCTGTTCCTTTCACTTGGGTATATCTCAAAAATGGTTACTTTCCCATTTGCCTGTGCAAATTCAAGGTCATTTTTTCTCCCATCCTCACTGTGAGAACCTAGTACGGCTCCTGGAAGTAAAAACACATGAATACCTGCCCCCTCCTTTGACTGGTCCCCAGGGAATTTTAACTTGCAAGGTAGTCCATACATAGCCTCCAGCAGTGCATCAAAGTTAACACCTAAGTTTTCCTACCAGTTACTGGTTCTAGCATCTTCTGCTTCAGGCAACCTAGCTAATCTGTATCCTTTATTCTATGTATCTACCTGTCTCTCCAGTTTTGGGGGTGGCAGTCTATTCTGTAACCTTAATTCTCTGGAAGAGCTAAGAGAAGTCATCATATTTCAATTTGTTCAACTACTTTTCCTTTTATGAGGGTGGCAAGGACAACTTGCAACCTCTTTACATGTCACAGTGGAAACTGGCTGTGCCGTTGACTTTTTATTATGAAAGAATATTGTAGTTTGCCAAATGTCGCTCATGCATCTATTGAAATGATAATTTGATTTTGTTTTTTTTATTCTATCAAACTGCGTGTTACATTAACTGACTTTTGGAGGTTTAACCAATCTTGCATTCATGAGTTATACCCACTTTGTTATGGTATATACACCTTATTCATTTAAAACCAGTCAGGAGCAAAGGTTAAGACTTGCAAATTGGGACATTTCTACACTTTCTGAGAGAAAAATATCTTGGGTTAGTTCATAAGAATGCAGGAGTACTTCTTTGAGACAGATTATGTTCAAACCTGTATTTTCAGTCCTGGGTTCTCTTTAATGTGTGCTCACTATTCTTTGTTCTATATTTCTATCTGGGCATAATTAGTGTTTGGAACTCTCTAGGTTAAAGTGGAACTCACAACTTTCTGGTATATATCATATACACGCACAATACAACACATTGGCTTCCTTTTCTTTACTTTTTTTTTTTTTTAAATAAAGTTTTTTTTTCAACGTTTATTTATTTTTGGGACAGAGAGAGACAGAGCATGAACGGGGGAGGGGCAGAGAGAGAGGGAGACACAGAATCGGAAACAGGCTCCAGGCTCTGAGCTGTCAGCACAGAGCCCGACGCGGGGCTCAAACTCACAGACCGCGAGATCATGACCTGAGCCAAAGTCGGCCGCTTAACTGACTGCGCCACCCAGGCGCCCCCTTACTTTTTAACTTCAGCATATGAATATTTCCTGGGATCACTTAACCAAATTAACTTCTTGGCTCAAATCCTTGTCTTAGGCCTTGCTCAGGGAGACCAATCAAAGACTGGCTCAAACCCTGTCTGTAGCTTTTAATTACTTACTGAGTAAAGCCCAAAAATCGTAGTTTATATAGCCTTTGGTGATTTGCCCTAATTGTCATTTCTAGTGTTCTTTCTCAACACATTTCCCAATGGGTACTTTGTTATAGGCAGACTCAGCCCTGTGTTCTTTTCCACATACACCTCATATTCTCTTGTCCCTGCTATTACACTCATATTATTACTCATACTTGTAATTTCCCATAGTAGAGTGATTAAAAACTGAAGTCAGGCTGCAAGCACTCATACCCTGGTTCTGCCACTTAGTAGCTGTATGTTCTTCATCAAGTTACTTTGTCTCTGTGCCTCTATTTGCTTATCTATTTTATAGGGATAATAATAGCACCAAACTCATGAAGTGACTGTGGCAGTTTAAAAAAAAATTGGTACTTAGAAAGGTACCTGATTACTCAGTAAATATCAGCTATTATTATCCTGTCTCAAATCTTACCTTCAAAGCCTAAGTAAACCCTTTGCTTCAGGGAGGCCTTTTTTGAGCCTATAGCTATATTTAAGCATTGCATCTCTTGAAGTCTCTCTTTTCATGTATTTCCTTGTGTTTATTTTTTTATTATTTAAAAATAATAAATAAAAGAGAGTGAGTAGGAGAGGAGCAGAGGGAGAGGGAGAGGGAGAGGGAGAGAGAGAGAGAGAGAGAGAGAGAGAGAGAATCCCAAGCAGGCTCTGCATTGTCAGTGCAGAGCCCAATGTGAGGCTCGAACTCACGTACCATGAGATCATGACCTGAGCTAAGATCAAGAGTTGGATGCTTAACCAACTGAGCCACTCAGGTACCCCTCTTTGTGTGTATCTTCTATCATGCATTATATGTAAATTTAATTTTCCTAATAAAACTGTATGTTCTATAGAAAGACAATTTCCTGTCTTTGTATCCTGTTCAATGCTTAGCACATAGTACATACTCAATAATATTTAATGAATGATTTTATTCCCACCACAAAATAAAGAGATTACGTTAGAGCACATTTAATGCATATCAATTTATAATATATTAATCAAATTCAATTTACAAAAGCAATAGAAAGTTCACAATTCAGAACTATATTTTACTCCCAGGAAATAAATCACAAATTAAAACTGGAAGTGAAATAATAGTTCAACCTCATCTTCTCATCTCTATTATAAAAGATTGATTCCACTGTGGATTAATTTATAATGCAAAAAAAAAAAAATAAGATTTCAAGTGGGGATATCAGACCTGTTTTTGTTGTTGTTATTGTATTGTCTGTGGTAAACAAATCTGTTGGCCAGAATATCATTTCCAATTATCCCCATGTTTATGAATCACATAGAAACTCAAAGGATCCCAAACATTCACAAAGAAATATTATTTCATTCAAGCAGATGTCTCTCCCCAACCTTTCATTTGCTTCTTGACTTAAGAAACTATTTGGTTCACATAAAAATAATCACTGTGTTAAGATGGTAATTAGGAAGGCAGTTACATATAATAGCTTCTGCTCTATAATTGAAGAGATACTCTTCATTTACCTATCACATGACCTCAAACTTCTAAATTCAATTTAGAAGTCGAGACCAGGCTTCTGAGACCAATTTCTGAGACCAGGCTTCACAATATTTCACGTTAAAATCTAGAACCATGTTTCCCCCAAAGAAATGGAATAAAAGCTCAGGGTTTTGGGGTTTTTTTTCTTTAGTTTTCCAACTGAAATACAATTATTATTTTAGAAACATAGAATTCTGGTTGATATCTAATTCATAAAGTGTTTATATTATATCTCCCACATGTAGGTCACAGTATTGGTTGCTTCAAGGGATTCTCTAATGATAAGACAGATTCTCGGCCTTTCGTGAGTTTTTAGTTAGTTAAGACAAATGTTCAAATGGGTCTAGAAAAAAGCATATTATAATAAAATCCACATAAAAACCACAAGTGCCAGGAGCCTGGGTGGCTCAGTCGGTTAAGTGTCTGACTTCAGCTCAGGACATGATCTCACACTTCGTGAGTTTGAGCCAAACGTCAGGCTCTGTGCTGACAGCTCAGAGCCTGGAACCTGCTTCGGATTCTGTGTCTGCCTCTCTCTCTGCCCTTCCCTTGCTCGTGCTCTGTCTGTCTCTGTCTCAAAAATAAATAAAAACATTAAAAAATGTTTAAGAAATAAAAAAATAAAAAATAAAATAAATAAAAATAAAAAATAAAATAAAAAGGAAAACCACAAGTGCCATTTGTATTATATTGAGTCAGAGAGCTAATTCACCAGGATAATGAAACTTGAATTAAGATATATGTTATAGAGGAAGTGACACTTTAGACGGGAAAGGAAGGCATGGTTAGACTCAATACATACAGATGGTGAAGGAAGCTTCTCCACAGAAAATAAAGAACAAGAGTGATCTTATTTCTCCTGGGTGGTATATAATCACCGTCTTCCTGGAAAAACAGCCCTGATTTTTTAAAATATAACTTATTATCAAGTTAGTTAACACATGAGTACACAGTGTGCTCTTGGCTTCAGGAGTGGATTCCCGTGATTCATCGCTTATATACAATACCTGATGCTCATCAACAAGTGCCTGCCTCAATGCCCATCACCCATTTTCCCCTCCCCCTTGCCCCCCCCCATCAACTCTCAGTTTGTTCTCTTGTATTTAAGAGTCTGCTATGGTTTGCCTCCCTCCCTGTCTGTTTGTAACTATTTTTTTCCTTCCCTTCCCCCACTGTCTTCTTTTAAGTTTCTCATCTTCCACACAGGAGTGAGAACATATGAGATCTTTCTCTGACCAACTTATTTCACTTACCATAATAGCCTACAGTTCCATCCACATTGTTGCAAATGGCAAGATTTCATTCTTTTTAATTGCTGAGTAATATTCCATTATACATATGTGTGTGTATATACACACACACATATATATGCGTGTATATATACACATATCACCTTCTTTATCCATTCATCAGTTGATGGACATTTGGACTCTTTCCATAATTTGGATATTGTTGATAGTGCTGTTATAAACATTGGGGTATATGTGCCCCTATGAATCAGCACTCCTGTATCCTTTGGATAAATTCCTAGTAGTGCTATTGCTGGGTTGTAGGGCAGTTTTATTTTTAACTTTTGAGGAATCTCCACAGTTTTCCAGGACAGTTGCTCCAGTTTACATTCCTACCAACAGCTCAAGAAAGGTCTCTTTCTCCACATCTTCACCAACATCTGTTGTTTCCTTAGTTGTTAATTTTAACCACTCTGACCGGTGTGAGGTGGTATCTCAATGTGGTTTTGATTTGTATTTCTTTGGTGATGAGTGATGTTGAGCATCTTTTCATGTGTCTGCTGGCCATATGGATGTCTTCTTTGGAAAAGTGTCTATTCATGTCTTCTGCCCATTTCTTCACTGGATTATTTGTTTTGGGTGTTGAATCTGTTAAGTTCTTTATAGATTTTGGATACTAAACCTTTATCTGGTATGTCATTTGCAAATTTCCTCTCCCATCTCATTGGTTGCCTTTTAGTTTTGTTGATTGTTTCCTTTGTTATGCCAAAGCTTTGTATCTTGATGGGGTCCCAACAGTTCATTTTTGCTTTTATTTCCCTTGCCTTCGGAGATGTGTTGAGTAAGAAGTTGCTGTGGCTGAGGTCAAAGAGGTTGTTGCCTATTTTCTCCTTTAGGATTTTGATGGTTTCCTATCTCACATTTATATCTTTCATTTATTTTGTGTTTATTTTTGCATATGGTGTAAGAAAGTGATCCAGTTTCATTCTTCGGCATGTCCAGTTCTCCCAGCACCATTTTCTAAAGACTGTCTTTTTTCCGTTGGATATTCTTCCCTGTTTGGTCAAGGATTAGTTGGCCATACATTTGTGGGTCCAGTTCTGGGCTCTCTATACTATTCCATTGGTCCATGTGTCTGTTTTTATGCCAATTCCACATTGTCTTGATGTTTATGACTTTGTAGTACAGGCTATGTAGTCCGGGATTGTGATGCCTCCTGCTTTGGTTTTCTTTTTCAACATTGCTTTGGCAATTCGTGGTCTTTTTTCATTCCCTAAAAATTTTAGGATTGTTTCTTCTAGCTCTGAGAAGAATGCTGGTGCTATTTTGGTTGGGATTGCATTGAATGTGTAGATTGCTTTGGGTAGTATCTACATTTTAACAATATTTGTTCTTCTAATCCATGAGCATGGAATGTTTTTTCCATTTCTTTGTGTCTTCTTCAATTTCTTTCGTAAGTTTTCTACAGTTTTTAGCATACATATTTTTTACCTCTTTGGTTAGGTTTATTCTAGGTATTTTATGGTTCTTGGTGTAATTGTAAATGGGACTGATTCCTTGATACCTCTTTCTGTTGCTTCATTATTGGTCTATAGAAATGAAAGCAATTTCTGTGCATTGATTTTATATCCTGTGACTGTATTGAATTCATGTATCTGTTTTAGCAGGTTTTTGGTGGAGTCTTTTGGGTTTTCCACATAGAGTATCGTGTCATCTATGAAAAGTGAAAGTTTGACTTCTTTGCCAATTTGGATGCCTTTTATTTCATTTTGTTGTCTGACTGCTGAGGCTAAGACTTCCAACGTTATGTTAAACAACAGCAGTAAGAGTGGACATCCCTGTTGTGTTCCCAATCTCAGGGGGAAAGCTCTCAGTTTTTCCCCATTGAGGATGATATTAGCTGTGGGAATTTCATATATGGCTTTTATGATGTTAAGGTATGCTCCTTCTATCCCAACTTTCTTGAGGGTTTTTATTAAGAAAGAATGCTATATTATATTAAATGCTTTTTCTGCATCTATTGACAAGATCATATGGTACTTCTCCTTTCTTCTATTAATATGATGTATCACACTGATTGATGTGGATATTGAACCAGCCCTGCAGCCCAGGAATGAATATCACTTGATTATGGTGAATAATTATTTTAATATACTATCGAATTTGATGTGCTGGTAACAAGCTGAGAATTTTTGCATCAACCATGTTCATCAGGGATATTGACCTGTAATTTTCCTTTTTAGTGGGGTCCTTGTCAGGTTTGGGTATCAAGGTAATTGTGCCTTTGTAGAATGAGTCCAGGAGCTTTCCATTTCTATTTTTTGGAACAGCTTGAGAAGAATAGGTATTAATTCTGCTTTAATGTCTGGTAGAATTCCCCCTGGGAAGCCATTTGACCCAGGACTCTTATTTATCGGGAGATTTTTGATAACTGATTCAATTCTTTGCTGATTATGGGTCTGTTCATATTTTCTATTTCTTCCCATTGGAGTTTTGGTAGTGTGTGGGTGTCCAGGAATTTGTCCATTTCTTCTAGATTGTCCATTTTATTGACATATAATTTTTTAGTATTCTCTAATAATTGTTTGTATTTGTATTTCTGTGGTTGGTTGTGTCCTCTCCTCTTTCATTCATGATTTTATTTGGGTTCTTTCTCTTTTCTCTTTGGGAAGTCTGGCTAGGAATTTATCAATTTTGTTTATTCTTTCAAAAAACAACTCTTAGATTCATTGATCAATTCTGGGTTTTTTTTTTGGATTATATATTGTTTATTTCTGCTGTAATATTTATTATTTCTATTCTTCTTCTGGCTTTGGAGTTTCTTTGTTGCTCTGCTTGTAGTTCCTTTAGGTGTGAGATTAGGTTCTGTATTTGGGATTTTTCTTGCTTCTTGAGATAGACCTTGATTGCAATGCATTTTCTTCTTAGGACTGCCTTTGCTGAATCCCAAAGGGTTTGGACTGTCATGTTTTCATTTTCATTTGCTTTAATATATTTTTTAATTTCTTCTTTAATTTCCTGGTTGACTCATTCATTCTTTAGTAGGGTGTTCTTTATCCTCCATGCTTTTGGAGGCTTTCCAATTTTTTTCTTGTGTTTTATTTCAAGTTTCATAGTGTTGTGATCTGAAAATATGTATGGTATGATCTCAATCCTTTTATATTTGTTTAAGGCTGTTTTGTGACCTAGTATGTGATGTATTTTGGGGAATGTTCCATGTGTACTCAAGAAGAATGTGTATTCTTCTGCTTTTAGATGAAAGGTTCTGAATATATCTGTCAAGTCCATGTGGTCCAGTATCATTCAAGTCCACTTTTTCTTTATTGATTTTCTGCCTAGATGATCTGTACATTGCTCCAAGTGGAGTATTAAAGTTACCTACAATTACAGTATTATTATCAATAAGTTTTCTTATGTTTGTTATTAATTGGCTTATATATTTGTGTGCCTCCAAGATGAGGCCAGAAACATTTACAATTGTTAGCTCTTCTTG
This sequence comes from Leopardus geoffroyi, assembly GCF_018350155.1. Taxonomy (NCBI): domain Eukaryota; kingdom Metazoa; phylum Chordata; class Mammalia; order Carnivora; family Felidae; genus Leopardus; species Leopardus geoffroyi. The sequence continues at coordinate 67,132,846 of NC_059334.1, forward strand.
ATGGATAGACCCCTTAATTATGATATAATGCCCATCTCCATCTCTTGTTACAGTCATTAGTTTAAAGTCTAAGTTTGTCTGGTATAAGTATGAGTACTCCAGCTTTCTTTTGATCTCCAATAGCATGATAGATGGTTCTCCATTCTCTCACCTTCAGTCTGCATGTTTCTTAAGTCTAAAATGAATCTCTTATAGACAGCATATAGATGGATCTTCCTTATTATCCATTCTGATACCCTATGTCTTTTGATTGAGGTAGTTAGCCCATTTATATTCAGAGTTATTGAAAGATATGGTTTTAGCATCATTGTGTTATCTGTAGGTTTCGTGTTTGTGGTGTTGTCTCTGATCCTTTGTAGTTTTTGTTGCTTTCCATGCACAGAGTCCTCCTTAAGATCTCCTGCAAGGCTGGGTTAGTGGTCATGAATTCCTTTATCTTTTTGTTTCTATGGGAAAGACTTATCTCCCCTTCTATTCTGAATAACAGCCTTGCTGGATAAAGGATTTTTGGCTGCATATTTTTCCTACTCAGCACTTTGAATATATCCTGCCACTCCCTTCTGGCCTCCCAAGTTTCAGTGGACAGGTCTGCTTCTATTCTTATGTATCTACCCTTGTAGGTTAAAGTGTATTTGTCCCTAGCTGCTTTCAGAAGTCTCTCTTTATCTTTGTATTTTGCCAGTTTCACTATTATATGTCATGGTCTTGACATGTTCTTGTTGATTCTGAAGGGAGTTCCCTGTGCCTCCTGGATTTGGATGTCTGCTTTCTTCCCCAGGTTAGAGAAGTTCTCAGCTATAATTTGTTCAAATAAACCTTCTGACCCTTTTTTTCTCTCTCTCTTTCCTTTTTCTGGAACTTCTATGATATGATACATTACGTTTCATTGAATCACTCAGGTCTCTAATTCTCCCTTTGTGGTAAAGTATTTTCAGCTTTCTTTTTCTCAGCTTCATCATCTTCCATAATTCTTTCATCTATTTCACTTACTCTCCCGTCTGCTTCCTCCATCCTTGCTGTCATTGCATCTAGTTTATTTTACATCTCATTTACAACATTTCTTACTTTGTCATGATGATTTCTTAGGTTTTTGGTCTCTGTAGCAATATATTCTCTGCTGTCTTCTATGCTTTTTTCAAGCCTAGCTATTAGTCTTATGACTATTATTCTAAATTATTGTTCTGATATATTATTTATATCTGTTTTGAGGAATTCTCTGACTTTAATTTCTTCCTGGAATTTCTTTTGAGGAGAAATCTTCCATTTCATCATATTGGCTAGTTTTATTTTATGTGTTTTATGTGTTATGTACCCTGCACCTGTGAGTAATACTACATTAAAAAGAGGTCATACACTGTCCATGGCCTGGCATGTCAGGCAGTGTTTTTGGAGTGTGTTGTGTGCTCTCTGTTGTGTCTCTAGTTACTTTATCTCACTACTCATAGTGGTGGTTTGGACCTTCAGCCAGGTGTGCTTTGACTTGTTCACTGAAGTAACCCTGTGGTGCAGAAAGGCTCCCCAATTCCTTTTCCCTAAATCTTCCTCCTACTCCCCTCTCTTTCTCTCTCTCTCCCTCAGTCTCTGCTGAGCACTAGTGGAACTGGCCAGACACGACCCCTAGCTCTGATTTGCTTCTGAAGAAGCACCACTCTAATCCATGTTCTTTGAATGAACTTGATATTATTGGTACATGTAACCTAGACCTATCACCCCAATTTTACTATCCACTGTGATTGGTTTAGGAATTGGTTTAATCCACGACTTTTGTTTTAGTGACTAAAAAGGAGACATCCACTTTGGCAATGACCTTGAGCTTGAGAACATATAAGCTTCAGGATGCTGTTTGCTATGGATCCTGGAACTAAAGCTAACATAGAGGCAAGATTCAGGAGATGAAGAAATGGTCCAGAAGACATTGTTGAGCCTGAATATGAAGCCTACATGGAAGTAGCCAGTTCTGAACTTTCCAGTTACTTACACCAGAGAAATTCTTCTCCTGCCCAAGATAATTTTGGTCAAGTTTTCTGTTGCTTCTAAAATAAAAGTTCCAAATTGATTTAGTAAATAAATGCATGGAGCTGGAAAATCAGGTGTAAGAGAAGTAATATCTCTCTGAGAATAGAAAGGTGTCTCCTATGTAGTGATTATCAATAACTGTCACCCTCAGGGATTGACATTTATTTTAGTGTCAGACCTCACCATGTACAATTCTATGAAAAAACTCTCAAAGAGAACAGAAAATGAGACCAATGTAATGAAAGATCTTTTACTGTGATTGTCAAATTTTTTCCCCACCCCCATCCTTTCTATCAAGTGGCCTTTTCCACCTAACACATCAGTTAATTGGCACAGAATACTTGGTTGGTGCAAAATCTGCTGCCTGATCTTCATCTATTGAGTCAGCAGAGGTTGTAAGCTGGGGGTTGGTGGTGAGACTGATAATGATGATGATGATGATGATGATGATGATGTGATGATGATAATGTAATAGCCACCATTATTGAGGGCTTCCTATATTCCAAGAACTGTACTAAGAGTGCTAGATGTACAATTTCCTCAAACCTTCACTGAAGTCCTGTGCATTATGTACCATTTTCCTGTATACAGATGAGGGAACTGAGACTCATTAATGTTCATTATTTAGTCTTATTACCCCAGTGTCAGAGGTCAAATACAATAAAATCTACCTGATTCCAATATCCACTCCCACACCTCATTGTAGCAATAGTCTGTGAGTTTACAGTGTACTGAGAGCTTTAAGTGATTAATAACAACTTGGTCATTGGGTCAGTGGAGAGTTTCCCCACTTGCTTCCACTGGTTTGAGACTAACACACAATATTTTCAGAGTCTAAGTAGCTTGATAGATGCCTAGCCAAGTCCAGGGTCTTAGAGAAAAGTTAATTATGGCAGAGAGATCAACATTTGTACTCTGCATTTGGAATTAATACATAATTACCCTGAAGTATGCTATTCTTATTGACCACAGATACACAAAACAGATGAGGATGTGGTCCAGAGAGGTAAGCTCCTCCAAGAAACTCACTGACTAAAGATAAGAACCTGACCACCTTGGACTCACCCTCTGAATAGATCCCTATTTCTCAGAAAAACTTTAAATCTGAACCATAACCAAGACCCTGGAGCTGGGGTTAGGATAAAGGGCTTGGCATTCCAGTGGTCCAACCACCAGTGCTCATCATTGAATTTTCCAGGGCAACTATGTGCTCGAGATTCAGGAAGTGCTGCTTCAATGGAGGAAATTAGAAAGCATCTGTTAAAAATTGGTTACAGACCACATTCTTAGGCTTTATCTTTCTCAATCAAATAGTAATCAGTCATCAGGATCTCTCAGTAAATGTAACATGCAAACTGCATGAACAAGAAGACCCAGAAGACCATAATATTCTTATTTGTAGTCCCCTTTTCCATCAGTTTGACATATGCTCACATTTCCTGAAACATTCCAATAGCTACTTTGTGCATCTTTTCACCACTTTGGGAAAGTCACTATTGTTGGTGCTTTCATCTTTGAGTCTGCAAAACTAGGAAACTCACCTCCTCCAAGCTAAGGACAAACTTCTTTTTTAGAAAAAAAGGGAGGGATCACCTGGGTTGCTCAGTCAGTAAGCGTTCAACTATTGATTTCCACTCAGGTCATGATCTTGCAGTTGGTGAAATCAAGTCCTGCATCAGGCCCTGCACTGACAGTGTGGAGCCTGTTTGGGGTTCTCTCTCTCTCTCTCTCTCTCGCTCTCGCTCTCTCTCTCTCTTTCTCTCCCTCTGCCTCTCTCCTTCTTTTTCTAAAAATAAATACATAAACTAAAAAAAAAAAAAAAAAGAAAAATGGAGGAAAATGTCATCAGGTAAGTCCCCTGGTAGTGAACAGGGCCATCATTCACCACCCCAAACACTATCCTGTTCTTTGAAAACACAGCGGTGGCAAAGCTACAGTAGGTGTTGGAACTTAAGGGCTTACAACGACCAGACATGATTTAAATGAGTGATGTGAGAAAATAGGTAGTACTAGAGCACATAATATCTGGGAGCAACCAGAAGGCAGTTTTGCAAATTTGAAGGCAGAATATCTGAGATTCAATCCTGGCTCTCCTAACAAATTGTGTCTGTTTGTATATAATTTATCTAAGCATTTCATGCCTCAGTTTCCTCATCTGTAAAATGGAAATAAGACTAACCTTAGAGGACTGCTAAAATGATTAAACGATATTGTCTATATAAGTCTTCAGCACAGTTCCTGACAAAAAGTCAATACTCACTAGATTTCCTTACCTTTAAAAAGTAATATAGGAAAATATGTATTTTCCATAAAGTCTCAACTGACATGACTTCAACTCACTAGAGTGGGAAAAAAAGGATGTTTTGTTGGTTCTGGGGAATGTGAAACACATATGAATCACTTCCATAACCTACACACTTACCATTTATTCTAGGCAATTAATGTTTTATTTTATTTCCTGACTATAAATTGTGCTTTCCATTTGAACATCCTTGAGTAAACACAGACTTGTCCTTGAAAAGTATAAGAATCAACATGAACTAGGTAGGAAGTCAAGAGAGGAAACTGCATATATTTTGCTAAGTAAAATTCAAAGTCCTATTTTATCTAATTGAACACAAGTAACTCTAGGAAGTACATCAAAGGGCCAAAGTGTTTTTATATAAAAACTAGCAGAAGCAGATAAACAATACCCAAGGCCAAACTAAATAGACACCAAACTTGAAAAAAGTTCACAAGAGGAAATGTGCTAGCAAATTAAGTATATAGAAAAGTGTTCCTAACTTTCAAAATATTAGTCAAAACAATCATGAGGTACTATTTTGATTTATCACACTAGCCATAATTTTTTTAATGGAGATAACCAAAGACTAGAAAAATTCAGCGAGCACTCCTATATTTGCGTTGAGAGTTTACTGTGTAATAGGGAAGCCATTAGGAAATATGAATCCAATCTTCAAGTGTCCAAAGACAGACTCCATAATGTTAATTATGAGAGTCACCCTCTGAAAATAGTCCAAAGTTACTGAATAAGTTTTATGTGCAAATATACAAATACATTTTTTCAGCCAAAATATTTACATGAAATACTTGCATTTTTAATTGATACATAGTTTTACAGTGTTAAAATAATAACTAAACACAAGGAGAAAACATGAAGTGGCACGCCAAGAATTTTTCTATAGTTCTTGTCCTCAAGGAATCTACAATCTAACTGAGGATGATAAAGCCCATATTAGAAAAAAACTTCAGAATAATACAATAATATTATAAAAACTGAAGAATAACATAAAGAACAAAACTTGGATGCTGCAGAGAGGCAAAGTAAAGTAACGGATTAATATATGGATCTTTCTTTTTTATATGCATCTTCAATATTAAATGTAATACAAGTCTATTGAAGAAAGTCTGAACAATACAGGATAAAGTAAAACAAGGAATGTGAAATTGTCTTAATTTTCTTAGATAAATTTCATTTAATTTATTCTTGTCTCCTTGTGTTTAATTATATTTTTCCTTCAACAAAAACATCCTATCCTTCACTCAGATGAGATGGGACCTGACAAAGAGTAGGTAGAGATCCACATAGTAAAAGGCAGAGTCTTTCCAATACGTCTGTGATTTTGTGTCAATCATTTAGACACTAGTACCATTAATGGCCCCAAATGATATTTTAAAGGAAAAATTACAAGATAAATACGCATTTGCAGAGACAGAGTCTGTCCTGGTATTATCTATTTTATAGGCTGGCCACCAACCTGTATCCAGGAACGCCACCCCCAAGATGTCAGCATATGGAAGGTTTTAGTTCTCATTCCAGACTTATGTTAAAAAGTTGTAGAAAAAAAACGCATAACTGTGCTAACTATTCATAGGATGGTGGTTGCAATTTATTTTGCAATGGCTTTCAAAACCTATACACAATACCTGATTTTTAATACCCTCCTTGACTAGTTCTTTTAATAATGTGTTATTAACCTGATTATCAGGAGAATGGGACATGACCCTCCAGTGATGAAGAGTTCTTTTCAGAGTCCACAGATGGACACGAGGGGCCTAGAAATCATCTGAAGTCAATGAGAAAAACTTCTCTAATCGCAGGTAACTCCTCTCAGTCTCACACACACACACACACACACACACACACACACACACACACTCACACACACACTCACACTAATTTGTTCCAGAGAGAAGATCCACAGTGATGACGTTTAGGTAGGCCACTTTCACATATTGATGATGATGATGATGATGATGATGATTTATTTCAGAGAAACAGAGAGAGAGAATGAGCAGCAAGAGAGGGGCGGCGGGGGGGTGGGGGGGAGAGAGAGAGAATCTTAAGCAGGCTCCAGGCTCAGCACAGAGCTGAATGCAGGGTTGGTTCCCACAACCCTGGGATCATGACCTGAGCCGAAATCAAGAGTTGGACGCTCGACTTACTAAGCCTCCCAGGTACCCTGCATGTTGATTCTTTTGAATTAAACACTCTGACCCTCCTCTGTTCTCCTGAAAGCAGGAAACAAATTCTCCATGTGAAGGCTACCATCCCTGTATCTGGAAGGTAGAAGGCATAGTTAGTGCCAGAGACAGGGAATCCAGGGCAGAGAGGGCTGTATAAACAAACTTTGTTATTTCTTCACTTATTTGCTACCCCAAGCCCGAACACCTTTGTTAATTCTTCACAAATGATTGTTTCTTTGTTTAAAAGATATAAAAGCTGCCTGCTTTGGTCACTTTGGGAAAGCCTCATATTTCCATGAGCTCCTTATGTTCACAATTAAAATTTGTTTTTCTCCTGTTAATCTGTTACATCACTTTAATTATTAGGCCATCCAAGGAACCTAGAAGGGGAACTTTCCCCTCTACAAAAGCTTCCACAGAATCCTGAAAATTTCCAAAAGCCAAAGTACCAGAGCCACTGCTCAAGGCCTGAAAACTAATTTACAGTTTGACCTTACGTAAGTCACTTGGCCACAGTGTTAACTCAGTTTCCCCTCCTCGCAAATAATAATTTAATTCTATTCTGAAAAATCTTCAAAGGGTAAAGGTTGAATGAAATAAAGTGCTACCTATACATCTGCTATTATTATTTCTTTACCCTTTCTCTTTTCCCTTCTGAGAGATCTTGTGAAATTTAGTCACGAAGTTTCTTTAGGGCAAAATACAAAATTTCACCCATGCCATGCTTTATGTATTTTTCTTTTTGAAGATATTTGAGTATTCTGTGCTCACTGTTGACTGAAAATTGTTATTCCAATTTGGCCTAATAGCCAAGGAAATTTTTAAATTAAGGATAAATAAAAACAGTACATATGCATTTGTGCCCATCAACTTAGAGATGGAAGACAGCGTGAACAAACATCGAAATGGCACCCCATGATTCCAGGCTGATTTAAAAACCTCAGCAAGGTGCTATTTTAAGAGCAAAGCAGCTTTGCTAAGGAAACAAGCAACACTATACTGCTTCAGCACTGAACTCCAGTAGCAGAATATTTCCACGAGAAAAAGAAACTCCAGTTAATGTGATTTTGCCTTAAAAGAAGGAGGCTTGAGCAAATAGCAAAGACATCATCAACATGATTGCTCTCATGGCTCTGTTACTCTGCCCGCGAGAAGCAGCATGTGTGCACACACACACACGCACAAAAATACGTCAAAGCAACGGATGGCTCTTAAGGACAACACTTAAGGAACATCTGACAGCATGAGGTCTAGGGATGATGGTCTGGCTTGAATTCGATGCAGAAGCTCCACAATCAGCCAACATTTAGGGACAAAGTTTTTATTTTGCTACCCTCTCAGGAATGAATGAGACCCATCTAACGCTGGCCTGGGAAACATGCAGCTTCTGAAATCCAAGTAACAGGGACAAAGAACTATGCGGGGGGGAGAGAGAGCCACTTGATTTCTTAAAGACATAATATTTATTCCCCCTAGTCCCAGGAGGGAGCACCCAGCTCTCTTTTTTCACTGCATACCAAGGAACCATATATGGTTTCTTCCTCCTCATAAACTGCTTTACACTTAGGGGAAGAACATTTCTTTAAAAATTATGTGGAGGGACTATTATGTATAAGCAAAACACATACTCCAATTTAAAAGAATTTAAGTGAATCCTAGGAAGATTCCTTTAAGGATTCTGTGACAGTTTATTAAATGTCAGCTTGATTGGGCTAAGGAATGCCCAGATAGCAGGTAAAACATTACTTCTGGGTGTGTCTGCGAGGCAATTTCCAGAAGAGATTAGCATTTGAATCAGTAGACAGAGTAAAGAAGATCCTCCCTCACCATGGCTGAGCATCACCCAATCCATCGGGGGACCAAATAGAACAAAAATGCCAAGGAAGGGTGAATTCTCTCCTCTCTTCTGCCCTAAGACATCCAAAGTTCCTGGCTCTCAGGCCTTTGGATTCAGATTGAATTACACCACCAGATTTCCTCATTCTCCAGCTTACAAAAGGCAGATTGTGAGACTTTTCAGCTTCTATAACCACATGAGCCAATTCCTAGAATAACTCTTATACACACACACACACACACACACACACACACACACACACACACTTTATGAGATATATATGAGATCTCATATATATATATGAAATTATATATGTATAATATCTCCTATTGGCTTTGTGTTTCTAGAGAGCACTGACTCTAATTCTAATTCTAATTCTAATTCCATAATTAGAATAATCATTTTGTATTATCTAGTTCACCACCTTTTCTGGAATCTTTGCTAGTGCTCACGATATGTAGGTACTTAGGCAATATGCAACACCTCTAATAATGGGGAGCTCACTACTGTAGCATGAAAAGTTCTGTTCATCATTCATTTATGCATTACTCACAAATGTATTAAATTTCTACTATCTGGCACTGTGCTAGGGGCTAGAAGCACAGCAGCGGACAAGAAATCTCTCACAGGAGCTTTGAATTTAGTGGAAGATACGACTAAGTCAGAAGTGACATTATAGCACTTCTTACTTTTAACTGAATACTCATATGTAAATCGCACTCACTGTTGTGGATTAAGCCCCTAGCAATACATACAAGTCCAATTTATATCCCACAGACAAATCCATCAGGCATTTGAAGACAATAATCACAGCTTCTCAAGTTAAAACCCCTAATCCATTCATTCAATTTTTTTCAAGCATCTACAATGGGCCATGTTATGAAGATACAGCAAATTAAATACTAACACAGCTCCCTTCAAGTTGTCATCCCTCCTTGCATCTACCACATTTTTAAAGGCAGAAGTCCTCCTGTCCAAATAGCTCTCTATTTTCCACTTTAAATACTAACAATCACCACCGTATGAGAGATTTCTCTACATACAGAACTAAGTGGCACAGCCCCTGCTATCAAGGAACAAATAGACTGATTGCAGAGCCATGTGTAGTTGTCTCATTTATGTCATTTATCATGAATGCACTAACCTATACCTGGTTGATAGACATCCCTATTTATCGCTATCCAAGATATCTAAAAATATGCAAATGTAACAATATGATGTGGTTTTCATTTATTGAAACCAGTGGAAAATGGTGTCAAACATTGAGCTTTGAGTGTGGAGGCTACGCATAGTCATTCAAGATTGTTAAAACCATAAAGCCTATTGACCTAACCCAGAGCAATTTATGCTTTATTCCTTTTCCTAGATTATTTCCTGAGACCTAGGGCTGCAGTTTATTCTGTGAAGCACAATGCAACATTTTGAGACTCTACTGAAACACCAAAGCTTGCAGTTTGCCAAGAAAACTTTTTTGGCAAGTGCCCAGGTCAATCTTCACTCTTTCGTCTCCACGTTAGCTACAGCTCAGGTTACTTTGGCTGCAACCTGGAACTTCTTTATTTGGGAAAGTCAAAGAACACAACTCATTGTTTTTTACCTTTTCCTTTTTTTTCACCAAAACACTACAAACTACATAATCCACTTCCAACATTTTCAGAGGCGTAGGGAACATTTTGATGGTGATTGTGATCGTTTTTATTTCTTCTACTTTCTTGGTATGAGTCTCTGACTTTCATCATTGAGTTCCCCAAGAACCTCTCTACCCAGTTATCATTCGGTACAGCAAACATTGCTTCTTTAATCGGATTACTTTGATATAACCATCTTTGAGATGAGAATATATTAATACAGCCTAAAGCAGAAGCATTTCAGTTTCAGATTCTTAAATTGACACTTAATGAATGTTAGGTTGAGCCTACTGCATCTCTGAGGCTAACGCCAGCCATGCATTGCTAACTCTCAGCCCTTTGGTAGGGCCTAGAGATGAAAGGAAGGTTGGGATCAGCCAACAGACAAACCACAGATATTCCATTACCTCCTCAGCCAGGCCTTTCTGGTACACCCAATCTAGAGTCATAACCACAGCACTCCTTCATATCACTTTTTTTGGTTTATTCATAGTATTTTTCACAATCTGAAATTAACGTATTCATTTATTTCTTAACTTGTTTTATTAAATAAACTTTTATGACTATTAACTTATTTATAGCCTCAATATCATCCACCGCCACCCCTAACTTGATATAAGCTAGAGGAAGGGGGGGAGGGGCCCTACCCATCTTGTTTATTACTGAATCCCCAGCTGGTACATGATGAGCAGATAGAAACACTGAATAATAAATGATTGAACCAGAAGATCAGAAGATGTATCTTTCATAGTTGTTCATCTCAGAAAAAGAAATGATCAATCATTCTAGGCCAAGTGATTACACTTAGCATTTACTTCTATTTTACATAAACATCATATCTTGACTGATTTTTTCTGACAATAATAATTGAGATATGTTTTATTTTTATCAACTAAATGAAATTGATAAATTGCTAGATCATTAAACTGATTCTATTTGATCTTTGAGGGTCTAGAGTTTGCATACCTGGGTTTCTGTAGGATTACTAATACTTGTGTAGGTTAGATATTTATTGAGCTGGCCAAAAACATTTAATTACAACATGATCTTTCATTAAGTTCTATATTTCAGGGAAAAATTATCAATTAACTTTATAAGAGTTAACACAAAATATTCAATAATATACAATAATATCATCTTTAATGGACTTTCCAGGTAATGTCTTTAGGATCAGTACAGAGACTGACTTAATAGTTTCTTCCTGCCTCACTGGCTACTTTTCAGTTCTCCTTGTTGGTTCTGCTTCCTCTATCTGATGTGGATCCTTTTATTTTCTATCTACTTAGTCCCCATAAATAATAACATCTAATCTTATAATAACTGTATATCATTCATTTGGCTTTTCCTTTTAGTTGCAAATCAATATATTTAGCTACCTAATCCACATTTCCCCTTGCATATACTTAGCTCTCACTTAATCCAAAACGGAACTATTGATTTCTTCCCCTAAATAAATCCCTCAATCATACCAACCATTTGCTTAAACCATCAACATTAAAGTTATCCTCATTTTCTCACTTTCTCTCAGCATTACTCCATGTCTCACTTGCTCAAAGGGGCTAAGATTCTAGAAAAAAAATGAAACCAACTATAGTCACAGCCAAGGTGTTGATGAAGAATCTACTTCTGGGGGAAATATATTTTAAAGGGTGATGACCTGGATTGGTACAGCAGGTGACCTCTTAGGAAAATAATGGGAATATTACTGATTGAACAACCACCTTTCCCAGCTGTGTCTGAACCAGCTGCTCTTATGCCCAGGCACTTGGGAAAATCCAGCTGTGTCTTCTCATATTCTGACAAATGTCTATGATCAAACACCAAAAAAGTACCAGTGGAAGAGGATGCATTTAAGATGTACTTGGTTCCTATTTGCATGGCTATGCCACTATCCTGTGGTGTGGAGTTAGGAAATGTGTCTGGTTGATGGGGCAGTAACACACAGGTGTGAGTCCAAACCACAAACAGACAACAACACCTGAACCCAGAGTTAGAACACTGATTCTTCTCAAAGACAACCCTGTTTCCTTTAAAGTCTATTGTAGGACAGAGAGAGAATATAAACTCTGAATCTTTCTACAACATTCTGGGAGAAAGTTATTCTATAAACTGGCTGTGTATAGATAGTGAAACCGACAATTTTTTTTTCAAATTAATAAAATTCATTCAAAAGAGAATTTGCAATTCATTTGTTCTTTAATGTACTCTCTTAATAAGCACATATTGAGAACAAAATAGGCATTGAGGCAATAAACCAGTCCCCAAGAAGAGAGAGAAACCAACACATAGTTCTTATCCTCACTGAGTTCACAGTTCTGCATCAAGAATATATATGGTTACAAAACAGTGGGCTGTAAAATATAAAGTAAAAACACAAAAGAAAGACAGTCTGCACATTTGGAGTAAAAGTGAAAGCAGAAAAGAAATATTTCCTACAAAAGGTGATATTTGAGTCTAGACTTATGATAAGACCAAGTAGAAAAAAAGTCCTTTCAAGTACAGAGAACAATGTGTGCAAAGGCCCACAGAAAATGCAATGCTTTAAGGGAAACACAAGGGAAGCAGCAGGTTAGAGCAAAACATGCCTGGTGGGGAGGGTAGACTATGATGCCCCAGAGCAGTCAAGAGCTGGATTGTGAATACTCCTATGTAGCATGGTAAGGGGCTGAACCTTATCCTCAGATTCAGGGAGCACTAAAGTGAGCCGCTAAGTTTAAACAAAGGATATACATGATCAAATTTGACTTGTGACACAAATTTGACATTTTGAACTAGAAAATAGTATGAAGGATGAATTGAAAAAAAAAGGACTATAGGCAGAAAACTAAACTAAGGGGCCATTTTGGTAATTTAGACAAGGGGTAACAAGGGCAAGAACTCACATGCTGAACTAGAGGGTTAATATATTGTCAAAACATGTAAAATCAACATAAATTGGTGATGAACCAGAAATGGGAGTTGAGGAAAAGGAAGAGACCAAAATAGAGGCCTCTGGTTTGGATTGACATAAATCCATAGATGTTATTCATTCCCTGAGGAGGGGGAAATGGAGTTCAGATGGGACAAACTGAGTCAGATTAACCTGCCAGATCTTCAGCTAGAAGTTAGCAACAAAGATTAGAAATACCAAATAGAGACATCGTTTTGATATGGTATTTAAGCTAAAGTAATAACAGTTTTGATTCAATGCAGGAATGAGGAAGGGAGAGGTCTGCCTTGTTAAGTGAGATGAAAGTAGGTCAGAACCAAGTAAATGTGGAGAAGAATGAAGACACAATAATAGAAGAGGTAGGGAGAAATTGCTAACACATGAAGAAATTAAACTTTCTTTAAACTCTTCCTGGAAATACCAGATCAAGAAGGCTATTCCAAGCAGTTCTTGCAAAAACTTTAATTAAACACATTAAAGCAAACAAACAGTATTCTCGGAAACTTTCATGTTCCCTTGGAGCAGCATGTGCATTTGGTCTCCTCTAGTTGAAAACGAGTTGTCTTGATTTTGCGGATTGATAGGAGGAAGATGGCAGCATAGGAGGATTCTGGGCTCACCGCGTCCTGCTGATCACTTAGATTCCACCCACATCTGCCTAACTAACCCAGAAAACTGCCAGAAGACTAGCAGAACAGACTCTCTGGAGCCAAGCATAGACAAGAGGCCCACGGAAGAGGGTAGGGAGGGTGGAGAAGTGGTGCATGCTACACGGACTGGCGGGAGGGAGCTGGGGCAGTGGAGGGGCAGCCTGCCCAGCAAGGCAGAGCCCCCAAGTTTGATGTGCAAAAGTGGAGGGGTCGGATGGAGTGAGTTCTGACAGGCAGCCAGACTTAACATCTGGAATGTTATAAGTCAACAGCTCTGCTCAGAGAGTGGGAGGGCAAGAGAACAACGGGAGGAAGAGTTGTTGAGCTCCAGAAGACAGAGCTCAGCTCAGCGGGGAACAAACACATTGGTCAGCACCATCTCCCTCGCCCATCCCCAAGCCAAAATCCCAAAGGGAACCAGTTTCCGTCACTGAACTTGCTTGCACTGTGCAAACACCCAATGCTGTGCTTCTGTGGATCCATCCCTCTGATGGGTCTGCCTCCCTCCTGGTGCCACAGGGCCCCTCCTGTAGCAGACCACTGAAAGCAAAGCGAGCTGAGCCTGCCCCTCCCTCCCTATGCACCTTGCACATCCACCCTGGCTAATACACCAGATCCCATAGAAGCAGCACCACAGCCTGGCAGTGTGCAAGTAGCCCAGACAGGGGCCACACCACTCCACATTGAGTCCTGCCCCTGGGAGAAGGTAAGATAAGGTACATACCAGTCTGACTGTGGCCGCAGCAGTGGACTGGGGGCAGACATCAGGTCTGACTGAGGCCCCGCCCACCAACACAAGTTAATCCAGACAGCACAGGGGAAGAGCCCTGCAGTTCCACACCACTCCAGGGATTATCCAAAATGACGAAACGTAAGAATTCTCCTCAAAAGAAACTCCAGGAAGTAGCGACAGCTAACGATTTGATCAAAAATGATTTAAGCAATTTAATGGAACATGAATTTAAATAATAGTCATAAAATTAATCACTGGGCTTGAAAAAAGTATAGAGGACAGCAGAGAATCTATTGCTACAGAGGTGAAGGGACTAAGAAACAGTCAGGAGGAACTAAAAAATGCCATAAGGTGCAAAATAAAATGGAGGCGACCACAGCTCGGACTGAAGAGGCAGAGGAGAGAACAGATAAATTAGAAGATAAAATTATGGGAAAAAGAGGAATCTGAGAAAAAGAGAGATAAAAAAAATCCATGATATGAGGGGAGAATTAGAGAACTAAGTGATGTGACGAAACACAATAATATCCGTATAATAGGGATTCCAGAGGAGGAAGAGAGAGAGAAAGGTGCTGAAGATGTACTTGAAGAAATCTTAGCTGAGAACTTCCCTGATCTGGGGAAGGAAAAAGGCATTGAAACACAAGAGGCACAGAGAACTCCCTTCAGACATAACTTGAATCAATCTTCTGCACGACATATCATAGTGAAACTGGCAAAATACAATGATAAAGAGAAAATTCTGAAAGCAGCTTGGTATAAACACCCTCTAACATATAAAGGGAACCGATAAGACTAGTGACAGATCTATCTACTGAAACTTGTCAGGCCAGAAAGGAATGGCAGGAAATCTTCAATGTGATGATCAGAAAGAATATGCAGCTGAGAATCCTTTATCCAGCAAGTCTGTCATTTAGAATAGAAGGAGAGATAAAGATCTTCCCAAACAAACAAAAACTGAAGGAATTCGTCACCACTAAACCAGCCCTACAAGAGATCCTAAGGGGGATCCTGTGAGACAAAGTACCAGAGACATCGCTACAAGCATGAAACCTACAAACATCACAATGCCTCTAAACTCATATCTTTCTATAATAACACTGAATGTAAATGGACTAAATGCACCAACCAAAAGACATAGGGTATCAGAATGGATAAAAAAACAAGACCCATCTATTTGCTGTCTACAAGAGACTCATTTTAGACCTGAGGACACCTTCAGATTGAAAGTGAGGGGATAGAGAACTATCTATCATGCTACTGGAACTCAAAAGAAAGTTGGAGTAGCCATACTTATATCAGACAAACTAGACTTTAAATTAAAGGCTGTAACAAGAGATGAAGAAGGGCAGTATATAATAATTACAGGGTCTATCCATCAAGAAGAACTAACAATTATAAAAGTCTATGCACTGAATATGGGAGCCCCAAATATATAAAACAATTACTCACAAACATAAGCAACCTTATTGATAAGAATGTGGTAATTGCAGGGAACTTTAATACTGCACTTACAACAATGGATACATCATCTAGACACATGGTCAATAAAGAAACAAGGGCCCTGAATGATACATTGGATCAGATGGACTTGACAGATATATTTAGAACTCTGCATGCCAAAGCAGCAGAATATACTTTCTTCTCAAGTGCACATGGAACATTCTCCAAGATAGATCACATACTGGGTCACAAAACAGCACTTCGTAAGTATAAAAGAAATGAGATCATACCATGACTACTTTCAGACCACAATGCCAGGAAGCTTGAAATCAACCTCCAACCTCCAAAAGGAGGTTAAAGAACACCCTACTAAAGAATGAGTGGGTCAACCAGGCAATTAGAGAAGAAATTAAAAAATATATGGAAACAAACGAAAATGAAAATATAACAATCCAAATGCTTTGGGATGCAGCGAAGGCAGTCCTGAGAGGAAAAGACATTGCAATCCAGGCCTATCTCAAGAAACAAGAAAAATCCGAATTACAAAATCTAACAGCACACCTAAAGGAAATAGAAGCAGAACAGCAAAGGCAGCCTAAACCCAGCAGAAGAAGAGAAATAATAAAGATCAGAGCAGAAATAAACAATAGAATCTAAAAAAAAAAAAAAAAAATGTAGAGCAGATCAATGAAACCAAGAGTTGGTTTTTTGAAAAAATAAACAAAATTGATAAACCACTAGCCAGCCTTCTCAAAAAGAAAAGGGAGAGGACCCAAATAGATAAAATCATGAATGACAATGGGATTATTATAACCAATCCCTCAGAAATACAAGCAATTATCAGGGAATACTATGAAAAATTATATGCCAACAAACTGGACAACCTGGAAGAAATGGACAAATTCCTAAGCATCCAGACACTTCCAAAACTCAAACAGGAAGAAATAGAAAACTTGAACAGACCCATAACCAGTGAAGAAATTGAATCAATCATCAAAAATCTCCCAACAAATAAGAGTCCAGGACCAGATGGCTTCCCTGGGGAATTCTACCAGACATTTAAAGCAGAGATAATACCTATCCTTCTCAAGCTATTCCAAAAAATAGAAAGGGAAGGAAAACTTTCAGACTCATTCTATGAAGCCAGCATTACTTTCACTCCTAAACCAGACAGAGACCCAGTACAAAAAGAGAACTACAGGCCAATATCCCTGATGAATATGGATGCAAAAATTCTCAATAAGATACTAGCAAATCAAATTCAACAGCATATAAATAGAATTATACACCAGGATCAAGTGGGATTCATTCCGGGGATGCAGGGCTGGTTCAACATTCGCAAATCAATCAATGTGATACATCACATTAATAAAAGAAAAGAACCATATGATCCTGTCAATCGATGCAGAAAAAGCATTTGAAAAAATTCAGCATCCTCTCTTAATAAAAACCCTCGAGAAAGTAGGATAGAAGGGACATACTTATACATCATCAAAGCCATTTATGAAAAGCCCACAGCTAATATCATCCTCAATGGGGAAAAACTGAGAGCTTTCTCCCTGAGATCAGGAACACGACAGGGATGTCCACTCTCACCGCTGTTGTTTAACATAGTGTTGGAAGTTCTAGCATCAGCAATCAGACAACAACAGGAAATCAAAGGCATCAAAATTGACAAAGATGAAGTTAAGCTTTCACTTTTTGCAGATGACATGGTATTATGCATGGAAAATCTGACAGACTCCACCAAAAGTCTGCTAGAACTGATACATGAATTCAGCAAAGTCGCAGGATACAAAATCAATGTACAGAAATCAGTTGCATTCTTATACACTAACAATGAAGCAACAGAAAGACAAATAAAGAAACTTATCCCATTCACAATTGCACCAAGAAGCATAAAATACCTAGGAATAAATCTAACCAAAGATGTACAAGATCTGTATACTGAAAACTATAGAAAGCTTATGAAGGAAATTGAAGAAGATGTAAAGAAACAGAAAAACATTCTGTGCTCATGGATTGGAAGAATAAATATTGTTAAAATGTCAATACTACCCAAAGCTATCCTCACATTCAATGCAATCCCAATCAAAACTGCACCAGCATTCTTCTCAAAGCTAGAACAAGCAATCCTAAAATTCATATGGAACCACAAAAGGCCCTGAACAGCCAAAGTAATTTTGAAGAAGAAAACCAAAGCCTCCTGGCATCACAATCCCAGACTTTAGCTTCTACTACAAAGCTGTAATCATCAAGACAGCATGGTATTGGCACAAAAACAGACACATAGACTGATAAAATAGAAGAGAGAACCCAGAATTGAACCCACAAATGTATGGCTAACTAATCTTTGGCAAAGCAGGAAAGAGTATCCAATGGAAAAAAGACAGTCTCTTTAACAAATGGTACTGGGAGAACTGGACAGCAACATGGAGAAGAATGAAACTAGACCATTTTCTTACACAATACACAAAAATAAACTCAAAATGGATAAAGGACCTGAATGTGAGACAAGAAACCATCAAAACCCTAAACCCTAGAGGAGAAAGCAGGACACAACCTCTTTGACCTCAGCCACAGCAATTTCTTACTTGACACATCCCCAAAGGCAAGGGAATTAAAAGCAAAAATAAACTATTGGGACCTCATGAAGATAAAAAGCTTCTGCACAGCAAAGGAAATAATCAACAAAACTAAAAGGCAACGAACAGAATGGGAAAAGATATTTGCAAATGACATATCAGATAAAGGGCTAGTATCCAAAATCTATAAAGAGTTCACCAAACTCCACACCTGAAAAACAAATAATCCAGTGAAGAAATGGGCAGAAAACATGAATAGACACTTTTCTAAAGAAGACATCCGGATGGCCAACAGGCACATGAAAAGATGGTCAACGTCGTTCCTCATCAGGGAAATACAATTCAAAACCACACTCAGATATCACCTCACGCCAGTCAGAGTGGCTAAAATGAACAAATCAGGAGACCATAGATGCTGGTGAGGATTGGAGAAATGGGAACCCTCTTGCACTGTGGGTGGGAATGCGAACTGGTACAGCCGCTCTGGAAAACAGTGTGGAGGTTCCTCAGAAAATTAGAAATAGACCTACCCTATGACCCAGCAATAGCACTGCTAGGAATTTACCCAAGGGATACAGGAGTGCTGATGCATAGGGGCACTTGTACCCCAATGTTTATAGCAGCACTTTCAACAAATGCCAAATTATGGAAAGAGCCTAAATGTCCATCAACTGATGAATGGATAAAGAAATTGTGGTTTATATACACAATGGAATACTACGTGGCAATGAGAAAGGATGAAATATGGCCTTTTGTAGCAACGTGGATGGAACTGGAGAGTGTGATGCTAAGTGAAATAAGTCATACAGAGAAAGACAGATACCATATGTTTTCACTCTCATGTGGATCCTGAGAAACTTAACAGAAGTCCATGGGGGAGGGGAAGAATAAAAAAAGAGGTTAGAGAGGGAGGGACCAAAGCATAAGAGACTCTTAAAAACTGAGAACAAACTGAGGGTTGATGGGGGGTGGGGGGGGGGAGGGGAGGGTGGGTGATGGGTATTGAGGAGGTCACATTTTGCGATGAGCACTGGGTGTTGTATGGTAACCAGTTTGACAGTAAATTTCATATTTTAAAAAAAAGAAAAGAAAAGAAAAGAAAAGAAAAGAAAAGAAAAGAAAAGAAAAGAAAAGAAAAGAAAAGAAAAGAAAAGGTCTTGGGATCACTGGATTTCCTATTTCCCAATAAAATATAATGAGCTTTTGTTGACGTTTTTCATAGTGCCATGGGTCAATCTTTGATAATCCTGGGCTCCACCATACATGAGACTCCATGCACATACCAAAAAGTGACCAGCATTTAGGCACCTCTAGAATGACCTGTACAACTGCTCAGAAAGTCTCTTTTGAGCAAACAATGGCCACTACCATCTATGGGCAAGAGAGTCAGACACAGGATGTGCTCTCAAATCTGATGCATTTTTGTGGCCAGAATTATAGTTCAATAAGAGAACTTAACCCTTTGGCACTCCACAAATCTTTTCCTGGCTGAGTTAATGAGAGCAAACCCACCAGGAACGTCAGGACATAGAGTTTTTGCAGGGAAATAAACACAAGCTACTTCCAAGGTAAAAGACAATGATGCAAGAAGGATCAGAATGGTGAAGAGGAAACAACAGAAAATACATCACTGAGGGGTGCCTGGGTGGCTCAGTCGGTTGAGCGTCCGACTTCAGCTCAGGTCACGATCTTGCGGTCCGTGAGTTCGAGCCCCGCGTCGGGCTCTGGGCTGATGGCTCAGAGCCTGGAGCCTGCTTCCGATTCTGTGTCTCCCTCTCTCTCTGCCCCTCCCCCGTTCATGCTCTGTCTCTCTCTGTCTCAAAAATAAATAAATGTTAAAAAAAATTTTAAATAAATAAATAAAGAAAAGAAAATACATCACTGAACCTATAACTACAAATAAGAGATATCAACCATCTCGTGATTTTCCCAAGTAGCCTAGCACCTGAGTAGGTACACAATCATTGGCCTATGGTCAAACCGCAAACTTACAATAGAATGTTTCCAAACTAGATAAATTACAACAGCTGTAATCAGTCACATTTTCCTCATTTGTTTATTAGGATAGAAGATATTTAAGAGCTCAGCAACGGTCAGAAAATCTGAAGGACACAAAGACAACAAAACATGAAGGACACAAAGCTCATGGCTTACTCTTACCACCAATATTACCAAATTGTTTAGTTACTACTCCCACTTCATTTCAGAAAGGACTACCATGAAGTATTAAACACTAGTGGGAAATGGACTTTGAGTTGTTTGCAGTCAGTGTAAGGAGGGAACTTGTGAGTTACATGATGTACAGCAGTTCATGCACCATAATTGCAATTCTCACTGCAATTCTCACTAGACTGAAGCACTGTGGTGTGGGCAGCAGACTGAGAGGAGACAATATTCTAAGAGCTATATGTCAGTATCATTCCATAGCTGAAAAGTGGTGTAAGGTACAATAATAACTAAACCTCTATATTATAAAATTAAGAGGTTTAAGACAGTTGAATTGAACCAAGTAGGAACTGCAACAAAATCCAAAGCAGAAATTTTTACTCAAAATTGAAAGGTGGTCACTCAATAATATGGAAAAAAAACAGCTGAAGACCTACCTGACTTTGCAGCTACAAGTGCACACATATATGATAATCTTCCTCAGTGGCATCATCCTCAAAAGACAGAGACCAATGACAAAAGCATGAAGTGTATGTGTCACAGCCAGACCAATGATGACCTAATGTCTAGAGCAGAAAAGAATAATGATCAAATACATTAATCACAATTTTGCTGGTTGATGTTAATCATTTATTATCAATGAAAAGGCTAGCCTTATTCAAAGCCATTAGTGTCCATTAGTAAATTAAAATTTGTTGTTTTTTAGTTTTGTTTTTATTCCACATATTTTGTCCAGTTTGACATCAGGAAGTCACTTAGATTATTTCTACATTTAAACCTAAATATAAAAAAAGTGAATTTTCTTTTACAACATTACCTAAACAGGCTTTCTAAGTCGTTAATTTGCAGAATGTTCCTGTCTCCTCTCAATCACAAAATTACTGAGTACTCTCTCTGCATATAGGTCTTAGCCACACCTTTATCAATGATGTTTTGTGAGCCCTAGCTTAATGCTGAACTGAATAATCTGTCCTTGGTCAAAGTTTTTGCAGGTAAAGAAATTTACCAATCCTAGATTATAAAACAAAGTACATTTTGTAGAGAAGATGTACTTGCTTTACTTGATTTTCTTCTGTATTTTTCAGTGTTCAAGTAACATTTTTAGCATTCCAGGCAACCTATATAATCAAACATAAGTAATGTCTTTCTTCATATCTCTTCAGAAGCAAAACATTCCAAAATACTATTGGTTGGCTTATTTTGTGCATTCATTATCTGGTTTATAATCTCTATCACCTCAGAGTATTCTTTCTCTCCCTTTCTACACACACACACACACACACACACACACACACACACACTATGAAGACAAGTAAATATTCAGTTTAGTTATAGACATAGGCAAAGTTCAGAGGATCACTAAGATCTTAGTAAACAAAGATTCTCAATCTCCACTCCCACTCATACTTGATCCTCACTGATCTTTTCTCAATGTCATTGTTTGTACATCTTTTGAGAGTGAAATTTTGTATCTCTTCAGATAACATGAGTTAAATTCTGGGCCTTGGAAGAAACAGGAAATCATTGGAACACACAGTTGAAGGAGATAGAAGAGAGGAAGAGGCTTCTGGTGAAGAGATCTCAGTGGGCATCAGAGTGTCAGCCAGACAACACGAGCAGTGACTTTCCATTGAGAAATTACCAAGTGGTGGACACTGTGCTAAGCAATTCACATTTGTTATCTCTAACAACAACTCAGTGATGTTAGTACTATTATTATCCCCACTTTACAGATGAGAAAATTGAGGCTTATAGAGTTTCAGATGTGTATCTAAAGTGAAAACTAAGTCCTGGAGCCTGAATTCAAAGGCAGGCAGTAAGATTCTTAACCATCATTCATACAGTGTTAGCTTCACATCCTATGCCAATCTGCAACTATGCCTACGTAAGGAAGAAGGAAAGTTTGCGTGTGTGTGTGTGTGTGTGTGTGTGTGTCAGAGAAAGAGAGAGAGAGAGAGAGAGAGAGAACTCTAACTAGCCAATCAGTGAGACACATAGCCTCCTGCCATTCTGTGCATTAAGTATTCTCCCTGGAGGAACTAGACATGGGAGACCAGGTCTCATTCCTTTCATCAGACCCAGTGTCTCTCACAGCGCAATCTTGTGAGCCTCTGGGGATCTTACCAGTGCCTGAAACGCACACTTTTTAATATGGCATGGCCTATAGATGAGCCAACTACTTCATCAGATGTTCAATCACAGAAGGACCCATAGGGTCCACCAGGAGATGGCATTTGTGTCTCCAATGTGGCACTTTCTTAAAGGATTTGGGAAGCAATGTAACTTTACCTCATGCATCCCTTTAAAACTTAGTGCCACAGTGAAAGCAGCGTCTCTCTGCTTCCAGATGGTACAACTCCTGCTCTCTCTCAGAAGCCACAGGCTTTTTTGGATGCCCTTATTTTGCTCTGGTCTTCTTAATACAGGTCCCTAGATTCCTGAGTAACATAAGATAATGCAAAACTATTGTTTAATTGCTCTAGAAAGAAATTAAAAGTGCCTCACCAAGGACACATGTTTTTTCAAGACAAGGATGATCATAAGTAGTCATTTTAAAAAATCCAAGACAGTCTATTTGACATAGGACAGTCCCCTATTACTAGAATAGTAGATAAGTGAACAGATTTCCAATTGGGATGAGAAAGATAACAGAATGAGAGATGAGACATGAGGGGCTGAATATGAACAAAGATTTGTGCAAATATAGATAGATGCCCACCTTCTTTCCCTCTATTCCTAGCTTTGTGCAAGGAATAATACAAAAGCTATTGTAAAAGAAAGAAGTACATTTGAATTATAGTTCTGTCACATATTAGCCATGCATCCATTACTTAATTTGTTTGAGCTTCCCATTACATCCTTATAGAGAGGTTATCAGAATAGCCATTTAAGAAGTCTACTAGGAAAATATATACAAAGTTATTGGAGTGGAGATATCCAATAAGAAGTGGCTGCCTCCAAAATTTCCTCCCCTCTCTTATTTCAGGAAATAAATGATGGGCATCCTAAGGCACATGATGGAAATGTGACTGTGAGAATCCATTCTGGTGATAGTGATAGAGCCGCCTCTGTGCTCCCCATTTCCTACTCATGGATGGGTAGAATTATTTTCTCACCAAGTCCATCTCCATTTCCAGAATGAAAACCTCATTGTTTTCTTTTTGGTTTCTCTCTTTTTGGCACTTACTGTCTGCATGGCAATATCATGCCCTGAATAAGAGGATTTGTGGAAAGAATATATTCTGTGTTACCTATACCTATATTATGGCATGAATCAGAATCAGGTACAGATGCTCTATCCAGAAAAGATGCTACTCCCAATGTATGAATCACAAAAGAATCACCTACTTTTTGCTAATATCACACCTGCTCCCCACTTTCCTGAAATAAGATTCCACAATTTCATAGCAACTTTTATTTTATTCGACACCCAGTTGACCATTTGCCTGGTACCATGTTTTGTTTGTTGGTTTGGTTTGATTTGATTTTGCTTTTTTCCCCCACCATTTTCCTTTGTTATCAATGAAAAAACATATAATTTGGATGAAAAAGAGAAAGCAAGATCAGTTAAACTACTTTAATTTGGTGTTTAAATAACAACATCTAAATTTTTAAAAACCAGCACTGCTTTCTTCTCAAGATATACATTGAACTTTGACCAACTGACTCTAAATCTTACAATTGCCTCAGCCCTGTATTTATATGATAGATATTAGCAAGAAAACAAGCACACAGATGAACCACAATATCATCTCTATTTGCTTTCAGACATTTTGCTTACAGCATATCTCCCATTTTAACTAAGTTTTATTTAGTCTCTCTAACGTGAAATGTATTCTGATTCTGAGAGGACTCCATTTTATTCAAGTGGGGCAAGCATGTCCTGAAAAAGTTTGGTGGCTGAGGGAACCAGCCTGGCTCTTACATTTTGCTACACAGAGTTAATTAAGATCAGTTCGGTAGTCCTGTATCTAGTATCTCCCTTGTGCCAAGAACTAATCCCTTCCTGGTGGTGAACCTTCGTGTGGCCAGCACTTGCTGGGACATCATTCAAGATATATTGTAATATGCCATTTTAGGTTATTCTCCTAATCTCATCTCAGAAAGGCAGAAACAGACATCATTTCTTTTCCTTTTAACAATGCTCCTTAACTATGTTTAATTGCTTGTAAATTTGCTTTTTAAAATTGCTTGTAAAAAAATTGCTTTTTTATTTCATAATAGTAGATGTCATGTATATAGTGAAAAGCACAGTTAAAAGCAACATATGATACTAACTTTTTATCAATAAAATGAAAATAGTTCACTTTCTCTTGCCCCAGTGCCTCCACATCCCTAAATTCAGCTCCAAGAAACAACCATTTTTATCTTTTTAAATAGTTTGTGCACATCCTTATTTAAAACAGAATTTTCCTTTGCTATCCTTCTCTCCATTCTTCAGCTCAAGAACTTGGCTATACTGGGTGACACCAACTGCAGTGAATATCGATTCTAACTTAGGCCATTTAATGGGGAGAGGAAGAATCAACAAAGAAGTATCTAGAGCAAGCAGCACTGCATCATGTTGTTACTTTCCTTCTCTCGAGTCATACCCAAATCCAGCATTAGGAAAAAAAAAACAGGAAAACATACTCTTTTCAGTCCTTCCTTTCATCTCTACCCCCTTCCTTACTCTGTTTATCCCCACAGCAGATCTAAAACTTCCTCTGGATTTGTTTTTTACATTAATTTTCTTTCTCAGTGCCACTTCCTCTCCCCATCTTAATCTTCACATCAAGATTTTGATGAACAGTACCAGCTTCATCAGAAAGGCCACATGGCTTAGAGATTAAGTACCTAGCCTTTGGCACCCAAAGATATAGTAGGAATCCTAACTATATCATAAGGGTGACCTTGGGGAAGTTATGAGTTTGTCCTATCTCCAGAATGTTGAGGGTATTGACTATCTTTCAGGATTTCTGTGAGAAACAAAAATTTGATGCAAAAAGCACCCAGAACATAACAGGTAGAAAATAAATATTTAAAAAAAATTTTTAACATTTATTCATTTTTGAGAGAGAGAGAGACAGAGAGACAGAGACCAAATGCTAGCAGGGGAGGGCAGAGAGAGGGGAAGACACAGAAACCGAAGAAGGCTACAGGCTCCGAGCTGTCATCACAGAGCTCAACATGGGGCTCGAACTCCCAAACTGTGAGATCATGACCTGAGCAGAAGTTGGCGCTCAACCGACTAAGCCACCCAGGGGCCCCGAAAATAAATATTTTTAAGTCTCCTGTTATAGAACACTGTTGCTAAAGAGAAAACAATTTGAAAGTATTTAGTCACTGAAAAGTTGTAATAAATTCGGATTATTGTGGCAGAGATATTGGCCATGAATGCACTGGATTTCCTTTCCAACATTGACACTGATGTGTTACTCTTGATCAAGAAAATCTCTTCTGTCCATTGATACCTTAGCCCTATTTTGGTGATGCTATGGTTTCTCAAGGACAGTAAAATAATTAATTTATTACTATGGCATCTATTGACAAATTTGCATTACAGTTGCTTTTAGATGAGAGGTAAGAGTCAGATTCTCACTCCAGAAAGGATAGGCAATAGGACTCTGACATTACTAGCTACAAGGCCTTGGGAATATTATTTAACTTTTCTAAACCCCATCTGTAAAATAGAAATAGTAGGCTTGCCTCTCTTTAGGATTTTTCTGTGAATTAAATGGAAAAAAAGCACATAAGTGCTTCATCACATATGGGAAACCCTAATTTTTCCATGACCATTATGGCAATGATGAAGATTCTGATGATGATAGTATCATAAAATGTCAAGAAATATCAAGATATTAAGAAGGAGATAGCCTTCCTGGTGGAGAAATTCTTCTTTGGTGGGATATTGCACATGTCATTTTTAGTTAGGGAGACTACTTCTCCAGTTGCTCTGGATAAGTAATCAGACTACTCAAAAAGATATAAAATGACTTTATTTCTCATTAGAGGATAATTGGATCTGTCACCTGTTAATTATGACATTAGTTAAATATTTTGGAAGGTCATTGAGGGTAAATCGCTAAGAGAAATATCACTGCATTTGTTTGGCATGTTTCTGTGTATTGCAGATGGTGACAGCCTCAGCATAAAATTAGTCATTTGTAACTTCAAATGGTGCCTCACATCCCCTGAGACTCCACCTAAAATGAAATCCAAGGAAAACGACAGTACAAAGGACAAAGAAGATGATTGTTTGCAGTAGTTCATCTTTAGTTTGTGCACAGAGGAGTTATCAAACCAGGCTTGTTATTAGAGTAGATAAACTTCAAATACATAGAGCTCTCTTTTGTTCATCTTCAAACTCCTATCTCTTCCATCATGATGCCATACAGCTCATAAGGCATGAGCAGAGTCACCTGTTCTCAGGACCCACTTCTTCTGGGAACATGGTGAGGGCAGACAGTGCCCAGTTCACAACTAAACGACAGTGCAGGGACAGCACACAAGCAATTGTACGGAAGCATACAGAGTACCCAAATAACATCCAGCTAATCTGTCAAACCACTACTAATAGCCATTCACAAAACCTTCCAAAGCCCCAAAATGTGTCCCAGACCCTATTTATCAGGTAATAGAACACAGCATCAGAGACTAAAGCACATTTATGGGGAAAAAACCCTACAGGTAGTATCATATTCAGTGATGAAAGTCTGAAAGTATTTCCCCAAAAAAGAGGGAAAAAAAGATAACCTTTACCAGTGCTATTCAACATTGTACTAGAAGTTAACTAGAGCAAATAATGGTGGGTGTGGGGGAGAAAAAGTAATGAAAGACACCCAAATTGGAAAGGGAGAAATAAAACTATATTTGCAGATGGCATGATCCTATATATACAATATCCTTAAAAAAAATCACAAAAACCCTACTAGAGTTCATAAATATATTCAGCAGAGTTCCATAGTATAAGATCAATACAAAAAATTATCTGTGTATACCAGCAATGACACTCGGCAAATGAAATTAAGAGAATTCAACTTATAATAACATACAGATAATAAAATAACTAGGAATAAAATTAATTAAGGAGGTGAAATATTTATACACTGCAAACTACAAATTATTGCTGGAAGAAATTTTAAAAGGCCTAAATAAATGGAAAAATACTTCACATTTGTGATTGGAAAAGTTATCATTAAGGTGGCAATATTACCCAAAGCAATCTAGAGTACAGATTCAATTCAATCCGTAAAAAACAATACTGGAAAAAGAAAAAAGTTGTAGGATTCACGTCCTGATTTCAAAAATCACTACAAAGCTAAAGTGATGATGATAATAATAATAATAATAACAATAACAATAATAATGATAATAATAATAATAAACCTTTGGTACTGGAATTAGGGTAGGCATAGTTCTATGGAATAGAATTAACAGTCCACAAATCCATGTGCAAAAGGATACAGCCTCACACTTTACACAAAAATTACCTCAAAATGGGTCAATGACCTAAATGTAAGAGTTAAATCCATGACATTCTAGTGGAAAACATAGGAGTAAGTCTTTACGACTTTGTTTGACAATAGATTCTTAGATATGACACCAAAAGTACATGCAACAAAAGATAAAAATAGATAAATCAGACTTCATCAAAATTAAAAACTTTTCTGCATCCAAGGACATTATAAAGAAAGTGAAAAGATACCCCAAAGAATCGAGGAAATATTTACAAATCCTGTATCTGATAACTGATAAGTATCTAGAATATATAAAGAAATATTACAGCTCAACAACAAAAATATAAGCAACCAAATTTTAAAAAGAGAAAGAATTTGAATAGACATTTCTCCAAAGAAGATAAACAAATGAAAAACAAATGCATGGAATGATACTAAACATCATAAGTCATTTAGGAAATGCAAATAAAAACCACAGTGAGATACCACTCTTTACTCAATAAGATGCCTAAACTTAAAAAAGAAAGAAAGAAGGAAGGAAGGAAAGAAGGAAGGAAGGAAGGGGAATGAAAGAGAAAGAGAGAGAGAAAGAGAAAAGAAAGAAAGAAAGAAAGAAAGAAAGAGCAAATATTGGCAAGGATGTAAAGAAATTAGAACATTTGTCCATTGCTGGTGGGAATGTAAAATGATTCAGCAGCTATGGAAAACGTTTTGGTGGCTCCTCAAAAACTTAACCATAGGATTATGATATAACCCAGTATTTCCACCACTAGGTACATACACAAAAGAATTGAAAACAAGTACTTAAACAAATATATACATATCCATCTATGTTTGTGTTAGGACTATTAACAATAGCCAAAAGGTGGAAATAACCAGAATGCTATTCAACAGATGAATGCATTAAAAAAAAAAATTGTGGTGTATATATTCAATAGAATATTATTCTTCCATAAAAAGGAATGAAGCACTGATACATGCTACAACATGTATGGACCTCAAAAACATGATATTATGTGAAAGAAGCCAAACACAACTGTCAAGTATTCTGTTTCCATTTATATTAAATGTCCAGAAAGAATAAATAAACTCATAGAGACAGAAAGCAGATTTGTGATTGTCATGAACTGGAGAGATGGGGAAATAGAAGATAGTTGCTTAATGAGTACTGGGTTTCAATGCGGATGATGGAAATATTTTGAAACTCAATTTATTTTATTATTACACAATATTGTGAGTGTACTGAATGTTGCTGAATTGTACCTTTAAAATGGTTAATTTGATCTTGTCTGAATTTTGCTTCAACTAAAAAAATGTTGAGTATTGAAGTCTCCAACAATTGCTGTATTATTTCTTCTTTCAATTCTGATAGGGTTTTTTTTCCCCATGTATTCTGGAGTTCTATTGTTAGGTACACACATATTTATAATTGTTTTATCTTCCTGATGGATTAATCCATTTATCACTATAGACTTTAATTTTGGTACTAGTAACATTTGTCTTGAAGTCTATTTTGACTTCTATGAATATAGCTGTTCTATCTATTTTGTTTTTAAGTTGTTCCCATGGTATAATTTTTCCATCCATTTAATCTCAAACTTTAAGTGTCTTTAAGTCTCAAACATACGTCTTATACATAATTTGGTTGAATCATATTTTTAAAACTTTTTCAATTTCTGTCTATTTGTTAAATCTATTTATTTTAAATGTAGAATTCCCATCTGTCATTTTACTATTTGCTTTCTTTATGTCTTATGCCTCTTTAGTTCTTCTATTCTTCCATTACTGCCTTCTTCTTATTAAAAAGATATATTCTAGTCTATCACTTTAATCCCTTGTCATTTATTTCACTATAATTTTTACTTACTCTTATAGTGATTGCCTTGAGATTAGGGGGATTTTACTCAGTTGATTTGTGTAAAATTTTGTTTCTAGATTTTCTGCAATAGTTCTTTATGGGTTTTATTTTCCTTTTATTCATTTTAACATATTGAAGTGCTTTTACAAAATGCCAAATCTAATGCTGTGCTTTTCTGTCAGGCTCATAAATGTCCAGATACCTCAGTGGGTTCTGTTTGTTTGTGTGTTTTTGTGGTGAGAAAAGAGTTGTAAATTCTTTCACTGTCTGCTTTAACACTCTTAATGGTTCCAAGTTGCAAGAACATTGAGAAGGGACTCATTGGCACAGCCGGTTTCAGTCGCTTCATTCTTTAAACAAAGGAAACTTTGTCAATAGGGTGGGTCATATAATAAATGCTATCTATTTAGAAGTCATTTCTTTGTAAACCAAATGGTATTTGTGGGTAACATTTTAGTAAAAAAATTGAATTGCTTTTCCCAGAAAATAGAGGACTACTGACTGGAAAAATAATTATGAATCCATTATAACTACATATGCAAGGGAAGGCCCTGCATCAACCATATGAGGGTACTTTCCTGTAAAACTAGAATGTGATAAAAGGAATTACATGGTATATATAACCAGCCAAAATCATCAATAACTTTGATCGTGTGGTCCGACTCTCAATTCCATTTGAATAACCCTTCTCAAACACTTTATTCTGTGTAAATTCTGTACACACACAATATTAGTGCATTTCTATTTTCCTCTTTGAGCCCTTTACCAAGTGCCATATTCATAGCTGTCAATCTTTTTCCCCAACTTCCATGATAATGATAATAACTTACATTTGCATTCATTGATGATACAATGTGTTTATCGCCCATTGTCTTTGATGTGCAGCTCATCCATTATTGTCAGCTCCTCAAAAGTCTTGGAGGCATTATTAGGAATAGCATAGTTAAGAAAAAAGTATCTTTGCTGTATCATCAGTAATTTGTACCCCAAACCTTGTTAAATTAGTGAACTTCTGTTTGAGAACAGATTTGGGAAAGAAAAGGTTAAGCATTGCTTTTATGAAGCACACTGAAAAGCCCCATAACAAGCAGAATAGTTGACTTCCAGGATAACTGACTTTTTGCTGAGACATAAACTGGCTCCCAGTATGAATCATATCTTTAAGAATCATCTCAGACTGAGTGATCAAACTCCTGGTGTTTGTCATATGTAAGACAGTGTTTTGGCCACCTTGAAGCAGTATGCTAATGATGATCATGGAGTCAGGAGACCTTTACCCTATTTCTTCTATTATCTATAAGGTTTATCTCAGAAGAGGAGGCTCAAAGGAGTATTGTCGGTTTTCCAGAAGACAAAGGAAGTTTTTCAACACAGATTTTTATCGTTATTTTTTTATATGTTTGTAAAGTTTTATTTATTTTGAGAGAGGGAGACAGTGAGTCGAGGAGGGGCAGAGAAAAAGGAAGAGAAACTGTCAAGCAGGCTCTGAGCTGTCAGCTCAGAGGCTGATGTGGGGCTCGAACTCATAAACAGCGAGATCACGACCTGAGTCAAAACCAGAAATCAGACGCTTAACTGACTGAGCCACCCAGATGCCCCTCAACACGGATTTTTAATGCTGAGGCTTGTCAAATCAGGCATTAAAAACAGCTAACATACCAGCTTACTAATTTCAACTACAATAACAATTAGAATTTTTTTTTAACTCAGAATTAAAAGGTAAAATAACTGAAATCTATTAACAATATGTAACCAGAATATTCTCCACACAGCAAACATTCCTTAGCAAACTAATCATGAAGATTTGACACCGGGCTTTTTATTGTTAGGATATAAACAATGATCCCTGCATGACTGAAAACAGCTTGTTCTTTGAAATAAATTAAATCCTTTTTTATACCTGTCTACATTATTGTTTGCTGACTTTTATAATTTTGCTCTTGATTATGTGCAACAGATTAAAGTTTAAGGTGACATTCTCATTTAACCATTACTTATCTTTAAGAAGTAAGTAAAGACACTTTAATGGGCAAAATAGGTAGTTTAAAGATATTTTGTGAACTGCCTCAAGACAGGTGTGTGTATACAGTGGGGCTAAAATCAATAGAATCAAGTTCCTACTAATGACTCAGGTAAGCATTGACCACAATCTTCCAGTCTGTTAGTGAAATCTGAATAAATAATGTTATTTTTTAAAAGAGATATATGTTGATTACCAAAAAAAATCTCTGTTAATTCTCAAAGCTCTTACAGACTTGATATATGGAGTGTTTGGAGTGGGATGTAAGAGTCTATCTCCCTTGGTTTTGGCTGGGCTGGACTGCACTGTAATATTTATCATTTTTTTATTTGTTGATCTGATCCAACGTAATAAGAATAATATATGTTAAAATAAATGAATGATATTTCCTTGTATGTCCATTTATCATGACTGGAAAATTGAACCAAATTGATATTTTGAAGTTAGACTGAGTAAGCTCTCTCCTTGCCTCTCTGTCTGCAGAGCCCCTGCTCAGGACTGTTGACAGAAAAAAATTAGATTCACTGCTTGCTTAAACCAATATATTTTGCTGCTAGCTATGCAAGTCCAATTAAATCCTCTGACAATATGGTAAAATGAGGATATTGAATTATGTTTGTAGCCAATTAGAAACGTCACGGTTGAATACTCATTCTTGTAACACTATTTAAAGTTATGAAATCATGGTACTGAAAAATATTTCATGGAGTGGGAAAGAAAATCCAGGAGCAAAGTGAGGAACAATTAGTTCCTTTAGATCATGATATCAAAGTCATAAATTCTTATATATGTTTAGTGGGGTTTTTTGGTAAGAATCAGAATTATGTGGGGCATAAATTACTAGAAGTATATCTCCTTATCATTAACATTACTAAATTATAAAAATTAACATTTTTTGATGGAAAAAAATATGGTAAAATGGATGGAATATTGGGTTAGGAAATCAATAGGCCCAAATCCCAATTCTATATTTGCTGTTCCCTTAGTCACAACCTCCCTCATTTGAAAAGTGGAAATAATAATTCTGATATCATAAGAATCAAATGAAACAATACATGTGATGGGATTTGAAAAATATGAATCATAAAGAATAAATACTTTAAATTTATACATTTAAGTATAAATTAAAAAATTATAAAACAAATTTGGAATAAAACATAAGTCTTATAAAATTATTTTAAACTGTAGTGCAAGCAAATCTTCCTTTACATATTATGAGTACTTCCAAGGAAATATTTATAAAAAGAATAAGTGAGAACCAAACTTCACTTTAATTGTGCTAAAGAAGATCTCTCATACATATTATATATTTCATATATATTATAATATATTATAAATATTTTGTGAGAATGGAGTTTCTAATATAACATGGAAAAGCTGAAGAACTTATGCCAGAAAAGCAAAACATCATTATAATTGAGCAGATCAACAAGAATAGAGGGGCCTCTTGGAGGAACTCAAAGCCAAGTGCTAAAAACCAAGCAAGCAGTGCTGAGCACCAGGACTGAACGACCCCAGGTCTTGGTCCCCAGCACCAGTTCTTACCCTCTCTAGCCATAGTTCAGCCCCGATTCAACTTTGGTGATAGCTAACCCCTTCAACAATACTTCTCAGGTGGTATTATCACCCACAGCTCAAAAATAAAGCTGAGGTTCAAGGTGGTGTTGCAATCTCCTCAAAATCACAAGACGAGTAAGTGAAGAGTCGTGTTTGATCTTAGTCATACTCGAGATCTCCAGAGCTCATGTACTTCTACTCCTTTAATCAAAGAAATCAGGTATTTCTTTTGAAGTGGCAAGTCCTCTCCCATATTTGTGACCATGTATACCTAACACAATTTCCTTCCTTGGTTTCTCATCATAGTCAAAACACCACTGTTCCCAATCACATAGTTAAAAGAGAAGTACAGACAGTACTTGGCAGAATTGGTGAGGGCAACAGCAAGGACAGATGGGCTTCCTCCATTCTCCAACACAGTGAGAAAGCAGACCTAGATAATGGGTCATCAAGTTGTAATAACATTCACATGGCTGTCATGAGATGGAAGAGTCAGGAGCAGGCACAATGGGAAGGAGTGTGGCTACCCCATCATTATCTGTGGACCCACTAGCCAGGCCTCCCGCACAAAGGAGTATTTGTTTTCCCTTTTGCACAGCTGAAACCAAAAAGGAAAAATTCATCCTTAATCACAATAAACACCTTTTTCTAAACTGCTTGGAAACTACCTTAAATTAGGAACAGCTTTGAGCATGAGCATGCACAGACTCAAAGTAATTTAGTTGGTGAAGCCGCTGGAGTTCTGTAAAACCAACCTGGAAACAGCTTGACTGAAATTCTCGTAGTTGTAGCAATTATTAATCCTTAAATCCTATAAATTCATATGCCGGTAACTGGTAAAATACTAGTTAAACCCAGAGTTACAAATGAAATTCTTTTGTGGATTACTTAGCTTTGTTTCCTTCTTCAGAGAGTACCATGGGTTCCCACACAGTTAAGATCTAGACCAGAAAGTGTGGGTGACTCAAAACATACCCATCTCTGCTACTACAGGGGAATAAAAATATGAAGAAAAGTTCTGCTACAGTTGGGAGAATAGCCTAATAGCATTCTTTTTAATTATAAAGCATTGTTTCCGTACTATTTAATATTTGTATAAGTGTCAGTTTGTATAAGTGTCTGACCTAAAAGTTCACATAATGTTAGGGCTAGAGTCTATGCCCTATGAACACTAAAATTTGAGCAAAGAAGAAAGTGGAAAGAGTAAGATGGGTTAAAGCAGTGATGGGCATGTGAACAGACAGAAGCAGAAATATTATCTCACAGAGACAGACACACAAAAATACTAATTGAGACATAATTTGACAGAGTCAGAGACACATTTAGATACAGAGAAAATCTCTAATGGCTTTCAGCTATCAAATTTAATTCCCATAAAATCTGTGAGATCTCTGATTCTTAAAACAACTCTGCTCTTCCATTTGCATGAATTTGCTTAAGTAGATTTCTTTTTCTTATAAACCAAAAATACATGGATTTTATAGTCGTAAGGTTTTGTAAAGAATATATGTAGTTCACTTGTGCATTGCATTAGAATAATGGAATGCCCAGGATTCTTTAACCTGATTCCTATAAAGTATATCTCCTGACACAAAAAGAGTTTGAGTATCCTCCCAGGGCATAGCACTACACTCTCATTGAGCTCTATGTTTGGAAGTGTTAAAATATTCATTGGTGATAGATTGCAAACCTAAGTGAAGCTCTTTAAGGAAACTAAAAGAAAGAGTTTGACTCAAAATATAGAGCAAATTTGGCACAGACTAGGGCCTCAGCCTTACATGCAACAGGGAGTGTTTCCAATAGACAGAAGTTCAAGTCTCATCTTGCCTCATTGAACTAATGGGAAAAGACACAGCATCACAGAGACAATATAGCTTGAGGGCTTTTGGAAAGACTGGGTAAGGAGTTCCACAAATCTTCTCCCCCTCAAATAGCAGCAATAAAACTTGCTAACCGTTTGAAAAACATTTAAAATCTCTGATAATTCTCTGGCATACAACAAATAAAGAAATAATCATTCAAGAAAATCTAACGAATCTGGGTAAAAACAATGGGAGTGTGTGGTTTATAAATCAGAAACTGCATCATAATCCAAAGCCCGTGCTACAGAAGTTTTATTCTTGAGATGCAGGGCAGGTCATGAGAACTAGCAGCTCCAGCTCTGTGGCATAGAGATTCCACTCCAGATAGTTGCATAGGAACTTGGGGTCAGCAGCTATGTGATCCTGCCTGAGGATGTTGGCTTGTTAGGAGTATGGGGAAAAAAACGTACCCAGAAGCACTGTTAAAGATAATAGAGATCTTAATGGAAAACAATTAGGGAAGGCAAACATCTCTGTGATAAAGCAAGATAAATTGTCCATCCAAAGAACAGAGAGAATAAGCAAAACGAACAGAGTCTCAGAAACCTGTAGGACACCATTAAATATATAACTCATTATTATTCTAATGGTTGCTTCAGTGGTTGTAGTGTTTACCAAAGTCTACTGGGATAGACTGAACAATTTCCCCCAAATTTTCCATGTCCTAATTCCCAGAAGCTGTGAAAGTTACCTTGATTGGTAAAAGGCACTTTGCAGATGTGACTAAGTTAAGGGCCTTGAGATGAGGAGATAAGCCTCTACTACTGTAGTAACACAGAGCTCAAAGTAATCACAAGGTCTTTATAAAAGGAAGGTAGAAGGTCATGGTCATGTGATGACATGGAGATGTGTGACATAGTCATGTGATGACAAAGGAGAAGACAGAGAGAAACTTAGAGATGTTATACTCAGGCTTTGAAGACAAAAGGAAGGACCTATAGCCAAGGAATGCCTCTAAAATCTGGAAAAGGCAAGGCAATGGAGTCTTCCATAGAGGCTCCAGGAGGAACACTACCCTGGTGACACTTTGAGTATCACCCAAGAAGAACATTTTGGAATTTTTAGCTCTAGAACTATGAAAAATAAAACCAGGTTCATTTATACCACTAAGTTTGTGGTAATTTGTTACAATAGAGATAGGAAACTAAGACATCATATTCAAATCAGATTGCACTGCCTCTTGTATAGTAGGTATTCTTAATGGAATCATTTGTGCCCTAGGGGACAATTGACAGGATCTGGAGACATTTTTCATTGGCACAGATGGAGGAAGGCAAGGAGGGTACAGGAGGATGCTGCTGGCATCAATTGGGTAGAAGGTAGAAGGCCAAGATGCTACTAGACAGTGCATAGGATAGATCACAATCAATCAGTCTATCAATCGCCCAGGCCAGAATGACAATTACTAAAATTAAATATTTTGATGTGTAGGGGCGCCTGGGTGGCTCAGTCAGTTAAGCGTCCAACTTCGACTCAGGTCACCATCTTGCAGTTTGTGAGTTCAAGCCCCGCGTTGGGCTCTGTGCTGACAGCTCAGAGCCTGGAGCCTGCTTCAGATTCTGTTTCTGTCTCTCTCTCTCTCTCTCTCTCTCTCTCTCTCTCTCAATCTCTCTGCTCCTCCCCCGCTCATGATCTCTCTCTCTCTCTCTGTCAAAAATAAATAAATAAATTTTTTTAAATATTTTGATGTCTAGTTTAGAAGTATATAATATTTCTAATATATTTCTAATTGCTATATTTCTAATATAAAATATATAATGATAGAACACTTTTATTTTTCTACTCCCATATTCTATGCTTTTGTTGTCATGTATTTTGTTTATACAAGAGTTATTAAGTATAGAATACATTATTATTTGTATGTAAATAGTCAATGAGAAATTTAACAGCTTTATGGAACTATAATTCATATATCATACATTTCAAAGTATACAATTCAATGAATTTTAATATGCTCAGAGTCCTGTAGCCATAACCACAATCAACTTCAAAACATTTTTATCACCCCCTCAAAAACCCCATAGCAGCAGACACTCACCAAGGACTTCTTACATCCTTTCATTTCAAGCTCTTGGCAGCCATGCATCTGCATTTTGTCTTATAAAATTACTTATTCTGGCCACTTTATATAAATGGAACTGTCTAATATGTGTTTTTTGTGAGTAGCTTCTTTCACTTAGCGTAACTTTTCAAGGTTCATCCATACTGTTGTAGTACTATTTCCACTTACTAGCGCCAGATAATAACCCATTGAATGGATAAAACAGATTTTTATCATCAATTATTCAGTTGCAGATACTTAAGCTTTTTTCTATTATTTGGCTATAACAGTTATATTGTTAGGAAAACTCAGGTTACAGATACTGTGTGGACATATTGTATACAAAGGAGATTTACTAGCTCATGTGATAACTCTAACATATTGAGAAACTGCCAAACTATTTTCCAAACTGGCTGCACTATATTACACTCCTACCAACAATATACAAGGGTTCCAATGTCTCCACATCCTAACCAATAATTGGTTATATCTGTCTTTGTGATTACAGTCATTCTAGTGGGTATGAAGTCATAGGTAAGTGTGGTTTCGATTTGCATTTCCCAAATGGCTTGATTTGAGAATCAGTATATCTTTTCTGGAGAAATGTTTACTCATAGAATTTTCCCATTTTTAAATTGAGTTATATGTCTTCTTATTATTGAGTTGTAAGAGTTCTTTCTTTATTCTGGAAACAAGTCCTTTATCAGATATGTGATTTGCAAATATTTTCTTCCATTCTGTGATTTGTGTTTTCATATTCTTCATGGTTTTCCTTTAAAACACAAAGTTATTAATTTTGATAAAGTCCAAATTGTTTTTCTTTTGTCACTTTTGCTTTTGTTTCACACCTACGAAACCAATGTCTGACTCAAGGTCATAAAGATTTACTCTTGGGTTTTCTTTTTAGTATTTTATAGTTTTCATTATTCAAGTTTATGATCATTTTGAGTAAATTTGTATATAATGTAAGGTACAAGTCTAACTTCATTGTTTTGACATGTATATTTAGTTGCCTGAAATATCTATTTTTCCCCCTGAAGTTCATACTTGTCTTTGTAATCACCTTTCATAGAGGGAGAAGAATTCCAAACCAATGCTCCTACCCTTCTCACCTTTGATCATGGTTCTTTAAAGGAAGACAAGGGAGTGCTGGATGAAAAGTTCATTTTTTTTTATTATTTCCTTTCTTCAGCTGCCATGCAATAGCACTGCCCCTTCAAACTGCCAATCTTGAGCAAATTAAGAGAGGAAAAATGCAAATTCCCCTGTATCACTAACAAAAAGAGCAAACCAATGATTTATTCAGGTAATTTCCCCTTTCTAAGAGCCATAGGTACCAAGAAACTCTCATTTCTGGCTTCTGCAGTGCTGACTTGATACTGAAGTAAAACAGCTACTCAGCTCACTTCACCTTGTATTCAGTACCATTTTCCTAAAGAGTTGATACATAAACCATACACATCAACTCTGAATCCATACTGCAGTTAGCATGCCATATTTACTGGCAAAAATGTGTACCTTGTCTAATATTTACAAGGCAGGCAGTTAAGAGACATAGGGGCAACCTGGATAATGAAAGCAGAAGAGAATTCAAAAGTTTAATAATCAAATATTAACCTCCTTAAACCAAAGTGAATCCCTTTTTATAAGCACTGTACCATCTCAACTATCTCTAACTCTGTGCATGAGTCTGAATACCCCCAGAAAGAAGACCTTGAGACAAAAGTCCAAGTGCAGGTGATTTGCCTTTTGGGAGGAAATTTCAGGAAACACAAGTAGGGGAATAGGAGAGCCAGACAGAGAAAGGTAGGAAGCCAACAGAGGTAAGTTATTATGAAAGCTATCATTATGGATGACTAGAAAATAATCACAGTAGGAAAGTCTGGGAATAGCAGGGAATGTACGCCTCATAGCTATCACACATGGAGGTGGGGAGGGAACTGGATTTTTTGCAATAATGCCACTCATTGGGTGAGGGCCTCCCCCTCTTTAGGAATGATAATTCCCCAGCACATCTTGCCTGCAGAGTCTATGGGAAGAGCAGGCTCTGGTGGTGAGAGAAAGCCCCCAGACAGATGCAGGGATGCCAGTTAAGCCACCATGAAATGAAAAGGTAAGGGCCAAGAGGCTGCAATTAGGGAAACAACAGTGCCTTCTATGATCACATATTTGTCAACTTTCTTTTTTTTTTTTTAAGTTTACTTGTTTATTTTGAGAGAGAAAGAGAGCATGTGCAAGAGAGAGTACCAGTGGGGGAGGGGCAGAGAGAGAGAGAGAGGGAGAGAAAGAATCCCAAGCAGGCTCTGTGCTCTCAGTGTAGAGCCTGTTGCAGGACTTGATCCCACCAACCTTGAGATGATGGCCTGAGCCAAAACCAAGAGTCAGATGCTTAGCTGACTTATTTGTCAACTTTCTAAAACACATCTAGATCAAGGAACTAGCTAAGAAAGGTGTCCTTGAGTACTCAAATCTCCTTTCCTTGTGGAAGATGCCATAACTTCCCTCTTAAAA
Source organism: Leopardus geoffroyi (assembly GCF_018350155.1). Taxonomy (NCBI): domain Eukaryota; kingdom Metazoa; phylum Chordata; class Mammalia; order Carnivora; family Felidae; genus Leopardus; species Leopardus geoffroyi. The sequence goes on from NC_059334.1 coordinate 67,172,588, forward strand.
CACATTTGCTCACTCCTAGGAGAGGTTTTGAACCTCTACAAAATTTGAATAACGAAAGGCATCTGGTTCCCTAATTCATTTTAGCTTTCAAATTAAAGGCAGCAGATGCCTCCTATTGGCAGGCATATGCTGAAAACTAAATCAACAGCAGTGGAGTGTGAAGAGCTGATAGTGAAAAAGAAAAGTGAAAAATTATACAAAACATATAAAAGAGAACAATGAATGCAGATCTTTAGGATAAGGAATAAATAATCTTATACTTTTCAATACTGTTAAAGGTACATTATATTAAGTCCTAGGATCATAAATAATGATCATAATAGCAGTGTCCGGGTGACCCCATCAGTTAAGTGTCCAGCTCTTGATTTCGGCTCAGGTCATGATCTCACAGTTCGTGAGTTCAAGCCCCACATCAGGCTCTGTGCTGACAGGGTGGAGCCTACTTGGGATTCTCTCTCCCTCTGTCTCTGCCCTTCCCCCCACTTGTGTGCACTCTATCTCTCCCAATCTCATAATAAATAAACTTTAAATAATGACCATAATAGGCATTGATTAATCCAACATTGAGCATGTTGATATGTCATTTGCACTGTTGAGCATGCAAAGGATTCATAATTAATATTGCCATCAGTGTCACAGCCATTATAGAGTCACCATTCTGTGGTGAGGGCAGATACTTAAAGAAATAGATATGTAAAATGGTTATGTTCAAAAAGATAGGAAGTAAAATTCATCCTGCAAAAAAATACTCAAAGAGAAGTTTGTTTTTAATTTTGAGGGAATAAATATGGGCAGGTTGTTCCATAAAGAAAGAAAACCTGGTTATTTAGAAATATTCGTTTCCCTAGACTGAGCAATTGCCAGACTTTCACTGGGACTGCCCTGCACTTTCTTCCATTTCTGCTTGCCTTCTGTGTGAAAGGTTTTAACAAACTACTATGTGGCAAACACAGGACTACAGAGGAAACGAAACTTATGGAAATAATCCTCAGAAAGGACAACTAACCATGAAGAAATGTGTATAGTAATGCTGAAAGGACACTAGGTTGTGATGCACTGCAGAGAGCTTTGGAGTCAGGAGAGCTCAGCTATCTGGTAACTAATCTTGAACAAGGAACGTTTCCTCCCTGACCCTCCTCAGTTTCTTGGGATATAAAATGAAGGGTTTTTTTTAAGGTTATTTTATTTATTTTAAGAGAGAGAGAGAGAGAGAGAGAGAGAGAGAGAGAGAGAGAGTCCCCAGCAGGCTCCACGCTGTCAGCACTATGAACTCGTGAACCATGAGATCATGACTTGAGTCGATATCTAGAGTCGGACACTTAACTGACTGAGCCACCCGGGATCCCCTGAAGTTTTTAATATCTAGCTTTAAGGGTTGGGAAATTGGATTGAAATATAAAATGTAAAGTGCCTAGCTCAGCAATTCTTGTCACAATGATAGCACAAACAGTAAACCGTTCCCTTCTTTTCATGAGAATATTCAGTCACTTGCCAGATTTGCATTGATCCATCCACATTATTTGAGGCCAAGAGTGCCTCAGTGATGGCTGCCCTGGACTAAGTTTACCTGTGTATTTTGTCAAGCAGACATTATCTGGGAGAAGCTATCAACATGAGGATTTCTACCCCACAACTCTAGACTTATTATACATATTAACCATACTCAACTCACCAAACCCGACTGCCCAAACCTTAGTAATTTGCTGGCTTCAGAAATAGGAGTAGCATTTTGCTTAGAGTTTATCTATAATTCATTTTGCTGTGTTCCAAGTGTTCTCTGTAAAGGTGCCAAGCACTCTAATGTTTCAGAACTTGGAAAAATGCACTGAGCTTCCAGAATCACTAGCAATCAGGGGCAAATATGAGGAAGGAGAGACAGATGAAGAACAGAACCCATTCCAGACCCATTCCAGATGTTTAAGGAAAGCCATTTGCTTAGAGCACACATCCTACTTGCTTAACTAGCTGTAATCAGAGACTTGTAGAGCTTCACAGAGAAATTAGTAGTAACAAATAAATAACCTAAGAAGACTTAACAATTCCATACTAAAGACAGAACAGGATGGCATATAATAAACAAGATGGCAAGTGAAATTGCAGGTTAATGACCTTGTACTTTATAGTATAATGAAGCACATACAGTACCAGGCTGGAATAAAATGTATTATAGGATATAAACTCATACAATAGCAGTTTATAAATAAATTATTTTACTTACGCTAATTGCAATTAAATTGCCTTATTTTAATATGATCTTGTAATTAAGATATGAACAGCTTGCTGCCTAGTTCTTGCCTGATCAGCACCAAACACAGATATTTTTCTTAGCTACAGTCATTGTGAATAAACACCTAAACATTTTATCTGAACTTTCTTTTTTCTTGACAAACATCCACATTCAAAAGTAGATTCTCAAAAATTTGGTAAATCTGCAAACATGGTCTATTCTGACTTCCCAGAGATTGTATCTAATTGTTTCCAATGTAAAGAAACTCTTAAGTCCTCCAATTTTCCCTTTCATGTGTCCAGTACTACTGGACTGATGGAGCTCTGGTCAGAAATGTCATAGCAACTTTGAACTTGGCTTCCCCTTCAGTCTGAATCAGGGCCACTCCCCCTGGGGCTCCTGTGTGTAGCTCTCCTACCACTTCCTAGAGGTCAATTCTCAACATCCATTCATAGGCTTGTTTATGTTGATCCTGAGCAAAGAAGCATGAGGTCTTTGATGCCCCAGATCACATGCTCTTTCTGGAATTGGGTTAGAACCCAGATATATTCAAAGGAAATGAAAATTCCAGCAATCCTTGCCTTTAAGAGCTTCAATTTAGCAGAGAAATAATAACATATATACTACTTATATAAGGCACCATGACATTAGCTTTCAATAATGTTAAAAGAAACAATTTCTGGAAGATGAATGGAAGGCACAACTAATTGGCTAGAAAGTAATAGGAAAAGTTCATGATAATGGCATTTCTCTGCCCAGGAACTTGAAGGGAAAGACTCCCTTTGCCAAGGAGTTCCTGTGTGTGTCTCTTTTGACATAAATGAAAGGATGTCTTTTCAAAGTACCATTCAACGAAGAAGGAAAATCCATCACGCTTGAAGAACAAACAACTTTACACTAAGGAGAAGCAAACTAAAAATAAATAAATCCTGGATTGAGGAGAGGGAGTATGTGTGAAGAGAAATGTCAGAAGGAGAGGGGATTGCAAGAGAAAAGAGAATTTAGCACCACTGGGGTATTGTGAGTAGAAGAAAATCACTATCAAAATAGTTGAGAGAGTAGGCTGGGTGTAGTGAGATCAAAGGAAGTATGCAGAGATCAGTACATTGCTCTGTACTAACAAGTGAGTAACGGGCAAATTTAAGTAAGAAAAGCCTATGTAAAGCATTAGGTTCTCAGGAGACCCAACAAATAAAGGCTCTGTGTCCCACTCTGGGTTCTGAATAAAAGAGTGAGGCCAAAGGGGTTCAAAATATCACCTTTACTATGATAAAACCAAAGCAGGAAGACATACCTTTAGTATAAAGACAAACAAACAAAACAAAGCATAACAATGAAGTCTGCCATTTGAATCTCAGAATTGGAAAGACCATTGGTGCACTCAGAAGCACTGATCCAGGGCAGGCCTCCCCACTCAAGAGGAGGAGGCATGGGGGGGGTGGGGGTGGAGAGAACCCCACTTACCTGCGGGTACCTAAGAAGAAAAGCAAGCAGGTCCAATACATTGTTTGCAAATTTACCAATCCAATATGTCATTCCAAAAGGGGATCATAAATCTTCATTTTTAACAAGCAGCTGCCATTCCCATCCATTCTCTTCACCCCACCCCCACCTGGGAGTGATTTTCTTGCAGCTAGTGTGTAGGCACTCTCTGAGAGCAGCACACTATCTCATGTTGCCTACTTTCACAGCTTGATTGGGATGACCTAGCAAGCTAATGAAACTGAACTATGTCAAGTTTTGTATAGTTCTTTATCACTACTAGTCCTATGTAATTATTCTCTGCATTATTATTATTATTTTACATTCTCAAATAAATATATATTTTTAAAAGAAATTCTTTTGACTCTATTGGTCAAAAGTCTAAAGATCATTTTCAAAAAAATCAGTTGCCTAATGATTTCTCAAGTGCACTGAAGAGCCCTTCATTAACTAGGTCCCCAAATTGCAATTGTGAGACATAGTCATCGAACTCTTCTAATGATTTTTTACCAAGAGCTCTCCACCCCATCAGAAATGACATACAAAGGCTTTGGGACCCTGGCATTCACACAAATCTCATCCATTTTCTTGGCTACGTGCCCATGGAAACAGTTACTTCTACTTTCCAGGTGATTCAAATTCTCTTTCCAATAAAAGACCAACAAGTAATTAAGCACTAATCTTAATTTTCCATGCTGAGCCATGACATTATATCTACACAAGATTGGAGGATGTGGATTGAGCAAGGAGACACAGGCCTCGGTAGCTGCCCATTTTGCTCTTCAAAAGTTTCACCAAGAATATTTTCTTAGTTTGCTTGTGTTTAAGATGTCTAGCTTATTTAACTAAGTGTGACACTACACTTGATTTATGACTACATCCTTTAGAATCAATAGACATTTTGGGCACCACTGTTTCATTAACAAGATATTTCTTTAAATTAGGTGATAGTTTATGGAGACGTACTTAGATCTCAATTATAAATGAGATATTACTTGAAGAAAACTAAAAGAGTTATCTCTTGCCAGAGATCATCAGCCAAGTTGCTCTCTTTTGCAGGGATAGGCTTTATGAGTTAAACTATAGTCATATTCTGCTTTAGTGATCCAGGTTTTGAGCTAATGCAATCATGTTCCCCTGGTATCAGCCTGATTTATTGAATAGGGTAGCTCCCCATAGAATAGGCCCTGACTTTCAAGAAGCCCCTGAGAAAACCATCTCTAGTTTAGTCATCCCAGGAAAAACTAAAGCCTAAAGCCAGACAAAGGTCATGAAGAGTTGAATAGAAAATGGGAGCTACCTGAGTGTCCTAAACATACATAGATTTATATCATTTCAGATCAATTTCATGTTTAATAATTAACCAAATAATAATAGCAATGAAATTATAATAGGAATGCCTGGCTGATTCAGTTGGAGGAGAATGCTACTCTTGATCTCAGGGTTGTAAGTTTGGACCCCACATTGGGTGTAGAGATTACATACATACACTAACTAACTTCAAAGTCTGCACAATCTTGCCCAGCCTACTTGGGGTTGAGCAGGTTGGATGTGCCTGCCTGTGGCCACACTGGTGCTATGATACTTCTTGTTTTATTAGAAAAAAAGAAAAAAGAAAAGAAAAGAAAGGAAAGGAAAGGAAAAGAAAAGAAAAAAGAAAAGAAAAAGAAAAAGAAAACGAAAACGAAAACGAAAACGAAAACGAAAAAGAAAAAGAAAAAGAAAAAGAAAAAGAAAAAGAAAAAGAAAAAGAAAAGGGAAGGGAAGGGAAGGAAAGGAAAGATAACCATGACTTATGGGGACATACTACATGTCAGACATGATGCTAAGTATCATATTTCTTTCAACCCTTACAACAATCTAGTCAGATGGATTTTATTACTAACATCTTTTTTTTAAGTGAAAGTGGCTCGATATGTTAAAGCTTTTTGCCCAAAGCTACATGGCTAATGATTGACAGTTTTAGAATTAAAGCCCAGGTTGGTAAGATACTGAAGTCCACGATCTGATCTGCCATGCTATACTCACCAATACTCTTACCAACCAACACAGGTTAATGGGAAGCAGGAAACCCTGATGACTTGATTTATTTATCTGTCACAAGCACAATGAGCCTCTATTTGTTGGTAAGATTTGAGGGGCATAAAAATTCACTGGTTAAAAAATCCATGTCTGCAATGAGCCAAAGATTCTTTTTAGTCATCAGTGAAGGCTTCTTTTAAATTCAAATTGTTTCAGGGCACCTGGGTGGCTCAGTTGGTTAAGCGTCCGACTTCAGCTCAGGTCACGATCTCGCGGTCTGTGAGTTTGAGCCCCACGTCGGGCTCTGGGCTGATGGCTCAGAGCCTGGAGCCTGGTTATGATTCTGTGTCTCTCTCTCTCTCTCTCTGACCCTCACTCGTTCATGCTCTGTCTGTCTCTCTCTCAAAAATAAATAAACTTAAAAAAATTAAAAAAAAATAAACATTTAAATTCAAATTGTTTCATGTATGGAGGAATGGAAGTAGGATGAGAAATTTATCAATATTCTTTGGACTATTTTCAGGCATTCTGTGGAGCCTGAGACAATGGAAATAGGATGAAGAGCAGGATAGAGGGAGAGTCCAGATGTCATATTACTTAAGGACATGTCAAAATAATGATAGAAGGATTTATCTTTTTTTTCCCCTCTGTTTTCTAGGTGGAAAAAAAGCTCCCTTAGAAAAAAGTCAAGATTTGTCCTAATTGACCACAGGAGAAAGTATTTCTGCATTGTTAAGCCATTTGGTAACAAGTATGGTAGACCGAAAAAGTTTTGTAATTGTATAGAGTGCTTTAGTGTTTATTTTCCTATCAGATCCTCACAATGGCCATGTAGAAAAATAGGATAGAGATTATTTTACCCCATTTTACAGGTGAGTAAACTATTTTTTTTTTAATTTTGACACCAAAACACTAAATGATTAGCCTAAAGTCACACGGGTGGTAATTAGCAGAGTCAACACCACCCCCCTAATCTCCAGCTCCAAATCTCCCTTCTATTACAGCTCAGAGACTGGTTGAAATAAAATGTAATGATCTAAGGATAAGTTGATGGATAAATCTGTGAACACTGATCCTAGTCTATCTTCACCATTTCCCATTCTCCCCCAAACTTTGTGAATAAGAGGCCTCTAAGAATAAGAGCAATCGCACATGCTTATGCATCTATTGGTTCTAAAAGCCATTTCACAGACATAGTTCACGGTTAATTGAGGGTGGAGAAACATCAGCTAGTGGTCTGTGCTATTCTCGTGTTTTTCATGCCATTATCTTGGCAGTCATGGAACCGAGAGATCCAAACATGCTCCAGCCCACCTGCTGGGAAGGTAGCAGAGTTGGGAGAACATAAAGAAGAGTATTTCAATGTTTCAACCTGTTAATAATGATAAAAAGATGTTTTAGAGTCTTTAGGTTAGAGAGGTTAGTAGCCAGGCGCTAGTTTTTCTCACTACTCAGTGCAACAAGGCCAAATGTGTGTTTTCTTTATTTTGGTTTGGCTGGTTTTAGGTTTTTAATTCTTGTGCAATTTCCTTAAGCTAATTATTACCAGCACAGCTGGACCAGGCAAGCACATGTACTGCTTCTATCATTACCAGTTCAGAATAAATACATTAGGCGATGATGGCACCCTATTGCTGAGAACTTTTCATATTCAGGGGTCTAGAGACTCTGAAAAATAACCTTAAATCTTCTTGTCTTTGAAAAGTCAATACTGGAGTTGAGCAGAAGATAAATTTAGCTACGGCTTATTTTTGATGAAACTGAAAGCTGAAAAAAAATGTAGGCACAGAGGTTCCTGGGTGGCTAAGTCAGTTAAGCGTTGGCTTCGGCTCAGGTCAGGATCTTGCAGTTTGTGAGTTCGAGCCCTGTGTCAGACTCTGTGCTGACAGCTTGGAGCCTGCTTCAGATTCTATGTCTCCCTCTCTCTCTGCCCTTCCCCTGCTCACACTCTCTTTCAAAAATAAACATTAAAATTTGTTTAAATACAGGTACAGACACACAGTAAGTACATTTGAGCTTTATCTGTGCTTCCAACTAGAATGTGTTACAGAAGAGACTAGAGACATGCATTCTATGGTTCCTGCGCATAATAGGTTCAAAGTCTAGTTGAAAAGATAAGACTTGGATGTATATTTCACATGAAGAAACAGAAAGATTGTTCCTCATGAACAGGACACTCATTAGATATTAACCACCAGTTTTTAGTCATTTACAAGGGCCGTGTTGTGCTTATGAGTATAAACTCTAGAGTCTGATGCACCTGGCACACAGTCTGGAAACTGCACTCCCTTGGGTATCATAGTTACTTTCACCAAAACTTCATATTATTATCAGCAAAATGGGACCACTATTAGCTACCACATACTATTTTCATGAAGTTGACTGAGCTGATACATAAAAACAACATAACAGTGTTTGGTGTTTTGTAAATTCTCTTACGTGTTAGTAGTAGTAGAAATAGTAGTAATAAGCAAAACCTTACAGGAAAAAGATCAAAACTGGGTATAATTCCATGGGGCTCAGTAATGTGAATGGGAAACAGCATCTCAAGGAGTACCACATCAGAGCTTAGAGGATCACTTACAATGTTATTGCCAATTCAATCAGTTTGCCAGAAAAAGGAATGATGCCCTTGGAATCTGCCACCAAGGGGAACAGATAGAGGAAGATGTTTGAAGCAGAGGGAGGGAACAAGAGCATGAAGTAAGTTCAGAGTTAATGTGCAGGGGCTGAAGCCCTGCCACTATCTAGAATGGCAGCCACTATACCCTGGAGAGTGCGTGCTATACCAGATGACCCTGTTGCTATTCACCCTCTCCCATCATAGCCCAAAGGGAATATCTGACATTAGAAGTTGTCTGTCTGTGGACTGGCCAGTTTCTGGCTCAAAATCAAGAATGCTTCTATTGGGAATTTGAACACAGGGAAATTCCAATCCCAAATGGTAGAACTCAGAGGTCCATGAAAGTGGAGATTACCAGCCCATGTATACCACATAGTCATAAAGAAGTCCCAGAGGCTGCAGACCAAGAGCAAGTTAATTAGTTCAGAGGAATCACACGTAAGGAAGTAAACTGAGAGAGCAGCCACATTCTGGGGCTGTGCTGGAGGTTCTGTTGCTGACATTTCTGAGACTCAGCTCTTTCTAGATTCCCATGAAATCTCTCTTTAGTTTTTCCTCCTCCAATCCTTTCATTTTAACCTATTTTCCTGTCTTTCCAAATAGATCAGAACCCCTATATTAATTGTAAAAGAAAATATTTGAAGGAGCCAACTTCTAAGCAAAGCTTTTTTTCTAAAGTTTCACTTCATGCTTGCTAATGCTTTGGGATTATCCAGGAAAACTATATGCAAAAGTATCTGCTGGAAGCTGAGCTATCCCAGCCTAAGTGGCAGGGCCCGGGCTGTGGACGGATTGGTGACTGCAGGGCAGCCCCCGGCAGTGAAGCTTCTTGTAGTATCTACAACAGCTTGGGAGAGTCACAGATAAACCAACTGGTATCTAATCTGACCAACGAAAAGCCACAGCTCCTTTACATAGAAAGGCTTCTCTGTGGTGCAGTGCAGACCTTGAAACTGAGGGGAAATAAGCCAGGACTCTGCAGTTTCCCAAGACTTGAAAGGAGTCTTCTGTTGACTGGCCCCCTGACCATGGATGATTTGTATCATTCCTATGGGACTTATTTTCTGCAGCTGTATATTGTGAGTAATAATATTTACCTTATATGAGTTCACATAAATTAAATGTGATAGTGCATTAAATCTCTGCACGTGGGCACCCAGTAGCAAGTCTTCCTCAAGCCCATACTACCTTTACGAGAATAAGAAAAATGTGCTTTTCCTTCTGGGCAAAAAACTGGCAAGTAGAGTAAGGTCTCTAAAGAGCAGTACAAGGCAACCCCGCTTAACAGTCACTAAGTGGTGATTATTATGTTGTTGTAGCACAAAATGTGTGTCCAAGTTTGCTTATTTTGGAAAAGTAGCATGGCTACATATAGCAACTTATAATTTATATAATTTTTCCTCTGCAAAGGTTCATAACCAAGTAGTTGGAGTGAAAAAAAGGCTGTCATCAGATTTCAGGCTTATAGGAAAATCGATGAAGGCCAGAGTGTTGTCAATAGCACCAATTACATCTCATTGGTCATGATGGAAGTTTACATTTAATATGGATCCTTTTTTTTAACTTGATATCTGTTTATGTGTCACCATAAACACTGAATCAGAGCAGGATGACATAAAAATAAAACACATCCTGATCTTCCAGCAGCTCAGTTAGCTGCCTAGGAAGAGTTGATCTATCTATAGTACAGAGTGCATAATTCAATCGACAATAAAGAAAAAAAGAAGCTTGCATAATTTCACACACATGAAGAGTAAAGATTGCTGACAGATTTATGGATTATAACCTGCTGAAGACTCTGTGCGGAAATGTTTCACTCACTCCTCTTTGCAGACAGGCAAATTCTTTCATCTCCAGACCTTTTGGATAAATTTTCCCCAGAACTTTTTGGACATTAAATCTGTCACATAGAGACCTATGAAATCTGACTCAATGCTATAAATAGTAGCAGCTCTAAAGATGACACACACCTCTCCATGTGGCATTTTGTGTAGAGGACAGCAAGGTTGTTAGGATCGTCATTCTCCAAGACAGAAATGGTATGGAGCATCTGTGATTCCTTCCCCTCTTAGAGGACTCCTCCTTTTAAAGCAACTAACACCAACCCAGGCAGCTGTGGCAACTGCCCAGCTGGACTGTGCTTTGCTCTCACATGTTTCAATGGTCAGGATGGGTGGATAAAAAACTCAGAGCCATGTGATTCTCCAGAATTGGTTAATGAATATTACCCAAAAGACTGGGAAGCAGTGATATTTTTGTTCCCAAATTTGGCAGCTGGTGATCAAGCATTCTGAAGGTGTTAGATTTGGGAACATTTTGATCTAACACACTTCACTGTGTGAGTAAGCCAACAAAAATTCAAGGATGCTTAGCCAACTGAGCTCTCTATAGTTTATATTCCATCTGTCTGCTTCCAGAAATCAGTGCTTAGGCACCAGAACCTAATTAAGGAAAAGAGAAATGAGGTCTCCAAATGGTCAGTCACATCATTCCTAGCAATAGGCCTAGTATACAACAGGTGTATCTTAAGAGGGTCCCCCTTTCTTGCTTATCTAGGATATTCTATCCTTCTGACTGAAGAATTTCTTCATAGCATGGGGGAAGGAAGAATATTAATTCTGTCCAGAGGAGAGTTGGGCCTGAGGATTCTCAGGGTCTATTGGAGGTTGGTATTCCAGAAGCAGATGATAAGATGGAGTTTGAATGCTGTACATCTTCTAGGGATAAACACTTGTGGAAGAGTGTTGGAGGAAGCGAGATTGGTAAGAGAGAACAGTCCAACTGCAAACCAGGTCATATAAGACCTTGGCTAACCCCACTGGAAGCGCTGGAATACAATTTGCTTGTCTGAATTGTTCCTTGTTGGGTCAAAATGGCTGGGCTTTTGGTCATATCTTTAGGGGAGGTGGCTGTCTGCAGTAAGGCACATCCTGAAGAGATGACAACTATATAGTCTGTAGGCTAGAAACGGGGGCAGCCAGATCTTCTTTGAAAGAGTCCCATTCTTTCCCTGTAGTTCTCAGCAAAACAGACCTATCTTGGTTGGGTTTTAATCTCTGTAGCTTAGCCACTCTGATTTAGTACCTGGTTCTCAGCTTTCTGTTCTTCTTGCTACCAGAGATGAGAGCCTTTACATAAGCTACCAAGGATGCTTTCCTTTCCAGTTTCCACACTTTTATTTCAATTGCTTATTAGTCTCCTTGGACTTTTCTGTCCCTTCCTTAAATCCTGGCCTATAGGCTAATTGCTACCAACTGGCCTCTATTATTTAGTGTTCTCTGATCTCATTGTTATCAGTGAGCCTGGTTCTCTCTTAACCCAACAATAGCTTCCAGACAACTAGCTCTGACCATTGTTAGTACACAGATGTCCTCCCTGAAACTTACAGCTTGTAAAGTCCATTTTAAAACTGATTACCTATTTTGGAGATAAGGAATATGCTAGAATTATTAATAGTGTGGACTCCAGAGTCACATGGATAAGTTGGATTGTGAGCTCAGCCTATATCAGAGTAACCTTAGTGTAAATTATTTAACATATTTGAGTCTAGGATTCCTTACCTACAAAGGAGGTCTAATAGTATCTAAATTAAACCATTGATATATAGGGTATTTAGCAAAAGGAAGGAAGGAAGGAAATATGGTAGAAAGGAAAAGAAAGAGAGAAAAATCAAATAAAACTGTTTGAAGTCAAGTCATTTATACAAATGATCTGCAGTGGAAGAGACTGGAGATGTCCTTCCCAGGGCATTCCAACCAGAGCCTGTACTTATTCTTAAATTTCACTAATAATTCATATGAATTCATTTATATGAATTAAAAGGTAGAAGATTATATTAACATGGAAGGAGCATCAGCCCTCTAGGAGTGTGTACCCAGAGGCCATCCAAGTGTCAAGCAAATTTACTGATAGTCGTGGTGGAGAGAGAAGATGCCAAGTTTTCCTATGGGCATGTGGCCTAGCAGAGAACATCAGCAGATACATGCCCTTGCCCTTGCCCTGTAATTACAGACACTATTATAAGGGCAAAACAAAAGAAAACAAAAGAGTCTGCAGCAGCTTAAATCCCTAATATCAGCTACTCTGCCTGCACATATCCTCAGACCCACTAAAGAGATACTTGGGCTAGAGCCTTCTCATTATCACTTGGCAGCTTCTTTTAGAAGAAGTATATGGTGGAATTTGGTGACCCCACTTTGTCCCTCGTAAGGTTCTCTGTCCCCAAGATCATAATTACAATAAAACTAAAAGAGCTGATTTTGTGAATATATGCGACAGCATATGGAAGGTGGCTATATAATTTATTACATAAACCAAAACACTACTGGGAGTAAAGATGTATTAATCTTTAGTATTAATCTTTAGTATTAATAGATGTATTAATCTTTAGTATTAATAATTCTATAGGCAATAATCTAAACTAGAACTATCCCAGGTAAATTGGCATACATTCATCTAATTATAGACACACAGCTGATGCAGGGCATGAAATTGGGGCTTCACACTGCATCAATCCATTTAAAAAGCAGGTATGAAATCTTCATTGGTTGCCATTCTCCCTTTGGAAACCACTTATGGTGCATTGAATAATGGTCCCCAAAAACATCATGTACTAATCCCAGAATCTGTAAATATGGCTTCACATGGAAGACTTTTTAGATGTTTTAAGTTAAGGATCTTGAGATCAGAAGGTCATTCTATCTGGCTGGGCCCTAAATGCAATAGCATGTATCATTATAAGAGGTAGACAGAAGAAAATTTGATTACATATAGAAGAAGGAAATGTGAAGGTGGAGCAGAGAAAATTTAAAGATACTGGCCTTGAAGACTGAGGCAATACCAGGAGTCATCATAACTAAGAGAGACAAGGAACAGCTTCTCCACTAAAGCCTCCAGATGAAGAATGGCCCTGTGACACCTTCATTTAGACCCAATGATACTGATTTCAGACTTTTGGACTCCAGAACTATGAGAAAATAAATCTCAGTTGTTTTAATAGTGGTAGTTACAGTAGCCACAGGAAACAAATACACAGTTTTTTCTTTAGCAATCATTTCTTAAAACAAAAGTTTTTTTTTTAACTTTTAATAAGTATGTAATATAAAAGCATACCAAAAAAATAAAGTTAAAATAAAACCACTGAAAGTTTCACATCCCAAGGAGGGGAAACCATTTGTTGAACATCATTTATACTGTCTTTCTATTCATTTAGAATAAATCCATAAGTGGAAAAATAGCTATATTGAATAAATCTAATTCAACAGAATTGAATTATATTCAATTTTAATCAAAATATTTAAATTTAATTTAGCATGCCAAAGGAAATAGACGTGAAATAAAAGGAAATGTTGAGCTTCAAATAAATGCTTCTTAATAACGAGTAAGTTGAGTCTTGATTTCCAAACTCTCCAGGACTCTACAAGACTACATTTCTTAATCTCTTTCCAATGTAACCCAAGTCTAGCATCAGTTTAATGTGGGTTAAAGAGAAGGTTGGCCTTTAGCAATGCAACAGCCTTTTGGTGAGACTAAAGAAACATCAAAGATATTCTTTGTGCCAAAATATCTTCCTTGTGGCTCTGGGCTCTCTAATCTCCACCTTCAGACACTGGTTTGTAGAAAGGCCTCTGATAAAATGCAGAAGTGCAACATCAATGGTTGTATTGTGCAGCAGGGAAGGGACGAAGGGCAGTGCTTGGTAAAAACAGGACACTAAGGACTTTCATCCTTGTGACTTTTACTTGCTGCTCATTATCATTCAAGGTTTTTTAAAAATTTTTTAATTACCATCATAAGAGCATAAGCAGGGGAGGGGTAGAGAGACAGAGCATAAGCAGGGGAGGGGTAGAGAGAGAGGGAGACACAGAATCCGAAGCAGGCTCCAGGCTCTGAGCTGTCAGCACAGAGCCCGACACAAGGCTCAAACTCACAAACCATGAGATCATGACCTGAGACAAAGTCAGACCCTTAACCAACTGAGCCACCCAGGCCCCCCTCAAGTTTTTTTTTAATCATGGTTATGTTTCCTTCCTTTGGATCTGGTATTAAGATCAAATGTGAGGCATCATTTGAAATCTTCAAAACGTATAGCCCTACGATATGGTTAGTACAATAGCCCAATCATTATGCATTTAGGATTTGGACTCAGGAACGAAAAACAAATAGAAGGTCAAAGGAATAAGTTATATTCCTATGGTCTTAATCTCATTTCTTAAAATTCCTGAGCCTCAGTTTCTACATCTTTAATGGAAATAGTAATAAAACTTGTCTCTTAGGGTTAGTGTGGAATTAAATAATATACCCTATAAAATTATCATAATACAGATTCAGCATAAACGCTTTATAAATGACAGCTAAGAAAATACAACAAAGCAAATTTTCATGAAAAGAATTAGGGAGAAGGCACTTCCTGGGACAGACAGGCTTGAATAGGGTTTGGCAATGGGGAGCCAGCACCACGGACAGCTCTAGAAGAGCATAATGGCACCCCAGAATGCAAATACAGAAAAAAACACTTTGTCCACGTCAGATTTTTACCTTACCCAGCTCTGCTGATCATGGTTCATATTCAATACTTGCAACGTGCAAATTCTCTGAAACACATTAAGTGGGATAGAGAAGTATGGTGGTGAGGAATACGGGCCTTGGATTCAACCACTGGCTCTGCTCTAAACAGGCTGTGTGACCATGGGCAAGTTACTTAATCTCCCTGTTTCTTCATCTGTCATATGGGAATAATGATCAACTTAATAAAAATGTGGGGAGGATTCTGTTTGTGGTGTGTGTCCCACAGGACCTGTTACTAGAAGTAGATATTTTACAAATTGGAGGTACTTTTAGGACTAATTTTACCAAAACCTGCCTTTGGAGAGGCTACAGCATAGCTGGAAGGATAAAACTAATCAAAGTGAAATAAATGAGCCACAAACAGAACATGGGAAATTATTAAAAGTTAAATTTAGGGATTGCTTTGCTCAATACTTATTAACTATGTATTGTACTAGTAATTGTATATTATTATGTGCCAGCTGCTGCACAAAGTGTAGTGCATAAAGTAGCAACACTCCCTGCCTAATGGCATATACAATCCTGGGGTGCTGGTGACTCTGCAGGAGTCCATCCCACAGAGATTCCTACTTCCTTCTTCTACGCCCAAGACCAAAAATAAGCATAAAGAAAGGTTTATTTGGTGTTCACCGTCCATTTTCCCTCCTGCTCCTGGCTAATATAATCCAGCACCATTTGCACAAATTTCTGTTAATATCTAGATATAAATTTGCAGAGTCAAAAGCTGTAGTCCTGGAGTCTGATTTGCATTTATGAATATGTAGTAGGATATTCTTTTACAAAAGTGGCAGTATCTAAAACACGATACATATAGAAGAGCCATAGAGTACGTTATTTGGTGTTAGACTTGGCCTGAAAAATGAACTTTGAATCAAAAGAGAAACGGGACAAGAAAGAACACCTTCACTCACTGAGAACTACCCTGAATCAGGCCAGCTGCTTTGAAATATCAGTAATTTGAAAAACTAGTCCTTAGGGTTTGCATTATTATTCCCACTTCACAGATGAAGAGCCTGAGGTTCAGAGATATTAAGTGACTTGCCCAAAGTCACAAACCCAGTGAAGGACAAAGGCAAATTTTGAAGCCTAGTCTGTTTGACTCCCATCCCAAGGTTCATTCCACTCTATTGTGGAGCTTCAGGAGACAGACATCCTGGCACTGGCTCTGTCATCAACTCACTGTGGCCACTATACACAGAATATGCATTGTCTTGGGCTCTGTGTTTGTGAATAAATGGGTGGTTTGGACTAGAGGATCTCTGAACTCTCTCCATGATCTCTTCCTTATCTTCTGGCTAGGACTTGACCGAGGACAATAAAGACAGAGCTGTGGACATCAAAAGCAGTGTGTACTACTTGTAGAAGGATTTCTCTGAATAAGGTCTCATTGTGAGCCTCTTACCCAAGGTACCTTTAGATGACACTCTCCTTTACCCAAGACATTGTAGATGCCCACTGTCCTGGGAATTAGAGGACAGCCTTTAAAGAAGTCTCTATCAGGGAGCCTGGGTGGCTCAGTCAGTTAAGCATACAACAGTTAGCTTCAGCTCAGGTCATGATCTCACGGTTCATGGGTTCAAGCCCCACATTGGCCTCTGCACTGACAGCATAGAGCCTGCTTGGGATTCTCTCTCTCCCTCTCTCTCTACCCCTCCCCTGTTCATGATCTCTCTTTCCCTCTCTCTAAGTAAATAAACCTTAAAAAAGCAACTTAATTTTTTTTTTAATAATAATAAAGAGGTCTCTATCTAGTAGAGACTATTCTTTTTTTATTATTTAAATTCAATTTAGTTTACATACTGTGTAGTATGGGTTTCAGGAGTAGAACTCAATGTAAAGAGACTATTCTGATTGCAATTTAAGGAAGCATCTTGTGGCATTAACACAGTCACAGTTAACAGTTACAAGCCTAATTAACCTAGAAAGACCATCTAACCTTGCTTAGCCTCAATTTCCTCAGCTGTAAAATGGGGAATGATACACATGCTCCTCATTTGGATCTCTTAGATGCCAAATGATTAAATTAAGATGTTAAAATACTTTGAAAAAGATAAAACGGTCTCAGTAGGCAAGTTAGATGTCTCTAACTAGAAGAGATCACATAGTTAATATCAGAAAAGGAATCGATATATTTAAATTTGTATATATTAAGATTTATATAAATTTCATCATTTATATCCGCTCATATTAGTATTCTGTCTGTGTATTTTAACACAACTCTAGTTTTAAGGACAGAGACCACATTTTCTGACAAATTCATCTATATACAACAATATGTCTCATCATGATCCCAAAACAAGTCAGAAACACTGGAGGCACTTACAAAAGCAGATGCTTATGGCACCAACAAGACCAATTGCTTCAGAATTTCCAGGAGTCGACCTAGAGATGTACATTTTAACTTAATTTAATTTAATTTCCCAACTGATTCACATCTAAATGACCCACAGGATTCCAGGGGCAGAGAGGGTAGGCTGAAATCTTTTGATGTTGAAGCTAACCCAGTCTGGGGTTAACTAAGCAGATGACAATGGGTAGATGGCAGCAGTAGGTGGCAGATGTGAGTGGACCATCCTTGTATTTCAGGGGAGAGGGGTCAGTTTTAATTAAGGTGTTACAAAATCTTCTATTTCTTTTACTCTGTATCTATAAAATCAGGAATAGCCCAAGAGGTTGAGAGCTGACTCACTAACTAAAAAATAATACTAAATGCTCTGAGAACCTTAGACTATCCATCAAGGTATCATAAAAGTAAAAGGTTAGGAATACGGTCCCTGGAATGGATGGCTAGGACTAAATTCCAGCTCTAATAATTGTCAGCTATGTGACTAGAAAAGTTAGCTTCATTCACCTAATTCATCTGTAAAATATGGATAATAATACTTCTGTTGCATAGTTTATGTAAACACTGCATGAAATAAAGTATTCTAAATACAGCACCTGGCATCAAATGAGGGCTCAATAAATATCAGTCACCTAGGAAAATGGACCATCTAAGTCACATATTTGGATCCCAGTCACATTTAGAAAACTTGCCAAGTAAACAATTATAATTTTTTAGGGGTTACATGTATGCGCACGCACACACACACACATACACACACATACACACACACATTTGAACTGAGAAAACATCTGGGAGTGAATGGAGTCGTCAATCCTAAGGGAATCCTTACGGAATCTAAGAGAAAACAAAGACAATCCCAAGAGCCCACTGTGCCCCTGTCTCCCTTTCCTGTAACCGAACCACACATCTTGATCATGGTTGTCCAACTCTTCTCCTATCAAGAGCATGTAGGGGCGCCTGGGTGGCGCAGTCGGTTAAGCGTCCGACTTCAGCCAGGTCACGATCTCGCGGTCCGTGAGTTCGAGCCCCGCGTCGGGCTCTGGGCTGATGGCTCAGAGCCTGGAGCCTGTTTCCGATTCTGTGTCTCCCTCTCTCTCTGCCCCTCCCCCGTTCATGCTCTGTCTCTCTCTGTCCCAAAAATAAATAAACGTTGAAAAAAAAATTTAAAAAAATAAAAAAAAAAAAGAGCATGTAAATTATTCCGTATCTCTTGATTCACAATGAGGAGAATGAGAATTTACCATGTTTCAGAACTAAGTGTTTTATATTATAAAAGATTACAGTATTTACTTTTCACAAGAATCACTGTCGGACAGATATTATTAGCTCCAGTGGATAGGTGAAGCACTCAAGACTGTTCAATCTCCTTCTAGATTTCAAGATCTCTTAGAAGAGCCATGTCTTACCTTCTTTGACTATGCTCTTGAAGTAAGCAAAATCCTTGAATACAGATAGTGCTTAATAAATAATTGTGCTAATGCCCAGCAAGTGCTCTCAGGATATTTTAGCTGTGGCTTTCTAGTCCTTACATCAAGCAGCTGGGTAGCAGCTTCCTGCAGTGGATACCTTCAGTGACTATTGTATGAAACCTGCAATGTTTCTCTCCTCACACAAACCTTCAAAAAGCTATTAGGTCCCCAGAACTTGGACAGATCTCATGTACTTGTTTCCACAGAGCAGCTAGAGCATAGCCCTAGTGAAAACCCAGTAGTAATGGATATTATTTTTTTAATGTTTATTTATTTTTGAGAGAGAGAGATCATGAGCAGGGGAGGGGCAGAAAGAGAGGGGGACAGAGGATCTGAAGCCAGGAAGCCAGCTCTATGCTGACAGCAGCGAGCCTGATGCGGGGCTCCAACTCACTAACCATGAGATCATGACCTGAACTGATGTCAGATGCTCATCCGACTGAGCTACCCAGGCACCCCAGTAATTGATATGATGATGCAACTGGTCTTTGAATTCACATGTGCTCTTCCCACTGTATATCAGATGACTCCTGTCCCCAGGTCAGATAGATGCTTATGAATCCACTTTGGTTTAAGCTCTTATGCTACAAAAGTCCTTTTTTCCCCTCACTCATAAAGTAGGAGAAAATCACACACATATCACAGTTTCCACAAACTCTGATGACATAATTTGCCACAGACCCAAATATTCCTCAAAATTCTCAATATTATTCACAGAGAACCTTATGCAAATAAAATCCTAGAATTTACTTTATTGCACCTATAACTTAATTTGCTATGCAAACTAAATTTTGATAGTGACTCTGAGGTTATACAGGATGAGAATTGGAGGAAGAGTATGGGAAAAGATAAAAACTATATATTCCTATTTCAGTATTCTCAAAGTGTGGTCCAAGGACCATCACATTATAAACAAATGGGTTTTTTTGATAAAGTCTAAGTGACAAACCACTCAATTAATTATAGGATGTGATTGGCAATTACTTCCCTGCCCCCACAAGAGAAAGAAAAGATATGGCACTCTTGATTTAAAAGTTCCAACCTTCCCAAACAAGCATACAGGATTATTCACAAAGAAAATATAAAATTTGATTGATTAATTATACATTGCTCAAAGCCCACAAAACAATCCTCCCAGCTTACCAATGATATACTCCAGGGATCCTCAAGATAAAGCTCATGGATGTGCTGAATGATATCTGTAAATCTCACTTGTGTTTAGTCTGGATAACAACCAGTGTGCTTTCTGCTGTAAATGTCAGAAAATCCATCCCAAATTAGCTTAGCCAAAAAAACAAATGTATCAATTTCCTTAACTGACAAATTAGTTTAAAGCTGGACCTAGAGGCTGAAGTGATATTAAAGGGTTTCTGTTATTTTTCACCTTGCAGGTCACCTGCCTCCAGGTGATCGCCCTCAAAATCTGTTTTAGACTTTTCCTGCTTTGAGTTCAGCAGAGGAGAGATTTCTGCTTCCTTAAATCTCCAGGATAGGCCAAGTAAAGTAAAGCATTCATTCTTGGACCAATCAGTGTGACTGGAAAAGGAAGTATCCCTTATCCCACACTTCCAAGTCATAAGGGGGAAGGATGTTTTCCCCTACCAAAAAAAAAAAAAAAAAAAAGTCACCTGCTTTTACCAAAAGTGTGCATGGATATTATACAAAGCAACAGAATTCATCATCGTTCATAAATGTATTAGCCCCCAACTTGAGAAGAGTGTCCATGGCTTTCATCAGTCTCAATATGATAAAAAAAATCTTTGAAGTTAACAACTGATCAAAACCTATAGTTCTTTCATTACAATTAAGGTAGTTATAAGATGGAAGAAAGGAGTTCTAAACCAGGAAAGAAAAGGTATATGTTTTTGCCCCTATATCTTCCTAACAAATCCTTAGGAATTCCTTTTTCTTCATCAATGTTTACAAAAAGCAAAAATAATAGAATCAAAGAACCTACAAAACTTTCCCTTCTATAACACTCTTTACACTTGTAATTACTTTTTAAATGCCTGACTTCTTATTAGATCAGAATTGTGAAATAAAAATTAAGTGTTAGTCACACGTGTAATTTTAAATTTTCTAATAATCATATTAATAAAAATAAACAGAAGTTGAAATTACTTTTAATTATAAATACTTTTAACCAAATACATTCAAAATATTATCATTTCAAATGAATAAAAAACCATCAGTGAGTTACGTTAAAAGCTTTTTTGATAGATAAATTAAATGACATAAATTTCACCCATATAAAGTATATAATTCAATCACTTTTAGTATATTTGCAGAATTATGCAGCCACAATCGTAATCTAATTTTGGAACCTGAAAAGAAATCTTATACCCATTAAATTAGTAATCACTCCCTACCTCACCCTTCCAGTTCTAGACAAATTCTAATATATTTTCTACCTCAATGCATTTACCTATTCCGGACATTTCACATAATGAAGGGTGAGACTAAATACACACACACACACACACACACACACACACACACACACACACAGATAGGCTATATATAATATACAGTATAAATATAGAACTCTCAGTCCAAAAAAGTCAACCTGCTACCTAAAGTAACCAGTTGAGGAAGTCAGACAATAAACACCATAACAATAGGCCCAAAATGTCTAGGACATGATTAAAAACTGACACTTTTCTAATTCTTGCTCCCATTTCCAACTTAGATCAACCAGAGAATACCAAATATTTATCCCTACTCAATTACTTAGAATGCCCTACTTCTAGTTAGCCCACCTAAGACTTCTTATATCAACAGCATCCAATCAGAGCTACCTGAAACCATCCTTTTTTTCCATTATAGTTTTCCCACTCTTCTTGCCTTTGACTCTCTGCCAAATGCAAGTGATGGTGGCTGCCTCCCTTGCCTTAGGAAACTGAATAAATAGGCATTGCTTATTCTCATTTGGGTGGTCTTTCTTTATTTTCCATAGAATCATACAATATGTGACTTTTGTGTCTGGCTTCCTTCCTTAGTATAATTTCAAGATTCATCTATGCTGCACTACGTATCGGTAATTCACTCCCTATGATCGCTGAACAATATCCCAGTGTATTGTTATACCACATACTGTTTATCCATTCATCAGTTCATAGACATTTAGGTTATTTCTGGTTTTTTTTTTTTACTATTATGACTAATGTTTCTATGAACATTTCTGTACAAATTTTTGTATGGGCATATTTTCATTTCTCTTGAGTATATACCAGGAGTAGAATTGCTGGGGTCATATGACAACTTCATATTCAACATTTTAAGCAACTAATAACCTATTTTCCAAAGTGGCTGCACCATTTTATATTTCCACCAGTGGTACATGAGAGTTCCAGTATCTCTACATCCTTGTAAACACTTGTTATTGTCCGTCTTCTTTATTTTAGCCATCCTAGAGGTATGAACTTGTAGTTTCTGGATTTTGTTTGTATTTTCCTTCTGACTAATAATGTTGAGCATCTTCTCATGTGCTTTTTGGCCATTTGTATACCTTATATGGAGGTATAGCTATTCAAATACATTGTCCATTTTCACACTGAGTTATTTGTCTTCGATTATTATTTGTATCTTCTCCTGGGCTATTGATATGTGGTACAATACTTCCTTGAGACGCTGGGAAGTGACAAATGGTTTCCAATAAAGTTGAGAAAATAGTACATTTTATTTCATTATATCCTATTAATTGGTAGTTGTAGGCTCAAATTATCTGGGAGAAAAAAATCTGTGTGTTGAAGGAAATGCCAGAAAAATCTACATTCTAATTCCAGCTCTTCTGTTATCCAAAAGGGTAAAATTTTATCATTATTAATTTCTCTGAGCCTTTTTCTCATATGTAAACTATAGGGATTAAAGTGAATGATCTTCAAAATTCCTTCCAGATGTAAATTATGTGGGTTTGATATATAGTAGAAGAAAGTGTGATACCTGAAATATAGCCACTTCATATATTAAAATCCTGATGTCAAATAATTGCTCTATAGTCATATATCATGCATATGAGTTGTGTCTCTGAGCACCATCCATCATATGCTTTCCTCATCTTCACTTCCTTTCCACCCTTTCATGCATTTATTAGTTACTGAACACTTGCTTTGTAAGTGCCAGCTCCAAAGGGGATTAAAAAAATTAACTGAATTTCTCTATATACCTTCCTTCATCACCAGGGTGATGGTGTAGTATAGGTCTTCCACTTCCTTGACTTATAATTGGGTTACTTTCCAATAAACTCATTGTAAATTAAGCAAAAATGTGTTTAATATGGGGTGCCTGGGTGGCTCAGCTGGTTAAGCATCCAACTTCAACTGAGGTCATGATCTCACGGTTCACGAGTTCGAGACCCAGGGTCGAGCTCTGTGCTGACAGCTCAGAGCCCGAAGCCTGCTTCGGATTCTGTGCACCACCCCCCCCCACCCGTTCCTCCCCTGTGCATGCTCTCTCTCTCTCTGTCAAAAATAAATAAAACATAAAAAATTCTCCTACAAAAAAATGCATTTAATACACCTAACCTACCAAATATCGTTGCTTACCCTAGCTTACCTTAACATGCTGAGAAAACTCACATTAGCCTACAGTTGAGGGAGCTCATCTAACACATGCCTATATTATAATAAAAGGTTGAATACCTCATAAAATTGATTGAATACTGCATTCAAAGTAAAAGACAGAATGGTGGTATGAGTACAGAATCGTTGTAAGTATATCGGTTGTTAACACTTATGATTACAAGACTGACTGGTCACTGTCACTGCCCAGCATCTCAAATAAGTATTGTACCACATATCAATGGCCCAGGAGAAGGTACAAATTCAAAGTCTTAAGTGTGGTTTCTACTAAATTCATACCACTAACCCGAGAAAATATCCAAATTCAAAATTAAAAGTATGATTTCTACTGCATGTGTATCACTTGAGCACCATTGTAAAGCTAAAAAAAAATCTTAAGTTGGAGATCACCTGTATCTGTCTTTTTAGAAGTCTCAGGGGCGCCTGGGTGGCTCAGTCGGTTAAGCCTCCGACTTCAGCTCAGGTCACGATCTCACGGTCGGTGAGTTTGAGTCCCGCGTCGGGCTCTGGGCTGATGGCTCAGAGCCTGGAGCCTGCTTCCGATTCTGTGTCTCCCTCTCTCTCTCTGCCCCTCCCCCGTTCATGCTCTGTCGCTGTCTGTCTCAAAAATAAACGTTAAAAAAATTTTTTTAAATAAAAAAAGAAAAAAGAAAAAAGAAGTCTCAAAGCCTACATTCGTACAATTAACAAGATAAGCTATTTTCTGATCTAATGTATAGGCTCTCACATATTATGTAAATGACAGACTATTTCTTTTTTTGTATAACAACCCTTTGAGAATAGAACTTTGGATATAATAAAATAACCAAATATATATTAGAGAAGAACTCTTCTCTCCGGTGAATTTCTTCTTTCAGTATGGATTAATTTGGCTGTGCTTACTTCCCTGAAAAATTTCCTAGCCCTCAACCATATATTAAAGCTACCCATGCTAAATTGACTCCCATGATGTATTACACCTGAATGTAAAAAAAAAAAAAAAAGTCATTCTTCCAACGATATACTTTATGCCACAGGTACTACAGCTTTCCCCAGCTTGTTCATTGGTTCAAGTCCATTAATAAAACAATGATCAAATAAAAAGGCCTCAGGCATAAACACAAGAGCAAAAGTCTCGATGATGGTTTGCACTCATTTCTAATATATTTTTCCAGCATGTTACGAGCTTTTTACCTTAAGCAAAAAGAAGTTGATGATTTTATAATAGAGTTTTCTTTCTAAATCCTTTTCTTTCTGCTTAAAAACTGCTGACTTTTACCACAGGCTCTCATACAACTGCTTGCCAACACATGTCTCTAAATTTAAAAGCTACTTCAATAATGCCTGGTTAATTGTATGGGCACTTGGTGGCAAGCAGAAGGCACAAATCATTAATTGCACAAAATGTAGCATCTGAATGCCTACTACTCTTCTTTAAATATCTCATTTTAAATTGTAAATAGAACTTATTTAATTCCAATCTTCTAAAAAATTACTTTATACTAATAGTGTCCTAGCTATTCAAACTATAATTATGAGCCTTCTGGTCTTACAGATACAGATTCAAATCCCATCACTATCATTTTTAAGGGTGAAAGTTTGTATGTTACTTAAATTATTTAAGCTTCAATGCCCTTACCTTTAAAATGGACTGAAAATAGTACCTACCTCATAGGCTGTGGTGAAATTTTTGAGACATAGCTTGAGGTGCTGTACAGATGAATCTAATAAAAAACTTCACAAATGCTTGTGGAGCACTTAAGAACAGGATTGGTATGAGCCATGTTCTTGTGACACATGGCATGAATTTCTTCATGTCTCCATGTGACACATGGCATGAATGTCACTTCAGTTTTGTCAATCTAGACCTTTGGTTCTAGAAGTGATCCAAATCAAAGACAGCAGGAATCTGTATAATATGATATGATCACTTTACTGCCTAAGCCCTTCCCCAGATCACCCTCACATGTAAGCAGCCTGCATACATTCCTGGAATCCCTTCTCATATCTTCAGACAACAGGACACTGTGTTTGCTTTCTACTCTGCCTTCCTTCATCCCTATCACTGGGTCTTCCCTGGTCTCCTCTCCTTTCTGTGTATGGTCCAATCAATTAAAGCCTATGTCCATCGACTTTAGACATTTTCCTAAATCCAAAACAATATGGCTTTAAAATTTTTTTTAACGTTTATTTTTGTGAGACAGAGAGAAACAAAGCATGAGTGG
This sequence comes from Leopardus geoffroyi, assembly GCF_018350155.1. Taxonomy (NCBI): domain Eukaryota; kingdom Metazoa; phylum Chordata; class Mammalia; order Carnivora; family Felidae; genus Leopardus; species Leopardus geoffroyi. Next base: position 67,198,109 of record NC_059334.1, read on the forward strand.
GAGAAGGGCAGAGAGAGAGGGAGACAGAATCCCAAGCAGGCTCCAGGCTCTGAGCTTTCAGCACAGAGCCTGATGCAGGGCTTGAACCCAGGAACCATGAGACCATGACCTGAGCCGAAGTCGGCACTTAACCAACTGAGCCACCCATTTACCCCTAAAACAATATGGCTTTAAAATCCCTGATGTCACCAAAACTAAAACTGCTAGACTCCCAAATGACACTTGGGAGCCACCGTATCACAAGCTTAGTCTATTTTCCACCTAGGATTACACATGCTTTCTCTGCTTCTGGAGCAATCTTTCCACCATTTTCAGAATCAACGTACAGAACTGGTTTACATGGTCCAGAGAGGAAAATGTGGATCTGGTATATGAGAGCTAGAGCTATATTAAATCAGCTGCTGCTTTTGTTAGGTTACTATGGATGGATGGGTTGGATTCAGTCTTCTATTTGTTTGTACATCTTTATTTATGAAACGTTTCTTCCTTTCTCACTGGCTGAGTAGAGGTGGGAGCCCCAGCTGCATTATTCTAAAGGAAGTACTAACACCATTTGTTACTTAAAGAGCTTTTCTAACACATGTCTCCATTTTCCCAGGAATGTTATTCTAGTGAAATAATATAAAAAGAAATTAATAGAGATGCCCAGGTGCTATATTTTTTTTTTTTAAACGTTTATTTTTTTTTTATTTTTGGGACAGAGAGAGACAGAGCATGAACGGGGAGGGGCAGAGAGAGAGGGAGACACAGAATCGGAAACAGGTTCCAGGCTCTGAGCCATCAGCCCAGAGCCTGACGCGGGGCTCGAACTCACGGACCGCGAGATCGTGACCTGGCTGAAGTCGGACGCTTAACCGACTGCGCCACCCAGGCGCCCCGACCAGGTGCTATATTAAAATGTCAACTCTGAACTTTGAAGAGCAGAACAGCCAGGTGGTCATGATTAATGGGTGAAAAAACATATTTATAAATTACAACCTGTAGGATGAAGAGAAGGTGTGTGTTACTGGACAGGGTGTGGAAAGCAGTCAGTCCCTGTCTTCCACCCTCTTGTCTATTTCTTAATTATGCCAGTTTAGAGGCCATCGTTTGGTCATTTATTCTTAAGTTTCTGCCATATTCATTTAATTTATTTATCAATTTCATATGTTTTTCTTAAATGTCTTAGCGGTCATATGTCCTCCAGGTTTCGGAAAGAGAAAACCTAGGCATGGATCCAGAAAACTTCAGCACGTACTTCTGTTCACCTGAAAATGTCAATATCTCTTCCCATCCAATTCCTAGAACAGGTTCAAGGGGACAGTGCAGTTGGTTGTGGACATGCCAAGTACCTCTCCTCCAACACTGTACTATGGACAGGTGACATCGTAATTTGGGGCATGTGTTTATGAGATACAAAAATGAGGTTGAAATAACCTAAGTGACCAATTACTGGTTTTTAAATATTGCAACACTAGCAGATTCCAGTATTTGGGGGAGAAGACTCCAGATTCAATTTCATTAACCACTTATCTTCACGTCTACCACACACATAATGATTTACACACACACAAACACACACACATGGCTGGTTTAAATGATTACATAAATACATGCTGACAAGGATCTAGAGAAACATCATACATTGACGGATGAAATACAAATTAGTACAATTTTTAGGTGGAGAAATTTGGTGATATTATATGCTTAATCCTTATAGCCGTTGATCCAGCGATTTCTTTTCAGGTACTTATCTTACAGTTATACTACAACGTGTTAAATGTTAGAAACAATGTAGATGCCCATATTAGTGACTAAGGTAAATAAACTATGGCACATTCATATCTTGGAATGCAATACAGCTGTGAAAAATGAAAAAGCTCTGTCTATGCTGATATGTAATGATATATTGTTAACAATAACAAAAAATCTCAATGCAAATCTATGTGTATTTTAGGAAAAAATAAAGAACATGCATGTACCTACATGTACATACATAAAAGGATACACAAAAATTGATAATAGTGTTTATCTCTGGAGAGAAACACTGGATTGCTGGGGTTCAAGAGTGGAAAGGAGAGTTTTTACTTTATGTCATTTGATATCTTTTGAATCTTGAACCACGAAAATGTATTGCCTATTCAAAAAACTTAATTATCATTAAATATTTTAAGTAAATTTAATATAAACTTGTCATTCTTTACATTCCTCACTAGAAAGATGCTTATTTCAGCACACCCCCAAAGATGCCTCAGGTGTAACAGAATCCCAATGAGGCCAGGAAAAGAAGAAAAGACTGAGGGAAGGAGTACTCAGGGCATTCACCTGGTATGTTCTTAGTAGGACTCATCCTCACCACATTTTGAAATCATCGAAAGTTACTCTTAAATCATTTTGGTAAGAACTCTCAGCAGAAAGCATCATGAAGAGGAGCTCAGATACGACAGTTGTTCTGGGTTCCTCACATCCTGCATTCCTGCGCCAGAGATGGGCTTAGCTTACATTTGCCTGTTTCCATCATTAATGAATAGAATAAGTAGTTTGTGGGGTTTGAGGTCTTGGACCTTTGTGGAAATGAGAAAGCTGAAGGCCCAATCTGTTTACCTTTGACAGTTTGATGTGAATTTGGAGATATGTCCTTCCATACTTTCTTTTCCCTTAGGGAAATTTTATTCATACCCAAAGCATCCTGGGCTCAGGATATCTCAGAGGATCTGATGGGAACAGATGCAAACTTCCAGGGCTTTGGTACCAAGCAAAGGTCAGTAATAAGTCTGAGAGTCAAAAGCAAAACAAAAGAACACAAACAACCTGCATCGAAAACCAAGCAGATCTTACTGTCTCCTCTTTAATCATAAAAACTCATTTCTAAGAAGAGGTAATTAGAATAATGCTAATTTCCAAACCACTTTAAATGATACTTTAAAAAATAAAGAAGACAGTTCTTCATTTGAATTGGCCTCAATAAGCTTTAATTATGCAACGTGAGCAAGTGAGCTAATTAGAAAGTATATCCTTGTGTAGGTACATTCCCATCAGTGTGCTTTCCTAAGTAGTTTTCATTTAAGAAGAGACCATTTTTTAAAATTCTACATAGGAACTTTATCTTTGTGGATAAGGAGTGAACAAAAAGAAGTGTTAAGCAGGATAAAAAAGTGAAAGTAAATGTTGTATGGAGGCTTTAAAAAATACAAATTAAATGCTTGTGTCAATTGAGTCAATTAGCCCTACTCTGAGCTCCCAAACAGTTGAAAGATGATCTCCAGCCTGACTCCAATGGGAGATGTTTACAAGCTCTTCAATTTCCATTTAGCAGGAAGGAATCGATTTATTATTAAAGCCTTAAAAGTTGCAAAGGGCTCATACCAGACCATATTAAATTTTGGATGAATACGTATAGGATTACAAGTTCTCTCTTTTACTGTGTCTAAGTTTAAAGTCAGAGCATGTTTTGAAAGAAAAACTTTATAATCTACACCGTTGTTCTCATTTCTAACATTTGTGGTGATTTTATTGTTACATTATCACAAACTCCTCACCTTAGAGATACATCTGGTTTTATTTTCAATCTAAAATACCCAACATTCTGTGTGACCCATGGTGACCCATGGTGATATTCAAATCAGCTAACGAATTACAAAATATAAAAATAATACTTACTTCCATTTACTGAAGTATATGTTCCTCTCTGTACCTTGGACTTTACACAGATTTACTGAGTCATTTCAACTGACCTATGAATATATTTATTTTATTTGTAACAATATCTTTACTTCTGCTGCTCCCCAAACTCCCAAGCCTCTAGGCCATTTTTTCAAGCCAACTGTATCCAAAACACTGAAAAATTTCCAATGGGGAAGATCCCAGGAAAATCCTAGGAATATCAGAACTTGCACTTTTCCTCCTCAATCACACACACAAATCAACTTACATCACTATTCTTCTGTATCAGCAATACAGCATATATCTGACCAGAGAGTTCTTTCAGTCCTAGAGAAGTGGGATGAGGGTCATAGTGATGACTTTTTCTGGGTACTCAACAGTAATCTGTTGGACCAGGTTACTACACTCTGCCCTGGACGCCAGCCTCATACACACAGCTGGCGCCTCTTTGCACACTACCAAACACTTTCTAGATTATAAAACATATTTCTTGAAATGGCCCTATGCTACTTGCTAATCACATTGGCTGCCATTGCTATCACTTTTGCTTTTGATTTTTTTTTTCAACGTTTTTTTTTTTATTTATTTTTGGGACAGAGAGAGACAGAGCATGAACGGGGGGCAGAGAGAGGGAGACACAGAATCAGAAACAGGCTCCAGGCTCTGAGCCATCAGCCCAGTTGCTTTTGATTTTTAATCAACTTTTTACTGAGACAATAGTAGATTCATATGCATTGTGTAAGAAAAAAAACACAGATAAATCTTCTGTGCCCTTTACTCAATGTTATGCGTTGAATTTTGTCCCCCAAAAGATACGCTGAAGTCCTAGTAACCAACTCCTGTGAATATGACCTTATTGGGAAAGTCGTATTGAGGGCACCTGGGTGGCTCAATCGATTGAACGTCTAGCTCTTGGTTTTGGTTCAGGTCATGATCTCATGGTTCTTGAGTTCGAGCCTTGCATCAGGCTCTGTGCTGATGGTTCAGAGCCTGCTTGAGATTCTTTCTCTGCCTCTCTCTGCCCCTCTCCCACTCATGTTGTCTCTGTCTCTCTCAAAATAAATGAACTTAACAAAAAAACAAGATGAGGTCATTGCAGTGGGCCCTAATCCAACATGACTGGTGTCTTCAGAAGAAAAGAGACACAGAAATAGAGACCCACAGAGGGAAGTCAATTATTTAAAAGATGAGTCAGAGATTGAAATGATGCTGCCATAAACCAAGGTGTGTGTCTGGAGCTACTGGAAGTTACAAAGACAAGGAAGTATCCTTCCCCAAAATCTCTGAGGGAAGTATGATCCTGCCACCATGATTTGAGACTTCTAGTCTCCAGAACTGTGAGAGAACAAATTTCTGTTATTTTAAGCCACTGAGTTGATGGTACTCTGTTCCCACAGTGCTAGGAAACTATTAAACCCACATTCCTTCTATTAGTAACCTTTTGCAAAACTATAGGATAATATCATAACCACTCTGTTGATCTTGACACAATCTACTTTTCCTATTTATACTTGTCACAGTTGAATTTGTATCCATTTGTGTGTTCAGTTTACACAATTTTATTATATGTATAGGTTTATGTGCACATCATCAAGTTAAGATAATGAACAGTTGCATAACCTCAAGCATCTCTCATGTGGCCTGTTTAGAATCACACCAACCTCTTAGGATTGTACAGGATTATACAGGATTCCATCTTTAACCATTTGGAAGCCCATAATTTGTTCTCTAGCTCTAAAATTTTGTTATTTCAAAAATGTCATATAAATGCAATTATATAGCACATAAGCTTTTAAAATTGCTGTTTGCTGTTTGTTTTTCACTCAACTTAAATCCCTGGTGATTCATCCAAGTTGTTTTATGTCTCTATCTGCAAAAACCTTGCTGAAATTTTGATAGAAATTGTATTAAACTCATACAATAGTTTGAGGACAATTAGCACCATTACTGTGCTGAGTTTCCAATTCAGGAACATTCTATATCTCTGTTTATTTATGTGTCCTTGATTTTTCCCATCAACATTTTGTAACTTTTACCATACAGATTATGTACATATTTAAAGAATATCTAAATACTTGATTTTCTTTGAAGCCATTGTCAAAATATAAGCCCAGTTTTACATCAAAAAGAGATTCTGACACACGTCTCCAATGAGTTCTTAGATAATAAGGAATGCTTTTGAAGTTTTATCAGTGTGTTATAATGCACCTAAGCTTATTTTGATGACCAATTTGCCATCAAGCAATACACACACCTTTTGTACATTATAAGATAAGGTGAACATGTATACCAAATTAAGTTTGTTGTTATTTATTGTTGAAATTCTGGATCGTGAAAAAAATACAATCAAACTATAACACTTCAGACCCTCATTGCTAGTGAGAGTCTTGAACACAGAGCAAACGGAGGAAAAAAAGAAACCAGTGACATTTAAGAAGGCTTTTTGCCACCCCCACCCCTAACAAAAGCCTGGGTATAAAGATTCCTATATCTACTCTTTCATCATCCAAAAACATTTTGATATATAGGAAAGAATTCAAAATCCTTATTAACTCATTTGGTCTCAGTTTCTGTGCATGCTGCAATATAAATCAAAATAAGAACATGATAGAAAGTAAGAGGAAAAAAGTTTAGACTGAGGTGGAAAAACTGACCAGGCTGAAAGGCTAACTCTTCTGTGTAGTTAGCATTCCCCAACAGTGTGCAAAAGGTTGGCAACCTCAGAAAAGTTTCAGACAAGTTTTGATATTTATAAACAGCTAATTCAGGGGCGCCTGGGTGGCTCAGTCGGTTAAGCGGCCGGCTTCGCCTCAGGTCATGATCTCGTAGTCCGTGAGTTCAAGCCCCATGCGGGGCTCTGTGCTGACAGCTCAGAGGCTGGAGCCTGTTTTGGATTCTGTGTCTCCCTCTCTCTGACCCTCCCCCGTTCATGCTCTGTCTCTCTCTGTCTCAAAAATAAAAAAACGTTAAAAAAAATTAAAAAAAAACCCAGCTAATTCAGTAGTGACATCATAGTGTTCTCATCCAGGTGGGCAGAGTACTATGGCTCTGAATAATTGCTCTCTTTGCATCAGTATGCAAAGCTATGATTAAAGATGAAGGAAAAAGTTACTTCTACCGAATAGGGTTATGAGGAGGCCAGGGTGGACCAGGGATCCAGGAACATACTTTGTTTTCAACAGGATACCAGGAATAGGGCAAAGAAAATCTAGATAGAGGGGAAAAAAGCAAAGACTGAATCAATGGTGGCAAGCTTGGTTTAAAAGGTTGTGTCCTGGGGTGCCTGGGTGGCTCACTTACTTGGTTAAGTTTCCAGCTTTGGCTAGGGTCATGATCTCAGGGCTCCTGGGTTTGAGCCCCAGTTCGGTCTCTATGCTGACAGCTCAGAGCCTGCAGCCGGCTTCAGATTCTGTGTCTCCGTCTTTCTCTGCCCTGCCCACTCACACTCTGTCTCTCTCTAGATCTCAAAAATAAATAACATTTAAAAAATTGAAAAAAAAAGGTTGCCTCTTGATGGGTACTTGGGGGTTCAGACCACAAAATAGGTACAATTAATGAGAGATCTATGGCAGGCAGGTAACCTTAAGTCCTGGAGGGCTAAGACTGCTGATGATCTCCATGGCCTGGTCAGGACTGACTCAGGGATTAAATAAAACAGAGCTTGAAGGTAGAAAGCCTCTGTATTTTAGCTGTTTATCTTGACCAAATGTTTTGGGGCAGTGGGATCATAACCACAGTATCTCTCACACCCAGCTCCCCATTAATAAAAGTTCATTGAACTTCAGGCATGTTTATCCTGTGATTCAATCCTCCCAGGAATCCTAAGCAGTAAGCACTCTTATTAATTCTATTTCAAAATGAGGCCCCAGAGGCAAAGGGAAGTTATGGAATGTGTCCATGGTCAGAGAGATAAAAAGCAAAGACTGACTCTGGAGCCTAAGTAATTAACCACTAGGTTATACTGCATTCTTTTTTTTATTTTCTGGACCACATGAGCAAAAAACCCAACGCACTGGTCCTAATGCAGAGATACCACTGAAACTATCCACTACATCAAATCAGATTTTTTTTTGCCCCTGGCTTTTACAGTAGCAGATACTGTTTTCCTTTGAATACTAGAGCATTTCAGAAATATCCTATGAAGATGTAGCAGTTCCTACTACGGTGGAATTCAGTCAGGATCTCAGGAAAAAAGCAAAATCTCTTTCAAATCAACACACATATAAGAGTTTATTTTTTAATTTATCTCACAGGAGCAAAAATACGTATGAGTGAGGGCAATGTGTGTAGCAGTGGAAGTTATCAACCATTCTTTTAAAATATTTTGAGATAATTATAAATTCAGAAGCAACTGTAAGTAATGATACAGAGATTCCACGTGACCTTTTGCCAGTCTTCCCCAGTGGTTCAACCATTTTCAAAACTTACATTTGGTAAAAAAAAATGTTATTAAATGTATCATGCCATTGTAAAATATGGCAGCAACCAGTGGGCAATTGGGAAAACCATAATAGTTTTATGATATGGCAATGAGCTATAATTATATTTCCTCCAATGCATTAGTCCTAGATTCAGATACTTTTATTTAATCTAACTCTGTGTTGTTTGTGAATTATATTTCAAACAAATGAGTGTGTGATAAATTATTAGCAACCTCTAGCTAATAAATCCAGCACACTCTTCACAAAAAGCTAATTTATTTAAGGATATGTATGTTTGACAAACAACTCTTGCTTGCATGATTTATCAACTTACTGAAATGGCATTACAAAAGCCAGCTAGTAGTCCTATTTTGCGTTTGGATCTTCCATTCAAGGCTGAGAGAAGGATGGCAGAAAGTATAATTCTATTTCAAGAGATAAATATTAAGAGGAAAAATTTGTATGAAGTACATGTTAAGTACATGTTAGAAACAAGTATATGTTAAGAGAATGTAGCTCAAAAAATAGAAAAATTATTTTAAAAATGATAAAATACACAAACCATTTAAATCAGAAATCATAGAGATTATATATGGTCACTGAAGAGAGAAAAAGTATCATTAATACTAAGTATCATTAATACTATATAAACCTATTATGAAATTGTAAACCTCAAAATTACTAGTTACTAATAATAAATTAATTAATAGTTACCAGGGTTGTTACCAAAAAAAGAAAAAGACGAATTGTTGCAGCCACTCATAAACAATTAAATGTATAGGCCTAGGTCTTGAAGAGTGATTTATTTATTTATTTTAATAACTGTAAGTGATTTTAATGTAGAGCCAAATTTGAGAAACACTGATAGCTGATTACGTTCTTTGAGAATTTCAATGTATTCATTCATTCTGCAGCATTAACATGTAATTGTGGTAATACTAATTTATAGCAATTGATATATAGATCAATATTGCCATATCTATATCTATATATCACATATCTATATCTATATGTATCACACACATGCATATACACACACACACACACACACACACACACACACACACACATATACACATACTATAGCATAATTCATTGTCCTATGGGTTCTATTTCCAGCGTCTATTTAATCCAGTTAAAGTGATTTAATTTTCATGCCTCCATTTCTTTATTTGTAAAACGAATGGTTAATCTAAATGGCTTCTAAAATCCCTCTGGCTCTAAAACCCTAATCTAAAACCCTAATCTAAAACCTCTAAAAACCCTAACCCTAAGATTAGTGCTTAATCTTCAGGGAAGATGGCAGAAAACTATCATTTTTACCTGGGGGATTTTGCTCAGTGCCAGTTATCCATACCCTAAGAGATTTTGACATACTATACCTCCGTCTTCACCACCAATAACACACACTAACAACAGGCAGAGAAAATAAGATTCTTGGAGTCAGAAATGATCTTTCATTTCATATCATTGGCTGCATAAGAAATTATCCTCAAACTTAATGGCTTAAAGCAACAACCATATCATAGTATCTCATGAATTTGTGAAGTGTTAAAATAGATGGTTCTTCTATACTCTATGAAGCACTGAGGTCATTCAATGATATTCTGTGAGCTACTGGACTGGTCTGGGGTCCAAATGGTTCTACTTAAATGGCTGGTGCCTTAGCTCTTTGTGAGGCAGGGCTCAACTGGGAACTTCTAACTCTTGGGGTTTAGTCTTAGTATGGCTAAGGGCTTCTTATAGTCTTAAGGCTTCTCCAGGTCATCTCTCCAACAAGACATCAGACTTCTTACATGGTGGCTGAGGATGCCAAGATAATATATATTAAGGGACAAGAAGAATAAAGTTCTGGTTTCTTAAGACTTGGACCCATAAACTGACATAGCGTCAATTCCATTGTGTTCTATCAGTCAAAGCAGTCAGAGTCCACCCAAATTGGAGGGAAGGAGACATAAAATCCAACATCAAAATTGAAGAAATTCAAAGAAATTGCATCAACCCTGAATCAGCGACACAGTCTACCAATCCATTCATCCAACATAGGGAGGTTATTTAATTGTACTGCATTCAGAGTTTTAATCCTAGCTCTACTACTCTCTGGTTCAGTGATTTGAGGCACGTTAATCTCTGAACCGAGCCTGAGAGTCTGGATCTGTAAAATGAGGTTAGTGATAATACTGCATACATCATAGGATAATTGTGAGAATTAAATAAGAGAATTTGTGAAGTGGAAAGTGCATAGTGTCTGGCACATAGATGATAGCCGTAATGTGATTATTAGGTTTAAGAAATTCTGCTCAATATTTCAGGATGCTACAAAGATGTTTCAGATGAGGGGTCTATGAGCAAAATTTTTACATTCAATGAAGATGAGTGCTCTAGAGTTGAGAGGAAGAAAAAATTGGTTTCTGACTTAGGTGCTCAGAGAAAGCTTCATGAAGCAAAATCCTGAAGGCTGGCGAGGGTTTGGCAAAGGGTGATGGAGGAGATGAACACATCTGTACCCTCCTTTTGAAACACATTGATTCCCACAATAACAAAGGGAAATGCTTAAGACTGGTTCACAGATTTATTTCTTCCTCTATTAATAACAAACAAATAGAACTTTTCTATGTGCCACTTGTAGCCGTATGAGTGACTCCCAGTTTCACTCACCTTCTCTCTCATCCACATCCCTGGAACAGTCATTCCCCTTCTTAAAAGAGTCTGTTCAACAACCTATCCTTTGTAAAGATTTCTCTGATTCTCTCAGGCCGAATGAGTTCCCTCATCCCAGGGTCCCACAGCACTTTCTGTGATTTTTCAGTCACAGATATGTGTCCATATCCCATAATATTGTAATTATTTGTCTAGGTACAGGATTTATGTGTATCTCTCTACTCTTCACCACCCAGTGAATGCTTTGAGTGCACAAAGGAAGCACTAAGCACCTGCACCTGGTTTGGTAATAAGACTATACCAAAAGGGAGCCATGGAGATGAACATGTCCTATGTCCTTGCTGTTCAAGTACTGTCCTTAGACAAGAAGCCTCAGCTTCACCTGGGTACTTGTTACAAATGCAGAGTCTGAGGACCCACCCAACATCTATTGAGTCAGAATCTGCATTTCAGTAAGATCCACAGGATAACCCTGTGTACATTCATATTTGAAAAGCATTGCCCAGGCATAAGCTGCAGAGTGGATGCTGTTCATTAAAATGTACCCCATGTTTCCTGACAGAAAATAAATGAAGACATTTTTCAAACCTTTCTCCCAATTTTTGAAGTTAAATAATTAATTTAGTATAGTTTGGTTAAAATTCAGAGGTTTTTTTTTTTTTTTTTTACATTTACACACATTTTTTTTTTCACTCATGGACAAATCTATGATTTGTCCCCTTGTTCTGGGGGTGACACTAACATTATTCTCAATACTTGTGAAATTTCACACATTACTCAGAGAATGGAAAAGGAAGAGAAAATTCTACTTTAAGAAAGCATACCTTCTTTTTCGCATTTCATCTTATTTCTTTGAAACTTCTCTCCTGATTGGTTGTTCACATCCCCTGCATTACTTGGAGAAAGTGATGGCGGATGGAGTGGAGAACGGATTGATCAGGAGAAATGGATCTCTGTGGGGAAAAACATCAGCATTTTCTTAAAATGTAAAGTAAGAAAAAATATATCCTGTAATCTGAATCTGGTCTACAGCAAAAGGTGTGGCAGAAGCAATAAATGAGAGTCAGAGACCCCTCCATCTGGGAGTCAGACGGTATTGTCCATGGACTGGGATTCAGAAGAGTGTCCTGGATTGGAGCAATAATCTGCCACCTTGGAAATGCTCCCCTGTGTCCTCGCTGGTGGCCTTTAGGAAGACAAGTCTTATTCAAAACCCAGCATGAACGACAATAATGTGATTTCCTTTGATTTATTGAGAAAATTACTACATGGCAGACATTATCCTAAATGGTTTACCTACATTAGCTCATTTCACCTTCACAACAACTGTGAAAGGTTGGAATAATTATCCCCATTTTATAGAGAAGGAGATTGAGAATCACATTCACTAAGTGATTTTTCTCCAGGTTTTGTGAAAGAAATATAGTTTTTGATCTTCAAAGTTTATTACTTTGATTCCTATGTCTAAAATAAATTGATGAAACTAATGTTCTAGAAGATGTGGTAATGGGCACCAGAAAAACCTTAATAGGGGTGTTGTCAAGAGACACATCAGGAACTACAATGTCCAGTGGATGTGGACTGATCTATAACAAAGTCAGTTAGATGTTAACACCAATTTCTGATGGACCACAAGATATCAATCTCCACAAGTGTTTCAATTTGTAACCAACGGCCTCCATAGTGCTTAGTGGGAAACAGACCAATCAGAAAGCTTCATGGATAAACATCCCAGGGTCTCACAAGGCTGTGCCAGCAGATTCTTCTATTGATGGTCCAAGTGAAAATCAGATCCTTTTGCTGAGAGCAACCCCTCAAGCAATAGATTGTGTGTACTGAGTAAGTAGGTCCACAAACCCCCGTTAGATCACCACTATGGAAGCTGAGCTCTTGCTTTTATTTTGGCTTCCAGGTGAAGATGATCAGGGAATATGTGGAATGTGACAAAGTCTTGTCAGTTACTCCAGGGGTGGGAGGTAGGGAGAGAAGAGGCTTTGAATCCCACTCAGAGAACCCTGTATACCTCTGAACAGATACCATTGAAATGGCCGATACATCAGGATCCTAGTTCAAAATGGATGCCATTTTATCACTATTACACATCCCAATTATAGTGTCATTTTTATCACTACAAGATAATGTGTCATCTTTCATGACACTCTGACATGACAATCATATTGTAATTTCCTCGCCTTTGCAAATTTCTTCCTTTTCTTCTCTCTGGTTAACAGTTTTTGCTTTGTTTTCTTGTTTTATAAGTGCTACTATGTGAATTTTCATGTATGGGGTCAAGGATTTTTGTTGGTGTGACCTAAAGCATTATGCACAACATAGCTACATCACACACCCCTAGGTGTGAATGTCTGTCCTCAACTTCATTCCATGTTGGGATTTTGCTGTGAAGGAGAGAAACAAGATAAAAAGTAACTTGAGAAATCAACAAGTTAATTTTTGTTCTGAGAATGAACAAGTAGTGAAATCTACTTTACAAGGAAAATCAGAAGGGGCTGGAAAGGGCAAATGGGGGGAGCAGTGTAACAGGGTACAGGCTCTCCCATCAGACAGGAGTAAGCCTGAATCCTGAGTCCATCATTTGCCGGCTTTGTGACCTGGAGCAAATCAGTCTTCAAGTCTCAATTTCTTATGTGTCAGTGGGGCATACCTTACCTAACTTAAAGGGACTTTGCAGAGAGTAAAGAGAAAAAGAAGGAAATGGACCGTAGCGTCTGTGTCTAGGCACTCAAAATTATAAACTGAATTTGTAAAAGTATTAAATCCCCTTCTCAGGTGGGGTTCTCTGGAAGCAGACTCTGGAATAAAGGTTTTCTTGAAGGAGGTTTATGGAGGAGTACATTTAGGGTCAACACATATAGGAAAGTGAGCTTATGAGAGCGAGTAAGTTCAACACATGGAACAGTAAGTTCCATGTTCTAGTCCCATGGAAATCTTTGGAGCTTCTTAGGTAGTTCATCAGAGTTGTCTAAGTTGAGGCAAGGGAACTAACTCAATCTGTTACCCATCATCCCTATTACTGGAGTCCTTGGGGAGAATTGTAACTTTGGGCAGGGCAGTTCCCTTCAGCAGTGTACAATTCTGGAAAGAAACACAAAAGTCAACCACAGCAGTTAACACTCCTGGCAAGTGGAGGAATCAATGTCTCTGTTCTGAAGCAGGAGTCTGTACGGAGTACTGTATTATCCACTACAGACCTCCAAGTGCCAAAGACAAAATTCTGGTTCCAGACCTTTGGAAGAAACCACTCATGTCTAAATCCAATGAGACAGCAATAGCAGTGTTAGCCTTTGCACTTCTGAACAAAACCTCGGGGCTAGCCTCTACCATATACCCCATCACGATGCAGAATATCAGCTTTGTACATGCTAAAGTGAAAGCACTGGGTGCATAGGAATTGGATCATTTTGTCATTAATAGATGCACAGTACCTACCACAGGCCTGCACATAATAGGGGTTCGATAATTATTGAATAAGTGAATGAATGGGTATACATAATGGGCTGAATGTACCCTAAAGACAGATGCAGAAGAAGCCTGTACAAAGGAATCCCAGAGGTCTTTTCACCAAATACCAGATAGGTTCTTAGAAGTTGCTCAAGTTGCTTCAGAGTGTATTACATATGCTTTAAACAAACAAAAAAGGCACTAAAAGGGTTATAATATAGAATAATGAAGAATCTCAGGGAAAATGTAATTTTAGAATTCAGTTCGTTTATATCCCATAATGAGTGTAGCAGCAAACATGCTTTTTACAATAGTCTTTAAAGCTCTACAGGGTTGGAGGGGAAAAAATGGTCAGAAATCCATTTCCCCAGATGGCAGCTACCAATTTTCTAGCAATCCTGAAGGAGATACAGAGTTAGCTTCATAATATCTGTTATTAAACAATGTCAGCCTAATATTACTAAGAATACATATACAAGGCACAGGGGACAGGTCGTTATCCAATGTATTTCATGGATACATTGGCCTGGCTAAGGCTTTTCTCATTAGACCACAGGGTGAGATGACACCTACCTAGAGCTCGAGAGCAAATAAATATTTTATGTAGCTGAAAATTACATGTAACCTTTCCAGTGAAAAACCATTTTTCACATTTCAAATTTAACACGATTTACATGATGAAAAACACATTTATGAGAGCCAGCTAGCACTTTCATGCCTTTGATTTTGGGTAATTATTTTTACGCTGCAAGATTTTTACTGTCTTCCTATATTACTTTTGTCCATAAGCATGCCAAGTTATTCTTTTCTTTTCTCTCTCTGATTAAAAAACATAAATAGAAATTTCTCTGAAAACTATTTTCAGAGGCAACTGATCGCCCAAAGTTGATCAGGAAAGGGAGTGTTCTGTTCTTGCAGCCTGGGTAGCATACTCCAATCTGACAGAACCTGGCTCAGTGACAGGCAGGCAGAATCACATGGCTGTCTGAGTTCTATTTAAATCACCTTCCAGTGTGTTCACTGGGAACTTTCACCAAGACCACTGCTACAGTTCCAACTGGGCTCCCTGCTTCCCCTCTTGGCCCTCTTTAACCCACTCGCTAAAGAGTTATACTTAATAATTAAGTATAAATCAGATGTTGTCACTTCTCTGCTTTAACCATTTCAGCGGCTTCCCTTGACTCTTAAAATGAAACCAAAAGCTCATGCCATGTCCTAGTGGTACTCATGATCAGGCTCTAACTCCTCAACCAGGATTACTTTATGAGAGTTTTGAAAGCTAGTTAAATTGGTATTTCCTACATAGTCATGGTCTAAGAGATTTGTCCTAGAACGTTACTAGCAGGTCCCCAAGCATCCCGCCTCCCATTTCCAAAGAGCCACTCCTCTCTCTGCTCATATGCTCCTACTCTATATTTCAATAAACTTGTTTGTTTATTTGTTTGTTTGTTTCTAAACTTGCCTTTGGTGCTGAAACAGAAATAGAGACTATGGAACTTAGATCTCAGACTTTGGGGAAAAGTATAATTTTTCCCCTGATGATCCTTGCATTTGGTCCTTTTCTAGCTTTTAATTGAGCATCAAAGATTGATGGCCTATGCCAATGTTCTAAACCAGCCTAGCCCATTAGAGGCACATAATAGGAAGCAGAAGAAAAAACCTTTATGTTCTTAAGCAATGAGTTTGGTGTATAGAGAACAGTTCATTTGCACAAGCCCACAAGTTTTTTTTTTTTTTTTACTCTTAGGTTGTTCATCTGTAAGTGTCTACTTCACTGCTGAGGCCCAGATATGTTTTGATGTTTGGTGAGTAGGTAGGACCCGTAAACGTTTTACCTCCCAAGTCCTGTGACAACCAACAGAGCAACAAATTTAGAAACCCTCCATGACTACCATGGTTACATTAGGAACTGGGAGATAAGAAAATTTATGTTAACTGTTTGAGTTCCACAGAGATTCAGGAAGGAGAAGACCCTGGCCAAAACCAGTAGGATTGGCCACCCTAGAAGCTATACAAAAAAGAAAAATGCAATGAGCAAAGATGAAGCCAATGACAAGAACGTCTCAGACCCCTGTGGAAGCCTCCTCCCTTCCTTATTTATTTATTCAATAAATATTCAAGAATATGGTCAGGTTTAGTGATTGATTTAGCTACAGCACACAAGGCACTCTAGTTCTGTTATGTAGATATATTTATAATTATTAATGGTATATGTTATCAGTTATTAATTAATATATGAGAACTTGAATTCTTCTCCTTCTTATACTTGTGAGAACAAGTCATGTACCAATCAACCAAAATTTTCAGTGCTAGCATGAGGAGAGAAACTTCTCCATTTTTATCAGATTTATCGAATGCCACCATTATAGCTATATCTCACACTGACATGCAATCTATAATAATGTGAAGGAATTAAATTTATAGTTGGGTGATTAGCCCCAGCTATGAAATAAGAAGTGACAGAGATTGTGATTTCGGTAGTTTTGCAAATACATGTTGGAGGAACCTATCACCTGAAGGGAGCTATTTCTCAAATGTGTCTCCTCTGTGGTTTCAGAAGAATAAAAATTTTGAAGTTAAAAAAAAACCCTATAACTTCTCAAAAATACATATGCAGTGTCATCAAAATGAGCAATATGCAGGGCTGAGCAAGGAAGTGAGGAAAAGTTCTTACACACTTTGCCTGCAGAAGTGAGAAATAGATAACACTTTTATTTAGAGAAGAGAAATCCCAAACTCATCATCCTTATAGTTAAGTTAGTGGTTATTATAGTCTGACTTTGAGATATTTCGTTTTCAGTGAATGGTGAAAGCCACTCAGCAAAAGCTCAGAAGCTAGAGAGCTTTAGAACCATAGCCTTCAGCTCTGGGATTCATGCCAACTCCCTCTCCCTGCAGAATGTAATCCTTTCTTGAATTCACAATAGTGTGCCTACTAAAAAGGGTACCTGGGGAAGTTCCGAAGTACTTTTGGGAAAAAACACCAAAGAAATTATCAGGGCCCATTGATCCTATTCACTACAGCTACAGCACTCTTAGAACTAGGCTTCTGATTACAGTACTATTTTGCCTTCCTCGATACTTACTAAATTTGAAGACTCAGGCAACCTATTTAAACTGTTCTCATTTTCCATGTCTATCAGATTGGTTTGATACATTCTCAGTAGACTACTTTTGAATTACATGAGTAAATAAAACACTCAAGGCAGAGCCACCTGTCTTAAAGAGAAATTTTAGTGGTAAACATCACACTAACATCGCCCCCACCACCATCATCATTATCACCATCATCACCATCACCATCATTACCATTATTACCATTGTAATGATCAGTTGTCAAAAATAAATTCTGAGACATTCAGTATTGATTTCATGGTGGAGGAAGTCTTGTGGCCTTGGGAAAGTAACACTAACTCTATTTGCTGAATATTTTCTATGTTATATGCTTCATGTTCTGAGTAAATAAAATGACCTCTACCACTTGGATCACATATGTTTGGACCAGGGCTTCATCATGAGCTGAGAGCACCCATACATTGGCAAGCTATGAAGATGGAAAACCACCTCTGAGATGACATGTATGAAGTTCTTCCCAACAGGAGAGCTCCAAATTAGATGGTAGCAGGCACACCAATCAAAACCTCCCTTTTTTGGGGCACCTGGGTGGCTAAGTCAGTTAAGCTTCTGACTTCGACTCAGGTTATGATCTCACGGTTCATGAGTTCAAGCACTGCATCGGGTCTTGTGCTGACAGCTCAGAGCCTGGAGCCTGCTTCAGATTCTGTATCTTCCTGTCACTCTGCCCCTCCTCTGCTTGTGCTCTCTCTCAAAAAAAAAAAAAAAAAAAAAAAAAAAAAAAAACATTAAAAAAATTAAAACAAATAAATACCTCCCATTTTAGAATGTAAATACAGCAAAGTTAGTAATGAGCAGCATGGTCATTAAGCTTGAGTATAACACAAATGAACCTTTGAGATTTCAGAGGACCTGAAAATCCCAGTCTTAGTGCTGATAGTCAATGTTTTAGAAGGAAATCACCTGCTGCCCTATGGGGTGTGTGTGTGTGTCTACGTTTGTCTGTCTGTCTATCTATCTATCTATCTATCTATCTATCTATCTATGTAGAATACCTCCCATTGGTGAGGCACAATTATATATGTCTCTTCATTTAAAAGCCTAAGTGGTATTGTATGTCACTCACATGTGTATGTCTCTTACTTCCTGTCTTGGCACACAACTTCAGCATCTCTAACTTGTGTATTTCAATGAGAAGACTTGATTTTTTGTCTCTCTCATTATATTTTCACTTTTCTATACACTTCCCTATTCTTCCATTACTGTGGCTCTCTAGAATCAATCTTAATGAAGAATATCATTACAGTAAGAAGAATTAGTTCAAAAATGATTACTTTTTATAGAATGTTTGGAAAATTTTTCTCTTCTAATCTTTGTAATTCTTTTGGGATTGTCAATCATATGATCCCTATTTTTCTAGCTTCTGGGGTAAGCACCTGACTAAACCTATCCAATGAGTGCCACATGCCCCTTATATGCTATATAGTGATTGGTCTGTGGTTGGGCAGTACTCATTTTCTAGGGCTGCTATAACAAAATACAACAGACTAGGTGGCTTAAACAACAGAAAATTATTGTCTCACAGTTTTGTAGGCTGGAAGTCCAAGACCAAGATGTTAGAAGGTTTTGTTTCTTCTAAGGTCTCTTGGCTTGCAGATGGCCATTTTTTGACTATGTCCTTACACAGGACTTACACATATGTCTTTCCTCTGTGCATGTACATCTCTGGTATCTCCTTGTATATTCAAATTTACTCTTCTTATAAGAACACCATTCAGACATGATTAGCCCCCTGTGATGGTTAATTATATGTGTCAATTTGGCTGGGTCACAGTGCCCATATATTTGGTCAAATATTACCCTGAAGTTTTCTGTGAGGATATTTTTGAATGAGATTTACATTTAAATCTATAACTTCAAGTAAAGTAGATTGACCCTCTCTCATGTGGGTGGGCCTCAACCAATCAGTTGAAAGCCTACACAGAACAAAAGGCTGACCTTGCCCAAGCAAGAGGGAATTCAGCCAGCAGACTGCCTTCACACTTCATCTGTAACCCTGGCTCATCCTGGTTTGTCAGCATTCTGCCTTTGAACCTAAACTGCTACTCTTACTCAAGCCTGCCAGTCTTCCCCACTAGATTTTGTGCTTCCAAGAATTCATAATCACATGAGCCAACTCCTTAAGATAAGTCTTTCTGCATACACATGCACGCGCGCACACACACACACACACACACAATCTTATTGGTTCCGTTTCTCTAGAGAACCCTAACACAGGCCCACGCATATGACCTCATTTAACCTTAATTACCTCTTTAACAAACTGTTATTCTGAGGTACTGAGGGTTAGGGCTTCAACATATGAATTTTGAAGGGAAACAATTCAGTCCATAAAACGAAGGCCAATCATAATCCTTTGTTGGCACTGATATGGATACTAAGGGAGAAATATTTGAATTCTTACACTGGACTGATGAGTTTTAAGGATCTTGTAAGCCCAGGTTGACTTGATGCCATCTTGCTGCCTGATAGACAGCATACTGAGCATACTGAGAAGGAAATCAGCTCAAAGGAAATCAAGCCAAGACACACATAGAGAAATCCCTGTACAACATCATATGAAAAATGGAATCTAGCTACATCTAAGATCAAATATTGGACTTTCAAATATGAAAGCTACAGCTATAAATGATCTTTCTTTGATGCTCCTAAATCTAATCAATCATATATAAAAAGTATTTCAATTATACCACTAAAACACTTCTTATATTATCTCTATTTCATCTCAGGTTAGCTCCTCTTGGTCTAGTCTTTCATTACCCCTTGAATAGACAATTGTAATAGCCACTTGTCTCTAGTCCCTCTCTGTCCCCAAGACCTATCTTCCATACCCAACTTCTGATAACATGTCCCATTCTCATTTAGGAAACTGTCCCTTCCCCTACTCTTCCGATTTATGTGTCTCAATGGTATAAACTCCATTTCAGCAACCTGGGTGCTGTATAATCTATACCTAGTCATTTAAAGTCTCATGTTACCATGGCAAAAGTAATTGACACAGGAATGAGCATGTGACCCAATCAAACCAATCAGAGATGATAATGTTTAATTCTAGGACTTTTTCAGCACTATTAAGCACATTTCAGTCTGCAAATAAACCAGAGAAAATGTAGCCCAGGAACGACTAGCAGCCAAATGTGACCAAGAGGAAAATCCTAACAATGGAGTTAACACAAAAATGATGTTAATAGTGCTGACACTGAGCAACCCTGAGGAAGAGAAACCAGACCCTGAAGATGTCTTTTAAGCCCTTGTAACCAGTTATGCTTGTCCCTACTGCCAAAGAGTGTGATTCATAGGTCTGTGAAGGAGCCCTAAAGCTTAAGTTTTAAAGTGCTCAGAAAATGTCTATAAAGACCTTATATAAAGTGTCTTTTGAAAAACCATGACATAGACTCTTTTCCTCTTACTTCACTCCTGACTCAAATTTCTGACAAACTCAGCTTTTCGTCCCACCCTAAAGACTGAGCCACCCCATCTGGTTCCTTGAGCCTAGTGAATCTGACTCTGTGGCCTTTTGAGATGGAATTTCTTCATCCTTCATATTACCTTTATTTTCTGAATCCATGCTAGATGATTTCTATATGATTTCTTAAATGTATCCATTGAAGATGGATTCTGCAAGAAATATATGACATGCATACAAATTTGAATCTCTCTTTATTCAATAGTTTTATTTTAACACTAAAATTTATTATGACAATACATTTAAATAAAGTTGGTGCTGATGATCTGGGTTCTTTCCTTGGTGATTCTAATAGCAAAGCATATATTCATACTCAGAAATGCTCTCTTTGAATTGGTCTACAGATTACCTTGTATTTACAAATTTGTCTTGTATATTTTACAATAGCCTTTGACCAAAGGTATGCAACCTGACACAACATTCTTAATTTCAGAAAGATAGGTAAAGTGTAAATGTCACTAAAAGGAAAAAAAAAAGCAAATGTCACTAAGAAATAAAGGGAAATGCAGCTAAAAAGTGTGTATTGGAATAGCAGGTATAGGCTTGATGTTTGAAACTGAGAAGAGAGAGATCATGTTACAGATGCAACATTCTCTAAACCTAGTGAGAGCTCTCACATAACGGACAAAGTGAGGGAAGTAGAAAGAGAGTGAAGTGAGTGAGAGGCAGAGCTACTTGGGAGCAAAATCTGTATCTCACAGGTCTTTGGGGCTTCTAACATTAAGAATCCTAGGTTCAAAATTCTGAGTTTACTCACCTCCTTTTCAAAGCTTTATTCCTTTACCTCTCACCCCAAATCACAAAATAAATTTGGAATGAAGAAGTAACTTGCAGCCAGGGCAGTATCTCCCTTCCATAATTAATCATATTCTTAACATTTTCTTTGATGAACCCTTTTATTTCTATGACTCGTCTTTTTCCCCAACACCAATCCCCCAAAACTGCAAAAAGGTGGTTTTATCACACTGTATGCAAGACATTTATTCAGCCTGTGGTGAGTGAAGGTTTCTAGTCTGAGCCAACCCCATCCTCAGGCTTTGATGCTCCATACACCACTCAGCGGAAAAATATTTCAAACCATAATAAATTCAGATCAAGAAGAAATCATACTGTGGAAATTGAAATGATGCACACAATGGTAAAGAGTTGAATTTTATTGGAACGTCTATTCCTTCTGAATTCCCTGAGTGTATACACTGACAAGTACATATTTTTTTTCCTATCCACATGAAGGGTTGTGTACACATCAATATTTGTCCTAATACGTAGTACAAAATACATTTTTGTTGTATGTTGAATGAATGAAATGAATGCTTGAATGAATGAAATGAGAGTAACTGGGAGGTCAAATCTACATGTGGAACAATCTCTAAAGTGTCTTCATTATCTGTGTTCAATTATTATATCATATTGCCTTTCATCAAAGTTGGCTCATTTATGAGGCACCTGAGTGACTCAGTCGGTTAGGCATCCAACTTCAGTTCAGGTCATGATCTCCCAGTTAAAAAGTCCAAGCCCCGCATCAGACTCTGTGCCAACAGCTCAGAGCCTGGAGCCTGCTTCAGATTCTGTGTCTTCCTCTCTCTACCTCTTCCCCCTCACTGTCTGTCTGTCTGTTGAACTGTCTCTCTCTCTCAAAAATAAATAAACATTATTTTTTTTAAGTTGGCTCATTTGTGGAGTCAAGTTTAGAAGGGGACGGAAGCATAATTGTCTTGGTTCAGACATCCCCCACCACCACCCACAGGAAGCAGGCAGGAAGACAGGATTTGCAAGTGATTTATTAAGGGGTGTTCCCAGGAGAAAGGGAGGAGAGTGACAGACACAGGGAAAGAGAGGGAAGAAGCCAAGCAGGATACATTCAGGTATCATACTCCTCTTCAGCCTGATGCAGCAGGGGCTCTGCAGCACAATTACATCACAGAGTTTGTCTCATCTCAAGGCAAGGGGACGGGGCTTACATACTCCCTCCCGAGTGCCCCCACAAGTCTCCAACTGGAATAAAACTCCAGGCATCTTTGACTTGTGGTTTGATCAAAATAGTGCCAGAAGCCCAATGGTAGGTCTCTATAACCAGTTAGCAGGTTCAAACCCTTAGGAGAAGCTCACAGAAATCAGGACTTACCCACAGAACTAGTGGAAGAAATCTTGGGGACATAAACAATATTTTCTATAATATTTAAAACAAAAAGAAAAGATGAAAGCACCTACTCTATTATCAAACAGAATGGAGCTTAAATCTTACCTGAACACTTAATTGCCTGCATCACATTACACAAGTTACTACATCTCCTTGATCTTTAGTTTTGTCATATGTAAAATGCATATGCTAGTAACACCTACCCCATGTTTATGAGACTAAATTAGAAAATATGTATGAAGCAATGTAAAACTGTGCCTTCTATGATAATCACTCAATAAATGTTAATTATCATCAACATCCTCCTCCTCATTTTCACCATTGCTAGTGACAGAACATTCTTTGGTAAATCTCAATACTTTGGCATTTCCCTAATGCTTAAATTCCAGGCTGTCTTGGTTTTTGCTATTGTTCGTTTTTTTTTTTTTTGTTTGGTTTGGTTTTCTTTCTCCCTGGCCTAGAATATATCATTCTCCACCTCAGTTTTTCAACCTTAGGAAATATTTGAGCTCTCCTCCTCCTCATCATCCTTCTCTTGCACATCTGTCTAATCCTCATGTCTGTGTCAATGCCGGTGTTACTCTTGACCTTGATTTTGGAGCCAGCCAATTTATTCTTTAGCCAACACTGGCCAGTCCAGAGAGGGATGTAGATCCAAAACTAATGGATATACTTAGTAATCCATATTCTGATATTAATGGAATTATTGCCAGCAACTTGGAAGACCTGCCAGAAAGAAAAAGTAACAGACTTCTGGCAAGGACAAAGCTGAGATGAGCAAGCTTTCTTAAAATGCGGCAGGAGAGAGACTGCAACACAGAAATATTGAGGCTCAGCACTGCCGAGGGTCTTGGAAAGTCTCACAACATTTATGGCATCATTTCAAGTGCCTTAGCTCGTAAATTAATTTCTGAGGCAAATAAGGAAGGATAAGAAGAGCAGTGTGTTTTCCAGGGAACATTTTCCTGGGAACTTCCAGTACTTAGCAAACTGGAAGCTGACACAGCTTCAACTTTTAAGGCTTCCGCGCAACTTGTCGGGCTTGTCAATGGTTCCACCTGCTCAGAGCAGGACAACAACCAAACTTTTTGTTGTTTTGAATGTTAAGTATGTTCCCATATAACACCTTAAATGATTCCTTGGATTTTCTGGTCCTTGACCCTAATCATGGAAGGGTCTGACATTTAATTATGAATACTATGCCCTTAATTATGGAAGTACCTGATAAATACAATAGATTCTCAGAAGTTGGTCCCAGCACTCAAGACAAGAACTCTAGCAAGGTACCAGAGTGGCTTAGCAAGGAAAACATTGCCCTTCAACATTTGTTACTGGTTTTGCCAAGATGCCTAATGACACAATAATTTGAAGATAATAGAAATGAAAACCAAATTACTCACATTCTTAGAGAGATTATGTTTCACATTAGAAAATATAATTTAGTTTGTTCTATTTTTCTCCCATTCAATTGATCTATAACAAAATCATCAGTTAACTTAAGATGCCAGTTTAACATGGACTAGAGATTCTTTGTTGAGAGATGCTTCTTGGAGGCACACCAATTGGATATGTATTGGATTTTATGTGACATGTTATTGTTATTTCTTTGCTCATCTAAGATTCCAAGTTGGCAAAGGAGATGTCAGGAAATAATCACAGTTGCACCAAATTATCTTAAGTCCTGAAAGTGAGAGCACTAGAGCTTGAAGCCAATCGAAGGCACATACAAGCACATATGGCCCCAATCTCTAAACATGGTAGAACATTAAATGAATAATGTATTGGAACACAGAGTATTCAACATTCTGTGGATTACTTGTGGCTGTATGAAAAGGCAGGTTGGAAGGCATCCATCATTTCATAAAATTCATCTCTGCCTCTCACCTCACAAGACAAGGAAACATAGCTTCATGACAGTAACTACTATAACCTAGCCTCTTGCTCCTCGCTGACTAGCTGCAAAGAGGAAAAAGATTTGAAGATTTAAATTCATGATACTGGTGTTTTGTTGTTCTTGTGTAAAAATATAGGAAACAAAATTAAAGGAAAAAAATTTTCACGCCAGATATTTTCCAAGACCCAATGAATCAAGGAACCAAAATGTCTTAGTTTTTTACAACTATTATACCTCCCATACTGTGCTTAGTGTGGAGGGATGAGAATATCTGTTTTCAAAGTTAAGAATCTAGTGGAGAAAGCAAGATTATCATATATGCAAAATAGACTGAAAGAACACAAGACATGCTGAAATTGTCAGAAAATATCTTGGGTGGAGGGAGATAGATGATAAAATGCTCATAAATCAGATTAGTAAGCTCGCTTCTTTGAAGCAACATCAAACAAAAGATAATTCTATTCCTGATGAGAAAAAAATGATTAAGCTGGCCCCTAGGTACAGTAGAGGCAACCCCAACTTCCAACTTCCAATTTCTAAACTTAATTTTCATTCTAAAGGGTCCTCTGGAAAATGAGGGATACATAAAACAATTGCTATACAGTAGCGATGCTCCTGTTCTGCTCTTTGTGTAAGTATATCAGTAATGAGAAAGGTCCCCAGGGCCAATGTTTTCCCCAATCTCTCCACCTATTCAATATTACCCTCATCCATCAGGGCACAGCTGAAGAACTGCTTTCTCCATGAAATCTTCTCAAATGGTTCAATCATCGGTTCATTAATGTTTCAAATGACAATCTTATTTCTTCCAAATGGATTGCATTATACTTTTTAAAAATAGAGTCTATGCAAAACAAAATAATGTTATATATTTATCAAACTGTATTATTTCCCTAATAGAAAAAATAAAAGACTAAATTTTCTTGCCTCTAGGTAAGGTCATTTGATCACTTTTATCAAATAGAATATTAGAGAAAGTGATACTCACTTTTCCCAAGCCTGACCCCTAAAAATCCACCCATTTAGAATTTTCCTGTATATCCCTTTACCACACAGAACCATATGTTAAGGATAACAAAGATGGAAGGAGCCTGGATCTTTGAGTCAGTGCTTAGAGAAGACCTACTTAGGAGTAGTACCTGAAAGCAACAATCTCAGAAATATGACTAGGAAATAAAACGTGGGGAGCCTGGGTGGCTCAGTCGGTTAAGCAGCCGACGTCAGCTCAGGTCATGATCTCAGAGTTCATAGGTTCGAGCCCCAAGTTGGGCTCTGTGCTGACAGCTCAGAGCCTGGAGCCTGCTTCAGATTCCGTGTCTCCCACTCTCTCTGCCCCTCCCCCCATTTGCACTCTCTGTCTCTCAAAAATAAACGTTAAAATTTTTTTTAAAAAGAAATAAAATGTTGGGCGCCTAGGTGGCTCAGTCGGTTAAGCATCCGACTTCAGCTCAGGTCACGATCTCACGGTCCGTGAGTTCGAGCCCTGCGTCGGGCTCTGGGCTGATGGCTCAGAGCCTGGAGCCTGCTTCCGATTCTGTGTCTCCTTCTCTCTCTGCCCCTCCCCCATTCATGCTCTGTCTCTCTCTGTCTCAAAAATAAATAAAAACGTTAAAAAAATTTAAAAAAGAAGAAATAAAATGTTATTATACTAAGCCATTGAGACTGTATGATCACTTATATAGTAACTAATATTCATAACTTTAATATAGATGTTTTTTATTTGTATTTAACCTTTCATTCAAGTATGATACACTTCAGTATGTGTTATTTTAATATGAAGTATAACATACACACTTTTGTATATGCATATAAAAAAGCCCAAATCAGTGTACAATTTGATGAATTGTCACAAACTAAATACATCCATGCAGCTGGCCCCAGGATCAAGAAAAAGATTATCTGCCTCCCTCCATGTCATCCCGAAATGATATCCTAGAAGAGTTACCAGCATGATGGCTTCCAACAGCACAGATTAGTGTTGATACTTTATAGAAATAGAATCATGAGACTATAGTTGAATGGGTTGCCAGTAGAGGCAAGAACACAAATCCCCTCACATTGGACTTGTCTCCCAACTGCAATCCCCTGAGCACTTCATCCACTATAATAAAGCCAGTGGGTTCTCATGTTAAGGAATGCAGGGGAAAAGAAAGACATGATGAAGCACCAGAACTTCTAAGTGGCCGGGTCCACAGTTCAAAGGCCCCCAAGGAGACAGGAGGGGAAAAAAGTGGGTGCAGAATCATCATGTAGGGCTTTGTTGTCAAATCTCACTGCAATGTGCCAGTGAGCAAGTGTTGCCCAAATGAACAAAAAGAAACTACCTCTTCCCAGGAAAATGCCTTGCTATCTCTTAGTAATTTATTCTAATCTCAAACCCTAAATTCAGCTCACTATCTCTTACTATAAAGAGATAAGGTGAAGGCCAGGAAGAACATAAAGTGAAAAAAAAAAAAAAGAAGAAAAATAAAAAACAAAATAGCACACAGAGATTAAGTATGCAGGTACTGGAGTCATTCAAAGAAAGGTTGAAACATTGTCATTTATTCGATTTGTAAACTAATATTCTGATTCATTATTTTTTAGTATCTGCATAATATTCCAAAGTGCAGCTGTTCTGTAATTGAGTAAGCCATTGTGCCACTGGGATACGTAGGTGACTATAAAGGGAGTATCACAAGGGAGTGTTTCTGGAGTTCTCCATTTATAGACACTCTGTACTCAGTTGATCACCACTAAGTACAATGCTGTCATAAACACTTGTACATATACCTTTAAAAACCTGGAGCTCTTATTTTTATGGGAAAGATTCAAATAGCGAGCCTTCTGGGACAAAGGGTTTATGTAGTTTCAAGTTTTAACAGCTGTTACAAGATTGCTTTCAAAAAAACTTCTGTTGCAATCTACATGTTCATCAGTAATGTATGAGCATCCTTTTACCCAAATTCCTGCCAGCCGTGTTAACCTTCTTGAATTTGTTTGCTTTTTACTTTTCAAACATGTACAAAATAGAGAAAGTAGCATAATAAACTCCCAAATACCCATCGCCCAGTTTCATCGATACACCACCTCTGAACCCTTATATTTTAATTTTTTGAGGCATCATTTATATCTAGGAAAAAATATCCTCTTTAGTGTGTAATTCTATGAGACTTAATGAATGCATACCACTGTAAAACCTTCCAGACAGTCATGACACAGCCTTCCATCACACCATAAAGTTCCCTTGGGCCCCTTTATAATCAAACATCCCCTTCACACCCTAGTCCCTGGCAAGCTCTGGTATGGGTTTTTCCCCCCTCTATTTTTGTTTTTTCCAGAATGTCATAGAAACATAATCATACAGAATGTAGCCCTTTACATCTGGTTTCTGCAATTTAGCATAATGCATCTGAGAATCATCCATATCATCACACTATCGGTAGCATGTTCCTTTTTATAGCTGAATGGTATCCAATTGTAAGGGTGTGCCAAAGTTCATTTATCCATTCACCAGCTGAAATTTGGGGTGATAATGAATATAGCTGCAATAAACATTGATGCCCAAGTGTTTGTGTGAACATAACTTTTTATTTTTCAGATAAAAACCCAGGAATGGAAGTGTTGGGTCATATTGGTTAATATATATTTGACTTTATAAAAAATTGCACACCTGTTTTCCAGAGTGGCTATAACATTTTACATCCCGCCAGCAATGTATGAGAAGTCTAGATTCTCCGTATCTTCACAAGTATGTGGTACTGTCAGCTTTGTTTTTAAGTCACTTACTTGTTATTATGATTAAATGTGCATTTTCTTAATAACGAATGATGCTGAGTACTTTTTCTTGTGCATATTTGAGTTCTCTGTTGAAACATTCTTCATTCTTATTTTTTAAATTAGATTGAATGTTTTCATATTATAAAATTTTGAGAGGTCTTAATGTATTACAGACACATGTATTTTATTAAACATGTGTTTTGAAACTGTTTTCTGTCTTGTCTTTTCATTTACTTAACAATGTCTTTATTTTTTAAATTTATACAAGAAAGTTGATCTGTTGGTAACACAGTTCTATGAATTTCAACCCTGTAAAGGTCCATGTTAATACCACAATAATACAATAATCTGTGCATAGAAAGCTCAATTTCCAAAAAATAAAAATAAAATCAACTTCAGAAATCACTGACATATTTTCCATATTTGAAGTTTTATCTTTTGGAGGGGATATTATGTACATGTAATCATACAGTAGTAATACATATACATGCAAGTTATGTGTACAACAATTCTGTTTCATTCTATTCCTATATCTGAGCTGTATTCTACTGTGTGGATGTACCTTTGTTTACTTATCCCTTCACTTATCAGACATTTGGTTTGTTTCCAGTTTGTGTCAATTATTAATAGAGCAGCTATAAATATCCACGTAGAAATTTTTGTATGAACATATATGTCCATTTTTTAAGATATATTCCCAAGAGTGGGATCACTGGGTCCACAGTATAATAGGGTTAACTTCATAAGAAAATGCCAAACCATTTTCTAGAGTGACTGTACTCACCTGCAATCCATGAAGAGTTCTAGTGACTATGACTTCCTTGTCAGATCCTGGTACTGAATGTTTTGATTTAGCCTTTCTGTTCGATGTGTAGTAGTATCTCAGCAAGTTTTAATTTGCAATTATTATGGCTTTAAATGTTATGACTTTTCATGTGTATATTTGTCATCCTTTGGGGAGAAGTGTATGTTCATGTCATTAGCTCTTTTTTATTTTTATTTATTTTTTTTTTTAATTTTTTTTTTCAACGTTTATTTATTTTTGAGACAGAGAGAGACAGAGCATGAACGGGGGAGGGGCAGAGAGAGAGGGAGACACAGAATCAGAAACAGGCTCCAGGCTCTGAGCCATCAGCCCAGAGCCCGACGCGGGGCTCGAACTCACGGACCGCGAGATCGTGACCTGGCTGAAGTCGGACGCTTAACCGACTGCGCCACCCAGGCGCCCCTCATTAGCTCTTTTTTAAATTGGGGTTTTGTTTTATTTTTTAAAGTATAGTTGACACATTATGTTACATTAGTTTCAGGTATACAACGTAGTGATTTGATAAGTTTATACGTTATGCCATTCACCGCAAGTACAGCTACCATCTGTCCCATCACATCACTATTACAATATCATTGGCTGTACTCCTTATGTGCTGCTTTTTAATCCTGTGACTTACTCACTCCATAATTAGAAGCCTGTAGTTCCCTCTCCCCTTCACGCATTTTGCCCAAACCTCCACTCACCTCTCCTTTAGCAACCATCAGTTTGGTCCTCTGCACTTATAGTTCTGAGTCTGCTTTCCATGTGTTCATTTTTTTTTTCAGATTTCACTGCTGAATCATAGGATATTTATCTTTCTCAGTCTAACTTATTTCACTTAGCTTAATATGCTCTAGGTTCATCTTTCTCAGTCTAACTTATTTCACTTAGCTTAATATGCTCTAGGTTCATCCATGTTGTCTCAAAGGCACAATTTCATCCTTTTATGACTGTGTAATAGTCCATTTTATTTATATTTATAGATACCATATATAGCATATATTATACATACACATTATGTTTGCCTTATCCATTCACTTACCGGTGTACCCTTAGGCTGCTTGCATAATTTGGCTGTTGTAAATAATGCTGCAATAAATATCGTGGTGCGTGTATCTTTTCAAGTTAGTGTTTTCATTTTCCCTGGGTAAATACCCAATAGTGGAATTATTGGATCATATGGTATTTCTGTTTTTAATTTTTTGAGGAACCTCCATACTGGTTTCCATAGTGACTGTACCAAGTTTGTATTTCCACCAACAGTGCACAAGATTTCCTTTTTATTCACATTCTCCCAAACACTTGTTGTTTCTTGTCTTCTTGATTTTAGTCACTTTAACAGGTGTGAAGTGATATCTCATTTTGGTTTTGATTTGAATTTTCCTAATGATGATTGATGTTGAGCATCTTTTCATGTGTCTGCTGGCCATATGTATGTCTTCTTTGGAAAAATGTGTATTTAGGTCCTCTGCTCATTTTTAAATCAGATTGTTTGAAGGGGGGGGGGTGGTTGGTGTTGAGTTGTATAGTTCTTTATATATTTTGGATACTAATCCCTTAGTAGATAAATCATTTGAAAATATCTTCTCCAATTCAGTATGTTTTTAGTTTTGTTGAAAGTTTCTTTTGCTGTGCAGAAGTTTTTTATTTTGATGTAGTCCCAATAGTTCATTTTTGTTTTTGTTCCCCTTGACTTAGGAGATATATCTAGAAAAATGTTGCTATGGCTAATGTCAGAGAAATTACTGCCTGTACCCTCTACTAGTATTTTTATGGTTTCAGGTCTTGCACTGAAGTTTTTAATGCATTTTGAAATTACTTTTGTGTATGGTGTTAGAAAGTAGTCCAGTTTCATTCTTTTTCATGTAGCTGTCCAGCACCATTTATTGAAAAGACTGTCTTTTTCTCACTGTATATTCTTTCCTCCTTTCTCATAGATTAAGTGACCACATAAATATGAATTTATTTCTAGGGTCTGTATTCTGTTCATTGATCTATATGTCTATTTTTGTGCCAGTACCATATTTTCTTATTTTTGAGTTTTGAGAGTCATTTATAAATTCTAGTTGTGATCTATTGTAAAATATATGGTTTGCAAATATTTCTCTTAGTATATAATTTACAGTCTATTCATTCCCTTAATTGTATCTTTTGCAAAATTAACATTTTAAATTTTAATGCAATGAATTTATCAATTTTCTTTTATGAGTCATGCTTTGGGTCATGTATATAAATTCATGATCAAAGTCATATAAATTGTTCTCCTGTGTTTACTTCTAAAAGTTTTACAGTTTTACGTCTTACATTTAAACCAATGACCCATTTTGAGTTTATTTTTCAATGTATAAGATTTAGGTAAAAATTTTTTTCTTGGTTTTGTTTATTGCCTATGTATATCTAATTGACCAACAACATTTGTTGAGAAGGCTCTTTATTGGATTGCTTTTTGTATTATTTTTTAATATTGGTAAAAAATAAATTATCTGTAATTATGTGGGTCTATTTCAGGATTCTATTCTTTTTTTTTTTTTTTTTTTTGAGCTATATGTCTCTCTTTTTGCCAATACCTCAATCTTGATTGACATAACTTCATGGAAAATCTTGAAATTGAGTAACATTATTCTTTTTTTCAAAATTCTTTAACTATTCTAATTTTTTGCCTTTGCATATAAAATTTAGAATCAGCTCATCTATATCCACACAAATAAAATCCCACTGAAATTTTATTGGTATAAAGTTAAATCTATAAATAATTTGGGGAATATTCAACATCTTTCCTATGATGATTTGCTAATCCATGAATATGGTCTGTCTTTTATTTAGCTCTTTTAAATACTTTTATCAGTGTTCCATAGTTTTCAACATGCAGATCCAGTGTATTTTTGTAATATTTATACATAAATATTTCATTGTTTTTTGGTTTACTGAAAATAGTATAATTTTAATTTTGGCCTCCAAATAAACATTGCTATTATAAAAATATCCAGTTGACTTTTATAATTTGATTTTATCCTATGATTTTACTAAACTCTCTTATTAATTGTAGGTTTTTTAAAAAATAGTTTCCTTGGGGTGCCTGGAAAGGCCAACTTTTGATCTCAGTTCAGGTCATGATCTCAAAGTTCATGAGACTGAGCCCTGCATCGGGCTCTGTGCTTACAGCTTGGAGCCTGCTTGGGATTCTCTTTCTCCCTCCCTCTCTCTCTGCTCCTCCCTTATGTACTCTCTGTCTCTCTCTCAAATAAATAAACTAAAAAAAATAGGTTCCTTGTAAATTTATGTTATCAATAAATAGGGATTGTTTTATTTCTTCCTTTCCAATTTATCTGTCTTTTATTTCTTTTTCTTGTCTTATTATACAGGCTAGGGCTTCCAATTTTATTTTGACTGCAGTTGGAATAGGTGTCTGTCTATCTTTCCCTACATTTGAAATTTAAAGGAAAGAAAGTAGAGATCAATTGGATTTACCTGTTGGCACTGAGAAGCAACAGTCTTAAAAGCACTCAGACACATAGTTGTGACTACCCTCAAAGGACTGTATGATTTGTGTTACAGAACCTGAAGGGAATATTGTGGAACACCCTGGGTGGCAATTATGGAAGACACACAGAGTAAAGGACTGTTCTCACCACTGCCACACTCTGATCATGTTGACCAGAGGTAGCACATATTCTAACCACAGTCAAGCAAGACCACTAGTGTCTCATACCCAATGGTTAGTTGCAGACTATCTATAAACCAGAGCCCTGAATTCATCTCATGTTCAACATCAGTAAGTAACACCCAAAATCAGGGTGTTACCACTACTCTGGAAGTAAATCTTATGTAATCTGTGAAAGAAATATTGTAATGGTCAGCAGGAGCATTCCACTTACCAAGTTGCTTTCCTGAATCAGACCCTGGCTATGAACCCCTGGGACAATCTCACAGTTACAGTCCCTGAGCTCCTTGGGGTATGTAGTCAATTCCTTGTATGAGGTGGATGGTTACAGTGTGATTCCAAATAGGAAAGACCAGAGACCATGTGGATCTTGGTCAAGACTGGGTCACCATGCCTGAATGGCACTGCCATATTGGTTGGCCCTAAGCACCATAGAGGACTCCAAAATTTAGGGGCTCCTAAGGCATGGATCTAAAGTCCTGCGATCCCTCTTGCCTGAGCCTATGGGTGGTACTTCCACAATGCTTGAAAGTCCAAACTAGACTATATATGGTGTGGAATGGTTCCCACAGAAAATTTAAGAGTTCATTCCCAAGCAAAGAGAAAGGGATGCTTCACTGTCATAAACAACAGACATCAATTACAGATGAATATGGTATTACAATAATTATAGTTAATATTTATTATTCCTTATTATTCCTGGAAGACTGTTCCAAGCACTATTTTAGAAACTTTTCATATTTTAACTCATTTCACCTTCAAAACAACACTATGAGGAAAATAATATTATTATATATTTTTTACAACTAAAATTCCAGAAGAACAGAGAATAAATAACATATCCAAGGTCATAGAGCAAACAAAGGGTAAAGCTAGAATTTGAACTCAGGCCACCTGGAACCAGGGTCTACACCTTTAAACTCTACTTTATGCTTTTCAAATGTGTCATTCATGCTCAATTGAGAAGTACACCAAATAGTTTAAAGCAGAGAGAAGAAAAGGCCTCGAGGCATTCAGTTTTTCCATTTTCTGTTTTGTTTTAGTGTATTGTTTTATTCTATGTATTGTTTTATCCCATTTACTGAAAGGGTTTTCTAACCATCATTTGATAGATACGAAGCAAATTCACAGTCTCACTTTCACTGAAGGCTAGAAGATTAACACACATACATGCATACCCACAGTAACATAATCATTTGTAATGATTTAACACGTGAAATCAGGATTTTTATCTTCTCCAAAATTCTAAGGCTTTAGTGCTGCTGTTACCAAAAGATTTCTCCCCTTTTTTATTAAAAAATGAGACCTTCTTCTTGAAAGCAGCTATGATCACTAATGCCTTGTCAGTTGAAGTCCCTCATGGAAATATTGAATAGAGTCACATAATTGAAGATTTGGCAAAGCAGAGTAGGTGTTAGACAGTGATAGTAAAATCAGATACTGCTTTTATCTCAGAGCCTGCAAACCTAGGCATTTCACACTAGAAATGATTTACCAGTCTCAGGAGGGACAAAGAAAAAGAAGCCTTAGATAGCATGTTTATAATAGTCAGCATATCAGCATTCTTGAGATGTTGCTGCAATAATCAGTCCACCTAAAGCATATGCCAAGGACATACAAAAACATTAATGTCAAATAAGAAACTTTTGTGGGATTGGGCTCTAAAACAGGCAGATGTCCAACAGCAGAGCTGTTACTATTATCAGCTAGTTTTCCTAACAGTGAGCATCCATTATGATTGTGACCTTAATTTTGTACATGCTACTCCAATTGAAAATTATATTTACATGGGGGCAGCACTGATACTCTTACCCCAATCCCAAGGCTTAATATTGATTTAAAATGACTTTGTTCCTTTAAAAAATGTTCATCTTCATGGACTTTTAAGTCATTAGATAATGTGTCATTATATGATCTATTATTATATGCAGGTTATTCTATTATAATTGCCATCATAACAGAAAACAAAGCAGAATCTCCAAAGACTTCTAGTAAATCTGCTCTCCAAGATAAAATATTTTTAAGAAAACTTTAGGGTTAAAATATCTTCTCAAAGTCATTTTCATATCTGTGTAAATATCATTTGCACCCACCCACATGTGTCTTGGAGCTCAGGGTCAACAAATGTTCAAAAAATAAATGTTAGAGAATTTCAATACAGATGGGGTGAAATGATGGAGGGAGGGGAGTATTAGATTTAAAACTGCATTTTAATACAAGATTATAGAAAATTTATCTGGCACAAAAAGAGAAGAAAGATTGCAAAGTAATCTTGACTTTAATTTCTCTAATATTATTTCACACATAAGAAAGATTTCTCCAGGATGGGGAATAAGAAAAGAACTCATTTTTGAAGGAGAGAGCAGACAGTTTGTGCAGGATGTATATTCTATTGGTCTGATGGAATACAAGGAAATTACACTCTCAGGTTGCATTTTTATTGTTTGGAGGTTCTCATCTCATCAAAGTAACTCAAATGGCATAACTCTATTCTCTAGAAGAAAGGACCAAAGGAAGGAAGGAAGGAAGGGAAGAAGGGAAGAAGGGGTAGAGAGGGGGAAAGGGGAGGTATGGGAAAAAGGAAGAGGAAAGAGGGGGAGGGAGGGGGAAGAAGAAAGAAAGGGAAGAAGAGAGAGGAGGGAAGGAAGGGGGAAGGGAGGGGGAAAGGAAGGAGGAAGGAAGGGAGAGGACTCAATGACTCTCCAATCTTAAGTCAGAAAAACAGAAGTGCAAAAATTTTACAATAAATTGTATTTATATAAAATACCCATTAAAAGAAAGTGTGCTACAACAAAAGTTACAAGGAGGTCAGGAAGAAAGGTGAGACACATAAGAGAAAAGCAAAAATCCATGAATAACATAGGTAATAAATATTGGAAATGTCAGGTTGGAGATACTAAATGAATTCTCTGCATTAATTAGTAAACATTAGAAAAAAAGAGAATAAGAAAGCTTTCATATCATCCAGTGTTGGAGCACCATCTTAAAAATTAAGGAGAAAAGCAATAATAAGCCATGATCTTGAGTATCAAGACTCCTGGAAGAGGAGAAATGCCCAATCGTTCAGGTTACATTAAACAAATATTTAGTGTCTTCTATGTGATATGCATCATACTAGACACTGAAAATTAAAGACTACAGAAGGCAATCCCTATTCAAGAACTTTTAGTCCAGACTTTGAGTCCTTGTAATATTCAAAAGAACTGCCTGATTCTAGATGGTTCAGCTAAATATAAAAAGATGTAGGGAAAGGCAATGGGCGAGAAAAGGCTACAAAATGGGGTTCATCCTGAGCACAGTTGCCCAGCAGATCCTATGAAGGGTAGGTCAAATCATGTCACTTCTCTGCTCCAAAACCTTCAGTGGGCTCCACATTTCCCTTAAAGTA
This sequence comes from Leopardus geoffroyi, assembly GCF_018350155.1. Lineage (NCBI taxonomy): Eukaryota > Metazoa > Chordata > Mammalia > Carnivora > Felidae > Leopardus > Leopardus geoffroyi. Next base: position 67,234,543 of record NC_059334.1, read on the forward strand.
AAATGTCCTTATGGTCCTTAAAAAGGGCAACATGCCCTAAAAAATCTAACCCTCTGTTTTCTGTGTGTAGTTCTTTCTAATCTCCCTTTTGCCCCTTCAGTCCCAACCATGCTGGACAAAATACACACTGCTGCTCCTTCTTCCCTTTCTCTAGAATGTTCTTCCCACAGACATCCCCATAGTTCACTTCCTCACCTTCACCTTCCTCGAGTCTTGTCTTAAACGCCACATCTCAATATGGCATTACTTGAACAACCCATTATAAATGTGACACCTCCATAGACCAGATCCCTATTTTATTTTCAGGTATCTCCTAACACATTATATAATGCACATATTTATTGTGTTCTCACCATGCATTATCTGCCTGTCACTGGAATATAAACTGAAGGAGGGCAGAGGGATTTTTGGTTTTATTTTGTTTTCTTTTTCTTTTAAATCACTGTTCTACCTGCAGCACTTAGAACAAATACTAAAATAGATTACACATTTAATAAATATTTGTTGAAACAATGAATGAAAGTTGAAAGAATCAACACATGCAAAAATTCCTTTTGGGGTGCTTCATGTTGAGAAACCAATTTTAGTTTTGCATACTAAGTAAACATCATTTATAAGAATTAAGCGAAATTTTATCCCTAGAGACCTGTCGGGATAAGAAAACTGGCTGTTCTGAGTACTGTAGACAAGCATCCATCTATAAGAAAATGTGTACAACCAGAGAATCGTCAGGATACTTTCACTGTTCTGTCCTCAGAGAATGGGTAGTAGGAAAAGAAGTGGATATTGGGTACTTCAATGACCATACTTTTTGAAGAGTGTATCTTTGTGCATTAGCATAGCTACATGTAAAGAGCTGCCATTACAGACTGTTTTGTTTAAATATGTCCAATCCTTACAATGCTGCATTGTTTTCTCATATTACTTAAACTCTTCACCTATATTGATGTCACATTCTATTTAGAAAACAAGCATAATTGGAGTTATTATAATACAAACTGATTTACTTGTATTAAATGCAGCATGACATGGTAAAAACCAAACAACGACAACAACAACAACAACAAACAGGATTTGGAGGCAAGCAGACTAGAAATGTAGTTTCAGTTCTCCTGATTACTAAGCAACTGGTCTTGAACAAGTTACTGAACTTCAAGTCTTCCATTTTCCATTCTACAAACTGGAGGGAGTTGGTAATAACACCTACTTTATGTCATGGGAATTAAGTAAGATTATGTAAAGCACTGTTATAGCATTTGGAATATAAGGTCATTAAAGCATTAATGATCATAGCTACAACTAAAGATTCTCTATAACCCCAGCACTTGGGCGCCAAGTGACTTCCAAGCATTATTTCCTTCCATCACAATCTTGTAAGGTAGAAAATATTATAATCCCCATTCCACAGATGAAACAAATAAGATGCATTGCGATTGACTTTTTCACTGATTGCACAGGCATAAAGCAGCAGAGCTAAACTATCAGTCCAGTCTTCCTGAGTTCAGAAGTAGAAAATACAAACACATATCTATACTGTGTTCCCACATGTTAATATGCTAACTCCCTTACCCTTAGATTTAAGAAAAACTTACACGGTCTTGCATTTTACTCCAAAATAGATTGTATTATAGCAAGACTCAAATATTTTACCTATCCCCTAACTTGCCACAATGTTTTTCACTTCCTCCTGGTTATTCTCACTAAACAATCTCTCTCCGCCCATTAGCACCTTTTCTTTATGGAGGGAGGGAGGATTCAGAGAGTTTTTTCTCATTTCAACTTTCCTTCATCATTTTTTTCCCAAACCATCAATATTTAACACCTTTACCCAGAACCCCTCCTGACTGGTTCATCATTTTGCTTCCTTCTTTCTCCATTTGTTGACAACTTCCAGGTATAGAGATATTCTGAGATAAAGCCATGTTCCAAAGGGAGGCTTGCAGATCCCTCATTTTTACCCAACAGGATTCACTTTTGATTTCTAAATTCAACCTCCCAGTGCTTCCCAAAACAGGAACAAAATATTCTAAAACTCAGTTTGGTAGTTATAGTGATGAGCACAGATGTAACTTCGTTTGAATTCCAAACAAAAAGGGTTAAGAAGAAGGCCCAAGGCATTATTCAGATGAGAAGCCAAGAACAGACAAATCAAAGAGCTGGAAGTACCTAATACTGCCATTCCACTTATCTTCATAAGACAAATATTTGAATAATGATTGCTGGATGAAAGTACACACACATACCCTGACATAAGTCAAGAAAGTTGAAAATACCCAGTAAGTTCTGCTGAGCAGTTAAAAGGAGACACCAGATAAAAAAGAAAACAGGGAGACTGCCCTCGTACATGGTGTAAACACAAGCTTTTTCAAAGACCTCCATATATTCTTTGAAGCTACACACAGCAAAGAAATTCTATGGACAGCCCAGGCATAGCCAAAACCAAAAAGAAAAGGGAAAAGTAAAGAAAAAGGACAGGGGTGTCAGAGGGTTGCAGGCCCAAACTGAAGAATGGTCTTAAATACACAACTCATTAAGCTCTTACTAGATGTCAGATATATTTGATATTCTCTGATCATTATCTCAAAACAGCTCCATGAGAGAGGAATCTACTTCATACAAATTAGGAAACTGAGGTGAGATTACTCATAAATCATTTCTAGTCGCAGGATTCAAACTCAGATCTACATTATTTCAAAGCCCTTTCTCTTAAGAACTCTGCTTTCCTCCTAAGAAATGTTTGTAGACCCTACTTCTTCGTTGGAATTATCTCATGAGGAGAAATGAGGGTTTCCAAACCAGGGAGAGGTGGCTACATTTAGCAACGTGGAAAGCGTGAATGGTCCAGAGTGTTGTTTTCAGCCACTTTGATCTTTATAGCCATATAATGTTTAGCTACCATGATCTGTTAAAGTCTTTCCGCCAGAAGTGGGAATCCATTTAAATATGCAATTGAGCCTTTTTAAAATTTTATTTCTGCCTGCCCCATCAACACACCCTGCACTGAAAAGCAGTATGGCAAATATAGCGAGTAGGGTTCTGAGTATGTGAAAATGTCTGTGTTGGCAGCAAAATCTAACTACAGCCAAGCAGGAAAAGACATACTTTCTGTTATGACTCCAAATATCTTCCTATAGTATATTGGAGAACAATGATTGTTTAGAACTTCTTGGAATTATCGGGGAATATGCAAAAAAAAAAAAAAAAGATCTGGTGATTGATTATAATTCATCTAAACTGAAACTCTACTGAAAGAGAATGGGGATGCTAACTGAATAGGGTATTTGGTTAAAAAGACATAAAGTGCAAATTTCCTAGATAAACTGGGAATTTTGGTCATGCTGGTTATTTGTAATTTTGCCTCCAAGGAAACGTGAAGAGTTTTCAGACAAATGAAGAATGTTAGATCCCGCCTGAACAAGATTATTTGCAACACACAAAGATACCGGGTTTGCTCAAAAGATGATAGTTTGCTCAATTCTGAAGTAAAATCAATTCTGGATGTCTGTGTATTATTTGAATAAAAAGAAACAAATACCCATTGTAGCTGACTCTAATTCTATCAACCCTGTATATGTGACAACATATGTAAAATTGTTTTCTCTACTTGTTACCTGTTCTGAAATGCCAGATATTTAACAAGGTTTTCTAAAATTAAAATAGTATTATCCTTTCTACCCAACACCATCCCTGCTATGTGTGGGAGCTTTGTGTTCTCACTCTAACCCAATCACTTTAATACGATTCAAAATTTATTAGTCACAAATACAGGTAATTCACCCCTTAATTCCATTTAAAAAATTTTTTTAACATTTATTTTTATTGAGAGACAGAGAGAGACAGAGCATGAGCATGAGAGGGGCAGAGACAGGAGGAGACACAGAATCCTAAGCAGGTTCCAGGCTCTGAGCTGTCAGCACAGAGCCTATGCGGGGCTGGAACTCACAAACCGCGAGATCATGACCTGAGCCGAAGTCGGATGCTTAACTAACTGAGCCACCCAGGTGCCCCGCCCCTTAATTCCATTTTGTTCCCACATGTGCATTTCTGGAAATAATTTATTCCCTAGTATGAAAAATATAAGCCAAAAATTATCTAAAATGGTTAATAGCACTCAAATTTTATATCAAATTTTTATATCTAAAAAATGCCTAAATTATAGCACATTGCTGAAAGACTCAACCAGATAGACCCACTAGGTCTTCTGGGACCCTGCTAGGTAGACTAATTTATGATGTCAACAATTGCAGTAATTTCCAGTGACCACACCTAATTCTCCTTCATGACTTCTCTACTCCGGCACAGTGGGCCCATCTATGACAACGGCAGGGAGCCCACAAGCAGGCTGTCAGCAGTGTGGCATAGGTAGGATGAGAAGGGACTGGCAAGGAAAGCTGGCACAATGACTGCTACAGGCTGTCACAGGAGTGACAACCCAGGCCATGTCACTCCAGAGCATTAGCCTGAGCCCTCACGGTCCTGAACCTCTTTGCTTCCATGTGTGGCCACTAACACTCAGGAACTAATAAAAACTGGCAAAGGAAAATCAATGGAATCCAGGAAATAGAAGAAAATAAGGAAAATCATTGAGCTGTTCAGTTGGAAGAAGAAAGTGAAAAAAGACATAAAATATGCAGGAGTTTCCTGGTTAAAGAATGGTAGAACTGCAAGGTACAGGACTGCAAACTCCTGGTTCTATATTTGAGGATACAAGTCCAGATGGGACAGAGATCTGTTCATTTCTTGAACCGAATTCACAGAATGGCTTGGCGCTGGCACACTAATGACCTTGCATGTCCTCACATAGATGATGTAGCCAAAGCTCAACTACACGCTGACCTAGGACTTGGTAGAGCATCCTGTGGCCCTCCCAGTCTAGAGGAAAATAGATAGTCTTGTAAGGAACTGCCACCAGGCTATTTCCCACCTGCCTCTTACTATGAGGGAGGCTGTCATGAGGCAGTTTCTTATCTGCCTCCTTCATTCTGGTGAGGAATGGGGCTCTCCACTGTGCCCACCTTAATGTGGGCTAAGCGCTTGGCTGCAGCATGGAAATGGTTCCTCAGCAACAGTGACTCAGCACTTATGCTGACTTTTGTTTCCACGTCATCCTGTTGGACAGGAGCATGAGGAACTAACATTATTGCTGATCTTGCTTTTTCTATCTGCATAAGTAATAAGCTGCCTGCATTTATCTGGGCTCATTGTTTTCTTCGCAACTGAATCTGTTAGCCTGTTTGACACTTCTGACTTTATACACCTAAGAGATTAAGCAACTTCGCCACCAAATTCATAAGAATCTTTAATTCTTTATCTCCCCTAGAGGGCAAGTTCCATTAAGGCAGAGTGAACTCTCTCCAATATTTGAAATCCCTGGTGGACAGAAGGCACTCCACCAGTGTCCTGCTGTTGGAGTCAGTACAACATAGTTAAGAGTTTTGAGCCAGACAGAAACAGAATAATAGCTAATACACTGTATGTGCTGCCTTAGGTGAATTATGGAACATCTCTAAGCCTTACATGAGATATCAAGTGAAATAATGTAGGTAAAGCATGTTACACCGCTTGGCATATAGTTAACATAGAGGTTAAATGAAAATATTCCTCCTCATCTTTGTAAACTACCTCTCTGTTGCAGACCATGCCTAAGTGTTTTAGACTTTCCCATGTGAAACCAAGTCTTATTAGCCCCATTTGATGAATGGCAAAAGCAAAGTTCAGGTAGGATAAGTGATCTGTCCATCATTCAAAAAGTTTGGGAGGGAAAAATAGTTCACCAAGTTAGTCAAGAAACAAATATTAACTTTTGAGATATGTTTGCCAAGATCATTTATATGGCGCAAAATTTTACATAAAAAATAGGGTTTTTTGCATGTTATAATGGGGAATTTTAAGTAGCTAAGAGAGATGAAGTGAGAGTGTAAACATTAAATAACACTTATATATTGATTCTGGATTTCTCTAGAATCAAATTGAGGGCCAAGCAAGCCAAATATTTCCAAGTGTTCATCTACAGAGTGGTGACTGTCTCAAGGCCTCAAAGGAAGAAGAAATAGTCTCTACCAGAGGGACAAAATGGTTAAAATCGGAAGCCTAGTTTAAGGAAAAAAAAAAAAAGAGGCAAAACCCCAAGCTTTTCTCAGGCATAGATCCATTCCTAGACCATGACGCACCACAATGGAGGCACAGATGGTTTGTGAGCTTTAAAAAAATGAAAAACGACAGAAGGCCAATGACTACATAAGAGCACAAACTAAAAAGGCAAGGAAATCAGAAGAGACCCTCCAAACAACCCATCAAAGGTGGCTCAATTTGGCAAGAGAGCTGATGAATCAGCAATTCTCTGATCATGTGCTTTGCATCACCATTACTGGAGTATATGGCCTCTTTTTCACACTAACCATTTTCTATGTTTGTTTAATTTTAAGATACCAAGAAAATCTCATGTGCTTTAGGAAGGAAGGAATGAACGAATGGAAAAAGACTCAAATTATAAACCATGGCCCTGACTTTTTCAAGAATACCAATCAAAATGGTACAAGGATGATCTCTCAGAAGTTCCACACTATTAAATGAACAGATCTGCCAGGTTTCCCCCACACCTTCTACGCGACATACCTCAGGTTCCAGAAAACTTATGATATTTCTGCTCCCAGTGACCAATAAGCTAATGACAGGAAAACAAAATAATAGTCTTGTCCAATTCAGATGTTTTGAAGAATGCTTTGTTATGCAAGAGAATCCGGATGTTCAGGATATGAGTGCCCAGTTGAGTGAGTGTTGGAAAATAATTTATCCTGCTCAGAAATGGCAGATTTATTCATGAAAAAAGATATCCCATTGTCTGCCTCCCTGTCTTTTTGATTATTATAACAAATAATCCTAATAAAGCTGTCTTTGTGTAAAACAAAAGAAGTTAGCTACCCGAAGACACTTTAGACACCTGGACAAAACCTACTGAGCCAAAGTTCATCACTTGTCCTTCTCCTTCATCTAAAACATCTATGGGGCACCTGGGTGGCTCAGTCGGTTAACTATCCAACTCTTGATTCCAGCTCAGGTCATTATCTTGTGGTTTGTGAGATTGAGCCCTGCATCAAACTGGATGCTGGCAGCGTGGAACCTGCTTGAGATTCTCTCTTCTCTGATGCTCCCCTGCTCACGCTCTCTCTCTCTCTAAATAAATAAACAGTAAAACACAAAATATCTAAACCATAAATTTACTTCATTCAACTATAAGAAGACTTAAAATTAATATCTCTAAGAAGAGAAAATTTTATCATTGGGTATATATATTTGAGACAATTTTTTTTTGAAAGTAAATTTTAATTCTAGGTCGGCTGTGACTTTGAGCAAGTTATTAACCTTCTACAACCACCAGCGAAATGCCTTTAAAAAGCAAAATAATAACAACAGACTGTGAGGATCATGTTAGATAATGAAAGTAAATAACACACTACCAGGAACATAGTATGAACTCAGTTAAAATTAGTTGCTATCATTTTTATTAACATGTTGGTGGGTTAAGGGTTGAAGAGAATGAATATGAATGAAAGATACTTATCCAGTAGCCCAGACTAGAACAACAGCAATAACAACAATATTTTCAAATTTCTCAGTTTTACTCATTTTGTCTCTGTTAAAGAAAAGTTAAGCCATTTCTATACCTAGTCATTCTTCAGGATCTTTTTAAAGCAAATATTTAAATACCTCGGTTCTTCCCACTAACTTTGAAAAATAAGGTGGATTCTGATTTCAGTTCTGATAGGTAAAGATCTCAGAAGCTGTCACCATCACCCTTTACAACTAGGTGAATAAACTGAAAAACAACTACTTTTTGCAGATCCATCAGAAAAGTGAGGTCAGGGGCACCACGGAGGATCAGTTTGGTTGAGTATCTGACTCTTGATCTCGGTCATGATCTCATGGTTTGTGAGCTCGAGCCCCATATCGGGCTCTTCGCTGACAGCACAAAGCCTACCTGGGATTCTGTCTATCCCTCTTTCTGTCCCATCCTCCCTCCCTCCCTCCCTCCCTCCCTCCCCCCCCCCCTCTCTCTCTCTCTCAAAACAAATAAACTTAAACAAAATTTAAAAAAGAAAAGAAAATTGAGGTCACAAGGCAAACAGCCACCATAAAACATGAAGAGTCAGAGAAATACAGTATGTGGGATCTACTTAACCTGGAGCAGGAGTTTCTGGAGCTATAAACTGGTAGGAACATTTACACAGCAATTTTGACAAATTCCTTTGACCTAAGCATGGATTAGGTCGAAAATTAGCAACTACTGGTAGACTCAGTCTTAGGACAGTCCGCTTATTTTATAGACTTTTCCACCAGGAACATCACAGAGTTATCACAGTGAGGATCCAAGAAATATTCCTTCTTGGCTATGGGCAGGAAAGAGAGAAGAGTAACCATAATGCAATACATGTGAAGGCTTCTCCATAAGAAAAATGTACTCTCCAGAAAAAAAGATTTTCCCACAGTGCAATTCTGAAAGCTAATCTCAGCTGGGGGAAGGGATTCCCTCCTCCTTTCAGTATTCTCCAGCCTTCTTAACTTATTTAAAATGGCAAAAGTGATAGTCAACAGGGAAAATGTATTCAAATAAATATGAGGATATCTGCAGGCAAAGAAACGAGAGAGTAATAGGGAGCTACACCACCAAAACCAGTGTAGAAACATTTGTGAAGGTCACAGCTCTGAGACATAAGCCCACTAAAAGAATAAGAATTAACCCAAGGCTATAGAATGTACCCCTCTGAGATACCTTACCATCACACCAAAAATAATAACAGTGGACTACAGCTGAAATAACTGTAATAATAAGATCTCTCTCTCTCTCTCCCTCCTCCTGCTCTCTCTCTCTCTCTGACTAGAACACACAGGGAACTCCAAACAGGGGATACAAAACCAAAGACACTATAGGAACATGAAGCCTCTGGCACCTACAGCTATAACAAGCATTGAACACAACTAACTCCCAGCCGGATTAATATACATTCTCACATACAAGGCCTATTTATATCATATGGTATGATCCAACACAAAATATTCAGATAACAACAAAAATTACTAGCCATGTCAAAGAGTAAGAAAAAACACACTCTGAAGTGCTTATCATCAAAATATTCAACATAGCCAAGTCAAGGATCAGTGAGTTTGAAGAAAGATCAGTAGAAATTTGCCAATCTGAAATGCCAAGAAAAAAGAAGAACTTTGGACAATACTGAAAGATGTAACATATGTATAAGTGATTCTATGGACACCATTGAAACAAGGCTCCTTGGAGAAATGATGGCTGGTTCTACAGCTGTAACAGGAAATGTATAAGATGAGCTTGGATCATTGTGTAATGCCAAAAAGTAAGGAACATGCATGACGAGGGCATTTCCTAGAGACACAGAGCCACTTTACAAGAGCTCGCAATGGTCAAAGTTGAAATAATCGGAGAACAAAATTAAGTAGCTTTGAATTATAACCCAAAGGATAAAATAATATTTATAAGTACATACTTATATAAATGAATAATTGAATAAATAATTAATGGGTAGAATAGATAAACCTCTCACCAGTAAGATTCCAAGTAATATTTGTGGATACTTTGCCTTCAAGGAGTTAGAACATAATTCCCCTTTCCTTAAGTGTTGTCAGCACAAAGTGACTTCCTTCTAAAGGGTACAGCATAGAAAGGGAAGAGGAAAAAAGTACTTTGACAATGGAGAAACTTGACAAACACTACTTCACCACGTGGCCATGATAAACATCAAGAGTGATTAGATATACTGTAGAACATATCCTTGATATGATACAATGAGAATGGCATTTTACCTCTGTCACTTCTTCCCAAAATCCATATCCATAAACAAGGCTGCTTGGGTGGCTCAGTCAGTTAAACATTGGACTCTTGGATTTGGTTCAGGTCATGATCTCATGGTTCATGACTTCAAGCCCTGCATCAGGCTCTGTGCTAACCTCAAGGAGCCTGCTTGGGATTCTCTCTCTCCTTCTTTCTCTGCCCCTTCCCTGCTCATGCTCACTCTCTTGCTTGCTCTCTCCCAAAATAAATAAACTTAAAAAAAATTCATATCCATAATAAAACAAGAAAAACATCAAACAAATCTCCAATGAGGGACATTCTACAAAATATCTCACCAGTACTCCTCAAAGCTTTCATTAAAAAAAAAGAAGAATGGGGCGCCTGGGTGGCGCAGTCGGTTGAGCGTCCGACTTCAGCCGGGTCACGATCTCGCGGTCCGTGAGTTCGAGCCCCGCGTCGGGCTCTGGGCTGATGGCTCAGAGCCTGGAGCCTGTTTCCGAATCTGTGTCTCCCTCTCTCTCTGCCCCTCCCCCGTTCATGCTCTGTCTCTCTCTGTCCCAGAAATAAAATAAACGTTGAAAAAAAAAAAAATTAAAAAAAAAAAAAAAAAAGAAGAAAACTGTGAACAACTGTCATAGTCTTGAAGAACATCAGGACACACAATGACTAAATGTAATTTGGTATCCCAGATGGGATCCTGAAAAATAATAAGAACATTAATTAAAAAAGAAAAAAACTCTAAGATATGGAAATCAGTTAATAATAATGTAAAACCATTAGTGCGTTAGTTATGATAAATACACCATACTAATATGTGAGTAACATGGGAATCTAGGTATAGTGTATATGAGAAGTCTGTACTATCTTTGCAAATTTTTTGTAAATCTAAAACTATTTTAAAATTAAAAGTTTTAAAATATATATAAAGATTCCTAATGCTGACATTTTATTCCTAAAAATATACACAGTGGAAATTAACATTCACATTAAGACCTCATTTCACTGAGTAGCCTGTCAATTGTGGTTGTTTCTTGAGAAGTATGATGACTCCCCAGTCGTTCATACATTTAAATAGGCAATCAGTGTCATTAACTCAGAGAGCAGCTCAGTAAAGAATATAAAATTTAAATTTATCTAAAGAGAAGAAACTGCCAAATTTGATTCCTTGTTGTATAACTGGTATGCTATGAAATTAAGACAATATCCTCTAACCTTATGTTCATTAACGGCAATAACAGATAAAAAAAACACCAGGGCTCCACTTGCTTAGAAACCAAGACAAGATGCAGAACTAACAAATAAGGAAAAGAATCCCAGACCAGGAATGCCAGAAACACATATGGAGGGAAAAAAAAAAGGCCAGATGGAGTATTCTACAAAAAATAAGTTTATATAGTCAAAAAAGACACATAGAATATATATCAGAATATATATCTCTTAAGACATATTATCTATTTTTATAATTTTATGTATATAATTTTAAGGAATTCAAACCACCCCACCCCAGAATTCAAAGAAACATGTTAAACATCATACTTAATCCCACCTCTCAGTGATAATTACTATTAATTTGAATTTCCTTAGACATTTCTCTGTACTTAGAAGTACATATGATGCATTATAAATATGTTACTTTTTCTATCTGCATAGATACCAAGCAACAATGACCCCATGAGCATCTTTTCAGATCAATAAATACAATTTTATTGTTATTTTTATTGGGTTGATAATATTTCATAACTTTATACGTACCAATTTATTTATGAAATCTTATGCTAAGAAATTTAGTTTGTTTTGACATTAAAATCTACACTAGCATATAAATATTTTGTAATTTTATAATCTGTTTCACATAAATATTTAGCCTTTGTCATGAGTAGCAAAATGGTATAGGAGAAAAGCACTAGATTAAAATCAAGAGGCCTAAATTCTAATATTCTACAGATATATACAGGAAAGAATATTCTTCTTGATAATCTTCTAATGCATAAGCATGAAATGTCCCTGATTTTTAATGTGTTCTTTAATTTCTCTAGGCAAAATTCTGTAGTATTCAGTATTCTTTTGTTGCCTTAATTTAATTTTAAATGGTTCATTGTTAATACTGCATTTTGATCTTGTATCCTGATTTATTGAACTTGTTATTATAATAGAGTTTCAGGTGAGTTATTTGGATAGACTCAGTAGAATTTTCTACATTAAGGATAATGTCTGAAGGAGAGGCCAACATGACAGAGAAGTAGGGAGATCTGTACTTCCCATGTCTCTCAAACAAAGAAGGGCTAAAGCCAAAGGACTTTGAACCCCAAGAGTGTGGGAGGAAAAGAGACTGAGTCTACCAGGGAGACACTGGGACAACCTGATGGGCCATAGGTGGGTGATTACAAACTGGAGGAGATAAAACAGGCTGCGTAGGCATGGAGGGGAGGGATCCCCTTCTGCAAAGAGACAAAGAGAAAAGAAAGAGTGGCTGGGGAAGCATACGACTGTATTTCAACAAGAGAAAAACCTTGGACCATAACAGAAAGAGATCCCATATCTAACTGCGGGGCTTTCTTCAAACCGGGGCCAGCTGCCCTATTTGTGCACCTGGGGAGGAGGGAAACCACCCCAGAGTTTGGTGGTAGGTCAGGGGTGCAGTCTGCAGGAGAAACTGGTCCCCTCCCTGGAGTGCTGCGGCACAGGACAAAACCAGCTGGGACAAAATATCGGGCAGCACAGAGAGGCACTTCCCCGGTACTGGGGCTCATGGAGCGGGAGTTTAAGTCACAGCCAAGTGCTGGGGCACAGGAGTTGGTGGACTGAGATGGACTGCCTCATGTGCACCCACAGCACACAGAGGACAGCTCAAACAGAGTGATTTGGGACACGAGGTCCTTGGAGAAGAGACTGGAGGTCGCATTTTTCTCCCCACCACCACCAAGGTGGGACCCACAGTGGAGGCTGAACAGGCCCACACCAAACCACGTCCCTCTGCACTGGGTAACTGTGTATCTATTGGAGGGGGATAGACACTGAGGAACCAGACAGCCCCCTCCTCCAGACCAGTTCTGCTGCATTGCCTGGATTAATTCTAGGACAACTCTTGTTATATAGGTACATTCTTCCTTCCTTTTCTCCTTATCTCTTCCCTCCTCTAGGCTGGTTACTCTGTTGGTTTGATTAAGCAGACATATTTAATCCATTCTCTTGATACTTCTACACCTCCTTTATTCTCCTTTCTCTCTCTCTCTCTCTCTCTCTTTCTCTCTGGAATAAGCAAGCTGTATAGTTTCTCTGGGTAACTTTATCTTCATTTCTTTTTCCTCTCGCCTCCTTTCTTATTTTCCTTTCTCTCTGGATTAAGCCATTGAGTCTCTCTGCCAGGTCAATGTTTATTTTTTCTTTTTTCCCGCCCATGTCATTTCTCTCTTTCTATGTGCTCTTCCATCAGCACCGCTTCCACCCTGTTCTTTACTTGTAGTTGGTGTTTACATTTTTTTGCTTTTGATTTGTTTTTTGTTGTTTGTTTTTTCCATTTTTGTTTTTTTTTTTTTGTTTCTGTTTGTTTGCTTGTTTTATTTGTTGGTGTGTTTGCGTGTTTTTTTTTCCTGTTTGTTTGTTTTTCATTACAGGGCTACCTCAAGGAACAAATCAAAGCACATCTGGTGGAGGATCCAAAAAATCACTAAGGGTAGGGAAATAAAATAACCAAAGTCACAACAGAGAGCAAGTAACACTCTCCAAAACACCCCTCCTGAAGGGCCAGGCCATGGATAGTGTATGACCCTCCATTAATATAGCAGTTCTTGCAGATGCAGAGCACATAACAAGCTTTTAAAACTCATAAGGGATGGAAAACTAGCCAAAATGACAAAACGGAAGAATTCTTCTCAAAATAAATTCCAGGAAGTGACAGCTAAAGAATTTATCAAAACAGATATAAGCAATACAACTGAACAAGAATTTAGAATAACAGTCATAAGATTAATCGCTGGGCTTGAAAAAAGCATAGAAGACAGCAGAGCATCTTATTGCAGAGATCAAAGAATGAAAAATTGTCATGATGGATTGAAAAATGCTATAAATGAGGTGCAAAATAAAATAGAGGCAACCACAGCATGGAATGGAGAGGCAGAGGGGAGAATAGGTGAATGAGAAGATAAAATTATGGAAAAAGAGGAAGTAAGAAAAAGAGAGAATAAAAAATCCAGGATCACGAGGGAAGAATTAGAGAACTAAGCAACTCAATCAAATGGAACTGTATCATAGGAATTCCAGAAGAAGAAGACAGAGAGAAAGGGGCTGAAAGTGTATTTAAACAAATCATAACTGAGAACTTTGCCAATCTGGGGAAGGAAACAGACACTGAAATCCAAGAGACACAGAGAACTCCCTTCAAGCATAACTTGAATCAATCTTCTGCATGACATATCATAGTGAAACTAGCAAAATAAAAGAATAAAGAGAGAATTCTGAAAGAAGCTAGGGATAAATGGGCCTTAACATACAAAGGTAGACACAAAAAGGGTAGTAGCAGACCTATCTACTGAAACTTGGCAGGCCAGAAAGAAATGGCAGGAAATCTTTAATGTGATGAACAGGAAAAATATGCAGCCAAGAATCCTTTATCCAGCAAGCCTGTCATTCAGAATAGAAGGAGAGACAAAAGTTTTCCCAAACAAAAACTGAAGGAATTCATCACCACTAAACCAGCCCTATAAGAGATCCTAAGGGGAACTCTGTGAGTGAAATGTTGCAAGGACCACAAAGTACCAGAGACATCAGTACACCCATGAAACCTACAGATAACACAATGACTCTAAACCCATATCTTTCAATAATAACACTTAATGTAAATGGACTTAATGCTCCAATCAAAAGACATAGGTTACCAGAATGGATAAAAAAAACAAGACCCATCTATTTGCTACCTACAAGAGACCCATTTTAGACCTGGGGACATCTTCAGATTGACAGTGAGTGGATGGAGAACTATCTATCATGCTATTAGAAGTTAAAAGAAAGTATGGCTGGAATAGCCATACTTATATCAGACAAACTAGACTTTATTTTTTTAATATGAAATTTATTTTCAAACTGGTTTCCACACAACCCAGTGCTCATCCCAACAGGTGCCCTCCTCAATACCCATCACCCACCCTCCTCTCCCTCCCACCCCCCATCAACCCTCAGTTTGTTCTCAGTTTTTAAGAGTCTTTTATGGTTTGGCTCCATCCCTCTCTTTTTTTTTTCTCCTTCCCCTCCCCCATGGTCTTCTGTTAAGTTTCTCAGGATCCACATAAGAGTGAAAATTAAAGGTTGCAACAAGAGATGAAGAAGGGCATTATATAATAATTACAGTGTCTATCCATCAGGAAGAGCTAACAATTATAAATGTCTAAGCACTGAATTCGGAAGCACCCAAATATATAAAACAATTAATTACAAACATAAACAATCTTATTGGAAAGAATATGGTAATTGCAGGGGATGTTAATACTCCACTTAACAATGGACAGATCATCTTGACAGAAAACCAGTAAAGAAACAATGGCCCTGAATGATACACTGGACCAGATGGACTTGACAGATATATTTAGAACTCTACATCCTAAAGCAGCAGAACAACTTTCTCCTCAAGTGCACATGGAACATTCTCCAAGATAGATCACATACTGGGTCACAAAACAGCCCTCAAAAATATTAAAAAATTGAGATCATACCATGCACACTTTCAGATCACAATGTTATGAAACTTGAAATCAACCACAGGAAAAAGTCTGGAAAACCTCCAAAAGCATAGAGGATAAAGAACATCCAACTAAAGAACGAATGGGTCAAACAGGCAATTAGAGAAGAAATTTAAAAATATATGGAAACAAATGAAAATGAAAACACAATAATCCAAACCCTTTGGGATGCAGCAAAGGCAGTTCTAAGAGGAAAATACACTGCAATCCAGGCCCATCTCATGAAAAAAGAAAAATCCCCAATACAGAATCTAACAGCATACCTAAAAGAACTAGAAGCAGAACAGCAAAGACACCCCAGACCCAGCAAAGAAGAGAAATAATAAAGGTCAGAGCAGAAATAAACAATATAGAATCCAGAAAAAACCCAGTAGAACAGATCAATGAAACTAAGAGTTGGTTTTTTGAAAAAAATAAACAAAACTGATAAACCTCTAGCCAGGCTTCTCAAAAAGAAAAAAGGGAGGACCGAAATAGACAAAATCATGAATGAAAATGGATTACAACTGATCCTTCAGACATATAAGCAATTATCAGGGAATACTATGAAAAATTATATGCCAAGAAACTGGACAACCTGGAAGAAATGGACAAATTCCTAAACACCCACACATCAACACTCAAACGGTTAGAAATAGAAAATTTGAACAGACACATAACTAGTAAAGAAATTAAATCAGTTATCAAAAAAAATCCAACAAATAAGAGTTCTAGACCAGATGGCTTCCCTGGGGAATTCTACCAGACAATTAAAGCAAAGTTAATACCTAGCCTTCTCAAGCTTTTCCAAAAAATAGAAATGGAAGGAAAACTTCTGGACTCATCGCATGAAGCCAGCATTACTTTGATTCCCAAACCAGACAGAGACCCCACAAAAAAAAAGAAGAACTACAGGCCAATATCCCTGATGAATATGGATGCAAAAATTCTCACAAGATACTATCAAATAGAATTCAACAACATATAAAAAGAATTATTCACCATGATCAAGTGAGATTCACTTCTGAGCTGCAGGGCTGGTTCAAAATTTGCAAATCAATCCATGTGATACATCACATTAATAAAAGAAAGGATAAGAACCATATGATCCTGTCAATAGATGCAGAAAAAGCATTTGACAAAATACAGCATCCTTTCTTAATAAAAACCCTCAAGAAACTCATGATAGAAGGAACATACTCAAACATCATAAAAGCCATATATGAAAAGCCCACAGCTAATATCATCCTCAATGGGGAAAAACTGAGAGCTTTCTCCCTGAGATCAGGAACACGACAGGGATGTCCACTCTGCCCGCTGTTGTTTAACAGTGTTGGAAGTCCTAGCATCAGCACTCAGACAACAAAATGAAATCAAAGGCATCAAAATTGGCAAAGAATAAGTCAAACTTTCACTTTTCACAGACAACATGATACTCTACATGCAACACCTGAAAGACTCCACCAAACGACTGCTAGAACTCATACATGAATTCAGCAAAGTTTCAGGGTACAAAATCAATGTACAGAAATTGGTTGCATTTTTATGCACCAATAATGAAGCAACAGAAAGAGAAATTAAGAAACTGATCCCATTCACAATTGCACCAAGAACCATAAAACACCTATGAATAAAGCTAACCAAAGATGTAAATCTGTATGCTGAAAACTAGAGAAAACTTATGAAGGAAATTGAAGAAGACACAAAGAAATGGAAAAACATTCCATGCCCATGGATTGGAAGAATAAATATTGTTAAAATGTCAATACTACCCAAAGCAATCTACACATTCAATGCAATCCCAATCAACACAGCACAAGCATTCTTCCAAGAGCTAGAACAAACAACCCTAAAATTTGTATGGAACCACAAAAGACCCTGAATAGCCAAAGTAATACTGAAGAAGAAAACCAAAGCCTCCTGGCATCACAATCCCAGACTTTAGCTTCTACTACAAAGCTGTAATCATCAAGACAGTATGGTATTGGTACAAAAACAGACATATAGGCCAATAAAATAGAATAGACAACTCAGAATTGGACCCACAAATGTATGGCCAACTAATCTTTGACAAAGCAGGAAAGAGTATCCAATGGAAAAAAGACAGTCTCTTTAACTGGACAGCAACATGCAGAAGAATGAAACTAGACCATTTTCTTACACCATACACAAAAATAAACTCAAAATGGATGAAGGACCTGAATGTGAGACAGGAAACCATTAAAACCTAGAGGAGAAAGCAGGCAACAACCTCTTTGACCTCAGCCACAGCAATTTCTTACTTGACACATCTCCAAAGGCAAGGGAATTAAAAGCAAAAATGAACTATTGGGATCTCATCAAGATAAAAACTTATGCACTGCAAAGGAAAAAATCAACAAAACTAAAAGGCACCCAATGGAATGGGAAAATATATTTGAAATGACATATCAGATAAAGGGCTAGTATCTGAAATCATTAAAGAACTCACCAAAAACCACACCTAAAAATCAATCCAGTGAAGAAATAGGCAGAAGACATGAATACACTTTTCCAAAACAGACATCCAGATGGCCAACAGACCCATGAAATGATACTCAACGTCACTCATCATCAGGGAAATACAAATCAAAACCACAATGAGATACAACCTCACGCCGGTCAGAGTGGCTAAAATGAACAAATCAGGAGACTATAGATGCTGGCAAGGATGTGTAGAAATGGGAACCCTCTTGCACTGTTGGTGGGAATGCAAGTACAGCCGCTCTGGAAAACAGTGTGGAGGTTCCCTAAAAAAAATTAAAAATAGATCTTCCCTATGACCCAGCAATGGCACTGCTAGGAGTTTACCCAAGGGATACAGGAGTGCTGATGCATAGGGGCACACGTACCCCAATGTTTATAGCAGCACTTTCAACAATAGCCAAATTATGGAAAGAGCGTAAATGTCCATCAACTGATGAATGGATAAAGAAGATGTGGTTTATATATACAACAGAATACTACTTGGCAATGAGAAAGAACAAAATATAGCCATTTGCAGCAACGTGAATGGAACTGGAGGGTATTATGCTAAGTGAAATAAGTCAGTCAGTGAAAGACAGATACCATATGTTTCATTCATATGAAACTTGAGAAACTTAACATAAGACCACGGGAGAGGAGAAGGGGGAAAAAAAGTTACCAACAGAGAGGGAAGCAGGCAACCATAAGAGACTCTTAAATACTGAGAACAATTTGAGGGTTGATGTGGGGGGTGAGAGAGAGGGGAAAATGGGTGATGGGCATTGAAGAAGGCACATACTGGGATGAGCACCGGGTGTTGTATGGAAACCAATTTGACAATAAATTGTATTAAAAAAATAAAATAAGGGGCTCCTGGGTGGCTCAGTTGGTTAAGCATCTGACTTTGCCACAGGTCATGATCTCATAGAGCCCATGTTGGGCTCTGTGCTGAAAGCCCAGAGCCTGAAGCCTGCTTCAAATTCTCCCTCTCCCTCTCTCTCTGCCCCTCCCCTGCTCTCACTGTGTCTCTCAAAAATAAATGAACATTTAAAAAAATTAAATATAAAATAAAATAAAAATTAATAAAAATAAATAAATAAAAGTAGTTTGCTGAGAAAAAAAGGATCATGTCATCTGCAAATACAGTTTTACTTCTTCCTTTGCTAATCGGACATCTTAAAATTTTTTTTTTTTTTTCAACGGAGATACCATGATCACGGACATCTTTATCTATCTATCCATCTATCTATCTATCTATAATCTATTATCTATCGACTTTTCATTTATTTCCCTTACTGTGCTAACTACCTGTTCCAATAAAATCTTGAGCAGATATTGCAAGAGTGGGTATTCTGCCTTATTCTCAATTTTAGTGAGAAACTATTCAGTCTAATATCATTAAGTATGATATTGGCTGTAAATTTGTAATATATACACTTTATCAGTCTGAGGACTTTTATATCAAGCTTGTTGAGACTTTTCATCATTAATGTGTTTTTATTTTTGTTATATGCCTACTCCGCATCTATTGAGCTAATCATGATTTTTTGTCATTTTCACTCTATTAATATGGTATATTGTATAAATTTGACATTCAAATGTTAAACTAACCTTGCATTCTTGATATAAATTCAGGTGTATTAGTCTTTTTGTATTTTATTGGACTTGATTTGCTAATACTTACTTGGCTTAGGATTTTTGCAACTATGTTCAAAAAGATTAGCATTCCATAATTTTTAATTCCTGTAATGTCTTTATCAGGCTTTAGTATAAGGGTAATACTGGCTACATAGAATGAATTTAAACATGTTCTCTCCTTATTTTCTGACAGAGCTTATACAGCATTCATATTACTTTTTCTTTAAATACTTGACAGAGTTCAGTCAGGGGAAGTCCTCTAGGCCTGGGCTTTGCTTTATGGAAAGATTTCTAACTCTTTTGTAAGTCAACTCAGATCCTTTTTCTTATTTTTGTAATATGTTTCTGCTTATATTTGTCCATTTCATTTATGTTGTCTAATTTTTGGTAGAAATATGTTTATAAAATTTCCTTTTACACCTTTTAATTTTTGTAGGATTGGTAATGATATCTCCTCTTTTGTTATTGATTTTGATATATTTTATGTTGTATTTTTTTTGTCTGTCTAGGTAAAGGTTATCAATTTTGTTGGGTCTTTTCAAAGACCACCTCTTCCAGATTTCTTTCTAGACGTCTCCCAATGTGGAGTTAGCTAGACTAAGAGTTATACTAGCCCATAAAATGTTTTTGATGTTTGCACATGGCTTTGCATATTTGCATGTGAGGGTCACTGAGAGTAAATGAGTGAGACATTCATAGTTTACCATAAATCAGGTCTTCAAGTTATTTGGTTGGGTTCCAACTGAGCTCTGTTTGTTCTATTCTGATGGTAAGAAGAAGGGTTAATAATGAAGTCTTCCCTTTATTTTGTCAATTTCTTATACTATCAATTTCTTATATGATCACAATACAGTTTATATAGTTTTTCCCTACTCATAAAATGGAAAATATTTCAGTGAAAAGTTGAATGCCCCCCTACTTCCTTCCTCAAGTTTAAGAGTGTGGGATCTACCTCCTACTAGAGATAGAATATCTATCCTATGGTACTTAATTAGGACTCCTGAATACTAGAGACATAATATGGTAATAGTGAAAAGCAAAGAGGACTAGCTTAAGAGCCAGAAATCCTGAATTACTCTACCACTGGAAAGCTAAATAACCTTGAGTACTCATATCATATCTCTGGACTTCAGTTGTCCCTCAGGAATATGGGAATAATAACAATAGCAATAATTAAATCTGAAGTTCTTTTAAAGATTACTGCCAAAATACTCTTAAAATTACAAAATGAGATTTTTAAATATAAGACATTGTGATTATACAACTTTTCCAGAAGGCAGTTCAAGGGGAAATCCTTAATCCTATTAAATTCATTTGTGTGGACCCAGTCTTCCAAGAACCAACAAGCACACCCTCCCATACCAAATGATAAATCTGCAGTTCCAAAAACCTCATAAATGCTGAGCTTATGAAACACAATGCCTCAGCTGATACACAGATTATATTTGTTTCCAAACAGAATAATCAATGGGAAAAGGACATGTTCACTAGCTGCTGCAATCCATTGTTGGCTTATTTTCTAAATTTCTCTATAACATCTGCAAAAGTAATAAAGCAATTATAGAAGCCATCTGGAACAGAGCAGAGAGGAAGATTTATTTTTAAAAGATTCTATTCTGAATAACTGGCACTGTAATAGGTAACACATCAGAAAAAGAAACATATTAAGAGGCCCATTATCATTAAGGGAGGGAGGAAAGAGATTTGCATAAAGAAAATCATGATTGTTCATCACCAAATATGATGGGGTCACATGACAGCCCACTGCTAAAGGAGGCTGAACATCCATCTCCATTTCTTCCTGAGTCATAAACCAAGGCTCTCAGTTCATTCATCATGGGATACTGGTCACGCTAATGGATTGAGTAAAGGCAGATAGCTTGGAGACTCATTCAGCCACCCTGGGCAAATTACTCGTGCCCTCCAGATACTGGAATCATTAATAAAAATATGGATTTCTTTTTACCATCAACTCATACCACAGAGCCACAGATTACTGAAGGAACACAGCAAGAGGATGTTCATGAACAGTCCCTGCTAACACAGGGACTCTGCGGAAGATAATCCTATCTCTGTCCCCAGCGATCCTGAAAGGGACCTATACATGGCTCCATCTTCCTCATAGCCACATGTGACAGCAGTCCTGAGAGTCCCGGCTTCCTTAAGGAGACACTCCACAGACACCTCCAGACACCTGAGTGAGAACTTATTCTCAACCCCAGCCCCCTCACAGAAGTATTCATGGGTTGGAAGGATTGATATTGTTAAAATGTCCATTTGCTTAAAGTCTTCTATAAATTCAATGCAATCTTTGTCAAAATTCCAATGACATTTTTCAAAGAAATAGAAAAAAACAATCCTAAAATTCACATGGAACCACAAAAGATTCTGAATAGCCAGATCAATCTTAAAAAACAAGGGCAAAGCTGGAGACACCCTTCTCTTTTTTCTTCTCCTCCTTCTCCTGATAAACTAACATTAGTATTATCATTTTGTAGCTTTGTCCCATTGTTATGATGTTAAATACACTGAAATAAAAATGCAAATCATACCTCCTTAACAAGTTATCTTTCTCTGAAACAAGAAAATAAATACTAAATTGATAAAAAATATAAAGTGATCAATAAAAAATGAAGAACAAAAAAATATAAAAACAGAAATAATCTCCTTCTTTACCCTAGATCCATGGGAAAATCTCTAGGCCAACAGATGGTTCTAGGCCTGACTCTGCTTCTTGCTTTCCATGCAGTCTTGAATAACCATTGAATTGTGTTAGAGTCAGTTTTCTGTCCATAAATTGGAAGATATAATTTGTGTTTGCTCAACTCCGGACATTTTGAGTGTTCAACTCTAAAATGTATGAGAACATTCTTTATCAATATGTCAAGCTTTAGTATTTATCATCTTTAATGCAGAAATCCTTTTCCTGAGAATTTATCCTAAAAATATTTTTTTTAAAGCATGGGGCCATGAATGCAAAGATATAGTGTATTTTTTTAATATATGAAATTTATTGTCAAATTGGTTTCCATACAACACCCAGTGCTCATCCCAAAAGGTGCCCCCTTCAATACCCATCACCTACCCTCCCCTCCCTCCCACCCCCCATCAACCTTCAGTTTGTTCTCAGTTTTTAAGAGTCTCTTATGCTTTGGCTCTCTCTCACTCTAACCTCTTTTTTTTTCCCTTCCCCTCCCCCATGGGTTTCTGTTAAGTTTCTCAGGATCCACATAAGAGTGAAAACATATGGTATCTGTCTTTCTCTGTATGGCTTATTTCACTTAGCATCACACTCTCCAGTGCCATCCACGTTGCTACAAAGGGCCATATTTCTTAAAGTATCAAATAATTGTAATCAAACAAAATGTCTAATGATTTACTTAATCTTGTAAATTAAGCTGTGTTTCCACATACATTGCCTCCTTTTAGAATCACAACAACCTGGAGGGAGACAAAGGTAAGCATTTGATTTATCAATGAGAAAACGAAGTCTCAGACTCACTTGCTTATGGAAGGTCACACAGCTGTTGGTGCCTCAGTCCAACACTCACTTCACTGCACTGCTCTGGTTGGGCTGCCCCAGCACCACCACAAGTTTGTGGCACCTCTGTAAATTAAAATGGAAGATCAACAATTCACAGAGCAACTAATTAATGCAGGACACGGAAATGGACACGTTGAAACCAATCACTTCCTTAGAAAGCACTCTTAAGACAGATGCACCCCAACCGGCATCATCATAGTCATCCCTGCAAATGAAATACTTAGATTTGCAACGCATGTCCATTAGCTTCTTGTAAAATACAGATAAACGCATTTCTTCCCAAGCTACTTGCTAAGCACATTAATATGCATTTTCCCCAAGTGTAATGAATGACATACTTAGACCATCAGTAGGTAAAGCCATCAGTAAAAGCCATTCAAGCACAAGAAAGCAATGAATTAGCTAGGAGCTTGTGACAAATCTGTCTATTTAATGTAGACTTCCAGCATGCACTTTCAGAATAAACAACATCAGGGAGGCAACTACACAGGAGATTATAAAGCAGAAGGAAGAATCAAAATGAGTGCCTGGCAGTTCTATCAAGGAACAGCAGATGTTTGCTGGTGAGCTGGGGTCCTTGGCTTTAATTCACAGAGGGAAATGAATTTTTGAAATAAGAGAAGCTGCTATTATCAGTCACTCTCATGGAATCTCTGCAAACCAGGAAACCTACTGGGTGTGAAGGTCTGCTCCATTCAGTGTGAGGTGACAGGGAGGCACCAGTCATTCTTCTTCTTGGTCTGTTTTTGGGAACTTGATCTTGCTAAAAAAAAAAAATCCTCTGGAAAAATAGAATCCAGGGATACTCAAGAAAGTCTTTTAAACTGTGGGCCGTTCAAGGTAATTAAGGAGTAATTAATTAAGGAGTGGGGAAGAAGAGAAGAAAGTGTTCCTAAATTCTTAAGATGGCTTTTTAACATTACAGAAGCTAGATTGTAGGGGCACCTGGGTGGCTCAGTCAGTTAAGTGTCTGACTTTGGCTCAGGTCATGATCTCACAGTTCACGGGTTCGAGCCCCGTGTCAGGCTCTCTGCTGTCAGCGTGGAGCCTGCTTCAGATTCTCTGTCTCCCTCCCTCTCTGCATCTCTCTCTTAAAAATAAATAAACATTAATAAAAATTAAAAAACAAGATTGTGAAATGAAAAATATTTAATCTTCTAAAAAATCAATCTTCTAAAAAATCATCTCTCTCAAAAATAAACATTAAAAAATAAAAAAACAAGATTGTGAAATGAAAAATATTTCATCTTCTAAAAAATTAATGAGATAAATGGCATTTTACTCTTTAAAACAAGTATGTATATGTTCTATTCTTCAAAAGAATTATTTACAGAGAATATAGAGATAGAAGTTCAAATCTCTATAGCTACCTAATAGTTTTGTATATATAGATACATACATATCTATCGATTTGAGGTACATATGTGTATATATGTGCCTATCTATGGAATTGGCAATGCGTGTCTATATAATAATGTATACATATGTGTGCACATACATGTATATTTTAAATTAGGTCTTTTGTTCACAAGTAACAGTAAATACCGTAAGCAAATAGGAAAGGATAATACAATATCTTACCAACTGAATTCTGTGGCATCAAGGTATCTCAGTATTTACTGATGGGCCCCATGGAGTTTATGTAGAGGACATGCCCACATGCTCAACTCCCTAAGAACAGTCTTGTTGAATTGATGTGCTAAGGTGAGCTTTGGTATATTTACCACTCAAAGCTCACACACTCAGAAGTGCTACATAAAGCACGACAATTTCAGGACCTTGGGACATGATCGGTTCCATGGATTTGCAGGACACTCGGGCTGCAGTGAATGTGTCGGTATCTCCTCTGTTCGCATATTCTTCCAGTGATAACTTTTTACTTCAGGTAATATAGATGAGCTCAATCATTTGCATTCACTCTAACAGCTCAGACAAGCACCTGTCCATAACCACTGCCAACTTGCAATCGCTGAATTTTTGACTCAAATTACAAAGTCCCCAAGAGAAACAATATGACTGGCCTGAGAACTAATATCCACTTCTATTCCCATCCACAGCAACCAAGTATGAAATGCAGAATACAAAGATACATAGAATAGATAGATAACACTGCTATCCTGTCCTTCTTTGAATGTTCTAGAAAACAAAAGAGATCATTAGGAGCTAGGCAGATGCCTTTCAAAAAGGACTATAATTAATAACTTTCTCTCTTTGTGCCAGTTTCTCTATAGAAATGAGAAAAATCACACCTGTCACCCACCACATCTGCCTTATTTTTTCATAGCCTCAGAATCTGCTGTATATTTTATTCATTAATAAATATAAAAACCCTTTGTTTTTCTCCAGTAAAATGTTAGCTTTGTGAGAGAACAGCTTTTTTTTTTGATGGTTTCACTAATGAATTTCCAGGACCTTAAGGAACACCTGTCACAAAGTAGGTGATCAATAAGTATTTGAAAGGTAATGAAATGATTGAGTTATGAGGATGAAGTTAGATAACCGATGTATCTGCCATTACATAGATGAGCAATAGTGGTTGCTTACTTTTCTTATTAACATTTCCAAAATAATTTGCACCCTTACAAAATAACAGAAATAGTTAGCTTGTTATAGTAAGTTATAAGATAATAGATCTTCTTATTGAATAATTCTTGAATAACTGAATAAAAATAGTATCGATTATATATCATGCACTGTTCAAAATGTGTTATGTGAATTAAGTAATTTCATGTCCACCACAGCCTTGTTTGGCAAGCAAAATGTTATCTTCTTCTCCTGAGGGAGGAAACTTCGGCTATGTAATTTACACAAGGTCATTGAACTAGTAAGAAGCTGTGCTGGACCAGAACCTGGAGTCTGAATCAGGGTCCATGCTGCTTTCCCAAGACCCCAATTGCAGGAAATACATGGGGAAAAGATAGATCAAACAGAATGGGTAAAAATTTTAAGGTTAGAAAAAGTAGAGGCACCTGGGTGGCTCAGTCGGTTGAGCGTCTGACTTCGGCTCAGGTCACGATCTTATGGCTCATGAGTTTGAGCCCTGTGCGAGGCTCTGTGCTGACAGCTCAGAGCCTGGAGCCTGCTTCAGGTTCTGTGTCTCCCTCTTTCTCTCTGCCCCTCCCCCGCCCATGATCTGTCTGTCAAAAATAAATAAACATTAAAAAAAAATACTGTACCCAAAATAACAACAATAAGAAAGGCAATGGTGAAACGTATTAGAAGAAACACCAGAGTGATGCACAGAAGAAGAAAGATTGAAAGAACATTACATGTTGTTACTGTCTATTGTTAAATAAAGAAACCAAGATTCAGAAGATTATGTGTAATGTGATCCCACTTAAATGTCAGACTTTTAAAAGGCTCACTAACATCATTTGATTTGAAAGACCTACAAGTCAATGAGTCTGGCTCAGTTTTATTTTTTCCTTCTTGTTATCACTGACCTCCTCTAAACCAATATACTGAAACCTCATGTCCTCATAGACAGTGAATAAGAACATCATATGATTTCACTCATATGTGGAATTTAAGAAACACAACAGATGAACACAGGAGAAGGGAAAGAAAAATAAGATAAAAACACTGAGGGAGGCAAACCGGTTGTAAGAGACTCTTAAATACAGAGAACAAACTGAGGGTTGATGGAGGGGAGGTGGCTGAGGGTATGAGCTAAATGGTGATGGGTATTAAGGAGGGAACTTATAGGGATGAGCCCTGGGTGTTGTATGTAAGAGATGAATCACTGGATTCTACTCCTGAAACCAAGACTACACTGTATGTTAACTAACTTGAATTTAAATAAAACAAATAAAATATAAAAACAAAATATAAAACAAAATAAAATAATTTAAATTAAATTTAAATTAAAAAAAAAAACAAAAAACAAAAACGAATGAGGTAGGCTGAGCATATATACAATGGGGACTGGTAGGAACTGTGGAAAATTGAAGAGTTCACACCCTCAAGGGCTGTTCAGTTCCAGATGATCTCCAGAAGAATTCAAGCCCAATAGTGCCAGATCTCCTTCTTTTCAAGATATGAGAGTAATCTTCATTTTAAATAAAATTTTTAAAGAGTAACTAATTAATGTAACATAAACACTGCATCGGCAAAAAAAGGTACCAAATTTACCCGAGTTCTGTCAGTGTTTCCATCAACAAGACACAGACTCAAGAACAAGAGACTTGTGCTTCTTTCTTCTTTCCTCCAGTCCCTACCACCACGTGAGGCGCACTGTGGGCCCCCAATAAAACTACCTGACCTGACAAACTCCACGATTGGCTGCCCCCATTCTAGAACAGGGCAAAGCCATTATAGCCACCAATGAGAACAAACCATTGTTCTGCCTCCTTGCATTCTGCCCTGGCAGGGGACCAGTTTGCATTTGATATTGTGTCCCACCTTATGATCTGACCACGGTGCAGAAAATTGTTTTGCCCTCATTCTCCACTCACCAACTGGCCCTCCACTGCTGTGCATATGTTTACCTGCTTGACCAGGCTCAAACTACTAACAACCCTAGAAAACATTACTTTCCCATAGGTGGTAGTGTTTTCAAAGTGATAGACATTAAACTGGTGGAAAAAAATAAAAGAACCATTTAAAAGGTCTATGTATTAATGAAAACAATGGGAAACAGATTAGCTCATAAACACTGGTGAGAACATTATTGGGAATGCTGTAGAGGAGTGCAGTCCAGTAGTACATATTAAAATGTAAAATACACCTACCATCTAATGCAGGAAAGTTTAAAAAAAAAAAAAAAAACAGGAACAAAACGCTCTGAAAACAACTAACATTTTAGACATGCAGTAAAGGAATGATTCTGGTCTTTTACATGAATACGTTTAAATAGGGAAATTAGAAAAGAAAAAGTGGCCATTGAGAGTTGAAGTGGCTTTCGTGAAGTAAACTGGGATGAGGAAGAGCCTGGAACAACCAATGGCTCCAGAAATTGAGTACTAGATTCAGGGCATTGTGAATGGTCCTCACAACCACATGGAGATGTTCATTCCATAGATTAGAAAACAGGGCTCAGAAGGTTTCTAGTTCTCAACTTTTTTTTCTGGCATAAATATGATTACATAATTGAAAATGCATGGATCAGAAGGGGTGAACTCCTGGCAGTGATTTTCCACGGGGGTGGAAGGCATTAAACAAACTGCCCTTACAGCGATTTCATGAGGATTACAAGGATGCAGGGGAACCAAATTTGGAAAAGATCTCCAGGCATTCTGATTAGTACCCCTCTCTTCCTTGTATGAGAACACCTAAATTTTAGCTGCCTTTAACCTTAATCATTCTGTCTGATGCCAGTGTTATTTGTATCACTAGCAGTAAACATAAGAGCCAGAAAATCAATTCATTTTATTTGTGAAAACTCAGCATTTAACTTAATAATGCAGATGTTTACCCATCTTCATTAGTACATCCCATAACCATGAGCAAGAAAGAGTAACACAAGTATAATTTGTCACCTTGTCAAGTTCAACAAACACCATATTGATGTGCTAACAGTTTATTTGTTTTTCTAAGTTTATTTTTCCTTATTTTGAGAGAGAGAGAGCAAGCAGGGGAGTGACAGAGAGAGGGAGACAGAATCGCAAGCAGGCTCCATACTGCCAGCACAGAGCCCAATGTGGGGCTAGAACTCATGAACTGCAAGATCATGACCTGAGCTGAAGTCGAGAGTTGAATGCTTAACCAACTGAGCCATCCAAGAGCCCCAATGTGCTAACAGTTTCTAATGAAGATATAAAATATCATAAACTATTAGATTCACGAATGCATACTGAAGGGTTCAGAACACATTTATGGGCTCATTTGTTGTGTTTCTTATCCAGTGCAAAATCCAAAGTCTATAATGTAGTATTGATCAATGGGATTCCTGTAGTGAAAGAGAATTGGGTTAAAATGTATATAAGAGTAGGAAAAATAAACAAGTACTTCAATCATTACTAGTGGCTTGGAACTAATAAGGAAATTATATTATTAGCCCAAGGAAAGATTTTATTTCACAATTGCTTTATGGAGTTGGAGCTATTCCAGGGGCTATATGCAGAGTTGGCTACTTATTTGTGAGTCTCCCAACTGCCCTTGATTTGAGGGTTGGAAGCCTATGGCTCAATTTAAAGTGCCTTTGTTGTTGCCCTTTTTCAAATGTTTATTCATAAGTTATTTTCTGCCTGCTTGCTAAGAAGGATCTGAAATGGTTGAAAGTACATTTGCTCCTGAGCCAAGGCTGTGTTCTACCAGTGAGCCAAGCAGGGGAAAGCCCAAGCTGGTCTATTCATTCCATCCCAGTGCAGCTATGGGGTTGGGGTGTTGGGGTGGGGAGAGTAGGTAGAGAGCAGGGATGGAAAACTGTTTTGTTTCAAAACTAAAAGTTCATTACAAGTAATCATTGAGTCTTTTGCTTATTATCAGTCTTCTCAAATTTCCTCTAAAACTGGACACATTCTCAACCAAGAATAGCAACTTTCAAGGCTATTAAAATAAAAATCCCAGGCCCTACCTCCACAAATGAGTCAATGGGCCTGGATGAGGCTTGTGAGTCTAAGGGGAGTCTAGTAGACTGGATCCAGTATAACGGATGATATTTTTGAAACAGTATAATGAATAGTATAATGTATATTTTTGAGAAATGGTATAATGAACAATATTCCCAATTGATTAATTCTTTCCATAATGTGTTGGTCAATCAGTTTCACTCATTCCTTTTTTTCCCGCTGACATCTACTGCCACCCCACATCCAATTTTAATCACCTCCTGCTGACCCCATTGGTGAAGGAGGGCTTCTCACGCTATATTTAGAGGATGGCCAAATATACAACACCTGACAATGGACAGACATGATCAATAGCAATTTATTCATCACATGTAGTCACAGCCCAGAGAAGGAGGTCACCGCATGCCAGCCAGGGACATAGGGAAACAGAGCGAACAACCAGAGTACGTTCAGGAGGCTGGGGTAATACCAAGAGATAATACCAAGAGGGTGGGGTGATTCCTGGTTCCTGAAGGATGTTGTAATTGATTTGCTTATATAATTCTGCAGACTGTCAAGGAACTAGAAAAAGCTATGCAGACCAGTTGTGCCTGGCCCCATGATAAAGGGGTGGTTTTGTTAGGGGACCTTATTTGCAGGAGCAAAGTGGGGTGGCAACCTGAAATCGGCCCACTCAAGACCCTCCCAGTTCTACCATATGTCAAGGCAGCACAAATTATCTATCCATAATTTTAGCCCTTACTCCACACTCACCTTCCTAAAATCTGACCTTAGTCAAGTGTGCAAATTAAAGTGGCTCCTTTTACCAAGGTTATCCTATGTACTAGTCAGGGTTCTCTGGAGAAATAGACCAATTGGATATACATATTAATATACAGAAGGAGATTATGGAGGCTTCCAAGTCCCAATACCTGCAGATTAAGTCAGCATGATGGAGGGAGAGCCAGGAGAACCAATGGTGTATCTCTATTCTGAAGGCTAGCAGACTTGACACCCAGGAAGGGCCAATGTTTCAGTTCATGTCAGAAGGCAGGAAAAAGCTGATGTCCCAGTTCAAAGGCATCCAGGCAGGTGGATTTCCTTCTTACTCAGCCTTTTGTTCTGTCTAGGCCTGTAACTGATTGGATGAGGTCTGCCCACATTAGGAAGAATAATCTGCTTTACTCAGTTTACTGGCTCAAATGTTAATCTCCTCGAGAAACACCCTTTCAGGAACATCCAGAATAATATTTGTCCAAGTGTCTGAGAACCCCATGGCCCAGCCAAGTTGACACATAATATTAATCATCACATTCTTTAAATCTAAAACATCCATTTCTGGTATTCCAAGAAATCATCTGATAGAATAGAAGACAATGCAGACTCAGAGAATACAAAGAGATGATAATCTCATTAATTATCACATTTATCTGAACATTGATAATACAACCCATTTTTTAACAGCTGAGAAAACTGAAGTTCTGAAAGTTCAAGTGACTGAGCCAAGATCACACAGTTATGAGCAAAAGGGGGAGGGAGAACCAGAGCAGTAGGAGAGGCCAGAAGAGCAAAAAGAGGGAGGGGAGTTTCCTGTGAAGTAGCAGCTTGTCAATTGCTGCTAAATGCTCTGTTTATGGATTATAATGGGTCATTGCTCCTTGAGGGAGCAATGTATGTCAACAAGCTGAGTCTGCTATCAAACATGGCCTAGAAAAAATAAAGAAGCAAAGAAGTTTGGTTTTATCACCAAAGTCATAGTAAAATATATGACAATCCAAAGTAATAGGTCAGAAGCTTTAGCATGTATCAGAATTAAATGTGCTAATTGAACGTTAAATGTGTAAAACACTAATTGTTGGGCCTAACCCCTGAGTTCTTGATTTAGTAGATATGGATGGCACTGATATTAACCTTCTAACAAGTTCCCAGGTGATGTTAATGCTACCGGTCCGTGGTCCTTATAAATCTTTGCTTTAAAGAGGCAAAGAAAGAATACGAAGGCTTAGCCTCAAATCTACACAGTCAGGCTATGTGAGAGAGCCCAGTCTAAGGGTGTATGTGCACAATTAACCTCCAGGAAAGTAAATTATTATCTTTCTAAATCAAAGAACAAGGTGAGGTCATGTTAGTCAAAGGTCGGTACCAAATAGGAGGACTTGATAACTAACTGCCCCCAACCCCATCTATAAACTTTTCTTTTTGAGGGGAGATAGTGGACAGGGTTAGCATGAGTTTCTCAAGTCACATAATTCAAGTCCATCTCATTCTGATTTACACATCTCAATTTCTCTCCAACACACTGTTTCCCTGCCTCCTTGGAAACAATTTGCAAATGTACCCTGTGAGGTCTCCCCTGGACTAGAGCTCTTTTAGCTGCAGATAGATGGAAAGACTTGGGGCACTTAATCCAGGGACTATAACCATTAAAAATGAGTAGTTTTAAGCCATCAAGATGAAAGAAAATCATATTTCATACATTTCAAATGTAATCTATATGTAAATTTAGCCAGCCTGCATTTAAAATGAATAATTTGTGAATATTTATGTTTACACCATTAATCTGTGAGAGATTCATGCTTTTAATTAATGCTTAAGGAGAGGCATTCTTTTATTTTATAAAACCAGGTATTGTCTGAGGAGATACAGAAAAAAAGACCCACCTCTTGTTTAAAAGTAAACAGAATCACTAAACTGCATCTCAGCTAATAAGGAAAAGGGTGAGGTTGATCTGAAAGCTGCTTATTTTCAGTAATTCATATTCAAACGGTATTTGGGAATCTTAAGAAATATCTTCCAAATGCACAATTTTCTAATACTAAGTACTCAATCAACATAGAATATAAAAGATAAATCACAACTGAAATGCATGTTACAGGAACCAAATAATAGACACTTTCATTCTGTTTCATCAGGGTCTAGCACATTGATGATGGTGTGATATATTTCCTCATAGGGCTTCTTAGGCTATTTCCTTAGAGGGGAATTCACATAGAAGAGCAGTTAGGGTAACACTAGATGCTAAAGAACCCCCACAGTTCTGTGACTTAACACATTAGAAGTTTACTTCCTGTTCATGTCATAGAACAGTTTTTTCATGCATTTCATGAAATCCTAAATTCCCTCCATCCTGTGACCATGCCATCCTCTAGAGCCTAATATGGTCCACTCCCAGGGGACTAAGGAGGGACTCAATGTGTGTAAGGGGCAGGACCACCTCTAAATTCTTTGTCTCCACCCACATTCCATTATCCAAAACCAGTCACATGTGCATCTGACCAGAAATGTGACCACAAGACAGAACCAATTCCAAGCTTAGAAGCCATACTTTGAAAGGGGAGCACACACTTTGGTAGATAAATAGTTATCTCTGACATAAAAAGAATTGTAACACATCATCCAATGTAGTGTTCCTAGGCCTGGCTGGGGATAAGCGCTACCAGACTCTGGAAAGTTTGCTTAAAAAAGAAAATAGAGATTCCTTGGGCTCTGAGTCCAGAGATTCTGATACTAAATTCTACATTAAGGTCCAAGGATAAATGTTTTTAAGGTGCTTGCCAGGTGACACTGATGCTGCCTGACCAGAACCATGGGGCTCCATGCCATTTGTCATCTCCAGACAGATACTCAGCACTCAAACCCACATACAAATGCTTATCCATCCATGTAATGTGATGTGCATAAGAATTTTGGATCAGAATCCAGGAACTTATATTTTAATATTAGTCATCATTATTAATAATGTTAGCTAACATTTGTTAAATGTTTACCATAGTGAGTGTTAGTAGAGCTTAAAATACAAATAGACTTAGTTAACCTTCATACAATCCTACTAAGTTGGTACCATTAATCTTATTTCACAGAGGAAGAAACTGAAGCACAGAAGGGTTAAACAAATTGCCTACATTTACAATAATAAATTCAAGAGCTGAGATTCAACCACAAGCTGAGCCTACGTCCTCCCCTAGACTATACTCAGGAGAATCTGACACAAAAGAAGATATAGGGATGGACCACTGAGTTACAGGAGAGATAGGCAGAGACCTCTGCTGAAAATGACCCTGAGCCACTTGAGAAACTGACAGTAAATAAGTGCTTCTTACTGTTTCTGTCAAGTTGGAATACCCAGCACAGGTGTTTCCTCTGAGTTCCATGGACACGGACCACCTATGCTGGATATACTACACACCCACACAAATGGACTCACAATTTGTCCCTGACACTTGCTCCTCCCCTTGTGCTCCCACTGGAAGGAACAGTGGCACTTTCTACTCAGTTATGCAAGCCCAAAACCTGGGAATCCTGTTTCACATCTTCATCACACTCCAGTTAATGATGAGTCCTCTAGACATTGCCCACCTAATACCTCTCAAACTCTCTACTCTCCACCTCCCTGTCACACCCCAGTGAGCAGTGCTTCCAGCGTCTCCTCAGAACTGTTGTGATAGCCCCTGCAACTCATGCCTCATGCTGCAGTGAGGGTGCTCTTTCCCAAACTGA
Organism: Leopardus geoffroyi; assembly: GCF_018350155.1. NCBI lineage: Eukaryota > Metazoa > Chordata > Mammalia > Carnivora > Felidae > Leopardus > Leopardus geoffroyi. Next base: position 67,268,725 of record NC_059334.1, read on the forward strand.
TGCATGAAACCCAGGATCCTCAGCATTTCCAAGATAGCCCTGCAGGTGCCGGCTCTTCCTGCCTCCTGGGCTTAGCTCAGACCACTCTGCCCCCGTACCCATGCTCCAGCCACAGGTCCTTCTTTTAGTCCTTGCCGTGCTCCTTGGCCTCACTCATTCATATATCCTGCAATGCTTTACTTAGCCTGCCTTGAAAAAGTTATTTGATCGGTCTAAGCTTCAGGTCCTTTATGTATAAAATGGGAATAAAAGATATCAACTAATTGTTAAAAGATGGAATAAATTATCTGTATTAGTGCCTATTACACTTTACATGTGTAATGTACACATTACACATATAAGTGTTCAAAAAATTTTATTCCCTGAATATAACCCAGCATTTTAATTTATCCTATTAAGCATCATATCAAAATGATGGATCCATTCCTATCATTTTTCTAGTTATTTTTTTCAAAAAATCTAAAATGTAAAAGAACCTCTGAAAGAATCATCTCACTTTATAAATTACCAAAAATCATAATATATCTATTTCACTGTGAACTAGTTTTTAATTACTGTTTAGTTCGCAATGTCCCTTAATGATAGCATCTTACAGGTATTGGACTGTTATAATTGTCCAAATTGCTGCTTTTTTCTATAAACCATTTAATAAATGAGTAAAAATAAATAACAAAATTTATACACATTCATAAAATAAATATGCAAAATAAAGAATCCAAACAAATATTAATTAGTACCTAATTTGTGGGAGCAGCACAAGATGCAGAGTAACTTGACCAAGAAATGAACCTATATGTACTTGATAAGGAGGAAGCATAGTGTGTCTGATATATACAAGATGAGTGTCTCCCTAATAAAAATATTATTAAGGAAACTGATTTGTTGAAAGAGCAAAGGTTTATTGCATGAAAGAACATTAAGAGCAGATTATCTGCCCAGCACTGTAAGAAGAAAAGATAGAGCTAACTCATCACCTGGGTAAGAAAAATTCAGAAGTAGACTGAAATTCTGGAGAAAAAACTTTAACGCTATTTTCAAAGCAACAATGTTATTTAAGTGTCAAATCATTCAAAACTTCCATTTGTGTGTCCTCTTGAAAATATTTTAAAAATAAAAAACTACTTGATATTGAAGACTGGACACTCTGGGTATACAATGGCTTGCTTAGCAAAAGTTTTAACAAATTTTTATATTGACAGGATGCCTGGGTGTCTCAGTGGGTTAAGCGTCCAACTATTGACTCTGGGTCAGGCTCTGCACTTTCAGTGCAGAGCCTGCTTGGGATTCTGTCTCTCCCTCTTTCTCTTTCTCTTTCTCCCTCTCCCGTTTGCGTGTGCCATGGTGTCTCTCTATCTCAAAATAAATTCTAGAAAAAAAAAAAAGAAAAAAAATTTCATATTAACTAGTTGAACTCAACATTTGACAGTGTTCTCTAATTCCCTTGTGCAAGTCCCTATAATTCTTAGTTACGCTCACTGTGAAAAGATGGGACAGAAAGCATTAGTTTTTAGCAGTAATTATGATACTCAGAGGAGTGAATATGAGGTACCAGGTATGAGTGCCTGTGCAGCTCTGGGACTGAGCGCCTGGGCTTGGGACTCATGCAGCCTCAGTCATTCTCACTACTGCCCCTTACTGACTGGAGGTTTGGGGGGAAGTTACTTCAACTTTCTAAGTCTCAGTTTCCTCATCCCTCATGTGGAAGCAATACCTGGATCACAACATGATGAGATGATTAAATAAGGTGGAGAAGAGGAGCCAGGATTTAAACTCGAGAAGCCTGACTCCAGAGCCTTTGCTTTCGATCAACATTTTTAACATTTGACCAAAATTGGCCAACCAAGATGAATGACAACATTTAACCCCAATATGTCCTATTCAAACCTTGGGACTGCTAGTGAGGCTCAGCAGGAAGCCAGGTGGGACAGTGCGGGAGGGGTGGGGTGTGAAGCATCAGTCAGGAATCCATTTCCTGAAAGGACCGGCAAAGCCCAAACAGGGCATCAAACCTGCACGTTGCTATTTCCCATGTCCACCTCCATTTCTACTTTCGTTGATTGCTACATCCATCACCAGTGAAGGGGAGCCTCTCAAACTAGCACTGGTATAGAATGTCCCGGGAACTAAACTCCAACAGAGTGATCCTGATCCCTGTGATGGGGCCAGTTTTTGTCTCTCACAGTTTTGGGGGCAAATCAGGAGTTTACAAGTTGACCTTTTTTACCCACACTAAATGCTAAAATGTTTGCATCTACAAGTTTTGGTCCAAGAAAGGAAAATCTTAATTTAGATACGCTGGAGGAGATTACTAATTTCAAAGGCCCTCTGATAAAAAAGCAGCAAAGTGTTTATTTTAAAATGCTTAAGTACTCTCTAGGATATCGAAAACTGGAAAATCTGGCTTCTTATCCCAAGCTTTTATGATGTTTATTCAACAATCATTAGTTAAGCACCTACTGTGCGCCAAACTCTAGAGTATTACAATCCGATCAAACTCTGTCATGAGGAAGCCTGAGGGCCAGGGCCCAGAGAATAGAGAGGGAGGGTAGGAGTGTTTGCTCTTACCTGGAGCGGAGTAAGAAACGGTCATGAAACCAGCTTACCCACAGAGGCAGTGATTGACTTGAAACTGGAAACAGTATGTGCTCCCCAGCCAAGTGGAAAAGAATGGCCCTTCAAGCTGAGTCAAGTGCAAAGGCATGAAGCAGTCACACATGCTTGTGATTCCTCTAATCCTCTGTGTTCAGTCTTGGATGGGGCTGTATAGCAGTTTTCATATTAGATAGACAGGCTTCCCCACTTACCAGCTATGTGTGTGGGAATCAGTAAACTCACCCCTTTGAAGTCTTGATCTTCTTTTAATATCATAAAAGGACCTCACAGCCCACCCTAACCCTCCTCCGCTATTTTTTCTGTCACTTCTAATGTATTATCTACTTTACTTACTTGTTTACTCATTTGGTTTCATCTGCCAGAGGTCAACTCTAGGAGGGCAGAAGTCTGTGATTCTTGTTCTCTGTTGTATCACTATCACCTGGAACAATTGCTTTTTGTTGAAAGAGTGATTGAATAAATGAATTAAGTGTAAAGTGGGAAGAATAATACTAACTATTTCATGATTTGGTATGAAACATACACAATGTGCAAAGCACTGAGGACAATAGCAAGCACATATGTGCTGAGTAAAATTAGTTATTATTAGGTAGATCAGTGTGGTAAGTGTTCACAGTGTGAAGTGGTAAGAGGTGAGGCTAGGGAGGCACAAATACCAAGAACATGGGGTTCTCAAGGGTCATGCTAAGGAGTCTGTTTTAAGTCCTAAGTTTTAAGTAAACATGAAGCAATAAGATTGGTATTGAATGAATATCAAACCAGCAGCAGTGAGGAGGATGGTTCAAGAGAGTGCAAGTCATTTAACTCCTGAGACACAGCTTTCATCTTGAAGATGGGAAGAGAGAATAAAACGTGCCCAGTATGCTCACAAAGAGAAAATTGTGTGTGTGTGTGTGTGTGTGTGTGTGTGTGTGTGTGTGTGCATTAATAATGAAATGATGTAAGAATAAGTCATGGCATGGTCATCACATCCACAGGCACATCAGATTTGGTGTAGTCGGGCTTGCCAGAATATTTTTCACTAACAAGCAGCTTGAATCCTGAGGAAAATACTCTAGTACAAATTATCCACCTTGTTTTGGAGAAATTTTCCTTCCAAGACCTAATTTTCATTTGCCCATTGCACCCATGAACCAAACATGCCGTGGGGTGGGGGGGAAAAAGATACGGCTGCAGACACATGGGCATTTTTCCTAAAATATAAGCAGTATTTTAAAATGAGAGGAAAAACAACTACCCTGAGAGATCACTGGCAGTGGGTGTAAAAGCCGTCTTGTCATCCTGCAGAACTGAGCTGCATTATTGAAAGGCTCCATGATGGAAGGGGACTCACCCCAGTGAGAGAGCCAGGATCCAGATGACCCAAGTGTTAAAAAACTCAGCAGTCAAGATAACATAGATAAATAACATTTTATTTCAAGATAAAGAACATTTTATTTCAATATTTCAAAAAATCAAAATAATGCAGAAAAAATCTGTGGTAAGCCAAATATCAAAATTTTACATTTTTTTAAATGTTTATTTTTGAGAGAGAGACAGCGTGAAAGGAGAGGGGAAGAGAGAGAGGAAGACACAGAATCTGAAGCAGTCTCCAGACTCAGAGCCTGATGCAGGGCTCGAATCCATGAATGGTGAGATCATGGACTGAGCTGAAGCTGGACACTTAACCGACTGAGCCACCCAGGCGCCCCGCAAATATCAAAATTTTAAATAAAGATCACTGTTATGCTGAATCATATTGGAGACTGAGGCAAAAGGAAAATATTCACCTTTATATACATGTTTTTATGTAATTTTTAGTGGTTACTTTTTGCAGAAAAGCAGTTGAAAAAATATTTACAAATGGAAAAAAAGGCATATAGAATTAACTTCATTAAAATACATTTTATTCATTTAATTTTTTAATCAGGTAATTTATATAATTAAATTCGTTAAAGTTTTTTAAGATCATTACTCGGTCAAGAGAAATTGTCAAACATGGCAATTCTCTCAGTGAAACATGACATAAGCAATGAAGTAGATTTTGAAAACATTGATGAATTTACTTGCATTAAAGCCAAGAAAGTAAAAGTATAATATATTCTGTTATTAACATAAATAAAGTATTTAAATTTAAAATCATTAAAATCATAATGTTTTTACATGTTAGCATCTGGTTTGATATTTTTAAAGCATTTTGAGGGCCAAATTAAACATACCTTTTTTCTGGCCAGAGAGCGCTATTTATTCTTAAATCTGTTGCCTCTGATCTATTTGTTTCTAAAGATGCAATGATTTTTATTGCTATTTATCTTCTCAATTAAAACATGAGTAAGTCTATGGGCACCTGGGTGGCTCAGTCGGTTGCACATCCGACTTTGGCTCAGGTAATGATCTCACAGCTCATGAGTTCAAGCCTCGTGTTGGGCTCTGTGCTAGCACGGAGTCTTGAGCCTGCTTCAGATTCTGTGTCTCCCTCTCTCTTTGCCCCTCCCCAACTCGCAGTCTGTTTCTCTGTCTCTCTCAAAAAAAAAAAATGTTCTTAAAAAAAAACATAAGTCTCTTGAGAATAGTAGCACACCATAACCTATCACAGAGAGAAATGCTTAGAAAACTCTTCATTAATTTCTGATTACCAGACTACTTTGTAATCATGCCCTTCGCCCTTGCACACACAATTTGATCTACCCTCATATCTAAGAAGAGATTTAAAAAGACATTCCATATCTATAGTCAATAGTATTGTAATAGTGTTGTATGGTGACTGATGGTAGCCACACTTCTGGTGAGCATAGCATAAGGTATGGGCTTGTTGGGGCACCTGGCTGGCTTGGTTGGTGGAGTATGTGACTCTTGATCTCAGTTGATAAATTCAAGCCCTACATTGGGTGTAGAGATTACTTAAAATAAAATCTGAGGAAAAAAAAAAAGACATTCTATGTCAAGTCATTCTAACCAAGATGGTGTCCTTAATCTTGAGCCACACTCATCCCACAGAAAATGACAAACACATTTTCACAAAGGCAAGGCTCTACCTTATTAGTCCAAGCAGTGCTCCAAGAGTTACTCAGATGGTATCAATCTGCAAGTTAGAAAGAACAGTTCACAGTTCTCTAGCAGGGGGGTAAAGATAAGAGATGATCATAAGCCCATTTCTTCTAGGAATCCCATCTCTATTTTGGAATAGTTGAGAATAGTTTAGTTAGGAAACTTATGGAATAGTTTTAGAATTACTGTTCTGTTTCCAACCTTGTTTGTTGAGCCTCAAAGTCAGACTTTTCTTTGTCCCATGCTGTAATTCAGGACCTGAGTTTGACCCTGTGGAGGCTTGCCCAATGTTGTTAATTTCTCTGATTTTATTGTCATCTTTGAAGTATGAAGGACATCAATAACAATCTCATTTCACTGGTACAGATTCAGTGTCATATAGAGGTAAAGAGCACAGATTCTGAAGTCAAATATAAATGTGGGTCTCAGACATGCTTAAACCTAGAGAAAGTTACTTAACTTAGCTGAAACTTAGTTTCCACTCCTATAAGTATTGGATGCAATAATAACTCATATTTCATAGGTTCTTCTGAGAATTCTCAGAAGATGAGATCACACCTGTAAAATAGTGAGGTAGTAAAAATCCTACCAACAAAGAGAAATCTTTCCATATTGATACAGAAATAAAGAAACCTGATGTTTTTAGAGTGCATGTATATATGTGGCCCACAAGAGACCACAAAGTCAGAATAAAATTTCACACAATTTAAACAGCAAAGCAGGTCCAAAGTTCACTTGGGATTTGAGATAGCTATTTGTTTAGTTAATTGACCTCCTCTGTAAGAATAATAAAGCTTCTCTTATCTCTTGGTAAAAATACAAATGGTTACACCTCAAAATAGACTCCCAGAGGTGTATTCTCACTTTATAAGGGGGAATGAGGCTCATGACCTTGAACACAACTCTGCATTGCAAAACTGAAGATGGGGCTTTTCTAGTCCCTGGAGAGATTATCCTACAATGCAAAGGTTAGAGAAAGGACTCAGCCCAGGCCCACAATGGCTCCTGAAAAGACATTCTACGAAGGGGAAGGGAGGAAAATGGTCTCTTTCCCCTTTACTCATCTTTGTCACCCTTGCAAAAGTCCCCTTCCCTTACATTATAAATATAAGAAATTATTTAAGAAGTATGAAAACAGTCAGTAAACTCTAAAATATGTTTATATTTTTAAATATTTGTATTTGACTATTTTATTCTGCCATCCATTTTGTTTTTCCTCCAAGGTTGCAGGATCACATAAAGAAAATTTCCCAGTAAGATCTACTTTCCTCTGGGACTATTACTGCCACCCTGCCTCCCACACTGTCCACCAAGAAAATGAGTCTAGGCAAAATCACATCTATGGAGAGACACATCGAAGCAAATAATCCCACGACATTGCACTAAACTCTATAGACAGCTAAGACCTATTTAAAAAAAAGTCCTATGTGTAAATAAATGTTATATCTGTGTGTATGTGTATGGTACTAAATATATGTAACATATATATGGTTATATATATTGGTATGTACATTATAGGATTGTGTCTAATTTAAAAAAAGATGTAGCTGACTTAATTTCCATATAAACTTTCCACATCTACTGCAGGTGTTTAAAAAAATGGAGGATTTATTGGTCTAATAAACTAAGCACTTCATAAAATTTTTTATGTATGTTTTTGAACATTTGGAAACAGGGAAGAGGGGAAGGGAGAGTGTCACAATGGTACACATTGTTCACCTGGAGGGGGGGACAGTGGTATCTAAAGAAAGAAGAGAAAGAGATTCTGAGTGAGAGGGAGAGAAATAAAACCTCAGATTCTTAATTCCTGGAAGGCAGAGTTTTGCCTAATCCATGAGGCCACTTTGGGTGGACTTAAAAAATTCTCCTTTTCTCCAGAATGCAGCTTCCGCTTACTTCTGAGATGGGTGCCACATAACAGGTGTCATCCTGCTGAGAGGGTTTTATGGAAGGTTAGGCAGTCTGAGTGTCCATCTGACTCTTCCTTAACCCTCCTCCCAGAATCAAAAATTCTGTCTAGACCTCTCCATGGTTTTGAGAATTTGAAGTCTGCAATTCATGAAGATTCACTCAGGTTAATAGATCAACTCTCAGACAAGACAAAAGGTAAATCTCCAAATATAACAGTTCTCAGTACTGCACCTAGCTGTGTAACTGGAACACAGTAGGTACTCATCAAGAATCTGCCGGAAAAAAAATTGCTGAATTATTAACTGACTGAATTGCTTTTAAAAACTGGAATATCCCAAATAGGCAACTAAATGGGCTATTTTTTTGGCACTTAAAAGAAGCACAAAGCCAATAGTGAAGCTTTTCTAGGTCAATATCTTTCTCCTCTAGGAGATATTCTTGAGGAACAAAGTAAGATAGAGGTAGGAAACATGAGCCCTTGTATATATTAGCCAGATTTGATGATACCCCTTCTGGTCAAAAGAAATATAAAGAAAAAAATTCCTGAATACCTCCATTCCTCCAGATACTTCCATAAATGCAGCTCCTTAAGGGTTTTTTTTTTTTAAATGGGTAGCTGTAATGGCTACAATTCATTGCATTCTCACTGTTCATTAAATATGTGGCTTGTCTTATTTGATTTTCTAAAGTCCTTGATGAGGTTGATATTACCATTATCTCTATTGTATGATGGAGAGAAAACAAGTGTCAAGAGGTTAAATAACTCAGCTCAAATCATTTAATTAACAAGTTGGGAAAACAGAATTTCACCTCAGATCATATGACCTAACCATTATAATATGTAGATACTAACTTTTATTGTTAGCAACCTGAGCTGCTTGGGTACAACACAGACATATCCAGACCCAACAAGGTTGAGGAAAGACTTAATGGAGAATGTATGAGGTGACTATGCCTAGAAAATTTAAGACGTGGAAACAGGTCTGCCTTGCAAATTTTAGAAGAGTCATTGGTCCTAGAAACATTCCATCACTCTTAGAGTTAAAAAAAACTGTCTCTTGTATAGTTGAGAAAACTAATGCCTGGACACAAAGAGAAGTAAGTATAATCACTCAGCAAGTCACAGTAAATCCAGAATAGGAACTCAGATATATTAATACTCTTCATCCGCTGTTCCTGTCATCATATTGAAGCTACTTGATTTCTCTTTAGAGTGGTTTGACCAAAGCCTGTTTGGAGGAGGAAACCCTTGCTAATCGTGCTGATTACTGGCTACACATGTGCAGCCACAAAGATTCTGTTTCCCTGATGTAATAAAAATTTTTAATAGAAAGATAGAAATATTTTTTCCTATGAGGACTAAGAAGCATGTGTTCTCAATTACCTCCAACCCATACCTGATCACATGGGACAACAATGAGCAGCATTATACAACCTAACCTTTACTATGAAGGACTTTAGATTGAATCCCATTATTAATTTGGCATCTGGTTCAGAGTGACAGTTTCCTGAAAATAAACAAGTAACAAAAAACATACTAAGTGCCTTTCTTGTCTAATGCCACCTAATCTGTATATGAAAATTGAACAAAACATTTTTTTCTTTTTGTGGTAACCCAAATAGTCCCCAGAAATTGTAAACATTAGGATTCCCTTGGAGCATTTTTTTAAAATCAGGTCCTCATAAGCTGTCAGTCAAGTAAACTGCTAAGCTCATCTTACTTTCCAGTAGATTCCAGTGCCTTTATCTGCCTTATAGTTCTTATTATCTCTTGCACATGTTTCCCACATACACATTTACCTCCATTCGTGCCACCAGTCTCCAAAAGAAACAGACTTCCACTTACTGATTACGATTCAGTTCTTAGAGCTACAGTGTTGGGCCTTGTGACTCTGGAGATGAAGGAAAGCAAACGCCAGGTTAAAGGTTGGCAGTTCTTAAAAAGTGGTAATCAAAAAGCGACCATTAGGGGCGCCTGGGTGGCGCAGTCGGTTAAGCGTCCGACTTCAGCCAGGTCACGATCTCGCGGTCCGGGAGTTCGAGCCCCGCGTCAGGCTCTGGGCTGATGGCTCAGAGCCTGGAGCCTGTTTCCGATTCTGTGTCTCCCTCTCTCTCTGCCCCTCCCCCGTTCATGCTCTGTCTCTCTCTGTCCCAAAAATAAATAAACGTTGAAAAAAAAAATTTAAAAAAAAAAAAAAAAGCGACCATTACAGAAATATCAAGATTGAATCCTTTGGGGAGAAAAAAAAAAAAGGACTTAAAATTTTGAATAAATTAGGGGAAACATCTAAAAGGAAAATAAAGGATCATTGTTTATTCTTCTATTCTGAATTTAGCACTTGCATACGCAACATGTCTCTTCAACTAGAGTCTTAGAAATCCCGGAACTGAAAAACAGTAAGGATATGGACTCCAACTAACCATCTTAAAATCCATCTATCAAGTCACCATGTGGTTACTCAGCCAGATGAATAACTCCAGAAAGGCGTTATGTGTGTGTATGTGTGTATTATTTTTGAGGGGTAGAAGAATTGATGAATTTGTCATCCCAAAATATGCCTCTTTGGCATAAGAATTATTTTAAGCTGATCATTTTTTTAAACCAGCAGATACGAAAAAAACTCTGAAAACCAAGTGGAAGTTACCCTTTTATATGAGCAATTTACATTTATAAGGGAGATCTCTATTTGTAAGGGTAACTCTGGGTACTAGGGAGAGGAGGAGGACTAAATCTGAACTTAAGCCTGCATAACAACCATACACTTGTTTACTGTGTTTTGCCTGAAAACCTGGCTGTCTCCCACCCTATCTTCTTCTGTCAACCACTGGAGTTGGTATTTAAGGTGATGGCGTGGTCCATTTTGGAGAGTTACTCAGTTTTTCTGGGTATCTCCCATATCTACAGGAGGTATCCCTGTTATTAAACTTGTTTGTTTTTCTGTATACTATTAATCTCTCTATTAATCTGTCCTTCATCACAGGGGGTCTCAACTGAGAAGCTAGAAGGGTGGAGAGAAATTATTTTTCCTCCCTTTATATTTTTCACATAGAAAATTTAAAAAATTATTTTTCATTGATGATACCCAAAACACATAAGAAAACAATAAAATTGTTCACTCTTATACATTGCTTCATCACATAAGAAATTGCTATCAACTTTCAAAAAAACACTGTGTTAAGGAATATAATATGTGATAATTTTTGTCCCAGTTGAAGTAAGGAAATTGAAGGCACTCCATTTTTAGAAAGGCTTCTTTCTGCTGTTTTTCTGCTGGGCCCTATTTACTCATGTTCTATATTTTACTTTGCATCTGAATAAACCAAAGAAGCTATGTTCCCACTCCAAGGAGGAAACAAGAAAGTTAATCATTCTCTGAGTTTCATCCTAGGCCCCCACACACCTGCTAATATCTAAAAAGAACCAGATCCCAAACATGTTCCAAGACACTAGCTTCAAAAAACCTCAGCCGACACTGGCATCAATACGCTCTACCTTCAGTGATTTATGAAATAACACCTACTATTCACCTGTCACTCACCTTTAATCAGACTCACCTCTGGATTCCTGAAATAACATGTATCCTGGACCTCTTTCTAATATAAACCCCTAACGCCAAGTGATGACAAGACTCTCTCCTTTCCTTTCCGAGTCTCCCAGATACTCCATCTGCTATACTTGGTCAGTTACACTATTCAGTAACCTCTGTTTTCATTTCCTCCTGCCTTGTGTTTGATTTCTATCCCGTGGGAAGCCAAGCACTCTCTTGGCTGGTCCTTCCCGTGGGACCCCTCTGGGTCCTTGGACCCAGCCTGTTTATACCATGATAAATACATTTCTTGTAAATATCATAAATTTTGAAATGTTATAAACACAAAAATAGCAACATGCCTGTTTTTAAGTGAGTTACTTTTCTAACAATATAATATTGAATATCATGCATTACTTTTAAACTATGGTCAGGAAAATACAGCATCATGGAGTTTGGTTTTAATATGATGTTAATTTACAAGAGCAGCATACTATATCAGCCAGGGTGTTAGCTGCAATCAATAGTACAAACTCTGGCTAACATATTCATGCAAGACATTTATTTAAACATTAGTCACTAGGCCTGGGAATATAAGACTGGAAGCCACACAGCTAGGAATGTGACAGACGTGGTCCAAGGAAGACGGTACATTGTTGTCTCTGGCACAAACACCTCACCTGCAGTGCCAATACTAGGGTCCCTATACAAGCCTAAAATCACCTCTGTTGCTTCTTAGGAAATTAGCTGTAGCTATCCGACACCTCAGCTGCCACCATCCCCCTCAGTAGGATGTGACCTCAAGTCACCAGATTCTGATTCACTCTGGGGCCAGTGTCTGATTGCTCTTGGCCAGCACCGTGGGCTCAGAGGATGTTGTAAAAGCAAGAATATAACATTTTCAACTGCTATAGTGGGAGAAAGACCCAATCCAGTAAAGAATTCTCCAAAGATAAGGCCAAGGTTGGGTTCTATGTGTTTAGAAACAATGACAAATATCCACCAGAGGCACAAAATTATATTACACTATGGTTACAACAAGTTAAGCTATTGCCATTGGAAGGAGACTGGAAGGAACTCAGTCTTCTGTTTATACAGTGAATAGTACTCAGGTTCATACACTGAAGCTTGGGTGACTTTTTTCTATATACCAATATAATTTTCTGCACCTTATTAAAACACAAAAAAAATTGGAGGAGGGCATTCTTTCTTCTGTTGAGCTTAGCATCAAACTTCTATTGTGAGGATATATACTTCTTTATAATCTAAATATGCTTTCTCTTATAGCACTTTGAGTAGGGTTTAGCATATATATTTAACAAGTGTTACAGAAAGAGAAAAGAGGAGGGATGAGGGAAGGAAACTGCACAAGAGGGGGAAAAAATATACATGTAAATGATTCTACATGGAGTTTATAGAAAATCTGACACAAGCTCAGAGATCGTTTCTTCTTCCAGCTCCTCCTCATCTGCTTCCTCCTCCGCCTCTCCTCATCCTCATCATCACCATCATCATGTTTACTGTCATGTTATTATCTATTTCATAAAGAATCTGATACAATCAAGTCTGCCCAGGCCTCTCAATTAAGTTTTAGCTATAAATCTTAGCAAATGTTTCCAGACTCAAGGTCAAAGTAATGTTAATCAAAACCTTAAAATCTGCAAAAAAAAAAAAAAAAGGAATTTGGAATTTCATTAATAAACAATCTTAATATTCTGAAAAGTTGGTAAATAGGTAGATATGGAAAATAGGTAAACAAAAAGTTTAGAACAGATAAGTTTTTCTACTATCAGTAAAAAGATATGTTCAGATGCTGTTCAAAACATTAGAGAGAACCTTTCTTCCCTTGAGTCATGTACAATCTGAAGTGCAATTTAGGAGAAAGAGAGCAAGGTGAAGTGTCACATATCAGAAAGAAAATAACTTAAAATATGTATCAGTTAGTGTTTATAAGTGCTGTGGTGTGTACATTTATGGCCCCCTAAGGATGTTCACAACCTAATTCAAAGATCACGTGAATATATTACCTTATGTGACAAAAGGAAATTTTTAGATGAAATTACGTAAAAATCTTGAGGATAGAAGACTTTCCTGGAATATTCATGTAGACCAACGTAATCACAAAGGTCCTCATAAGAGGGAGGATAGAGGGTTGAAGTCAGAGAGAGAAATGTAGGGATGGAAGCAGAGGTTAGAGAGGAGAAAAGATGCTAGGCCTCTGTCTTTAAGGACCACTGAATATAAAGGTAACGTCTACAAGTTGGAAAAGACAAGTAAACACATTCTTCCTTGGAGACTCCAGAAGTAACACAGCTTTGTAGACTTTTTGTGTGTGTGTGTGTGAGAAAGAGAGCAAACATGAGCAGGGGAGGGGTAGAGTGAGGGAGACAGAGAACTTTAACCGTATTCCATGCCTAGCACAGAGCCAGACACAGGGCGCGAGATCACAACCTGAGCTAAAATCAAGAGTTGGATACTTAACCAACTGAGCCACCAAGGTGCCCCAACATTTTCATTTTAGCCCGTTGAGATACTTTTAAGACTTTTGACTTCCAGAGCTATAAGATAATAAGCTTGTGTTGTTTCAAGCCACTAAATGTACAGTAATTTGTTATAGCAGTGATATGAAACTGCCTAACATATAGGAAGGTATATTAGTGATAAATCATAACAACATCCATTGTTTACCTAACAAGAAATCTGGAAGTTGGCAGTTTAGCATCAGGGCAGTGGCTAAACAGTGTTTTTAGAAAATGAAGTTCTTTGTGTCTTTCTGTTCTTCCATCTTTAAAGTATTGATTTTCATTTGTGGCCTCTCAACAAAAGATGACTGCCACAGCCCCCAACACGTTCAAGGCTAAAGATTTCTTCCTAAATAGAAATATAAACTACAATCATTACAACAACAAATACCAAAGCAAATACCTTTGGTATTAACATCAAAATAAAATTAAGTAAATAAATATCCCTTCATTTCTTTCCTTATTAGAAAACTCCAGAATCCCACCCCTTCACCCCACCTGATATCTCTTTTTTCTTTCATTGTCCAAAACTGGGTTACTAAGCCACCTCCAGGAGCAAGGGAAGTTGAGAACGTGAGTATCTAGTAAAGTTCATAAGAGTTTTATTGCTCCTCTATTACCCCCACACACAAAGTGTGGTTTATTAGCAAGAAAGAATAAATCACATCAAAGGATGCCCATGGGAGGGCAACTAACTGTATCTGCTGGAAGATACTTATCTTGGGTCAGTCCCTTGACAGTATCCAGAGGCAAGTATTATAATTAGGTGATGGCCCTCCATGATGTCAGTGTCTAAAGGAGAGGATCACGTTCCCAAGTGATTCATTAATTTGTAGACTACAATATGAAAATGAGCTGTTTAAATCAGCTTTTCCCAAATGGACACTTCAAAAGACTGATCGTCAGTGATAGTCTGGGGGGCAGGGGGGAAGGTTTCTGTTATATGTATGTAAATATGTATGTATGTATATATGAATAATTTAAATGAATGAACGAATATATAAATAAATAAATAAATTTTCATTACACATAAGCACATTAAAAGCTTTGGTAGTTAAATATCTCCCAAACAAATCAATAAAAAATACCCCAAAATAATATATCATCCTATATAACACTAATACCCCATTGACTGCACTTTCAGAAAGTTTAGAAAATGATGTCTCTTCTCTCTGTTCCCTCAGAAGGCAGACAAGATTCTGGACATGTTTTTAATATGTAACTAAGAAGAGATCTGAAGGTACTACTGATAGCCCAGCTCACTGCTAATTGTATGGCATATCAACATAGCTGGTGTTTATTCTTCCCTCTTTGATCAGACCCAGCAAGGTATAAATTAGGCCAGAATGAGTAAATAGTGTTATAATCTGTCAGTTAAGGAGGCTCTGACAGAAACTGATGGGTTTAACCAAGCAGAGGCAACACTGAAAATTAAGTGGCTGGCCTCTTGAATTGTAATGAGAAAAAAATGTTGGTTAAGATTTAGAGAGATTATGAAAAGTGGATACAGCCTATTCGAGTTGTGCTTATTACATGGATGCTTTCGTTTAAGTGATTTAGTGACAGATCTATTTCCAGTTCTCAGCTCTGTAAACAGCTCATAAGAAAAGAAAGAGTCACAGAGGTAGAAGAGCTCTGAAATCACATCCTGTCATTGACGCCCCTTTTCAGAACTCTGGTGCCCTCTTCTTCCCTTTCACCATTCATTTTCCTAAAACACTCAACCTATCGCCCAGCCGGGATCTAGAAGCCAAGAGAGTCTGTCATACTTTTCTGGAGCTCAGTGCTATCCACCCCAGACCTCATGGCCTACAAATGCTGATGCACAGAAAATGCGTTCTTTGAATGTTCTTTTTTTTTTTTTTTTTAATTTTTTTTCAACGTTTATTTATTTTTGGGACAGAGAGAGACAGAGCATGAACGGGGGAGGGGCAGAGAGAGAGGGAGACACAGAATCGGAAACAGGCTCCAGGCTCTGAGCCATCAGCCCAGAGCCCGACGCGGGGCTCGAACTCCCGGACCCCGAGATCGTGACCTGGCTGAAGTCGGACGCTTAACCGACTGCGCCACCCAGGCGCCCCTGAATGTTCTAACTGCACTTTTGAAAGGTGTTCCTCACTGCTATCATTAACAGATACAGGGAGACATAAAAATCAGAACAGAACCATCAGGCAGACACTGGACTTACATTATTGGAATTCCAGGGCCCTGTGTGCTTCCCAAAGAAAGTCTGCTGATGCTTCCTCAAGCCACCAGCCACTGTTGTGTGGAAAAGAAACATTTTAATCTTTTGAACAGAGACAGTTCAGTGCACACTGAACCAGCATTAACTTTTCTCCAAAGCTCATGAGGTTTTCTCAACCACTAAACTCCTCTATCATCAAGAAAACCCATGTCTCCAAGCCTTGGAGGATTGTCCTGGGGATGCCAAGAGCAAACAGCCTGGTGGACCAGAGTTTCAGATGTCAGACTCCACATATGGAAATATTCACATATCTACTTAATTCCTCCAGAGACTTGGAGTCCCAAGGACATGCCAAAATGTTTTTCCTCCCCCCTGAACCACTCAACTGACTTTGGGCTCTGTGGTTTTATTGAAGACACTCTATGGCTTGAAGAGCCTACAGGAGGTCCCAGTGGGTAGATGTTGGAAGGGTAAATACAAGAAATATAAGAATTTGGTTCTTACAGCCAAAGTGACCATCTTTACCACATGATACCCACTTTTTCAGAACACCAACCAACCAACTCATCTAGGCACTGAGCTGGGCATTGAACACAACCCTATGTGCCTGACTCCAAAGCCCATTTATCTCAATCACTGCCTCAAATAACGGTAACTATGTAGCTCACTCTAGTAAGAGATGACTTGGGATTCTTAAACTAGGAAATCTGAGCTCAGAGTCTCACTGATATTGGTCAGGAACTGGTAAGAGACATCACATCCACTAAAACACAATCTTTCTTTTTAGACTTAAAGCACTAAGATGTTTGTGAGGTGAAGGAAGGGTCACTAGAGAAGAGATGAGAATAAATAACACAATCGGGACACCAACAGGTAGCATTTCCACCAAAGGCCCACCAGTGGCTTCATTGGCAGCTCCAAATCTGTATTTCAGACATTCCCCAGGCAAAGGTTCATTATCAAAGTAAATTCAAAGCAATGAGTCAAAGGTACTATCCTTTTCAGAGTATCATCAGATTCCCTTACTTTGCACACTGGAAAAGTACAGATTCTTACAGGAGCTGGTTGTTTTCTATCTGTTTGAAGATAATTCAAACACCGTTCCCAAGAGAAACCTGGGTGCTTTCCTGTGTGGGGTGTCAAAGTCATGTGGCAACCAACCTGGGTCAGGGCCGTATTTAAATCACACACTACAGAGGCCATTTTCCTCTCTGTGCACTGTCTAGAGAGGCTAAAATCTGTATCTATGTATTAAACATAGCTAACAGGAAAATTTAAACATCTACTTCAAAAATGTCATCAGGGATTTGGATCTGCCACAGCTATTTAATTCAGCCATCCCCTGGGACGCGGAGGTAGCATGGTACTTTACAATGTATTCAATTTCTTGTCATCTCTCCAGAACCAGCTCATTTCATCTTACAGCCATTTTAACTACCATGCACCTATAAATTAAATTTTATAAGCTACCCTGAGTTCATTTTCAATGACAATCTTATGGATTAAACCCAATTTCTAAACATTCTATTGAAGATTCTTCATGGAGTCTCCGTTTCATGATTACACTGTTACCTTCATTTCTGCCGATCTTATGCACTGTAAAAGCACAGTTAAAAGGTTTTCCTCCAACATCTGAAAGAATTCTTCCCTCTTCTGGACTCCCATAGTCTTTGTTTATCCTTGGTCTATGTCATGTATAACCTGCCTCTTTTTAGAATTACTTATTTATATCTCATGTACTCTTCAAAATGCAAACCCCTTAAAAACATCCAGGTGCGTTTATCTTTTTGAACTCCCCTGTGTCTACACCAGTCCGGTACATTCACCTAATTCAATCCGTTCTTGCTAAATAAGAATGTGATATTTTAACTCAATAAATTTAGTAATAAACATGATACAGAGGATCGGAGAAAAGTGATGTGGTGTGGGTATTAAAAGCATGAACTTTATCATCAGACAGATTTGCAACTTAATTGTGAAAACGTGGTAAGTACATTTAAATATTGTAAGTCTTGGTTTCTTAAGACCTGTGAGTTGGAGATATCTCTGGGACAGGCTTCATAGAGTTTTTGTCAGAATTTATGGGATGATGCCCTTTCAGCAGCTCAGTATAGTAAATGCCCAGTAAATGTTGCTATAATTTTTCAATAGAAAAACAAAGTACCAAGACATATAAAACATGTTCATTCCCTCTCTCTCATTATCCCTCTCTCTCTTTCTATGTTTCTCAATCTCTTTCTCTCAAAACACAAACACACACACACACACTCACTCACTCACTCACTCACACATCCCGGTTATTTTATATGTGGTCACATCAGTAAAAATAAGGCAGCACCACAAAAGGATTAATTATCACTTACATTTTATCATTCCTCAACACAAAACCTCTGCCAAACAAGAAAACAAATCCAGATTTAACTGAGGTCAGACTTTTTCAAGATGACTATTGCAATAGAGCATTCTCTACTCCAATCTCCAGATCTGTAAGTGTCTCAAAACTAAGCAGAAAAGGGCTTTTCTTTTACAAGGAGAATTGGGAAGGGCTGGCAAGAATACTGTTGAGGAAGGCAGCAATCAGTGGGGACCAGCAAACAGCATGACTGTGGTGGTTCAATAGGAAATGTTCTTCCCTGTAGTGGGCTGATTCTCGAAATAAGGGGTGGAAGGGTGGAAAGCTATATTCTGCACTTGAGTTGTTGCTTAACCTTGAGGGCAAGCTACAGTTTAGGGTTCTATGGGGAAGAGAGGATACTGATGAAAGTTTGGTCAATCTAACTCAATAGGTAAATCATAGGCAATTATGAACACTTGGTCATTACATATCACGTATATTTCACTGGCCAAAGAAAGTCACAAAGCTATACCCATTTTGGAGGAGGAAAGGAAGTACCATCTGGCAACATGTCAAATAGGATAAGAATATAATATTTATGAATAGACCAAGTGACAACCACATTAGTTAACCTTTCCTTCCTTTTCATGTGGCAGATCTCCTGCCACAGGTAATGTCTACCAGTATGCCCTTGCCTTACACCAAGAAGTTTCAAAATGCTATTCACACAGGAGCTTGACCAAGATATTTTACTGTTAAAATTGAGAAAACAATGTGTTTTTCCCAATGTTCATTAAAAAACTAAAACAACAGATTGAATTATTTGCAGTTATGTATTTTTCCTTCATAAAAGTTTCACATTAATGACTACTATAATCTATAACTTATTAATGTTACAAACTAAGATTTAGCCTCAAGGTATTCTATGGAGACCATCACATTTACAGATACTTTGCCCCATGAATAGATTTGAGTAGTTCGACTACATCTTATAGGCCTTGGGGAATCTCTATCTTTTCTACCCAGCAGATCAAAAGCTCCAGAGGGTAAATCTAGATATATCATTCATTTTATTTATAAGCCACATGAGCAAGTGGAGATAATAATATCTTCCCAGCTGAAGGAGTGGTTATGAGGATGGAATGATGCGATGTGAATGTGTTTTACAAATGTCAAAGAGTAAACAAGTGGAGGGGATTATTATTTATATGTTAGATTCTGTTCATTAATCAGAGTTTGGCTATGTGCCAAGAACAGTTTATATTCTTTTTCCACTTAATTTTTCCTAAAAAATAATGAGTTACTATTTTCATGCTACAGATGAGTGAACTGAAGCTTAAAACATTAAGTCTACTTATACTCTTTTAACTGATAAAATGGTAAGACCAAGTTTCACTCAGCCCTCTTCTAATCCAAAAGCCGACAGTCAATAATTCATTTATTTCCTGTCCTCTGATTCATACATAGCAGATAAATAAAAACCCTTAAAAGCATTACTTAATTTTAAGGAAATTTTAAAAATTCAGCACCAACCTGCTATAATTCTCATCCCAGGCCATGAAATGGTGGTGTGCTAATGAATCATTCATCTGGACCTTGCAAACAATGAGCCCTCTGCCTTGATTAGATGGAGGAGTCAGGAACCACGAAAGGAGCAGGTATGTAAGTAAAAAGATGTCACCTAATTTTCATAGCCCCTTCTTTGATTGTAACTACATTCCCCTTAACAGTCTCTCCTCTCGCTTTCAGAGGTATGATCTTGAGGAAAGAATACCTTATGATAAGCCATCAATCTTGCCCACTATTAGAACACTCTTAATAAACTTCAGGCTAGGGATATGTTTTCCTATTAAAGACTGAAATGAGAGGCTATTTCTTCCCTGGTGAGAGCCAAAGGACAGATCTTGAAAAGGAAATTCAATTTATGGTCGGAAGCGAAATTCCTTAGGGTGAGATCACCTCTTCTTTATTCTAAGATACCCATGCATGTTTGCATATGGATACACACATACACACACACACACACACACACACACACACACACACACACTTACTTTGGAAACAGGGACTCCATTGATAGAATAATAGACTCCATCCCCAAAACACGGATGGAAAGGATTCAGTCTTTATAGTACAGTGGGTTCTGTATTTTAAATTCTATAATAACTTGGGCAGATTATTTCTTCACTTTAAGCTACAGTTTCCACATCTATGAAGATAAAAAAGTATCTTTCCATGGGGTATTTGTATAGATACAATTCAATAAATAAGATAATGCATATAAAAACATTTAGCACAGTGCCTTTCACAAAATGAGCACTCAATTAATGTTTAGTAAAGTATGTAAATTATTGGGACCCAAGCTTACAAAGAGACCTACAAAAAATTGGAAATGGAAAAGGCTAGAATCTACATGCAAGAAACAAACATTCTGACAGGTTCCAGGTTACAAGTCTTGGACCTGAAACAGAGGACACTGAAATATGCATTTGGACACTGCTTGTGCTAGAAGAACAGGAAGAAACAAATGTTGCCAAGGAAACCTGGGATCTTCCTCCAAATGCTTCTGAGTTTCTGAAGATGAAAAGACAAAGGGATAGCACTAGAAAGAATATTTTCCTCACCTGTGTCCGTCTGGGTCCAATCAGGAGAGAGAAACCACAAAGTAATTTGAACAGGTAAAGTTTAATACAAAGAATTGTTGGGGCGCCTGAGTGGCTCAGTCGGTTAACTGTCTAATATCAGCTCAGGTCATGATCTCACAGTTAATGAGTTTGAGCCCCACGTCAGGCTCTGAGCTCAGAGCCTGAAGCCTACTTCAGATTCTGAGTTTTCCTCTCTCTCTTTTCCTCCCCCACTTGTGTTTTTTCTCAAAAGTAAATAAACAAACATTAAAAAGAAAGAATTGTTAACAATAACAAGGAATTTGAGTTATGTGGTCTTGACTAATAAGAGGTAAATAAAACTGTGAGGAACACAGGTAGTTATAGGAAACTGCCACTACCCTCAAAGACAGAGGTAGAAGTCCCAAAGAAGAGTACCCCCCCCCCACCCCTAGACCTAACCCAGGGATGAGATTTGGACCTTACTGACAGAGCCCTGCAATGGTCCACAGAATAGTAGAGAAGTCACTGTGGTGCTCCACCAATAAAACTTGCTGGGAATGTGCTCATTACAGTGCTAGGGAAAACTGCTCCTGGGGAGATGCCTCACTGGAGGCAGTCTCTAATAAAACAGCCTGAGGGGATGTCAGTTAACTGCTAGTACCTGGGTGCTGTTTGCTGCCATGCAATGCAGGATCCTGTTGCTAGAAATCATGAATTCTGCAGAATTCTGCCAAGCAGGCACACTGGAACCAGGACGCAAAACATCTTCCCTCCAGAAGTGTCTCAGTGCCTTCTACAGAAAAAGCTTCAGTGATAGCTGTCAAAGGGACAACATTTAGAGGGCTCAAATGCATTCTCATAGAGCATTCAAAAAGAATGAATTTCAATAACTGGCCCACGGCCTTCAGTCAATGAAATTTTCTAAATAGATCAACACCAATGTAGAAACACAGCATTGACCTTTGTTTTCCACTTACTTTCCACAACCCAGTGACTACCCATCTAGCTTTTGGTTGTCACCAGGGAGAAAGGTTGATCTAGGCTTTCTCTAACCCCCTTTGTTCCACCTCCTCCCAGTGAAACTTTCATACTCCAAGTGCACCCAGGGAAAGCTATAACTACCTAACTACAGTCATTCATTTCTCCATGTAATCAGGTAAGAGTGCAGTGGTTCTCACAGTATAGTATTTTTTTTCCAGAAGTGTCTGAGAATTCTTTAGAAATGCATATTTTCAGGCTTCAGGTGAGACCTATTGAACTGGACACTCTGAGAGCACCCAACTGCAAGGAGATGCTGATGCTTGTTAATGTTTGAGAACCACAGCTATAGAGGAAAGCAATTTGACTAGACTGACTTACTTGGAAGTGTGAATAACAAGGTTAGAACTTATTGAGCTGTTTACTTTAAAAGGGGGGGGGGGCTTCAAAACAAGTTTGGTAGCTTCCACGTCTAATACGGCTATATGTGTTTCTATGAGAATCAATGGCAGACAGCATTTCTTTCCAAGAGTATGGAAGTTAGCAGACCTGCCAGAATGAGACCAATCTGCACTGGCCAGGAACTGTAGTATTCAGCCAGTTTCTGGGAGGTAGAGGTGGGGGAGGGAGAGATAAAAGAACTAAGTTGCTGAGCTAATTGATTGGTACATGAAGCTTATCTACAAAAATTCAATCGGGGCCCACCAGGGAAATGGTTTGAATGTAATTATAAACGGGTCATCCTTCATGACCTAGGCCCTGGCCTAGTTTGCACAGACTCAGATTGTATCAAAAGGGTCTGTCTCCCTCACTTCTGAAATTGAGGGCAGGACAGAAATTGAGGGAAGGGAAGATAAATGGTCACATAAAATCAGGTTACAAAAAACAATCTACCACAGCTTCCAGGAGATCATAAAGGGCAGAAAAAGTAAAGATGTGCTATATTATCTGAATTCCATACCTCATGTAAGTGTTTTTGTTTCAAATGCATTTTATATTATTATATGACCTGTTGCAATCTGATAGTGTGGCTCGTAATCAAGAATAATAAACATGATTTGTTTTAAGTACCCATTTGGAAACTTGGAAACTGGTCAAGCATCATTCCATTCGAGAAATTTACACTGGTGAATTAGGAAGAGCCTGTACACTTGCAATTGGGAAAAAGATGCTGTGGAAAGAAAACTGACCTCCATCCTAAGCTCTGCGGCTGAAGCAATTTCAGAACCTTGGACAAGTCACAGTCCTTCTATGACTTCAGTAAAGGCACAATTCCACAAACTACTTAATGCTGCCAGGTCTTTGCACATGCTATTCCCCCCTGGTGAGAAATGTTTTTTTTTTTCTCTCACACTCCGGGTCTATTCTGTAAACTCTCTTACTTCAAGGTTCACCTCAAGGACTATCTCAGTAGATAGCACTGAATCTCTTCAGATAGAGGGAGCAGTAAAATGTCCTCAATAATCATAAGGAATATTTACTAGTATCATGCGTGTAAAATGCTATTCGATAATGAGTTTCATTTATCAAAAACTATTGTAATGATTTGTCTACTGGTCTGTCATCTTTATCATATTGATAAAAATAATGACCACAAAAGTTTTTAATTGTACTTAGTGGGAGAAATAGAAGTGCATTCACTCCATCTTAGAAACAGAAGTCTTCCCAAGAACATTTCATACAGAAGAAATTGCATAGTTATACAGAAATATAAGGTATAAGTCTTGTTGTCAAAGAGTGTATTTGCTTGATTGATCGATTTGGAGCAGAGAAACAGGCTCTATCCCCTAATATCTAACAAGGTGTATTGTGAACTCCAGCTCTAAGACTGCAAGACTGCACTGTTCAGCACAGGAGCCACTAGCCACAGGGAGCTCTTTACATTTGAATTTAAAGTAAAGTACAGTAAAGTACAAATTTATTTCCTCAGTTTCACTAATCATACTTCAGCTGTTCAATGATCACATGCAACTCATGGCTACCATATTGGACAGTGCAGACATTCAGTATTTCTAGCAATCCCAAAAAGTTCTATTGGAAGTGCTTTTCTATAACCATTAATAATTTGATACAAAGAAACTCAAATTTAAAATAACAATGAGGAAAGAACCCCAGAGAAATTTCCAAGGTCAATCCCTTGACTACGTGGTGACCACCTGATCATTGCTTGTGCTCATAACTGGGGAAAAGACATCTTGGCAGGAGGTACTTTAAGAAGAGCATACTCATTATAAACCAGGGGTAGTGTGGTCTGTTACAGGAGGTTCAAGTCTCTCTTATCTTAGACACAGTGGTTGCAGTGATTGGCTTTTTGCAGGAATAAATAATATTTAAATGCTATGAGACTTAACACCTAGAGGACTGTAAGATGCTTTTGGTTTACCTGTAAGTTAGGGTCTATGTATGAAATAACAGAAGTCACATCTATCCAAATGAGACCTAATCAGGATGTTAACACCTAATAGAGAATCATCTGGCAATATGCATGAGATATAGACTTTTGCCAGAAATATATTTAAATTAGTAAAATTAATAACAGCTAACTAAAAGTATCAATATTTGTCAAAAGTTTGAATTCTATTCTGCTCCCCCTACACACACACACACACACACACACACACACACACACACACAGCTTATTGCTTAATAATAATGTATGAGTGGGGAATAGGTATACCCATTACTGCTTTTCTCTCTTATGTTTCTTTGAGATTTCTGGAGTAGAAGATTCAAAGGGCTATCTGGCATAAGCTTGGAATACAAGGACACTACATGAAAATCTGATAATTACTGACATTTTGAGTGTAGCTACCTTCAAAATCCAAAAGAAAGAAGCAGAAAATACTAGGTTTTGGTATATACATTCATGGTTTATACATATTATCTTACGTAATTTTAACAGCCACCCTATAAAATGATTATTATTTACTTCTTTTATAGATGCTGAATCTTAGGTATAGAAAAATAATGTTATTTAACAGGTATTCAATTCATAATAAAATTTATCCAGAACATGAAAATAAAACCCAAAGACAGCAGTGTCCTTTCAATATTCAATCATTATCAACCAAGCCCACACAACTATTATCTTCCTAGAAAACAACTTTAACTAATTTATTGTTGATTGATAGTGATTGACACTGAGTTACATGCTAACTTCTAGATATTTGTCTGATAGGAATGTAAGTGATTCATGTCCAATAGAAAAGATAACCCCAAATGTTATGGTTTTATTTCTCTGTAGAAAACTAGCATTTGTGTCTAACTTGCAAACTTATTTTATCATGTCTTTACTGACAGACAAGTCTCTGTTCCTCAAGTATTCTTTGAACCAGCTTTACCATATTGCTGGTTTCCTCATTAATGAGTTGGATAATCTTTGACACATACGGATTTCTATATATTATATGACAGTCATGTTTTTAACTTTTTGAAAGTTATTATACTGTGACACAGGTGTTTCTTGGCAAAACCTAGGTTTGATCCACTGTTGCTCTGACATAAAACAAACAAACAAACAAACAAACAAAAACCTATTACCTATTAGGTGAAGCCTTAGTTTTCCTTGGTTTATTTTTTCAAGTTGATTCAGGATATATTAAAAGAAAACTATTCACATTGATTTCATATGGCAATCAGTGTGGCATTGAGCCAGACCTAACTTATCCTTAAGAGAAGTCTGAGACTATATAATACCAATCTCTTGTTCATATAGCTTTTGTTTAAGGAAAATAAATGACTGAAAAGAAACACAGAAACACAATTCCGTAGCAGACAAGAATCTTAGCGATCTCACTCAATCCCTGCATTTAAGGTAAGGAAGTTGTTATCTAGGAGGTAAAGTATCTTGCCCAAGGTCACACCACAAACTGGAAGATAAGAGGTCAAGATGACCAAACCCAAAGTCCTACCCCATTTCTGCTATTTCACACTGCTTCTTACAAGGGAGGTAAAAAATCTACAGATGTTGTAAACAGTTTAGTGAACTAGAGGACAAATAGCACTGGCTAGTATTTCTGGCTTTCCCTACCTACACCTGCAAAGGACAGAAGAGATATAATGCATCAACCACAATGCAGCAGGGCATGAGGTATGGAGGAAGTGAGAGTAACAAGATAAATACCGTCAACATTGAGCACTGGATACACAGCTCATTGATATCCCTTTCACCTTGGTCATGAATCGCACTGTGAAGAGTGGTATAGATCACGAGATCCTGACAAAGCCTCAGTTTTCTCATCTAAACAATGGAGAACCAGGATCTGCCTGAAGGACTTTTTATGAGTTTTCAGTGAGACAATATGTTAATACATTTATTATAGTGTTTAGCAATAAAAAGTGGCTATCATTGTTATTATTAGAATTATTTTCACTCAACTGCTACCAGTACGACTACTACCATAGGTCCAGCCTTATTGTACCAGCTACAAACTCTCTATCTGCTAACTTCTTCTGGAGAAACCCATGGCATTGCCTGCTGATTAACTCTGCTCTGGCCTCTGGGTTTCCAGATATGTTGGTGAGGCTGATTTCTAGAAAGTCAGCCTTTTTCTCAGAGAATCACAACAGTAGGGAAACTGCAAGACAAACAATGGAAGAAGCATTCTTTCTTTTTATTTATTTAGTTTCCTGAACTAAAGATTTAATAGCAGGGACTTGCAACTCAGAAAGTGAGGGCCAACAAGACAGGAACTAATACATAGCTAAAGAGATATGACTATATTAATATATTAATTCAGGGATGGTGATGCTACACACAAATAACTTATACGGGTGACGAAGAGAAACCCATGCTTTTCAGGGCAACATGAGAAGTGAACACAGAGCAATTCATCTTTGAAAGGCATTCAGTGAAAGGCATATTAAGTTCTGTATTTGACGTACCCTTTTTTCTCCTGCGCTATATCCATAATACTCAGAGATTTATTTTGGGTTCATCAGTTTACTTATTCTACTCCTTATTATCCTTATAGTCAGAATTTTGAGTTTTGGTGTCCCTTAGAATTGGCCAAGAAGCTTAATAAAGCTGTAGACGACAACAGGCCCTTTCCCACAAAAAAGTGAGTGTGTAGGTTGCTTGATTTTCCCATTAAACCTAATCAAGAGTAAGTTGTTATTCCAAAAAGCTGCTTTCTCAAAGCCGAGTCAAACACCATTAGATGTTCTGGCCTGCTGAGGTAGATGAGGTTGAGTTAGGATGCCAGGGTAAGAGGGACCTAAAAAAAAAAAATAGTAGGCAGAATGGATCCAATTCTTGGCTATTCAGGTAGAGGATTAATTTGTTCAAATTAGAGGCATAAACTCCAAAAGAATTTGCATTTGCTTCCCTTTGAATGAAAAATTACATGTAGACGAGGAGCTTTGGAAACTGACTAAAACAGCATGTGGAGTTTTTGATCAGACATATATAGAGGATAGGGGGTATTTGGCCTATAAAGCCCATCACTGTATGTTCCTAGGCTAAGGCCCCAAAAAGGCTTGAGAAGGGCAGGGTGGTGTAATGAGAAAACTACGGAGCTTTGGAGTCAGAGCCAGGACTGTGTTTCAGCCCTATGATTTGCTATGCCAGTGTCAGTAAGCAAATTATTTTCCCTTTCAACTCCAAAACCTTCTTCAATAAAATAAAGTTAATAATACCCAAATTAAAGAGATCAACTAAGAGGATACTTGTAAAAAAGATTCTTAAAATTTGCATCACATGAGGAGGTCCTATTGGTTTATGGAATCAAAATAAGTTTTTAATCTAAGTTTCAGGAAGATCAAGAAATAACATAGGAAATAGCAACACCTTTCCAGTAGCCCTACCCTCAAGTGCTAGGCAATAAGGCCACTAAACTGCCCCAGTATAGCAATGTTTTTATTTCCTACTTTGTGCTAAAAGATTTAGGCAATGATCTACAGGGCTAGTATATAAAAAATAATAAGTAGACTTCAGTGAAATTGCCATAAACTTGCATTAGGAAAACTGATGTTTTGGGGGGAAAAACTTTACTGCTTTACTCACTATGGAAATATACATATATACATATATATATATATATATATATATATATATATATATATATATACCCAGACACTCCAGGAAGTGATATATAACCAGGAAATTTTGTCCTGAAGTGTCAGAAGTATTATATCTCCTGATCATGAAATCAGGAACAGGCCTAGATTAAAAACTGAGGTACCTCAATACTAAGTTCAATTTTTTACCCACAAGAACAGGTTTCTTTACAAGAACAATTTTCTTCTTGAGAGGAGCATTCTGAATTTTTTATTGTTGTTATTTTAGTTTCTGATGAATTTGGCCAACAGGAAAGCAGTGATCTTTCTAAGGGTAGACACAGCTCATTTCAGTAGAAGTTACAACTCACCCTAGAAAAAAAACTGAGCTGAAGAGGAAAAAAAAAAATCCTGTTAGGCTCATTTTCTTCATTCCAGTATGGCTGAGGCTAGGGCCTTCCTGGTCGCATATCCTTGGTTATTTTGTTGAGCTGAGTTTTAAATAACTGAACTGATTGGCCTTTTATTCCTCCTGGGAGACTCGTTTCACCACATAAAGGAGATGACTCTTAGGAAGTTTTTCTTGACATAAAATTGTCATATACAATACCTTCATACATTTTCATGTATTCAATTCACCTCCATAAAGCAATCAATAGAATTTTAGAAAGAAAGCAATCAATAGAATTTTAGAAAGAAAGAATGAATTTTAGAAAGAAATGAAGGAAGGAAAGAAGGAGGGAGGGAGGGAGGAAGGGAGGAAGGGAGGGGAAGAGAGAGAGAGGAAAGTGGTTGGGGTAGATGAGATGGAATAAGGATGAAGTGGGGTTGTTGGCTAATGGGAGAAGGGAGAAGAGGCAGACAGTGACAAACACACTAAAGAAAAAGAATAGTTATGCGTGTAGGGGTGAAGGGTTGGCAAAAACACTAAAAGAAAGTTCTGTTGGGAAAGGGAGATGTGGAGATTCCTCAGAGTGGGTTTAAGGTGGTGGCAGCAGCCTAGAAACAACAGTAAATTCCTACATTAATTTCTAATTCTTTCTGTGCATCAAGAATCTCTATGGATTTGGCCAATCCTCTAATTGCTGCCATTAAAGTAAATTGATATTTAATCCAGTTAAAAATCTCTCCATAGCTACCCATGTTAACCTGCAGAACTTGAAGAGTCCTGAGGAAAGACGGAGAGGGAAGGTGAAGGCAGCTTAACTTTCTCCGAACTCATAGCTGTTGCTTTTCCATAGAACCCTGCCAGCCTCCAGACTCCAAGTTCACCCCTCCCAGGTCCATCTGTTTTTGCAGTTTGGGTTCTCAAAGAAGTGAATATCTGAGGGTAGTAACAAGAGGATACAGAAGCAGCTCACAAGGGGATTCTACAGTCTTCACAGCCAAAACACAGCCAAACTCTTCCCAACTTCACCTGTCAAGGTCATCAAGAGTAGAGTTTCTAGATGGGTGCCATAAAAATATAATAATGTCTCAGGGTTTTGCTTGGAAAAAAAAATCCAGAACTAGGATTTCCATTCATATAAGTGTTATTCATTTTGCTAAAGGTGGATACGCAATCATCATAATCAAGCTCTGCACTATTTAAGCAGATTTAATGTCATGGTTTCCAGATCCTCATGGACACCTCTTATCATGTCACTTCCCTGCTTAACCTCACACTCCCCCAAAATGACTATCCTTGTTCTTGGGACAAAATTCAAAATCCTCAACCCTGTTCACCCGATCCTGCTGGATCTGACCCTTGTTTGTCTTTCAGATTTAGGGTTTTTCTAAGTGTATATGAAAAAAAAAAAGGGCACCATTGATGGAAGAGGAAGCAAAAATGTATTCTCTTTATAGATTTAAGCAGCCTTCTAAAAACTACAGTATGAGAAAAGGTGGGAGGAATGACTTTACAGAGGAAAAACCCGGCAAATATTACCTGAGCCAGGTGATCAAGGTCAACATCCACAATGGTCATCATGTTGATAATAGGTACCCCTGCTATGATGTAATTAACATGGCACCTCATCTCTGTGATCTTCTTCCCAAACCCCACACACATTCATGAGACATTCATGAGAAAAACATCAGATAAATCCAAATAGAAGTACATTCTACAAATACAAACCAGTACTCTTCATAATTCTCAAGGTCACCACAACAAGGAAAATCTAATAAATTCTAATAACCAAGGGGAACCTATGGAGACATAACCACTAAAATGCAATGTAGTATCCTGTATGAGATCCTGAAACAGAAAGAGGACATTAGGTAAAAACTAAGGAACTCTGAATGAAGTATGATTGCTTACTTGTCAGGACCATAGGAGGGAGGTGGGACTATATACTGTCACAGATTTCAGATTACACAGTTTCAGAATCAAGCTTAGAGAATCAAGCTGAAGCTGGATTTCTCCTGAAACATGTCTACCCAGCTTCTTCTGCACTTTTTTTTCTTGGTTTTTTGTTTTTACTTTTGAGTTTTGCTCTTTTACTGGTTTCACCTGAGAGCACTTCCTCATTACATCATTTACACAATGATCCCTGTAGAATAAATACTCTCTGTATTTAGGAAATGAGACTTGAAACATGACAAACTCAAAGTTCCCATGGCTAAAGCCAGAGACAATGACACATCTGAAAAGAATTGCCAATGTCAGTTTTGACACAATTGTGTAAATATAAAATAATTGATTTAAAATTTTTTACACAGAGCTAGAAAATGATTATAGAAATCATTCAGTATCTCAGAACTGTAGTTTGTCAGTGAGCTATAGGTGGGTGCCAAAACACCCCCTTTACCTGTGTCATTCAACTCTTTGATCTATATAGATTTTATTCATGACATGTTTGTCCCTGGAAACCTAACAGAATTACATTTGCAGTCTTTGGAAGTCCTGCACAGCCAGCATCTATAACTTGCATGTTGCTTACCTCTTATATGCCTGAATAGGTGATCATTGAGAAAGGTAGAGAAAAGCAGAGGTACAGTGGTACCAAGAAGTAGATATCTCTAAGACACATGGGATGCAATGTTTTACCATTTTATTATATTCATAAAAGTTGTTGGAAGATATAGGGATACATTTATAATAATAATGGGCTCTGGTCATCAAATTGCAAAGCAAAGGAAATGTGTCCATTTTTTTTTTTTCAACGTTTATTTATTTTTGGGACAGAGAGAGACAGAGCATGAACGGGGGAGGGGCAGAGAGAGAGGGAGACACAGAATCGGAAACAGGCTCCAGGCTCTGAGCCATCAGCCCAGAGCCCGACTCGGGGCTCGAACTCACGGACCGCGAGATCGTGACCTGGCTGAAGTCGGACGCTTAACCGACTGCGCCACCCAGGCGCCCCATCCATTTTTTTAATACATGTAATGATTAATCTGAGTTGCATCAGTGAAAAGAGTCTCACTGATTCAAAAAAAAGAGAAAAGAAAAGAATCTCATTGATTCTAGAGGTTTCCAAATCAATTCTCTGCACATGAGAATACCCCAGGTTTCCAGCCTTGGGAACCATAGGGCAGTGGAGCACAGAGAACAGCCCAGAAAGACACTGTAACAGCTTTGTGGTAGTGTTCTGCTATCTGGGAAGAAGCTACCATGAAAAAGAAGGGTTCAAGCACTTTTTTGAAGTTCACAGAAAAGTGCTATAGATTAGACAAACCAAGTAACCATTGGAAGCAACTTTTATAGAAGTTGGTATCTACATCAACTTGCAGTTGGAAGCAACTTGATGTAGCCCATAGATCATACAATGGATTTGGGGATAAAAGATGTGTCTGGTGTATGGATATATTTAGCTACAGTCATAAGTCCTCAGTTTTCTTGTTGTTTTCTCCCATCTATAAAATAGGGAATAACAGCAGGTAAAACAAAATGAATTAAGATTTATACAAGTCAATTTGTCTCCCTTTCCCCACTTCTCGTCACTTCATTATCTACCACTGTCTCATAGTTGATGCTAGCTATGAAATCTGCTTTGTAGCCAATGCTTGGCCTGTGTTAATGTCCATGTGGATATAAAATAAGACACCTTCCAAGCATTAGTGAGCAACTGATCCTATAGTGAAGTTGTTACAGAAGAGATGAGAGTGCTTTGGAGAGAGGTGGTTTGGTTTACACTGCATATTCCTCAGCAAAGCTATTGACCCCATAGCTACTCTGTTTCATTAAGGACCTTTTTCTTTTCTTATGCAAAAAAAAAGCAGTTCTAAAAGAACAGCTAGCAAAATGTCAAAACCACCAGAAACTCCAAGGGAGAAATTTGAAAGCAAAGCTAATCTATTTTAAGTGACAGAATGAGATAAGGGAAGAATGGCTTTCTGGTGTCTGGTGAGATGTTGTGATTATTAATGTTGGGAGCGGATCCTTTTCACAATGTTTCATCCTATTTAAGCTTTCTATAGACACGCCTGAATTCAAAACAAGTATCTATTGCAAACCAGATGTTGACCCTTTGATCCACGATTGTCTACTACCCAAGTCTACCCTACCCTGTCCCTTTAATAACCACTTGGCAGAAGGCAGGTACTTGTTTCCCAAGGTGTAAATTATACAATTCCACAAAAGCTGAAGAAGTGTAGTCTACATCCTGACCTTGCCCAGAAAACAAATGCACCCCCTCACATTTTCATGTTTCTCCATAAGTACTCTAGGACATTTTCTGGGTTTGTACTTGCTTTGTTAACATATATAATGGAAAGATATATAAGGAAATTGACTAAGCATTCTATTTTTTAACAAACCTTAACAATTCAATTTAATAAGTATTTGTGATTACTTATTTGTTGTTCTATTTATCTTTTATATGTATTTCATGATGTTATTTAATTTTAGCATGTATGTATACTTTATCTTCACAGCAAGGCAACTCTTTTACAACGCATATTTATTAAGGGCTTCTGAAGACCAGGCACTTCTAGAGATGGAGAGATTAGAAGAATCCATCAATTTCTTTGCTGGGTTTTTAGTAAAGGCCATACCATAATCGCACATATGTTAATAACACATACAAAGTTACTTGTATTTCACCTACTTTCAAAAGCAGATTTGAGGCTACCTACAAAATGCTCACATAGATGTGTGAGACATTAAGTGCAGGAATTGAGTCTTCAGCATCTTTCTATTTCCAAATCAAGGATGGCCTCCTGGCATAGACACTGAGGCTCTCAGTAAGGTCTTTCCATGGACTGTCACTGGGCTTAGTCTATATCTGCACAGTACACAATAATGAGTCCCAAAATGTACCAACACAACCTCTGTCCTTATGGAGGCAATGCAAAAATTAGTAACAATACAAGATTCTGTTCACATCAGGTTATTAGTAAATACTGAGCTATATACCTGCCTTACATCATCCAACTCTCAATCATTCAAACCTATGAATAGAAAGCAGAGCTTACAATGGAAGGAGGCTAAAGCTATTTTAGAAGGTAGACAGTGATATGGAATCGTGATTTTTAATTTATTTTTTTAAGCTTATTTATTTATTTTTCAGAAAGAGACAGAGAGGGTGGGTGGGGGAGAGGCAGAAGGAGAAGGAGAGAGAGAATCCCAAGCAGCTTCTGCACCGTCAGCGTAGAGCCCGATGTGGGGCTTAAACTCACGAACCATGAGATCATGACCTGAGCCAAAACCAAGAGTCAGACACTTAACCAACTGAGCTACCCAGGCACCCCAATTTTGATTTATTCTTAAAATGCCCTCTTTTAAATCCCTTTCAACAGTTCCACATGCACATACTCAGCTTTACTTTATGTGACATGTATAAAAACAATATAAAACTCATAGATATCACCCTTTCCTCCATTTCTCTTAATATATTTGCTACAGTTTGAATAACAATTGGAGAAGTGCCAAATATTACATTGTACTAAAGACTCATCAGGAAGCCAGCTCACAGAGCCTCAGCCACTGGCGTAAAAAGTAACAGATACGAATATCAAGGAAGTGGAGTCATTACTGCCCCCCACTCATGCATCTTCTTCTGACTCAGGACCCTAAAAATGTTAAAATGATTTAGGATCCTGAAACATGTGTCTTTGCATCTATCTAAACACTAGTTCCCCTCAGTTTCTGATTATGCTGCATGACTCCATGGCAACACATGGTGAAAAGTAAGGAAAGGAAAGTCATTTGTCTCACTGCTCCCAAGCATGCCCTGTGCAAGGATTCTCTAAAGCCTTTC
The DNA here is from genome assembly GCF_018350155.1 of Leopardus geoffroyi. NCBI lineage: Eukaryota > Metazoa > Chordata > Mammalia > Carnivora > Felidae > Leopardus > Leopardus geoffroyi. Next base: position 67,302,605 of record NC_059334.1, read on the forward strand.
TCATTATATGCCCCACAGGTTTACCTCTCTTGCTTAATCTCCTTCATTCCCATTCCTCCCTGCCCTGGTTACCTTTATTCCAGTCATAGAAACCTTCCCACTACTTCCCTTCCATTCCTTCACTGCCACTGTTGGCCAAGTAATTCCCCAAAGGTAAAGTGTCCTAAAGAATGAATTGCTCTCTATTCTTAGATCTCATGAATTTGTGCATACATATTAAAACACTTTAATGACTACTATTCCATATATAATAAAATCCAAAGCCCTGACAATGATCCTACTCCTGCCTCCTCTTTGTTCCTCACCTCGTGACTCTCACCCTCACCCTTTTACTCAGCTAGATTCTATGATTCCTTGTGTTCACTCATTTATAAATACCACTGATGTCAAGTGCCTTTGTGTTCTAGTGCCAACCCCAACTCTGCTTAAGCTTACCTATATTTTGCCAACAAATGTCCAATAATCACTTGGCTGTGAGCCTGAATGTGATGCATATGGAAGTTGAGAGCTGTTAAGGGAGAAATGAGATATGAGTAGCTGTCTCTTGGAGGCCAGAACTAACGGTAGGAGATGCTATTACAGAACTATTCTCACTTATAGCAATGAAAATGATAAGGTTCTGAAACAGCAGAGGTCAGATGATGGCATTTAGCTATTAAAACAGAGTGTAAATAAGTAGCAAGTTAGGAATAGCAGCCAATGTGGTCTTGACCTACAGAGAGTTTTATGGATGGTTCATATAACATAGAATCTGTAGTGCTAAGTTAAATCTATAAGCTCCAAAGAAATCAAAGACAGATAACCAGGAGGCTGGGGAAATTTTCTCAACAAAGTCATAATCTTTGTTGCCAGTTTCCAGATGAAAGGCAGTTCTCAAACCCAAAACAAACTGATTGAAGGAGAAGACTAGTTGCCAGAAGAAAGGAGCCACAATATGACATTAAGCATATATAATCATAATACTCCTTCTTCTGCCCCAAAGGAAACTAAAACTATACATTTAGGGAATCATACCACTAGGGGAAGGGGTATATCCAAGCATTTCAAAAACCACTGAATACAAGGCTCTCATTGACATCAATATCTGGGGACCCAAGTGTATCATCATGCTTCACCCAAAAAGAGTAAGCTGCAGTTTATAAATGCAGTTGTGACCCAGGCCCAGCTCACAGATAATCTGCTGAGTCCAAAGATATACAGGGGTCATTTCCATAGTATCAGAATTTATAATTAGATTATACATACTTGTAATTGGCAGAACCCCCACACTGATTCCTTGGCCTATGGGGTAAGAGCTATCACAGAGGGAAAAAAAAAACAAATGAAAGCAACAGAAACTTTCCTATTAGGGAGGTTGAAATCAATAGCACTGATAAAGATCTAAATGATGGAAGAGGTGGTACTTTCCATTATATCCATTTAGTTCACCAGTCTGGCCACTAAAAAATCAATGGGAACCCAAAAGATGACAGTGAACGAATACAAACAACCCAGGAGCAGTCCCAAAGGCAGCTGATTAGTCAAATGGGGTATCTTTGCTACAACAAATTTCCAAAAGCAAGTCAACATGAGTTTTAGATACACAATACTGACCATTGATTTGGAAAATTCATTATTTTCCATGAAGATTTTGCATTCACTTGGGATAGACAAGAATACACTTCCACAGTCTTCATCTTCTTTGTTAGGATCACTTACTTAGAAGACCTATAAAACCCCCTATTTATATGACACTGTATAATTTTAAATATCAGTGTAAGATGTTGAGGGAAAATTTTACACAAGAGTAGATTTGATCTTAAGCTTACAGTAGGAAAAAAAATTTCTACTTCTATCCCAGATTGGTCAACTCCAACTGATGATACTCTTGTATTTTGAAAGGCAAGAATCAAGTACCTAATACACTAGGGATACAAGAAAAAGGATTTCAAAGGTATTTAAAGATGACTGTATGCTAAGAATCAAAATATCTATTCATTTGTTTTAATTTTATGATTTTATGGGTTTTTTTTTCTTTTTGGTCTCTATACCTGATAGTTCTTTTGGTCATTTTGCGAGCCTGTCTGCTGTCTGCATTAGATACAGGAACCAAAAAGATCTCACAACCTGAAAAATTACTTTATGTATTTCCTCTGGGAAAACGTATTAGAGTTTTTGGAAGTAAACTTCAGAGATGTTGGGCATAAATGATGTGGGAAATGCCCATCAATCAAACCTCAACTGCTGATTTCTCGAAGAATTTGAAACAATATAGTTGGAATTTTCTCTTTCTGCCAAAGTCTATATCACTAGCCATCTTGAAAAAGACTTTACGAGCAGTTTCCCTGTAGATATATTGTTTGCATGCAAGAACATCAATCTCTTTAAATGTTGGGCAGAGAGAACATAGGCTGTGAATTAGCTGTGCCTCTTGTCCAGAAACGTGGCAAAGATAAAGAATCAAATGCCAAACGTGCTGTTCTGTGGAAACTCATTTTGTAATGCTATATTTTACATCAGCATGTGAACTTTGAGTTTTCAAGCTGTAAATAGATATTTTAGAAAAAAATAGCTTTGTCTCTTTCCTGTCACTTCTAAAATAATTACACAGAAAAAAAGATCATCTTTAAGCAAACTAGAAAATAAACAATAACTGTAATAAATTTTGAAAGAATTAAGAGAAGAAACAGTTATATTAGCCTCAAAACATAAATAATTCCTACATATCAATAAGACAAATTGAACACTGGAATAGATATAAGTTCAAGATATGTTCAAAGTACATGTACATACAAATCACAGATGAATAAATGCCAAACTCATAAATAATCTCATATATATATATATATATATATATATAGAGAGAGAGAGAGAGAGAGAGAGAGAGAGAGAGAGAGAGGAGGGAGGGAGGGAGGGAGAGAGGGAGAGAAAGACTAAAATTTATTTACCTATTTTATTATCAAAATTAACATTTAAAAAAATTTTTTGTAATGATAATACAGTGTGATAGGGCTGCAGGTGGGTGCAATCTTTCTTGAAAGCAGTTTGTTTGATATGTACCAAGTGTCTTAAAAATGTATATAAAATTTGACCTAGCAATCCCGCCTCTAGGAATCTGAGGACATTGCCATAAATATACTCAAAGTTTATCCTATTAAGATGGGCACTGAATAATTACGTATATTTTTTAGGGAAATAGCCTAAATGTTGATAGACTGATTATGCAAACAATGGTACATTCTTACTATGGACTTGTAAACAACTATTAATATTATTTATATGAATATTTAAAGTAGAGGAGTAAGTGCCCAATATATCATAGTGGAAAAGTCTACACAGAATTGCAAAACTAAAATAACTCCTTTTGTTGTTAAAAATTCAGTTAGCTAATAGAAAATTTATATATTATTTGTTGTTACATATCATTATCTATTTTTATATATACATATGTGAAGAATCAGAAAGATTTATAAGAGAATGTGCTTACCCTTTTCTGATGGGATTTTTATCTGAGTGCTTTGTTTTCTGTATTTTGCAAATATTGTGCACTGAATATCTATTACCTTAATGATTATATGCTAATAATAAACATTATTTTAAAATAAAAGTAGAGTTCCCTCCGGGTCATATTTCCCAATCTATAGTTCCCATGCTTTCTTTCTTCAAGGCAAAAGGCAAATAGAATTCCACCACAACTTGGTGTTGGATGCATAGAGGCATCCGCCATAACCCAAATTATTGCAACCCATGATCTCTAAGTTCTTAAACATGTTGTGGGCCTATCAATCAAAAGCATTTCAACTCTGGAGTCATTAGGGCTTTTAGGAATAGCCGAATATTCTGATGAGAGTCTGATGTCTTAGTCTATCTTTTAAGAAATGAATAAATCTGGTTCTCCTTCCCGCAAAGCTCACCAGCCAACCTCTTCATCATAATCCCACAGTATTCACCTCATTTGGACAGAAAAATGAAGAGCATCTCAAGGAAATACAGAATCTCAATGTACAGGAAACCATACTGTGCTTTCTCATCCAAAGGCAAAGTTTCTTAGACAAACAGTGGGAAAACCAGATGGACTTGGACTCTGATACAGGACTCATATTCATCTATGGTGATGGATAACCTGTAAGAGCATAGTTGCTATAACAGTTTGGACCTGAGCTGCCAGGTACCCTAGATATTTCTAATACCATTACTATCTCTGACATTAATCTTGTCCCAGATCACATAAAACGTTACTCTCACTTTTTTAGGAGAGAAGGAGCATCCATCTCTATGGTGCATATTGACAAAATCTACCCTTGAGAATAGTATTAGAAGTACCAAGAACCAGCACCTCCAGGGAAAGCATCACTTTCGACAACTGAGTATATATGCCCTAGAATATTCCCCTAATCAACTGAAATCTTCCAGGCTTCCAGTTGGAAAGCTGCTTCAGGATATTAAATATAATAGGATAACGCTGGCCAAGTATGTGAAGGCACAGAGTTAAAGGAGCTAGCAGGTATCTAGTCATTAGCAATGTCTCTATGGAAAGAAAAGTAAAGAAAAGAAATAGGAAAGGACCTAGCTCTAGAGAAACAAGATGAACCAGAGGAAGGTGCAGACTATTCCTGGTCATCTAGACAGAAGGACCTAAAGCCTGGGGATCAGTGCCTGAGAAAAAGAAGCCCTGCCCAGTCAACACAAGACAATTCAGGCAAATGGGGGCCACAATCAGAGGCTGTGGAATCAGCCGCATGATTACTACCTGCTGAGTAAAATGAAGTGCTTTTAGAGACAGGCAGTCAAATATTTGTGAGGGAAAACATCTCGACTGGGACAAGGCAGAAATGCCGGGCCCTCATGAGTGCTTCACACGGAGAAGAACTTGGGTGTAATATGCAGGGAGTGGGCATTTCTATGACTGGGTGGGGTTTCCTTCTTTCCAGAAAGTCAGACACACCAGGTCTATTCAGATGTCAGCAGCAGTCCTCACACCTAAAAGGTCTCAATGAAAGGATACAGGACCTGCTTCCAATGAGAGCGAGGACTGATCTCAAAGCATTCATGATGATGCCAAGCATGCTTGGAGACACAGGTCCAAGCATGTGGAGGAGCAAACTCATATCTCACTTTCTTTTAAATTAAAAAAAAAGAATAACAGGTGCACCTAGGTGGCTCAGTCAGTTAAGCATCCAACTCTTGATTTTGGCTCAGGTCATGATCTCAGGGTCATGGGATCAAGCCCCACCTAGGGCTCCACACTGAGTGTGGAGCCTGCTCAAGATTCTTTCTCTCCCTCTGCCCCTCTCCCATACTCTGTCTAAATTTTTTTTAAAAAATGAATATTAGTGTTTGCCTCTACTGTGCATTACAAAGGGCTGTTGCTATTTTGTTCTGAGCTAGACAGCCTTTATGTTCACTTACATTCTTATTTATGCTTTGTAGCACAGATGGTATGTATATATGAGAAGGAAGAGCTCTCTCTCCCCCTTGAAAATAAATGGACATGAAATATCTCTTAACGAGGGCACTTGTGACTAATAAATCCTACATTGGACAAATAGTTACTTCTTGACCCTCACACTGCCTGCAGGCTAAGTAACCGTCTTCATTCTCTGGCTTAAGTGAACAAGAGATCTAGTCACCCAGGAATGACAAATTATTTATTTCAGAATCATACTTTATCCTGCAAAAACAAATGAAAATTTGAATGAGAATAAAACATAGCAGTGCATAAGCAGTCTCTAATAATTTGCCACTACAGCAACACTTACACAGAATTGGAAACACCACGGAATGAGAACAGGGAAAACCAGATTCTCATCCCAGATCTTTCACAAACAAATTGTGTGACTTCAATTGTTTAATCTATTTGGGCTTCAGTTTCCCCATTTAAAAAACTGAAAGGTTAAATTTAACAAACTTGAAGGTCCATTCTCCTTTAACCAACTATTAGCCAATGAAAACAGAAATTAGTAAATGTGTGTGTACACATTATTTAGATGTGTGGATAATGCTGTTAGTAGTGTTCAGCTCCCTACCCTTGTTACCCCAGATGCTTTACTAAGTAACGCAGGAGTATTCTTTCTGCTGTAAACTATTTCTGGTATGCATTTAATGATAAGGGGCATCTTTGGTAATATAGACTCAGTAATGTGTATGGTACATCACTCCCTGTTAAATTCAAAAGCAAGTCCATTTCTGACATTAGCATTACATAGACTGTAAATGTGTGCTGCATGCCATGCATAACCTGTTTGGGAAAATATTACTCTGAGCCCTCCCCTCTCCCCCTGCTCAATTTCAGCACTGGCTGGTTGTAGGATGTTGGTAATTATTCTAATATCTCTATGCCTTAATTTTTTTCTTGGGTGAAATAATAAAGTTGGGTTAGATCTTTGTTTCCCCAAATACTTTTCATAAGTAGCAGCATATGAACAACAGCAACCGAAAAAAATTCTGTGAACAGCAAGGATCAGAAAATGCTGCAAACTCCATCTCGCCTCAGAGACTTCCCATCATAGAGGCTCCAAAGGGTCCTGCAGAAGCAAAGCCTGATTAACTTTAATTCACCCAGCTTATCCCAGAAATACCCACCATGGGATCCTTTATTTCTGAGTAAAAGCAATTTATAATTGTACCTCAATGGTGACAATCCCTGGACTGACTCTGGGAAACCCCAAACATGATACTTCCCAAGATGTCTACTGAGCTTAAATATTTAATGAAATCTTGACAGCCAGATATTCACATGGATTAGAAGAAATATGGTGAAGATGCAGTGTAAGACTTCCTAATTTATGACTCAGAATTTATAAATCCTGATTGATTTTCCCCCCAATTCCTCTGCCATAATCTATCACAGGATAATACTGAGGGGGCATAGCATATAACCTAATACCCTTAATATTCCCACATAAAGCCATATGCATACACAAGAATAGAATTTGTCCTGTTTACTTTTCAAGGATATTACAAAATTTGAAAAATAAGACACTAAGGAAAATATGGAAGAAAGTTAATAGCTTCTCATTCTAGGAAAGGAAAAATGGACTAAAGAACTAGGTATAAAGGCTGTAAACAGCATGGAAAGTATAGATGAAGCAAACTTAATTTGGTTCACTATTTACAAAATACAAGGTATTTGAAGTCCCCTTCAAATCCCAAAAAGGTTAGTTCCAGGAGACATGAAAATAAGCCATCCATGAAAATAATTTTATGGAGCTTGTTATTGTTGAAACCATCTAGTACAGTAAAAGAAATAGAAGGTCAAAGAGGGGTTGGAGGCATCATGGGGCTCAAAGGTCCATTATGTTTGGAAGTTGAAACAGAAAATATCACAGCTGATAAGGACCTTCCAGATGATCTAGCCTTTCCTACAACATCCCTCACTCAGTCCCAAATGGTTGTCAACAGGACAACTGAGTTCTCCTGTATTACATCTTTTGGCTCTCTTATGAGAGAGGTAAAGCAGTTTCTGTCCAACACTATATGTTCTATGTTCATTAGGTAAAACAGAGTCACAAAAAGGTCTATTGACACAAGGCATCAGAATGATTAGTGGATGTAGCCCTGCCATTGTCACACCTCATGAGGAGAGTTATTACACTTACACTGAAAAAAAAAAAAACACACAACATGGAAGGAAAATCACCAGTTGTGCATAGTTTCAGCAATTTTTTAACGTTTATTTATTTTTGAGAGACAGAGCACAGTGAGGGAGGGGCAGAGAGAGGGGGAGACACAGAATCTGAAGCAGGCTCCAGGCTCTGGGCTGTCAGCATAGAGCCTGACACGGGGCTTGAACCCATGAACCATGAAATCATGACTTGAGCAAAAGTTCGATGCTTCACCAACTGAGCCACCCAGGCACCCCTAGTTTCCGCAATTTTAAGAAGAGTTTGAAACAACCCAGGCCTAAGTGGGAGCACTTGCCAAGTTAATAGATTCTACTGCATCCTGGAAGGAAGAGCCAGGACTCCAATGAGTGGATTTATGTATGAATTGCTTTTGTCTCATGTCCATGATATTCCTTACCTTTCACCACACTCCTGGGGATAAGAAGTGTGCACCACTGCTTCAAGCTGTGCATTTCTTCTAGATTTCTTCTTTATCATACTATTGCCTAAATTTCCCTGTGTCTTGTCTTCCCAACTAGACTATCACCCTTTGGCAGCACAGATTATGTCTTTTACTTCTGTAGTTTCTCTCAGAGCTCCTAGAAGAGCACCTACATAAAGCAGGAGCTCAGTAAATATTTACTGCATGAAAAATGGATTGAACCGTAAATGAATAGATAAATTCTAACTGTATTTTCATATTAATTTTTGAAAGTTGCCTTATAAATCATTTTAGTCATTTGGAAAGCAGATGGTTAACATAAGGAATAACTGGGAATCCACCAGGAAGACCCCACATTGAATTCCTGCCCTGTGATGACTTCTTATTCACATCCCCCTCATTTCTCAGAGACAATCACTATACTCAACTCGGGGTTCATCACTCCTGCACATCTCTTAACACCATTACTATGTTTGGGTCCCTAAGTATTTTCCCATATGATTTTTGTATGTTGGTAAACTTTATAAAATATTATTATATGGGGTGCCTGGGTGGCTCAGTCGGTTAAGCATCTGACTTCAGCTCAGGTCATGATCTCGAGGTCCGTGAGTTCAAGCCCTGCGTCAGGCTCTGTGCTGACAGCTTGGGAGCCTGGAACCTGCTTTGGATTCTCTCATTCTCTCTCTCTCTCTCTCTCTCTCTCTCTCTCTCTCTCTCTGCCCCTCCCCCACTCATGCTCTGTCTCTGTCTCAAAAATAAGTGACCATTAACAAAATAATTTTTAAAAATATTATATTGTATTCTTCTGTATTCATAGCAAATTGCATTTATAATCGAGAATATAATGAGGTAAGTTCATGTGGATATACATTATTCTAGTTCAATTATTTTCTGAATACAATTCAGTATTTCATTGTTATGCATAGACTAATTTATTTATCCTTCTCACATGAATAGAAGTTGAGCCATTTTCCAATTTTTCAATATTACACACAAAGCTGTTATGAACATTTCTATCCAGATCTCTGTGTGCCCATCTAAGTGGATTTGTATAGGGTACATCCCTAGGGTTGGAATTACAGGATCATAAAGAACGCATACTCTTAATTATACTAGGGATCACTGGAGAACTCTCCAAGAGAGCTATTCCAATTCACTCTCTCATAAATCTTTGTTTTGTGAGATATTAATTTTGCAACACTAACTCCTGGCTATTTGGGTACTGCTTTCAAGAGAGGATACTCTTTGCTGCCAAGGTTGTGAAGAACTGTGTCTCAAAGCTTCTGAGACATGCTGGTACCTGTTCAAAGTCAGGGACACCAACCTTCTGTGGTATTAATGGATTCTACCACAGCCTCGCGACCACAAACCACAGCAATTATTCAGTGTTTGAGTTATAAGAGTTTTTTTTTTTTCCTGCTAAAGCCTTTTTATTTATTTTTTTTTTCCAACGTTTATTTATTTTTGGGACAGAGAGAGACAGAGCATGAACGGGGGAGGGGCAGAGAGAGAGGGAGACACAGAATCGGAAACAGGCTCCAGGCTCTGAGCCATCAGCCCAGAGCCCGACGCGGGGCTCGAACTCACGGACCGCGAGATCGTGACCTGGCTGAAGTCGGACGCTTAACCGACTGCGCCACCCAGGCGCCCCAAGCCTTTTTATTTTAAACAGAGATTCCCACCATAATTGAAAGCAGACTTTAACATCAATGAAAGAGATGCATTTATCTAAATGTTATCTGTGTTAGCAGGATTCATTGCAGTCCTATTCATAAGCTCCTGGTCTCCCTGTGTCCTGATGGCATTAATATCCCAACACATCGTGTTGTGGGATCATAGCATCCCAGGACAACAACATGACAGTTAATTTTCAACAATGGGTCCAACTTACTGCCTCCTCCATGAAATTGATTAAATACTGAAATGCTTGAGAATGCACTTCATGCAAATAAATCAGACTATGTAGTGGCAAGGCCATATTCAACAGAAACAGGATCATCTCTATGATGGAGACTTGCTGTCCAGAGTAGTCCACCCTAAATTGTGATGTTACTACTGGTACTTTTTTCTGCATGACTATTCATCTCCAATCTCCTTGGAAAACTACAGTACCTCAAACAAGGTGAGAGTTCTTAGGTTTTAAATTATTTTCTGTGTTGTTTTTTGATGTGTTTTTTTTTCTGGATCTTTTTTTCAAATAATAATTTCAGATGGCTATAATGTTTTTGTTTCACGTATTTTGTGTTATAAAGTTTTCTAGAAGAATAAAATACATATTGAAAAGTAAACTGCATATACAGAGTGATTAAACAACCCCAGGAACCACCATACAGATCAAGAAATAGAATATTGCCAGAAATACAGAAGCTCTCCTGTGCCCTTCTAGTTATCCCATTCCTGCTCCAGGGTAACCACTGTCTGTCGTGTTTGTTTTCAATTAGATGATGCACTTATCATCTACACTTAACTGCTTCTTTTAGATATGAGTTCAGTAAGGTCTAGTGATCAAATGACACCCAAGGTCACACAAAGAGTTAGTGCAAGGACTAGAGCCAGGACTCGGCCCCTTTTGCCCCATCCACACACATTTTGTCTATGCCATGCAGTCACTGCTCTCATTTTCTCTTCCACTGAAAAAAATGGCAAGAGGTTCAGTGACCCATTGAATAAAGCCACATTCCTCTCCATTAAAGAGGTCAAAATATTGTCCAGTTTGTACCCAGAATGGGCTCCCACATCCCTCCTCCCAGAATTTGGAACTGGGTCTCTCTCACACATGGAGATCATTTCTCTCTGTCTCTCTGTCTCTCTGTCTCTGTCTCTCTCTCTCTCTCTCTCTCTCTCTCTCTCTCTCTCACACACACACACACACACACACACGCACACACACACAGAATTTCCACAGAAAATGACATTAACATTGAGCTTGAAAAAAATAAGAGGCAAAAAAAAAAAAGAGAGAGAGAGAGATTTTGTCATGTTTACCTTCTTTATATAGAAGGTGAGAAAGGGAGAGGAAACCGAGAGAGAAAGGAAATTTAGGGGACACACATATACTGGAACAATTGACAGCAGTGTCTACCTAAGCAGTCTGAGGGTAATAATGGGGCTTCTACTGAGTAGTCTAGTGTCCCCAAGGGAATGAGCAGGATTTGGGAGCTGTTAAGGGAAAATGGTCCAGGATTTTCTGAGCCAGAGAACAACCAACTTCTGGGGCAGTTGGAGGAGCCAAGATAAGCCTTGGAGAAGCCTTTCCACTTAAGCAAAACTCATTAAAAGTCAACAATGACCTATGCAAAACTGTCAAATTAGAAAAGTCAGTCCTTGATTACTGGTCCCCCAACCATCAGACTAAATTGGTCCATCAAGGTTCCCAGAAGTGCTTTAGGCTTCCGATTTATGATTTCAACCTACTTTCCATCAAAGCTCCTATTGCCCCTGTAATTTATCTTCAGCTGTTGGAGAATATAAAAGGTCTGATAATTATAGTCCTTTTGAGTTTTTAATAGGTGATCAAAGTGTCCTACATCACCTCTCTATATTTTCCTTTAACATGTAGGGGTTACAGCCACTGTTATAAATTCAAGGAGGGAAATATTTCAGAGGTTGGGATAGGATGGCATTCATGCCACATAGACAGACATTGATTTTCAGTTCCTTGCCACTTGAATGCAAAATGAGACCACTTCATGGAAAAGACACTTTCTCTTACTACATTAAGCACACACTCAGGCACACACATAAAACCGTGCACACGTGTAGATGCACAGTCACACTTCACAGCAAACAAGGACCTAGCAAGGAATTCTAATCAATCTTGCCTCACTTCATCATCATACTTGATTTCTGTCAGACACAGGAGTTCTACAATTATAACACCAGAGCTTTCTAGCCCAAATCCTTTTCTCCCCCAACCCTTAATTATTTGAGAGGAAATTACATTATACATTGAATAAAATAATTTCTTTCCCAGACAGATCTCAGACTTTAGGCATTTATAAGTTGATACTAGGTAATAAAGTAATTGTGTAATTAGGAATACATTTGTCAAGTAGATAATTATTATGCTTAGAACATGTAAAAATGGCTTTTTAAAGAGAGAGATAAAAAGATGGCATTAAGAATTTTACTGGATCAAATGAAAGCTTCAAGTTTTATTGGAAAGGAATAAATAGCCCTAACCAGAATTGGTTTTATGAGTCTGTAAGTCCATTTTAAAAAGGGTCAGAGAATGAGTTTGAGGGAAACTCTGATCTGGCTAACTTCTCACTAATATCCCTTTGCAGTATTAAATTGACTGTGAACATCAAAGCCCATGTGTGTGGATGTCTGTCCTTCTCCTCCTCCTCTTCCTCTAACATCAACCCCAGCTTCAGTTTGTCACTAATGATTTGCTTATCCCATTTTCCTCCTCCACAGTCTAATCTCTGACCTAAACTAGTCCAACAGCCTCCTAGCTGGTCTCCACACCCACTCTTTTCGTTTGTTTTGTTTGCTTTGAATTGAGGTTAAAATTCACATAAAATTAACCATTTTAAAGTGTACAATTCAGTGGCATTAGGACAGTCACAATTCTGTCCACCACCTAATCAGGCTTCAAAACAACTTCATTAATTCTAAAAACCCCATGCTCATTAAACCCCATATTCAGTCCCCATTCCTTCCTCCTCCTAGCTGTTGGCAACCATCAACCTGCTTTCTGTCCCCTATGGATTCATCTATTCTGGATACTCCACATAAATGAAATCATACAATATGGCATACAAATTGTTAAAATTTGAATTCCAGTATAATTAACATACAGTGTTATATTGGTTTCAAATGTACAATACAGTGATTCAACAGTTCTATACATTACTCAGTGTCCATCATGATAAGTTTGCTCTTAACCCTCTTCACCTGTTTCATCCATCCCCCTACCCACATCCAATATGGTAACATGAGTTTGTTCTCTATAGTTAAGAGTCTATTTCTTGGTCTATCTCTTTTTTTTTTTTTTTTTTTTGCTTTGTTCATCTGTTTTATTTCTTAAATTCCACATATGAGTGAAAGCATATGGTATTTGTCTTTCTCTTAGTTTGCTTACCATTATACTCTCTAGCTCCATCCCTGTCACTGCAAAAGGCAAGATTTCACTCTTTTTTATGGCCGAATAATATTCCACTGTGGATATGTATATGTGCATATCTTAGAGAGAGAGAGAGAGAGAGGAGAAGGAAGAGAGGAAGAGAGGGAGAGAGATATCTCACATACTCTTTACCCACTCATCAATCAGTAGACACTAGGGCTGCTTCTAAATCTTGGATGTTGTAAATAATGCTGCTATAAATGTAGGAGTGCATGTATCCCTTTGAATTAGTGTTCTTGTATTCTTTGGGTAAATACCTAAATAACCAGTAATGTGAATGCTAGATTTAGGGTAGTCACATATTAAACTTTTTGAAGAACGTCCATAATGTTTTCCATAGTGGCTACACTACTTTGCATTCTCACCAACAGTGCAGGAGGGTTCCTTTTTCTCTACTTCCTTGTCAGTGCCCTTGTTTCTTATGTTGTTGATTTTAGCCATTATGACAGGTATGAGGTAATACCTCATTGTAGTTTTCATTGAGGTAAATGATGAACATTTTTTCATGTATCTGTTGGCCATCTGTAGGTCTTTTTTGGAGAATGTCCGTTCATGTCTTCTGCCCATTTTTAATTGGATTATTTGTTTTTTGAGTGTTAAATTTTATAAGTTCTTTATGCATTAGGGATCCCTTTATCAGATATGTCATTTGCAAATATCTTCTCCCATTCCATAGGTTGTCTTTTAGTTTTGTTGATTGTTTCCTTTGCTGTGAAGAAGCTTTTTATTTTGATGCAGTCCCAATAGTTTATTTTTGCTTTTGTTTCCCTAGCCTCAGGAGATATATCTAGAAAGAAGTTGCTATGGGTTGATGTCGAAGAGGTTACAGCCTGTTTTCTCCTCTGGGATTTTTATAGTTTCAGGTCTCATTTAGGTCTTTAATCCATTTTGAATTTATTTTTGTGTATGGTCTAATAAAGTGGTCCAGTTTTCCCAACACCATTTGTTGAAGTGACTGTCTTTTTCCCTTTGGATATTTTTTCCTGCTTTGTCAAAGATTAATTAAACATATAGTTGTGGGTTTATTTCTGGGTCTTGTATTCTGTTCCATTGATCTATATGTCTATTTTTGTGCCAATACCATACTATTTTGATGACTACAGCTTTGTAGTATATCTTGAAATCTGGAATTGTGATGCTTGCAAATTTGTTCTTCCTTTTCAACATTGCTTTGGCTATTCAGTCTTTGGTGGTTCCATACAAATTTTAGGATTATTTGTTCTAGTCCTGTGAAAAAAGCTGTTGGTATTTTGATAGAGATTTAATTAAATCTGTCGATTTCTTTGGGTAGCATAGGCCTTTTAACAATATTTGTTCTTCAAATCCATGAGCATGGAATACCTTTCCATTTGTTTGTGTTATCCTCAATTTCTTTCATCACTGTTTTATAGTTTTCAGAGTACAAGTCTTTCAGCTCCTTCATTGAATTTATTCCTAGGTATTTTATTATTTTTGGTGCAATTGTGAATGGGACAGTTTTCTTAATTTCTCTTTCTGCTGCTTCACTATTAGTGTAAAGAAACACAGATTTCTATACATTGATTTTGTGTCCTGAGATCTTACTGAATTCATTTACTAGTTCTAATAGTTTTTTGGTGGAGTCCTTAGTGTTTTCTATATATAGTATCCTGTCATCAGCAAATAGTGAATGTTTTACTTTTTCCTTGCCAATTTGGATGACTTTTACTTCTTTTTATTGTCTGATTGCTGTGGCTAGGATTTCCAGTACTATGTTGAATAAAAGTGGTAGAAGTGGACATTATTGTCTTTTTCCTGATCCTAGGGGAAATCTCTCAGTTTTTCCTCATTGAGTATGATGCTAACTGGAAGTTTTTCATATATATCCTTTATTATGTTGAGATACATTCTCTCTAAACCTACTCTGTTGAGGGTTTTTATCATGAATGAATGTTGTACTTTCTCAAATGCTTTTTCTGCATCTATTGAAATCATATGGTTTTTATCCTTTCTTTTGTTGATGTAATGTATCACATTGATTGATTTGTGAATATTCAACCATACTTGCATCCTAGGAATAAATCCCAATCGATCCCAGTTAATGACTTTTTCAATGTATTGTTGGATTTGGTTTTCTAACATTTTGTTAAGGATTTTTGCATCTATGTTTATCAGGGATACTGTCTTATAAAACTCTTTTTTGTAGTATCTTTATCAGATTTTAGTTTCAGGGTAATACTGGCTTCATAGAACGAGGCTGGAAGCTTTCTTTCCTCTTCTATTTTTTGGAGTAGTTTGAGAAGAATAGGTATTAACTCTTTAAGTGTTTGGTAGAATTCACCTGTGAAGCCATCTGGTCCTGGACTTTTGTTTGTTGGGAGTTTTTTGATTATTGATTCAATTTCATTGCTAGTAATCACTCTGCTCAAAATTTCTATTTTTTCCTATGTCAGTTTTGGGAGGTAATATGTTTCTAGGAATCTATCCATTTCTTCTAGGTTGTTAATTTTTTTGTCATAATATTCTCTTATAATCCTTCGTGTTTCTGTGTATCAGCTTTTATTTCTGCTCTCTCATTTCTGTTTTTGTTTATTTGAATCCTCTCTCTCTCTGTCTCTTTTTCTGTTTCATGAGTCTGTCTATATGTTTATCAATTTTGTTGATCTTTTCATAGAACCAGCTCCTGGTTTCATTGACCAATTCTGTTATTTGTTTAGTTTCAATTTCATTTACTTCTGCTCTAATCCTTATTATCTATTTCCTTCTACTGCTTTTGGGTTTTGTTTGTCCTTATTTTTCTAGCTCCTTTAAGTATATGGTTAAGTTGTCTATATAACATGTGACTTTTGTGCCTGGCTTCTTTCATTTAACATTATGTTTTTGAGGTTTATCTATGTTGTAGCACATGTAAGTACTTAGTTTCTTCTGGGTGAAGAATATTCTATACTGCATATATACCACAATTTGTTTATCCATTCATCTGGTGATGGAGATTTAGCTTCCAAGGGCTCCATCTTTTAACTACTGCAAACAGTGCTGCCACGAACACTCATTTACTTGTATTTATTTGAGTACCTGTTTTCAATCTTTTGGATACATACCTGGGAGTGGAATGACTGGGTTACATGCTAAGTCTATGTTTAATTATTTGAGAAACTGCCAACTGTCTTGGAATGCCATTGCCCCATTTTACATTTTCACTAGTAATAAATGAGCATTCCAATTTCTTCATATCCTTGCCAGCACTTATATGATGATGATGATGATGATGATGATGATTGCCATTCTAGTGGATATGAAGTGGTATCTCACAGTGGTTTTGATTTGAATTTACTTAATGACTAATGATGTTGAGAAACTTTTCATATAATTATGGCTATTTATATATCTTTTTTGGAGAAACCTCTGTCCAAGTCTTTTGCTCAGTTCTTAATAAGATAGTTTATCTTTTTGTTGTGAAGTTGCAAGAGTTCTTTGTATATTCTGGATACTATTTGTCACGACTAAATAACCTGGAATTTTACATCATCTCCTCTTTTACTAATGTCTTTCTCCTCACTGAGATGAGGAATTTTATCAGGGCAGGCCCTACTCCTGTTCATGCTCATCCTTGTCTCCTCTACCTATCATGTTGTCTGGCAGAGAGGAAATTCACAGACAGTCAATTAATGAGTGAATTAATGAAAGAACAAGAAGGTCATTGTCTTCTCAAGATGAAGACATTTCCTTCCTACTATACATCCCTGTCTGTAAGAGCTTAGGTATAGAGTGTGGGAAGAAAATAATCATTATGGTATCACCTTTAAAAGCTAAGCCTGTCTTAGTAACTCCTCTACTTTCTATTTCCTGGCTTTTTCTTGTTTTGGATTTGTTTTGTTTTGTTTTTCTATTTCTTGTTTATTAAGTTATTTTTCCCCACAATCTCTTATAGATTGGACAACATGCTAGGCACTGCAGAAACGAATGTGAAAAAAACTCAGTCCTTCTTAGAGTGGGTATTTGTACATCTATTTCACTACCCAGAAACTGAACCTCCTTCTTATGTTTAGGGAATTCTCCATTTCATGCATCAACCATGTAAGATAGAAATGTTGGATACTCACATCCCCAGCCTTCACTGCTGCTAGGATGCAGGCATTTGACCTGGCTCTGCCAATTAGAGTCATCCACATTAATCTTAGATTGCACAGCTGGTGAGGCAATGAAGCAGGGCTGTAGTGATTTCTATTCTAGTGAGGCTGGTGGGAATGATAAGAGAGATAGATAGTACCTTGCAGCATCCAGGAGCAATAATGGTCCCAGTTCTGGAAACACCTTTAGGTGCCTGGGAGAAGAAGCATCCTCATGGGATCTGTTCTGAAGCACGACTGTAGTGATCTTTCTTGTCTATGGCAATTAATCCTGGTTCTCTGCCTCTTGGAAATTCTTCAAATTTCCAATATATTCTTTAATAAATTCATTTTCTGCTCAAATTATGCACAGCTGATTACCGTTGCTTGCAACTGAGAAACCTGACAGCATACTGCCCTCATAGAGCTCAGACTCCAGAACTAAGACCCCTAACCTAACCAAAGTGCCAAACTACTGCCTTTAGGCCACTGTCTTAAAATTTTGTTGGAAGATAGCAGTGCTTATTCATTTTCATATTGTCTGTGGATGCCTTGAAGTTGCAACAGTGTAATTGAGCAGTTGGCACAGAAATCCCCCCACAAAGCCTAAAATATTTAGTCTCTGGCCCTTTACAGAAGGAGTTTACACACACCTGCCTTAGAAAGGTAGATATGCAAATAAACATGTAATTCCAATATAATATTTGCCAAGCTTTTGTTAAAACCTGTTTTGAAGTAATCCCTATTTTTTCACTTGTATCATATATGAAGGTGACAAATTTTATAAGTGACCCCAGAAGCCTTCGAAAAATATGTATTGTAAGACATAATTCCTTGGGCAAAGTACTTGTTATATGAGATTTTCTTTTATGTGTTACAAATTTACCTTAAGGAGGCAGTTCTTGGCCTAGAGATGGGTAAATCAGCATAGAAGTTCACTTTCTCCTGGTATTAACTTTTGCTATCACTACAGACCCTAAAGATTATAAGTAACTTTATAATTTATTTGAATTTGTGCTGATCTAACACTTGAATCTCCTTTACACTATCCAAGTGACCAGCATGCCTTCGCATCTCTCCAATAACAGAAACCTCACACATTCTGAGGGAAGACTGTTCCCTTCTAGTCAGTCTTCATTGACTCCAAGCTTGTCATTAAGTCAAAACTCGTTTCTATTCACCAGCAACCAAAGAGAACATTTAATCCCTCTTCCACATTAGTGCATTTAAATATTTGACAACCACTACTGCAACCTCTTGACTTTTTTTAACTTGGAACAACAGAACCTTATAAGAGATTTACCAAAGATTTCTGAGAGTCCTATTCATATTTTCTCATTAGCATCTAACACTGACACTAGGGGGACAGAAGTACCATCTCTATCAGACAAATTGTCCAATCCAAGTTAACAGCTGGTAAATAATGGAGGGAGATTCACATGGTTTTCCACTATGGCAAACAACATTCTGTACCTTTAAAAGCTCTACTTTTCCATACCTCATGTCATCTCTCAGCATTTGCTTTGTCTTTCCAAGGCAGAGAGATTCTCCATCTGTGTGTGTGTGCGTGTGTCTCAGTCTTTCTCCCTACACACACACACGCACATACACACACTCACCCACTGACTCACACACCTTATTTTTAACTTTATCATGTCCTCTGCTGCTAAGAAATCCCTCAATCATCTACCCACTGTTTGTACATCCAGCATGTCATTTGAGTTGCCCCCTCATGCCACTTTAATTTTAATGACGTAATTGTTATGCCCAGGAAGCAGTGCCTATGGCGTCAGTGACTCTGTCCCTTACTATGTGACCTTTGGAAATTTTATTTCTGATCATACAACCTCTCAATTGCTTCTCAATTTCTTTTATTTTTTCTTTTAGAGGGGGGAAGAGCGGGGGGGCAGGGAGAGTGAGAGAGAGAGAGAGAGAGAGAGAGAGAGAGAGAGAATCTTAAGCAGGCTCCATTCTCAGTGCAGAGCCCAACATGGAGCTTGATGCCACAACCCTGGGATCATGACCTGAGCCAAAATCAAGAGTCAGATGCTCAACCAACTGAGCCACCCAGGCACCCCTGCTTCTCACTTTCTGTGCCTTATTAAAATAGATTCAATATCTACATCTTGAGTACAGTAAGAGTTAATTAAGATATTTACATAAAGTGTCAAAACAAATGAAAGCCAAGCACATTCTTATGGCTGTAAATACACAGGAAAAATACAACCAAATCTTTCCTATAGACATCTCTGCTGGAAGAAAAGTTTCCAATTCTATAGTGATCAAGATAATGCATTAACATAAGCAATCTAGCACCAAAATTGATTTTTATCTTCTTACTGGAACAAAGATTTAAACTCTTGAAGAACAACTTGAAGAGGAAACACATAAAAAATTGCACTTCGCACATCAATTCTATGCAATTAGATTCAGAGCATGAGATTTTTTTCATTGTGGAGATAAACCATAATAAAGACAAGGCCTCTTCTGTACCAAATATATGCCTTTAATCCTAAAGACTGGAAAACTCTCTACGAGGGTCCAAAATACCCTTCTATCTGCACAGGCCTTGTGTATGCTGAGGTGATTTGGAAATGTTGGGTCCTTGGAGACAAGAACAAAAATTTCATATCCAGAGAAATGAGCAAA
Source organism: Leopardus geoffroyi (assembly GCF_018350155.1). NCBI lineage: Eukaryota > Metazoa > Chordata > Mammalia > Carnivora > Felidae > Leopardus > Leopardus geoffroyi. The sequence continues at coordinate 67,322,474 of NC_059334.1, forward strand.
ACTAAACACTCTCTAATAAACTGAGAGATTTCATTACTAGGTTTAAAATTAGGTGACATTAACAAGGTGACAACAGACAAGTTGTTTAATTTATATAAACCTCAGTTGCTTTATCTATGAAATGATGAGATCTACCTCATTTGTCGTGAGAGTCAAGTGAAAACAATACTAACATGAGATTCAAGGGCAAGTACTCAGTAATTGGTTGCTATACATAGAAAGTGGCAAAATACAGTGGCTACAATCATCATATGCCTGGTTAGCTGTGCAACTTTAAGTTATTTAAGTTGGTTAATCTACGGCTCAGGATTCACATATGTAAAATAGGGATAATGATATTGCTTCTCTCATTTGGTAGTTACGGGAATTTAGGCAGGAGGTGTAAAGCATCCAGGACAGTGCCTGATTTTTAGGGAGCACTCAGTAATGTTAGTTGTCACCATCACCATATTGCATCAAAAGGACATTTTTCCCTTACCAGTGAGCATTGGACAAATACTAAAGCCTTCACAAAAATGAGATTTTTTTAATTTAAGTTTTAAAAAGACACAAAGTAAAAGTTAAAACTATTGCTGAGAGGAGAATTTTCTCTTTAAAAGTCACAGAGCCCTTGTAAACCTTTTCCGATTCTGCTGTTGTTTCCTTGGCTTCCAAATCCCAGACACTGCCTTGTTATAGTTCAATCCCCTTGTTTTCTCTGATGCCCTATGTTGGGACTGAAGCAATCATACAGATTTCTCAGAATAAAAAGGCTATATGGTTATGGTGTTTCATGCATTTGTTGAAATAGTCACTTTAGCCAATTTTAATATAAAAGTTCCTACATTGTTAATATTCTAAGTGATATTTGATGACAAAATTAATATCTGCATGAAGGGTAAGGAGTGATTTTTTTTTTTTTTGCAAAAATACCATATAAACTGACACAGGGTAATAATCACACTGTCAAAGATTATAAGATTCCATTTTCTCAGGGCTATCTATATCCCCAGCTTCTGTTGCACAGGCTGTCATCAAGATGGTAAGATTTATTTCTCCTCTTATTGCACCATGGCAGCCAGTTTTATAGGACATATAGCTGTGGTGTCCACTCTTTCAAAAAGGTGCAAAATCCCTAGTATCACTTTCGTAGGTAATCACATGCACAATGAAGAGAATGGCTTTCGTGCCAAAGAAGCCAGACCCATTCCCCACCGAAGGCTTACAGAACCCTGGAGTGCAATTCAGATGTCTAAAAATGTGTAACCAGTGACGATTACTTGGGGAAGATCCAAAATGGTTTGCTCATGACCTCAATTCCAAAGGAACTGCCCATCAGGGAATGCAAGTTTGACCTCTTTGGTGCAATTTTCTTTGGTTTGCTTTCTTGTGCACTAAAACATGGGGCCCACATTAAAGTCCTTCATGACTGTTTCAAGATCTTTGTGTGGCTTCTTCTTAAAATCTGTCCAATTTCACATGTGCTTCATTAGAAGCAGATAATGGTATACAACCCAGGAACAGGGTTAGCTTCTTACCTCTGGTCACTAGTGTCACTACAGGACTGGATGGTTGGCTTCCATCTAACTCCCCGAATATTCATTTATGCTCAAAATAATTTACCTTATGGGGTGTCTTGTTTTGTGGTAGGCCTTGGAACTTTGTGCAGGAAGTACATAATATGTTCCAGAGCTCAAAGTGCATGTATTTGAGAACTAATGTTTGTGTTTATGAAAAATTAACTCTTTACCATCAGATGTGAATGGAATATAATTAGATGTGCCAGTGAATGGCCAGCCAAGCTGGGTTATTAAAAGCATAGGCTTCTGCCTCAGTCTTTCTAGGTCCAAATCCCAGGTATATCACGAATTAGCTTCATGACCTCTGTAGCTATGGGAGTGCTTCCTAAGCTGGACAGCAAACCTAGATAGAAACCTGGCCTGTGCATTCAGGGAAACTTCAAAACGATTAGCAGTTTGATGGGTGAAAAGCAGGAAGTTCAGTGTTAGAAGCAGAGACAGCAGCATGTGAAAAGATAACGGGAAGAGAAAAAGATACAGCAAATTCAGGGAGCACAGAAAGGAGACCTTTGTGACTCAACCTAGGAAGGAGGAGTATAGCTAGAATTGAGGCTGCAGGGGGCAGTGGTGCAGATGGCAGATGGCTTTGCAAGTGGTGAGGGTTTTGTTTTGTTTTCCTTTAAAAACTAATTATTAGTGGGGTGTGACTGCATAATGAATACAAGTTGTCCTTTGGGGATGATAAAAATGTTTAGGAGCTAGATAGAGGTGTCTGCTGTATAACACTGTGAACATCCCAAATGTCATCGAATTGTACACTTCAAAATTGTTAACTTTATGTTATGTGAATTTTATCTAACACAATAAATTTAAAAACTAATTTTCACTTAAAAAGTTAATACATGCACAGATGCAGATTGCAAAAAGTATAAAAAAGCATCCAGTAAATAGCCTCCTATTCCAGGTCCCTAGTTACAGTGTCCTTCCCCCACAGACTTCTCAGTTGTAAACACATTTTTGCTGGTTATCCTTCCAGATATAATTTGTATGACACGTGTATGTATGCTGTTGATATCCTCAACCAACAGGTAGCTCTCTGTACGTGCTGTTCTATGCCTTGATTCTGCCATTTTTTTTTACTAGTAGAATTAAAACATATTGTTTTATTAATTGATCAATAGTAGGATTGGTCATTGATACATACCTTTTTAAGACCCATAACTCTTTTTTTTTAATGAAATTTATTGTCAAATTGGTTTCCATACAACACCCAGTGCTCATCCCAACAGGTGCCCTCCTCAATGCCCATCACCCACTTTCCCCTGCCTCCCACCCCCCATCAACCCTCAGTTTATTGTCTGTTTTTAAGAGTGATTCTGCCATTTAATCATCATCTCAGAGGTCATTTCACACAAGTACACAAAGAACCACCTCAGTCTCTCCAGTGGCTTCATTATACAGTTTTGCAGTTCCAGTTGCTGGGGATTTCAGTTACTTCTCATCTTTGCCTTTTATGAGGATATTGCAGTAAAAAAATCTTGCCTTTGTTTTGCCTTTCACATTTACAAGTACACCTCTGGTTTAATTATACATTATTTTTACTCTTCTAGTCCTTAGCCAGTATCTGGCTAAAACTCCCCACCATGAGCGATAATATTTTTAAATTTTCTCCCCAATTATTTTGAGATTTTTTTCATGTTGTTGCATGCTATTAATAGTTAAGTCATTTTTTTTTTAATTTTTTTTTCAACGTTTATTTATTTTTGGGACAGAGAGAGACAGAACATGAACGGGGGAGGGGCAGAGAGAGAGGGAGACACAGAATCGGAAACAGGCTCCAGGCTCTGAGCCATCAGCCCAGAGCCTGACGCGGGGCTCGAACTCACGGACCGCGAGATTGTGACCTGGCTGAAGTCGGACGCTTAACCTACTGCGCCACCCAGGCGCCCCAATAGTTAAGTCATTTTAATTGACGAATAGTATTACCTTGTATGGATATACCACAGATTGCTTATATATTCACCTATTGAGGGACACACAAGTTGTTTCCTGTTTTATGCTATTACAAACAAAGCTATTATAAACTTTCTTCTACAAATCTTTATATAGACATACACTCTCTTTGTTCATGGGGATATACCTAGGAACAGAATGGCTTGGTCATGTGGTAGGGGTATACTTAACTTTTTAAGAAACAGCCAGACTGTGTGCCAAAGTGGTTATACCATTTCACATTCCCAAAGAGGTATATGAAAGTTCTGCTTCCTCCATAGCCTCACCAGTAACTGATACGATCAGACTTGTTAATTTTAGTAATTATAATAGCTATATAAGGATATCTCATTGAGTAATGATGATGATCATCTTTATAGGTACTTATTTGGCATCTATATATCTTCTTTGAAGAAGCATCCATTGAATTCTTCTGCCCAATTTTGTACTGGATTGTTTGTTTTCTTAATATTGAGTTTTGAGCATTCCTTCTATGTTCTAGATACAAGTTCTTTATGAGACATGTGTTTTGCAAATAATTTCTTCCAGCCTATTGCTTATCTTTTCATTCTCTTAACAGTATTTTTTAAAAAGCAAAATTATCTTTTAGTTTTTATACAGTATAATTTAGCAATTCTTTATGAATAATGTTTTAGGTGCTGGATCTAAAAAAAACCTTTCTTTTCACTATGCCAAGGTAACTTTTTCTCCTATGTTTTTAAAAGATGTTTTATAGTTTCAAATTTTACATTTACATTTATGGACAATTTTTAGTTTATTTTTCTATATAGTGGAAGGAATGGATTAACACTGACTTTTTTTTTTTTTTTTTTTTTTGCAAATGGATATCCAATAGTTCCAGCTTTATTTTTGGAAGAATATCCTTTCTCCATTGATGTATCTTTTTAAATTGAAATGGTTTGTCACCCTACCAATTTCTTAAAAGCAGTATGCCAGGCATGTTGCCTGGTATTTCTGGTTATTTCCGGTCAGAGAGTACGTAGGTTCTGGTTACTCTATCTTAACCAGAAGTCTAGACCTAGTTTTCAAATTTGTTTTTCTCACTTTAAATTGGTTTCATAAATTTAGTCAAAATAATTATCTCCATGTTGCAGCTTTATAAACTGAAAGTCAAGGAAGTTAAGCAATTTGCCCAATTTACAGCGTTGTTGTAGTGATTAAATCAAATAAGCTTGCAAAACCCATAGAACAACATATGACATCATAATTGTGTGGCAGTTGATAAATAAGGGCTTTTAATCTACTTACGATTATTTCTTAAATTAACCCTACTATCATAACAAGTATCTGTCTTCAGTGCACTCAACATCTCCCAATATATTCCTTTGAAAACTTTTATTTGCTTGCCAGGACACCTTGAAAAGTATTTTCTCAGCCCATTTGTACCTCCAACATCAGCTGCTGATCTTCTGCACTTCTCAGCAACCTGTAAACTACATTCATTAGATGCTAAATTATAGCTTCCAGAAAATGACAAGTAAGTGGAACATTTTGCCAATATAAAGCTCATTCAATAAAAATTAAAGGACCCTTAGAGAAGACGGATTTGGAGGAATCATAAATATATATATTAGACAGTCTCTGCTTATCCTCCTGTCAGGATCGGTGAGTTAATGCTAAGAAATATACAGCTTGGGTTAATGAAACAGGCTATTAAGAAAACAGAACAGTTCTCATTGCTTGCCATATAAGAGAGTAAATCTATTACTTTCAAATAAAGCTGTATTAAGAGAAACATTACTTGTTCATATTAAGATATTTCCCAGAGCTGTTCTTTTCTTTATAAAACTAAAGACATTCTAAGGGTTGTGGAATGTTATTTTTCCATTTTTGAAACCCTTCCAATAGCAGCCTGACTGTGGTACATAAGTACTTTGGGGGCTTATTTCATGAGATGGTTTGCTCATGTGGGATTACACTGGCATTTTAGAACCACACATGATGCTCTGAGCTGAACCTCAACATGTCTCTGCAACAGCCTGAAGTCAAACCCTGTCTGTTTCTGTAAAGCACGGAATACAGAAGTAGAAATCCAGACTCTCAGAATCAGAGCAGGGATGCTTGCTGTAGTGGTAAATTCATGTAGTTATTCCCCGCCCCCCCCCCACCGCCTTCCCCATCCCCTCTCACTGCCACTTCACAGCCTAACTTTTCTGAAGAGTTTTCTCCCTTCCTCACCTCTTTATCAGTTCCCCGAGCACTCATGCTACTACTCTATCACTCTACCCCAATGCTCTCACCAAAGTCATTAGTGATCTCCAAGTCACTAAACCAGGACATATATATTAGTCATCTTCTAACTTGACCCATCAAAAGTATATCCCACCATGACCCACTCTATTTCTTAGAACATTCTGCCCCTTAACATTCCATGACCACCAGTGAACTCGCATGCCTGCCTGCCTTTTCTTTTCTCTCTTTTCTTTCTTTCTCTTTCTTTCTTCTTTCCTTCTTTCCTTCCTTCCTTCCTTCCTTCCTTCCTTCCTTCCTTCCTTCCTTCTTCCTCCTTTCCTCTCCTCTCCTCTCCTTCCTTCCTTCCTTCCTGCCTTCCTTCCTTCCTTCCTTCTCTGGCCACTTTTCATCAGATTCCTTTTTTAGGTTCATCTTCTAACCTCAATCATTAAATGCTGGTGATGGTCAACTCAAGGTCCGACTGTTTTCTCCTGCTTTGCATGAGACCCTGTATGCAGATGGCTCACACCTTGCCTCTGACTGTGGGGTCCCTTAACTAGGTGTTCTATTGGCATCTCCACAGGATGTCTCAAAGGAATTCCATATTCATCATGCAGGTCCAAATTAAAACAAAAGATTTCCTTTAAAAAAAAAAAAAAAGAAAGAAAGAAAATCTGCCATGTGATCTCCATGTTCCCAGCTTAAAAGAAACACTTCAGTGGTTTCTCACTGCTTCTAAAAAAAATATTAACATGATTCACAGAACACTGAGTAATTTAGCCAAGTCCTATCTGTCCAGTCTTACTTCACACCTTACTCCACATTCTGTCTTTGCTTCTAGCACACCAACCTCACTACTGTGCTTTATGCCTCACACTTGCCACACTCCTTCCTGCCATGGAAGGAATTTTTCTCTCCCTTCCCCAGTCACCTCCTAGCTCACTGGCACTCCTCCTCCAGACCACAGTTCACATGTTACCCATCAGGTTCATTGACGCCAACCTCCCAGACAAGGTTAATATATTCTTTTTTTAACATGTTTTAAAATGTTTCTTTATCTTTGAGGGGAAAAGAAGGAGAATGAGCAGGTGAGGAGCAGAGAGAGAGGGAGACAGAGGACCCAAAGCAGGCTCTGTGCTAGTAGCACAGAACCTGATGCAGGGCTCACAAATCGCAAGATCATGACCTGAGCCAAAGTCAGACACCCAACCGATTGAGACACCCAGGCACCCCAAGGTTAATATTTTCTGTTCTGTGATCCCATGATGCAATATTCTTCTGAGGACTATAAATTGACTTAGATGTGTAATTATTTGATTAATGTGAATCTCCTCCTAGAGTGAGAGCTCCATGATAGAAGGACAAATCCTGCCATACTCTCCAATGTATCCTCAGAGTTAGCACAGTTAGTGATCAGTAAAATTTACTAGATTTATTGAGTAATTGTAAATCAGGAAGCTTGGGTCCTAGTCCTAGCTCTATCTTCATTAGGCTTAATGATATTCAGCATAAAGGACTGCTATTTGGATTGAATATGGGTATTAATACACTGTACAAATCCTGCCCTGTGGAAGGACCCAATACATTTGCTGGTAAATTCATTAAGCATGATTTCACTCTAGAGAACCTTGAATAGAGGGAATCTATGGCCCTTTTCTATTTCATCTAACTCCCAAGTTCCCTCCACCAGTGTCTGCAAGTGCTCTAAGGTGTCAAAACTGAGCTTTATGACTGTTGTGATAGGGGTAGATGCCTGCATCTTCCTGGGGGTTCAGAGAGTGCATAGAATACACAATTGATTCTCTTTCGGGGATGTGCAGAGCTTGCCCCAGTTGATCTATTGTTTGGAAAACTTGAAGGAAAGGCTTTAATGGAGGAAAATTTAAGAAAACAGTCAGGAAAATAGTTGACACCCAATCTTCAGAAAGAAAAAAAAAATGAATCTCTGGATAGAATCTACCCAAATTCCAAGGATTCACTGGCAACTCTACTGCCTTCCTCTACCGAATATATTATTCTTACACCATATTTGTTTAGAATCAGCACATATTTATATTTTTTATTACTGTAGGATACTAAGAATTACATAAGAGTTTCACATACATGGAAGCATTTTATCTTCATTAAACCCTATAATGTAGTTTTGTCTTTGTTCTCATTTTATTCAGGTTAGGACGCTGAGGATTAGAGACACCAAATGACCTAGTGTGTATTATCTTTCTGGTGAGCCTGGTTTCAAGTCAGCTGCTTTTATTCTAAGATTTGTCATTTTCCCCCTGTTACGTTAATTTAAAAGTTCTTAATTTTATTTATTTTTATATTTTAGTTTGCTGAAAATATCAAGGGGGACAAATGACTTATTTATCACTGGGTGGAATGTTCTTGAATCAGGACTAGCTATGTAACTTGCAAGGCTCTAAGAAAAATTCAAGTGTGGGGTTCCTTGTTAAAAAGTAGAGGGAGGGGAGTTTTTTTTTTTTTCTTTCTTCTATGGACTTTTTCTTGTTGTGGCATTTTTTATATTCTGTTTAATGCTGCACACCACTGGACATGGGGATATTTTCAGGTCGAGTATAGACCTGTGTCCAGGCCCCTGCTGGGGAGGGAAGGTCTCAGCAGCCACTGCAGAGGGGCAGGGAGCAGGCTGAGAACCCACTCAGAAAAGACACGTGAACAAGACCCCCAGCCCCCAGTGCACGCTCCATTGTCCCATCAGATTTCATGGACAAAACATAGGGTCATGTATAAAATTATTAAGAATTTCAAGGCAGTAATTGCACAGTATTAAACCCTGAGACCAGGGGCTCTTCTCTGGGTGTGGACCCCTTTGCAGCTGCACTGGTTACACACCCCAGAAACCAGCCCTGCCCTGGACTCACACATAAATGAAACTAGGACAGAGTCAGAAGGTTCTGAACCACTGCGCCTTTACCTTCTGCATGCCCTATGAGATCAGTGTTTGGTGGCCTTAAATAAATACAGTACTGAACTGAATTGAATTGGGGAGGTTGCCAACAAAGCACAAAGGCAAGATGTGTTTTTTGAATCACAACATTAAATGAAGCCAGACTTTTCTTGGAGCTTCAAAGGAATACTTCTTTCATATTGATACAAATTAGAAGATGAAGTCTCAGATGCACAGGTTTTAACCTCGAATTTTACCCTCTGAAGCAAAGGTAGATAAGACTGAGGTCATGTAGCTCAGTCCTGATCTTTGCAGAGGGACAATGGTCTCATCTGAAGCCTGCACAACATTTGATGGGCAGAATCCTCTCCATTTTCAGGAAATGACAGCCAAAGGAAATTAAGCACTAAACGCCTCAAACACATTCTTGTTAGCGTTAGGATCTCCTTGGACACCAGGACCACCCTTGATTATATTTGCTCCTGAATTTTGCTGTAGGGCACATCCATGGCAGGTAGGGCAGCAGCTCTACGAAGCTGACCCCACAGAGGTGACTGAAAGAAACCTTTCCAGGCTACACCATAGCCTCCTCACATCAGAAAGTTCTGCTGGTAAAACTATGCTTACAGACTTATGGAGCTTCTCCTGGGGATGAGACCCTACAATCCACTCAGTTTTCACAGCGTGGACATCACTTTGCACAAGAGTCCGTCACATTCCTGCTACATTGAGGTGGTTTCATTTCCATAAGCTGAATTCTATTTTTAATGTAAGACAACTTGGTATTTGTGGGAAATCTGAGGCAGATCCTCTGGGGACCCAGATTCCCCTATTCTGGAAATAGCCATGGTTCTCAGGACGATGTTGAATAACTAGCTGCATTTAGATTTGCATTTTGAACTGAAGATGCCTACGGTTTCTGCTCAGAGTTCTGTTCATTGTTATGCATGTGGTTCTTCATTTTATATAGACAACATTAGTTCTGTTTTGTGGCCAGCATGCTTCTTTCCTGAAATGCAGTCCTTTACACTGACATCTCTAATACTATAATAATGCTAAATATTGGATGTAGTAAATGTCCTATTTTAGATTAAATCCAGAGTAAATGGAGGGATAAGTAAATCCAATTACCACATGATGTGTCACACAAAGAGCAAAACAAAAACAATCATGCCATGAGAAATGTTCCTGTCCACTATTTGTAGAAGGCAGGGTGTTTGTCCCCAGGAGACACATTAGGTACACTAGTACAAAATTACAACCTAGTCAAAGTGAGCTCCTAACTGCATCTTCCTTGTAATTTGGGGTTAGCCTTAAACTATTTTTTTTATGGAATGTACTAGTTTGATAGGGCTGTCAAAACAAAGTACCACTGACTTAGAGATGTGACAGCAATGATTTTTCTCACAGTTCTGTTGGCCAGAAGTCTGAGGTCAGCAGAGCTGGTTTCTCCTGAGGCTTGTCTCCTTGAATTGGCCATGTTTTCCCTGTGGCTTCATATGGTCTTCTCTCTGTAACTGTCCATGTCCAAGTTTCCCCTTCTTTTAATGGCACTGGATTAAGGCTCACCTGATGACCTTATTAAATTAACTCTTTAAGAAGCTTAGCTCGGGGCACCTGGGTGGCTCAGTCGGTTGAGCGTCCGACTTTGGCTCAGGTCACCATCTCACAGTTCATGAGTGTGAGCATGTGGGGTTTGCAGACAGCTCAGGGCCTGGAGCCTGCTTTGGATTCTGTGTCTCTCTCTGTCTCTCTCTGTCTCTGTCTCTCTCTCTCTCAATAAATAAATAAATAAATAAATAAATAAATAAATAAATAAAATATTCAAAGAAGAAGAAGAAGGAGAAGGAGAAGGAGAAGGAGGAGAAAGAGAAGGAGGAGGAGGAGGAGGAGGAGGAGGAGGAGGAGGAGGAGGAGGAGAAGGAGGAGGAGGAGGAGAAGGAGAAGGAGGAGAAGGAGGAGGAGGAGGAGGAGGAGAAGGAGGAGGAGGAGGAGAAGGAGAAGGAGGAGAAGGAGAAGGAGGAGAAGGAGAAGGAAGAGGAGGAGGAGGAGGAGGAGAAGGAGGAGAAGGAGGAGGAGGAGGAGGAGGAGAAGGAGGAGGAGGAGGAGGAGGAGAAGGAGGAGGAGGAGAAGGAGGAGAAGGAGAAGGAGAAGAAGAAGCAGAAGCAGCAGCAGCAGCTTAGCTCTAAATACAATCACATTCTGAGGTACTGGGGCTTAAGATCTCAACGTGTGAATTTTGGGGGGATACACCCCAGCCCATAACATCAAAGCACAGTAAATACAAGAAAAGAAAGGCACTTTTAGGAAAACTGTCTCTTCTGACTTCTTGTACACATGTCTAAAACCCAAATATATTTGTAGAGCAAATTTCAAAACAGAGAAAAAAATATTTTTTGTCTAAATTTTTATTTTAGAATGTTGTTGTCATACAGAAAGGATTTATACTAAAACAGGCTTCATTTTCTGCAGCTCACCCCTGAGGGAAATGAAGGGCCCATTATGAAAAATATCTAGTACCCTTAATAGCAGGAGTGTTCCCATATTCAACTCATGTAATATGAATTTCCCTAGGTTTTCACTTTGAGGAAATGTTCTGAAGCTATTAAGGTTTCCATTAGTCAGTGTAGGCTGAGCAAAGCAGAAAATACTGCCTATTTCCAAAAACTAATATATGGGCTGATATATTCTCTGTCCCAAAGATACAATAAATTCCTGTCAAAGCTAACACAAGAAGAGAAGGTTAGGCAGTTAGTTGGCAATGGAGTTGGTTGCATATGAGCCCCTGGTAATGTGCCTTCCTCTCCCCATGCATGGTTTGCATCTTCAGCTGGAAGGGAAGGATAAGACCTCAAAGAAAGAGTGTTTGAGGCACAGTTTACTGAGCTGGCTCCACAGAAATTGCCCCTGCTTTCTTGGATTGATGTGAGCCTTCCGGATTCCCTAGCCTTTCACGGGGAGAAATCCCCACTTTACAAGCTCTCATAAAGCCATTTGCCTTTGTAACATAAATAACAGTTATAAATATACATTCAATGCCATAGGTAATTGGTTAATTCTACCTCTATCACTAGGCTATAAGCCCCAGGACAACAGGGATCAGATATGTTTCATTTACCTTTATGACTTGTCAGCCAGGCCTAGAGAAGTGAAAGCAGATTCTGGAAACAAGCAGTGGCAACCCAACTCTTAATGATTATTGCTCTTGCTAAGTGACAATAGTTTCAGATCCCAGCAAACAGCTTCTGATTAATCCCTAATTAGAGAAACCAGAAATCATATTCTTTACATGCGGCAAACCAAACCTGGGACAATGCGTACTTTAAATATATTTATATGCATAATAATACACAAAATCTGCATGTGTTTATAAATGCATATATAATTCAAAATCCTGACAATGGCTCACATCTTAGGTGTAGTGATTATTTTCTCTCTGAATCTGTCCAGCAAACTCCCATCGTGGCTTTAATGTTGAAGAAGTACCTATGGTTCACTTGCTCATGTGTCATCATTATCATAATGCAAAATAATAGTAAGATTCATTAACCTAAACACACTGCTGAGCTCTTAGAACATGCACAGGAAATATCTATGGCATCTAATCTGGCAGTCCAACTGGTAATAAAATCCCCTCCCAACATCTCCAACAAGGAAGCATGGTTAAAGACTTCATTAGCTCCTGCCAACTCCCATCTCTCATCTAGACCCCAGACCCACATACCCCCACATATTGGGCATCTTCACTTGCAGGCTTGCCAGAGCTGTTTCCCTGCCTGATTTTATGAGTAAAATTTTATCCATTTATATGTTGCCCCATGACTGCTTCCATGCTACAATGGCAGGATTGAGTCACAAAGGCCATATGACCTGCAAAGCCCAAAATTTTATCATCTGGCCCTTCACAGAAAAAGTTTGAATATTCTATTCACCACTTAACCCCCTGAATTTACATTTTCTTACCCATAAAATGGAGATGATGATAACAGCATCTATCTCATAGTGATGTTGAGGATTGAATGTGGTATAGCCCACAAACCGCTCAGCGAGCGCTTTAACCACAATAAGCACTTACCCATACTGGCTCTTGGTGCTAACACTATTACTCCTCATATTTCAAGACTCAGACCACTTATCTTCAAGAATATTCTCCAGCTTGCCTTACCCCACCCACCCCATCCTAAGTCTTCCACTGTGTTGTCATCATAGCCTGAAGATGCCTTTATTTTAGCTCTTTTCTCATTATACATGTACGGTCTTCTGTCTCTCCTGAGAAGACTGTGAGCATCTTAAGGGCGGGAGTTGCGCCTCGTTCATCTTAAATCTGCAGAGCCAGCATCTGGCTCACTGCTGGCATTCAGCGCACCTGAGCCCCTCATGGGAGGTCACAGAATGTCAGTGTCCAAAGGATGTCTATCCACAGACAGGGAGGTTGCCAGAGCTTTGGCATTTTGGCTTGATGGAAGTTACTCACTCAATTGACTTGCAAATCAGTAGTTGGAAGTTATATTCTGGCAGGTGAGCACTGATCAACGTGGAGAGCTTATAAAGCAAGGGACCACTCTGGATTCTGGATCCGAATAAATGTGAAGGATCCCAGCCCCAAATCACATTATCAGCTGCTGACTTTGATTCTAGCCCCTCCATGTGGTTTCACATTCACTCTTTCTCAAGGAATTCCAAATGGGCAGAAAAGCACCAGCTCTAATTTCTTAAAGAAAAAAAAAAATTCCTGCCACAGAGAAATGGGCACTTAGGGCAAACCTAAGAAGTATTCACCAAAATCAAGATAAAACTGTGTGTAACCCCTTTGTGCTTGTTTGCTGGTTTTTGAATCTGCCAATTTTTTAACTTTCCGAAAATGATAAACACAAATTAGGACTCATTTCCATCTTTCCATCTAGAATTTCAGAACAGCCTCTCATTGTTTTGGCAACTTTGTTTTACTCTAGAAAAATCACTATCTCTGTGATTAGGAATATGCTATTTAACCTCAAAGAACTACTTGCAGTTTTGAAGCTCAGTTCCTCTTAGAGAGAAGGTCATTTTCTTCTATTTTGTCTTATCAGACTGCCCTGAACTTGATCATCATTTATAGAATTCTCTTCAGGGGCTCAATTTAAAAAGATAATGCAGAGCCTTTAAACATTGCAGCAGAAAAATGCCAGTCTACCAAGGATCATTTGCAAAATGCTTTCATTCTACATCCAGACACCTTCAGTGTTCCTCTCTCCTGATTACTCAGGGTTATACAGCAATAACGTACAATTATTTATCAACACGCAAGCTTGAGCAAAACTCAGAATCAGTTCTGTCAATTTTCAACTGGTTCTCAAAATCTAGCTTCTCCTCATTCCTTCCTTCCACTCATCATCCTTAAATCATCTCCAGAATGGTCTTCGTCCACCTTTTACTTGATTCTGGAGAGATGGGTGAAACACAACACTGAACGCAAGCAATACTTTTCTGTTTCCTTTCACTTTCTGTACAGGGAGAATGGAACCACTGTTTATGCAAAAAGATTGTACACGCTACCATGATATTTTTGACAGCTACATACGTTAAAAGCAAAACACACCAATTTAGAAATTTCGAATAGTTCTCCTCTTTTATTCTTGCAAAGACAAATCGAATGGCTTATTACATTTGGGTTCTAATATATTTTTCATTACAGATGATGAATCCTCCTAGAAAAAGGAAAAGCCATCACAAGGACTTCTCAATAAGCTTTCCTTACCTTATAGTTTATGTTTTATGTTTATGTTGGATTTTGTTATCTTGACTTATGATTTGCTGTATTACACATTATACTTAAGTCAATGAAAGTAATTTTCAAAAATGCAAGGTTTAAGTAACTTAAGGTAAATATAAATTGAATTATTTATATTCAAGTCCTAATTATTGGGGGAGGTAAGAACCTAGATACACACACACACACACACACACACACACACACACACACACACAAAATTTGCCTCAAGTAGGTTCACAGAATATTGAGCATTTTCTAACACGTAAATTTTGCCTCATCTTACATATTAATGTATTAACATTTTATGGTCATTCTCTCTCTTTCCCACATTCCAACCTTATACCTTTCCCCGGGCTTCAGCTGACCAACTCCTTTCCAATTTTATATAAAAATACTCTTTAGGGGTGCTTCGGTGGCTCAGTTAGGTAAGTGTCCAACTCTCGATTTTGGCATAGGTCATGATCTCACAGTTTGTGAGTTCAAGCCCTGCACTGGGCTCATGCTGACAATGTGGAGCCTGCTTGGGGTTCTCTCTCTCCCTCTCCCTCTGCCTCTCCCCCACTTGCACTCTCCCTCTCACTCTCTTTCAAAATAAATAAACTTAAAAAAACAAGATTTTAAATAAATAAATGAACAAACTGTTTAAAAGCCACATTAAGTTTAAGTTATATCCCTCATCTCTAAATCAGTCCATCTATATTCTGCTTCATAATGATGTGACTGGAATTCTGAAAACCGTATTTCTCATTTTTTCAGATGGCTCCCAGCTCAGTTGCGCCAGTACAGGTGCTAGATTGAAACTGGAAGGCAGGAAGCTGTTCTCCCCGTCAGCTTCACTCCAGCCTCACTCCAGCGATGGCCCCTCAACATCAGGAGCTATTAGCCCTAGTCTCTAGTAATTTTAGTTCTCCATGAAACAATATGAGTGTGTTCCTTCATAAGTACTAGTAGCACTTACTGGCAGGTGGCCCATTCCCAAAGGCCTGAACTCTGTGGCGTCCAACTTCTGATCTTCTGAGGTACCCAGAGGAGCCATGCAGTACTTTCTCTTCAGAGTCTGGACCCTAGCTCTTCAAAGCCCCTTCTCTAAGGTCCTGTGCTATTGGCTGTGGCTGCATGGCAGCCCATGCCCAACGGTCTGGGTCTCATTTCTTCAGGGCATCTTCTCTAAGTTTCTAAATTCTGGAAATTCCAGCCCCTAACTTTCATGCCTCAGTCCTTAGGGGTATAACTCTATTGAACGCTGGTGTTCTATTTTGATCTTTTCATTCTCTAATACGTCTCTACCCAACTCAATACACTAAATTCTTTCTGTTGCCATATTTAATGTGATTTTTCTGTTTCTAAGTGAACCCTTAGTTGGGTACTATACTGATACAAATGAGGTTGATGGATTGATTTGGCTGTATCCTTGACCTTGACAAATGTGTGGAGCTCCTCACTAATGGGAAAAGAGAAATCAGTACTTCATAAAATTCTATGCATCATTATTAATTAAATTGTCACCTATTTTTGATTGTTATCAAGGGTCCAAAGACATTTGTACAACCAAGCATCTGCTGTTGATGCATATGGGCTAGGAGATCTTACTGTACAAGAAAGCATACAGAAAGAGAGTGACAAGCTCAAGACTTTAAAATCTAAGCCCACTTGACAAACAAGAACAAGAGACCTATGTGAAATGATTTCTTATTTCACTGAATTGTGTGTGTTGTAGAATTAAAAACTTAGACTCTCAGGGCCCAATGCTTGGAAAAAGAGAAGTATTATCACATGCCTAGAGGTCATCTTATTTTTTATTTTTAATACTCTTATATCTGCTAGGCACAAAACTTCAGAATAAGCACAAGTGTACAACATAATGACCCATTGCACTTTCCAGAAAAGTAGTGTTATCGTGGAGTATCTCCATAGAAATGGTAGGACAAAATAAGTATTGATGCAATTGTGCAGGGAAAGTTGATTGAGAGGAGATTCTCCCAGAAACCCTAGGAAACAGATAATATGTCTACTGCACTTGACCTGAGAAACTAAGTGGGGAAATTTGTGGAGGTGCCGACAGTCCTTTGACTAGTGGGAAAGAAGGGTAGGTCTTTGGCAGCTGCCCTGGATGGCCCTGTATGCAGTTCTTAAGTTGCTTTTGTTCAAGTCTCCTCACTGGCAATAGTTCACTGATTCAGAGGACCAGGGCCCAGGGGCCATGTTTATCACCGTGACCTTCTGGCCACAGTGGAATGGCTAGTACCTGATTCAGTGGAAAGATTTCCAAGATTAGCTACTTTTATATCCTTGCAAATCACCATGTCTGTGGGTGTTGGTATTGTGCCTTGCACTTATAAAGCACTGTTTCCAAATCACCACTAGTCTTCAGATCTTAATCCCACTCCTCAATGAAGGACATTCTTCATACCTCTATTAACAAGTTCAGGCAGGATTACATAGCATCTGAGTTGAGGGTTAACACCTGTTATGACAATTTCCCTCCTAGACCAACAGATCATCACCCCAATCTTTCCTGCCAGAGTCAAGAAGAGACACGAGATGGTCAAGTGCTCTTTTCCTCCATAATCCCCACCTTCTCTTCCTTAATTTCCTGTCTTCCACAAACCATTCTACTTGTTGATGATGCCCCTGTTTCCTGAGCATTATGAATAAACCATATCATAGTCACAGAGTGAGAGCCACTATTTTCATTTTACAGGTGGGTAAATTAAAGCTCATAAAAGGCAATGTAATGGGCCAAATGTCAAACAGCTGGTAAGTAACAGAAGTGGAATCTTAACCCGGGATCATCAGACTCCACAGCCCAAAGCTCTTCCCCGTGCACCATATGGTAGTTCCCACTTCCTGCTAGACAGGCACTTTCATACTGTATCTTAGGCAGTTTCTCCTGGGATGGCACACAATCCCCCTGTTACTAGAACATATGGGCATGGGAACAGCGGCAGCAGATGAGTGTGGAGATGCAAGGAGCAGAAAGTAGTGAGCAGATGTAATTCTGCAGAACACAGGAGCTCATAAAGGGTTTTAAGCACAACAGCATAACCAGATGTGTTTCTGAGAAGCTAACTCTTGAGGGAGGTAGACTAGTCAGACAAGAGAGAAGACAGCTATAAGAAAGCAAAAGAACAGGAGAACCAAATCTGAGGCAGTGGCAGTGCCTTAGAAAGACGTTCAGTATTTAAGAAATACTTTAAAGTAAAATCAATTGAATTTAGTGATTTATCAGGGGATAAGGAGTAAAGGAGTAAAGGAGTGGCGTGAGGAACAACTCCGAAGTTTCTGATTATGAATGCCATGGAACATGGCAGAAAATAATAAAGAATTAATTGAGGATAAAATGAGATTGATAGGGAGAGCCACAATCTCTGTTGTGGGCATACGAGGTTTAAAGTATCTGTTTACATGTATTTATTCCCTAACAGTCTTTGCATTTGCTAGGGAAAAGAGAATCTCAATAAATGCTATTAATTGTCTGAGAAAGGAAATTAAAATCGTAACCTCAGGAAAATATTATGTACCCATCAGAACGTCTAAAATTTAAGGGGGAAAAACCCTCAAAATACAAAGACTTGGCAAATATGTGGAACAATGGCTACCTCCACACACTGGTAAGGAGTATAAATTTGTACAACCGTATCGGAAAACTACTTGCAAGCACTAACACTGAACATACACACACCTTGAGCCCCAGAAATTCCGTGATAACATTTACACACAACAGAAATGCATGCATATGCTCACCAAAAAACAAGAATTAAGTATATTCAGAGCAGCAGTTCTCATGGTTGCCCCAACTGGAGGCAACTCAAAAGCATACATTAGAATTCTGTGCATCGATAAAAATGGAGGAACCACAAGTCCACATAACAATACGGAGGAATCTCACAAATATAACATCAGATGAAATAAACCATCCACAAAATACATGCTATGTTTTCCTGTATGATTTCAGTCATATAAAATTCAAAAAACAGGCAAAATCGATCTGTGCTGCTGGAAGGCATGACAGCAGTCACCCTTTATGTGAGGAGAATTACTGAAAAGGCACCAGAGATAACTTTGCATTCTGGTAATCCATTTCTTGACGTGGGTGCTGCTGAGATGGGTAGAATTTCATTGAAATGTGCATTTATAGTCTGCATTTTTTTTGGAGATGTGACATTTAAATTTAGAGGTTTACATTACAAATAGAGTCACCAATCCCTTCCAGCACTAGTATTCATAAATTATCCAATCAAAAACTTTAATTATGTTTAATTAATTAACGTTTAGATGAGTCAGTTCTTTTGCTTCACCCAAAGATGGGAAGAAAAGGCATAAAAAGCAGTGTGCAGATTTGGAAGATTCTGTCTCAGAAGATCTGAGACACTACCTACTGGGCACACAATCTTTGCTAGGTTCCCCATCAGAACTTTGCATACCTGACCTTGAAAATGGAAACATTAACAAGGCCCACCTCACTAAATTTATTTGAAGATACAAATAAAGTGACGTAGGTGAGGAAAAGCACCATGCAGATGTTATTTGTTTTAAAGACAAGGTCCTTGGTCTTCTTGGAGGTTATACTATAACTAAGGAGATATTCACTTATGCACCTCAAAAGAAAACTTTGAACAAAAACTGTAAAGTAAGCAGCATTTGGAAATAATTCTCATCATGAAAAGAGGTTAATGGATTCCTCTTGTCATAATTCAATGAAACTAGCATAAAGCAAACTTTGTTTCTCAAAGAGGCAGGGAAGTTGAGTAAATATGTTTGGGAACAACACTTTGCCCTTCAAAGACCAGACCAAGAAGTCCAGCTCCTTGGTTCAGAAAAGAAATTATTTTTTCTCAGCACCTCACAGTCTGGCAAGTCCCAGCTATTGCCAAAGCCAGCTGTAGAACACAATGCCTTGCGGAGAAGTCTGCTCCAATGACCCACCGTGGATTCACACTTCTCTGTTGCTCCTTCCTTAAATCAACTCAATCTTGGTAGGAGAAAAAAATCTTTATCAAAATCAACACTAGGGGCACCTGGGTAGCTCAGTTGGTTAAGCGTCCAACTTCGACTCAGGTCATGATCTCATGGTTCTTGGGTTTGAGCCCCACATCATGCTCTGTGCTGACAACTCAGAGCCGGGAGCCTGCTGCAGATTCTGTGTCTCCCTCTCTCTGCCCCTCCTCTGCTCATGCTTTGTCATTTTCTCTCCCTCCCTCTCTCTCTCTCAAAAATAAATAAAGTAAAAAAAAATGTTTAAATCAACATTAATGTTCACTTATATGTGAAATCTAAAAAAGCCAAAAACATTGATTTCACAGAAACAGAACAGAATAGTGATCACCAGGGGCTGAAGAGTAAGGGAAATGGATGGGGAAATGGGGAGACATTGGTCAATTAGTACAAATTTTCACTTATAAGAAGAATAAGTTCTGATGATCTAATGTACAGTGTGGTGACTACTCACCACACACAGAAAAAGTTAACTATGGTGAGCTGAGAATGTGTTAACCATCTTGATCTTGGTAATCATGTCATAATATTTATGTGTAGCAAATCATTATATCATACACTTTAAAAATATACAACTGTATTTGTCAACTCTTTCTCAAATTTTTAATAAGAATCAATATCTTAATCTATTGCAGAATAATAAAATAAAGATAATTTTACTAACACATTTGAATATTCAATTTTAGCAAGAAGTTATAGTAAGGAATTTATATGTACATTACTTGCTTCTCAAACCAGCACCTATCAATTTATTGCCCCATCCTCATTTCCCCCTCTCTCCCTCTTTACAATCGACCTAACATGTTTGTTTTTTTTCTGTTTCTTGTTCTTTCTTAACACAAGAGCTTTGCATGAACTGTTTCTTACGCCTAGCGTCCCTTCTCTCAGACTAATTCCTGGGGAATTAGCAAGTTCATACTCATTCTTTAGTTGAAATATCAGGGAAGATCATATCCATCGTATGCACATCAATAGAAACTCAAGTCACCTCTCTGTTGCCATATTATATAACTAATAGCTATTCACAGCTGTCTTTCAGGATTATCTATATTTTCCATGAGTTCTAGGACTACATCTGTCTTGCTCGATATCCCTTTGGATATAGCCAGGTTTAGTTGGCCAAAGTTCATTAAAAAAAAAAACCTCTTCTCTAATACTAACACATTCTTCCAAAATGTTCATTGCAGTACACCTTAGATATATATAGAAGAACTGTCGACTTTTAAAATCAGTATTTGAGTGGAGTCACCTGTAGGACATCTGCACTTTTTAAAAACCTGAGACCTCTTATATATTAGACTGTTTCATCCTCCTATCATAAAAACTAAATGTCAAGTTTAAGAGTTCAGAACTTGTAAAAATATAGGAACACAGTTAAAAACTTTATTTAATTTCCTTTTGTCAGGCCAGAAGAACTGTAACATATCTCTTCCTATCATACCATTTGAGCATTTTGGGTTTTTATTTTGCTATCTATACATTGTATAATGTACTGCTTTTAATGTTTTAAGACAACTTTCTATGAATAGAAGTTATTTCTAGATAGACATAAATTAATGAACACAAGTGTATATATGTACTGCTTCTAATGCTTTAAGACAGCTTTCTACAAATAAATAGAAGTTATTTCTAGATAGACAAATTAATGAACACAAAAACATATGCAAGAATAAAAATGTATGTATCACATGATAGCACCGTGTTTTAATTTCTGTGTCTTTTACATCGTCCAGCATGGTATATTGCACGTGGTAAGCACTTCATCACTGTTTATTGGAAATGAGACCTTACACTGCTGAGTCATTTAAATGGAAGGTGATAGATATAGTGAGAGAAAACTATATTCCTATGTTGTTCAGAAACAACACCTTTTTCTTACCGGACTCTTCACCAGTCTTACAGATAACAAGCTGGGATTTGCATCTGAAGGAAATAGTAGGTGATAACTGATTGATTCAATCTGTGTCTACCACCGCCCCTACTAATGGAGATGCTGTTAGAATTTACCAGAGCAGGGGCGTCTGGGTGGCTCAGTCAGCTAAGCATCTGATTTCAGCTCAGGTCATGATCTCATCACTGGTGAGCTCAAGCCCTGCATTGGGCTCTCTGCTGACAGTGCAGAACCCACTTTGGTGTGTCTCCTCCCCCACCCCCCCCCCTCTCTGCCCCTCCCCAGCTCATGCTTTCTGTTTCAAAAATAAATAAAAACATCAAAAAAAATTAAAAAAAAAATTACCAGAGCAGATGTTTGCTTGAGAATAAAGGCTGCCCTTCCTAATCCAAAGGCTGCAGCTTTTTTAAAAAAAAATTTTTAACATTTATTTTTGAGACAGAGAGAGACAGAGCATGAACGGGGGAGGGTCAGAGAGAGGGAGACACAGAATCTGAAACAGGCTCCAGGCTCTGAGCTGTCAGCACAGAGCCCAACACGGGGCTCGAACTCACAGGCCAACAAATCATGACCTGAGCCGAAGTCAGCCGCTTAACCGACTGAGCCACCCAGGCGCCCGAAAGGGCTGCAGCTTTTAAAACTTCAGTTATGGCACCAGAGGTTGGCTCAGGTCTCTCCTCCTCAGGCTCTATGGCACTACGCATTGTAAAGAGTGTCTAAAGCGGGATGTAATAAGCGTATTACCCATCTGCAATCTAGATGGTAGTTTATTAAACTTTTTTTTAATGTTTATTTATTTTTGAGATAGAGAGAGAGACAGAGTCACAGCGTGAGTGGGGAAGGGGCAGAGAGGTAGGGAGACACAGAATCCGAAGTAGGCTTCCCGCTCTGAGCTATAGCACAGAGCCCAATGCAGGGTTCGAACCCACGAACAGAGAGATCATAAACTGAGCCAAAGTTGGACGCTCAACCAACTGAGCCACCCAGGTGCCCCCGGTTGGTAGTTTATTAAAGGACCCAGGAAATAAATGAATCAATAAATAAACTTTTGTAACCATTGCTAGTCTCTGCATAAAAGGCAACATGTTGCTTTTTGCTGTAAGCCTCATGATTGCCTACAGCTTCTACCCCACAAGGTCTATTCTTCAACTTCATTGGATTTGATAAATCTTCTTCTTGGGATTCCATTTGGGGCATACATGCTGTGGGTGGATATGAGTAACTTATGTTGCTGTATTTATAAAACTGCTGCCCTAATGAGATAATATATTTACTTATTAAAACAATAAACACAGCTATAAATGAACCATAAAAAAACAGATGAGACAACAGATTTCTCTACTCAAAGTGTCAGTTTTAATTGAGAAATAAATAATCCATCTTTCTCCCACAATCTATTCCTCTATCTTCTTGTGTACCTCTAGAATTCAAGAGCAGTCAGCATTACTTGTATTAATTACAGAATAACAAATCTCCACATAAAAATTGATTTGTCTTGTAATACAATTTTGACAACACAACATATGGTAGTCCTTCCAATACACTCAAATCTAATGATTTTACAGAACACTACTTATTAACAGCTTTTGCTTTATCATGAAAATGCTATTAAGATTTTTCTTTAGGGTTCTTTGGGGTTCCACAGGCAATGATGGAAATAATACATCCTATAATAAGGGAAAATAATCTAATCTATGTTTCAAGATTCTCAGGTATGTGAGTGAAGGACGGACTGTTAATATGTAAATTATACCACAGGACTAATTTTTCCCATTAATATTTTTCAGAGGTGAAGGCTGAAATAACAGACATTGGGACCACTTCAACATAACTGTACCAATTTATTTTTCCCCAACACATGTTATAATAATCCTAAAATGATATAGCATATGCCACTATGGGGAAAAGCTATAATACTTTCATGTATGTTTTTCAAATATTTTAATTTTATTCTTTCCCTGCTCTGAAGCCTTTGTTCTTTCTTTTAAAACATCCTGGCCCATCCATGTATCAGGTCAAAAATGTTTGAAAATATTTGAGATGTTTTTCCATTTCTTTCTATCTTCCTCAATTTCCTTCATAACTTTCTATAGTTTTCAGCATACAGGTCTTTTACATCTTTGGTTAGGTTTATTCCTAGGTATTTTATGATTCTTGGTGCAATTGTGAATGGGATCAGTTTCTTTATTTGTCTTTCTATTGCTTCATTATTAGTGTATAAGAATGCAACTGATTTCTGTACGTTAATTTTGTGTGCTGCAACTTTGCTGAATTCACGTATCAGTTCTAACAGACTTTTGGTGGAGTCTATCGGGTTTTCCATGTATAATATCATGTCATCTGCAAAAAGTGAAAGCTGGACTTCATCTTTGCCAATTTTGATGCCTTTGATTTCCTTTTGTTGTCTGATTGCTGATGCTAGAACTTCCAACACTATGTTAAACAACAGCGGTGAGAGTGGACATCCCTGTCATGTTCCTGATCTCAGGGGGAAAGCTGTTTTTCCCCATTGGGGATGATATTAGCTGTGGGCTTTTCATAAATGGCTTTTATGATGTTTAAGTGTGTTCCTTCTATCCCGACTTTCTCGAGGGTTTTTATTAAGAAAGGAAGCTGAATTTTGTCAAATGCTTTTTCTACATCGATTGACAGGATCGTATGGTTTTTATCTTTTCTTTTATTAATGTGATGTATCACATTGATTGATTTGTAATGTTGAACCAGCCCTGCAGCCCAGGAATGAATCCCACTTGATCATGGTAAATTATTCATCATGAAATGGAAAAACATTCCGTGCTCATGGATTGGAAGAATATTGTTAAAATGTCAATACTACCCAAAGCTATCTACACATTCAATGCAATCCCAATCAAACTTGCACCAGCATTCTTCTCGAAGCTAGAACAAGCAATCCTAAAATTTATATGGATTCACAAAAGACCCCGAATAGCCAAAGTGATATTGAAGAAGACCAAAGCCGGAGGCATCACAATCCCAGACTTTAGCCTCTACTACAAAGCTGTAATCATCAAGACAGCATGGTATGGGCACAAAAACAGACACATAGACCAATGGAATAGAATAGGAACCCCAGAACTAGACCCACAAAAGTATGGCCAACTAATCTTTGACAAAGCAGGAAAGAGTATCCAATGAAAAAAGACAGTCTCTTTAACAAATGGTACTGGGAGAACTAGGCAGCAACATGCAGAAAGACTGAAACTAGACCACTTTCTTACACCATTCACAAAAATAAACTCAAAATGGATAAAGGACCTGAATGTGAGACAGGAAACCATCAAAACCCTAGAGGAGAAAGCAGGAAAAAACCTCTCTGACCTCAGCCACAGCAATTTCTTACTTGACACATCCCCAAAGGCAAGGGAATTAAAAGCAAATATGAACTATTATGACCTCATGAAAATAAAAAGCTTGTGCACTGCAAAGGAGACAATCAACAAAACTAAAAGGCAACCAACAGAATGGGAAAAGATATTTGCAAATGACATATCAGACAAAGGGCTAGTATCCAATATCTATAAAGAACTTACCAAACTCCATACCCAAAAAACAAATAATCCAGTGAAGAAATGGGCAGAAGACATGAATAGAAAGAAGACATCCAGATGGCCAACAGACACATGAAAAGATGCTCAACGTCGCTCCTCATCAGGGAAATACAAATCAAAACCACACTGAGATACCATCTCACACCAGTCAGTGGCTAAAATGAATAAATCAGGAGACTACAGATGCTGGAGAGGATGTGGAGAAATGGGAACCCTCTTGCACTGTTGATGGGAATGCAAACTGGTGCAGCCGCTCTGGAACACAGTGTGGAGGTTCCTCAAAAAATTAAAAATAGATCTACCCTATGACCCACTGCTAGGAATTTACCCAAGGGATACAGGAGTGCTGATACATAGGGGCACTTGTACTTCAATGTTTACAGCAGCACTTTCAACAATAGCCAAATTATGGAAAGAGCCTAAAAGTACATCAACTGATGAATGGATAAAGAAATTTTGGTTTATATACACAATGAAATACTATGTGGCAATGAGAAAGAATGAAATATGGCCTTTTGTAGCAACGTTGATGGAACTGGAGAGTGTTATGCTAAGTGAAATAAGTCAGGCAGAGAAAGAGAGATACCATATGTTTTCACCCTTATGTGGATCCTGAGAAACTTAACAGAAGACCGTGGGGGAGGGGAAGGGAAAAAAAAAAGAAGTTAGGGAGAGAGCCAAAGCATAAGAGACTCTTAAAAACTGAGAATAAACTGAGGGTTATGGGGGGTGGGAGGGAGGGTAGGGTGGGTGATGGGTATTGAGGAGGACACCTGTTGGGATGAACACTGGGTGTTGTGTGGAATCCAATTTGACAATAAATTTCATATTAAAAAAAGAAAGAAAATACTTGAGAAAAAAAATATTTGGGGGTTGACAAGGAATATAAATCTCTATTTAAATGTATTTACTGGCAAAATTTAATTTTTTAAACACCTCTATTGCTACTGCTGCCTATGCCTTTGTTGCAACAAAGACGCTGATCCTCAGAATTATAGGAAAAAATTACCCATGGCATGCCTGAGGCATAGCACAAGGGTGAATTAAACACCCTACATAAGTTGGTAGTCCTTAAACCCTATAAATCAACCAGGGTCATGAAGGAGTTCTCTAACCCAGATGATACTGATTTGAGGTTCTCTGGGGGAAGAAATGTATGAATATGAATTGGGTACCCCTCCCCCCCCAACACCACATAAGTATATCCAGTGGGCGGGGGAAAGAAAAAACAAAGAAGAAACCTGGATACAAAGGCAGGAAGCAATAACAACAAAAAAACTGAAACAAAGGTCCACAACTTGATCCAATTTGAAATATGAAATTCACTAAAAGAAGACAACAAAAGACAAAAGAGTACCAGTGGCTCTGTGCCTCTACAACACGGACTCAGAATTAACTCTAACAGCTGATTAAATGCACCAATTGGCAAACGTTCATGGCCTTAATCAATACTGGGGCTCAAATTACACTTAGACTTTGGCATCCCACTAAATTTAATCAAAATATCTGCTACAATCTTAGGGGCCTTCCTAAACATAAAATAGGGTGAGATGCCTCCCCATAACCACCAGAACTATTTCTTGGCCTAAATTTCCCATGGTCACATCACCTATTACCCTCTTATATCCCATAGTGTGCATGGACACTCTGACTCAATGAGTAATAAACTTAAATTAAGTCTTAGGCACTTACAAATTGGCTTGATACAATGAGACCCTATGGACCATCTCTCCCAGTTAAAATAATTAGTATGGCCCAATCTAAATTAAAACAGGGCCTTCAAGAATTGGAATCTATTATGCAAGATCCATTTAGAGAAGGAATGATAATGCCCACTGCTTCTCCCTTTAGCAGTCCTATTTGGTCCATTGTTAAACCTCAAAAGAATAAACAGTAGATTACCACTTTAATACCTTAGTCCCACCCATTAATACCTCCATACTCAATATTACTGAAAGTGCTGATTCCATCCAATCAGAAATCTTTTGCTATTATAGATTTTGCTATTGTCTATCAGTGCCTATTTCAACAGCCTCCCAGGCATGGTTTGCCTTCACCTTTGAAGGAGCATAAGACATTTTTTCCTGGCTATCCAAGAGACATCTTAGCAGCCTTACCATCACTCACAGTTTTTGCACACCAAGTCTTAACCACATCCATCTTTCTCCAGGAGCACAGGTATGACATTATATTGACGACCTCTTCCCCTGACAAAATTCATTCAGGAAAAAATTCACAAAAAAGCTCACAAAAGGGAATGGGCTATTGCCCTACACATGACACAAGGCCCTGCTACCTTGGTGAAATTCCTGAAAGTCATTTGGTAAAACAAGAGCCGTTTCCTCCTTCAATTGTCAAGAGACAGTTATTGACCCTTTCAGTACTCACAATGTTAAACTAATACCCAAGTCTTTTAGGCCTTTGTTTTGGATTCTGGAGTCAACATATTCCTTCTTTACAAATTTTACCTGAGCCAATTTCTTGTTGTTACTTGTAAATTGACCCACCTTGAATGGGACCCCTGCAAAAAAAGGACACTAAAATCTGTCCAAATTGAATACAACAGGCATCCTCTTAGTGCCCTCCAAAGACTCTTTCACTGTAAAGTCTTTAGCTGTCTCTTCTTACACCTTTTGGAGTCTTTGGACCACCCACAATGGCCATAAATTGGTCATGGGCCCATGCATCATGGGCCATAATGCAAGAAAATGACCATCTCAGCCTCATGCTATATGCCATTAGAGCAGCAATTACTAGCCACATACTGGACTTTCTTGGAAAAAGAGGCCCTATGTCTGTGATCTTCTGTACGCAACTACCTATTATGCTTGGATCATGGAAGCAGTATCCTGCAAACTTGGTACAGCACCTGAGGCTTCTTTGCTACAGGATGGAGCCAAATCTGGGCCTCTCTGTCTTAGTTCCCTTGCCATATGACATGGTTCTGGATGAGATCTCTCTTATCCCAGACCTCTTAATTACCTGGGAAGCCCCTTAGAGTAAACTGAGTAAAAGTAACTAAAGTTCACACACTTTACAGGCATCATCATCACCATCAACATGATGGAGCTCGGTGGAATGTTGCTGACATTTATCCTTTATAAATGACATCCCTGATAAAGGATGGGACCCAAGAATAAGAAAAATTGGCCAAACTTTACACAGTTATCTCAGCACTGAATGCAATGGCCAACAATTGACCCATTCTATACATTTTTACAAACTTTTGAGTCATTGCTAATGGTCTGGATGTCTGGTCTTGCCAATGGTCAATGATTCACCCCTGGGATAAGACAAAACAAAACCAAACCTCTGAGAATCTCCTGCCTCACAGATACCAAAATATAAATCAAGGTCACACATGTCTCTATATTTATTAAGGCATCAATTAATAAGTGAGTTCCAAAGATGACTTATAGTGACCAAAGCATTCATTTTACTTCTCAGGATACACAGTGCTAGGCTCTTGAATAAGACATTCAGTGAAATTTCCATCTTCCTTACAGGCTTCAGGTTGCAGGACTCACAGTACACCTTCCTGGCTTACTTAAGTTCAAATTCAATTAAATGAAATGTGGCATGTTTCAGCCATCTGTCAAACATCAAGGGTAAATTTTAATAAGAGTCTGACTCTATATTGATATTTGACTAATAACTTTAACCCTCACCAACATCCCTATTCTCTTCTGCTCCACACCTATGCAAGCTGATATGAAAGCCTGGGGCTCCCTCCTTTGGCACTCTTAGGATATCAAACCACAACAAGTCCCTGCCTCTATGCTGGAATACTCACTCTTCCCCCATCCCTTGAACACAACTTCAACTTTCATACACTTCTGGTGGGAATAGAAAAAGTACAATCACTTTGATGAACAATTTGACAGTTTCTTTAAAAGGTTTGTACATAAATGCTTACAGCAACCTTATTTATTATAACCAAAAATCTTCATCAAGAAGTGAATGGCTAAATGAATTATGGTCCATTTATACAATGGAATACTAGAAATCAGAACTTCCTACCCCTACAGAGGGCAAAGAGTTGTTCAGTGAATCAATTCATTTACTTTTTTTTAAAGCAGCCATTTTCCTTGTGCCACTCTGGGGTCTCTTCTTCTACCAAGAACTGCCAACAAGGGCCAACTGAATTTGGTCAGAGTGTAGTAGGAAGGCTGGAAGATGTTGGTTTGGAAACAGAAGAGCTGTGTGTTGTTACCATCTCTGCTATTTATAAACTCCATGACTGGGATATTATCTTCTCTAAGCTTCAGATGGCTCCACAAAAAAAATGCGGGGTAGAGATCATAAGTCCTACCTCCCAGGACTGTCATAGGGACTGAGATACCACCCTTGAATGCCCCTAGCATATGGCTTGTCACATAGTAGATGCTCAGTAAATACTAGCCTGAATAAGAAGACGAAGAAATGCCTTGTAAGTCATGCTCCTACCGAAACGTTAGTAACTGGGACATCTTTGTAATGTTCACCACTTGCCATCTTCTTTATGAGATTTAAAATCCTCTTAAATGATTTGTAATTTATTAGCAATGTTCATGCTTCCCAGTGTCTCCCTCTTCCCTATAATTAGTTAGGTGATTAGTGAAAGTGCGAGTATTCCTGAGAAGTTTGGCTTTTACAACCAAATCCATCTATAGCAGATGAGCTGAGAGATAGGCATCTCCAGTAACACAAATACAACCTTCCCTGCAGGGCACCTTTATTTGGCACCAGGAAGATTCGTCGACACTGGAGGAGGGTTTGGAGGAATTCTGTGTGGCTGGCTGGACTCTTGGATGAGATAAACGGAGTCTGACAAAGAAGACAATGAGCTCCAGATGATTATTTCCCAAATCTATCTATCCCAGCATGCCCCACAGAGTATTCTGTGAAAATCACATCCCACGAAAAGAATCTCAAAAAAGGTGATGGAGAGGCTGTGATCAAATAACTTTAGGACTCACTCTCTACACCTTAGATAGCACAATGCACTTTAACTAATAAAAATTCCAAAAACTCTTGCTATGAGCTGAATATACTTCAATTTAGGAGAATTTAGGCTCAATGCACTTATTTAAAACTGATGCTATTTTTTGAATAGCATCCATTAATATATAAATAAATTATATGTAGTAGAAAATAGTTCAGAAATCCCAATCTGTATGAATAATACAGATAAAAGCTTCAGAGAGAACAAAACACCTCTGTACTCAGTACATGACTTAACTTCAATGGGAGAAACCACATGCTGAAGGAAAAGACAAAGTTGCTTGGCTTTTCTATCCTGCACCCTAAGCATATAGATTTCTCTTCTCCCTCTCCTTGGTGATCGACCTCAGTCACCTATAAAATGAATGTTGACTAGAACACCTCCAAAGAAACCTTAGGATCTCTCTCTTAACCTGTTTACATATGCTTTTCCTTCAGTATTCAGTTATGAGTTTTGATTTTCAACTTTTTATTCTCTAGCCATTGACCTAAAGCTCTTATGACTGAATGCTAGCAGAGAGGGGCTTACAAATAAGGGTTTTTGCAAACGTCAATGATACTTTGAAATTTGTCACTTTTGTAGGAAAAAGAACAATACTGTTTACAAATGTATTACTACAACGTATGCCCACTGCCTATCAAAGGTAAAGTAAATATTTTCTATTTCCTCTCCTCTATCTATATCTTCTCCTCCTATCCCTATATGTAAGTAGTAGAGATATAAGCTAATAGCTGTGGGCTCTGATTAATAGATTTTATGGGTGATAAATAGCATTTTGTTGGTTTGGGATTAAGATATAGGTAATATCTTTCCTCCCTAGTGTTTTTAGTAGTTGTTTATTTGAACATTGGCTTTGACTCTTTAAATCAGTTTGAGTCAGGTAAGAATAGGCAAGAGACACAAACTCCATTAGTGTGAAGAACTCATAGATGTGGGTCCTATGGGATGCACTCAGCTTACGTGCTTTGCTCTTCAACTCTGATGACACCTGCTACTCATCACACTTGTTTGGTTAATAGTGTTTGGATATCGTCCGTTGCCTCACAGAACATCTTAAGACATAAATGTATTTTACTTCATGACCATAAAAGAAATATAACCTCCACACACCCAAAACACTTATCAAAAAGCAGTTTAGTCCTTGAAATGGGCATGGTATTATTCTTTTTCATAAACACAGCTATTTTAAAACACAACCAATAGCTGTGTCTCCCATCTCACCATTATGTATTCATCCAAGGTGAAGCTCTTCTATCCACTTGAATAAAGACAAATATGTTTTTATATTCAGTTGGTAGCTACCTGAGTTTAAAAAACAATTGTAACCAGTTACCTGTGGCTGGTGAGTTATTGGCTTAGGTCACCCTGAAAGCTGAATTCCTACTAAGAGAACAGTGGGGAGGGAGAGAGACTAAATGGAACTGTTCTTTGCCCTGTGTTGCATCCAGGCTACAGGGAAGGTTCCAACTGCACACACCCAGTGATGGCTTTTGGACTGGCTTTAGCAGAGACCAGACCCTAATCCAGCAGGCCCCTTGGGGACACTTAGTGCCACGGGAGGATAGAGAGCCTACATGATTAACACAAACCCATGCTATGGGCATTTAATTTAACTTTACATTCATTATTCATCAAATTTGGGTATGTACTCCGTCCCATGCACTGCTCTAAATGTTGGGCACAAAACAGCAAGCAAAACAGACTAGACTGTTTTTCTCATAAAGCCAGCATCCCAATAGGGGAGACAAAAAATTAACACCAGGTAAACAAAACCTGAAGTCCAATGCAACTGAAATTACCTGTTCCTGTCCCTGTTGCCCTCTTCTAGGCAGAGAGGTTGTTTCTTGAGAAGGGGTGGCAGGAGGTTAAGGGGTAGGAGATTTGAGGTGTCAGAACAAATTTTTCCTTCTCACCATGCTTCTCTCCTTTTTTTTCTTACCTTTTATTATTTTTGTATACTAAAACAATGATTCTCAGATATTTGGATTTAAGAGAATTTGGGGGATCGACCTAAGATTTCCAAATAGTTCTGCCATTAAAGAATACTTATAAATCTTTTTATGATATATAAATTATACATATATAATCAAGCAATGTAATTATCAGCTAGCTGTTACAGAAGACTTAACATGTTCAAGACACGTTCTAAGTGTTTTATTTTTTTTTCAATATATGAAATTTATTGTCAAATTGACTTTCTAAGTGTTTTAAATACACTAACTTATTTTATCAGCACAATAGTCTTTAAGGTGGGCACCGTTGTCATTTCTATTTCACATATAAGGAACCTCAAGTTAAAAGAGGTTAATACTTTGTCCTGTGTGACCATTTAGTAAGTGATGGAACCAGGCTATGAATCTAGCACCAGTGTTTGCATTCCTGCCTCTGCCTTGCTTTGCAACATGACCATGTCATTAAAATATTTATGTATTTATTTATGTATTTACTTACTTACTTATTTCCAGGAAGGAAAAACTTCAAGGATATAACTTTACAGTACAGTTATTTTTATGAAGAATTCACTTGTCTTTATTTTTTTTCCAATTCACGGTAGACTGGTAAAAGCTTTGCCAAAAACTACTACTGGACCACCACTCTACATTCAGGAGCCCCAACACCAAAACATCACAACATGGAGGTTTTCAGTTCTTACCCCAGATTTAGACTCCAGACATTATAGATTAAGAGTTTACCCCTGTTAGTCATTGCTAGGATGCTGTTCCTAATTCATTTTGCAAATGGCCTTCAAACACCTACACACAATACCTGAATTTAATCCCCTCTCCATATTTTACTTTTTTTTTTATTTTTTTTTAATGTTTATTTATTTTTTTTTTTTTTTAATTTTTTTTTCAACGTTTATTTATTTTTGGGACAGAGAGAGACAGAGCATGAACGGGGGAGGGGCAGAGAGAGAGGGAGACACAGAATCGGAAACAGGCTCCAGGCTCTGAGCCATCAGCCCAGA
The DNA here is from genome assembly GCF_018350155.1 of Leopardus geoffroyi. Lineage (NCBI taxonomy): Eukaryota > Metazoa > Chordata > Mammalia > Carnivora > Felidae > Leopardus > Leopardus geoffroyi. The sequence goes on from NC_059334.1 coordinate 67,355,222, forward strand.
GCCCGACGCGGGGCTCGAACTCACGGACCGCGAGATCGTGACCTGGCTGAAGTCAGACGCTTAACCGACTGCGCCACCCAGGCGCCCCTAATGTTTATTTATTTTTGAGACAGAGACAGAGTATGAATGGGGGAGGTTCTGAGAGAGAGGGAGACACAGAATCTGAAACAGGCTCCAGGCTCTGAGCTGTCAGCCCAGAGCCTGACGCGGGGCTCGAACTCACGGACCGTGAGATCATGACCTGAGCCAAAGTCGGACGCTTAACCGACTGAGCCACCCAGGTGCCCCCATATTTTACTTTTAATAGCAATTTGTTGGGTTCTGAAACTATCACCTCCTAAAGCTTGACAAAGAGTCAAGAGTTTGAAACATGACCATCAGATGAGGAAAGGTCCTTAACACAAATTCCAAAGGCTTTAGAGGTCTGAGAATTCCCTGAAATGAACTGCAGAATTTTGCCAATTTATTTAAAATTATCCCTCACCCTACAGGAAAAAGATCTATAGCTTTCAAATAATTTTTATAAGTTCTGTATCCTAAAAGAGCTTAAGAACCACAGTTCAAGCCTTAGTCTCTAAGTTAGTAACATTTGGGGGAAATTCACTTGACCAGTCAACACCAGTTATCCCAGACATCAAATTAGAGTAACATGATTCCTGCCTGACATTTTTTCAAAAGGATGCCAATTAAATGGGGGCATATAATCATGAGCTGTTACTATTTTTCTGCTCTAGTTCTCTCTGTGGAGTTTGTGAAAGTTAGTCTGCAGTTCTGTGAGTATTACTTCTGGGTATCCTCCATTTGCTCTTTCAGAGGCTCTGTCTCAGTATCTCTTAGATAGTTTAGTATTTTGTACCTACTATTTTCTGAAAATTGTAACATCTATTTTCTCCCAACAGCCAATAAAAATTTTAAACTGAGAATAAGTGTAAACCGCAAGTACTTTTGCCCATCAACATGTGGACGGGATTTAGAGTGAACAGGAAACTTCTCAAACATCAAATGATAAACAATAACTTCCAAGCACATTAAAATACCCCAAACCAGAGCAGCTTTTCTGTGGGAACATGCAATAATACTGTGTGGCTGTTGAGGGATACCTTCTAATACTATAATTATTATTATCTTTATCCAGGAAAATAAATTTGAAATAATGTGCTTTTTTTCTCCCTCCCACTCGACCTTAACCCAACCAGCACTGAGTACATAGTGTCATCATCATTCACTTCCAACTCTACTGTGTCCTACACACGGCATTTTTTAAATTTACTTTAGGGGTTTTCAGAAGCACCATTAAAATTGCATCATTTCAAGGCCAATTGAAATGGTCTGGTTTCTTCAAATCTAAAGCCTTCCCTATGGAGCTTAACTTCAGAAGAAACTCCAGCCTTGTCTTACCATCACTCTCTGCACAAGAATAACCAAAAATTCAGATAGCCAGATTTAGCTAATGACAATACATGATGCCCAGTCACATTTAAATTTCAAATAAACAGCAAATAAGTTTTTTGGTATCACTCACCAATTGCATGGACATAGTTGCACCTATAATAAAAAATTACGTGTAGTTAATCTGAAACCAAATTTAACTGGGATCCTGTATTTTACCAACAATCCTATCAATAACAAGAGAGGACACCATGAAACGGTCAACATTAGAGGGTTGTGTTGTGACATGTTTCCTGAGAAAAGGCCAGAAATGTGGCAATTATATAATGTTGAACCATTAAGGCCAGAGACAGAATTGTACCCTTAAATTTATGCATATCTAGGAGAATACAGATGATATAAAAGGAAGTTGTTTTCCTGCTGACTTTTTTAAACATGAAACAAAATTATATTCTTACAGCAAAGGAGTAGAAGTCACTTTTTGCATAAATATCTCACTTCCCTTCCAAAATCTGTCTAGAAAGTCAATTCTCTGTACCATGTCTCCCCTCAACCATTTAGACATTAGTAACACTGGTCATAACCTTGAACGGATTTAATAAGAAACACAAAATGAACAAAGAAACCTAAACAAATGAAATGGATCTATTCTTTCACTTCACAATGGATTTTAGTTTTGCCCCAAGGAGGTATTATATTTCATTATTACTAAATATGTCAGCAATATTTCCCTGAGAAGAGCACAAATTTCTCCTCCTATTTTTCCATCTTACTCAAAACCCCTTATTGCATATTTTATGAGTCACAGGAGATCTTAATTGCTGCTTTTCAGTATTACAAATTCTGAAACCCAAGGTAGCATTTTGCTAAATGGATTTTGTACATGTAGAGTTGTTAAGCATAAAAGAAAAAACACACAATGAGAAAAACATTCCTGAGATGTTCTCTTGTGTGTAACCTTCACAAATGGAAATAATAGGTCTTTATCAAGGGAGTCAGCCAAGTTCCTGTTCCTATCAATGTCATGTTCTTTTCTTTTACCTTGAGTGACATAGTCTACAAGCTACCTTATCATTCTCTCTCCTTCTCTCTCTCGCTCACACTCTTCAGTATTGAGAAACATATTAATGTAATGTAGGGAAAAATTATGAGATGAAATTTGGGGTGAGCGTCTTGAGGCTCCTGCTTCTTCCTTTGCCTTACTCACTGGAGTCCTTGGGTTTTAATCAATTTTCACTGTATCATTAGCGTGCTAAGGCTGTCAGAGAAAAAAATAAAGGTTCCTTTTGAATTTGGAAAAAACCCAGAGGCTGCCTTGGGAAAATGGAACAAAATAGTTGCAGGGATTAGTTGAATTTGGGAATCTGGGATTTTGGAAATTATTTATAAAAGCTAGGTTTTATGTAATTAATTCTCAGGATGATGTGAGAGAAGGATTATAAGAATTAAATATGATAAAACATGTGAAGGACTACATGTAGGGCCTGGCACCTGGAAAATGCTCAATTGCTCAATAAATGCTAGATATTATTAAGGGCAGATGATGCTGTGCAGTAAAAAGGAATGTGAACCTGAGGAGGATTGCACTACTTCCTGTCGGGTGTATCTTGAAACAGTTCTGCTCAAAACAGTGCTTTGTCTCAAATGGGGCCAGTAATCTACTGGCCTCTCCAAAACAATTTTGGCTTTGAACTTCCCTGAACAGATCACCTTAGGGAATTGGTGACAACTCTATGAGTGTCAGTGTCATTGACCTGCAGGGTAAAGAGCAATGAGAGCCTCAGTTCAGTCCTTCAAGTTTCTTAATCCTCTTTCCGTCTTCCCGCAGGACTACATCCCAGCCAAAGAAAGAAAACCATTCTCTTGGCTGAAAGAAGAGGTTGCATTTATGCAGTTGTACCAGCCAGCCACTTTCTTCTTGATAGTTTCAGACCTTAGCAAAACTGAAATGGAATATGCTTTCCTTTCACTGTCTACCCTCACTCCTAACACCACCTTTGTTTCTCCCAAAATTCCTGAATCTGGTACCTTTATGTAGCCTGGAACCCAGCACTGGGGAGCATCCTTTGGCCCATTTCCACTGCATCCCTACAACTATAAGCAGTGACTTTTCTCCTCCAGTCACTATCCAAACATCATGTATCTTTTTCCTTTGGACTCTCAGTCAAGACAGTGTTGCTTCATATTCTGAAATAGTAGATGATTTGGAGTGGTACAAGGGTATAGTAATAACAGAAAGCAAATGTTCATTCATAGGTGCCATACATAATTTGAGTGCTTTATAATTCAATCAACAACTCTATGAGGTGGCTACTGATTTTATCCTCATTTCATATGTGGTAAAAGCTGAGGCTGGCAGAGATGAAACAACTTCTCCAAGATGAATAGTTTAAAATATTGTGGAGCAAGGATTTAAACCCAGCGTACTTGAGTCTAGAGTCTGAGCTGTTAACCACTAGCTAGCACATCTTTATCCCAGGTAACTTTTGAATTACCTGGAAAATTTTAAAGAAAAAACCCTTGAGCTCAAAAACCAGGAACAATTAAATCCATCCAGGTTACACCATCACAAGTTAGCAAATCAATACCATTTCTTAAAAGACACTAAATGTAGCTCTAATTTAAATACACTAATGGTATGAGGAAGTAAGTAAGACCCTAGCAGAATGATCCTCCTGTTCATAACTATAAACAATGGGAAAAATATATCAGGCAATTACCTGAGAGCTCTGGAGAGTGAATAAAGTCAAGTGGACTTTGGAAAGGATTCAAAACCTGGAAGAAATGGCAGCTCCTGGATGAATTTCCCATTTATGGGACTTCGCTCTGAGGATAACTAAAGTTGTGGCATGATAGAGAGGAACTAAACCTCTTTGGGAAAGTCTGCCAAGATTCTGGCCTGAGAAAGCTGAGTGAGTTTCCCTGATGAACATGGATACAAAAATCTTCAACAAGATATTAGCCAACCGGATCCAACAATACATTAAAAAAAATTATTTACCACGACCAAGCGGGATTTATACCTGGCATGCAGGGCTAGTTCAATATCCGCAAAACAATTAATGTGACTCATCACATCGATGAAAGAAATGATAAGAACCATATGATCCTCTCAATAGATGCAGAGAAAGCATTTGACAAAATACAGTATCCTTTCTTGGTAAAAACCCTCAAAAAGTAGGGCTAGAAGGAGCATACCTCAAGATCATAAAAGCCATATGTGGATGACCCAACACTAATATCATCCTCAATGGGGAAAAACTGAGAGCTTTCCCCCTAAGGTCAGGAACAAGGCAGGGATGTCCACTCTCACCACTGTTATTCAACATAGTATTGGAAGTCTTAGTCTCTGCAATCAGACAACACAAAGAAATAAAAGGCATTCAAATCAGCCAGGAGGAGGTCAAACTTTCACTCTTAGCACATGACATGATATTCTATATGGAAAACCCAAAAGAGTCCACCAAAAAACTGCTAGAATTGATTCATGAATTCAGCAAAGTTCCAGGATATAAAATCAATGCACAGAAGTCGGCTGCATTCCTATACACCAACAACGAAGCGACAGAAAGAGAAATCAAGGAATCGATCCCATTTACAGTTGCACAAAAAAACATAAAATACCTAGGAATAAATCTAACCAAAGAGGTGAAAAATCTATACACTGAAAACCACAGAAAGCTTATGAAAGACATTGAAGAAGACACAAAAAAATAGAAAAAGTTTCCATGCTCCTGGATAGGAAGAACAAATATTGTTAAAATATCGATATTACCCAAAGCAATATACATACTCAATGCAATCCTTATCAAAGTAACACCAGCCTTCTTCACAGAGCTAGAACAAATAATCCTAAAATTTGTCTGGAACCACAAAAGACCCTGAATAGCCAAAGCAATCTTGAAAAAGAAAACCAAAGCAGGAGGCATCACAATCCCAGACTTCAAGCTATACTATAAAGCTATAATCATCAAGACAGTATGGTACTGGCACAAGAACAGACACTCAGATCAATGGAACATAATAGAGAACCCAGAAATGGACCCACAAATGAATGGCCAACTAATCTTTGACAAAGTGGGAAAGAACATCCAATGGAATAAAGACAGTCTCTTCAGCAAGTGGTGCTGGGAAAACTGGACAGCAACATGCAGAAGAATGAACCTGGACCACTTTCTTACACCATACATAAAAATAAACTCAAAATGGATGAAAGACCTCAATGTAATACAGGAAGCCATCAAAATCCTCGAGGAGAAAGCAGGCAAAAATGTCTTTGATTTTGCCCACAGCAACCTCTTACTCAACACATCTCCAGACGCAAGAGAAACAAAAGCAAAAATGAACTACTGGGACCTCATCAAAATAAAAAGCTTCTGCACAGTGAAGGAAACAATCAGCAAAACTAAAAGTCAACTGACAGAATGGGAGAAGACATTTGCAAACGACATATCAGATAAAGGGTTAGTATCCAAAATCTATAAAGAACTTATCAGACTTAACACCCAAAAACCAAATAATCCAGTGAAGAAATGGGCAAAAGACATGAATAGACACTTTTCCAAAGAAGACATCCAGATGGCCAACTGACACATGAAAAAATGCTCAACATCACTCATCATCAGGGAAATACAAATCAAAACCACAATGAGATACCACCTTACACCTGTCAGAATGGCTAACATTAACAACTCAGGCAACAACAGATGTTGGCAAGGATGCAGAGAAAAGAGGATCTCTTTTGCATTGTTGGTGGCAATGCAAGCTGGTGCAGTCACTCTGGAAAACAGTATGGAGGGTCCTCAAAAAAACTAAAAATAGAATTACCCTACGACCCAGCAATTGCACTACTAAGCATTTATCCATGGGATACAGGTGTGCCGTTTCGAAGGGACACATGCACCCCCATATTTATAGCAGCACTATCAACAATAGCCAAAGTATGGAAAGAGCCCAAATGTCCATTGATGAATGAATGGATACAGAAAATGTGGTATGTATGTGTATATACACATATATACACACACAATGGAGTATTACTCGGCAATCAGAAAGAATGAAATCTTGCCATTTGCAACTACGTGGATGGAACTGGGGGGTATTATGCTAAGTGAAATTAGTCAGAGAAAGACAAAAATCACATGACTTCACTCATATGAGGACTTTAAGAGACAAAACAGATGAACATAAGGGAAGGGAAACAAAAATTATATAAAAACAGGGAGGGGGACAAAACAGAAGAGACTCATAAATATGGAGAACAAACTGAGGGTTACTGGAGGGGTTGTGGTAGGGGGTATGGGCTACATGGGTAAGGGGCATTAAGGAATCTACTCCTGAAATCATTGTTGCACTACATGCTAACTAATTTGGATGTAAATTTTTTTAAATGAAAAATAAAATAAATAAATAAAAATTTAAAAATAAAAAACCAATAAACAACAAAAAAAAGAAAGCTGAGTGAGGTGTCTGAAGCTGCCAGTATCACCAGCAAGAGGTTAATCCTAGACAGGAGAACACTAAAGAATACAAAAGCCAAATACAATGTATAAACTCTGCTATAGTCTTTGTCTGTTAAATTATTTATGCACAGTATAGACCAAAAGCAATCTGAACTAAAATCTAGGCTTTTAACCATTACCTGATCTATCCAAGAGAGTTTTCAGTTTGAGACTAATCAAGCTAATTGCCTGCTTACATAAAAACAGTAACATTCTTCACAGAGTCTCAAAAACATATGATTTATAGTATTCAAGAACCAGACCAAAATTAGTCAACATACAAAGAGAAAGGAAACTGTCAACCACTCTTAAGGGAAAAGATAGTTAAAAATCCAATCCAAGATACCCCAGTAGTTGGAATAAGCCTCAAACACTTTTAGAATAGCTCCTATAACCACAATCAGTGGGTAAAACAAAATGTTCTCATAATGAGTGAAAGACCAAGAAGTCTCAACATGGAAACAAAATATTAAAAATAAACAAATGTAGTATTGGAAGTGAAAAGTACAATCTTTGAAAAAAAGTTACCCTGAAGAACTGTGGAAACAGTCAGTGAACTTGAAAATACATTAATAGAAAATATCCAATATGTAGCGAAAATGTTTAAAAAATTAACAGAGACTCAGAAAAATGTCAGACAATATAAAAAGTTCTTATCATACCTGTTACTGAAACTGCTGATGGAGAAGTAGAAATAGATAGAAAGAATACTTTAAAAAATAATGGCTGCAAACTATCCGCATTTGATGAAATATATAAATTTACAGATTTAGCAAGCCCACCAAATTCCAAACAGGATATAGATAAAGAAAACCACATCTAAGAAAGTCTTATTCAAACTGTTGATAATCAAAAATAATGAGAAATTCTTTTTTTTTAATCTTTTTTAAAAAATGTTTATTTGTTTTTGAAAGAAAGAGAGCACACACCCAAGTTGGGGAAGGGCAGAAAGAGAAGGAGAGAGAGACAGAGAGAATATCCCAGGCAGGCTCCACACTGTCACCGCAGAACTCGACATGGAGCTCAAACTCACAAATCGGGAGATCATGACCTGAGCCGAAATCAAGAGTCAGACGCATAAGGACTGATGCACCAAGGCACTCTCAAAATAATGAGAAATTCTTGAAGCCAGTCAGAAATAAAAGATATGATAGAAGGAGAAGAGCAAAACAGAAATCATAGAAACCAGAGGACTGGAAGTACATCTTTAAAGTACTGAATGAGGGGTGCCTGGGTGGCTCAGTTGGTTAAGCAACCGACTTCGGTTCAGGTCATGATCTCTCAGTTTGTGAGTTCGAGCCCTGTGTCGGGCTCTGTGCTGACAGCTCAGAGCCTGGAGCCTACTTCAGATTCTATGTCTCCCCCTCTCTCTACCACTCCCCTGATCACACTCTGTATCTCTCTGTCTCTCAGTAATAAATAAACGTTAAAAAAAAAATTAAAGTACTGAGTGAAAAAAATAATGAGAGGTCAACTTAGAATTCTATAGGCAGTAAAAATAGTTTTCAAGAATGAAGGCAAAATAAAGATTGTTTCAGATGAATGAAACTAAGCAAATTTTTTGCCAGTAAACCTACACTACACAAAGTGCTAAAAAGAATTTCCTTAAACTGGGGCGCCTGGGTTGAGCGTCTGACTTCAGTTCAGGTCATGATCTCCTGGTTTTTGAGTTCGAGCCCCATGTCGAGCTCTGTGCTGACAGCTCAGAACCTGGAGCCTGGTTCAGATTCTCTGCCTCCCTCTCTCTCTGTCCCTCCCCTGCTCATGCTCTGTCTCTGTCTCTGTCTCTCCCTCTCTCTCTCTCAAATAAATAAATTAATTAATTAATTAAAAAAATTAAAGAATTTCCTCAAACTAAAGAAAAATACTAAAGTGACAATCAGAAGGAACATTTAAAATGATAAATACATTTGTTAATATAAGATTGTTTTTGTCTTAATTTCTCTAAAATGCATAAGACTTTAAAGCAAAATTATATTTGCTTAGGGGTTTCTTACTCTATGTAGATGTAATATCTTTGACAACTCTAAAATGAAAGATGACAAAGAATGTTAAGTCAAAGTAGAAAATATTTTACAGCTTATGAGCAATATTAAAATATTAATTCTAAGTAAACTGTTGAAATAAAGGACATGGCAGCAGTTTTATCTCTAGAGAACCACTAAAAATACAAAAAGTATAGTTAAAAATGCAATAGTTAAATTAAAGTGGAATTCTAGAATATATCCAAGTAATTTGAAGGCATAGGGGACTTCAAAGAAAAAATATTATAGATTTGACACCAAAAACACAATCCACAAAAGGAAAAAGTGACAAGCCAGAATTCATCACAATTAAATACTTTTGCAAGGTGAAAGATCCTGTGAAAAGGACAAAAAGATAAGCTACAGGCAGGGAGAAAACATTTGCAAACCAGACTTCCAACAAAAAACTAGTATCTAGCATATATTAAAATCTCGGAGGCCGGAGGGAAGATGGCGGCGTAGGAGGACGCTGGGCTCACCGCGCGTCCTGCTGATCAATTAGATTCCACCTACACCTGCCTAAATAACCCAGAAAACCGCCAGAGGATTAGCAGAACGGAGTCGCCGGAGCCAAGCGCAGACGAGAGGCCCACGGAAGAGGGTAGGAAGGGCGGCGAGGCGGTGCATGCTCCACGGACTGGCGGGAGGGAGCCGGGGCGGAGGGGCGGCTCGCCGGCCAAGCAGAGCTCCAGAGTCTGGCTTGAAAAAGCGGAGGGGCCTGACGGACTGTGTTCCAACAGCAAGCGCGACTTAGCGTCTGGGAGGTCATAAGTTAACAGCTCTGCTCGGAAAGCAGGAAGGCTGGAGGACAAAGGGAGGGAGAGCTGCTGAGCCCCCGGACGACAGAGCTCAGTTTGGTGGGGAACAAAGGCGCTCGCCAGCACCATCTCCCCCGCCCATCCCCCAGCCAAAATCCCAAAGAGAACCAGTTCCTGCCAGGGAACTTCCTCGCTCCGCGCAAACACCCAACTCTGTGCTTCTGCGGAGGAGCCAAACCTCCGGCAGCGGATCTGACTCCCTCCCGCTGCCACAGGGCCCCTCCTGAAGTGGATTACCTAAGGAGAAGCGAGCTAAGCCTGCCCCTCCTGCCCCTGTGCACCTTGCCTACCCACCCCAGCTAATACGCCAGATCCCCAGCATCACAAGCCTGGCAGTGTGCAAGTAGCCCAGACGGGCCACGCCACCCCACAGTGAATCCCACCCCTAGAAGAGGGGAAGAGAAGGCACACACCAGTCTGACTGTGGCCCCAGCGGTGGGCCGGGGGCAGACATCAGGTCTAACTGCGACTCCGCCCACCAACTCCAGTTATACACCACAGCACAGGGGAAGTGCCCTGCAGGTCCTCACCACGCCAGGGACTATCCAAAATGACCAAACGGAAGAATTCCCCTCAGAAGAATCTCCAGGAAATAACAACAGCTAATGAGCTGATCAAAAAGGATTTAAATAATATAACAGAAAGTGAATTTAAAATAATAGTCATAAAATTAATCGCCGGGCTTGAAAACAGTATACAGGACAGCAGAGAATCCCTTGCTACAGAGATCAAGGGACTAAGGAACAGTCACGAGGAGCTGAAAAACGCTTTAAATGAAATGCAAAACAAAATCGAAACCACCACAGCTCGGATTGAAGAGGCAGAGGAGAGAATAGGTGAACTAGAAGATAAAGTTATGGAAAAAGAGGAAGCTGAGAGAAAGAGAGATAAAAAAATCCAGGAGTATGAGGGGAAAATTAGAGAACTAAGTGATACACTAAAAAGAAATAATATACGCATAATTGGTATCCCAGAGGAGGAAGAGAGAGGGAAAGGTGCTGAAGGGGTACTTGAAGAAATAATAGCTGAGAACTTCCCTGAACTGGGGAAGGAAAAAGGCATTGAAATCCAAGAGGCACAGAGAACTCCCTCCAGACGGAACTTGAATCGATCTTCTGCACGACATATCATAGTGAAACTGGCAAAATACAAGGATAAAGAGAAAATTCTGAAAGCAGCAAGGGGTAAACGTGCCCTCACATATAAAGGGAGACCTATAAGACTCGTGACTGATCTCTCTTTTGAAACTTGGCAGGCCAGAAAGAATTGGCACGAGATTTTTAGTGTGCTAGACAGAAAAAATATGCAGCCGAGAATCCTTTATCCAGCAAGTCTGTCATTTAGAATAGAAGGAGAGATAAAGGTCTTCCCAAACAAACAAAAACTGAAGGAATTTGTCACCACTAAACCAGCCCTACAAGAGATCCTAAGGGGGACCCTGTGAGACAAAATACCAGAGACATCACTACAAGCATAAAACATACAGACATCACAATGACTCTAAACCCGTATCTTTCTATAATAACACTGAATGTAAATGGACTAAATGCGCCAACCAAAAGACATAGGGTATCAGAATGGATAAAAAAACAAGACCCATCTATTTGCTGTCTACAAGAGACTCATTTTAGACCTGAGGACACCTTTAGATTGAGAGTGAGGGGATGGAGAACTATTTATCATGCTACTGGAAGCCAAAAGAAAGCTGGAGTAGCCATACCTATATCAGACAAACTAGACTTTAAATTAAAGGCTGTAACAAGAGATGAAGAAGGACATTATATAATAGTTACAGGGTCTATCCATCAGGAAGAGCTAACAATTATAAATGTCTATGCGCCGAATACCGGAGCCCCCAAATATATAAAACAACTACTCATAAACATAAGCAACCTTATTGATAAGAATGTGGTAATTGCAGGGGACTTTAACACCCCACTTACAGAAATGGATAGATCATCTAGACACACGCTCAATAAAGAAACAAGGGCCCTGAATGAGACATTGGATCAGATGGACTTGACAGATATATTTAGAACTCTGCATCCCAAAGCAACAGAATATACTTTCTTCTCGAGTGCACATGGAACATTCTCGAAGATAGATCATATACTGGGTCACAAAACAGCCCTTCATAAGTTTACCAGAATTGAAATTATACCATGCATACTTTCAGACCACAATGCTATGAAGCTTGAAATCAACCACAGAAAAAAGTCTGGAAAACCTCCAAGAGCATGGAGGTTAAAGAACACCCTACTAACGAATGAGTGGGTCAACCAGGCAATTAGAGAAGAAATTAAAAAATATATGGAAACAAACGAAAATGAAAATACAACAATCCAAACGCTTTGGGACGCAGCAAAGGCAGTCCTGAGAGGAAAATACATTGCAATCCAGGCCTATCTCAAGAAACAAGAAAAATCCCAAATACAAAATCTAACAGCACACCTAAAGGAAATAGAAGCAGAACAGCAAAGGCAGCCTAAATCCAGCAGAAGAAGAGAAATAATAAAGATCAGAGCAGAAATAAACAATATAGAGTCTAAAAAAACTGTAGAGCAGATCAACGAAACCAAGAGTTGGTTTTTTGAAAAAATAAACAAAATTGATAAACCTCTAGCAAGGCTTCTCAAAAAGAAAAGGGAGATGACCCAAATAGATAAAATCATGAATGAAAATGGAATTATTACAACCAATCCCTCAGAGATACAAACAATTATCAGGGAATACTATGAAAAATTATATGCCAACAAATTGGACAACCTGGAAGAAATGGACAAATTCCTGAACACCCACACTCTTCCAAAACTCAATCAGGAGGAAATAGAAAGCTTGAACAGACCCATAACCAGCGAAGAAATTGAATCAGTTATCAAAAATCTCCCAACAAATAAGAGTCCAGGACCAGATGGCTTCCCAGGGGAGTTCTACCAGACGTTTAAAGCAGAGATAATACCTATCCTTCTCAAGCTATTCCAAGAAATAGAAAGGGAAGGAAAACTTCCAGACTCATTCTATGAAGCCAGTATTACTTTGATTCCTAAACCAGACAGAGACCCAGTAAAAAAAGAGAACTACCGGCCAATATCCCTGATGAATATGGATGCAAAAATTCTCAATAAGATACTAGCAAATCGAATTCAACGGCATATAAAAAGAATTATTCACCATGATCAAGTGGGATTCATCCCTGGGATGCAGGGCTGGTTCAACATTCGCAAATCAATCAACGTGATACACCACATTAACAAAAAAAAAGAGAAGAACCATATGATCCTGTCAATCGATGCAGAAAAGGTCTTCGACAAAATCCAGCACCGTTTCTTAATAAAAACCCTTGAGAAAGTCGGGATAGAAGGAACATACTTAAAGATCATAAAAGCCATTTATGAGAAGCCCACAGCTAGCATCATCCTCAATGGGGAAAAACTGAGAGCTTTTTCCCTGAGATCAGGAACACGACAGGGATGCCCACTCTCACCGCTGTTGTTTAACATAGTGCTGGAAGTTCTAGCATCAGCAATCAGACAACAAAAGGAAATCAAAGGCATCAAAATTGGCAAAGATGAAGTCAAGCTTTCACTTTTTGCAGATGACATGATATTATACATGGAAAATCCGATAGACTCCACCAAAAGTCTGCTAGAATTGATACATGAATTCAGCAAAGTCGCAGGATACAAAATCAATGTACAGAAATCAGTTGCATTCTTATACACTAACAATGAAGCAACAGAAAGACAAATAAAGAAACTGATCCCATTCACAATTGCACCAAGAAGCATAAAATACCTAGGAATAAATCTAACCAAAGATGTAAAGGATCTGTATGCTGAAAACTATAGAAAGCTTATGAAGGAAATGGAAGAAGATTTAAAGAAATGGAAAGACATTCCCTGCTCATGGATTGGAAAAATAAATATTGTCAAAATGTCAATACTACCCAAAGCGATCTACACATTCAATGCAATCCCAATCAAAATTGCACCAGCATTCTTCTCGAAACTAGAACAAGCAATCCTAAAATTCATATGGAACCACAAAAGGCCCCGAATAGCCAAAGGAATTTTGAAAAAGAAGACCAAAGCAGGAGGCATCACAATCCCAGACTTTAGCCTCTACTACAAAGCTGTCATCATCAAGACAGCATGGTATTGGCACAAAAACAGACACATAGACCAATGGAATAGAATAGAAACCCCAGAACTAGACCCACAAACGTATGGCCAACTCATCTTTGACAAAGCAGGAAAGAACATCCAATGGAAAAAAGACAGCCTCTTTAACAAATGGTGCTGGGAGAACTGGACAGCAACATGCAGAAGGTTGAAACTAGACCACTTCCTCACACCATTCACAAAAATAAACTCGAAATGGATAAAGGACCTGAATGTGAGACAGGAAACCATCAAAACCTTAGAGGAGAAAGCAGGAAAAGACCTCTCTGACCTCAGCCGTAGCAATCTCTTACTCGACACATCCCCAAAGGCAAGGGAATTAAAAGCAAAAGTGAATTACTGGGACCTTATGAAGATAAAAAGCTTCTGCACAGCAAAGGAAACAATCAACAAAACTAAAAGGCAACCAACGGAATGGGAAAAGATATTTGCAAATGACATATCGGACAAAGGGCTAGTATCCAGAATCTATAAAGAGCTCACCAAACTCCACACCCGAAAAACAAATAACCCAGTGAAGAAATGGGCAGAAAACATGAATAGACACTTCTCTAAAGAAGACATCCGGATGGCCAACAGGCACATGAAAAGATGTTCAGCGTCGCTCCTTATCAGAGAAATACAAATCAAAACCACACTCAGGTATCACCTCACGCCAGTCAGAGTGGCCAAAATGAACAAATCAGGAGACTATAGATGCTGGAGAGGATGTGGAGAAACGGGAACCCTCTTGCACTGTTGGTGGGAATGCAAATTGGTGCAGCCGCTCTGGAAAACAGTGTGGAGGTTCCTCAGAAAATTAAAAATAGACCTACCCTATGACCCAGCAATAGCACTGCTAGGAATTTATCCAAGGGATACAGGAGTACTGATGCATAGGGGCACTTGTACCCCAATGTTCATAGCAGCACTCTCAACAATAGCCAAATTATGGAAAGAGCCTAAATGTCCATCAACTGATGAATGGATAAAGAAATTGTGGTTTATATACACAATGGAATACTACGTGGCAATGAGAAAAAATGAAATATGGCCTTTTGTAGCAACGTGGATGGAACTGGAGAGTGTGATGATAAGTGAAATAAGCCGTACAGAGAAAGACAGATACCATATGGTTTCACTCTTATGTGGATCCTGAGAAACTTGGCAGGAACCCATGGGGGAGGGGGAGGAAAAAAGAAAAAAAAGAGGTTAGAGTGGGAGAGAGCCAAAGCTTAAGAGACTGTTAAAAACTGAGAACAAACTGAGGGTTGATGGGGGGTGGGAGGGAGGAGAGGGTGGGTGATGGGTATTGAGGAGGGCACCTTTTGGGATGAGCACTGGGTGTTGTATGGAAACAAATTTGACAATAAATTTCATATAATAAAAAAAAAAATAAAAAAAATGCTTCAGTCAACAAGCAAAAAAAAAACAAAAAAAAAATAAATAAAAAAAAAAATAAAATCTCAAAACTCTATAGTAATAAAACAATATAGTTAGAAAGCAAGCAAAGACGTAAGAGACATTTTACCTGAAGAAGATACACAGATGGAAAATAAGCATATGGAAAGATGCTTAATATCATGAACCATGAGGAAAACAAAGACTCAAACCACAATGATATATTACATCCATCAGAATGCCTCAAATAAAAAATAGTAACAGCACCAAATGCTGGTGAGGATGCCAAGAAACCGGATCACTCACACAATGCTGATGGAAATATAAGATGATACAGCCACTCTGGAAAACAGTTGGGCAATTTCTTACACCACATAGCATAGCAACTGCAATTCCTAGTTGTTTATCCAGAGAAATGAAGAACTTATATTCACAAAAAAAAAAGCCTATATACAAATGTTCATAGAACCTTTGCTTATAAGAGCCAAAATCATCAAACAACCCAGATGTCCTTCAATAGGTGAGTGGTTAAACAATCTAAGATATACTCATACCATGTTGTGAAATACACAACAGCCTAGATCAATTTCCAGAGAATTTTAGCAAGTGATTAAAGCAATCCCAAAGGATTACTTACTGTCTGATTCCATTTATAGAACATTTTTAAAATAACAATGTTGTGCAAATGGAGAACAGATTAGTAGTTGCCAGGGGAAAAGGAAAGAGTGGGGTGTGAGAGAAGTGAGTGTGAAAAATGCCTTTCCAAAAGTGAGGAAAAATAAAGATGTTCTGAGACAAGCAAACACAGTGGGAATTTATTGCCAGCAGATCTACTCTTTAAGAATTATCTAAAGAAGTTCTTCCAGCAGAGGGATATGGACAGAGCTCCCATTGGCCAAATCTGTAATAATTTATGCAAGAAAACAATGTTACTATGGGATTATAATCCAAAGAAGAAAATAAATTTCCATAAGGATATAATGATATAAATAAATTATGGAATAAGTAAGTAAATAGGAAAGAAGTGATATCTCCTCCTTACAGAAGAGTTTTAATTAATAAATGTAGAAGGCATAAGGGACATAGAAAATCACTATTAGACCAACACAGTAATAATTACTGTAAGTGAGATCCACAGATGAATGCTAAAATTAGTAAGCAAAAGTTTCAGAAGAAAGGATATTTGCATAGCCTCGAAGTACCTTTCTGTGAAATATTTATTAATTTCAAAGGGAAAAATAGTAATTTTTCAATAAAGAAGTCTGGCAGATACCACCTTAAGCAAATAATCAAGGTTTAGTATCACCAGTGAAGTTATGCAGATGATCTTTTATAAATCTAAAATTATTTCAAAATTACAAGTTTTTTAGAAGAGGAGAAGGTAAGAGCTACCAACAGGTAATTTGCAGAACACAGTTACCAAATACATGTAAACATATGGTTAGCACACCTAATAATCAGAGAAATGCAAATTTTAAAATGTATAAGTTACCATTTTAGGTCTACCAGACTAACAAAAAATTAAAGACAGTGAAAGCAGCTACAATTGGGAGAATGTTGAAGTGAGGTTCTCCCAAAATGCTCTCTTTCATTGTAAGTAGAAAGGGGAAAAGTAAACTTCTACAGATCAACTTTGCTCTATGTAAGTAAAAATCCATATACTCTTTTATACATCAGTACCTCTCCTTGAAATTTATCTGATAGAAATTGAAGCAATAGTTTATGGAATGTAATGGCTGCTTATCCAATGATATTCAAAGTACACTCAGTCCAAGTGGCCTATTGAAATCATAAAGTCTAAACAAATAAACAAAAACACAACAAATTCCTTAGAAATAAATAAAAGGAATTGGATCTATAACAGGAAACTAGGAGAAATTTCTGGAATATTTTTTCATGAAAAAATGACTTCATTCCTTCATTCATGCATTCATTCATGCCTGCCTGTCTTCTAGCAGGGCCTCATTCACATAAACTGCTCATAATTATATGAAAATAAGATGTTTGCAGTATTGAGTGTGAACAATCATATGTGCCAATCAAGAATCCAAGCATCAATGTCAGTTATAACCATAGACTCTAAAAAAACTCTGACCACAGAAAAGTTTAGTCACATGACAACAATGTCGAAAGGACCCACCTGCATATGCACACACCCTCAACAGTATCATCCTCAAACACAAAGACTAGTGACAAATACATTAAAAATATGTCACAGGATTTAGAAGAAATCCTATGACTCTCTCAAGTCTGGAGTAAACTATGACCTGAAGTTTTAACCACAGTATAATCTGTCAATGCATCTGATATGTGACATGTTCTGCCATTAATTAAATCATTAGTGTACAACATTAAATCTAAAATGTTGATTTCCCCCATTTGTCCTTTAGTTTCACACATTTTATCATTTCATAGCAGTCTACTTAGGTTATGTTTCTATAATTAAACCAAAACAAAGATAAACTAATTACCTTTTATAAGTCAAAGCAGAATCTAATTCACTAATAAATTGCTATCTTCCTCAATTCATTAATTTACTGAATGCTGTTCCCTCTTAGAGACACAGTTTCATCTTGAGCTACATTTTGCAAGCACCAGACTAACATTAAATAGGATAATGTACTATTGAATCAAACTTTTCTAAAAGTAATTAAATTGTCCAGCAACTAGAATATATTTTTTAAAAGTACATTTGATGGAGAAGCTTGAATCTATTCTGTACCCTTGTTAAGTAGCATTTTTGCACTTCAGGCAATGTACACATCCAAATGCAGCAGGAGCCTCTCTTTGTTTATTTTCAAAAGCAAAGTGTCCTCTCACAGTGGTGGTTGGATCTCCTTTGAAGTGTAGTGAGTACATTCACCATCTATTATACATTTACTGTCACCTCCACTCTTTCAGGAGATGTATTTCTTTTTAGGGACAAGAGAAAAGTAAATCTCCTTAGTTGAGTCAAAATCATTTGAAAGAGAGAGGAGACTCTTGCAAAATAAAAGTCTTCCAGGCTACTTTTAAGACTTTAATTTCTCTTGGCAACTGCTTTATTTTTACAGCAAGTTTCCAGGTTAGAAAGAAATATGTCCAGCTAAAATATAAATCCCAGCACAGACCACAAACAACTTACCTAAAATCCAAGTCTGTAGGCACTGGAGCAAAATTTAATGAAATACACTGTCAGCAATCTAAGCTAAATGAAAGAAAATTATTCATTAAACAGCCTGCCAACTTGCAGGTCTTGGTAGCCAAAGTGAATAATGGAAATAAATATCAATGGTGATGTAAGAAAAAGCAAAGATTCTTGGAAGAAAGGCCTGCAGAAAGGTGACAGGGTACCAACAGTGGGAAAATATTAGTAGTTAGCCTTAACATATGCTTAATAAATGCTAGGCTCTTGCTAAATAGTTTGCATTTGTTATTTAATTCTTACAACAAGTATATGAGATGTTCTCCAATATTATTTCCTTTTGACACATGAGTAAACTAGGACTTAGAGGTTAAGTAGCTTGATTTGGTGGCAAATAAATCATAGAGTTCAAATTCAAATACAATCAGTGTGACTGCTAACTATAATACATATGAGTTAACTTGATCCTCATCTTCAAACTACAGTCATTCGAAGAATTTGGGCGTGGTCAAAGAGAGAGAAAGGGGTGGGAGTGGGAAGGAAAGACCTGGATAACTGTTCAAACAGTGAGAGAAGTGCTTCCTCTATGCTACAGTGGCCAAATGTCCTAGAAGCAAGAGACAGGAACTGGCAGTGCCTGTGATTGGTCTTTTTTTAAATAATTTCCAACGTTGTCTGTTAATTATATGTTTTCCTTTACATCCTTGAAACTATATGCTTTATTTATTTACTTACTTACTTATTTATTTAGCATGATGCACACAGTGGTGGCAGGGGCAGAGAAAGAGGAGAGAATCCCAAGGAGGCTCCTGCCATCAGCATGGAGCCCAAACCGGGGCTCAATATCATGGCTCTTGAGATCATGACCTGACCTGAAATCAAGAGCCAGATGTTAACCAACTGAGCCACCCAGGCACAGCCCCCCATTTGCTGTATTTATAATAGATACTTTAAGTTCCTTGTCTACTGATTCTATATCACTTCTGGGTATATTTTTGTTAACTTAGATTTCTTGATTTTAAATCATATTTTCCCATTTCTTTGCTAAAGTGCTAATGTTTTCTTGGAGGGCAGACACTGTGAATTTTACATTATTGAGTACTGGATTTTTTTTTATTCCTTTAAAATATGTTGGACTTTGTTCTAGCATTCATCTAAGTTACTTGAGAATGATTTTGACAGTTTTACGGCTTGCTTTTAAGCTCTGTATTGCAGATCCAAACTTTTAACCACCATGCTATATAATGCCTCTTACATTAAATGATTTAGAAAAATAACTCTGGCTTATAGAATTCAGGGAAGTAAAAGGAACATCAGGAAGAGAGTCCAAAAGCTTATGTAATACCCACAATAAGAGACAGTGACAATTTAGAATGGAGGTAGGGATACATAGACACTGTATAAACACTGAAGGCAGGAGAGGGGACTCAGTGATTTCATAAATTACAAGTCACCTACTTCCCTTTGAGATTCTTTTCCTTGCCTTTAAATTTGTAAAGTCAAACTTCAGAAAAATCTGAAGCAAGAGAATTTCAGTGTTCAACATAAGCCCACTTTTTCCACCTTAGCTTTCTATGAGACTTGCCAACCAGGTTTCTTACTCCAGTAGATAAAACGTGCTCTTCCTTTCTTGCATCAAGAATTTGTTGGGGCGCCTGGGTGGCGCAGTCGGTTAAGCGTCCGACTTCAGCCAGGTCACGATCTCGTGGTCTGTGAGTTCAAGCCCCGCGTCGGGCTCTGGGCTGATGGCTCAGAGCCTGGAGCCTGTTTCCGATTCTGTGTCTCCCTCTCTCTCTGCCCCTCCCCCGTTCATGCTCTGTCTCTCTCTGTCCCAAAAAAAATAAATAAACGTTGAAAAAAAAATTTAAAAAAAGAATTTGTCTTTGGGGCGCCTGGGTGGCGCAGTTGGTTGGGCGTCCGACTTCAGCCAGGTCACGATCTCGCGGTCCGTGAGTTCGAGCCCCGCGTCAGGCTCTGGGCTGATGGCTCAGAGCCTGGAGCCTGTTTCCGATTCTATGTCTCCCTCTCTCTCTGCCCCTCCCCCGTTCATGCTCTGTCTCTCTCTGTCCCAAAAATAAAAATTAAAAAAAAAAAAAAAAAAAAAAAAGAATTTGTCTTCATGGAGAAGTTTATAGGGAAAATTAGCTATACTACAAATTTTCTCCATGGTGACCTGTATGACCTCTTCCTGAGCCTCAAAGAAAAATATATCCTTGTTTTAGTAGGATTTTCTGGGTGTGTCTAGTGCCTACAAAGACTCTAGCTGACCTTGGGGAAGGGCAAGCATCACCTACTTGCAGAGCAATCCATGAAGCATGATCTGATAAGCTGAGGCATAACTTTCTTTGTACATTCTGTTTGCATTAGGGATTATTTTTCTTCTACTACATAATGTGTAGATACCAAATTGCAGTAGCACTGGGGATAGTATTTGATGTCCAAATTTAGTGTAACTATAAAAAGTATTTATGATTGGTTCACCAACTTTTCTTGCTGCTCAAATCACAAGGCAGAAGGTAAGCCAGCCACTGGCCCTTTTGCCCTATGTTGTTTTCTCCTTATAAACAAAGTTCACCCCTGTCCATTGACCCTCGTGTTTAAGACCACCATGAACAGAAGTGACCAAAAAACATTTCCTGAGGATCAAAAGCTTGATTTAAAAGTAGGTTATCTCAAAAAACAAACAAACAAAAAAGTAAGTTATCTCAATAACTACACGTTATACCTGGGTCTCTGAAGGGGTCCCACATATGCCTTACAGTTTACTGGATATGAAGTCATAGCTGAAGGGGCAATAGGGCCTGAAATCTAGCTCTACTCCTCTCCACAGTCCCTGAATCCATGGGATTAAGTTAGCCTGGAGTGAGAGGCTTTTCCTAATTTGCAAAATGGCATCATGAGGCTCAGGATCTAATTTCTCACCAAATTTTAAATTTGTTAAAGTAAAAGAAAGGCTTTTTTGATTGAAAGACAAAAAATAAAATACTTTGAATTCCTTAAGCATAAAGGGAACTTACTGAAGAATGCAGGGATATCTCATGAAAACTAAGGGCAGGGTAATGGTTGGATTTCAGGAAATCATATCCAGCAAGATGCTCCTGCTTGTTTCTGCGTATCAGCATGGTTCTTTTCTCTCACTGCAGAGCACCTTGCTCCACATGACCAATAATGATTGCCAAGAGCTCCCCAGGTTTATATCTTACAGCATCAGTACCAGAGGCAGACTGGCTTAGTGTTGTATTTCCAAGACCAAATTCCTGGGCAAGAGACTTTTGGTCCAGCCAGGGCCAGATAGCCATGGTGCCTATCCTTCAAGCAATCAAACATAACCAAAATGGTAGGATCTTTATTTTTTTTTCTAATTTGTATTTATTTATTTTTGAGAGAGAGAGAGAGAGAACAAGTTGGGGAGGGGCACAGAGGATCTGAAGCAGGCTCCATGTGGACAGCAGACAGCCAATGTGTGGCTCAAACCCACAAACTATGACCTGAGCCCAAGGCAGCTGCTTAACCGACTGAACCACCCAGATGCCCCAAAATGGCAGGATCTTATAGGAAAAAAATAACTACTTAGAAGGCATATATATGAAATGACCAGCTGTAGGTATATAGCGAGAAAGCCTTCCAGAAAAAAGGAATATCTTTTACCCCAAAAAAGTAAACTGACAGATACAACAATAAGTGTCTATTAAAATTATATATAAGGGAAGGTCTCACATCACTTATGTTGAATTGAATATATCTCTTGAAAAAGCAAAGTCCCCCCCAAAAAGTGTCATCCTATAACCCCTCAAACAAAAAGATCAACAATTTTGTTCCTATAGGCCCATATCTCAAACCCAATCGAACAACACTCTTTCTACCTTTAACTTTGCTTAATCCCTACTCACTCCATAAGACTTACTCGAAGAAGCCTTCCCCAAGGATCATATACCTCAGTGATCTATCTCTAGCCTCTACTGATATATTGATTTCATGTCATATCCCCTGATCAGATCCTGCTCTTTAAAAAAAAAAAAAAATGTTTATTTATTTATTTATTTATTTATTTATTTATTTATTTATTTATTTATTTTAAGAGAGAGTGAGGGAGAGAAATAGAGAGAGAGTGCAAGTCAAGGAGGGACAGAGAGAGGGAGGGAGAGAGAAAATCCCAAGCAAGCCCCAGGCACTCAGCACAGAGCCCAACTCAAGACTTGATCTCACAACCGTGAGATCATGACCTGAGCCGAAATCTAGAGTGAGACACCTAACTGACTGAGGCAGCCAGGCACCCCCAGATCCTGCTCTTATATGTTAATTATTACATGCATATAGGTCATCTTCTTCTAGATTTTAAGCCCCTTAAATACTTTGATAACATTAATGGTTCACAAAGCTAATAATCAAAGATGACCTTTATTCTATCTCATGCAACTTGCAGCACAATGTTAGGTGTAGCCTTAGTATAATCATGTTTGGATTAAGACCTTGGGAAAATAGAATTTAGCATTAGTTACACAAAGTATACCAATAGCACCAGCAAGCATATCAGATGAGTGACAGGGTTACTGATTTTTGCCTGGGATATGGACTGAATAATATGCTAAGAAAAAAAATCACGAGCCACCAAAGAATATGCAAAGTAAAGATCTCAGGCATTTATAAAATATGTGACAGCATCTGGTGCCCCATAAAAGAGTTGCACTGATACTGAACCAGGAGTGGGGACACACTTACTGCCCCCCCCCCCTTTGTTTTTTGTTTTTTTTTCTGTTTTCAGAAATTTCAAAAAAGGAAGTTCCGAAGATTTACAGAAAGGAACATTCTTCCTACAAAGCAATGGAAGCTTATAATTCAACCCAGATTTCAAAGTCTGAGACTTGTTAACTAAGGTATAGAAAGCAATAAGCAGGGGTCATGAATTAGCATTTGCTGAATGGCCATCATTTTGACTCTCTGAAAAGTGAAAATTATGTGGCATATTTAAAAGGAACAAAAACTAAAATCTGATTAACTAAATGGTAAAGGGAAATATTCCAAGGAGAGCACCATGATTAGTGAAATCATTATGAAAATTTTATTTTAGCTTATTTATTGTTAGGTGTAAACAATGCTCCCAGACTGGCTGAAACAGGCTTTTCTAAAAACAAGAAAAAACAAAACAAAACAAAAAAATTACTCCTTTCATATTTGCCTAAATTATTGTATCTTGAATATAATTCCCTGGAGTATCTCAAATTTGTGCAGTACTTTGAAATTTAGCTGAACATTATCGTGTAACTTTTATATGAACTTTCACCCCTTTCACAGGTTAATGAGAATTAATAAGTTTTCCTGACTTGCCAAAGGTAGATGAGGTAAGTAATCTGAACAGATTCTACGTCAAACAATGCTACATAAATGTAATTTCACTTTTGTTTTGTTTTTCTTAAAACATGTATGCCCATACAGCAAATATAACAAAGGAGACAAGGGAAAAAAAGAAAGAAAAACACTTTTCAGTCCTGAATTACCTAAACTCTTTTATTTTATTGAATTCCAGTATAGTTAACATACAGTGTAAATTAGATTAAGGTGTAGAATATTGTGATTCAAGAATTCTATGCATTACACAGTACACATCATATTAAGGGCACTCTTAATCCCCTTCACCTATTTTACCTACCCCCCATCCACCTCCCCTCTGGTAACTATAGTTTGTTCTCTACAGTTAAGAGTCTGTTTCCTGATTTCTTTTTTTCTTTGCTTGTCCTGTTTCTTGAACTCCACATTAAGTGAAATCATATGGTATTTGTCTCCGATTAAATTATTTCACTTAGCATTATACTCTCTAGATCCATCCATATCATTGCAAATGGCAAGATTTCATTCTTTTTAATGGCTGAATACTATTCCATTGTGTATATATATACCACATCTTCTTCATCCATTCTACTATCAACGGACACTTGGGCTGCTTCTACAATATGGCTATTGTAAATAATGCTGCTATAAACATAGGGGTACACATATCCCTTTGAATTAGTGTTTTCATATTCTTTGGGTAAATAACCAGCAGTGTGATTACTGGATCATGGGGTAATTCTATTTCTAATTTTTTGAGCGAGCCTCCATACTATCTTCAACAGTGGATCCACTGGTTTGTATTCCAACAGTGCACAACAGTTCATTTTTCTCCACATCTTCATCAACACTTCTTGTTTCTTGAGATTTTCATTTTAGCCATTCTGACAGGTATGAGATGGTATCTTCTTGTGGTTTTGATTTGCATTTCCCTGTGTTGAGCATCTTTTCATGTGTCTGTTAGCCATCTGTATGTCTTCTTTGGAGAAATGTCTGTTCATGACTTCTGCCAATTTTTAATTAGATTACTTGTTTTTTGGTATTAAGTTGCACAAATTACTTATACGTTTTGAACACTAACTCTTTATCAGACATGTTATTTGCAAACATCTTCTCCCATTCAGTAGGATGTCTTTTAGTTTTGCTGAATATTTCCTTTGCTGTGCAGAAACTTTATTTTGATGTATTCCCACTAGTTTATTTTTGCTTTTGTTTCCTTTGCCTAAGAAAACAAATATTTAAAAATGTTGCTATGCCAATGTCAGAAAAATTACTGCCTATGCTCTCTTCTAATATTTTGACGGCTTCAGATCTCACATTTAGGCCCTTAATCCATTTTAAATACAGTTTGTGTGCATGGTTTAAGAAAGTGGTCCAGTTTAATTCTTTTGCACAAAATTGTCCAGTTCTCCCAACACCATTTGTTAAAGAGATTTTTTTCCCATTACATGTTCTTGCTTCCTTTGTTGATGATTAATTTACCATATAATTGTGGGTTTATTTCTGGGACCTCTTTCCTGTTCTATTCATCTATGGGTCTACTTTTGTGTCAGTACTACACTGTTTTGATTACTACAACTTTGTAGTACATCTTAAAATCTAGAGTTATGATACTTCCAGGTTTGTTCTCCTTTATCAAGATTGCTTTGGCTATTCAGGGTCTTTTGTGGTAACATACAAATTTTAGGATTATTTGTTCTAGTTCTGTGAAAAATGCTGTTGTTATTTTGACAGAAGTTGTATTAAATCTGTAGATTGCTTTGAGTAGCATGGGTATTTTAACAATATTTATTCTTCCAATCCATGAGCATAAACTACCTTTGTATTTGTGTCATCGTTAATGTCTTTCATCAGTTTTATAGTTTTCAGAGTATACGTCTTTCAGCTCCTTGGTTAAGTTTATTCCTAGGTATTTTATTATTCTTGGTATAATTGTAAATGGGACTATTTTCTTAATTTCTCTTTCTGCTGCTTCATTATTAGTGTTTAGAAATGGAACACATTTCTTTACATTGATTTTGTATCCTGGGACCTTACTGAATTTATTTATTATTTCTAGTAGGTTTTTGGTGGAATCCTTAGTGTTTTCTATATATGGTAATCATGTCATCTGCAAATAATGAAAATTTTACTTCTTCCTTACCAATTTGGATTCCTTTTATTTCTTTTTGTTTTCTGATTGCTGTGGCTATGACTTCCAGTACTACATTGAATAAAAGTGGTAAAAGCAGACATCCTTGTCTTGTTCCTGATCTTAAGGGAAAAGCTCTCAGTTTGTCGCCACTGAATATGATGTTAGCTGTGGGTTTTTCATATATGGTCTTTATTATGTTGAGGTATGTTCCCTCTAAACCTACTTTGATGAGAGTTTTTATCATGGATACTGTACTTTTCAAGTGTTTTTCCTACATCTATCAAAATGACCATATGGTTTTTACCCTTTCTCTTGTTGATGTGATGTATCATGTTGACTGATTTGCAAATATTGAACCACCCTTGCATTCCAGGAATAAATCCCACTTGATTGTGGTGAATGATTTTTTTTTTCATGTATTGTTGGGTTCTGTTTACTAACACATTGTTAAAGATTTTTGCATCTATGTTTATCTGAGATATCAGCCTGTAGTTCTAGCTTTTTGTAGTGTCTTTATCTGGTTTTGGTATCAGGCTGATCCTGGCCTCACAGAATGAATTTGGAAGCTTTCCTTCCTCTTCCATTCTTTGGAATAGTTTGAGAAGAATAGACATTATGTCTTCTTTAAATATTCGGTAGAATTTTACCTGTGAAACCATCTGGTACTGGATTTTGGTTTGTTAGAATTTTATATTTTTAATTCTTTTTTATTACTGATTCAGTTTCATTGTTGGTAATCAGTCTGTTCAAATTTTCTATTTCTTCCTGATTCAGATTTGGGAGGTTATATGCTTCTAGAAATTTATCTACTTCTTCTAGGTTGTCCAACTTGTTGGCATATAATTTTTCAAAATATTTCCTTTTCAAAATATTATAATCCTTTGTATTTCTGTGATGTTGGTTGTTTTTTTTTTTTCCTCTTTCATTTCTAATTTTGAGCGCTCTCTCTCTTTTTTTTTTATGAATCTGCCTAAAGATTTATCAATTTAGGTGATCTTTTGAAAGAACCACCTCCTGGTTTCATTGATCTATTCTATTGTTTTTGTATTTTCTATATCTTTATTTCTGCTCTAATCTTTATTATTTCCTTCCTTCTACTGGTTGTTTTGTTTGTTCTCCTTTCTCTAGCTCCTTTAGGTGTAAGTTTAGGTTGTTTATTTGAGATTTTTCTTACTTATTGAGATAGTCCCATCTTGTTAACAGTTTTTGCTGCATCACAAACATTTTGGACTGTTGTGTTTTCATTTTCACTTGTCTCCATGTGTTTTTTCTTTATTTCCTCTTTTGTTTTCTTCAATGACCTATTCATTACTTAGTAGCATATTGTTTAACCCACGTCTTTGTGTTCTTTCCAGATTTTTCTTATAATTTCTAGCTTCATAGCATTATGGTGGGAAAAGATTCATATTATGATTTTGATATTTTCTTAATTTGTTGATACCTGTTTTGTGGCCTAATATGTTATCTATTCTGGAGAATGTTCTGTGTACACTTGAAAAGAATGTGTATTCTGCTGTTCGGGGATGGAATGTTCTGAATGTATGTTTGATCCAACTTATCCAATGTGTCATTTAAAGCCACTGTTTCTTTGTTGGTTTCCTATTTCAATGATCTATCATTGATGTAAGTGGCATGCTAAAGTCCCCTACTATTATTGTATTACATTGATTACATCCTTTATTTATCATTAGCTGCTTTATGGTTACAGGTCCTCCCACATTTGGGTACATATTTACAACTGTTCTGTCCTCTTGTGAACTGCTCCATTTATGATTATATAGTATCCGTCTTTGCCTCTTGTTACAGTCTTTGTTTTAAAGTCTACTTTATCCAATGTAAGTATTGGTACCCGAGCTTTCTTTTTATTTTCCACTCTTTTCTCAAGGCCAGTGAGTATCTTTATGACAATTACTTTAAATTCTCTATCAGACATATTATTTATATCCATTTAATTTAGCTCCCTTGCTCTGATCTTGTCCTGTTTTCGTTTGTTTGTTTGAGACGTGTTTCTCTGTCTCATTTTATCTAACTCTTTGTGTCTGCTTCTATGTGTTAGGAAAGTCAGCTACATCTCCTGCTCTTGAAAGTTGTGGCCTTCTGAAGAAGAGGTCTTGTAGTTTGGTCCCTGTGGTGTTATTGCACCAGTCTAGGGCTGCTTTGAGCTCGAGTTGTGTCAGGCCAGGTGTTTAGGAGAGATGCAGCAGCAGCGAATGACAGGGGGCTCTTCCTGCGTTGTCCCCTGAGAAGCTTTCATTGATGGGCAGGGCCTGTAGTCAGACCAGGGGCTGCAGTCAGACTGGTATATGTGGTTATCTTCCCCTCTCCTCAAGACAGGAGTCACTTTGGAGTGGTCCTGGCCACTGTGAGGGCTACTTGCACAGTGGCAGTCTTGTGACACTGCTTTAGATGGGTTCTGCCCAAGGGTGTACTGGAGGGGGCAGGTTCACAGAGAACACGGGGGCAGGGTAGGCAGTGTTAGCAAGGTTTACAGCACAGGTCTGCTGTAGGAGGGGACCTGGGGCTACTTTAGAAAACTCCTGTGGAAAGGGCAAGTCCACAGAAGAGTGTGGGTTCAGGGTGCACAATGCCGACAAGATCTTCCCTGGCCCCGTATAGGAGGGGACTTACAGGCAGCTTCAACAGGCCTGGCCAAAGGGGGAGAGCCACAGAAGAGCGCAAGGGCGGGGTATGCATGCAGCATTAATGTTTTCTCAGGTCTGCTGTGGGAGGGGCCAAGTCTGCAGGAGATCAGGAGGGTGCAGTAGGGTATTAGCAAGTTAGGTGAAGAGCACTGGGACTGTTCTGTTTCACGGGGTCATCTATGAAGGCAGGCTGCAGGGAGAACAGGGGAGGTGAATGGCACCTGCCAGCTCCTCTGCTCCTAGAGAAGTATCCTCAAGACCCTTGCCCCTCCAACACACTCCGATATTAGTAAATAAGTCTCCCTCCCATATACCCCAGGCATTTTTCCAACAGCTGCTTCTATGCTGTCTCTTCACGGTGCTGTTTGTCATGCCGTCTCCTCAAGAAAGAGGATTATTTCCTATCAACCTCTGTCTTTCCCACTGATTTTTAAAGTGCCACGTGGTAAGCCCCACAGATTGTTAGAACTGGTGAAATCAGGCCCCTCTGGTTTTCAGAGCCCAATGTCATAGGGATTCGTCTTCCTCCTGCAAGTTCCGCATGCCTGGGAGGCTGGGGGTGAAGGTCTGTTTCTCCCCCCTCTCCATACCTGCCTTGTCCCTCACTCCCACAGACAGTCCAGCAGACCCAACCATATCTCCGTCCTTCCTACCCTCTTCAATATGTCTTCTTCTCTATATTTAACTGTGGAGATTCTGTTCTGCCAGTCTTCAGATTATTTTCTGGGTTATTTACACTGATGTGGGTGAGATCTATTTGTATCCATGGAACGAGGCGAGTTTAGGATATTCCTATTCTGCCATCTTCACTGGAAGTCTCCTAATAATAAACTCTTTTTTCTTTATTTGAGAGAGAGAGAGAGAGAGAGAGAAGTGCACAAGCAGGCAAGACAGGCAGAGGGAAGGAAGGAGAGAGAATCTTAAGCAGTATCCACACTCAGCGTGGAGCCTGACACAGGGCTCGATCGCACGATCCTGGGATCATGACATGAGCCAAAATCAAGAGTCAGGTGCTCAACTGACTGAGCCACCCAGGCTCTTAACAGCAATATTTATGAAGGATTTGGGGGAAGTAGGTCAGGAAAAAGGTTAAGTCCATCCCTGTTGGTTTGGGCTGAGCTCAATTGCAGTGTAAAATTTATTATTTCCTTGTTGGGTTTGCTCTTCCATTTTAAAGGAATTGTGTGTGTGTACATAAATACAATTTTTTTCACTTAAGTCATATAACGGGGTTTTTTTTCCCAAGTCTATCTAGTAAGAACAGATAACTGACAGCAAATTGATTTTTTGAAGTTTCACCCAAACTCTCTCCTTCCTATCTCCTTCAACTGCTCCTGCAGAGGGATATTTTTAGAGGAAATTAGATTCACTGTTTGCATAAACCGACGCATTTAGCTGGTGGCTCTGCAGGTCCAATGAACTCTTCTAACAATATGGGTGAAATGAGGTTAGGTTTATGTTTGTAGCCAATTAGAACTGTTTTGATTGAACACTCCCTGTTGTATCTTATTTAAAGTTAAGAAAACACAGCACTGAAATGTATTTCAGCGGATGGAAGAGGAGGCCTGGGGGAAAAAAGGAAGAAAAATACCTAGGTCGTGATATGAAATGTATGACCTCTCATTTAAGTAAAGCGTAAAGAGGGAGCTTATTTGCACAAATTAAAAAAATACTGTGCATAACAGAGTTTGAAGACATCTATGTTATGACTATCAATATTATTACTGCATTATGAGAAAAACAATATTGATTTCAGACCAAATGATAAAAGTTGAAGGAACACATTGCTCACAAGCAGTAGACCCCCATCCTAATGACAGCTCTGACACTGAGTCATGACCTCCCTGAACTTACTGTTCCTTATCTGGAAAGCGGAAACAATAGTTATTTAGTTTCTGCCTCTGAAAATACAAAGAAATGTAATATACAATTGCAGCTCTCAAACTATTTACAACACGTTTCGTAAACAAAGTAATTCACATAAAAGATAAAGATAACCATTCACTAGGTACTTTTCTAAAAACAGTTATCATCAGCCTATTGATCTTCACAAACACCCAAAGAGGTAGGGGTTATTTTTATTATTTCTATTTTGTACACAAGAAAACTGTTGGTTAAGGAACAGAGGCAGGATGTAAACCCAGGCAGCTTCAGAGCATGCACACTTAACTACCATATAATGACAAAAAATGCTGTGCATTTAAGGGAGGGAAAAGTAGGATAATTAGTTGGGATAATTATACACCAAGGGTAGTTACAAACCGTGGTGACAAAAGAAGGTTCCACATAATACAAGGATGTGTGCCGGATCTTAAAGAATGAGGAGTATTTGGACAGACAGAGGAATACAGGCTGTAGGAGTGAGGAAATTCAGCATGAAGGTGGCAGTAGGAACAGAGGCAGGAGGGAAGAACCTAAATGAACTGCAAGGAGAGAGAAGGCTGGACAGGTCAATGGTGGAGAACTTTTTCCAAGCTCTGATCACCTGGCCCTCTTACAGGTTAGTCTCCACAGCTGAGCTTTGCTACTTCCAGAAAGCCGCATCTGAAGAGCCAGCAAAGACTCAGATGGTAACCACTCTGAAGACCCCCATCAAAGCTCCAGCTGGCCTTTAGGAAGCCTTTGAACTAATTAGGCAAAAGTGCCCTCACAGATGAGCACACGGTTTGGTGAGTGGGGCGTGCTTTCTCATGACGTAGAGAAGGTGGGTCTTGGGTCAGATGCAGCCCCATGATTGACTTGGCTGATTCAGCACAGGCTGAACTCAGTCCCAAACACATTCTCATGAGCAGGAAACTGCTCAAAACTGTACATATCAGACCCAGTCCAGTACACAGCCACATTCTCTGGAATCATCCTTTAAATTTGCAAAGGTTTATATAATTTAACATAATTATAAAGACTATTTATACTCAAAGGTGGCAATAACCACTTTTATATGCTCTTTGGGGGGAAGAAAATTGTAAATGTTGGAAAAACAGTCACATGATATGTGATACGTCAAAATCCAGTGGTCCTACCTATGGTAATCAATATACATATACGGTTTTTTTTTAACCTTTGGAAATTATACACAAATATGTTTAGTCCATTATAGTTTACACTGGAATAAATTAGAATCAATACGGTAATTTGGGTAACATCATTAGTGGATTATAAAGCAAAGATTCAAATGTTTACATTTTTTAAATGTTTATTTAGTTTTGAGGTGGGGAGAGGCAGAGAGAGAGGGAGACAGAGAATCCCAAGCAGGTTCTGCACAGAGAGCAGGGATCAAACTCACAAACCATGAGACGATGACCTGAGCCAAAAATCAAGCAAGAGTCAGAAGCTTAACTGACTGAGCCACCCAGGCATCCTTCAAATATTTACATTTTATGTTTCTCATTTCATAGGGGGAATATTTATATTAGCATTTTTTTTCTTTTTTTAAGTACAAAATTCCACATAAAATTAATTCCACATAGAATTATAAATAGCCAGCTGTGTATCTTAAATGTATTTATTACAATATGATTTAAATGAGTACAAGGGAACTTTGTTGAATGCTAGAGGTGTCCTGAAACTGAATTATGGTGATTGCTATGAAATCATATAAACTTAAAATTCATTGAACTCTACACATACTCTTCGTATAGTATGTAAATTATGCATTAATAAAGCTGTATTTAAAAAAAAAACAACTGAAACTAGTGACTTTTAGTAGATGTATTACAGATTATTTTCATTTATTTCTTATACTTTCCAAGACTGCCCCCATTTTTTTTACAACAGCATTATACTACCTACATAATGAGAAAATAATTTCAGTGCAATTCTGTTTAATGTGCACGTTTACCTAGCACACATAATGTGCTTAGCATTGTGATGGAATCTGGAGTTGTAAGAAATAAAGGTAACACTTTGCCCCTTTCTTAAGCTTACAATTGAGTTAGGAATATAAAAAATGTAAACAATTACTTATTTATAGCAGGATGAAATTACCTTTCCATCAAGTTGCAAGTAACAGGTGTGGGTAAGTTGAATAAAAGAAACAATCACTGGCCAAAGGGAAGGGGCAAAGAAAAGAATGGTTGGTAGGAGAGTTTCAGTGAGTGGCCGGGAGAGTTAACACACCTGACCACATCCTTAGTTGGAATGAATGAATTTGTTTGGAAGTAAGGTTTCTGCATACTTAACACATATATTTGTATCTGCTAGAATAAAAAACTTTGAGGAGACAGTAGGATTTTATAGACAATGGCAGAAAGGGGGAGAGTTAACAGGAAAGAGAATTTCCCATCCTTCAGGAAAACTAAAACCAGGTCAGCTTGTACTTCATTATTGAAAAAGAAAATAAAAACTAAAACAGAAGAGTCTGTTTCAAAGTGCAGTTGTTTCTTTAACCAGAGCGAATGGGGTAGGGGTAGTAACCTCCACACATTGCCGGTCAGTTCCAGACCCTCCTTTCTGAAGGCAGACCACTCTAGAGAAAAGATAATGGAGCTAAACAAGCATGCCCAGATGACTCCTGACAAATTTACCAAGCAGACACATTACCCCACCTCTCTTGGGCTAGAGTCAGTGAAGGGGTAGAGAAAAGTCAGAAGCTATTAACAAATGAGCTCTTTCCAGAGAACAGATTGTCAGCAAGTCTTTATCACTACAAGTGACGCACAGACCCATCTATAAAGCATGTTAAAAATATGGATTCCCAATCCAAATACATGGATATTGTACCTCAGCAGATTTTGAGGGCGACTTATGATCTGTATTTAAAACGTGATGCCCCACCTCCC
This sequence comes from Leopardus geoffroyi, assembly GCF_018350155.1. Taxonomy (NCBI): domain Eukaryota; kingdom Metazoa; phylum Chordata; class Mammalia; order Carnivora; family Felidae; genus Leopardus; species Leopardus geoffroyi. The sequence goes on from NC_059334.1 coordinate 67,388,518, forward strand.
AACCCCGATCTGTAGAACCTATTACGGTAGGTCTGTCAACCACACTATTAAAATACTACATCAACATAGAGTTTGGATGTGGAGAACTAACGAAATAAGGAATGTAGATGCATAAAACCTTAGTATTATTTGCTGTTACCAGTATTATTACTATCAACCACTAAATTAAGATTCTGGTTGCATACTAGTTCTAAGAGTAAGATTACATTTATAGGAGAAATGTTCCTCTTTTGATTTGATCCAAAGAAAAACCAAGGAAGATATTAAATATATGAGGTACTTAAGAACTTCTACTGGTTTCTCAGTGACCTCAATACCATTGCTTTAAATGATTCCCAAAATTGTATTTGTCAAGAGAACTGGCCGATAGGAAAGCTCCCTCCCATCAGGGATGACATTACCTATACCTTACCTATAAAGCCTTGCAATCCTCGGTCTTATTCCAAGTTTCTTAAACAAATAACATTTTGCCTCTCTCCAGGTTTGTGAGCTGCAGGTAAATAAACTTTGCCCTTCCTTATTCATATTTAGCCAGACATTGGGTCTAAAGAGGGTGGAAGGATATGGTTTCCAACAAGGAGCCACAAAGCTTTGACAGCTGCCTATATTTCTTTTTGCAGAAGCATCAATGGGAATCTTTCCTTGGCAGTTTTGTACTTAAAATGTCATCATCTGACTGCTTTGATTAATCGTGGTACCATGTTTTGGATGAACCAGTTAGGGAAGGACTTTTGTCTCATTTAAGAGTGACCTTTCATGCTCTGAGGAAATTAGCTTGCCCCCAGTGGAAGGCCTGGACACCATTAGCCAGTTCAGGTAACATGTTATTTTATTACATTAAAGTGGTAAACTGCGGAGGTGTTCTTTAATTTTATACTTTATGATAAGCTATTGTTTGAAAGGCAGGGGCAGGGCACCTCTTGGCAGAGCTCAGTCAGGCTATGCTGAGTCAGGCTTTCTGAGTTTTTCTGTGGTCAGACTCACCCTTGCTCACCCAGGCTTTCCTGCAATACAATCACAATCGCCTGTGCTCAGCCTGACTCAGTGAGGGGGAAGCACCCCCTAGAAATCTTGTCCAGACTTTAATGACTGCATTTAATCTTAGAGAAACTGAAGCAGAGAAGGATCGTGAGATGCTGCCGGAAAGATGGGCGTCACTTGGCCGTGCTGCACAAAGACTTTTTTGTAACAATTTTAGTTCAAAAATTTTACTAATAGAGCAGGCTTTGTAATTGGCAAATGGAAGCTGCCATTTTTTTTCTCACTATCTAGTGCTGCTTTGGTCAAGGGGACAGGAGGTATGAATACAGGAATGCTGACATGTCAGCCAAGTCAAGTGTATTTTTTATTCTTATCAAATTTTCTCAAGCAAACTGATTGCCAGAAAAGACCAGGGGCCATATAGTTACATCTCCCTCTTCTAACAGGGCCAATTGCTTCCGAATTTATTTTAGGCATATGATTTTGCCCATTATCCTTAGTTAAAAGTTTAGGGGTCTAGAGTTCAGAAGAAAAACACTACAACTTATTTTCCTTGGAAAACAACCTGGAACTAAATGGGAAAAGAATAACAAACCACCACATGATGTGACTGACAAATGGAATAAAATGAAGGTCCTGAAGAGAGAACAATATTTGGGAACTAGGCTTAAGTCTGAAAAGCTCAAGAGATGAATTTCCTGGAGCAGTTAGGTGAGGAGACCGATCTTAGACATACATCACAACTGGACAGTCAGTGTGTGCAGAAAAGCGCTGGGTCTTTGCTGCTGACAAGCATACTGCAAAGCAGAAATTTATAGGCTCATATACTCAGACATAAAGGTTTGAATTCTATCTTGGACTTTTCATAGTTGTGCTAGCTTTGGCAAGTTATTCAACTTTCTTAAACTTTATTTCATCATCTGTAAAATAGGGATAATGCCACATGAGTGGGAGTTAACATAAAAGTTCATGCAGAAAGGGAGCTTAGCATAATGCCTGGCATGTGATACACCCTCAATAAATATTAGCTATTAACAGTTAAAATTAGGGGGGGGGAATATGAAGACCGGGTACAATCAGGTGGGACTCAGGATGCATAAAGAAATTGGCAACTTCAGAGAGCCCCCGGCCAAGAAGAGCATCTGAGATTTGACTGTAACTCAAACAGGGATCTTCAGCCACAGAAAAATAGTTGAGAAACCAGCTCTGAACCAGGAAGTGGGCACTAGGTCCTGGAGTAATTTCAAAGCTGACTCATGGGTGTGGGGCTCCTTTCTGTCCAGGTCCCCTGGTCACTCTCAATGGTGGGCCTAAAATTCTTAAAGGAACAGTAGTCAAGTACACACCAAAAGATGTTAAACAAATGTTCTCTTTCATTTTTTCAAAACCATAGCAGTCAAGCTACAGTGTCTTCCTCCTCACTGTAAGAAATATCTTGTCAGTTAAAGACTGCAATGGGATAATGGTTATAGCAACTCTTGCTGTGTTTTAAGTCTGTTGGGACCCATTTGTTCCCAGTATGGGAACACCCTAACCACAATCCCTACAGAGTATGTGATTTAACATGTGATCCAATTCAATCCCTCCCCCTCCCCAACCAGTTTCAGCTGATTGGCCCTTGAGCAGCGCCTGAGTAGCAGTGGGACCTCAATGGACTGACCACTGCCTGGGTGCAAAAAAGGAATAAAGTTAATAAGACGCCTTGCATTTGGGGGTTTCAACCAAGAAACACAACAGGAAATTCCAGGTGGTACAGTTAAAAGTCCTGAAAGTCAAGTACTGGCTCATGACTCTTGTCCTGTTGTACTGGCACAACACTCTAAGGAAGGGTGGAGTCTCAAAGAAAATTGATAAGGTGACGTAGAATGAAGCAGAGGAGCAGAGGGACTCAGAGAAACTAGAAGAAGGAAGATGACAGGGTCACCACATTAAAGAACCATCTTTTGGGAGATTTACTTTTTGATATTGTTGGGGCCTGGTGCTCAGCATTTTCTGGAATCTTTGCTTTAGCTTTGCCCATCACCTCCAATGGCCAAGAAGAGCCATTTCCCCAAGAAGATCTGGTTTGTACAAGTGGAGAATAATACTTAGAAACAGGGGCGCCTGGGTGGCGCAGTTGGTTAAGCGTCCGACTTCAGCCAGGTCACGATCTCGCCGTCCGTGAGTTCGAGCCCCGCGTCGGGCTCTGGGCTGATGGCTCAGAGCCTGGAGCCTGCTTCTGATTCTGTGTCTCCCTCTCTCTCTGCCCCTCCCCCGTTCATGCTCTGTCTCTCTCTGTCCCCAAAAAAATAAATAAACGTTGAAAAAAAAAATTAAAAAAAATAAATAAATACTTAGAAACAGATCTGGATGCTAAATATATTCATTGTTTGTGGCATGTCATTGTTTTTAGCCTACATTTATTTCTGTATCTATATTTAAATCAACTCCCAACCCCCTTCTCCAATACCATAAAACTAAAGCCAGTGATTATACCTTTCTGAACCAACTGCTCCCTCTGTAAAGTGAGGATAATAAATTCCTTTCTCAGCTTTTGTGCAGGTTAAATGCAAGAGTGTTTATAAACACCGTCCCACAGGCCTGCACTGTAACAGGCCTACTGCCTGCCCACACAGTTCCTTGTGTGAATGAGACAAAATATGCTTCCTCCAGGTGGACAGCCTGGCAAATGCAGTGTAAGTTGGCTTTTTGCCCCAACCCTCTCCCCAGGCTGGGGAATTTGTGGAATTTGCAACCTGAATAATAATAACGCATGCCTGCATCACAGGCACTGAGTAAACAGGTATTGTTAGGATAGACACATGTGCTTATTTTTCATGCAAATGTTTCGTAAATAGGAGATCAGATGGGGCTACACAAACCTGTCACCAAGGTTTCGGTCTGATACAAAACTCAGTGGCAACTCAGAGCACCATCAGTACAACCAAGTACGCCTCCAAACAGTGTGCACCCACCTAATACAGGTCATTCTTTAACCTGATGCCTCACTATATCTCATCTCCAACTCTCAATGAGAAGTAGGTTGAAGTGAAAATAAAACCCATTCCTGTCATGTCATCCAAAGGCTCAACTATCAGCCAAGAAGTGGTTGATCTCACTATATAATACAGGGTAAGGAAATCAAGACAATACTAAAGGGGGAAAAGTCCACTTAATATGTTTGTGGAGCATCACATTTGCTGGCAGACCTGTGGGTTATAACTGGTGGAGTCCCCACTACTGGAGTGTTCCAGCTGCTCCCTCTGAAGACAGGAAAATCTGTTCATCCCCAGTTCCCTCAAATGCTCTTTCACAGGGCTTAGTGGGTTTTAGATGTTGGGGAGAAATCTAATAAATCTAACTCAATGCTACAACTAGTAGTAGCTCTGAGTTGTAGAGCATTAAACGCAACAGACTTCTAAGGTGGCATTTTTCTGTGGAAGACAGCAAGGCTGTTCTAATAACATCTGTTAATGGGATAGAGACAATACAGGGGCGCCTGGGTGGCGCAGTCGGTTAAGCGTCCGACTTCAGCCAGGTCACGATCTCGCGGTCCGTGAGTTCGAGCCCCGCGTCAGGCTCTGGGCTGATGGCTCAGAGCCTGGAGCCTGTTTCCGATTCTGTGTCTCCCTCTCTCTCTGCCCCTCCCCCGTTCATGCTCTGTCTCTCTCTGTCCCAAAAATAAATAAACGTTGAGACAATACAGACAGTCCTCTGTCCTTTGAAAGAGGTCCACCCCATACAACGTTACGGTGACACAAAACTCCTGGCCACTGTGGCTACTGCACAACCATTCTGTTCTTTAACCTTTCAGCAGGGAATCAGTAGAAGTGGAAGAATTCAGAACCCTGTTGTCTCTCACCTCCTGAGCCAGGTGACAGTGACAGCCAGGAATGCCTTGGGGGATTAAAGAATAACATCCAAGAGGCAAAGCAGAGGCAACATGGTTGCTCCCAGAGTCCCCAGCTCCTTTCATGTGCCTTCAAGAGTTTCAAAATCCTCAGACTCATGAAGTCCTCAATCTAATGGCTTACCTTGTGTGATGATGACCATGCAAAAGCCAAGCCAAATGAGCTCTCCCAGGTTTGTTTTCAGGATTCTGCTCCCCCAAAAGTGTCTAGGCACCAGAGCCCTATCAAGGAAAAGAGGAGTGAGCTTTTCAAAAAGGTAAGTCTGAAAGAGCCTAGCGCATCTAGTCGGTGTTTAATAAACAGGTTCCCTCCTCTTCCTTGTATAGGACCCTCTCCTCTCCTGCTGGGCACGGGACAGCGGAAGGGGTTAACTCTTTACAAAGGAGAGAGCTGGGTCTGAGGATTCCCTTGGTCACTGAAAGAAACTTGCTCCCTCATCAATAGCCAGGATCAGGATTATCTCTCACCCTCTACCCACTTCAAACACCCAGGTAAATTCCCACCCCAAGTAGGAGAGACACCTCACCCTGGTGGGAGGGGAAGAGTCCTAGCTAACTGTGTGAAGGCCAGCTCTGTGCAACTGGTAGGCGGGGCCTCTAGCTGACCATCACCATCACTGTCACCAGGGACACGCCCCCCACACACCTGTCCCCTCCCCTCCAGATCCCCCTCAGAGGCTGAGGGTCAGAGGTGGACACAGCGCAACTGGAGTCCATTCCCCCACTGCCCAGCTGTGTCACGGGGGCAAGTCATTTACCATTTCTTCATTAGTGAAATGAGGGTCAGGGTATGTGTTTCATAAGGCCGAGGCGTGGCTCAAGTGGGACTACACCGGAAGTACACATATTAAATGTTAACCCTTACCGCCCGGACCTGGAGTTCGACCACTTGAGGTGCACGCCCCTAAGTTAATCTTGCCCTCCTCCCAGGCGCAAACAGTTCGCTGCCCTCTGACGGAGGTAGGATGTTCGGGTCCTGACCCCGCAGCACCACTTTCTTGCAGGGACACAGGAGTGGCCGCGAGGTCAGAGGAAGGGGCACAGGAACACGAGGCTGGAGTTTCCGAAGACACTCTTTGTGAAATTTTGCAGAATTTCCCGAAGCCGCTGGCCAGCCAGCTGCGGGCGCGGGCCCTCCGCGGGCAGGGTGCTGCTGTCACCGAGCAGGTGGCAGGGCTCTGAGGCACAACGCTCCGGGGGGCCACCCGGATAAACTGGCTGCGCTTCGGCGCGGGGCCTGGCGGTGCTCGGCTTCGCGTGGTATCAGTTCGGGCACCAGGAGAACGCCAAGAAGGCAGAGATCCTGAAACCCTCACAGCCGGAGCGCCTGGCAGCGGGATTGAGCCCGACTTCCGGCTCTTTGAGAATCACCTATTGAGCTGTGCGCAGGTGCACCGGCTCCTCACCAGCCTGCGGGAGGCTCCGCCCCGGCCCGTGGGCAGGGCACTGACCTCCGGCCGCCCCCACGTTCGTCCCTGGTCTCCGATGTGTGGCGACGAGGCCGCCTGGAACTTGGGGACATTTCTGGAGGGCCCCGGCCCTGTGCCTGCGTGCAGGCACAGCTGCTGTTTTCCCACCACCTACAAGCGGCCCAGGTCGTGCCCCGGGGCAGTGCCCCGGGGCGCTCCTCCTACTCTTGCTTGATAGTCACAGAGCTGCCCTCTGCAAATTTCATCCTTGACAGAAGTTTCCCAGCATTTCCTTTAACCCTGCATGGAGGAACTCCTGATATTCAGGAAATTCCCCTGACATGGGTGCTGGTCCTGTCCATCCCAGCCCTGCTCCCCAGACCATAACTCCTCACCAATAAAGTGCCAGGTGCCAGCACGAAGTAGGAGAAGAAGGAGGAAAGTTGGGGCCACTGCCAGCTTACCTCATTAACACAAGTGAGTGGTAAAGAAGCAATTCCCCAAAGCCCACCCTAATGTGAGGGACTGACTGCGAAATAAAGAAAACTCAGATTTCTAAACCAAGCAAGGAAGTAAAAATTGAGGCTCAGACCATCATTTTGGAAGGAAAAAAAATTAGAGGAAAAGCAAAAACTATGACAAACAAAGCATCCAGCACTGAGAACATTCTGTGGATTTTAACCCCGTGCACACAGGCGATTTGAGTGCACAGAGGGTCCCTAAAAAACCCGTAAGTTGAACGAAACTATAAGCAGTTATTTTCGAAATCCAGCACAGAATTCTTTCTAGACTGTGAGACTCAGTAGATTTGAGGTGCAGTCTGGCTATAAGCGGACTCAGATAGCTGGGTTTGAATACTGGGTTGAGTGCTGGCTGAGCAAGTCAGGTAAAAAAAAAAAAAACAAAACTCAGCTCTATTCTCCATGAGATGGAAGTAACAACAGGAGCTGTTTCACAACACTATCCTGAGGGGCAAATGAGACAATGAATTTAAGATACTTAGCAAAGTGTTTGGCATTTAAGTACCTGATAAATGTCTTATTGTTATTATCACGGTCCTCCAACTTGTTACGCAGTCTTGGAAGTGATATTACAATGCAAAGTGGCAGGAACGTCAATGACGGCAAACCAGCATCTGACTTTTACTCCAAATAAACTGCAACTATAGACTGCAGTCAATTAAAGATAGAAAACCTGAAAAAAAGAAAGTCTAAGCCTATGATAGTGCACCAGAAAGACTATAGAAATAGAGCAAAAATAGGAATTCAAACTTTGCAACTAGAAATAAGGGCCACCACCACCCCAACTGCCCCCACTCCCCCCTGCCCAGCAGCGGTGAAGCGGCCCCACACAGAAGGCCCCTTAGTGAGCCAGAAAAAGCATCATTTAAACTTTCCACCAGTGGAATACAACTGATTCTAGGGTTCCTAAACCCACACATCCCTGCAGAGGCCCTTAGAGGTGGGCGGAGAGTCGGTTCGGATCCTCAGAAGGAGAAGCGAATGTGCTATGAACCACACAGGACAGGTAGTTGCGGGACTCCGTGGACATTAGTTATCCTTAGTGTTACAAAATTTTTAATGTTGAAAATATATACAAGCATGACAAATGACAAATGGGGGAGCACCAAATGACCATTAGGATTATAATATGTGCGTGAATAAGCCATCAAAATAGTCTCTGCAAATAAAGGGCCATAAAAATGCTAATATTCCCACCTTTTACTAGTAATAATAATGCATCATCAGGCTGAAACAGTTCCTTAAGTACCTTATGTTCTCTGCTGGAATCAAGTCATTAATCCCATTTATATAGCTAATGGGGAAGCCCTAAATCCAAATTAAGGTCTTGAAGAAAAGTACTGAAATTAATGACAAAGGGGAATCATTTTTCTCTACAGCTATAAGGTTGCTTTGCCAAATAAGGGCTAAACAGCGCTTTTTGCCCCTGAACTTTACTTTGAATACTGCACAATCCACTCAGGAAAGAAACGGTTAATAAACCCACATCAGCAGTTTCTGAGTTAGTCAACCCAGACATTGCCTGGTCCCTAATATGTCTCCTCCCCTAAAGTATCCATCTTCCAGTCAGCTCTTACAGTGTGCCAGAGAACAGAACAGTGATCCTCATGCCATACCACACTCCCCCAAACTCTGCAAGGTGATACAGTTCAGTCTGCCATGTCCTCCCACACAAGAAACAGTATATATAACATATAATAGTTATACGAGTTTTAGTCAATTCCAGGGTCGGACAGACAGACGTGGGTTACATCCCAGCTCTACCAGCATCTGAAGTTCTGCATCAGTCAACATCTTTCAGGGTAGTTTTCCTTGTCTTTGAAGTGGATGGGGAAATAAAAGTACTCTTGGGATTATCTGGACAATTGTTTATTAATATTAGTATTAAGTGACTTTAAAGGAGGGAGAGAGGGAGGAAAGCAAGGCGGGCAGAGAGGGAGGACTCACTGAAGAGCCACAGCTTTACCCGACACACCTGAGAGAGGACAGGCTCCAGGGCCCTCCCCAGAGCTCAGGGTCTCTCCTCCCAGAGTCTGGCCTCGTTCTCTGTCACTGAAAGGTTCAGGAGTGAGAAAGCTGTGAGGCCGAGGGTAGCAGCAGCCTCCTAGGAGCCACATCAGGTGGCCCTCGGAGCTGTGATAGCTTTTGTTTTTTGGTGGAGGTTGTGGGGTCTGTGCTGTAACCATGTTTAAAGACTACAAAGAGAGGGAGGTGTGAGTCTGTTCTGTTGCTATGCTCCCAACGGAGAGTATCTCTGCTGAACCACTGCATCCTTGCTCTGTAATTACAGTCCTAATGAGAGGGGGCTGGCTACAGCAAAGGTTCCTAATGCACCTGAGTGACTGTCATCATCCATTCTGCCCACACATAACCTCTGAGGGAAGCACTGCAGATTCCTTCTCAGCGTCAATAGACAGCTACATTTCCAAGTACTTTCTCTCCCCATTTTATGCCCACAATGTGGTGGCACCTTATCCCCAGAGGTATCTCAGGCCCCAGGCTCCATGTGTCCACAAAAATGAAGTAGGAGGCCCAAACCTCTGCCTTGGGGCCACATGCTTTGGTACAAGTAGAGTGACCATGCAATTTATTGTCCAAAACACTGGTGAAAAGAAAGCACTTGTAATAATGACACCAAGATAATAGGCATAAACTGGGACTTCCCTAAGCAAACAAGGACATAGAGACATCCTAAGTGTAAGACATGATGCTAAAGCAAGGAGTGATTTTAGCTGGGCTTCACACTTTGGGAATTCCCATGAGAAGCAGGAAATGGGCTACATGCTAGTTAGCCTTCTCTCTCTGAAAATTATCTTAACTGTTTCTCCCCCTTTAAAAAAGGGAAAGGGGCACCTGGGTGGCTTAGTCGGTTGGGCGTCTGACTCTTGATTTCAGCTCAGGTTGCAATCCCAGGGTCATGGGATCAAGTCCCATGTTGGGCTCTACACTGAGCTTGGAGCCTGCTTAAGATTCTCTCTCTCTCTCTCTCTCTCTCTCTATCCCTCCCTCCCTCTGCCCCTCTCCTGCTCATGTGCTCTCTCTCCTTCCCTCTCTCTCTCTCCTCTAAAAACAAAAAATAGGGGCACCTGGGTGGGTCAGTCAGTTAAGTATCCAACTTCAGCTCAGGTCATGATCTCACTGTTCGTGAGTTCAAGCCACACATCAGGCTCTGTGCTGTCAGCACAGAGCTTGCTTGGGATTCTCTCCCTCTTTGTCCCTCCCCCACTTGCTCTCTCTCTCTCTCTCTCTCTCTCTCTCTCAAAATACATAAACACTTTAAAAAATAAAATAAAAAGAAAAACTAAATAATAATAATAAATGAAAGAAAAAAATGATAAGACTTTAAAATAAAGTACATTAAAATTGTTAATATGAAAGTAAACAACACAGAAAAGCACAAAAAAAAGAACAAAACAGTACTAAAAATATCACCAGTGTGTGGTGGAGGGATGGAGGGACAGTATCATCATTTGGTGATAATCATTTTTTCTACCTCTCCATACCTGAAGAATAGATAAATGGAAGGATGGATAGAAAGACAAAATAACCAACCTACACAAGAAGGAGTCATACTATACTAGATATTTTTAATAAAAAGGGCTGAATATAATTTTACATGGTATACAGAAAAGGAAACAGAAATGAAGGAAACAGAAAAGGAACAGTAAGGGAAATGTTGAACCTCACATAAATGCTACTCCATTATAAGAAAGATGAGTTCCTATATCCCAGCTCCCCAAGTCCCTACAATACTGCACACCCTAACCGTCTTCTGACATGACTCCAGTCCTTGTAAGAATAACTTGGATTAAAGGGAAGTCAGTTCCTAGCTACAAATGGCAGGCATCCCTGGCGGTAAGTCTGGGGAATACAAAAATAGTCCCTCTACCTCAAAGAATCCCTTATGATCTTACAAATGGGGTATTCCATTTCCCCTCTCACTCACTTAGGTTGGTGACAGACATGTGTCCAGAGAAAATACATTGCCTGTAGAGGTTGGTCTGTTGCAGTAAAGAGAGTGTTTGGCTATAAGTCAGGAGACCAAGTCCCTTCTTCCAGGCCTGCATCAGAGAGTTGTCATTGGACCCAGCAATTGCACTACTAGGCATTTATCCACAGGATACAGGTGTGCTGTTTCAAAGGGACACATGCACCCCCATGTTTATAGCAGCACTATCAACAATAGCCAAAGTATGGAAAGAGCCCAAATGTCCATCGATGGATGAATGAATAAAGAAAATGTGGTGTATATATATACAATGGAATATTACTCAGCAATGAAAAAGAATGAAATCTTGCCATTTGCAACTACGTGGATGGAACTGGAGGGTATTATGCTAAGTGAAATTAGTCAGTCAGAGAAAGACAAAAAGCATATGACTTCACTCATATGAGGACTTTAAGAGACAAAACAGATGAAAATAAGGGAAGGGAATCAAAAATAATATAAAAACAGGGAGGGAGACAAAACAAAAGAGACACATAAATATGGAGAACAAACAGGGTTGCTGGAGGGGTTGTGGGAGGGGGGAATGGGCTGAATGGGTAAGGGGCATTAAGGAATCTACTATAATCATTGCTTCACTATATACTAACTAATTTGGATGTAAATTTTAAAAAAGAAAAAAGAAAATTAAATCAAAAAAAAAAAAAAGAAAGTTGTCATTGGAGCTTTCTGAGCATTAGGGTCTGCCTTAAACAAACGGTTGATATGAAGAACAAATGAGAGACTCAGTGGTGACGAAGGGAAGCTTTGAAGCTGATGACTCAAAGGTCTGGGTGGAACCATATTGCCTCTGGAGCAAAGAACAAGCGGGTGGTCATAGTGGGATAGGTCCCTGTGCATGTCCTTGGCTATATTACTTTCAACTTAACCTTTCTAAGACTTGGTTTCTGCATCTTTGAAATGAAGATAATAGTAGAACCTAACCCATAGAATCATTGTTAGGATTGTGAGACACTCTATAGAAAGAGCTCAATGTCAGCTGGCTCATCAAAAGCATTCAAAGATGCCAAGTAACAAAATTAACTAAAACAAATAAGTGTTCATCATGAGGTCTTGGGAAATCCATGGATGAGCCACTTCCTCTGATAGACTACTGAATCTGTCAGATTTGCCAGTGGGGAGCCAAGGCAGCCTTAGAATAGCTCTGTGCATACTTGAAATGGAAATAGGAAGGAAGAAAATTCCTCAGAGTGGGGTCTTTACTTAAGCCAGCCTTGCCAAGCATGGTTCCTGTCTAATATTTATAATGCATTTAACTCTCCGCGGACGACTACATGTGCTAGAGAAGATTCATCAATGTGGCTTAGAAGTTATTAACCTATGCTTTGGACTTAAACATTCGTACATATGAATTCACACTCTTCCATAGATGGGCTGTGTGACCACAGGCAAGTTACTTAAGCTCTCTGATCCTGATTCTTAATCTGCCAAACAGCAATAATGATCAATTTCATAGAGCAGTGGGGATAAGTGAATGAGACTGTATGGGGTATGTCTCCTACAGGGCCTGTTACCAGGAGCATGCACTCAAATAGTAACTCCCATTATTAATAATTTTATCTAGGGGCACCTGAGATGCTCAGTTGCTTAAGCATCTAACTCTTGATATCAGCTCAGGCCATGATCTCATGATTGGTGAGATCGAGCCTACATCAACAAGCTAGAAACATGCAGAAACCTGTTGCATTTCTATGCACCAATAAGGAAGCAGCAGAAAAAGAAATCCCATTTACAATTGCACCAAAACCTACAATATACCTAGGAATAAACCTAGCTAATGAGGTAAATGATATGCAGTCTGAAAACTATAGAACACTTACAAAGGAAATTGAAGACGACACAAAGAAAAGGAAAACATTCCATGCTCATGGATTTGAAGAACAAACATTGTTAAATGTCTATACTGACCAAAGCAATCCACACAGTTAATGGAATGCCTATCAAAATACCACCAATATTTTTCTCAGAACTAGAACAAACAATCCGAAAATCTATATGGAACCACAAAAGACCCTGAATAGCCAAAGCAATCCTTAAAAAGAGAAGAAAAGCTGGAGGAATCACGATTCCAGATTTCAAGCTATATTACAAAGCTGTACTGATCAAGACACTATGGTACTGGTGAAAACATAGACACATAGGTCAATGGGAACAGAACAGTAAACCCAGAAATGGACCCACAACTATATGGTCAACTAAGCTTTGACAAAGCAGGAAAGAATATCCAATGGATAAAAGACAGTCTCTTCAACAAACAGTGTTGGGAAAACTGGACAGCAGCATGCAGAGGAATGAAAATGGACCACTTTCTTACACCATACACAAAAATAAATTCAAAATGGATTAAAAACCCAAATCTGAGACAGGAAACCTCAAAATCCTAGAGGAAAACACAGGCAGCAACCTCTTTGACCTTGGCCACAGCAAGTTCTTATTAGACACTTGTTTCGCTTGCCTTACTACAAGCAAAAATGAACTAGTGGGACTTCATCCAGATAAAAAGCTTCCAGGTGTGCCTGGGTGGCTCAGTCAGTTAAGCATCCCACTTTGGCTCAGGTCATGATCTCATCTTTCCCAAGTTCGAGACCTGTGTAGGGCTCCGTGCTGACAGCTCAGAGTCTAGAGCCTGTTTCGGATTCTGTGTCTCCTTCTCTGTCTCTGCCCCTCTCCCACTTGTGCTCTGTCCCTCTCAAAAATAAACATTAAAAATTATTTTTAAAGAAAAGATAAAAACTTTCTGCACAACAACAGAAACAATCAACAAAACTAAAAGGCAGCCTTTAGAATGGCAGAAGATATTTGCAAATGAGATACTGAATAAAGGGTTAGTATCCAAAATCTATAAAAATTTACCAAACTCAGCACCCAAAAAACAAATAATCCAGTTAAGAAATGAACAGATGAGGGCCACCTGGGTGACTCAGTCAGTTAAGTGTCCAACTTTGGCTCAGGTCATGATCTCATGGTCTGTGAGTTTGAGCTCCACATCGGGTTCTGCTGACAGCTCAGAGCCTGGAGCCTGCTTCAGATCGTGACTCCTCTCCTCTGCCCCTTCCCTGCTCGTGTTCTGTCTCTCTCTCTCTCTCTCCCTCTCTCTCTCTCTCTCTCTCAAAAAAGTAAATAAACATAAAAAAAAAGGAATGAGAAGACATGAATAGACATTTTTCCAAAGAAGACATCCAAATGGCTAATAGATGCATGAAAAGATGCTCAACATCACTCATCAATAGGAAAATACAAATCAAAACTACGAGATACCACCTCACACCTATTAGAAAGGCTAAAATTAGAAACACAAGAAACAAATATTGGTGAGGACGTGGAAAAAAGGGAACCCTCTTACACTGTTGGTGGGAATGCAAACTGGTGCATCCACTTTGCATGAATGTTCCTTCAAAAGTTAAAAATAGAGCTACCCTACAATCCAGTAATTGTACTAAATTGCAGTACTAGGTATTTACCCAAAGGATACAAAAATACAGATTTGAAGTGGTATATGCACCCCAATGTTTACAGCAGCATTATCAGCAGATAATGGACAGAGCCCAAATGTCCATCAACTGATGAATGGATAATGAAGATATGGTGTGTGTGTGCATGTGTATGTCTGTGTGTGTATATGTGTATATATATGTGTATATATATATATATATATATATATATATAATAACAATATTAGCCATCAAAAAGAATGAAATCTTGCCTTTTGCAACCATGTGGATGGAGCTAGAGTGTATTATGCTAATAAGCATAAGTCAGTCAGAGAAAGACAAATACCATATGATTTCATTCATATGTGGAATTTAAGAAACAAAACAGATGGACAAATGGGAAGGAGAGAAAGAGAAGGAAGCAAACCATGAGACTCTTAACAATAGAGAACAAACTGAGAGTTGATGGAGAGTGGTGGGTAGGGGATGGGCTAAATGGGTGATGGGCATTTAGGAAGGCACTTGATATGATAAGCACAGGGTGCTATATGTAAATGTATAAATTCAAATTTGTAAATTTGTATGTAAATTTTACATGTGTAAATTTAAATATGTAAATTTAGTGATGAATCACTAAATTCTACTCCTGAAGCCAATATTACACTATATGTTAACTAACTACAATTTAAACAAAAATTTGAAAAACAAAAAATAAATATAAAAAAATAAAATTAAATACTGTTAAAATTATTATTTATTATTATTATTATTATTATTATTATTATTATTTTATCTGTCCCTGCCTTGAAAAGTTTACAGTCCAATTGCAGGGACAAATCTAATACACTAAAAGATGAACCCACAGTAAATGATAGAAAACCATTACATGCTGAAATTAGGGAAACAGCTACTCATTTTATATTTACTGAGTTCATCATATGTGCCAGACACTGGTGGTAGCTGGTGATATAGTAATGAATAAAATAGCCACACTTCATCTATTAACATCCAAGTGTTCCGGTGACTCACTTAGAGTCTATGCCATCAGGCACCCAGCTCCCTTCCACTGCTGAAGCCCTGTACAACCGAGACCAAAAGGACCCAATGTGGAGTCTTCTTTCTAAGAATCATTCATCTCTCAAAAAGGCATGGAGAAAGGGATATGTAGCTCACTATTTGCCACCTTCCTCTTAGCTAATATAATCTGTCGAAACTTGCAGGAAGCTCAGATAATTCCCAGATCTAAAATCTCAGAGTCTAGAGCTGAAGTCCGGAGGCCTGATTTGCATTCATGAATATGCAGCAGCACGGACCTCTTGCTTGGGATTTCTGCCCTTTGATGCGTGTCAGGGCTATGTTTGTGGCTGTACATTGTCCCTTCCTAAATGGAGTGCACAGCCAGGAAATGCAGATCTCAGAGCTGCAGGGGCGGGAGGAGCCATACCACATCTTCAGCCTCTGTCATTTCTTCTCTGCAACTGAATCTCACAACTAGCCTTTATTGTCTTTGAATTTTCAGTTCTGCTTCAAAACACAGAAAATAATGTAGTATTTTATTTTCCTCTAGACCTATTTTTGAGTAATAGGAAGCAAATGATTTAACTGTAAAGTGCTTCTACTAATAACCTTCTCAGACTCAAAAAGTCCCAGAAATGGCAAACACCCACAGAAATACTGTAATCTATGTTGATCTTAAAAGCAGGACCAAATAGCTTTTATTCCAGACATTCAAGAAAGATGTAGTTTAATCTTAGACATTAGCAACCAATTCTATTTTCATTGTAAGGACATTTGTGCTCATAAGAAGCTTTCTGCAAAAAACTGAAAGAATGCTTGCCTCTCTTCTTTAATCTTCACAGAAAGACACCCCCTCAAGAAAAGGCTCAGCAGCCCAAGCCAGCCTTGTAGATTTGGCATCAACAGGATCATCTCCCTAGCCAACTGAGAAGTTCCCTTTGCTGCAGTGCCAGAATCCTCTTGGATTTCATTGATGGGGACCGGATTTCATTGCCAGAGGAAACTTCTTAAAGGGGGAGGCCAGTGTCTGAGGTCGAGGCTGGACTTGGCACTGGGATCCATATGATGCAGAATCTCGTTCCAGATGCTGGGCTTCTGAGAGCTGAGTCTAGGACCAGCAGTGACAGCAAGAAAGAGCACCAAAGGCCATGGCTAGACATGATAGCACTATCACTATTCTTTGGTTGCCCTGAAAGGAAGTCCAGAAAGCCTCCTACTGACATTACAGATGTCCTTAAAATTAAAATAGAATTGCCAGCTAATGTCCAAGATTCAGCGGCTGGTTGCTACTTTATAGCCGTTACCATCTCTAAAGAGACATTTTATCATAGTGTTTATAGAAAAGGGTCTTTTTTGGGCACCTGGGTGGCTCAGTTGATTAAGCGTCCGACTCGATTTCAGCTCAGGTCATCATCTCAGTTTGCGAGATGGGAGCCCCGCATCAGGCTCTACACTGACAGCGTGGAGCCTGCTTGGGATTCTCTCTCCCCCTCTCCCTTTGCTTCTTCCCTGCTCATGCATGTGTGTGCTCTCTCAAAATAAATTAATCAACATTTTAAAAAAAGAGAGAGAGTAGGGTCTTTCTTGTCAGACTAGACCTGAGGAGGGAAGAGCCATGCCCCAAACTAGAACAGAGAAAGTGAAGGAACCAACGTTCCCTGAACACCCACCCTGATCAGCCAGGCTAGGTGCTGCTTCACAACAGATACCTTTAGTATGAATAACTTCCCCATGAGTTACGCATTATTAACCTCATTATGTATTTTTCCTCATTTGAGGAAACAAAGCTCAGAGAGGTTAAGCCACCTGAGGTAATAAAGCCAGATGCAAAATGCAAAGTGAGGTGTCCTGACTGCATAGGATACCTCAAGAGATCTATATATCCCGGCTCCAGCCCTATCTCTCATTGGCCACAAGTATGGCCTTGCACCCAGCTGAGAGATGGAAATCAAGGCCAGCCTGCATAGGGGACAGAGTGATTGATTACATCCATAGTGAGAAATCCAGTTGTTCTGGAAGAACCTCGGAGAAGCCTGTTCCAAACCTGAGCTGCCTCAGATTTGGCTGGAGTTGTCAGAGAATAGTTGATGGTCATTTGCAAAAGAATGTCTCCAGAGACCACCTGACTATAAGGTCCTTTCCCAAGAAGCCTAAGAGATGACACCCTCCTTCGGCTGGCCTGTTTTAGATGCCCTAGGAGGAGAAAGTTCCAGGTGGCCCCCAAAGGTCTCTGTCCACCACAGACAAACATGACCAAGCATTAAGGTAGACAGTGTCTCAAATCAGGTGCCAGAAGTATCTCTGGAATCAGAACTGAGGTCAATAGCTTTGACCATAAATCACTTAAACAAGTCACCTAATGTCTTTGTGCCTCAGTGTCCTCAACTAAAAACCTGGCCACATAAGATAAAAACTAGAAGGTAAAATATAATTTTTAAACAGGGGCACCTGGGTGGCTCAGTCTGACTTCAGCTGACTTCAGCTGACTCAATCTGACTTCAGCTCAGGTCATGATTTCATAGTTCATGAGTTGGAGCCAGCATCAGGCTCCCTGCTGTCAGCACAGAGCCTGCTTTGGATCTCTGTCCCCTTCTGTCCCCATCTCTTTCTGCTCCTCCCCCGCTTGCGTGCTCTCTCTCTCTCTCTCAAAAATAAATACAACATTTTTAAATAAATAAAAGGATAAAACAGAATAGAATAAAGGTTAAAAGTTTGATAATTTATATAACGCAATAACATTCTCTGTGTGTATTTTTTTTTAACACAAACATTTATGAAAAAGTCAGAGGTCATCTTTTAAGGTGAGTCTATCTATAAACACCATGTTTCTCAAAAATTCAGTATCAAAATACCTGAGTCAGAATCCTAAGGGCACAAATTTTAAAGTGATTCCCGGACCTCACCCCAGGCTCGCTGAATCAAAATCCCTTCCGGTAAAGCCTAGGACTCTGCACTTAAATAAATTCCCCTAATGGCACATATATAGTCAACAGACCCCACTCTGAGAACCCTGCAGGAGCATCTTCCAATCCCATTGTTATCTCTGGAAGAGGCAGGGCCAGCACAGTTTATGAATAAATGGGGGGGGAGGGGGGGAAAGGAGTCAGACTGATGTGAAGCAGGCAGTGCTGGTGTTTCAGGTGAACTGAGGCCCCAGGAAAACATGTCACTGTGGAGCATGCTGATGCTTGTAGTGGGCTACAAGTTTATCACACCCAATTTATAGAACTCTGGGGAGAAGCCTGGGGGGTAGGAAATGAATCCAGACTTTACACAAGTTCACACATTTGGCTCTTATTAAGCCCCAAACTATTTTACCTGAGGCCCACTATAAACTTAAAATAACAACTGGATTTGAATGCATGTGTTTATATGTATATATTTATAGCTACACGTTTATGCATTTTACAAGCCTCCTCTTTTCTCCACCCCCCTCCTCTATCCCTATATCAGCCTCTAGTGAAAGAAAAGGTAAAATGTTCCCTTTATCTCCTGCTGCTACCAGGATTCCTAATATGGAAAGTAACCTGAATGCCTTCTATACAAAGGTTGGAAATGGATACCTAATATATTTTTCTGATCTTAACCAATTGTGGGCGAGTGGACTGGTGCCCTGATGTGAGGTTTTCAAGCATTTCAACTGAGAGGAGCCAAGCTTAATAAATTAATCAGAGAGCCCAACACTTGGCCTGGCCAAAGCATCCAGTTACTGAGTCTGAGGACCCGGCCCAGGGGGTAAGACATGACCCCCTGGTACAAAATCTGTGGTCAGAGAGTCTGCAGACTCTCACACTCACCATGAAAGCAACACAAAGGCCTGAATCCTAGGTCTCAGCTCTCTCAATCATCAGCTGTGTGAACACGGACAAATAGCTAAACTCTATGATTCTCATTTTCCTCATTTGTAGAACAGTGGCAATAATAGTGCACACCTCCCAGCATTTCTATGCATAAACAAGAGGAATGATCCAGTAAACTTGCCTAATATGCTACCTGGCACAGAGTGCGTTCTCTATTCATGTGTGTTTAATGTAAGAAAATGCAACTTAGTCATGTATTTGGTCCTACATGCAAAACTTGTCCAGTGAGTAACCATACTTTATTGAAAAAATACTTAAATTTTCAAAAAATTTACTGAAAAAATATATAGAACACTCATTCAAATTTGGAATGTGTCTGGAAATGCAAAAGAGCCATCATTTTCAAATAGTTATCGGGTCCCTCTGGAGCTGTGTGGTTTTAATGAGATCCCAAGAGTATTCAATATTATGTCACAATGGCCTTTCAATGTTCAGGTTCTAAGCCCCTGACATCTGTTCCTCATCTCCTTTCTCCTGTACCCCATAAAGAACAGACAATTTTGTCTCTACTTCGGTTTGGTCGAGTTCTTAGGCCAAAAAAAAAAAAAAAAAAAGAAAGTACTATTCTTATACTCTTGAGATTGCAGAGAATTCCCCACATATTGTTCCCAAACTCCAATTGACAGTAAGAGTCCTCAATTGCTCATCATGAGTCCCTACATGATGGCAAGTAGTGGTACCTCTGCAAGTCAGCTAACAGGAGCTGAAGAAGACTCTGTGGAGCCTAGAATCTTCTCAGGCCAGTTAAGTGCTAACTGTAACTCTGTGGTTATGGAGGAAGAGGAGGATCCAAATCAGATGATTTCATTTCAGTGTCCTCAAAAATGCAGTTCCAAGACCATCCCATCAGAAAAACCTGGAGGATTTGGGGACTCAGTGATCTACTTAGAGGTGATTGATGATCAGAATCTTAGAAAAGGAAAAGAGAATAGAAGCTGTGATTCATAGAGCCTTCCGCCACCATCCCAAGATTTACACATGATCATCTTTAAAGAAGATATCTCTGGCAACTCAATTAAGTGTGTGCTGTATAAACCTGGCTCCAAAACTGCCCACTCTGGAGCGGGGCTTCCCTTTAGAACTATCTCCTCCTTCAGACCCTTCTTTTTTCCAAGATGGGTTCACAGGGCTGCATTTACTTTCCTACAAGATTCCTCATCCTCAACTATAAATCAATGGTTTCACTTCCAAATTGACTTAGATGATGCAGCATGCATGGAAAAAGGAGGAAAAAAATTTCCAGAGCTTAAATTTTATCTCACTTTAAAAAGCAATTGTTCTTACATCTACAGATATTTTAGCTCTCTCTACTGAGAGCTAAAATGGGTAAATGCTAGGGGTGCCTGGGTGGCGCAGTCGGTTAAGCGTCCGACTTCAGCCAGGTCATGATCTTGCACTCCGTGAGTTCGAGCCCCGCGTCAGGCTCTGGGCTGATGGCTCAGAGCCTGGAGCCTGTTTCCGATTCTGTGTCTCCCTCTCTCTCTGCCCCTCCCCCGTTCATGCTCTGTCTCTCCCTGTCCCAAAAATAAATAAACGTTGAAAAAAAAAATTTTCAAATGGGTAAATGCTTACCCATTTATTTAAGACCATTAAGGGGCACCTGGGTGGCTCAGTCAGTTAAGCGTCTGACTTCAGCTCAGGTCATGACCTCACGGTCCATGAGTTCGACCTCCGTGTCGGGCTCTGTGCTGACAGCTCAGAGCCCGGAGCCTGCTTCAGATTCTGTGTCTCCCTCTCTCTCTGACCCTCCCCCATTCATGCTCTGTCTCTCTCTGTCTCAAAAATAAATAAACATTAAAAAAAATTTTTTTTAAAGACTATTAAAAGAAAAATGATCAAGTATTAAATCCCTGGACACAAACATGACAAAAGAAGGAAATCGATGAGTGCTGGCAGTCATCTGTAATATTCTAGTACTCTGGCATGCTAGAAGATTTTCAACCTTAAGCAAGAGACATTTTGATGACTTTAATAGAACTCTCTTTATGAACCCTTTTCTCCCTTTCCCTTTCAGACCGCTGCTGATTTCTTTTTCATCCCTGGCTCTCTCGTTGTTGCATATATCTTTACATTTCAAAGCCAGGGTCGGCTTGAGGATGCTCTGTTCATAGACTGGGCACTCGCAAGCAGAAGCTTTCAAAGACAGAAACACTCCCCTGCAGAAAGTCTGCATTCTAGAAATACAAGAGGCACATATTTACCTTCAACTCTCTGAGAATTTAGCTCAATAATAATAATAAGCTCTTAAACATACAACATAAGAATTAAGATATTTCTAGTCACATATTTCTAGGCACCCAATCCTACCCCTGTCATTCTGGAGATGTGAAATTTGGAGACACTTACATGTCTCGAAGCTTCCGTTTCTTCCTCTGTAGGAGGATGTAAGTGACAACAGCACCACCTCAGAAGGGTGTGGTGAATATTAAACATCATTAGTCTTATAATGGTGTAGCAGGGCCTGGCACATACCATGTACTCTGTAAACAGTGGTTACAGAAACGTGGATGTCTGCATTCTTGCTCTCCTCACTCTGGCTTTTTGTCACTGCCAAACAAAGAAATGCCTTTGGTTCTAGAGGTAAACCAAAGGAATCTTGCTTTAAGACAGAGGTGATGCCTCCTTGGAACCTCCCTCTGGTCCATAGCCAGCCTCCCGAAATGTCTGGGGCCTCTGCACCGCACACCCTCACCCCATGGACACCTGCATTTCCTTTCTTTATTTCTATTAGTTGGTAATCCCCATGAGAAAGCCCCATTCAGAAAAATCTCAGTGTTTAAAACGTCCTTACTACACCAAAGTATAAGACTGCACCATGCCAAAAAACTTTAAGAGCATTGATCTGTTTGATAACACTGAAGAAAAATTAAACCATCTTTTCACATGGCCAAAGGAGCAAAAATCCTAACATCGAGGGGAAAATGTGAGAAATTTGTTTGAGGGATGAAGAAATGAGAAGGGATTATGAATAAAAAAAATGATGGCAGCATATCAACCAATGCTTCTATAAAAATATAAACATTTACTGCCTATATGATGGCCTTCCTTACAGGTTCAATAAAAGTGTCTCTGCATAAAACCACCTCTGATTTCATTTAGAGAGATCTATATTTATTAATTATAATATTGAGTAAATGTACTTTTAAAATATAGTGTCACAGTAATACCTAATTGTAAAAATCATTGGAAAGGGCTTTCAGTTAAGAGCCTTATGAGTTAAGCCAGCTCTCTCCCTCCACACAGCCCACAAACTATGCCAAAAATCATGTCCCTTATGAATATGTCCATGTGGCCTGGGGTAAGTTGTGTCGTGAAATGCAAAGTAAAACAACTTTCCAGACTTCAATCACCAGCATCAGGATAGGATGTTCCATGGTTATTAGTTTGTATGCTTCTGTGACTTGATTCTGACATCAAGTTTTCTCCATCTGCTAATTGACATTCCACAGGAAAATTCTTCCTCTTGTGCATAAAAATGTCCTCTTTTTTCTTTGTTTCTTCCCTAAAGACATTCTTTACCACTTTTTTTGTCCACTCTGACAAGAAGCCCTGGGATTTTCATGACACTGGAAGGAGGTTGGAAATTTAGTATATGCGCATCTCAAAGAGTTCAAAGCATAAAACTACTCACATATTCATTGCTCCCTTCTCTTAAATCCATAAATTTCCAGCCTTAGTGTGATTTTGTGATTTTTTCAATGTCAGTTCTCTTTTAAATCACTTGCTTTCCCTCTAGGGTTTCCTTATTCCAAAAGATGTAGCCCTCTATTTCCATTTTACATCTTGCTATCTCTCAGATCATGAGCTAGCAGATAACATGGCAAAAATCCAAGTGTGGCTCCCTCTTTCACTGAATGGAGAAGAGGTTAGAGCGTCAGCTGCATTAGTCTAAAGGTAGCCCAGTGCCATCTGTCACTGTAAGGGCCCTGTTACTGCATGTGTTACTATAGTTTCCTTGGGAATGCTATTTTGGCTAAAGTAAATAAGAGGAAATAAATATGAGTGTTTATGCTCATCTTTAGAAGTCAAAGCGTCCAAAGGTATTGATTGCCATGAGTGCTGTCTGCGGTTCTCAGGTCCTCATGGGGAAAGAAGGCATATTTACAAATCAGTGCTTGATGACGGGAAGGACAAAGGCATGCGGGTGCTGAGGATATTGATAACGTCACACAATCCCTCAACCTCTCTTCTGGACACAGTCACCTAAGTAAGCCACTTCACCTCAAACAACTACTCCTCCCAACCTGCCTGATAGAGCAGCAGAATCCCATGCCTTTAATGATGGTGTTGCCTTGTTATAGAAGGTATTACTCAAAAGAGCCAAGGTCACCATTTGATGATTCTTTGAATGTTATAACATTATTTGAGTCCAGTTCTTTCCAGGCTCTGGCGTGAGGACTCCAGTATCATTTTCATTAAATAGACTGTTCACCCTAAACACATAGATAGAGAATGCACACACCTGGGTTCTAGAGGTCCAAGGTGTCAGGGAACTCTCCAACCATGAGTACTATGGCCTCCCAGTTCACCATCCAACATCCAGAGTAAACTTTAAATCATAGATCACGTCACTCCAGCTTCCCTGACTTAGAACAGGGTCAAAACTTCATGCTGTGTCCTATACAGGTCTCATGATCTGTCTGGTAGCTCTCTAAACAACAAAGTAAATTTGGTATCTGCCTACATAGCCTCATCGGTTTGTCCTGGAAAGTGATCAGCAAGCCTTGAAGCATTAAATCCCCCATTAAGCTCTCTGCTCTTGATGCCCATTTGTGCTGCTTATCCATATCTAGAATAAATTTAGTTCTTTCTTTTTCCTGACTTGAATTGTCCCTGACATCTAGAAAATGAGCAAAAGCTCTGGTAATGTTCACACCCAAAAGGAGCATATATATGCATTTTTGTATGGAAGATACATAATTTTTACTCTGATAATCCTAGCCTTTGATTCTTCTGCATCTTTTATCCCAGGATCCAAATTGTTGAAGCAGCCTGACCCAGAAAGACACATGACATGAAAGCAAAGTAAGCTTGATATGGATCTAAGCAATTGGCATGCTGTGGGTAGGGCAGTGGTAGCCCTGAGCCCCTCAGTGCTAATTTGGCTGTGCTCCTCATGCCCTAGTTTATTTGTGCCCAGTCCCACAAGCTCTCTGCTATTTAGTTTGTCCTTTTGTAAGTGTCTTGGTCTGTTAATGAGAACCACAGCTTTTTTTGTAGGTCTTAGAAAAGATGGCTTAGATGAAAAGATGGCTTAGAAAGAGAACTCCCGATAAGAGCTCACAGATGGCGCATCGCAGGCCATCCACAAAGCTCTGGGGATCCAGGCTAACAGGGCTAATGCTAAATGGGAGATTTTGAGCAGTAGGGCAAGACTGGATCCCTTCAAGGAGGCCATAGAAGTAAATGCTGGAGCAGCAGGCCTCGGTGAACATTACATGACATCTGCCAGACCTGTTCATGAGCATGTATGAGACTCCACTTAGGGACACCAAAAATATTTTAGGGGACTTTCAGCAAAATTAGTTCTTATGGGAAAAGCAGGGATGAGAGACAGTGATAAATGTGTAATTATAACCCAACTCAACGTGTAGGATGGTATAGGTTGTAGGGAGCTGGGGCTGTGTGCAAGGTATAGCCATCGGACTAGTACCAAGATTCTAACTCAGTCTGAGCTACAGAATCTCCTGAGCAGTGTTTGTAAAACTACAAATATCCAATACTCAACACAATATTCTGACTTCATAGGTCCAGAATAAATC
Organism: Leopardus geoffroyi; assembly: GCF_018350155.1. Lineage (NCBI taxonomy): Eukaryota > Metazoa > Chordata > Mammalia > Carnivora > Felidae > Leopardus > Leopardus geoffroyi. Next base: position 67,413,394 of record NC_059334.1, read on the forward strand.
CAGAAATTTGTATTTTTATCAAGTTCCACAGGTGATTCAAGCCAGGACTTGGATTCATTAAACTAGATGGTCTCAAAAGACCAAGTCTGATATAGATATTTTAAAATTCTTAAAATATATTCTACAAAATAATTTACTTTTTATTTGATGTTTGTATGTTTACTTGTCTATTTTATACCCTTTTCCATGACCTATTATTTACATTCAGGACTATTGTTCTTCCACTCTTTAACCTCACGCACATTTTTGGAAAATACCTTAGAAGACTAAAATCCCACTGTGACTTTCACCCTTAAGTAGAGAAATACCCTTAAGTAGAGAAAACCTTTTGAAGAAAAATACAGACAAATTATTTCCTTCTTTTCTGTCTATTGTGATTTCCTCCCCATCTCATCAGTTTGTGCTGCCCAGGATTTAACCACTAGTATAAACTCTGTCTCATATCTGTTCAGAGAATGACCTGTTTTTGAAGCTGATGGAAGCAAGAGGTAAGAGGGCAACCCTGATGCCTTCCACTTCTGGGGTTCCACCCTGTCCCTTCACAACACAAGTCCTGCTCATCACAACAGAGCTCTCAGCTCCCATGTGGCAATGCCCAACGGAGCCTAGATTCTAATTTTGCTCTGAAACTTAGAAATTTCCAGTCCAGGGGCACGTGGGTGGCTCAGTCAGTTAAGTGTCAGACCTGGGCTCAGGTCATGATCTCATGGTCCATGAGATCAAGTCCCATGTCGAACTCTGTGCTCACAGCTCAGAGCCTGGAGCCTGCTTTGGATTCCGTGTCTGCCTCTCTCTGCCCCTCCTCCCCTTCAAAAATAAAAATAAAACATTAAAAAAAAAAAAGAAATTTTGAGTCCAACCTAAATCCAAGAGCTTTCCACTGGCACTTATTTATATCATTTTCTGCCCTTACAGGAACTGTTTGGAAATGAAGGAAAGAGGAGGAACAAAATAGAGCCATTACCCCTTACCAGTGTCTTATGGTACCTAGCAATGTAAAAGTGTAAATTCTCTTCAAAAACATCTAAAGTTGGGGCGCCTGGGTGGCGCAGTCGGTTAAGCGTCCGACTTCAGCCAGGTCACGATCTCGCGGTCCGTGAGTTCGAGCCCCGCATCAGCCTCTGGGCTGATGGCTCAGAGCCTGGAGCCTGTTTCCGATTCTGTGTCTCCCTCTCTCTCTGCCCCTCCCCCGTTCATGCTCTGTCTCTCTCTGTCCCAAAAATAAATAAACGTTGAAAAAAAAAAAAAAAATTTAAAAAAAAATAAAAAATAAAAAAAACCATCTAAAGTTAGCTGGATATATAAAGTCTTCTGATTCAATAATTGGTCCAGGTAGGTACATTATCCAAGCAGGGCCAATAAGTGGCCCTTAGTTGTAGTGACACAGATTCTAATGGCAAAGGGACTACATTATTCCACTGAAATAATGAATTTGTAAACCTATATATTCTGGATATATTCCAGGGATCATCTCACTACCTATTGTGGAGACTTCTCAAGAAGGCAACCATCTCAGAATGAAGAATATTCAAGAGATGAAAAAAGATAAGAACCTAAAGGCATTATCTGAACTAGCTGTGCCTAAAGACATAACGACCCATTGGACTTCAAACTTATGGCTAACATTTGCAGCTTTCCACTCCAGGCCTTAAATCTAGTCAATTCTTCATAAAATCATATCTGTACTGCCTTCATAATATCTCTGGACTCTGTCACATTATTCTCCATTCTAACTTCCACAGCCTTAATTTAAGTTTGTGTCACTCCTTGCCTGGATTCTTTCAACAACCCATTCCCACCCCTCCCCCCATTCTTTATTCCTTCTCCAGGCCCTCCTCCATTCTGTAACCACCGTTACCCAAATTAAGTCATTTGTCTCCCTCAGAAATACTTATCGTTCTTCATTGCCGAAGATTATGGTTTTTCTCTTTCTTTCTCCAGCAGGAGTCTTGATTTTTTTCAAAACAAATAACATGAGGATTCTCAATGTATAATACTGAAATATTATGCAAGCCTCAAGGCTTGCATAATATTTCAGTATAGGATACTGATAATATGAGTATAGGAAAGGAGAGGGAACAAGAAGCAATAGAGAAGAGGGCAGTAAGACTGCACCCCAACCAACTGCCCCATTCCCCACAATACCTCTAAAGATCCCTGATCTCTAAAGATTATGATTTGAAAACATAAAAACAAACGCTTTAATTTTTACTGAAAAATCCATTGTAGTGTTTCGCCCAATTCTTCCCAAACACACACACCTCCCTTCTGAGCCTCATTGACCACCTTTTAAGTTGCTTCCCATTGAGCTGCCCTTAAAGTTGGAAGGTACACTGGGCTCTGAGCTCAGGCCCCAAATAATTATTATGCGCCTAAGAAATTTCCACAACAGAAGGAGAGAAGATGAAAGCCAAACAGGAAATCAACACCAAAATTAAACCTGGGAAGGAAGGGGAAGAAATAGGCCTCCTAGCTGAAAGAGCAAATCAGATAAGAAGCTGAATAAATTTAATGAAGGGCATATCTAGATCACCAGCAATGAGATCTCTGTACCAGGAAATTGAACTCCAGTTTGAGAACTCACTTCTTGATCACAACCATCTACATGATTCTTCTGCTTATGATGCCTTCTTAAGATAGCCAAGTTATAACAAACCATAACTTGTTTCCATAAAGTACTCCAAGTTCTCAAATGATGAAAGTTCATTGTGCACCCGTGGAGATGTCATTGCCTCTGCCTGAAATGTCATATCTCTTTCTCAGTAAATTCCTAGTCACTCCTCAAGATCTATTCATTCTGTAAAAGCTTCCTGAATTCTCCAGGTGGCTACAGCTTTTTTCCTTTCTGCATATTGTACTTAACTTCTTTAACATCTATCTATTGTTATTGTGATTATTATGATGGGTCCCTTCTCTTCCCTACTGGATCTAAAGGCCCTTGAGGTCAGAAAGCATTCAACCTTAGTTTTCTTCTACCTCCTTTAGCACCCAACTCAGTGTCTGACACTTTATCAAACTCTCAATAAGCATACACTGAATGAAAAGACCATAAAATCATGTATTACATGAGTCTCATTTCGTACCACAACAATATCTCTATAAAAGAATATCTTTTCGGGGCGCCTGGGTGGCGCAGTCGGTTAAGCGTCTGACTTCAGCCAGGTCACGATCTCGCGGTTCGTGAGTTCGAGCCCCGCGTCAGGCTCTGGGCTGATGGCTCAGAGCCTGGAGCCTGTTTCCGATTCTGTGTCTCCCTCTCTCTCTGCCCCTCCCCCGTTCATGCTCTGTCTCTCTCTGTCCCAAAAATAAATAAACGTTGAAAAAAAAAAAAAAAAAAAAAAGAATATCTTTTCATTCTTTACTATTCTCAAACATTTTTTGAGTTTACCAAACCCATCTAGCTATTAATCTTAGATAATGTTATTTTTTTAAAGATAAACAAGAATATATTGAATAATAAAATCCCACTGTGGCAAAGTTAACTGGTAGTTATTTGTCAACACTGGGATCTGAGGCATAGCTCTTTTGTACAATCTTTTTTTGTTTGTTTGTTTTAAGTAGGCTTCACTCCCAGCACAGAGCCCAATGCAGGGCTTTGAATTCATGACCCTGAGATTAACACCCTGAGATCAAGACCTGAGCTGAGAACAAGAGTTGGACGCTTAACTGACTGAGCCACCCAGGCACCCCTCTTTTGTTCAATCTTGATTCCACAGAACCTAAATAAATAGCAGTCAAAAGAATTCACATTGGGGGAATAACAGATCTGAATCAGACCCTTCTCCAGCGTAAATGAAACCCAAAGAAAGCAGAAGGAAGGAAATAATGGAAGCTAGAGGAGAACCAGAGAATAGAAAAACAATAGAGAAAACCAACAAAACAAAAAATGGTTCATTAAAGAAATCAACAAAATTGACAAACATTTAAGCTAGACATACCAAGAAAAAGAAAGAGAGAGAGAGAGAAAGAGAGAGAAGAATCAAAGTACAAAATTCAGGAATCAAGAGGAGACATCATAACTGACAATATGGAAATAAAATTATCATTGGAGAATACTATGAACAACAGTATGCCAACAAATTAGATAACTTAAATAAAACTGATAAATTCTTAGACACAAATTACTGATTCTGCCTCAAGAATTTGACAACTTGAATTGACCTATAATAAATTAAGAGATCAAATTAGTAATTTAAGAACTTACCACAGGGGCGCCTGGGTGGCTCAGTTGGTTAAGTATCTGACTCCAGATTTCAGTTCAGGTCATGATCTCATGGTTCATGAGTTTGAGCCTCGCACTGAGCTCCACACTGGCAGAGAGAAATATACAATATTTAATAGTAATAGATACAATATTTATTATTTCTGTTAAATATATATTACTATTATATATAGTCACACACGTATATAGATATCTCTTTCTCTCATTATATATATAATATGTATATACTCTCTCTCATTATATATACAATATATATTCTTAACATATAGATATCACTTTCTCTCATTATATATTATATATACATATGCACTCTCTCACTATATATACATGTGTGTGTGTGTATATATATATATATACCGGGGGTTGCCAGAGGGGAAGTGGTGAGGAGATGGGAAAAATAGATAAAGGGAATTAAGAGTATCTTGATGAGCACTGAGAAATGTATTGAATTACTGAATAATTATATTGTATACCTGAAACTAAGATAATATTGTATATTAATTGTATGTGAATAAAAATAATAAAATAAATGAAAAAATCTATTATATTTCTACACACTAGCAATAAATTTTTCAAAAATGAAATAAAAAAATAATTCCATCTAAAAGTATCAAAATAAATTAAATACTTAGGTTTACATTTAAGTGAACAGCAAGATTTGTACACTGAACATTACAAAACATTGTTTAAAGTAATTAAAGAAAACCTTAAAAAATGGAAAGATATACCATGTTCATAGATTGGAAGACAATATTTTCAAGATGACAGTACTGCCCAAAGTGATCTACAGAATCATCACAATCCCTATCAAAATTCCAACTGTCATTTTTTTCAGAAATTGACAAGTTGATTATAACATTCATATGGAAGTACAAAGAAGTCAGACTGATAGCCAACACAATCTTGAAAAAGAACAAAGTTGGATTACTCACACTTCTCAATTTCAAAATCTACTACAAAACTACTGGCATAAAACAGGTAGATCAATTAAATAGAATTTAGAGTCAAGAAATAAACCCATGCATTTAGGATTAACTGATTTTTTACAAGGGTGACAAGAAAATTCACTGGGGAATGAATAGTCTTTTTAACAAATGGTGCTTGTACAAATTAATAGCCCCATTAAAAAGAATGCAGTTGGACCTCTCTCTCACAACATACTCAAAAAGTAGCTCAAATTAGTTCAGAGGCCTAAATATAAGAGTCAAGACTTAAAAACACTTAGAAGGGCCACATGGATGGCCCAGTCAGTTAAGTGTCTGACTTTTTTTTTTAATGTTTGTTTATTTATTTTTGAGAGAGTAAGAACACAAGTGGGGGTGGGGGCAAAGAGAGGGAAACACAGAATCTGAAGCAGACTTCAAGCTCCAAGCTGTCAGTCCAGAGCCTGACACTAGGCTCGAACTCACGAATCATGATACCATGACCTGAGCTGAAGTTGGATGCTTAACTGAGTCACCAGGTACCCACGTGACTCTTGAATTCAGCTCAAGTCATGATCTCACAGTTCATAGGTTCAAATCCTGTGTCGGGCTCTGCAACACAGTATGAAGCCTGCTTGGGATTCTCTGTCTCCTTCTCTCTCTGCCCTTCCCCTGATAGCACTCTATCTGTCTAAATAAATAAATAAAACTTTTTTTTTTTTAATTAAAAAAAAACACTTAGAAGAAGAAATAATTCTTGATGACCTTGGTTGGGCAATGTTTTCTTACACACAACACCTGAAATACAAGCAACAAAAGAAACAATATATATATATATTGGATTATATCAAAAGTTAAATATTTTGGGGGCGCCTGGGTGGCTCAGTCGGTTAAGCGTCCGACTTCGGCTCAGGTCATGATCTCACGGTCTGTGAGTTCAAACCCCGCGTCGGGCTCTATGCCGACAGCTCAGAGCCTGGAGCCTGCTTCAGATTCTGTGTCTCCCTTTCTCTCTGACCCTCCCCCCGTTCATGCTCTGTCTCTCTCTGTCTCAAAAATAAATAAACATTAAAAAAAATTAAAAAAAAAATTTGTGCTACAAATAATACCACCAAAAATGTGAAGATGTAACCCACAGAATGGAAGAGAATATTTCCAAATTATATGTCTGATAAGAGACTTGTTTCTAGGATAAATGAAGAACACTCACAACTCAAATAACAAAGAGGCAAATAACCCAATTAAAAAATGAGCAAGGATAGGGTGCCTAGGTGGCTCAGTCAGTTGAGCGTCCAATGTCAGCTCAGGTCATGATCTCAACAGTTTGTGAGTCCAAGCCCCGCGTCAGACTCTGTGCTGACAGCATCGAGCCTGGAGCCCACTTCTGTGTTTTCTCCCTCTGTCTCTCCTCCCTCACCTCTGCTCACACTCTGTCTCTCTCTCTCAAAAATAAATACGCATTAAAAAAATTTTTTTTACATGAGCAAGGAGTTTGAACAGGTATTTCTCCAAAGACAATGTATAAAGGGGCAATAAGCATAAGAAGATAAACAAATGGCTAATTAACATCATTAATCATTAGGGAAATACAAACCAAAACCATAATGATACTAGTTCATAAACACTAGGACTATAATAAAAAATAAATACAATAGTTCTGGTGAGAATATGGAGAAATTAGCACCTTCATGCATTACTCTTGGAAATACAAAATGGTATAGCCATTGAGGAGAACAGTTTGATGGTTCCTTAAAATGTTAAACATAGAGTTACAAATGGCCCCAACACTCCACTCCTATATATATGCCCAAAATAAATGAAAACATGTCCACACAAAAAGCTGTACATGAATGTTCACAGCTGCACTGTTCATAATTTCTAAAAACTGGGAAAACCTATCAACTGATAAATAGATAAAATATGGGATCCCTATAATTGAATACTATTTGGCAATTAAAAGAAATGAAGGACTAATATATGCTACATCATTAGTTAACTTTGAAACAGTTAAGCTAAATGAAAGAAGGAAAAGAACTCAGTGATTCTGTGAATCCATTTATTTGAAACACAAAGAGACATATTTCAGAGACACAAATTATATTAGTGGTTCCTTAGGGCTTGGGAAGCTGTTGTAGAGGAGAAAGGGCCTCGATTGCTAATGGGTACAGGGTCTTTTTTTTTAGAGTGGACAAAATGTTTTAAACTTAGTGGTGATGATTACACAATCCTGTGAATATACCAAAAAGCAGTGAATTGTATACTTTAAGTAGATGAATTGCATAGTATTTAAATTATATCCAATTCAATGTGTGGTATATACCTTGGAATGGTTTCTCTTCATAAGAAGGTATTCATAGCCTTCATTATTATAGTTATGCCATTGAGGTTGTGATTTTCTATATAATCACAGAATAGAACCATGACAACTGCCATTTCATAATATACGTAGCTCGATTCAACACACTTGACAATTCGAACCTAGTTGCAGAAGTTACTGTTTTTTCAGTCACTGAAATCAAAAGGAAGAAAAGAAAAATCAAATATTCTTACTAATGCAGCTTTTCTAAAATAGAACAAATCCATTTGACTCTTTTAGTGCAGAAGATTTGAATTTGTGAGTCTTCTCAGCTGGACATCCTCCTACTCTAATCTGTGTTCTTCCCTGAGTGCCAGGATTCATCCCAAATATTTTGTGTAGTATTTCTAAATGGTATTCATTCAGATTTATTTCTATAGAAGTTTGCTGTCTTACACAAACACTCACAAGACTTGAGTTCTCTTTCTCATATTGGTTTCTTTAAAAAAAAAAATACGAAAGCCATGGGTGATAGTATATTTGGGTTAACATGGTAATGTCATTGTTAGGAATTTCATTTAATATTCCTGCTCAAACATTGCGTATGTTCATATTCTGGATTAGAAAATGGAGAATGTCATTAGGAAAAGAATAGCATATTACATCTGTAACCCTGGAAAACAGACCAGGCTATTGAATGAGAGAGACTGCATTATAGATGATAGAATATGTAGATAGTACAAATTTTTGTATAAAGAGAAAATGGCAAACGTGAAATAACACAGTGGAAGTTTTAGGCTTATCATGTACTTCCCTCCATAAATTCTATTCTCTCTCATGTGCAGAGGCATCCCAACCTAGATGAAATCTTATTTCCACATTTAATCTTCTTAGCATCAGTATTTGCATTGGTAGGATATTGTGTTTCTATGACCTTGCCTCTCTCCTATAATCACCTTCCAAGAATTATAGAGGCCACTGGGTGGTTCAAAAACTATTAGATGTAACACATTTAACCAACCTTTAGTGAGTGTTGGTTTCTACACTGAATCCTGCTACCATCACTCCCAGCCCCAGACTCTCTGACTTATATACCGGTTCAACAATGAAAAAGAACTCTAACCTCCATACCCAGATCCTGGGAAAAATTAGACTGGGCATAGTAAAAAGGTTCCACAGGGCCTTAAAGCACATGCAGACAAGGTTGCTCTTTTCCCCTCTACAGTAAGTACATTTGTGAGCATCTAGAAACATGTCAGGCACTTGGTACATATATATGTCTGCCCAATGAAGGAATGAATGAATTATGAATTAATGAATCAAGGGTAACCTGAGAGTCAATACAAAGTATTGAGATAATTTTTCAGGTTTCTTTATTAGACATTGACCATTAGTATTACATAATCCCCCTTATTAGAACTGTTTCTTTTTCGAAGGTCAAATTTGAAGTGAGACCAAACCTTATTTGTTTTAATTCAGATTCCCCAGAAACAGATACTAAGACAAGTATTGATACACCAGGGATTTGTTAATAAACACTACCAAGAAAGACTGGTGAAAGGGTGGAGTTGCAGGATAAAGAGGGGGAAGAGACCAAGCAAATCACAATTTTAGGTGACATCTCAGTCTTGGCCTGAGCCTATAAGGAGCTCTGGAAATCATCTTCCCTATAGTTTATCAGTTTAAGAACTGTCCCGACTCAAGGTGAAGGTGTTGGGCTTTTATATTGCTACACCAGTCAGTCATTGTTTTGGTGCTATGCAGGGGGCTGTAAATTACTAAGCACTTCCCGCTGTGGTCCAGAGGTTCCAGTAGCTCAAGGGTATTTGTCTAAAGAAAGTTGTAGGAGAAGCACACAGAAGTTAGTAGCTCTGCACCCGGAACTGGGAAAGGTGATCAGAGGGGATCTGAGCAGAGTACCTACAGTGTCCACTATAATATTTAAAACAACTGAGAAGGGGCGCCTGGGTGGCTCAGTCGGTTAAGCGTCCGACTTCGGCTCAGGTCACGATCTCGCGGTCTGTGGGTTGGAGCCCCGCGTCGGGCTCTGGGCTGACAGCTCGGAGCCTGGAGCCTGTTTCCGATTCTGTGTCTCCCTCTCTCTGACCCTCTCTCTGACCCTCCCCCGTTCATGCTCTGTCTCTCTCTGTCTCAAAAATAAAAACTTAAAAAAAAAAAAAAATTTTAAAACAACTGAGAAAAACTAAGACACATACCACAGATTATCAGAATTAAGTCTGAATCTCAGATCTGTGCTCATTACCTGTATGGCCCTAAGCAAGCTACTTCCCAGTTCTTGAGTTTCATATGTTATAGTTTGACAGCATGTATTTCATAAGTATGTTAAAAAGAAGATGAGAAATACATGCAAAACCATTTAAAACTGTGCCTTGACCATAACAACCACTCAATAAGTGTGAATTATTGTCGTCATCATCATCATCAACATCATCATTATCAACATTATATTCTCCTGGGCCAGACTAGTTCTTTGGATTCAACAGCATGATAAATCTGGATTTCTTTTCATATCTTTACACCTAAATCGCAAAGTCTTCTGGTCTTAACATACTCAACTCTTTGCTCTGCTTTTCAACTTTCGAGGATGTCCTTCTCTTCTTCATCTTCCTCTTTTCCTGTCTCATTTTCTGACTGTCATGCCTGAGTTTCTTCTGACCTTGACTTTGGAGGCAGACACTTCAGACAGAACCAGTCCAAGCCAGGAGAATGTGTGATTCTAAAACTAATGGATTGTGTCAGATATCTGCATCTGAAATTAATGAAAGTGCCACTAGCTCCCAGGAAGACCTGCCAAGAAGCAGTAGTGACAAGGACTCCTGGCAGCAATAGTGCTGCAGCAATAGGGCCTTGGTGAAGGACAGCAACGGACTGACTACAGAACAGGGCTGCTGGGCTCAGACAAAAGAGAAAGGACTGGGGATGTCCCAGGAACTTTAACATGTGCTTCCACATGTCTTAGCTCAGTGAATTCATTTTCTATTTGAGTGAGAACAAGAGATAAAATCTAGGGTGGCTCTAAAGAGAAGAGCTGCTCAGCACCCTTTCGGCAGACAGGTTTTTCCTTTCACCAAGAGATGGTGACTCTTTAAAGAACCCCTCTTTCTTATTAGCTCCACCTCCTTGGCTGTTCATCGTGCATTTTTCTTCGGGAAGGCAAGGCTACCCTATCTGACCAATTTGCTGAAGCTACTCTGGGACATCATTTGTACCAGGCAAATGGGACCCCAGATCCACAAGGTAGCTTCTCAAACCACATTTTTCTTTGCCCAGAGCTCAAGACAAAGGCCTCCCATGGGGTACCTCAATGACTCGGTAGGAGAAATATTGCCTTTTCACTCTTTTTTTCTTGCTGTCAAGATGTCTAATGATAAAATTCCTTGAAGATGAGGGCAATACCAATAAAACTAATACTGAATCTAAGAACACATTTCAGGTTAAAGAGTAAAAATTATTTTGAGTTAATTCTCTTATTTATATTGATCCATAAGCCTTCATTTTCATTTACTTTAAGATACAAATTTAATATAGATTAGAAAGATGGTTCTAGAAGGCATGCCAAGTAGACCAAAATTGGTATTTATATGATAGATTATTGCTATTTATTTGCTTACTGAAGCTCCTCAGTTAGCATATTTGGTTCCAGGAAGCAGTTTGCTACCTCCCAAAAGACTTAGAGCTCAGATAATAGCACTAGAATAATAAACCACACTTAGACACCCAGCACTTAAACCTACAAAGGTGGCAAAGCAGTGAGTAGAAATGTAGCAAAGTATAAAATATTCAACACAACTTGTGTTACCAGTGGTAACGCGAACCAGCAGGATGGGAAGCATCCATCGTTACCAATGTTCAACTCTGAACATTGCCTAGGGAGAGATAGACTGTGGGGTCAGAGAAGGTCCATGACTTGAAACATTACAACTTAGCCCCTTGCTCCTTTACTGGCTAGTAACAAAGATGAAAAGAATAGGAAGATTTATAGACACAATTCAAGAGTTTTGTTGTTCCTTTTGTATAAAACGTCTGAGTACATAAAGTGAAAAGAGCTGCAATGTCAAATACCTCTGAGAACCAATGAATCAAAAAACTGAGAAATCTTGTTCGAGAAACTATTATGTCCCCTAAACTGTACTTATGACTATGGGGATACAGGACTCTATTTTCAAATAATGTAGAATCTAGTTGATATGACAAGACTAATCTATATGAAAATATCAGGACACAGTTTGCTACAATAAGGGAGAACAGTCTGAACTTGTCAAAAAAAAATGCTGCAGCTGGCAGGGGTGTTGGTAGCTGACAAAATCCTACAAAACAGTTCAATAAATCATCTTGTTTGAAGGGTGTTCATAAAATACAAAAAGCCTGCATCCTGTCAGAAGCCATGTTTCAGAGGGAGGGTCTATAACACAGAACAGGGCTGCACAATCTGAACTGGACTTAATGCGAGCAAGGAATTAAGTTGTCAAGGATTACTTTTTCCTGCAGCAAAATCTAGCCTATTATGATTACTGAAAATACTGCTTTCCTATTTTTTTAGCACAAATCTCAGGCCCAATTCTAAATGTACTGGTTTGAGGACCAACATAGGAAAAACCAGTTGATTGTATTATATGTTCCATGACCTTAGTGGCATTTTGGTAGATAAATTACTACATAATACTGCCAAATCCCTAGAATATTTGGTATAACAAGGATAACCACTCTAAGAACAAGAGTGTAGTCTCTCACTAACACCAGTTCCTTGCATATTTTATAGTTCAGCAGCCACATATTTCTTCAGGCAAAATAATTTTCTGTCATTCACATCACCTTTTAAGTCTTAGAGTTAGCACTATTCGATTCAGTGGTCCTATTCAAATAGAAAAGGGCTCTATGCAAATTCCTTATTTTTCACTGACAGTCATCTGGGCTTTGTTTTATTAACTAGTAACACATTTGTCTTTGGGTAAAATTAATTTTCTTTGAAAATCCTGGAGAATTGGAAAGTTAAACCTCAGAGATGGTGATTGATTCTGTTTTAGGGTAGTAACTCATCAGCATTAGTCCCATTTGGGGGCCAATTTTCATTATAGAAAACCTTTTTCCTCTTAGTAAATAGAGCAGAAAATGTTCCTATCCTGATACCACAGGGAAAACCTAAACTAGGCATTTTGCAATGAAATCAGAGAGATCTTTAAAAGCATATGGTTTCTCTCCTCTTGAATTTCATATTTCTTCAGAAATTTCTGTTTCTGTAATTGGATATAATCTGAAAGAACAAGCTGGTCATAGCATAGATTCTTCCTGTGATCTGTAGCCATATTTTCTATATGATTTATATGTTATGGGGACTATAGTGGTGTTGTAAAGAATACAAATATATATATATATATATATAATATATATATATTGTATTTAAAATACATATATATATTATATATGTTATGGGGACTATAGTGGTATTCTAAAGAATACTATATATATATGTATATATATATATATATTTACAATACAAATATATATGTATGTGTATGTGTATGCGATGTGTGTGTGTGTGTGTGATGGAAGAGAAGACATACATAACTATATACCCTGATTAGTGACAAAGACAGTAAGTTAGTATTGAAATTGCTCATGCTCACAACAATCTTGCAAAATTATACAATGAGAGCCTATGTATCTCTCATCTCAGCTTACCACTCTAATATCATCACCTTCTAATTAAGTTGGTTCAAATTATTTCAAAGTCAACCAGTATAGGTCCCATCAAGCCAACTCTTATGGGTATTCTATGGGAATAACTTGATATCATCTTGACTCTCAAGAGTGGTAGCATGCAAGTCTGGTTCCTCACACACAACTAACCCAGCCATTTCTCCAAAGTATATTGCAGGAATCTGAACATAACCTCACATTTCAAATGCATTACCTGCACCAGATTCAAATTACTTCATCATAACAAAGTGTCATGAGAGTATTTAGATCTTCGGGCCTACAATTTCCAAATAATTTAGAGGTCAGTGTAGTGACCATATAAAGAAAATCCCAGGGTGCCAGAGTGGCTCAGTTGGTTGAGCATCTGACTCTTGATTTCAGCTCATGTCATGATCCCAACGTTACAGAATCGAGCCCCAGGTCAGGCTCCATGCTGAGCATGGAGGCTAAGATTCTCTCTTTCTCCCTCTGCCTTACTCCCTTGCTGTCTCTCTAAAATAAAATTTAAAAACAATCCCTTGAAAAGTGGTATATATTTGATGCAGGACTCACAAAAGTGTGTTATCCTGGGACCCCAAACAATATATTGAGAAAATGCATGGAATGTTACTATTTAGCACGACTTACAAGTGCTTAATATGCTGACAGCATAATTATGACTGTGATTTTTTCCCATATAACATTGTGTTTCTTACTTTAGCTACAGCTAACCAATATCCAGATTTATTCAAATATAATGATCACAGTCTTTTAAATAGTAAGACTCACTAGAAAACTTTAAAATATGATTCAACTTGGGGTGGGTGACTGGGTGGCTCAGTCAGTTAAGTTTCCAACTCTTGGTTTCAGCTCAGGTTATGATCTCATAGTTTGTGAGTTCGAGCCCCACACTGGGCTCTGCACTGACAGCTCGGAGCCTGCTTGGAATTCTCTCTCCCTCTTTCTCTGCCCCTCCCTGACTTGCTATTTCTCTCTCGCGCTCTAAAAATAAATAAATAAATAAATAAATAAATAATAAATATGTAAATAAAATACGATTCAACTTGCACATGGTTGTCAGGGAACACAGTGAATGTGCTGTGCCAGGTGCACTTGCCAATGGATTGTGGGAGAATTTTAAACTGTGGTGTCAGATGAGGCAAAACCATACCTAGATTTCCTGAACCAGTTTGGAAGCAGCACAGCGAAGCATGCATGGTTGTCAGGCATGACCTTTATGAGAAAGAGCAGTGAAACTCTGCCACCACAGAGCAACTCTTTCTGGGACCAGCCCTGTTCCAACACCCAAGCACCTCCCAGGGAGGTGTTTAAAGAAGGAAGCAGAAGTTTTCTTGGAATATTCAGCTCAAAAAAATCCTCAACCCTCCTCCTGGTTAATTATCAGTGTGGTAGAGCCCTTCCCTAAGGAACGTGGTGAAAATCTCAAGACCAGGGAAGGCAACCTGGCTATGCGGGCATGCGCGACATTCCTCAGGACTCTGTCACACAGACCGCCCATTCAGACTGTATGTTACCATTCTGGGGAGGCAAAGGAGCAAACATTGTACAAAAGACAGCCCCCTGCTGTGCTTGGGGCTTAGTCTTTTGGGCCTTAGCTCTCTGAGCCCACGCTGGCACAAATAAAGCTGCTTCCTGGAAAGAAAAGCCTCGGTGTCCTGACTCTCTGTGACTCCCCACTATATCAGCAATAAATTTTGGCCATGACAACCAACAGTAGAGTTCTCCACTCCCTTTTAACTCAATCTTTCAATTCCAGCAACAGAGATGATAGCAACCTGTACCAGAGTATCAAATATCCTGCCACACAGGTGCTCTCTTATATAAAGTTTGACAAAGATTCTTTGTTTGACCAAACTTTAGTCAGATCCTAAACCTTCCTCTAGGCCTATCTGGAAACTGTTCATAAAATCCAGTCTTAGCCAGAACTTTTCTACATTAGTTTAGGAAGAACCCCTCCCTCATCTTCCATATCTGGTCAGGTTCATCATCCTCCAACACACCCCACCAGGTGATATCTGATCACCCTGATCTGGCTTCAGCAGAATTCTGTCAGAGGTCAATTCAGCCAGAATTCTCCTTACTCCTGATGTTTCCTTTTAGTAATTTCTCATCACTGACCTTCACCCTGATCCTTGGCTGTAAATTCCCATTTGCTCATGCTATATTTGGACTTGACCCCAGTTCTATACTGAGGTCTCATTTCCCCTATTGCTGTCATACCAAATAAAATCTGTTTTTACCACTTTATTGTCTAGCTCTGGTTTTTCTTTGACAGCTTTCTCTGAGGGTCACTAGAAACCATTGATGAGTACCTAAGTTGATGTGGGAAACAAAGGCAGAAGGAAACAGTCAAAATTAAATTTCCTTATAACCTGCAGCCCATTGGCTTGAGGCAGGCAAGGCAAAACGTTGCTCTAGGAACTCCCTACTGTTTTTAATGCTAATGCCTTCCTAAAGGAAAGACAACCTTAGCTTGGCAAAAGCTAGGCCTCCAGTATCCTGAGTCTTCTTTAGCATATGAAAATCTCATTGGAAACCTCCCCTGAAGTTTACCTCCCCCAACTCCATTGTATATAACCAGTCTCTCCTCATGGTCCCAGGGCAGATCTTTCTGCCCAGGGGTCCTGTCCCTGTCCTTTAATAAAATCACCTTTTTGCACCAAAGACGTCTCAAGAATTCTTTCTTGCCCATGGGCCCCAGACCCCACGAACACCACCAACAACCCCCCATCACCTCAAAAAAAAAAAACTTCATCATAAGTAATCTCATTGTAAGTAATCTCTGTGACTGCCTTTCACTGAGCTCCTTCCACCTACCCACATAACTTACACTGCTCAGAATTCAGCCCAAACTGCATATCCATTTCTTTACTACTGATGATTTTCTGTTGTTTATTACTTAAAGCCAGCAAATGCCCCATTTCATGATTATCCCCATATTGCCAAGGGTCAAGTCTGGCTTTCTTTTAAAAGAGAGAAGAAAACACCATACTTTGAGAAAGCACAATTCTCCTTACTCTTTAACTGATGTGCAAGGTCTTCATTTTCATTCCTGAATTCTTTTCCCACTTGACTTTTTAAACTTTCAGCTTCAAAATGGATAAATCCCTATTCAGAAACAAGGCTTAACTCTCATTTGAATATTTCAATTATCAGCACTCTCCTTTCATTTTCATTTTTCTTGCCGTTTACAACAACAACAACAAAGAAAACCCAGGCACCCTCCTATAAGGGAACAATGTACTTTGCTTCTTAAGAGCCCAAATCCATGAATGCAATATTTATGCAACACAATTCACCTATGATATAACATTCCAACTTCTCAGAGCTGGCTAAGCCCCACTAGAGTAAACTGAGGGTGGCCTGAGGAAAATTCAGTCCTCCATTTTGACTATAAAGCTTATATTCCTGAGAGAAGGGACAGCATCGCCTGTTATTTCATACATATCTTTAAAGACAAGACGTTAGGGTGAACACGTGGCGAAGAAATTGAGCAGAACAAAAAGCGTATTCATTGTCCATATTCTACTTACATTTCCCTTGCTAATTTTCTGCAGTTGTTTCTCTAAACCTTACGTCTTTTGTTTTCATGACAATTTGAGAGAGGAGTGAATGATAATGTGCTTAGATTTTACAGGTATCTCGAGTGGTCCAATAAAAACAAAAAAGCGGGAGTAGGGGCGGGAGCGGAGGAGGATCTTGCCTAAGCTAGCAATTACAGATATATTTGACGGGAT
Source organism: Leopardus geoffroyi (assembly GCF_018350155.1). Classification (NCBI taxonomy): domain Eukaryota; kingdom Metazoa; phylum Chordata; class Mammalia; order Carnivora; family Felidae; genus Leopardus; species Leopardus geoffroyi. The sequence goes on from NC_059334.1 coordinate 67,430,290, forward strand.
AACTGAACAGAAATTCTGAAGAAGTCATTCAATTTTCTCCAGGCCCTACAGATGTTTTGTTTCCAGCTGAGTGTTCACTAGGAACTACCAAATCTTCTGTTTCCTGCTGCTGCAGAGGCACTAGAGCCTGCAAGTGCCAAGTGGCAAACTATTACCGTGATAAATGGAAGAATCTCCCCTGGGGACATGCTCTGTTACTGGGAGGGACACCCAAAGAATGTTTTTAGGCCCAAAGCCCTTGTAGGGTTTCTGTTTTTCACCCCAGTGCTACACTGACCTTATAAATAACTCCTTCAGGGGTTGGCTCAAAAGACAAAGCCAAGTAATGGGCTCCACTTTGCATACAGAATTGTCACTCACCTCCAACAATGGAAGCTTTCTTATCACCAGACCATTTTTCCCTTAGACAGGACTCTCTCTGAGAAGCTACTTCAGGGCCCCAAGCAAATAAATCCTGGGTAGGTCCTGCCACCAATAAAGAGGCAAGCATGAATCCCCACTCACAAATAAACTTGCTCCATCCCCCTGCTCTCAACATTCTTTCAGCATCCCTCAGTCCCAACTATAAAATGAAACAACATTTGCATTTTCCCTGCTGTTGTTTCTCTCCATTAAGTCTATCTTTGCTATCTTAAATCTGGGGCTAGTTAGTTCACTTAATTAGCATGGAACGCTAATTAGGTGAAAGTCTTGAATTCAGTTGTCAAGCAGTTCAGCCCAGTCTGGCCACTGGCCCTAGGCCCAGGGACTAATACTAATCCAGCCACAGTATTAAGGTGAGCCCCAGTGGTGAAAACGGAGGCCAGAAAAGAGACAGTTCCAAGGACAACTAATCTTTTCATGGAAACCTTGGTAGAGCCATTTGGCAGCATCAATGTCTCTACCTTTGAATAGTTTGAAAAGTTTGTGAAGACAAACTTTCACTCATGAGAGGATGATTAGACACCATGGGATAGCCCAGAATCAAGTGTTCATGCAAGTATTGCTTTGGGAGTTGCCTAGGATTGCTGATGAGAGCACATGGGGCAGGCTGAGGACAAAGTCCAAGCTAGCATAACCCCCAACCCCCACCCTGGGGATACATGTGATATTCCTCAGGCACTCCTGGCTGCCCAAGGACAAAGGAAAGGAAAGAAAACAAATGACTGATAGAGATCACAGTCACACAGGACAGGAGTCTCCATTGGTTTGCAAATATCTTAGTAAATTACAAGAAAAAAGGCAATTTTATCAGTAGCCTAATCTCAGAAACCTATAGACTCAGTTTCCTGGAGCCCCAACACCACCCCTCCAAAGTGACATGGGGAACAAAGGCAAGAAGGAAATGACAGGTAAAATTAAATTTCTCTGTAACCTGCAGCCCATTGACTTGAGGCAGGCAGAGTAAAACATTTCTCCAGGAAGCCCCTGCTGTCATAACAGTTAATGCCTTACTAGCTGCGGGGGTGGGGAACAACCTTAGCTTCACAATAGTAAGGCCTCAGTTATCTTAGGAGTTCTCTTTAGCATATCAAAAGTCCTCTGGAGGTCTCCCTTTTGACTTTATCTTCCCCAACTTCATAGTATATAAGAAGCCACTCTTCTTAACCACAGGGCAGCTCTTTCTGCCCACCAGTTCTGTCCCGTGCTTTAATAAAATCACCTTTGTGCACCAAAGACGTCTTCAGGAATTCTTTCTTGGTCATCGGCTCCAGACCCCCACCATCACCGCAAAACCTCATCATTGGCATAGCCATTGAAGTTGGCAGAGAGCCAAGGGAACTGAGCAGGGTCTTCAGGGATGCATAGACTTTGGGTAGAAAGGGGGAGTGGTGAGTCTTCAGAAGTGAAAGAGAAAACACTTTCACATCTCCAAAAACACATATTGATTCAGATCCTGATGTTTGCTTCTTATTAATAATGATGACTTTCAGAAAGTATTTAAGTCATCGTAAGCCCATGAAAACAAGGAGAAAAAGCTTCCCCATGACAGATGTTGCTAAAGACAATTATCCTTTAAGGGCCAGGATCTATGAAATAAGAGCTTATCCCTTTCCATGCCATTTAGACACAAAACTATTTCTTCACACTTCCTATCTTCTCACCCCAAACTCAAGGTTTAAATTTCCTTTCAAACCCAGGACTCCTTTCACGCAGAATGAGAGTTAATTTGCTAAGAGTTACAAGTGTGAAGCAACTGTTTTGCTACTTTTAAACCAAATTAGCTTTGCTTAATAAGCATCACGCCTACAACTCGTTTAACCTTTAATGACCTTAAGCACCTTACTCTTTAACCCAAGCGCTTTGGTAAAGCTAAAGAAAATCACAGTGTGTTTTAATATTCTCTTGATTTACCAATCCAATAAACTTAATAATAAGTTGCAAGAATAAGTTATTTTTTGGACTAAAACCAGCAACATAATTAGCCTGGGGTAAGTTGGGCTCTTAATCACACAGCAGTAACTTTCAAAAGTGGTGACAATGTTTAACACTTCAACAATTGATGTAGTTTCTCTTGAGAAAGAGAAATTTCTCAGTGGACTTAAGTTGCATGGGGAAGGGAGGGGGGAGTAAGAACAGAAAACAGACTTGTTCCTAGAGAGGCTTATATAATCATGAAAGATATTAACCTTTCTTATTAATTAAGTGTATGATCTTGCTGTTTGCATTTACTACCTAGATAATGGTAACATAAGGTATGGAGCATTTAATGGCCTCCCATTATTCAGTCTTCCAGAATTTTTTAAAATTTATAATTATTTACTTTAAGAGGGAAGTAGGGATTACAACAATCACATAAGAAAATGTATTAAAAAGCAAGTAGACTTTATTCATTATATTAGCTTTGATTTCAAAGCACCACATGGAAGAAATGTAGCAGGAGTCACACACAGGGTCTGGATACCTAGGCTTTTCTTTCCAGGAAGCAGCCTTATTTGCCAGCACGGGCTCAGTGGGGCTAAGACCCAAAAGGCTGAGGCCCAAAAGCAGGCTGTGGAGGCAGGGGTACGATTTTTGCTCCTATGTCTCCCATATACGGTAACACACAGTGTGAATGGGCCATCTATGTTAGAGTCCTGAGGAATATCACGCATGCTCACATAGCCAGGTTGTCTTCCCTTGTCTTGAGATTTTCACCACATTCCTTAGGGAGGAGCTCTACTACAGATAAGGGAAACTATGGGGAAAATGACCATATGATTATCAATAGAGACTGTTTCTCTCTAGTGTGCAAAATTGGGAATCATCAGACAAGCTTGAAAACTGTGATTCATCCCATAAATATTTGAAGGCTTTTTGTGTTTACTATCTAACTTCTTCCCTCACAATCTTGGAAGTGATATGCCCCGATTCGAGAGACCCCCCGAAAACAAACCACCAGAGTCCAGAGTCAAAGCCAAGTGGCAAGGGTCGTTTATTGCAGGTTCAAACCCGGTCCTCCGCGCACTCGTTGCCGGTGACGCTAAGAGGCCCCGAGCAAGGATCTTACAGCTTCTTTTATAGACAGGCACAAACAAGTTAGGGATTTTTTTAGAGGTTACAGAGCTGTTGTTGGTTGACATTTAAATTTGAATGCTCAGCAGAACTTGATTGGTTCCCACCTTTATTTCAAACCACTCAGCAGAACTTGATTGGTTCCCGCCTTTATGTCAGACCACAACTGGGCACGCCCTGGCTGGTTTTGGGAATGGGGGGGGGGGGTCTTTTCTTTGCAGTTGTGAGTACACCTGGTAATTTTTATCTTAGCCTCTCAGAAGAAATCCTTTTAAATGCCCCTGCCATATTTACTATAGGTTGCCAGTTGACTTCCTCTACAGATAATAGCTATCATTCACCGAAAACCTATCAGACCAAACACTATCACAAGCCCCTGACATATTTAATTTCATCACCTCACACTCACCCTCTATGGGTATACTATTACTATTCTCATTTTACAGATGAGAAACCCAAAGTTTAAAGAGGTTAAATTGCCTACTATCTCATAGCTGGTGAATTGCAGAACCAGGATACAAAACTGCATCATCCTGAATGGGTTTACAAAATGCCCCCGTTTGAATCATGGGTCTAAAGAGTAACATTTAGAACTTTACCCTCCTATGCTATTGTCCTGTAAAATTCTGGTTCATGTGAGAATGCCTGTCTGAATAGCTGATAGCGTCCCTATCCATACTTTCAGTTCCTTGAAATCAGATGCCACATCATAGTCATTTTGTGACTCTTGCACGAAGCCCTGGGCACCATCATCCAACAGATCTCTGACTCTGCTTTTAGTCTGACCCAGCAGAGCTACTGAGGAAATGGTGTAATCTTGTGTTCATTTGTAAAGTCAATGCTCCCTATAGAGACACACGTTGAAGGCTCTTTCGTGTCAAGCAAATCCCTCACCTCTGAGAAGACTGGAGACCTAGAAATTGTACATCAGGAGGACCATCTCCTTAAGACTGAGTTGTATAGGATGAAGGGCCTTATTTGGAAGAGGAGCATCACTAGTCCTGGATTTTGTAACTTTGCCATGGCCCAGACAAACTCATTTCTTACCTGCATGCCTCTGGCTTCGCATAATATCCACTCAGATCTAAACAGAACTCACTGTCTCCCTGAATCAGACAAACATGCCCAGATCTGCCAAATCCCCTGCAGTTTACCAATTAAGCCATCAAAACCTGTTTATATATTTTCCTGTGTTCTCACAGGACTATGTAGATATTTCTATTATGGCCCTTGTCATAAGGAAATATTTCATTTTTCATGTCATTTTCTCTCATTAAACAATGAAGTACTTAATGTCAAATGCCAGTATTTATTTAACTCTATAACCTTGCCTTACCAATGAGGATAGTATATGGTTGACATTTGTTAATATAATAATAACAATAATAGTTAATAATCCTCAAACATTGAAGACTTTACTAAGGGCTAAAAGGATATCTTTTATTTACTTCTCACTACATCATTTTTAGATATTATTCTCTTTTATAGATAAAGAAAACTAAGTTAGAGAAACATTAAGTAATTTGCCCCAGGTCACACTGCTATTATGATTATTCAGAAGTGTGCCTAACTTCAGAACTTTTAAAGATAAAACCAAATTTTGCACCTATAATCCCAAAACCTTTCATGACTCCCAGTCCTAACACATACTTGGCACATAGTGTTTATAGGCTGATCAGTCAAGCACAGATAAGGACTCAGAAATAGCAATTATAGCTAGTTATGGCATCAGAAATTAAGTGATTCCTGGGCACCGGGGTAGCTCGGTGGGTTAAGCATCTGACTCTTGTTTTGGCTCATGTCACAATCTTGCACTTTGTGGAATTGAGCCCTGAACCAGGCTCTGTGCTGACAGTGTGGAGCCTGCTTGGAATTCTCTCTCCCCTTCTCTCTCTGCCCCTCTTATGCACATGCTCTCTCTCAAAATAAATAAACATTTAAAAAGAAGAAGAAGAAGAAGAAAAAGAAAAAGAAATAGAAGAAGAAGGGATTAATACTACAGGGAGATTTAGCTCAGTTTTCAAAGCTATTTGAGTGGTGGTCATGGAAAGAGATGGAAAACTTTTTGTTTCCTGCTCCCCAATTTTTACAGCTCTTCCTACTGGCTCATCTTACCATTCTCTGTAGTAACTGGTGATGCCAAGATCTGAAACCCAGGTGATGAATGTCTAAGCTTCTCAGCAGTGAATCCTGGGGCAAAGGTGAGAACAATTACCAAGAGTGAAATCCACCTTGTGTCTCTAGAAATGCATCTCTATACTTTATTATCAACTAAGTGGGCATTTTATATTCTCCAATTTCCCTGTACTAAATGTCTGACTCAGAGTCAATGCAGACAATTAGAAATAACTACAATTACAGTATCTTTCACCTCATAGGGAAATGTAGTTCCATCATTTGGAAGAGATTTCAGAAAATGCCAGTCTTAGAGGATCTGGAAGTCTAGGTTCTGTTTTGCTTTCATCCTACAGGCTGGCAAAAACGTATGCATTCCTAGGTCACTAGGTCCAAGAAGTCAAGGCAAGGTAGCATTTATGAATAGCAGGTGTCATGAAACATTTGTAAAAATGATGAAGAAGCTACAATATTATCTTTTTTTTTTCAACGTTTTTATTTATTTTTGGGACAGAGAGAGACAGAGCATGAACAGGGGAGGGGCAGAGAGAGAGGGAGACACAGAATCGGAAACAGGTTCCAGGCTCCGTGCTGTCAGCCCAGAGCCCGACGCGGGGCTCGAACTCACGGACCGCGAGATGGTGACCTGGCTGAAGTCGGACGCTTAACCGACTGCGCCACCCAGGCGCCCCTACAATACTATCTTTTGAATACTATCCTCAGTTAGTCACTTGAACTTGGCCTAATAAAGTCTTTAATTTTAATAATATCAGACAAATTTCATATCACACTGAAAGACATGTTGTTTTGTGCTACTAATAAAGAAAGGAAAAAGAGAGATCAGGGGAGGGAGGGATGAAAGCAGGTGGGGGAAGGAGGGAGGAAGGATTTGGAAGGATGAATGTATACAATCAATACATCTGTATAGAAACAATGGAGAAGACCTTCTCTGGTAGCAAGAAACAGCTCTGAATTTATCCACTGACCATCATTTATTTTGTTTAATGGCATTGCCATGAAACTCAGCACAAAGGACATCAAATAATAATAATAATAATAATAATAATAATAATGGAAATACATAGGTATGGTCTTTAAAATGCATTATTTCCTTAGTCCTAAGATATGGAAGCCCGTGCTTTCCTATATTTATGCAGAAAGCCAAAATCACACTTACCAAAATCAGTTTTTTGGGAGGGGATGTCCCAATAAATCATCATCTGTCTTCACATCTTATTTGTTTCTGACCTTTCTCACTTGTTCAAACTAATTTCATCTCACCTCTTAAATGTTAGAGGAGAGCTAATTTTCAACTTGTATTAGGTTCTGGTCACCCACGAAGAAATTCACATCATCGTGTGGTGTGTGTGTGTGTGTGTGTGGACACTGCCTTACAGAAATACTCAACCTGGTTATAGAACTAGATGCGTACATATTAAACAACAAAAGAACAATCCCAAGGCAATCATCAAGTGCAAAATAAGATGCTTCCTATTACTTAATTACATTTATGCTATCTTTGTAGTTTTATTCTACCATCCTGTTATTCCATTCAGAGTTTACAGAAATTCTTAATGAACACTGCTAAAAATAGCATCCCTCAGAGACACATATGACTTACCTTGATAATGATGATTTCATTGCTTTTCTTATTTTATTTGTGCAGCAGGCGATCATTAAAATTAAGCTCTTGATTAAAATTACCCAGGGTAATTTATCTCAAGCTGCCTTTTCATTTAACAAGTAAAGAGATTCATAAATACTGATAGGGCTAAAGTTTTCACCATGCTTAGTAACTCCTCGGGATCGAAGGTGTTATGTTAGCATAAAATCACAATAATTAACTAGAATAATCCAACCCCTGGGTATCAACAGACATTCATAGAGTCATTGGCAAATGTAATGAAGAAATTGTCACCATTATGCATATTTGATATAAGTTTTAATTAACAAAGTATGAGCCTGGGCCTTAAATAATTTCCTAATGGAGGGTAAGACCTCTTCTTATTCAACATTATTCATTGAAAAATGTTCATCAGCAGCAATATTGCATAGTGTAACAAAACTCTCTCATCTAATAAAAGCAGTTAAGATAATCAAACTACAGTTTCAAGAATAATCACAATCAGGATTTGCTAAATATTCCCTGGACTCTTGTATTGCTTTTATCAAGTAGATGGAACGCAGTGCTCTTTTGTCCTGCTCTCATTATTCCATACAGTGTTAACCCTTACTCCTTCAAAAGAAAGGACTGTGAGCTGCTCTATGTGGCACTAGGGTGACTTTGCTTGCTGCCAACACTAGAAATCATGCCCGGTTGAGAAAGATTCAGAGCTAGGTCTACTGCCTCAAAGACTCCAGAAACTCATTACCTGATTTAGCACATCTGTAGGCCATTGAAACTTTGACATGGTGGCCCCGATGATCAAAGAGATATGACTCTAAGCAAAATCAAAAGTCCCATAGACCCTTCAATGGGGGTAGGCATTGGGTGATATTTTCAAGCCACTCGTTATTTTACAAAAATAACATATATTAATTTTAGAAAAGGAGCAGGATTTTGGTTCCCTGTCAATTCTAAAATTTAAAATATATATATATTTCAAAGAGCTGATGACCTAATCCCTCACGTCTTACTGAGCCTAGGCCACCTTTTTATTTTAATTTTTTTTAACGTTTATTCATTTTTGAGAGAGACAGAGCGTGAATGGGGGAAGGGCAGAGAAAGAGGGAGACACAGTATCCGAAACAGGATCCAGGCTCTGAGCTGTCAGCACAGAGCCCAATGTGGGGCTCGAACTCACGAACCAGGAGATCATGACCTAAGCCGAAGTTGGCCAGTTCACCGACTGAGCCACGCAGGCACCCCTTGAGCCCAAGCCTTCTAAACACATGCCGTCCTGTCCCTCTTTCCTACGAAATGTACAAGTAACACTAAACTTAGAATTACATTAGCATGGAATTTTATTCTTTATGGTGGAAACATTAAGCACATCTGCCATTAAAGTTTTCCATCATGTGTACTGATAAGGAAATAAATTGTCACCATAGTAGAGATGTTTTAATGTTCTCCAAGTATATTATTTGCACATTTGATTGTAAGCCATCAATAAGTGCTTTCCAAGAGATTTTTCCTTAGCAGAAAGAAAAGAGTTCGTGGAAGTGTATTTGTAATTATGGAAACATGCACAATGTATTTGAAACATTAAAGGTAGATATGATTTTCATAATGCCAAGTGATAAGAAATATATTGAAATAATTATCTTTCTTATTAATAATGACTATTTCTATAAGGGAGATAGATGGGGAAATTTATCTGGAGGTTATACCTTTAAATAGCTATATTAAAAGCAGTTACAAAATGACTTCTGAAGTCTGGATGCAATTGAACAGAATTTGGCCAGGCCATTTCCATCACAATAGGATTTTTGAAGTGGAGTGCAAAGGGAAAAAAGGGCCCATTACAGACAGATCACCTGATGCAGCCCTAGCGATAATGTGAAATTGTTCCAAAAGGTAATGTCTGCAGGGCTTTATCCAGATTCCTCTGAAGTGGATAGTCTGAAAAATGCACCATTCTAATGACCCTCCTTCTTTCTTTTTAGTTTGTAAGCCCATTTCCTAATAGCAGTAATGACTAGTCTGCCTACTGATTCATCTTCCATTAAAGATAAAAGAAAGCAGTATTTTGGGACCACCACCCATGGGAGAGAGTTGCCTGCAGGTCCTAGGTGATAAAAAGGTGAGAGTTGAGGTTATATCATGAGCTTTTTAAAGCCCCAACTCACCTGAAACTTTGGTAGATGCACCATATGCTTTATCCCACAAGGAGCCTGGTAACATAAAGAGCAGCCTGAACAACATGGAAGTGAATTGCATGAGCTGTGTCAAGGGGGGTGGGGTGAAGACACCTTGCATGACACATATGTACCTCTTCTTGAGTCTCATCTGTAGAAAAGACTACTGCTCCTTGAACAGGAAAGAGACATCTATGTGTTACATAGAAGGAGGCAGCACAGCATCCAGATGTCAAATTAATCAGCCAGAGATTCAGTGCCATAAATCCTATCCTAACTCTTCCACTACTACATGGGCAATTAAGTCACAGGGAAAGTAAAACTCAGACGACACTATGTGAAAACACTGAGGCCTTATGTCTCCAACAGAACTGTATCGGTGCTAACAATGGTCAGGGCATTTTCCTTGACGTTGTTATGTTATTTTACACTTGCTGCCATCACCCTGAGGAAGATCATCTGGGTTCTCTTGATTCCATGGACTTCTTTCTTTCATCTCATGGATATCTACTGATTTCACACTCTTGCTTTCTCAAAACTCCAGAGACCACCACCCTCTGTATAAGATAAACAGACCCTGCCGTTCTCAGCCCTTTAGCAGTCACTTAAGGAAAAGAGAAGCAAATTGGGAAGGAAAGAGATCTGGGCAGATGCTTTAGGTTAGATAGCACCCATCACGGGTATCACTATTCGCAAATAATGTATACTACATTCTAAGTGCAAATTGTTTGGATGAAACAAAAAAGCATTGTCTGAATTAGTGTTCTGGTTCAGTGGAGAGAATAGTTAGAAATGCAAAAATATGTAGATGCACATGTGATGGACCCCATTGGGACTTCTAAAATTAACGGAGGAGATTTTTAGAACCAGGAAATAAGGGTAGAAGGCTAGCAAGAAAGTGGGTGCTAGGTATCATTGTGATTTCAACATTAAATATCAATGTGACCTTATTTGTCCACAAAGCCTCTTGTGGCTGGTAACATACCAGCCACTATCTCAAATATAGATTATAAACCCTTTGAATTTGGAAAGTGTCATTCACTTTTATATCCTCAAACCTAAAATAGTATTTAGCACACAGAAGGAATCCATTAGGTGTTAGATAAGTAAATAAATATCTAAATATTGAATGAATATAAATAATGTACATCTACCTACCATAGAAACTAAAGGGACAGTCTCCAACTACTAACTGTGTCTTCATTATTTTCTGCTAAATTATTAGGGTAACAATCACCTATTCCCAGTGCTCACTGAACCCAGACAAGAAAACATTTAAGTTTGTGACGGGAAGAACAAATTCTTCCTCTAGCCTTCAAGGTCTTCCAGCTGGACTAAGAATTAAATTTACATGAGACAGATTAACAGGGGAAAAAAGTTTTATTATGTACGCACAGAGGCCCAATAATGAAATCAAGACCTAAAGAAATGACCAAGGCAAGTAGTTTTTGTACATTTTGACAGAGACAATACATTTGTGAGGAACTGCCAGGATAAAGAAAAGAAATGTTTGGAAGCTTCAGTTAGTAGGGGATTCTAGCAGAATTTAGCCTAAAGTAATAGATTAGAAAACAGTAACAAGGTTTATTTCTATAGTGTCATCAGCTTTAAGGTCGCCATCTCTGGTGATAAGGAGGTCTTTTTACTTCTTTTTTTAAAATTTTTTTTTTTCAACGTTTATTTATTTTTGGGACAGAGAGAGACAGAGCATGAACGGGGGAGGGGCAGAGAGAGAGGGAGACACAGAATCGGAAACAGGCTCCAGGCTCTGAGCCATTAGCCCAGAGCCCGACGCGGGGCTCGAACTCATGGAACTCACAGACCGCGAGATCGTGACCTGGCCGAAGTCGGACGCCCAACCGACTGCGCCACCCAGGCGCCCCAAGGAGGTCTTTTTACTTCTTAGTAGAAGGAAACTATTTTTCACATGAGAGATTTGTTTCTTGCTTTTAGGGACACAAAGGAGTATCTGAGTGTCCTTGCACTTGTTTCTTAAGTAACTTTTATTTAAAATAATTAACATGCCAAAGCGGCACATTTAGGGGCAGCCTGCCCTTGGCCCCTATATTCAGAACAAGAAAAAGATAAAAACAATTTCAAAAAAGAAGGATACATTTAAAAAAGTAAAATGTCTTTGGATGGTAATGATGTGTCAATGTAAGTTCATGGATTGTAACAAAATGTACCACTGTGGTACCGGATATCAACAGGGGGAGATTATGCATGTGTGGAGACAAGGCATATGAGAACTCTTTGTAACTTCTAGTCAATTTTGCTGTGAAACTAAGATTGCTCTAAAAACAGTTTATTAATTTTGTTAACTTTTTAAAATTCTTTCTTTCTTTTTTTTGACAGAGAGAGAGAGCGAGAGCTTGCAACGAGTCACGGAGGGGCAGAGGGAGAGAGAGAATTTTAAGCAGGCTTCACGCCCAATGTGGAGCCCGGATATGGGGCTCAATCTCACAACTGTGAGATCATGACTGAGCTGAAATCAAGAATCAGACACTTAACCAGCTGAATTACCCAGTCTCCCCTCAAGTTTATTAACTTTTTTAAAAAAGTAAGTATTGGGGTAGAAAGAATAAAAACATGTAGTCCTAGAAGCAAAGCCAGGCATTTTCCTAAGGTGTTTATGCAGGCATTGTTTTCAGCATTTTACGTATCTTACCTCATTTAATTCTCTAAAAACTCCATGAAGGAAGTGCTATTATCCATATTATTGTCTCTGTGCTCTATTCTGGTGCCTTCTCCAAGGTGTAGAGGTGGGATTTGAACCCAGGCCACCTGGCTGCAGGGTTTATACACTCAAATTCTACTCTTTGATGTCTCACAAATGTGTGCTGCATCTGCACAGGAAATAAAGCGGACTACCTGTCTCTATTGCATTTAGTAAAAGGCTTTTTCAATACCTTATTATATAAATCAGAAAAAAATCACATGGCTCCAATTTTACTAAAGCTTAGAAAATTAAACACACACAAACACACACACGCGCACACACACACATATACATGCACACACACCCCACATGTAATTTAGAGTTTGATGTCTAGTATCTTCTAGTATCTTCTTCAAAACATGGGGACTACAGGGCTTAAATGCTATCACAATTTTCCTTTTATTATTATTCAAAGATTAGAACTTCTTGGACACCAGAGAGATAACTAGCATATGTTATTTCAAGTTCCTCATCACAATACTGAATGAAGTCCTACATAATAGGAACCTTAGTCAAGTGGAGCTGGTGTTAGCAGTGTATGATACAATCAGATTCTTCCCTTATCTCAGTGCCTGCAGCCTAAGCCTTTCTAGCTAGAAAGGATTTACCATTCCCCTTGAGGGACAAAGAAAAGTAAACCTCAGAAAAGAGAGTGCTCACAATGGCAGGGATACCAATGCTCCAGGGTGACTGTAGCAACAAACAGGAGTTAATGCATCCAAGGCACACACTACCCAACATGAGAAAGTAATATCAAATGAAAGATGTTTATTGAATTGGCCTCTGAAACAGAGAAATGCCCAATCGCATAGCTGATGAAAAAAATTAGCTCGCTACTAAACCTTAAATGGATCAATAATCTATTAACTCTAACCTTGTTAGCAAGAGCTTGCAGTACAATACATGACCTGCCTTTTTAAACAAGCTATCTTCAATGTCTATCTTTGACTAAAATAATTTTCTTTTTCCATACTTGGCAATGATATACTTAATATTCCATATTGCAGGTCTCCCCCACTATCCAAAAGTAGACCTTCCCTATGAAAACTTTAAGCCTTTCAAAATGGCATAAAGAGAACCATTACCATTAGCATTACTGTATATGGAAATTTTTTGCGTGCTCCCCAACCCAAAAAATAACTTCTCTTAGGCTTTTCTGATATCCTAGAACACATCTTGCTAATGGAGGTGCAAAATAAATTGAGATAAAGCAAAGAAGCCACAGTCTAGAGCTCTAGCAGCTTGATGCTGGGATGCTGAGTGTAGTTCCTGGGGAAGGTGGCACTCTCAATGCTCAGGGCACACTGCCTCTGTAAAGGTTCACAGCAAAACAATCCCTGAATGCTAGTTTGGCTTTTTTTCTTTCTTTTTTTTTGTAAAAGCAAAAACCCTCTTCAGATTTCTTTCAGTTAGAGAAAACAGGTAAGCAAGGTGGCAGAACGTAAACTTTCAAAAAGCAACACAAACCTGTAAATCGAAGTGAATTTTTACCTTTCTTCAAAGGCGGTTCACCTTCAAGGCCTTTCAAGATCATTACATATGTATCATTTTATTCAGATGATAATAGCATGATTTTTATTTTATGAGCAGAAACCACAGCAGAGACCCAGACAATAGTCAGTGAATCTCCACAGTCATAACGAAATGCTATGAAGCCTTTGGTGACAAATCATATTCATAAAGCCATTGTCTTATCAGCATAAATATTCTCATCCACATTCACCTATAGGCAAGAGTGAGAAGTCAGTAAACGACCATGCAGAAAATGCTCTGATGGGGAAATGCAGGGAGAATGAGAGTAGGTTGATGGAGTGAGGGTAGTTGTAGGGTGAAATCTCCATATTCATACAAGCTAAAAGAGAGTGTATCTTGTCAAATAAAAGTGTGTTGGGGGGACTGCTAGATAACCTTGATTATTTCTTTCTGTTCTCTGTTATTATTTCCCTCCTGTGGCAAACTTCAGGATGGACAGCAAGGCAAGCCCCATGTATAAATGAGAGAACAGATCATCCAGGGACCTGGCAGCAGCTGGGGACACTGCCTCATGTTGTTATGTTTCAGCCAGCCCCCTACAGGCAAATGTATGTTTCTCTTCTAAGTAAACCTTAGTTCTTGCTATGACCCAAACCTACTCATCAGAAGGGTTGGGAGGAAAAGCCTCCAATGCTGCAATCTTAAGAAGGGAGGAGAGGGAAGACAGAAGTTCTGAAGTAAAGTACCAACATGATGTAAAGAGAAGCAAATGCTAGAAGAAAAGCCAAGAAAAGGTGAGGAGCTTCAGGCCAGACATAAGGAAGTTCTCCATAGCATTTAGAATGAACAAAGACTGAAATGACTGCCCAAGGAGGTTTCATAAACACTTTGAGCTAGTTAGCAAATATTACAAGAAAGTGCAGGCTATCCTTAACATCAGCCAAATGTTTGTGGGGTCCTTTGGAAAATAAAGGAGAAAAGGAGAAGATTATCGTTGAAAATTTAAAGACTCCTGAGTCTGCAGAAATCCTCAGGCAACTGGCTTTCAGCCAGTATGTATTTGACACCTATCTTCTTGAGTGCTATGCCAAGTACTAAAGATATAAAAATGAAAAGTCAGCATCCCTACTCTCAAGAGTTTAAAAAGTTTGGAGAGGAATAGTTCAGCTTCTGAATGGATAAAGCCACCTATGGCAAAAACGTGGGAAAACAATCTCAAATGCCTTAGACAGTCAGTGACAAGGCAGTAACAGAATCTAAGAATCATCAGCAACTCCACAGCATCATAAAAGAAAGGAAAATTGGAAGAGAAGAAAATATATTCTGTCATTACAAAACCTATTGGAAAGTTTAGTCTTTCTGAATTTGTGTTTGTGTATTATTTGTGGTGTGTGTGTGTGTGTGTGTTTGTATGTGTCACATTTGGAGACTCTGAGTTACATCTATTACAACTGCCAAATTCTTGCCTTGTTCTTCCTGCTTATTCAAATTTCTACAATATACCAATTTCTGTTTATAAAGCAGACAAAACTTGAGTTATTATAAATATGATACTGAGTTTTTAAATTTTATTTTAGATGCTGTATCAAATATGATGAAAAAAACAAAAAATGAACAAAATACATTTTGGAATGAGACAGGCCATGTAATTAATTTCTGTTATTTACTCAGTATATATCCTTGAATAAGTACAACTTCTGCAAATATTCAGTTTCCTCATCTATAAAACAGAAGTGATTAGCCTTACTGTGATGTAGGAAGACTACACAAGGTAGTACAGACAAGTGTGGGTATAGTTTCTGGGGCAGAAAATGCACTCAAATATTGGTGATATTGACCAAATTTTATTAATAAATTACTATATTAATGCATTTTCTTATTTATTCCTCAAAAACCATTGCAAAGCAGGAATAATTATTATCCCCTGTTTTCAAATAAGGAAACCAAGGTTTTCAAAGTTTCAATGACTTTCCCTCATTAGCCAACTCTGTTTCTGGAAGGACTGAAGTATCATGTTTGCTTCGGGCTTTTGGAGATGTGGAGGATAATGTACAAACGATTTGTGGGTCATATGCAGCATGGCCTTATATTTTATCATACACATGGGATTACTTTTGAGAGAGGAAAAGGATGCTAAATGGATGGAATGCTAAGAAAACACAAACATGAAAGTGTCCTGGGTGAAATAAGACTTAGTAGTTATTTGTAACTTCAAACCCCAAAAAAAGTATGAAGGAAGAATAAAACTAAACTATAAATAACAAAAATAAAATAACACTTCTAAACAACCATGGCTCAAAGAAGAAATCACCAAGAAATTAGAAAATATTTTGAATGAAATAACAATGAAATCCCAAGTATCAAAAGTTGGGGGGTGTAACTAATGCCATTGTTAGGAAAAATTTACAGTTGTAACAATTATATTAGAAAACAAGAAATTTCCAAAGCCAATGTTCAAATATCTCACCTTAAGAAGCTAAGAAGAAGAGGAGAAAATTAAGTCAAAAGTAAAAAAAAAAAGGGGGGGAGGGCAATAAAGATAAGAGTGAAAATCCATAAAATGAAAAATAAAATCACTGAAACCAAAAGCTGGTTCTTTGAAAAGATCAATAAAATTAATAAACTTCTAAGTAGACTGACCAAAAAAATGAAAGGGAAGAAACAGTATCAGGAATGAAAGGGGGACATCACTACAGATACTACAGATAACATGAATAACTTTTTCTTGCTACCTTGACAACTTAGATGAAATGGAAAATTCCTTGGACTACAAAAGTTACAAAAACAAACACAAAACAAAGTAGCAAGTGTTAATAGCCCTAGAACTACTAAAGAATTTAATTTATAGATAAAAAGAAAATTTCCACCAAGAAAATCTGAACCCATATGGCTTCACTGATGAATTTATTTACGTAAGAAATAAAACCAAAACAATACAAATTGATTAATGAAGACTTACACATGTCAGGCAAAATTATTTAACCTCTCTAGGCTTTAGTTTCTTCACGTGCAAATCAGAATACCAAAACTCATAGGCTTGCAAAATGTTTAAATATAATTGATTTGCAGCTTTTATAGTACAGGGGCTGTCACATGAAGTATATAATAAGTGCTAATTATTAATTTTTATTATTTTATCTCATATCATAAAATGATAGTTATCTAAATATATTAAATCCATCAAATTTTTTCTCTTCCCTCAAAACCTTTCCTCCCAAATCTTATAACCAAATATGGAAAAACTATGAATTTGGGAAATTATAAAGACAATTTTAGATGCAGAACAAAATAAAGCCAAACAAACAAAATCAGAGCCAAGAATCAGAGGACAATCCCTTGTTATAAGACTGATTGGATTCTGCCAGTTACTGCCCATCTAAAACTGCCACCTATAGATTCAGTTCTGCTCTAATTCTAAGATAAATCCAGACTTAGAGCAGAAAAGACTTCTGTATTTTCATCCTTTCCTCTTACTCTCCTGCCCCAAGCCAATGAACTCTTATCTAAGACCAGATGACTATTAGACCCCACTCTCCAGCCTCATTCTTTATTATTCTAATACTGTTGAATGACTTCTGGTTTCCGAGCTGTACCCCAGTCCTGTTCTCTCCTGAGCAATACTTTCTACCACATCCCTACCCCAGTACCTACAGTTTACAAAACATGTCACCTGCATTCATCCTTTCAAAAATCATACCCAGACCTTAAAACTGATGCAGTTTATTTGTTGCAGTCCTGTAGAGCATGGAATGACTCAGAACAAATGTAGCAGTCCTCTAAGTGGAATTTCTAAACTAATAGACTCCACAGACTGATTATTTTAAAAATGTCTCAGTCGCCTAGACACAGATGAGCAAATGCTCTCAAGATCTTATTGAAATCATTGATGAGTCTGCCAGAATGCAATTTTGGTGTTTTTAAATGCATTTGACATAGCTGAGTTGATTTTTAATTTTATTTCTGTCAAAAAAAAATCAACTAAAAAATGGTTTTTATGAACGTATTTGTTATGCTCCACACTGTACTGGAAGCTATAGGCATTAAAAAGATGAGTAAACCACAGTTTATGACCTCAAAGATTTTACAATCCACTTGTGGATACACACACACACACACACACACACACACACACCAATACACAATAAAAAATGAAAACTTAATGAGGGTCACCACCTATTGATGATAGTCAGCCCTACAGGACTGAGCACTTTACAAAGGAGATTTTGCAGCCTTACAACTCTCTAAGTTCTCTCTTATTTTCTCCCCACTTTCACATTTAGCAAAATAGGCAGAACCAAGTCTACCAGATACCAAAGCTGATGCTCCTCCCACTGTAAACAAAACAAAGTAAAGCAAAATAATTGCAAAATCCTGGATTCCTCTTCAGGTTCTTATTCAGAGATCTGGCCTTTAACACCTTGTTTTTAGGACATCAGGTGATCTATTGTACAGCCAAGGAGGAGAACTGAACTAAAACAACAGTCATTATATGGTCCATATATGCAATATATAATATGCAAAGAATATAGGTATAAAGAAAATTCTAGCAGGTAAGCTGAAAAGAAACAATTTGCTCTACAACAGATATTTCCCAGCCACAAATACTTTAATGTTAATGAACTTGTTCCAAAGTCATAACTAATTAACTATTAACTAACGAATCAAAATTAATTAATTAATATATTAATATGGATACTAATCCTAAGAACCTGCATTGTATCTCCACAAATACCATTCCTTTCATTTTAAGCATCAAAAAAAATTGAGAGTAAGTAGGGGTAGTTATTTTATTTATTTATTTCCTACTGAGAAAACCAAAGCTAAACTTACTACAGGTCACACAGCTAACCAGTAACTAAGTTCTGTGCTCATTTAATTATTTAACTTTGGCCCACTCCAATATCCCTACAGCTTAGTGACATTGAGGACTGTCTACATTATCTGCGCAACCCAATGCAAAATGAAAATTCAGAGCACCTTGTTCAAAACGTGTCCAGAATTTCAAAATAGCAACTGCAGAGTATTAAACCTAGTGCAGAGTCCCTCTCAGTAACTGCACAGGTGTATGCCTGTAAAGCTGCCCAATGACACCACTGCAAATTAGACTGTAAAATCAATAATTCAAGGAGCTACTAATTGAACAACGCAAAGGGTATGGATGCATTAAAAATAATCACTTCTCCAGGAAGCACTGCAAAAGTACCTGTGACAGATGCCATCCAAGCTGGATGATCATAATCACCCTCCTCTAAGTAAATTATTCAGATTAAGAAATGCATGCCCATCAGCTTTTGGTGAAATAAGATAAACGCATTTCTTCCCAGGTTACTTACTGAACACATTAATATGTATTTTTCCCAAATGTAATGAATTGATATGCTGCAGACCATGACAAGGTGAAGGCATCAGAAAGTTCATTCAAGAGCAGAAAAACCGCCAAATTAACTTGTAGCTTTCAGCAAACCTACCCTATTTGGTCTATGTTTCCAGCACGTCATTTCAGAATAAAGAGCTTCAGGAAGGCAGCTACACAGGTGCCTTCACACCAGAGTAAAGGGCTGAAAAAAGCACCTGATGGTGCCAGCAGTGAACAGCAGATGTTTTCAGGGGAACTGGGATCGGTGGTTTAAATCCCAAGAGTAACATGATCTTCTAGAATGTGGAAAACCCCACCATTGTCCGTGATTTCTGTAGAATCCCTCAACACTGTAAAACTAATCAGGTGTGAGCGCCAGCTCCACTCCTTGTGAAGGAACAAGGAGCAACCAGCACATTCACCTTGTCTGTTATCTGTACTCCGATCTTGTTAGAAAATCTCTGAAAACTGGAAATCTTGTCAAGAAAACTCCAGAATGATTTTTGAGCCAGGAAATGTGGGAAGTGGAGAAAGAGGGAAGAAAAGTTCCTTAAATGAATAAAATGTGTCTTTTGTCATTAAAAATAAGCTAAATGGGATCTAGAAAAAAAAAAAAAAAAGAGAAAGCATTTAAATCTATCAAACATTGGGGTGCCAGGGTGGCTTAGTCAGTTAAGCATCTGACTTCGGCTCAGGTCATGATCTCTCGGTTCATGGGTTTGAGCCCCACATGGGGCTCTGTGCCGACAGCTCAGAGCCTGGAGCCTGCTTCAGATCCTGTGTCTCCCTCTCTCTCTGCTCCTCCCCCACTCACACTCTGTCTCTCTCTCTCAAAAATAAACATTAAAAAAAAATTTTTTTTTAATCTATCAAACATGAACAAGGGAAAAGTTACAGAAATGTTTCCCTTATTCTTCAAAACAAATGTCTATAGATTACAATTTCTTATTGGACAGAGATTATCATCTACACCATTTGGACGTCAATATAAACAGTTGCTCGTCCTGGAGTTCAACCAATCTGTATTCAAATCCCCAAAAGCTACTCAATGTGGGTAAGCTTGATTGTGGATATTAGTTCCTTTTGATCTGGAGTAACAAAATCAACTTAAGCAAATAGGAAATGATATCAAGGTATCTTACTAAATCCAAGAAATAGTTGAATAGCCAGGTCATAGGAAGAGTCAGAACCAGGACAGCTCCAAAGATCTCAAATGGACTTGGTGGAACCTTTCCTCTTAATCTGTACCATCACAGCAACTTGGTCTCTGCTGAAAGATTCAGTGGAGTTCATATGGAGAATATACCCACACTCTGAACTCTTAACACAGGTGTGTTAAGCTGAATGCATTGTATTGATAAGTACCACTTGCAGCTTACACATCCAGAAGTACTAAAATGTTCACAAATACCGAAGATACGTGGAACATGAACCTCAGCGTCTAGGACAGGACAGTGTTACTCCCAGGCTCCTTTCACTTGCCCTGTTCTGCTCGTTGTGGGTGGATAAGAACTATGTCTGAGTAACTGAAGATAGAAAGAACTTGTGTACTATGGGTGTGCTTTCCCCAGAGATTATTACAGAGAAATTACCTTATCCACAGCATAGTGATAAGGATATAGATTTTCTATGACACAGCTGGGTTCAAATCCTAAATGACCCACTCCCTGGCCAGCTGTTTGAGGACTGGGAAAGACACAAACTATTTATGAATTTTAGTTTTTAAATAATACCATCTTTCAGTGAATATTAAGATAATGCAAAATCTTTGTGGAGACATGAAAACCATAGCAAGTTTCAAGGAATATGCTGTAATTGCCCTGTAATCTCATCCCCTGGGCCTGAGAATTAAAATTATAATTCTTGTAAATTTTCAATCTATGCATATATGAACATATATATATTCCCCACAATCACTGCTTTAGCTGCATCCCACAGATTTTGAAGTTTTGTTTCATTTTCATTCAGCTAAAATGATTTTCCCTGGCAATTTTTTCCTAAACCCATTAATAATTTACAAGTGTGCTATTTAACTCAAAGTTTCAGGGATTTCCAAGATATCTTCCTATTACTGGTTTCTAATTTACTTCTGTTGTGATCACAGAACATACTCTGTATGGTTTCAATCTTCATAATTTACTAAAGATTGTTTTATGGCTCAGCATGCGATCATCTTAAGTGTTCCATGTGCACTTGAAAAGATTGTTTTCTGCTCTTACAGGATGCTATGTTCTATAAACATCAATTAGTTCTGGTTGTTCATAGTGCTGTTCAGTCTTCTACTTATTACTGTTTTTCTGTGGCAATTATTAAATCAAATTTTAGATTAATATTTTGAAATCTCCAATCATAATTACAGGTTTATCTAACACCCTTTAGGTAATGCCAAACTTCACCTTATGCATTTTCTGTTTTTTAGGCACATGCATTTAAGATTATGTTTTGTTTATCAATGAACCCTTTTGTCATTATGAAATTTTCCTCTTTGTCTCTGGGAATCTTCCTTGGTGTGAAGATGATTTTTTCTGATATTATTCACTCCAGCTCTCTCAAGTTTACTCACTGTATTCAATATTTTTAAATATATTTTCAGGCCTTTTCATTAAACCTATCTCTATCTTTTTATCTAACTGTTTCTTGTAAATTCAATATAACTAGATCTTCATTTCAGATCCAGTTTTATGATCTCCACTTTTACTTTTTTAATGTTTGTTTTGTTTTAATTTTTGAGAGAGAGCACGAGCTGGGGAGGAACAGAGTGGCAGGGACAGAGGATTCGAAGCAGGCTCTGCACTGTCAGCAGCAAGCCCAACACAGGGCTCGAATTCACGAACCATGAGATCATGACCTGAGCTGAAGTTGGACACTCAACCAGTTGAGCCACCCAGGTGCCCCACTATCTCCACTTTCAGGTATTTAGATCATTCAGTTATCGACATTGTTGTGTGTAAAGCTACTATCTTTGCACTTTATTTTCTATACATTTTCAATCTTTGCCCCTTTTTTCCCACCTTCTTTGGGATTAATAGAATATTACTGTATTTCATTCTAGTTCCACTTTGGCTTCTTCTTTTTTTTTTTTCTTAACAATTTTTTTTTTTACATTTATTTTTGAGAGTCAGAGAAAAACAGAGTGTGAGCGGGCGAGGGGCAGAAAGAGAGGAAGACACAGAATCTGAAGCAGGCTCCAGGCTGGAACTCATGAACCGTGAGATCATGACCTGAGCTGAAGTCGGACGCTTAACTGACTAAGCCATCCAGGTGCCCTGACTTTGGCTTCTTAACCATACGTCCTTGTTTTGTTTTGTTTGTGGTTGCTCCATAGTCAAAATACCCACCTTTAACATGTCATAGTCTATCTTCAAATATTATAGCCCTTCATGTATGACATAAGAACCTTAGAACAATATCCTTCCATTCCTTCTCTAGTCCTTCATGCTGTTGTTAGACATTTCAACAAGAATTTAATACAAGGTATATTCTCCTCAGATTTGTACCAAGTCCCTTTCCCTTAAGAAGTATGTGAAAAGTGCCAATTTTCAATATCCTTACCAATGCCTTGGAATTGCAACATTTTAAAATGTGTGCCAAAATGGGGGCACCTGCTTGGCTCAGTTGTTTAAGTGTCTGACTCTTCATTTTGGCTCTGGTCATGATTTCACAGTGGTGAGATCAAGCCCCACAATGGGCTCCACACTGAGTGCTTGGAATTCTCTCTCCTGCTTTCTGCCCCTTCCTCCTCAAAATAAATAAACTTTAAAAAATTTAAAATTTGTGCCAATACGATATGAAATAATATATCATGATTGTTTTACTTTGCATTTCCGAAATAAAATTCTTGAGTATCTTCTCATTATTTATTGGCCACTGTTTCCTTTCTGTCAATGAAATGTTCATATATATTTTACACATTTCCATGGGGCTGTTTGTCTTTTTCTTACTGATTTGTAAGTTTTTATTTAATAAATTATAGATACTTATCCTCTATTCTATGCATTAAAAATACTCTCCTTGTCTTCAGCTTGCCTTTTGACTTTTTTTTCTATATTTTTAGATAGACACTTTTTTTTTAATTTACTGAAGTCAAACTTCTTAATATTTTCCTTTATGGTCTTGGCTTTTTGGATGATTAAAATAAATTCTTCCCAGCTCTTTTTTTTGAGAGAGGGAGACAGTGATAGAGACAGAGTGTGAGCTGGGGAGGGGCAGAGAGAGAGGGAGACACAGAATCTGAAGCAGGCTCAAGGCTCTGAGCTGTCAACACCGAGCCCAACGCGGGGCCCAAACTCATGAACTGGGAGATCATGACCTGAGCCGAAGTCAGACACTTAACCGACTAAGCCACCGAGGCACCCCTTCCCAGTTCTAATAAAATAGTCTCTGCATTTTCTTCTAAATGTTCAAAATTTTTTTTTCACATTTAGGCCCTTAATCGTTCAGAATTTAATTCTACTTAACTTTTGTACTGTTTTTCATGCACCTTACTCACAAGTACGTTCTAACACTGCATCCCCTTACCTTGATACTGATTTTTTTATAGTTCAGCTTAGTTACCACTTCCTTAATGAAGCTTACCTTGACTACTCGAGCCCTCAATGACTTTCCCTCCTCAACTTCCTAAGACATTTATCACTGAGCTTTGCTGTTAATGAATGCCTATGCACCGTTGTGAATTAGACAGCTGCAAACATTCAAGCAGATAATCTTAATGAACCAAGAGGGCTGGAATTAAAGACTATAAAGAGAATGGTATAGCATAGTCTTGTTTCAAGGGGAGTTGCTACTCAGCTCTAGTGAATTATTTCTATGTGGTACATAAGCTCAGCACGGCTAGATCTATTTTTTTTTTCAATAGAACACAGGAATTCAAAAAAAATTTTTAATGTTTATTTATTTTGAGAGAGAGTGTGTGTGTCAGCAGGGGAGGGACAGAGAGAGGGAGACAGAGAGAATCCCAAGTAGGCTCCATGCTCAGCACAGAGCCTGACACAGGGCTCAATCCTACAACGGCAGGATCATGACCTGAGCTGATACCAAAGTTGGACACTCCACCGACTGAGCCACCCAGGTGCCCCAGGAATTCAAAATTTTTTTTTTAATTTTTTTTTTCAACGTTTATTTATTTTTGGGACAGAGAGAGACAGAGCATGAACGGGGGAGGGGCAGAGAGAGAGGGAGACACAGAATCGGAAACAGGCTCCAGGCTCTGAGCCATCAGCCCAGAGCCCGACGCGGGGCTCGAACTCACGGACCGCGAGATCGTGACCTGGCTGAAGTCGGACGCTTAACCGACTGAGCCACCCAGGCGCCCCTCAAAATTTTTTATGTGAGATATTCTGACATTTAAAAATTGCCAACTCACGTCAAGATATTTTTAAAGCATTATGTGCGTGTATTTCAGGGGTGGGTGGTTATCTCCTAGTCAGAATCAGCCATTCCACTACCAATCTCTAACCTCTGGTTTGACTATTTCTTACTAGTTGATCAGTTTAATCATCTCTTCAATTAAATCATAAACCCCTTGAGTATAGGAACACCCATTTAGTAACTACCACAGAAGCCGTCACAGGAGGAAGCTTATGATAAATGCTCCATATACCCGTGACTGACTGTTGACTGACAGCAGACATCATACGCACACCTGCACTACAGTCCTGTCCATAGTCAGGTGCTAAGAAGAGGAATGGAGCAGATCCCACAAAGCACTACAACCAAGATGGCTGCCCATCCAGTAACTGTTTGTCATTCCAGTGAGGCATGCTTAGAAAACAGATCCTCCCAAAGCCAGGTCGTTTCTTTCCAGGGTTGTGATGCCAGGACACATTCTGGATAGTCTGCCAGGACAAACTGAAATTCAAGAGTTTTTAGGTACCAGAGGTCCAGGTACTACAAACAGCAGATGCCCAGTTCCTAGAGACACAAACAGAGGAGTAGAGAGAAGTAGAAAATGCCTCCAACCCTTTCATCTTTTAAAAGAAAATCCTGCCTCTGAGGAAAGCTGTGGCATGGTCAGTGTTGTTTATTTGTAGTTCTGGGTCCTTACCCTGAGAATCCCCAAACTCCCAGTATCAAGTTCACTTATAGACTGAGGAATGAACCAAAGGACTGCCTCCGCAGTGAAGCTAGGCTTTGAGCAGGAGCCAGACACTCAGATTCAAAACTTGAGTTTATCCCTAAAGATTCCTACCTGAGGTGCTTGGCCCCCTCTCTGACTCTGTCTTCTCACCTTTAAAGTAAGAACATTCAAATTACAACTCCCTCTTAGTTGGAAAAACAGTGTCAGGGTGGTAAGGAGCAGAGACTCAAGTTAAGACAAGAATTTTGGCCTACTAGCTGAGTGACCCAGAGAACATTACTTAACTAACCTCTCTGTGCCTGAGTTTCCACACCTACAAAATAAGGATATATAGAATTCAGCCCACTGGGATCCTTTGGAGACCTAATGACATTATACATGTAAAGCTCATGACAAATGATAGGTTTGAGTTCATGAGTAGACTGTAAGGCATCGTGGATCTTTTGTTCCATTCTCCAGACAAAATAGCCCAAAGTGGCCATTCCATTGTTATTGTATTGTTATTATTGTTATTCCTTCCCCCAAACTGTAGAGTCATAAGAAGGAAAACTTCTCAGCAGGATCTATTTCTGTTGAAAGCTAATGTGCTCCCTCCTCTAAGGCTACACAGCTTTCACCCCCCGTGCCTCATGCCTACCTGAAAACAGGCCCAGGCAAAAGCACTTCTGTGAATAGGAAGCAAATCTTCAATGGTGCTTCAAAATATTACACCAAAAAAGTCCCGAAAGTTACTAACGTGCACCTCTGAGCATGTGTCTCTTTGCTGCATGGTCTCTGGATGTGCCTCCATGCACCTCTCCATATCTTTGTAAACACAGGTCTCTGTCAACTTCTGTGCATCTCTGTGGGTATCTTGGTCTACATGTACACATGTGAGTTCTTGTCTTGGGTCTCTTTTTGGGTGTAGCTATGTGTCTCTCCATGAAACCATATCTACGCATATCTGTGAGCATGTATCTCTGTGTCTATGTTGTGAAAGCGTGTATGTCTATGACTATACTCCTTTTTTCTACTAAATTCTAGAATTGTGTCTTTCTGCCAGCATATATGTCTATATGTGTGTCAGGAGCTGTAATCTCTAACTGTGTTGGGGGGGTGGGGCACATGCCTCTGTCTGTGATGTGTCTGTCATCAAGGTTGTGTGTGTCTGCAATCTCCATGTGTGTCTGTCACCGAAACTCCCTTTTTGTGTCCCATACCAAATGAGTGATGTTCATGTGTGTCTGTGTGATAAAAGGACAGAACTGAACCACTTCAATTTGGCCCATCCTTGCTCATAAGTTAGTCTGTGTTGTAACCCTGGGAAAACACAGGCCATTGGTCCTCAATCTAACTGCACAGTTTCTGCGGAGCTTTTAAAGAAATACTGATGTCCTAACTCCACTTGCAGAGACTACAATTGCCCTGTATTACTCTGCAGTGGAGACCATATATGAGACTTTGTAAAGCACCCGGGTGATTCTAATGTGCAGCCATGGTTGAAAACAACGACAGTGGGCAAACGGACAGGCCTCTGCTATTCTCCTTAGGAAGCTAAAAACTGCTTTCCTTGCCTGTGACATCAAACATATCAGTGGCAGAGGCAGAGGATTTTGAATAAATTACCCACCCAGTGCAGAAAAGGCCAGATCCCTCCCCTGCCTTTCTAAGGAGGGGAGTGCTTAGCACAAAGGACGCTGTGAGCAAACGGGCTCCAAGTAAACCTATGAAAACAATGGAGGAAAATGCTCCTCCAGACCCAAACCTTCTTCCATTCCAGTAGACATTTGTTTCCTTTTACATATATGTCTAATTAAAAAAATGTAGTGCGTTTTCACTCATATGTGGATCCTGAGAAACTTAACAGAGAACCATGGGGGAGGGGAAGGGGAGGGAAAAAACGTTACAGAGAGGGAGGGAGGCAAACCATAAGAGACTCTTAACTACTGAGAACAAACTGAGGGCTGATGGGGGGTGGGGGAGAGGGGAAAGTGGGTGATGGGCATTGAGGAGGGCATCTGTTGGGATGAGCACTGGGTGTTGCATGGAAACCAATCTGACAAATTATATTTAATAAAATAAATAAAATAAAATAAAATAAAATAAAATAGAATAAAAATAAAATAAAATAAAATAAAATAAAATAAAATAAAATAAACTGACATGAGTGTCTAGTCAAGACACATGTCCAGTATAAGAGTAACACTTTTGGGAACAGAGAAATAAAACAAAACAAAACAAAAAGATGTAGTGGTACCTTAATTTCCATATGAACTCATCACATTTACTGCAAATGTTTTGCAAACCAAAAGAGGATTTATGAGTATAATAAACCAAGTGCTTCATAAAAATTTAAACTTGAATGCATTTTTGAGCATTTTTTACCAAGGAAAAGGAGTTACAAGAGGAAGGGTCCAGAATGGGAAAAAAATTCTCTTTTGTAGGAGGGAAGATAAAAATGAGTGGTACCTGGGTGACCTGGTTGAGCATCCACCTCTTGATTTCAGCTCAGGTCATGATCTCACTCATGGGATCAAGCCCCACGTCGGGCTCTGTGCCCGGTGTAGAGCATGCTTGGGATTCTCCCTCTCCCTCTGTCCCTCCCCCACATGCGCGTGCTCTCTCTCTCTCTCTCTCAAAAAATAAAAAAATTAAAGATGAAAATGAGAAAGAATCCAAGAAGATGAAGGGAAGGAAATAAAATCTTAGATGCTTATACCCTGGGAATCAGAGCCACCACATCCCATAAGATGTTTTTGTGCAGATTAAAAAAAGGTTCTCTTTGCGTAGGATTCAACCCCACTCATCTTCAGAGCATGGTGCTTTCTGGGCATTGGAGTCTGTGGGAAAGGGTCTTGTAACCACTGCCTCTGGAGAAGTTCTAAAAATCTGAAGGTCTTCCACCCATATAGACGGACTCATATTTAGGCAAGAGAAAGGTAAATTCTCAAATGGTCCTTGGGAAGCACTATTGCACATGGCAAGGGACCTGGAGCTCAGTACGTACTCACTGAAAACTTGTTGAATAAATGAATTGCTTTTTAGCAACCTGAGCAGGCAACTCAGAGGGCTCTCTCAGCCAGTTAAAAGAAGTACACAAAGTCAATGAGGATACTTTCTGAGGTCACTGACTTTCTCACCAGAGGAACCCTCCAGTGCAACAAAATACTCATGGAAAAATCAAGGTAAGGGATATGCTGATATTCCCAGTGAGAGAAATGTGAAGAAAATGCACAACACATTATGTATCCTGAGCCTATTTTAAGGAAAGATTAATATTTGAAGACAATGGGGTTGGATTGCAGGGAGAAGCTAAAGACAGAAAAGATAGAAGCCTCCTGGAATTTTAGAGCAGGAATTGGCCCAGGAGACCATCCAGTCTAACCTTCTTATTTTACCGTTGAAACTGGTGCCCAGAGAGAATTCAGGGATGCATCCAATCCCTCAACTGACCGGTGATAAATTGGGATTGAGAACCCCAGCTTATATCTTCACCATCTGCACCCTTTCTATGTTCTAAGGTTCCTTACTTCTCCTAGAACAGCTCAAGCAAAGACAAACTTGATTTCATTAGCCAGTGTATGGACCTTTATAGCCCTGGGGTTTCTACTTCCTCAATTCACCCACACTTTTTAATAGAATGATCAAAACTTCCTTTCCTTCGGGAATTGAGAAGAACTCTTCCCTTTCCACACAGGCCCACTATTTAGAACATGGGTGAAATGGTCACGAGCTTTATGCAAACCTTAGTCTTAGCAAGAAGAGACTGAGATTACTTCATTATTTCTTACCTTCTGACTCAGGATGACAAAGTCCTAGTGGCATGGCAGGGGCATGTCAGGTGCCCGTATTTTCTGGTGAAATCAAGTATCTTTCTGAGAGTTTGGAAGTAGAAAAAATATATTTATAACAAACCTTTTCTTCAGTAGGATACCTCCCCCCCCAAACTTCCCAGAAGGAATCCTAAAGTTTATGCAGTATATATTTTTATAAATCAGTCATCATTTAAAGTTGTTCAAACAAACTGCCAAATTGATCTTGTTATCACGGTGATGCAAGTCTTATTTATCTGCCCCAGAATTCCAGTTATCTCTTACCCACCATGCTCCCTCCACTCCCACCCTGCCCTCTAAACACATTTACAACTGTCTCTCTTGAAAGCAATAGGCTGCCACCCACTGGCAAAAAATCAGCTTTGAGAAGCCACAAGGTTGGATTCCAAGACCCTTGAGATGAAGGAAGGAAAAGGTTGGGCTCAAACTTGTCAGTTCTTAAAAGGGACTCATAAGAAAGTGACCATTAGAGAAATATTATGGAGATTAGTTTGCTAAGATGGGAACAAAAGATGTAAGAAAAGAAACAAGGGGAGCCTGGGTGGCTCAGTCGGTTAAGCATCCGACTTTGGCTCAGGTCATGATCTCCCGGTTCTTGGGTTCAAGCCCCATATCAGACTCTGTGCTGAAGCTCAGAGCCTGGAGCCTGCTTCGGATTCTGTGTCTCCCTCTCTCTTTGCCCCTCCTCTACTCGTGCTCTGTCTCTCTCTCCAAAAAATGAACAAACATTAAAAAAATTTTTAAGAAAAGAAACAACATCAAAGCAAAACCTATAAAAGAAAGAATTTTTCCTTGCTGTTTCTGCCACTTTAAAATTCTTTTTAAGTTTGTTTATTTATTTAATTTTGAGAGAGACGGAGACTGTGAGTCGGGGAGGGGCAGAGAAAGAGAGAGAGAAGAGAGAGAGAGAGAGAGAGAGAGAGAGAGGAGAGAGAATCACAAGCAGGCTCCGTGCCACCAGCACAGAGCCGGACCCCATGAAACCATGAGATCATGACCTGAGCCAAAATCAAGAGTTGGACACTTAACCGACTGAGCCCCCCAAGGAGTCCCTGATTCTGCCACTTCAAACTTCGCATTTGCAGGCACAGCATGTTTCCTTCTGCATTTCTTTTCTCCCAGGAAGAATTAAAAAAAAAACCTTCAGGATTGAGGACTGTATTGCATCTATACCTCTTGAACCCCCGGCCCCGACATGATTTCATCAAGCTGCCCAGTCTGTTCAAACAGGTGTAGTGATTTTGGACTTGTAATCTTCCTAAGGAGCTCATCCCATGTTTATATACATTTATTTTACATTCCTGCCTGGTGAACAGAAAAATCAACGGAAATCCCAACAAAAAAGGGGGAAAATATTATTCTCACTAGTAATCACAGAATTGAAAATTAAAACATTAAGGTTCTGCTTTTCACCCAGGAAGATCATAGCAATATTTGTCATTGGTAATACCCCCCAATATAAATAAAGATGCAATAAAATTAGCACCTATATATGTATCTACTGCTGGCAGGTGTACAAATTGTTACCATTTTTTAGGAAAGCACAGTGATATACAGATATAGTGTCTAAATTACCCTCTAATCCAGTAAAACTTCATCTTAACTTGGTTACGTATATTACCCTCTAATCCAGTAAGACTTCATCTTAACTTGGTTACGTCCGCAAAGGCTCTATTTCTAAATGATGTAACATTGACAAGTTCCAGGTGAACATGAATTTTAGGAGTTACACTATTCAACCCAGTATAATATTCCAGGGATGTCTTTCTTTGGTTGAAACAAAAATCAAGTTTCTCTCATCAGGGATTGGACCTTCATTTCTTTGAAACCCAAATGTGCCTTCTATTATATCACCTAGCGTTGGGCTGAGCACACACTGACATGTAGTAAACACTTGATAGGTAATAGAAGGAAATAGCAGGCATGGAGGGAAACTGCATACATTCAAATAAATAAGTAAATAAGACTGTAAATAAATAATAGACAGTAAATAAATAAGTAAGGCATTCCGCATGAAGTTAAATTGAAAATCTTTCACAACCTCAGAGACAATTTCTTCAACCTCTTCATAATCACCTCCAATACCATCATTATCATCGTCATCATCATCTGTCAAAGGATCCGACACAAGTCACATCTGCACGTCCTCCTGAGGAGAATCATAGTTAAGGACTGCTTCCTAAATAAAACCATAACAACAACAAAACAAATAACCCATTAACTTGAGCTAAAGCCCTTCAAGTCAAGTTTAAGGTAACATCAAGCAAAGTCCTCAAGTGGAGAATTTCATCGATTTCATTGATAAGTGATCTTTACGTTTTGAAAAGATAAATGGGTCAGTATGGTGAGAACGCAGGTTAGGTTAGGTAAGCAGTGTAGGAGTGTTGAGTGGGTTGAGAAAACACATTAAGTATGTAGGTGAATAGATATGCAGGGCAGATTAACAGAATAGTTACATAGATAAGATTTATCAGTAGCCTATTTGAGTTTCTCATTTTCCATTTTCCAAGTTTCTTAAACCCCCAGATGACAATAACCTGGGGGGGGGGGGTCACAAAATAGGTAAGGGCTGCACCGTGACAGGATGGGGTTTGGGAATCTGAGCACAGGTTAAATTTATTAGAAGGTAGTAAGGCGAACACTAGCCACTCTGCATTAGTGGCCCATAAATAAAGCACTTCAAGCGTCATGCCCTTACCACACAGCACATTTCAATTCTTCGTTCTCAGAATGCTTAATTACCCATCACTGTGTGGGCCCTCTGATTTCTCGTAGTGATTCCCTCATCCCCACTTCAGGAAACTGAAATCTAGTTCCTGGGAGCCCTCTTGCCAGTCGAATTGCCTAATTGTTTGGGACAGAGAT
Source organism: Leopardus geoffroyi (assembly GCF_018350155.1). Taxonomy (NCBI): domain Eukaryota; kingdom Metazoa; phylum Chordata; class Mammalia; order Carnivora; family Felidae; genus Leopardus; species Leopardus geoffroyi. The sequence continues at coordinate 67,461,978 of NC_059334.1, forward strand.
CAACAGCAAAGAGAAAAAAAGGGCAGACCTCTATGAATTCAAATGACAAGTTCCTAAAAGGCTCTGAGTGACCTCATTTTTGCTAGTATAATCCTATTTGAAATGCTCCCAGGAAGCTCACGGCAGCTCACCGTTGAACCCAAGAGTAATCACTTTTGTACAGTGAATAGCAGTCCTAAATTTATTAACTGTGCATAACAGTATGTGCCTTTTTTGTTGAATAAACATAAGCTCACCTCAGATGCCACTGAGGGACACGGAGATATTTACATAGAAGCTCCTGTCCTGCTTGACTGAATCAGGAGAAGGAAAAAGTAATTCAAAATAGGTCAACATATAAGTTTTACAATCACTAAAAGTTATCAGCATGCTCAGATGCTGTTCAAAACACTCCAAATGGATCTTTGCTTCTCTTCCTTATAATCTCAAGAGCCAACACTGGAGAGAGAAAATAAGATGAAGACATATATCATCAGGAACCTGTGTCAATTAGGATGTATTCAACAGGAAGTTAATTTTACAAAGCTTATTAACAGGGGATTAAATAATAAAGACATTTGTGTTTACTTCAACAGGGAGTTTGACGATCAGAGATTCAGTGCAGCAACTCATCATTTTCAAAAATCTAAGTTCTTTGTGTCCTTCTGTCTTGCCATCCTCAGGGTATGGGCTTTTCATTCTTAGGTTTGAGCCTTCACCATGGAAGATGGTGGCCAAAGCTCAAAACTTATTCAAGGCAAATAGATAATAAAACCACCTATGGACCTAAGCAAATGTCTCTAGTCTTAAGGTCAAGTAGAGGATAATTCCATTACAGATGTAAACTACTAGGAAGCTTTTCCAAATATTTCCCAGGAAAGTCATGGCTGCTTTCTTACCATCCCCCACTTCAATTAATAAGAATGAAGAATTGAACCATGCAGAAGCAAAACCTAAAGCCAGTTTGCATTACAAAACAACAAAAATAATATTATGTAGTGACTATTTTTGGATATCTATCCAAAGAAAACAAAAACACTAACTCAAAGAGATAGATGTACCTCCATGTTCATTGCAGCATTATTTACAATAGCCAAGACATGGAAGAAACCCAAGGGTCCACTAATGCTGAATGGATAGAGAAAAATGTGGTATATATGTACAAGGGAATATCATCCAGCCATAAAAAAGAATGAAATCTTGCAATTTGCAGCAACATGGATAGACCTTGAGGGCATTATGCTAAGGAAAACAAGATGGAGAAAGGCCAGTATCATATGACCTCATTTATACGTGGAATCTAAAAGAAAATAAAAATCTCATAGGTACACAGGACATACTGGTAGTTGACAGGTGGGGAGTGGCTAAAATGGGCAAGGAGTTCAAAAGGTACAAATTTCCAGTTATAAAATAAATGCCATGAGGATGTAATGTACAACACGGTGACTATAGTTAATAACACTGTATTGCATATTTGAAAGTTGCTAAGAGAACGGATCTTAAAATTTCTCATCCCAAGAAAAAAAATTTGTTAACTGTGTATGATGGCAGATGTTAAGTAGACATGTGATGATCATTTTACAATGTATACAAATACTGAATCATTATGTTGTATCCCTGAAACTAATATAACACATGAATTATGCCTCAATTTTTTAAAAATATGTTTTATGTCTTATTTTATATTTGAGAGATAAAGAGAAAGAGAGACAGATAGAGCGTGAGCAGGAGAGGGGCAGATGGGCACAGAATCTGAAACAGGCCTCAAGCTCCAAGCTGTCAGCACAGAGCCCGATGAGGGGCTTGAACTCACAAGCAGCGAAATCATGACCTGAGCTGAAGTCAAAAGCTAGACAGACTGAGCCACCTATGTACCCCATGCCCCAATTTTTTTAAAAAAACCTAATCAGGGACTCCTGGGTGGCTCAGTCAGTTAAGCATCTGACTTCAGCTCAGGTCACAATCTCATGGTTCTTGAGTTTGAGCCCTGCATCAGGGAAACTGGAGACCCGTTTCAGGTGAGCCTAAGCCCCGCTTTGGGGGAGCCCTGCTTCTCTCTCTATCCCTCTCTCTCTCTGCTTCTCTCTCTCTCCCCTTCTCTCTGTCCCTGACTCATTTGTGCTCTATAAATAAATAAATAAACAAACAAACCTAATCAAATTTATGAGACACAATTCCACCCTCAGAAAATGGACACCTTAAAAAAAAAAAATGAACACCTTTCCTTCACTAGGACCTCTGTTGGACAGACTCATCAGGGAAGCAGCTCATTTTGCATTTTTTCCCAGCACAAAGCCAGTTACTTCCTGGAAGGCACCAGATGATAGAAGATGCCCTCCCATGAGACGGCCCAATTACCTTCTTGATGAGAGTGCCGAAGGCGATACTCTGGGGTAAGCCAGGTCACGTTCACATTTTCAATCACAAGCTATAGAGAACATTCTCAGTTGTGTCTAGTTTTGAGGGCTACAACATTCTGCATCTAAGTAATAAAACAGCTACAGAGAATTTAAATGTCATCCTCAAAAATGTCATCAGAGATGTGACACTACCACTGCTACACTTAGCAGCATACAAATACCATGATACATGGAACACTGACCCAGCAAGAAATTCCTTGGCATGCATTTTCTTTCTCCTCATCAGCCCAGAATCACCCCCAACTCATTTGCTCAACATTCTTCTTTGCTCAACGTATTAACCCATATAATAACTAAGGAGCCCCAAGTTCACTGTTAACTTATTTTCTGTCTCTACAAAAGAAACTCCACGGAAACAGTAGCCTGACAGGGAAGGAAACAATCAGCAAAACTAAAAGGCAACCAACGGAATGGGAGAAGATATTTGCAAAGGACATATCAGATTAAGCATCAGTATCCAAAATCTATAAAGAACTTCTCAAACTCAATGCCCAAAAAACAAATCATCCAGTGAAGAAATGGCCAAAAGACATAATAGACACTTCGCCAAAGAAGACATCCAGATGACCAAATGACACATGAAAAAAAACGCTCAACATCACTCTTCATCAGGGAAATACAAGTCAAAACCACAATGAGATACAACCTTACACCTGTCAGAATGGCTAAAATAGCAACTCAGGCAACAACAGATGTTGGTGAGGATGCAGAGAAAAGAGGATCTCTTTTGCACTGCTAGCGGGAACACAAACTGGTGCAGCCACTCTGGAAAACAATATGGAGGTTCCTCAAAAAATTAAAAATAGAACTACCTACAACCCAGCAATTGCACTACTAGGTATTTATCCAAGGGGTACAGGTGTGCTACTTCGAAGGGGCACACGCACCCCAATGTTTATATTAGTGCTATCGACAATAGCCAAAGTATGGAAAACGCCCAAATGTCCATTGACAGATAAATGGATAAACAAGATGTTGTATACACACACAATGGAGTATTACTCAGCGATCAAAAAGAATGAAATCTTGCCATTTGCAACAACATGGAGGGAAGTGGAGTGTATTATGCTAAGCGAAATAAGTCAGAGAAAGACAAACATATGACTTCACTCCTATGAGGAATTTAAGATACAAAACAGATGAACATAATGGAACGGAAGCAAAAATAATATAAAAACAGGAAGGGGGACAAAATGTAAGAGACTGTTAAATACAGAACAAGCTAGAGGTTGCTGGAGGGGCTGTGGGTGGGGAGATGGGCTAAACAGGTAAGGGGCATTAAGGAAGACACTTGTCGGGATGAGCACTGGGTGTTACATATAGGGGATGAATCACTGGAATCTACTCCTGAAAACATTATTGCACTATATACTAACTAACTTGGATGTAAATTATAAATACATACATACATACATACATACAGTAGCCTGGTCCTTGGTTACCACAGTACTTCAGCACGTAGCACACAGTGTATGTTCAGTATCTATTTGTTAAATAACCCAGTAGAAAACCATGTCAAGGAATTTTCAAACATTGTTTAATTAACAATTACAAATCTCCATTTCAGGATGTGAATTCTGAAGCTTCAGAATTTAATTGGGATTTATTTAATTTAATTGGGATTAAATTACTTGCCCCCAAATATTAATTTATTCACTGGCTGCAGAACTTGAAGTCTGGATTCAGCCCCCTCACTATTTGGCAACAAAGCCCATACCACTTCCTCCAAACCACACTGCCTTTGCTATTTGAGTACTTATCTGTATTTGCTTCATTCATCTCCATTACTCATCTGCAAATAAACATCAGCAGAGATATCCGAGTTCTACATTTGCCTCCCTTCCTCACTGGTTTCCTCACTCTTGTATCTACCCTTCGCACAAACTACCAGACTCTCGGGTAGAGCATCTTGTATAGAGCATAAGGCATAAATATACCCATAGTGGGAGAGCCACATCTTCCATTCTCGGTGCCCTCGTTAGAGCAGTTCCTGGCACATGGGTTGTGTTAAATATGTGTTGACAAGTCCAATAATAGTTAATGATGATGACTATCTCTACACAGCATTCCCAGCCCGAGGAGTGTGTCATAACATCTCTTTAGATCTCACCCAGAGCCCCATGAGGGTGGGTAGTGCAGAACATCTCACTGTGACGGAGAAAAAAATCTGAATTGAGACAGAGACCACATCTCAGGGCTGGTTGGCAAAACCAATCTAAACATAGGTTTTTCTTGTACCAACCTCCAAGTTCCCATCTCGGCTTTCTATTTGGTGAGCTGTCACTCATCCTTTAATTTTTTTTTTTTCAACGTTTGTTTATTTTTGGGACAGAGAGAGACATAGCATGAACGGGGGAGGGGCAGAGAGAGAGGGAGACACAGAATCGGAAACAGGCTCCAGGCTCTGAGCCATCAGCCCATAGCCTGACACGGGGCTCGAACTCACGGACCGCGAGATCGTGACCTGGCTGAAGTCGGACGCTTAACCGACTGCGCCACCCAGGCGCCCCTGTCACTCATCCTTTAAAAACTAGGAGATACTTAACCTTCTCTGTGACAATGCCCTGGAGAATGTGAGCCTCCACCTGCTCTGTGTTCCTATCACTCTTGCACATACCTTCTGCAGTATTTATCACAATGTAATGGTCTTTGGTTAATAAGACTCTCATATTAAACTGAGAAATACCGGGAAACAGCTTTCCTAACATTGTCATCTATGTCCCTCCAGTGCCCAGCACAGAGTCTGAGTGCACAGTGGGAGCTTGAGAAAACATATTTGACATTTTAGTTCAGTTATACCACACCAACAAATTCAAACCAAACTAAGATATTCATAAGCCCATGTTACTCTCTAGCAAACAAGTATTTGCTTGCTAAAAGGATAGCTTCAGGTGGATCTCACAAACATAATGCTGGGCAAAAGAGGCCGGATCCAAAAGAGTACATATTTACTGGAAGTTCAAAACAAGTAAAATAAACTGATGGTTTAGGAACTGCTATTATCATGATTCTCCTTAATGCAATCTATGCCTGGGCACCAAAGGGAGTCAGAAAACGTAAACTGTTATTTTTAAGTGCTCACAAATTTCAGAATCAACTGACAATGAGCCAACTACTCAAAGTGACACCTCTCTGGGGATGTTCCTGGCAATTACCTGGCAACTGAAAACACCACGAAAGATACTTTTATTTGGTGTTAACGTTCTCAATGCCTGGAGAACATTTTAAAATGGTCTTTAGCTACTGCATCCAATTGAACTTTCTGTAAGTTAAAGTCTCCATAATCAGCTTAAATTGTAACAGTTCTTGCAGATTTTGAAGATGCATAATTTCCTCAGAAATTCAAAACTTCACTTGCAGAGGCCAAAAGGGCTGGCTTCCACCTGCTCTGTGTCTAGCACAAGCCCATTTATACCCACTCTCCCCAGTTTGGGCCTCCTGTAATCCAACCATCTCATTCTTCCCTTCACAAAGCAGGAGGAAGACTGTATCTATTTGTGCTATTCACTAGAGGAGGTCAGACAAAGGGGATAACAGGGGGTTGTTGTCACTAGGATATCCTATCTTCCTCGGACTCATCACACCAAAAAACAGTGGCTCATCTACAGGCTGGAAAGCTCTGGGTCTGACCACACCCCCCATGCTGGTAGGAGAGCTGCAGAATTCTCTCCCTGTAATGCAAGTGGTGAGTGTCCAGAAACTGGGAATTCTCTAAGGATGGACTGTCCATTGACTTCTCTCCTTCGAGGTGAGACATCCCCTCTAAACTACCCTACGATCACAAACCTTTCTGGTCTAACTCGAGCCCATCTCGAGCCCATCTCGAGCCCATCGCAAGGTCTGGGGAGTAAAGGCAAAGTCCCTGGAAGGCAAGTCCGCCCAGATGACATTTAACTCTTCCATCTCCGCTGCCCTGACCCTTTGTTGTTCTCAATTCTTTGCCTGCCTTTCAGGGATACCCAGCCCTGTGAGCAGGAGGACAAGTGTCACTGTCAGCTCACTCCGAAGTGTTTTCAGGGTTAGGGTTTAGAAAAGTAGATGGGGACTGGACGGGCTGGAGGTAGGTGTTTAGAAGGCAAGATCACTTCTCGTGGAAGATGGGCACTGGTTCCAGTGTGCAGCACTTCTTGACTCCAGAAGCCCCATCTACTCGTTCTCCGTAGGAACACCGAGCCGGCGCTAAGTCTTTCCACCCTTCGCGTCTGCCTCCAACCCCATCACCTCTTCTCTCCTCCTGCTCCTGTTTTAGCCTGAACGCTGCAAAGCTTAGAAGTGTGCGGAGTCGCCGGTCAAGAGCACATGCGATGCTGACTGGCCTTAAGTCCTCCAGCTCCAGGCGGGTGGCTTTGCCTGACTTCCGATCTTGAGCCCAACAGTCTCAGGGGTCCGCAGTTCGCGTCCTCGCCTTACCCAGCTCAGTATAGGGAGCGCTCGGAGAGGGGCAAAGGAAAGGCAGGAGCCCGGCCTCCCAGCTTCGGGCGAGGGTGTCCCCGGGGCGGGGCGCTGGGACCGCGGGACACCTCCGGAGCCGCCGCCGCAGAAGCCCTGGGCGCCGAGGACCCACAGCCCCGTGCCGGCGAGGAGCGCGCTCCCCGGGCGGGGGAGCCGCCGCCGGCGCCCACTTTTCCCGTCGCGGGAGCGGAGAGCAGCGGAGAGGGGGCCGGAGCGGAGGCGGCGGCGCTAGGCTCTCCGCCGGCCGGCCGTGGGGGCCGGACGCTCAGGACCCCGACTGCGTCCGAGTCGGGCCGCGGAGGGGGCGGGCGGAGGCGGGGCCGGGCGGGGCCAGGTGCCCACGTGGCCTGGGGCCCGAGTCTCAGGACCCCTGGTCGCCTCCGGTGAAGCCCACGCGCCGGCCGTGAGTGGGGCGCCCCGGTCGGCGCCCCGGTCTCCCCAAGGCTGGGCTGCGGCCTGAGAGCCGATGAGGCCGATACGTGGCCACCGCAGCCGCCAGGACCCCACCAGACCGCAAATGCCTCCCCCTGCCGGCTCCCGGAACCCTTCCGACGCGGGCATCTCCAAACCCGCGCTACATGGTGGGTGGAGGCCCCCTGCTCTCTCTGCCCGTGGGGGCCTTGATCCGACCCGGAGCACAGGTTGTGTCTCTAGGTCTGGGCAGGAAATAATGTTGATCACTGACCCCGGGTAGCACCCTTTCCTGACTTCCTAAAGCTCTCCTCATTCACCATCTCAGAGCGTTTAGAAGAGCACTGTTCCATCTGCCATTTTCCACAGGTTTTGTGGGCGTCACTTCGGCCTCCTTGCAACGGTGCAAACTGCTTGCAGACCGGAAGACAAAACTGTGAGTTCCATGAGACAAAGCACCATTTGGATTTTGCTCATCCTTATAGCCCTGGTGCTGGACCTGACATTTACTTCTCACCTGCTTGTACTCACCAACCTTTGTCTCACATTTTTCCTTGAACTCTTCTTTCCCGCTTACCTCTTAACTCAGGCCAAAGAAGCCGGAAACCACCTGACAAGACCTCTTGCTGGGCCCAGACCTCCTAGACCTTTTGAGCTACACCCCCACTAGCGTCTATGCAAATGGACTAGGGAGTAACCTCAGGAATGACCTACCATTACCTTTATCTCCTGTCAATACTAAAATCCTAGCCCAAGGAAGAGCACAAGCCTCATTGACACAGCATACAACGTGTTTATCAGCATGTTTCCTTAAGGTGCATGCGTGACTTTGTGCCCACCTGTACATATGATGACAAGGCTTGCCTATCTAAGTATTTATCCTAACCCTAAACAAAAGGAACCCATGGGGAGTCATGGCTTTGGAAGCCATTCCCTGTGATCTCCTCATTTGCTGGAAATAAAAGTTTTCTTTGTGAGATGCTCAACCTGGTTCAGTTGCTGACTCACCACAGTGAACTCCCATTGGTTCCGTTACAGTACTTAGAATCTGCCTGACACGAGTATGAGGCACAGAGATCCCCCCCTCCCCCGGAGGTACTCACCCATCAGTCAGTATTGGTCTTGTCTTCACCTTCAGGCTCAGCCCAGAGCTGCTGTTATGTGCCCTGTAACGTGTAGGAGTGAACCTATATGAAGTTGGCCAACTTCAAGTTCACAACTGGATATTCTACCACTAGTTTATAGAGGACCTTTGTTCAAACCGCCTCTCAGCTAACTGGGCTGTAAAATGAAGGGGTTGGTTAGGTGGCGAGGTCTCCTCCAGGACCTAAAATTCTGATATGTATGAGCAAAATATCAGCCCAATACCTCAGCTACTATGTCAACAGTTCAGATGAAAATTTGTGGTGGGTGAATCTTAAATATATTTTAAATTACTACATTTTTCTTTTTTTTATTTTTTTTAATGTTCATACTTTTGAGAGAGAGAGACAGAGAGAGAGACAGAGTGTGAGTGGAGGAGGGGCAGAGAGAGAGGGAGACACAGAATCCAAAGTAGGCTCCAGGCTCTGAGCTATCAGCACAGAGACCAATGAGGGGCTCGAATTCACGAACCATGAGATCATGACCTGAGCCAAAGTCAGATGCTTAACCGATTGAGCCACCAAGATGCCCCAAATTACTAAGTTTTTCTTAAAAAGTCAATCTTTTTTAAAAGTAGGGCATGGGGCACCCGGGTTTTGCTTCAGGTCATAATGTCACGGTTCATGGGTTCGATCCCCATGGTGGTCTCTGTGCTGACAGTGTGGAGCATGCTTGAGATTCTCTCTCCCTCCCCCTCTCTCTCTCTCTCTCTCTCAAAAATAAATAAATAAACTTTAAAAATAAATAAATAAAAGTAGGGCTTAAATGTCTTCAAATTTATAAGTCCTCACAGACTTTGTTTGTACATGGTAATTACACAATAGATATCCATGATTAAATAAGTGAATACCCAGGACCATTAATGCTTATGCAAAAAAAAGTACTAATTCCAGGATACATGTGAACGTGTGTGTGTGTGTGTGTGTGTGTGTGTCTGTGTGTGTCTGTGTGTGTATCCTCCATTGCTATTTCTATTTCCACGGTAACATCACTGAAAATTTGACTCGTGTGTCTATGATGAGTCCACCTTAAAGACAACATAGAGATAGTTCCTCACTGATGTTTCCAAGAGGTTCAAGAAAACCTCTCTTATACAAACTCTTCCCTAGGCAGAATTACAACAAACTTCTCTCTGTCACAGTCTTAAAACCATTCCATGATAAGTAGGAACAGAAGGAGTGAAATTTTCTCAGCCATCAAAAGTCGACTGTGTTGGTAGTTAATAGAGTGATGTCTGACATTAAAGGAGCCTGGAATGGCTTCTAGAAACATCCTTTTGTGGCCCTGACTAGTGGTTTGTCCTTGGAACCCAGCTCTGTAACCCTCCATAAAGGTAATATAATATCTGGCAGGCTGGGGCTTCTAGATAGGGAGACCAGAGTGGAGATCCTCCCTCACCCAGATTACAAATTGCTCTTTGTGAAATCCAGGCCAGCCATTCCCCTCTCCTCAGAAAGTTTTCAGAGCTTTGCTGGATCATTTGCTTAATGCCTTCTCTTTATGCCCTGCTAACCTCCTTGCGAACCTGGATAAGGATACCAGAGTCCCTCCAGGAAAGGAAAAACAGGTTAAAAAGTCAGAACCCAAATAGGTCCCTATCCAAATATAGGAGTGGGACAACAAAAAAGGGTAGGAGAGAAGACATTAGGATATTTGAAGGTTATGAGCCAATACTGATTTTGCCTTAATATACTCGCATTTGGACTTAGGACTATTACTGCCTTAAATCCAACATGAAGAACTTCCTGCAGAAACTGGGTAAAAATATGGCTGATTTTTCTCCCCATGAAGGTTACATTGCCTTTCTTCCTGCACATGCCCCAGTTATCCTCTTAGAGAAGAGATTTTTGAGACTAATTCACTGACACCAGATCATTTTTCTTCAATCTCCAATTTTAGTTTTCCATTTGAGGAAGGGTTTAATCAGGAAGATCTAGATGCAATTGGTTCCAAGGTTGGTTGGATATTGGTTTTGTTTGTTTCTTTGTTTTATGGTAATTACCTTTTAATTCAGAGAACTCTGCTCCCCTTTGGCCTCTGTCACCAGGCAGAAGTTTAAAAGCACCACTTTAACAAAATTGCCAAAGAAATAGCCTAATCAGGTAGAGAAGTGGACTAATCTAATTAAGTGCTTCCCAGTGCAGAGTGCCTTGAAGATTTTTGAACAGATGTCATTGATATGGTGCTAAAAGGATGCACCATCCAGTGGAAAGAGAAGGGGGCAGTTAATGTCAGGAACCAGGCAGTGGATACAGATGGGTGGTACAGATACAAGAAGTCTGAAGACTCTAAAAATGAAAAAGATGTCTCAACCCTTTCCATATCTCATTATGTCTACCCCAGCAGCTTCCACATGACTGCCCTACTTCTCCAGTACTCCCTCTCCATGTCTTCTCCACAAAATTCATACTCATGTTGGTGTTTATATACCCAACAGCACCAGACAATGACACAGTAGAGAGAAGCAATCACTGGTTGTTACATCCTTAATTTTTTATATTCAAAAGCTAGCAATCTGCCCTTACCAATGTTTCACTACTGAAGGGTAGCAACACAGTTCATAAACAAATATGAATATTTGGGGAGCACATGCTCAAAATTCTTCCTATTCATTGAGATATATGATCAAAACAGGAGAGAGACCCTGTAAAGCAGCAAGAGATCATATTTTTTTTTTTTTTTTTTTTTTTTTTTTTTTTTTTTTTTTTTAATTTTTTTTTCAACGTTTATTTATTTTTGGGACAGAGAGAGACAGAGCATGAACGGGGGAGGGGCAGAGAGAGAGGGAGACACAGAATCGGAAACAGGCTCCAGGCTCCGAGCCATCAGCCCAGAGCCTGACGCGGGGCTCGAACTCACGGACCGCGAGATCGTGACCTGGCTGAAGTCGGACGCTTAACCGACTGCGCCACCCAGGCGCCCCAAGAGATCATATTTTAAACACAAAAATGTCATGCAGTTCCTTTTGCTTAAAACCCTTTGGCGGTTCCCTATTTTACTCAGAGTAAAACACACACAAAAAAAATGAACCATGAGACCTGAGTGACCTTGTCCCTGCTTATGTCACGTTCAGCATGGTTTTCCCATCTCACTCATGCTGCATCCGTGCTGGTATCTCAAACCCTTCACTGCACGGTGGTTGGTCCCAACTCGTGTGGCCTTTGTATAGTATTGTTCCATCTGCTTGGAATGTTCATCCCTGCTCTTCACATGACTGGCTTCTTCTCATCTCTTAGGTCTCAGCTTATTCAACTTTTCTGAGTGGCTTTGGATGAAGGATTAAGAATTCTCTTTTGTAAGATGGGGGAAAGTTTACCTACCTGATCAGAAATGACCAAAGAAGTTTATTCAACTTTGTAAACCTCTAACCATCACCAATGACACTGCTTGGTAGTTATGATACACCTATCTCATCGATTGCTAAGTAGTTCCCAGATATTTATTTTTAAATTGATAAATCCTGTAATAGTTACCCCCCACCAAAATACATAAAAGGCAAGTGGTTTTTATCACTATGAAATGCAATGAAATTTACCCATCCATAATCATAAATTTAAAGACAGAATCTTCATTTTTTTTAACATTTATTTATTTTTGAGACAGAGAGAGACAGAGCATGAACGGGGGAGGGTGGGAGAGAGGGATACACAGAATCTGAAACAGGCTCCAGGCTCTGAGCTGTCAGCACAGAGCCCATCGTGGGGCTTGAACTCATGGTCCGCGAAATCATGACCTGAGCCGAAGTCGGCCACTTAACCAACTGAGCCACCCAGGCGCCCCAAGACAGAATCTTTAATCTTGACTATTTTTAACCACAATTTGCCTAATTATTTCCCCACTCAGTGTTTGTGTGTCTATGTGTTAAAATCACATATTATTTCTCACTTATTGCCCACTATTTGCACAATCATTTCAGATTTGAAAGAATAACTTGTATAATCAAACAGAAATGGTGACCTATGAAATAATATCATCACCAATTTTTTTTTAATTTACATACTGATTAGTTAGCATATAGTGCAACAATGATTTCAGGAGTAGATTCCTTAATGCCCTTTAACCATTTAACCCATCCCCCCTCCCACAAACCCTCCAGTAACCCTCTGTTTGTTCTCCATATTTAAAAGTCTCTTCTGTTTTGTCCCCCTCCCTGTTTTTATATTATTCCCTTCTCTTATGTTCATCTATTCTGTGTCTTAAAGTCCTCATATGAGTGAAGTCATATGATATTTGTCTTTCTCTGACTGATGTATTTCGCTTAGTATATACCTTCTAGTTCCATCCTTGTAGTTGCAAATGACAAGATTTCATTATTTTTGATTACCGAGTAATACTCCATGGTGTGTGTGTGTGTGTGTGTGTGTGTGTGTGTGTGTGTGTGTACCACATCTTCTTTATCCATTCATCCATCGATGGACATTTGGGCTCTTTCCATACTTTGGCCATTGTTGGTAATGCTGCTATAAACATGGGGGGAGCATGTGTCCCTTCAAGACAGCATACCTGTATCCCTTGGATAAATACCTACTAGTGCAATTGCTGGGTTGTAGGTAGTTCTATTTTTAATTTTTTGAGTAACCTCCATACTGTTTTCCAGAATGGCTGCACCAGCTTGTATTCCCACCAGCAATGCAAAAGAGATCCTCTTTCTCCGCATCCTCACCAATATGTGTTGTTGCCTGAGTTACTAATGTTAGCCATTCTGACAGGTGTAAGGTGGTATCTCATTGTGGTTTTAATTTGTATTTCTCTGATGACAAGTGATGCTGAGCATTTTTTTATGTGTCAGTTGGCCATCTGGATGTCTTCTTTGGAGAAGTGTCTATTCATGTCTTTTGCCCATTTCTTCACTGGATGATTTGTTTTTTGGGCGTTGAGTTTGATAAGTTCTTTATAGATATTGGATACTAACCCTTTACCTGATATGTCAATTACAGATATCTTCTCCCATTCTGTCAGTTGCCTTTTAGTTTTGCCAATTGTTTCTTTCACTGTGTGGAAGCTTTTTATCTTCATGAGGTCCCAATAGTTCATTTTTGCTTTTGTTTCCCTTGCCTCCAGAGACATGTTGAATAAGAGGTTGCTGCAGCCAAGATCAAAGGGGTTCTGCCTGCTTGCTCCTCAAGGATTTTGATGGCTTCCAACATCATCACCAATTTTATCTTACAGAAAGGAAGAAGTATTGGTAGACTATCGTTTCCATTTCCTTAACTAGAAAAAAAAAGGCTAAATTATACAAAAGTCATATTTAAAATTTTTTTTTCAACGCTTATTTATTTTTGGGACAGAGAGAGACAGAATATGAACGGGGGAGGGGCAGAGAGAGAGGGAGACACAGAATTGGAAACAGGCTCCAGGCTCTGAGCCATCAGCCCAGAGCCTGATGCGGGGCTCGAACTCACAGACCGCGAGATCGTGACCTGGCTGAAGTCAGACGCCCAACCGACTGCGCCACCCAGGCGCCCCACAAAAGTCATATTTAGAAAGACCTTATGGAGCTGTGAAAGCAAATGGGACTAGATGAATTAAAATAGAGAGGAGGGAGGAGTCCTTGCTAACATGAACTGAGATAATCCATGGGTGGAAGTGAGAAGCATTGACCTTGTTTTGTTTCTTAAAACTGTAATACCAAAGATGTGCTAGTACTAGCAAGGATGTGTAGCAGTTAAAATTCTCATACACAGAGGTGGGGATTGCGAAACAGTAGCTACTCTGGAAGACAGTTTTGTAGTTGCTTATAAAGTTAAACATATGAAGTTATACAAGTGAAATATAAAAATGTAAAAGAACCATCCAACCCAGAAATCCTACTCCTAGGTATTTCCCCTGGAGAAATGAAACCTGAAGCTCACACAAAAACCTATATGTGAATTCTCTATTCAGAACTTCCCCAAACTGGAAACAACCCAAAAGTTCATCAATGGGTCATTAGACTAACCAACTGTGGTACATGTATTCAACAGAATGCTTGTCGACAATAAAAAGGAGCATACTATTTTTATGTGCAACAGTTTGGATGAATCTCAAAGACGTTATGCTGAGTGAAGTATCCCAAGTGATAACATACTGCATGATTTCATTTATGTCTCAAAAAGACAAAACTATAGTAATAGAGAACCAATTCATGGTTCCCAAAGATTAGAAAAGAGAGGACTATATGATTCCAAGGGGCTAGCACAAGGGAGCTATTTGCAATGATGGGATTATCGTGTATCCTTATTATGCTGGTGATTACCTCACTGTTTACATGTGTTAAAATTTATAGAACTATACACCAAAATAAAAAATGAATTTTATCGTATGCTAATTTAAAAGTTAAAAAGCGTGGAGACTCTTGAATGAGACTTCTTGGTTTCAATCCAGGCACAAACTTTTCCCTTAGATATTTTATTTGATGTCACAACAATCCTGTGAGTTAGATATTATGTCCACTTTGCAGATGTGTAAACTGAGGCTTACGAAAGTGAAGTAAACTCCCAAATTCATACAGCTAGCAAGAGGGGAAGTACAAATGAGATATGGCAACACCTTGACACACCTTTGTTGTTGCTGTTGTCATTTATAGAGATTTTATATAGAATGCTGTAAAAGAGTCATAAAATATTGGTGTTTCCCCTAAGGACTACTTCAGAGAAGTGAAGAGGTGAGGTAATGATGAAACTACAATCTTCACGGTTGGTAAAGTAAGACTGGAGGACACAACTTTAATCAGATCCAAAATAAAACTTCCTATATGCTCCCCCTTGGGAGATACAAGGGGGCAAATCACGTCTACTGAGCAGACACTTAATTCCCAGCTTCACGCCTTTCCCACACAGGAAGCAAGATCAGTGCCTGAGGCAGCAATGGGGGTAAGCAGCTAACTTTCCAGTAATTAAAACAAGGTCTTCGAATAGCCATATATCAGCTTGGCTTCGCAGTGAAAGTATAACTGATGAATATATTGGCATTCTGGTCTTCCAAGGTGGAGGTGTCAACACATAGCCAGCTTTGTAAGATATAACGGTTGAACCCAGTCCTAATCTATAGGGTACTTTTATCAACACTGCTGTATTGCTTTTAATCGCTGCGGAGTTTGTCCTTTTGTCATTTACAAATACTTCTACAATTGCTTGACTCAGGTACTGACAGCTGATGGTGTCATTCACTTGGACCTTCGGCATATATGCAATCGTGTGGAACCAGCCTGTGAAATGGCTCACATTCACTTACTTTTTTATGTCTCATCTGAGCATGACAACCCTGTCCCTAAACTCTACAGTGTTTACCAACTGGAACTTTCAGTCTTGAGCACAACTGAGAATTATAGGAGCATCTGGAAAGCAGTTAGATATACTGCTGAGTGTTGAGTTCAAATAGTTATACAATTTCTTGAATGTAGTTTTTCAAACATGGCCATGATGCACCCAAAATTTCTAATTTCCGATGTCAAGCATTCATGTATTTTTATTTTTCTAAAGATTTTCCCATCTCACTGGAAATTTCTAATAGTTTTAACTTAGTATAAATAAATTTGTTGTTAGGTTATGATTTTATTTGTTTTCTACAGCATCTTGCTGTGTGTCCACATTTCACATGTATATACTTTATTTTTTTATTATTTTCTCAGTGTTTATTTTTGGAGAGAGAGAGAAAGAGAGAGAGAGAGAGAGAGAGAGAGAGACAGCACGAGCAGGGGAGGGGCAGGCAGAGAGAGGAGACACAATATGAAGCAGGCTCCAGGCCAGCACAGAGCCTGCGATGGGGCTCCAACTCATGAGCTGTGAGATTGTGACCTGAGACAAAGTTGGATGCTCAATTGACTGAGCCACCCGGGTGCCCCTCCCATGTATGTACTTTAAATGCCCCCTTTCTGGGCACAAGTTGAGTCTATCTCGTTCCCTATGTTCCTTATATAATTATACCTTTGTTATTTCAATAGTTCAATTTTCTTGATAGCATTTTTTCATAGATTTTATTTTTTACAGACATTTTACAGTAGCTGCAAAATTGAATGGAAGGTACAGATTTCCCATGTACCCTCTGTGGCCACGTAAGCATGGCCCATTATCAACACCCCCCACCAGAGTGGCACATTTGTTACAGTTGACGAACCTGCACTGACACATCATAATCACCTGAAGCCCACAGTTTATGTTACAGTTCACTCTTGGTGTCATACATTCTATAGGTTTGGACAAATGTATGATGACATGTACAGATCATTTTAGTACCATAAGAGTAGTTTCACTGCCCTAAAAATCTGTGTCTGCCTATTCAACCCTTCCCAATCCCTCCTTGATAGAACTGATAATAAAGTCATTTTAGTCTCAATGGGAATTTTCCTGTGTTAACCACCTTATATATTACCATAAAGTTTCAACTCGTTTTCAAATTATTAAGCATTGTAATCTCTAATTACAAATTAGATGCTAATTTATTTTCTTTATTTGCTCATTTACTTGAAATCCTTTTTCATGTCATTACCTCTGAAAGAATATATACATTTCATTAATTATTTTTTTCCGTTTAAGTGGGTTACAGAACAAAGCAGTAATTTTGAAAATTATAGCTGTCTAATACCTACATTTAACAAAGACTCCACACTCTCAGGATATTATTAACTTGACAGCAATTAAAAGCTGCAGCACAAATGCTACACTGCCAGATGCATTATGATTTTAAAAAGTTCTAAAATGAAATAAACAAACCTTTAAAGATCTTTTCCTACTTCGAAGTTTTATAAATCACAATTAGAGAACATGTGCAAGTGAATTTATCTTTATATGAAGATTACTAAAAAAAAAATTAAATTCTAGGATATATTTAGAGAAACAGATTATTGAACATCTATTTTGTGCCAGGAACATTACGTATTTATTTTACTTCATATTTTTAACCACTCTGATCTATGGATTTTTTTTTTTTGAGAGAGAGAGCACGTGTGGGAGTGAGGGAGGGGCAGAGGAAGAGAGAGAGAATTTCAAGCAGACTCCATACTCAGCACAGAGCCCAATGACGGGCTCCATCCCACAGCCCTGGGATCATTACCTGAGCCAAAATCAAGAGTCAGATGCTCAGCCAACTGAGCCACCCAGGAGCCCTTGATCTATGGCATTTGAATTCCCTTTTGACAGTTGGGCCTACTGAGGTTTGGAGATTAAGTAGCTTTCTAAACCAGCTGTAGGAGAACATTCCAGGCAGAGGGACCACCATGAGGTGTGGAGTATGAAGCCAAAGGAACATGGGTGATGGAGGAACCAAGTGCAAGCATTGTGGTTGGAGCATGGGGAGAGGGAGGGAGTGGTCTGAGTTGAGGCCCTGAAGGCAGGCAGTGTGGCTTAGGAAGGATTTAACAGCAAATGCCAAGAAATTGAGCCTTCATTGTGTTTTCCTCACATGCGCTCACAGCTGTGTGAGGAGTGATTGGAGGGATTAATACCAAGGTTCTAGGAGATGAGAGTAACATAGAGTAGGGGCTGAGGGTGGCTAGGGAAGGAGAAACCACATGGCTTCATGAGAAATTAGGTAGGCAAGAGTCACAAACATTATTTACTGATTATAGGGTGATGGCGAGTGAGGAGGGAAAGGGAGATTTGGGATGATTCCTAGAGTTTCAGACTTGCCTAATTGTACAGAAAGCAGTACCCTTCTTTCAGACAAGGAGAACCAAAAGGAGAGTTTTGTGAATTTGTTCTAAGATGTGAAGAGGTGTTTTTGAAATATGCACGATAGGTTGTAGGATACAGGGATCCAGAGTTCAATGGAAATATCTGAGCCAGAGATCTAAGTGCAGGGGTAAAAGTGAGGCTCCTTAAATATTTACTGCAGTGTTTTCCAAGTTGCACCTTGGACCTTTGACATCAGAAGTCTCCACGAATCGCTCCTGTAACTCAGTGTTTCCAGATCTTCCTCTGTGTTGGAATCACCTGGGTGTAGCAGAGTGGACAAGTGCAATGCATGGCCACAGAGGTGCCTGGGCTTGGATCCTAGCTCTGGTGCTAGGGGTATAAGCTTGAGCAACTTACTTAACTCTGTTATTCAGTCTCCTCTGTTAAATGGGGATAATAGTACCTACTTCAGAGGGTTTCTTGAAGTCTAAATAAGTTAATGTATATAAAGCTCTAAAAATGATGCCTGGTACATAATAACAACTCAATACCCATTAACTATCACTATTTTCTGGAGAACTTTTAAAATGTAGATTAACTGACTCCAAACCATTGTTCTTGGATTTAGCTCACTTTACATCTCAACTTATGTCCTTTTAGTCTATGCCATATTTATATTATTCCTCATTACTTATTTGTACCAAAGTAATACATGCTCATGGTTAAATAAAAATTCAAGATGGGCTTATCAGAAAAAGCAAGTTTTCCATCCCATAGCTCCTCACCTGAATTCCCATTTCCTGGAAATAATCAATTTTAGTTATTTTCCTACTTTTAGCTATTGGGTGGTTATCTCCATAGCTCTTAAGTACTAAATGTGTGACCCTGAATCATTTATCCCCTTTATACATACAGTGACTTCGTTTTCTATATTTTTTGCATTTCCTCTTTTCAGAATTCTTCTAGTTGTTATTCTATACCAGCCTCGTGTCCAAAGAAGGAACCCACTGAGAGAAAATGGATGATGCCTCTGCCTCCCAATCTCACGACACCAGGCTCCACAGAATCGGCGTCTTCCCAGAGAAACACAGCATGGCTCTGAGGCCAAAGTCAGTCTCTCAGCCCTCAACAGCAGGGCACCAAACTGGGATCCTATATGTGACTGTTCATAGAGGGGTGTTCACTTGTTTCATTGTAGAATGAGATCTGGAAAACACTCACAGTCCTCTGAGTGGCAAAAAATATTTGTAAGAACACACAAAGTAGCTTGGTGCCCATCCCAGGCAAAATGTAATGGTTTTGAGCTGCACTAAGGAACATGTCTTTCCTCTTTGCCAACATTCTGCCTACAACTTTACTTATCATCATGAACATGCATAACTGAACCTGTTAAAATAAATGAGATGCAGCATGAATTTCATTGCTTTCATCTGCCACGTTTGGGGTTTGTTCTTTGACTCAATTATTTTAAAAATGCAACACCACCTTGTTTCCTCACAGCAGTGAATGACCAGTTCAGATTGATGCTTCGTTCTCATTTGGAGTTACTAAGAAGAGACCTTTAAGGGTAAGTGGAAGTGTTTTCAGGGAGGAATTTCTGCTCAGCTTGCAGAAGAAAGAATTTAGGAGAGATGCATGAAGCTATGAATTATTACCAAGAAGGAGGCATCCAATAAGACACTTCTGCTTACTGAACACATGAAAACATGGGACAGTACTTTTTATTTGATTGCAAGAAAAACTTTTTGTTGGACACAGAATTTATTTTTTTTATTCACTTATTTACTTATTCACTTCCTTACTTACTCTACAGTAGTCCTGCTACAGAGTGAAGAAAGCTTTGTCAAATTTTAAAAGCATTATTTGGGGACAGAACAGAAATTTTGCCTCTTCAGCAACCTGTTCATAAAACTGCTATTATGATATGGTCTCACTTTCCCTCTAATTTCAGAAGGCCTGTCTGAAGAAGAAATTCCCATTTTATGCCCGGGGAAATAAGAAATACTGATGCAATTTTCCGTTCATAGTGTTTCTAGCTCATCAGAACACATTGGTATTTTCTCATCTATTCTAGTACCATGATATACTCATCTATTTGGGCATCGTGAAATACTATGAAACAGTGGAGCAGGTGTTAATGCCCATATTTTGTCGATGAGGAAACTGAGACCAGAATATGAATGATGTGTCCAGGGTCACACGTGAGTCAGCACCTGACCCTGGGCTAGATATTTTGGCTGGAAAAAAAAAAACTTCTAACTAGGAATGGAAAAAATATTTCACTCTTAAACATAATTAAGCAAAGCACTATTTCCCTTCCTTTCTATTAGCCAATCATACACTCTTCTTCAAATCTACTTAACTAAAAATTTTCTTCCTCCATAAACACTTGTATAATCCATTTTATCCTTCTCTAATGCTTCCTACTTTATACACTTGCAGAATTTAGGTGAAGATTCTGGTTCTTCTATATTTACTTCTATATTATCCTGTATCAATGATCTAGATTTGTATGTAATGAAAATAGTCATCACAAACTGTCATAAATATCTCCAGCATAAGAGCTAGGAAAGCCATATGGCACAGTAGTTAAGAACATGAGCTTTCAATATGTCAAATCTAGAAAAATCCTGTACTGCTACTTAAAAATGGACAATCTGTCTATGCTTCAGTATCTTCACTGTAAAATGATTAAATAATAAGATTTAAATGAGGTGGGGATCCAATATTTGTGTGTGTTCCCCTTCCAACACACAATGCTGTTCTGGTGGGGCTACTAATCATGGGACCTGGTACCTGAGACCTCAATTTTGTGACTAGGACTGGCCAACAAGAGCACTCCATATCCCTGGCTCTGCAATTGGCTGAAGAACAGATGTGTGACCTAAGCCAGGTCAATCAGTGTTCTTCCCTGGGACCCCCACAGCAGAAACAAGAGGTTTGATCACTGCTTATGGCTCCCAGCATCCATAGTTCTGCCATAAGGAGAAAGCACATTCATGAAGGGGAGACTGAGGCCCAAACAAAAAGAGACAAGGAAGGGAGGGTAAACTTGGGCCAGAACTATTCATTGGTGATCCAGATAGACCCACCCTCCCTCCCAGCACTTTGAAAGGCTGTTGTTGTTGTTGCTACTGCTGCTGTTATGCTTAGGTTAGCTTGAATTGGTCTCCTCATGGTTGTAATTGGAGGAGTTCTAAGTCATACTACCTTGTAGAGTTATGGTGAAGATTAAACGAGGAAATAGATGTAAGGTGCTTAATACTGTGCCTGACACATACTAAACCCTCAATTAATGTTAGCTGTTCTGATGATGTTAATGGCAATGATACAAATGAAGCAGATAACACCTATTATTTTTCATCCTGCGAAGCATCCAGTACAGCACTGGACTAGAGCAGACACTGAGTAAATGGTGCCTGAATTTTTAATTTTTTGAGCAACCGCTGTACTGTTTTCCCTGAGGGGCTCACAAATTTACATTCCTACTCACAGTTCCCTTTTCTCCACATGCTCCCCAGCACTGGTTTTGTATCCTGCAAATTTATTTATCCTGAATTAATTTAATGCTCATAATGGTTTTTTGGTAGATTCTTTAGAATTTTCTATATGTAAGATCATATCACCTGCAAACAAACACAATTTTACTTCTTCCTTTCTGATTTGGATGCCTTTTATTTTCTTTTCTTGCCTCATTGCTCTGGCCAGGACTTCTAGAACCATGAATAGGCATAGTAAAAGTGGGCACCCTTGTCTTGTTCCTGGTCTTAGAGGAAAAACTTTCAGCTTTTCTCCTTTCATCATAAATATGATAGTTGTGGGCAGGTCATATATGGTCTTATTATGTTCAGGTACATTTCTTCTATACCTAATTTATTGAAGTATTTATCTTGAATGAATATTGAATTTTGTCAAATGCTTTTTCTGTATTTATTCAGATGATGATTTTTACCTTTCATTCAGTTAAAGTAGTATAGCACATTCATTGATTGTTATGTTTTACCATCCTTGTATCCTAGAGATAAATCCCACCTGATAATGGTGCATGATCCTTTTAATGTGCTATTGAATGAGTTTGCTAGCATTTGTTGAGAATTTTGCATGTATATTCATCAGAGATATTGGTCTGCAATTTTGTTTTCTTGTAAAGTCATTATCTGGCTTTGATATCAGGGTAATGCTGATCACATAAAGTAAGTTTGGGAATGTTCCCTCCCCTTCAATTTTTTGGAAGAGTTTGAGAAGGATTGATGTTAATTATTCTTTAAATGTTTGATAGAATTCACCAGTAAAAAATTTTGGTCCTGGGCTTGTTTTTCTTTCTTGGGTGATTTTGTATTGCTGACTCCATCTCTTTACTCATTATTGGTCTTACTTGTTATTTTCCCACTTCTTCATGATTCAGTCTTAGTAGATTATATGTTTCTACAAATTTGTCCATTTCTTTTAGGTTGTCCAGTTTGTTGGTGTTCATAAAAGTCTATTATGATCCTTTGTATTTCTGTGGTATCAGCTGTAATTTTTGTTCTTTCATTTGTAAGTTTATTTATAAGTTTATTTCTCTCTTTTTTTTCTTGGTTTAGTCTAGCTAAAGGTTTTTCAATTTTGTTTATCTTCTTAGAGAACCAACTCTTGGTTTTGTTAATATTTCTGTTGTTTTCTTATTCTCTATTTTATTTATTTCTGCCATAATCTTTATTATTTCCTTTCTCTGCTAATTTCAGGCTTTGTTCTTTTTCTTGTTACTTGAAGTGAAAAGTTAGGTTTTTTTATTTGGGGTCTTTCTTTTTTTTCCTTTTGGAAACATTTATTTATCAAATCTATTTTCATTCTTTTATGTCATTGTTAACTCATGAGAACCTCAATTTGGCTCAGAATAGTGAGGAACAGTTTAGTTCCTACTTAGTCATTTCATCTTCAGAAGAATAAGTTGATTTTTGTTTGTTTTTTGTTTGTTTATCAAAAAGTTTCTCTTCCTAGATAATGCTGATGACAACTGACAATCATATGGAGTGAAGTCTCCTCAAGAGCTTCTATATGGACTTACTTCAGGATCCTAAAACAGTTTACAGATGTGTATGTATACAAATATACAATTTTGAAATAAATCTAAATGCTTGGCATATCTAATTCCTGTATTTTTAGTTAGGAGTGATGAAAAATAATAAGAACAGTGTTAGAAGAGGGTTTTTTAGATTTTTAAAATGTTTTTTATTTATATTTGAGAGAGAGAGAGAGAGAGAGAGAGAGAGAGAGAGAGAGAGAGAGAATGAGTGGGGGAGGGGCAGAGAGAGAGGGAGACACAGAATCTGAAACAGGCTGCAGACTCTGAGCCGTCAGCACAGAGCCCAATGTGGGGCTCAAACCCATGAGCCGTGAGATCATGATCTGAGCCAAAGTCAGATGCTTAACTGACAGAGCTGCCCAGGCACCCCAGAAGAGTGTTTTTTTTTTAATCTGAAAGAAAGTTGTGATTAGATCATAAGTAATTAATTCTTGATCACAATTATATAATTATCATCTGCACCCATGTTATCAATTATAATACTGTGCTAACTTCTATTCCTGCTAGTATAGGAGTGTGTTTGCAGCAGGCATGTGGATTTGCATTGCATTTTCAGGAGTTGGGCTTAATCAACAGAAGTTTAGGTGAGGGCTATAAGGAGGAAAGAAACCCTGTCCAAAACTGTTTCCATAAAACTGTCAAAATCATTCATTTACAATCAAGTCTGAATGTCCATCATTGTCACAGCATGCTATTACTTTGTTTGCTTTCCCCATGTCTTTCCTTCTAGAAATTGTCCCTCTCAGATTCTCACTGAGGGGAGTTGAAGAAAGTGTTAACCAAGGACATTGGTCCACCGGAAGAGTGGGGAGGTGACACTACAAGAGCCAAACAGAGGCCATTTTTAGAGACTAGATTTAGATGCTAAGGAAGCACTTACAGGAGTGAGGAAGATTCCTTACAGGATCACAAGAGGTAATGTAAGCCAAGATCTTACTCTTTGACAAGAAGAGAGCCTGTCAGACAATGGAGCCATCAGGCCAGCAGGAGGCAGGGAAGGGGATTTAATTCTGTATTTTTGACAAATACAAATTGCATGCCTAGATCCATCTGTCCTGAAATTTTGAGTTGATCTAATAAATACATTTTTCCTATTAAAAAAATTGAGTTGGGTTTTTGTCACTTGTGAGCAAAAGTCCTGTGGCTAATATACTATATTAGTTTCTCTTATATTGTATTTCAATTCTTGACTCTGATAAAGTATGAACCAAATTGACTCAGTGTTAGTTTACCTAAGATGGCTCACACTCAAGTGAAAAGATAGCCAGCTGAGTGTGTGTGTGTGTGTGTGTGTGTCTTCTGAACAGCATTTAAACTTTAGCAGAGAGCCCATATGTGACCTAATGTAAATAGCTTAACTGCTCTGAATCACTAATTTTCTACATTGCCAAAATAAAGTTTTAATACGTCTATATACACATCTGTAAAGATGAATAACTCAGATGTCTTCACAAAATAAATAATAACTTCTCAGAAACATCATGAAAGATAAACTTAATTTCATAAACATTGACCATCCCAAAATTTCTAATAACTTGAATCATTTCCTTTATCTATGTGATTTTTGGCTCATGATGGTGATCTAAAGCGCTACAAAAATATGAAGTGATTTCAGAGCCATCTAAGGTAAATGTATATGCACATATGTTTATTCTTGTCTCACTCTGGGGAGGCTGTGGCAGAATGGAAATCAGGAAGATTCTGCCCATCCCTCTAGCCCCTCCCCATTTAAAAAAAGATTAAAATCCAAATCTGTTAAAGATGAAGGGCTCTATAGGAAAGTAGAGAGTGGCTTCAAGAAGAGAAGCACGTAAGGATGGGCTTTCTGAAGGCAAGGAAGCAATGTCCCCATGCTGCTAGAGGAGAGAGAGCACTACATCACTGGGCAGGTGAAGGCAAGTCCACCGAGCCAGCTCCTAGGCAGGTTGTAGAGAACAGATGTGAGGATAAGACCACGCGTACCAGGGACAGCCTCACTCCAAAGTCTCACATCCCACAGAAGGAATCAATAAGGAGAGCAATGGACAATGAGGACGTCAGCAGCTGGAGTGCCAGGAAAGGAGGGGTTATGCCTCCCTTTTCTGGACATTGCCTACATCCAGAGATGCTAGAATAGTTCTACAGGTAGAATGGGCCCCATAATGACTGAAACTGAATTTCCAACTAATCCAGCTGGATGATACTTGGGGCTAAAATATGTTTCATTAAATGAATGTAAGTAATATTTCTTGCATTTCTGAGCTAATAGAATGCCATACATAACCATTAGGAGTTATGTGTGTAATTTCTGTAGTCCCAATCTTTGATAGTTAGAAATCTATGTGTGATAATCATTGTAACACTGGCATCTTCATAGGCATTTACTAAGGACTATTGGATATCCACCATATCCATGTGTCATCCGATCCCAAGCTAGAAGAAATTATGACAATCCAAAATCAGAAATTAAATGTACATATTTTCTTGTACCTATCCAAGAAAGATCAAAAAATTTGAACGAAAGAGAAACTGATGGTCAAATTTAGATTAAGTTTAGGCATGCGTGATGGAACTCATTTCGCATTCTCCTTGCCAACACTTGTTATTTTCAGACTATTTAATATTTACCAACAAGATGTCTGTCAGTTGGTTAAGGACTACCACCTCTAGAAATGCACTGATTTCCTGGCCCTTACAGTCTGAATCTAGGTAAACAGGTAAAGGCTGGGGGAGGGAGGAAGAGAGAAACACCTGGTTGGAGGGGTTGGGAGAATTATCTTCTCCTGAAGACTCTGATCCCCAGAGGGAGACAAGGACAAATGTCCATCAAATCCTAACTAAATACAGGACCACGACCTAGTAGTGATTTACTTCTAGTTGGTGAATATGATGGCTTTGACCTGTCCCAGGATGGGAGACACCAGCTTCTCATGCTTATCAGTCTTTACTGAAGACTGACTAGAATTGCCTGTCATGTGCATCGCACTCTGGCTTAATATTTATTCAATAGGAAAATGGTTTCCTTTCACTACTACATTTATGGAGAGGATTTCTGGGCTGGGAGAGGTTTGGGGTTTTAATTGTATTTCTTCCAGCATTTTTTTTTTAATTTTTTTTTTCAACGTTTATTTATTTTTGGGACAGAGAGAGACAGAGCATGAACGGGGGAGGGGCAGAGAGAGAGGGAGACACAGAATCGGAAACAGGCTCCAGGCTCTGAGCCATCAGCCCAGAGCCCGACGCGGGGCTCGAACTCACTGACCGCGAGATCGTGACCTGGCTGAAGTCGGACGCTTAACCAACTGCGCCACCCAGGCGCCCCTCTTCCAGCATTTTTGCACATGAAATCAGTGACCGCCACTTTGAAAACATGTAGTCAAAGTGAGCAAGGTTGTGTCCTCAATTGCATTTTTCTCTGTTGATATAAATTAAGTAGTTTTATTAGTGTGTTCACCAGCATCTGTTTCTTAATTTTTCCCTGTCCGCATTTTGAAGAGAGGCTTTCTGTTAGACATCCCTCAAATTCCATGGAAGCACTCTTCAAAGTGGAGGATAAGTAGAGAGAACGGAGGTCACAGACCAGGAAGGCTTAAGAAGCACATAAATCCACGTGCTTCTCTGTTCACTCTTGAGAAATGAAGGGCCATGAGAAGCTCTCTGGCCACACACCAGAAGGTAGAGAGTAGCCTGACGAAGAAAAGGGTGCAAAGGTGGGTTTTTCTGAAGGCAAGGAAGCAATGCCCTCATGCTGTTGGGGGAGAGAGAGCACTACATTTCTGGGCCAGGGAGGAGAGGGAGTACTGAGACAGATCCAAAGTAGACTCTAGAGAAGAACAGATGTCACATTAGGAAGACTAGGATGAGACCACCTGCACTTGGGACACAGCCTCAACCCCAAATCCACTTCCCATTAAATGAATCAATAAGTTCATGAAATCTGCCGGCCTCTTCAGAGCTGAAATTCACATGGCTTTTGTCTTACTAGCGTTTTCCAAGCTGCACCCTAGTCACTGTCAATTCCTTCAGAGTAGAGGGGTTATCTTGTCTGCTTCCCAAGACCCAGTTACCCAGCTTTCTTGGATTCAATTTCCCATTTAATTAATTAAGTATCTGTTACTTGAAAGCCAAATAGAACCCTTGAGTTGCCTGCTAGAATTTAAGTCCAGGGGTTCCTGGGTGGCGTAGTCGGTTAATTGTCTGACTTTGGCTCAGGTCATGATCTCATGGTTCATGAGTCCAAAACCTGTGTCGGGCTCTGTGCTGACAGCTCAGAGCCTGGAGTCTGCTTCAGATTCTGTGTTTCCCTCTTTCTCTGCCCCTCCCTCTCTCTCGCTCTGTCACTCTCTCAAAAATAAAAAAATTAAAACATTAAAAATTTTTTTTAACAAATAAATCCAGATTTGGTGACCTCAAGATGGGAATTCTGCATTTTCGCATGTAAATGATATTATTAATAATTCTTCAGACAATATTTGCAGTAGGCACATTTTTAAAGCATTAAATGTATGTGTGGGTAACTTTTATTGCTTTACACTGGTTGATTTATATCTTTTATAGTTGTCCTTAACATCATTATTTTATTTAATAGATGATACATCTTAAGCATTTAGGAAATGTCTCTTCTTTTCTTCCTTATTCTCCAATTACCAGTCGACAGACATCTTGAGTGTCCAGGACCAGAAGTCCTCATTTTCCTTAAATCTTCTAGTAAAGTAAAATGACCCACAATCAGCCAAAACCATGAATACACTGGCTGCTCTCTGCCACCTTGCACAGAATGAACTAGGTCTCCCATTCCAGAGAGATCCACAGTGTGCAGAGATTCCACAAAGGGGACCTGTAACACTGGACTCTTCTTTGTTTTAGAAAGTCATTTTATCCTGGAAATTAAAACTGTGATCCCAGCTCACCGGCAAACGTCTGCTGTGCATTGATAGCACCATCTGGTATTTCAGCTCCTCGCTCTGTTGTAGAAGCTTCATGGAGCTGCCTCCCCAACTTAATTATTCTATAACAACTTGTTTTTGGGAAGCACAGGCCAAATAGGGTAGTTTTGCTGAAAGCTACTAATTCGATGGTTTGCCTGTGCTTGAGTGGGCATCCCTGAGCCTTCCCCCGGTCACGGTCCCAAGTATTTCAAGTCATTACATTCAGGGGAGTAGGGGCGCAGAGAGAGAGACGCATACTAATGCCTTGAGCTAGTGGCTTGGGAAACAAAATATGTTTATCTGCATTTCACAAGCTCATGAGCATGCATGGCCTAATCCAAATAATTTATTTAGAAGGATGATTATGATAATACAGGCTGAGCTATGTCTGTCATAGGAACTTAAATAGTGCTTCCTAAAGTGGTCATGGCTGTTAACATAGTTATACCCTTCACACCGTTCAATTAGCAGCTTCCTCAATTATTGATCTCGCCATTGAATTTGCAGCATTCCCGTGACGTTCCAGTGCTGTGGGAGCTGCTGAGTCTGGGTGATGCAACAAAATGAACACTGGATGGAGTCACTAACTAGCCAAGTGATGTTCAATAAGTCACTTAGTCACTTTGGGTCTCAGTTTTTTCATTGGTAAATACATTACCTGACCTCCCATTCCAGGTTGTTGTGATACCCAAATGAGACAAAAATAGCAAGACACAGCGCAATCGGTAATGCGCAATATGCCCACCTTACAAATTTTGTCCATTTATGCACAGCGGGGTGCGCAACCTGTAAGTATATGTGGTTCAGGGGCAAATTTTCTTATCCCAGCTCACTGCTCTAAATGTTTACAAACTGAGCTCTTTCTTCAAAATATACTCTTTTTTTCAGCATTGGGCTGCACAGTGACAGTAGGATTTGGCACAGTGGCTCTTTACCTTGGTAACACATTAGAATCACCTGGGATTCTTTAAATATGCCAATGCTCAGACCTCAAGTGAACAGAATCTCTGGTGGCATGGTCCAGGCATCTGTCATTTTGTTAAGTGTCAGTTGATTTAAATACACAGTGGACAACGAGAACCACTTATTCACAGGAAAGAACACCAGCCCCGGAATCAGACACTCTTAGGTCTAGCATGCTGCTGATTGTGTGACCTTGGGCCGAGGTCTCTGAACCTCAGTTTATGGTGTGTAGAATGGGAAAGGGGAACTGACAACTTTCAGAGTTATGGTGAGGATACAACATCACTTGTGTAAACTGCACAGCTCAATAGAAGCACAGTAGATGTTAACGGTCATTTATGTCCTGACTTTCATTGTGTACTCTTTTTCTGGGTATGAATTTGTGTGTGTGTGTGTGTGTGTGTGTGTGTGTGTGTGTGTGTATGCCCACATCTAGAGTATAAACTCTTTGAGTACAGAGACTGTGATTTATTCTTTCTCTAAATCCCTATTTATTCTCTAAACAACCCAGCACAGACTGAGCATAAAGTAGGGATTACGTACATCACAACTCTGACCACTATTTTTTAATCAGCTTATTAACAGAAAGGAAATTCAAAATCATCTTCAACTCTGTCAAGTATGTTTAAAACAAAATTGTGTTCTAGTAGACGTACCACAGCTTTTGATGAAATCCAAAGACCATTTGATCATCTGAGTCTAAGCAGCAGAGAACCTTTTCTGTAATCAAACCGTGAGCCTATCCTATCAGCTTAGGTATTGCAGTTTGAGGAGAGTCATGTGTGCCCCAGGGCATTTCATTTGATACTGGGCTGCAATTGTGAAGGCAGGAGTTGGCTTTCATTTCTCAAAGAACTAACATTGGTGTCATGTTCCAGAAACTGAGAGTATTGGAGCACAGTCGGTATAGCCCAGGTGGTTGGGTGCATGACCCTGGAAATTGAATGGACTTGTGAAGGAAGAATGGCCAGGGACACTGGGAACAAGGTGGGGAACCAGAGATCATTACTGTGCCAGAGTAGCAAGGAAATATTTACATCCTTTCTGGGTCAGGTCCAGATTGATCTTAGAAGTGGAGCAGAGGAATCTGTGGGGCCAGCTTGTTGCTAGCAAGGGAGGTCAGCCAGAGGGGCTGTGTCCTCTCTCAACTGGACATTCTGCATCACTACATGAGCATCCTTTCTACTCTTCACTCTGTTCTGGGAAGCAGGCAGAGTTAGAGCAGACTAGCAGCCAGCAGACATGCTGTGTGTGGTTAGCATATTTAGTTCACACCATATTTTAAAGCACAGTGCTGCTGAAGAGGTGTTACTCTAGATAGTAACAGAATTCAGCAACTTCACCACCTTCTGTGCCATCTGCCTGCCTTTGTATATTGAGTTTGCAAACTTGAGTTAAAGCCTATTGATAACCACAGAGGACAGCTGTTATCACTGTCACAGGTTGCCAGTAAAATGCTCTTCATTTCCTTGCACATTCCAAGCTTCAGTCCAGCTTGGACTGGATTGGACTTCAGTTCCTCCTAAAGATAATGGTAATTCAGACCAATGAGAAAATAGATATTTGGTTCTTATCCTGAGTCATTTTTAGGTGCAAAGCGCCCAGATAGACTTGAAGTTATGTGCCATAACATCTGCATGGGATTTGGAGATGCAGGGTATTGTACAGAAGCATATGGTTGTAAGAAGTTGGGCCAGAAAGTGGAGGTCAAGGAAAAATAAGACTCCAAAGTCATGTCTTAAAATAAACCAATTGAAAACTCAAGTCATCTGAGTATGGGTCCATAAACCAGGATCAGAGGCAAGATCTACATTTACCTAAGGTAAATTACCTGTGAAGTCTCATATGTATCATTCTTTCCAACCAGTGTGGGGTTGACCCTGGCATGAGACGGGATATATGGTGATTTTGATATGTGTTTTGCCTGAAAGAGAAAGGCTCTCACCAGCTCAAATTTCAAATGTATTTCTAGTTTTAAAAACTTGCTACTCTTTCCATTTTCTCTCAAGTCTCAGAAAATTCACCTTTGTTGGAATAACTAGTCAAAAACTAGGTCTGATATAGGAAAAAATATGAAGGGTCATTTTGAAAGAGATGACTTTCTGGGCTGATGTCTTTCTACTTATTGGATTTCCATTAATACCTTATTACCCTGTAACTATTTTTATAATAGGTTTTTAAATTTTGATTTTTACTCCTGCCTTTTACAGCATAAAATCCATGATTGTAACACCACAGTTTTGTCCTTTCTGCATTCCTTTCCCATTTTTTCCCCAAATATACCATCATTATGTTTGTCTTATAATACAGTTCTGTGACTTTTTACCATATAATCTGTCATAAAATTTTTCCCTTAGAAAAATGCCGTTTTTATATTCATGAAGACAATATTTTTCTACAGCAAAGTTATCTTTTATTAACATTAAAATGACATTAGCATAATACTCATACACATTAGCATAATATTCATTGACACTAACATAACATTCGATTGCATTTACCTAAGATAAATTACCTAAAACAGATTAAGTACATTAATGCACATTTCAGTTGTTTCCAATTTTTAAAAGACTCCTTACTTCTTTATAATTATTTCCTTAGGATAAATCCCATGAGTTGGATTGCTGAATCAATGATTCTCAGTATAAAACCAGACTTGGGGCTCATGGGTGTCTCTGTTGGTTAAGAATTTGACTCTTGATTTCAGCTCAGGTCATGATCTCATGGGGCTCTGTGCTGACAGTGCAGAAACTGCTTGGGGTTCTCTCTCTCCCTTTTTGCCCCTCACCCTCACCCGTGTGCACATCCTCTCTCTCTCTCTCTCTCTCTCTCTCCAAATAAATAAATAAACTTACAAAAAAAACCCAGACTTGTTAAGTTTATAAGGAATGTCTTTATAAATTGTAGATTTTAATACTCAAACTTTCCAATAAAGCAGGCAAAGCACAAATTATTTCACCCATTTTACAAGGAGAAAAACTCAGTGTAAGAGAAGTTTAAGTGGCTTGCCCAAACCAGATGAACCACAGTGGCAGAATAAGAAATGGGCGTTAAGAGGAGTGCCTGGGTGGCTCAGTTGGTTAAGCATCTGACTTCGGCTCGGGTCATGATCTCACAGTTTGTGCCTTCTAGCCCCGAGTTGGGCTGTGTGCTGACAACTCAGAGCCTGGAGCCTGCTTCGGATTCTGTGTCTCCCTCTCTCTCTGCCCCTCCTCTACCCATGCTCTGTCTCTCTCTGTCTCAAAAATAAAACATTTAAAAATAATAATAAAAAAGAAATGGGCATTAAGGAAGGCACTTGGGATGAGCACTGGGTGTAATATGTAAGTGATGAATCATTGGGTTCTATTCCTGAAACCATTGTTACACTGTATGTTAACTAACTTGAATTTAAATAAATAAATTTTTAAAAAAGAGTTAAAGGTCATCTAGCTCCTGGCTTTTCCTTCAAAACAAGAGACATTAAGGACTCTTTTTGTTTGGCTTCCTTTTATTTTTAACTGTCATCATAATTTCCCAAAGTTATAATTTCTCTTCTTTGGTTATATTTTGGAGAAAGAGCACCAAGGAAGGAGAGAGAACAGATTTTGTTCAGTGAATGTCAATAATAATGAAATCCAAAATAAAATCCTAATAAATTTTATGGTAGTAACTAACCATAATAATCGAGCCCTTCAATATCCCAGGCACAGTGCGAAGTGATTTCCAACAGTGGTGTGTGCTGGGCCGGCCAGCTACGGTGTGCACATCTTCCCAACTTGAAATGATCTAGATGGGAGCATTCACACCACAGACATTTTCAAATGCTGACCTTGTCCCCACTCCACCCCAAGAGCTCGTTGTTACACATTTACCGGCACACCCCATGAAGTGAATTATTTCATTTCATGGGTCCAGAGAAGCCAATTTTACCATAATAATCTTTATTCACAGGTGAAAAGACTGACAGGGAAAATGACTTCCTAGTAGTAAACATCTGTAAAGTAGCAGACGCGGACTGTAATCCAGGCAGTCTGACTTCAAAAATTAACATTTATTCATCAATTACTGTTTCCTAGCCATTCAAAACCAATGCGAATGGCTAGAGAATATTCTTAGATGGCTGCGAACAGATTCTAGATTGTGGATTTTGATTTTGCCTTATTTTCCCAACCTCAAGTGGATGATAAAACTCAACTGAAAATATCTTGCTGTCTTACACCAGTCCCACTGTGGCCCTTTGAGGCAGACCGATGATAAAAACAAAACAAAACAACAGAAAAAGAGTCTCCACTTCTTATGAATGAGTTGTATGTTCCAAGGGCATAAGTATCCTGACCAAGGTGACTCAAAGAGTCCACAGGCCAAACAGTCCATTAGGCTCTACTGCTTCCCATGATGAATGAGCTGAGAGCCTCTGGCTTGTGACTCATAAATGTTGGATGTGGATGCTCATCCTGCTCCAGCAGCGAAATGTCATATAGCTGCACTATTGCATCTGGTATTAAACAACCATAATTTCCCCTATGTAAATCATTCCCCACTCCCTTAAGATAGTGGACTTATTATTATTGTTCTTCATGCATGCCATCTATGACAGTGCCAGTTATTCAAAAGAGTTTCTTTGCATAATTATTCTACTCTGCTGTTATTTAAAATGGCTTACATGAAATTGGTTTATTACTTTTGCAGATTTAGAGAAACACTAGAATGTAGGCCAACAATGGATAGTAATAACTAACAAAAGGAGGGTATTTCAGTTGGTTATTTGTAGTGTGAAAACAAATATTTTCAGTGTGTCAACTGCACACAAAAAGGAAAAACAGCCTAGCATTTCTGGGGCCCTAGAAACTACCTGTCGATCATATGACATGGGGAGTTGGTCTTGTTTCTTCGAAGACTGGGACTTTGGAAATGAGTTTAATAATGACAAATGGGCATTCCATTTGAAATAACTTCCGTAAAATGTGTGTAAGTAAAATCATTTCATATTTGTAAATCATTTTATAGCTTTCAAAGGTTATGGTTTTAATCTTTGGAATACAATTCTCAGAAAGATGATCAAAGTCACATAGCTCTCTAGTAGCAGAAGAATTCAAGCTTTCCTACGTGAACTCTAGTTAATTTTCTATTCTACCAGTAGCACATTGTGTCTCTGGAGATAGAAGACACATTAAAGTTCCATGAAATAGACATTCAAAGGCCAAATCAGTGATCTTTAAAAGAGTGGGCATGCTTATCATTATTTTTTTTTTCTTGTTTACCTCCATCCATTGGTTTCAGGAAAGTAGGCAAGGCACAACTTTTCACTGAAATATTCCCAGATGTATGATTTGGGAGAAAACTTGGAGATCATTAATCTAGCCCCTATCTAATACCTGATAAAATTTTCTGACAAGTTCTCACCGTTTCTTAAGATTTCTTGGGGTGAACTGTTTTATTACATATTTGGGAAACTGTAAGACATTCTTTTCTTAATGTGAGTCAAAATTGGTCTTCTCCCCGATTTAGGACTTCCATCTGTAGTTACACAAACATGTACTTGAATATAGCAAAGTATTTTCAACACTCACCCCAATTCAAAACTTCTACCTGAAAACTCTTCTGGTATTGGAATTCCTTCATCTAACCCTGCTATATATTCCCCCCCCACTTCCCTAATACATCTAAATGCTTTTCCTGCCGACTCCAAAGAATGATTGTATGATACGGGATCCAAGTTCCTCAGTAAGCTGGACATGTTTAGTGGACTGTCACTTAATTATCCAAAGGTGGAGAGCCTTAAAATTCTATATGATGTGCCAAACCACAACTCCATCCAGGATGTCTGCTATTAGTAGGGGAAGCAGTAGTGTGAGTTCTGATGGTGGGAGAACAGACGTATTGTAAGTAGCCCTTTGGGAGCTGGCTGCTAAGACCATCATGTTTCACCTTGTTTCATGGCTAAGGTGACTGAATTAGTGGCAAGACAATGGAAAATTGGTCAAACATGGAATAAGTGTGATGTCAGCAACTGAGAACTCTTTGGTGAACAAAAATTGAACAGTAACAGTAAATAAAGGAATCACTGTACTTTATTATTATTTTTTTAAAAATTTTGACATTTATTTACTTTTTGAGAGACAGAGAAACACAGAATATGAGTGGGGTGGGGGCAGAGAGAGAGGGACACAGATATGAAGCAGGCTCTAGGCTCTGAGCTGTCAGCACAGAGTCGGACGCAGGGCTCACACCCATGAACCACAAGATCATGACCTCAGCCAAGGTCGGATGCTTAACTGATTGAGACACCCAGGTGACCCAGGAATCAATGTACTTAAAAAAGTAAAAGTTTTCACAGTTAGTAGAAACAAAGTAAATGAATTTAATAAGTATCAAAAAAAGTGTGAGGCCCAGGTAGTGAAAAAATTTAGCCAAGGCACAACAAAGGACATAGAAGTTTATTGACAATATCGCAAAGGAGCAGAGGGCAGGACAGCAAAAGATAGACGGTGAGGAGATGCTGTGGGGCTGTAGTTAAGGGGGAAGGTGAAGAAGTAAAAGAATGTATGGAATTTTCCTTTTTTTGGTACCTCTGTCCAGGTGTAAATAACCCATTGGTCAACTAGGGCTTCTAGATATTTTGAGGTGGGTCATGTAATGGGCCCGTTTGTATTCAACTCGGGGGCTGGGGGTCACTGTGGACCCTTCTACCTTACTCAGGTTTCCATTGTTCAAGTTGGTTGCCTAAAAGCAGCCTCTACATACAGGTTGTCAAAATACCATGGAAAAACATATAATATATGTATAAAATATACATATAATATAGTGTAAAAGGAGGTTTCAAAGCAGAGAAAGCAAGCCTCACTAAAAGAGTCTCTTTTAAAATAGGGTCAGGAGGAGCGCCTGGGTGGCTCGGTCGGTTGAGCGTCCGACTTCGGCTCAGGTCATAATCTCACGGTCTGTGAGTTCGGGCCCCGAGTCAGGCTCTGTGCTGACAGCTCAGAACCTGGAGCCTGTTTCAGATTCTGTGTCTCCCTCTCTCTCTGCCCCCTCCCCTGTTCACACTCTGTCTCTCTCTGTCTCAAAAATAAATAAACGTTAAAAAAATTGAAAAAAATAAAATAAAATAAAATAAAATAAAATAAAATAGGGTCAGGAGGCCAGGCAGGAGGAAGAATGTACGCATGTCCTCCTAGGAGGAACTAAGATCTTTTTGCCAGCTACAAGCCCATGTCCTCCTGAACTTAACTCCCTCCTCACCAGGACGCAGGAATCTTTCACATTCTTCACTTGGAAAGGAGCCAATGAGGTTTGACAAGTTTCAACCATCTATTTGCATATTAATCCAACCAATCTCAGTTATCCTATTTTCAATTCCTGTTTTGCATGGAGGGCCTAAATGAAACACTGTGTTCGAGGACCTTTTGTCTGTATTACTCTGCACCCTTTGTCTTTCTCAGAACAGGAGTCAGGTTTCTATCTGAATCTGTGTCTCCAGAAGTGCAGTTCTAATCATCCAAATAAATGCCTGTTTGCTTAAAGTTTCGGTGAATTCGTTCTTGGTCGGTAATAGGAAGAAACTGCTGCACGATTCCTGCATTTAGAGCACAAAAAGATTGGTCCAAACCAACTAGTCTTAGACTCTGATTTATAGTCAGCTGACCTGCTTCTTTCTCAGGGACTCTCAGAGACCCCCTCCCCACCTCTGAAAATGATAGCACCCTGCTAAATGTCATGTGGGTAGAAAGCAACAGTAAATATGATCCGAGAGCATCCAAATCCCACTTAGGTCTCTTGAAGAGATGTGTGGGGAGAGTTTGGGAAGGATTCCTGCAGTTGAAAAAGGAAGAAATAGCAAGGGGGTAGATTTTGTTTGTGATAGTCGCACTGAGCATTGTTAGGGGAACTTCTTGGATATTGCTGACCTAGTGGGGCTCTGGCAGATTTTCCTGATGGTCAGTATAGATAAAAGCCAAATGTCTCAGGCTCCACATTGCCTCTCATGTTGTTGATATCACCGCTGCACGAAGAAACACCCAGATGGAGCAGCCTTTTAAGCCTGAAGGTTCATAAAGGGGATAACTAAGGACAATTTCTTTTATCCCTACAATGTTAGGAACGCTTGGGCTTGAATTTGCTTACTGAGGAGAAGCACCGGAACACTCACTGCACGGTGACTGTGTTGGATAATCCAGGGGAGATATTTTTAAAATATAGAAAAGGAGGGGCGCCTGGGTGGCGCAGTCGGTTAAGCGTCCGACTTCAGCCAGGTCACGATCTCACGGTCCATGAGTTCGAGCCCCGCGTCAGGCTCTGGGCTGATGGCTCAGAGCCTGGAGCCTGTTTCCGATTCTGTGTCTCCCTCTCTCTCTGCCCCTCCCCCGTTCATGCTCTGTCTCTCTCTGTCCCAAAAATAAATAAACGTTGAAAAAAAAATTAAAAAAAAATATATAGAAAAGGAAAAATAGAAAAAAATAACTTCGTCCTTCCTCAGCTCAAAGACAAAAGCTGATAAACCCTTCCAGTTTTTTTCATATCTGCATGTTTTATTAAGCTACATTTTGCAAAATCGGTAGTATACTGCATCTACTATTTTATAATCTACTTTCTCACCTAAGACATGATGAACATTTTTCATGCCATTAAATATTCTTTTAAAATTTGGTTTTGCATGGCTATATTATTTCTGTAATTTGCTTCGTCAATGTCCTGTTATTAGAGTTCATGTTGCTTCCTGTTGTTCTCATTATATTTGCTCAGAAATATTTGTGTGCTTATGACTATTTTTTTTTTCAGGATAAATCCCTATATGAAGAAATATTGGATACAAGAGGATGAACATTTTTAGCTTCCAATATGTACTTCCAAATGGCTATTTCCATGGTCTCTTGCCAAGACTGGGTATAGGCATTTTTAAAAATGGAAATTTGATGGGTCAAACACAATATTTCATATAGTTTTTCTCCGATTAATAGGGAGGAGGAGTATATAATTTGCCCATGTGGACATTTTCTAAGCTGCTCATTCATGTGCAATAGAACAGCAATAATGTGTCACTGGATTAGAGCACCCAGAGATCCTGACTCCAGTATTCCTCTTTAGTCAGTGGGGATGCTGGTGGCTACAGCTTGAGCCAGGGACAGGAAGGCAGTCACAGCTCTGAGAGTGGCTTACGATGGTCATTTGTCTAAGTTAATTCTTCTCTGGGCCCTGTTTTCCCCATCTGAATAATTTCTAAAACCTATAGTCTACATAATACTCTATTATGGGATAGGATAACACTATTCTAATCCAAATCCTGTGTTCTCCATCTGCAAGAAGAATTTAGAATAAACTAGTGTACGATCCCGATCCTCTTAAACCTGAGCTGCTTTCACATCCTCCTCATATTATCTAATGGTGACATCTGGACATTTTTATTTGTCCTCTCATGGTCCTAAAAGCTTCCAAAACAGGAAGAAGTTTACAATTCTAGAATGCATAAATAAATGCGGAAAAGTTACTATTTTCTACATGCCAAGCATTGCCCTAAGGACTTCAAATGACGCACATAAGGTCCCACAGCCTCTGAAGGATATTTTTCAGATAAAGAATGTGAGGCTAAAAGAGGTTTTCATAACCTGCCCAAACTAATGTGGTTAGTAACTATAAAATCAGGCCTCAAACCTTGGCTTTCTGATACCAATTGATACTTGCTATGACCATCTTAGAATCAAAGCCTGATTTAAAAGCAATGCACCATAACTTCTCAAACACAATAAATATCTAACACCAAGTTAAATTCCTTTTGGCACCTAGGATCTCCCGAGGCCACCTTGTCTCACTATCAAGTTGATAGGAACTCAAGAAATGCAAATAACATTTGGTATTAAACTAAATTAATGTAGTTAGCAGAGTTTATTAGTGACTAAAAAACAAAACTGGAAGTTTTTGGCAAATGCA
Organism: Leopardus geoffroyi; assembly: GCF_018350155.1. Taxonomy (NCBI): domain Eukaryota; kingdom Metazoa; phylum Chordata; class Mammalia; order Carnivora; family Felidae; genus Leopardus; species Leopardus geoffroyi. The sequence continues at coordinate 67,500,811 of NC_059334.1, forward strand.
TCATTATATCAGATATGATAGGCTTTTGACTAATCACTATTTCTGTTCAATGTTTAAAACTATGGGGTACCTTAAAGATAATTTTCAAACTTCAACATATGAATATACAAACTGAGACAGCAATGGAGAAGCTAGTAGAAACCAAACCTAGGATTAGAATTGTTAAAAAAAAAAAGAAAGAAAGAAAGAAAGAAAGAGAGAAAGAAAGAGAGAAAGAAAGAAAGAAAGAAAGAAAGAAAGAAAGAAAGAAAGAAAGAAAGAAAGAAAGAAAGAAAGAAACAACAAGCCCAAAATGGAGTCACTTGCCAGCCAGGACAGCAAACCAAGATTTAATTACAGTTTCAACCTATCCCAGGAATGGGATAAGTCAATCTGAAACCTCCTTATCAGCACTCCTGAAGTAATCTGGATGACAAAATCCTGATGTTCTCTTCCCTGCAAAGAGAAGATATCCAGGCCTGAAACAACTTTCTTTTCTTTTGCTGATAATTTCCTCACCCCACCCTCTTGCCATTTTGTACAACTCCTAAGAGCACCTCTCTACTCGCTGTACAGGATTCTGCCTGATTCATGAATGGCTTAATAAAGCCAATTCCTTGTCAAATTTACTCAGGTGGATTTTTCTTTTCCTTTTTCAATGTTTACTTATATTTGAGAGAGAGAGAGAGAGAGAGAGAAAGAGAGAGAGAGAGAAAGAGGCAGACAGAATCTGGAGCAGACTCCAGGCTCTGAGCTGTCAAGAACACAGCCTGACGCAGGACTCAAACCAACGAACCATAAGATCGTGACCTGAGTCAAAGTCAGATGCTTAACCGACTGAGCCACTGAAGCACGTGATCTGGATTTTGGCTTTTAGCAGATTCTAGGTCTCTTGATTCCTAACCCATTGCTTTTTCTGCTAAAACATGTTGCAGTTTGTGACAAATAATGAATATTCTTAGATTCAGGACATAAATATAGTGCAAGGATACACTGGAAAGATGTTCCACTTAGAGATTACAATAGCATAAAATTTAAAATAACCCAAATATCAATCAATTGGACATTTGATAAACAAGGGTACATAAAAACCAAGATTCCTACCCAGCCCTTCAAAATGATGATACAGAGTTTTGTTTACTATTCTACATGGATGAGCAAGATACATTATTGTTTGGGAAAAAAAACATATTATACAGTAGCGTGTATAGAATGGCCTGTTACCTATAAATTGTACATTTACATCGATAGATGATGTGTTTTTTGCTAAGTGATAGCATTGTGATATTTGTTACTTTTATCTATCTTTGATTTAGTATTATTTCAATTGCTTCTAGGTAATTGTTATATGAAACAAAATGCTTTTTTTTTTTTAACGTTTATTTATTTTTGAGACAGAGAGAGGCAGAGCATGAACAGGGGAGGGTCAGAGAGAGAGGGAGACACAGAATTGGAAGCAGGCTCCAGGCTCCGGGCCATCAGCCCAGATCCCGACGCGGGGCTCGAACTCATGGACCGTGAGATAGTGACCCGAGCTGAAGTCGGACGCTTAACTGACTGAGCCACCCAGGTGCCCCTGAGACAAAATGCTTTAAAACAAGAAAGCAGTTCTTATTCTGCGCGCCTATTTATTTTACTTTTTTTAGAGGGGATGGGCAGAGGGAGAGGGAGAGAGTCTTAAGCAGGCTCCACACTCAGAGCAGAGCACAACTCAGGGTTCAGTTCCATGATTCTGGGATCATGACCTGAGCTGAAATCAAGAGTCTGATGGTGAACCAACTGAGCCACCCAGGCACCCCTTTTTAAATGACCTAAGCCAGTGCTTCTCAAGCCTGAATCACCTGGAGAATCTTGTTAGAATGTAGGTTCTTACTCTACTAAAGGTCTATGGGGCGGGGCCAGAGAAACTACATTTTAAACAAGCTCCCAGCTGAGGCCAGTGCTGCTAGTGGAGAACATTTTGCATGTAAGGAGCTAACTGTTCTTGTTAATTTCTCCAGCAAGCCCTCTCATCACTCATTCTGTCTGCAGTTTCTGGAAATCCTGGCCTGGAATTGTTTTCCCTTGTTTATGAGTGCTGTGGTGATTTCTAGCTAAATAGAACCCTGGAGTTTTCTTGTTTTTCTTGCAGTTTAATAAACATAAACACAGGAGGACACTATTTTAAACTGCTGCCCACCCGTTACACTACTGGAAATAGTTCTCTACATTGCTTCCCCCATCAGGTAATTTTTATCTTGATATCCTTGACTGAGGATGTTCTCGACTTAATGCATTGATGGTTTAAATATATGAACAGTTGGGGAGTAATTATGGTCAAAAAAATAAAACAGTAATTGACTGGCTGCACAGTGAGTGAAATGAGGTCATTATATGAAAGCTAATTTTCAACACGTTTCTTAATGTATTTTCATGAAGAAAAAATAAAGCATTTTAAGAATGACTGGGTATGTGAGTGGCCTAAGATTTCTTTTATGAAAGGGAAATGTTAAAATCCTGAACTTGGGAAGAAAGTTGGATGAAACTAAATCCCTTAGAAATTATAATATAATCAGCAGTTCAGTAAAATCTGGCAATAATTGTACTAAATGTTCAGCATCCTTTGAGTGTTTATTATGTTCCAGGCTCATCAAGTTGATTTATGTGTATTATTTTGTTTAATATCTTACTTAAGGTTTATAAAAGTTCATTAACTTGCCCAAAGTAACACATCTCATAGGGGGTTGTCAGTATGTCAATTCACATCTGTTTGACTGCAAACTCAAGATCTTAACCACTATGCGTACTCTGAGACTCATTCAAAGAATTGAGTGCCTGCCTAACGTGTACCAGCATTGTTCTAGGTAATGAGGAAAATTTAGGAAAAGAATGAAAAGAACCACATCTTCATGGAGCTTACCTACCAGAGTAGATAAAGCAGAAATGTTCTTACAGATTTGTACGAGATATTACACTTAACTTCATTATCCTGAGTAAGAAATAGAAAAAGTTACTTTCATTTTGGGACCTCCATTTCAAGCATAGAATGAGAATTTTGCACCATGTGTTTTGCTTTAAGCTCCCAAACCTCGGTGTCCATGAAATTTGAAACAATTTTATGTAACATTACATTTCCTGCTTCCAATTCAAACTACCAATATCACCTCATCCAGGCCTCCTGATGGCATGCCTTTAACTGGGTGTCCTTTTCCAATAATTATTGTTTTTGGATATTATTATTCCCATCATTATGGCCATGAATCCCAGGTCATGCTGTTGTAAAGTGACTTGGAGGCTTTTCACTGCAGTGTTTGTATCAGCTGCTCTCCCCCAAGCCACCTCCTCCTACTGAGAAGACAGCTGATGGCCTGCCATCTTGCTTGCAGGCTCTCTGCCTTGGTCACAAATAGGATCAATACACGGGACAATCCGGGGCACTCATTGGAAGCTATTGTGGAGAGCTCTTCAACAGTTGCCATGAAATGAAGCAGTGTATCCATCTGGGTTCCAAAAGACTTTGATTGAGTCTTTACTCAATGCTCTCTCCTTTAGGAGTTTCACACCTGAATAATTCCTGTCCCTTTTAGAAAACAACAACAACAACAACAACAACAACAACAACAACAACAACTGAGCATTACCAGAAATGGCATAAAAGGAATCTGGGTCTGGATTTGCTAACACTTCTGCAGAAAACAGGTTTCAGTAGGCAGTTAAAGCCTCTCTTGATTTGCTAATGCTTCTCTGAATCATTAATTCACTTACTCTAATAATAACATACATAATGGCCCACGATGGGTTAGGCACCACACTCAATGCTGGCAGTATAGAAATTATGATTAAAATAAGGCTTTCCCTTCAGAGAGCTCATATGATTTTTCAGACACAAAGAACTACAGGACTAGAGTAGTACTAAATAGTTTAGACAATTTTTGGTATGAAAAATACCAAAAAACCTAGATGTTTCAGGCACTTATGTGTAGAAAAGAATGGAGATGCAGTCATGAAAGATTTGTATTTGGTGGCCAACAAATTTTGAAGCATACAAACGTGATTGGCTTTCAGGGAAAGGACATAATGTGTACCTCCATAGGTAAAGTGATGATGGGGAGGGAGACAGTATCACTGCCTTTAGGTTTGGAAAACTTATCAGACCCTGAAATTTTAGAACAAGCTATAATTGAAGAGAATGTTACAATGTTGTCACCTGTGTAGCGTAAGAATAACTTGAGTCATCTGCTATGGAATTATATTCCTATTTAAATAAAGACAGTCTACCTATGTCAAGTTCGCTCCAATTTTGGACGTATTATCATCCCTCTTGAGCAAACAGTCTCCCTCAGTTTCAAGAATGTAACTAGCAGAGACAAGATAAGCTCTTGTCTTACCAATGAGGTCCCCAAGAATGTACAGGTTGGTCCCAAACCCTTCACACTTTCTTAGGAGTGAAATAAAAAGTCCTACTGAAGAGCCAGTTCACTCAGAAGATGCCCTGTTAACACCTGTTATCTGACATCCCTACCAATTTGCAACCCCTTTTTCTTGCAAAAGAGAAGCCTCTTTTGAATACTGAATTATGCAATCACCCTATGTTTAACCAAGAAAGCTTCTTTGCAGGCATCCACACAGTTCCAAGGATCCCAAAGCAAAGTGCTCCAACCATCTGTTGTATAACACAGAATTTGTCTGGTCTTTTTCCAGGTCCCATGCATGGAGCTTCCAAAACCCCTGTACTTCCCCAAGTGATGGGAGTGCCTTTGTTATTCTTCAACCCCTTAAATCACAATGATTTTATACTAATGAGATTAGATGAGGAGATTGGGGCTGTTCACCAAAAAAGCCAACCTTGTGACTAGAAGGTTGGCGCTTTAAGCCAACCCAGCTTTTCAGAAAAGGAGTTGGTGGTGGTGTTGGGCGGGGGGGGGAAGTGGAGATTGAGTTCAATTATGTAGCCAATGTTCAATCCATCATTCTATGTAATGAAACCTCAATAAAACCTCCAGACATGAAACTCTGTGGATCTTCTTGGTTGGTGAACATATGGATGTCCCTGCCTACAGGAAGACAGGTCTTGATTCAATGGGGACAAGGCATTGTAGCTCTGCATTTGGGACTCTCTTAAACCTTGCTCCATGTGTCTCTATCATTTGACTGATCCTGATCTCTATCCTTAATAGTAAACTACAATCATAAGTAAAGCACTTTCCTGAGTTCTGTCAGTCATTCTAGCAAATTATCAAGTACGAGGGTATAATGGGAACTCCTAAATTTATAGCCAGTCAGTCAGAAGTGTGGGTGACCTGTGGACCCCTGAAGTGCAGCTGTCTTTTGAAATGAGAACAGTCTTGTGGAGGACTGAGCCCTTAACTTAGAAGGTCTTATTAAGTCCAGGTGATTAGCACCAGAACCGAATGGCAGTATATCAGTTGGTGTTGGAATATCATCCTAGGAAGAGATTTGACCAACAAGTGCCTTCACGCCTGCTCACTGCCAATATGGACTTTTTCATACATTCTGAAGCTTACTAATATACTTTTTGCTTTAAAACACTTTTGCTTTAAAACGAGTGATGGAGAGGCGCCTGGGTGGCGCAGTCGGTTAAGTGTCCGACTTCAGCCAGGTCACGATCTCGCGGTCCGTGAGTTCGAGCCCCGCGTCAGGCTCTGGGCTGATGGCTCAGAGCCTGGAGCCTGTTTCCGATTCTGTGTCTCCCTCTCTCTCTGCCCCTCCCCCGTTCATGCTCTGCCTCTCTCTGTCCCAAAAATAAATAAACGTTGAAAAAAAAAATTTTTTTAAAACGAGTGATGGAGATGTTGGCACACAAAATTTTTAACAGTTCAATTGCGTGTTTAAATGGATTTCCGTTTCTGCCACAGAAAGACGCAACGTGTATTTAATAGGCCACAGATACCAGGGAGGTGGCCACAAACAGGAAAATGGCAGAAAACAGCAGACTGGACCAAGTGTGGCCGCCCCTCCCTGAGGTGGGGTCTCTCCCCTTCTCCCACCAGAGCTAGACACCAAATCCACAGGGAGCAGTGACGACAGAGCATGACTTCTTAAGCGGGGAGAAGAGTAGCTAAGAGTAGGGACTCTAGGATTCTGCAGAATCAGGTGCAGTCCCTCACTATAGAAACAATTCGGTGTGTGGCCGTGGCCTGTTACTTAGTAGTGTGAACCTCACTTCCATCACCTGTTAAATGTGGGTAATAATCATTCTCTTCTTAGGTGTTGGTGAGGATTAAGTGAGAAGATGAATAAAAGGCGAAACACTGCCTGAAACTTAGACCTTAATTAATGGTATATTTAGGATCACCCTGCAATTGGAGAACATAGTTTTCTTTGTTATCTCTCTGTGTCTTCTTTTCATCCTTTGTGTCCTTGCCCCAAACTGCCTCTCCATGACAGATTTTAATATTTCGCTGCTGTTAGTAACTTCAAAGCATTTATAGAACATGGGGGGGGGAGGGGAAGCACACATTTATATTGGACTCCAACACAGCCTTGCTACTGTCTTACTCCTCTGATGCCTTTTTTTTGACAGCTAGGTTGAGTCGCGTTCACTTTACACAGGCAGTATTTTCAACGTGTGTGTGTGTATGTGTATTTATGTGTGTGTTTGTGTGTGTGTGTGTGTGTGTGTGTGTGTGTGTGTGTGTGTGTGTTTTCTCCCAAGCAATTGGTATTAAAACACTCTTTTTGCAGACAGGATAGTCTTTCTCCATTCTGTGATTTCTCTGACTTGTATGTTCTTTTGTTCCTTATCCTAAAAAAAAAAAATGCTTTGGGCCCTCTCTTTAATCCTTTTTGTTTGGATTTCATGCAAGCACACATCTGTGATCCTCCCTGTAACCACAATTGTCCCAAACTGGTTTCTCAGAAGGCTTTGTTTCCTGACTTCAGGGTGCCTATATGCTAAATTCAGCAACCAGATCTCCCTCTGGAAATGGAGGTGGTCACGGGTTCTGGTTAAAACACAGCCTACCTTGCAGGCACCGCTGGAGTTGGAACCTGAGAACTGAGAGAAATAAAGATGAGGAACTAGGACAGAGGTTCACTTCCTGGGTAAAGAGGCTAAATGTTGATAGTGTGGGGGAGAGGATTAAGGAGAGAAAAGAGGGAAGAAAAAGAAAGAACTCCCCATGTTGGAAATAAAGTCTAAACACAAAAGGAACTGCTCAGTGAGAATAAACCACACAAGTGTGGAAAGTTATGGATGGTAGACAGATAAATAATACCCCAGTATCCATCAAGAACCCAGCCTGCTTTGGAGCAGATGCAGGCCAATGAGGTCCTTCTAAAACCTGCCAAAGAAGCTAATGGGGAAAGGGAAACGCAGTCTTGTAAGTTACTCCACCCTGTGAGTCTGGGTCTCCTTAGCTATAAAACTCAGGGTAATTACAGTTGCTGGGCTCACAGAGTTATTCTGAATGTGAAGAAATTTTACTTGGAATGTCATAATTCCTTAATAACATTTACCTAATGTCATCAATATTTTTGAGGGGCGACTCTGTCCCAAATAATACACCACCATTTTCCATGCAATGCCTTCTTTAATCCTAATACCTCCTAATAATGGTATTATTATCCCCATTATATAGATGAGGAAATTGAATATTCAGAAAAGTTTAATAACTTGCACAAATAGCAACAAAACAGGAGACAATAGCAGAATTTGGATTAAAATCCATGTTCATCCCTTTCCAAAATACAGACCCTTCTGCTATACATCAACCTGAACCCAAATTAAAATAAGTTAGTCTTCTTTACATTTAAAATGGCATTTTCTTTCTGCCTATTTTCTTTAAAAACATCAAAATAAGTTGGAAATTTGAATTAAGTAAAAAAGAACAAGGCATAAATATTATGTATATATAATATATAATTCATATATACTATATAATTATATAATACATATGTAATATTATACATAATACATACATGCATAGTGTATTATATCTTACACCTTAAGTATACAAAGACAAAAGGTTTATTTGTGAAGGATCCAGTATTCAGGGTTTTGTTCCAATTTCCCTTCCTCTGAAGCCATCAATCACAGAAATGAGAGGAAACCTAAGACTTCCCTAGTTCAGAGTTTCCACTTAGATATAAGCTCACCTACCATGTGGAAAAGTTTTCCTGCCTTTTTTCCATCAGTGGCTACATCAGTTTAGAACTTGGGCCACTCCCCTCCAGAGTGTAACGGGAACCATAAGCTCTTGAGAAAAGGGATTGTGTTTTCACATCTTTAAATCTTTAGATCCTGACCCAGTTACCTGGTATATAGAAGATACTCACTGAATATTAGCTGAATATGTGCTGAATAAATGCCTGAGCATTTATGCCCCCCAAGATCATTTTCTCTCTCCTTTTCACTTTTATTTCTCCCCCCCTCCCACCCCACCCTTTTAATTCCAAAAGGCCTCACAGACACTTGGCTCATATAAAAAGTGGCCTCCCTCTCTCTGGCTTCATCCTCCTCTTTTGTTCTTTTAACTGGTATCTGTGATATGGGAACATTATTTCGGAATTTCTGCTCTCTTGTCCTTGGTTTCTTAAAACTAAAACCTACTGCCCACGCTCTCCTCCCAGTGCTTCTGTTGAGTAGGTCTGAGTCATGGCAGAAACAGCTTAAAAGGTAAGGGAGAAAATCCCCCAAACTTTGCCTTGGGAGGATTGGTTGAAAATAAAGTCAGATCAGGTAGTATTCCTAGTGTCTGTCAAACCAATGGACTATTTTGCCCTCACACACAGTCTATGCTCTACTAGGTAAATAAATTAGGTGTTTGCTTCACATCCTGGAGAAGTTTGACATGTGTGACAAAGAGTTTCCAAGAATATGAAGAATCAAAGTTGCTTTGGAACTTTACCCCCCTCCCTTGATTGTATCTTATAAGCTTTCTGTGAACTGTGTTATAATTACATGTTCATTACACACCACTCTCCCTCCATCAACACGACCCCGTTGTGACCTTTGATCAAAACTGTCTCTATGTGGACGTTTGCTGGCTCTGCTTTGTAATTGCCTAAGGGTGGATGAGAATGAGATTGGGCACAAGATACACTGATATGGAAATAACTTCGAGAAGATGTTTTGTCACATGAGGCTCCAGAACATTTCACCTTAACTCTCTAGATTTGCTAGAGATTGTGCGAGCATCTACTGTGATTTTTTTTACCAGTAAAACACATTAACAGTATTATAAACAATAAAAGGATACATACATAATGACCCTAAAAGTGCATGAAGGTGAAAAGACTTTGAATAAAAGGACGAAGTCGTGTTATGTTAATATACTGGGACCAAAGACAAAGGTAGGCAAACTGTCCATGTATAAAGCTAACAGAAAGAGTGTTTCATGAGTCAACTATTTAAAAACTCAGGTCATGAAAACGGAGACTTGCAGTGCTGACAGAGAGACTGGGAGCAAGCCCTCTAGAGCCAGTTAATTACAACTGAAAGTTCTGGGACAATAGCAAGGGCAGCCACCTGAGAGGTTAATAATAGCCGGCAGATGGGGGAGGGGAAGCAAAGCTTGAAGGACAACTGATAAGGAGGCTGTTTCTCAAGTCTTTTATCTCCCAGGGGCTTCCTCTGTACTTAATTTAGGGGTGAGTAGGCAAAGTAAAATCTCAGAGAAATCCTGTCTTTCTGGCCAGAGGACCAGGGAAAGGATCTCTTGTGAGCCTGAGGATATGGGGGAAAGTGTCACTTTTTTTTTTTCCATTTATCTGTTTGTTTTTTCTCCCATCCCCAGTCCTAGCCACAGTGTCAGTGGAGAGCAGAATCCTGGAAAAGAGGATTCTTTAATTTTGTTACAAATCAACACAAGCCCCAGGTTCAACCTCTAAACAGCCATTGTAATCAGCTCCAGGTATAAAGATAAACATGCCTGAAATTAATGGAAAGATAAATGAGTTCTGTGCAGAGAAAGAGAAACGATAAAAAAAAAAAAAAAAAAAAAAACCAAAAAAACAAACTGGAATTTCAGAACTAAACACTACATATCTGACTTTAAAAAGTCACTGGATGGGCTCAGTTGAATCATGAAGATGACAGAGGAATGAGTTATTGAACTTTAAGATAGAACAATAGAAATTATCCAATCTGGAAAATGGAAAGAGAAAAAGATCAAAAGAAGTAAACAGAGCCTTAGGAAGCTGTGAAACAGTATCAAAAAGATCTGATATTCTTGTCATTTGAGAATATGAGGAGGGAAAGAAGAAAACACTGGTATAGAAAAAAATAAAGCCATAAGGGGCAAAAACTAAAATTGTTAAGAGGGGAAAAGGCCATTCTTAAAACCCTGTGTAGCCAAGACGCAGAGAATGTGCTTTTCATTGGCTTCCCTCGATTGATAGTTTTCTTGATAAATTCACAACTGTGGAGTGTACTTCTTTGGGATTTACTTAACCTTAGACTGAGAATGGTTCATCTCTTAAATGCATTTTCCTGGACTTGAGACCATCTTTTTAAGAACGGAAAAGAGCTTAGTGGAATATCTTCCTTGCTCTCACATGAGAAGATCCCCTGTTTATCATTCCCATTCCTCATTTTCCCCCTTCCTACTGTCTTTAATGAATAAAAATCTTTGCTAAGTGCCAGAAGTTTAGAGCAATCAGGTTTTTGGATGGTCTCTCTTACTATAGAATAAAGCTTTCTCTACTCACATCTATTTGTAGGGAACTTAATCTAAGATCCAAAACACCAGGATATCAATTCCTGGCTTATAAGAAGGACCTAAAAACACATAATAGCTTTTCTCCTGGTTCTCACTATATTCAAAGACTTCAGAGAATTTTCCATATGAAACTGCCTCTTACAAATTAGGACCTCACCACCTCTTACTTAAACTGCTACTTTTCCACTGTTTCAAACCCTATCTCCTTAAAATTCACCTATCACAGCTACCAAAGTGATACACTGAAATGAAAATATGACCATGTCACTCTACAGTTATATTTTTTGTATATGACATTTTTTGTATATTTTGTACATTCTGTATATTTTTTGATACAGATTCTTCCTCAGATATGTTTTTGCAGATATTCTTATTCAGAATGCAGCTTGTTTTTTCCTCTTTTGATGACCAGAAATTTTTAATTTTGATGTTTTCATTTTAAAATCTGAATGAAAATTTTGATTTCTAATTTATTATTTTTTCCTCTGTTGTTAAGTCTTTTGTAGTCTAAGAAATCCTTTTCCATTTTCAAGTCATGAAAATGTTCTACTAGGATTCTGGAAGTTTTATGGTTCTTGCATTAATTTTTAAGTGATCCAACACAAATCAAATTTTCAAGTGACACAGGAGATAAGGTTTGTTTTTCCCATACAGATATCTATATATTCCAGAACCATTTGTCAAAAAGACTTTTATTGCCCCCATTAAATTTATTTGTGATTATTTCTGGGCCCTTCTCTTCCATTAATCTATTTGTCTATCATTATGGCATTGTGATATTATTTATGGAAGTAAATCTCAGCACTAATTTGCTTGACATATGGAAGTTGTAATGGATAATATAAAATACAATTTCATTTCCTGCTCAAAACTCAGGGGTCTTCTCTACCAGTAAGATTCAAGGAAAGAGACACACGACTCCAACTCCAGAATAACTTCATCACCCACAAAACTATCCATAAAACTCACTGTCCAGGTTCCTCAGGGTCCAATTTACTTTCCCAGTCTGCCTTTTAGAATAATGCTCATTGCACCACACATCATTGGACACAGGTTCCAAAGTACTTATGGAACCTCAGTTACCATCTTGCCATCACTTGGGACTAGTAAGCCAACTCTCTTCCGTGCATGGTAGTCCCAAAATATTGCTTTATTTTTCCATTTTAATAGAATATTAATGAGCCGGAAGACTAGTCATTGCTACCATTATAAAATAGGATTTCAAGCAAAAACTAAGATGGGCAGAGATCTGTACATTTTCCTGAGTACTCATTTCAGATTGAACTGAAAAAAGCGTTATAGACATTATTCTAAGGAACAAGTCTACCTTGTCTCTAGGACTGTATCAGGTGAATTGTCTATAAATGGGGCCTATTATTCCTCTGCATTCACTTCTGAAATCTTATGATGACTGAAAAAGCCTTGCCAAATCCGCTTCAATTGCATCCAGACATCAAAAGGAAGATCTTAACTGCTTTTAATCTAGCTATTTAAAAGTATAGCCTCCAGATAACTTTCTCCATCTATCTTCCTTATAAAAAATAGCTGTTATTAATAAGAAACTGCTTATTATGCCCGCATGTGCCTTACCACATGATATGAAAGCATACATCTCTTAAGTGTAAAAAGTTTAGGGTGTATGTTCCATAATTATTAACATACTCCTTTTTTCTTCCTGCTGAGAAAAATCTTTCTGGAAAGCTCTTAGTGATGGCTTACCATCAATGTGTGAAAGATATACTTAGAACATTACAATAGCTCTAATAGAGTGGCAATATATTTCTTTTTTGATATAAATGATGAAAAACTACAAAAGCAGCTTCCCTTAATGCTTTCACCATCAAGCATCCACTAATGTTATTCTAAAATTTATTGTTTTCTGTAAAATCCACAGGCAAGTTGGAGAGGACTGAGCCTGCAAATACACTGGACAGTACTGTCAGTATGGCATCAGTGGAAAGATCACCAGCTCGTGTTAAATATTTTCTTCTCTCTCATCTTGGCAGTCATCCTAGCTCTCTTTTCTCTGTTCTATGTGCCATTCATTCATTAAATTTACCAAAAGGAGGGGCGCCTGGGTGGCGCAGTCGGTTGGGCATCCGACTTCAGCCAGGTCACAATCTCACGGTCCGTGAGTTCGAGCCCTGGGTCAGGCTCTGGGCTGATGGCTCAGAGCCTGGAGCCTGTTTCCGATTCTGTGTCTCCCTCTCTCTCTGCCCCTCCCCCGTTCATGCTCTGTCTCTCTCTCTGTCCCAAAAATAAATAAACGTTGAAAAAAAAAATTTACCAAAAGGATTAAGAATTTTAGAGCCTTACAGTTCATGGGAGGTCCCTAGTGGTCTTCATCCTTCACTCTCCGTTTCAACTCATTCTGAGCTATTTCTTTTCCCAACTACTAGAGCAGCTGCGGAGTGTTCTGGGCTTTACTATACCTGGCCTCTCATTGTTCTCCTAACAATTCATCCTCACCCCTTCACAGAGAGTTTAACTTTCAGTGGGAACCATGACTTTGGTTTCTTTGACAATCGCCAATGAGCTTAGACTGGTATTAGATGTGAAGTAGATGGCTAATAACCATACATTGATTATAAAAATAATAATTTTAGCTAACATATATGGAGCACTGATATGTTTCAGGCTTCCTTACTCCTCAAACAATTGAATTGCATTTTCCTATTTCTACAGTTGAGGAAACTAATTTTTTTTGAAGATAGAAGTAATTTTTATTTATTTTTTTCAATTTTTTAAACTTTTTATTTTAACTGGAATTCGTTAACATACTGTGTTATGTTTGTTTCAGATGTACAATATAGTGATTCAACAATATATCCATATATATATCCATATATCACCTGGTGCTCATCACAAGTGCACACCTTAGGGGCGCCTGGGTGGCTCAGTCGGTTAAGTGTCCGACTTCAGCTCAGGTCATGATCTCGCGGTCCATGAGTTGGAGCCCCTCATCGAGCTCTGTGCTGACCGCTCAGACCCTGGAGGCTGTTTTGGATTCTGTGTCTCCCTCTCTCTCTGACCCTCCCCCATTCATGCTCTGTCTCTCTCTGTCTCAAAAATAAATAAACGTTAAAAAAAAAATTAAAAAAAAAAAAACAAGTGCACACCTTAATCCCCATGACCTCTTTCATCCGACACACTTCCCTCTTGTAACCATCAGTTTGTTCTCTCTAGTTAAGAGTCTATTCTGGATTTCTCTCCCTCTCCCCCCCTCTCTCTCTGTCTGTCTCTCCCTCTCTCTCTCTTCCTTTGGTCATTCATTCTGTTTCTTAAATTCCACATATGAGTGACATCATATGGTATTTGTCTTTCTTGGGCTGACTTATTTCACTCAACATTATACTCTCCAGCTGCATCCGTGTTGTTATTCATTTTTATGGCTGAATTATATTCCATGGTCTATGTATACCACATCTTCTTTATCCATTCATCTATCAATGAACACTTGAGCTGCTTGCATATCTTGGCTATTGTAAATGATGCTGCTATAAACATAGAAGTGCATGAGTCCCTTTGAATTAGTGTTTTTATATTCTTTGGGTATATACCCAGTAGTGCCATTCCTGGGTACTATCATTAGGTGGTTCTATTTTTAACTTTATGAAGAATCTCCATACTATTTTCACCAGTGGCTGTACCAATTTTCATTCCCACTAACGGTGCATGAGTCTTTCTTTTTCTCCACATCCTCACCAATACCTGTTGTTTTTTGTAGAGGAGACTGATGTTTCATGAGGGTAAATGGCTTGCCAAAAGTCACAGAGCTTGTAATCATAGTGAAAGAACTATACTATATTTTAAGGCAATAGACACAGAGGTTACTATCAATACCCAGTAAACACTGATAATACATTTTTGAGTCAGAATTTCTCCTTTTCCTAGCATAGGCTAGTAATTTGTTGAATTTTACCAAGATGATCCAGACAAATCGTCATCAAGTGTTCTTTCAAATTATCATAAAGTAAAAAGCCTTCAAATTAAACAAGCAAATAATGCGGGTTAGCAATGAAAGTATAATATTAACCTAGATATAGAACACTCCCAGCGCCACCTCCCATTAGCTTTACCCTAACTTCTAGCCCTTAAAGGTATTTATAAATGAGTCCAGTACCTCTCTCAGGAATTTAATAATACTGTCAAAATGGAGGATTAAGTTTCCCTGGTGTCATCCTTCCTTCACACTAGTGGGGCTTAGCCAGGTGTCCCAGAAGAAGCGGACATCTTAAAATATCACAAACGGGTACATTTAGATGAACCATGTTGTGTAAATATGCCATTGGTGGCAGAGGACTCTTAAGCAAAATAAATGGCTCCTTTAGAGTAATGCCTCTGGTGGAAGCAGAGGTTTCTTTTGTGGTAAAAGTAAAAGAAATAAGAATGAAGAGGGAAATAAGAATGAAGAGGGAGCTGATCATTAAAATGTTTGAATTAAAGCTAAACACTGGTTCTACATACAAATATGATTACAATGTTTGAACTAAAGCTAAGCATTATTTCTCAATACAAATGGAAATTCTTACCCATTAGGAGCCTGAAAAAAACGTTCAAGTCAAACGAGAAACGATTTCAGAAATAAAAATGAAGACCTTGAATGTTAGTTAAAGAACAAGAAGAACTCTACTTTCTCAGAGGATGGTATTTTCTCCGCCTCTATCAACAGAAAAGCCAGACTTGAGACTTACTGAGACAGAGATAGCTGTGTAATGGTTATCTCTGGGGACGTTTGCTGGAATGTCTAAGTAAAGAAAGGAAAGTCACCAGGTGGTAGAAAAAAGGGACATGCTTGATATTTGGGGGCTGATTCTGAGCAGTGTGCACTGGGCAGGGGAGTGGAGGAAAGTGGCAACAGGTGGGAGAAGCTCCTTCCTTCCACCAGAAATACAGTTACAGAGAAAAAACGGAGATGTCTTAGGCACTCATTATCATATATGCACATAACAACAGAACAAGGTTGGCTTAACATCTGAAAATCAATCTACTACATCACATTAATAGAATAAAATGTCCATACACTGTTCAATGGAAATGTGGTCTATTCATACAATGGGTGTTTTTTGGCAGTGTAAGTGAAGTACGGATACATAATACAACGTGGCTGACTCTTGAAAACATTATGCTAAGTGAAAGACACCATCACAAAAGGACCACATATTGCCTCATTCCATTTACACGAAACGTCCAAAATATGCTAAGTCTGTTCAGACAGGAAGCGATGATCGCCTAGAGCTGAGCAGGGTTTGTGGGGAGTGGATAGGGGCTGAGGTGGATTGGAAGTGTTGCTCGTGGCTACAGGGTTCTTTGGGGGAGGAAAAAATATTCTAAAATTAGATGGTAGTGGTCGTGGTGGTTGCACAGTCCTGTGAATATACCAAAATAATTGAATTGCATACTCTAAATGGGTGAATTGTGTGATATGGAAGTTATATCTCAATTAAGCTTTGGAGATTTTTTGTTTTGTTCTGTTCTGTTTTAATCTTTTTTGGAAATATGACTGAGTTCATGGCTGGAGAGGGAAAGGTAATAGAAGTATGGACTATTTTATTGGAGCAGAAAGCAAGTAAGTGTTCAAATATTAATGTGTTTATGTTAAATGAATGCAGAATTGGCTTGAAGGGGTATCCACTGGCCAAATTTGAAATAATTTGAGCAAAAAAAAAAAAATCACATCATATAGAAAAAAAACTATAAATAATTGGAGTCCATAGTGATATTAAAAATGAATACTACATAAATATATATGTATATAATGCTTTGAAAGAAAAGATAAATCAAAGAAAAACTCTGCTTTGTAAAGTGTCAGACAGTAAAAGTAGAAGGATCGACGGAATTAGAAAATCAACATTCTGTAACCCCTATTATAACAATAACTCAAGCAATAATGACCAATAAATATAAAAACCATTGGATTAAAGGCATTAAAAAAACATATTTGCGGGACGCCTGGGTGGCTCAGTCGGTTAAGCGTCCGACTTCAGCTCACGTCACGTCGTGATCTCGCGGTCCGCGAGTTCGAGCCCCACGTCAGGCTCTGTGCTGACAGCTCAGAGCCTGGAGCCTGTTTCAGATTCTGTGTCTCCCTCTCTCTCTGGCCCTCCCCCGTTCATGCTCTGTCTCTCTCTGTCTCAAAAATAAAATAAACATTAAAAAAAATTTAAAAAAAAAACATATTTGCATTATCTCAAAGTATCACCCAACAGATTACCGGCTGGTAAAGGTAAAAGTGTGAAATGGAGCAACCTGACAGCCACCACGTTAACTAAGAGGTCAGGTTCACCATCACCAATAACAGAATGCCCTGCTATTCTGTGTCTCCTGATGTGAGTGATGAATACACATCACCTTTGTGGACTTATTGCCATAAACGTGCGATCTGAATTTAACAAGATCTAACAGACAAATCAATAGGGTGGAAGGTTCTGCAGGACATGTGGCTGGGAATTGTCAAAGGATGCAACATCATCAAGAAAGAGAGGTAAGAGGAAAGTCCCAGGTTATGAGAGACTAAAAAGACACAATAGCAAATGCTATTTATATATCTTAGATCTTTATTTTAAAAATAAATTGAGCAATAAAAGGACATTTGGAGATAATATTGAAATTTGTAGATGGACTGCATGTTGGATGGCGATATTGAGTTAATGTTGATTTTCATAGGTGTGGCAATGGATATTGTGTCCATATAGAAAACAAAAAGTATTCTTGCACTCGGGTTATGCATTCTAAAATATTTAGTGGAGAAATGTCAAGACATTTTCATGGTACTTTCAAAGGTTTGCGTAAAGCCATGTATGATCCAACATATGCACACAGGCACATGTATGTACATATACATACACACAGAGAGACAGAGAGAAATTGACCTATTATGGCAAGGTTTTAAGAGTAGTAAACCTGTGTGAGGGGTGTACAGTCATCCATTGTATTCTTTTCCAAAATCCTTTGGGTTTGATATTTCCAGTACTAACTTACTGCCCGTATTACTACTCTGGACATCTAATTCTGCACATTTGTTTTTTAATGTCCTTTATGTTTTATTTTATTATTTGAAGCACTAATCAAGTACCCATACCATAACATTTTGAAGTATACAAATATGTAATTACCAAGAAAGGCAATATAGGGGCTTGACAGGGGCCACCTTTATATTCTGTTCAATGGTGGAAATAGAATATTCCAGAGAGATCTGAAATTCATAAGTGGAGAAAACCTACGTCAGGCATGTACCATAAAAACTCTAGTATGGAGAGTGAGTGGGTTTTCCTATAATCTCAATATGCTGACATTCCCTGCCCTACTTCCTCAGTGCAAGAAAGATTTTCTGTAATGAAAATTGGCCCCGGGATGGGATTAAGATAAATGAGATTGCCCAAACACAATACTAATCGTAATCTCTGGAGTTTAACTTTCCAATTCTGAAGGATTTACAAAGAAAAAAATTAAACTTTTCTCCCAAGATAAATGTATTAATATTTAATAAAAACAAAGCCAGATTACAGGGTGAGTGAAAAATAAGGAATTTACATAGAGCTCTTTTATATTTGAACAAATACACTAAATTGAGTAGCATAGATTCCTAGACATGAAAAGGGTGTGAATAAGAGGAAAATTTGCTGGCTGGTACAATATTTGATTACCTGTCTAAAAATTTCCCTGTTAAATTGTGGCAAAAGTGACCAAGTTCCCATTCTAAAAATGATTATTCTTACAGATCTTGGAGATGTGTGAGCACATGTTATATCAATGATTCAGGAAATTGGCTATGGTGTATGGTAATTATCTCCCAAAAGATCAGAAATGGCCGTGGAAAAATATAGCACAATTTTTGTTTTTCCCCAGTTCAGATCATATAAGGAATGCCTCCTTCTCACATTTCATTAGCTTTGCTGGAACTATCCTAAAGATGGGTACAAGAGCCAAGTGAGCAGACCAAGAATGGAAATTGAAAAATTAGGAAAGTAGTGTCTGTGTTAATCTGGATAGGCTAGGTCATGCTGCAAGAACAAATAAAACCTGACATATCAGCAAATTAAGATAATAAAGTTTTATCTCTTCTTCACATAATGCTAAATTCAAGTTGGGCAGCCCTCCACTATATTGTAGCTTCTCCATCTGAAACATGAGACCCTTAAGGCACCATGACAAAGGAAAGAGGAAGCACTAAAAATATAGAGTTGTCTACAAAATCAAGGTCTTGGAGTGCTGTGAATCCCTCCTACCCATCTTTTCTTGGCCAGAATTGAACCATTTGACCTCAAACCAACTACAAGAGAGAATGGGAAATGCAGTCTTCCTGCATGTTCAGGAAGAAGAAATGATGTGGTGATCGCCTACCACTGCTTCTGCCACAGTGATCTCTCTACTGGATAGCTACTCTCATAAGAAGAGCTCCTGGGGTGTCTGCTGGTCAGTTTTTTACAGATGTGACAAGAACCTGGCTAAGAGGGAAGCCATCAAAACAAAGCAAAGATAGATTTTGTTCAACACATTGTTATAGTCTTAATTATACAACACATTGTTACAGATCCTGCCATGACTGTGAGCCAATAAATAGTCCGCTTCCTTTGTGTCCCTTAATTCAGCTTGAGTTGGATGCGTGCCTCTTATAACCAAGACTTGTCACTAACTCAGAGTCACATGTGTACTGAAGATAGCTTCATTAATTAATAATTCAACCAATGCATTGATTGGTAAGAATCATGGGTGTGTACTATACTGTGCCTGGTAAACTTCTACTCTTCTGTCAAACTTTGTCTCCGTATCATTATCTTTTATGAAATCTTCCCATCATCCTCTGTGCCTGGTTCTATCAATTCTTAGAGTTCTGATGGGCAGTGCAGTGTTGTAGATAAATGCATAATTACTTGAGTTAGTTTGCCTAGGATTAAATCTAGATGCTACTTACAGCTGTGTGAGATTCAGCATGGGATTTAACTTCTCTGTGTCTCAGTTTCATTGATCATTAAATGGAGATAATATAATCTTGTGACTATTTATAAAAGTTAATACATATAGAGTACACAGCATAATACCTGGAAATAGATAATTATTCAATAAATATTAGTCATTATTATCACAAGTAGACTGTAATCTCTTCAAGGACGAAAATCTGACAATTTACTCATTCCTTTTCTCTCCTACTTAGATCACCACCTTGCCCTTACAAGTGACAATCCATATGTGTTGAATAAATAGTCATAATAATAGAAATAATAATGATGTAGTAAAGAATTGCAAAAATAATGACCCCAGTAGTTGACCCTTCCTTTGTTCCTTTGCAATGTGACATTTCAGCATCTCCCTTCAAGAAAGTGGGTCTGGGGCACCTGGATGGCTCAGTCCATTAAGCATTCGTTAGGCATCTGACTCTTCAGCTCAGGTCTTGATCTTGCGGTTTTTGAGTTCCAACCCCACATCAGGCTCTGTGCTATTAGCACAGAGCCTGCTTGGGATTCTCTGTCTCCTCTCTCTCTGCCCTTCCCCTGCTTGTTTGTTCTCTCTCTCTCTCAAAAATAAGCAAACAGACAAACTTAAAAAAAAAAGAAAGAAAGCGGGTCTGTTTCTTCTCCCTGTGAATCTAGGATGGCCTTGCGACTGCTTTGGCCAATAGAATGTGGCCGAAGTAACACTGGGCCAGTTTTAAGTCCAAGTCTGAAGAAGCCATCCCATGTGGGAAATGAAATGTCTTTGCCACACATAAATCTTGCCCTCAAAATACTTAGAATCCATTTGGAAGAGGTAAATTAACAAAGTCTGTTGTAATTTGAGAAGCCTCTATGAAAACAGTAGAACTTTAGGTAAGCCTGAAGTGGAAGAAAATACGATCCAGATGCTCTGACTTGCATAAACAAAAGCATGAAGGAACTCTGGATTGGATGCTATCCTCCTAGAAAGTTGAGGGAGGTATGAAAAACTGAGTCCTCAAACTGCTCTGGTACAGACACCTCATCACTGGCCACCCAGACCTGCTCTTCATTATATTTATCTAAGCTTCTTATCTGCCCTGCTCCTTTGGTTAAGAGACCTGCTTTATTCCTTCCTTCTCAGGATTTAAATCTCTTATTTATTCTTGGTCTTGACTGGAGTTTTCCTTCCTGCTGTAGAAGTCTCTCAGGTGGGGAAAAACCAGGTGGGACTGGATTTTAGTACCCGTTGTACCAGCATTCTGCCCCCAAGGATACTATTGTGACCCACCATATCATGATTCTCCTTGTCATTGTGTAAGGGCCCCGGTTAACAGGCAGAAAATGAGGCTGGAAAGGCAGGTTGTGGGAGGGAAAGACCATTTTGCAAAACTTCAGGTATTTGAATTTGATTCTAAGTTCATTATATCAGGAAAGGTAGCAAAGCCATCTCACAGGGACTAAGAGCAATAAAATTCAGTCACTGACAACAACTTTAAACTGTTGTCCAAACCTATTGGCTCTTCAGAAAATCAAGGCTTCTCCCCAAGCTTGGGCTCTCCAGGTGCGTACAGAGACCTCCCATTTTCTGAATCTGCCTAGAGAAAGTTACATTCATGCATCTGACTCATGTTCTCTCCCTTGACCATGTGAATGAATTCATTCTTGGGCTCCACAATGAAATTAACAGCTGAGCCTCCTCCTCTGGGGTGAGTAGAAGAGGGTTGGGATATGGAGCCACTCCTGTCAGTGCCTGTCTGATAATCAATTGGGCACTCTCCCGCCCCCTGAGCCACCCCCCGCCCCCCCCCCCCCCCGCCGCCCCCAGAGGACAGAGCTCTCATCTACATGGTCCATTTTTAGCAGAATCTACAGGCTCCACCTCAAGATCCTGGGATGCTTCTCTGTTAGGTAATTTGATTGGTGCCATCTCCTCTAGGCACCATGGAAGCCAAAGTACTAAAAATTGCAAGATAGGGGTGAGTGGTGGGAGGTCTGATGGCTTTTCTCACTGGGCAGTTCTCATCTACTGATACTTGTTGATAGTGTTATATCCATTGACAATACCCCTATAAGACATTTCTGGTACCTGCCTTTACGCCTCCTAACAAGTTAATTACACCAGATTATTTTAGACACAAGAATGCATGATGCCTTGACACTGAGATCTGCAGGTCACCCACAACATCCAGAGAAAAATCACTTTGCCTTTCTGTGCCATGCAGGGATAATAATAGTCACCTCTCATATTTGTTTTGGGAAATAAATGAGTCAGTGTAGCTAAACACTTAAAACAGTGCCTGGTACTTAGTAAGTTACTCAATAAATTGAAGCAATTGACACTATTTTGTTGCAATAACTGACTTCCTATGGGCACGCTGACACTAGCCGGATGCTTTAAAATCATGGGCAGGACACGACACCCCGTCACCAAACAGGCTACAGGATAACATTGGGGTAGGGAGGAAAGGTGTCACAGACTACTGCATGAGACAGAGTCTAGTCTGTCCCTCAGACCAGCAGACAACATCACATGACCCTCCACTTCCTCTGCATCTCTGTGACTATGCACCCAACTCCAAATTAGGGAATATTTTCAATATTGCTCTGTATTTTCAAGAGTATGCTGTTTTCCACCCACAAAAATCCATTTATTCTGCTTAATATATTTCCCACAATACCACACAATTATCTTCTCTTTGGGGGATGTTGTGGCTATGAATAACCTCAGCACGAATGCATCTTTTCTAAAGGGGAAGTAGAGAAGGAATCACAAATATACAAATCATTATAGTGCGAGTAGCACAATTAAAATCTATACAATCTGTGGTGAAAGCACAGATTAGGGAGAAGCCAATTATGCCTGGGAGAATCAGAAAGGGGTACATGAAATATAGTATTTACATTGACTCTGAAGAAGGGGAAAGAGTATATCAGGCTGAGAGAAAAGCAGGTAGTATACAGGGGGAAAAGAAGCTAATCATGGTATACATCAGTGTGGGAAGTCCCTTTATTTCTCTCAGCAAATAGGGAAAACTGAACTGTGGACAAGCAGTTCCGTCCTATTACCGACGAAATCAACACACTTTTCCATCAAAGCAACAAGGCCATGTCCATCTGTCACTACCCACAGTCTTTAAGGCTTTGCCTCCATGAAGCTTTCCATAAGCCCCAGGAGAAAGGAAATTCTTCCTCTTCTCAACCACAAAATACACAGAATTATTGAATATATTGTTCATGAGCATGGTATCCCCATCTGACACATTTTTACAGCCACCTGTATCAATTAACACAGTGTACCTAAGAAATATTTTTTGGCTAGCAATGAGGAGCTGGCCCTGTGCCAGGCTATGTGCCGTCTGCATCATATTAACTCATATTAATTTATTCACTCCTTACATGCCCTGCGAAGGTTATCAGCAACCTTGTTTTACACACCAGGAAACTAAGATTTAGGAAATGACTTGCTTAAGGCACGATTTGTCCTAAAACACAGTTTGCGAATGACAAAGCTAAAATTAAAACTCAGTTTGTCTAACTTTGAAGTCCAATGACTTAATCGCTACACCATACGAACGGATGAATCCGTCTGTCATCTGTCATCTCTGGAAACTTGGTTTAGAGGACTGACAACATTCTCACTTGAGTACTCGCTGTGTGTGAATTTATAGCAGTTATTACCACAGGATTAGAAACAGATTGTGGTTCCTGATTTATAGCAGCTTTTGCTTTTCTGTAGCTCCTGGTATATGGTTAAGATAGCAGAAAGAGTCAAGGCAGCACGTTAGGATTTCCTGGGGTGCAGGGATGTGGCATTGAAAAAAATTCCCCAGGTGGAGATAGGCCCCCTGCCTTCTGCCTTAGATGGTGCTACTAATCCAAGGGTCTCAAATAGATATGGAAAGTGCGAAAGGCAGAATAATGGCCCCAAATATATCCACACCCTAATCCTCAGAACCTATGGATTGTACCTTACATGGCAAAAGAAACTTTACAGAGAAATTAGGGTCTAACCTTGAGATGAGGAGCTTATCCTGGATTAGCCACGTGGGCCCAATCTAATCGCGTGAGTCATCAAAAGCAGAGAAACTTTCCCCAGCGCAATCAGATTCTAAGATGGAAAGTAGAAGAGTGGATCTGAAGATGGCACATCCGCTTGCTGCTTCTGAGACTAGAGGGCTATGTGCAAGAACCAGAGAAAAGTCTCTAGGAACTAAAGGCAGTCCCCAACGGACAGCCAGTGAGGAAACAGCTCAGTCCCACGACTGCATAGAACTGAACTCTCTCAACACCTGAATGAACAAGGAAATAGATTCTCCTCTAGAGCCTACCGTCTTTTTTTTTTTTTAATTTTTTTTTAACGTTTATTTATTTTTGAGATAGAGAGAGACAGAGCATGAACGGGGAAGGGTCAGAGAGAGAAGGAGACACAGAATCTGAAACAGGCTCCAGGCTCTGAGCTGTCAGCACAGAGCCCGATGCGGGGCTCGAACTCACGGACTGCGAGATCATGACCTGAGCCGAAGTCGGACACTTAACCGACTGAGCCACCCAGGCGCCCCAAGAGCCTACCGTCTTGATCTTAGCCAGGTGAGCACTGTATCAGACTTCTGACTTCCAGAACTATGAGATGATAAGTTTGGTTGTTATAAGCCACTAAGTTTGTGGTTACTTGTTATGGCAGCATAGAAAGTTAACACAGTAGGCATTTTAAAGAAATAATTTAGTCTACACATTCATTTTATGAATAAAGATACTGAGACCAAAGAAATTAAATTGCTGTTCAAGATCTCATCCTGGTTAATGGTAGTACAGGGACTAGAGACTGTAATGAGGATGAATTACAATGACAAAAGCAAATTAACTATCAAAAATTAAGTACTGACACGGTTTCTTATAAAATTAGAGAAATGGATAAATATATTTGAAATTTTCATTAAAGGAATAGATACAATTGGCTAGCTCAGTAGTTCTTTTCAGAACAGGCTACACATTACTATCATTTGAGAGGTTTCTTTTTTTTTTTAATTTTTTTTTTAACGTTTATTTTTGAGACAGAGAGAGACAGAGCATGAACAGGGGAGGGTCAGAGAGAGGGAGACACAGAACCTGAAACAGGCTCCAGGCTCTGAGCTGTCAGCACAGAGCCCGATGCGGGGCTTGAACTCACTGACCGCGAGATCATGACCTGAGCCGAAGTCGGCTGCTTAACCAACTGAGCCACCCAGACGCCCCTCATTTGAGAGGTTTCAATAAAGGTCAATGTCCAGAACAAACACATAGAAATTTTTATTCTATGGGTTTCTGGTAAAGTCCCAAAATCAAGTATAAAGAAAATATTATTCATTCAAGATCCCTGAGGTAACTTTAATTTGTAAGCAGAGTTGAAAAAAACTGCTTTGGGGTGCCTGGGTGGCTCAGTCGGTTAAGCGTCCGACTTCAGCTCAGGTCAGGATCTCGCGGTCCGTGGGTTCGAGTCCCGCGTCGGGCTCTGGGCTGATGGCTCAGAGCCTGGAGCCTGTTTCCGATTCTGTGTCTCCCTCTCTCTCTGTCCCTCCCCCGTTCATGCTCTGTCTCTCTCTGTCTCAAAAATAAATAAACGTTAAAAAAAAAATTTAAAAAAAAACTGCTTTAACAAGTACTCCTCTTGCTAAGCTTTCTTGTGACATCTGTAATAATATCTTTGTGTATAATCACTGACACTGGTTCTAGAACAGCACCAAAAATGCCAGTGTGTCATGTCTCATGGCTATCCTTTGATGACAGACTTATCTACACTACCCCATCATTAACAAGCCCTTAGTCCTTGAGTTATTCCTTATTCAACAGCTTCTTACATATATTACTTTTCTGTGGCTACATGACAAATTACTCTAAGATTTACCATTTTACTTTTTAATCACTTTTGTCCTCATGATAAGTGTCCTCTTTTTTTTTTTTTTTAATTCACATTAGATAATATACAGTGTAGTCTTGGCTTCAGGAATAGAACTCAGTGATTCACCTCTCACATATGACACCTAGCCATCATACATTTAACCTATCCCCACACACACATACCCTCCAGCAACCCCCAGTTTGTTCTCTGTATTTAAGAGTCTCATATGGTTTTCCTCCCTCTCTGTTTTTATCAAAGTGTAGAGTTTCTCAAATTCCACATATGAGTGAAATCATATGATATCTATCTTTGACTGACTAATTTCGCTTAGCATAATACACTCTAGTTCCATCCACCTTGTTGCAAATGGCAAGATTTTATTCTTTTTCATCACCGAGTTGTATTCCATTGTGTATATATAGATATATAGATATACACCGTATATCTATAGATATCTATATAAATATATAGATATATAGATATATAGATATACACCGTATCTTCTTTATCCATTCATCAGTTGATGGACATTTGGGCTCTTTCCATAATTTGGCTATTGTTGATAGCACTGCTATAAACATTGGGGTGCATGTGCCCTTCAAATCAGCATTTTTGTGTCCTTTGGATAAATTCCTAGTAGTGTAATTGCTGGGTCATAGGGTAGTTCTATTTTTAATTTTTTGAGGAACCTCCATACTGTTTTCCAGAGTGGCTCCACCAGTTTACACTCCTATAAAACAATCAACAAAATTAAATAAACAACCAGTGGAATGGAAGAAGATATTTGTAAATGACATATTGGATAAAGGGTGAGTATCCAAAACGTATATCCAAAAAACAAACAATCCAGTGAAGAAATGGGCAAAAGACATGATTAGACAATTTTCCAAAGAAGACATCCAGATGGTGAAAAGAATGCTCAACATGAAAAGATGCTCAACATCACTCATCATCAGAGAAATACAAATCAAAACCACAATGAGATATCACCTTACACTTGTCAGAATTAATAACTCAGAAAACAGATGTTGGCAAGGTTGCAGAGAAACAGGAACCCTTTTGCACTGCTGGTAGGAATGATAAGTGTACTCTGTAACCTTCATCCCCTGTTTTCCCAGTCCCTCCATTCACCTCCCCTCTGGTAACCATCATGTGTTATCTATAGTTAAGAGTCTGTTTCATGGTTTGTCTCTCTCTTTTTTTCTTTTGTTCATTCATTTTGTTTCTTAAATTCCACATATGAGTGAGATCATATGGTATTTGTCTTTCTCTGACTTATTTTGCTCAGTATTATACTCTCTCTCTAGCTCATCCATGTTATTGCAAATGGCAAGATTTCATTTGTTACAGCTCAGTAATATTCCATTATATATATATTGCATCTTCTTTATCCAATCATCTATCGATGGACACTTAGGCTGCTTCCATAAATTGGCTATTGTAAATAATGCTGCAACTCAAGAAACAACAGATGTTGTTTTCCACAATGGCTGAAGCAGTTTGCATTCCTACCAACAGTGCAAGAGGGTTCATTTTCTCCATATCCTTGTCAACACTTGTCATTTCTTGTGTTTTTAATTTTAACCATCTGACAGTTGTGAGTTGGTATCTCATTGTGATCTTGATCTGCATTTCCCTGATGATGAGTGATGTTGAGCATCTTTTCATGTGTCTATTGGCCATTCTTATGTCTTCTTTGGAGAAATGTCTGTTCATGTCTTCTGTCCATTTTTAATTGGATTATTTGTTTTTTGGGTATTAAGCTGTATCAGTTCTTTATATATTGTAGATACTAACCCTTTATCTGATATGTCATTTACAAATATCTTCTCCCATTTAGTAGGTTGCCTTTTATTTTTGTTGATTGTTTCCTTCACTGTGCAGAAATGCTTTGTTTTGGTGTAGTGCCAATCGTTTCCAAAACTTACCATTTTATAAAATATTTTTAAGTTTATTTTTTTAATTTATTTTGAGAGAGAGAGAGTAAGCAGGGGGAGTGCAGAGAGAGAGAGGGAGACAGAATCCCAAGCAGGCTCTGTGCTGTCAGCACAGAGATCAATGTGGGGCTGGAACTTACTAACTGTGAGATCATGACCTGAGCTGAAATCAAAAGTTGGATTCTTAATCAACTGAGCCATCCGGGCACCCCAAAAAACTTACTATTTGAAAACAACAAATATTTAATATCTCACTTTCTGTGGGTCAGGAATCTGGGTGCTTCTTGTTCAAGGTTTCTTATAAAGCAATCCATCTGTCAGTCAAGGCAGCAACCATCTCAAGGTTCAATCAGGCACAAACTTTTCCCAAGATCATTCCCATGGCTGTTGGCAGATCTCAGGTCCTTGGTAGTTGTTGCCAGAGGCAACATATCCTTTCCACATGGGCCTTTCCATAAGGCTACTCACAACATGGCAGCTTGCTACCCCAGTGCTGAGAGAGAGGGAGAAGGGGTGAGGAGGGAGAGGAAGGGGGGAAGGAGACAGGGAGGTATCAGGCAAGACAGAAGTCATAGTCCTTTGGCAACTAAATCCTAGAAGTAATGGCCCATCACTTTTTGCCACATTTTATTAGTTAGAATTGAGTCAGTGAAGTCCAGTTCACAACCCAGGGGAAGGAATCCATGCAACACTCTTGGGCATAGTCTTATTTTAGATCAAATTCAGACGCTTTAGTTAAACACCCAGTTTTGTGTGACACTGAAGCCCGTCCTTTTAGCCCACTGCAGTACAAATTTCCATGAGTTCAACTCTCCAGTTCTTCTAAAACCAAATAAAAAATGTTCTATATAAGATACTTTATTTTGCTCAGCCACCATCTGGATGCTTTAGAATCTTTTGACCTTGGAAGGGGAGACCATCTGTTCTACCTCATCAGAGAAGCAACTTGTCCCTTAGCTTTCATATTTTAAGAACCATCTCTTTATGTATTTTCCCTTTTATCACCTTTACCCTGAGGAATTTCTTTTTACTCATTGTCATTATGCAAATTAAGATTATCTTTATCGTTATTTCATATTTTTCACATTATTCATTTTTATTATATTTTAGGTAGATAATACACATATATAACATAAAATTTTAAAGGATATATGAAAAAATATTGTTCCTTTGTGAAATATTTATCCTCCTTACACGCACTCTGAAGCTTATCACCTCTAACCTTCTAAAAATCCTAAGTTGTTAAGTATCCCCTCTCCTCCATTTTTAACCTCTCCCTCTTGACCCAACATTTCAGAGTTGCATTCAACCACGCTAAAATTACTTCTATCTTTAAAACAAATAACATTTAGAGTAACTTATTTGAATCATATGCTCTCCTCCAACTACTTCTCCATTTGCTTTCCTTCACACCTATTATCTCAAAAGAGGACCCAACCTCTTTTGGTAGATGAAGAAATGGACATGGTGGGGTGTCTAACTTGTCCAACTGGCAATACCAGTTGGACAACATAAAATTGCATCTACCATTCATTATGAAGCTTACTCCTAGTATGATTCTGACACATACTACTTGATCAAAACTGCTCTTACTAAGATCAACAATGACCCTCTCTTAACTTCTGGTGAGCATTTCTAGGTCTGCACTTTACTTGACTTCTCAGCAATGTTTGACACTCCTGAGAATTTCCTCCTTGCAACCATCATCTTCATTGGCTTCTCTTCTCCCACTCTCTCTTGGTTTTTCTTCTACTTTACTAGCTGCTTCTTCCAAGTCTTTTCCTGCTTTCCCTTTCCTAACTATATTTTAAAGATGGTGGTTTTTCCATGCTCATCCTAGGCTCTCTTTTCAATCTATACTTTTCTGCAGGTAATTTTATCTTCATGGGATTCTTAGATTCATAGTTTCAGTCCAACCTTCTTCCAAGTTCCAGATTGCCATATCCCCCTGGAAAGCATGTCTAC
This sequence comes from Leopardus geoffroyi, assembly GCF_018350155.1. Classification (NCBI taxonomy): domain Eukaryota; kingdom Metazoa; phylum Chordata; class Mammalia; order Carnivora; family Felidae; genus Leopardus; species Leopardus geoffroyi. The sequence goes on from NC_059334.1 coordinate 67,530,143, forward strand.
TTTAATGTTTAAAATGATTATCAAATCCATTGAGTCTGAGAAATAAAGCCCTGGTCATTTACCCCAAACAGGCTCTCTTCCATATCTTGAGGAATTGTATTGCAATCCAGTTGACCTAGAAATTCAGATGTCAACTTTGACCCCTATCTCTCTCACCCCCTACCCCCTATATCCAGTCCAGCATTGGATTTACATTTTACCATTTAAATATACGTTGTTTGTGGTTTTCAGATACATTAATCAATATAATTTTCAGCTATAACATTTTCTATTTTCCAAAGTCCACCAAAGTCAGTTAATCTGGGCAGATGCCTTTATACTCCAAACTAACTCTGGCTCCCTCAGGAATGATTCTATAATGTGAGAATTTCTTTTGTGTTTTATAGTTTAATGAGATCTGTTAATGCTAAAAATTTCTTTTCAGTTTTTCATTGGACAGAGTTAATTTGCACAGTTGTAGGTTTAAGCAAAATTCTTGTATTTTTATTGCCTTTCATGTTTTTTAGGTCAACTTTTTGAATCACACACTACTGACTTAAAATAAACCCATTTATTTCCCTTAACCTCCTCTTGGAAAGGAAATATTCTCCCTTTCATCCCTCCTCTCAGCCTACAGCAGAAAATTTAAAAAAATTGTGCAACAGGACTAGTACCTTGCTGTTCTAGAGATATTCCACATTAACTTGATAAATCATACAGGCAGAAGTCATTTATCAAAGAAATATATCTATTTGAATCATATTCAGTTTAGGTGCATGGTGTGCTAGATTGGTTATCCAGTTCTTACTAAATTTATCAAACTCTGACTCGTTTGAAAAATAATAAATAAAGCCTCATAAGAAAATTCTAAAATGGTCTCTTGGATTGTACATTGAAGAAACATAATTATAACTTTCACCCTATCATATATGTCCATTATGCTGAATTTAGTAGTGAAGTGGTTGCCAGTGTATTTCAAAATAAATAGAAGTAACAGTGAGGAAGATAGACAGATAGATGGTAAACAAACTGCTGTTGATTTAAAAGTGGTTGATATTCTCTATCACCATCACTCACCCTCTGCTACCATAAGGTGAAGAGAAAATAACCTTGTGTGATGGATACCATTGTCGACATCATTTAGTTTTTCTTGAGGTCCTAACTGAGCCCCAGTACCTAAAGAGTCAGCATTTTATCCACTCCTTCAATGTTCAAAAGAAAATATAGTATCTGGTGTTTATAAAAGCAAAGGAACTCACTCAGAACTCAGGTAAGACAACATGTTCTGTATATAGACATTTACTCAAAGTGGATCAATGACCAAATGTAGTAGCTAAAGCTATAAAACTCTTAGAAGAAAACAGGGGTAAATCATCATAACCTTAGATTTGGCAGAGGATTCTTAGGTATGACATTAAAATCATGAGCAACAAAAGGAAAATAGATAAATTAGACTTTATCAAAATTAAAAACTTTTGTGCTGAAAAAGACATCATCAAGAAAGTACAAAAACAGCCCACAGAATGGGAGAAAATATTTGCAATCATATCCGATAAGGAACTTGTATCTAGACTATACATACAACTTGATCGATAAAAAAACAGAAAAGGAAGAAGAAGAAAGAAAAAATTTAAAAATGGGCAAAGGATCTGAATAGACATTTCTCCAAATGGCCAATAAACATGTAAAAAGATGCTCGACATCAGTAATGGAAATCAAAACCACAATGAGATAACACTTCACACCCACTAGAAAGGCTAAGATCAAAAAGACAAATAATACTATGTGTTGGCAAGGATGTGGAGAAATCCTCATACAGTGCTGAGAGGAAAGGAAAATGGTGCAGCTACTATGGGGAAAACAATCTGTCAGCTTCTCAGAGAATTAAACATAAGAGTTTCCAGCAATTCTATTGGTAAGGAAAGTAGAATTATGTGCTTGGTTTGCCATATGGGATGTCTTTAGAATACAAAAGATCTCAGTAATGGGAGCACTAGCAGGTGAGAGCTGGGAAAATAAGTTCATCAAGGTCACCAGAATTCAGTGGGCCAACCTCTGGTTGTCTGAGCTGCAAATCAGAAAGATCACAGCTAGTTGGTATGTTTGTCAAGCAATGCAGGGTCCCTGCCTGGAAATAGATTTTATAATCTGAATCTGTCTCTTATTATTGGTCACTGTAGTGCAGTTTATGTATGGGCCAGCCACTTGCAAAGAACCAGAGACTTGGCAGACACCATCTACTTCTTCTTAAGAATCCAGAAAACTGTATTTCTTCCTTGACCGCCTTCCTCCCGTGGATAAAGAGCTCTCTGATCAGAAATCTCCCTATTATGATGTCAGACATAAACCTCCAAAGAGCAGCAGCCAGACATATTGAGACTGGGTCCTCTTGGAAGCAAACCGGTGCTTTTTTACCTTTTCAGCCTGAGGAGAAAATGCTTTGGGTCACTTTTTTTCTGGCAATTGCCTGGGGGTAGCCCCTTGAAAGGATTTGTCAGTATTTTTTTTTATCGTTTATTTATTTTTGAGACAGAGAGAGACAGAGCCTGAACAGGGGAGGGGCAGAGAGAGAGGGAGACACAGAATCCGAAACAGGCTCCAGGCTCCGAGCTGTCAGCACAGAGCCTAATGCGGGGCTCGGACTCACGGACCGCGAGATCATGACCTGAAACGAAGTCGGACGCTCAACCGACTGAGCCACCCAGGCGCCCCATGTCAGTATTTTTGATGAAGACAGTTTTGAAGACAAGGATTAGAAATTTGAGAGCTTGAGTTCTAGTCAAAATAAAGATTTTGTTAAACTGACAAACTTAATATGTATTTCTTAGAGCAGTAGGGATGATATAAAAAAATATTCTATGAAAATCTTGGTGCATAGCACTTGGCATCTACTGAATACTTAATATGTGTTAACTATAATTATTTCTACTATTATGTGCTCTGTTATCTGCTTTAAATATTGCAGTGGATCACTGTCAGTCACCCTTCTAAGTGCCTGGAATGTTCTGAGGTACAGACGTAAATCCAAACTGTCTCTATACTATAGAGTCTCTATGGAGCTTGTAGTGAGGTGGCTGTGATTATATGACCCAAAATAGCTGTAGCTACTCTGAAAATGTTAGGGAGGGTATAAAATTATTCCTTTTAAATGGTTCTCTGCTTCAAGTTCAGTCCAGAGGACTGATAATAGAGAGACTCTGAAGTCAAAGCCATGAACATAGCTTCATGTCCGTACCAAGTCCTTTGCAACTTCTAGGGCTTCTGCACCTGGGAGAAAGCAATTCCTTCCTGGTAACAGAAGTTAATGGGTTTGGAAACATGTCCCAGCAGGAGACACCATCCTGACAGCTGTTAGAGAGATCTGAATTTTGTCAGTTTGCTGACAGAATTAAGACTGATGATGTCTTATGGTGTTTTTCAGGCTTTGCCACAAAATGTTTACTTCCACTTTTCTTCCTTCTCCACACCCCTCCATTTCTGCTCACACTATGTTAACAATTCTTAACAAAGGCTGTAATTTGAGTCAAAACATGATCTCTTGAAATCAAAACAACTTACGAAAGTTCATCGACGGGAATGTGTCTAAACACACTGACACACTTTCTGACTCCTTGCTTTGGTGGCTCCCAATGCATAATTGCGGCTCATTCAGGTGAATTTCAAAGAGGGAATTCCTTCTTTTGTTTTTTTTAAGATATTCTTAAAATTTTATGTTAACTGTCAATGTTGTAATCATTCCTTCTCAAAAATGTGCCATGGACTTTTAAAAGGTGAGGGGCTGGGGATGGGATGGGAGTGGAGTGGCCATGTAATTAGCCCTAGTGGTTGGTGCAGTTTTTTCTTATTTTCTTCAAGCTTCCTGATGAACTCTGTTTCCCTGAGGCCCTGCTAATCTGCATATGTACACATCAGACCTTCCAAGATGCAGAATCCAGGCTGGGGTATAAAGGTACCTTACCTAAGAGGAGGGAAAAACTTGAAGGGAATTTCTTCAAATCCACATGAAGCCAGAAAGCAAGAATGCTGGTGTCTCAACTTTCCCAAGACCTCAAATACAAGACCTAAATCTCACTAATCACTATATTAATTCATGACATGTGAGAAGTGAGATGATTCACTTTCTGAAATACCAGATAAAAGCTGTGCTGTCTAGTTAACAATAGGTTGTAAACCTATTGGAAATATGTACAACCTTTACCCCCCTTAATGGACTCCCAAACCCTTAGACACTTTACTTCCTAGTTCTCCCCCCCTCTCCATTTAGCAGGCTTATTCTTACAGGCTTTTCAATGAGCATGAGCCAAAGAACAAATGAGGGACTGAAAGTCTCTGTGTCACCTCAGGAAATGGACATTTGTTCCATTCAGAGTACTTTTTGCCTTACATGGGCATAGGCAACTCTGGGTAAGGCTGTAACCTCTGTAGTACTCACTCACCCAATGAGGAACCAGGGGAGGGACTTATATCTGTAGTGCCCAGCCAATGAGGAATCAGGGGAGAGACTTGCACTCAAGGAGATAAATTGTTTGCTATAACTGTCCCGAGTGTGCCTATCCATCAGACACCTGCTCTTGCAAGAATGGTGATTAAAGTCTCGCTTCACTTTGCTGAGTCTCCACATCCCTCCTTTGATTGGGTCAGTGGACTTATTTTTCACATGACAGAAACAGAAATATGGCTCACCTGATGATTAAAGCAAAGAGTGATCATCTCTGGCTGAGGTAGGAACTGGGAAATCCAGGCCAAGTATGAGATGTAAGCTCCCTGGGGATGCTTTCTGGGAAGGCATTTCCTCCCAGCTGCCTTCAGGCCTCTAAGCTGCAGTGAAGTTTCCAGAAATAAACTCTGTAAGCCCCCAAGAGTGAACCCTATTCTCTTTTTCCTGGGCTGACTGAGAATATCAAAAATCTCCCTTTGCTCTTGTGTTTTGACTCACTCATCTGAGACATTACTGTAGGTCCCAATTAGGGAAGCATTGTTCTAAAAGAGGGATGAAAATGGAAGATTTATTTAATTAAAATTGTACGTATTTCTTCAGATAGGTATTTCAATCACATAGTTCAGCTTTCAAAAGGTACACAAGTATATACAGTTCTTTAACAACATTATTCCTAATCCCAGTAACCCAGTCACCCTATATTCTCCCCAGAGGCAAACAACTTTATCATTTTCTTTTGTTTCCTTCCAAAAATATTTTATAGAAAAATCAAAAAATATAAATGCAAATTTCCTTTCACTCACTTTTAAATATAGAGGCTTTGATTTGTATCTTGCTTTATTCAGTCAACAAGATATCTTGGAGATCATTCTCTACATTTTAGGTAACATTTCACATCAGGCCATGGAGAGCTTTCTCATTCTTTTTTGGAATTACATGTATTTTATTTAAGAATTTACCATAATATAACCAATCCTCTATTGGTAGACATTTGGTTTATTTCCATGATTTGTTATTACAAATGGTGCTACAATATAAAGTTGTGTAGTTATACCATTTCACACATGCAGGAAAGTGTCTGTAGGGTAGAGTGCTGGAAGTTAAATTATTAGGTCAAAAGATAAATGTATATAAAGTTTTGACCATTATATAATTGTTTCTCCTTTGAAAACTACCACCTATAATACATAATACTGTTTATTTCATCAGACTATTGTCAAACTGTATGTATCATTTTTTTAATATTTTCCAACTTAATATATGAAAAATAGTATTCAGTATGATTTAAAATTGCATGTTTTTCTTATATGTGATATATATAAGTGACATATATATGTTATTTGTATTAATTTTCTGTAAATTATCTTCAGATCTTTTCCCAAATTTTTACTAGATTGATGGTATTTTTCTTATTGATTTGTAGTGTTCTTTATATATTGGGAAAATTAGCCCTTTCCAATATGAGTTGCAATTTATTTTTTAGTTTATCATTTGTCTGATAAAATTGATATTTAGAAGGCCTATTCCACTTCAGGATTGTGTGTGTGTGTGTGTGTGTATTATACATGGTTTCTTCTAGTAACTTTATGGATTCATGACTTTTAATACTTTTTAAAAGAATTTTTTACTTTATTTTAAAGCAAGAGAGTACAAGATGGGGAGAGGGGCAGAAAGAAGAAGAGAGAGAATTCCAAGCAGGCTCCAGGCTCAGTGTGGAGCCCAACATGGGGCTCAATCCCACAACCCTGGGATCATGACCTGAGCCAAAATCAAGAGTCAGATGCCCAACCAAATGAGCCACCCAGGCAAACCGACTTTTAATACTTTTTTAGCATTTAAATCTTTGACCCATTTAGAATATATTCTGGCATGAGACATGATTTATTTTCTTTATTTCCTTTATTTTCTTCCAGATAGAAACGCAGTAGTTCTGACTTAAATTCACTTAAAAAAATTTTTTAATATATGAAATTTATTGTCAAATTGGTTTCCATACAACACCCAGTGCTCACCGCAAAAGATGCCCTCTTTTGGCACATGCTTGTAACGCACTCTGTCCACCTGCTACTACAAGGCATATGAAGACATTTGAGTCTACAGCCATAACACCCTGAACACGCCCGACCTTGTCTGAAGACATTTGAGACAGAACCCCTATTTCTCTGAGGCACTTGCCATCTGGCACAAGAATACAAATAGACTAATAACTACAATAAAAAGTAGGGATGATAACCTGATACTTCAGAAACTACAAAGAATGTGACTGAAGGAGAAAAGGTCAATAATAAGTGAAATAAAGAAATAAAGAAATAAATGAGAAAACTTTCACATATGTTTAGAAGGGAGTTGGATGGGAAGGATTCTAATATAAAGTGACACTTGAGATGATTTCTAGGAAGTTGAGACTGGAAATGGAATGAACCTTCTGAGGAAAGGGAATCCATGTGAAGAAGTTTACAAAGATGGGAAGAATGTTCTCCAGGGTTGAGTAGTCCAGTTGGATTGGAGGGTCATTTCCTTGCGGGAGAAGAAGAGAAGAGAGGAAAAAATAGAAAGGAAACTGGGGTCAGATCACTGAAGGCCTGGGTTGTGGAGTTTGCAGGCAGCAGGGGAACATTAACATTTGTGATGGGGGTTGGAGGAGACGTGGTCCAAGCACGGCCTTATGAAAATCAGACATGTGAAAAACACAAGAGCACTTTTAGGAGTTTGTGTCCATGTGTGCAGTTTTCAGGAAGCTGACCTTACTTGTTCACTGGGATGCAATAAAGACATGGTCTGTGCCATCTGAGAGGGTTCTCCGTTTTTTGTGCATGTGCATATATGGAATGGGAGGGAGGTAGGATAGGGCTGGTTAACGAAATGGAGGTTAGGACTCCTTCCCCAGAATATGGAATTTGCTTGTGTCATGGTATTGGAAAAAAATGAAATAAATTAAAAAATGAAAACAGCTACCTATGGATTTGGTTCTTTCTACTTGATTTTGATAACTTATACAACAAGACAAGAACACTACGCCAAAAGCCATGATGTGTGGCCATCCCATCAGGCAGTATTGGAAAGAACATTAGCCTGAGGGGACAACCAGGACCAGTATTGTCCCCCTGAACCTGTCTTGGGAACAAAATAGACAAGAATGTTGACCGGCCTTCCTGTGGAGAAAGGAGATAGGATTTTTACCCCAGATTCCTGCCTGGATTATCTTTTCCCCAATCCCCGTGAGAGATAGCTATGCAATATTGCATTAAGCTAAAATATTTTACAAATTATTTTCAATTAAAAAAAATTTTTTTTTAACGTTTATTTATTTTTGAGACAGAGAGAGACAGAGCATGAACGGGGAGGGTCAGAGAGAGGGAGACACAGAATCTGAAACAGGCTCCAGGCTCTGAGCTGTCTGCACAGAGCCCAACGCGGGGCTCGAACTCATGGACCGCGAGATCATGACCTGAGCTGAAGTCAGCCGCTTAACCGACTGAGCCACCCAGGCGCCCCTTCAATTTTTAATTGAGATATAATTGATAATAAGCCACATCCTAATCAGGTTTTCTGAAATAGACATAATCAAGTGATGGTAGCCAAGAGGACAGGGTGGAAGGCCAGGCTGGAATGTCATTAACAGTGTCCTCAGAGCTCACAGGTCTTCCTCCCTTTCTCCTGCAAGCTCTGATTTATAAATCTGCCTCCTTTACCCACGACAGCTTCAGAGAACTCTGGCCATGCCCTTTGGATGCTCTAACCTCCAAAGGTCAAAGATGACATTTTAATTTAGCATATAAGCATCTGAATCAATTTATTTCCAACTACAGTAAGTGGATTGGCCTTCCTGGGAGGATTGAGATATGCAGTAGCAAAGCCCTTTGAGTAACAGTCGCATCTGGGCTTCCTTAGCAGGGACTCTCACTTCTAGCCTAAGCAGTACGAGAGGAAGCTACATTTCCCTTATTGCCATTTCACCTACTAGACTATCATCTTGGAGATAGTAAGATACACATGATGATGTAAAAGAGAAGGTGAAGGCCACACCTTTAGGAATAAGAAAGGCTTATAGGGAAAACAGGTGATTTAAAAAGGTCTAACTCTGGGTGCCTGGGTGGCTCAGTCGCTTAAGTGTCTGACTCTCGAATTCAGCTCAGGTCATGATCTCAGGATCATGATCCCAGGGTCGTGAGATTGAGACCCATGTCAGGCTCCACACTAGGTGTGGAGCCTGCTTATGAGTCCCGCTCTTTTTTATGGTTTGCCTCCCACTCTATTTATAACTCTGTGGTCTTCTGTTAAGTTTCTCACATTCCACATATGAGTGAAAACATATGATATCTATCTTTCTGCTGACTGACTTACTTCACTTAGCCGAATACCCTCCCGTTCCACCCACATTGTTGCAAATGGCAAGATTTCAGACTACACTGTATACCCTGTATGTTAGCTAATTTGACAATAAATTATTTTTTCAAAAAAAAAAAAAGATTCTCTCTCTCTCTCTCTCTCCATTTGCCTCTTTCCCCTGCTTGTGCTCTCTCTCTAAAAAAGGAAAAAAAAATTGTCTAACTCTGAAACTTAGCAGCACAATTGATGAACTTAGAAAGAAGGGGGCATAAAATTGTTTGTGTTTTCACATTTTTGAAGGTCCTGATTACTCTTCAAAGCCACTGAGGTTATTGTTGGAATCATTTGGGGCTGTCAGATGTAAAGATGGTGGGATGGATTAATTGAACACTCAAGGTTTTTTATGATGACTCTTGAAGTTAGGTATTATTATAGCACCCTGTTCATTAAATATGCTATAGTGCTCAATATTATAAATGACATATAACAGCCCTCTCCCAATAAAATCAAAGGAGATTTTCTATAGGCACACTGATTGATAGATCCCATAAGGCATACTGCCATGCAGTGAATAAATATTTGTACTTTTATAGAACTAATGACCTATATGTCTGGTACGATTTTTATTTTCTCAACCCCTTCTCATTTCTTCAACCCAAAACAAAGTCCTTACATCTTTCTGTCAACACAGTGTATTTTGGTTCATTGGCCATTTGAAAAGAGTGTGTTTTTTCCCTTCCATCTTGGCGAAGAGATCAATACTTCTAATTCGATGAGTTCAGAATTTCTCTGTGTGGCTCACCCTTTATGGTTGTTGTGAAGCAAGGGATTTTTTTTTTCTTATGTTTATTTATTTTTGAGAGACACAGAGTGAGAGCAGGGGAGGGGCAGAGAGAGAGAGGGAGACACAGAATCTGAAACAGGTTCCAGGCTCTGAGCTGTCAGCACAGAGCCCGACCATGTGGGGCTCAAACTCACAAACCGTGAGATCATGACCCGAACCAAAGTCAGATACTTAACCGACTGAGCCACCCAGGGGCCCCGAAGCAAGGCATTTTAAAAGATTGCTCCTTTCTGAGACTTGATAGAACCTCAGAATAGATGGAAACAGGTCAGTTTCAAGTGGACCCTGCACACAGAGAGAAGGGGAGGGAGAAGATCACAAAATTATAGAAATGGAGAAGATTAAGTGAGCAAGCAAATGCAGCAGTCTCTTGACCAGAGGTATGACAAGAAGATATCAGGGGTACCAAGAAGCTGGTTATGAGACAAGTTGATTGGGAAGGGCCTGGAAATGCTGGCAGATCCTATCATCTGTTAATCAGCAGGATTCCTCCTGCCTTTGGTTCCATTTACCCCTGGAGCTAACGGCATTTCTTTAGATACACAGCGACAAGGGGCTGGGGTGAAGAGGACAGCAAGAACCCTGATGTCCACGTACCTGTAACCACCATTCACAGGTCCTGCCAGGCCCTGCTAAATCCTTACAAGACTAATGATATTTAATATTCCCCAGAACACTGTGAGGTGGTGCTATTGTCATTTATACATCCTACAGATGAAGAAACTGAAGCTTAGAGAAGTTAGTGCCCCAAATGTCACATCTATGGAGTGATTTCTACATGACTAGAAATCTCTTAATTCTAGGGCTGTACATCCAAGATAGCATTTTTATGAAGCTAAATTCTTATGGAGTTGGGCCCAAAGCAGTTCCTCTTATAAACCTAGGGTGCAGGCCCTCTGCAGTAAGCAGGGAGCCTGTTTCCAACACTGCTTTTTCCGAACTTGGAGAACCTCTGTTTACCATAGGCTGCAAGTGCCCACCCTGTGAACCAGGCCTTCTCCGTGTGGGCCCTAGCTTTCACACTTGGAGATGTATGTTGCAAAGCAACCATAAGACAGCTACAGGTTAAAAAGAAAAAAAAAACAGTCAGTAGTTTTGAAGCAGAAAGGAAAAGGCTTGTGAAGCAAACTCTATTAAAGTCATCAACTTTCTCTTGCTTAAGGTCAAAAACTTACAGCATGACAGAATAGTATTTATTATATTCCAAATGAGCGCCAGTAGTCATCTGTTTCCTTGCCCTTGTCATGTTTCTGCCCGGGGTATTTGTATTTGGTCATTGTTCTCTTAATGGATTGAACTAATAAACAAGCATGTGAAAGCTACAGTACCTGCAGATCTAAAGTAATAGGAAGAAATAAAGTTTATTGTCTGAGGATTTGTTATTTCCTTTCCCAATGTCTCATCAGGGGTGTCGGTTTGGCAAGGACAGCTTTGATTTATGGTTGAAGACAAGGGAATCTGTTGGGAAACTAAGTGCCACCCAATTAATCCATTTTGGAAAAAGGAAGTCATAAAGTAGAAGAGGTTAGCTTAGAAAAACTTGGCCATCATTTTGAGACCAAAGTTCTATTCTCAGAAAATTATACTTCAGGAGGGATTAGCCTCTGTCATTTTCATAATACATCAAGGTCAGAAAAGAACGTCTCTTAATCAGTTTATGGAATTACATATGGTAGATCTTTGATGGATAGACTTTGATTGTCATCAAAGACAGAGCCTACAGGGCCCAAGTGGGGGGTGCCTAATCAAGGCAAGGATGTAGATTGATGAGATTAATTTTTAATCATCAACAGAGCCAGACCGCACACAGCAATTGTTTAATAATTATTCAAGTACAATAAAGAATGGAAAGAAAGGGAAGGAAGGATGAAAATGGTGGTCTCCATGGTCAGAATTCATACTCATGGCCTAGGAGTCTAGCCTAGAGCAATCATTTTATATTAATATTTTAATGCATATTTTATATTTATATATTATATCATATTATATGTTAACATTATATGTAGGCATCATACTCTGCTTCACCACATATCTTAACTAACAGAATTTAGTTGTGAATTCTAGGAATCATCCAATTCAACTACAGAGTCAAAAATTGAGGCTCAGAGAGCTTTGATGATTATCTAAGTTCGTGAACCTATTAACAGCAGAACTGGATTGGAAGTGGCGTTTTCTGACATTCCCTTCTGTACACAATCTGATTTTTCTATTAATATGAATCCACAGATTGAGACCAATGACATTCTGGTTTATTGACTTTTCCCCCAATTCTACTTGCACCATATATTAACTCATTTAATTTATATTTCGAATATTTATTAAGCATCTAACGTATGTTAAGTTCTGTCAGGGGCACTGAGAATACAGCAGTGAATAAGATAGCCATATGCTTGGCCTGCATGCGTTTTACAGTCTGATGAAACCCAGATACTCGATAAGTAATTATAAGTGACAGGTCTGCTTTGAAATGAAGAGCCCTTCAGGGTAGGCATAGCTTCTATTTTGGGGCAAGAAAATGGAATGCCCCAAGAGGCTCCTGGAAGTAGTAGCAAGAATCTGGGCCTTTTACTCCAAATTCAAGATTCTTATGAAATCACAACTAGCTTTAAAGTATATGAAAAGTACCATTATCTGTTATTGGTTGTTGATCAGTTTCTTTGTTGATTTTTTTTCTTAATGTATGAACCATAGTGAAGTCTATTGCTTTGCCTGTATAATATCCATTTCCACTTCTGGTAATGTCAACAGAAATTTCCTTTCCAGAATCTATGTCTCCCCTGTTCTCAGTGTGTTTGTGTGTGTGTGTGTCTGGTCAGAGCATTTGATTCAGAAGTGACCATTCAGCCCTGTTCGATTCATCTAAAGCTACTGTAAAGGGGAAACCCTCTCTTTCTGCTGGACACAAAGTGGGGAGACTCTCAGACTCCAGCTGGAGGCCATGGTGGGAAAGAGCTAGCCTCAGAGTGAAGCCCAGACTCAGAAAGGCAAAGCCAACAGAGACTTGAGATGCAACTATGCCTCGGTCTTGAAACTTTCACTTATGGAAGTTAACTTTTTTTTGCTTAGAACAGATTTAGTTGAGATTTCTGATACTTTCAGCAGGAAGAATTCCTGATAGTTTCCCCAACTAAACAAAACAACTGAAAGTTGTTAGACATGTTTTAATAAACACGGACTCCAGATTAAGCACCCCTGGCTTATGCAGTTTATAGATTGGGCAGATTTAGGGAGCTCAGTTTCTCTAGCACAATTGACTGATATAACTCCTGCTAGGATAACCCAGCATAACCAATCGTCTAGGAAGTGGAGGAGGATTTGTAGATCATGAATCCTAGTCGTATTCACTTGCCTGGGCTTTTCATTAACTGCTTCCAATGGTCATATCAAAGTTTCAAAGTTCTCAACATTGAATGTGCAGCACATCCGCCTGATGACCCTGAGGTGATGGCGCAGGGACCGTATTTTGAGGACACCGATACAGGAGCAGGTAGTTTTGATTGCCGCCTCTTTGCATAATTCCAGTCACTGTTAGAATAGCGGGCATTTCTGACAAATTAAACTTCAGGCTCAACAGAGTGGCTTCTGAGTCTTGATTTCTAGGTCCCTCTGTGCAAATAGGAACTTCTGAAGTCGAATCAAAACCGTCCCTAAGTCTCTCATGTGGGTTTGAGAACTAAAAAGACGGTTGAGTAATCTGTAACCTTGAGAGGAAGAGAAAGGTCTTTTGTTGGTATGAGAGCTCGCTCTGTGGGGACAAAGCTCTTTGTCTTTCTTAAGGCTAGAGAGAAAGAAGCTGAGAGGGCAGATGGCAGGGGATTTTGCCCCAGCAAAATATCGTTTACCAGTGGGGCCTCGCTAGGGTCTATTGTGGGCAGCTTTCTGGAAGGAAGGAAAATGGAGCTGCCGAGCATCAGTAGGGCCTACTCTGTTTGAAGCACTTCTTTCTGAGAAGGTGAGAAACACTCCGGCCTCCACGGAAACAATCACGAGAAGTTATTACAGAGGGAAGTTGCTGCCACAGTCACTCAGTGCAAAGATGGGGAGCCACAGCTCCAAGCTTCAGAGAGCAGTTGCTGAGTGTCACCACAAATATTAGCGATCACTGACCGTGGGCAAGGCTGTTACTAGTTGCTGGTTAAAATACCTGGAGAAGGTAGAGAAGGTAGAGAAACTCCTCCTGCACCAGAAGATCTTGTGGCTCGGAAGGAGAAAGAGGGTGTGTATCCTGAACACCGAGCAACGCCAATGGGCACCAGATCAGGAAGACAAATAAGTGCTATGTAAGAGTGGAGGGGAAGAAGGAGGCTTGAATCTGGAGGGTCAAGGCCTGTGTGTGGATGGGCAGAGAGCACAGAGCTGCCACAGGAGCCATGGCAATGTCTACTAGAGTCTGAGTGTGGCCACTGGGGACCCCCTTGAAGATGTCAGAGTTGTGATGTGTGATGGGAAGAGCCAGGTTCTAGGAGGATTAATCTGGCCATGTGACTTCTTAATTTCAAGAAATGGGAAAGCTCTCTACTGACAGCTTGGAAGAATCTCCAAATGAAGATGTTCCTCTCCTAAAGAATGAAGAAAACACATGCCACGTAGTGCACTCTCAAGGATGAATTTTAATGTTTTGGCCCAGGGGGCACCTGGGTGGCTCAGTCAATTAAACAGCCAACTTTGACTCAGGTCATGATCTCGCGGTTTATGGGTTTGAGCCCCATGTCGGGCTTTGTGCTGACAGCTCAGAGTCTGGACCCTGCTTTGGATTCTGTGTCTCCCTCTGTCTCTGACCCTCCCCCGTTCATGCTCTGTCTCTCTCTCTCTCTCTCTCTCTCTCTCTCTCTCTCTCTCTGTGTCAAAAATAAACATTAAAATTTTTTTTTCAAAAAAAAAAAAAACTACTAAAAAGTAGTCATCAAAGGGAGAAGGGTGTAAACTTGAAGGAGGAGAGACAGGAGTGAGAGTGGATCTTTTTATTCTAATCCTTAATTATATTTTAAATATATGAGGGCATTACTGAGTCAGCATAGTAAGTATTTTCTCAATGGCTCCTGAGCAGAACACATGCATCAGGGGTTTCCATTGTTGGGAAGGCTGGACTCTGATGCACAGATCCACACAGAAGCTCCTGATTGAGGGGCTCAGGACCAGGAGCCTCCATACACAGCACAGCTGCTTACTATTTACTCATTCAAATGTCTTCAGAAGAATCAAATTCCCACTCTTTGCCAATAGGCAAAACTACTTGCTCTCCTGCAGCAGAACCCATGGCTCAGCGACTGAGATACCATCTCGGTGATGGCCTGTCCCCTGTCCCCTGTTCTCCTGGTGGAAAGGAACAGGTAGGCCAGCGCTGAGAGGTCCCAGAGCCTGCAGGGCATAGGCCTTCTACTTTCTAACAGATCTCCCATTTTATAGCAAATCTTCCCGAATTAGAGGGTGGCAATTGTCATTAGTGTCACTAGCAACAACTCAGGAGTTGCCTCCTTCGTCACCACTTATGGACATGATCAATGCCTCTGTCTTCATCTCCAGCCAACTTTCTCACGGCGGAAGGGCATGTGTACTCACACGTGAGCAGGGGGATAAATATGGGTGCAAAGTGGAGTTTGGCGCTTATCAGCATGGCTTTGAAAAGGCTGCGTAACGTATCTTGCTCGGTTTCCTCACCTAAAAAATGGGGATGTTTTACAAATAAAAGAGAAAAAACATTTCTCAAGCATTAGCCCTATAGCTGGCACATTGAAAAGACTCCATAAATGTGCTGTCGACGGATGATCACTTTCATCTCCTGGTTGTGAAGTCTACGGTGTAGAATAACCTAGAAGCATTTGATAGGAGGTGTGTTGAATAACCCTCATGAGCTTGCCTATATCAGTTGCAGTAATGAGACACTGAAACGTTTTTCACGTTCCTGAAATAGCCTCCCTGAACCAAGGGGTGAAAGCGTCACGTGTTTCTCAATACGTTCCCAGATGTGAGGGTCGTCTGGCTGCGACATCAGTCACCCCATTGATCGCCCAGATTGATTTGGCTGATCCGGCTGGCTAGGCGGGTGTCCCCTTCCTCTCTCACTGCTCCACGTGCAGCCCTCCCAGAGCTGCGTGCTTGGTCAAGGAGGAAGACCTTCTCCCACAGAGGGCCATTCTTCAGTCAAGGGTAAACAAGTAGCTGCACTTTCCTGCTAGAACCTTCGAACAAGCTCTCTAAATATGTTCCCAATTCAAACACTGTATTTGTTTATACACGTAGCCAGAGTGGCTGGTAGTCATCTGAGCTACGTTGGGCTTCTTTGCTAGAACATCCCCCTCTAACACGGCTGCTAAGTGTGTTGCAGGATTTTTTACCTCAGTACCCAGGGTTTGTTGTCTTGCCCGCTTCAAAGGAGGAGGAAGGTTATTATTCACAGAATAAAGTGAGCAGCAAGCAAGAATTTTATTAAAGAACAAGGGTAGCAAAAGCAAGAAGCACACCAACGTTCTCTTTGCAGAGAGAGGGCGTCCGAAAGTGAATACCCCCGACTATAGGCAAGGAACTTTGCTTTGCAGGGTTTTGGTCCCTTCCTTTTATTTTTCCCTTTGTTTCTTTTTAGGTTCTTTGTTTATTGGCCTGAGAACTGTAGGTGCTGAGTTGTTTATTCCTCAGGGGAACACAAGGGTGGTGTTGGTTACATCCTTAAGAAAAATTTTAGCCTGAGGAAGCTTTTCTCCTGGCCAGACATGAGGGAGTTTTTCTCTTGGTCAGATGCTCCCAGCATTGTTTTAAAATATGTAGTTTGCTCCCTTTCCAGGGACCTTCAAGCCCTAGCCTCTCCCTTTCTGCCTATTTAACCCTATCTTTCCCTATCATAATTGTAGAGCAAGGACGCATGGATTGGGCCAAGACATCCTCTACCAGGACCATGGCCAGAGGACAGACTCACATCTCTTCGTAATCTTGAAACACATTCACAGCACAGAGCCCGCCACCCCCAGTGAGAAGCAAAAGTTGTCACTGCTGCTCAAACAGCCCCCCCTGGTGTGGCTCCTAGGTGGCTGCTCCTACCCTTGGCCTCGTGGCTTTCTCACTCCTGAACCTTTCAGTGACAGAGAATGAGGCCAGATTCTGGGAGGAGAGACCCTGGGCTCTGGGGAGGGCCCTGGAGCCTGTCCTCTCTCAAGTGTGTCAGGTAAAGCTGTGGCTCTTCCTCGAGTCCTCCCTCTCTGCCTGCCTTGCTTTCTTCCCCCCACCCCAAGCCTTCCTTCTTTCCTCTCTCTCTTCCTCCCTTCCTTCCTCCCTCCCTCTCCCCTGCCTTCTCCCTCCCTTCCTTCCTTCTCCCCATCTTCCTCTCTCCCTCCTTTCCTTTCTTTCTTCCTTTTCTAATAAAAATAAACAAATCTAATAAATCTAAACTTCGTTACTACTGCTATCGCCATTTTAAAGGCTTCATCTTTCTTTTAAAAATGAGACAACTTGGTCTGAAAGACATTGAGAAAACTAACCAGTGACGATTCAGATAATGAGCTGGCATACAAAGCAGGCATGTCTGACCGTAGAGCCCACACTCTTAGCCACCTTGCTTACTGCCCCCATTTTGAAAAAGGATCATAGGCTAATTGCCTTGTAGAGTTTGAGAGGGGACATCACTGGGCATTCTCCTGCTCTGTCCTGTTTCACCACATGTGGAAAAGCTCATTGCTGGGGCCAACTGGAACGTGACTGCTCTGGAAGGGGCTTATTAACGGATCAGGGTTGTTCTAGGTCCTAGCAATGGGTCATTCGACTCAAAGCCATCATGAGCTATAGTAGCCACTTCTTTCCAGGGTTCAGGGTCTCATTCCAGTAGAGTTCAGGGGCAAAGAAGCGTTCAGTGTAAAGTCAACCTCACATTTGCAGAGTTAAAAATAGGATAGAGGATCTCCCCTTGCCTGTAATTTTAGTACATCTTCTCAGGGATCTCATTTGGACTCAGGGCTTCCACATTAACTATATAAATGGAATTAATGACTTGATTCCAGCAGAGAACATAAAGTACTTAAAGACCGGCTTTGGCCAGATGACACATTCTTAATAATAATGAGTAGAATTATTTAGTATTTAGTATTTATATAAGAGAGTGTCTCAATCACTTCCTCTCACACATATTAGAATTCTAATGGTCATTTTGTGCTTTCCCATTTGTCATGCTTATGGGTATTTGCAGCATTTAAACATTTGTGATATTAAGTAAAATTAATGCCCATGAACGCCTGCAGCTGCCTGCCCTGTGTGGTTTGGTGTTTCATTTATTCATACAACACTTGTCTTCCCAGCCAAGGATCCTAAACCAATGTCTCCTTGACCATCAAAGGTTTCTGCAGGCTGTTTGGGGCCCTGAGCCCTAGAACCAGCTGTCTTCTTTTGGTGCAGACTTTACCGATGCCCTGCTGTTGTTTGACTCATTGAAAGACCTTCTACTGAGGCAGCATCTCTGTTTCTAGCCTCAAATTATTTTCTTGGATCTATTCCCATAGTTTTTCAACGTGTTTGAATGAGTATAGTTATAAGATTTTAATTAACCAACTCCTGACTGCAGGTTTACCTGGGATAATACAAAGTAAACTCTGATTTGCGGTGGATGATTTTTCTATCACTCTCCAATGCAAGTCCATTTCTGATACCACGCTTTCCTGTTTTATGAATTAGAGGGTGATGATGATGATGGTGATGATAATGCTGAGGACCACAAAAGAATGTATCAACTACTTAGATGTCAAGCACGTAGCTAAGTACTTCACTTAGGCATTCACATTTCCTTTTTACAAGAGCCCTATGAGGTAAGTGGTATTCTTATTAGTATTAGTATTGGTATTGGTATTAGTATTGGTATTAGTATTAGTATTAGTATTAGTATTAGTATTAGTATTCCCATTTCACAGAGGCAGGAGCTGAGGTACAGGTCACACCCCCAGTCAGTGCTCCACCTGATATTCACACGCAGGCCACCTGACTCTACCCCATGCCCTTGTAATCATCATGCAAGACTCATTTGCTCCCGATCTCATGAGTCTTTTGAGCTAGAGAATTTTGTGCTAGTTTTTAAAAGAACCATTACCTACAGTTTTAGTTTCCTAGATGATGTGTCTAGGAAACCTCTGTGTACTCAAATTGCCTCGATGCTTAATGTTAAAATTCAGAGAATTATTCTGAACCTTCCGTGCGCCTCTGTTCTGTCATCCCTCTTCTTTTTCTTTATTTTCCCCTTCTAGTATGATGGTCTGAGTCTTAGCTTTCTGGTTCTCCTTTTCAAAATAGAACACAACTTTCTTCCACTTACAATCCAGCCACTTCTACCTCATGCCCTCACAGCAGCACAGGGGACTCTGGGGATGGATATGAGACCACATGTTGGTGGTAATGAATAGCATCTGGCCAGGAGACCCAATTTTTCTTCTCAAGAAATATGAATCGGGAGCTAGGGAAATTCTGTGAAAGAAACCACAATTTACTTCTACTTCCTCTTACTCTCACCCTTTGTCACCCCATGTGCCCAGTTCACTCATCTCATGTAGGAAGGTGACCTGGGATATTGATTCACACTGGGTGTTGGTAACATAATGAGGTTACTCTGTCAGGTGGCACTAAAATATATGTGTGGAGGATTTAAGCTACAGGAAAGTTCTAAATTGGTAGAATTTTAAGGTAAAGCAGTAACAGCTAGCAGGTACCGTGTTCTCACTAAGCTTCAAGTTCTTCCCATATTACTCCATTTCATCCTTACACTGACCTTATACAACAGATATGATGACCCCATTTTGCCAATGGAGAAATGGTGGATAATTTGCCTTGTGTGTCACAGCTGATAAACGGGGGAAGCAAGTTCAAACTCTGGTCTGCTTCGTTATAAAACCACAAGTAACTTCTGCAGTCCAACTAGGTAGATAGGGGACACTAGATAGAGGATACTAGATAGGGGACGCTAGATAGAGGATACTAGATAGGGGACGCTAGATAGTGGTCAGGAAAGCCTTCTCTGTGACAGGCACCCAGAGACACCATCTACTCTGTAAGAGTCAGGCTGACCCTGACAAAGAAGGAGTGGGGATCCCCTCTCACTCCCAGGGTGATTATGTGTCCCTCCCATCTGTGGTGGGAATTTGCCAGAGACAGAGGGTGACAAAGAGGGGGATTCATGAACCCTGGCTGTGGCTGAGGGACCAACCCAGGGAGTCCTCAGCCCCCACTCTCCTTTGGACAGAATGAAAGTCTTTCCTTCTTCTATCCTCAGGAAGAGAGGAACAGTGAATCCTACATGAGGAAGGAAAAAAGACCCATTTATTGAGCAACTACTGGATGCACACTCTGTGGTAGCCTCTTCCAGAAGTATCTAGTTTCACTTCTCTTTTTCTTCATAGGGACCTGCTGACTAGAAAACAAGCCATAAAGAACTCATTTGGCTTGGCATTTGCATGGGCTTCCCCATATAAAACAGGGCATTAGATCAAAGCCTGTGTAATAGGTAGTTTTATGTGCCAACTTGGCTGAGCTCTTGTGCCCAGTTAGTCCACCAGACACTGATAGGTGTTGCTTTGAAGTTTTTTGTTAGATGTGATTAAGGTTTCCAATCACTTGATTTTAAGGAAACAACCCTTTATAATGTGAGTAGACTCCATCCAAAGAGTTGAAGGCCTAAGAACTAAAAAGTGAGGTTCCCAGAGAAGAAATTCTGCCTCAGGGCTGCAGCATCAACTCCAGCCTGAGTTTCCAGCCTGCCGTCCTGCCCTATAAAGTTTAGCTTCCATAACTGCATGAACCAGTTCCTTGGAAATAAGCATATTTACCTGGATCTGTGATGTGTCATCTGTTTCAGCCTGAAAATTTCTAAATGTTTGAAATCAGTGGGATGGGAGCCTTCTGTGTTGAGAGCGACAGTATTGGCCTTTGCTTTGTGTATTGGATGTTATTCTTGGATCCTCAGCATCCCTAAAGTGTCACTGTCTCCTGGCTCTGGAGGTGAGAGGTCCCATGGCTCTTAGTGCGTCCACCTCTACCCCATCGGAAGGTTAAACAGAAGCACAGTGTGAGGCACCTGGGTGGCTCCGTCGGTTAAGCGTCCGTCTTCAGCTCAGGTCACGGTCAGGCTCTGTGCTGACAGCACGGAGCCTGGAGTCTGCTTCAGATTCTGTGTCTCCCTCTCTCTCTGCCCTTATCCCACTCATTGTCTCTCTCTATATATCTTTCTCTCTCTCAAAAACAAATTGACATTAAAAAAAAAAGAAAAGGGGCGCCTGGGTGGCGCAGTCGGTTAAGCGTCCGACTTCAGCCAGGTCACGATCTCGCAGTCCGTGAGTTCGAGCCCCGCGTCGGGCTCTGGGCTGATGGCTCAGAGCCTGGAGCCTGTTTCCGACTCTGTGTCTCCCTCTCTCTCTGCCCCTCCCCCGTTCATGCTCTGTCTCTCTCTGTCCCAAAAATAAATAAACGTTGAAAAAAAAAATTAAAAAAAAAA
This sequence comes from Leopardus geoffroyi, assembly GCF_018350155.1. Lineage (NCBI taxonomy): Eukaryota > Metazoa > Chordata > Mammalia > Carnivora > Felidae > Leopardus > Leopardus geoffroyi. The sequence goes on from NC_059334.1 coordinate 67,551,185, forward strand.
AAAGAAAAGAAAAGAAAAGAAACACAGTGCGGCTGAACAGTTGCTGCAGGGGCCTGGGGTTTGGTGTGAATGTAACATCATGTAGCACCGCCCCTAAAGAGGAGAGGGGACTGTCCATGTTGTCTCCACCCCATTCCTAATGCAGACGTCATGATCATAATCTCCTTGCTGTCCTCCACGGAAAACGCCAGTTGCGGAGGCCTGTGTCACTTTTAGAGTCTCCATGTCAGGGTCTCAGACATTTGCAGCATGGAGTCAAATTTAATCTGTTCCTCTGACAGATTTAAAGTCCATCAGGTCCCAGAGAAAGATCACCCAAAGGGCTTGAAGATGAGCTCATTTGCCTCTCTCAAAATACAAGTTAGTGAAAAAATTCAGCAGAGGAGTGTTTAGCAGGTTGAAGCTCATAAATCTGTCAGCAAACTTTACTGACCGTGTACATGAAATTAGGCAGGGCTGTCTTTTTTTTCCCCTTAACTTCAATGTCATTTTGAATTATGTACTCTGCATTATAGATAGATCAGCTTCCTTTTGGCTGCTAGCCAGCCTTTGAAAGACAGGGCTAGGTTTCATTTTCATTTCAACCTGCTTCTGATTCAGAGCTTAGGGTGACATATAGCCAGGCATCGGGTTAAAAAAATAATCTGTAATAGGCCCATCAACCCACTTTCATCTATGTTCAATGGGATATAATTGGTGATATTGACAACACACTGGATTATATTGATTTGCCCACCCAAGTGGAAAACCTTGGTGACACTTTCTTATTCATTCCACTACCCTGTTAGTTATGAAAAATTCTCCAGGGAAAAGTTATTATCATAAGTTATCTATACGTAGGTATCTGTGGTGTTTTCCTGAAAGGCCTGACCTTGAGCATCAATAATTACCTCTTATTACGTTCCAGCTCTGCAGGGTCTCCAAGTGCATCGCACCAAGATTCCCCACCGAGACGGTGAGCAGAAGCTGGAATCCCGTCCCGTGCAGGTGCCAAGTTTCTACAGTGAGGAAGGGGCATCTTTTTCCAATTTGCATGAGGCACCATGTGGCGGGACTGATGGGAGTTTCTATAAACTGCTATATTTAATCGGCACAAATGTTGTGCAAAGTGGAGTGGTAACTACGGAGATAGGGGAGAGTAGTACCCTGTGCTGCGGGGTTGGAATTGGTGGTGCGAGTATGAACTCATATTTAGCAAGAAGAAGAGCACACATGGAAATAAATAAATACAAGCAGTTTGTGTTGTGAGTTTGTGTGTGTTGTGAGTTTAATGGTCTGCTTGGGATAGACTAATTTGGGCTTAAATCTTAGCGCCTTGTCCACAGGGCTTCTGTCAAATCTTTTAGCAATTCTAACCCTCAGCTGCCTCATCTAAAAATAACCAAAAAAATCAGAAAACAAACAAAAAATGAAAGAAAGAAAGCAAAGAAAAGGAAAGGAAAATGAGGAGAGTAATAATATTTATCTCACAAAGCTATTGTGAGGATTAATGGCAATACAGCATACTTACCATGAGGCTGGCACATAATATAACCCAAACTACGGCTAATGTAAGAACATTATTACTAATTCATTATTATTATATGCTGTTCTCTACATGATTATAAATATGTGTGTACCCAGGACACCTACATAGTTCCCATCTCAACTGTTGCCCTGCTTATTTTCTCGTGGGATGCTGGACTTATGTAGAGCCACTAAATTCCATTCAGGACTTCCCCAGGGTCAAGGCCTGCCCTGTGGGGAGCTGTCCTCAGTGAGTCAAGCCATGCCCAGGAGATTGTGATTGTGATAAACCAGAGCCTGGATCAGCAAAAATGGACTTAATAGATTAAGTCAGGAAGCCTATACCCTGGAGAGACACTGCCTGGCTGAGCTTTTCCAAGACAGGACCCGTCTTGTTTTCTCCAAACAACACTTCATTCGTAATTATGAGATCAAATAACATTTCCATCATCTACCACCCTAATTTTATGAAATATGTTGAAAGGACTTTTTTTTTTTTCTGTGACCTTTCATTAGGCAGGGAGGAGCTAATTTCATCTGAATAGGAAGGATGATGGTGACAAAGTATGATGAATCTCTTTCCTCCTTGGTTCAACCAAAGCATGGTGCTATGCCACCAAGCAATGACATGTTAAGCCCCAGGAGGAAAATCAAATCCAGATGAAATTTCTAGAAAGGGAAAAATGCCTGGCTCTCAGATCTTATAATTCCCTGTGGAAATCTACATCCCTCCCACCCTCAATTGACCTAATGTGAATGACTAGTTTTAAAAATGGAGGTCAGACTTTACCCATTTGTTGCTGGGTCTTTAATTGAGAGACGACCTGAGAAGGAGCCTGGAAGAGGATGACTGCTGGAAATGCCAGAGCTCCATGGCCTTGCTGACAAGGAGAGCTCTCAGGAAAGATCAACAGGAGGTTTTTGCACATGTTCTTGACCATTACAATCTGGGGAATTATTTCAAGTAATGTTCTTAGATCGCTTGAGGAGTCATTAAGCACTTGATACACTGATTACACTCTTTAGATTTTCTTTGACCAAATTAAAACATGAGAATTTCCTTCATAGATGTGTAATTACTTTGGGGGAAAAATGACAATTCAGTAAGTAATAGCAAATTGTATATTGCTTTACATATTGACCTCCATTATTTTGTTCAGTTTCTAGGAGCCTTCCTGGAACTTTCTGATCTTAGCATGTGATGAAAAACTTGTGGAAGCTTTTTCAAAAGCAGAAGGCCAAGCAGGGAGGCAGCCCTTGGGTCAGACATGGGTGGGAAAGGGGAGGCAAGCTTCCAGAAGGAGGCTGACTCTCTTCTAAAGGAAAAAGGCCCATCTTTTTTGGGTCAGTGCGGAGGACCAAAAGATCATGGATTATGGGGGGTCCCCCAGTGAAAAACCAGCCCAAATTTTATTTCCTTCACTGACTGGCAGTTTTCCTTGGGCACACATTGAAACCTTCCTGAGCATTACCACCTTATCTGTGAGTTGTAGATAATAGTATGTCCTTGGAAATGTTGTTGGGAGGATGGTCCATCACCACTGTCAGGCCTTGGACTATTGGCCATGATCTGGGGCTTCTTGATTAGTCCTACAGCTCAATGTTACTGGCTCACTAGACCTTTTGCAGGTACTGGCTCAAAGCAGCCTCTCATTTGGCTGCAGGGTTCTTAAACAGTCCCCTCTACTTGTCCTGATGATCCATTCTGACCATTTGGAGAAAGTGTCTGCTTTTGCAGAAATAATTTTGCTTTGTTTTTGCCTTTTATAAAGCCCTTTTTCACCTGTAGTATAATTAGGCCAAGTGAGGGATAGGGCTGATTATATATGTTTAGTTCAATTAAACTCAGGTTTTGTGTATAAAATTTCTGTTTAGAAATATTTCCCTGGGCATATTTGTATTGAGAAAAGTAAATCTCCATGTATATGTTTTTAAATACTTTCAGAAATCACCTAGTGTTCCATCCTTATTTTATAATCTTGAATTTACAATTCAAGCTTTTCAAAGCACATTGTATTTACTATATCATTGGATCCTCAGGACAACAGGATTACTATTTCCACTTTCCAGATTAGGAAAAGTAAGTTCAAGACTCCACAGCCACAGAACTGACGTTAAGGCTTCAATTTTGCCATATTGCGACCCACTGAAGACACTTCATTTTATTATGTAATAATAAAGATATCAGTACAGGTAACAATAAAATACCTTCAAAATCCTTTGTGCTTACTATGGTTCTTTTATCTCCCCTCTAGACTTTTCCTCTTATGAAGTAAATTTCAGTACCATGTTTTATTAACTTTAAATAAGTTTACAAGAAGGAGCATTCAACCCAAACAACCCTAATTGGCTAGAAACATAATATAATGACCCTATTTCGCCCAATTTGTTAAAGGAGTTAATTAGACCTGGATAGCCACCAGCTAAACACATTGGTTTAAACACCCAGTGAACCTAATTTCCTGTAAAAATATTCCTCTACAGAAGTAATGTAGATGGAAGGGAAGGAGGAAGGACCCTGAATGAAACTTAAAAAGGTTAATTTAGTTCCAATTATAAACAAAGGAGAAAAAAAAAATATATATCCGTTTACGTGTGTGTTTGTGTGTAAAGATAGATTATAGTTGATAGATAGATAGACAGATAGATAGATAATAGACACCTTTCTGATTGAAACAGTCAAAAATAAAGAGATCATAATTTTAAAATGCAATCAAATTCAGTCCAAATCAGGAGGTTGTGCTCACTGTGTCCCTGACCCTAACCCCTTATAAGCATTGTCCCTAAGAGCCTAAATTATCTTGGAAGTTTTCACCCTTATAATTTTTACCCTCTGGACACAACTAACTGTCTCAAAACAACAACAACAGAACCTGAGAATTTAGTAATTTAGAACTAGTCCAATTCAGATCAATGGTTACAAGTTATCTGGTGTATTTGAAATTGAATACATTGATTTTTAGACCCTCCCCCAACTCAAAGGGCTCCCAACCTCTGGCAAGCCTCAAAACTTATTCATCTCAGGAGGTCAAGCCAAGTTGCATGAGAATAGACTTTTAAACTGTAAAATACTGCTAAAATGTTAGAAATTCACATGGGGATTTGATTCCACAATACCATATACACGTAGAAAATACATATAACAGGAAAAGTTACTTTAAAAAGTCATTTTTAGTCACTTGGGGAGCATTGTTTACATCCTAAAATGAAAAATTTTCAAAATTCATTCACTAAAGAGGGTGCTGTCCATGGCACATTTTCCGGTGATACTTTGTTGATCAGTGTTTTTGCCTTTTAATCATACCACATAATTCACATGCCACATAATTCTTACTTTTTACAAATTCAAATCGACCATCATCAATTTGTGTAAATTAGTAAGCCTTAGCAAGACAAGGATTTGGAAATCTGTGTTAAGTATGTACTTCCATACCTTCTAGAAAGAATGTTTCTCTATATACATCTTCAGAAACTTTTTTTTTTTTTTTTTTTGGTGGAGACTTAAGAAGAAAAGGTGGAGTAATTATGTTCTCACACACTTTTTTCACAGCAAAGAAGAGTGTCACATATTGTACAAACACTCTGGGTTTGTACTTTCATCTTTAAATCTTTCATTACGATATTGCTCAATGCCCAGAACTCATTTATGTTTCACGAATAAAAACCACTCATCTGCTCTGCCTGCTGTATAAATATTCAACATATTTCGTATAAGTATATGATACCTCATCTTCCCCCAAATCTCTTCCCACACATGTAATTACTTACAGGGTATGTGGTATTGGGCTACAAATTGCAGAGAATGGAAAAAGCTATTGTCAATTATTCATGCTAAGAATTACAATTACTATAAAGATATTTGTGGAACTTAGAATCTAGAAGGAGGGAGGTGTTCTACATACAAAACCATTTATGAATAAAAGACACTGCATGAGTGGGAAACGCAGTAGGAGGAATAAATAGATCAATGCAGACCATGACATTTGGGGAAAATGAGACATGAAATAAGCCCTATGGGTAGGATTTAAATAGAAGGACACATAGAATAGTGTTTATTTTTTTTTTTCAACGTTTATTTATTTTTGGGACAGAGAGAGACAGAGCATGAACGGGGGAGGGGCAGAGAGAGAGGGAGACACAGAATCGGAAACAGGCTCCAGGCTCTGAGCCATCAGCCCAGAGCCTGACGTGGGGCTCGAACTCACGGACTGCGAGATCGTGACCTGGCTGAAGTGGGACGCTTAACCGACTGCGCCACCCAGGCGCCCCTAGAATAGTGTTTAGATCATGCGTGAGGAACATAACTGCAGGAATAAATTTTGTTGATGACTTTGGCTGTGTATATGTAGTCTGTTACTCTTTTAAATATTTTCTTTGCTCAGAGATAAACTCAATTCGTGATGAACGATGTGGGTCCTTCCCATTTCTATATTATTATACTAGGCACTTATTGTTTCGTCTGATTTTTCCAAGAGAAACATTTCTATTCTTTTGAAGCCTTTCTCTCTGTACACCCCTCCAACTTGGTCATTTATCTTGTTTTCTAAAGAGATACCTTTTGCTACTATGGCCCTGCCTTACTGGCCACATTTGATTGGTCCAAAAGTGAGTGTCTGACCCAAGCTGGGTCACTGAGTCATGGGTCAATGAGTCTTTCCTCCTGGACTTTGGGATTTGGAAACAGAAAGAATATTCAGCCAGCCTCTCTCTGGTACTGAAGCCATAAGATATAAACCTGGAAGGGCTTGGCAGTCATGTTTTTGGCCACATAGAGAAAGCTACTCTGCAATGGTGAAGTAGGCTGATGCGACACACAGAGGGAAACAAACAAGGGTGAATGAGAACATCCTAATACTTCTACTGTTATGGAGGCCCAACTATAGTTTTGTTCTTGGGGTCTTTGTCCTACATTTTCTGATGAAAATGTTCACATATATATAAATGTTATAATAATTATACAGTGCACACCCATAGCTACCACCTAGATTCTATAATTAACAGTTTGCTATATTTGCCTTATTACATGGCTATGCATCTTTTATCCACAAAGTCATCTTACTTTTCATGAATTTTAACTTAATTTGCAAATATCATTGCCCTAAGCACTTCAGTATACATATCATTAAGTAGAGTTCAATTATTACTTGTTTTTATCAAGGAAAAATTTACACATAGTGAGATATACATAGTGTATGCATTTGACAAGCCCCTATAAAGATGCCTTGTATTTTCTTTAAATAGGTTTCCCTTTCTGCTGAAGATAATTCAAGGCTTATTTTTCCCAACTGCAACCAAAAGAGTCAAAGTTATAGTTTAACAAATTTACAGTTGAATTGGAAATTGGACTGTTTTAGTCAGCTCAGGCTGCTATAACAAAATACCACAGACTGGGTGGCTTAAAGAACCCACATTTATTTCTCACCATTATGGAGACTGAAACGACCAAGGTCAAGGTATCTGTGGGTTCAGTTTTTGGTGAAAGCCTTCTTCCTGGCTTGTAGATTTCTGCCTTCTTGCTGTGTCCACCCATGGCAGAAAGAGAGAGAGAGAGAGAGAGAGAGAGAGAGAGAGCAAGTGCTCTGGTTTCTCTTCCTTTTAAAATAAAGACACTGAGCCCATCATGGGAACCTCATTCCCACAGCCTCATCTAAACCTAAGTATCTCCCAGAGGCTCCACCTCCAAATACCATCACATTGGGAATTAGGGATTCACCAAATGAATTTGGGGGGCGGGGTCACAAACATTCACTCCATAACATGGAATCAGGGATCTAAGGCTTTTGTTAGCACATATGGCACCTCTTTTGCACATTAGGAAAAGTTTTTGCTCTGGCCTGATAGACCCTCATGGTCTCAGAATCTGATAAGAGAAACAGGGCTAGATTTCAGTGCCCCTGGTAAGAACACTTTACAGTAAGTATGCACAGGGTGTACATAGGAATCTTGTAGATACCCTGGATCTTCAGCCTGAGGTGTAAGCCCTACTTTGGCTTAACATTTTCCTTCTGTTTTCCAAATGCCATAATTTTTCCTTGGCCTTGTCACCGCCCAAAGTATCTTGGGGTATTCAGCAAGAAAAGTTGCCCCCCCCCAACCTCTATAATAATCCACAAAGAGAAGAACTTTTTGTGGGGTTGAGGGAAGATGGATGTGGCAATATTTGTAGAAGTTAAATAGTGTGTGCTAAGAAGTGCATGGTTCCTGTTTATCTCTGGTCTTATGATTCGAATCATCAGAGTAGGAAAAGGTAAGTTGGCAATCAAATTATGGATGAATTTTGTATTATACTACACTTGGACACCAAATGGCATTCCCAGGAATGCTACAAATTGTTATTTACACATGATGTTGTGAACATTGTGGAAGTCATAATGCAATCAGAATGCAGCAACAATGAAAATTCTGCCTGAGCAGGTCTGGTGGTGTTTCAAGGCCTCTGCAAATGGGTAATGCTTCAGAGGCCAGGCATAGGTTTCTGGAGGCATAAAACAGGATGATTGTAACTCACTACAGATGACCAGAAGGTTGTCCAACACAAGGAGCTGTTTTTCTCTGAGACTTGGAGAAAGACCACTTCTCCCAGAAGAAGTGATGGTAGGCAGGATCTTCAGCATAAATAATTGCTTTTCCTAATAACCCTTAAAAATTTTCATAAGCCTTTGCAGAAGAAAACTATAATTCAATGGTCAACCCAGGGAAGAAGGAATGCATTCTACTTATGGAGAAGATACTTGGCTTGCAAGCTGTGTTTGGAGCCAGAGGGAGGGGAGGAACAGACTTACTTGAAAAGTAGAAGCTCCCCATGTTTCCACCTCTGGTCCCCAAATTTAAAGATATGGAAACCAGTCTCATAACAGGGGAGGGGGCCAGGGAAATCCATTGGTCAGTCAATCACCATTTTTGTGCCATGGAGGTGGGGGATACAGACATTTAGGAAACTGTGCCTGCCCCTCACTGAGTGCCACCTCTTTTCCTCCCCACAACCAGCATTCAGATCTTCGTTTCTCTTGTCCTGGGTATTACATTAGCCTCTTAAATTTGTCCTTGATCTTAATCTTGCCTTACTTGGCTCTGCCAGTCAGGGGGGGGTGTTCTTAATCACAGTAGATGAGAGACTTTCTAGAGGAGAGTGGTTAAGAACATGGACTCACATTGAGACAGCTGCCTCTATCACTTTCTCACAGGATGACCTTGGCCACACTGATTGACTTTTCTGTACTTGAGTTTTCCCTTCCCTGACTTCTGGGAGACAATAGTACTCTCATGGGATTGGAGTGGTGCAGATAAGTAGTACATGTAGAACGGTGCCGGGTCCCTGGTAAATACTCATCATTACAAAGTCACCACCAGGTTAAGACTCCAGCGGCCTCCCACTGCCCCTCAGGTTCAGTCCATACTCCTAACAGTGATGCTAAGGCCCTTTGAAATCAGGCTCTGTCCTCCTTCTCCCCCTTGGCTCCTGCCATCCTCACCCTGACTTTCATTGTGCCTCAGAACCCCAAAACCTGTCACACACTTTCAGTCCTCTGAGCCCTGCATACATGGTTCTCTCTCTGTAACCACTTCCCTCCTATACTAGTTGTTAGCTACTGCTCCTTTAAAGGAGGCCTTAAGAGTTTAGTGGTTAGAAGTCTTATGAAATCAGAGTGGCCAGGGTTTTAATCCTGGCCTTGATATCCATCCTGGATACCCAGGGTATCCACCTTGATACCCTGACCTTAGGTAAACTAAGCTAATTTTTTATGCCTTCATTTCTTCATCTATCAAATGGGCTTAATGCCTACTATGATCTGAATGTGTCCCCCTAAAATTCATATGTTGAAACCTAACCTTCAGAGGGTAGGGACGAGGAGGTTGGGTCTTTGGGAGGTGATTGGGTCATAAGGACAAAGCCCTCATGAATAAGTGCTCTTACAAAAGAGACTCCAGAGAGCTCTCTTGTCTCCTTCTATCATGTGAAGACAGAGCGGAAGTCTGTGACCTGCAAGAGGGCCCTCATCCAACTGTGCTGTCACCCTGATCTTAGACTTCCAGCCTTCAGAAATATGAGAAAGAAATTTCTGTTGCTTATGAGCCATACAGTCTATGGTATTCTGTTACAAAAGCCCAGAAAAACTCAGACAGTGCCCCCATAGTCACAAGGTATAGTGAGACACGGAGCTCAAGGAACTCAGCAAGGGTCTGGTAAATGTAAAGACCAAAGTGAGCATAACTGCAGTTGCAACACTGCTCTTTCCTCAATGAATAAAAACCTTTCTTATACACTATTATCATGATATTTTATTAAATTTTAGAGTACTACCTGATCACAGATCTGTTTCTGCATGTACAGGGAATCTATGTAAATGCAGAGCCCCATGTTTTATTCATCTCTGTAGACTTGGTGTCCTGCACAGTCCCCAAAACAGTGTAAGTACCGGAACATGTGGTTAATGGATGGATGGATGGATGGATGGATGGATGGATGGACGGATGGACAGGTACATGGAAAAAAGAAGCATATAAGAGGGATACTTAAAAGGTAACCATCAAAAAAGAGCAAGGTGTGCCTTTGAGCTTCACAGATAGTCCAGGTTCTCAGAACTGTACATGTTCAGAAGACAGAGAACTTTTTCTGTGCTTGAGCATAAGGAAAGCTTCCTGGAGGAAGGGAAGTCTTGAGCCAGACCTTGAAGGATGGGTAGGTTTGGGAAGGGCCAAGGATCCTCTAAGTGATAGTAATGCGGCCATCTATATAGATATTTCTCAAAAATTCTAAAGCAGATAATTCTTAATTAATTGGGAAGGGGGGTGAGGCTGGATAGGAGGTCACAGATGAACACAAAATATGGCTAGAACAAAACTAAAACTGCCAAAATATATTACAGAAGTAGATTTAAAGCAAATATATTTAGTTGTAATTGCAACTGATACTTAGAAAACAAATTTCTCTGTTACAGAGCAACTGTTTCTGTTTTCCGCATGATCTGCCTATGTTCCCTGATTTCACACTACTTACACATTACAAAGCTTATAGTAATTAAAACAATATGATATTAGCATAAAAACACAGAGATCAATAGAACAGCAGAGAGAGCACAGAAATAAACCCATATACACATGGTCAATTGACTTATGGCAAAGGAGACAAGAATATGCAATGGGGAAGTGATCGTCTCTTCAATAAATGGTACTGGGAAAACTGGACAACCACATGCAAAACAATGAAACTGGACCACTCTCTTACCACACACAAAAATTAACTCAAAATGGAGTGAAGCCTTAAATGTAAGACCTGAAGCCATAAACTCCTAGAAGAAAACATAGGCAGTAAGCTCCTTGACATTGGTCTTGATGATGACTTTTTTTTGAAGCTATCACCAAAAGCAAAAGCAACAAAAGCAAAAGTAAATGAGTACGCAAACATCATACTAAATAGCTTTGGTACAACAAAGGAAACCATCAACAGAATGAAAAGGCAACATATGGAATGGGAGAAAATATGTGCAAATCATACGTCTGATTAGGAGCTAATATACAAAATGCAGAAGAAACTCATACAACTCAATAGAAAATAAAAAAATCTGATTAAAAAATGGGCAGGAAATCTGAATAGACATTTTTCCAAAGAAGACATACAGACGGCCAACACGTATGAAAAGACACTCTACACCATTGGCCGTCAGGGATATGTAAATCAAAACAATGAGATCTCACCTCGTGACTGTTAGAATAGCTCATGTAAAAAAGACAGGAACTAAAAAGTGTTGTCAAGGATGTGGGGAAAAGGGAACCCTTCTGTAGTGCTATTGGGAATGTAAATGGGTACAGCCACTATGGAAAAAATTATGGACATTCCTCAAAAAAATAAAAATAGAACTACCATACGATCCAACAATTCCACGTCTGGGTATTTATGTGAAGGAAATGAAATCACTAATTCAAAAACATATATGTACCCCCATTTTCATTGCAGCATTATTTACTATATATGTATAATACATATACATATATACATTTGTATGTATAGGATATAATATATACATATGGTATGTATGTATACATATACGGTGTGTGTGTATAGTGTGTGTGTGTGTGTGTGTATATATATATATATATATATATATATATATATATAGAAATGGTGGCACCAAAAGCCATAAAATACCTAGGAAAACCTAACCAAAGAGATAAAAAAATCTATACACTGAAAACTATAGAAAGTTTATGAAAGAAATTGAAGAAGACACACAAAAAAAATGGAAAAGAAATGGTTGTATATGTGTGTGTGTGGTATATGATCTCTCTTATATATGAAATCTAATACAAAATGAACAAAACAACAAGCTCGGAGATAAAGAAAACAGATCGGTGATTGCCAGAGGTACGGGGTGAGAGGGAGAAATGGATGAAGGGGGCCAAAAGGTAAAAAGGTAAGAGCAAAACAAAAGAAAAAAAGCCTATAATAAACATATGACATATATAAGCATATACACACACACACACACACACACACGTATATATATGTATATATGCATATATAAGTAAACACATATTTACTTTAAATTATATATGAATATATTTTTATATATATTCATATATGCACAATCTAAATGTGTATCATATATATAGTCATCATAGATTATAAAAAACATAACAAATAAAATTTCTTATTTACCATTATCACCATATCCCTGGATAATCAAGATTTCACTGTAAAAGCCATTATTTATTGTGTATTGTATTCCAAGTTGGAGCTCTATGCTATATCCTAAATCTTAGAGCAAAATCATGACATAGTGATTATTAATTTCTATTTTTAAATGAGAAACCTCAGGTGCAGAGAAGTTTAATGACTGGCTCAAGGCCTCTTTTCTAATAATTTCAGAACTGATCATTTCAGCTCAGCTGGTCTTTAGAGCCCATATCCTTTATTGCATGCCATGGTTCTTCAATTAGTAACGTATCTTAAGTTGGAGACAAAGGATTATACTCTAAATTTAATCATGTGAGCGGTGAAATAATCCAGTTTTTCCATGCAAAATATTAATGTTTTGCATATTGATTGACCTGCCTTTTGAAGGTGAGAGGAGTGATTTGTAGTGAGTATATTGGCTCAGGACTAGGGCAGAGCAAGTTGACATTTATATATTAGGTCTAAGAAGAGTTAAGAGAGAATTACAATTAGATGGAAACTCTCAGGGCTGTGGAAGCATCTAAATGTATTTGTTAAGAGTGATTTAAACTGGATGTGATATGGGCACACTGGGAACATACAGCTACATGCCTACGAGTCTCCTGTGTGCCAGGCACATAGAAGACCTATGGATACCAGATCCACAGAGAACACAGACCCAGAGAGTTGGTGATTAGTCTAAGTCATGCTTTGTGCATGTACAGCATTGTGAGGGCAAAGAAAAAATATATTGTGTAATTCAAACATTTTGAAAGTTATTGACATTTATTTTATGGGCCAGAGTATGGCCCATCTTGCAAATTTTCCATATACACTTGAAAAAAGTGTAAACCCTGCTACACATTGTTGAGTAGAGTGTTCTATAAATAGCAGGTGAAATAGGTTGATGCTGTCATTCAAATCTGCTATATCCCTCCTGGTTTTCTGCCTACCTTTTCTATGAATCATTGAGAGGGAGGCATCAAGATTGGCCACTATCATCCTGCCTATTTCTCCTTACAATTCAATTCTAACCATTTTTACTCCATGTATTTTAAATCTCTGTTATTAGCTGCATAAATGTTTAGAATTGCTATGTCCTCTTGATAAACTGACCTATTATCATTATGAAATGAACTTCTTTATACCTGGTAATATTCTTCGCTCTGAAATCTGTTTTATCTGATGTTAATATAGCTGCTCCAACTTTCTTTTGATTCATAAAATGACAAGCCACAGACTGGAAGAAAGTATTTGCAAAGCATATGTCCGATAAAGGACTTGTATTTAGAATTTATAAAGAACTCTCAAAATTCAATATTCAGAAAGCAAACAACCTAATTTTTTTTAAATGGGCGAAAGTTTTAAACAGATAGTTCGCCATAGACAATACACAGATGGCAAATATGTACATGAAATGATCCTCGGCATCCTTTGTTGTTAGCGAAACACAAATTAAAACCACAGTAAATAGCACTTCACACTTATTAGAATGGTTAAAGCTAAAAAAACTGACCATAACAAGATAGCAAGAACCTGGAGGAATAGAAAGTCTCGATGCATGGCTAGTGGGAAAGTCAGATGGAACAATCATTTTGGAAGATGATTTAGCAATTTCCTCTAATGTTAAGCATACATGTAGAATATAATGTAGACTTTCCATTCCTGGGAATGTACCCAAGAGAAAGGAAAGAAAGTGCATTCATGAAAATATGGATGTTTAAAGCAGCTTTGTTTATAAGAGGCAAAAAAAATGGAAACACCCCAAATACTCATCAACAGATGAATGAATAAACAAACTGAGGTATATACAGACCATGAAATATTACTCATCGATAAAAAACGAAGAAGGTATTGATATGCACTACAACATGGATAAACTGCTAAATAATTACGCTGAGTGAACAAAGTCATACAAAAAAAGAATATATGCTTTATAATTCCACTGATATAAAATCTAGAAGATGAGAACTAATCGACAGTGACAGAAAGCAAGCCAGTGGTCATCTGAAGATGGGAGTGGTGGGGAAGGATAAGCAGGAGGATTCCAGCAGCAGGAGGAATTATTTGGGGGTGATGTATGTGCTTATTACCTTAATTGTGGTGATGATTTGACAGGTGTATACCTACGTCAAAGCTCTTCAAACTGTACACTTTAAATATATTCAGGAGTGCTTGGGCAGCTCAGTTGATTAAAAGTCCAACTCTTGATTTCAGCTCAAGTCATGATCTCACAGTTTGTGAGATGGAGCCCGCGACAGGCTCTGCACTGACAGCGTGAAACCTGCTTGGGATTTTCTCTCTCTCCTCTCTCTTTCTGTCTCTCCCCATGCTGATCAACTCTCTATCAATAAATACATAAATATTTAATTAATTAATTTAGTTTATTGTGTGTCAGTTACATGCCAATAAAGTAGTTTTTTTATTTTCAATTTTTTATTTAAATTTTAGTTAACATACAGTGCGATATTTGTTACAGGAATAGAATTCAGTGATTCATCACTTACATACAACACCCAGTGCTCATCACAGCAAGTGCCCTCCTTAATACCCATCACTCATCTAGCCCATCCCCCACCCACCTCCCTCCATGAACCCTCAGTTTGTTCTCTATCTTATGGTGTAAGAGTCTCTTATGGTTCATTTCTCTCTATCTTTTTTCTTTCTTTTCCCCCTCCCATATATTCATCTGTTTTGTTTCTTAAATTCCACATAGAAGTGAAATCAGTCTTTCTCTGACTGATTTATTTCACTCAGCATAATACACTCTAGCTCCATCCATGTCATTGCAAATGACAAGATTTCAATCTTTTGGACGGCTGAGTAATATTCCATTGTACGTATATACCACCTCTCCTCTATCCATTCATCAGTTGACAGACATTTGGGCTCTTTCTGTAGTTTGGCTATTGTTCATAATGCTGCTGTAAACATTGGAGTGCACGTGCCCCTTTGAATCTGTATTTTTGTATCCTTTGGGTAAATACCAACTAGTACAATTGCTGGATTGTACAACTTGTTGGTTAGTTTTATTCTTAGGGATCTTATGGTTTTTGGTACAATTATAAATGGGATAGATTCTTTGATTTCTTTTTCTGCTGTTTCATTGGTGTATAGAAATGCTACAGATTTCTGTATGTTGATTTTATATCCTGCAACTTTGCTGAATTCATGCTCTAGAAATTTTTTGGTAGAGCCTTTTGGGTTTTCTACATAGAGTATCACATGAGCTGAAAAGAGTGAAACTTGACTTCTTCTTTGGCGATTTGGGTGCCTTTTATTTCTTTTTGTTGGCTGATTGCTAAGCCTAAGACTTCTAGTACTATATTAAATAGTAATGGTGAGAGTGGACATCCTGTCTTGTTCCTGACCATAGAGGAAAAGTTTTTCCCCATCGATAATATTAGCTGTGGGTCTTTCACATATGGCCTTTATGATAATGAGGTATGTTCCATCTATCCCTACTTTGCTGAGGGTTTTTATCAAGAAAGGATGCTGAATGAATGAAAGAAAGAAAGAAAGAAAGAAAGAAAGAAAGAAAGAAAGAAAGAAAGTGCTGTATTTTGTCAAATGCTTTTTTTTTCTGCATGTATTGAGAGGATTACATGGTTCTTAACCTTTCTTTTAGTAACGTGGTGTATCACACTGATTTGCAGAAATTGAATCCCCCTTGCAGCCCAGGAATAAATCCCACTTGACCATGGTCAGTATTTGTATTAATGTACTGTTGGATTTGATTTGCTAGTGTCTAAGATTGAAATCATACCATGCACATTTTCAGAATATAATGCTATAAAATTTGAAGTCAACCACAAGAAAAATTTTGGAAAGACCAAAAATACATGGACGGTAAAGTACACTCTACTAAAGAATGAATGGATTAACCAAGAAATTAAAGAAGAAATAAAAAAAGTACATGGAAGCAAATGAATATGAAAACACGACAGTTCAAAACCTTTGGGATGCAGAAAAGGCAGTCCTAAGAGGGAAATATATTGCAACACAAGCCTACCTTAAGAAGCAAGAAAAGTCCCAAATCCACAGCCAAACCTTACACCTAAAGGAGCTAGAAAAGGAAGAGCAAATTAAGCCTAAAACCCGATGAAGAAAGGAAATAATAAAGATTAGAACAAATTAAACAATGTAGAAACAACAACAACTAAACAGAACAGATCAACAAAAATAAAGCTGTTTTAAAAATTAGTTCTAGGGGTGTTTGGATGGCTCAGTGAGTTGAGCATCGGATTCCTGATTTCAGCTCAGGTCATGATCTCACAGTTCGTGAGATCAAGACCTGCATCAGTCTCTGTACTGACAGCTTGGAGCCTGCTTGGGATCCTTTCTCTACCTCTCTCTGCCCCTACCCTACTTGTGCTCTCTCTCCCCAAATAAATAAACTTAAAAAAATTGTTTTAAATACTTTCATATGTACTCAAGAAAAATGAAAACATTTGTCCTCACAAAGACTTGTAACCAAATGTTCTTAGCATTATTCACAAGTACCCAATATTGGAAACAACCTAAATGTCAACTGGTGAATGGAGAGACAAAATGTCATATATCCATACAATGGAACACTATTCAGCAATTAAAAGTAATGCACTACCAATACATGTTATGACATAGATAAACCCCAAAAGCATTATTCTCAGTGAAAGAAACTAGATACAAGAGACCATACATTATATGATTCCATTTGTTAAAAATATCCAGGGGCACCTGGGTGGCTCAGTCAGTTGAGCAACCAACTCTTGATTTTGGCTCAGGTCATTATCTCACAGTTCCTGGGATGGAGCCCCATATTGGGCTCTGCACTGACAGTGCAAAGCCTGCTTGGGATTCTCTCTCTTCCTCTCTTTGACCCTCCTCTGCTCATGCTTGCTCTCTCTCTCTCTCTCTCCCTCCCTCAAAATAAATAAAAATGTAAAAAAATATCCAGAAAAGGTAGAGTTATAGAGACAGAAAGTAGATTAGTGATTGTCTAGGGAGGGGGTATGAGAATGGGGATTAATACAGAATAGGTATTAGTGATGCCTATTGATGATGAAAATGTTCTAAAACTGATTTATAATGATGATTGCACAATGCAGGAAGTTCACTAAAATAAATAGCTCCAAATCTGGACTCATTTTGTTCCAGTTCCTTCTCAGCACCTGGTGAACTCTCAGAATGGGTCTGCATAATAAGAAGCAAAACCTGAGCAATCTTAACAGGGAGTGCTGCAGCAGCTGAAATCCTGCACTGTGCACTAGCTAAATAACTCCTCTGACTAATGTCATTACCTCAAAAATGTGATCTTGAAAGATATATATTTGATCAATGAGCACATTATAATAATATAACCATGAAAAATAACTGTAGGCATTTCAGGAAATCAGATGGGAGAACAAACATCTCAGTGGCTCAGGATGCCAGATTGGTATCTATCGGGATAGCACTACCCTCTTAGTATATTAACAAGTGTAAATCCTGGGGAAAAAAATCATAAGGGCAATGAAAGCAGGGAAGTTATATTATAGCCTACAACTTAATTTTTATGTATGCCATGAAGATAGGAAAAAGGAAAAAGAAGAAAAGGGCTTTTTTTTTTTTTGTCCTGGAAGTTTTTCTTCTCTTTCTGACAGTGAATATAAATTTCACCTCTAAAATGGAAAGGCAAGGAAAGAGAAATATAATTTTATACACTTTAGTGTCGTCCAGTGGGAAAGTTTATGGACAGGCAGAAATTACATCATATCTTCCTGGGATTTCTGTCTCACAGAAATATTATGGTGTTATATGCAAAGCAATCGGGGTCCTGCTGGTGTTGAACTCAGTGAGTAGGGAATAGACCTGCCTCTAGGATAATGGTTGAAGTTAATATCACCACAGCCTTGCTATCTAGTGACATCGGCCTTTTGTGTTTGCATGTAAGCCAAAATTCAATCATCAGCTCTGTACCTAGACAATATTTTCTTGATGGAAATGAAGGCAGACAAGGAACTTCACTCACAGACGTGCCAACAAAACTAAGGGGAAAGACTGGTAAGGGGTCAATCTACAGGGTCCTCCAGAATAAGGCTCTATGCTTGCCAAGATCTCTGGGACCCTCTGTACTTGGATTACTCAACTAAGGAGATTTACTTTTCTTTGCCCCTGGAAAGAAATATTATCTCCAAGAAAAGTGGAGATGTCAGTAACTATACAGGAGATGGTGATCGCACTATTTCTGCTTCAAAGGAGAACCATCCAGCAATGCAAAGGGAGCTTTGCTTTTGAAAATACACAAAGAAAAGCACCAGCTATGCTAGCATGTGAACACTGCCCGACACACTTAACATGCTACTTGATAAAGATCTAGAATAGATTCAAACATCTCCATAATATTTACTATATTTTTATATTTTAGGGCTGGACAATCTGAGTACTTTCAATAGTTTGATTCAAAGAGATTTTCCTGTTCAACATTGGCTTGGGGATCACAAAAATGTTGTAGTTAAAGATGACACAGTGGTTAATATCTACCCAAGAGGAAGAAAAAACTACTGAGTAAATTCATGAATAAGGTCTGCTTTGACTTCTGCAATATTATCTTATGTTGGGGTTAATTATAGAAACATAACCTAAGTGGACTTCTGCTGTGAGATGATAAAATGCACAAGGTTAATACACAATTGTGGGAACACCCACACATTTTAATTTAATAACAGACATTTGTAGGTTTAACTAAGGCAGATCATCTCCCCGCAAAAAAGGACTGGTTTTGACAAATAAAAATGTGGCTAGTGAATTTACTCATTATTCTCTTCTGCTCTGGATTTAAGGAAGCCAGTAGTCTGGTTTTGATACTCATTTGTGATGCAGTTGTCACTGCCTTCTCGTTTGAGGATGCTGCTGCTGATGGTGTTGCCATCCGTGTGTGCATATGTAGCTGTGATGTCTGGTGGGTGTTCACCTGCTCTTTTCATATCATTCCATGTAGCCAGAGCTGCTGCTAAAGAGGCTTTATAACAACAGCCTTGACATCTGAACTCCTGGTGAACTCAAAACACATGTTCAGACTCAGCTGCCCTATACCTCCTAGTTTCATATTTTACTGACCTGGTTATTGCTTTGAATTCCCACCTGTCTCCAGCATGGCCTCCATGTTATCAGCAAGGGCTGATGTTTAAGATATTGCCTCTCTTTATTAATGCTACTCACCCTTTAGCTATTTAGATATAAATGCATGAGTCAGGCCGCCATAGTCCATTCTGAAAGGCTATAGGCATTTCAGAAAAAAAAAATAGAGGGGAGATCAAACATCACAGTCATTCAGTATGATCTCTTTACACTAGCAGTATCTCAGCCTTCAGAAAGTTTGAAAATTAAACTTGTAACCCACCCCTCACAAGTAGAAATAATCTATATGTCAATCCTTCCTAGTATAGAATGTTAAATAAATAAACTCTCTGGGTCAAAATGTTAGCGTTTGTATGAGAATTAAATGAAATGAACACATACAAAAAAACATCTAGAGCCATATCTAGTACATAATAAATGTTCATTGAATATTTGCCTTCATGGGTATTATTATTAATGTGTACATCTATATATCAAATAAATCACCTTCAGTTCCAGAATTTGAGGGAACACTATCTTGGCTGAGGATTGCCCCAAAAGGGACGAAATCACAATATTTGAGTTGGGTTGCCCAAGGGGGTTTCCCTAGTTGGGAGATCAGGAGCAATATAGAAGAACGGGTTTAAGGTTCTCAAAAAGTAGCACCAAGGACAATGAAGAGGGCAATGGAAGAATTGAGGGGTGGAAGAAAAAGAAAAATTTCCCCCATTCCACCCTAGCTAGAAAGAGCCAGGATACACAAGTGCAGCACCACATGAAAGCAACCTTTAGCGTGTGTGTGGGCAGGGGTGGGGATGGTGAGAGGGGACCCCTTTCCTTAGGTAGACCATGGCACTGGGATGTGGTCTTGAGGGGTAAGAAAGAAAGAAGACAGGGACAACTTAGAACTAAGTTGTGACTCTCTCTCATGACACTGAGGATCTACTACTCTGACCCTCATAGAGATGCGTTTTTCCCTCAGTTGATCTGTTTGGAGGAGGCCCAAAACCAAATTCATTTGGAGAGGTCATGAGGCTTATTGTCCTCTGAAGTTCACTTTTGAACAAAGCCATCTCAAGATACAACAGACAAGGAGTGCTCAAATCCTTATCAAATTCACCAACCTTCCTTTTTATTGCCCAGTGTAACCAACTCACTTCAGGTTACCATTATTTGCTCTTGGACATTGCTATTGATCCTAGATTCCAGATGCAGGCATATGAGGTGTTCTTTCCTGCAGGTTTCCAGACGCAATGAACTTCCCCTTAAAAAGCTGTTTTCCAAACCCCTTTGAGGGGTTTATAGAGAAACACCCTCAAGTGTGTATACCTGCAACTTAATGAGAATAATATTTAACTTTGAGCACTTTTAAGGTACCAGGTCCTGTGCTAAGCATTTCTCAAGCCTTATCCCATTTTATTCTCATAATCACATTGTCTCCAGACTTTCTGGAAATATCTTTTTTGGAAAAAAAAAAAACCTTTAAAAACTACTAAAATCCCCATGTTCTCCAACTCAACTACTTCTCAGCTATTTTTGCTCGATTTTCCATGAACACTCTCAATTCTTCCCAACTACGAAGGGAATAGTTCACATTCCACACACACACTGTAAGTTCAAGAAGCTCACAGCACCCCAGTAGGCAAGACGAAGAGAAAACAGGAGACTTCAAGGAAATGCACCCAATTTCAGCTTCTTTACAGGACTCTAATGATAGATTCGCCAAAATTGGCATAGAAAAGAAGATGATGGTGTAGTCTGTGATCTAAGCCACCCAAGTTGGAAGAAGGTCTCATGAAATTAGTATGTGGAGGAACTCAGCACGCTCCCTCGATACAGCCCTATTTCTGTTTCTAAAAGCCACCCAAGGATATTTTCATCCCACAAATGTTTCTCTTATTACATTACTTCCCATAAACGTTCAACACTACATGTGCAGAGACCACTTAGTAGAATGCCAACATAGGCTTTGGAGTTTGTAATTTTCAAAAGCAATAACTAAAAACCTGCTATAACTCATAAAATATGCAGTAAGGGGCTTTGAATAAGATTGAAAAATAGGAGAAAAATCTGTGCTCCCAGCAGGCAAAACATTCATGACATTTTTAATAATAATGAAACATAAGACCTCCATAAGGCAAAACTGAAATCCATTTTGCAGGTGAAAAAAAAAATAGGTCTCACTTAATTTGCTTAGGTTTCTTCGTTAGGTTTTACATTTCTTATTGAAAAGTTTGAAGATATGAAAGTATAATAAATGTTTGAGGGGAGGTGTGGAAGAGGGAGCCAAGTTTTCCAGTAAGACTAGTTAAGGTAAAACATCTTTACACAAGAGTAATGTCACTTTCTATTCTTCACAAACTGAGTTTTGTTTTCCTTTCAAAAAGCAAGAAGGAAAACCAAGTATTGCCTTGCTTGCCTTTGTGTATATAATCTACAATACTCTGGCACTGCATACATACACTGAAAGGTATAGTTTGTTTCTCCTTCTAACTTTGAGATTTATCTAATTCACTTTAGGGGGGAAGGGAGAGAGGAAGGAAGAGTATTTTTAGTTTGTAAAAGGAAATATGATCATTGTCTTTAGATACCAGATGGGTTTGTCCTGTGGGAGGTGGGTTGGATTTACTGTGTATGAGTGAATGGTATTTGTGGGCATGCGAGCTCAATAAGGAAGAATACAATATCGTAGTTGCTAGTTTCATTTTATCTTCCACTGAATTCTAAGGTCCCTGAAGTTGGGATCACATGTGTTTTATTCACTGCTATGTTCCAACTGCCTAGTAAAGAAGGCTTTAATAACTGCTCCAAGAAGGGCATTACTACATGATGGGTAGAGCTGTCCAGTCATGGAAGCAGTGAACCCTCCAACACCAGAGATGTTCCAACATTGCCAGTAGGTGTGGGGTTAGGCAGAAATCCACATACGATGGAGGAGTTGGGCAGAATAGCACATAATGCTTGATCTAATGCTGATCTTCTAGGATTTCATTAATTTAGAATTTGCTTGGTCTCTGTGTAGCTGTGCCTTTTGGCAGAGTTTTTAGGGAAATCTTCCTATCTACAAAACATTCCTCAAGAAAGAAGATGTAATTCCTTAGCCCATGGTGAGGATGGGGAACTGTGTGCTTTTTCCCAGAGCCTTGTTTCATCTCAAGGAAACCTGATGACCTTCTCCTTTATTCCCTTCACCCCACTGCCTTCTTCTTGACTAAACCATCCCCTATAGCCTGTTTTTCGGAAGGTGCAGGTTATTGAGGCCAATGAAAGAAGCCTCACTCCCTGGCGAGGTGGTTGATTTTCTTCCTAAATGATACCTAATTCTGAGTCTTTTACAGGAATTCACCCTGGAAAGTGGGCCATAGTCAACAGAATCATGTTACGGAACATTCCACGTACATTGCTCCTAAGTGCCATCTGAGCATGGGATGTTGCTGCAATGTGTGTGCTGCACCTTACATGGACTAGCAGAGTCAGGAAAAAGCAATAAGGAAGTGAGTTCCTTCAGCACCCACGGGGCCCCCAGATCTTCCTCTTTAAGGGACAAAGTCGCACCTTTAGGAATTTCTAAGAAGTAGAAATATTTGATGCCCCAAAAGTCACCTAGGATTGTCTGCTCTCCCTGAGAGCAGCTCTCATTTAAAACAACCCCTGCCACAGTTTCCTAATCTACCTGGAAGTGATTGCGTGTCACTGTGTGTGTTCACTGGCTCTCTTCATCTCCCCTTTACCCCTTCTTCCATCCACATGGTTGGCAGAAATGAAATATTTACTGTTTTCATGTATTCTTAATTTAGAAGTGTATTGGCTTTTGGGAGCAAACAAAAATAACAATTTTCAAGAAGCAGTGAGTATAGAATACTAAATACTTGAGAAGGGGAACATATAAGGCATCAGAAGAGAACATCTAATGAAACAGAGAAATGGAGCTGCTCCAGGAGAATTACATACTAAACTGTACAAGTTCTCTCACAGAGGAGAAGGAGAGAGAACACATACTTTATCTCATTAGTATTCAAAATGTTTAAGTTTTAAATATTCAAATATAGGGAAATAAACAAAAATGTGTTTCCCCTAAGCATAAGTCATAATTTTTTTTAAAATTGAAATCATTTCCTGGGATGATGATACCTTCCCCCAAACACGATGTGAGTTTTTAGGATGCAGGTATGTCTCACATTAGGAAATCCAATATACAAAAATCTGAACCTCAAAATAGATTCTTGAGTATAATTAGCCTTTAAAGTAAAGGACTGTGTTCAGTTTTCAAAAGGATTCAACCCAGGATTCCTTTAAATTGTCAGGTTCCTAAATTAATTTCAAATATTTAATTTACAAAATCTTGACCTGTATACATTTTTTCAGGAATGTCAAAGGAATAAAATTATGTCAGATAGGAATCAAATTATTCTGATTTGACTGATGGAGAAACTAAGGTACTAAATAGCCAAGCAATTTGCTCAGAATCATAACTTAGTGGTCAAAACTATTGATTTTTAAGTTCTTTGGGGTTATGAAAATGAATGCTCAGGAAGACTTTCTCTCCAAGGTATAGGGAAGATGTAGCATTGCCTGAGCTGGCAAAATTTTGCAGTTCATTCCCAGGGATTCCCAAACCCCTGATGTTCTTGGACTCTGTTATAAGGACCTTGCCTCATCCTCACTTGAGGGTTATTTCTCAGTCTCCTAATTCTGCATAGCTTCTGGCACCTGGTAGAGGGGTTAGAATTGAGATATTTTGTAAATGCATTTGAAGGTCATTCACGAAATGAATCATGTATGTTCTTAAACTGGCTAACTCACATATGTTCTTGATCTAAACTCTCTAGAAAATCATCTGGGATGTGGATGAAAAGGTTTTTTTTTTTGTTGCTGAAGACTTGGAACCAGGATTCCTAAGTGCAAGTCCGTGGGCCAGAGTAGGACTTTGACAAAGCTTTCTCCAGTCCACGGTGAAATAAGGAATATAAGAACAAGGGAGTTTTTCGTAAAGATGATTTTAGAATTTCTGGAATTATGTCTTTCCCGCCTTGTTGGTGATGCAAGCTTTGTAGGGTTTTGTTTGCTGGTTGCTTGTTTGTTTACTGTTTTAAAGAGAATGGTGGTGCTGAGAGCCCAAGTATCAAATGGTCGGGAGTCCAACTTGCCCACCTGTTGAGTTAGATTGGGAAGTGCACATAGCCTCTTTGAGCTTCCACTGCATTCATTATCTGTAAAATGGGAATATTAAGAGTACTTACATCATAAGTGTTGTGCAAACTGAACATAAAAGAGTTAGTCACATACTAACACATACACATACACACAAAACCATGGGGGGAGGAGTTGACAATTCAACATAGACTCCCACAGATTATTGGGGTTTTTAATTTTACTATTGTAAAATGATGTCTAGGAATTATTGTTCTAGTATATAAGAGAGAGAAGAGGGAGAGAGATGGGGAGAGAAAGATGGGTAGGGAGAATGAATTTAAAAATTGTCTGATTCCCTCTTTCCTGAAAAATACCCTTCTTGTCTAGAGTTGGAAGGGAGAGGAAAGATCAAGTCATTTTCAATGCATTCGGCCTCTTTTGATTTGAGATCCCCAGGGTCAGTCTACCTTGTGTCTGTTCGCTGTCTCTCTCTGGAATACCAGCTTTATGGTGGCCACATTCTTGTCTGACTTAATCACTGTTCTGTTGCAACATCACCACAGTGCAGACATTGGGTTATAGTCACTGAGTGAGTAAAGTGAGGGTCGATAATCCACAGTGTCAAACACCTTGGGCATGAAATTATCTTAATGTTGTAAGTGCTCTGTCCTCCCTTGGCCTAGGCATCCACCAGCTAAGGGCATAGCCTGTGCCCAATTCAGTCTAGGAGCCATCACTGCTGGGGGTGGCTTGAATCTTCCCTCAGTTTGTTCTACAACACAGGACACAATGGCATCAGGCAGTCTCTCTCTCTTTCTTGCTCTCTCTCCCCTTTTCATAAATTTTAATGTAATACTTCAGCATCTAAAATGACTACCCACTAGTTTATTAGCCACAGGCAACTGGTTACAATTGGTTTTTAATGCCAGGCACCTGTCAGCTGTAAAGCTAAAAGAAGTTTGTCTTTATTTAAGTGGAGAGAAAGGCTTTACCTAGTATGAAAGATAATGGTGCTATGAGAGACATGGCTATCAGTTGTGGTTTAAAGTAGCTGTGCTTATAAACAAGAGTAAGGTCGTGCTTACTTCAAGGACTAAACTGCTCTCTAATAGGAAGTATGCTAGGAACAAAAGCAAGGGTTATATTTCTTTTATCAGGCGTTACAGAGAGTGAGCAAATGTCAGCACATTCACTGAAGGCAACCACTCAAACTCCATAAACACAAGTGACTCTGACAAGTGATCAGGTGTTGTCAGAATAGGACTCACAGTCCACAGACCAGCATGCACTCCTCACCGGCATCCAAATATCTTCAGATTCAGGGTTTGTACCTGTTACACCCTTCCTGACTCGAATTCGTTACAGATGGCTAATGGCAAGGTAAACAAACTAATTAACATGCCCTAAAACAATAGAGAGAAACAAACACTTTAGATCTTAACCTCAAACTAACAAAATACTGAGCCTTTAACAATTTGTAATTATTAAACACAGCGCACAGCAAAATAACTTATGTCCCTATGATTACTTATATGTTGAAGGACAGAGAATATCAGGTTTCCACTTTATTTATCTAATAAACTGACACTGAGAGCATGAATTGAAGGGATGGATTCGGTAATTCCTATGGTTTGTCTGTGACATGAGCTGCATTTCTAAAATTTATTGAAATTTGCAAATAATTTGATTAGTAATTTCCCCCTCCCACCTCTCTACAATAGAACCTTTTGATCAGCAGGGACTAGAGAGGAAAGACATTAAAATGAATTAAATTACACTTGACTACTATGAAAGCAATGTAAGTAGATTTAGGGAGATGCTGACTCTTCTTTAGGGAGTCCATTTAAAATCCATTTTATAGATGATCAGCTCCTTCAAATGGAGAGGGGAGGGAGGCAGTAGAGAGCTGGGAATGCAGTGAAACAGGCTAAGCACATACTTTCTCTCTTTCCATTAGAGTGTAGTTTCTTCAGTGGCCACCAAGTCCAAATAAAACACTTATCATAACCAAGTACAGATGCTTTTTTTTTAATCTCAAGCTTTCAGTTTGTATTATTAGTACAGGTCAGTGCTTCCTAGGAATTTTCTGCCATACATAAATTCTTTAGATGTTAATTAATAGATGTTAACTGAAATGTGGCAGCATTAGACAAATTTGTTCAACTCAGGGTCTCCCAAAAGTAAAAGAATGTGCCACATGGCAGGACTTTTGCTGCTTATAAAAAAGAAAATGAACTTCTACAAGAGCTATAAAATGTCATATGGTAGAAATGCGTGGTTTTATCTAATAAAAATAACAGCCAATTTAAAAGTCCTTTTGTGGGGCGCCTGGGTGGCGCAGTCGGTTAAGCGTCCGACTTCAGCCAGGTCACGATCTCGCAGTCCGTGAGTTCGAGCCCCGCGTCGGGCTCTGGGCTGATGGCTCAGAGCCTGGAGCCTGTTTCCGATTCTGTGTCTCCCTCTCTCTCTGCCCCTCCCCCGTTCATGCTCTGTCTCTCTCTGTCCCAAAAATAAATAAACGTTAAAAAAAAAAATTTAAAAAAAATAAAAAATAAAAATAAAAGTCCTTTTGTAAGCCAAGCAGGAGACTAAAAGGATATATAATTGTCATGGGCTAAATCATACCCCCACAAAATTCCCATGTTGACGTCATTACACGAATACCTCAGATGTGAATGCATTTGGAGATAGGGCCTTCAAGGAAGTGATTAAGTTAAAATGAAGTGGACCTTAATCTAATATGACTGATGTCCTTCTACAAAGAGGTTAGGTTATAGACAACACAGACCAAGGAATGACCACGTGAGGACACAGCAAGAAGGCGGCCATATGCAAACAAGGAGAGAGACTGCAAAGGAAAACAAACCTGCGAACACCTTGATCTTGGACTTCCAGCCTCCAGAACTGTGAGAAAATAATTTCTGTTATTTAAGCCACACCGTCTATGGTATCTTATTATGCCAACCCTAGCAAATTAATACAAGTTATTATATCATTTAGTCCCCTCAATGACCCTTGATGAAGAGAGCATTACTGTTATCATTCACTTTCACAGACGAGTAAAGCTGGGGCTGTTGGAGTCTTGAGATTCATCAGTACAAAGTCTGACTGAGTGCTGTGTTTTTAAAAGACCTGTTTGCCTTTACTGTCATGAATATCCAACAGTTCTTTCTCAGGTCCCATTCTTCCTAACCCTAGACATCTTTGCTAAAGAAGTACAGGAGACTTATCAAGAGGTGAATTGTGGTCTGGAGAGCTGCAAGCAATTTTTGCCTTTTCTGCATTTTCCAATTTTTCTGCAACAACCTTGCCTTAATTTTCCAATTTTAAATATAAATAAATGAAGGAAGAAAGATCCATGATTAACCCCAGTTATTCTAATTTGCACCCCTGCTGTATCCCCATAGGTGACATGCTTTCACTCTGTCACTCTTACTCTTATGGATCCTTTGCTTTTCTGGTATTCTCACAGCTATGCCAATATATGTCTTGCCCCAGTCAACCGATTAGCAAGCTCCGTGGAGACAGGGCAGAGTCTTGGTGTGATGGTTTACATTTATATCCCTGTGTTTAGTTACTATTTTAACATTACAGAAATTGCATATGCTGTGTAAGAACTTCTCTAACATTATTTATCATATATCCTCTACTTAAACAAGTCCCTATTTTTGAAAATTTGGGCTGAAAATATCTTTTTGTTTAAAGATTATCCCATACTTAGGGCTTCTTTTTTCGTTTTAGACTTGAGGTCTTCATTAGCATACTATCAAATCAAAGATTCTGGACACTTTTAACACTTGGATCCAAATTGTCTAAGAGCTTTCTCGAGGAAGGTTAGACTCTCAGCAGTGGGTGAGTGCCAACTACGTCCTTGCCAGCACTGGTCATTTTCATTTATTGGAAAAAAAAAAAAAAAATCTTGGCCAGTTGACAGGTGAAAGCAATATCTCCTGATTGCTTTAATTGGCATTTCTTAAAATCTGACCATTCTTTTAGACACTGTTTAACAATTTAATATCCTCTTTTGAATGTTTTAATCATATTAGTTTCAAGGTCTTCATTATTTATCTGTTTGTACAAGCTCTTATAATATGATAATCCTTTTGACATACTTTCTGGAAATATTTTTCCCAGTCAGCCTTGTAATTAAATGTAATAAGATTTTAAATTTTACAAATCAAAATCATTGTAGCTTTTTCAAGTACTTTTAATGTCTATATTACTTCTTTTTTATTTTTTTCTATTTCACGGTGCTCATATTTTCAGTGCTTTACAACAAATGTTAATGTGATAAGTACAATATACAGACAACAAAAATTAATTGTGTAAATAGACAAGGAATAAGCAGGGAATGGAAGTGTTGATTCAGGTATTGCTAACTAGGCACCTCATTTTACATCTGTAACATCCTTCCCATTTCCTGCTCATTGAGCCTGAAAGTCTTTGTCCTGAATTACATGATCTTTCAGAATTTCAGGTTTGGCATCCAACCTCAGCAGGCAAAGAAAGAGAAGATAGATAAAGAAGAGAATTCTTGCAATCCCTATCAAAATAACACCAGCATTCTTCACAGAGCTAGAACAACATTCCTAAAATTTGTATGGAACCAGAAAAGACCCCAAAGAGCCAAAACAATCTTGAAAAAGAAAATCAAAGCTGGAGGCATCACAATCTTGAACTTTAAGATGTATTACAAAGCTGTAATCATCAAGACAGTATGGTACTGGCACAAGAACAGACACTCAGATCAATGGAACAGAATAGAGAACACAGAAATGGACCCACAAATGTATGGCCAACTAATCTTGGACAAAGCAGGAAAGAATATCCAATGGAATAAAGACAGCCTCTTCAGCAAATGGTGCTGGGAAAACTAGACAGCGACATGCAGAAGAATGAACCTGGACCACTTTCTTACACCATCCACAGAAATAAACTCAAAATGGATGAAAGACCTAAATGTAAGACAGGAAGCCATCAAAATCCTAGAGAAGAAAGCAGGCAAAAACCTCTTTGACCTTGGCCACAGCAACTTCTTACTCAACACATCTCTGGAGGCAAGGGAAACAAAAGCAAAAATGAACTACTGGGAGCTCATCAAAATAAATATCTTCTGCACAGCGAAGGAAACAATCAGCAAAACTAAAAGGCAACCGACAGAATGGGAGAAGATATTTGCAAATGACCTATCAGATAAAGGGTTAATATCCAAAATCTATAAAGAACTTCTCAAACTCAACACCCAAAA
Source organism: Leopardus geoffroyi (assembly GCF_018350155.1). Classification (NCBI taxonomy): domain Eukaryota; kingdom Metazoa; phylum Chordata; class Mammalia; order Carnivora; family Felidae; genus Leopardus; species Leopardus geoffroyi. The sequence goes on from NC_059334.1 coordinate 67,580,806, forward strand.
AACAAATCATCCAGTGAAGAAATGGGCAAAAGACATGAATAGACACTTCTCCAAAGAAGACATGCAGATGGCTAACAGACACATGAAAAAATGCTCCACATCACTCATCATCAGGGAAATACAAATCAAAACCACAATGAGATGACACCTCACATCTGTCAGAATGGCTAACACTAACAACTCAGGCAACAAGAGATGTTGGCGAGGATGCGGAGAAAGAAGATCTCTTTTGCATTGCTGGTGGGAACACAAACTGGTGCAGCCACTCTGGAAACCAGTATGGAGGTTCCTCAAAAAATTAAACATAGAACTACCCCAGGACCCAGCAATTTCACTACTAGGTATTTATCCAAGGGATACAGGTACGCTGTTTTGAAGGGACACATGCACCCCAATGTTTATAGCAGCACTATCAACAACAGCCAAAATATGGAAAGAGCCCAAATGTCCATCGATGGATGAGTGGATAAATAAGATGTGGTGTATATATATACAATGGAGTATTATTTGGCAATCAAAAAGAATGAAATCTTGCCATTTGCAACTACTTGAATGGAACTAGACAGTCGCATGCTAAGTGAAATTGTCAGAGAAAGACAAATATCATATGACTTCACTCACGTGAGGAATTTAAGATACTGAACAGATGAACATAAGGGAAGGGAAGCAAAAATAATATAAAAACAGGGAAGGGGTGGCGCCTGGGTGGCTTAGTCAGTTTAGCATCCAACTTTGGGTCAGGTCATGATCTCACAGCTCGTGAGTTTGAGCCCCACGTCAGGCTCTGTGCTGACAGCTCAGAGCCTGGAGCCTGCTTCGCATTCCGTGTCTCCCTCTCTCTCTGCCCCTAACCCACTCACATTCTGTCTCTGTCTCTCTCAAAAATAAATAAACATTTCAAAAAAAATTTTTTAAGAAAGTTTAAAAAAAAACAGGGAGGGAGACAAAACATAAGAGACTCTTAAATATAGAGAACAAACAGAGGGTCACTGGAGGGGTGGTGGGAGGGGGGGAACGGGCTAAATGGGTAAGGGACATTAAGGAATCTATTCCTGAAATCATTGTTGCACTATATCCTAACTAACCAGGATGTAAATTAAAAAATAAATTATTTTATATAAATAAATACACATTATTAAAAAAAAGAGAATTCTTTAGAGAGGACAATATTCATTGCCTCAACATAGACTTACCCTCTTTCCACACTTTTTATTCTTTGGTCTGAAATCACAGCTGGAATCTGTGGCATATACAGACTGCTCTTTCTAGCATTCTGGCCAATTATTTTAGGACATTCTGGCTAATCGCCAATATTCTTCTTGCCTATAGATGTCTATGACCGTGGGAGGGACCTAGATTACTCTCTGGGTCTAAGAGCTAGAAAACTCAGGGCCTCCAAAAGAGAAATCCTGATCTTGTTTCCAGATACTCTGAGATGGCCTCATGGTAATTTGGGTGAGCTGCTCAACTTTCCTGAATGTCAGTTGCCTTATTTACAACTGTGGGAATAATAATAACTACCTCAAACCTTGAGTGATGCTCTCTAATTGGATTAAATGAGGTAAAGCATATGAAAAGGTCTAGCCTGTAACTGGTTCTCAATAAATGGTGGTTCATTTCCTTCCCTGATGCTGCACTTTGCTTGCTATGTCTCCACTTGCCCTAAGATAATCCACTGATGAGAGCTGGCCTAACCCCATCCTCAAACCCCTAGTTAATATCCCAGATTTAAACTTGCCCTGAGGAGCAGGGGTTTACTTAAAGGACCAGCCCTGGATGAATGGGTTCTGATCCTGACTGAGTACAATTACCAAAATAGCTTAAACTCTCATGTGGTGTTTATTATAATATTCCTTACCTTATATGATATGAATTATCTTAGGCTTTTCATGAGATTCTAAGCAACCTAAGGATTAGAAGAATGCCTTGGTTACCTCTTAACACCTTATAGCATCTAGGACAGTGCTCAATACCCAGCAGATGCATAGTAAATACTTGTTGAGTTAGACTTTCCACCACCCCATATTTAGAGGAAAGGTGGTATGTCTCCTTAGGAAAAGCATGAAAACTGAGTCCCAAAAGAATCATCAACAAGGTTGTCTGCCAACCCAAGAATCAATCCTGAGTGTTCATCCCTCCACGCGTGATTGACGGACTGCACACTGGTTAGTTTCGGCCAAACAACACAGACATAAATGTTCTTTCAGGGATTGGTTTAAGTGTGCACCAAAGAGGCATAAGGGAGGGTCTCCCAAGAAAACTGTCTGCTATTAAAAAGAAATACATGGGAAGACAGAATCCAACTTCTTTGGAAAGATGCTATCATGTGACCCATGTGACCCATGTGATCATGGGAGTGATAGCTTGATGGACAAGGCCAACATGCCAGGAGCAGGGACAGGAAAAAGTCTGGCTGCGATGATGGAAAGGAACTGTAGCTCAATGATCCCGGACCCAGCTACCTCTGCACTTCTTGCTATGTAAGATATTCAATGTGATACTGTTAAACCAGGCAGTTTCTTGCTCCCAAAAGCAGCCCTAATTCTGCCAAGATATCATAGATGCTGCGAAAGAAAAACCTTTGCCTGGAGCAAAGTGCAGCACAGGTTTTGGGGCTGATCTAAGCTGAGGGAGCGTATCTGTCACTTTGTCAGCCTTTGTCTTGGTTTCAACTTGCCCAGGACACGCCGTTCTGTAGGATATCCTTGCAGTAAGAGTAAGATTCAAAACCTCGCTCATGTCCTCAAGGAAATGTATGTCTCCCAGGCACCCAAGATGTGACCTGCCAGGTGGATGCTGCATGTTAGAGCAGGTCATGGGTCAGTCTACTTCCCAGCTCAGCAGTGCTGGGTGCACAGGAAGTACCCTGTCACACAAATGTGCATGGGCTAATGCAGCAGCTCTGAGTAATGGCTCCCGGCAGCACCTTCCCCAGAAGCACAGGAGGGAAGGAAAAATGCAGGAGTGAGAGGAAAATGTAACCCCCACTTCATTTCTGTGATGAAAATTCATCCCAATTTTTGCTTTGAAACATTACCAGACCTCATCTCAGAAATTGGCGGTGACTTGCACTCAGAGTTCGGAGGCCCCCACGTGAATGTATGAGCATCACTTCAATTACACAGCTGAAGCTGTTCATTGGAGCTCCTTCCAAATTACCATCTTAACATGGTAATTATTATTATTTTTTTTGTACGCGTGCCCTGAACAGATTTTTAAATCTGGAAGCAGAGAAGGAACTTTGGAGAAACAGGTGTTTGGATGACAAAAATGCTTCTTTGTGAGAGTTTGAATTCTTTTCAGCTATTATGTATTTTATAAACATCACCCAGAATTGGCAGACACTCTGGCTTAGGTGTTTTCTTTGTTGCTGTTGTGGTTGGTTTTTTTAAGTACCAAGTGGGGCCTATCTTCTCACCTTCTCATTTGTTATGTTTTACTTTCCTTGTGTTATATATGGAAACCGTACTGACCTTTAATAGAGAGGGCAGGTGGGTGGACTGAACAACTACTTAATTTCCACAGTATTAACTTGTGTTTTACTTCCTGTAGGTAATATATAGCTCTAAGTTCAGGGTTTTCTATTGTTCTTCTCTCCCTCTAGATCCTCTGCTTCTATCCCCTTCCTGCAGGGTGTTCCAGGCCAGAGTAAACCACGGGAGCTACAGATGGAGAAGAAACACAGAAAGGCATGAATGGAACATAGCAAGGGCTCAATCTGACAGATATAAATAAGTCCAGGGGTGTGGGTCAGGGCAACAGGAGTCTGAGAGACACAGGCCATGGCGGTCCAGGTCAGGAGATGATGGAATTTCTAGGCTGGACAAGCAAGGATAAGACAGGACCTCACTCTTACGGCTATCTATGGTGGCTGCCATGTTTCAATAGAGCATATTCTTGGAATTAAACTGTAAGGTAAAGGCCTAGTTGAAAGCACAGCCATGTTCCCAGTTCTGGAATGAAAGCTCATTGTCAAAGCTGGCAGTCAAGACTAAGTTCATGAATTTGAGATTCTCAGACCTCTAAGTACGTGCAGTGTTGGTCAAGGAAGCTGGCTGCAAAGCAGGGCAAGTCAAGCAATGACAGCAGTGGATGGAGACACTGTGGGGAGTCCAGCTTATGGGCTATTGGATCAGGGTCTCCAGGCTCATTGCCCAGGAATCAGGCAGGGCGTCAGAGAGTAGGCATTTCCCCAACCCTCCAGCTGCAAGAAGAACATTCAGTGTGGGGGAAATTTAATCCAACTATCTAGTCCTGCCTTTACTTTTCTTTTTTTTCCTTTGCAAGAATTATTAAAGGGAGAGAGGAGACAGAGGTGAGAGATATAAACTTTCAGAATAATTTTCTATCTTATTCTTAAGAAAAAGTGGATTCTGCTAGATACCTCGTACAAGTGGCATCACACAAGTATTTATCTTCTGTGACTGGCTTATCTCACTTAGCGTAATGTGCTCAAGATTCACCCATGTTGTCACGTGCAGCAGGATTTCCTTCTTTTTTTAAGGCTGAATAATATGCCATTGTGTGTAAAGGTCATACTTGCTTTATCCATTCATCCGTGGGAGAGGGGAAAATGGGGAGTTGCTGTCCACCGAGTCTAAAGTTTCGATTACGCAAGATGAATCGGTTCTAAAGGTCTGCTGCATAACATCACAGCTAAAGCTAACAATACTGTATCGTACGCTTAAAATTTTGTGAAGAGAAGAGATCTCATGTTCAATGTTGCCACAGTAAAAAAATTCAAAAAGGAGAAACATAAAGCGGAATTCCTTTTGTTATTTTGTTTTGCCCCAAACCAGCTGCCGAGTCAGCTACAGATAACAGAAGAGGTGCGTGAGAGAGGGAGAGAGCTGCTGTAAGTCCTGAACCAGCTACTGCTGTCGCAGGTGCTGCTGTGAGCTGGAAGGCTCTGGACCAGCCCGGAGAACCTAGGTCTACGTATGCCCTGAAGGCAAATGCAGGGCATGGGGTCAAGTTAGAAAATCATAACCCTTGGCTAAACCTCAGACCTTTCCTTTTTTTTTTTTTTTCCTGTATTAAATAAACAAAGCACATGCTAGAAATGGGGGAAATGATTCTGTCCCAGGCAGAGCCCCCTCACAGGTGAGAATGACCCATTCACACGTCTCTGCGCTCTAGGCCTCCGGGAAGCTATTAGAAAGAAAGTAAACATGAATCAAAAGTGCTGGCAGTCCTGGAATCACCTAGATGTCAACAATGCGGGTTGGTTAAATAACAAATGGACATGCCACCATTAGAAATGACAGCAATGATGTATGTCCGTTGACACGGAGAGATGCTCGCTCCACGTATTGTTAATAGAAAAAGAAAGAGGCAAACAAATAAACAAATAAAACAGCATCATGGCATCTCAGGGGCTTACAGTGTGTGATGCATATTGTAAAAGTCTGGTAGGAGAAACATCAGTGTGTTAGTGGTGTTTATCTCTCTGTGTTAAGAGTGTGGTGATTTTTTTTCAACCGGTATCTTACATTTTTAACAGTTAAAGTCGATTTCTTTTGTAATTATTGTTAAAGTATAGCCAATGAAGATACTTCTTAAAGATATTATACCCCCTCCCAAAGTGCTATAAATACTGTCCTGGATTGAGGAGTTGAAGAAAAGCCAGAGATTCCAGAGCAGGAAGGAGTTAAAATTAAAATTTCTGAAAAATGAAAAAAATTTCAGCTCTTCTTTGCAATGACATGTGCCATCTCATGGTGGGATAATTACAATAAGTCATGGGGGGAAATTGGTACAATTATATTTAATTGGTTCCAAAGGTTACTAACTGTTTCAACCTTTTACCTCTGAATAATATCGGGAGAGAGATGTGACCTGTGCAAATTTTTTGTCTTCCTATCAAGAATTACTGCAGGGATAATAGATCAGATTATTGTTCCACCTATTATATGATCTATGATTTTCAGCACTGTCTATAAAACACAAATAAAGTGAAATCTCAATAGTGTTGGCATGATGAAAACCACTAAAGACAGTTTGTCATAGTCAGACTTAAATATATTAAAAAAGTGCAACAGTATGTTAAGTGTTGGCAAAACCATATCACAAGGCCTATCAATTTTAACAGAGTTTTTGTTAGTGAGTAATTAGTATAGAAAACTGCTGATTGTTCTTACATACCATGGATAGTGAAGAAAATTGACACATGCATGACAGAAAGCGTATGAATCTTCCATTATTTTTCAATTACAGATGACCCATCAGGTAAAACCGGCAAATCATTTATTTGTCCATTTCACAGTTGTGTTTCTTATCATAAATAAATACGTTGTTTCATTGGTGCAGCATCTTACAACAACCAAAATAGCAAAAGCATACCCACATACAACATGTGTGCCCTGAATGGAACCCAGGAGGAAAGAATGTTGGCCCTATGTGGGTGGGGGCTATAGGCACTTGGAAAGTTACCTTTAGTCAGGAGCTGTTAATGATGGGGAAGTTTTCTTTCTCAGATAGATGAAGCCAGGCTTAGAAATCTGTGTGTTTCCCAGCAACAGATGTATATGGCAAACTATCATCCAGGTTGCTAATGTAAGTAAAGTTCATCACATTCCATTGTAGACTTCGTACAATTTGCAGTACCATAGAGCTCAGAGAGAGAGATCCAAGCCAAACTCCGGGACTGTCATGAAAGTTTTTTGAATTAAAACAATTTTTTTTAATTTATTTTTTGAATATGAAATTTATTGTCAAATTGGTTTCCATACAACACCCAGTGCTCATCCCAACAGGTGCCCTCCTCAATACACATCACCCACCCTCCCCTCCCTCCCATCCCCCATCAACCCTCAGTTTGTTCTCACTTTTTAAGAGTCTCTTATGTGTTGGCTCCCTCCCTCCCTAACCTCTTTTTTTATCCTTCCCCTCCCCCATGGGTTTCTGTTAAGTTTCTCAGGATCCACCTAAGAGTGAAAATATATGGCATCTGTCTTTCTCTGTATGACTTATTTCACTTAGCGTAACATTCTCCGTTCCATCCACGTTGCTACAAAAGGCCAGATTTCATTCTTTCTCACTGCCACGTAGTACTCCATTGTGTATATAAACCACAATTTCTTTATCCATTCATCAGTTGATGGACATTTAGGCTCCTTCCATCATTTGGCTATGGCTGTAATTTTTAAATAACTATAGATTCACATGTGTCATGAGAAATAATCCCGAGAGACTTGTATATTTTGCCTCGCTTGCCCAGTGGTGACATTGTACAAAACTGGAACATACTATCACTACCAGGATATTAACATCTCATTCAAGGATTTCTTGATGGACGTTTTTCAAATTTCCCCAGTTTTCTTGCTGTCATATGCAAATGTGTGTGCGTCCTCGTGTAAATATTTAAAAGTTTGAAAATCTTCACTCGCCAGATACAAGTAGCCTTCATTCTTACGTAAACAGCCAGATTGTTACATATTCCTGTAAGTTACCCCTGTTAGAGGGAGGTGGTTGGGGGTTGAGGGACAGACTGAATTATTAATTAGATGGCACATATTTACTGGATGCCAACTATTCTCAGGTAAGTGTTAAAAGTCCATCTTACCTCGGGGCACCTGGGTGGCTCAGTAGGTTAAGCGTCTGACTTGGGCTCAGGTCATGATCTCATGGCTCATGAGTTCGAGTCCTGTGTCGGGATCTATGCTAATAGCTCGGACCCTGGAGCTTGGAGCCTGCTTCAGATTCTGTGCCTCCCTCTCTCTGCCCCTCCCCTGCTCGCACTCTGTCTCGCTCTCTCTTTCTCTCTCTAAAAAATAAACATTAAAAAAGTCCATTTTACCTTAAGTACACCATACTAACAAGGACTTGTACAAAGGATGTTGCTACTTACCTTCTGAAACTATCTATCTCATGCCTGTTCCACTCACTCCCTACTTCCCTAGGCTATGGCATCCTTCACTACCTGTCCAGAGACGTGCTTTATTCAAAATCCCTGTCCTTGAAAAATCCAAAGTAAACTGAATTTTATGAACTGCTAAGGGCTTGGACTCGGGCCTCAGACAGATCTAAGTTCAAATCCCAGGTCTTTACCTGCCTGGTCTTGGAAAATTAATCTAAACCACTCAGGAATCAGCTTGCACAGCTGAAATATGGGATTAATAAGATTCCTTATTTCATGGGATTGTGGCAGTAAATGAAACACTTCCCGCAAAGCACTTACCAAGGAGTCTGGCACGTTGTGCACTAAATTCATTATCTTCACGTCACGTTGGTGCTGTGTGCCTACACAAGCACGTATGTATGTATATTACACATGGTTAGGATCTTTAATACATATGAGAAATGTTATTTTTTGAGGAATAAATAGCAAATTCCTTTGTAGAGAGAAGAAATTTTGTGTCACCTGACAAACCATTTTCTCAGCACCATAGTTTTGATACTTAGGGCAGAGGTTTCTTTTTTTTTTTTTTTTAACACTTATTTATTTTTGGGACAGAGAGAGACAGAGCATGAACAGGGGAGGGGCAGAGAGAGAGGGAGACACAGAATCGGAAAGAGGCTCCAGGCTCTGAGCCATCAGCCCAGAGCCCGACGCGGGGCTCGAACTCACGGAACGCGAGATCGTGACCTGGCTGAAGTCGGACGCTTAACCGACTGCGCCACCCAGGCGCCCCAGGGCAGACGTTTCTTTAGAGCAGTCCAGTTGCATTCATGATTTGTCTGTGGGTAAAGGGCCAACATGCGCATGATGCGCTCTTCTCCAGTGAGGCCTGAGCTCCGTGGTTTCCTGCATGGCATGGGGAGAGGGCTCCACAGCCCCTCTCAGTCACCGTTTTCTGGGGACTCAGGTGTCTATGGGATGGGGTTGGAGGGACTTGGTGATGGGTAAGTTTGGTGACAGTATTTTCTGCACGAGGCATGAAAACTTATGGTGTGAAAAAGGATCTTGGAGTCATTCCTAGAAATAAGAGGCAATCTTAGGGGATGCGGTTTGGACACCAGCATATTGGAATCTGGGAACTGTCCCGTCATTTCTGAAGATAACTGGCAGTCTGCCGTGGGTGGAGAGTCTCCTGTACGAACGTTCCCAATCCAGGATTTCCAGCTGGGGCACACTGCTGTCATGGTTGCTGTGTTCTCCTCTCAGAAAGCTTCATATCAACCACCTGGCAAAGAGGCCAGAAGGCAGAGGACACTGTTTGTAAGCAAAATTCAAAGGAGAGAAAATGACATTGGCCACAGATATCAAATCAAGAATACAAAATCTGAGCCTGTCCTATTTTGCTTTCAATATGTTTCAAAAAAGAAAGCAGGCAAGGGATTCATGTAATGGAATGGTAGGCGTTAGGACACTGGACCAGATTTTGTTTTGCTTGTAAATAAGCTTAAGGACGTGCTGCTGTGCATAAACGGTAAGTCTGCATGAAAGCAATGTCCACTGACACTACTTTAGTGAATTCAGGGGTTCAGCTTTGCACTGGTTCCTTTTCAGTGTGAATTGTCTAATTAATTCATTAATTGCCACCATTTATTGAGCTAAGAACAGCGTTAAGTACTTTCAATGTACCTGGAACAGGTAACTGGCTTCATTGCACAAACAAACAAGAAGAAGTCAGCCATTTGTCTCAGGTCACCTGGCAAGACAGACTGGATTTTGACTTCAAACCTTGGTAAGGTGTTTGAGTGCTCAAATGCCTGGATTTCAACGGTTCAAATATGACTTCCCGCTATTGGTGTCTGCTCCAGGAAATCTCTGTGCCACTCCATTCGCATATGCCCTGTTTTCACACAACCCCATGGTCTCCCAGCGTTTGAAGAAAAGCAGCGTGGTGCATCCGTCCTTCCATCAGGGGTGAGGCAAGGTGGCTAATGCAGTTTGGAATTTTCACGGGTGATAGAAGATATTGGAGATATTGGAGAGGAAAATGGATTTGGGGCTGGACCCTCTATGACGAGGTTGCCAAAAAGGTCTTTGGAAAGGAGAAATCGACCACCTTGTTTGCTCTGTGATGCGTGATGTGACACCCAGTCTATAGAGCCATGTGTATTCATGTGAGTTGGAAATGTGGGTGGGAGATTGATGAGAAATCAATGAAGGGACTGAATTTTAAGTCTGGATCACTGTTAGGAGCAGGAATCTCAAATAACAAATCTCGGGCCCAAGAGGCAACAGAGGCCACAAGAATATCAGCCCCCTAGGTATTCACAGAAATATTGAGGAGGGCTTTGGGCCGCCACAAGCCATAGATTTTACATATGATTTTTGTTTGTTTTTTATTATGACTCCATTTTTACAGCAGTTTCCCCACAGCAAAACTGAGGGGAAGGTAAAGAAATTTCCCATGTACCCTCTGCCCCGACACGTGCATAATCTTCCCCATTATCAGCATCTCCTGCCAGAGTGGCACACTGGTTACAATGATGAGTCTACACTGACACATCATAATCACCAAAAGTCCACAGTTCATACTATGGTTCACTCCTGGTGTTGTATATTCTATGGGTTTGGACAAATGTATAATGACATGTATCCAATATTATCGTATTATACAGCATATTTTCACTGTCCTAAAAGTCTTCTGTGCTCATATCATGCATATACTATGTATGACATTTTCAGGTTAGCTTCTTTCATTTAGTAAGACGCATTAAGGTTCTTCCATGTTTTTTCATGGCTTCGTAGTTTTTTTCTTTTTAACACTGAATAGTACCCCATTGCCTAGATATACTATGGCTTATTTATCCATTCACCAACTAAAGGAAATCCTGGCTGCTCCCAAGTTTGGGCAATTATGAATAAAGCTGTTACAAACATCTGTGTGCAGGCTTGTGCGTACACATAAATTTTCAACTCCGTTAGGCAAGTACTAAGGAGCATAATTATAGATCCTATGGGAAGAGTAGGTTTCATTTTGTAAGAAATCACCAAACTGCCTTCCACAGGGGCTATACCATTTTGCATTCCCACAGCACCTGTAAGAGAGTTCCTATTGTTGCACATCCTCCTCAGTATTTGATGTTGTCAGTGTTCCAGATTTTGGCCGTTCTAATGGGTGCACAGTGGTATCTCATTGTTGTTTGAAATCGCAATTCCTTGATGACACGGGATGCAGAGCATGTTTTCATATGCCTCTTGGCCATCTGTGCATTTTCTATGGTGAGGAGTCTGTTAAGGCCTGGCCCATTTTTTAATAAGTTGTTTTCTCACTGTTGAGTTTTAGATGTTCTTTGTGTATTTTGAACAACAATCCTTATCAGCTCTGTCTTTTGCAAATCTTTTCTCTCGGTCTAGGGCTTGTTTCTTTCATTCTCATGTTCAAAGTCATCTATGCAGATACCAATGGTCCAAGGCTCTTGCTAACATCTTGTTTACATTTCTTTTTTCATATATTTTCAATTAGGTTCTTGGTTATAATTTGGTTATAAGCACGGGCTTTCTAGATACAGTCAAGGAATTCTGGGAAAGAAGAGTTGGTTTGCTTTAACAAAGGCCACCCAAGGAAATTTATCGCACCAATCTCCATCTCTAGCTGGGTCGTGCACAGATAACATCTTTGTCTCTTGCAAAGCAACGTGCAGAGAGAATGGCCACTCTCTTGAAGATTCTCAGAGGTACAACCTATGCAAATTCTGGGGCTCCATCCCTGAGAAGCCCACTGTTCTTGAGGTTAGAGCTTAACTTTTTGGTGAATTTGTTTTATGCCAATTTTATTGAATTCAGTCAAGAAGAAAAATATACAAACCTGTGATATATGATCCTATTTCCATATACTGATTTAGTTTACAGTTTTTCTTCAAGGCATTGCTTTCTCTTTAAAGTACATATTTATTCATTTATTCAGGTCTCTGGGCAGGTGATTGCCAAGGCCAAGGCCTCTGCAGGGAAGTACATTACCCTTAGTGGAAGAAAAATCCCAGGAGTTTTGGATATACTTGTTAGCTATACAGATTGTGAGTTTTTTAAATGAAAGATTGCAATGTCATGCCAATAAACTAGCAATAGCAAAGCACCTTCGTGTCTGTAATTGGAGAATGGTGAAGTGGAGAGATTTGGATGCAATGATAATGTGGGTCAGTCGGCTGTTGCAGAAGGAGACTCAGAGAAAGCCCACATTTTTATTAAAACCACCTAACAAAAATCTCACTTAGTTCCTATTCATGGGACCTAGTTCTAGCCCCTAATTTATTTTTATTACATCTGGTGGAAGGGAAACTCACTTCAACGTTGACAGTTCCCTTAAGGCTGCTTTGGCTTTGCAATTTTCAAGCAAACGCCTGGCTAACCTGTATAGCGGATCCGTCACTGTGCAGAAGCACTCCTGAGAGAGACAGGGAGGCCGAATGACCGTATCCCACCACGCTGAGTCAACACAGAAGAGTCAGAAACCGCCCTTAAGTGGAAGTGTAGGTGCAGCTGAAAGCTCTTTGCAGCCAGAGTGTGCCCGGGGTGGGTACCCGGCAACCTCAGTTCCATTTCCGGTTTCCATTTCTCCAGCCCCACCTCTTCTCCTCTCCGTGTCCTCACTCAAAGCGTCTCAACTGTGCTCCAGCTTCCGTAATGATACGGATCAGTCGTAATCCTCTGCAAGGTGCCCGTTTTTATTGTGCACTTCTCCCAGGTCTTCTCTCCCTGTCGCTCCGCGTGAATTGCTCAAGACACCTTTTGAGACTGCAGACCAGGTGGACTGTGAATTCAGATCCCACTGCAGTACCCAGGAGCTCCAGAACGAACGCCAGGCAGCCTCCTTGCTGTCAGTTGGAATCCTCCCTGTTTTTCTTTTCTTTTTTTTTAATTTTTTTTTTCAACGTTTCTTTATTTTTGGGACAGAGAGAGACAGAGCATGAACGGGGGAGGGGCAGAGAGAGAGGGAGACACAGAATCTGAAGCAGGCTCCAGGCTCTGAGCTGTCAGCACAGAGCCCGACGCGGGGCTCGAACTCACGGACAGCGAGATCGTGACCTGGCTGAAGTCGGATGCTTAACCGACTGCACCACCCAGGCGCCCCTCCTCCCTGTTTTTCAAGACACACTGGCTGCAGTGTAGACTCCCCAGATACCTCACCTCACAGGAATTGCGCCTGTCTTATTTCTCAGAGGATAAATAATGGTACCTTTCTTTAGGGACATCTTAAAGTGCCTTGTGTTATTTTTATCTTTTTATGTGTGTATAGATTTGTCCTGTTGGGATATGTATTTGTCCTTATCAGCTTAATTAAATTGTAACCTCCATAAGGACATCAGGCCTCATCTTAAAAACAACTAGCATTTGGGACACCTGCATATCTCAGTCGGTTAAACATCCGACTTCGATTTGGCTCAGGGCATAATCTCGCTGTTAGTGAGTTCAAGCCCTAAATTGGGCTCCATGCAGACGGTGAGTAGCCTGCTTGGGATTCCCTCTCTCCCCCTTTCTCTCTCCTCCTCCCCAGCTTGAGTGCACATGAGCGCGCGCGCTCTCTCTCTCTCTCTCTCTCTCTCACACACACACACTAAATAAACTTTAAAAAACTAGCATTTATAATGCTCTACACTTCCAAGACCACATCTCATTGACCTCCATCCCCTCAAAATTCCATCAGTAAATGCGTTATCTTTACCCACTCCAATGAAAAGTTCAAATAAGTCTATTGGAAAAGCAAAATATAAACCATTAAATGATAATGTGTCCATGAAGAAGCTCAGACATGTGCTTCTAAGTCTTCCTGTGCTTCCAACATGAAAAAACATTCAATCAGTTTCACTCCAAACGCTCTTGTTCACTTCAATATTGTTCACAGAGAAAGAAACGCCTGTGGGGTTTGCAGAACTCGGCTTTTGCAACATCCAATTTTTCAGGCTCCATGTAAAAATGTCACAGAGTTGATGCAAACTTACTTTTACGGGGCAGAGACTGGAAAATCAACAAAAGAGTTTATATATGCTAATTCATTGAAGAGCCCAGCAATCCTCTAGAAAAGACCAAATAAAAATCCTCATATCAGAATCTTGAAGAACTTTTCTCCAGAAGCTCTTTGCAAAGAAGTCATTATATTTTATAAACCATTAGAGCACCACAATTGCCCTGGTCTACCTGAATGAAAGGTTTTACCAAACTACCTATTGGAATAACTTTAAAATCTTGTTTTTTAGTAGAGTTTGTTGGTTCTACACCGGGAACATTTTGTATTGGGAATACATCTGCCTATGCCCAAGCTTGTTCTGATCTGACGCGTTGTTGATGACCCCCCTGTAAATAAGTGAGGACCACAATTTACCATCATTAACTATGCAGATGACCGATTTTAGCTCAGATACCGTATTAACAACCTGTCCACAAGTGAAAAAAGCCCTACGTTGTTCATTTAATTCCAAACAAGGGGAAAATGCATTGAGTAAATTTACTCCTGCCACATCACTGAAATTTTTAATGAAAGGCACAACTTTCTTCTGCATTTGGGTAGAAGCCATTTTTTAGAAATTTTTTATGTTTTTATTTTTGAGAGAGAGACAGAGTGCAAGTCGGGGGGGGGGGGGGGGGGCGTGAGGAGTAGAGACAGAGAGGGAGACACAGAATCCGAAGCAGGCTCCAGGCTCTGAGCTGTCAGCACAGAGCCCATCGTGGGGCTAGAACTCACAAACCATAAGATCATGACCTGAGCCGAAGTCAGATGCTCAACTGACTGAGCCATCCAGGCGCCCTGGGTAGAAGCCATTTTTAAGCCGTAGGAGAGTCAAACTCTTGGAGGAAAAAGAAAGACACACTACTTAGTGAAGGAGGGATCAAGAGAGTCAAGTCTCCCATGGAATACTTGTCTATGATTGCAGAAGCAAAGAAGGTGGGTCAGACACAGATACAATTATTTCAGTTCAGTTCTTGCAGAAACTCTGTGCTCCCTGACCTTTACCCATACCCACAATCCATACTATTCACCACCTGCATCATACTCACCCAAATGACAAATTCCATAGAACAACATTGGGCAGATCCTCAAGGAAAAAAGGTAGTGAGTATGATAATTCTTTGAACATTTACTAGCATCAGGAACTCCATGAAGCATTTTACATGAGCTATTTCATTTAATACTGTTGTAGATACTACGACGTTCAACCCAGATAACCCTCCTTCTGGCCTGAGCCACTCATGGCACCGGCAGCTGCAGCTTGGTGCTGGTGACTGATGGTTCTCCAGTCACTGATCTTGGCCAATGTGAGCTGGCTTACCAAAGTCATCTTCCCTCCCCAGGGCAGCCCTCACCCAATGACTGGATCTCCTACAACCAGAGGACAAAGAGAGCAAATGAGGGGGATACAAAAGCCAGGTTTCTTGCTTCAAAGAAGGACTTCTCTGAAAGGACAACCCAGTTTCAGGGATCCTTATAGATTCTTCTGAGTACTCCATTGTAATTGCATCGTACAGTTCAACTTCATCTGTCCAATCCTGCTTCCCTCCCCCAGGTGTTGCTTCTGAAAGTGTTCCCCAGTAATGCTCACATGCAAATCTGAGAGTTCTAAAGTCTATATGCTGGGCTACTCAGCCTACAACAATTGAAACCAAAAGTGATCCAAGTAAGAGGATTCTAAAATGAAATGTTGGCGCTGGGTTACTAACAGCAGGGTAGCAATGAAGACCCCCTCGCTGCTGGTGGGTGGGGCAGTGAGAGCCAAATGAGAGCCACTTACTGTAGGTCCAGTAAGTGTTCAGCTTGCTCAGAGGATCATGCTTGATGGGAACACACTGATTGGCTCAGTACCTCCTGCACATGAAAGTTTCTTGAGAAACAGTAATTATACAGACTTTGGATCTATAGAGCTATGATGGGAACCATGGATATCCTTGAGAAAGAAACCACAAAAGACAACAGTGCAAGTGTGAAAGCCAAAGGGACTTCTTAGCAACATGTAAAGAAACCTGCATCTCCTACAACCAGAGGACAAAAACAGCAAAAGATAAGGCACAGGACTTAATAACAAGAGGAGCAGAGCTACTCCAGATAGGGAGGAAGACCAGGTAAAGACACTTAACTATACCCTGTTCCAACTCAAATAATAAATCAAAACCAGGTGGTAGTGAATATTCAGCAAAACTAAAGGGAAAAACAGGAAGAGCCAGGAAGCATTACTAGAGTGGCTTAGCCCAAGACAGGATACATTCGAGGTTCCTCCACTCAATTTATGGAGGTTCAAAGTCCCTAGCTTCTCTGGGCTCAGCCCTGTTACAAACTCTCTGGCATTTCCTCTTCTCTTAAAATGGGCCATTTGATGATGTCCTGCATTCTCTTGCTCTAAAAGTGTTTTTGATTTGCTCCAGTGCAGGGACAGGTTTGTCGGCAAAGGGGTAAACGTCTTATCTAAGGCTGATGGGCACGAAAGAGGGACCTGAAGACCAGTATGTGCGATGATCCTCCAGGCTTATAGGCTACACTCACAAAGGTGCGAAGAGCTCCTAGATGAATCGAGAAGGAAACTTCCCAGGAAAGATGTCTCTGAGTTATACTCTCCTGATACATAATGTGAATTCTCACAGAGCCTAAAGAGATTAGACTAAGAGGGATTATACAGTCATGAAGGGCTTTTCTCTTCCTCTCTCTTACAGGAGCCATTTTCAGAATGTCCATTCTGGAATTTACCTGAATATATCAGTGGCCTGGATTCCATAATAAAAATAAATAAATAAACAACAATACTCACATAAGACTTAATGAATGCCAGATGTTATACTAAACAGTTTACAAATATAAACTCACTCAACCCTGAGTACAATCCCATAATAACATTTTAAGGTTGTAGAAACTAAAGCACAGAAAGGTTAAGTGACTTGCATAAAACACACAGGTACTTAAGTGACAGAGGAGGATGAATCTAGGCAGGCTGTCTCCACACTTTTATACAGGGCATCATGACCTCAATTAAGCTTTGCAAGGTTCCATTAGTATAGCTAACCCCAAAAAGCCACCCACATGTCCTTGAAATGGGGTCCTGGCACTAGTAATAACACGTATTTGTCAGCAACTTCTTTATGACCACCTTCCATGCCCTGTGGATATTGTTTTTACAACTGCCCTGCAAGCCAGCTCCTATTTGTGTTCACACTTGACAGATGAAGGAACTGAGGCTCAAAAAGATTAAGTTCCTCGTCCAAGGTCACACCACCAGTAAGGCGCAGAGCTCGTATTGGCAACTGTGTCCTTCTGCCCTCAAAGCTCAAGGTATCAACTACACCTCTGTACTGTTTTAGACATAAATGTTGGGACAGGCATGAGCCTAGGAATTAGTAAGTGCTGGTTAATTCTAGCCCAGCTCTTCTGTCCTATTTTTTTTTAATTTTTTTTTTTTAACGTTTATTTATTTTTGAGACAGAGAGAGACAGAGCATGAAGGGGGGAGGGTCAGAGAGAGGGAGACACAGAATCTGAAACAGGCTCCAGGCTCTGAGCTGTCAGCACAGAGCCTGACGCGGGGCTCGAACTCACAGGCTGTGAGATCATGACCTGAGCTGAAGTCGGCCGCTCAACCGACTGAGCCACCCAGGCGCCCCATCCTATTTGAAAGTAAATGCTGTTTGGACCAAAGTCATTGACACTGGGACCCACATTTGAGTCAGGCAGTACCCTTCCTGAGGATAGCTTTCTGGGGGAGCTGTGGGTAAAGCAGTCAAGCCGGAAAGCACTATTGCTCATTCCTGGCTCTCTCCACCGGACATGGGGTTTTAAAGAATACCTTAAAGTAATAATAGCCTGATTCAGATTATGGCTTGAGTTCTGGTTTATTTACCTTTGTGCTTAAAAGTCATTCCTTATAGATGATATTCATGATTCTCAGTGATTGGCTAGAAGGTAGTAGCTGTTTTCCTTCTTAGCACGAACCTAAATGCAGTTTTGCAATGTGCCTTAAGTCTTCAAACAAACAAAAAAAAAACCCTATAATAAAGTTATCTTCTTCCAAAAAAGTTCAAAAATGGCACCATGACATGAGTTGCTGTGTAAGAAATCTGTCTTTAAAAATGACACATCAGTTTATCATGTGTTACTATGAGCAGATGTTCAGCTTATGGGAGAATATGCGTGTGTTCTAATTTCTCCATTTGTGTCACTTCCTTGTGCCCATTATCCATCTGGTCCCTTTCTATGAATCCTCTAGAAGCCAGGGGGCCTCTTTTGGGACACACAATTAGAATCATTAGATTGGTAAGTTTTCAAGGCAAAAGACAATTTCCTTTAGTAAAATTATATAATTCAAACAATGATATTCTGAGAACTTGGCCAGGTGAAAGGCAAAATAATGGAATGAGGAGTGGGATGTTCTCCACCAAGTCCCCTTGTGCCCCACTAGCTGGCTGCTGGTCTTGCCTGAGGCTCTATGATGCCAGACACAGGATGAGAGGGTGTCAGACTTGGGTTTAAAAGACAAACAGCTTAGGAGCGCCTGGGTGGCTCAGTTGGTTAAGCCGCCCACTTCGACTCAGGTCACCATCTCGTGGTCTATGAGATTGAGCCCCGTGTCAGGCTCCGTGCTGACAGCTCAGAACCTGGAGTCTGCTTCAGACTCTGTGTCTCCCTCTCTCTCCCTTCTCCTCCCCCCCCCTCAAAAATAAATAAACATTAAAATATTTTCTAAAAAAACACAGCTTGTTACAAAATGTCTCTATCTTAATTAATGACGACAAATTAATATAGCTTCAAATCTCATACGGAGTCAAAACTGGACCGTATTTTTTTCTTAAAATTTTTAAGAAAGTTAATGTTTTAACATCATGAATAAATGCTTGTATAATTTTTAAATTAGGGCAGGCAACTGGTTTTACAGTTTTGCTAGTCTGGCTATTTAAGTTAACATTTTTTAAATGTATTTAGTTAAGTTAGAGAGAGAGCTTAAGCAGCACTGGGACAGAGAGAGAGGGAGAGAGAGAAAATCCCAAGCAGGCGCTCCAACATCAGCACAGGTGCCCAATACAAGTCTCAAACCCACCAACAACGAGATTATGACCTGATCCAAAATCAAGAGTCAAACACTTAACTGACTGAGCCACCCAGGTGCCCCTATAAGTTAACATGTTTAAGTAGTTATTCTTTCATTGATGAATTGTGGGAAATGAATTCTAAATGCTGAAATTGTATGGACATAATGTAAATGATTGGAATGTCTTCTCCCCAGGAAAAGTAATGAAAAATAGAATATCAGTATGGAACATTGGATTTGAGAGTATTCTGGAAAGGAGTAGTCCTGAGTGGGAACGTGTTTTCTATATTCACCAGTAATTTGAAAACAAAACTGATTTTGTTTTATGCAAACCGCTGAGCAGTCATTATTAAAATAAGACTTTTTTTGAAACCTTCCTTTAAAAAAAAAAATCAATGTTAATAAAACCAGAGTGTCTCATTAAATTCCATCTAAGATTATTTGCCACATGGAGACCCTTTTTCCACGTGGAGATCCATTTCCAGATGGACCCATTTCTGAGATGGGGAATATTGAAGGGTTCCTGACACAGAAATTGAGCCTAGGGACTCAACTCAACATATATTCACCATGTTCTGTGACCATGTGTTCATAAGAACCCCTCCTCCACCCTCTCCCAAATGAAAAAACAAAAACAAAACAATACAAAACCTGCCAAAAAGCTGAAGTTGGAGAACATTCCAAATTAAAGGCTAAAATTACCTACTATTTAATGAGGAACTATTTTGTAAGAGGTGCTTAAAATGTATTCTTTTTAAGCCTCACAATAACCCTATCACATAGCTTCTTTTAATCCCATTCTGTGAAAAGTGAAGTCCAGAGGGACTCAGTAACTTGCTGAATATCACCCTCTGGGAGTGATGCATTCAAACACAGAGCTACTTTATTCCACACCTTTGATCCTACCTACCGTATGCTTCCATATACACACACGCTCTCTGTCTCTCACACACTCACACTCACCCTCACACGTACAATACAAGAAAACTAATAGTATTGTTCAGCCCACGTGCTTTGGGCCCAAGGAGGAGAGATAAACTCCAAATAAAGGCAAATCCTGGATCATATACGTTGACTTTCACAAAACATTTTGAGAATAAATTTTGACAATTTTTCAGAAAATAAACTCCAAATAGCGATGAGTAAAATCTATGTTATGATAAATTTATGGTGGCCAGCAGAAAACACATTCAGAAACAAACTGAATCAATTCACTTCAGACAGAGCCAGGATATTCATCTTACTTGGTTACAGAATATTCATTTATTTGTTAGTGTTAGGGACAGACATTACATTTTACTTAGTATCCACGGGTCATATTTTCCATTAGATTTCAGACTTGAGCAGGTTGGGGAAGGGACACACTTCATTTGGTTTCAAATGGAGTCTTGTAAGAATAAACACGACTGTGGAGGCAACGACATGGAGCATAATGTCAGCATACAGCAGGGACTTAGTAAGTATTTGGTGGCACTTGATAGAATGACAAATGCAGTATATTGGCCTATTGCTATATGGTATGTGAAACACTTTGAAGGTCCTAAAAGTTCATTGGGCACAGGCAAAATTTCAGTATCTTGCAACTTTATTTAGAAACAAATATGACTGGTGTAAGGTGGTATCTCATTGTGGTTTTGATTTGTGTTTCCCTGATGATGAATGATGTTGAGCATTTTTTCATGTGTCGGTTGGCTATCTGGATGTCTTCTTTGGAGAAGTGTCTATTCATGTCTTTTGCCCATTTCTTCACTGGATTATTTGTTTTTTTGGGTGTTGACTTTGATAAGTTGTTTATAGATTTTGGATACTAACCCTTTATCTTATATGTCATTTGCAAATATCTTCTCCCATTCTGTCAGAATGGCTAACATTAATAACTCAGACAACAACAGATGTTGGCAACGATGTGGAGAAAGAGGATCTCTTTTGCATCGTTGCTGGGAATGCAAGCTGGTGCAGCCACTCTGGAAAACATATAGAGGTTTCTCAAAAAACTAAAAATAGAACTCCCCTATGACCCAGCAATTGCACTACTAGGCATATATCCACGGGATACAGGTGTGCTGTTTCGAAGGGACACATGCTCCCCCATGTTTATAGCAGCACTATCGACAATAGCCTAAGTATGGAAAGAGCCCAAATGTCCATCGATGGATGAATGGATAAAGAAGATGTGGTATATATACACAATGGAATATTACTCGGCAATCCAAAAGAATGAAATCTTGTCATTTGCAACTACGTGGATGGAACTGGAGGGTATTACGCTAAGTGAAATTAGTCAGTTAGAGAAAGACAAAAATCATATGACTTCACTCACATGAGAACTTTAAGAGAAAAAACAGATGAACATAAGGGAAGGGAAACAAAAATAATATAAAAACAGGGAGGGGGACAAAACAGAAGAGACTCATAAATATGGAGAACAAACTGAGGGTTACTGGAGGGGTCGTGGGAGGGGGGATGGGCTAAATGGGTAAGGGGCACTAAGGAATCTACTCCTGAACTCATTGTTGCACTATATGCTAACTAATTTGGATATAAATTTAAAAAATAAAAAATTAAATTAAAAAATTTTTTTAATTAAAAAAAAAAATGTCCTACAGTGTGGATAAACTCCCAAGTTTTGTTGTATTTTCAAGTAGGTTTGTGTACATCTCCCCCAAATTACCAATAAGTTATTCAAGGAAAAGCCATGATTGGCTTTTCATTACAAGGATTTGGAGGAAGTAATGCATCCTCTTTTCAAGTCCGTTTTCATAATACTTACTTTACAAAGTCATTTTGCAAAAGAATCTTCCCTCTAACCCTGGGTTCCAGAATTGAATGGATTATTTCATCGTCTAAAGACCTCCATGTGGAAAACAATCATAGAGGGAATTCAATGAGACACTCGGGTTTATTAACATTGATTTTTTTTTAAAGGAAGGTCTCAAAAAAGGTCTTATTTTAATAATGACTCCCCATTGGTTTGCATAAAACAAAATCAGTTTTGTTTTGAAACAGGAAGTACACAAAATAAGATTAAAATTGATTTCAAAGTAAGACAGAGCTTCCGCCTAACTGGAAAATAAACAAAAGAAAATATTCGGCTCATTTTTGATAAATTATTAATTTTGTTTTTGGGTTTTTTTTTTTAAAAGCAAATTGTTCACATTTGTGACAGAGAAAGGAGAAATCAAAGCTGACTTCTCTAGCTAGCAGCCTGGTCAAAGAAGGAAATTGCCCCACCACAGAATACACTATTTGCAATAAATCGTTTATAATCCAAATAAATAATTTTCTTTTTATGACTGTGTTTTTTATAAAATACATGGAAAAGATATTAAATAGCATTCTTCCCCTTTCTTTTACAACCAGAGTTCTTGGACATGAATGGAATTCCGTAAAGAAGTTACATTCTACACCAGGTGCCTCACATTTTACAACAGCCATTTGTTGAGAACCTACCACGTAGGGTAGGAATTAGAGAGATGATAACTGGAATCCTTGTCTTCAAGGGGCTTCTAACCTAGCTGGAAGGAAGGGACACATACTTAAAAGGTAAATAATAGCTCCAGGCTATGTGGACTACCAGCCAAAGGAAAGCCATGGTCATTCTCCAGGACTTGCAGGAGAAGCCCCATCATCGGCTCCCATCAATCCAGGAATTGAGTCCCTCGTTAGACTGAGGGACTTCATGCCACGTCAGGGTAGCTACTATGCCCCTTGCTCTTGTTATCTACTTTTATGATCCCTCTTAGAACTTCTTTGGTATTCTGGTTCTTCGTAAATAATCAGAAGTTTGGATATTTACTCCCAAGAGCCTGGGTTTCTACCATCTTTGCACATGTAAGAGCAAATATAGTTCACAACCTATAGGCAACTAATCACATGCTCTGGCTCCTGAATATGACAGAGAATGGTAATAAATTAAGGAAAAAAGTACAATAAAAAACCCCACATTATTAACCACAACAGAGTGTCTCAGCCTCAACACTCTTGACATTTGGGGCCAGATATTTATTTGCTGGGGTGGGAGGAGGCCGTCCTGTGCATTGTGGGATGTTAAGAAAACATCCTTGCCTTTTACCTAACAGGTAAAAGGTTCAAATCCTGACTCCTGTCCATGGACAATTACTTAGCCCCTGGGAGCTGCAGTTTCCTCGTCTCCAAAATAAGGAACATCAATTAGTCAGAGGGTTAAATAAGAGAATGTGTACAAAGTGCCTAATAAAATACCTGGTACAAGAAGTGGTAGTCATTATTAAAAAATAATTAAATTTCACCCACAGAAAGCTCAGGATTCAAACAACCGCAGTTGCACACGTACTGGGATCAGAAGGATGGGTAGGATTTTAATTCCCCTGCTTTCTCATCTTCCACTAGGCCTTTTCTACCCTGAGGGTAGAATCACTTCCTTCTGGCTACATGCTAGACACTCCCCTTCTTCCTCATTCTTGCAAACACCTTGATTTGCGATGCGTGGGCTTATTCCTCAACAACCTTCCCATTGCTGAAGTTTGCATCTTCTTTTCTTCAGATCCCTTTTGCCCATAAATTTCTTGTTGAAATTTAATTGTAGTCACTTTATTATTACTGCATTATGCTTTGTACTGTTTTATACCATCATAGGACATTAACTGTCATCACATTCAGCCATTAATGATTTATCAGCATGAAACTCATCAAGTTGTGAACACACATGGTCTGTATCTGGCCTGTAAGAGCCTATCTCTCTCCATTCTTTTTCTTATCTCTCTGACACTCTTACAAGGGCACTTTAATGGTCTACGTGGTCTTACATCCCACCCTCTCAGCAACACTCACAGTAATTTCTGGAGCCATCTTTTTCCTACTAACAGCCTGGACTCATTATTAAACTTTCCAGCCAGAGGAGGCCAGGGAGGACAACAGGGTTGCAGAGCCACATGCTTTGCTGGGACCTCCCTCCAGACTGGCCTTTCGCCTTAAAGGCGAATTTGTGTTCTGTTATTTCTCTGGTGGTTATGCTATCTGAGTCTGATGTCTTGAGTTCTAATTCCAGCTCCAAGTCACCAGGAGGCCTGGTGCTGGTTCTTCCATCATTTCTGAGACTTAAATTTCTTGATCTTTAAAATGAAGGAATGGGACTGGATGGTGAAAATCCCTTACAGCTGTCTAGAATCAAATCAAACACAATTAGCCCTTCATCAGTTACAGGCTGCAACATCACTAGCTCAGTGTAAATTTTAAAATGCCTTCTGTTCCTTAACTGCTGTAAAATTGTCCTAGATGTGCAGATAAATGATGATCACAAATGTGAATGGTGCCCCCTAGAGCTTTTCAGCACACAACTTCCACAGCCACCTGTTGTAGCTGGGACTAAGCCTCGTTTATCAGCTAACAACATGTAGGCAGGGAGTAGAAAGTCACAGGGTCACCAGTGAGACAAGGGAAAAAGAGAAGGTCAGGAAGATGGACGTTATTGCCGATGGGAGATGTGGCGAAAGAATCAAGAGACCAAAACCCAAACCAGTTATTTGAACAAAGAAATGAAAGACCTCTTAATTAGGGGAAAAGTTGAAGGTGACCAAAAAGACAAAAAGAGACTAGCATCACAGAAGCGGCCATCGTAGGAAGAGCCACTGCCCCTAGGGATAGGGAAGCAAAGGGCAAAGGTCGGAATATTCATACTCAGAAGCCGGAGGAGCGGCCCCATGCAGTTGAAATTCAGACCTCTAGGACACACTGGCTAGAGTGAAGTGTTCCCGGAGGAACATACCACAAGGCTGTTTCTGACTGTTGGAGAAACTGCAAACTGCATTCAGCTGCTACCACAGAAAGCAAGCAGGAAGACACAGAAAACAGGAAGGGAAGAGAAAGTCTCTTCTTCCTTCTTCAGCCTTTCAGTATGCATCTAGCGTAACAGTAATCCAGCTTTCAAGGCAGAGACATAATTTGCAGAATCCCAACCCAAGTATCACAGAAAAGAACATAGAAGGGCCATGTTTAGAACTGAAGGAATAATAAAATGTACACAAGGTTTGTCCTTAAGCAGAGATGACAAATAGAGATCATCTGTGTGCCAATTCTAATTATGGCAGCATTTTGAGTTAAGGATTCCGAGGATATACTTAGGCAGAAGAACAATCTTCTGAGCATTCAGAATATCTGCCCCGAGCAGGAGGAGGAAGGGTGGCATGGAGTTCCCATCTCTAAGAGACACTTAACTGTCCCATCTACCCTTTGGGTGTCAGGTTCTGGGGATAGAGACCTGAACGCCTCAGCAGCATAGAGTGCATAATAGGGAGTAAATAAGTCAGGGATCCTGACAGGGTTACAAGTTTCTTGGCTATGACTGAGCAACTCTTGGAACAGAGAACTCATCATCTCCATCTCCAAGAGCTCTGATCCCAGGAACATTTCTTTATAAAAAACTTAGATCAACCTCATTAAGCCTTATCCACTAGCTCTATTTCCACCCCTTTCAGAAACACAGGGGTAAGTCAAATTCTCTCTCCACATGCCATCCTTTCAGATGTTTCAATTTGACCGTCATACCCCACCAAATCTTTCTTCTCCAGGTAAAGTAGCTTTAATGCTTCCAACCGTTTCTTACATGGAAGGCATAGCGATATCCCTGTCTTGTCTCCCAAGTACACTTTGACACACCCCAGCCCCTCATCGAGGATGGCCTGAAATCATTACTCTCCATGTAATTAGAATAGCACCCAGGAAAAAGGTAGAGAATGCACCTCTTTTATGCTTTTTTTTTTTCCTTTTGAGAGAGAGAGAGAGAGAAAGCAGGGGAGAGGCAGAGTGAGAGCGGGACAGAGGATCCGAGCAGACTCCTCCATTAACAGCAGCAAGCCCAAGCCAGAACTCACAAACCGTGAGATCATGACCAGAGCCAAAGTCAGACGCGCAACCACCCGAGCCACCCAGGGCTCCCTGCACCTCTTTTAAATATCCCATCAACATTTCTGATGACATCACCCTGAAAACTGCACGGGGACTTACTTTCACCTGAGATGATCCTCCAGCATTTCACCTCCAGGGTCAACAAGCTCCAGTTGCTTCAGACTCTCCCAGAGGAAAATATCTTGCAGCCAATACAAACTACCAGGAAGTTCTGCAGGAGAAGGCAAACAGCTTTGTGAATGCTTAAATAAGTTAGAAAATTAAGCTCTTGCTGATGGCGCCTGTCATAAATGTATGCTCCAATGAAAAGAAGCTTAAATCAATTTGGGTGTTCTCACTGAGCTGCAAACTTTGTTATTGTTCCTCCCGCACAGTCTAGAGGCCATAAACCATATCTAAGTGTGCGGAAGACATTTAACTTCCACTGGTGTTTTTGAGTAGATGAGATTTTATAAGTGGCTCTGTTCTACCTTTTAACTACATTTTAATTTAAATATATTTTTAATCACAGCTTTAAACATTATCTTCACTAAGCAACCAAAGTTTAAAGTAATGGCATATTTTTAAAATACATGCAAAAATCTCTTAGTCAGGGTCTTTCAATGTTCCATATGCATTATTTCTTTTAGGTTCATTTAGTTGCACTATAATTTTATGGAGTTTTAGAGTGGTGGGGCATGCGATATGATTGCCAATTATCCAGGCCATATTTCCAGGCACATTATCAGGAAAAATCTTTAAAATGGGAGTTTAACAAGAATAGAAGTCTTCAAGAAATCACCTGATGAAAATTCCATAGGTACAGACTTCTGAAGGTTAAGAGCAGAGAGGTAAGTATAACAAAGACTAGGAAGGCAGGGGTGTGATGTGAAGAATAGGAGAAATTCTGACTTATACACAGCACATTGGAGGATGGATAATCTGCTGAAATTAAATGTCAGCCTTTAGATTACTACATTCCAAGCAAATCCTCACTTCCAATGACTTCATTTTAAAGGACAGGGAGCATCCCACCAACGTGGGAAGGAATTATTTTCTGGGTACAAAAGATTAAAGTGAAGGGTCAGATACATATCATTCTAAGGAAAAAACAGAGGGCTCTGAAGATTGTGTGTATTAGTTTTCTATTGCTACTGTACCAATTTACCACAAATTCAGTGGCATAAAGAATGCAAATTTATTATCTTTATACTTCTGTACATCAGAATTCGGACAGAGACCTCTCTGATCTAAAGTCAATGTGTTGGCAGAACTTCATTCTCTTCTGGAGGTTCTAGGGGAAGATCCATTTCCTTGCCTTTTCCAGCTTCTGTAGGCTGTCTGCCTGGTTGGCTCCAAGCCCCTTCCTCCATCTGCAAAGCCAGTAATGTTACGTTTGCATCCAACTCATCTGGGAAAGGTTCTCTACTTTTAAGGATTCATGTGATTATATTGGGCCCACCTGGATATTCCAGCATGCTCTCCTCGTCTCAAGGTTCTTAACTTAATCACATCTGAAAAATCCCTTTTTGCCACGTAAGGTAACAGGTTCTAGAGATTAGGGCGTGGACATCTCTGGTGGCCATTACTCTGCCTACACGCTGTGTAAAACAGAGATGAGAAAATACTCCAGGAAATAAACTGCTCGCCGGGGACTTTCCTAAATGAAGATCAGTTCCTCTATCTCATGCACTTCTTCAGGACAAAATTCACAACTCGCTATGTCTCCCTTGAAAAGACAAGAGGGCAGGGGCACCTGGGTGGTTCAGTCGGTTAAGCGTCTGACTTTGGCTCAGGTCATGATCTCATGGTTTGTGGGTTTGAGCCCCATGCCGGGCTCTGCTGACAGCTCAGAGCCTGGAGCCTGCTTCAGATTCTGTGTCTCCCTCTCTCTATGCTCCTCCCCTTCTTGCACTCTGTCTCTCTCTCTCTCTTAAAGCTAAACATTAAAAAAAAATTTTTTAATAGAAAAAAGAGAAGAAGGCAGTTATCCACAAGGAAAGGGGTAGTAACTGATAGGAACTGATCTGGAATGGTGGCTGAGTCCAGGTTAGACAGAAAGGACATGCATGGACTCTTCTAAATAGTTCACATATATGAATTGATTTAGTCCTCACAGCAGGTCTGTGTGGTAGGAATCTATCATCATCCTATTTTCCAAATATAAAATACAGAGGTTGCCTAAGGTACAGATAATGTGTGCAAAGCTACACAGTTGGTAAGGAAAAGCCCCTGCCCCAGAGTCAGAACTTTAACCCCTAGAAAACACAATCTCCTATTTATTGATCAATTAAGGTGTGGGTTGCAAGTAATTTATAACAATTCTTTAAAAAAAAAAAGGCAATGATTTACATTTGAATCAAGACTATCTCCATGACAACACTCTTGTTTGTTGCACTCTGATGTGGATTTCTTATTATTTCATAAACTCTGAAGAAGCAACAAGCATTTAACTAGTCAATCAACCTAAGTCAGTGGTTCCCACACTTCACTAGGCATAAGAATCACATGGAGTACTTTGTTAAAATGCAGATTACTCTGCCATAACCACAGAGACTTATTTGGATCTTGGAATCTGTATTTTTAAAAAACATTCCAAGTGTGTCTGGGACAGACTTCCCTGCACACATAAAGTGCAACGTAGGGTGTCTGGAAAAACTCCTACTGGATGACCTCCCTGAGGCACCCCACGTAAGTCCTGATAAGGCACTCGAAAAGAATCTCACTCACACTTACCTCATTAAAGCACTTGTCATAGTGTATGGCAAATGCCTATTTATCTGTCTTCCCCTCTAGACTGCAAGGTCTATAAGATCAAGGCTGGGGCGCTCTCAGTGCCTTATTTCTGCTGCCTACCCCACACTCACAGGTGTAGGTACTTCGTATCAATCTGTTGTTGAATGCCTCAGTGGATAAACAAATCAATGATGAAATGGTCTCAGATCACGCAAAAACATTTTCAGGTGAATGTGTTTAGAGGCCCTAATGCCTCATTTAGTTGAATATCTATGGCCAGTATGAAGACAAAATTTTTTTTGAAATAAACACCATAAGCTAGATTCACCATTGAAGGACAGAAGAGAAGCATCTGAGCAGATGCTCTTAGACAACAGTAGAAATAGACAGCAATCTCAGCATTGACCAATGATGACTTCTACCAGCAAGAGACAGCAGCCTGGAGGCAGACTGTGTCCTATGTGTCCTTTTTTTACAATACTGTGCTGACTCCAAATTTATTTCCATTTTGGAGAGAGAGTGATATTCCACAAATAAATCAATTAAAAAAATGTGATATCTCAAAGCAATTGTCTTGTGGAAGGACTGATCTGAGCCACCCAAAGTAAGTGCATCATAGGGCGGTCGTGAAGATTTCAAGAAAATTTGTACAGTGTCTAGCACAGAGCAAGGCACAAGGCAAGCACTCAATTGATATTTGTTGAATAATAAAGTCTTAGAAAGCTATAATAAGCAAATAACTGTCTCGGCATGCCTGTGTTTCTGCCATGACAAGCCAAGGGGACCCAAGTTCATCATCGCAAGAAGGCTTACTGCCCAATTTCCCTTGGCCACTCCTCCATTAAATTTAAGGATTTTTCTTTCTTCTGGTATATTTTTCCTCTTGTAGGAAGAATTATACACTGCTCTTTATGTTGGCCAAGAAATTTGGGCACACAATTTGGGGAGTAAACTATGACTCTGAGGACAGACTGCAACTCATGAATTTGGACCTATGGTTCTTCCTGAGACCAAGGCCCAACACTGTGACCACCAAAGGTGTGGTGCATTTCAGTGATTCAAAATACATGCAGGCATACCACGGTTTCATGGAATTTGTTCCCAGTGATAGCAAGGCCAGGTAACTTCCTGATGCATATGAGCATTTATAGCCATTCCCCATAAGACAGCTAAGGGAATAATCAAATGTTCTTCTGTTAGTACATTAAACAAATGCCTGGAGGATCAGAAAGCAATCTCCTCTCCCATGATACATTATTGTGTAATTTCTTCGTTTCCTCCAATATTGGAGTTTGGAGATGTTGTTAATTTTAAGGCTAGAATTGCAGGACTGGATAAGGCAGCTTTCGACTCCAAATAAGTCATACTCAAGACCTCAGCAAAATCAGCAGGTCTCTCCCCAGCCTTGTCTACAGAAGCTCTGGGTTCTAGTCATCAGGAGACTTTTGATAGAATTTATTCTCATGGTTTCCAAACGTGTTTCTTTCTTTCTTTCTTTTTTTTTGGGGGGGGGGTGGCAATTGACTTCTTAAAATTAATCATGGACACATCCTCCCTATACAAAACAGACAAATGACAAGCACTGAGGTTGATGATCTGAAATCTCATTGCAGCCCCTCCAGCTACTAAATATGTAAAATTAAGAAGTCACTTCCCTGGGGCGCCTGGGTGGCGCAGTCGGTTAGGCGTCCGACTTCTGCCAGGTCACGATCTCGCGGTCCGTGAGTTCGAGCCCCGCGTCAGGCTCTGGGCTGATGGCTCAGAGCCTGGAGCCTGTTTCCGATTCTGTGTCTCCCTCTCTCTCTGCCCCTCCCCCGTTCATGCTCTGTCTCTCTCTGTCCCCAAAAAAATAAATAAACGTTGAAAAAAAAAATTAAAAAAAAAAAAAAAGAAGTCACTTCCCTTCTCTGAGCCTCAGTTTTTTGTTGCCTTAACCTTAGAATGAGAATAATAGTGTTTGCCTTGCCTACCTTATTACTGCCTTGAGATCATTTGAGAGTATTTTGTAAAGAATGATCTAAGGTAGTACTATTATGTGAAAATGGAAACACAAAGTAGAATAGAATATGATAAAATAAGCGGGTGGTGTAAGTTACAGTTATAAAGAAGGAGAAAGATTCAGGTGCACTATCTGGGATCACCATCATCACTAGCATAGTGAGCGCTGACTCAGTGCCAGAGTTGTGCAGAATGCTATTCATAAGCTTTTTCACTTATGACTCAGGTAAGTCAATGCATGGGTATCGTTATTACCCAGACTCGTATGGATGGGAAAACTGAATCTTAGCAGCTAAGAGGTGGTAGAACCAGGTGTCAAACTCAGTTCTGTCGGATTCACAGCCTGTAAGTGATGTTTATCAAGGTGCTACAGTCACTCCCATAAGGGCACCAAAAGAGCAATAACATTGTTTCCACATTTTTGAGGCCTTTCATAAGATCCAGATGTCCTGCAGAACTTGGTTTTCTATTCTCTGACTCACGTTGCCATCCATACACAACTTCCGTTCTCATTAAAACCAACCCAGGATCTCTCACCCCCATTCAAGGATATTATGCCCAGAGACCTGTGAATAATAACCTTCATCTCAATCTTCAATTTTCAATGTTAGTGTTTTCCTTAGATACTCATTTTATTTTGAATTCTTTCTCATTAAGAAGCTACTATCTCTGTCTTCCTTGTCTATGTTGGAAATATTTTTATTTTGATAAATTCATTGTTATGAATTTCCAGACTTGAATGTCCCAATGGCTTATAAAGGCATGAAAATTCATAACCAGAGTTATCCATAACTAAAAGCCTAATTAGCTGTGTACCAATGTCTTTAGCTTGAAAACAAAAGGTGAAATGGGACATATTAGCTTTCCTTGTATTTCTTTAACAAAACTGAAGATAGTCATTTCTCCAAGCATCACCCAGAGAGAAGAAAGAATTATCCATCAGAGTTACCAGAGGAACCTGGACGCCCCACCCACTCCCTTTCCCCACCCCTACCCTTTCTTTGTGCTCGTTGACAAAGACTTCATAGACCAGAAACACAAGGAAGTCTTCTGGGAAGAATTTGAATGTGCTCAGCTGCTTGCTTATGTTTGTGTTTTGTGCTCTCAGATGTTTCCCTATGACCTTGCCTCCATTTGAGGAAGGAAATTCTGAAAGAGTATACTGATGATGGCAATTGTTTTAATAAACATGACATTATGGGAAAGATGGCAAAATGAGAATCTGAGTATGAGAATCAGATGGTCACAGACTCGTATTGAATGCCTGTGGTATGCTACCTCTGGCATTACAAGATAAAAGAAAGAACAGACATGTGTTCTGTCATCAGGAAATTTATCATATAAATTATACATATGTGTGTATGTGTATATACATGTATCTACATATATACATTTATTGCATACTTTTATGTGATGAGTGCTTCAGAAATATCATCTTATTCTTCATATGAGCTCTATGTGGTTGGCATTATCATCTCCATTTTACAAATGACTAAACTAGATAATAGGCACTTTATGTGCACAATCCTGAACATCCAATCACACTACTGAGCATGCTCTGTGTGCCAAGCGAGGGGGGATGGGCGGGACATGAAGCCAGATACACTCCTTAAGGGACTTTACGATCTGGCTAGGAAACTGAGACTAACACACAGGACATTTCAGAAAAGACCACAGGATGACATACTATTAAACACTAAGCTGGGTGATGTAATCTGCTGTGGGAATTTAAGAGGAAGTCAGTGAAAGTATATCAGGTAGGATATAGGCAAGCTAAGGGGTGGGCTTTTCAGACAAGGGAACAGCGTAAGAGCAGACAGTTAATGCAGGAAACAGAAACATCCACTTTGCAAATTTTCCAATTAGCGCTCTGTATCAGATATGGATGTTAGGAGGATGAGATGGGAACCAAGATGTCTAATCTGTGGAAACTTTCTACGGAATAGAATGTGTAATTGGTATCTGTTATTATTATTATTATTATTATTATTATTATTTAAGTATAGTTAACACACAATGTTACATTAGTTTCAGGCGTACAACACAGTGATTCAACAAGTATATACGTTACACTATATTCCACCACCACGAGTGTATCTACATCTGTCCCGTTACATCACTATTACAATATCATTGACTTATTCCTTATGCTGTGTCTTTTGTTCCCATGATTTATTCATTCCATAACTGGAGGCCTGTGTCTCCCTCTCTCCTTCACCCGTTTTGGCCAATCCTCACCTCCCCCGCTCCTTTCTGGCACCCATTAGTTTTTGCTCTGTATTTAGGTCTGATTCTGCTTCTTATTTGTTTATTCATTTGCTGTTGTTGTTGTTTCAGATTCCACTTATGAATGATAAAACATAGTATTTGTCTTTCTCAGTCTGACTTATTTCACTTAACGTAATACTCTCTAGGTCCATCTATGTGGTCTCAAATGGCACAATGTCATCCTTCCTATCGCTGTGTAATATTCCATTTTATATGAGTGTGATATATATAGTATATATATATATATATATTATATACATAAAATATATATGATATAAAAATATATATATAACTCTCACATATTTCTTCTCCATGTGTTTAATGGTGGACACTTAGGTTGCTTCCATATCTTGGCTACTTAAATAATGCTGTAATAAACTAGTGGTACATATATCTTTTCAAATTACTGTTTTCATTTTCTGTGGATTAATACCCAATAATGAAATATAGCAGAATTATTGGGTCATATGGTATTTCTCTTTTTAGTTTTTTGAAGAACCATCATACTGTTTTCCACAGTGGCTGTACAAGCTCACCAACAGTGCATGAGGGTTCCTTTTTCTCCACATCCTCTCCAACACATGTTATTTCTTTTTTTTTTTTTTTTAATTTTAGCCATTCTAATAGGTATAAGATGACATCTTTTTGTGGGTTTGATTTGCATTCCCCTGATGTTGAGCATCTTTCCATATTCCTGTTAGCCATCTGTATGCCTTCTTTGGAAAAATGTCTATTCAGGTCCTCTGCCCATTTTTTAATTGGATTATTTGCTTTTGTGGTGTTGAGTTGTATAAGTTCTTTACATATTTTGAATATTAATATATCATTTGCAAATATCTTCTCCTATTCAGTAGGTTGTCTTTTTGTTTTGTGGATGGTTTTCTTTGCTGTGTAAAAACTTTTTATTTTGGTATAATCCCAATAGTTCATTTTTGCTTTTGTTTTCCTTGCCTTAGGAGAAATATCTAGAAAAATGTTGCTACAGTCAATGTCAGTGAAATTACTACCAGTTCTCTTCTAGAAATCTACAGATCCAGTGCAATCCCTATCAAAATACCAACAGCATTTTTCACAAAGCTAGAACAAATAATACTAGAATTTGTATGGAATTCCAAATGACTCTGAATAGCCAAAGCAATCTTGAGAAAGAAGAACAAAGCTGGAGCTATCATGAGTCCACATTTCAAGATACACTACAAAGCTGTAGTAATCAAAACAGTATGGTACTGGCACAAAAATAGACATATAGACCAATGGAACAGAATAGGGAGCCCAGAAATAGACCCATGACTCTATGATCAATTAAATTTATGACAAAAGAGGCAAGAATATACAATGGGGAAAAGACAATCTCTTCAACAAATGGTGCTGGGAAAACTGGAGAGCTACATGCAAAAGAATGAAACTGGACCATCTTTTAACACCATACACAAAAATAAACTCAAAATGGATTAAAGACCTAAATGTGAGATATTAAAGTATCTGTTATACTGTTGATCTGTTCCTTCCTAATGGAAACCTTCTGCCCTCTTCTTCACGTAAACCAGGTATGGCAACCAGTCAAGGGGCTCAGCTTTCATACCTGAAAAGTGAGTGAGAATATACACGAGTCAGCCAAATAGAATCCTTCCTAGAGACTCACTGACGGTCTTTCTGGGGGATTGTAAATTCTAAAGACCATGTAGGGCTGTAGCTCTGGAGATCAGTTTGCAGGAGAAAGAGGTTGGCAGAGAATGCCCAGGCAAGGCTCACATAGTTATATATTTTCATGTTCTTATGAGTCACTAGGGGATTCACGGTCTGGAAAATTCACAAGAATTGAATTTAACAACATAAAAACATCTCTTGTGTGGAATCAGAGACAGAACCAAAGACGTTGTTAGAATGCCAAAGGCAATAGTTGGGCTTCTCAGGTTTGTTTGCTCACTTGCTTGTTTAGGTTAAATTAGTTTGACTTAGGTTTTTGATACTAATAACCAACACAATCCTTATTAACACAGAATGGAAGGTTGGATGGAACAAGATATGGAACCACATGAGCAGGAGCCCTTCAGCAGAAGGATTAGAGAAATTACTGAGAAATAGTCCCTTGTTCTTACATCTTTTTTTGAGAGGCAACTCCTTTGACTTTATCCAACTGATGAAACAAAGTTCTGCCTTTATTCCCCATGAAGGAGAACTTGCAAAGCTCTAAGTTGAGAAAAGGACTTTGAGATCTCTAAACAAAACGTAAAGCAGTAAAAGACTAATATTTATTATTAAGCATCCAAAACGAGTGTTGTTCCACTTTTTTTTTAATTTTTTTTAACGTTTATTTATTTTTGAGACAGAGAGAAACAGAGCATGAACAGGGGAGGGGCAGAGAGAGAGGGAGACACAGAATCTGAAACAGGCTCCAGGCTCTGAGCTGTCAGCACAGAGCCTGACGTGGGGCTTGAACCCACGGACCGTGAGATCATGACCTGAGCCGAAGTCGGACACTCAACCGACCAAGCCACCCAGGCGCCCCTCCACTTTCTTATAGAGAGATGTTCACATGTGTTAGAAACTAGGAAGAAATGCACTTTTCAATAACCAAACGTCATTTATTTAACTCAAACCATCTGTTTTATGATTTCTTTTTTAGGAGACATTTCACATCCTGCTGCTTTCGAGAGAGCTACTGTCTTCCTGGTCTATAATCCTCTCCTCTCTTCTGTTTCTTCATTACTTAATTAGTCCATCTGTCAGCCAATCCATCTTTCTCTCTTTCCTCTTTTTTTTCCTCCTCATTTCCACCTCAGAAAGAAACTTCTAACTGAACTAGGCAAATGACTCTTAGATAATTATCTTCTAAAAGGAATATAATGCATTTTTTATGTATCCACCAAATGACATATTCCCTATTCCTCATCCTACTCTCTATAGAAAACAGTGACTTGCCTGCTTTTACATCTTAAATGGAAGAAAACCTTATTCTTTAGCTCTGGATTCTAACAGTCATAAGTTATAGTAATAAAGATTAATATATTGGGTAGAAGGGAAGTAAATTTAAGGTAATAATGAAAATGATCCTTTATCATTCATGACAGATCTTCAGCTCTGTGTAGGCAATAATTAAAGAAAAGCTTCAGAAACCATAAAAACATAAATAAGATTCCTAGTAAAAAACCTTCATTGTAGGCAGGACTTTTTTATTGGATTCTGGACTGAGCTGAGAATACCCCGTGGGCTTTGTTAAGGAGTTTGTTCAGAAATCACCCAGAATGGAAAGACTGAGTAAACAATGGTGAGACCCCTGCCAATGGGCAGCTCTGCCCTCAAGAAATCATAGAAATATGGAGAGGACTTGCAGCTACCAAAGCCTTTAAGTTTGGCCAGAATTGATCCCTGAGAAAAGCCATAGGCACAGGGACCATCTGGACCAGTTCAAGAGTCCAGAGGAGAGTAAACATAGTTGAGATGGCAAAATGTGAATGGCTCTTGTGAAGAATAAATGGTGGCCAGCCATCCCTTATATTCACTAAGGTCTGAGACATGCAGTGAGAAGATGATAGGCTGGCAGCATGGCAACCATCTGGCCATGTGGAACTTAGGACAGGTAATAAAAGGTCTTCTCAGAAAGATTCTCACTGAGATGAAACTTGAGATGAAATCACAAGATTTCTTCTCTTCACAGATTATAGGGTATGTGATTTAGAGGAAGCCCCAAACTGAGATGGGCAATTTCCTTTTTCTTCTGACCATAACACTTAAGGAAGAGGGAGTCAATAAGAGGTATTAAGAACAGAGCAAATGGCCCAGAGAGCGGCATAACCAGCAGGAACATGATGGCAGCAGAAGACTTAGATCATGTGCACTCCTCACTCGTCCTCCCTGCAAGACAGGGGGGCGTCCAGTGAAACCAGGCTGAAAGACACATCTATAGACTCAAAGTGAGGAGAATGAGGAAGAGGCAGCAAGGAATGCCGACTTGCAGCCCAGGGACAGGAATACGTAGAAGCTGGGAAGGAATGTTACACCAAGGCCACCTGTCTTAGTCCTTCTCAGGCATGTCTGGGGAGCTAGACATTACTTGCCTTTTGCATAAACTCATTCATTTTTGTACAGTTTGGCAATATCCCCTTCCTTTTTCTCCCCTTTTCCTTTCATGAATCAATGCATCTAAGCATCCATTCTCTCGAGCATCACAGGGCTGAAACAATCCACCTCATTTAACCCAAATACAGGAGAGAGTACAAGCTGGAGTCACCAGGACTGGGTTGAAGGAACAATTTTCCCAGAGTGGAAGAAGCAAACCCACTTTCCACTTCACTGGGCATAAGGAAGCAAATGACCCAATAGTGATTGGGCTTTAGGCTAAGCCAGACAATCTGGAGTTACAATTCCAACTCTACCCTTTATGCATTAGTTGGCAATTGACCCATTTGAGCTTCAATATTCCCATATATAAAACAGAAATAATAACACCTATCTTGACATTTTTGTAAAGGTTAGTCATAATTCTCAGGAAAATGAGGCATAATCTGGAAGTGGAATTGATTATGGAAAGTAGACAAGAAAAAACACTTGACCATCCCATACTCCCTCTTGATTTTGTCATAGAAAGTTTGAGGTGATGGCATGTCATGTCAGTCTAGGAGGAAAATACCATGTCAGGCTCTAACACTCAAATCAGACACCATGTAATGTGCCTTGAATTGTTTGACTTTTTCATTGAGATATAATTGACACATTATATTCATTTCAGGTATACAACACAATGATCTGATGTTTGCATATACTGCAAAATGATCACCACGGTAAGTCTCATTAACATCCATCACCACATATAGTTACAATTTTTTTCCTGTGATAAGATCTTTTAATGTCTTTTAGCAACTTTCTTGTTTTTAATTTTTAATTTTTCTTGAGAGAGAGAGAGAGAGAGAGAGAGAGAGAGAGAGAGAATCTTAAGCAGGCTCCACACTCAGTGCAGAGCTGAATGCAGGGCTCAATCCCATGTCCCTGGATCATGACCTGAGCCAGAATCAAGAGTCAGATGCTCAACCAACTGAGCCACCCAGGTGCCCCTCTTAGCAACTTTCAAATATACAAAACAGCATTATTAAGTATAGTTACTGTGCTGTACATTAAATCCCCATAGCTTGTTTATTTTACAACTGAAAATTTGTACCTTTTTACTACCTCTATGCATTTCATCCCCACCCCCCGCCTCTGGTAACCACCAGTGTGTTCTCTGTATCAGAAATCAGTTTTTGTTTTTTGTTTGTTTGTTTGTTTGTTTGTTTTAGACTCCACATATAAATGAAATCATACAATACTTGTTTTTTTCTGTCTGACTTATTTCACTTAGCCTAATGGCCACAACTTTTATCCATATGGTTGCAAATGACAAGATTTTATTATTTTTGTGGCTCAGTAATATTCCATATATCACATAAAGAAAATGTGATAGATATATATGTGTGTGTATGTGTGTATATGTATACACATATACACATACATATACATACATATGTGTGTATACACATATACATATATGTATATGCGTGTATATATATACCTATATACATATGTATACGCATATGTATATTTACACATGCACGCTCATGCATATATAAAATATAGATGTATTATCTGTTGGTAAAGACTTTGGTTGCTTCCATGTCTTGGCTATTATAAATAATGTTGCAGTGGACATGGGGGTACATACATCTCTTCCAGTTAGTGTTTCTGTTTCTTTCAACTAAATACCCAGAAGTGGAATTGCCAGATTACATGGTAGTTCTCTTTTTTTTAATTTTTTGAGGAATCATCATACTGTTTTTCATAGTGGCTGCTCCTATACACATTTCCACCAACAGTATACAAGCATTACCTTTTCTCTGCATCCTCCCACAAATGTTCCCATTTATACATCAGGTCAAGTGAAATAGTGCCAACGTGGCAATGCTGGACACAGAAAGGGCTAAAATGGAGGTAGAGAAGGACACTGTCCAGGACCATGTGCCACTAATCATTAGCCAATGGAGACTCTCCCATCACACATGCCATACTTTTATTGCACCCCTTAAAGCTTTCTAGTTTTAATTTGGGTAAGAATTTTCCTAATCAAAGGTCATGCACAGATATTGTGAACCAGACTACAGTGCTGTAGAAGTAAATCATGCATCAACTAATATATCTTTTCTCTCTATAATTTCTGCAATTAGAGTTTATCAGCCTTCCCGTAACTGAAACCATGAGTATAAGTACTTCTCCAAACATGAAGCAAACTGCCAGCTGAAATTCTCTGCAATATTCACCCCTCACCCCCCACCCAGTTGCACAGATAAATTCTGTTGTCATTTTTACAGCGCCTCTTGTATAAATCTGGATATTTTATTATTTGAGATTTTGCACTGACAAATTTCCAGAATTAGTTCATCTTATATTCTTGCAAATCATCATGCTGGGGTAATGAAGAATGAGTGTTCATGACAGGGAATGGCATAGCAGATGTTACAGGAAACATCAGTCATTCTTTGTCCTCTTCCTGACTGCCCTAGCCCCCTCCTCCATTCAATTTCCTTCCTGTAGGGTGATGGTAGTATGATACTGAGTCTTTAAAACAGAGATGGCAAATAAGTTACCTGTCATGAGCTGACTCCAGTGAATGGTGCCATCCAGGCTCTGTGTAGAGAGGAAGTCCGAGGTCTGGCTTGGGCTCAGTTGGAGACGATACTGAGGTTGATTCGTGATGATCAGAAGGAAGAGTGTCAGCACGCATTCCGGACAGTTCTGATCCCTGCATCTTTCAAAAGACAACAAGGGGGGAAGTAAGAGTTTATAATCCAAACTCAAGATCAAATCTCATGGAGCCTGGTGGCTGGAAGAGGGTGGTTGCTCCTGTGCTCGCCTTAAATCATGTGGAATATGGTCAACCTTGATACTCTAAAGAGATATAATTAGAGTATTTTGCAAACCCTGAAACTTGGAACAAATTACAATATTTATTAAACATTTAGTATGAGCCAGGCACTATTCTAAGCACTTTACATGTATCTTTCTGTCATTTCCACAATAGTCCTATGAATTAGGCACTATTATTATCTCCTTTTTACAAAAGAGGAAACAGACATCAGGAACTTAAGTAACGTGCCCATGATCACAGACCTAGGGAGGGTGGTGCTGGCAATCTACGTGAGGCAATTTTGTCCAATGCTCTTAACCCCTGTGCTATAGGAGATCCAGAGCGTAGAGAAGTAACACAAACTGAGATTCAAACGCCAGACAGTCAGGGTAGAACCCTCACGAGCTGTATAATGTGCTCCTTCACACCAGCCTCACAGCAAATTTGATTCAATCCTGGCTAGGCACCTTCCATGCACTGCTTCATCTAAGCTCCAAGAAAATCCTATAGGGTTTCTGTGATCATTCCTAAACATGCAAGCTAGTGGTAAAAACTGCATAGACTGTGGGTGTAAGCTCCAAGAGACTCTTAGTGCCAAGTAACTCTTGCCACTACATTTAGAAGATTGTATATGGAAAACACCAAATTAGAGACATGTATGCATTCCCATCCACTACCAGTGATGGGACCTTTCAACAAAAAAGCAAAATTGTGGCACACTGAAGGAAATCCAGATGTAGTGGTGAGCTAAACTTGTTTCTTTATGTTCAGATAGCATCAAATTCCATTTCACTACATGTAAATATTTTATGGAACTCATTTGTGTTTATAATTCATTATGTATCAATTTCTTCTCTGTTTGATTATCTCCAGTTTATTTTAGAGTATATCCCTTAGGAACCCCATTCCAAAGGAACCGGTTAATCGAGACATTGAATAAGAATGAAAAGATGAGAGCTTCTTTCTAGCAGTGGGGGAATCTGCCCCCAAAAATTAAAAATTAAAACCCATACACAAGACACTTTCTGAGAAAGCAGTTAGGTCATTGTAGAGGCAATCCCTGAGTAAAATCACATTGTTACAAAGGGGTTTGAACTAAAAAACCAAGAGCCATCTGATGGCAGCATTGCAGACTTTTTATTTAATCCAAAAAAAATAAACATAAGTTAGAGCCTATCTCTTCTATTCCAAGTCCCTAAACATTCCAGTAATTGTATTTTAGAAATGAAATTCTTTTTTTTTTTTTTTTTTAAGTAGGCCTCACACCCAGTGCAGAGCCCAACACGCTACTTGAACTCAGGACTCTCAGATCAAGACCTGAGCTGAGATCAAGACTTGGACACTCAACCAACTCAACCAACTGAGCCACCTGGGCACCCTTAGAAAATACAATTCTTATAATAAAAAAGGAGGCCTCAATGGATGAGACAACAGTAGGCATCATGGATGATGGAAAGCAGAGGGAAAGGCTCGAAAGTGGGAACCACAGCCCAGCAGACTATTGCAGCAGGTGGGAGCTGCACCAAGAGTTTCCGACCCTGGAGGTGGTAGATGCTGGAGACAGCAGGGACCCAGGAGCATTGACCCCTCCACGCCTCCTTCTTTTCATTGAGGTAAAATTCACATAACATAAAATCAACCATTTTAAAGTGAACAATTCAGTGACATTTAGCACGATGTCGTGTAACCATCGCCTCTAGCTAGTTCTAAAACATCTCATCACCTCAAAAGAAATCTCATACCCATTAAGCAGCCATTGCCCATTCCTCCCTCCCTCCCCACAATCCCGGACAACTGCTATTCTGCCTTAGGACTCTGTAACTTTGCCTCTTCTGAATGTCTCATAGAAACGGAATCATATAATATGCGCCCTTTTGTGTCTGGCTTCTTTCACTGAACATAATGTTTTCAAAGTTCACCCATGTTGTAGTACTGTATCACTACCTCATTGCTTTTAATGGATCAGTAATATTGCAATGCAGGCATATGCCACACTTTGTTTCTCCATTTATTCCCTGATGGAGATTTGGGTTGATTCCACTTCTTGGCTGTTGTGAAGAGTGCTGCTGTAAACGTTCATATACAAGAATTTGTGCGAGTGCCTGTTTCCAATTATTTTGGGTCTATACCTAGGCCCAGAATTGCTAGATCCTAAAATTCTATGTTTAACTTGTTGAAGAAATGCCAAACTGTTTTCCCAGTGGCAGGACCATTTTATACCCCTACTAAAAGTGTGTGAGTGTTCTTCTTTCTTTTCACCAACACTTGTTATTTTTCATTCTTTTATTATTGTTGTTGTTGTTACTATGGCCATTTAGTAGGTATGAAGCGGCATCTTAAATGGTTTTGATTTGCATTTCAATGATGAGTAATGATGTTGAGCATCTTTTCATGTGCTTGTTGTCCACTTGTATATCCTCTTTAGAGAATACTTATTCAAGTTTTTTTTGCCCATTTTTAAATTCGGTTGTTTGTCTTTTTGTTGTTGAGTTGTGAAAGTTCTTCATATAATCTGAATATTCGACCCTTACCAAATACATGATCTGTAAGTATTTTCTGCCATTCTGTAGGGAGTTTTTTTTTGCTTTCTTGTTAATGTCCTTTGCTGCACAAAAGTTTTTTTAATTTTGATGAAGTCCATTTTATCTATTTATCTTTTGTTCCTTGTGCTCTCGATGTCCTGCCAAGCCCTTTGATGGCTGCCCACATCTCAGTTATCACCAAGCCCTGCATTTTCACCAACTTCTAGCCCTCTCCTGGTCTCTTGAGCCTACTCAACACAAACATCCCGTAGACTGACATGCCCCGGTCCATTCTGTCTCGGAGCCTTCCTCCGTCATTCTCCCTTATCTTACCTATCGAAGATCCCTTCGTGTCTTCTTTCTCATCCTCATAACCCCCATATTTTCAAAGTGTCTTTTTTACTCTTAGCCTAGAAAAAATTCCAAGCTACTCCTATTGAGAAATTTAAAACAAAGACATGTCTCTCCAGATATTTTACAGCCTCCTTCCCTCCACCAACAAAACTTCCTGAGTCACCATATTGACATGCTCCACATTCTCACCCCTTTGCAATCAAGCCTTGGTCACACCACTGAAACTGCTCTTGGAGAGGCCACTTGTGACCAGTTTTCCAAATTCTCAGGACACTCCACAATTCTACTGTGGCTGGTCCCCTCTGTAGCATAAAACATGACTCACCCATTCTTTCTTTTTATATTCTTTCATCCCCCATTGGCTTCTGTGACACAAATTTCAATAGGCAACAATGTCTGAAAAAAGGCTATAGGCCCCTAAGACTGAGCACTTGCTATAGCTACACTTCACCAGAGGAAGAAACAATGTTATCATTGTGAGCATTTATTTTATTCCCACTTTATAATCTGGCTTATGGCCATAGCTTTGAGATTCATAAACATAAAGCCTCTCTGACATGGTTTGACATGAAAAAGAAAACTGATATACAAAGCTTGTAATTCTGTGAGGAACCCTGAGGATTAAGGAAATAAGCATTATATGTTCCACTAAGTAAGTATCATTCCATATCTCCTTCAGTGGGTAATCAATGGTCGGGGGATCAGGAGAAACACCAGCCACGTAAGAGTGGTGCTTGCTCAAACAGATGAAAAAAAGAATCTACAAAGCCATTACATTAGAGAGTGGTTAACAATTTACAAGAAGATTCCCTGATTTAGGATGAGATTTAACTGTTAGGTTCTTTAAATGAGCAGTTTTCTTCATGTCTCTAAGTGTTTATCATTAGCACATTAGCTAGAAAAGAATCTGAGAGAGCTTAAAAGAGCTTAGAACTAAAGTGTAATTATATTGATCCACTGAGAATCAATATAAAACAAAGAGGCAGTATTTCTAAAGTGGTAGATTAACATCAGAAGAAGCAAATGCTCTTGACTTAAAACAATTCAGCGTGCAACCCAACCATAAATGGCTTGAGTATAATAAGACTTCATTTTCTCATGAAAATAAAAAATCCCAGAGTAGTAATTATTGCCCTATGTGACTTCGCTCCAGAGACAAATGATATCCTTGCAGCCTCCCTTCTGTGTGTTGACCTCTTTCTTGTCTTGTCATGCATGACAAGATGGCTACAGAAGTTCAAGGCAACATCTGTTTATTCCAGGAAAAAAGAGATACATT
This sequence comes from Leopardus geoffroyi, assembly GCF_018350155.1. Classification (NCBI taxonomy): domain Eukaryota; kingdom Metazoa; phylum Chordata; class Mammalia; order Carnivora; family Felidae; genus Leopardus; species Leopardus geoffroyi. The sequence continues at coordinate 67,624,591 of NC_059334.1, forward strand.
TCTCTCTTTCTCTCTCTCTCTCTCTCTCTCTCTCTCTCTCTCTCTCTCTCTCTCACACACACACACACACACACTTTAGTCAAATCTTAAGATTAATTTCCATTGGGTTCACATTGGTTCTATGCCTATCATAGCATCCAGTTTTCTGCGGCCAAGGGATTGGAGTGTGCTGATTGGCTCAGACCTAAGGTCAGATGCCCACCTTTGGAAAAGAAGATGGTCAGCTTCATCCAAAACACTCTCTGAGAGTAGGGAACTGGGGATCTCCAGAGGAAAATGGGGATATTCTTTACCAAAAGAAGAAGAAATAAAAGTTAAGTAGCTTAAAGAAAAAAAAAAAAGAATAAATTTTCACTATGCTTAGCACATAAATGAATTTCCTGTGTTATAGTTTTGCTGTAAAGCTAGACCCAAGCACAATTCTCATGCCCGCACCTGAGACAGATGTTTTTGTGCCTCCCATTAGCAGTGGAATGTTTAGCCTTGATACAAGACAAACACCAGGCAACTCTCCCATATAGCACATTCTTCCAATTGTCATGGGCATCTTATACTGAGACTCCAAAGAAAATTCTCTAGAGGCTAGATTGATACCTCTACACATACCTTCTATGATGCTGCCTTACCATCTAGTGCCATCCCTGAGCAGTGCAAATAAATAATATTAACCCGTCTAGGAAATGGAAAGAGGAAGGGCAAAGTTTGTTTTTCTAATGTTCCAAGATGGAGAGAAAAAAGAACAGAAATTAGTCTTATATGGATTCTTCAAGTGATCTTGGATTTAGCAGAAGAATAATCCAATTCAATAATTTAGTGCAAACGGAAAAAAGCATGTGATTCTTTGTTTTAGTTTTATTTAAAATGAATGAGGCGGCCAGTTCCCATGTCAACAGCAGTATTTTAGGAAGCTAAGCTTGGTGGGTGAATCCTGCTGCATGCGTGGGTTACTGCAGAGATACAGCTTGGATTTCCAGAGCAAGGGAGTGACTTCTCGAGGCCAGGTTAGAAAGATAAGTGAAGGAAGGTAGATCTCTGGCTTTTGTCTTCCCTCCCTTTTACTTCTTTCTCCTCTTTGTATGAAGTTTTGGTTGTTCTCACAAATGCTGCATTCCATCTTAGCTCAGCTTACCATCTTCTGCCCAAAGTAGAGCTGGTCCACACATTTCTGGGCCAAAGTCTTTGATGGGAAAAAGAAACCCAGTGCCAAACTACCCTGTTCTAGGATGATTTGGATGCCTTCTATGATAGATCAAGACATCGTTATCTAAGACTCCACAATGCAGCCTTGAGACCCTGCATCTCAGGTCTTCCCTTTACTTCTCTTAGAAGTAGCAACATGAAATTACAAATTCTTTACCTCTAATCCATCTACCCAATCCTCCATCAAACACTTCTAAACACCGTATTTGTTACCATGTCCTCACATTTATCCATACTGCCCCAATTTTAAAAATTCTTTTTTTAATCTCCAGCCATTAGTCAAAATCCTGACCATATTACCTCCTTCTCAGTCATATCACCTCTTTCTGAGATTATTCTTTTCTATACCAGTGACTTATTTCCTGAAACCTTATAGCATTTATCATCAGGATTACTCATATAAATACTTAAACATCCTGTTTTGCTGCATGTTTCTTAAGTTTTTACCTGTTTAGGGTCTCAACTGCACATTCCTAAGGGTATGGGCCCATCATTTTATATCCCCCTTTCTACCTGGTTTATGCTAATACCTATTGCTAGGATCATCCCAATTCTTCTCTCAACTCTACAACAGTTCTCAAGTTATATTTCTCCAAACAGTGATTTCTGGATCCATTTGTCCAGTAATCCTCAAACTTCAGTGTCATCAGGGGTGCCCTTTAGAAGACAGATTCCTGGACCCTACCCCCAAGAGATTGTTTCAGCTGAACTTGGATGGATTCAGCAAGCAATCTGCCTTTGTAAAAAGTGTCCCAAGTGATTCTGAGGCAGGTGATCCAAGGACCACATTTTGAGAAAGACCTCTAGAAAAGCTTTCCAGTTCTATCCCCAGGGTTCCTTGGATATCAGGAAGCCTATACCAAAAACTGGAAACTTCTCTCCCCCTCTAGTCTAAATGTGCCTGCTGCCACACTCAGCCACATAGCTCCCCAAACGTTTGCCATAAGAAACAGATGAAAGGGTCATAATTGGTGGGGTTGGGTGGGGGAAAAGGAAAAACTGTAGAGAATAGGATTTTTGCCACACCTGGCTTCTTCTGCATCTGGGGATGATTGGTTGGCCTAAGTTTCTGGCACAGAAAAAACTTCCAGTTTGATGATTCAACAGAAGTAAAGCCACACATTTAAGAGGCAAATCAGTTATGAAAGTCTCTCAGCAACATATAAAAAGGACATCAACTGGTATCCCATGGCCACGGATTCATCTAGTAAAGCATGAAAAGTGATTACCTTCATTCAATTGGGCAGGATGTTGAGAAGCTCAGGAACTCTTCTAGTATTCATCAGCAGGCCTCTCCTTATTAGCAGCCCCCATGAAACCTTCAGTTTGTGACATTCCAAAAGCTGGGGACAAGGAAAACACACGAGCCAGGGTGGGTGTGGCAATGTAACACAAGGGAAGGAGCTTGACATTCAATGTCTGAAGGCCTAGAATTTTTTCCCGGTCTGCGTGAAATATCTGTTGAACTAATATTTTTAAGCATGCTGCCAAAAGTTTCCTTACATTTTCTCATTTAATGTGCTGAACAATGCTTTGAGGTAGACACTGTCAATATTGACATCTGCATTTTCAAGTTAAAGAAATCAAGTCTCAGAAGTGTTTCTTACCCATTGTTATACAACTTCAAGTGACAAAAATGAGTCTTTTGAAGCCAGGGAGTTTGAACCCAAAGATCCAGAAAGCATTTCACTCTACTGTGCCTGCTTGATTCAGGTATCCCTTCTACATGCATCTAAGATGTGTAAGTAGGCCCAGTTTTATCTATTGCATACGATTGACCTAAGGGTTCATGTCAAAAGGTAGATATACAAGTGCCTATAAAGTATGTGATACTATGACAGCAGTATCATGGCAAATGTAAATGTCCATAGAAGACAAGCAAATGATGTGGAGCATGTGAGCCCCATCTAAAGGCACCAGGCTCCAAGGAGGTCAATCCCATTATTGCTATGTAGCAATGCAGGACAAGATTTCAAAAAAAGCTATAGATTCATAGTTTTATGTGACATATTTTGACTTTTTAAATACTGGTCCATATTTTTTTGAAAGCCTTTGCAGATCGATAAAACAGATCTAGAGGACCCTGGCTTGAGACATATGCATATAGAAATAGACAGTCTTATTGTTAAAAGGATACCTTATACTAGGAGTTAGGTAGATACCATATAAATATGTACTTGGATATTCAATTAGCCTTCTAGTGCCGCCATTTTCTAATCTTTTTTCCAGCTTTACTGAAGTATAATTGATAGACAGCATTGTGTAAATTTAAGACACACAATGTAATGATTTGATATATGTATATATTGCAAAATGATTACCACAATGAGGTTAATTAATACACTCATCACCTCACATAGTTACAATTTTTTGTGTGTCATGAGAACTTCTAAAATCTATTCTCTTAGAAACTTTTGAATATACAATAGAGTATTGTTAACTCTAGTCACTTTGCTGTATATTACATCCCCAGAACTTATTCATCTTATAATTCGAACTTTGTACGCTTTGACCATTTTCACTCATTTTCCCCACCTCCCATCCCTCACCTCTGCAAATCACCAGTCTGTTCTTTGTTTCTATGAGCTCACTTTTTTTTTTTTAGATTCCACATATAAGTAAGATCATACAGTACTTGTCTTTCCTTGTCAGATTTATTTCACTTAGTTGAATGTCCTCAAGATTTATTTATGTTGTTACAGATGGCAGGATTTTCTTCTATTTTATGGTTGAAAAATATTCCATTATATCAGTATACCACATTTTCTCTATCCATTTAGGGACACTTATTTACATGTCTTAGCCATTGTAAATAATACCCCAATGAATATAGGGGTGCAGATATCTCTTTGAGATAGTGATTTTATGTCCTTTGGATATATACCAGAGGTGGAATTGCTGGATCACATAGTAGCTCTATTTTTTAATATTTTGAGGAACCTCCATACTGTTTTCCACAGTTGCTGCACCAGTCTAATCTTTAAAATGGGTCTGATAGGGGTGCCTGGGTGGCTCAGTCGGTTGGGTGTCCAACTTTGGCCCAGGTCATGATCTCACAGTTCAGGCTCACTGCTGTCAGTGCAAAGCCTGCTTTGGATCCTCTGCCCACCTTTCTCTCTGCCCCTCTCCTGCTCACAGTCTCTAAAAAATAAAAATAAAATGGGTCTGATGGAAGAAATTTGGATTGGCATGTTGTCTCAGCCTCCTACCCCCATCACTGTCCTACAACTAAAAATCCTGTGTTTTTGTATTAAAAGTCTTGGTTTTGAGAAGCTCCCATTATATTTAAAGAGATGGAAAACAAAAGAACGTGAGATGCTTTTTGATGCACCTTACAGAAGAGCATCTCTTTGTCCACTCTTGCCGGGGGAAAGAGCGGTTGAAAGTGGGGAATGTAAACTTCAGAGGTGGGTCAGCTCTGAGAGAACAGGATAAGTACAACAGCTGGGGCTCTAGCCATGGGATGCATTTGGCAAGAGTTAGATAAGCAGAGGTTGAAATTTGAGAACTGGGACTTAGAAAAGAGAGCACTTAAGGGAACATAGACTGTGTTTTCAAATATTTGAAGGGCTGTCAAATAGGAAGAGGAGTAATCCAACCTGTGTGTCCCCAGGAGTAGAATTAGCATCCGGGGGGGGGGGTGGGGAGAGACAGTTTTTGGTTGAGTACTAGAAGCATTCTACAAGTTGCCAAATATGGACAAGGTTCCTCCAAGTAGTAGTGAGTTTGGTGTCTCTGGAAGTATTTAAACAGATGCCAGAAGTACACTTGCTGAAGAGATTGCAGAAGGGATCTAAAAAGTTGGAGGTGGGATGAATGAGGAGAGTAGGAGTTCAAGACCCTTGGCTTTATCCAAGCCCATCCAGTTTCCAAGTCTAATTACCCATCATACCACGTGAGAAGTTCATATCTCGTGGATTAAGCAGAGAGATGCTGATACATCAGGTTAAGAGAGAGCCTAGGAATCTTAGGAATCTCTATTTTTAGCAAGCAATCCCAAGTGATGTCTGCAGGGGTAACAGCACTCTAGCTGCTCTTAAGGTTTAACTTGCTTCAAGATAATACACTCCTTACTTGCTGACTGACCTAAGTGCCTCGATCCGTAACAGAACTGACTTTCTTCGAGGTTTACAGACCACTGGCCTTGAGGAGTGAAGGACCAGAACTTCCCCAGGCCACAGAGGCCAGCAAGCCTGTTTGAAGCTGCCTTGGCTTTCTGATTAAACCAGCAAGTTTTTAGCCATTTTTTTCTTTTTTTGGGCCACCCAAATGACTTTACTAACCTCCCTTTGTGCACCTATAGATCTTGCCCTCCTTTAGAGAAAAAACAGAGTCCTGCACATCAGGAAACAGAAACTGGACCCCCTTTCACAACCCCCCGAGCACTAAGATAGTATCCGAAGCTAGCCCCATCGAGTCTGTCCATAAACAAGAAATGTTACAGACTACTGTACTCCCTTTATTAACTACCCCAAATCCCTTTCAAAACCCTGAGCCAGGTGGAAGCCTCAGCGTTGGGTTTTGACAAGAATCTGCCTTCTCCCCAGGTTGCCAACCTCCTGAATAAAGCTCAAACTCCTTTCCAGTCAAAATGTGTTTCTTGAATATTGGCCTTTCAAGTGTTGAGCAGACAAACTTGGGGTTCGGCAACACAAGCATTCTATAATTTCTTTTTCATTTGCTGATCTCAGTACATTCTCATCCACCCCTTTGAGGTATGTGTGAATTTGCACATGAAAAGATTGAGGCTTTGAGAGATCATGTACCTGGTAAGTGACAGAGCAGAACTGTCAGATATGTTTTACTCCAAAGTCCCTTATCCACTATATATACACAGAGTCACAAAGTGTTTCTTGCCTACACATAAGGTCTGTTCTTAGGATCAGGAGTTCTGGAAAGACACAAAAGAGGTGCCTCCAGGAACAGAACTGCACCTGCTTCACATCTTTGAGCACCATCTCTTGCAAAATCTTAAAAGAAAAAGTTATAATTGACAATATCCTCCTTCACTCTTGTGCTCTGAAGTGGCTCTGTGAGTATACAAGTGTAATGAATTAAAGGACAAGGATAAGGGGGGTGGGGGAAGAGGTGAGAGATAACCGGAAAGAAATATATTTTCCTACTGGAATAATATTCATCTGAGTCATGCCTTGGGGTACCTACCCATGTTGAATGAAACTCTGATTTCAGAGCCTCACAAGAATTTGCTATAAGAACTGGTTGGGCAGAAATGTGATGATTATGTAAAGCAGAACTAACAATACAAATACAATTACAGTGACCTGTTTCAGAGGAGGGGCAGTGCCCACGGTGTTCCAAATTTCAATTTCCGATGCCTCCCCAGCTGCAGGAAGGCAGAGCCCGCCCTTTGTGATGATCAGGCAGCTCTGTTCACCTCTTTAGTTTATTTTTCCCCTCAGGATAGGACAATGAAAACAAGAAAGTCAATTTTCTTTTCATCTCAGGCAGATTGAATTTTGCTAAACTAAAACAGGCTCTGGATAAGTAAAGGTCAGCCCAGTCATGGATCTTTTTCTTCATTAACAAAAAATCAACACCAACAGTGTTGCTTCCAGCTTTTTTACCAAAGATACTTGGAGATGCCATCACAGGGGCCAGTGAAGCATGCACCTTATCAAAATCATGGACAGCTGAGACGGGAGACAATTATATCTTATGTCAATGCATATATATTTTTCATACAGCATGGTAAATATATTTCACCTTGGTTAAATATCATACTATTAAGACTAGAGAAAATTACTTTCTGTAAAGAACAATGGGACCATTGTGTTATCCAGTTCTGCTTTCTTAACTGTCTTGTGTCTTTCAGATATAGGAGTGTCAACAAAGGAAGTCAGATGAGACACCATGTGCTACTTTTCTCTTTACCAAAGTCTTGAGCTATGTTAATATTCCCTTAGTGGCGCTATGTATGTGTGGGATCTTCAGAAAGATTGCCTTAAAATTCTGTCAGTAAACATAATCTGGAGAGGGAAGAGAAGGAGGAGTCGGAGAGACCAGTAAAGAGACTCCAGCGATGTAACAGCAGTGAACAATAGAACTAGAAAGAAGCAAATGAAAATAGACCTTGTTTCAGAGCAGATTTTGTGCCTGGCCCCATGGCCTGATCAAAAAAAAGTAAAGAAAGAAAGAAAGAAAGAAAGAAAGAAAGAAAGAAAGAAAGAAAGAAAGAAAGAAAGATGAGGTCATGAGAGCTTATTGTATAAGGACTCAACAAACATTTGCTAAACAGAATAGAATTTGGCAGCTCATCAGATAAAAAAGTTAAAGCTAATTTTAAGTTTGACATTTACATGACTATAATATTGATGGTAGGAGACACAGAAAAATTTCAAGTCTAGGAGTAGATGGATCAAAGCTTGGTTTTACCTAGCTGGCTTCACCAATTGTTGCAATTATTGCTGGATAGATAGATAGATATAGAGAGAGATAGAGATAGATAGAGATATACAGGTAGAGATATAGATAGATATATAGAGATATGGAGATAGAGATAATATATATGTACATGTACATGTACACTATAAATTGTGAGGTGTCATAACATCAATCAGCTACTTTTAATTAAATGTCATTATAACACATAAATATGGTTTCCATGTTTAGGGAGTTGGGGGGGAGTTTTTAATACACTAAGGTCTTTTTTTTAAACTTACATCCAATTTAGTTAGCATATAGTGCAATAATGATTTCAGGAATAGAATCTAGTGATTCATTCCCTACATATAACACCCAGTGCTCATCCCAACAAGAGTTCTCCTTAATGCCCCCTCTCCATTTAGCCCATCCCCCCACCCAAAACCTCTCCAGCAACACTCAGTTTGTTCTCTATATTTAAAAGTCTCTTATGTTTTGTCCCCCTCCCCGTTTTTATATTATTTTTGCTTCTCTTCCCTTATTTTCATCTGTTTTGTATCTTATATTCTACATATGAGTGAAGTCATATGATATTTGTCTTTCTCTAACTGACTAATTTCACTTAGCATAATACACTCTAGTCCCATCCACATTGTTGCAAATGGCAAGATTTCATTCTTTTTGATTGCTGAGTAATACTCCATTGTGTGTGTGTGTGTGCGTGTGTGTGTGTGTGTGTGTGTGTGTGTGTGTGTGTGTGTGTATACACCACATCTTCCTTATCCATTCATCTCTCAATGGACATTTGGGCTCTTTCCATACTTTGGCTATTATCAATAGCATTGCTATAAACATTGGGGTACATATATTTGGATAAATACCTAGTGGTGCAATTTCTGGGTGGTAGGGTAGTTCTAGTTGTAATTTTTTGAGGAACCTCCATACTGGTTTCCAGAGTGGCTGCACCAGTTTGCATACCCACCAACAGTGCAAAAGGGTTCCTCTTTCTCCACATCCTCACCAACATCTGTTGTTGCCTGAGTTGTTAATGTTAGCCATTCTGACAGGTGTGAGGTGGTATCTCGTTGTGGTTTTGATTTGTATTTCCCTGATGATGAGTGATGTTGAGTATCTTTTCACGTGTCTGTTAGCCATCTGTACATCTTCTTTCGAAAAGTGTCTATTCATGTCTTTTGCCCATTTCTTCACTGGATTTTTTGTTTTTTGGGTGTTGAGTTGATAAGTTCTTTATAGATTTTGGATACTAACTCTTTATCTGATATGTCATTTGCAAATATCTTCTCCCATTCTGTTGGTTGCCTTTTAGTTTTGCTGATTGTTTCATTTGCCGTGCAGAGGCTTTTTATCCTGATGAGGTCCCAGTAGTTCATTTTTGCTTTTGTTTCCCTTGCCTCTGAGACATGTTGAGTAAGAAGTTGCCGCAGCTGAGGTCAAAGAGGTTTTTCCTACTTTCTCCTCTAGGATTTTGATTGTTTCCTGTCTTATGTTTAGGTCTTTCACCCTTTTCAAGTTTATTTCTGTGTATGGCATAAGAAAGTGGTCCAGGTTCATTCTTCTGCATGTGACTGTCCAGTTTTCCCAACACCATTTGCTGAAGAAACTGTCTTTATTCCTTTGGATATTCTTTCCTGCTTTGGCAAAGCTTAGTTGGCCATATGTTTGTGGGTCCATTTCTGGGTTTTCTATTCTGTTCCATTGACCTAAGTGTCTGCTTTTGTGCCAGTACCATACTGTCTTGGTGATTACAGCTTCATAATATAGCTTGAAGTACAGAATTGTAATGCCTCCAGCTTTGGTTTCTTTTTCAGGATTGCTTTGGCTATTCAGGGCCTTTTCTGGTTCCATAGAAATTTTAGGATTGTTTGTTCTAACTCTGTGAAGAATGCTGGTGTTATCTGATAGAGATTGCATTGAATATGTAGATTGCTTTGGGTAGTATCAACATTTTAACAATATTTGGTCTTCTGATCCATGTACACTAAGCTCTTTTAAAAATGTCAACTAAAAATCAGATGGTAAGGTGGAAATAAAACCCAGTAGTTATGTAGACAATGGATAATCGTTATTTTCAACTTTTTCCCAGCCCATGAAACTATTTTCAAGGAGAATTAAATGATGTTTAGGATAGCACATCATTCAGAGTCCTGTTGGGAAAATTAAAACCACATTCTGTTTCAACCATATTAATTTAACAGAAGGAATTGGTAAGGTTATTACAAGGTCTTCAAGTAAGGGAAAGCTAAACTTTTCAGCTGCAGGAATGAAGGTCACATCTTCTAGCAAGGGAGACTCAAAGAGACTCAGGGGACTGAGATTCTCAGCTTCATCTTTCTGTATCCACCCAAACATATTCATTCCAACTTACAGGCCCTTAGTCTTTCCAAATCAGCATCCTGTCTTGAGTTAGTGAAACTGTAAATTCAATCTAGTTTGTAACTTTATAACATGTACCACAATTATATTTATAGTGTGATTTTCAGTGAGATTAGACCCACAGCTAGATTATTTCTATCCTGATTTTTAGAAAATTGCTTTTACTAAATATAATGTGGTACAATATAGTAAAAAAAAATTATACAAAGGCATAAAACATTAAAAAACAGTGTGGTAGTGGGAGTTTATTGATATTAGCTTATAATGGGTTTTCCTTTTTTCTAAAAGGATGCATCATTTATAAGAAAATAGTTTATCAGAACCCAAATGCATTAAACCATTTAATTTGTTTATATATTAAAGAGTAGAGGCTTTTGGAATTTTTTGCTTACTTCACCATAAAACTTACCTGGTGATTAAAAAAAAAAAATTGAGGGGCACCTGGATGGCTCAGTCGGTTAAGCATCTGACTTCAGCTCAGGTCATGATCTCGTGGTCCATGAGTTCGAGCCCCGCATCGGGCTCTGTGCTGACAGCTCAGACCTGGAGCCTGCTTTGGATTCTGTGTCTCCCTCTCTCTCTGCCCTTCACCTGTGCGCTCTCTCTCTCTCTCTCAAAATTTTTTGAAAAATAATTGAAACTATGCATGGTAATGAATGCTAACTAGGCTTATTACAGTGATCCTTTTACAATATATTCAAATATCTAATCATTATGTCATATGCCTGAAACTAATGTTATATATGTCAATTATACATCAATTTAAAAGTTTTTAACAATAATAATTTGACTAAAAAAGAAAAAACTTCCCTGGTGGTAATAAAATGTTTTCACATAAGTAGCAGTTCAGTTTTCCTTATACAGCAAGTTAAGGGAATCAGGAAGTGAAAAAAATCAGGTATATTATTACATGAGTTAATTACTATATGTTTCCTATTTTCTCTGGAATTCAGACCAAGCAGAAAAGAGGACTGCTCTGGAAAGGGTATGTGACAAAGTAACAAAGGGAAGCAAAAAAGGAGAAGAAGAAAAAAAAAACGACTAGATTTTGAGCGCTAAACTTCAAACTGAAAGCATGAAAGCGAGGTTTCATGCAAACTCTTGACAATTACAGAAGCATTGTCAAGTAATCCTGAATGATCAGAAACAAGAGCCATTCAAGTTGTCTGTGTGTAAAAGGAAAACATTTTGCAAGAGATCCTTGGTTGGCTGAAAAACTCTGATGGAACTTTTTGGTTGGCTGTATTTTAAAAATTTAATCCCTCCAGAAAATTCTGTAATTTATCAACAAGTTCAGGGATTTTGAGAAGTAGAAGAGGAAAACAGGAGAACAACCTTCTCCACAAGAGAAACGGGGATCCAAAATTGCAGGCACTTCCTCCAGGTAAAACGACATACTCTTAATTCTGGAGATACTGATCCCCCTAGAAAGAGCAATGTGTCCCAACCAATGATGACTGTTGTGAAATCCAAAATGGGAAGATAAAAAGTGGAAATGGGTCCCAACTTTCCATGTTTGTCACTCTTGAAAAAGTGGAAAATTGGGGCGCCTGGGTGGCGCAGTCGGTTGAGCGTCCAACTTCAGCCAGGTCACGATCTCGCGGTCCGGGAGTTCGAGCCCCGCGTCGGGCTCTGGGCTGATGGCTCAGAGCCTGGAGCCTGTTTCCGATTCTGTGTCTCCCTCTCTCTCTGCCCCTCCCCCGTTCATGCTCTGTCTCTCTCTGTCCCCAAAAAAATAAACGTTGAAAAAAAAAAATTTTAAAAAAAAAAAAAAAAAAAGAAAAAGTGGAAAATTTAGCAGATTCCAAAAAAAGTAAAACCTTCACATTTTCATTTCTTTACATTTACCTTAAAGATCTTTTTCATCAAAAAAAAAAATTATTAGTTAGCACTATGTTGCTCACACAGGATTCCTTGCATTTGGAACCATAGGAAGGAGCTAGAATTAAGCCACCTTATTGTTGGCGTGATTTGGGCTTTGGCTATGTCACATTTGTTTGCATCAGTGTTACCAGATGTCTTGGTGTGTTTGGGCAGCTGTACCAAAATACCATAAACTAGGTAGTTTATACACAACAGAAATGTGTTTCTCAGCATTCTGAAGGCTGGGAATTCCAAGGCCATGGCACCAGAATATTCAGTGTCTGTGAGAACTTGCTTCCTGGTTCATGCAAATCAACTTTTCACTGTATCTTCACATGGCAGGAGTGAGGGATGTCTCTGAAGGTCTCTTTTGTAAGTGCACTAATCCCATTCATGAGGGCTCTGTTTTATTATCTAATCACCTCCCCAAAGTATTTAGCCCCACCTCTAAATACTATCACCTTGGGGGTTGGGATTTCAACAGATGGATTTTGTGGAGGGGGGAGATGACACAAACATTCACACCATAGCACCAGATCTCACGCCAATGAGTGCTCAGCTGGCGAGATATACCTTTCAACTACGGACCTAGAAACTGATGACCTCCATCCACCTAGCCAAAAATTACCAATGTCCTGGCAACCAATGGATGTGCCTCTTCATCCCTGCTAAAAGTGGACCCTGACATCCAGTGACTTTTCATGAGGAGCTCGCCTGCACTGAAAGCCAGCAGTGGCTAAGATGCTGGCTCTTCAGATTCAAAGATAAGGCACAGCATCTGTGCTTAAGATGTCCACAGTCTTCTGAGGGGAGGAGAAAGATTGTAATGAAGTCAGAGCTAAAATGAAGGTATCCCAAGTTATAGAGGGAGGACAGTATAAGACAGAGGATGGGGTGGGATGAGGAAGGTAAGTCAAAATATATTCTGGGTGGCTCAGTAGGTTGAGAGTCCGACTTCGGCTCAGGTCATGATCTCATGGTTCCTGAGTTCAAGCCCCATGTGAGACTCTATGCTGATAGCTTAGAGCCTGGAGCCGGCTTCAGATTCTGCGTCTCCTTCTCTCTCTGTTCCTCCCCTGCTTGTGCTTTGTCTCTCTCTCTCTCTCTCTCTCTCTCTCTCTCTCAAAAATAAATAAAGATTAATAAAAATTTTTCTAAAAAGAAAATATTCTTTCAGACATATCGTCTGAGTCTTGAAATATGAATGGGGCTTGTAAGGTAGATAACAAAGGAGTGATACTATTAATACCAAAGCCCACACATGTGAGCACTTGTGTTCCAGGCATCTGCTAAGTGGCTTTTAAACAGTACTACACTTAATACTTCAACATTGCTATGAGGTAGATATTATTATTATTATTATTATTATTATTATTATCCCTGTTTTATGGGTAAGGAAATGCAAGCTCAGAGAAGTATGTGGTAGACAGAATATTCAAACCCAGACTACCTGGGTTCAACACACCTACACTTAACTCCCTGGACCTTGCCTTCCATATAGTAATTGAGAGGAGGGCACATTAGACAAAGAGAATAAGCTATACACATAAAGGAGAGATGAGGGAATATGGCAAAGCAGTAGAATGACTTGAGAAGGACCATGAGAAATATATATTATGGAGCTTGACTTTTATCTGGAAATGAATGGAGGGCCACTCAGTTGTTTTAGTCTGTGAAAGGGAAAGTTCTGATTTGCCCTTTACATAGCTTACCCTGGTGTGATTTGGATGAGCCGATTGGATGCAGAGAGAGTCAGGGAAACAAGTCAAAAGGCTGTTGTGATAACCCAGATGAGAAATGAAGAGGGCCGGGGCAGAGGAAGGCCAATGACATGTGAGAATAGAACAGTAAATCAGAAGCCATGTAGAAGGTAGATTTCACTGGTCTTGCTATCTACTGGGTTCATAGGGTAAGTGACAAAAAAGGATTCCAAAGTTTTAGGGTAGAACAACTGGCTAAATAGTGTGCCACTCATTGAGATGTGGAGTCCAGGAAGAAGAGCAGATATAAGGAAGAAAATACTGGAAGGGCTTCTCAGCCATCAAGGGGAGACACCCAACAGGAGTATGTAGGTGTGGGATTCTGATAAAGGACATGGCTACATGAATGGCCAGAACAAGCCCTTTAAATTTAGCCATCTTAGTTTTATGGGATGTTGGAGGGAGGACTTAATCACCAGTTGGACTGTCAGATTTTAGACGTCAGAGATTTCCTGTACCTGTTCTAAAGGGTCAGTATAGTGTTTGACTAAACATCCGACTGTAATTTTAGTTATAATAATAATAATGATACAGATTTGGAATTTGATGGAGAACCTGAATTATGGTCACTCCTTCAATATTAAAGGGATGTTGAAAAAATGCCATGAGAATTCAGAGACAAATCCTCAAGAACATAAGTGATGAAAAGTTCTCGAGATATATGTAATCATATGCACATGTGGTTTGCATGTCCTATTATACACGTATTCACATATTTATGTGGCTTGGTCCACATAGAGAGGAAATTCCTGTTTCTTCTGTGGGATTATTAGGAAGTTGTTTGCTAGAACCTGAAGATTGCAGGAGATGGGGGGGGGGGGGGGGGGCGGCGCCTGCCGCCTGAAAGAGCTTTCCTTCTCTGCAGCTTCACTGTTAGCCCAGAGCAAGACCCCTCTGATCTCTGTTTTCCCTGTTTGCTTAATCCTTCCAGAAAGAGAAAAGATGACTGTTTCTTAACATTTGTGGGCGACTTATTGTATGAAACAGAGTCAACATACGCAGAAGGACTCATGTGCCCCTTACATAGCTTACCCTGTAACAACAACAACATCCCTTGGGAAGGGGAAACAATCAGGTTAAAAAACATTAGCCAGAGGGCCACCAGAGCAAGAGGCCAGGAGGGCAAGACTGTGAGTTGCAGCCCCTGAGCAAATTCCAGGGTCTCTGCTTCACCCATTTGGACACATTGGTGTCGATGCCAGCAAAACAGGGTAAGTAGCGTTGCCCTGGGGGTCTTTTTGGCAGGCAAAAACTTTCAACATTGTATAAATCTACCAGCCCATCTCCTTGTTGTTCCTTGTGTTCTAGACACGATGGAGATAAATCCAGAAATCTAGAACCCATCCCTATCCTTAAGGATCGGTCACCAGGACTTGTCAAACAAGACAGAGAGCTCCACTGTCCAGTAGAACTTTCCGCAGTGATGGAAACATTTTATAACAGTATCTGTGATACAGTAACCACCAGCTACCTGAGGAAATGAATTATTCATCTTATTTAATTTTACTTAATTTTAATTTAAATAGCCACATGGGGCTGATGGCAGCAGGTACAGAGCACTCGAGCTGGAATGTGCCATAAATCACTGCTATCCTGCGAAATGTGAACACATGGTCCCTGCTCTCAGGAGCTTTATAGCCCAGTAGAGGAGCTAGAAATCACCAAATGTTCACATTATCGACTATATATTCACAATTATTAAGCGTAATATGTTAAGGAGGTTTAAGGTACAATGGAAGCTTGTAAAAGGAGAATTTCACCCAGACTAGGGAATCAGAAAAACTGACAATCAATCCAGGAAGCAGGAGCAGATTCAAATGAGCCAGTTCAGTCACCATCTATTGCCCAAAGAGAACAGGAAAAAAAAGGGTTTTGCCTCAAGCCAGCGGATGATGGGACCTACTTGGCAGAGAAGGAAGGCAGCTTCCCAGAAGTGCGTCTATGACTTACTCCCAGCCCATAGCCTCACTCTCTCTTGTAGACAGCTGTTTTGTGGGGAGAAGAATTTACTGTATCTTTATATCAAATAACTTACTGACCCATTTAGGACTTTTGGCAGAATAGGCAGTATTTTCTACTCCGCTCAGCCTACGCTGACAAATGACTACATTGAAATATTCTTTAAAATAAAGGTAAGAGGAGACTCAGAAGTTGGATGAGTTGAACATGGGAACAGAACAGAACAGATTTTGTGTGATTACTAAGACAACTTGAGATTTTTCGTAGCGCACGCTTCATTTTCCCTCACATCAGCTACAAAAATTGGCTCATTTTCATTACCAATCCTGTTTGCATGGCACCAACATTTCAAAGACATTTTCTAAAAAAGAAAAAGAAAGAAATTGAAATACTTTTTTAAATTTTTAAATATGAGCTACAGATACATTTAGATTTTAGGCATAAGCCCCATAACCTAGAAATGATTTGGCATACCAAAAAAAAAAAAAAACAAAAAACAAAAAAATGCCAACATGAAGACTGCATTTCAGGAAGGAAAAAAAAAGCATCTTGAACCTAAAGCAAAATTAACACATTTAAGATAAAGAACCGCATGCATAAGAAGGAGCAGAACTCTTAAACTGTTATGAAGGTGAACCGTGCATACCCCCACTCCCTAATGTAAGTCTAAACATGGGTTAATACTTATTCAACACTTTTCTGAGACCCATGGCTATTTACAGAACAAGGGGAGTTTTTGAGTTTCCAGGGGATTCCTTTCAGGCTTCTCTCAGAGAGTTGTCCTGGATTAAAGTGCAATTCAGCTTATAAAAAAACTAAGTCACTCTACCTTCGTCAGATTGAACAAATTCCTCACTCCTTAAGGGTCAGCTATGCAAAGTGACTCCCTTCCAAAGAGTGTGTATGGCAGGGAGACAGGGAGGTGAGGGGGTGGGTAGTGACTTTACAATAGAAACCGGAAAATCATAGGACATCAGATAAATCCCAGCTGAGGTCATTCTACAAAATTCCTGACCAATATTCCTCCAACTGTCAAGGTTATCAAATGCATGTTATGTGTGAGAAATTGCCCAGCCAACAGGAGTCTATGAGACATGACAACTAAATGCAATGTAGCATCCTCAATGGCATACTGAAACAGGGGGAAAAAAAAAGGATGTTAGGTTAAAAAGAAAAGAAAAGACAACCTGAATAAAGAATGGCATTTATTTAATAATAGTAGCAATATTGGTTCATTAATAGCAACAAAGGTACCATATTAATGTAAGATGTTATTAACAGGGGAAACTGGGTATGAGGTATAATGGGAAGTCTTTGCACTATCTTTGCAATTTTTCTCTAAATTCAAACTGTTCTAAAATATAAAGTGTATTTTTTTGAGTTCATTTATTTATTTTTGAGAGAGATAAAGAGCATGCATATATTCATAGGAGCAGGAGTGGAGCAGAGAGAGGGGGAGAGAGAGAGAGAATCCCAAGAAGACTCCACACTGTCAGCGCAGAGCCTGACTCAGGGCTCCAATTCACGAACCATGATATCATGACCTAGACTGAGCCACCCAGGTGCCCCTAAAGTGTGCCCCTAAAGTGCCCCTTTTTTTTAAAGCCTTAAGTGCCCATGACTACAGGAATGTGGCTGATTACTCTGGTATAAACCTAGGGAATTGGGGGCCGGGGGTGTTGTAGTACTACCTGTGGCCCAGAGGGGTCTTTTCGAGGGAATTATCCATAAACCTCGGTGGTATGAGGCTGATGTGTGGCCCCAGAAAGGTGCTTTCCAATGACCACCCTGGAAGTCGGTTGTTTATAGCAGCTGTTTTCCTGTAATGGCTCTTGACAGAGGTGAAATTAGCAAACACAGCAAATACAACCAAAAGCAGCCCAAGGCCATGAAAAGCCTTCTGCCCACCCAAGTGTATTTTCTGAGGCTTCTCGAGATTTATTTTCTTTATTTGGCTGCCATTCCCTAAAAATGATGGAAGATCTCAGCCATCAAAATTTGTGCAGCTTTCGGATCAGGCCGCTGTCTCTCTGGAAAGACAGCATGCCTCGGCCAGCAGAGCCAGAGTGAAGAAGGGGGTCAGGGATGAGGGAGATGGTCTCACAGCCTGGCCTGCCACTGCTTATAGAGCCTGTGTGTCTGACAGTCCATATTCTCCTCTCTACTAATGTAGACGAAGAGTCAACAGATCTTTCTACGTGTTTCCAAGAAAAGTGTGGGCTCAGTTAATACCACAGTTTGAAATAGCAGCTTTTAGTTTTGCTGCTTTATTATGACTCTCTCCAACTTAACTACATGCCATGTTTTCTTTAGGACCACCATGCTTTAGATTGTGGGGGATACAGAACGCAAAGAGTCTCGGTGGTCTGGACACATCTGCTGCCTCCTGGGTTCAGTTGACTCCCATGGGCCCAGTACCACTACACCCAGTGGTGAATAACACCATCTCTGCTCTGGAATGAGAGGCAATTCCATGGCCTACAATCCCTGGAGCCTCTCTCTGGGATTGCCTCTCCTTCGATGTGGGGGTTTTGGTCCACTTCCCTTCTCACCAGCTTCATACCCATCCAACCCTCTCAGGCAGCAGTCGGACTTGACATGTGTCTTAGCGTGGGCTGCCATAACTAAACACCACAGACTTCATAACTTAAACAACAGACATTTATTTCTCACCCTTTGGAAACCTAGAAGTCCAAGGTCAAGTTACCAACAATTCAGACACAACAGTATCTTGTGAGACTGCACTTCCAGCTTGCAGACGGCCACTGTCTCACTGTGTCCTCACATGGCCTTGACTCTGAGCTTGCATGGGGAAGGAAAGAGAGATATCTCTGGTGTTTCTTCTTTTCATAAGGGCACTAGTCCAACTGGCTTAGCACCCTACTCTTATGAGTTCATTTAACTTTACCCCCTTAAAGACCCTATCTCCAAATACGGTCACATTAAAGGTTAGAGCGTCAGCATATGAATTTTAGACAGGCACAATTCAACCCATAACAACATGGAAACACAGGACAAGTAACTTTAATAATGTAAGAGAAAAATCATGAGATTCGAAGTAAGAAAAGCCCAGTTTGAAACCAAGCTTACTAGAGGAGTCACAGAATATAGGCCACATGTCTTCTCTCATTTGTGTCTAATATAAAAAAATGAGAATAAAATCAATGCCTATAAATCAGAGTTGTCACAAAGGGAAAATGTGACAAAGCATGTAAAATTCATTGTAATTGTTAGCATCCCTCAATTAAAATAAATTATGGGCCCGCGGGTTCTGGAAGTAAATGCCGCAAAAATGAAGGATTCAGAAGAGAGAAGTAACAGATTCTAATGGTGCTTCAATCCATAAAGCAACCAGGACAACTCTGAGCAGCCCAGAGTGTGACCAGCTTGCACTTTCTATCTCTCTGCAACCTCAGAACACAAGCCGATGCACCCATCTGAGTATCTTCTGAGTACGAAGTTCAGTCAGTTAAAATCTGCACCCTACAGCATTTACCACCTCTGCTGGGGGGAATTTCAGAAACTAGATCGAGGCAATGGAGTTCTGCCTTTTTCCTGGACCCAAGCTTCAAGCTCCTAAAACTGAGACCTTCACTGAAAGGACTGATCAATGAATAGATTGGATCCCCCAGTGGGCAGCATTTTTGCCTCGTACAGCTAAATTTCAATAACGAAGGAGAGATTTTCTTTGATCCAAGCACATCCTTCATCCCTAAGGCCATGTGGTCATCCAAAGCAGAGCCAGGACCCAGACCTGGCCTCCCGGTTTACAGTTATTCAGCGTGTCTAACAAATGGTACCGAGCAGCAGCTGTGATGGGTTCTAAGAATACAGCAGAGAACAAAGCCAGATATTGCTCCTATCATTGTGGAGCTTGCACTCTGAGAGGAGACAAATATTAATCAAGTAATTACATCTATTGTATTAAAGTGTATTACCCAATGTATTACGCTTTATTTAAAAAGAAAACTATTGGGGCGCCTGGGTGGCTCAGTCAGTTAAGCAACCGACTTCAGCTCAGGTCACGATCTCGCGGTCCGTGAGTTCGAGCCTCGCGTTGGGCATTGGGCTGACCACTCTGAGCCTGGAGCCTGTTTCGGATTCTGTGTCTCCCTCTCTCTCTGCCCCTCCCCCATTCGTGCTCTGTCTCTCTCTGTCTCAAAAATAAATAAATGTTACCAAAAAAAATTTTTTTAAATAAATAAAAATAAATAAATAAAAAGAAAACTATTGGGGCGCCTAGGTGGCTCAGCAACTTAAGCGTCTGACTTTGCCTCAGGTCATGATCTCACAGTTTTGTGAGTTTGAGCCCCTTGTCCCTCAGGCTCTGTGATGACAGCTCGGAGCCTGCTTGGAATTCTCTCTCTCTTCCTCTCTCTCTGCCCTTCCCCTGCTCACACTCTCTCTGCCTCTCTCGAAATAAATTATAAATATAAATACGAACATAAATATAACTTTCAGAGATGTATGGTGCCATGGGCAATTAGCCCAGAGGTCCTAAGCGACATGTGAGCCGGAATCTGGAAGATGAGCACCAGTTAGTTGGGAGGAATTGGGGAAGGAAGAGAAAGGTGGATCAGGGAGAAGTTCTGGCAGAAGGAGGAAGGTGGCAAGAGTGAGGCATAAAGCAGAGCGGTGTGGGTGCTGTGCTTGAAGCAAAGACAGAAGGTGGAGCATGGTGTGAGATGAGGCTGGACAGACACGCAGTGGAAAAACTATACTGGCCCTTATAACACATGTTACAAATTTTTAAAATTGTTTTTAATGTTTTTTTTTTTTAACGTTTATTTATTTTTGAGACAGAGCATGAACAGGGGAGGGGCAGAGAGAGAGGGAGACACAGAATCTGAAGAAGGCTCCAGGCTCTGAGCTGTCAGCACAGAACCCGACGTGGGGCTCGAACTCACGGACCGTGAGATCATGACCTGAGCCGAAGTCGGAAGCTTAACCGACAGAGCCACCCAGGCACCCCTGTTTATTTATTTTTGAGAGAGACAGAGACAGAGCACAAGCCGGGGAGGGGCAGAGAGGAGACAAAGAATCCAAAGCAGGCTCCAGGCTCCAAGCTGTCAGCACAGAACCCGACACGGGGCTCAAACTCATGAACAATGAGATCGTGGCCAGAGCCAAAGTCAGACACTTAACCGACTGAGCCACCCAGATGTCCCTCATGTTACCAATTTTTAATCTTAACCAGGAGCAATGAGAAACCATTAGCATGTTTTAAGCTGGAGAAGGAAATGACTTGATTGGATTTGCTTTTTTGGATAGATCCCTTTGCTTATAATAGGGAACACTGGTTAGTTTGTGGGAACATAGATCGGTGAGGCCCATAGTAAGAGTCTTTGGAGGCCATTCTGGCCAGAGATCATAGCAGCCTGGAGTGGGAACCATTGGTGGAGATGATTTATCCATCAAATATTTACTGAGTGCCTCCAAATGCCAAGTTCTACAACCGGGGCTGGAAATGGACAGAGTTGAGCAGTAGTTAAAAGATACAATAGACAAGACTGGCTCAGGAACTAGACGTAGACAGCAAGAGGAGAACCTGTCATCTCTGAGCCCCTAACTCATCAAATATGGAATGGATAGTGGAGCCCAAGAGGCCCATGTTTGGGGGAAAGTGAGCATTTGGACCTGGACATTTTGAGTTTCAATGCCTTTGAGACACTGTGGGGAGATACCAGTGGGACAGCCCGTGAAGTGAGTCCATAGCTCAGAGGGGAGAGAGTAAGTCACTGGCACACAGGACAGAGCAGAAGCCACGGGTGCCGTGAGATCTCTCAGGTCGAGTGTGTGAAGTGTGAGGAAAAAAGCAGAGATTGTAGCTAACCCTCAAAGGACAACCAGCACTTAATTTCTGAGGTCAGAGGAAGACAAGCCTGAAAAGGAGTCCCCCAAAAAAGAGTAGCAAGAGAGATCAAAGGAAAACCAGGGTAGTGTGGAGCCATGGAAACCAAGAACAGCACAACTGAATCAATAGTGGAAAGTTCTGCTGATGGGTCGGTCAAACGAGAACAGGACCAGAAACTTCCTTGCTCTGATCACGGCACTGAAAGCAATGAGAGGGCAGGGAAGGGACCACAGGCAAATGGCAGAAGGAAGACAGGGAAGGGGAGTGAGAAAGTAGAGAAAACTCCAGAGACATTTGGCCAGGAAGAGCTGGGGAAGATGCAGGGCAGATACTGGAAAATTTTCCTACTACGATGCAGAGCTTTACTCTGGCTCTGACATTCTAGGATTTCTACCTCCATATTCCCTGCTTCTCAAAAAGCACATGCACTCAGACCTCAAGTTGTCACATAGGGAGCCTGAGGGCTCAGCTCAGAGCATCCGCCCTGGCTCTGAAATACCATTGTCAATACAATTGTCAATTCATCTCATGGAATAAGTCCCAGAGAAGGCCAGGACCTACCGTCAGGAGCCTGCTTGTAAGTGTTCCAAGAATGAGAAGCAAACATTTGACAACCTGTATCTTTACTAACAAAGCTGCTACTCTGGGTAATGTTTCCATATGAGCAAATGTTTCTGCTAATGCAGTCTCATTCACAAGTAACAAATGTTTTACATGACAGGCAATGTTGACAGATCTGTGTTCCTAAATACTCCATTTCATTAACGGAGCCTGCCTACTTCCTTAAGCATTAATTCACCGAATCCTACCACTGGGAGAAACTGCCTGAAGCAGACATCTATTCCTTAAGATCCCACAAACCTTGTTTCTCTATAGCTCCTTGTTGTTTTATTGTATGAGCTTTATGGTGGTAGAAGGTTGCAAACTGTCATTTGTCACTTCTTGGTGGCAGTAATTTAGCATCTAATGAGCAAAACTCACAAGTGCCCTAGGCAGTGCAGAAGCACAGGAGCTAATACCACAGGCACAAACAGGAGATAATTCATAAAGGAAGGGAATGGTAGCTCAGACATGGAAATCAGGCTGAGAAAAGAGGCTTCGACTGTGCTTGGGAAGGAAATACAAGGAAGCAACTTTAAGGGCAGGTTACTGACGGATGTCGACTAGTCTGAAGAGGGGAAGCTGATGTCACAGTAGTAGTAAGAATAAAGTAATAATCATAATATTGATGGTTGTCACCATTTATCAGGGGCCTATCCCATGCACTGTACTAAGGGTTTTGCAGGATGATCTCATTTGATCGTTATGGCAATCTCATGACTTGTTGAAATAATCCAACTGCCCTGAACTTCAGCTAATAAATCTGCAAATAAAATTATGATGACTAGCATCACAAAGCTAATTTCGAGTGTTAGAGACAGACTTTTAAACCCACATGCATCTGACTCATGAGAGCAATTGTGCCAGGGGCTGGACTGGCACAGAAATAAAGTATCTGAGATTTTTCCCACACTCGGTTACAAATGAACTATGTGCCTGAGGATCAGAAAGGTAAAATAACTTTTTCTGAGTTTCACATCTATACATAAAATGAGGAACTTGGGCTAAGTGATTTCTCTCCTCCTCTCCAGAATTAACACGAATCATCTTCATTGCCTTCCTACCTAGAAATTGCCTGAACTGTGGTATGTAACTAGTGACGGAGAGTTTTAAGACATAGTCCATGCTATTTCAAGAATAGAAATGACAGTTTGTGCCACAATCATTGTGAGGCCGAAAGATCTAGCAAACCTTCTTACAGTGTTAGCTGAGTGAATCACATAACCATCCTCTCCTCCTAGCTCTAGGCAACTGGTAACAGAAATTTAAAAACAAGAGCCAAACAAACATGAAACTGATTTCTGGGCCAACTTTGTCGCTGAATGAAGAATGTTTTGTGACTCCTTCCCACTCCCACCCATCTCCCATCTTATACTTTTATTATTTAACAGCATTACTGAGGTACAATTAACATGAAATAAACTATACATATTTAAGGTATAGAGTTTGAAAAGTTTTAACACATGTATATACCCATGAAACCCTCAACACACTCAAAAACTTCCTAGCACCCCCTTGTCATTCCACCCCTGGCCCCTTCTTTCCCATACCCTACCCCCAAATAACCACTTATCTGCTTCTTATGGATTTGTTTGCATTTTCTAGAATTTCATCTAAATGGAATCATGATGTGTATACTCTTTTTGTCTGACCTCTTTCCCTTGGTGTGATTATTTTGAGATTCATTCATGCTTTAGTGTGTATCAATAGTGCATTCCTTTTTATTGCTATGTATTCCATTGTATATTATAACAATGGAATGTTTACCCTATCATCTGTTGATGGACACTTAGATTGTTTCCAGTTTGGGGCTATGACAAATAAAAGTGGACTAGTCATTATATGGTTGATGTTTCATTCCTAGGAATGGAATGAATCCTATGATAAGTATATGTTTACTTTTTTTTTTTAGCGTTTATTTACTTTTGAGACAGAGAGAGACAGAGCATGAATGGGGGAGGGTCAGAGAGAGAGGGAGACACAGAATCCAAAACAGGCTCCAGGCCCTGAGCAGTCAGCACAGAGCCCGACGCGGGGCTCGAACCCACATACCGCGAGATCCTGACCTGAGCCGAAGTCGGATGCCCAACCGACTGAGCCACCCAGGCGCCCCTATATGTTTACTTTTTTAAAGGAATTGCCCAACTACTTTCTGAAGTTTGTGTACATCACTAACAGCAGTGCCTAAAACTTCCCATTCCCCCGCATCCTCAGCATGGGTATAGTCAATATTTTTGTAAATGTTTATTTAGTTTTAAGTGAGTGCAAGTGGGGGGAGGGACAGAGAGAGGGGGGCAGAGGATCTAAAGTGGGCTCTGTACTGACAGCAGCGAGACTGGTGTGGGGCTCGAACTCATGAATCATGAGATCGTGAACTGAGCCAAAGTAGGATGCTCAACTGACTGAGACACACAGGTGCCCTGGTATAGTCAATATTTTTTTTTTATTTTAGCAGTTCTAATAGGTAGCATCTTGTTGGGGATTTAATTTACATTTCCTAATGATAATGATGTTGAGCAAATTTTCATGTCCTTATTTTATATCAATATTTCCTCTTTTGTTAAGGGTCTATTCAAATCTTCTCACCCCCACTTTTTCCCCCCAATTTTATTGAGATATAATAGACATATGGCATCATGTAATTTTAAGGTACACAACATAATGATTTGATATATGTATACATTGCAAAATGATAACCACAATAAGGTGAGTTAACACACCCATCAACTCACATAGTTACAGTTTTTTTCTGCGTGGTGAAAATTTCACCTTCACCTTCACCCATTTCACAAGCCCTGCTCTCACCCCTAGCAACAACCTACCTGTTCTGCTTCTATGAGTTCAGTTTTTTTAAGATTTTGCATGGAAGTGAAATCATATAGTACGTGTCTTTCTCTGCCTGATTTATTTCATCTAGCATAATACTCTTAAGGTCCATCCATGTTGTCTCAAACAGCAGGATTTCCTTCTTTATATGGCTGAATAATATCCCATTGCATGTATACACATTTTCTTCAACCATTCCTCTGTCAACAGATACTTTTATTTCTTTTCTTTTTTTTTCAATATATGAAGTTTATTGTCAAATTGGTTTCCATAATAGATACTTAATTTCTAAAAGTCTTCAAGAAAGAATAGAACCAAAAATTTTGTCCTCACCCAAATTACCATTTCAGAGAAAAGGCAACAAACATCCCCAAGCATGCAAGAAATTTGGGAAGAAAATTTCCCCCAAGTCTTTCTAGAAGGTGACTTTCTGGAAGATTCTTAAGGTCAAATTTTAACCAATTAAGAGATGAATAGAGAAATTATTCTAAATGTAGTTTGATTAAGTGAAGGGACAAAGCCAAAATAAATATGGGGATTTTAGTTACACAGCAAAATATAAATGTTGTATAAGCCCTGACAAAAACAGAAATAATAGAACAATGTTGGAATAGGAAGAAGGAGAAAAAAAAAAATGGAACATAGTGTAAGCATCTTCACAGCTGGTAAATTGTAATAGAAGTGTATGTCAAAATCAGTGAAGAGTCCAGATTTTACACCATTTGCACGCTAACACGTTATTCTGCCACATTTCACGGATGCTTACAGAAAACCCTCCTGGGTCAGAGGCAAAGCAGCATGGGCCTCAAGCTCAAATCAGTTCCTCTTGTGCCCCCAAGTCCTGGAGGGACAATGCAGAGCAGCCTGGAGCAGTCCTGTGCAGGCAGTGGCTCTGATCGGTAGCTGGGGACCCAGAATTAAGGAAACCCCAGTCTTTATAAGGGGTCTATTTGCAAACATGCCCTATACTTGCCTCAGAGGGAGACAGTATATTTATTATCTTAGGCAGCAAACAAATCTTCCCTCTGCCCTGGAGGGTGACATTATATAACCCAAGATTATTTGTGATGTAAACATCCTTGAAAAGACTCTTCCAAACAAAAGCTGATACAAAACATGCAGAAACACAGAGACCCATAGATGATTAGTTACCCAACTATATAGAAATACTTAGGTGTTTAAAGATAGGGACTAAGGAAAATCTGATAATCTGCTATAATCAGGAAGTGGACAGGAAAGAAGTGAGTTGAGAGGAAGTTGATACTGATTTCACTACTGTTCCTAGTAAGGAGTCAGTGGTAGTAGTTACATATCATGAGAGTAGATGTAAAGAAACAGCCCACAGATATACTTGCAACATGAGAAACAAGAAACGCAGCATCATTTGCAAAAGCAAGATGCCTACTTAACCTTGAAGTTTCAGCTGAAATGTGGCTGCCTGGTGGCGGCCTTCCCTCAACACCAGACCAGGTTTGCTGTCCTTGGTAGCATCCCCCATAGCTGCCAATGTCACATAGCTAGTTAGTGTTGGAGCTGGGATTCAGGCCTCATAAAGCTGGTGCTGAACTCTGTGCTCTTAAGTAGCTCAGCTCCGCTGGCCGCTCACTGGCGCATCTAATTATATTCCATTCACATCTAATAGTACAGCATTTTATTTTAGCCTCTAAGTTTTCATAAATACAAGACTTAATTCTGCAGTGCTCTTGTAACATACCCTGAGACATATCTTATATTTCCTGAGCATTGTCCCTAGGACCTGGCACAAAACAAGCACCCTTTGAAATCATTCAACACATGCTATTGAACACAAATGAACACTTGGGGAACAGAGGTAAATGAAGATCAACCACATTGCCTTACAGTACACAAGTAGCAGATTAAAGGAG
This sequence comes from Leopardus geoffroyi, assembly GCF_018350155.1. Lineage (NCBI taxonomy): Eukaryota > Metazoa > Chordata > Mammalia > Carnivora > Felidae > Leopardus > Leopardus geoffroyi. The sequence goes on from NC_059334.1 coordinate 67,651,314, forward strand.
AAAAGTCAGGAATGACCCTATCTCCTGTTCCCAAGCACTAGGTCATTATCTGTCTCTAATGAATTATGTGTGAAATTTCTGAGGTTATACGGGAAAGCCCCATAAGACCTTGAAAGAGCTTTGAAGGGCAAATAATGCATGCTCTTTATTGGATGCATGAGAATGAGAAATGCAGAAAGTTGCACAAAAGAGGCCAAACTCCCATTCCTTGCAAAGATGGTGCATTCTATCTTCTTACCAATAAATGAGTCACTGGTTATTATGTATTTTTAAACACCTAAACAGCACGGCAGAGATTCCGTTCTCTGATCGCTTTGTGACAAACCATTCTTCCTAATCGGGCACATAATTGCCCGTATAAGTGATGCCAAGGATTTTTGCACCTTTTTGAAAAGTGGGCACCACAGCCACAGTTCCTATAAAACTGGCCATCGTGTTGCAATTAAAGAAAAACTAAATCTCACCGTCCTAATGACAGTCTCTACAACCGAAGCCAGGATAGAACAGGCTCTGAGAAAATGGAATCTTTGACAGCATAATTTTAACACTGTCAAATTATTCAGCTTTCTTCATAAAATTCACTTAACACTTCACACAGATACTACTTTTGCCATCAAATATCACTTCAGGGAAAGTTAATAATTGAGGAACTTTTAAATGTCTTTTTCCAAAGACTAATACAACAAATGTATGAGATGCCATACCCAGATAGCCCTGTCCCCCTGCAAGTTTTATGTGGTGGCTTCAGTCGGCATCGACAAAACGGGGCCTCCGAGAAAGGGAGCGGCAAAGAGGCACTCCCAGTAACCTGGAGGCCAGGGAGTCAGCAGCCGCATTGGAATGGCTTAGGAGGATGCTGTGATTTTTATGTAGAGAAGACACTTTGTCTATCCAGGAACAGCCTAATCTTTGACTTCAAAACTTAAACAAAAAAATACCGTTATTGCAAAGACCTCAGTCTTTGGGTTGAACCTCATTGATGGGGGAAATGCATTTTTGACGTGATGACGGTGGTGATGATATTGATGATGATCACTGAGCTGATTGAGTGCTCACCACTGGCACATTTTAACCATCTTTTACAGATGTGAAAACTGAGGCACACGGTAATTTGGCTACCGTGGTCACACGGTAATTTGGCTATTGAGGTCACACAGCTAGTAGGAGTCCTAGGTACTGTAACCACCACACTTTACTGGTTCCTAGCGACAGCTACGTGTGAAGTACATACCAATGGGCCCCAGGGCAAGCATTTTCTCATTTGACCCCCACCAGAAAAAAATGAGGTAGATCCTGTGTTCTCATTTTATATGTGAGGCAACTGAGGATTATGAAGATCAATAACTTGTCCATAAACACACTGCTGTAACTACCTAATATTTAACTCTGTAGTGAAATAATAAGTCTAGGACATTAAAGGGTATTTAATTTAGAGCATTGTCTATAGGTTCAACTTTTCTTGTTTCTTCTTTTTTTAAATTTTTTTAAATGTTTATTTATTTTTGAGAGGGAGCAGGCTCCATGCTCTGAGCTGTTAGCACAGAGCCCAATGCGGGACTCGAACCCACGAACCATGAGATCATGACCTGAGCTGAAGTCAGAGGCTTAACCTACTGAGCCACCCAGGTGCCCCTTTTCTTGTTTCTTCTAATGGAAGCTCGTTTCCAATTCATCTCAGCACACCCAGAGCTTTTGCAGTTGGAAGGGGCTGTCTGGCTCTGGTAGAAGTCTCCCGTCTTTGGAACTCCAACCACATGTGATGTGTCAGTGGGCATCCATGCTTCTCTGAAGAGACCCCTGTGGTATCTGAAGAAATGCCTTTGGGGGATGCAGAAGCTGAATGAGACTCTGGCCTTGGAGGTGGCTTCCCTGGGGTTCTGGCTTTTTCACGCTGCCCCCGGTTGCCCCAATTACAGCAGTGAGGGAGAGGGAGAGGGAACTGAGTGTGCCTGGACACAATCAGGAGCGCCTTTGTTTCCTGAGCCTCAGAGTGATAACTCTGTGATACAGCCCATCTCTCTCCTCCAATCCATCCCTCACTCTTGACATTATCTCCGCGGCAACAGGAATGCATCCATGACCTGGAGGCTATATTTCTCTGCCTGTCTACGTATCTTAGGGTTACATTCACTAACCTACTTGTCGTGTACTTGTCAGAACATGATGGTTTCCAGCACACGTTTGAATTACTTTAGTGATGAATCATGAAATTCCAGGAATCAAACTGCCCTCTTTCACACTCATGCTGTGCAGCTGGTCACCTGTATGTAAACTTGAGCAAGTTAAACTTCCTTCCTCATCTACACAATGAGGAGAGAAATATAAGAATATTATCAGGATAAGCCCCACGTTGGATGTAGGGATTACTTAAAAACAAAATATTGGGGTGCCTGGGTGGCTCAGTCGGTTAAGCATCCAACTTTGGCTCAGGCCATGATCTCAAGGTTTGTGGGTTTGAGCCCCACATCGCGTTCTGTGCTGATGGCTCAGAGCCTGGAGCCTGTTTCAGATTCTCTCTCTCAGCCCCACCCCCCTCTCTTTCTCTCCCTCTCCTCTCTCTGTCTCTCAAAAATAAATAAATGTTTAAAAATTATTTAATAAAATAAAACTTTTTTTAAAAAATGGAGTGCCTAGCTGGCTCAGTCAGTAGAACATACTACTCTTGAGCTCAAGGTTATGAGTTTGACCCCATGTTGGATGTAAAGATCACTTTAAAATAAAATATTTTTTAAAAAGAATATTATCAGGATTGAATGGGATCATTATCCATATTTTTCATATCCCATATGAAAAATAAACCTAGGATAATAACTGGTCTTTAGAAAGTGTTCAATGAATGTTAGCTTCACCTTTGGAGAGCACAGGGTAACTTTGCATTCTTTTAGTTATATAATGTGTTGATCAAATAGACGTGGCAGATTTATTTGTCTTGGGTTTTTCCTCACAAAGGGTTCCAAACGTTTCCCTTTAGTCACTAGTGATAACACCTCCCACAGAATAAGGCACCAATTATGTTTCTAGCTCACTCCAGCAAGTCATCTCAGAAGCCTGGCAGGGAAATCTGAGGACACCCAGAGTAGAGGACCTTATAGTGAAACACATAGGTTCCTAAACCAGTCAAACCCATACTGCAAGCAAGTACCTTTAGTGACTGAAGAGAATTGGCTTTAATTACCAAAGCGCCCCCTTCTAAATTGCCTTTTTGTTTCAGAAAATGAGCTAGAAGAGACTGAAGGAAGCCACCTCTTTCCTAACTTAGTCGGGCTCTCCAGGGATGGAATGAATGAAGCCTTCTCCTTATCACACCATCAAACTCGGGGCAGGAATGCCCAGTTTTTCCTCTGGGGAATTTGAGATAAGAGACCCAGGGGAATCATCATGAATTGTCAGCTGCTCTACGGGAGGTGCCTCATTTTGTGGCTCAAAACAGGATGAAATCTAGGCAAACCTCCTGGATGTGCGCTCATTGGAGCAAAGCCCTGTCTGTAACAAATGGCAAAGTTGAAGTTTTTTGCGCTGTATTTTTTTTTTCAAATGGTGCTCTACTCCAACCGACAACAAAGCGATTCAAGTCCGTACTTCCCATGTTTCCCCAATGCACGCCAGCTAGCCTCATCAAACCCACTGACCCACGATGACACACATGAGCAACTTCTGTACACGGGGTCTCCTGCCCCATTCAGCCTTGGAGTGCCTCTCTTCACCACCCTCCGCTTCACATCCTCTAAATCCAGAGCATCTTCCCCACTTGCACGTGGTTGTCTCCATCAACTCCTGTTCTCACTACTGTCTGTCCTCAGAAATCCAGAGTAACTTATCTCTACCAAGAAGTTTCTTACACGCTGTTTACTCATTTTCTGTAAGTACTAGAAATTGCTTTTCTTCACAGCTATAAATTATTTAAAGACCGTTATATGTTCCTCTCATCTTTTCACAGCATAATAGACTTGAGTAAATACTTGTTGGCTGGCTAATAATGACTTTTGTGTAAATACATACTGCAAATTTTATAACTAATTTGAATATTTCACAATAAAATATTCCTTCCCCATCGCTGACCTTAAGAGCACAGTGTTTTTAAAGCCAGAGGAAAGATTCCTCAACCAATCTCCTCATTCTTTAGGTCAATCAACTGAAGCTAAGGGAGTTAAAATGACTTGATTAAGGGCACAGGTTGAAACAGAAGCCAGTCTAGGGCCAGGGCCCAGATCTACAGACTTGTAGTGATGTACCCTTTCTGCTACACAGCGCAATACTCCATCCTCACACCCTATGTGTACGTTGGCCATCACAGCTCAGTAGAGGGAAGACCAGACTGGGAGTCAGCTGGCACAGAGCCAAGTCCTTGTTCTTTCACTAATTCACTGTATGGCCTTAAGGAAATCATTTAACCCTTTAGACTCAGACTCCACTGCTACAAAAGCAAGGATGATAAATCCTACGTGATCTAACTCAGAGTTTGGTAAACTATAGACTACAAGCCAAATCTGGTGTATACCTGTTTTTGTAAATAGAGTTTTATTGGCTTACCCATTCATTTACCCATTTCTATGGCTGATTTCATACTACAAAGTTCAGTAACAATTAACATAGAGACCATTTGACCCACAAAGCCAAAATATTTATTATTTGTACCTTTACTGAAAACAATTGTTGACTCCCAAACTAACCTATATATAGTATGGTTGTATGAATCGAACCTACAGTTAATAATGCACACAAAGCTTCTCTTAAACTACAAAGTGCTATACTCACATTTCAAAAATCACTATCAGACAACAATAGTAATAGTAGCAATAATAAGTCATGAAAGATGACTGCAATAAGAGACAACTAAAATTTTCTTTGTTTAATAGACAGCATCTATGTGACAGTATTGCTTGATTTGAAACCACTGTCTCACTATATTATTCATAGTAATGTGTTTTTTTGCAGAACCAAGTGATAACTTTAACAGATCCAGGAATATTCCAGAAACAATTAGATCATTTATGTGTACAATACAAAACAAATGTTCTCAGAATAGCACGTCTTCCATGGAGGGCATCTGCCTTCACTTTCATCACTGACCTGACTCCAGTGTGTATTGGGATTAACATGAACCTGGGAATACTGACTTGACACACACTGACCTTGGATATTTAGCCCCGTTGATCTAAGTGTATTGAGCTTTTCCATCGGCATTTCGAGAGGGAGATTGGTAGTTCAAAGTGGTTTTGCCCTGGCATGTACTGTGGACATGGCCACTAGCCAATCCTTGGCCATGTCCAACTCACTGCCACAGCAGTAACAAGGAATTGTATCCTAAGAACCACAGGCAGTCATTGAAGGGCATTAGAAGGGCCCCTCTTCTGAAAGACAAATATCACTTATATGTAGAATCAAAAAAAACAAATGAATAAATAAGCAAGCAAACAAAAAGCAGAAACAGACCCATAAATACAGAGAACAAACTTGCGGTTGCAAGAGGGGAGGGAATTGGGGGGGTTGGGCATAAAGGGGTAAAGGGGAGTGGGAGATACAGGCTTCCAATTATGGAATAAATAAGTCACAGGGATGAAAGCTACAGCCCAGGGAATATAGTCAGTAGTATTGTTAATAGTGATGTTTGGGGACAGATGGGAGCTACACTTGGGGTGAGCCTAGCATAATGTGTGCACTTATTGAATCACTATGCTGTACCTCTGAAACTAATGTAACATTGTGGGCCACCTAAACTTCAATAAAAAAAAGAAGAGCTCTTCCTCTGATACAACCACAGTGTTGAGAATGAGTTGGGGTATAAGAGGAGATGTGGGAACTGGCTAGGAACTTGTCAGACTAGTCTAAGCAGGGAACATGGGTGACTTTGACTAAATCTGCAAACCATCAATGACAAACTGAAGCTGGGGTGACATGGGAAGAAAGGGGAGGAGGAGGGGGCGGGCACTGACTTTATATTAGCCCAACCCCAACTTAGTGCTGCACAAGGGCAGTTAGGGAGAATCCAACCAGATTTCTCCTCCCTCAAATCCATTTCCTGCCCCTATTTAAAATGGACTTCGAGGCCCATAAAACCCCTTCCAATTAGGGCCCTTTATTCCTTTGCAATAAAACTCAAAACTTCCATTTGATCCAGTAAAATTCTTAACAACATCTTTTTATTTCCCCTCTTTAAAAAGTCATTTTATATGGTCTAAATAAAGCAATTATTTAGCAGTGGTAAATATATTCCTAGTCAAACAATTATTTTACTATATATTGTCAGCTTAAACGTGTTTAAAGTCTGAGATCTTTCAAGGAAAGAAATTATTTTATTTATAGACATTGGGCCAAGAGGCCTAATCTTTGTGACACAAACGAGGCAGAAATGACCAGTATGAGATGAGTCAGGATTGGTTAGGCTATATGGTTGGGGTCTCTGCTTCCTCTGAAACGTTCCTCTGTGTTTGTAGATGCATGTTTGTGTATAAGTGTGTGTGTTGTGTGCACATGTGTGTACAGGTGTATACAAGGCAGTTTTCCATGAAAGGTAAGAAATGCTTATGCAATGTGAATCCTCTCCCGTCCCCATCAGCAAAATATCTCTGAAATCTTTGTGTCAGAAGAGAGCCTGAACCCCCGAAATGTTAAAGGCAAATACCCCTCAGAGAGGTGACAGCCATAAATGACTCAGTGGGAGAATGCATATCAGGTCTTTCATATTCTCCAACAGCTGCTCCAACAGCTGTGAATACAGCATCGGGACCATGCTTTGATGGAGGCTTTGTTGAGTCATAAATTGTTGAGTCATAAATTGGGACCTGGCACTTCCAGGCACCATGATGGAAATATATATAGACTAATTGGCATTATTAGGCTATTGGTTGCAGGGACAATAACCAAAGATCAGATTTTCCATTTCACAACTTTGCAGATGCCAGCTCAGATGACTCCTAACCAAATCATATATTAAAGTTGGGCTTGATTTCTGCCCATAGGGACAGGCCTCTCCAAGGTCTGTCTTGGCCCAGTCCACTGCCCTGGAAGTTGGTTGTCTGTATGAGAATAAGGGCTTTTCTCAGATACCATATGTTTTCACTCTTATGTGGATCCTGAGAAACTTAACAGAAACCCATGGGGGAGGGGAAGGAAAAAAAAAAAAGAGGTTAGAGTGGGAGAGAGCCAAAGAGCAAGAGACTCTTAAAAACTGAGAACAAACTGAGGGTTGATGGGGGGGTGGGAGGGATGGGGGGGGGAGGTGATGGGTATTGAAGAGGGCATCTTTTGGGATGAGCACCGGGTGTTGTATGGAAACCAATTTGGCAATAAATTTCATATATTTAAAAAAAGAGAGAGAATAAGGGCTTTTCCCCTGACCTTGTGAGGGTTTTTTTAAGTTTATTTATTTATTTTGAGAGAGATAAGGAGGGGCAGAGAGAGAGAGAGAGAGGGAGGGAGAAATTTCCAAGCAGACTCCACACTATCAGTGCAGAGCCTGACATAGGGCTCAAACTCTTGAACTCATGATCTACAAACCGAGGATCATGATCTGAGCCGAAATCAAGAGTCAGACCCTTAACCCACTGAGCCACCCAGGTGCCCCATGAGTTGGTTTTTTAATAACAGAAATAGACTTGTATAGGCCTAGCTACATGTATTTTCCTGGATCATTTCACTATCACAGTCTATATGATGAGGCTGGGACAGGGAAGAAGAATAGACTGTCTGTGGACATGGAATGAGAAGAATTATGTAAATTGTGCATCCTTCTGGTCAACTACCTATTCATCAATTCATTCATTTATTCAACTATTCAACTTCTATTTCCAGAGCACCCAGCTGTATAGATGCTGTGCTGGGGATAGGATATAGGGACAAGAAAAAGAGCTCTAATTCTAATCTCCTGAAGAGAAGACCCAGTAGTGGACCAAGACTTAACTTCACTGGTCACATGTCATCCTGGAAGAGTGGTGGATAGGGTCACCAATACCATGCCGGCTTCACCGTGTGAACTCAGGAAACTATCTTGGCCTCTGAGCCTCATGTTCCGCATCTAGACGTTAGACCAGATGCCCCCAAGTCCTATAATTCTGTCTCTTGTGGACACCCACCAAATATGACCTATTGTTTGGTAGGCACGCTTCTCATCAACACAGACACATCTGGATTCCTAAGAAATGCCTCAGGAGGATTCAGAGATATGTGAGACTGTGTCGTTAGGGGTAGTTTCACTGGGGACTCTGACTTTTTTTCATTCTTCCTCCACTTTTCCAAATCCCTGCTGTGTACTGGCTAGAGAAAGAAGGATACACGCCCCTGACACTTTCAGTGTGTTTTTTCTGAGCCTCAGAGTGATAAGAAAGGAGGAGAGGGGGTATGTCTAACCCCTGCACTCTTCAGGGAACTAACCTAAAGTCCAGGGAGTGGAGTGACCCGATGAAGATACCACAGAAGAAAGAAGTCAGTCTAAGGTGAGGATGCGCATCTCCTACTTGCAATGGCATGCTCCTCCTGACACCAGCATGATGCCACATTGTCCCACTGTCCTGGTCATGTGGTGCTGGTGGTCTGGGGGCAGGGGGAGGCGAGGGGGATGGGGAGATGAGCATACCAGGAGTCCTTGCTCTCTCCCTTATCCCCTCTGCAGCCAAATCACTTAATGCCGATGGCCTCAGCACTCACAGCTGCCGGAGGAGGAGAGATGCCTGATGCAGAATGCTGCTGTGCAAACTGAACTCAGGTCAGTGGTCACAGAAAGGCACTTTTGAAGTAGACAGTGCTACATGCACACAAACCACTGAACTCATAGGTATTGGAAACGGAAGCAGTAGTAATTGCCACGGCAAGTCGTGAAAGAAACTTCACCCAAGCCCGCCAAGATTTTCGTCCCTTAAATGTGTGGCATCCAAAATGCTTCCATCATGTCCACAATAAAAGGGGAGTTAAAACACTAGATGATAGCTTTGAAGATTCCTAAAGTATTTTAGAAACAATTAAGATAAAAGCTTGCAAACAAAACACAGGTAAATGTCAGAAGATTAGTAGCTCCCCCACAGCGGGTATCTGCCAGCACCTCACCAGCGTGCCTGCCCACGGACAGCCTCGTGTGTTGTAAGTGTGCAAGGCACACCAATCACCCGGGACATGGACTCGAGAGCAAACTGACTTCCCATCTTTAGATTTGTCGTGGTAAGGTATTGATTACATTCATTATTAGTATTGTTATTAGCGTAGGATTAGCATTAGCACTTTTGAGAAGAAGGTTTGTGCCTCCAATGATTTATTTCCTAGTGTGCTAGGGACGTGAGTATCGGTTAAAGAAAACACCATTCTCAGGAAAGAAAATTAATACTTGAACCCACTCAGCTCCCTATCCTTCCAGGCCTTGGAAGTGAATTTCTTTGTGGAAAGCTCCAGCCCTGAAGACAGAAAACCAGGTTCTGCAACTATCTACCTGGGTCTAAGTTTCCTCTTTAAATACATGGAGAGGGGCCCCTGGGTGGCTTAGTCGGTTAAGTGTCCGACTTCAGCTCAGGTCACGATCTCACGGTCCGTGAGTTCAAGCCCCGTGTCAGGCTCTGGGCTGACGGCTCAGAGCCTGGAGCCTGCTTCCGATTCTTTGTCTTCCTCTCTCTCTGCCCCTCCCCCGTTCATGCTCTGTCTCTCTCTGTCTCAAAAATAAATAAACGTGGGGCGCCTGGGTGGCGCAGTCGGTTAAGCGTCCGACTTCAGCCAGGTCACGATCTCGCGGTCCCCAAGTTCGAGCCCCGTGTCAGGCTCTGGGCTGATGGCTCAGAGCCTGGAGCCTGTTTCCGATTCTGTGTCTCCCTCTCTCTCTGCCCCTCCCCCGTTCATGCTCTGTCTCTCTCTGTCCCAAAAATAAATAAACGTTGAAAAAAATTTTTTTTAAATAAATAAACGTTAAAAAAAATTAAATACATGGAGAAAATATCTTTTTTTTCCTCTTCATAAATAGTTTTGAGAGAAAACGAAAAGTAAAATAGATGTTATTGTGAACATGGAATATTCAAAAAGAATGCAGTACCAGGTAATTGTGTCATTTAGAGAGAAACTAGCCAATCCTTATGAAGTTCTTATTTTGTGCCACACACCATTCTAAGCAAACGACATAAAATAAACACTATCGGCCAGTAGTAGTAATAAAGAGTAAGTGTAATAGAACTTTATCCATATGGATATTCACAATTTTCAAGCAAAGTATCAACACTTTTTACCTCTCTCTACAACCACTCCATCTGGATTTCAGGACAGGAAGTAGAAGTGTCTCTAAGCTTCATGTGATCTGTAGGAAAACCATTACTGTCCCTTCTACCCCTAAAGGCTCTTGAGTGAATGATTCCTGATCTTTGCGGTCCTCAGTTCAGTGAATGGAAAAATAGTCTCTCCCAGAGGGGAAGGGAACGAAATTGCATTCTCTCCTTCAGATATAATTCCCCAAGTCAGGATTAAGGTACTGGCTGCAGTTGTAAACCCCATGGATAAAAAAAGATAACTTAAAATGCACACTTCATTCCATTTGTGGGCATTTCAAAGGACTTCAGGGTTGGTCAGAGGACAGGAAGGCAATAACATGGTAGTTATTTGAAGAACCAGAGGATCGAGTGGCTTTGTTCACGTACTGCTGGACTGATGTGTCCACAAATAAAAGATTTAAAACGTTGGTGTTCAAGTGCAGGAACTAAATAGACCCTGGGTGTTTTTTTTTGTCGTTGCTGTTGTCTTTGTTTTCCTTCTCCAGAAGGTTACACCTGCAATGTAAATAATTGGAAGTTTCTCCAAGACAAACACCCACTGACAATTCCCAAATGGGATGGAGCATGGGTGGGTCCGAGAGTCCTACTGGTCGTTCGTGGAAATAAAATAAGAACTAAAATTCTGTAGGTGGTGAGTGTTTGTTGTCAAAATCACTTAATATGTTAATTTTCTGTGTGTCAGTGTCAGGTGCTATATCAGGTGCTGGGTGGGATTTTAAGGGGAATAATAGCCCTTCTACCCTCAGTAATGCCAAGGTGCCATTTCTTGAGTGCCACGTTGAAAGTGCAGTGTTGTAAGTGCCTTACACGTATTAATAGAGTCTCACAGCAGTCCAAAAGACAAGTGCTGCTATTCACCACTATTTTACATGTGAGGAAACTGAGACACAGAGAGGTTAAGTAACCTGCTCAAAGTCACTGGCTAGTGAGCGGAGTTGCTGGGATGTGAACCCCAGCAGTCTGGCTTTCGTGCTCATGAAATTAGCCATCACATTTGACACCTGTCCTGTGGGGGACAGGATATGGCAGGCCACGGGCATGATGATGCCCTCTGCTCGGTGCCACCCAAATGGTTCATATGTGCTTCAGAAAAGGGACATGGTTGATCGAAGAAGGTTTCATGGTGGAGGGTAGGGGCATAAAAGTCTTCTCTGTTTCCTTCGTGTTTTGTAGCATGTAGACATTGACAGGTGGGGGGTGGGTGGAAGCCATGTGCGGCTAAGGGGAATGGTGAGAGCAATGTCACTCTGGGACAAAAGCTGCTGGGTGCAGTGCTTCTCAAACGTTGATATGGATACGAGGCACCTGTTTTTTGCTAAATGTAGTCCAAGCCCAATTTAAAGCTGCATATGGGGTTCTAGCGAGAATCCAACCAGATAAGGTTTTCCCACAAATTCATTATCTGCCCCTGTTTATTAAAACGGACATGTAAGCACAGAAAACCGATTCCTATTAGGGTCTCTTTATTGTTCTCTGACAGAACTTGAAACTTTCATTTGAGCCAATAAAACTGTTAGTAACCTTTTTTTTTAATTTCCCTCTTTTAAAATCTATTTTATATGTCCTATGTTAAAGAATTACTAACCAGTGAGAACATTTCCCTAATTCCAGTTGCTTTCTTAAAATTACCAACTTAAAAAATGCTTGAAGCCTGAGATTTGTCTAGAAAATAAAGTATTTATTCAACATGTATAATAATTGTCTCTCGAATAATTATCTAGGCGTTGGAAAGAAAACAAATTGGGCTGAGAAGCCCTTCCTGACAGAAATCAAGCAGAATTTGTCACTAGAAATAAGGCAGGAGGGATGAGCAAGCCTCTGTGGCTAAGGCCCTGGTTTTCTGTGTAGGGTGGACGTGTGTGTGTGTGTGTGTGTGTGTGTGTGTGTGTGTGTCGGTGTGTGTGTCTGTGTGTGTTGATGTGTGTTCACATATGTGCATTATGTGTGTGTGCATGCATATGTGTGTATTCATGAATTATCATAAAAGAGGAAGCTCTTACTTATCCTCAGGCCTCAGATCCATATTATTTCTTCTGGAAAGGCCTCCCCCAATTACCCCTCTCCGGTCTCCCACTCCCCAAATTACATTAGTCACCCTCCTCTGTGCTACCCTAATGCCCTGCCCTCCCTTTATCAAGGTTCCCACTTGGTATTGTAATTATCCTCTTACCTGAGTTATACAGATGGGGGCTGGGGGCTGGGGGCTCCCTGACCCTTGAGATCAGGATAAAATTAAATTAAACCTCTCAATCCTGTGAGCTAAGGAAGTCCAATCCTTCCACAGGACACCTTCTAACCCTGAGATGAGGAGAGGGGGATGTTTCCAGAGACAGCCAGGCATATCTTTCTTATGTGAAAGTTCAGCTGAGTCTTCTTTTGAATATGAGAAAGGGTTCTTGCCATATACGTTTAAAGAACTATTATTATCTATCAAATACCAAACAGGGACACCTGGGTGGCTCAGTCGGTTAAGCATCAGACTCTTGGTCTCGGCTCAGGTCACAATCTTACCATTTGTGAGATCAAGCTCCCCATTGGGCTCCCCGCTGACAGCGTGGAGCCTGCTTGGGATTCTCTCTTTCCTTCTCTCTCTGCCCCTCCCCAGCTTGTGCACACATGCTCGTTCTCTCTGTGTGCGTCTCTCTCTCTCAAAATAAATAAACTTAAAAAAAATACCAAATAATATTGTCATCAATGCGACAGATGCTAAAAAGGAGATTGCTGACCCCTAGCTAAGGTTAGCAAGGAGTCGGTTACCATCCATGGAGAGCTCTTTGGGTGCCACACACTGTGCCCAATGATTCACATACATCACCACAAACGCTACTTGATTCTCCCCATTTTACAGATGCAGAACAAGGCTTAGCAAGTCGAGGTGACTTGGCCACACTGTTCATCCATAGGAAAACTGGGAAGAAGACTGATCTATCTGACTCACAATTTCAAGCTCTTTCTACTACACCACACTACTCTGAAAGCCCAGTTAATGTCCAGGGACTATGGTCAAGAAAAGTGTTTTCAATCTGGAGAAATAAAATTAGTATGTGTTGAATGTGATCAGATTGCAGTGCACACCCGAACAGTTGTTAAGTGTTGGGTTGCATAACTGGTGTGAACCTGACTATAGTCCTTCCTTTCTCCCTCAGAGACAGGGCACGGAGTGCTAATATGTTCTCTAGTTGGTTATTTCCATCAGAAGAGTGCTGGGTGGTAAATATTTCATGCATTGTTTTTCAAATCTTACCCTCTATTCATAAGATCCTGAAACTTACACATGTGTCCAAATATAAGTTTGGCTCCCCATGTGCGACAGGCATTAGGTTCTAGAAATATACAGATGCTAGTGGACAGGGGAACCCAATGTGGGTAAACTCCATAGTGCACAAAGAAAGTCTACCATTCAGTGGGTCACTGCATTTCTTGCCACATTTCAGTGGGAAAAAAAAAACAGTTACAGTAAATCATTCCAGAGTGGACACTGGCTGGGGCCAAGAGGCTAGAATTCCAGGCCTTGTTCTTCATGAACTGTTGATGTGACCTTGAGTGAGTCATTTCATCTGTCTGGCTCTCACTGAACACGTTTAAAAAAAAATTCTTGGGGCACCTGGGTGGCTCGGTCGGTGAAGCGTCCGACTTCGGCTCGGGTCATGGTCTCACGGTCCCTGAGTTCCAGCCCCGCGTCGGGCTCTGTGCTGGCAGCTCAGAGCCTGGAGCCTGTTTCAGATTCTGTGTCTCCCTCTCTCTGACCCTGCCCCGTTCATGCTCTGTCTCTCTCTCTCTCAAAAATAAATAAACGTTAAAAAAAAATTTTTTTTTAAATTCTTTTAACGCTTATATATTTTTGAGACAGAGACAGAGTGCGAGCGGAGGAGGGGCAAAGAGAGAGAGAGACACAGAATCTGAAGCAGGCTCCAGGCTCCGAGCTGTCAGCACAGAGCCCGATGCGGGGCTCGAACTCACGAACCGCCAGATCATGACCTGAGCCGAAGTTGAACGCTTAACCGACGAAGCCACCCAGGTGCCCCTGAACACATGTTTCAAAGTGGTGGTTTGGTTTAGGGAATGCATCTATGGAGGAAAAAAATAAACAAAATAGTGTTTACCCTGGGAGTGAGAAATAAACAAATAGTGTCTACCCTATGACTGAAAGAGAGCAGGAATGGGGTTGAGGTCCTGATCCTGTTCTGCTTCTTGATCTAACTGCTGTGGCAGGAAAGCATTTACTTTGCAAAATGGCATCAGTTTGTAAGCTTATTATTGGTGCACTTTCTAGATGTATTTTATTTTTTAAGAAGACAGTTTACATTAGAAACAAGTGAAACAGAAAATATACTAGCCACTTCAAATCCTAATTGAAAAAAAAGGGCCAAGCGTAAACAGAGAAAAATGTTTCTTCAAGTGTTTAGGCCCCTGATGAATCTCTATCACGTTCGAAGGGAAAAGTAAGTATTAGAAGGGGAAAAACCACCTCCACTCCAAATCATGATGGGATACTTCAGGCAGCAAATCCTTATTTACATGCTCACCTAACACGTGTTTCCATTTTGAAATATGATCCGAATACTACACAGTCTGATTTAATACCCTCTATGCTAAAGCATTGTGGTATCTAATAAATAGTCGTTAGGAGGTATTAAGCTGAGATCTATTGTTACCAAAACCACAGAATTCTAGCAGCAACATTGTCACCCTACGGTGCCAGGATCCCACAACACAATATAATGGGATATCAAAGACGTCAGACACAGGGAGACCAGGCACATAGGAAAGGGGACCACATGCCGTCCTGTTAACACAGATGACATTTAGATGAAGGGAATGCTTCCTTCGCCATTAAAGACAACCTTCTATTTTGGTGGAATCTCTGTTTGCAATAAGTTGGCTGTAGACAGTTGAAGGTTAGGAAGAGAAAATTTCAATGCTGTAGACACCGAGGCAGCACTCTAGCACACCACTCAGACCTCTGTGGACAGAGCCCTAGCCCTCAGACAGGCATCAGCATATCTCAGAGGCCCTCAGGCAAGTCTGACACAGAAAGACCCTCTTGTAGAAGTCAACACCCAAGGAGGCAAGCATTAATTTTTATAAATGCAGACCCATGGAAGGATAAATTGGTACAATCACTTTGGATCCTTATCCAGCAGTCCCGGTAAATTTAAGAATACACATCCGTTGTGACCCAGCAATTCTGTTCCTTGGGGACTGCAGAATCCTATCCACAGATGCCCAAGGAGACATGGGTAAGACAGTGATTCCACCAACACGAACATGGATACATTTTGATGACATATTCACACAATACAATACTGTTCGTCAAAGATGCCTGAGTAAGAATGATGTGAATTGGGGCACCTGGGTGGCTTAGTCAGTTAAGCATCCAACTCTTGATTTCAGCTCAGGTCATGATCTCATGGTTTGTGAGCTCAAGCCCCACATCAGTGCAGAGCCTGCTTGGGATTCTCTCTCTCCTATCTCTGACCTCTCTCTCTCTCTCTCTCTCTCTCTCTCAAAATAAATAAACATTTAAACCAAGAATGATGTGTATCAACGTGCATACATATGCATACATATACATCAACAAACATATTTTTATTCTAAATGCAAGTTTATGAAGTATGTAGATACAACAATACTTTGTAAATTTTTAAAACAGGCAAAAAATAATGTAGTTTTTGTTAGGGATCCATACAAATGTAGTAAAGATAATAAGAGTAAAGATGGAAATGATGAACACCAAGTTTAGTAACCTCCTGAGAAGGAGAAAGGGGAACATGAACAGGGAGAGGCATGAGGCATTCATAGTGTGAATCAGAGTGGTGGGTCCACAGTTACTCATCATATTAGTGTATATACCTTTTTGTATATTCAATATTTCACAAAATTCTTTTTTTAATTTAACCAATAAAATAAGAGTAGGATTCACTGGCACATTCACCCATCTATATGTCCGTTCATTTATCAATTCATTCGGTATGTATTTATGAGTGTCTACTCTGGCACCCTTCAAGCATCCTTCTTGAGCCAAAGAGGGAAATGAGAAAAGCAGAATGGTTAGTCAGTGTCCTCAAAGGTATACAGTCTAGTCGGGGTGAAGAGACACACAGAGAAACTTCAACAACAATGTAAGCATTTAACAATGAAGGAATCTGTGTCTAAGAGGAAGACATAGTTTGGGACAAAAGCACACACAGAACCTGTCTCCCGGGCATGTGGCTTAAGATGAGAGAGATCATGGGAGTGAAGGAAACCCAGCTCACAGGAGCACAGGACATAAATCCCACATTGGATTCCTGGCTCTTCTTTCCAGGATACAGTGCAATCCATTATCCTGGCAAGGGCTCCCACTCAGGTCTGGGTTGTTTCAAACACTTTTTACAATGGCTGAAATTCTGCACAAAGGGTGATTTCATGCTGTCTTGTGCTTCTTTTTCAATGTAAGTGTCACAATTTTTCCCGTGGAGGCATAACAATGATAGGGGCTATATTCATCAGTCATTCTAATGCCTTGTGTTTGAAGAGCACTTTAGAGCTATTTTTTTGCCTAGAGCACTTTATATAAGAACATATTGGTTCAGACTAGAGCCTGTGCTCTCTCTCACTAAAGAACCAAAGGATGCATTATGGGAGGGCTTGGTTGTGCTTATGACAACCAGTTGTGAGGGACTGGGTGGGGGATGTTCCTGGTCATGGCATGATAGCAGAAACTGAACAAGGCGGAGGATGGGGCAGTATTCCATCATACCCAAGGGAGGGAGTAACTTACAACAGTTTTTACAGCCTGTATGATACCAATAATAACAATAAGTAGCAAACTAACAAGGGAATGATATACAAACATATTCTATTTGAGTCATAATTCCAAAGATGACCATTATCTTTCAATGGTATACCGAAATCCCAAAAGTAGTTTCTGGTAGAAATAATATTACTTTTACATTAGATACCTATTAGGCATCTGGAACAACAACAAAAGAAAGATGGTAGCTAAACCTCACTAATGTTATCCACATCCATGATTCTAAATGCTTTAATGATATGCACATGAATGTTCATTTATACTTTATAGCCTCACAGCCTATTACAGGAGGATGAAACTAACCCTCACATGGTGCACATGAGTACACGGAGATCCAGACGGGTTAAACAGGACAAACTAACAATTTGTAGAAGGGCTGGGGCGAGCACCTAGCTCTCTTTATCCGCCCAGCACAGAGCTTTCGATCTTCCATCAGTGAACATAACAGTGATAAATCATTGTCAATAACTCATGAAGGCTGTGGTTCTCACTTAAACTCTCATTTGGGTTGGAGTTTAGGGACGCTTCTGAAATAAGCTGGTTTTTCATTCACGGGCAACCAACGGCCAGGAAAAATGAGGATTATGACTTTGCCCTCTGAGTAGGATGAGAAGTGGGAAGTAGCTGCCTGCTGTATGCAGCATTAATTAGCCACAAGGTCCCCTTGTGTAGAAATAGTTTATAGGAGCGCCTGGGTGGCTCAGTGGGTTGAGTACCTGACTCTTGGTTTCAGCTCAGGTGTGATCCCAGGCCTGGGATTGAACCCCACATCAAGCTCTGCACTGAGCATGGCTCTTGCTTAAGATTCACTCTCTCTCCCTCTGCCCCTCTCCCCTGCTCTCACTTCTCTCTCTCTCTCTAAAAAATAACAAATAAAAGGAAAATACTTTATAAAGATCATGACTACCCTCTGTCATGGCATCTGTGCTGCAAAGAAATCAGAGCAATGGTGGACTTCAAGCTGTATCACAAAGCTGTAACCATCAAGACAGTATGGTACTGGCACAAGAACAGACACTCAGATCAATGGAACAGAATGGAGAACACAGAAGTGGACCCACAAACGTATGGCCAACTAATCTTGGACAAAGCAGGAAAGAATATCCATTGGAATAAAGACAGCCTCTTTAACAAATGGTGCTGGGAAAACTAGACAGCGACATGCAGAAGAATGAACCTGGACCACTTTCTTATACCACCACAGAAATAAACTCAAAATGGATGAAAGACCTAAATATAAGACAGGAAGCCATCAAAATCCTAGAGAAGAAAGCAGGCAAACACCTCTCTGACCTTGGCCACAGCAATTTCTTACTCAACACATTTCCGGAGGCAAGGGAAACAAAATCAAAAATGAACTACTGAGACCTCATCAGAATAAATATCTTCTGCACAGCGAAGGAAACAATCAGCAAAACTAAAAGGCAACCAACAGAATGGGAGAAGATATTTGCAAATGACCTATCAGATAAAGGGTTAATATCCAAAATCTATAAAGAACTTCTCAAACTCAACACCCAAAAAACAAATCATCCAGTGAAGAAATGGGCAAAAGACATGAATAGACACTTCTCCAAAGAAGACATCCAGATGGTTAACAGACACATGGAAAAAAAAATGCTCAACATCACTCATCAGCAGGTAAATATAAATCAAAACCACAATGAGATACCACCTTACACCTGTCAGGATGGCTAACATTAACAACTCAGACAACAGATGTTGGCGAGGATGCGGAGAAAGAGGATCTCTTTTGCACTGCTGGTGGGAATGCAAACTGGTGCAGCCACTCTGGAAAACAGTATGGAAGATCCTCAAAAGATCAAAAATAGAACTACCCTACAACCCAGCGATTGCGCTACTAGGTATTTATCCAAAGGATGCACGCTGCGCTGTTTTGAAGGGACACATGCACCCCAATGTTTATAGCAGCACTATTGACAATAGCCAAATAGGGAAAGAGCCCAAATATCCATCGATGGATGAATGGATAAAGAAGATGTGTTGTGTGTGTGTGTGTGTGTGTGTGTGTGTGTATGTGTCTGTGCACACACACATACACACACACACACAAAATGGAGTGTTACTCAGCAATCAAAAAGAATGAAATCTTGCCATTTGCAACTACGTGGATGGAACTAAAGGATATTATGCTAAGCGAAATTAGTCAGAGAAATACAAATATCATATGCCTTCACTCACGTGAGGACTTTAAGATACAAAACAGATGAACATAAGGGGAGGGAAGCAAAAATAATATAAAAACAGGGAGGGGGACAAAAACAGAAGAGACTTTTAAATATGGAGAACAAACAGAGGGTTGCTGGAGGGGTTGTGGGAGGAGGGATGGGCTAAATGGGTAAGAGGCACTAAGGAATCTACTCCTGAAATCCTTGTTGCACTATATGCTAACTCACTTGGATGTAAATTAAAAAAATAAATTAAATAAAAATTAAAAAAGAAAAAAAGAAATCAGAGAAATGGATGCAAGAACCATGAAGCATATCAAGCTCAGAATAAAAGAGCAAAGGCTTTCACTTCCCTTGAAATATACAGTGGAATGAAGCACAGTGCAATTTGGATTAGTTTGTGTGTTTTTAACTGTAGGAGAAAGGGAGATCTAAGATTGCTCTTCCTCAAGCCTGGGCCATGTGTCTGTGGGCAGTCTTTGTGCCAGCTTCACGGTAACAGGGCATCCCATCACTCACATTGGAAGGAGATCATTCATTTATCTTTCCATTGATTCCTTTAGGCCTGAGCACTGGTGCCAAAATCTGAATTACCCTGGAGTGTACAACTCTCTGGAGTCTAAGAAATACCCATGCAGTCTAGAAATGTCTGCCAAATGCATATCTGGCCCAAGTTCTTCTCCATGTAAGGGTCTGTTGGGGGCCCAGCTTTGTCCCAGTCATGGAAAGGGGCCATCCACTTGCCTCTCACTGGCTCTAAAAACAAATCATTCTACCCAGCAGACAGTAATCTTTGAGCTGGTTCAGCAGCCTCTCAACATGGCCCCGGCTTTCACTTGGGTGCCCCCTGGTGACTGGGCAGTGTTTGTTTTCCAAATACATTGATCCCCAGACTTCAGATCCTCCTATCTGGACTGCTAAGATCTGCCTGTATCATCTTCGTTTATCTTGGCTCTCTGGACCCGGTTACCTCACCATCTGTTATTTACAGTCTCCTGGGATGGGGTGAAATGTGGTGTTGATCTTGCACTTAACAGTATTACCGGGAGTTAGCTGAGGAAAAGGCCATGCACCTTCCAGAGAACTAGCTGCAGAGTCTGACCCTGTTCTGATCTGACACAACAGTAGCACCCCCAGCAAGGCCTCTGAACTGACGTCCATAATGCCACATGATGTATAGAACCAGTTTAACATGGGGATGAGCCTGGTGGCATAGAACATAAAGCCGCCAGATGAGGAAGGCAGCAGGATGTAACAGAGGCTGGTGCTGAGCCCAGACTCCATGCCTTCACGACTTTCACTCTTTCTGTCCCTCATTAGCTGGATGGCCTTAGGACAGATACTGAACTTCTTTAAGTCCCAATGTCATCATTTGTAAAATAGGAATAATAATCTCAAATCCCCTCAGTGATGACTACACCTATTACATTTCTTGCTGTAGGGCCTGGAGCATCATAAGCTTTTAATAAATGGTGGCTTTTATCATTATTATCGTGACTAATAGAATGTGTGGAAGTGCTGGAATATAGTAATTGTTAAACAAGTGTTTGTGGAAGGATGCTGGTTATTTCAAACCTTTTTTTTTTATCTCCTCATAAATATATAGGACAGCAAGTGCCCATAAATCTTTTTTACTGACTCCTACCTTTACTGTGTCACTATGGCTATTCCCAAGTCCCAGAGAGTGCCACGACACAGTGTCCGTAATGACGCTTAGGCATTTGTGTGACACTAAACAGTGTCTGCATTCCTCATGTCTCGCATCCTCACAGCAGCCCAGTAGGGCGTCAGAACAGGTGTTATCCTCATTCAGTGGATGAAGTCATTAAACATCATTTAACCAATTAGGTGTCAGAGAAAGGACCAGAGGTCAGATTTTATGATTTCTCACCCTAAGCTCTAGTTCCATACCATAGGCAAGTGTATTATATGCTCCAAATGACCCCCAGAACCTGTGAGTCAGATGGTTAAAAGAAACTATGTCACATAAAACTCCTTCCACCTGTTCTAAGTCTATATTGAGCAAAGCTATTCTGCAACGCATCAGACATCAACTAGAAGCATAACCAACCCCGTGTAAGGGGCAGTGGTGACTCTAAAGCACTCTCTCTGTCCATAAGGTGGCTGTGGTCTCTTTAAAGAGATAACGTGACCATCATGATGGCAGCAGCATGAGGTCAGATATCATTTTGCAGCTACAATGTAAAGGAGCATTAGAAGACTTACATACTAGAATCTGAGCCAAGGTGGGCTTGATTTTGTGTAATTCTTTTGTATTCCTTGAGTTTTGAGTTGTTTGATTATTCCTCTCCCAGAAAGGACCTAGAAACAAGACAAGCAAAGGTAACACTTTGGCAAACAAAGATAAATAGGATGTCCTATTTAAGATCTACCCCCAGATTGGGAGAAATAATCTCTATCACAGACTCACAGACACTTGCATGCGCGTGCGCGCGCACATACACACACACACACACACACACACACACACACACCAGAATATTGACATGATAGAGCTAAAAGCAAAAAGCAAAAGATATTATTTTTAAATATGTCTGGCCCTGGGATGCATCTCTTTATACCTCATTACAACATCCCAGGAGCTGCCATTTCATTTGTGAAGATGCCTTAGTTTCCTGATGAACACCTGCATCTGAGATATAGTATAGATCAGAAAGAAAGAAACCTCTGAAGCAATGTGGTTATGACATTGCAGGATGGTGACCCATTAAAAATGCCAACCCACATTAAGGGGAATGAAACTTGGGAAGAATTGTTGAAAGCCACCTACGTCATTAGATTCCTTCATCATATAAGTTGCTGTGCAAAGAATTGAGACATTTGTAACACAAGAGCTCCCAGAAAGGGGAAAGTTCTAAATATATTCACAGCTGTCTCCCCTCAGGGTTTAGGTTTTTCTCTGGAGCCAGTTTCAGAGTCTTATTTCAATGGAAAGCTTTTACCCAAACTGAAATGCATTGTGATTCCATCAGGTAGAATCCATTGAAGGAAATTGCTTCCTGCAATGATATATGATTCATTCATTCACATCTCTGAGCTATTTAGAGGAAATTATCCATGGATTGTATCATTAGTTTAAAAGCCACTGCAGTTGTTTTTCCGTCAGTATAATTTTAAGCCATGTAGGATCATTAGTTGGGAAAACATATTTGAAAAGGGTATATAACTAGTTCTCTCACTGGAACAGGATGATTTATATTGGAGAAACATAGCATTGGAAATTAAACTTTTAAGCATAAATCATTCCCGGGACTGACATCTGAGCCACTCTTCTCCCTTGACATACCCCACTGCAAAGGTGCCCAAAAAGTGCAAAGAGAACTCTAGGGGTACAAAATACTACTGTGAAGATATCCACTAATTACAGCTGCAAAATTGCCATGATGGCAAAATAAGTCTCCATTGGCTCACTCAGCAAAAAAAAAAAAAAAAAAAAAAAAAAAAAAAAAAGGCAAGAAAACATTCTAAAGCTTCATTATTCTATTTGACCATTCAGCAGCCTTAGCTTCCCTTAGTTTGGCAGCCTCCTTGAGGGTGGTCAGTGTGGGGCTGCGGACAGATGCTTTGGCATGAATTAGGAGGCAGAAGGGCCACCCAAATTGCTGAAATTGCCATCTTTCTTGGGGTTCTGTTCTTGACTCCTAGGTCACCTCTTCCTCCTTCCTCTACATAAAAGTAAAATTCAACATGAAGATGAAATTCAACATGAGACCCATAAATGTCATTTTGTGGTTTTGCCATCCAGAAACATCAGTGCAGCACAGGATTGTTTATAAACTTTATCTTTTGTTCTCACTGTATTTCTTACTATCCAACACTAGCTGAGCCATTAGAATCTTTCTTGGTGATGGAATACAGTCTGAAATATCTCCATAAATTCCTTAAGCAGAGAGATGATGGAAAATGGAAGGGTGAGTGCAGCCAGACAAGTTTACTAGAAGGAAAAGATTATCGTTTGCTTGTTCATTCTTTGGGCTACCATCAGAACTTTGATATTTGTGACTTGCACACATTAGGAGATACAGAGAGACATTGAATGATGTTGATTCTCAGGGGACGGAATGTGTCTAATCCACAGCCTTCCCTGATTCAGATGCAACAAAAAGAGCTGGAGGGGTCAATCCCAGCTTTGTCACCTTAATAGTTTTGTGATTTTGAGCAAATCATTTAATCACTTAACCACTCTGCATTTATAATCTTCGTATATAAATCTGAGGACATAATAACCAATAGAATTTTGAGAGCTAAGTAAGCTAACTTATGCAAAGTACTTGGTATAATGCCTAGTTTATATTAAGCAAGTGAAGAGTAGCTATTATTGTTAGTAATAATCACATTATTTTTATATTTTTTCTTATGGACTTGTTTTATTTCTCAAAGCAATTTCTCTCCCCAATGTACAAATAAAGAGAAAAAAGTCATCCCCAAATCCAAATTCACATGATTAAATAATAATCAAAGCTTTTAAAAATAGCCCACTTTTGGGGAGCCTCGGTGGCTCAGTTGGTTAAGCGTTCAACTTTGGCTCAGGTCATGATCTCACAATTCGTGAGTTTGAGCCCTGCGTTGGGCTTTCTGCTGTCAGCGTGGAGCCCGTTTCAGATCTTCTGTCCCCCTCTTTCTCTGCCCCTCCCCCGCTCGTGCACACTTGTGCTCTCTTTTTTTTTTTTTCTCCAAAAATAAACATGGAAAAATAAAAAAAAATAAAAGAGCTCACTTTTCCCAAATTACATGTTTATGGTAGGTAAATCAATGTCACCCAGTTTAGCAGTAGTGGGATCTATAGGATCTGTCTTCAGGAAAGATAGTCAAAATTTTGTGGCTCCTGAGTGGTTCCCGTCAGTTGAGCATCCGACTCCTGATCTCAGCTCAGGTCCTGATCTCGTGGTTCATGGGATCCGGTCTTGCATCAAGCCCCGCTTAGGGCTCTGTGCTGATAGCACAGAACCTGCTTGGGTTTCTCTCTCTCCCCTTCTCTCTGCCCCTCCCCTGTTCTCGTTCTCTCTTTCTCAAAATAAACATGAAAAAAAATTTTTTTAAAGAGTACAAGCTAATTAATTATAGAATGTCCTTTGGGTTAAGGTTTTCTGCTGTCCATCATTAGTTTTGCATTTTATCAAGAATCCCACAGAAGTGATGCCATGTTCTCAGCGCATCGTATCAGGAGACCTGATATTCATGAGCCCCATGTTGGGAGAGGTAAACTTGTACCTGCCTGGTGCCTGCCAGATTTCTCCATTGTAGAATTAATTGATAAACACATTGTAATTATTTGAAGCTACATCTCGGGAATCTTTGGCTCCGCATCATGAAAAGTCTTCCTACTCAGGAGAGAAAAAAACAGTGTTCCCTAATTCATAGGAGATGGCTGACTGTGATAATTTTAAACAAAGAGTAAGGATTATTTAAATAATTTAAATAGATTAATAAAGGAATCAGACTTGCTTTATTATCTTGTTGTCAAAACCATTGGATTAATTTTTACCCTGATCTTATGTGACATCTTAGTGGCATTTGACATTTTGGCACTTCCTTATGTAAAACACTCCCTGTTTTGATACCTGTGATGGCAATCTCTAGGGTCTCCGTTCCTAAATGGCTGGCCAGACTTGCTTCTCTTTCTGACCACTTATATATCTGTTTGGTTCTTTAGCTATATAATGATATATAATGATTAAATATATCTTCAGATAAATACCTTTTTAGGGGCGCCTGGGTGGCGCAGTCGGTTAAGCGTCCGACTTCAGCCAGGTCACGATCTCGCGGTCCGTGGGTTCGAGCCCCGCGTCGGGCTCTGGGCTGATGGCTCAGAGCCTGGAGCCTGTTTCCGATTCTGTGTCTCCCTCTCTCTCTGCCCCTCCCCCGTTCATGCTCTGTCTCTCTCTGTCCAAAAAATAAATAAACGTTGAAAAAAAAATACCTTTTTAACAAAAGAAGAAGCTTATTCTGGTAACATAATTTTATGTAGATTTTTTCACTAAGTAACATTGGGATTATTTTCCTATACTTTGAAATACTCATATAAATAATTTTAATGGTGGCTTTACATTCTATAGTGGAAATGTACCATTATTTATCTATCATATTCAAGGATATTTATGTTTTCTTTTTAAAAGAAATGTAGTAATGCCATAGCAGGGGTCAGGAAAAAATACAATAACAACAGAAGAGAAAAAAGTTGTTATTTCCCCTTCTCCCAAAATTACGACACATGCGCGCGCGCACACACACACATGAAATACTTTGGAAGAACATATACCAAATACCTACAATTAATGTCTTTGGGAGATAGGTTTTGCGTAAATTTTATGTTTTTTAAAAACTTTTAATGTTTATTTTTGAAAGAGAGCGTGTGAGTGGGGGAGGGGCAGAGAGTGAGGGAGACACAGAATCTGAAGCAGACTCCAGGCTCTAAACTGCCAACACAGAGCCTGATGCAGGGCTTGAACTCACGAACCATGAAATCATGACCTAAGCCGAAGTCAGACACTTAACCGACTGAGCCACCCAGGCACCCCAAGAGTAACTTTTATTTTTAAAGTAAAATAAAACCTGAAAAGTATTTTATGTTACTGGAACCAAAGGACCAAATCAGACTCATCCGGGGAGAACGGAACGAATATCGGAAAGAGAAACACTGAGTCGGTAACAGAGACCTAGGAGGGAGAGTCCCAAATGGGAGATGACCTGTCCATCAATGTTCACGAGTGGTGCTGCTGAACACTTAACACAAACATGCAAGTGTATTGGAGAATAGCTACATGCACATCCATGTACACACATACATATCTAGGATGTCTGGTAAGCAAGACTCATGCGAGCACTGAATATTGAATTTTTGAAATATAACATAGGCAGAATATTATTTATTTTGGTATCATGGATATCTGAAGGTACATCAGAACAGAAATGAGTGGGATTAATGATATTTATCATAAATATATAATAACTTCTATCACCATCACTTCTTGACAATATTTGAGTCTTAAGATGTGCCAGGTTTTGTGCTAAAACTTTTTATCAGTATTATCTCCTTTAATCTCATCAATTGCTTATAGGGTGAATACTAGTATTATTCACATGAGTAAGAAAACAGACGTTCAGAGAGGTTCGATAACTTCCCAAAAGTCACATAGCCATTAAAGCAGCAGAACCTATGTTTGGTCCCATCTAGTCTGACTCCAGAGCCCACGTTCTTAAAAACTATACATACAATGTCATTAATTGATTTGTCTTTATTTATTTTTAAGTTAGTCATATCTTTGGGCCCAGCTAGGTAGAAAACATAACAAAAAATCTGAAAAAGATTACATAATTTCTCTTTTTTCTTTATTTATTGAAGTATAATTAGCATACAGTGTTATATTAGTTTCAGGGGCATAATATAATGATTCAACAACTCTGTATATTAATCAGTATTCATAGCCACAATTTTCTATGTTAAAAAGCAAACCCGAGAAGTTTTTTAACCTTTCACAGTTTAAATAGCTGAAATTTATGACTTATTTTGTTTTTTAACTCCCACCCTCTTTATTTTATTGTTTTTGTGAAAATAACGCTTAACATGAAAACTATCCTCTTAGCAAATATTTAAGTATACAGTACACTATTGTTAATTATAGGTGCTGTGCTATATTGTAGATCTCTAGGATTTATTCATCTTTTTTTTTTTTAATTTTTTTTTTTGTTTGTTTTATTCATCTTGTCTAACAGAAACTTCACACTCTTTAATTAATACTTCACCATTTTCACCTCCCTGGAGCCCCTGGCAACCACTACTTATTCTCTGCCCCTGAGTGTGACTATTTCAGATTCCTCATATAGGGGGTATCATGTACCATTTTTACTTGTGTGCATGGCTTGTTTTACTTAGTACAGTATGTTCCTTGTTCGTCTGTATCATTGCTAATGGCAGGATTTCCTTCTTTTTATGGCTGAATAATATTCCATTGTGTGTATATACCATATTTTGTTAGTCCAGTCATCCCTAATGGTCATTTAGGTTGCTTCCAAATCTTGGCTATTGTGGATAATGCTGCAGTAAATATGCAAGTGCAGATATCTCTTCAAGATCCTAATTTCAATTCCTCTGGCTAAATATCCCGAAGTGAGGGGAGCCTGGGAGGCTCAGTCGGTTAAGCATCTGACTTTGGCTCAGGTCATGATCTCACAGTTCGTGGGTTTGAGCCCCATGTCAGGCTCTGTGCTGACAGCTCAGAGCCTGGAGCCTGCTTCGGATTCTGTGTCTCCCTCTCTCTCTCTCTGCCCCTCCCCCATTAGTGCTCTGTATCTCTCTCTCTCAAAAATGAATAAAAACAGTTTTAAAAATTTAGTAAACAATAAATGAATAAATATCCAGAAGTGAGATTGCTGGATTATACGGTAGTTTTATTTTATTTTTTTTTAGGAACTTCCATGTTTGTTTTTCACAGTGGCTGCACCAATTTTCATTCCCACCAACAGTGCATACCTGTTCCCTTTTCTCAACATCCTCACCAGCATTTGTTGCCTCTTGTCTTTTTTATAATAGCCGTTTTAACAGATATAAGGTGATACTGTGGTTTTGATTTGCATTGCCCTGATGATTAGTGACGTTGAGCACTTTTTCATAAAACTGTTCACCATTTGTATGTCTTCTTTGGAGAAATATATATCTATTCAGTTTCTTTGCCCATTTTTTTAAACTTTGTTTTGACTTTTTTAAAAAAACAGTTATTCGTCTTTGAGAGACAGAGCACAAGCAGAGGAGAGTCAGAGAGAGAGGGAGACACAGAATTGAAGGAGGCTCCAGGCTTCAAGCTGTCAGCACAGACACTGACACGGGGCCTGAACCCACAAACCGCAACATCATGACCTGAGCGGAAGTCAGACACTTAACCAACTGAGTCACCCAGGCGCCCCTCTTTGCCCATTTTTTAATTGGATTATTTATATTTTTGACATTGAGTTATAGGAGTTCCTTATATATTTTGGATATTAACCCTTTATCAGATATGTGGTTTCTTTTAGCCCATTGCATAGGTCACCTTTTCGTTTTGTTAATTGTTTTCCCTTTGCTTTGTAGAAGCTTTTCAGTTTCTTGTTTATCTTAGATTTTTTTTTACCTGTGTTTTTGGTGTCATATCCAAGAAGTCATTGCTAAAACCAAAGTCAAAAAGGTCTTCCCTGTTTTCTTTCAGGAGCTTTAGCATTTCAGATATTACTTTTATGTATTTAATCCATTTTGTATTAATTTTTATGTATGGTATATGATAAGGGTCAAATTTCATTCTTTTATATGTAGATATCCAGTCTTTGCAACACCATTTATTGAAAAGACTTGATACATTCTACATTCTTGATACCTTTGTCAAAGATCAGTTGAATGTATATGTATGAGTGTATTTCTAGGCTCCCTGTTTTGTTCCATTGGTCTAGGTGTCTGTTTTTTATGCCAGTAAAAAATTGTATTGAATATTGTAGCTTTGTAATATCCTCTGAAGTCAGGAAGTATAATGCCTCCGTCTTTGTTCTTCTTGCTCACAATTGCTTTGGCCACTTAGATTCCTTTGTGGTTCCATTTAGAATTCTAGGATTGTATTCTCTAAATACCATTGAGATATTGAGATATTGATATGGATTTTAACAATATGAATTCTTCCAATCCATGAATATGAGATGTCTTTACATTTATTTGTGCCCACTTTAATTTCTTTTATTAGTGTCATGTTTTGCAGTATACAGATTTACCACATGGATTATTAGTTCTAACAGTTTTTGGTGGAATCTTTAGGATTCTCTACATGTAATTTCATTGCATCTACAGAGATCATTTTACTCTTTCTCTTCCAATTCAGATGTCTTCTATTTCTTTTCCCTGCCTAATTGCTCTGTTTAGGACTTCTAATACTATGTTAAATAGAAGTGGAGAGTGGGGATTCTCACGTTACAGGAAAAGTTTCAGTTTTATGTCATTAGGTATGATGTTAGCTGTGGGCTTGACATATATGGCATTATTGTGTCGAGGTAAGTTTCTTCTATACCTAATCTGTTGAGAGTTTTTCATCACAAAGCGTGTTCAATTTGGTCAAATGCCTTTCTGCACCTATTGAGATATCGTAGATTCCACGTCTCCTTTTTATTTATCCTTCATTGTGTTAATGTGTTGTATCATGTTGATTGATTTGTATTTGTTGAACTATCCTTGTAACCCAGTGATAATGAATGAATGAATGAAGAGGATTGTTAAGGCCCCCTACTATTATTGTATTGCTATCTATTTCTCCCTTCACATTTGTCAATGTTTGCTTTATACATTCAGGTGTTTCCATGTTGGGTGCATGTATATTTGTCATTTTTATATCTTCCTGTTGAATTGACTATTTTATCATTATGTAACAATCTTCTTTGTCTGTTTTGACAGTTTTTGAATGATATAAATATAGCCATTCTTGCTCCTTTTGGTTACCATTTGCATGGAATATCTTTTCTCATCCCTTCATTTTCAGCTTACGAGTGTTCTTAAATCTAAAGGATGTCTCTTGGGGCACCTGGGTGGCTCAGTCAGTTAAGCGTCCGACTTCAGCTCAGGTCAGGATCTCGTGGTCCGTGGGTTCGAGCCCTGCGTCGGGCTCTGGGCTGATGGCTCAGAGCCTGGAGCCTGCTTCCGATTCTGTGTCTCCCTCTTTCTCTGTCCCTCCCCCATTCATGCCCTGTCTCTCTCTGTCTCAAAAATAAATAAACGTTAAAAAAATTTTTTTAAATTTTTAAAAAAAAAATAAAGGGTGTCTCTTATAGACAGCATATAATTGGGTCTTATGTTTTTATATCCATACAGCCACTCTGTATCTTTTGATTAGTAAGTTTAAACTGCATATTTGAAGACACAGTCATCTCTTCCAGTCTTTACAAATTGGCTTCAGCAGGGAAAGCCCTTCACCAATCAGTCCAGTCAGAGATTCTGAGCAGACCAGATGGTAGGAACCACAGAGAAGGTAGGCTAGAGGGCCCATGGCTGGACCCACTCACTGGGTCTGCAGGTGAGTGGGGCTGCTGATGGGGTCTACGAGTTGGTGGGTCCAGTTCTGGGGTCCACAGGTGGGCAGGCCCAGGGTCAAGGTCTGCAATCAGGCTTTTTTTTTTTTTAATGAATGATGCTTCAAGGATTTCTTACAGCTTTATCTAATATCACTGATATACAAAGAACTACACACATTTAATATGTACAATTCATTGTATGCATAGACCACAATTATCCATTCATCCATCAGTGCACACTTGGTTGCTTCCACCTTTTGGCTATTGTGACTGATGCTACTACAAACATGAGTATAAATATATCTGTTGAAGCCCTTGCTTTCAGTTCTTTGGGGTATATTCCCAAGAAGTGGAATTGCTGAGTTGTATGGTAATTCTACTTGTAATTTTTTGAGAAAATGAGTCGATGAATACATTTTCATTTTTAAATTCATACATCTTAAATTATTAGTGAGGAATGACATTTGGAACATTTTTATGGGTCTTGACATTTCTTTGTGACTTATGAGTACATAATAACATTTATAATTTTTCTAATATCAAGGATAGTAACTATTTCCTCTCATGTAAGTTTTGAGTATTTTCCCACTCATTATTTACTTATTACTTCACTGAAAGGTGATGTGTCTGCTTGTGTATGTATTTATTGTAGGAGTGGGAAGGGAGGGATGGGGCCATTCTTTCTAAAACAAATATTTGCAATGTGAAAATTGAAAGTTCACATTTTGATGTGAAGCATAGTCTTATGCAAATGGCTTCCAGAGAAGATCACATCTGGCATTTGATTCTTTGTCTTTGACACGATCCCTGACAAGCAGGCACACCTGTTTCACACCCCAAGTTCCTTCTGCCCAGCATTTAAAAAGGTGGATGTTCTTGCAGGAAAAGCAATAAATCTATGGAAGAGAAGCCCATAAAGTCTCGTTCAAGGTGCTTAGTGTAAGAGACTTTGGCAGAAATAGAAAATTCCAACTATATTGTCACTAAGCTGTTTGAGAAATAGGCAATCAGGCTTTGATTAATGAGCATTTCCTTCATCACTTATGCCCCACCTCTTTACAGCTTATTTCTGCAAACTCTAATACATGGCCCCAGAGGAAATGCTGTTTTTTCTGGTTTTGAGATCTCTTTGCCTCCTAGGTCTAGACCACCCAGGCAGCAGGCAGGCTGGGCAAAAAGACTCCAAAAATTATTAGGCTTAAAAAACAACAAACAAAACAGACAACTCTCGAGTATGAAACGTCTACTTTAAATCTTAGCTCACAGGTATCTTCAAATGTCTTGAAATTCTTTTTCTTATATCCCTGGACTGCCAGGTAACTGTTTTTCCTATTCAAAACTTAAGAGTTGCATCAATATGAGTTAGTCAAGCAGAAAGGAAGATGGAAAATGTGTATCTTTGCTTTAATTTTAAGATCAAACACACTCCTTTATAAAAGTGTTTCTCGGTATTTTTTTTCATTATAACCCCCTAAGGAGCCCTTTCAGACAATTTTTCCTAACTGCCCTCCTCCAATGAAATTTTAATGTCACAGATATAAACACAATACATAAACAGATAAACAGTATATCTGTGCATTCAAAGAGTGAGAATTTTTTCCCACCATCCCCCTTCTGCAAGAAACAATTTGGGGGGGGGCACCTCGGTGGCTCAGTTGGTTAAGTGTCCAACTTTGGCTCTGGTCATGATCTCTTGGTTTGTGAGTTCAAGGCCCACATCAGGCTCTGTGCTGAGAGCTCAGAGCCTGAAGCCTGCTTTGGATTTTGTGTCTCCCTCTCTCTTTGTCCCTCCCCCAATTCACGCTCTGTCTCTCTCTGTCTCAAAAATAAACACTTAAAAAAAGACATTTAAAAATAAAAAAAAAAAAAGAACCAACTTTTGAACCCTATTGGGAATGAATGATCTACAAAGTTTTCTCTAGCCATCCCACATTCACTTTTGAATCACAGACTCTCAGAGATATAAGGGAACTTGTCCTAATTGAATTATCCTTACCCACTCATTTTTAGTAGACTCAGCTGGGAAGGTTCTTTTTTAAAAAATACAAATGCTGGGGCTAGCTCTAAGATGTACTCTATCAGATTCTCTATAGTTGGAGCCTGGATCATTTGTTAATGCCAAGTGATTAAGGGTACACTCTAAATTTTGAGCCCCTCATTGAGTCCAATCTTTATCTAATAATAACTTTTAAAGTGGCTCATGTTTATTGAATGCTAATGATGTGCCAGGCCCTGTCTAATTCTCTCAAAGTGCTTAAATCAACGCTATGAGTTAGGTACTACTATTATTTCTTTTTTATGGAGAAACTGAGGCATAAAGGAATTAAGAAATTAGGCCAGTGATGCACAACTGGTCTAGGCAATCTGAAGCCACAACTGTCACTCTTTACCATTAATCCACACAGCCACCATGTTTATGCCAAGTTTATGCATAAACCCCTTCTTCTCCATGTCCCTCTTGTCCATGTCCTTGCTCAGGAAGACACCAGGGTCTGTGCCTAAGATGCCAGTACTGGTGGTGCTGGAGGGATGCCCTGCAGAAGTGGGGAATGGTCCTGGGGCGCCTGGGTGGCGCAGTCGGTTAAGCGTCCGACTTCAGCCAGGTCACGATCTCGCGGTCCGTGAGTTCGAGCCCCGCGTCGGGCTCTGGGCTGATGGCTCAGAGCCTGGAGCCTGTTTCCGATTCTGTGTCTCCCTCTCTCTCTGCCCCTCCCCCGCTCATGCTCTGTCTCTCTCTGTCCCAAAAATAAATAAACGTTGAAAAAAAAAAAAAACAGAAGTGGGGAATGGTCCAGTCACAATTCCAAACATCACTGCTTCTATGTCCCAAAGGGAAACTGCTTGAGCCCAGAGTCCCATAGATCCCCCTTTCCAGTTCCCTCACTATGGCCTCCAACACTTTCCTACAAACCAAAACAACCAGGGGATGAGGGGAGAGGCATGCCTTTCCCTCTGATATCTACTCTCTCTCTCTCCTCTTGTGTCAGCCCATAAATAAATGCTCTTTTGCCAAAATAAAATAATAACAGCAAAACAAAAGTCATGCATTCTGACTCATGCAAATTGGCGCCACGTTCCCAGCCAGGTCTCCCTGCTCCACAAGAGCAGAGGGAAGCAAGGCTGCTCAGACTGAGGTTGCTGAGCTTCCCCAAAAGTTTCCCTGCTGAGGCTGTAACAAGTTAAAAAAAAATTTCTTGTTTAAGAAAGTACCATCCCTCAAGGGGCAGCCCTGTATTTCTCTGTGACTTGAGCAATGTCACCACTCTCCAGAGAATGGAAAAGAGAGGGGATTTACTGCTTAAAAGGCTTCTCAATAAGTTACTGGCCTCAGTAGAGAATGCATATCCATAATTTGTGGAGGAAGCGATGAATCACTAGAAAATTCATCCTGCCCATTAAAGTGAGCTGTCGGCCTCCGGACTCGTTAGCCCAACCTACTGCAATGGAGGGTCTGGGCCAAGCACACCTGGAACTGTTTCTCTCTCCACTGGTGTTCAGGGTACAGACAGGACCTTTGTCATTGCCACAGAGGCTTCAAGGCCTATGAAGGCAGGGGTGTGCAAAGTAAGTTCATATGGGGAAAAAAGAAGGGAAAAGAGGGCCCTACTTCATCAGGTCTGTCTTAAAGAGAGAAATTTTAGCTATTCCTGCAGGTGATGGGGAGTGTGCATGAATCGGCAAGATTCACATCTGTGGCCAGAAATAAGATCCGGAGGGTGAAGCCTGGGGAGCAGGCTGGGGATATAGAGACATACAGTGAGCATTGGTTTATCTAATCCACTTGGCAAAGGGAGACTGAAGGGAAAACAAGAGAGCAAGTAGGACAGAAGTAACCAAAGAAGAAAAAAGAAAATATTTACTAATCAACCCACCAAAGGGAGACAGAGGAAGTTGAAATCAGCATCATAATGTGTCTGTAATTACTCAGCAGTCTGGCAAACTTGGCCCAAGTCTAATGTCATTCTTATTTTCAAATGCTCGGGAGCTCAAAGAGATATCTGTTTCCTGTCCCCGTAATTAATGGAAGTGGAAAGCTCAGCAGACATTCTGAATCACACTGACCTGAGCCCCACTGGCTCTTCTGACCACACAGTGGTAGCTCTGGGGCTGCTGCCTCCTGACCCACGGGAGCTTTCCATGAGTCCACGAGCACCTTGCCCCCGGGAGAGGAAGAAGGC
Organism: Leopardus geoffroyi; assembly: GCF_018350155.1. Lineage (NCBI taxonomy): Eukaryota > Metazoa > Chordata > Mammalia > Carnivora > Felidae > Leopardus > Leopardus geoffroyi. The sequence goes on from NC_059334.1 coordinate 67,685,749, forward strand.
CAGTAGGAACAACTGGGAGGTATTACCCTCTTCTGCTCCCACTGAGGCATCACTATAAGAGCCTTTGCAGACTGAAATGAGAAGCAGCCCCCTGCCCCAGTATTCTTATTTCTTCACCCAGGGCTCTCATAAAAGAAAGCATCCACTCCTCCTCTAATACAACCTCAGAGACATCACTTATACCAAGATATCGCTGAAATTTCTTCCCCTCGGTGTTTTCACATTTTAACTGGGACCAATCCCTATGTCAAAAAGAATGAATTGCTAAGAGCAGGATTTTAGTTAATAGCCAGCCTTATGAGTAGGCTGGGCCCTAGGAAATCACCCTTGATATGGCTTATAAGACACTGAAGGACCCAGTCTCTGCCCAGGTCTCTAACGTATCCAACCCTTTGGGACACCCATCTCCCCCTCAAACACACCACCATCTCACCAGCCCCAGGGTCTTTGCACATGCCCTTCTTTCTATCTGGAACTCTCCCCTACAGTTCCTCACATGGTTAATAGTCCAGCTTAGCCTTCACATCCCAGAAAAAAATATCATTCCTTCAGGGAAATCCTCCTTGGTTGCAGACTATGAATCTGGAATTCTTCCTTGTCCAGCAAAAGAACAGATGCAGGACTGAATACAAGAGAGGGGCTAATGCCCAGGAGGCGACAAGAGCCCTGAAGAGGGGTTTCGTCTCCATATTTCTTGATCTCACAAGATATTACCCACATGGAGAACATGAAGAAAACAACATCCTACATGCGTAAATGTGGAGAAGACAATCAGACAGTAATCATTAACTTGTGTGTGTAAGAAGCAAAGGGTCTGGCAGGGGTGGGGTGCAAATGGAGTTTGTGATCAAGGTGCCAGATGGAAAGTAATTTCCTGCAGGTGATCTAACAGGTTACTCGTGATCCCATTAACATTAAAACATCTTGCTAGCTAACCTTGGGCGTTTTGCCCTAAGCTTTTTTCTAACCCATTTATGTAAGTAGAATCTATTTCCCCACACTCCCTGCTTCCCCAAAGTCAGGCCTCCTTACTCTAGGCTCCCCAGCATCATGCACTGCTTCTCTGCAGCACATATAATTCGTTCCTTCTTTGCCATAAAGGCCCTAAAGGGTCACAACAAGCTTGACAGCTTCCAGCTACTTAAAGAGGGTCTGTGAGGCTGGGAGAGTGGAAAGGGGGAATGAGTAGGTTGAAAAGGCAAATGAGTCAGGCTCATAAAAGCTTAATTCAGGATTTTATTCTAAACGCAACCAGAAGATGCTGGAGGGTTTAAACAATGGAGTGATACAATCTGATTTATATTATGAATGGTTCCTCCAGCTTCTGTGTGGAAATGGATGGAGGTAGGAACAAGGCTAGGAATATAGTGGGGTTGTGTTAGGGGTATTTGGTAGAGGAGGAGTAGACTGATTCAATGTGTATTTTGAAGGAAGACATCACCCAGTGTATTGATAGATGGAATGGAATGTTTGAGGAAAAGAGAAGAATCAGTTTGTGGCTTGAAGTAACTAGTAAATGTGGCATTGTTTATTAACATGGGGAAGACTGGGAAGGAGTAGGCAAGGGAGGGAAATCAATGTTGTCTTGGGGAGTTAAACTTGAAAACTCTTTTAGATATGTAAGTGGAAATGTCAAGAAAGCAGATGGTCCTGCTAGGAAAAGTCAGAGCTGGAAAAAGATACCCAGCAATCATCGACCTATAGGCAGATTTAGCAGGATCAAGGCTACTGGCCAAGTACAATGAAGGAAAGGGTTGGCATCAGTATGGAACCACAAAGCCTGAGTGAGCAGGGAAAGAAGGACCTGAGAACAGTGGGACTAGGGGAATGGAGCAGTGAAAGTCACCAGAAGGTGATGTAATTGCCACAGAGGGAGCCCTAGAGCAGGAGGGGTGCAGGGATGGGGGGTGGTTGTCAGAGGGTATGTAAGGAGGCAGTGACCTCTACTTTGGGACTCACCTCTTTAGGTTAGCCCTCACATTCCAGTCCCAAGCCCCTGCTATGCTGCTGGAGTTACTCTGCTCCAAAACGTCTTCTCTGCTTTTTAGGTTCCCCTCCTTCCATGGAGGCTGTCTCACACTCTGCAACTTTAATCCAGCTTAACGTGCCTGCGGACCGCCTACGCATTGACCATTATATGAGCTCTAGAAAGGCTCCACATGCATTCATGAACACCTTCCCAAATCACTTCCTGCTTGTCGCTGCTCTGCTTGATTTCTCACCCTGCGCTACTCTGCGCAGCCCCCACACTCTTTGCTCTAGTCCAGAGTCTCGGGTCCACTGTCCATGCAAGATCGTGCTTTCTGCTCTGGATTCCATCAGATGGCAATCACTGCTCCATTTAACTCCGTGGCACTAAGCCTCTGACTGACATGGCACCCCAGCTGGCCCTGCCTGGTTCTCCCTGAGGGACAGGATTAGAAAACACCCACAACCCCCTCTACCACCCCCTCCGTGGAAGGCCTCCACCAGCAGGTGCCATCTCTGCCCTGACGAGCTCCACCTCCCATTTCCTCTTTATACTTGAGAGTATGTTCCCATCCGCTTTGTAAACATGTTCTTTCTGGCATGTTTTAATTGTCTGTAGAAATGTTATTCTTCTCCTTAGTTTCTTTCTTTTTTTTTTTTTTAACATCTTTTTATGGAATTCCATCTCAATCTTTTTGTTGTTCATTTTTATGAGGAATTTGGTTGCTTTTCCTTCCTAACGTCATGGCTCTAGAGCCCCCTCTTCTGCTGCTTTTGTGAAATGTTCACAATAGGTTTCCCTGTCTAAAAATCCGTCTCTCCTCTTCTTTCACCTGGGCTTTCTTTTTTCTTTGTCTCTGTTGATCCCGTGCTGCTATGTTGGATCTTATTCCCAGCAGTCTCCACTCACGGTGGGGCCCTGTCTTGGAAGGGAGTTTTGTCTGGTTGGTTTTGAGGGCTTGTGGGTCCCTGACTACCAGGCCCTTCAGATCTTGTCACTTGCACACAGCCTAGCAGAGTCTAAAAACTCCTCCAGTTCCAGCCATCATTCTCAAGTTGGCCTAGTACAGTTCCAGTGAGTGCCCATCTATTTGTTTGGGAGATTATGGCATACATCAGATGCCCTGTTGCTCTCCTTTGCTTTCTCCACCACAGATGTTTATACAATTCTAGTCTTGGAGTGTTGGCGGGTTCATGAAGATACTTTGTCAATTAGCTTTTGTGCCAGTGTTGGCTATGGATTTGGGGAGTTGGGGGAGGAGGGTCTATCTAATTGCTTTAATTTTAGAGGTATATGTGGAGAAATTACAATATTATGCCACCACTGCCATTTTCCCAGAATCCCTTGGTTTATCTGTTTATCTGTTATCTTTTAACAACACTCTGAGGTGCTTACCATTATTATTCCCATTATACAGACGAGGAAGCTAAAGCCCAGAGAAGTTAAGCAAATTTCTTAAGGGAAAACATTGTAAGCAGTAGAAATCAGATACAAATCCAGGCATTCAGCTGATGTAGCATATACTAACCACTCTGCAAGGCTTCATTTAGCTGTCCGTAGGCTACCAGAAGGATGAGTAGAAACTGAACAAATGAACAATAGGGAAACACTTGTTTTCAGTTGAAAGAACAGGATAAACAAAGGCCCTGAGGCTTCCCTGATTTTGAGGAATTGAAAGAAGCCAGTGTGGCTACAGACTTGTGAGACATGGGAGGATTGCATGAGATGCTGCACGAAAAAGAAGCCAAAGTAGATTATTCAGGACATTGCAAGCCATGGAAGGATTTTGCATTTTATCCTATATGCAATGCAAAGTGGTCTAAGAAACTCTAATTTTACACAATGGAACTCAGAAGAAGGATTACTTTACTCCACTTAAAGAACTAAATTCTGTGTCTTTGGACCTAAAAAATTATTTGACCACAGAGAAGATGGGTGAATCACACAGTATAGTGCATTCATTGCCTTTTAGGAAATGAACCAAGATAGGAGGAAAATGGTACCCAGGGAATGGAAGAGTCATGAGAAAGGAAGATCGATAGCTTGGATAGGGGACCAGTTGGAGAAAACCCTGGACAGTCCTGCTCAGCAGGCTCCTGGGAGCAATGGCCTTTCTACATATCAGTTGCTCCTGAGGGAAGAATGGTGACCGAGCCATGGATCCCGTGACACAGTCAAAGCTAAAGAGAGCTGCTGCTTTAGGCTGACTACAACAGCACATTCTTTCAAGAGTCTGCATCCCTTTTACAATTTTTGGGACTCTGCATCAGAAGGTCAGCAGCATTCACCTGTCAAGATATTTTGGGTAGTAATGACTCCCCTTTCTTGCTATTCATATCAATTGCCTTTTGTTATAGTCACCAAGGCTTTGTGAGTTGGCTTTGTGATATGTCTTCCAGACAATGTAATATTTGGCACTTTCTCTATTCACATTCAAGCTTCAGGAAAAGTATCAGGGCCTGTGATTCAGGCATTATTTTTATCTACACTACATGGAGGAGGGTTGCTAAGATGCTGTGGGATTGTCTTTCTGGGATTTCATATGTTTGATAAATAAAGCAGAGTCACTTTTCCACACTCACTTTTTTTTTTAAAATTTTTTTTTTTTTTCAACGTTTATTTATTTTTGGGACAGAGAGAGACAGAGCATGAACGGGGGAGGGGCAGAGAGAGAGGGAGACACAGAATCGGAAACAGGCTCCAGGCTCTGAGCCATCAGCCCAGAGCCTGACGCGGGGCTCGAACTCACGGACCGCGAGATCGTGACCTGGCTGAAGTCGGACGCCCAACCGACTGCGCCACCCAGGCGCCCCCACACTCACTTTTAATTTCTAGAGCTGTTCTAGGTTTGCATTTTAAACTCTGCCTTCTATGGAATCATTGGGAATTATTTTTTAATGTTTTCTATGATTTATTTTTGAGAGAGAGAGACAAAGTGTGAGCAGAAGAGGGGCAGAGAGGGAGACACAGAATGTGAAGCAGGCTCCAGTCTCTGAGCTGTCAGCACGGAGCCCGACATAGGTCTTGAACTCGTGGCCTGCGAGATCATGACCTGAGCCGAAGACGGACACTTAACCAACTGAGCCACCCAGGTGCCCCTGAATCATTGGGAATTATTTATGGAAAGGCCACAGGAGAGGGAAAGGGTCATGGGTCATGGGTCATAGGCCATAGCCCAAAGGGAGGTCAGGACAGCTCTGCTCAGCTAAGGGCAATCATGGGAGATTATCACTAGTCATACAGCTAGTTTAGATGGCAGGTAGGAGGTGGGGTAGGAATAAGGTGAGGGACTCGGGACAATGCTGGGGTGTGCAGCTGAGGCACTTGGTCCCTGGAAGGGAAAGGCGGCAGTAGTGATGCCATCATAAGATTTGATGCTTGACATGAGCGTGATTGTTTTCTACTCAGCTGGAGCTACTCTGGATGGAAACTGGTGCCTCCAATTTACTTACACACCCCTACATGAAACCTCTCTTCCTACACCAAATGAGCCAGGGATCCTTTACTTAGCATACCAGTGCTTCTCAACATTACCTGGGAACACGTCAGAATACAAAATAGGGACCCCATCCCAGAACTACTGAATGAGAAACTCTGGGAGGGGGGCCAACAATCTGTCTTAACAAGCCCTCCAGGGCATCCTCATGCTCCCTGAAGACTAAGAACCTGCGCATCACGTTAAGCCTAGAAGCTAAGCAGGAAGCATGGGGTGGCCCCTGAAGTCTCCTTACCTCTGGGGATGTGGCATTTTCCCTGCATCGCTGGCACAGACCAAACCGTGTGCTTTCCATGTGTTCTCCATTCAAGCCAGACCCTGTGGAGGAGTCAGAAGTCAGGGCCAGCTGGAGGGCACATCCTGGCAAACTTGCTGGGGAGCAAGGGGATCTGTGCCTTCTACACAGTCACAACGAGTAGGCTTTAGAACATGCCCTTTTCCAAACTCCTCCTTATGCAGTCAGAATCTTCATCATCCACTGGTAAAGGAGAGCAGAATAGCCACCTTAAAATATACCACAATGGCATATTGATTACTTTGAATTAAAGTTACTTGAGAAACAGCTGATTCAAGAAGGACACCCTGACCTCCTTTGTCCTCCTAAAAGCAGGAAATAAATCTCCCATGTGAATGTACGCTCCCTATATCAAGAGGATGGAAAGCATCCTTATTGCCAGAGACAAGGAATTCGGGGCTGAGAGGGCTCTATAAACAAACCTTGTTACCTCATTACTAATTAGCTATCCCAAGCCCAAATACCTTTTTTTCATCAATGCTTCACAAATTTGTTTCCTTGCCTAAAAAGTATAAAGGATGCCTGCTTCAGCCAGTTCTTTGAGTCTCATATTTTTGTGGGCTCCCCTACATATGAAATTAAATTTGATTTTCTCCTATTAATCTGCCTTATGTCTATATAATTATTAGACCAGCCAAAGAACCTAGATGGGAAGAAGGGAAACGTTTTTTTCCCCTCACTGACAACTCCTTGTCCCAGGTTAAATATCAGTTTATCTGCAGTCTATCAGTCTAAGCAGCAAAGGAAGGCAATTTCCACAGATGAGGGTCAACTGTGTTCATACACTCCACCTCCCATATAATGATGATGACAACGATGATGATGATGATGATGATGATGATGATGATGATGATGATATGATCCCACTGGAAAGTCATCTGCTTCATCAACAATAAGATTAATTGGGACACCTGGGTGGCTCAGTTGATTAAGCATCCACTCTTGGTTTTGGTTGGGGCCATGATCTCATGGTTCGTGAGTACTAGCCCTGCATCTGGCTCCTTGTTGACAGTGTGGAGCCTGCTTGGGATTGTCTCTCCCATTCTCTGCCCTTCCCATTTCATGTGTATGCTTGCCAACGCACACTCTCTCTCTCTTTCAAAATAAATAAATAAACTTAAAAAAATAATGAAATGAATGTACGATGGATACTTGGAAAAATCTCTCAAAAGGCAATCTGTAGGAATCTTCCCTACTACAAAAATGAGGAAACATTTCTCTCCTCTTGCCCATCACTCAGAATCCTTTATAGAATCACTTGCACTAATGTTTGCAATAAATCCAAGTTTGGGAGGGTGGAGTTTGTTCTTGTTGTTTGTAGTGTTTTATCTTATTTTAAATGGAGGTTTGGAACAAAGACTTCGGAATCAGAAAGATTTAGAAATACACGACTCACTTGCTGTGTATCTTGTAATCTAAAGCAATCGACTTAGCCTCATTCAGCCCTTCTAGGGCTCTGTTTTCTTATCTGTCTAGTGGAGATGACTGTCTATTTTACATAGTTGAGCAAATTATAATAAAATAACTTGTGCTTACTCTGTAGAGTACCTTTTTGTCTCTCCTGCTGTTTTCTCTTTTACTTGCCTTGTGTAATATTCTTGCACACAGGAACCTCATGGGTGAGACTCCTTTCCATAAGGGAAAATGAAGGATATCACCTTGTGACTTTCCAATTTTTAATAATCCTTATATTAGTAAAATCAAATCCCCCACTGGACTAGAACACTTCCTTCTCCCTATAAGCCTCTAGAGTTTGTGTCTCATGTCCACCTGGAATGTTAGAACCAAAAAGGGCCTTAGATTTGGTCCATTTAATGTATTTTTTTTCTTTTTACAGTTGAAAAAACAGTGATCACTAAAGCCAAGATGACAGGTTCAAGGTCATTTGGTTAGGTAGTAGCGAAGCACAGATTCCAATCTATTCTTGTCCATCTTCCATTCTGTTATCCTACCTAACAGTGAAATTGAAGACACCACAATTTTCCCTTGGTTAGCTTCCTGCTAAATTTTTAAAAAACTGGAAAGAATCTGATTTTTCTTCCACTCATTCCTGGCTCAACATTATGCACCTACGTTTTTTAATCAACAAATAATGGAACAGGCATGATCATGAATATACTTCAGAGAGCAGAAAGAGCAAAATAATTCCATGGATCTCAAACATCTTTTTAAAAACAATAATCTTTGCAGAGTCCAGTAAGGAAACGCAGAAGCCCTCCCAGACCACCCACACGGTCCTGCATTCAGGAACACCCAACAGGAAGCCGAAGACATGACCTAGAAAGGAAGCTAATTAAAGCACACAGCAGGGAATGAAGCCGGCCACCTGCATCATCAATAACCAGTGTTTGTTCAAACAACTGTAGCATTGAAAGAAGAAAAAGTAAAGAAAACTCCACTGTTGTAGTTGATTCCAAGAGAGGCGTGCTATGCCTTTCTTTGATGTTCCACCACAGGACTTCTGCAATAAGCAGCCCGGCCTGAAAACAGAGCTGCCCCATGGGGAGGTCAGTACAAAACCAAATGATATCAGGAGAGGATGGACCCAAAGATCACTACACGTGTGACGAGGATACAGAGCAAGACTGTTTCCAAATGTCAGATTTGTACTTCCTGATCCCCTCCTCTTGGGCTCATGGGTCTTAAACCCTTGATAATTCACTTTGGGCCATGATAGTATCATCCACTACTGACCTCTTTGTGTTCCTACTCAAGACTTACAGAAAAGTTGGGAATGTGAGCTCCTGCTTCTGTGTCCACCACTTTCTTGTGGCCCCAACACTGGCAGAGGCCATATAGGAAGCTCTTCACCAACTCAACCCTAACACAACACATTGCTAATGGTATCATAGTCCTGCTCATACATTCCTCAGACCCCCTGTCTTTCTCTCAGATAACACTATTTACTCCTACTTTTTCAACTCTTCATGATCCCTTTCCCTAATGATGCCTCTGGAACAGTCTTCTCTCCCCTCCCCCACCCCCCCAATGACTGAAAAATAATCCTCTGTTTCAGTGACTCCTACAGCCACTGGGCTTTCTATTCACCAGTTCCCTCCACTTATGTCTTTGAATGATACAGCTTTTGGAATATCAGTGATTTGTGCTTATCTATGTAATACCTGTGTGTCTCTTCACTCTTCTTATCCACATTTAACTTGGACTTAAATATCCCAGTGAGCTATCCACAGTGTAAGAAAAATAAAAAGGTTCTCTAGGAGCCTCCTAATTTTCCCAAGACATATGCTTTGGTTGTTATCCTTAAGTATTATTGTTAGCATTATTTAACAGTGAACTGGCTGCTGAGAAGAAACAGAGATGTATTCCCTTCTCAGTGAGTTAACAACTTAAATCATAAAAAAAGCACATATATATGTTTGTTATACATAACTTCCTTCAGTTTCTGCATATGTGTGTGTGTGTGTATTTAGAGAGTATACACAAACACGCACACACACACACACACACACACACACACACACACATCAAGGAAAGCACAACAGGAGAGGAAACAAAATACTAAGGAGATTGGTAATTACGTTGTAAGGATGTTTGAGGTGCACAGAGGGGTGTATGCTTCTGAGCATATGTTGGCTAAAGCCTGGGAACCCGCCAAAAGGCACTTGTGAGACCCTTGGAGCGTTTCTTGGATGACTTAAACTGGCAGAAGGCTAGTTTCCAACTGGAAAATATTTCCTTTACTCAGTTTAAACAGTCAGTGTTAATTGTTCTAATCACTTTGAAAAACCACCTGCAAGTCCCTGGATCACGGAGGCTATTCCTTGGCCACTCCCAGATGGGTCACAGCTTGCTGTTACAGCATGGGCTATAACCTACACAGTCATTTTCCCTACAGAAGAGAGTATGTTTCCAGTATGCACAAGACACTAGCAGGCCCTAGGTCTCTGTCTTCATGGAGTTTACACTCCGGTGGAGTGGACACGCTTACATGTAAACCCATGTGATTATGTGTTTCATTATACCCGCTTTGGAGGTCAAGTCCTGTGAGAGTTCATGGCAGAGACCCAGCCTCTGGGAAGGGAGGTGGGCAGAGAAATTTTCTCTGGAGATGGGGCAATTAAGCAATGATATAAGAGGTGAGTAGGGATTAATCAGAAAAACAGAGGGGTTGGCAGCATCTGGAGGCCCATTAGCATAGAGAGGGTGACACATTTGAGGAAATGGACACTGGCCAATGTGACTAGGACACAGGCAACATTAGCCATACATGAGGTTGGAGAGCCAAACACGGACCAGATCAGGAAAGGTCCTGTGGCTCACATAGACAATTTTGAATTCTATTCCAAGTACAATTGCTAGTCACGGGAGTGTGTTAAACAGCTGGATTTGTGGTCTGGTAACTATGGAACATGGAGCAAGGCTTGAATGTTTAAATCACGCTTATCTTTGGCCGATATAAAGAAATAGTGCTTTGAATATCTCTCCAATTTGTGTATGTCTTTTTACAAATTAAGAATGTCATGTGAGGCCTTTATCCTCTCAACACCTGGGATCCGGAATTCCATGTGGAATCTGCTTCTAACTGCCCCGACAGGATGGGGGATGAGTCTGGTTCTGTTTTGGCTCTGGTGACAGCAGACACACCACTTGTGTGCTACTTGTCTGCCCTCTTGTGTTTACTTCAGATCCACTACTGTGTAAGCCTGGTTTCCATTATAGAGCAGACTGGAAGTGTGAATGAGGGAGGAGACGGCGGGTTGGGTCTGTAGGGAAAACAGCGTCTAAGTCACAACACGGAGGAAAGTAACACCATCTTCCTCACCCTCATTCCCCTGACCTCCCGGGATGGGTGTTTAAAACTCGGGTTTATGAGATTAGCATGAATAGCTATGGAGTTTTGAAATGGATTAAACATCGATTCAAAGTTAGCAGCCTAAAAATTGACCAAATCCATACAGATTCCGGAAATCAACATCTTGAGGCATAGTGTAGTTTAGTAAGAGCTCATTATTAAGAAGGAAATTTTGTTGATCCTGAGCCACTTCTGCCTCCTCAGATCCATTCTGGGGGCCATTGCCCCCCAACTAGTCTTTCTGTCAGCATTTCCTGGCACAGCCCTTGTTTGCTCTCATTCCTCTACCAGCCAGCAACTACTCCACACCCACCCAGTGTATCTCCTCATGACTCTTCTCTCTCTCTCTCTCTTTTTAATTCTTAGTGATTTCTTTATGGAATAAAATTGAATAAAGGGAAATGTATGAGGAAATGGTACACAATATTATTATCTCAAGAAGACCTTCCTAAAAGTCAGTTCCATTACATAGTAGAATGAGTTCCCTGGATAAATAAGAGGACAATCACCCAAGTTATTTAAAAATCAACTGGACAAAGCCACCAAGGATGTGCTGGCAGGAAGACCCCAGTCTCAGCCCTCCTAGAATGAAGAAAAGGAACCTAATAAGATTTTTCTCTCCTTGTCTCCCTTTTTCTATAGGCTGAATTCTTTAACTCATACTGAAATCAGTTATATCCAAAGATAGCAAGATTCACTGCTTTCCTGTGGCCAAATTCATCAGAAAGTAGAACAAAAGTTAAGGAGGGGGATATTAAAGAATCCCTTCTTTGACTATCAGTGACCACCTTGGTCCCATGGGAGCAAATCAATGCAGGGCTTTCATTCTACACCTGCTCATGATTCTGTGTTCAAAGCAAAAATTCTCTGAAAACAGGAGGGTAAGTTCTGCTAACATTTCATGGCAAAAACTGCTATATTATACGTAGCTTCCTGCAGTGTCTGCAGATAATTTTTGTCCATCAACAAGTAAAGTTATCCCCCAAATAGCACCTGTTTTTCTATTATATGTTTATGGTAATTTCTCTGAAGTCCAAGGATTATTTTTTTGTTTACAGGTTGCAGAACTTTGCAGTAATTTTTTTTCAAAATCAAAACATGTAAAATATAAGCATTACTGTCTTAGGACAGGTCAACGTCCTTACTGTCTAGCACTCGAGGGTCCAAGGAAGTGTGGTGGCTTTCTATAGGGCATGCTCAAATAACCACATCCTTTGACTTTACCCCAAACTTCATTGAAAAGTCTACTATGATTTGATCATTTGATAGTGCCTCATACATAGAGCACTTGTACTTTGTAAGCTCTTTTACAAATACCCACTCTTTTGGGGCGCCTGGGTGGCTCAGTCGGTTAAGCGGCCGACTTCGGCTCAGGTCATGATCTCGCTGTCCGTGAGTTCGAGCCCCGCGTCGGGCTCTGTGCTGACAGCTCAGAGCCTGGAGCCTGTTTCAGATTCTGTGTCTCCCTCTCTCTGACCCTCTCCCGTTCATGCTCTGTCTCTTTCTGTCTCAAAAATAAATAAACATTAAAAAAAAAATACCCACTCTTTTGATCTTTAATTTGAGCATTATTGAGCTCATCTTACAAATTAAGGATCTGAAGCTCAAAGGGGGGAAATAATCTGCTCAGTGAATAACACAGAGATAGCAAGAGCAGGCTGGAATACAACCTCGGATCTGTCTACAAAACCCAGGATTCTTCCCATTCAAATACCTTGCCCTTCTTGGGGATTTGGGGAGCCTTGACCTAGAAACCTGCAGATGACAAGTTTTGAATGCTGAATCCTCAATCTATGTCAGACTGAAAAAGCTATACACTCAAATAGAAATGATATATTAATAAAAATGCTGTTTTAATCAATAGCCCAGATGAAATAGCTGCTTATCTACTTTCAAGTATTTTTCATTCACAGGGAAACAATCATGCAAATTAATATGGACTTTTTGTCTCTAAGTTGAAGGAATTCACCTGATTCCCCCAAATTGGATCCATTCTGCCTAATCTCTTTGCAGAACCCTCTTTTCCCCACCTCTCCTACCCAATCCCCTTTACTCCACCAGTCAGAGTACCTCGGGGTGAGCCCCTGAACTTCGAGAAAGCAGTGTATTGGAGTATCAATAACTTACTGTTAACTAGATTTCGCTGGAAGATCAAGCAATGTAAACCCACACAACATCTTGAGCAGGAGCTCTCTGACTTCTAGAGCTGACTGTTTCTCTGTTAATTCCAAGGAACCAACAAAACTGCAGAAACTTAACCTTAAGAATGGCAAAGAGTAAAGGAAGCAAGCTTGCAAACAGAGAATTAATGCCTTACTAAAGGGGGCCTCGATCAAGTCTTTAATGAGACAAACCATCACCCTTTGAAGAAAGGCAGGACCTGATATTTGCTTCTAACTAACAGAATATGGCAAAGGTGATGGGACGTCATTCCCATCTGACTGGATTGACGAAGTAAACAGTCATGTTCACAAAGCCCATGTAATAAGAAACTGCAAGTGGCCTCTAAAAGCTGAGAACAACCTCCAATCAACATCCATCAAGAAGCTGGGACCTTCAGTCCTACAACCACAAGGAAATTAATTTTGTCAACACAGGAAAGAAAATTAATACATCATGCAAAGATACATTTGCCCAAAGAATGAAATAATACTTGAGTGGACCAGTTAGGCATCAAAATGGTACACAGTTATGTTTTCAATCATTTTTCTTAACAGCTAAATGGCCCTCATTAAGTGGCTTTGCCCTTCTACATCTTGGTTACTGTATCCTTAAGTTGCTGGAGGATTTAGTGAGATAGAATAGGTAAATCACATAAGTAGCCCCAATGACCTAGGTGTCTTTGTTTCTTTCCTTTGGCTTTTAAAGCTAGCCATGTCAGTAGTGATCAGATTTCCAAGCAATATCCTGGTTGACCAAGCTTATGCTAAATGGTCTTCTGCCTCAGATATCAAAGATATGAAAATACTGGAAAGCACCAGTGCTACACCAACCCCCTCCCCAAACCCAAAATAAAACAACCCATTATTACACTGTAAGAAATCTTCACAGGAGAAAGGGTAGTGTATTAGTGTTCTATTGTTCAGAACAAATTACACCAACTAGAGGCTTACAACACACCCAGTTATTATCTCACAGTTTCTCTGGGGCAGGAATCTGGGAATGGCTTATTTGAGTCCTTTACTCAAGGTCTCCCAAGATTGCAGTCAACATGCTGGCCACAGTGGGAAAGATCTCCTCAAGCTCCCTCAGTTGTTGGCAGAATTCATTTCCTTGTCCTTGTAGACCTCATGGTGGCTTGCTTCTTCAAGATAAGCAGGAGAGTTTCTAATCTCAGGGAGAGCCCCCAGTCTCTCTTTTAAGAGATTTCACCTGATTAAGTCAGGCCACCCAGAATGATCTCCCTTCTGATGAACTCAAAGTCAACTGATTTGGGATGTTAATTACATCTTCAAAAGTCACTTCATTTTTGTCAAATTCTATTGGCTAGAAGCAAATCACTAGTTGTACACACACACACACACACACAATGGGAAGGAATAAAAGGACATGACTCATTGGGGGTCATTTTGTATGTCCAATACAAGCAAGGTGCAGTCCAAACATTCTGATCAGTGTCAATACGTATTTTCTTTTAGCCATATTACTTTATCAATTTTCATTAACTTTTAATACATTCATTTAGCCACTATTATTTTACCAATTTTGTATTATCTTTATGATGAGGATCTATATCTCCTCATCTCCTCATATATTGTCAGGTGGCTCTCTATTAGGTGTCAGCACCCAAATTAAGTTATATTTGAGCACATACTGATTTCTGTACTTATGAGACCCAATTTAGGGGTTCCTGGGTGGCTCAGTCAGTTAAGCGTCCAACTTCAGCTCAGGTCATGATCTCACAGTTTGTGAGTTTGAGTCCCACATTGGGGTCTCTGCTGTCAGCGCAGATCCTGCTTCTAATCCTCTGTCTCCCTGTCTGTCTGTCTCTTCTCCATTCACATGTGTGCACACGTGAGCTCTCTCACTCTCTCTCTCTCTCAAAAATAAATGACATTAAAAAAAACAATTTATAGGTGAACCAAAAGGATATTACAGTCTCCGAGCTGCTAGGTCTTATAACATGTTAGTATTATTTAATCTTGCAAGAGACAAAGCTTAGGGTCTGCAACCACAGTGCCTGAGAGTTACTTGAACCCCTGTAATGTACCATGCTGACCCAGTTTATGATGCAAGTGTTTTCCCACAGACCTCCTTCCCTGCCAGCCTGTCTCAATTTTCCAATCCTGAGCAGGGGCAATGATCAGTGGTCACCAAGGGATCAGAGGATAAGGACCGAGTGTGGGACTCTGGCAAGACTCTTAACTTTCATGTTTAATTTTTATCTCTTTGGATTAAATAGGTAAGTGGTCTAGACATACCCCACAGCCTTCATTTTTAATCTGCCTACAGAAAGTAGGAAGAAGAGTCTGTCCTTTATCCAAAATTGGTCAAAAGAGCAGAGAAAGAAAAACACCACATAGGATCACCTACAACCTAACAGAGCGGAAAAACAGTAGAAAAGTGATTGTCAGGGGCTAAGCGCTGAAAGAAATAGGGAGAGATTAGTAAAAGGTACAAACTTTCCATTAGAAGACAAATAAGGTGTGCGGATCTATTGTATAACATGGTGATCATAGCTGATAACACTGTATTAGGTCATTGAAATTTGCCGAGAGTAGAACTTAAATGTTTTCTCAAGAAGAAAAGAAATTTTTGTTTTAAAGGGGTGGGTGCATCTGGGTGGCTCAGTCGGTTAAACATCCGACACTTGATTTGGACTCAGGTTATGTTCTCATGGTTTGTGGGGTTGGGCCCCATGTCAGGTTCTGCACGGACAGCAGCAAACCTGCTTGGTATTCTCTCTCTCTCCCTCTATCTGCCCCTCCCATGTTTGCACTCCCTCTCTTGAAATAATAAACTTTTAAAAAATTTTTTGGTTTTTTGGAGGGACACCTGGTGGGGTGGGGGGGGCGGTGCTCAGTCGGTTAAGTGTGTGACTCTTGATTTCAGCTCAGGTCATGATTCCAGGGTCATGGGAGCATCAGACTGCATGCTAACCATCCGGCCTGCTTGGGATTCTCTCTCTCTCTCCCTTTTCCCCTCCCCCACTCATGCTCACTCTCTGTCTCTCAAAATAAGTAAACATTTAAAAGAAAAAAAAAGAAAATGCTAATGCTCGCATTTCATTCCCAGATATTGTGTCATAATTCTAGGATATGGAAACAACATAAGTATTCTTTAACAACTCTAGGTGACTCACCTGTGAAGCCAGAATATAGAACTACTGGTTGATATTATCAACACATCCTATGCTCCTAGCTATAGTGACTGCTTCGGAGATCGGAATTGAAACTTACCTAATATAATGAGACCCTGACTCTAAATATTTGTCTCTTTGCAAGAGGGAAGAGGAGGAGACAAAGTTCTCTCTTTCCAGCTGGAGGTGAAGCTAACATGCTATAATGTTTGGAGACACGGTGACCTTCGGAAGCATAAGAATGAAACCAACACTTGGAGGAGCACAGCACTGAGCAGAGAGAAGGAGGAAGACGGGTCATTGTTCCAGGCTGCACCTGAAGCTAACAAGAGCCCAAGACTTTGCAGTTCTCAACCGGTACAATTTTTTTTGGCTTAAGATAATTGAGGGGACGGGGGCATTTTGGTTTCTGTTACTTGCAACTGGGAATTGTCCTAAAACATCGCCACTGGCAAACTCAGACCAAAAGTATAGTTTCCCAGGTTGATCTCCACAACAACATAGATCAATCAGAGTTATAGATTTTTTAAGGCTAGAAAGAACCCATTGAGTTCCTAGTCCAACACACTTACTTTATGGATTAAGGTCTACAGCACTTTGGGGAAAAGCCCAGTAAGTGACAAGCTATATATCAAAATCAAATTTCTTGACTTGAAATAAAGTGATTTGTTTCACTACTCCACACTACTTCAATAATACATTAAAAATTTATTAGAGAGGGATTTTTGAGAACCAACTATGCGTTCAGTTGTAGGATTCTTTCCTGTAAATAAATAGTCAGCTGTCCAGTAGAAGATGTGGTTTTCATTCTCAGCAAATTTACATTCTATCTATTATAAATTCCCCAGTTGAAGACAGAAATATGAACACAGAATTAGTGATAAAGCATCCAGACTTGTCAAGCCCACCCACTTATTATCACTTTCTTTTGACCATGAATGATACACCTAATTTCTTTAATTTTTCTATTTCCTCACCTGAAAATGTAGTTGATACATGCCTTCCTATGGCACAGACTCAGTTAAATACCTTAGATTTGAGTGCTTAACACCATAACAGGTATTATTCAATGAATGAATGAGTATTATTATCATTACATACATGAAAGCCTATGTAATACAATGCACAATTTAAATATCACCCATGAAAACTGAAATATATCCAATAGCACAAAGCACCAGGTGGTAAAGTGATGGATGCATTGCCTCTTCACAATTTGTAAATCATCGGCCTATAGGGTCAATCTAGTTGGCAAGCCCATTTGTGTGAGCCACACCGTGTTTTAAGAAACACTCAAATCATTTTCCAACCACCTAAAACTTAAGACATTTTATATGAAAACCTAGGTTTCTCTCTTCACTTGACAAATCAGAAGCTTCACAACTCCTGGAGCTGCACTCCAGCATTGCAACCATCAGCTGGAGTTGAGAAATGTCTGCCCAACTCAGAAAGACCCACCTTCCCCTTGTGTCACAGACCCTACTCAATTGTAGCTTTTGTCCAAGTCTTGTAGGCTTTGGAGTTTTGTGACACAAATCAACATGTAAAAAAGATGTGCTTAGGGGCGCCTGGGTGGTTCAGTCAGTTGAGCGTCCAGCTTCGGCTTAGGTCATGATCTCACGGTTTGTGAGTTCAGGCCCCGCGTTGGGCTTTGTGCTGACAGCTCGGAGCCTGGAGCCTGTTTCAGATTCTGTGTCTCCCTCTCTGCTCCTCCCCCACTCGTACTCTCTCTCTCTCTTTCTCTCTCTCTCAAAAATAAATAAACATTAAAAAAATTAAAAAAAAAAAAGATGTTCTTAGAACCCATGCTATGCTAACATACATTTCACATAAACACACACACACACACACACACACACACACACACACACACACACAGTGTCTCCTTGGTCACATGCATTAGGAAATGCGTCATAATAAATCCTCAGCCACTTAGAGCATCACAATTCACTTAAGGTTCTAGAAACACTACAAGAAAGAAACCTGTTCAGATTGTTGTAACCTGGGATTTCTCAAATATATTAGACTGTAGAAAATTTTCTCCCAAAGAAGACTTGGCAACACTATCAACACGAGTGTTTTTGGAAGATAGCTGGAGATTGTTGGAATAGATTTTAAAGGGCCTGTGTACTCATAAGAAGAAAAGGTTCGTAAGAAGTAGTGTATGTCATGGCTTCTGTCCAATGTGTAGACATAGCCTCCATACTAAGGCTTCAGAGTAAAGTTAACAAACACTCCAGGAATAAAAAGAAGCTGGTAAAATGGTATATATTAAGGGAGATAGAAGGAAAGGAAATATATTCTGATTCCTCATTTTTAAAAAAGAGGGCTTAGGGAATTAAGTCATGTAAATATTTTGTACCATTTCTTGAAGAGAAGCAACTCCATGATCATGGCACTCAGGCAGCAAAAGCGACTGCTGGCATTGTAACAGAAGCTCAATTTTAATCTGCTGTTTGTTTTGTGTGCCTTTGCTTTTTCCCCATATGCTACATTATGACATCTTAAGAGCAGATTTTCCTTTTATAATAACTAGACAGGAAAATTTGACTAATGATCTACTTTTCTTCAGCAAACTGAACTCAAAATGAGCAGTAAACCTTTGGTTATAAGGGCCAGCATATAAGTCCTTTGTTCACTGACTTCCAACAACTCAAAAAGTTGGTTTTTCTCTGTGCTACGGGCTTGGCTTGGTGAGTCATCAAATATTAGCAAGCACCAATAATTTGTGGCCAGATTAATTTGGCAAAGCTTAAGTCTTTAATTTTATGAGGAGTTTTTGTTTATTTGTTTTGAACAAATAGCTGTTAACTAGAGAAATTTGGAAAGCACAGATAGAAGAAAGTCAATTAAAAATAATTAAAGGCAAATAATAACAATAATTAAATGTAGAATTAAGGGCTAATACTTTGATGTATTCTCTCAAACTTTTTCCAAAAAATATTTAATATATACATAGTATTTGTATAATATGAATTTTTAAACTCATAATTTAAAACATATTTTTAAATAAAACATTATATTTTTTATTTTTAATTTAATTATATTTTAATTTTAATATTAATATTCTATTACCTATACAGAATGAGAATGAACTCTCTGAAATCATATATACTATAGACAAATTCCTCAGAAACATAACTTTAAGTAGAAAAGGCCAAACACAAAAGAGTACAAACTATATGTTTCTCTTAATATAAAATAGACAAAATAAAGTTATGTAATTAGAAGTCAGGATGGTGCTTTCTCTTCAAGGAATGATACCTGGAAGGTTCTCACAAGGTCCAGCTGGGGTGCTGGCAGTGCTCTGCATCTGTGTGTGGTTACAAGACGTTTCTGTGTGTGAAGATTCATTGATTTGTGCTTAAGAGTGCCAGACACATACAGATATACATGTTTAAGTATCTGTAGGTATGTATGTATGTATGTATGTATTATATATACATATATACATGTATACAGATGCATATACTATATATATATATATATATACACATATATGTAGGTATATGTTATGTACATGTATATATACAGTATATGTATCCATACACATGTATATGTATGTATGTATGTATATATCATTTTTTAATAAAAATTTTAATTTTGTCCAATTTATGTAAGCCATTATCTCAGAACTTAAATGGGACATCTGCCTGCAGCTGGCCATGGCCACTGCTTTCTGCTCCCTCTTCAAGAAAGACTGAATATTGAGTCTTTGGAAAAACTGCCCTTTGGAAAAATGGAATAAAAGCATTTAAAATGTCAATGCAAACAACAATAAAAATAGTATTTCCTCTTCAAATACTTAAGATGATATAAGATTTTGCAGGATTTATGTTTATCCACATCTAACGTTCTCAGTCTTCAAAATGGCCTATCATTTTTAATCCAATTTTTTTGTGGGAAGAGGCACACAACACAGGATTCAGAATAAAAGGAGTAGGTGGAAATATAGTGGAACTATCCTTATTAAGGATCTTTTTAATAGTATGTTTCCAGTTACTCCTTCCTGACCTTTATGCTATCATTGTCATATATTTTAATTTTGTGTATGCTATAAACTTACCAAATATTGTTGTTATTTTTCCTTAAATAAGCATGTATAATTTGGAGTAGTTAAACATAAGCAAAAAATTGCTTAAATAAAAAAAAAAAAGGCTGAGTAGTTTTTCATTCCCTCTCTCTTACTTTTCTTCTTCCTTTCTTTTCCTCAGCCACCATTACCACTATTATCATTTAATGCAGAATATATTTTACTTAGTCAATAAAATTGATCACAGATCAGATTTGACATGTCCTAAAGTTGTATTTTAATAGAGTTATTTCTTTATTGAGGTACAATTGACCTATAACATTATATTAGTTTCAGGAGTACAACATAATGATTCAATATTTGCATACACTGTGAAATGATTGCTACGATAGGTCAATTTGTCATCCATCATCATAAAATGCTACAAAATGTTCCTTTCTTCTGATGAGAACTTTTAAGATTTACTCTCTTGGCAACTTTCAAATACGCACTACAATATTATTGACTATAGTCACCATGCTTTACGCTACATCCCAAAACTTATTCATAACTGGAAGTTTGTGCCTAATAGAGTTATTTTTAATGGGACTAGACTACATATGGAGGTAAGAAATTCCTTACCTTGACCATAATTTTTTAGACCAGAATTTAGAATCACGATAATAAGAATACTAGCTGGAGTCAAAAATAGATTAGAATCCCTTTCTGCAGAGATAAAAGAAGTAAAAAATAGCCAGAATGAAATTAAAAATGCTATAACTGAGCTGCAGTCATGGATGGATGCAGCAGCGGCAAGGATGGACGAGGCAGAACAGAGAATCAGCAATATAGAGGACAAACTTACAGAGAATAACGAAGCAGAAAAAAAGGAGATTAAGGCAAAAGAGCACGATTTAAGAATTAGAGAAATCAGTGACTCATTGAAAAGGAACAACATCAGAACCATAGGAGTCCCAGAGGAAGAAGAGAGAGAAATAGGGGTAGAAGGGTTATGTGAGCAAATCATAGTGGAAAACTTTCCTTACCTGGGGAAAGACACAGACATCAAAATCCAGGAAGCACAGAGGATCCCCATTAGATTCAACAAAAACCGACCATCGACAGGGCATATCATAGTCAAATTTACAAAATACTCAGGCAAGGAGAGAATCATGAAGGCAGCAAGGGAAAAAAAAAAGTCCCTAACATACAAGGGATGACCATAATTTTTAATTTCTTTATCATATAATAAATGATTTCTGAATTATGGCCATGAATAAAATGAAATTCTCTATATAAAATGTAATATTATCTAAAAGTTGTAGGTTTTCTCTCCAGTCATTTAAAAAAAATTTTTTAATGTTTATTTATTTTTGAGAGAGAGACAGAGCATGAGCTGGGGAGGGGCAGAGAGAGAGGGAGACACAGAATCCAAAGCAGGCTCCAGGCTCTGAGCTGTCAGCACAGAGCCCGACGCGGGGCTCCAACTCATACACCGTGAGATCATGACCTGAGCCAACATCGGATGCTCAACCAACTGAGCCACCCAGGCACCCCTTTCGCCAGCCATTTTTAAATATAAAAGTTCTATAGTATCAGAGCCAGCGGTAAGTAATTTGGACCTCTTGTTTTACTTGCTTTCAGTGGCCAAAATCAAAAAAAAATTATGTTGATACCAAGAAACCATTCCTTTTAGCAAGGAATGAGCTGGAAGCATTGGATCAAGAACAATCCCTAAATTTGGATTAGTGTTACATTTGATTCAAGCTGGCTTTGCTCCCTGGTTTAATTATAGCATGTATAGTCAAATGTAAATTCCTTCATTTACATTTACATTGTTGCTTGTGGCCAAAGTAGAATAAGGGACTTATCCAATCCTGTATTCTGTTCTATAGCCAACCTGACCTAATAGATATTTATAGAACATTACACTGAAAACAGCTGAATGCACACTGTTTTCAATTTCACATGTAACATTCACCACAACAGACCAGATGGTAAACCATAAAACAAGACTCAATAAATGTAAAAGGCTGAAATTAAAGAGAGTATGTTCTCTGACCAAAATATAAGTAAATTAGAAATTAACCAAAAGGTATCTTAAAAATCTCTAAATATTTAAAAATTTAACAACATGCTTCTAATTAACCTATGTGTCAAAGAAAAAAAACACACCAAAAAAATGAGAAAAATGTTGAACCGAATGAAAATTAAAACACAACATATCAAAATATGTATGATGCAATTAAAGAAGTGACTTCAGGAAAAATTATAACTTTGAATACATTAAAAAAGGAATAAAGGAGCACCTGGGTAGCTCAGTCGGTTGACCATCCGACTTGATTTCAGCTCAGGTCATGATCTCACGGTTCATGTGGGTTCAAGGTCCACATCAAGCTCCATGCTGACAGCTCAGAGCCTGCTTGGGATTCTCTCTCTCTCTCTCTCTCTCTCTCTCTCCCTCTCCCTCTCCCACTCCCTCTCTCTCTCTGTCCTTCCTGTGCTTACACTCTCTCTCTCTGTCTCAAAATAGGTAAATAAACTTTAAAAATATATATAAAAAAAGAATAAAGATATAAAAATCAAAGGTGTAAGTTTCCAGCTTAGGAAGGTGGGAAAAGTGAAGCAAATTAACCCCAAAGTGAATAAAATTAAGAAAATAAATAAATAAATAAATAAAGACAAGCAGAAACCAATGCATAGAAAAGGGCCAAGGAATTAATTGAAAAATACAATATAATCAAAGTTAGCTCACTGAAAAGCCCAGTGCAGTTGATAAACTTCCAAGTTTATCAAGAAAAAAAAGAAGAGAAGACACAAATTACTGATGTCAGGAATGAAAGAGGGGAAATTTCTACAGATCCTACAGATATTAAAAGGATAGAAAGGAAATGTGGAAAACTTTATGCCATTAAATTCCACACTTCGGATGAAATGAACAGATTCCTAGGAAGACAAAATCCCTAAAAAGACTAAATCATCACAAGAAATTAAAATGCTAGCAATCCGGGGCTCCTGGGTGTCTCAGTCAGTTGAGCGACCGACTTCGGCTCAGGTCATAATCTCACAGCTCATGAGTTCAATCCCTGCATCAGGCTCTGTGCTGACAGCTCAGAGACTGGAGCCTGCTTCAGATTCTGTGTCTCCCTCTCTCTCTCTGCCCCTAACCCACTCACATTCTGTCTCTGTCTCTCTTAAAAATAAACTTAAAAAAAAATGTTAACAATCCTATATATATTAAGGAAATTGAATTCCTATTTTAAAACATTTCCATAAAGGAAATTCAAACTCCAAATAGTTTCATGATAAAATTTATCAAATATTTAATAACAATGTAATATAATATTAAACAAATTTTCATAAAATACAGAATGAAGGAATACTTCTTTTTTTAATGTTTATTTATTTATTTTGACAGAGAGAGAATGGAGGAGGAGAAGAGAGAGAGAAAAAAAAATTCCCAAGCAGGCTCTGCGCTGTCAGCACGGCTCAAACTCACAAATTGCGAGATCATGACCTAAGTCGAAATCAAGAGTCAGTATCTACTTAACCAACTGAGGTTAAGTATCTACTTAACCAATTGAGCCACCCAGGCACCCCGAGAGGAACACTTCTGAAGTCATTTTATGATATCAATTTGTTCTGATACCAGAAACAAAGATATTATAAGAAAAGAAAACTACAGGCCAACATCCCCTGTGAATAGATTCTTAAAATGATTTTTTAATTAAGAAATTTTACCCACCAATGTATAAAAAAGCCAATAAATTGTGAACAATTTGACATTTTCCCAGGAATGCAAAGTTAGGTTAACATTCAAAAATTAATATAATTTATCATATTAGCAGAATAAGGGAGAAAAGGCATATATTACTTGCTTAGATGCATAAGATGTTTTACCAAATTCAGCACTCATTCATAACAGCAACTCTCAACACACTAAGAATGGAGGAGAATGTCCTCAACCTGATCTTAAAAAACCATCTGTGAATCATACTGACTGATGAAAGATTGAATGCTTTCATCCCTAAAATCAGGAACAAAACAAGGATGCCCATTGTCATCACTACTCTTCAACATTATACTAGAGGTCCTAGCTAAAGAGATAAGACAAAATACATACATAAGAAAAAATAACCAGCATACAGTTAGAAAAAGAAGTAAAAATGTCTTTAGTCACAGATGACATAATTATGTACGTAGAAATCCTAAGGAATCTATATAAAAGCTACCATAACTGACAAGTAAGTCTAACGCATTTGTAGGATACAAAGTCAACATATATAAATCAATTTTATGTCTATGGAAAGTGTAATAAAAAACATACTACCTACAATATCATCAAAAATCATGGAATACTTAGAGATCAATGTATCAAAATATGTGCAAGACCTGTAAAAAAATTATAAAATACTGCTGAAATTAAAGGAACTCTAAATAAATGGAAGATATACCTGCACTAATCTACAGACTTAACGTAGTCTCCATTAAAACCCAAAGAGTCTTGTTTGCATTTAAAAAAACAGAAACCAGTTTCAAAAGACTGGTAGAGTCTAAACAACTTTGAGAAAGAAGAATAAATACAGAAGGGCTGTACTATGTCATTTCAGACAGTAATTAAAGCATGTGGTATGAGCATAAACATACAAATTAATGGACTAGAACAGAAAATTCTGAAATAGACCCACACATTTATAGTCAATTGATTTTTGGCAACGTGTCAAGGTTCTTCACTTGGGGAAATAATAGCCTTTTCAGTAATACTGCTGGAATAGCTAGATATAAATACGGGGGAAATGTACCTTGACTCTTACATCATACCATATATCAAAATTAACTTTAAATGGATCATAGACTTCTATGGATAATTTAAAACTCTAAAACTTCTAGGAAAAAAAGGATAAAGAAAAAAGATCTTTGTGATCCTGAGATGGGCAAGGATTTAAGAAAAAGGAAAATTGAACTTAATCGAAATTTAAAGCTTCTGGTCATTAAAAAGAAAAAGACAGGGGTACCTGGGTGGCTCAGTCAGTTAAGCCTCTGGCTCTTGGTTTCAGCTCAGGTCATGATCTCACACTTCATGAGATCAAGCCCCACATCCATGCTGTTAGCACAGAGCCTGCTTGGGATTCTCTCTCTCTCTCTCTCTCTCTCTCTCTTTGCCCCTCCCCACTCATGGTCTCTCTCTCAAAATAAACAAAGAAACTTTGAAAAAAAATTAAAAATTTAAAAATGCAAACAACGGATCAGGATAAAATATTTATACTACATACATTTGACCAAATCTAGATTTTTTTAAACTTACAAAATAACATGAAGATAAATAATAAAAATTGTCCAAATACTTCAGCAGACACCTCACAAAAGAAGATACGTAAATGACCAAAAGCACATGAAGAGATGCTCAATGTTATTAGTCATCAGGAAAATACAAATAAAACCACAAAGCAATAAACATTACTCCACATACACTAAAGTGACTAAAATTAAGACTAACAATACCGGGGGTACCTAGCTGGCTCTGTCCGTAGAACAGTGACTCTTGATCTCGAGATTGCGAATTTGAGCCCCATGTTGGGCATAGAGATTATTTTAAAATAATTAAACATCTTAACAACAACAACAAAAGGACTAACAATACTATGTGTGGGTGAGGACAGGGAGCAACAAGAATTCTCATGCATTGCTTGTGGGAATGTAAATGGTACACAAACTTTAGAGACCATTTGGCAGTTTGTTAAAAATTTAAATTCCTATTTATCATGTGATCCAGCAGTTCTATTCCTAGATGCTTAGCGAAGAGAAATGAACACGTATGTCTACAACAAAGACTTCTGTTCATAAAAAACTTTATTCGTATGAACCCAAAGTTGAAAACAACCCAAATGCCCATCAATAGGTAAATGGATAACAAAGTATGGTATATTTATAGAACGGGATACCGCTCAGAAACAAAAAGAACTACTGATACGCAGAAGAATGTGGATGAATCTCAGAAGCCAGACGCTAAGCATAGGAAGCCAGAAACAAAAGTACATACCACATTGTTCCATTCTTCTAACATTCCTGAATAGGTAAAACTAATCTATAGTGACAAAAAGCAGTGGTGTAAGGGGCATGCAGGGAATGTCAAGGGCATGAAGGCATGATGGAGGAGGATAAAAAATGTTCTGTATGTTGATTGCGATGGTTACATGGGTATACATATTTACCAAAACATTAAATAGTACACTTAATGTGAGTGCATTTCATTATAGGTAAATTAAACCTCAATAAAGTTGGTTTTCCTAAAAAAAAAAAAAAAAAAAAAAAAAAGAGAGAGAGAGAGAGAGAGACGCAAAAGCAGAAATACTTTTTCCCCTTCAGATTAATTCCCATTTCTCGTGTGGTATTGGTCCTCCCCAAATTATGTGCTGAATGTGCTGACAAGCCCGTGTTCTGGGCTGGAAGTTTCCTATTAGTGACGCCAGCTGTCACAAGCAGTGCCTGAGACATGTCCTTGTGAGTCCTTTAAATGGGTCTCAGGTCCTCGTGGCTATGAAAGTTGGAAGGACGGCAGCTCCTGCCTTCCAGTCCCAGGGGACAAAGATGGCATTCTGAGTTAAGGACCAAGTAATTTCCTTGGCAGTATAACGGATGTGTTCTCCCAGTGGCTGCAACCAAGGGAGTACTTGCTCTTTGGCCCCTCGCAGCGAGCAGAGCTTCCCGGAGTTTGTTAGGGCTGCACCCGGAAAGCTGGCAAATTACACACAGGGACCCCAGAGACATTATACATTATTGTTGCCACATAATCCCGGCACGTGTCAACATCTAGTAATCCCCTATAACCCAGGCATGCTTCTAAATGGTCAGCAGTTGTTTCTGGAGCCAGTAGAGGCCTAGCAATTACAAAACTAATTACTGAGACCAAAGGAGTAGGGGCAAAAGGAGGAGGGGGAGATGATGGGGAAGGAGAACGAAAAGATGGAGGAGAAGAAGAAAATAGTAAATAAATATTGTCCTTGCAGACTTTTTACCAACTTGTTATCAAGAAGCAACTGGCTTAGCTGACCTCCACTAAAAGGGTTATGGCATGCTTTTAGGGAAGAGACACATCTGGAAAGTAATTTTTTCCTGGATGTTTCCGGATGAATTTATCAGGGATATTAGGAGGAAAGCCAGGAAGAAATATATCAAACAAAGAAGGATGTGTCCCTGAATTCAACAATTTACTATAGAATTCCATAAAAGTTTGTTATATCCTCAACTTTCTCATCAAAGGACAACATTCAGATCAGAATATTGTGAAATAAGGAACAGGAATGTGGGCTTGTTTGGGGGGACATGAGCGGAGCCATCTGTTCCAACTTTGTTTAAAACTCATGAGGTTCGGGAGCTAGATGGGACCCTCAAGTCACTGGCTCTGAGGTTCCCCACACTCAGGAATGAAGAGGTAATGCCCATGGAGACTAAAAATCAAAGGCAAACATGGTTCATCTTCTAAGATTCTATGTGCTTAGAAGATTTCCTAGACACACATTATTACATATTAAAACAAACACAAATGAGCAATTTGCCAGAATTGTTTAAGAAATTTTTTTTGTTTCTTTATTTATTTTGAGAGAGTGTGCACATGGGAGGGGCAGAGAGAGGAGAAAGAGAATCCCAAGCAAGCTCCACACTGTCAGCACAGAGCCCGATGGGGGGCTCAAACTCACTCAAGCTCGCAAACCACGAGATCATGACCTGAGCCAACACCAAGAGTCAGACACTCAACTGCTCAACTGCTCAACCAACTGAGCCACCCAGGCGCCCCTTGCCAGAATTTTTTTTTAAAGGCATCATCAAAAAACTTCACCGATTATGGTCGCTATTCCAAACCCACAGGCCTTTTCTCCCCACTGCCACCAGGTGTACCCAGTGAAATGTCAGAGGAGCGCAGAATGGACTGCTTCCTCCAGTTCTGTGATGATGAAAAGGGGTCCCAGGAAACAAAAAGGACTTGTCCAGAACATACTGTATTTATGGACACAGCCAGACCTCAACTCCCCTTTCTCCTCCCCAAGGGATCTTCCTCTGACCTGCAATGGGGTACAGCCTGGAGAGGGGAACGTGCCCAACCCCACTTGTGCCACTCTGGCCTTTGAGATCAAAACAGATACACTGGCTGCTATTTCTCTGGAGAAATCAGCCCCTGGGTGATAGTGCCTGGCCCTCCACCAGGAGCCCAGTCACATCCCTTCTCACGCTGTTTCTACCTTCCTGCAATACTCTCCCCTCTAAAATAGAGCTGAGTACCCTTCTCTCTTCATGGGTCGTGTTTGAGAGAGCTCGTTCCTTCATTCATTCCTTCACTTTTATTCTCTGCATGTTGATGGAAATACAGAGCTGAGCAATCCAGCCATTTCCTCTCCCCTCAGGGAGGTTACAGTCTAGTATAGCAAGAAGGTAGGGAGAATGGTGTATGTTCACTTGACACGCAGTGTGTATTCTCCTTCCCGGTTCTCACTCCTGTAGGAGATTTAATGGCGAAGAAAATGATTTGTTCTGCCCATTCCCAGCAGCTGAGATCTCTGAGTCTTGTCTCCCTGGCCAGAGAAAGCAACTGTCCCTTTCTAGTCCTGCCCCCAGTACAATAAAATATATCCACCACAAACAGTGGAACTGATGTTCTAGAAATGCAACATTTGGGTAAATATGTGCCTGCTGATAATGAAGCCTCCAGCAAACTCTGGGAGAACAAGTCCTGGGGCTAAGACAGAGACTCGGGTGCTTTGTGTGTCCTAAAGATTTTCCCCCTTGTTTCTAGGTGGTGTATACTCCCCTCTGGCTCCCATCTGTGTCCATGTGAGGCAGGATGGAGATTAAGGCTGGCCACCCTGACCAAGGGTAACAGAGGGTGGCCCCAGGGAGCCTCAGCCAAGTGGCTTCCCCTCCCTGGCTCCCTCCATGAGCCATACCCCTTCTTCTGGTCTTGTTGATGTCTTGTTTCCCTACATCCTGTCGAAGGAGCAAGTACCACAAGCAACCCTCCTCTTCCCCTGGACCTTCTAAGGAGAGGACTCTGGATGTCAGAGGCCAACCTGCCACCTAGAGTCTGAGAGTACAGCAGAATCCGTGTTTGCAAATACAACTGTTGGCAGGTAGACTGTGTTCCAAAGTGTCACTCTACTTTGCCATTCACTACATCTCTCCATCCTCTACTTTTTTTGCCATTTAAATTTTAGTTAGTTAACCTACAGTGCAATATTGGTTTCAGGAGTAGAATCCAGTGATTCATCACTTACATACAACACCCAGTGCGCATCCCAACAAGTGCCCTCCTTAGTACCCATGACCCATCTAGCCCATCTCTCACCCACCTCCCTCCATCAACCCTCAGTTTGTTCTCTGTCCTTAAGAGAGTCTTGTGATTTGTCTCCCTCTCTCCTCTTCCCCCCCCTTCCCATATGTTCATCTGTTTCATTTCTTAAATTCCACATGAGTGAAATCATAACTCCATACTCTGCTTAAAAGAAAATGGCAACATCTTTCCTTTTTTGACTCATGATAAAATGGGATTTTCTTGTTCCACTGAGCTGCTGAGGCAGGAGACTTGGATTCTTGGAGACACATTGGCAGACACCAGCTGGGTCTGCTGGTGAGCAGTCATGTGATTTCTCACACAGATTCTTCTTGTCCAGTTTGATATGCAAATGTTTGGTTTGTGTATAGTTGGTAACCAGGTATTTTGATACTTATAATTTCCTTGCTGATCCTTGCTACAAGTCTGTGAGAATTTTCTCAGTTCTCATTTCTCACTGAAGAAGAAACTTAACCAATATTTACTAAATGTCCTCCAAGTGCCATCATTATGCAGTGGATATAACGTTGAGCCAGACACATCTCCCATTTTTAATACTTACAATACTCGGTGATACATGAGCCTCGCCACCCACACACTATCATATATACATGATAGTAATCAACATTGAAGGTTGTCCTGTCATCTGCTCTACATGGAAAGAGCAGGGGAAGATCTAATGAAGTGATATGCTAGCAGAAACTTGAAGAAAGACAATTTACCAAGTGACAGACTTTTGAAGTAAAGAGAAGAGGGCATCCACCACAGAGGTGACAGGGTACTCAAAGATCTGGCAGCTTTAATTTGCACTGTAGCATGTTTATGGAACTTCATAGTGGGGTGACAGTAAAGTGACTTCTCTGAGGTCCTGCCGCAAGGCTGAGGATCAAGGTCAGCTCTGTTTCCACCACATCTTTCTCCCCAGTTGTAGGCGGCCAGGCTCTCCCTAACACCCTGAGCTTCCTGAGTGGGATTCTGCCTGACCAGGTGCCCTCCCAGCAGGTGCTCACAGTGAATCACCTCTGTTATTCTTGATTTCAAGCTGCATCTCTTTGGACAAGTTATCTCAATACACTGGCAAATTGCAATAGTTATGATCATAGTAATCACATCACAAGAATAATCAAATGCTATTGAAACAAAAATGCACCGATTTAGGCTAGGCTTCAGCTACTGTAATATGCATTTAAGTTTATGCACATTTATGATTTATGATAGAGATGATGCCCTTTATGATTCCCCGGAGCTGTAATAGACTGCCCCCTCTGCAATCTGGTTTTGTTTGGCAGTTTACTTCCCCTTCCCCCACCCTCCATTTTGAGAGGGAGGGAAAGCAACCCACTTGCTGCAATCCGAGCCCCTATACACTAAGGCAAGGCTAACATCATGATGAACCACTAATTGATCATTCCCTTCAATCCACTTTTTACGGGACAGGACCAGATTGGGTTTGTGTAAACAACCTTCGTGTAGCAATCAGTTCAGCAAGTTGGTCTCTTTATCACTTTCCTGAGGCTGGCTGGATACCACATTTTCTGCCTCATGTCTGCTGGTCTCATTCTGGCTACTCTGTAATTTTCAGACTCTTGAAAGCAGACAGTGTCTGCCACTGGTTTTCTCTGCAGAAAGAACCTGTCTGGGGGCACTTGGGTGGCTCAGTTGGTTAAGCTCCGACTTCGGCTCAGGTCATGATCTCGTGGTCCATGGGTTCGAGCCCCACGTGGGTCTCTGTGATGACAGCTCAGAGTCTGGAGCCTGTTTCAGAGTCTGTGTCTCCCTCTCTCTCTGCCCCTCCCCCGTTCATGCTCTGTCTCTCTCTGTGTCAAAAATAAATAAACGTTAAAAAAAATTGACAGAAGCTGTCTGGTTGTTTGGAAGTGGGTGCCAGAAGACTTTTTTGAAGCTATTGTATTTTCATATCAAGAACATTGGGTCTACTTGAACTGTGTGCTTATTTGAGGTGACTTGGGGAGAGGTGATGCCAGGCTCTCACCCCTCAGTACCACTTTCAGGGGACCACACATTGGGAAGATTGCTTTGTTCTTCCATACCTATTTTAAATTCCGTATTTCCTAGCAGCATTTTCATCCAGGAGGCCAGGAAATCTTTTATTGACAACCAGAGACATAGCCCTAAGAGAGGGAGGCAGGCAGGACTGAAAACTCCAGCCCTCCATCTCCACAGTTACTTTGGTGCTCTTCACCTATCTGAGTGCTTATTACAGGCTGCCAGGTCCTAGGATTACTCAGCTTTGTGTATCTTTTCTCCATTCTATGTTGAGCTCTTAGAGGAGAAAGAGGGTCATAGTTATCTCTGCCTCCCACATGTCCAGTAGAGGTTCCATAAAACCTGGGCAGCTTGTCAACAGCAAAAACCAGTCCATTGTATCTCAGTAAAGCTGGGGCAAAAGGCGAACACCAGATGAATGAGAAGATTGACTGTATTCAGGCTATTGCAATAAGAAGAGCACCCCAGATCCAAAGATCGGGATGTCTCCACAGGGTGGTTTTGCCTTAAACTTCTATGGGAACAGAAAGGAGAATAAATAAGTTCCAAGTGGCGAGGTTTACAGTTGGGATTGTTTTGCAAGAAGGACAAGTCTCAGTCAGTTATCAGACCAGGAAATGTTTTTCTCTGTGGTTAGTTAGTTTCATGGGGACAAATAGTTCTAATCTCAGCTAATCAGTCATGAGACCAAGAACAGGAAGTGGGAGAGGCTGTGTCCAGCCTTGTCAGCAGGTTCAGACAAAAGGGAGAAGGGCTGCATTTGGCCTTGTCACAGGTAAATAAGGGAGCCACCCCCATGTCTTATGACAGCCGTGAGAAAGAGTGGACTTTGAGTCTTATCTAAGTCATGTGGGGAAGGGTAGTTCTTTGGGATAAACCGTTTGTTGGAACACAAAAGGTTGGGAGACTTCTTAACTGCCACTGTTTTCCAGGAGCACGGGGCTCAAGTAAAGTTTAATATTGCCAAACTGAATAAAAGCAAATGCACGAGAGAGAGAGAGAGAGAGAGAGAATATATTTATGCAGAGAGTGTATACATGTTATAAACACATATTTGTTCAATATATCAGTCTATATTGGCCAGTGGTCTCTTCAAATAAAGATGATTCCTGCTCTCTCTCCCCACTTCTGCTCTTTATTTGTGACCTACTCAAATGAAAAACTAGAGACAGAAGACAGAAAGTCCAAAGGGAAGAATTGCCTTTGAGGTTTTTAGATTTTAAAACTTGTAGGATAAATATCACACTGGCAACTTTTCCACCTGAACAGAAGGTGTGAGAAGCAGTGAAAACAAAGAGAGCTTCTGCGTGCATATTAGGGTGCTGATGGTGGCCAAGGAGGCTGTGATCTGAAGAGCTGTGGTCAGGCGATCATGAAAGTTCAGTGTGATCCTTGTTGACCCCCCAGTGGTCCATCACTCACCATCATCCCAGCTTGGTGGAGCTGAAACCCTGTATCCAAGCTGTTTTGCAACACCCACCTATACCTGAGGTTCACTGGGTCAGAGCCTGTGAGAGAGTAATGATTGCTCAGGAGCTACCTACACATCTCTCTCCCCCTACACACTTCTCACTCAGGGCACTGAGCTTTTGCCCATGTGTTTCCAGCCCAGACTTGGAAAGGAGAGAGCAGGCATGAGCCATAAGGAAAAGAATTGGAAGGTGAGGATGTTCTTTGAAAACCAAGCTTTGTTTGCAGCCCTATCTCTTTTAAGTTTCAGTTTGTTTATTCCTAACAAACAGGAGATGAGCAGTTCTGGATATAATTATTTAAAGGAGGAGCCAACATGACGGAGAAGTAGGGGGATCCGAACTTCCCTCGACTCCCAAACAAAGAAGTGTTGAAGCCAAAGGATTTTGAACCCCAGGAGTCCGGGAGGAAAAAAGACAGTCGTTCTTCCAGGGACCCACCGGGACAACCTGACAGGCCATGATTGAGAACTGGGAGAGATAAAACGAATGGAGGGGAGGGATCCCCTTCCACAGAGAGACAAAGGGAAGAGAAAGAGCCACTGGGGAAGTGTAGGACTGTATCTAGACAAGAGAAAAACCTCGGACCAGAATGAAGAAAGATCCAATCTCTAACTGCGGGACTTTCTCAGGACTGGTACCGGCTGCCTGGATGGTGCACCTGGGGAGGAGGGGAGCCAGCCTCAGGCTCGATGGTAGGTCAGGGGCACAGGCCACAGTAGGAGAAAGAGATCCCCTCCATGGAGTGCTGTGGAACAGGACAAAGCCTGAGGTGCCCACCAGCCAGAGACCATATATTGGGAGGGGAGCTTCACTTCCCCAGTACTGGGGTACCCAGAGCAGAAGTTTGAATCCCAGCCAAGCACCAAGGAAGCAGGGGAGTCAGTGGGGTGAGCCAAACCACCTCGTTTATGCCCACAGCACAGTGAAGATGGCTTAAACAGAGTGGTTAGGGACACCAGGTCTGTGGAGGATACACTGGGGTGGGGGTGGCCACCATTTTTCTCCCCACCACGACCGAGGTGGGGCCTCAGGGATCAGACAGTGGGCCCACAGTGGAGGCGAGACCTGCCCACACCAAACCACGCCCCTCGGTGGTAATTGCATATCTACTGGAAAGGGATAGATGCTAAGGAACCAGATGGCCCCTCCTCCAGACTAGTGTTGCTGCATTGCCTAGATTAATTCTTGGACAATTCTTGTTATATAGATATATTCTTCCTTTCTTTTCTCCTTCTTATCTGTTCTCTCCTCTAGTCTAGTTACTCTGGTTGTTGGTTTGTTTAAGCAGATATATTTAATCCATTCTCTTGATACATGTTCCACACCTCCTTCTTTATTCTCCATTCTGCCTCTCTCAATTAAGCCATATAGTTTCTCTATCTGGATAACTTTATTTTCTTTTTCTTTTTCCCCACCTCCTTCTTTATGTTCCTTCCTCTCTCTCTGGATTAGGCTGTGTAGTTTCTCTGGTGAATTTTTTTTTCTTTCTTTTCCCCTGCCCCTGTCATTTCTCTCTTTGTATGGGATAAGGCCTCTCCCATCAGCACTGCCTCCACCCTGTTGTTTACTTGTAACTGGTTATTCTGGTTTTCTGGTTTTCTGGTTTTCGGGGCGGGGGGGGGGGGATTGTTTTGTTTTGTGTGTGTGTTTGTGTGTTTTTGTTTTCTGTTTGTCTGTTTTCCTTTCCAAGGCTACTTCAACGAACAAATCAAAGCACACCTGGGGGAGGGTCCAAAACATCACTACAAGTCACAACAACAGAGGGCAAGTAACACTCTCCAAAACACACCTCCTGAAGGGCCTGGCCCTGGACAATGTATGACCCCTCTTTAATATAGTAGTGCTGGGGCACCTGGGTGGCGCAGTCGGTTAAGCATCCGACTTCAGCCAGGTCACAATCTCGCGGTCCGTGAGTTCGAGCCCCGCGTCGGGCTCTGGGCTGATGGCTCAGAGCCTGGAGCCTGTTTCCGATTCTGTGTCTCCCTCTCTCTGACCCTCCCCCATTCATGCTCTGTCTCTCTCTGTCCCAAAAATAAATAAACGTTGAAAAAAATATATATATAGTAGTGCTCACAGGTGCAGGGCACATAACAAACTTTAAAAACACATAAGGGACGGAAAACTAGCCAAAATGATGAAATGGAAGAATTCTCCTCAAAAGAAATTCCAGGAAGAAGTGACAGCTGAAGAATTGATCAAAACAGATATAAACAATATAACTGAAAAAGAATTTAGAATAATAGCCATAAGATTAAATCCCTGGGCTTGAAAAAAGCTTAGAAGACAGCAGAGAATCTTATTGTAGAGATCGAAGAACTAAAAAATAGTCATGATGAATTAAAAATGCTATAAATGAGGTGCAAAATAAAATAGAGGTGACCACAGTGTGGATTGAAGAGGCAGAGGGGAGAATAGGTGAATTAGAAGATAAAATTACGGAAAAAGAGGAAGTGAGAAAAAGAGAGATAAAAAAATCCAGGATCACAGGGGGAGAATTAGAGAACTAAGTGACTCAATCAAATGGAACAATATCCCTATCATAGGACAAGAGACATCACTACAACCATGAAACCTATGGATAACACAATGACTCTAAACTCCTATCTGTCAATAATAACACTGAATATAAATGGGCTCAATGCTCCAATCAAAAGACATAGGGTATCAGAATAGATAAAAAAAAAAAAAACAAGACCCATCTATTTTCTGTGTACAAGAGACCCATTTTAGACCTGAGGACACCTTTAGATTGAAAGTGAGTGGGGGGCACCTGGGTGGCTTGCTCGGTTAAGTGTCTGACTTTGGCTCAGGTCATGATCTCACGGTCCATGAGTTCAAGCCCCGTCGGCTCTGTGCTGACAGCTCAGAGCCTGGAGCCTGTTTCAGATTCTGTGTGTGTCTCTCTCTCTGACCCTCCCCTGTTCATGCTCTGTCTCTCTCTGTCTCAAAAATAAATAAACGTTAAAAAATTAAATAAATAAATAAATAAATAAATAAATAAATAAATAAATAAATGAAAGTGAGTGGATGGAGAACCATCTATCATGCTACCAGAAGTCAAAAAGAAAGCTGGAGTAGCCATACTAATATCAGACAAACTAGACTTTAAATTAAAGGCTGTAACAAGAGATGAATAAGGGCATTATATAAGAACAATAGGGTCTATCCATCAGGAAGAGCTAAAAATTATAAATGTCTATGCACTGAATTCAAAGCATCCAAATATATAAAACAATTAATTACAAATATAAGCAATCTTATTGGTAAGAATGTGGTAATTGCAGGGGACGTTAATACTCCACTTACAACAATGGACAGATCATCTACACAGAAAATCAATAAAGAAACAATGGCCTTGAATGATACGCTGGACCAGATGGACTTGACAGATATATTTAGAACTCTACATCCTAAAGCAGCAGAATATACTTTCTCCTCGAGTGCACGTGGAACATTCACCAAGATATATCACATACTGGATCACAAAACAGTCCTCAAAAATATACAAGAATTGAGATCATACCATGCACACTTTCAGATCACAATGTTATGAAACTTGAAATCAACCACAAGAAAAAGTCTGGAAAACCTCCAAAAGCATGGAGGATAAAGAACATCCTACTGGGGCGCCTGGGTGGCTCAGTCGGTTAAGCATCCGACTTGGGCTCAGGTCATGATCTCACGGTCCGTGGGTTCGAGCCCCTCATTGGGCTCTGTGCTGACAGCTCAGAGCCTGGAGCCTGTTTCAGATTCTGTGTCTCCCTCTTTCTCTGACCCTCCCCTGTTCATGTTCTCTGTCTCAAAAATAAATAAATGTTACAAAAAATTAAAAAAAAAAAAGAACACCCTACCAAAGAATGAATGGGTCAACCAGGCAATTAGAGAAGAAATTTAAAAATATATGTAAACAAATGAAAATGAAAACACAATAACGCAAACCCTTTGGGATGCAGCAAAGGAAAATACACTGCAATCCAGGCCTATCTCAAGAAACAAGAAAAATCCCAAATACAAAATCTAACAGCACACCAAAAGGAACTAGAAACAGAATAGCAAAGAAATTCTAAACCCAGCAGAAGAAGAGAAATAATAAAGATCAGAGCAGAAATAAATATAGAATCCAAAAACAACAACAACAACAACAAAAACAGTAGAACAGATTAATGAAACCAAGAGTTGGTTTTTTGAAAAAATAAACAAAATTGATAAACCTCTAGCCAGGCTTCTCAAAAAGAAAAGAGAAAGGATCCAAATAGATAAAATCATGGATGAAAATGGATTTATTACAACCAATCCCTCAGAAATACAAGCAATTATCAGGCAATACTATGAAAAATTATATGCCAACAAACTAGACAACCTGGAAGAAATGAACAAATTCCTAAACACCCACACACTATCAAAACTCAAACACGAAGAAATAGAAAACTTGAACAGACCCATAACTAGTAAAGAAATTGAATAAGTCATCAAAAATTTCCCAACAACTAGGAGTCCTAGACCAGATGGCTTCCCTGGGGAATTCTACCAGACAATTAAAGCAAAGTTAATACCTATCCTTCTCAAGCTTTTCCAAAAAATAGAAATGGAAGGAAAACTTCTGGACTCATCTCATGAAGCCAGCATTACTTTGATTCCCAAACCAGACAGAGACCCCACAAAAAAAGAACTACAGGCCAATATCCCTGATGAATATGGATGCAAAAATTCTCAACAAGATACTAGCAAATCAAATTCAACAACATATAAAAAGAATTATTCACCATGATCAAGTGGGATTCATTTCTGGGCTGCAGGGCTGGTTCAATATTCGCAAATCAACCAATGTGATACATCACATTAATAAAAGAAAGGATAAGAACCATATGATCCTGTCAATAGATGCAGAAAAAGCATTTGACAAAATACAGCATCCTTTCTTAATAAAAACCCTCAAGAAACTCATGATAGAAGGAACATACTCAAACGTCATAAAAGCCATATATGAAAAGCCCACAGCTAGTATCATCCTCAATGGGGAAAAACTGAGAGCTTTCTCCCTGAGATCAGGAACATGACAGGGATGTTCACCCTCCCCACTGTTGTTTAACAGTGTTGGAAGTCCTAGTATCAGCAATCAGACAACAGAATAAAATAAAAGGCATCAAAATTGGCAAAGAAGAATTCAAACTTTCACTCTTTGCAGACGACATGACACTCGACGTGGAAAACCCAAAGTCTCTACCAAAACCAGCATTCTTCTCAAAGCTCAAACAAACAATCGTAAAATTTGTATGGAACCACAAAAGACCCCGAATAGCCAAAGTAATACTGAAGAAGAAAACCAAAGTGGGAGGCATCACAATCCCAGACTTTAGCCACTACTACAAAGTTGTAATCATCAAGACAGTATGGTATTGACACAAAAACAGACACATAGGCCAATAAAATAGAATAGACAACTCAGAATTGGACCCACAAATGTTATGGCCAACTAATCTTTGACAAAGCAGGACAGAGTATCCAATGGAAAAAAGACAGTCTCTTTAGCAAATGATGCTGGGAGAACTGGACAGCAACATGTAGAAGAATAAACCTAGGCCACTTTCTTACACCATTCACAAAAATAAACTCAAAATGGACAAAAGACCTAAATGTGAGACAGGAAACCATCAAAACCCAATAGGAGAAAGCAGGCAACAACCTCTGACCTCAGCCGCAGCAATTTCTTAATCGACACATCTCCAAAGGCAAGGGAATTCAAAGCAAAAATGAACTATTGGGACCTCATCAACATAAAAATCTTCTGCATTGCAAAGGAAACAATCAACAAAACTAAAAGACAACCGACAGAATGGGAAAAGATATTTGCAAGTGACATATCAGATAAAGGGCTACTATCCAAAATCTATAAAGAACTCACCAAACTCTACACCCGAAAAACAAATAATCCAGTGAAGAAATGGGCAGAAGACATGAATAGACACTTTTCTAAAGAAGACATCCAGATGGCTAACAGACACATAAAATGATGCTCAATGTCACTCATCATTAGAGAAACACAAATCAAAGCCACACTGAGATACCACCTCACACCAGAGTGGCTAAAATGAACAAATCAGAAGACTATAGATGCTGGAGAAGATGTGGAGAAATGGGAACCCTCTTACACTGTTGCTGGGAATGCAAACTGGTGCAGCCACTCTGGAAAACAGTGTGGAGGCTCCTCAAAAAAATTAAAAGTAGAACTACCCTACGACCCAGCAATAGCACTGCTAGGAATTTACCCAAGGGATACAGGAATGCTGATGCATAGGGGAACATTACTCCCAATGTTTATAGCAGCACTTTCAACAATAGCCAAATTATGGAAAGAACATAAATGTCCATAAACTGATGAATTGATAAAGAAGAGATGGTTTATATACACAACGGAATACTACTTGGCAATGAGAAAGAATAAAATCATGCCATATGCAGCAATGTGGATGGCACTGGAGGGTATTATGCTAAGTGAAGTAAGTCAGTCAGAGAAAGACAGATATCATATGTTTTCATTCATATGTGGATGTTGAGAAACTTAACAGAAGAATGTGAGGGAAGGGAAGGGGGGAAAATCACTACAGAGAGGGAGGGAGGCAAACTATAATAGACTCTTAAATACAGAGAACAAACTGAGGGTTGATGGGGGTTGGGGGAGAGGGGAAAGTGGGTGATGGGCACTGAGAAGGGCACTTGTTGGGATGAGCACTGGGTGTTGCATGTAAGGAATGAATCACGGGAATCTACCCCCAAAACCAAGAGCATACTGTATACACTGTATGTTAGCCAACTTGACAATAAATTGTATTAAAAAATAGATAAAATATATTAAATATGTGAATAAAAATATTAAAGATAGATGATATATCGATGATAGATAAAAATAATAAATAAGTAAAAAGCACAGGAAGGAGACTTTGGTTCCGGATGCAGATTTGGTTCTAGATTGCTATATATTAGGTTGCTTGTGTGACCTTCAGACAAGTCACTTTACCTCTCTGGACTTGAGTTTCTTCCCTTGCAACAGATCATGAGTTTTGTCATATGTAATGTGAGCAATGTGCCTTATACATGTGTGGTTACACATTAGAACATTTGAGGAGAGGAGAGCTTTTTTTTTTTAATCAGATGTCCAGGCCTCTACCCAGGCCAATTAAATCAGAATCTCTGGAGAGTGGACCCCAGGCATAGATGTTTTTTAAAGTTCCCCCGTGTGGTTTTTTTTTCATGTTTATTTATTTATTTTGAAAGAGAAAAAGAGTGTGCGTGCAGCGCTTAGACAGAGGAGTGACAGAGAGAGATGGTGAGAGAGAAATCGAGAGAGAGAGAGAATATGAATCCCAAGCAGGCTCCATGCTGTCAGCACAAAGCCTAACTCAGGGCCTGAACCCATGAACCGTGAGATCATGACCTGAGCCAAAACCAAGCGTCAGAAGCCTAACAGATTGAGCCACCCAGGAACCCTCCCTCCATGTGATTCTAATGTGCAGCCAAGTTAAAAACCCAATGAACTAGGTGATTTTTAAGAGTTCTTCCAGGTTTAAGATTCAAAGTACCAGACACTTGATAGAACAAGATAAAGTAGATAGCCCATTGTTTGAATTGAAAGGGGTCAGTGAATATAGTGTGATGCAAATAAAAGTTATGCACTCGTGATTTGGGGCAACCATTTGAAAAGCTGAGCCCAATGTGGTGAAAAGATACGAATCTGGACAAAGATCATGGGATTGACCAATAAACCTAGAGATCAGCATCCTGGGAGATTTGCTGCATTTGTTAATCAATAAATATTTAGTGAGCACTATAGGCCAACTGCTGCCAAACTCTATAGTTGAAACACAGGCAAATGGGATATGTCCACACTACCAGTGGAGACACTAATCATTTCTCTGTAGGCATCGTGAAACACCTCATGGAGGAGGTAGCATTTGAATGAAACCTTAAGAATGGCTGGAAGTATATGCACACGTGGAACTCAGGTTGGGGGTGGGAAGCACATTGGAGACGGGAGAAAGAGGGTAAACAAAGAAACAAAGCTCCACACTTCACACTAAGCGAAACTGAACTCTGTGCTTCTCCAAACACAGCTCTTTCGCATCGCCATACCTTTAATCAAGGTATTCTTCCTGCCTCTGACACCTCTCCTCTTTTTACGTGGACAAGTCCCATCATTTCTAAAGAGCCAACTGAGAGTAAGTTCCTCTAGGATACCATCACTGAGGCACCAGGTCTGTCTCCCAGTACTTCCCCATGTTTGCCTCCATCGTGAGTCTTACACATAATAGCCCCCATCGTGCTGTGAG
Source organism: Leopardus geoffroyi (assembly GCF_018350155.1). NCBI lineage: Eukaryota > Metazoa > Chordata > Mammalia > Carnivora > Felidae > Leopardus > Leopardus geoffroyi. The sequence goes on from NC_059334.1 coordinate 67,726,758, forward strand.
CTCTTCAAGGGCAGGAATGTCCCGCATGTTCATACTCATTCATGGTCTGGTTTCCATTGTCTATCACATGTCCTGGCTCTTATAGGTCTTCGGTAAGTATTTATTTAGTTGGTCTAAGAAAATAGTCTTTTTAAGAAGATAGATTTTATCATTCTTTAGCTCAAATTTTTTTTTTAATGATTTCTTGTTTACTTTTAATAAAATCCAGACTCTTTACTGGGGTCTACAAAGTCCTAGATGATTTGGACCCACATGTTTTTCTAACCTTTAATCTTTCCTTCTTTTTCACTACGTACATAAAACAAACTTGAAAGTCTTGAGGCACAAGTAAATTAACTATCTGCCAGGACAAAACTTAACTCTTCTTACAAGGAAAATGAAGAAATACAGATAATCACACTGTGGCATCCAGCATACAATCAGAACTTTCTAGTTATGTGAAAAAGCATGAAAATGTGACCCAAATCCAAGAGAGAAATCAGTCAATAGGAACAGATACAGAAATGAAAGGGATGATGGGATTAGCAGAAAGGGTTTTAAAATAGCCATTAGAGGGGCACCTGGGTGGCTCAGTCGGTTAAGCTTCTGACTTGGGCGCAGGTGATCTGACAGCTTGTGAGTTTGATCCCCGTGTCAGGCTCTGTGCTGACAGCTCAGAGCCTGGAGCCTGCTTTGGATTCTGTGTCTCCTTCTCTCTCTGCCCCTCCCCTGCTTGCACTCTGTCTCTCTCAAAAATAAGCAAACATTAAAAATAACTTTTTTTAAATAGCCATTAGAGGAGATAAAATAACATAACTAAAAAAAAATCTCAGTTAATCTCAAAGAATGCAGGAAAGGAGGAAAAAGGAACGAAGAACAGATGGCCCAAATGGAAAACAAAAAGCAAGATGGGAGACTCGATCCCAGTTAAAGGTAAATAAACACTCCAATTAAAAGACAAAGATCGGGGCTCCTGGGTAGCTTAGTTGGTTGGCCGTTCGACTTCAGCTCAGGTCATTATCTCACAGTTCGTGAGTTCAAGCCCCGTATCAGGCTCTGGGTTGATAGCTCAGAGCCTAGAGCCTGCTTCAGATTCTGGGTCTTCCTCTCTCTTTGGCCCTTCCCCACTAGCACTCTGTTTCTCTCTCTCTCTCTCTCTCTCTCTCTTAAAAATAAACATTTGAAAAAAAATTTTTTAAAAGACAAAGATTGTCTGACTGGATAAAAGCAAAACTGAAAATAATCACATGGGAAATGGCAAATGTCCAGTTTGACCAAGTCATCAGGTGTGAAAAGTTAAGTAATGGGAGATAAGACTGGAAAGTCTGACTGAAGCCAAATTATGTTGAGTCATACATGTCAAACCCTATACTTATTTCAGGTGCTTGTGTCTTCTGTGTGCAAATAAATAGTCCACCCCATAAAATGGAATGACTTTCTGGAAGAACAGGTATAAAGCTGACTTATTTTCCAGAATGTTTTAGTTCATAAGAAAAGCAAAGCTTTCTCCCTTCTGATTCTTACCTTCCTCGTGAGGAAACAGGGTGGCCATGGTCATGCATCAGCTGCCCAAGCCACCAATGCATAAATAAGCCAGGTGACAAACAAAACGTCAACCTTTAAGCTACATACTATGATCTTTCTTTTAAAAGTGAAAATGTACTTGGACACTGGAGAAAGTAATAAGTTTAGTCTTCTCTTGTCATTAAATCAATAAAGAAATTAAAGAAAACATTACTCAAAACTGTGGTTCTTGGAAGATATCGCTTTTTTTTTATTATTGTCATTATTATTATTGTTATTTCATTTTTCAGTGGCCACCGAGTATAAAAGTTCCTGGAGTTAAAGGCATAGCAAGATATAGAAAAGATATTGCTTTTGCCTGAGTTTCATGAAGCTGATATCAATCTTTTATTTCATAAACGTCAGGCTGGTTATTGCGTTAAACGTAGGCTTTGGTGCATTAAAAGTGGCAGTGACAGGAATACAAATAAGAGAATCCCCAAGGATACTAAGCAGGGGCCTGGGGAAGGACTGGCTTCCCTCCGACACCCGGAGAATGAAATTCAGGAAAGGTCACGCAGCAGCCAGACTTTGGAGATAAATCTAAGCTCAACTGACTCCGTGAATAACTCAGCGGTACAGTTTTTGCCATTGTTTTTTTCTCAGCCAGAAGAGAAAAGACAAAGGATTTGAGCCTCAGAGGGAGGTCTGGATGTGGGGAGGTCTAAAAAGGCCCCGACTTGCCTCAGAAGATCTGGAGTTTACCCCCCAATTCAGCCGCCCCCAATAGCGCCCTCTGGAGGCCTCAGTTAGATCTGCAAGATAACAGCATTTTTGAGCACTCTTTTCTAAAAGTCCTTTCTGGCTTGACATTTTAAGGACCTAGTACATACCTATAGGGAGCAATCAGTGACTTCTGGAAAATACTCTCCAGATACCAGTTGTCCTGATGCCAATCACAACCTTGAGAGGAACGAATGGTAGAGCTGAGTAAAGCGAGTTTTACCTAAACTGATGGACGAGCAGTTAGCTAACCAACTGATAGCTCTGGTCCTAGGTCACAGGTCCTCTGGCTTCCAACAACACGTGCTCTATCCTATCTGTCACTGCCTTTCAACAAATAGAATATAAGGCTTGTTTAAAGGGTACGTTCAGGCAAAACGAGGAAACAGTGCTTTTGAGCTCTTCAGGAAGAATTTGGATCTGGGATCAAACAATCAAATGGAATGGGGTTGTCCATCAGATCAGGATTAAGAATGGAGTTTGCCTACTTCTGAGTATATACTCAAAAGAATTGAAAACACGACTTCAAACAAATCTTTGAACACAGATGCCATTAGTGCCAGGGGATAAGAACTTTAGGCAGTACATCTGGATAATTTCTCCATTGGCAAACTCTTGACTTCCAAAGTCCCAAGTGCCTACTCTTGCCTTTCCTCATTACTATTCCCTTCAGGTACCTCATACCCTGGTCAGACCACAGGACAATTTTACCTGTCCTACACTTTCCTGACATTATATCCCTGCTCACACTATTCCCTCAGTCTGTATTGGATTCTATGCCTTCACCTAAACATATCTCCACAATTCTGAGAGGCATTGTCTGATGTTTCCAGATGGAAGGGCGTCTCTCCCTTTCTCGTCTGTATACTTTACTTCTTTCCTATAATTATTCCTGAACTTGGGTCAACTCCCCTCTTAAACAGTACATTCCTTTAAGGCTAGAGGAATGTAGATTGTCACAGCACATGGACTTAGGGACTCAAACCAATCTTATCTTGATCTTTACGGTGCCAAGAGTACTTAATTGCCATCTCACTTTGGATATTAAACAGCAAATGCACAATAATATTTGTTGAGTGTTATTTCTTTACTTATTCATTTTATTTTAAAGCCACTTCAACATTAAAGCTCTTTTTCAATATTTATTCATTAATTTATTTTACAACTCGCTTTTGAAGTAATATTATGTAATACCAAAACAAATTTACAAAATAGCCATGGACTTCTATGAATATTTTTAGGGAATTTTCTTCTACAATTTTCTAAGGAAAAAAAGGAGGTACTAAAGATCAAGACTCGGGATCTCTTTCCCATATCACCAGGAGAACCTTAGCCTTCAAGAATGTTCCTTGTGACAGGTTTTTAAAGCTCCCAGACGAAAACATGCTGAACTGAAAGGAAATACTTTCTTTTCATTGCTTTCAACCCTTATTCACTTGACTACTAAAACACATACCTAATCATAGCACATATTTAAAGTCATGAAATATTTTCAGTGCACTGCCTGAGGCAAATGATGTATTGTATATTCATTCCACAGTTCAGTAAATTCTGGATACAAAGACGTAAACCGATGCTCTCAAGTGATCGTGTCAGCGCAAACAAACTTCCCTTAAAAAACAGTTCTTCCTCTCCAGAATTTGATTTTCTTTCTGAAAGATGGTATTCTTTAGATATGTCTCAGGTGGCATACATAAATCTAGGCTACAGATCTTTCCTACAATCATCAAAGTACATTCTGCCCTGTGACCGAATCACTTCCTCACAGGTGAGGCTCTTCCTGCTGTTCCTAGCAGGTTAGAGCTGCCCCCTAACAGCCTTACGTCCAAGTAGGCATTTGCTAAATGAAATAAAAATTCTCCATTGAATTTGCCAGAGTTCTGATCAACCCCCCGCCACTGTTTTGATGTCTCTCAGGAAGTGCTGGCTACCTCAGGGAGTTAGCAGGTAGCAGACATGAATCACAATGTGGCGTGCCAAGCGCCTCTCTTTGTCAGAGACTGAGAAACTGGTTTACGAACCTCTGTATTTTATCCATTTGCTTCTGTAAATCCTGTGGTCTCTGCAACTTTGCCTTTTCCAGCAATTCTACCACCAGTATCTTTAGGGCTTTTTGTCCTTCTCTCACATTGTACAGTAGACCACTAGAATGAATGGAGGATTATTTGTGAAACTCTGTTACCACGTGTGAGGTACTGTGCTAGATGCCTAGAGATTAAATCGCGAGAACAAATATGGCCGCTTACATGGTGTACCTCACAGTCTAGTGGGTGAAGACAGACTGTCAGTCAAATCATGACACAATAAATGGCTTACAGATGCCGTAAGCGCTACATAGAACAGCATGTACTGTTGAGGTGGTAAGAGGGTTTACAGGAGGCTCTGAGCTGTTCAGGAAGGACAGGGATCACTTCCGCGAGATAGTGAAGCACTAGCTGAGAACTGACTTGTGAGTGGGAGCTGACAGTGGAGGTGAACATTCCAGGCAGAGCTAGTGGCATGTGCAAATGGCCTGTGGGAAGGAGTCTGGAAGTTATGAGGGGCTGAAAGTCAGGTTGTAGGGCTAGAGCAAAGAGAGTTAGAGAGCGGGGAGAGAGAGAGACCTAGAGAGGAAGGACCATGTCAAGTCATACAGGCCCTTAGCTCTACATTCCAGGGTCCTTATTCTATGAGTCTCAGAAGTCAAAGGAGAGTTCTTTGGGTTTGACAACCCAAAGCAGAGCGTTGACCTAATTGGATTTGGGTTTCAAAACCAGTGTGAAAATTACTGATACAAAAAGAGGAGAGGGCAGCAAATTGAGGGGGAAGAAATAGTAATCAGCAGATTAATATTAACAATGTTTTCATTAGTGAGCTTTTGCTGTGTCCCACTCTCAGTCCTAAATTGACCATCTAGTCTTAGAGAAGCAATCCATTTGAAGTCATCTCCAAGTAGATCCTTGACAACCCAACCTGCCGTATTAACTTTCCGGCCTTCAGAGGTACTAATGGAAACGATAGGAGAAAGAGCATCCTCCGTGGCCTGCTCCTAGAAAGTGTGGTACACCTGCTGGCAGTCACTAACTCACTCGGTTTCAGCATGAGATGAGCTCAGAGGCCACCTGAGTATGCAGTTCCCTGGGCCTCTGGTAACTACAGTGTCACTGTGCAGCTAGCTCCAAACCGCATTCCTGTCCCCAAAGACCATGACTGAGTGAGGACCTCAGTCACATGCCACCTCACTCTTGCAGGAATTCTGAGCATGTGACTTTAAGTTATAGGTCCATCACATTACTTTTGTATATGAACCAATCCCTCTCTTTGCTTTCCCTCTAGGGTGTTTTTAATGACAATAATTCCTCACTACAGCCTTGAGCTTAATACATAATAGGGGACTGTCTGACAAGTGAGGAAGCTTTTTTCCTTTTTTTTTTTCTTTTTTTTTTTTTGAGAGAGAGAGAGAGAGAGACGGAGAGAAGGAGAGTCCCAAGCAGGCTTCATGCCATCAGCACAGAGCCCAGTGAGGGGCTTCATCTCACAAACCTCAAGATCATGACCTGAACCGAAATCAAGAGATGCTTAACCGACTGCACCACCCAGGTGCCCCAAGGAAGCTTTTTAAATGAGAACCCCATCAACTTGTGCACTTAATCATCTTTATGCGGATGATACAACTAAATTTGGGACTACCGTTTATTTAGAAAGACTCCTTAAATATCAAAGACATTCTACCTGACATCCTGAACCTTTATCGTCAATCCTGTCTTCCTAATGAAACTAAATAGTCTGGTCCTGACGGGCTCACTGATTGTCAAACCTGCTATGTCCACAAACCCAAGAGTGACTCTACAGAAGTCCCCTTGTCCTTTCCCTTGGTTGAAATTCCACCAGTCATCAGGGTCCATATTTCTAACAATACCTCTTCTGTTGAGCTCTTCCTGATTACTGCCCCTGAAGAGGCCATGATAGCTTTCTTCTCTAAATCTTCCAAAGCTTCAACAATGGCTATCTACTGCCTGCTGGTGGTGTTTGCAGAGTGCGCTCCATGCGTTGAATGTAACTGACATGCAGATGGTCCCCGAGAGCCCCAAACTTAATCCCAGTCCTCCCAAGGCTGTCTCAGCAATGCAGGGAAATGTTTCTCATGTTTGAGCTACTATTTCCATCAGCAAGGCTGGGTCTTCTTGTTGCCAAGATAATCATAAACAAACCTACAAAAATGGTTTGCAATCCCATGCATGTAAATGTGTGAAAATCACTGACGAGAGTAACGGGTATGTATCTGCTACTGTATCCAGAAAACTTACTTATATATGTAAGCAGCTCTTTGCTTTTCCTACAGAACTTTGTACTGCTAAGGAATTGGGGCCACTCTGATCCTTGTACTCATAGTACCCGGAGCTATGTCTGGTTGATAGAAGCCCCACAAATATTTGTGATTCTGGTACGTTTTGCCACCATGATGAAAGTACCACATTATAACAGTGTTATCCCTTCCCAGACATATTTCCATTTTAAAAAGGACACCTGCAGAAAATAAAGCTTGTCCTACATCTTTAATAAAGTTGGCTGCTGCTTCTTTGAACCACAGCTATGGGATGGCCCACTCACCTCTCAGAAGATTCTCTGCTCTCCCAGCTCTATTTTGAGTTTGCCAACAGCAGGGACAGAGTCGTGCATGCATCTGTCAGTCACCTGGCACAGAAGTAAGCAGACAGAAAGAATACAGTAAAGATTTGGTATTTCTGACCATATTATGTGCGCAATCTCATGATTGTGGGAGAGAGTACACGGCATTGCCCCTTCCAATCCCAGCTCCAGGAATGGACACTACTGAGCCCCAGGCTATCCTATGCCAGAACATTCTCACCCACACTGAAGAAGACACGTTCAGGTCTTCCAAAAGGGCCAGAACTAAGCAGCCAAAAGAGGACCAATAAAACAAGGATTTGGCTCTGTTACTTGTGAACTTGACTTTTTTTACCTACATCATCACCAAGAGATGGTCAGTCCACTAAACCTGAATGCCCTCTTTATCCTGTCAAGGAAAAAGTCCATCTTTGACAGCCCTGCCTGTAGAAATTCATCCTGATACTGAGCCTGTCTTCCATGTAACTTCCTACTATTGGAGGAAAAATTAGGTCCTCAATGACAGGGATTTTTGTCTTTTTTTCTTTGTTTAATTCTTAGTTAGCATACAGTGTAGTCTTGGCTTCAGGAGTAGAACCCAGTGCTCATCCCAACAAGTGCCCTCCATAATGCCCATCACACCTTTAGCCCATTCCCCACCTACCTCTCACCTCCAGCAACCCTCAGTTTGTTCTCTTTTATAAGCGTCTCTTATGGTTTGCCTCCCTCTCTGTTTTTATCTTATTTTTCCTTCCCTTCCCTTCTGTTATCTGTTGTCTTTTTCAAATTCCTCCTATGAGTGAAATCATGTGATGTCTATCTTTCTCTGACTGGCTTATTTTGCTAAGCAAATACCCTCTAGTTCCATCCATATTGTTGTAAGTGACAGGATTTCATTCTTTTTCATCACCAAGTAGTATTCCATTGTGTGTGTGTGTGTGTGTGTGTGTGTATTTACATATAGGTATATATATGTTTATATACATATATGTATGTATGTATATATAATGTATATATATATATAAAAGAGAAGATATATATATATATATATATTTTTTTTTTTTTTAGATATATATATATATAACCCCAGTGTCTAGAACAGAGCCTGGCACAGAGTAGCACTCAATACTTTTCAAATGAATGAATGAATGAATAAGTCCTCACTCTGCTTCTCAGAGCCACATGGAATAAGTCTCCCTCCTTCCACATACCACCTTTTTAGACAATGAAGCCCCTCGCCTTTCTGCTAAAATTTCTCTAAGACAAATTTCCACGCTGCTTCACTATCCTGGTCAGTCTTCTCTGACCACTAAATCAAAGGGCTCAACAGGCTGGCTCAAGGTGGCTTTATCTCTCTAACAAGACTACAGATCCTGTGAGAATGGGGTCACGGTCACAATTAGGTATATAATATGCATTATGCTCACACAGCTTGATAGAGCACCTTGCATCACAGCATACAGTAAGCGTTCAATAAATGCTGATGAATGAAGCTGTTAGCCTCCCTTTAGGTTGGTAGTGCTCATCTGGATTTCCATGGCAAGTTCTCTTGCTTCTTCTTCCTTTCTGTTTTGTCTATCTTTTCTCCGTAGCATTCACTCTCAATGAACTCCTCCCTCCTAGGACTGACTGGGGCTTATCATTTATTAGGAAATCAACAACAAAACACACTAACTGGGGCACCTGGGTGACTCAGTCAGTTAAGCATTCAACTCTTGATTTCAGCTCAGGTCACGATCTCACAGTTCATGAATCCAAGCCCTGCATCAGTCTCTGTGCTGACAGCACAGAGCCTGCTTGGGATTCTCTCTCTCTCTCTCTCTCTCTGCCCCTCCCCTGCTTGTGCTCTCCCTTTCTCAAAATAAATAATAAAATAAACTTTAAAAAGCCACGCACTATAAAGTGGAAAAGTACCCTCTTAACCAAGGTTATTCTTCTCCCTACCCCCACCCCATGCCCACGCATAATTCTTCAACGTGTACAGTAGGCGGTAAGAGCCATGAGAGAGAATTAGAATGATCAGGAATGATCAGTGAGACAAAGGCAGAGACTGGAAGAGCATGGATTCCCTCATTCACGAGTTAAGTGAAATCTTTGACACATGTTCTCTTTACATTTGTAAGAAAGCCTTGGCTTTATTTTTATAAATATATCCCTTAACACTTTCTAGAAGTATAGGAGCATAATTGATTAAATAGAGTGATATCCCATGTTTTTAATTAACCCAGACTTAGCTTGCTTTGGGAGGTGACTTGGGCCATCATCGAGCACTGTGGGCCCGGTCCCTGGCGAGGCGAGCATGCGACATTCCTCAAAGAAGGGAAACAGCTTGAGGCTCTGGAGTTGCACCCTAAGCGGGACTGAGCACATATGAACATCCAGGCACTCGGTCTCGCTGTGTCACTCTCCCTCCTGCTGTCCTGTCGGCGTGAGAAAACTGAAGCTCAGGTGACTTTCCCAAAGCCACTCGATCAGCAATTAGGAGATCCAGGATTTAAACCCAAGTACGTGGTTCTGCTATCACAGCCTGTGATCTCAGTCACTAGACCGTGCGAAAGACAGGAACCAGAGACTCAGAGTTCCCGAGACTGGGACAGGAATTGTCCCTCAGACCGGTGACGAAACAGATACAACTTGCCCCTTGCCCCAGGTCCCTGTCTACTGCTATTTAATCCGAATGCTTCCCAGCCCTCGAGCCTCTGTGCAAATTGCTGCTTCTTGGGAGCCTCCCCCTGTCACTCACAAGGCTGAGCCCTTCCTGCTGTGCAGCCTCGGAGAAGTTGCCAGTTCTCCGGTGGCACTGCCTTAATCTGCCCCATTTTGTGTGCTGTGCTGCTCGGAGAATGTTCCTAGGTCATCTTCACATGTGTGTGCACATACGCCCACTCTCACCCCCAAGTCAGCTCTACGTTCGTGGCCGCAGAGAAGGAGACTTGGCTGGTTTTCGCAGCGCCCACCTCGGAGCCTTCACCCAGTGCCACTCGGTAGCTCCCGTCCCGTTCAGGCTGAGGGAGACTGCCGAGGCTACTGACAGCCGGCCGGAGACAAGCAGACACAGGAACGGTGGCAGGTAACCTGTTGTGAACAAATTACGTTCAGACAAAATGCAGAGTAGAGAGTGGAGCAGCCTCTGGAGAGGTGTAGACAAAGTTCTAAAGAATCCTTCCAATTTGGGGTGTAGGAAAAAATCAGGGCGGGCTAGAAGGAGAAGGTGACGTTTCCCTTGGGCTTTGACGAATGGTAGAAGTTGGGGATGTGGGAGAGGATGGGAGTTCCAGATGGGTAGCAAGGGCAAAAGCCCTGAGGTGAGTGACCCCAGGGAGGACACAAGGGAGAAAGAACAAATCCATTCAGGGCCTCATCTGGTGCAGGAAGGGTGCAGCAGGGGAATGAAGTTGGTTAGGTGGGTGGGGTCCAGATGGGGGATGGTGGTGTTTGAACCACAGGACTGGCATTTGAGATCTAGTCTGTGGATAGTAGGGAGTCATAGGAGGTTTTAGAGCAGGGGAGTGGTGCAATCACAAATGGGCTTCAGAAAATATTCAGCTATAATTCACATGGAAAGTGTATTGGAAACAGAAGAGACTTATGGCAGAGATACCAGTATGAGAGGTCACAACAAAATGAACAAAGTTCTGAAACAACTAGGGCAGCAGTGTGGGAAGGGAAAGAGAGGGTTGTGAGGGCCCTGGGAGGTAGAACGAATGAAATTCCACACAGAGGGCATCAGAGAGGACAGACACCTGGGGAGCTGAGAATAGTAACATTTACCGGATGTTTACAGGCTCCGTGCTGAGCAACGATGCACATCTTAGCCCTAGAGATCCTCACACCCACCCCAGGAAGTGGGCATCCCCATTTTACAGGTGTGGTCACTGAGGCACGAAGAAGTTAAACAACTTGCCACACACACACACACACACACAGCTGGCAAGTGGCAGCGCTGGGGAGTTGAACCAGACCATCGTGGCCACAGCTCACACCCCTCATCACAAGACTGGGCTGAATCACAGAATTCCAGCAGGTTAGGGCAGAAAAGCATGAAGAGCCTAAGAAGGTGCCTGCCAAGAAAGCACTGGAGAGCAAGGTGGAGACAATGGCGGGGCAGTGGGGAGGGGGGGGGGGCGGCCAAGGGGGCAAGGGCAAAGGTCCAGGGGCAAAGGGGGAGGAGTGTCCCAGAAGGGAGTACTCCTCACTGACCACCCACTCTGTGCTGCAGCCAAGCCAAGCACTGTTTTTTAAGTTTTTAATTTTAATTCCAGTATAATTAACGTACAGTGTTCCATTTGTTTCGGGTGTGCAATATAGTGATTCAACGGTCCTATACCTTACTCAGTGCTCATCATGATGAGTATACTCTTAATCCCCTTCACCTATTTCAACTAACCCCCCCTCCTCCACCTCCCCTTTGGTAACCATCAGTTTGTTCTCTGTATTTGTGAGTCTGTTTCTTGGTTTGTCTCTTCCTCGCTTTTTTTTCCCCTTTGCTCATTTGTTTTCTTTCTTAAATTCCACATGAGTGAGATCATATGGTATTTGTCTTTCTCTGACTTATTTCTCTTAGCACCATACTCTCTAGCTCCATCCATGTCATTGCAGATGGCAAGATTTCATTCTTTTTTATAGGTGAGTAGTATCCCATTGTATATATATACCACATGTTCTTTACCGGTTCATCAGTCAATGGACACTTGGGCTACTCCCATAATTTGGCTATTGCAAATAATGCTGCAATAAACACAGTGGTGCATGTATCTCTTCAAATTACTGTTTTTTGTACTTGTTAGGTCAATGCTAGTAGTACAATTCCTGGACGGTAGGGTAGTTCTACTTTTAACTTTTTCAGGAATGCCAGACACTTTGGGAGCACCTAGGGTGGCTCAGTCAGATGAGCGTCTGACTTCGGCTCAGGTCATGATCTCATGGTTCGTGCCTCACATCTGGCTCACTGCTGTCAGCCTGTCAGTGCAGAGCCCACCTCTGATCCTCTGCCCCTCTCTCTCTCTGTCCCTCCCCCCGCTTGCACCCTCTCCCTCAAAAAATAAATTAGGGGTGCCTGGGTGGCTCAGTTGGTTAAGCATCTGACTTCATCTCAGGTCATGATCTCGCGGTTCACGAGTGGAGCCCCACGTCGGGCTCTGTGCTGACAGCTTAGAGCCTGGAGCCTGCTTTGGATTCTGTGCCTCTCTCTCTTTGTCCCTCCCCTGCTCACACTCTGTCTCTCTTTCTCAAAAAAAAAAAATAAACGTTAAAAAAATTAAAAAAGGAAAAAAGAAGAAACAGAAGCCCAGAGCTTGTGCATGAGGTTCTAGGATTCAACCCAGGTCTGCTTAAAAAAATAAATAAAGAGATTAACTCAGGTCTTTTTGTCATCAAAGTCAGAATTCTTACCCATCCTTTGCCAAAATGGACACAAGAATTCACACAAATGAGAAAAAAGAAGAGGCCACTGTCTATGGCTGCTAAGAGGAGGTACAACCATACAGCTCCCAATCCAAACCAAACACTTCTCTCAGTAACTATTAGTAATCACACTGGCAGAACCAGTGGAAGACGGGGCCATCCCAGGCAACCTAGCAAGTGTACATCCTGCTGAAAGGACCCTGGCTGCACTACATGCCATGAAATAATTGAAAGAAACGAGATAAAAATAAAATAAAATGGCGCTGAGGACGGGGCCGGACAACCATGGGTGGGAGGGAAATAGGACATGAGGAACTGGAGAAAATGAATATGGAGTCAATGTTTTCACGAAGTCTGAAGATGCTGACTATCTCTAGAGAGGCAGTGAGACCGGCCCCGCCCTGAGCAGGGACAGTTCTTTGTAAATAGCTGTTGACTCATTAATTGAAACCGGGAAAGGGATTGTTTTTTCAGGAGGAAAAAATATTGAGTAGATTTTTTGTAGTCAAAAGGAAAAGGCCCTATGGGGGGGAGGGGGATTAAAATGCAAATACAAGAGGAAGTAATGAGATAAATCAGATTGGAGAGCCCAAGGGTCCAAGTGGGAGAAGAGCTTGCCTTGAAAGGGAGGAGAAGAACTCTCTTCTCCAGAGAGGTAATCAAATGAAGCTGTGGTGAGCAGCAGACTCATGGGGCAGAAGTTGCTCATCAGCAGAGGGAACTCAGGAGCCTCAGGTGAGGACAGGATACCAGCAACATCCTTTCCACATGTCCCTAACAAGTATCCTGGAGCAGGGCCCCTAAAGTTGCCAGCACACTTCCTAAAAGGGAAGATGTCACTAAAGGACTAAGATGCCTGAGGCAGGGACGAGTCTCCAAGCTAAGCCTTAGTCCCAGTTTGACCACTGACTTGCTTGGTCACCCAGAACAGGTGCTTCCCCTCTCGGGGGCTCGGTTGGTCTCTACCAAATCTAGAGGTTGAACTTGATCCGTGGATTTCAAAGGACTAGTGGCCCAGCATAGACAATGACGAAGTGTGTGTTTGCAACACTTAATCCAAATATAATGCATCCATGTCTCGTAAGTGTATGGTTCTCTGGATATTCACACCCTGGGCATGCAAAGAAACCCACACCCAGATGAAGAAACACAACATGACGAGTAGCTCCAAAGCCCCTTGCGCTCACTTCAGTCACTAACCCCCCACCCAGAGGAGCCCGTGCCCCAGCAGCAGAGATGAGCCCCACCTGTGTTTGTCCTGTCTCTCCATCAGGCCTAGAGGGTGCTGTTTGGGGCCAGGTTTCTTCCATTCAGCACCACCCACGGCGCGGTGTGTAATGAGGGCATTGGCAATAATACGTTCCCCCCAAAATGACAAAAGTGAAGGCTATCCCATGACTCCTTCATCAGATTAAATGCATTTAAGTTCAATGACCCTCCTTTATTCTGAAATAATGTTCTCCCACCTATTTTGTGACAAAATCTTGTCCTCGAAGTTTGGTTGGTTTTCTGGTTTTGTTTTATTGTTGATACACTCGTCTTTACCCCTGTGCCGCAAACCCCATCTCTAAATCACACGGCCTTGAAATTTGGCTGGGCCAGGCAATCCCCGGGTCTGGGCCCTGCTGGTGTGAACAAACTCCAGGGTTCTGGGCACTGTGATTTACTGGGCAGTCTCTTCAGGACTCTGAGCGTCCTGGTTAAAGGCCCCTCTGACAGCTGAGTGTGGAAGGAGAGAGCTAAGTCCACAGACGCTCAGCGGTGCCCGGAAAAGCTGCAGAACTGAAAGTCTTTACTTTTCTTGAGAGGAGAATGGAGAGAGGGAGGGGAGGTGGGTAGGCCACACACACTGTGTCCACACAGTGACGGGACTCCATAGTGTCGACTGCTCTGTAAACCAGACCAGATGAGGTTCAGTCAGGCAGCACAGAAGTCTGGACCCGAGGAGAAGGTGGGGAGCCCACTTACAGAACAGGACCGGAGAACAGAGCTAGACCACGCGAAGTCAGGTCTGAGTGTCCTCACCTCGGAGTCCCCCGGGGAATTCAGGAAAGAGGAGGATGGGCCATGGGCTGTGTCCCAGGAGGCCCTGAGAGCTGAAGAGCCTGTGAGACCTCATGGCAGGCACCCAGTTAATTTAAAGAAAAAAAAAAAAAAACAAAACTTGCTACACTAACTGACAGTAAGAAAATCACCTGTGCTGCTGCAAACACTACCAGCTGTGATGGAGTTTGAATCCATCCTTAAAAACAACAATTCAGGCTCAGTCACTGCCCTGAAGGAGCCATGAAGGCAATAGCATAAACGTGAAATAAAATACAAAATAAAAAAGGGAATCTCAGAGTGCCCAGTTCTTAAAGAATAATTGTCTGGTGAGATTATGGAGCCTGTGATGGAATCTTCCATCAGGATCTACTTACTGAAGGGGAGGGGCCTTCAAGGCAAAACTCAGATCTGCCTTCCCCACCGGTGGTGCGGTTACTTATGCAGCTAAATCTCCTTCAGAACAACCATTACAAGGCAATCCTCCCTCATATCAAATCAATCTGAGGCCATGTTTCACATCACTAGTTTGTAAAAGGAGGCACCAAGAGCTCCTTGGTGTAGGTCGTATCCTAGTGCATCTGACATAGGATTCCTTACAAACGTAACTTTTTTTTTTTATTTTTTTTAACGTTTATTTATTTTTGAGACAGAGAGAGACAGAGCATGAATGGGGGAGGGTCAGAGAGAGGGAGACACAGAATCGGAAACAGGCTCCAGGCTCTGAGCCATCAGCCCAGAGCCCGACGCGGGGCTCGAACTCACGGACCGCAAGATGGTGACCTGGCTGAAGTCGGACGCTTAACCGACTGAGCCACCCAGGCGCCCCAAACGTAACTTTTTTTTTTAATTTTTTTTAACGTTTATTTATTTTTGAGACAGAGAGAGACAGAGCATGAATGGGGGAGGGTCAGAGAGAGGGAGACACAGAATCGGAAACAGGCTCCAGGCTCTGAGCAGTCAGCACAGAGCCCGACGCGGGGCTCGAACTCACGGACCGCGAGATCATGACCTGAGCCGAAGTCGGACGCTTAACCGACTGAGCCACCCAGGCGCCCCAAACGTAACTTTTTAAAACACCTTCTATATGGCATAAAGCAAAATGTATATCAGCATTTCTCCATAGTTGGTTGTTTTTGCTACCGGGTCAACAAGGGGCAGCTCTGTTTTGTTGCTGGCTATCCAGCCTTCAACACCCACCGTTCCATTTGTTCCTCCATCCCCTGTTTGGGAACATTTCCCACCTTTCAAGGCCTTGGCAGAAGGTAAGTCCAACACCTGCCACCACACCCTCCCTCCTCTATTAGCAGAAGTCAAGGGGCCGCATTGTTTCTCCACCACCCCCTGAGGCAGGCCAGCAATCCAGGCTTCACAGGTCAGATACTTGTTCCTGGTACCATGAGCGCTGGCCGAGCGGTGCTAATTCAGGGAGAATGTTTGAAGGTCAGATTCAGCACAGAAGTGCATCCTTCTGATGCCAACTGTTCCCAACACCCGTGCCACCAACAACCCTCCATAAACCTCTTCTCCCTCCGCTTTTTTTCCCCTAAATATGGAGTCAATTTCTGATTCTTACAGATGAGAACCCAGCGAGAGTGCATTTTCTACTACATACGTAATGGGGCCATACATCGGCCCAATAAGCCCTACCTCCAGATCACAGATTCTTCAATAGTAGAGACATGTTCTATTATTTCTTCCCATAGATGCTCAACGACAGGGTTGGGTGATACTAACTGATGCTAACAAGAAAGAGAAAGGGATTAGATGACCTCATAAGGGAATGTATCGAACTTAGTATGAAGTTCTCTGAAAAGAAGTCAAATAGAAGCACTTTGAATCTCCCAGAGTGGATTTGGTTTTCAATAATACAATAAGCTAACATGTTGAAGTGTAAGCATATAAATAACTCCACTGCATATCTGCCTCACGAGACATTATGTCCCAGGTATTTAATTTTAAAGTCACACTGAACATTATGTTTTAGTTAATGAACCTTGCTTCATAAGGCAATGAAAGCATTTCTGCCAATTAGCATCAGGTCCACTTCATATACATATCCCTCTAATTCTGCACTCGCCCACTGGGGGGGGGGGGGGGGTAGAAGGTAATGACTTTCCTTTCACTTTATGTACACTTTCTGTGTGGGTATTTTTACCCCCTGGTACCTCACAGTTGGTCACCTCTCTGCCAAAGAACAGCTAGAACATCTACATTTGCATCTGTACGTGCTGTTCCTTGACCCACGATCACAGCAAATTTAATTTCCTTCGTAGCAGAGAATCACCGTGTGATTCCAGCTCTGTGACATTCTGGAGAAGGCAAAATATGGAGACAGTAAAAAGCCAGGGGTTGCCAGGGACAGAGGGGTGGGAGAAGAACCGCTGGGGCACAAAGGACTTTTGGAGCAGTGAAAAGTTCTGTACGCAACCATAATGATGAATATACATGTTATTACACATTTGTCCAAACCGCCAGAATGCACAACACTAAGAGTGATATGGAATAAACGACTGATTTTGGTTTTATAATGCATCAATATAGGTTCATCAACTGTAACAAATGTACCACTCTTGTGGGGGGGGGGTGTTGTTAATAGTGGGGGAGGCTGTGCATGTGTCAGGGCAGGGGTACACAGGTTATCTGTATCATCCTCTGAATTTTGCTGGGAACCTAAAACTGCTGTAAAAAAGTTAAGTCTTAAAAAAAAAAAAAAAGTCCAGAAAGCAAACCTGTGGTGATTTTGTAGCATCTAGTATGGTAAGCCACCTTAGCAGAGGCCAGCAGAGGTCGCTACCTTAACGAGATGGGCTCGCACTACCCAGGAAGCCTGGGATAGGAACAGCATGTCCGGATGGGACCAAGCACTAGGGAGGCCTTAGAGAGGTTCTATAGAAACCTCCTGCCTGTCCTACTTACATTATAAAGTCCCCTGTGCTGTAGTCATGTTAGGACATGTGTCTCCATTAAAGTACATGGTCTGTGAGGGGCCCCGTGGCAGGCATCTTTCTGTTCCCATGACGCCCAGCTAAGGGTCCCATCGGAGCTGGCGTTTCAGTCCATCTTTGTTAAGTGAACTCTACCTGCATTCCTGCGCATAGACGTGGGCTGGGTACAATGAATTCTGAAAGGACATTGAGTGGCAGCTGTGTGAGAACACGAGGGTCCTCCTCAGGTCTTTCTTAGTAGCTATAATCCAATGCGCTTCCTCCGAGGCTGGCCATCGTTGCTCTCTCTGAAGAACCACACTGCCACCTGCTGGCGGAACACACAGGAGGGCCTGGATGTCACCGGGCCCACTCTGCAGGGGCTTGAACGAAAGTCGCAATGCTTGCCTCCCAGAGTAATGCCCACCCAACCCCTGGCGCGTGCGACACTTTCAACTGTGGAAACCCCAGGATCCCACCCTTATAGTTCTCCAAGCATCTCCTTGGACGATTCTTGCTTTTCTTCAGAAATGTTTGTGTTGTTCAAAAATGTATGTCCTCCACCATGACCCTGGGCAAATTGCAGACTCTTCTGACCCTGGGAGGAAGGAAAGAAAGCATGGGATGGTGGAGGAGACATGTCCCACTCACCCCTTTTCCAAGGGCCTCCTTCACCACAGCCCCAGATCACCTGAGCAGACTCGGTCAAGTTTTCTATAATGAGGTTTGTTTCCCATTCTAACAACTCAAACATGAGGATGCACCTTAGAGTCGTAATGCCTCTGTGTGAAAACCTTCTTTGATACCTTCTGGGGAGGTCGAGAGATCACCAGCATCAAAACCTCAGTTTATAGAATCGCACAGTGTGGGAATTATATCTCAGTAAACTGCAATTTCAAAAACAAATCTCTCAGGCTGGGTGGAAGTCATGGGCGTCCACGCTGAGCTCACGTTCAGGAACATGCTCTATGAGAGCTTCCTCACTCAATCCTCACGACCAAAGGACAGGGAGAGGCCGCCACTAATCTCCCTTTGCAGAAGGAGAAACGGGGGCTCAGAGAAGTTGTGCTCTCACCCAAGGACTCACAGCTAGTTATATGGTGCCATGTGATTTGGAACCATGTTCTTAATCACTATAGTACTCTGCCTTTCACATGCTACTTCTGTAATAGAAAAGTAAAACAAAAATCCCCTTAGAAAGAAAAAAGACTTTCCCTTTTATTAAACAAATATGATAGGAAAAAAACAAGATGTCTTCCACCAGGTGAATGTATAAACAAACTGGTGTATCTATAAGATGGAATATTATTTGGTGATGAAAAGAAATAAGCTATCAAGTCAGAAAAAGACAGGGATAAAGCTACATATTGCTGAGTTAGGCCAAGCTGAAAGAATCTACATAGTATATGATTCCAATTATACGACCTTCTAGAAAAGTCAACACTAGAGAGACCGTAAACATATCAGTGGGTGCCGGCAGAGTGGGGCAGAGGGGGGGAAGCCTGAATAGGTGAAGCCCGGGGAACTTTTTCAGGGCGGTGGAGCTATTCTGTGTGACACTGTAAGTGTGGACACATGACACTATTCATTCACCAAAACCCAAGGAACCATACAGCACAGAGTGAATCTTACTGTGTGCACTTTGGCAAAAATCATTCAAGAGGTCAAGGGAATCCCAGGATGGAACTCAGTCTGTGACCAGGCATTCTAACAGCATTCAAATGTGTGAAACAAGCTCACTAAAGGGAGAGGAGGAAAGGGCACTGACTTACGTCACTTCGGAAATGAGTGGCGTCTGCAAAACCAAAGCTAAAAGAACTGCACGGGAACACTGTACCCGAGTTGTTCGAGATTTCCGCACAGGCGCACAGTGCTAATACTGCCACACATGTGCATCAGAACCGAACAACTAGGTAAATGGATGGGGACTGTGGGAGTCGGGTTTCTCACTGGTGGAGCAGGAAGCTTCCAGAGAAGCGGGGAGAGGTGATCATGGACGAGAGCTAGCGACCCTAGCACGAATCATGTCTAGCTTAATAGAGACACAGATGGTTACATATAGAAAGGTATAGGTAAATAGATGATAGAGAGATAGAGAGAGAGAGATGGGTTAGCGTACACACATCGGGGTTTCCTTGCTCCCCGCGGAGAGGGCCTACAATGACAGTCCAGTAGCAAAGAACCCATTTACCGCCCAGATGGTAGCTTTAAATCGCCTTCTCCAAGAAACGGAACTAGGGCTCCTTGGGAAAACGGCTGATTCTAGAACTGAGGCGAGAAATATACCGGATGAACTTGGAGCTTCTTGTAATGCCAGAAAGTAAGAACATGCTTAACGCGCACGCACACGCGCGCGCGCACACACACAGAACTGTATCAAAAAGACAAAGGAACCAACTCAAAGAGTTCCCAATGGCCAAAGCTGGAACAATTTGAGCAACAAAATAAAGAAGTATTCGTTATAAACCAAAGCACAAGTCAACACGGATATGAAGAAATAATTGAAAAAATGAATTAATGTGAGCAAAGAGACAAATCGTCTGTGCACAATTCTAAATAAGTGATGTAGATAGTCCACCTTCGAGAAAACTGCGCAGAGCTTAGTGGACCACACATAGTGCCTTCCTCCCAAAAAGTACAGTCCAGAATGGAGGTTAAATGAGTAACTGCAATGGAGAAATCTGACGAACACTACCTCTGCCAGGTGACCAAAGTCAACAGCAACAGGAAAAATGACTCTTTAGCTCTGTGGTTTTCCTCCCCAAGACCCAGAGCCGCAGTCTAGTCGTGAGAAAAACATGAGAAAAATCCCAAGAGAGGGACACTCTAGAGCACTCCAAAACAAAGAAAGTCCAAGAAACACAGCTAAGAGGAGCCAAAGGAGACACGACAACAAAATGTAGTGTGATATCCTGAATGGGATCCTGGAACGGAAAACGCACATCGGGTAAAAACTAAGGAAATCTGAATAAACTGTGGTCTTTAGTTACTAATAATGCATCAACATCATTCCATTAATTATGACAAATGCACCATAATATGTAAGAGGTTGATAATAGGGGAGACCGGGGCACCTGGGCAGCTCAGTCGGTTAAGCCTCTGACTTCAGCTCAGGTCATGATCTCATAGTTTATGAATTTGAGCCCCGTGTCGGACTCTGTGCTGAGAGCTCAGAGCCTGGAGCCTGCTTCAGATTCTGTGTCTCCCTCTCTCTCCTCCTTCCCTGTTCACACACACACACACTCTCTCTCTCTCTCTCTCTCTCTCTCTCTCTCAAAAATAAACATGAAAAAAAATTTTAACTAATAATAATAGGGGAACCAAAGGAATACTGTCTTCACAGTAAATTTAAAACTGTTCTAAACAGTAACATTTTTTTTTTTTAATAATGATATGATGGGAATGCAAGCTGGTGCAAACACTCTGGAAAACAGTATGGAGTTTCCTCAAAAAACTAAGAATAGAACTACCCTACGACCCAGCAATTGCACTATTAGGCATCTATCCAAGGGACACAGGTGTGCTGTTTTGAAGGGACACATGCACCCCCATGTTTATAGCAGCACTATCAATGATAGCCAAAGTATGGAAAGAGCCCGAATGTCCATCCATGGATGAATGGATAAAGAAGATGTGGTATATATATACAATGGAGTATTACTCGGCAATCCAAAAGAATGAAATCTTGCCATTTGCAACTATGTGGAGGGAACTGGAGGGTATTATGCTAAGTGAAATTAGACAAAGATAAAAATCATATGACTTCATTCATAATGAGGACTTTAAGAGACAAAACAGATGAACATAAGGGAAGGGAAACAAAAATAATATAAAAACAGGGTGGGAGACAGAACAGAAGAGACTCATAACTATGGAGAACAAACTGAGGGTTACTGGAGGGGTCGTGGGAGGGGGGATGGGCTAAATGGGTAAGGGGCACTTAAGGAATCTACTCCTGAAATCATTGTTGCACTATATGTTAACTAATTTGGATGTAAATTTAAAAAAATAAAAATTAAATTTAAAAAATAATAATAATGATATGAGAAGATTAGAGAAGGAAGAAATAGGGGGACAATAAACAGAGAATTTAAAACAAAATGGGTATCCTACCTTCTGCTTAAAAATACATATGTCCCAGCTAATTGAGTACTTACTAGCTGTCTAGCATTAGGCTAAGTGATTTGTGCACATTTCGTCACATAATCCTCACGAATATGCTAACAGTAAATATCATATCATCTCCACTTACAGATGACAATCAGGATACATAAAAGATACATAATTTGCCCCACACCAGCTAGTAAGAGGTGGGACCAAATTCAACTCACTCCTGTCATTCACTCTCCTATAAATGTGTTTAGAATGTCTTCACCACTCCACCAATCAATAGATATTGAGTACCTACTGTGTGCCCTATCCTGGCAATGGCTGGTGTTGGACCCCAAGGAGCTACAAGTCTAGTTGGAGAGACATGGGGAAAGTTCGATTTTAAGAAGGAAATATCCATCACAGTTTGTGAAGAAAGTAAATGCGAAAGAAATTTAGAGCAGGGACGTTCAGTTGGAGCAGTCAGGAAACACTTCGTGGAGAGACACGTGGGACTTGAACTAGATTCGGAAGAAGGCAAGAATTGGAAGGATGAAGGACAGGAGGGGGCTCCGGCAGGGAGGCTGAATCCAGCGGCAGCCGTACCTGCTGGCAGGGCAGGCACTGGGGACGCAGTGGAAGGAGCCCTGGCCCCGAGAGCCAGGAGACCAGGAACTGGTGTGGCTCTCGTCTGGGCCTTCGCTCTGACCTCAGTTTCTTCCTATGGTCTGGTCTACCTCTTTACAAAAAAATGATAAAACAATAAAAATAAAAAGATGTTCACACTAACAATTAGGAAGAGATTCTCATCCATGGGACCCTGTGTATCTTTTGCAGCATGGCCTCTCGGAGAGAGCGGATGGGCACAGCAGAACCCGGGGTGCAGCCGTCCCCTCGATCGGCAGCAGTCACCTGGCCTGTCTTGGAGCTGAGCATCCAATGAGAAGTCACAACTGCTGCCCAAGAACTCAATTCAGGACCCACATGTTTGTTCGGCCCATGCACGTTTTTGTTTTTTCTTTCATGTGAAATCAGCTGTGGATGTTTAAAAAGTGGGGCATGTTGTGCGCAAACACACACACACACACACACACACACACACACACGAGTTTCAGCTCCTCTTTAAAATCACATTTTTGGGGCGCCTGGGTGGCTCAGTCGGTTAAGCTCCAACTTCGGCTCAGGTCATGATCTCGTGGTCTGTGAGTTCGAGCCCCGCGTCGGGCTCTGTGCTGACAGCTCAGAGCCTGGAGCCTGTTTCAGATTCTGTGTCTCCCTCTGTCTCTGACCCTCCCCTGTTCATGCTCTCTCTCTCTCTCTCTGTCTCAAAAATAAATAAATGTAAAAAAAAATTTTTTTAATAATAAAAAAATAAATAAAAATAAAATCACATTTTGGGGCACCTGGGTGGCTCAGACGGTTAAGTGCCAGACTCTTGATTTCAGCTCAGGTCACGATTTGTGAGTTTGAGCCCTGCACTGGGCTCTGTGCTGACAGTGTGGAGCCTGCTTGGGATTCTCTCTCTCCCCCTCTCTCTGTCCCCCTCCCTTGCTCTAAATAAATAAATAAATAAACTTTAAAAAATAAAATCATAAAATAAAATCACATTTTTATATTAAATATAATTTATTGTCAAACTGGTTTCCATATAACACCCAGTGCTCATCCCAACAGGTGCCCTCCTCAATGCCCATCACCCCTTTTCCCCTCTCCCTCACCCCCCATCAACCCTCAGTTTGTTCTCAGTATTTAAGAGTCTCTTATGGTTTGCCTCCCTCCTCTCTGTAACTTTTTCCCCCTTCGCCTTCCCCATGGACTTCTGTTAAGTTTCTCAAGATCCACATACGAATGAAAACATATGATATCTTTCTCTGCCTTATTTCACTTAGCATAATGCTCTCCAGTTCCATCCACGTTGCTACCAATGGCCAGATTTCATTCTTCCTCATTGCCAAGTAGTATTCCATTGTGTATATAAACCACAAATTCTTTATCCATTTGTCAGTTGATGGACATTTAGGCTCTTTCTGTAATTTGGCTATTGTTGAAAGTGCTGCCATAAACACTGGGGTACAAGTGCCGCTATGCATCAGCACTCCTGTATCCCTTGGGTCAATTCCTAGCAGTGCTATTGCTGGGTCATAGGGTAGATCTACTTTTAATTTCGTGAGGAACCTCCACACTGTGTTCCAATAAAATCACATTTTAATGCTTCTCCTGTGAGCCCTCCTCATCACAGGGCACAGGATGCAGGTGGGTACCTCCTACCTCCTTTGCATCTGACACACAAAAAAACACATAAAACAAAGGTGAGTCTTGAGTTACAAATGAACAGCCTTGGGACCACAACCCCATGTTACTTTTGACCTCAAGTGTCACCGGGAACAATTCTGGATGGAAATATCACATTTTTTTTCTACTGTTCAGTTACTGGATCATTTGTTTGAATACAAAGGATTCATTCTTTTTCTTTAAAGTAGAATAACTTTATTACAATATGTCCTGTTGGTCACCCTGGGTCTGTTTATTCAGTTTTAGGGTGTTCCTCTTCCATGTGTACTTTCAAACTTTTTGAGGTTTTTTGGGAATGTTTTCTAGAACTCTAGTTTTCTTGCTTAAGTTTTCTTCTTTGGGGAAACCTATTGCATAAATGTTACATTTTTCCTGTCTTTTGTAACTATCACTTTCTTTTAAATCCTTTTTATTTGTTTGTTTTTGCTTTTTGTTTTCCTTACTCATCTTCTATTGATCTTGAAACATTGTTGCATTTATTCATTGCCATGTTCCTTCTGGTGTCTCCATTTTTTTAAATGCTTATTTATTCCTTGAGAGAGCGAGAAAGAGAGCAGGGGAGGGACAGAGAGAGAGAGAGAGAGAGAGAGAGAATCTCAAGCAGATTCAAAGTTATCAGTGCAGAGCCCAAAGAGGGGCTCGATCTCACAAACCACGAGTCATGACCTGAGCTGAAATCAAGAATCAGATGCTTAACTGACTGAGCCACCAGGCCCCCGTGATCCTTCATATTTAAACAATTGTTTTTTCTACTTCTTTCCTGAATTCTCAATTTCTCATCTTTTCTAATCCTGTCTTATGTTGTTCTTGGATGTTATTTTTAAATGTGTAGATATGTTTTGAAGCATTTTTGTTTTCATCTGTTTTAGGAGCATTTCGTGATAAAGTGGTATCACTGTAGGCAGGTCATCCTGCAGATTACTTTTCTTTTTAAGTTTGCAAGAACACTTGGGGCATCTGGGTGGCTCAGTTGGTTAAGCCTCCGACTTTGGCTTAGGTCATGATCTCACGGTTCGTGGGTTCGAGCCCCGCATCAGGCTTTATGCTGACAGCTCAGAGCCTGGAGCCTGCTTCAGATTCTGTGTCTCCCTGTCTCTGCCCCTCCCCTACTCATGCTCACGCTTTCTCCTCTCAAAAGTAAATAAACATTTAAAAAATTTTTTTCAATTGCAAGTTTGCAAGAACTCTTTACCTTAATCTTTTTTTCCCCATTGCCCATTTTTAGCTGAAATGCATTTTTCTGAACTTCTGGAAGAGACTTGAACTAGGATAGTTTCATTCAGGGCTCAAGAGCCTCCTTTCCTGTTGGTTTTGTGAAGTGTTAAAAAATACAGCACTTGCTTCCTTCAAAGTCCTGGCTCTGTTCCCCCTGACTGGACCTTCGCTTTCCTTTGTGTCTCCTGCACCTGCACCGCTTCCTTTGGGATCCTGTCCCCAGCAGTTTCTCCTCAGCGCGGGACTTTGTCCTAGAAGTTCCTGGGACATTGACTGCTCCAGCCCCTGCAGGCCTCACCACAAATCCCTCCCACTCACCCACTGGGGTGTGCAAACCACCCCCAGTTCCAGCGGCTGCTCCTGAATTGGCTCACTGCGATTTCAACTTCCTGATCATCATTTGGGGGTTCTTGGGTCTACCAGACGACCTGCTCGTACTCAGGGTTTGTGGGGCTTGTCACCGAGATCTGGCATGGATCTCATCCAGGAGTTTTAGTTTTGCTATCCCAGCCAAATTCTGTTTTTATGGAGTGATGTGGGGAGATCCAAAACCTATACCATAACTGCCACCTTACCAAAATCTGCATTTTTGTTTTTAAATGCTGATCCTGTGTATTTAATCCTTACTCTGTACTCCCAACTACTCTCACACCCAGCAACCACAGAATGGGCTTTAACTGCCAAGCCCCGCCCCCAGCCCTCCCACTGCCCCCCTGCCTCTCCCCTAGGAGCCAACAGCACTGAAGCTGTTGCATGGAAGTGGTCACAATGTGCTTCCTGCTGAGTCTTCTGGTCTTTGCAGAATAAACCCCTCACCTGTGGGGAAACACCAAGGGCAAAACGTGTTTCGTGGCTCGCAGGTACAACCTTGCCTCCTTGCACAATTGCTCACTCCTATCTGATGGGAAATGAAGTATGTGAGTGTCAGGCAGCTGGACGCCAGGACGGGCCCTCAGGTTGCACAAGCGCTAAGGGCTGGGCGGTGGACAGGCCCCTCACACAGTTCGAGTGACGTGGATGGATTTATTTTATCAGAGGGAAGCCGGCCCCTGGGGTGTCCATGGCGTCGGCTCCACATCTGTTCCCTTCCTGGAATCCTCACTACCTTGTACATTAAACTTCACCAGGGGATAAACTGAGCAAGAAAAAGAAAATCAGCTTCCCAGGAATTATTCCATAAATTTAGCCTGCTGCCTGTTTTTACACCCAAACTTTTTGTTTTTATCACGTATTTGAAAGTTAAAAAAAAAGAGTCCTTTGATCCACATTTTATCTCCTCTTCCCCCTGAACACTTGCACACTGCAGTTTTATTCTGGTTCTCCAGATTTCTGGGATCAGCCCCCCTCACCTTGTCTCTCGGACTTAATGCCAAGACATGAAGATCCAGGCAGGACACTCCAGGCACCCGGCACCAGGAAACTTTGCTTCTTGGGCTTGAGCCAATTAAATCAAACTTTGCTCTGAGGCTGCCTTGGGAAGTGACAGGCTTAACAGCCCGATGAACAAACAGTGGAGTTGCCGTCACACTTGAGTTACGGTCTGTTTAAACTCCAATTCAACTGCAATTCACAGCTCCCACTTCTTGAGAGAGGGAAACCTTCGGGGTCTCGGAGGAGACGACAGTCTGAGTCCTAAAGGGGAGGTCTTCTGACTTTTACAGGGATGATGGAAGAGAAACATGATTAATACATCCTATCGTTTAAGGAGAAACTTCTTTCAAGTCCAATCCTATGGGACATAGAAATATGAGTTTGTCTGTGTGAAACAAACACAATTAAGAGTTGGTCTTTGGTGGATCAAAATACATCCTGTTACTGGGAAGCCACATCACAAATACAACCTGAGAACTAGCCGTGTATCTTGCTTTTTCCCACATTGCACGTTGGAATCAATGGTCCTCGAGAGAAAAGACGGGAGGAGGGACACTGGAAATGTTGGCAAGTGTTTTCAGACATTCTGTCAATTTCGGCCCATCCTATCAGTGAAACTTCCTAGGCTGGCACCCTGGTTCTGAATGGTAAAAATAGATTAGCTCATTTCATTTTCTGTTTCCCCAGCTGGAGAAAGTAACAGACATTGCCAACCACGCTTTGGTGAAATGTCCGAAATATGCTTATATTTATTCATCTTTCAAAGCCATCCAAATCCAAGATATGGTTTAAGATTTAAGGAAACTAGTTTTAAAAAGAACCAGCCATACAATGACATAATCAGAACTAATCAGATGTATGTGCACTAATATGGAAAAACAATTTGGATATACTCCCAAGTTAAAAAAGCAAATTGTATAATAGGTATAGAATGACCCAATGTTTGTGCATGATGTGTGTATGTGTGCATATGTGTGCATATACATTTTCTTTTTTATGATTAAGGAGGTTAATTATAACATTTCTCAGATATTAAAATCATAAATTCATAAGCAGAAAATATTCACATATTAAAAAAACTTTCCTCAGTTTCAGAGAACTTAAATTCGAGTTTCGAACTGATAATCTCATCTTGATAGTAGAGAAGAGGAAGACGTACTTTTGGAAGTTACTAATTAATCTATCAAAATAAACACAACTTCAATTTTCTAACAGATTAAAAACATTTAGGTTGTATGTACACAACACTGTCAATTCAAAAGGTTTCCATTTCTTTTTTTTTTTTTTTTTATTTTTTTTTTTAACGTTTATTTATTTTTGAGACAGAGAGAGACAGAGCATGAACGGGGGAGGGTCAGAGAGAGGGAGACATAGAATCTGAAACAGACTCCAGGCTCTGAGCTGTCAGCACAGAGACCGACGCGGGGCTTGAACTCACGGACCGCGAGATCATGACATGAGCCGAAGTCGGCGGCTTAACTGACTGAGCCACCCAGGCGCCCCAAAAGGTTTCCATTTCTAATGTTCAGTGTTAAATTCAGACTGGAAACGGTTATCTCTTTTTTTCACTTGTTTTTCAATGAAGTATAATTGACACACAGTTATGTTAGTTTCTGCATACATATTCTTACATACACATATATTCATCCTACATGTTACTGAGTACTGAGCACAAAGAAAGAAGTTGGAGGAAATACAGAGCAGATTAGTAGCTGTATCTCCAGCCTATGTCTTAGGTTGTTCCTTCAAACAGCAGGCCCTAAGACAAGGACATGCATGTCAATGGTTTATTGGGGGATGGCCCCAGGAAATGCTGGTGGGAGAAAGGGAAAGTCAAACAAAAGGAAAGGAAGAAAATAAAGGGTCCTAGAACAAGTTACCATGGTGGGAAGTGGGGCTTCATCCCGCTGAGCAACCCCATAAGACAGTATAGACGACACCCCAGACATCCCAGCCAAGGGTTGAAGAGGTCTGTCCTCCCGTGCCCAACCACGATGGTCTGAGGCCCTGGGGGCATTAGCTCTGCAGACTTTGGGAAGCTTGCCCCACGCAGGAGAAAGCCCAACTGGGGCACCAGGGTGGCTCCATCGGTTGAGCGTCAGACTTCAGCTCAGGTCGTGATTTCACGGTTCGTGGGTTCGAGCCCTGTGTGGGGCTCTGTGCTGACAGCTCGGAGCCTGGAGCCTGCTTCAGATGCTGTTTCCCTCTCTCTCTGTCCCTCCTCTGCTTGCACTCTCTCTCTTTCTCTCTCAAAAATAAATAAAAAATTTTTTGAAAAAAGAGAGAGAGAGAAAGCCCAAGGACGGGGAGTTGCAGGCACTTGCCACAGAACACTGTGAACAAGTGACGAGACATGAGGACTGAGGCGCTATGGGGGAGACACCACACAATGTATGCTACAGGGTAGACCATGGAAGACTCACAGTATACTCACCAAAACACTGGATTTCCTAGAGAAAAGCAAGAGAGGCTTACAATTAAGTCAGACAATATGGGCGGAGGCCAGGGATCACTCCTCAAAGGGGACCGTCTATCTGGAAAATGCCTGCCCCAAAGGCCACCAGCCCTGGAGATGAGCTCGCCTAACACGCAGGGTGGACAGTGCTGTGAGGAAAGAGCCAGCCGAGACAAAGCACATTTTGACATTTTATTCACTGATCATAAATACAGTCTCATGAATCAAGGTGATCATGAATAATGTACTAGCACCTGAAACTTGGCCACCCCAGAGCAAGAGCTCAGTGCTTCACCATCACTGGCCAGACAATTCACTGCGGCTGATCAGGGCATCTCCCCGCATCGGCGTTTGGCTTTGTGGGGATCCTCCTTCTGGTGCAGCAATTTTATTCTTGGCTCGTTCTCAACAATTTAAAAAATCATAAAAGATTGAGTGTTTGCAAGAAAATATCAAAGAGGATCAGAAGATTTTCAGTTCTTCTTAGAATCTCAAAGTAAAAAGGGGAACTAAGGAAGGAGAGGGAAGGGGGCAGATGGCAGGGATCCGCCAGGTTTCTTCCCTTCCTCAGAGCATTTTACAAAAACAAAAACCAGGGAGGCATTAACGCTGTTTGGAGATGGGTTGCGTCTCTCTGATGAGCCACTCGAGGGCTTCCTGGCGGCCCTGTTTCTGCAATTCCTTCCCGATCACATCCCTGCAGGTCAGGTGGTAGTTGTTGAGCCAGTCGCACTGCAAGAGGGGAGAAAGAAGAATGTGCTTATTCACCATCACACCTCTCCCAGAGGCTAAACGGGCAAACGGAGAGGCGTGGCCCATGTGCTGAGATCACAAGTTGAGAGCAGAGATGCACAAAACTCCCCCCCACCCCGTTCAGGGACAAGTGACTTCTTTGTGCTCTATTTCCCTGGAAATCGACAGGACAAGGCTACATCGCTTATGGTAAAATGCTCCTAGAACAGTCTACATACAGCATGTGGACAATGACTGAAGGAGCGGTAAACACCTGGGAGCAAGTCACGGCCTTGGCTTCCCTGAGTGCAGAGTAACCTGTAACCAGGTATCCTCTCAACAGGACCCCTGGAAGCCATACGCGCAGGACATCATAAGAGGGATGGGCAGGGGGGTCTGGTGGGTCCTTCACTCACCCATGTGGCCTCATTCCCGTACACCTGGGCCATCTCTGGGTGGCAGCGGAGGAGAAGGGTGCTTACCCTAGTCGGCTGCTAAGATTCCTGCTAAGAGACACACGTGAAGGTGTCCCACCAACACACGGGCTTTCCTGTCCTAAATCCGCTGACAAAGCTGAATAAACTAGAATCAGCTGAACCCACGTGGGTCTTGTGAGCGTGGCTGTCTAGATGACCCCAAAACCTTGGGTGGCCAAGGACTGTGGTGCCACAGGGTGGGGTGGGGAGCTCAACTTTCCAACACTCAACTGAATGTGGCCACCGCCTCAGGAGATTTTTTAAAAGAGGTAAAGGAGGAAGGAGGTCTGATCCACAAGACCTGAGGGCCAAAGATCTGCAGCCACAGAAGGGTGAACTCTCCCCTCTGGGGCAGGGCGGTGCGAAGGCTGGAGGGAAGCAAGTTCTACCCAGAGGACAGCCACCCATTCTCTCCACTGTCCAGGAAGTGGGTCTGACCAGACGCTCAGCCGCAGCAAGGCTGGAGAGACTACCACCACCACCATGCAGTTGTTGTAACGAGCCAAACACCACCCGGGGAGGCAGTGGTGTTACAGAAGCACAGGCCTCAGGGACTACAGTCTGCACCAGGTACCAAACACCAGCTCAGGGTCGAGATGGGCACACAGATGCAGTGGTATTGCCACCTGGCTTTGACCCCGCCAGGGCTCCACTCCCCACCAATAAGAACCTACTAGCTCCTGCTGGAGCTGGGGAGTGGGGGAGGGTGTCAACAGCCAGCCAACTGCTATGGGTCAGCAGTGAGGCCGGGCAGGGCTACAAGACAGCCCGCAGTCCAAAGCGGCCAACCCCGGGGCCAGGAGGAAACTCCCAAAACCCTTTCAGTTTGTACACACAGCCTCCGTGAGGCCTGACCAACTTCCCTAAGGCCCTGAAAACCTGCCGCTGCCCACGTTCACGAGCAAAGTCCTCAGCTGCCATCTGGTGACAAGTGATGGGAATGCAAGACCGAACCCAAAAAGCCCCTAAAGTAATTGTTAAGACAGTCTGTTTGGGAGACGGGAAAGGGCGTGACCAAGTATTTTAAAAGCCAAATGGACAGAATCTGGTTGTGGGGTACTACTGTGCCTTCAGACAGAATGAAGCCCCAGATTCATTAAGTGGTATATGGAAAGACGTTCTTTGGCCAAAAGAGATAATAAATGTACTCTGCCTGGCATGTTAAGTACATCTACTGTTATCTGTAGAAACTTGCTTATGATCTAAGGGTAAGAAGATATTATCTGTCCTATAAAAATTGACAGAAGGAACAGTTCAGTGAATTGGCTATGCAAGGTATGGTAATGAACCACAGATTAAGACAGAGCCACTGGGGGCGCCTGAGCGGCTCAGTCGGTTATATGTCCGACTCTTGATTTCGGCTCAGGTCAGGATCTCACGGTTTGTGAGATCAAGCACCAGATCAGCTGGTGAGCTGACAGCATGGAGCCTGCTTGGCATTCTCTCTCTCCCTCTCTTTCTGCCCCTGCCCCGCTCATGTGCACACGTGCATGCACTCTAATAAATAAATAAACATTGAAAAAAAAAAAAAAAAACCACTGGTCTACGTCCAATGTCATGGGGTGGACTGTGAGGTTAACAAAACTCTTTCTCCCTCAAAGAAGAATGGTCTCACTCAACCTTCTTCATGCATATTTCCCTGGATAAAGCAGAATGTCATTGGGAGAAATGCCTCCTGATTAGTTCATTTTATCTAGACGGCAAGGATTGCAAACCCTGGGTACAGGGTAGGAAGCCACGGCCTTGGTCTTCCAAGAGAGTAAAGTGACTTGTTACTGAACAGTCCCTCGCTAAGACCCTGGAAGCGGTACCCAAGGCCACGGTAAGAGACAGTGGCTCCTGTGGTCACAAAGGATTTAAGCAGGGTGGCTTCCATGCCCACCTAGTGTTCTTGTCCCCTTTCACGTTAGCCATCCCCTGCAGAGGCTGGAAAAGACCACTGCAATGCTGGAGGGACTCTTCCCGCCACAGACACAGCTGACATTGCTGCTAACAGGCTGTGTCCTGTCCAGCACCCTCTACAACCACATCAGTAGGACTCGTTTAGGTGCTACGAGTGGGAATGTCTGGCGGGTCAAGGGCGCCGACAGTTAAGCACAGGTGTCCACACTAAGCAGGAGGTAGATGACATTTTCTGTCACCCATCTGTGAGCTGGATGAGGCAGAAGAGGCTTCTAGCTGCAGGAATTCCATCCCACAGTCCAATAGAAGGGGCCTCCTCAAGCCTGAGGCACTTTTCTCCAGGGCCGAGCATGAGGCCTAGGTGTGTGCCACTGAGGATGCCTAAAGAGGCACTTCAAGGACCCTGGAGTGGGGTCAGTGGCTGCTTTGAGTGATAAAAACGTATTCCTATAGAACCTACCACACTTGTCCTGACTTTGGCTCCCATCGATCATCTGCCTTTGCAGGGACTTCTGACCACCTACCCTGCTCTGGAACTTGTGTCCTTCTGACTTCTGTCTTCCTGGCTTGGGAGCAGTTTTGTCTGTCCAGTGTTGACCATTCCTGCCCTGTCTCTGACCCCTCTCTGCTCTGATGTTGATCACCTGGCCTGATCCCTCAAGGCTTACTCCAGGTCCTGGTGCCTGCCACCTCACCTGGCCGTGTGGGCCTGGGGACCCACCAGAGGACTTGAAGGGGTTTCAAGACCTGTTTCCTTCTGAGCTTGACAGGTGAGCACTATTGTGCTCCTAGCTTTGGGAAGAGTTTCACAGCCCAGAGTGACCGGAATAGTAGTTACCACCTCTCTCCTTTCTGTGTGGAAACTGGGCATATGACAATAGATTTTGCTTTTCATGCCCTTAATGTTTCATTCAACATTAGAAAACAATCTGGTATGCGCAATGGCCAACAGGCCCTTCCACCCATCTGGCTTCTCATAGGGGAGACACATGGCCCACAGTTTGCTAAACACGCCTCAGCACAGATATGGCTCCTGCCCTCATGGAAAGCAATGGCAAATTATTCCCGCTCACGAAACCTTACAGCCCCACAGTAGTGCAGGGAGGACCCCTACCTGGAGAGCCAACAAATACAGGAAAAGCACCTACAGACCACAGGAGACCTAGAATCTTCAGACTCAGGTGGCACAGACCTCTCAATTAAAAAGTGAGAACAGACTAGAGAGCATAAGGTAGCTCCCCACCCCCACTTCCATTCTGTCACCTCCAAGCCACCCTCATTACCTCTTTGTCTGTAAGAGAATCCACATCTATCATTTTGGTCTGTATCGGAACCAAAGTTAAAGGTTCAAAGGTCAGGCTTCCCCGGTTATTGAAGTTGTACTGTTGGAAAAAGAAGAAAACAGAAGCTTTTACTTCTCCCTCTCACAATGAACCATCATTGGTTCGCCATTGGTCATTCCCGCCAGCCAGGCCCACCCCTCAGGGCCAGGTGTGACTGGGAACCAAGAAGGGGTCAGAGCATTTTCAATCGGCCCAGGAGGCACGATGAACCCAGCTGACGCGACTGTCCCAAAGCTGCTCCGCTGTGCAAACAGCAGCCATCAGAAGCCGAGGGGCTCTCAGCAGCAGGTCCACAGGCTAATGTCCACAGTGATGGAGAAGTAAGGAAACAACATGGCGGTGTCTGGATGAGAGGCATCACTGGTTTTGGTTCTCAAGACTCTACGGCGTATAAGTGCCCGACACCACTTTTATTTAACAGTTAACCACGTGGCCTGTCCTGACCTGCTAGTCTCATCAGGTGACACATAACAGGTTTGTCCATCCTACATAGTATGGAATGGCCACAGCACCTGAGGGCATGCTGGGTCTCTGTTCCTGGCAAGGCCTCTGGGAGTGAGAAGAGAAGTCACTCCCACAGACAGTGACTTCAACATGCAGATCCCTGCAGGCTTAAGAAGCCACTTCTCTCCAACTGTTTGATTTCCAGTCACTCACAGAAGAGGAGTAAGCAGGTCTTCTAGGTAAAGCCTAGCACCTGACACCCTGCATCCTCTGTGATGGGGAGAAGGAGGAGCCCCTGTCCTCTACAGGGCACCGGACCTATCTTCTCGCCAGCCTGTGGGGCCTGACCCACAGTATAACTCATGGCTCCTCAGGTTTACCCAATAAAAATCATCTAGGGAATTTGTTGAAAATACAGTTTCCCGGCCCCAGCTCTGGGTCTGGGGTCTGGGGTCTGGGAGGGGCTTTTAAACAAGCATCTCCCCCCCCCCCCCCGCCCCTGTAGAGGAAGCATCATGACAAGAAGCTGCCTCTAGCAAACTCAGACCCAAATCACATTCAGCAGCGGCCTGCCTGGGGCTCCATGCATTCCAGTTCTGGGTCCCAGTTCATGAAGAATTTTCTTTTTGGCTTTGCAGAGGAGAGTGATTTCTAGGAAACTCTCCACTATGGGAAGGAAGCTCCATTTCAGCTCCAAAATGGTACACTCTTGGCTCCAAAAACAAACATCTTTATCTTCCCTCATTAGGAAATAATGAAAATTTTACAATAAATAAATACATAACTACCTACCTTGGTCTTCACAGGGACCACCAGGACAACATTTTCAATGCGAATTCCAAAAGCCCCATCTTCGTAATACCCTGGCTCTAAAAGACACCAAACCCAGAAATGAGAAGCAGCCCATGATGAACGTGCACATGACCACTCCTGGGATGACAGCCCCACCCTGGAGGGGGAGGAGAAACAGGTGAACAGTCCCCTCAATCCAGGCGCAAGGGCCCAGAGATGCCTCCTCCTCCCACATGGCCACTTTCAATAGGTCTTCGAGGAACAGAAAGGAAGGTTCTGAAGTCCCTGAGTACAATAACAGGATCCACCACAGAGATCACAGCGCATATTCATAAGCCATAATGATGCACGCATTACAATACATTCACAGAGATCTGTTAATGATGTGGGAAAAGGGAGTACATTAAGAAAGCAGAATACAAACACTATGTCCAGTATAATCTGAATGATTAGAAAAAAGATATATACACACATGAAAGACCAAAAGCTAATACATCAAAATATTAAGTAGCATTTCCTATGGATGGCTGGATTACAAATGATTTTCATTTTCTTCCATATGCTGTTCCACTGTCTCACTTTTTCTAATTTTTTTTTAACGTTTATTTATTTTTGAGAGAGAGAGAGAGAGAGAGAGAGCGAGCGAGCAGGGGAGGGGCAGAGAGAGAAGGAAACACAGAATCCAAAGCAGGCTCCAGGCTCTGAGCTGTCAGCACAGAGCCTGACACGGGGCTCGAACTCACGAACCGCGAGATCATGACCTGAGCTGAAGTCAGATGCTTAACCAACTGAGCCACCCAGGTGCTCCCCATCTCACTTTTTCTAAAATGAACACGTGTCACTTTTATAATCATAAAAAGTTGTTCTTAATTCAAGGAGACAAGAGGGGGAAAGTATATCTAATTTACTTTAAAATAATTAAGTATAAGAAACAACAGAGAGTGTTCAAACAGGCTCAGAGATCCATGCATGCACTGGGTGAGAGGGACACATACCGTCGGTGACGATCATGCCTGCTTCCAACGGCTCATCAGAGAACGTTTTATAACTGATGCCACAAGGACCCTCATGAACATTCAGGAAAGACCCAACACCGTGTCCTGTTCCGTGCAAGTAATCCAGGCCAGAATCCCATAAAGCTGAGCGGGCAAACGAGTCAAGAAGGTGTCCTGAAAGACACATAAGAACCACTTGATGATATTTGTCCAGTACTTTTTCAATTTGCAAAGCACTTTAGAGATTAGATTTATTATGTTTGGCTCCAGAAGGTGAAACAGAAACCAGCGTGTAAAAGTTACTGGAGGGTTCTGATTTCAACCTGGCACAAGGAAGAGCTAACAATCAGAGCTCCCGAGGAGGGCCGCTCCCCAGCCAATCAGAGCTCAGTCTGAAGCCAGAGGATTGTTTGTCCACGAAGCCAGCAAGGGGACGGCCGCCGGCAGCAGCTGAGGGTGTTGGCGATAGGGACATTCCCTTCCCAGTTCTGGGACCCGGAGGTTTCAGGATTAAAACCAGACTGCAATAAAAGGGATGCCCAGGGAGATGAGTGCAGGCTCCATCTAAGATTCAAGGTCCAGGTGTTGTCAACTCCCTGTCCAGTGTCCCATCCATCGGTCCTCAAGCAAACTGGCATATATCTGAAGTCAGGTTCCCAGTAAAATAAATCCCGACAAGGATCCCAACCAGGAGGCCCTGGCCCAGCACTGCAGGGCAGAAGGAGGCTGCACCAACTTCCGCTTGGGCCCTGAGGCCTTCACGCCCGGCTGCACTCTCCTGGGAGCCACCTTTATGTGTCATCCGACACCTGAAGTGGTCAGGAGAGAGGTATACAGCCGACATCAAGCCCAAACCTCAGCCTGCTCCCTGGGAGGCCCTCTGAGCTCAGTCAGCGGGTCGAGGAGACTCACTTCCTGCGGCACACCCACCTGCCCCGGACGGGCCTGAAGGGACTGGGGCTGACACGACAAGAAAAGACACGTTCTTCCACTCACATTTAGACACGTTTGGTGTCTGAACAAGAACCAGCCTGTCACATGACAGAAGGAACCACCTACCTTTGGTTCCAGTTGGAAAAACGGCTGCGCTCACAGCTATGTGGCCCTTGAGGACATATGTGAAGCATTCCTGCCAAAGAAAACCCAGGGGGCGTGTTGCAGAACCGGGACAGAGGTGTTAGTCCTGTAGTTTTCCAGCAGTTCAGAAAACCTTGCTTCTGAAGGCTTTTAGCAATACCACAGAGAAAATCAGAGTGAAAAGAAAAAGAAATCTGGTGGAAAAAAAGCTTGGTCATAGGACCAATTTTCCAGAAAATCTTGAAATTAAATTGAGTAAAAGAGAACTGTCAGAGACACGATCCCACAGATCCTTCCCTGGTAATGAACATTCCAATATACTCTGAGCACGAGAAAGCCTGGGAAAGTAGGACAAAGTACTGGTGAAGCCAGCTAACATTTCCCGAGCGACTCCTCTGTGCCAGGCATGGTAGTAAACACTGATCATTTAATAGCACACTTCATGATGGAGATGCTGTGGTCATCCTCACTTGACAGAGAGATTAACCAGCATGCTGGGTGGCTCACTTCATAAGCAGCAGCATCAGGCCTTGAAGCCAGGCAGTCCTGCTTCGGCCTCTGTGCCCTGACCAATGTTATACTCAGGGGTTATCCCTAACTGCCTGGATGAAGAAAGTGCTGCTTGGAAGGTTAGGGGTTTGCTGGTAAGGTGCAGAGTTAGGACTAAACCCATACTCTTCAGTCTGGTCTGGAATTCTTTCTCCAGAACAAAAAGAGTCACACCAAAGGTATATGGACCCAAGGTCAAACTCCTCTGAGGGGCTCATGCCTACAAATAGATGAGGCACAGGACCTGAAGTATGAAGCTTGCTCTGCTGCACTGCCTAAAACTCTCTTCCTTGGATAAACTTCCTGCAGAAGTTCCCAGAAAAACAGATTCACTGAGAATCAACCAACATTCACTAGGTAGTGACTGATCCGGGAACTTGCAAGGTTCATGGAACCTTTACAACCAGCCCTGGAGGCAGGTACTCTTATCCCCATTTCTGTGGATGTGTCTGTGTGCTTTACTCAGGGTCACAGAGCCAGTAAACAGCAGAGAAGACCTCAAGTCCAGACTCTAGACTCCTGGTGCACATCTCTCTACCTCACTGCTATCTCCTCCTTTCCAGGCCAGACAGACCAAAAACTGAGCAGTGTATATCATTTCAGAGGGTTCCTACGGCTAAGCCTATAAATGGAAATGCTGAACTTGAAAAAAGAAGGGGGTGGCTTTCAGAACCAAATCTAGATGCTGTTTGTAAAAAACGTACATTTCACTACCCCATTCCCATCCCTAAAGATTTCCTGACTCAAGAGAATACTACTGACGCTGTTAAACTTGAATCTGAGTTCCTTGACCTTAGCAGACAGAATGCTTTTAAAATGTCTCCAGTAATTAATTAAATGGACATCATAAAGCAGATAAGCCTGACTCCACAGTAATGAGCTATTTTACTAGCCCACATACAAATTTTACTTAGTTACACAATTCCTTTTCATAAAAGCAATGCTCTTACGAAAGCAGAGAGGCCCTCTCAAGTTTTCTGCTCCACCTTACCTTCTCATAGGCTGTAGGGGTCCCAAAATGCATGGTCCGTGTCACATCTGTGGTTCCATCCCTTTCCAGAAGAAAGGACAAATTAGTTTTCACTCCAAATAAGCTTTTGCTCAAATATGAGGTAGGTGAGGCCACTGCTGGTGGCCACGTAAAATAGTGCAGCCACTTTGGAAAGTAATCTTCAGCTCCTTAAAAGGTTATAAATACGGAGTTACCACATGACCCAGCAATTCCACTCCCAGGTAAATGCCCAAGAGAAGTGAAAATCTAAAAACCTGTATACAGATGAACATAAGGGAAGGGAAGGAAAATCACAAGGAGGGGGACAAAACATAAGAGACTCTTAAATACAGAGAACAAACTGAAGGTTGCTGGAGGGGTTGTGGGTGGGGGGATGGGCTAAATGGGTAAGGGGCATTAGGGAGGACACTTGTTGGGATGAGCACTGGGTGTTACACGTAGGGGATGAATCACTGGAATCTACACCTGAAATCCTTACAGCACTATATGCTAACTAACTTGGATGTAAATTAAAAAATAAATTCAAATAAAATAAGAAAAACCTGTATACAAACGTTCACAGTAGCATTATTCATAAAACCGAAAAGGTAGAAACAACTTGAATGGCTATCAATGGATAAACAAAATGTGGTATCTATACAATGAATACTACTTAGTAGTTACAAGGAATAAAGTACTGACACACGCTAGGTCACGAATGAACCTTGAAGACAGAAGCCAGACAGAGAAAGCCATGCATTATATAGAATTCCATTGATAGGAAATGCCCAGAATAGGCAAACCCGTAGAGAGAAAGTATAGTAATGGTTTCCTAGGTAGGAGAAAATGGGAAGTGACTGCGAATGGGAATTGGGTTTTTTTCTAAGGGTGATGAAAATGTTTCAAAATTGCTTGTGGTGACGGTTGCACAATTCTGTGAATATACTAAAAACCATTGATTGTACACTTGACGTGAGTAAACTGTATGGTATGTGAAGTATATCTCAATAAAGTCGCTTAAAAAAACTGAATGAGACAAAGTAGGAATGCAAGGATGGCCTCATGTACTGAGAGTAAACTCGTCAGGCCCTGACACACACAATGCGAGGACTGTTTCATGGGAGACGCTGTCACTGGGGTCATAAACGAGGGGGAAGAGGACAAAGTAAACAGGAGGCTGCTTCTATCAAAAGAGGGCCGGGGCGCCTGGGTGGCTCAGTCAGTTAAACGTCCGACTTTGGCTCACAGTTTGTGAGTTTGAGCCCCGCATCTGGCTCTCTGCTGTCAGCACAGAGCCTGTCTAGGATCCTCCATCCCCCCTTTGTCTCGGCCCCTCCCCCATTTATGCTCCTCTCTCTCTTTCTCAAAAATAAACATGAAAAAGAAAAGAGAGAGAGAGCCAACCTCCAATTCCTCCCATCAGGACAACAAAGGACTGAACCCTAAAAATACCCAAAGGTATCTCTTAGAACACACTAATCCATACCTGTGACACAGAAAGGATAACTTCTAGAATCCTGCTAAAATTTAGAAGTGAACCAAAATGTCCACCAGTAGCCAAATAATCTCAACACCCTCAGTTCTAGGCTGTTATCATGAATACCAACCCATGTGTCCCAAGGCTAGGCTGTGGTTTCCATGCACAGGGCAGAGCTCACTTAAAGATCAGGCTCCCCCTCAGCCATGGTCCCAACTGCAGTGGGAATGGAGCATTAAAAGGCCTTGCTCGTGCCCTCTTCATGCAGACAACACCTGTTCCAACTCCCTCTCATGGCTTCCACATTGAGACCCAACCAACTCTTGGGTTCTCCTCTGAGAAACTTTCTAGAGGGTAAGTGTGAAAAGGAGCAAGATATAAAGACGAAAATTCAGAAATTTGGGGGCAACCTAGTTTCTCATTCATTCATTCAAAATTAATCCCTTACCTCCCAAGGCCCTGAGGCCACTACAAGTCCAGAGAGCTAGCAGGTGGTTTATGAGCTAGAGCAGAAGCCTTTCCAGTGGTTTTGAAAGCTTGCTTTCAGTTATTTATTTAGCATTTAACAACACTCGGCCAAGAACTAAACATTCCTATCAAACAGTCTTTTGTGGGAAGAGTCACCACTGGGCTCTTTCAACCATGGGTGGAAAAAAAGGACAAGACACGGGAACGAGTCCATTAGCGGCAGGTGCAGAGTGGGAGTCTCAGCTGAGTGCTCTCGGCTGGAGCCTGGCTTGCCCCCTATTCAACTGCTCTGACCCAACATCGTCAAGTTCTACGGCAGCCCTAGTTCACTTACTTGTATTGAGCTCCCGAGTCGATCAGGTACACCTCATCTAGCGACAAGGTCCTATTCGTCTCAGGGACTGGCCTAAGAAAGTTAATTAAAAATTAATTAGTCCACAAATGTAAACACTTCCTGAATCTGGGAGGGGGACAAATAAGAGTTCCTTATACTATTCTTACAACTTAGGTTAAGTCTGAAATTATATCAAAATTAAAAGTTACCAACTAAATTAATTATTCCAAATAATTTAATCTTCTAGAACTAGTCAAAGACCCAGTCGACCTATCTCCCCAACTGGATAAAGAGATCAAGAGAAGGAAGAACAACATATCTCTTTATATCTAGCTCCATGTGTGCTTGGAACAAAAAAGATGTTCATGAAATAATTGTAAAAGTTACAAAAATAATAACCATTAGATGCAGCAGGACCAAGCTAGAGTCCTCAGAACTGGGAATATAGCAGCCAGGAGTCACTTGTCTCTGGGTGTGGGGGTCCCAGGCCCCGGCCTCAGCCTCCATGTAACTCCCTCAGTCCTGACCCCATCAGGAGCCTCCCCACTTGCTTCCTAGGCCACCAGACAGGCAGGAGGTAAATTCCTCAATTTGGGAGGAAAACTAAAGGGATTTTTACTGGGAAATGAAGTAGATCATAATGTTCTTATGCCAAAGCACTTTTTCTAAATGAACACGAAGCACTTTTAAAAAGTGATCTGATTTCCCCAGGCCACTTCCAGACAGTGTCACTGCACTGGGAAATGCTACAACGAATAATAGCACTGCAAGTCTCTGCCCTGCCGCTGAGAGAAGGACTCCTTCATTTCCAGGCACCGCCCCCTCTCCAGCACTACGGGCATCAGTGGCTACTTGGGCCGAACGACTGAAAAAGACAACCAGACATGGAAGCAACGTCCTGCTTCTCAACAGGCTTCCAGCAGCCCATTGTGAAAACATGCCAAAGTAGAAGCAGGCTTCTCCCCCATTTGATCGGAGTTCTTTTTAATGTGTTAATTACATGTAAAATTCTAGGATAGTATCCAGCCAAGAAATTCATCACCTGAATTAAACATAAGACAAAAACTGGAGTCCTTTTGATATTTTAATTTTGGAACAGAAGCATTAATACGAGAGAGCTGCACAATCACAGCTGTGACTGTCTCCCACACAGCTTCAAAATCTGCCCCAAGACTAAAAGCTCTAAAAGCAACTATTAAAAGGGGGTGGGGGTGAATCTCTGCCCAAGTACAGCCCAGTCAGACAGACCAAGTGATCTTCCCCCAGACTGTGTACCTCAGACATGGAGCAAAGAACTCAGAATGTCCAACACAAGGCAAATCCATTCAACTGGGCAATTCTGAAAGCTGAAGCCCGATAACCAAGCCAAGTTCCATTTCCCACCATCTCCACAGACAGATCAGCCCTAAACTTATCAGTGCCCCTCCCATCTCACAGTGCAGGGAATGCTCAGCTCTGGGAGTCCACAGGCTCTTATAGGTCATCTGCTAAAATGCCTTCATAGGCTGGGTGCCAAGCCCACAAGGAGGGAAGAAAGGGTGCTGATTATCTCCCTAACCATAATAGTATGCTCAACAACCTCATAAGTTTTTTGGTATGGAGTGATGGAGCTCACAAAGATGTCTGGACTCCTGCATCAAGATGGCTGCCATTATCAAGAAAGACAAACACCGACCACCATGATCAAGAGCTATGAATACAGCTTCTGTAGACACAGAAAGGAAATGGGCACAACCCATTTGACTACATCCTGAAGAATGTCAGTGCCATACACCTGAGCCTAAGTGGAGGCTCCCAAAAGGCAGAGAGTGGGAGATTGAGAGAAAACAAGACCTCATTTCCCATATAAGAACAGCCTCAACAGACAACATGGGGGTGGGCACTGGGGCCTCTGGTAAAATAATGTCTCTCCCCTGCTCAGGCTCCTGTGCAGAAGCAGCAGCAAAGCCAGGCAGCGTGCTCCTCCGCATGCCTTACGCGTAGTGAATGATGGCGCCATTGGGTCCCGTACTGGAAATCGTTGGGAAGCTCAGGTCCACAAAGTCAGCCTGTTGTCTGGAACAGAAAGACACAGAGAGCACAGCGGCTTCCAGAATCTTATTGTGCCAGCAATCAGGGCCCTCTCAGCCTCATTTAAGTTGCCAAAGAAATGACCACAAGGTTCCTGCGCACACGGATCCGTACCTGCGAAATTCCTCAGCCTTGTCGGCAGCTGAGATCTCCGACACACCACCTTTGGGCACCTACAAGGAAGTTGCTCATAAGTCATCTGGAGTGATAAATTCACGTGTTTATTACCTGTTAAAAGGGATGCATTAAAAGCTTATTTTTTCCTCAATTCCCATGTCCTGGCTGTCCAACCTACGGGACACAGCTGAGGTCTTGTCTTCAACAAGGAGGGAACTTTCTAAGACTCTTACCAAAGCAATCTAAAGTAGAAGGGTTTAGGGGCCCCTGGGTGGCTCAGTCAGTTAAGCATCCAACTTCAGCTCAGGTCATGGTCTCACGGTTTGTGAGTTCAAACCCCGTGTCAGGGTCTGTGCTGACAGCAGCCTGGAGCCTGCTTCAGATTCTGTGTCTCACCCTCTCTCTGCCTCTCCCCCACTTGTGCTCTGTCTCTATCTCAAAAATAAATAAAAAATTAAAAAAAAATAAATAAAGTAGAAGGGTTTCTATCCTTTCAATTTTTCACTTAACTCTCTGCCCCAGTGTTATACCCTAAAACCTCCCCAAACTTAATCCATCTAAGTTGAAAAATTCAAAACCATCTCCTGCTAGGATATTGTCCTGCGAAAGTCATCCTAAATACGTAAAGAAGATAAATGAAAGATATTATTACAGGGTGATTAATAACGGCCAGAAAATTAAAAAGGATCTAAACACCTGAAAATAGGAGCAATGGCAAATTGGTCTAAAAACTAAACGCAACCTCTCTGCTTGGATCCTTCTGTTTGTTAAATTTTTTTTATTCGAGTATAGTTGACACACGGTGTTATGTTAGTTTCAGGTGCACAACACAGTGATTCGTCATCTCTATTTATGCTATGCTCGCCACAAGTGTAGCTACCATCTGTCACCTCACAATGCTTTTACAATTTGGATCCTTTTTTTAAGGCCTCAAAGCACATGGAAAATGCTCGCGCTGTGGTGCTAACGGAATAAAATAAAATACAAAATCGTATGTATACACTGAGAGATGTGTAAAACTTATTTACACAGAAGGAAAATAGCCAGAGAGAATAAAATAGTTACACACAGGGTGATACCCTTCTTCCAGTTTAAGCTACTTTTAAAGAATTGTTTATATAATATTTAAAGGGAACATGTGATTGTTTAGTAATGACACAAAGAAATCCTCCTGCTGTCAACCATAAGGAATGAAAGGGCAAGAAACTAATGGCCAAGAGTCAATTTACTATCAAATAAAAAGTTTTAAGTCTTAAATTGAAGTACACAAAGATCTTTTTCTCTTAATATAATCAGCTTGCCTAGAATATTATTGTGAGTCATTTTTCCTCATAATGAAATTCCACTCAGTTATAAGACAATGCCTTGACCCAAAAAGGATCCTCTCTGTGAAGGAAATTCTGTCTTCATCTGTGTTACTATTTTCTACAATTAAAAAAACTTCTAAATACACACACACCAAATTTCCAGAAAGAACTACCAAAAGTAAGGACTAAAATTAGATCAAGACCTTACACCTCGTGGTCACCAGAGCATGGAGGTGCCACGGTTTGAATCACATGTTGAGAACTTCTGAATAATCTACATCCATGTGTTAAAACAAGACGAAGAACCAACCTCTTTCTCCAGCCAGTTAAAGAGTTCACAGAGGGCAACAGCATCTTTAATCTGTGCAAAGAATAGAGACAATTTTTTTTAAGTTATTACTGAAAACCAGCTGGGCAAATTCAGTGCCCAGCCCTAACGTGGTTCTGAGAAAGTCGGACCCATCGGGCACAACCAGGGAAGGGCCTGCCGAGAGCAAAGTCAAATCCCTCAGTGGATTCATTCCTGCCCTCCAGAGGCAAGAAAGACAAGCCACTGGCAAATGCCATCTGTGGGCCTCAAATCTTTCTAGACCCACCACTGGCCTTGAAACATACCTTGGGCCATTTAAGAGGCATCACCTTCTTATTCTTCTTCTTCTCCATCATCATCATCATCGTCGTCGTCGCCTTTTTTGTGTTATACATTGTACTTTATAAAGATCTAGCCCACTGAGTATTCTACTTCATTTTCTCACTAACGCTGGAAGGCTCAAAAAATTTCCAATTTTGTGCCAGGCTCAAAGCCACACAGCAGGTGAGGGACTAGGCCTTCCAACCACCATACACGCCCCTTTGCTCCGGCTGCTTTACTCACGTGAGCTCGCCGCATGCCTTCTGATTCGGCAGAATTCTTCACAGCTTTGGCGATGCAGATGGGGGTGTAAGGCATACAGCATCGATGATCCTAGGGGCAAAAGGCGTAGTATGGGAAACTGAGTCTGGCTCCACTCACCCAAGACCAAGGTAATCGCCTCTTCACCTAGCACAT
This sequence comes from Leopardus geoffroyi, assembly GCF_018350155.1. NCBI lineage: Eukaryota > Metazoa > Chordata > Mammalia > Carnivora > Felidae > Leopardus > Leopardus geoffroyi. The sequence goes on from NC_059334.1 coordinate 67,771,548, forward strand.
CAAGACAGGTCACGTGAAGAGCTCCCATTCAGGACCCATGGAGCTGTGCCTGGGGATCGAAGTCCTGCCCCTTTTGGTTGATGACTCTGAGCATGACAAGAGGGGCTCAAACGCTTCCAAAAGGTAAAGTACATCAAACAAGATTATTTTTCTTCTGTCCCCCACATCTTCAGCTCTCTGGCACTGCTGGCTGCCGGCCATCAGGAAGACACTGCTTTTCAAGCTTCCATGGTCATGGTCAGAGCCCATTCACAGATCAAAGCTTGACTGAAATAACCCCTTTCTTGAAAAAGCACAAAGGAGGCTTTTTCCCACTGGGGACACACACGACTGAGGGAGGGCTCCTGCTCCTTCCCATCTTGCTCAGGGATCACAAATCACCTACTGTTCACGGTCTGATCGTAAAGGGCTGGGGAAGACCCTTCCCAATGAGAACGAGTCAGAGGCCAGGCCTGCACTCCGGGAGGGGGTTTAGGATCACCTTGCACTCGCACAGAGCTTGTTGAAAGGCTTTCATTCCTTCTAGGCTCCTTATTCCCTCGCTCCTACGTGCACAGCCCTCATGAAACAGAGAAGGCAGGCATGGTCCCCTAACTTAGGTCAAGGAAACAAATCTCTGAGCAGATGAGTGTCACACAGTGTGAGAGTGGCAGGGCATACTGGCAAGCCAGGTCTCAGTGGGCCAGGCCTGGGCTCTTTCCAGGATGGAGAAGAGAGGAGACCCCTGGGCTTGCTAAAGGGCACTTGGCAGCCAGAGGCTCCAGACAGGATGTTCGAAAAGGCTACAATCCAAGGTGGCTTGGATTCCAGTCATGCCCTGGGCCCTAGTTAAAATGAGAGGACAGGTGTTCACTGCTTAGAATAACCCAACAGGGGCTGAGTAAAGGGCAGGGGTATCACTATCATTTGACTTTCAACAAGTCCCCAACTTCCCAAGCCCCTCTGGGCCTCCAGTCTCCTTAGCTGTAAAACGTGGTAAGGGAGGAGCACACGCAGAGTAGTGTTTCCCAGAGTTCTCCTACCACCTACACAGCTCTTACACCGGCTGCCAGCCCTCTAGACCTTTACTTCTTTTCTTTAGACCATCTTTATTTAAAAAATATTTTTTTTAATGTTTATTTATTTTTCGAGAGAGAGACAAAACACAAGCAGAGGAGGGGCAGAGAAAGAGGGAGACACAGAATCTGAAGCAGGCTCCAGGCTCTGAGCTGTCATGGGGCTCAAACTCACGAACGGCGAGATCATGACCTGAGCCAAAGTTGGACACTCAACCGGCTGAGCCACCCAGGAGGCGCCCCTCTTTAGACCACATTCAAATCAACTTAGTTTGTTAAATTCTGTCTTAAGAAACAATTTTTATATCATCATGGTCTCAAATACTAGAAATATTTTTTCTAGTATATGCTGAATTGCTTTTAAAACAGAGAATATTTAAATAAACCTAAGTATTAGTATATACCACCTAAAATCATCTCTCATGCCACACTCTGGACAACACAGGACTCAATGAGTTCTAAGGGCCCTCAGATTCTCAACATGGCTCTAGCCCAAAGGGCTCATCTAGGGAGAGGACATCTCTGATCTGACAATCAGTCCCCGAGATCTTCCAAAACAACCTGTGTTTCAAAGACAAAGCTGCATGATGCCACAACTGGGAAGGGGCTGGCAGCTGGAATGTGGCCGACTTTGGATGGGCCTCAGCAGGGCTACCAACCTTGGGGATGGTCTCGCTTACAGCGTAGCTGGCCTTGTCGCTGACCCACACCTTCTCCCTTGGGGAGAGATTGGCACACAGAGCCTTGAGCTCGCCCAGGATGGACTTGTAGGGAAGCACCTGGATTCTGTATTCGGCTTCTAGGCCCAAGTCAAAAAGCAGATGCTCCTTCACATTGGGGGCATCTATGCGGTCACCATCAATGAAGAGCCTGCAGAGGGGCCAGGGGTGAGGTGACAGAAAAAGGAGGACATGTGAGTGAGGGGGGGAAGCACACACCCACACATACACAACAGGCTCCACCTTCTAGCAACCGAAACCAAGCAGTTCCCCTTCCTCCCCATTCCCTTCTCAAATCCTGCTCCCCAAACTGTGCCCCTATCCCCGTGTAAGTTATCACCATCCACTCCATTCCCCCAGCCGGGACGTGGACACTGTCCCTTCCCTCCACTAAGATCTTTGGGCCTATAGTGTAAATCCTGATCAAATCTGTCCAGCTTTGACCGTGGCCTTGCCTAGTCACCAGCCAGGTTCAGGCTGCCCCCATCTCTCTGCTGGATTAGCACCAGAGCCTCCTAACTGGTCTCTGCATCTAGTCTTGCCCCTGCCAGCACAGTTTTCCCAGCCATAGTATTCTTTATGATTTACAAACCTGATCATGTGAAAAAAGTCATTCAATAGCTCCCCAGTGTCCTCAGGATAAAGGTCCGAGCTCCCGGACACTGCTCATGGGCCTTCCTTTATGTGGCCCCTGCTCACCTTCCAGCCTCACACTCTATGTTCCCACCACACTGAACCACTCCAGGCCCTCCTCAGGCAGCGTGCTCTCTCCTGCCCAGAGCCACTGAAAATGTCATGCCCTCTGCTTAGACCACCATTCTCCTCACTCCCCGCTCACCTAGCCAACGCACATGCGCCCTTGATCTCTGCTTCGATATTACTTTCCCCAAGAGTCTCCTCTGATGCCCAAGTTTAGGTCAGGCCCCTCCTGTAACATCCATACCCATCCCACTGACGAGTCAGTGCCCACTTACATGCCCTGAAGCCCCTGAAGAGACATTCATCCCCCAGCTCCAGCCCAGCACCCTGTCTCATTCACCCTAGCACCCAATAGAGACCCTATCAACTTAATAAATGTTATCTGAATAAAGAACCATCCAAATAAAAGAACAACTGCAGAAAGGCCACAAACAATGCTTTAATACATAAAGTTTGACGGTGGGGGGGGGCTTCCAGTGTCATTTCTGACCTTCCAAATGCCTGGGTTTATTTGAACTATGGCCCCAAGACTGTATAACTGAGCTGTACATCCCTATGCACTGGCTGCTACAAAATTTAGAATCAAATGTGTGGCCTGACCAAGACTTTGCAGCAGGAATTTTGTGAAATAGCTTCATTCTGGTTTTGTTCTGATGTCCTGCCTGGTTTGTTTGGTTTTTTTCCTATCTTCTAGTACCAGAGAGACTTTCATAGATTTCAAGTTATTTGGAAGATTAAGAGAGAGGCAGGATGTAAAAAAAAATACCTGCTGTTAAGGAAGACAAGAAGGGAAAGGAAAGAGGAGCGGGAAAGGGAGAAAGCAGAAGAAAAGCAGTGCATCAGCGGGACGTCAGGTAGTGACGGGGTCGACCAGCAAGGGGAGACGGGGAATCTGAGGAGCCGTGAGGAAGGAAGGACTTTCCAGTGTGGCCCAACACTCACATGATCGTCTCCAATCCTATGATTGCATAGGAGAAAAACACCGGATTGTGCTCCACATCTGATCCTCGGAGATTGAACAGCCCTTAAAAAAAAAATAAAAGCCCCATCACTTGCCTGACTTGAGATTACAAGAGAGAGCCTGTAGGGGGAGGGAAACGCTTCAACAACCATGGAAGGCTTCCATGGAAGGATTCCGTGGCATCTCTCAGAAAAGCCGGAAACCTCACTTCCTCGTTCCACTTGGAGCTGCAGTCGCTCATGCCCGCCAAATGATGGCACCAAAACTGTTTCTTATGCTACCATATTGCTGTCCCGGGAACAGAATGGAAGTTAGTCAAAAAACAGGAGGATTACCCTCCAAAGAGGTGAAATTGTCCCCCTGGTGGTGACCTGCCAGACCTGGCCTTGCTGCAGCAAACTGGCATTCCCAAGTAAAGGGAAAGGAACCAAGCACTCTCTCCCTTCTGAAGCAAACAACGTCCTCGGGTAGAAAGACTGAGACCCACCCAGGATGGTGAGGGAGCCCAACAAGGCCCTCCGGCTAAGAGTCAAGGAGCCCCGAGGAGGCGGAGCTTCCCAGCAGAGGAACAAAAGCAGGGAGTGAGTGGTAGTGGCCTTTAAGCCCAAGAATGAAACCCATATCGGAGCCCACCCAAGGGTCAGCTATGATACCGAACTGGAGTGGAGGCCCCACCTACAGCCAGTGTTAAAGGTGTTTGGGGAGATCACTGTATGTTTGAAGGAGTTTGGGGAGATCACTGTATGTTTAAAGTCTGGGGAGATCATTGTATGTTTAAGAAACTAAAGTGGCCAGCAGAGAGAATAGCTAGGGTCTCAAAGCTTCCAGATGCCTAATGCTTGCTCTCCTGAAGAATACAGTATTTAAAAACTCCTAGTGAGAAAAGCTCTACGTCTATTTTAAAATAATGGCTTCTCATAACAAAGCAATGAAGCTTTACCTATCAGACGAGCAGTTTAAAAATGACAGTACCAGGGCACCTGGGTGATTCAGTCGGTTAAGTGTCTGTCTGACTTCGGCTCAGGTCATGATCTCACGGTTTCTGAGTTCGAGCCCTGCTTCGGGCTCTCTGCTGTCAGCACAGAGCCTGCTTCAGATCCTCTGTCCCCCTCTACCTCTCTGCCCCTTTGCTGCTCACTCTCTCTCTCTCTCTCAAAAAATAAATAAACATTACAAAAATTTTTTTGATAAAATTTTAAAAAATAAAAATGCCACTACTTGGGACTGGGAAGGGTGTGGCAAGACAGAAATATTCCTATCCACTGTAAACAATTCTAGCAGGTAAATGGCAAGATGGGTCCAAAGGCCTACCATGTGCACACCCTCTAACCCATAATACCACCCCTGAAAGCAACCAGAAATAGAAGAAAATCATCAGAAACCAAGACACAGATTTTGATGCACTAAGATTTTGATGGCGGCATCATAATAAAATCATGAGAAAATCAAAAATAACCTAAGGTCATCCTTAAGGGAATGGGTAAAGTAAATTATGGTATAACCAACCATATGATGGGATATTTATATTTACTTAAGTTACGATTATATATGCTTAAAGTATGCTGATACTTTGGAAAAAATCAAGCTTCAAAATTATATACGCACCAAATATTAACAGTGATGATCTCTGGGTAACAAAAAATAGGTGCTTTTTTTTCTTTTTCTTTTTACTTCCTCTACATTTTCCAGGTTTTCCACAATGGGAATGTGTTTTCTTAAAACCAAAGGGAGAAATTAATTTTATATATGTTATTTTCCCTGATGTCGAGGTTATTAATTAATTAAGGATATAAGTCACTGACGCATGTCAAGTATCACTGATATCTGACAAAGTTTTGGGGCTGGGGACTGGAGACATAGGACACTGTGTAGTAGGGTCTCTTTCTCTAACGAGAAAATTAAAAAATGAGGTAGTGCCTCTTCTCAGTCACCCTGGGTCAAACCCAGTCAGAAAAGGAAGACGGAACAGGAAGATTCACCAAGATTCCTTCAGGTTCTAGAGGATGACAGCTACTAAACAATTGCATGCAGGTTGTTTAAGGTCTAAAGATTCAGAAACTGCTATTGTATCAAAAAAGCTGGTGAAAAATATTTATAGTTCCTGAGTTTTCTGAGGTACAAATATTTCTAGAACATGGGGCGCCTAGGTGGCTCAGTCAATTAAGTATCCAACTCTTTTAATTTATTTGTATTTTTTTTATGTTTATTTATTTTTGAGAGAGACAGAGACAGAGACAGAGAGAAACAGAACACAAGTAGGGGAGGGGCAGAGAGAGACACAGAATCTGAAGCAGGCTCCAGGCTCTGAGCTGTCAGCACAGAGCCCGACACGGGGCTCGAACTCACAAACCACAGGGTCATGACCTGAGCTCAAGTCAACACTTAACCAACTGAGCCACCCAGGTGCCCCATAAGCTTCCAACTCTTGATCTTGGCTCAGGTCATGTTCTCATGGTTCATGAGTTCAAGCCCCATATCAGGCTGTGCGCTGACAGTGTGGAGCCTGCTTGGGATTCTATCCCTCTCTCTCTGCCCTTCCCTTGCTTGCTCTCTCTCTCTCTCTCTCTCTAAATAAGTAAATAAAAACAAAAATTTTTTAAAAAGAGAAATATTTCTAGAACATTCTCACTGTGAAGAACACAGTGGCCTACAGAAAAAGTACAGAGAAAAAAATAATCTCCTATGGTGCCACTTCTACAGCTATAAAGAGACATGAATATTGACAGACACACAAATACTGACAGACATTAGGTGTTAGGAAGGAATGTCCTTCCTCAGAGGTGTCCCAGTCCTGAAGAGACTGGTCAGAGGTGGACATCCACCATAGATTTAACATCAGCCCCTGGCTGTAATACCACTTTGGGCAAAGCTACATTCCCCTCTCCCATCCTCTATAATTCTTTCTCCATCCTACTTGGTGCATCATATACCCATTGGTGACAGAAGTCTTTTGTTTATTCCCTGGCCACTCAGAAAGCTGATCTGCACGAACACACAGATTCCCAGAGAACCAAGGGAGAGACTGGGTAACATGCCCAAACAGTAAAGCCAGAGCACTCACACGCAATCTCATCCAGGGCAGTGACCACAAACCACACGACGTTCCTCTCGGCCATTTTCAACCGAAGGTCTGCAACCTTGTCCTTCCAGGAGATGCCTGCAAGAAACAAACGTGCTTGCGGCTCTGGCCCTGGTTCCAGGGACCCACGGGAGCCAACTGAAAGAACCCATCCCAAACATTCTGAGCCAGCACCACCTGTTATAGGGAGCATGTTGGTTGAGCAAACAGGAGGCCTAGATTTAAGCCTCTGTCCAAACCTGTTGACTTTCAAGAGCCCTGACTGCCTCACCGACAAAATTAATACATTTGTTCATCCAACAAATGTCTATGAAGCACCTAGACTTCCCAGGCATAGATATCTGCCAGGCATTGTGCTGGTCACCGTGACTACAGCTCTGAGTTATACCCAGTCCCTGCCCTCAGGGGGCTTACAACCTAGGTGGGAAGGCAAATAATTAAACCAGCAACAGTTACACTTCCGTGTAAGAACTGGCACAACAGGGGCGCCTGGGGGGCGCAGTCGGTTAAGCGTCCGACTTCAGCCAGGTCACGATCTCGCGGTCCGTGAGTTCGAGCCCCGTGTCAGGCTCTGGGCTGATGGCTCAGAGCCTGGAGCCTGTTTCCGATTCTGTGTCTCCCTCTCTCTCTGCCCTTCCCCCGTTCATGCTCTGTCTCTCTCTGTCCCAAAAATAAATAAACGTTGAAAAAAAAAAAAATTAAAAAAAAAAAAAAGAACTGGCACAACAGCAGAGGCACAGGGAGCCACGAGAACATACTGCCCAGAAGGGAAAACTCACCCAGTCTTACAGGCCGGGGGAATACCACCCACTTTACGTTCTTGGAGCCGAGAGACTCGCCCTTCGGTGCTAAGACCTAGGTACTCCCTGCAATCTGACTCACTGGGACCACTACTTCTAAATCACACTTGCCCTGTCATAGCCAGGGCCTCCCTATGGCTCTCCAGATGGAATGGTAGCCCTGGGGAAGCTCACCCCATCACCACCACGACCACCACCATCCCCACCATGAAACGGTACTTTCAACTCCGGTTACAGCCACCTGGGAACAGGACGACCCTCTGTCTTATTCACCCAGCACCTGGCACAGTGTCCTGCACATAGTAGGTACTCGTGTTTGTTGAACACAAGTCTTACCCTCAACGTCTGCTCTCCCCTCTCCTACAAGTAATAGGTCAGCGCCTCTGATTCAGCTTCTAAAAAACTCAAAACATGCGAATGGAAAATGTCTAGCTGACCCTGGGCCACTCCCTGGACCTAACCCCCTGAATCTGAGCTACCCTCCGGTGAGGGCATCACAAGGAGAGCAAGCTGGGGGCTGCCCCCACAACCAACACCGCTTTGAAGATCAGCTCGGGAATGCTGTTTAAAACTTGGCAAGAGTCTGGGCTGTAATGCTTTCTTCCCAGGACCCCTCTGGGCAATCTGCCTACATTCCAGACATCCCCCATCCACCTCTACTCTGCTGTTTCTACCACACGACTCCCTCCCCTTCAGCCCCACCTCCCTGGCCTCTCTCTGTATCCCTCACTCATAAATCCACACTTTCAGCTCCCACAAACGGTTCGCAGAACTTGCTCCACACCGACCACTATCATACAGGCCTAAGAAACCCATGCCCCAAAGCCGCTAAAGCAGAAAGTACGAGATGGGGGGGGCGGCCTAAGGAGGTAAATCTACAAACGCAGGCAAAAGAAAAAGAAATGGAAGCTAGAAACCCCTCGGCCCTGTTTCCAATATCAGACACGTGAGAGAGGCAGTGAGCAACAGCGTAGTAAAAAAGCCATCTTAGCAGCAGCCAAAGGTCTGCCCAGAAGAGCAGAGCAAGAATAAATTATGCAAAGTAGGTGGTAAGTAGGTGCCAACCCTGGAAACAAATAAAGCTCCTGCCTTCATGAAATACCCCACCAGTGCCAGTGCCAGCATAGGGCAGAATCCTCCCGTGAGCTCAAGCTCAACTCTGATTCAGGACAGCGATGAAGACAAAGGTGACAGGTGGAAGGGACGATGGCTGGGGGCCCTGCTGCATGCAGCACAGTTCTGACCTGTGTAATCGAGGCCCAGGGTGAGGAGGGGCCTGCACGGGCGCTCAGGACGGTCTGTCCAGATTTTGTCCACAAGGTTCTCCTTGACAGGAATGAGGTGGTGGCCTGCACTTCTCAGAACCTTGGCCATCTTCTTCCAGTAATCTGGGGAGAAATACACGTGGCCCAGCCATGCATGAACTGAACACCATCTCGGCCAAGGCAGGCAGCAGAGCCTTGAGAGCCCAGCGCCTTCTGAAAGGCGATCCTCCCGTGGCCTAGCGCTGAGTGCGTAGGACGCAGAACTGCAAAGAGGTGATCTTCACCACCAACCGCCTTCCCCTGCCTCTCTGCCAGAACTCCTCTCCTCACCTTGATCTTTACCATGACGTCAAGTCACGCAGAGCCCCCAGAGGATCCACGTCCCACAAACAAAGAAGAACAATGGAGAGGCATCTAGAACCCACTTCCTCACCCAAGCTGGAAGGACCCCAGCTCACTCACCAGTAGGAATGATCAGTGGGTCCACACCAACCCTGGATCCTTCAGGAAGTACACTCACCAGCCAGTCTTCCTGAGTTGGTGTGTCCTTCAGACCTACAGAGGGAAGAACAGAGAAGAAACCATTCCCAGTGGAACCAAGCTCACGGTCCTACCCAGAAGGAAGCAATTCACCAACATCATATTGACAGGGCCTTTATTAAGAGCCTTCTCTAAGGTAGATTGGTGGCACTTGAAAAAATCTGAACTTCCCTCAATCCTGGAAGGCTGCAAGAAGTATAAGATGGTGTGTTTTTCTTTTCTTTTTTTTTTTTTTTTTTGAGAGAGAGAGAGAGAGAGAGGAGGGAATGCACAAGCGGGGGAGGGGCAGGAGGGAGAACAACAGTCCCAAGCAGGGTCTGTGCTGTTGGAGCAGAGCCCAATGCAGGGCTCAATCTCATGAACCACAAAATCGTGACCTGAGCTGAAATCAAGACTCAGACGTTTAACTGAGTCACCTAGGTGCCCCTTAACACCCAGGTGTATTAAGACGGAAGCATACGATAAGAGTAAGAAGACAACAAAAAGAAAAGGCACGATTTTCATTCGACTCCTGGTCAAAACAGCACCCCGGGAATCACTGCAACATAGGTACACGTGTCACTGCAAACATCTCCGCCATCAGTCACTTTACCACCAGTGGTCACTTGAAGAGCACTTGGGTGGTGACTGGTGAAGGCTGGGAGCTGGGGGCCTCCCTCACATCCCACACCAGGTAAGAGAAACACACGCCATGGTACTCTCCCCTCACTGGAAGGCAGGGTGGCAGAGAGAAGGCTCCCGCCCCTCAACCAGGCCTGACTGGAGGGCTGAACACAAGCCTTTGCAGCAAAGAAATCTTTCCAAAGATTAAGACAGGAACACACAGGTACCCGTCACCATCATCTTTACAATGGCTCCCTGGCTTTCCAACTCCCGAGAGCAAATAGCCCTTCCCGTTTCTTCCGAGGGATTCGTCATACGACACCAAACAAGCTCCAAGAAAGGAACTGAAGTTATTTTTGATATTCCAGTTTTTCTTTAATCCAAGCCAATACCTTCTATGTTTGGATGCGTGCTTCTTAACTGATGAGATTTTTACTAAAAACTTAACAGCTTGGTGAAATACATGTATATTTAGAGTGAAAGTTCATATATTCTAAACCAGTACTTATCTTCACTATTTTCCCTACGGACTGCTGATAACCACATAACCACAGAGGGGAAGTTCAAAGATTTATAAAGAAATGAGCTCACGAACTTCAATTCCAAAAACTGCCTAAAAGCTGGCACTGAGCTGTTATTTTGCTATTTGATTCTTGGCTATTTTTTTCCCAAACCGCTAAAAAGCCACTTACTAACGAAGCTTCTTTTAATGCCCCTCGTATGACTTTTATAGGATGAAGTCATGCTATTTCCTAGCAGACAGATATCTGGCAAAACCCCAGGGATGAATCACTCCCCAACCAAACCCACCAGAATTTCCCTATGCAGGAGAAATGCCTGAGGAAAGAGGGGCTCAGGCAAACTAGAGACAGACTTGGAAAGAAGGAAGATTCATTCCCCGGTGAAACCAAATACCTACTTGAAGAAATGAGCAGAATTTGCTCCTCTGACACTCTGCCCCCCACAAAGTGCTAACAGACCTGACAGCTGGAGATGTGGGCTCCAAGAAGAGATGCCCATACCCCAGGGGTACACTGATCCACCAGGGCACAAACAGAAAATTTTAGGAGGTCTATTTGTATTCATTTTTTCTAAAAAACAAAGAAATTAATTTTTGTTCACATTTGAAATGCAGATGGACAGCAGCACATATATCTAAACACATAAACAAGTATACATATATGTTGAGGGTGCATGAGCCATTAACGGAGGCATGCAATCAGAAAGTTTAAAGGTCACTAGCCTGTTCATTTATAACAGCCCCACAGCCCCGAATGCATGCTTGTGTGTGTGTGTATGTAAATGTGAGAGAAAGAGGGTTTTCTGGTGCCATGACCTGGATGGTGTCCCCCAAATTCACATGTTGAAGCCCCAACCTCAATGTGACTGTATCTGGACAGAAGAATTTTAGGAGGTAATTAAGATTAAATGAAGTCAAAAAGGTAGAATTCTAATCTGATAGGATTGGTGGCCCTTTAAAAAGAAGAAAAGAGATCTATCTCTCTGCCGTGTGAGGACACAGTGAGAAGGCAGCCACCTGCACATCAGGAGGAGGGCTGACACCAGAACCTGACTATACTGACACCCTGATCTTAGACTTCCAGCCTTCGGAACTGAGAAAACAAACTTGTGCTGTTTAGGCCACCTCGTCTCTGGTATTTTGTTATGGCAGCCAAAGCTGACTAAGATACCCTCAAAAAGGTCCATGACCTCATAAAACCCTTGGGTCCCTTCCCAAAGCTGGCCAACTGAAGTTGGGCTGGCCATGTCTCTACACACCCATCTTCATGAGCGTCCAGTTGCTGTCCATCTGCTTGGCAGCCTGGAGAAAGTAACGTCCGTCGGTCCACATGGCCGCATGCTCTTCCGTAATGATGGCTGTGCCTGCAGCAGGGGAGTAAACAAACAAAAGAGAAACGTTTCTGACAACCACGCAGAAGCTGCACACGGTGGTGGCAGGCAGGCAAGCACAGTGAGCCCTGGGGCCCAGCCTCCCACCCTCACTCCAGCGGCGCAGATGGGCCTTTGACTCCAGAGAAAGCTCCAGGCAAAAGAACACAAAGCCACTGAGAACAAGCTGTGGGCCAAGCTCTGAAGGCTGCCTGAGGCCTGGTCCCTGCACAGTACCCCATTTGCACAGCTCGAGTCAAGGCCAACAGAACAGAGGACTGTGCACCTATGGTCAAAATGGCCTCATAATCAACAACACGGAGGTGAAAACGATTCCAGCACAGTGATCTGCTCTACTCCAGAGGAATGGTCTCACCTTTTCTGAGAAACCCACTGGACTCTACATATTCACGGTGACTCACTGGTCACCAGCAGGGGTTGACATCTCCCACCCCTACCTGCCCTCAGTTCCTACAGGCCTGGCAGAACTCAAGGCTTTCAGCAGAGGTGCCAGCCAAAAGCAATCCTAAGGGGCCAACCAACACAAGCACATACACAAAAGGAAGTGGTTCTTGCCGAGTCTAACTAGCCTAATGATGGGAGTCTGAAGGGGGAAAAATCACCCTAAAACTCAAGGACAGGGCAGTTTTGGAAAAGTTAGGACAGGGCACCAATGTAGCTCAATGTTCACCTTTATTATTTAAGTTTTTTAATGTCTATTTATTTTTGAGAGGGAGAGAGAGCCTAAGTAGGGGAGGGCCAGAGAGAGAGGCAAACACAGAATCCCAAGCAGGCTCCAGGCTCTGAGCTGTCAGCACAGAGCCTGACAGGGGGCACAAACCCATGAACCGTGAGATAACGACCTGAGCCGAAGTCGGACACTTAACTAACTGAGCCACCCAGGTGTCCCCACTTTTATTATTTACACTGAAAGTGAAATTACCCAGAAGCCAAGCAAGCACTTGGAGAATTACACAGGACCAGCAAGCTAAGGTGAGGGTTCTGGGGTACAGTTAGTGACCATTACTTATAGAGTGCCGTTGACACAGGTATCTTCAGTTTAATTAATACGGTTTTCTGTACATATATTATTTTCAATGAAAAGTTCAAAAACATTTTTTAAATGAAAATTATTTAAAACTGTAATAGCAAATAAATAAATACAATAAAACTTTAATAGCAAAAGCATAGAGAAAAGGGCCATTAAAAGCTGACCTTAGGGAACTGGGGGATGCTGGGAATTCACACCTTTCTGCAGAGGTTCAAGGGCGAGTGTCCGGCTTGCATTCTCTTTTGGGTCCTATCACAGGCTGAAGCCTGGCCCCATTATTTTTGGGAAGTGAACAAAAGTACAGAAAGAACAGACAGAGCAGTTAGCAACTCACCCGCAGAGCCATCAAATCCAGAGACGAAGGCCCGCCGACAGTCACACGGAGCAATGTACTCACTCTGGAAAACAAAAGGGAGGGCGAACTGGACCTCAACCAGTCACGTGCCAACTGCTCTCCACGTGCTCAGCTATGTGCGAGGCCCCACAGGGACACGAAGGCTGGCGGACCTTCAAGGAACAGTCTAGCTAAAAAGTCAAACTGAACATGAAAAAAATTAGCACACAATCCAGAAGACCCCAATTAATTAAGGGCTAAAAGAGCTGCTCCTGCCAGCCTCTATTTCTTCTTCTGCAGAACAAAGAGAGTCAGGATGAAACAGATCAAAACTGCTCTTTCCTCACTGAGATCTTGAAAAACAAACCAGTAGCCTTCTCCCTTCCTTGCCACTGGCATTTAGGCATCTGTTATTTTTCTGAAAAGAAAGGCTGAATTTCTGTTTTAGGCGCCAATAGTTCTCTCACTTAGATCTCTTTGGCATTGGCTTGTTTCTGAACTTCCTGAAGTGTGTGTTCTTCTCCAAGGTAGCAGCCCCAATCGCTCCCACGCAGACCCTGTCCCTTCCTGTTGGGGAATAAATGGAAACGCTTCCTCATATCCAGGAGGCTTCAGCAAAAGAAAACGTCATGTCCCAAACCAGGTCTTGCCCATCCCCCTGCCTCTAAGCGGAAGGGGTTAGAGACTGCGGAACACAGAAGGTTCTCATTCCTGTGCAGAGGGCACAGGGCCGTGGCATGCCACTTCTGGTGACAGCCCATGACACACAGAGAACGAAGGAATCTCCCCAAGGTCACGCAAGTAGCAGAGGCAGGATTTGAACTTGGGCTCTGAAGCGCCAGGCCATGCTGCTCCCACAGGACACATTCTCCCTCTCCAGGATATAGCGAAGTGTGAAGACAGACTCTCTAAGCAACTTGCCCACTCACAGGTCAACAGCACGGCCCAGATCTGGCACGCGCACCTCCACAGCTGCTGCTCCTTCTACCGTTAGCGGGTTTCTCCCGAGCTAAAGGACCCGGCAGGGCTCAGAATGCTGAGGATGGAGAACGGGGCTGCCGGACCAAGGCGTTTTTAGGTCAACGTGATGAAGGGGTGAGAAGCCGTCGATGTTCTGCTCCTGCCCCTTTCACCAGGGCAGCTGCAGTCACAGCCTCAAACCAGGCACAGGCACACTACCCACGGAGATGCTGGAGGGCCAGTGCAGAGAGCCGTGACAGGTCTAGGTCACACCTGGCCTCCAGCAGGCCCAGCTCTCTGCAACAAGTCTCACTGCATCTCTCAGGCTCAGTTGTTCATTTCTAAAACAGGTCCCTTCACACCGCTGAAAGCAACACCAGGCACATGTTTTATCCCCAAACCATAGAGGGACACTTAACAGGCAGCACGAAGAATGCAGAAGGAAATGGCCGCCAGCAGCATTTATGAACTGGAGACTTCTCATTTGATTATAAACCCAGCAATCACTGGGTGCAAAACTAAAGAGAAGTAAAGCAAAAACGGAGGGTAGGGAGGAGTTCCCAACCTTCTCCTAGGATTGCTGTGAGGAACAGTAATTTAATGTTTAAAACAGAAAACTCACCAGAAACCTGAGAGTGCTGCATATATGCAATGGAACAGATAGTATCAGTTTCTTCCTAAATGCTGAAAAAGCATCCAAGAGGCCAGGAAAACTAAGTAAACAAAAATAACTCTTATACTAAAAATCACAGTGCACAATGGAGAAGACACAGGAGATGCTCCTGATGGATGAGGAGGGTCCCCTGCTTGAGGCTCATCCACCTGTGACACACAGTGAGATTGCCAGCAAAGGGCTGGCAGAGAAGGTATTGCTCATCTCGGCCCAGCTAGTCTCCACTCAGGGATCAGCTCTCGAGGAATGTCCCACCCCTACTGGGGCAAGCCCGAGAGGAGGGACAGGGCCTCTCAAAGCAGCTGCCCATTGGCAAAGGCAGGAGGCAGGTTTCTCCAAAAGGAGGTGGAATTAACGGCAGGTGGACATGTTTGGTTTGGGATCAAGACGAGGTCTGGGCAAAAATGTCTAGACATGACCTAAGTAGTCAACATGCCAGAAAGCCGTCACTGACCAAAGCTGTCACCTCCACACCAACAGGCTAGGCAGAGAGGCCAGACAAGCACTGGGCCTGGGCCTCCCACTCTTCCCCCAGCAATGAAGCTGGCAAAACCCAAGAACACTCTCCCCAGAGAACAGCAAAAGGTCTAAAACAAGCCAAAGCCTTAGCATACGGGGGAAAAGGCACAAGGAAGCAGAGCTATCGGCTTTCTCTCCAAAACCACCGTTTCTCTCCACCTGAGGCCAGCATTCAATCCAAGCCTCCACCATCTCCCCGTGGACCACGAACCCTACAATCCATTCTTCACACACACAGAGTGAGCTTTCCAAAATGTCTGTATGCACCATGTTAGCACCCTGCTCAAAACTCACCATAGCTTCCCGTCATACTTAGGATAGAACCCAAACCCCAGCCCATCCCCAATGCACTGCTTGATCGGACCCTGCTGTCCTCTCAGAACTCCCCTCCACTCTCCCAGCCACCCGAGATTTTCAAGCCACCTCGCCTGCTTTCTGTATTTTGTACTTCCAAAGCTCATTCCTACTTCAGGGCCTTTGCACATGCTTTTCCTTGTGCCTATCAAAGTCCCTTTCTGATTGTGGCATGGCCGGCTCCTTCTCATCATTACACTGCAGATCAGATGTCACCTCCAGAGGGGCTTGCCTGGACTATCCAAAGTGGCCACCTGGCCTTTACCTCTCTGTATAGCACATTTTTCTAGATGCTTCTCTTCTTGATCTTTTTTTATACCATTATGGTGTTATCTTGCCCCAAAATACAAGTTGCATGAGATGGGGGTATTTGTCTTTGTTCATCACTGTCCCTGTCCCTATCATGGTATAGGTATAGATAACCTATCATGGTATAGGTAACACACAGTAGGTCCTTAACCAACATTTGCTGAATAAATGAACAAGCAGAAGGAAACATGAACCTTTGTCCTTCAACCTAGTTAAAACCTTAGCCATCTCTTTGAAGATGGAAGAAGGGACACAACCCAAGAAATGCAGGTAGCCTCTAGAAACTGGAAAAGGCAAGGAAATAAGATCTTCCTCTGGAGCCTCCAGAAAAAAACATAGCCCTACTGACCCACTGTAGACTCCAGACCTCCAGAACTGAAAGATAATAGATTTGTGTTATTGTAAGCCACTAAGTTTGTGGTAATTTGTTACAGCGGCAGCAGGAAACTAATACATTATCAAGACCAGAAGGGATCATTAACTGGGGTTTCAAACTCATTAAATGTGTTAGGGTACAGACAAGTAAACTAAACAAGTAAAGCAGGATAAGGAAGTGACTCTTCCAGAGAGAGCAGCTCTTCTCAGCTCTGAATTCTGTTATGCCGGAATGCAGGCCGCATGTTGCCAAACCTCAGTAATTCAGGAGAGGTGAAATATATGTGTTCATGAGAGATCACCCAACTTTTAAGCGTTGACATCTAATTCAAACAATGTAAATAATACACAGCCAAATAAGGCACATCTGTAAACCAGAAAAGAAGAGGAAAAAAAAAAAAAAAGCCGGGGCGCCTGGGTGGCGCAGTCGGTTAAGCGTCCGACTTCAGCCAGGTCACGATCTCGCAGTCCGTGAGTTCGAGCCCCGCGTCAGGCTCTGGGCTGATGGCTCAGAGCCTGCAGCCTGTTTCCGATTCTGTGTCTCCCTCTCTCTCTGCCCCTCTCCCGTTCATGCTCTGTCTCTCTCTGTCCTAAAAAGAAATAAACGTTGAAAAAAAAAAAAAAAAAGCCTTAGCCATCTCTCAAAATCCAGCTCAAATATGCCCTCTTCCACAAAGTTTTCTGACCCACTCCACTCAGAGACCTCCCACATCAGAATTTTATAGAAGCATCCACACTGACATTTGTCCATGCCCTGCCTTGGGTGATAACAGATACTAGTAGCTACATTTACTAAACCCCTACTATATTGCCAACAACTGTATTTCCATCTAGGACTTCATTTCCCATGCCCCCTTGCATCTAAGTGGGCTCACGTGAGTAGTTCTCATAAATGGAATGTGGGGTCGAGGTGATGTCTCGGTCAGGAGAGTAAAAACTGGGTGTGCCCTCTCCACACTCCTCCCCCTTCCACCAGCCGGAATGGTGGCATCAGAGGATGGAAAGAGCCTGGAGCTCCAAATCGCTCTCTTACTAGTGGAAGAAAGTCAGCCACCAACCAAGAACACCCATTCCAGACTGCTACATAAACAAGAGTTAAGGCTCCACAGTACCCGGCCACTGAAACGTTGAGATCTGTTACCATAGCTAGCATTACTCTAATTAATACAGTGGATAAAATCACTCTGTGATAAAAATCACTGCTCCACCCTAGGAGAGAGGCTGTTTAAGAAATACAAAACAGGAAGCCAACTCCAGGAAGAATGGGAGTAGGACAGAGTTTAGGAAAATCTGATTCAAGTCTTCCAGAAGGAAGAACCATAAAAATAGCCAAAAACTCAAGTTGGCACAGTCACCTCTGACAGAACATGACCCTTCGATTAAACTACCCCCAGGAACAGAATATAAAGCCTTACAGATGGGAAGGATAAAGAATTTGGATTTCTTAAAGGCAGAGCTGGCACAGCTCTGGCCCCAACCAATGATTCTCCTGGTGTGGGGCCAATGGCGCCCACAAATCCCAATGTTTGACTTAGATGGTACATGAAAGCATCCAGATTACCAGAAAGAATGGACAATTCCTCACCTCAAAAGTCTCTCTGGGCCCAAACTCATGATACCGCAACCCTTATTCTGGGTTTACAGAGAAAGAACCCCTCAGAGTTGCAGAGGACAGTGAGGACCAGACCCCTGGAGTGCCAGGTCCCTGTGTAATTACACATTTGGGGTGCATTTTCTCTCTAGCACGGAACAGTGCGTGGGTGTGTGTATTTGTGTTTTGGAAAGTACACAAAGGACAGAATTCAAGATTTTCCTTCATTCTCCGACACCCTCCCTTCCCCACCCGTAGGAGAAATTCCATCAACTCTGAATCTAGCCTGAAATGAAACAGTTAGGAACAAGAGCCACAGAGAACAGCAGCCTCTCTATTACCGAGAAGGCTGCTGCAGCAGGTCACACACAAAGCCGAGCCTTCCTTCTTGTCCTCACAGTCCTGGCAAGGCCCCAGAGTCCCACTTAGCAGTCACCCCAACTCTGCCCCACCTCTCCACAGAAACCGAGAAAGGGACTCGGGACTTCTCATTTGCTTCTCTGGACGGCATCACAAACCCTCTCAGGTTCCAACCTTCCCAAACCCCTCTGCCATCTGCCTGTCAGGTCCAAACTCAGTCTGTGTTCTACGGCTTCTCCTCCAATCCTTCCCCTCTTCTCTGCTCCTAAGGCCGGCATCACGTCCCACCCCTCTGTACCCTGACTCTGGGATCCTGCAATGGCCTCCCAATGGCTTCTCAGTCTCCAGTATCTCCCTTCTCCAATCCATACTAACCCCTGGTCCTTCTCTTGTTCAAAATCCCTCAATGGGTCCCGATTTGTCTGACAGAAGCCTCAATTCCTGACTCTCAGTTACTCATCCAGGGAGAAGCCATCTAATTCTGATATTCCGGGACCATTAGCAGGAGATGAAGGGCTGATGAGAGCCTGTTACATCACCTGCCGTTTGGCCAACCTCACTGCCATTCCCAAAGTTTAGCAAGGAAGACAAGTTTATCAGGCCATTGGACCAGAAACAGCTTTATAATGACCAAAATCAAAAATCAAAAAGCCAAACTGGCTGACGAACAGCACCCAGAACCAAGGTTATCAAGATAAACTTGGCCTGTCTTGGCTACAAGAATATCCCCTGCTAGTAAACAGATAGATTATATTCTAACTCCAGGCAGAATAAAACAAACTGAAATACCAACAGTGCAAAGCTTGTCACACCCCTTACCCAGAAACTTTCAACTTTTAATTCAAATAACACTCACGGATCCAGTCTTTCACACACCTGAGGCCTCTCCCTGAGGTGAACCGTAAGAAGTCCTTTCTTTTTTTTTTTTATTTTTTTTATTTTTTATTTTTTAAGCAGGCTTCACACCCAGTGCAGAGCCCAACGTGGGGCTTGAACTCTTGACCTTGAGATCAAGACCCGAGGTGAGAGCAAGAGTCAGACGCTTAACCAGCTGGGCCACCCAGGCGCCCCAAACTGTTAGGAATCTTTAGCTGGGGCTCTATGACGGCCTGTGAGACTCTCTCAGAGGAGAGACCCAATTTCAGACAACAGTGCTAGGAGACTGTGATGGTTAATTTTATGAGCCACTTGACTTCAGACCATCTCCAGATAGCTAGCTGGTAAGAAATTATTTCTGGCTGTGTCTGTAAGGTGGTTCCTGGAAGAGATAACATTTACATCAGTATGCAGCACCTGGGTAGCTCAGCTGGTTGAATGTCCGACTCTTGGTTTCGGCTCAGGTCATGACCTCACAGTTCATGAGACTGAGCCCCACATCGGGCTCCAGGCTGAGAGCAAGGAGCCTGCTTGGGATCCTCTCTCTCTCTCTCTCTCTCTCTCTCTTAAAATAAATAAACTTAAAAAAAAATTTTTTTGCATCGGTAGACGGACTAAAGATCATCCTACCAATGCAATCATCATCCAATCCACTGAGGGTCTGAAGAGATCAAAAGAGTAAAGTCAAATTTGCTCCCTCGTTTGAGCGGAGGCATTCATCTTCTCCCGCCCTCGGACATCAGCATTCTTGATTCTCGGGCCTTTAACTCAGACAGGGACATACAGCACTGGGTAACCACAAGCTGGGGGAAGCAGAACGCCCGTGGTGTGGTTCCAGCTCAAACCCAAAGGTCTGAGAACCAGGGGAACTACTGTGGGAGCCCTCCCTCATGATACGTCCCTCTACACACATGGACATCTCTATACAATTTTATTGGTTCCATCTGGAGAAGCCAGACTGAGCCAGGAACTCACAGAAGACCCCACACCAACGGCCATATAATGTGCTCCCACCGCAGGAACCAGCATCCTGCTCAATATGGAGACACAAGAGCAGCAACCAGATCAGTCCAGGGCAACTGCCTGATGCTTGAGAGGCAGAAAATGAAAAATATCACTGGTACGTCGGCACGGAATCCATGTGACATGAAGCCCAAGTCCAGAGGCTAAAGCCTGGGACTGACTGGAGACAGAGAAGACCCATCAGAGGAGCCTGGACAGGAGGGGAAAGAAAGGACCTCCTCAGGGACAAGGCTAGAGTCTGCCCTTCCTAAATGCTGGGGTGCCTGCTACCTGTATCTCCTACCAGGACTCAGGCCCAGGTTGTGTGGGGCCAAACTACTTACTCATCTAGCCCTTAGCCAACAGGAAACTTTGGTCCCCACGAAGGTGGTGAATCTTGTTAGTCCATTCTAGAGGACACAGGCGAAAGGAAGAATTGTCACCAACCCCCACCCTAAACTGCACCCACCTCCCCTGCCCCCCACCAACGCCTACTAAATCTAACGGTAACATACCCGCCACCCTGGCTTCCTCACATGCCACCCCCGTTCCGACTGAATCTTCTATTTCTCCTATACTCACATCTCGCACTCTCTCGCCTCCCTCTTCATCCACTTTTGCAGGCAGAACCCTAGTCTTCAGTGGCTTCCTCTCTCGACACAAGGATCTCCCTTTCCCCTCACCTCTTCAATCCAGTTCTAACCCATCATGGCATGAAAAGTGTTGTTGTGGATCAATGGAGCAAGGAATTCCATGGAACACTGAGTCCCTTACCCTATCCCTAAGATGACTGTGGGAAATCCATGGACATTTAATTTAAGTCTAGGAAATGCTGAATACTTCTTCCTCTCCTTAGAGTTGCACATTAAAGTGCAACTTTACAGGGCACATTAGCATTTAAAGGCCCCGAGAAGTCCTGCAGTTAAGAAACTGGTCAAATGGGCAAAGGACTCAAACAGACATTTCTCCAAGAGACATACAGAGGGCCAACAAACATATGAAAAGATGCTCAACATCACTAACCATCAGCAAAATGCAAATCAAAACCACAATGAAAAAAAAAATGCAATATTACCTCATATCTGTTAGGATTCCACTATAGGGGGGAAAAAACCAGAAAATAAGTGTTGGCAACCCTTGTGCACTGTTGGTGAAAATGTAAAATGGCATAGCCACCATGGAAAGCAGTATGGAGGCTCCTCAAAAAATGAGAATTACTGGGGCACCTGGCTTGCTCAGTCTGTAGAGCATGTCACCCTTGATCTTGGGGTCATGACTTCAAGCCCCACATTGGGGTTAAGAGGTTAAGAGTTTACTTAAAAAAAAAAAAAAACTAGGGGCACCTGACTTCAGCTCAGGTCACTAACTCACGGATCGTGAGTTTGAGCCTTGTGTTGGGTTCTGTGCTGACAGGTCAGAGCCTGGAGCCTGCTTTGGATTCTGTCTCTGTCTCTCTCTCTCTCTCTCTGTTCCCACCCCCCCCCCCACCCCACTCATCCTCTCTCTCTCTCTCTCAAAAATAAATAAAGATTAAAAAAATTATAAAAAACAAAAAATAAATAGAATTACTATATGATCCAGAGATCCCACTTCTGGGTATATATCCAAAAGAACTGAAACTGTATCCCAAAGAGACATTTACACACCCATGTTCCCTGCATTATTCACAAAAGCCAAGAACTGGATGCAACCCAAATGTTCATGAACAGATGAAAAGATTTTTTTCAAATGTGGCATATAAAAACAAAATATGGTATAGGGACACCTGGGTGGCTAAATCAGTTAAGCGTCCAACTCTTGATCGTGGCTGAGGTCATGATCTTGCGGTTCCTAGGTTCAAACGCCACACTGGGCTTTGTGCAGACAGTGTCGAACCTGCTTGGGATTCTGTCTTTCCTTCTCTCTGCTCCTCCTCCACTTGTTCGTGTGTGCTCTCTCACTCTCTCTCTCTCTCTGCTCCCTCAAAATAAAAATAAACTTTAAAAATAAGGTGGTATATACATACAATGAATTATCATTCAGCCTTTAGAAAGGAAATCCTATCATAAGCTACACCATGGATGAACCTAAAAAACATGCAAAGTGAAATAAACCAGTCACAAAAAGACAATACTGTATGATTCCACTTACGGGAGGTATATAAAGTAGTCATCTCTTAGAAAGTAGAGTGGAAAGTGGTGAGTGTGAGTAGTGGGAGGTGGGACTGGGGGGGTTGTTCAATGGGTATAGAGTTTCAGTTCTGTAAGATGAAAAAGTTCTAGAGATCTATTACACAACAATGTGCATATAGTTAACCCACTGTACTGCATACTTGAAAATAGGATGATAAATTTTATGTTGAACTTTGTTATCGTAAAGATAGAAACTGCTTAGCTCATTTCACTATATTCTTAACCACTGAATACACTTTTTGCAGAACACCTTATGAGACACAACAGGAATACTACAGAATACTGTTTGGGGAATACCGCTCTAAACATCAAAGTACACCAAACTGCATGCTGTTGCCTCTAATTATCCAATCCCTTTGGTTATTTACTTCAGCCCTTCATTGGTTCCCGAGGCCAGGAAATCTTATGTTTCCAGGCAGGGGTCCAATCTTCATGCTGTCCCAGGTTAACACTGGCCTGATATTGTCACAACCATGTGGTCTGGCACCCTTGAGGAGGGGCAGAAAAGCGGCCAGTGAAAGTGAACATCTTTTGAGAACTTTGCTCAACTTACAGTAATACTCTTTTGTGCCACGCCTCCATCATGATAGACCCTTATCAGTCATCATCAGTCATGTCTGTACCACATGCCATACCACACGTGTGTGTACACACACACACACACACACACACACACACACCAATGATAAACACCAAGCTGCTATGCTAATCAAGTTCTCAACCAGGACTCTGGACTTGGGATTAAGGTTCTAGCTCAATCTGGTATCTTGAAAGTAAAAGATCAAAAGATATAAATGTGGGAACTACTGGTTGGCCCCTGTTTACTGTCTACCATGTTCCCTAAGAAAGGGAGAAACTGATCTACGGCAAGAACTGAAACCCTTCCCATCTCAGTTGTTCTTGGCCAGCTGCATTCCTGCCCTCAGGTTCCACGAGCCACCCCATCTGAGGCCCTGACATCGCACAACTCCAGAGACCACCATTCACAATCTAGAGTTCTGCCAGCGCAGTGGCCCTGCCCATAAACCCTTATAAAGCCTTTTATTGCTCAAAGGACCTCAGGGCGGTTTCTGTTACCTGCCCCTGAAGGATCAGAGAGCACCAGCTATATTCCCACTATCGCTTATTACCTGCCTGGGCTTCTGCCAGGGGCACTTGCCATGTTGTTTCTCAAAAGCACTCCAACCTTCCCTGCCCTGCTCCTCGGCCTTTGCTCCCACTAATCTCCCTGCCTAGAATCCTCTCCGTCCTTCCTCTATTTATCCAACTCTACCCATCCTTCAACATCCAGTTCAAATGCCTCCCCTGCTCATAAAGCCCTCGGTCATCTTTCCCTCTCAACCCTAAACTTGCAAAGCGCTTTGCCCATATTTTCTTGAAGGCATTTCCACATTCCACCTTGTAATACAGACACATGTGTATGTATCTTTACTCCATTACTCAACTGTATGTTCTTGGGAGCAGGACCATTCTAATCTTTGTGTCACATACCACACCTAAGGCAGTGCCTCGCACGTAAGCAAAGGTTATAAAAAATATATATGTATAGATGACTCTATGGGAGAACAGTACTTTGTATACTGTCTCATCTCTCTACTAAACCATCAGCATAGTGAGGGCAGAAATTCAACCTTAAATTCATCTCTGTAACCCTGCAGGAGCATGACCATGGTACAGGCATTCCAACACTTGCTGACTGAATGACCTAAAAGAGTAGATACTAGAATGCTTTCACCCCCTGCCCTTCAGCCCCACCACGTGCAATCTCCACCTCTCCAAACCCGATTCTCCCATATTTAGCTCACCAGTGTTTTCAGAGGTAAAGGTCACTTACTGAGTTACTTCCATCAAAGGTAGTGGTTGCGGGGGGAAGGAGGGTGTTATTCAGAACTACCCCTAAAACCTGCTAGGGTAGAGATCCGTGACAACTTTCTGGCTGCTCTTCTGGCCATGTCAGAGGGACAGGACAGTCTGCATGGGGAGAGGAGAAGGAAGGCAGAACAGACAATTCTGCTAAGGATAGGGTGTGGCAGAGGAGAGGAGGTTAGGTGTGTCAGCGAAAGAAAGGTCCAGATCTCTGCCCCTTCATTTGTCCATCAATGCTTCCACAAGTTATTAAAAGCTGGCTATATTCACTGGAAATAAGGAAGCCAGGGCCAAAGCAACAAGCATTCAGTGAGACCCTACTAGACACAGGTCCCTGGTGCCAAGCCCTGGAGGACACACTCGGTTGTGGACTGACAGCTAGAATCCTACAAACACACTGGGGATGGAGGAAAAGAATGACAACAGAGGACAGGCTGATGAGATCCAACCCTGGCCCATCTCCACTTAGTACCTGGTGGGCGTCTCCTGATGGGATGATGTAGGCCTGGATCGGCTCTGTCACATACTCCGTGTTCCTCATGGCTTGTCTCAGCTGCCGAAGCAGCTCTGAGGTTACCTTTGGAGCCATTCTGCCGTCTGCAACAACAGGAGAGTTTGTTCCAAAACCAGCTTGCCCGGGGCAACTCAGTGACTAGTTCAAAGGCAGCCCTAGGGATGGGCCTGCCAGCTGCCCCACCCCAGCTGCATTTTCAAACTGACCACCCCCACCACACCAATACCAAAGGTCCCAGGAACTCTACAGTTTACAGTTCTTAAATACCACTTCCCAATAGCCATTTGCGGCATGGAAAGTTGAGCTACTGATACTCATTTCCACATTGATCAGTTACCTCTTCCACTTCCAGGGCTATATTCTAAAGAGATAAACAGATGCACAAAGATACCTGTCTATCTTTGTTGATAGTAAAAAAAAAAAAAAAAAAAAAAAATGGAGGAAAATACACAATTGGGTAAATGAACTATAATATATACAATAGGACACTACAAAATCGTTAAAAATTACAGACCAAAAAAAAATTACACTGACCTATATTTAACTGGCAAAGACACCAAAACCACTGGTGGTTGATTAAAAACAAATTACAAAAAAAGATGTACAGATTGTTCTTATCTGGAAATCTGTATGTGTATATTCAGAGAGAAGTTTCTAGAAGGCCAGTCACCCAAGTGTTAATTAGTGGCTACCTTTGGAGAGAGGGACTTGGAGTGATTTTTCTTTTCTTTTTCTGATGTTTTACTGCTTAAGCTTGACCGCATTAAAAGAAGTACATTTTAGGGGCGCCTGGGTGGCTCAGTCGGTTAAGCGTCTGATTCTTGATCTCAGCTCAGGTCATGATCTCATGGTTGGTGAAATCAGGCTCTGCGCTGACAGCACGGAGCCTGCTTGGAATTCTCTCTCCCTCTCCCTGCTCCTACCCAACTCGTGCTCTCTCTCTCTCTCTCTCAAAATAAATAAACTTAAAATATCATATTACAATATTTTTGTTGGCCAACCACAGATTAGGAGATCAGTCCACTACAAGTTAAAAGTCTAAGTCACGTGATCTAGTGAATACCTACTGTCAACTGGGTGTGCAACCTCAGGGAGAAGGGGAGTGGGGTCTCAGTGTCTGTGTTCACCTCTCTAAGATATGGTGGTTGCAGAGTAGATCCAGGGTTTTCCAAACGAGCCCTGAAAAAGTCCCAGGGGTCCCTAAGAGTCTATCCCAATAAAACTAGAGCTGGAGTCACCAGCTCAAGAAAATACAAAACTGAAACAAATATGAAAATCATTTTAAAAAGAAATGTTAAATGTAGGCTTACTAGAAATTCTTACACTTCATACTTTTACTAATTTCTAGTAAAGAAATCATCAAAAGAAATACTCAAATCAAAAATGTATTCTTGCCTCCTGATGAGTACAAGAGACAATCTCTATGTGATAAAGGACATAATGCAAACTTTCAAATCATTTCGGCTGGTTTTTCAAAAAAGTTTTCTCAAAAACTACTGACATCAGCGAACGGTTCTGATAACTCATACATAAAATAACTATAGATATATGACTAGATAATGACTATATCATAGTTATAGTCCCATAGGCATATAACAACTTCACAGAAAGTCAATTATAAAACAGGGACCATACATATTTTTCCACACCCCATATACTGGCACAAAACTATACTATTAGAATTCAAGTAGAATAATGAGTTTTTCCAGCTCATTTTTAAAATAGATTTTACTTTTTTAGAACAGTTACAGATTCACAGCAAAACTGAGCAGAAAACACAGAGAGTTCCCATATACCTCTCTTTTCCAACATACACACAGCCTCCCCCACAACCAAGATTCCCCACCGATGGAGCCAGAAAGCATTATGCTAAGTGAATTAAGTCAGTCAGAGAAAGACAACAACCATATGATTTCACTCATATGTGGAATTTAAGAAACAAAACAAACGTACATAGTGGAGAAAAAGAGGAATACCAAGAAACAGACTCTTAACTATAGAGAAAAAACTGATGGTGACCAGAGGGGAGGCCGGGGGAAGGCAGGGTGGGATCATAGGTTAAATAAGTGATGGGGATTAAGGAGGGCACTCATGATGAGCACTGGGTACTGTAAGTAAGTGTTGAATCACTAAACCATACACCTGAAACTAAAATTACACTGTATGGTACCTCACTGGAACTTAAATAAAAACTTGAAAAAAAAATAAAATAAATTGAATTTAAAAAACAAAAAAAGATCACCCACCAGAGTGGTACATTGGTTACCACTGATAAACCTACACAGACATATTATTATCCCCCTAAGCCCACAGTTCATTTTAGATTTCACTCTTGGTGTGGTACATTCTACAGGTTTTGACAAATGCATGTCACGTATCTAGCATTATAGCATCATACGAAACCGCTTAATAGTTTTCATTGCCCTAAAAATCCTCTCTGCTCGGTCTTTTTATCCCTCTGCCTCACTGCCCCCCAATCCCCGGCAGTGACCAATCTTTTTACTGTATGCACAGTTTTAACTTTTCCAGAAATTCAGACGGCTGGAATCACACAACACATAGCCTTTTCAGATTGGCTTCTTTCACTTAGCAATATATATTTAAGGTTCTTCCACATCTTTTCTTGATAGCTCATTTGTTTTTAGTCATGAATAATATCCCATTCTCTGGATGTACCACAGGTTATGTATACATCCAGCTACCGAAGATCATCATGGTTGCTTCCAAGTTGTGGCTGTTGTGTACAAAGCTGCCATAAACATCCATGTACAGGTTTTTGCATGGACTCAAGTTTCCAACTCCTTTGGGTAAATACCAAGGAGAATGACCACTGGATCCTAAGGTAAGAATACATTTGGTTTTGTAAGAAACTGCCAAACTTGTCTTCAAAGTGGCTATACCATTTTGCACTCCCACCATTAATGAATGAAAGTTCCTGCTGCTCTGCTCCCTCACCAACATTTGGTGTCTCCAGTGTTTCGTATTTTGCCAACCCATTTTTTAAACAAATAAAAAATATTTTACTTAACTATACATGTCCTAACATACAATGTTGGAAGTAATGAAGAGTGACATTGGAGCCATTATACGACCAGTATGGTCAAGGACTGACAGCCTGACTCAGTGTGGCTTGAACTCTGCTAGATGTGGATCTGTTTAGGTTTGTCTTCCACATTTTTATCTGCTGCTTCTCCATCATCACCAGCATCTGGGGCTACAGAAGTCTCAGTCATTACAGTTACCTCCAATAGACTCCCCTGTGAGGTACCATGTTGATCTTGGGACTCACTGAAGAAGTGCTCCATTCTTAATTTGCCAGGGTAGCATCGACCACCGGCACCAGGGCTCCGTCTCAGGAGTCTCCACAGGACAGCAAGTACTTAATGACAGAGTCACTGGAAACAGTCCTATTCACAATTCAAACATTCCCATGTTCCCTGCATTATAGCTGCCTCTGAATACTTTTCAGAGAGGCATCCTTTCCTTTGGTCTAATCTGTTTAACCTGTAATTTCTCTTCTATCTAAGAAGGATCATAATTATCTGATCCGATCTAAGTTTATATGTCAACACCTCCATTGGGTTCAAAATGAAGCCTACTGCAACCTTGTAAGCTTGCCAGCATCTGAAAATTTACTGTGACATCTTTCAGGGGCTTCAAACCATATTTCTGAGCAAGTTGACATTAAAAAGAGTCAAGTCAAAATGCAGACTTCCTCGGAGCAGTATTTCCACCTTGGCCGCACAACAGAACTACCTGGGGGACTTCTAATTTAATTAGTCTGGAGTACAGCCTGGGCATCTGGAATTTAAAAAAAAAGCAAATACACGATAGCAGCCAATGTATTTTCTTTCAAGATCTTCAATTTCCTTATAGGATTTGGCTTCTATTTGGGCACATTCTGACTTAAAGATTTTGATGGCACTGACTGGGAGTTTATAGCACTGACCAGAGTACATATCAACCTTATCAGTCACTGACTTCATCAATAAAGTCAACAGAACTAACGGCAAGCACAAAATCCTCAATTCCAAACTGAAAATCATCACAGGCAAAATGGAACTGGCCAAGGACATCCTCTACCTCATGGTCACCATAACCTGCCTCCTCACCACCAGATTCTGACCTTCATCACCATCTCTGCCTCATCCTCACCTTTCCCCTCTTGACCGGCCTCCTCGGAAACATCAGCACCGCAGGTCTTACTCTACTCCACACCCCGCACTTCCCTACACAATGCCACCTGCCGTCACCACCTTCCCTGCTCCCTTCTCCTCTTCCTTCACATTTGGTTGGTGTCCTTGGTCAGATGCAGCCACTTCTTTGTCACCCATACCAGACACAAAGAAAGCGCTCCCCAGACCGCAACCCACAGTCAGGACATGGTAAGTGGCAGCGGCAGCCACAGCAAAGGTGAAGAAGATAGTGATAGGCAATGACTAAAGCGATGGGCTGGGGCATTGGAGGCGGCCTCCAGGCACCAAGATGGCTGGAGCAGCTGTGGCCGCAAGCACAACAGGCCCTGAAAGCAATTGAATGGGTGTGCAGCTAGCCGAGGAGGGGACGAAGCTTACAGAATTACAAGACCCAGCCATGGAGGTGGCAGCACTTGAAAACGCGGCCAAGATGGAGGAGATGAGAGTCTCGGCTGGTTACCCTCGCCAGGTGACTTTTACGAGGGTTAGATAGGTTACTATATACAAAGCACTTAGAAACAGTGTCACACACACAGTAAATGTTATGTGTGTGCAATTAATAGAGAGATACACATTAACTAACTACGAAGGCAATGTGATAAATAGCGCAACAGGCATATATACTGCTTCTCCCTAAGAGAGGGACCATGCCATCCTCATTCCCGAATCCATGTATCTAGCCCACCACCTAACACATACATATGCTCACTCAAAGATGGCTGAGTCAAGGTCACAACTTTATGTCATGATCTTTTATCAACCAGACTCAGTATAACCAACAGCAATGAATCTTCAGTGAAAGAAGAGAGCTAGGATCTTAGATGTCACATTACAGCATCTGCTCACTCCACATTCCATTACTTTCAGAAATTTAGAAGCAGCCAAGAGTTAATCAGGGTGTGCAGGGAAGAAAGAAGCCAAGAGCAACAAGCCTAGACCATGATGTAACATTAGCCCATACGCTGCCAGGTATTTTTAAATCATGCTTTAAAGAGAATGACTCACTTAAAAGTCTCTTGTACATGCGGGCCTGCTTTTAGAAATAAGTTTCTAAACCTTCAGCCTTTATCATAAACAAAACTTCACTGCTTAGAAGTACATGAAAAGCACACCATATTTACCTCACTGGGTGGCTAGAAGAATTTAACTTGACATCATGTGTTAGAGCACCATGCACAGCATCTAGTACATTACAAAAGCTCAAGCAATATTATTTGAGTCTGGATCTGAAGCACCAGCTGGGTTTCCTACACGCCTTGTTGTAAGAATAGAAGGGGCTGGTTTACTCCGATTTCAGCATCTTAACACATGCAAAGATGCCAGGCTGCTCTTCCAGCATCAACAGCTTTAGAGGCAGTGGTTTCCTTCTCTGTCTCACTGCGGAGTGAGGACTGAGGGCTTTACACACATTAGTGGTTAGTTCTCACAATAACCCTCCAAGGGAGGTTTCGCTATTCCCATTTTATAAAGGAACAGGAGTTAAATACTTGCCCCAGACAACTGGATCATCAGGCACCAAGACCCAATATCTATCTAATTCCCAAGTCTATGCTCTACTATAACATATTATCTAGGGATGTAATAGAGGCTCTCTTCAAAGTATTCTAAGACCAATGGAGTCAAACAAGGGGGTTCTAGTTTCCAGCTGGGATCAGCAACCTCAGACAACTGATGTTCCCTGGACCTCTCTTTCTTCATACCTAATAAAGAGAAGTTCTCTTTAAACTCTAAATTTGATCATTCGATCACTTTTTCCCTTTACTTACTTATTTCTCATTCTTTCTTCCTTCTTCCTCCCCTCCTTCTTAATGTGACCCAAAATGTGTTGGATACATTTATCTATATTTTTAAAGAAAAGGGACCTAACTGCATGCAATTACAGCACTGCTCTTCCAAAGAGAGACCAGTCACGGCTTATGTGCTTCAGGTGATCGATTTTTTTCAGTCAACTAAAAGGAAATGCTGTGGTTCTCCTGGGTGGTCCTCAGAAAAGCGTTAGCTTTCAAGGGATAGAAATGCACTTAAATACCACTTTTCAGAATTCAGGATTCTGGCAACCCAACAATATAATCAGCCAGTTCTGGGAAGACAGTATGGTTCCAGAAATTTCTCCCAAAAAGATTTTCCTGAATGTACATTCAATGTATACAGTAGAGTACTATACTATAAACTTTTCTCATTTCATAATCTTAAGACAAAAATTGGAGGCCACTCTCTAAGGTAGTCAATAAAAGTTTACAATAGAGAGTAGAAAAACCAGAAGAGGTCATTTCCAAAAAATAACCTATCTCCTCTTCCACCACCACCCAATCCCCAGAAACGGGAAATACAAAAACTAAAATTCTCTAATGTGTTACCTAAAAAAGTGGTAAATATAGACAGAAATAGTAACCAACTATCCAGAAGCCAAAAGACAAAATGGTTTTTAATTTCCACATATATATCTACCCAATTAGTCCCAACCATGAGCAATTATTAATCCTTTACCCCCTCTTCTCTCCCACTTGGAGTTAGAGTATGGGGACCTAAAATTCTTTTGAGGGGTGCCTGGGTGGCTCAGTCGGTTGGGCGTCCGACTTCGGCTCAGGTCATGATCTCACAGTTTGTGAGTTCGAACCCCGCGTCAGGCTCTGTGCTGACAGCTCAGAGCCTGGAGCCTGCTTCGGATTCTGTGTCTCCTTCTCTCTCTGCCCCTCCCCAACTTGTGCTCTATGTCTCTCAAAAAATAAATAAATGTAAAAAAAAAAAAAAATGTTTAATTCTTTTGAGATGTTCCATCTAATTAATAGGCAAAATTATTACCTGTTTCCGTGCCTGGGTCACCAGAGTATGCCACCTCGTTAGGCTCAATTATTCTTAAATTTTTCAGCTGAAAATCCTGGTGATTCGCCCTTAAGAAGAGAAAGAACAGGATATTGCAGACTTTGACCATAGGAAATGTGGCAAGGCTTATTTAGAGAGGATATCTACTTGACTTAGCAATTTTCCTTCATGAGTCAGAAGGACTCTCACCCCGATATCAAAATGAAATTAAGTAAAAGTTTCAGATAAAACCTGCAGCTAAAACAGCACCATAGCAGGCAAACCTTCTCAGATCTAACCTCTTAATTCATGAATTCTCTTCAGTTATGTCTAATCTCCTAACTAGTCTAAAAAGATTTTTTTGGCAACAACTATATTTTTCACATGTACAAATTCTATTTGGTTTGTTTGGGGGTTTTTTGTTTGTTTGTTTTTAGAGAGAGAGGGCAGGAGAGAACAGAAGGAGAGAAAGAGAATCTTAAGCAGGCTCCACGCTCACCATGGAGCCCAATCCCATGACCCTGGGATCATGACCTGAGCCAAAATCAAGAGTCAGACACTCAATGACTGAGCCACCCAGGCACTCCTGGGTTTTGTTTTGTTTTGTTTTTTAATTTGCCTGCTCTTTCTTCATGGTGTGCCATTCTTTCACTATGGTTTCTATTCCTTCTCTTAACTTCAATTATTTGGGGCCCTTATTTTAGAATTCATTTCAGACTTAGAAGGTCTTAGAACCAACTAATCTTTGACAAAGCAGGAAAGAATATCCAATGGAAAAAATACAGTCTCTTCAGCAAATAGTGTTGGGAAAACTGGACAGCGACATGCAAAAGAATGAACCTGGACCCCTTTCTTACACCACACACAAAAATAAACTCAAAATGGATGAAAGACCTAAACGTAAGACAGGAAACCATCAAAATCCTAGAGGAGAAAGCAGGCAAAAAACCTCTTTGACCTCAGTCGCAGCAACTTCTTACTCAACACATCTCTGGAGGCAACGGAAACAAAAGCAAAAATGAACTACTGGGACCTCATCAAGATAAAAAGCTTCTGCACAGCCAAGGAAACAATCAGCAAAACTAAAAAGCAACCAACGGAATGGAAGAAGATATTTGCAAATGACATGTCAGACAAAGGGTTAGTATCCAAAATCTGTAAAGAACTTCTCAAACTCAACACCCAAAAAACAAATCATCCAGTGAAGAAATGGGCAAAAGACATGAACAGACACTTCTCCAAAGAAGACATCCAGATGGCCAACCGACACATGAAAAAATGCTGAACATTACTAATAATCAGGGAATTACAAATCAAACCCACAATGAGATACCACTTCACACCTGTCAGAATGGCTAACATTAACAACTCGGGCAGCAACTCAGATGTTGGCGAGGATGCAGAGAAAGAGGATCTCTTTCACACTGCTGGTGGGAATGCAAACTGGTGCAGCCACTCTGGAAAACAGTATGGAGGTTTCTCAAAAAGTTAAAAATAGAACTACCCTACGACCCAGCAACTGCACTACTAGGTATTTACCCAAAGGACACAGGAGTGCTGTTTCAAAGGGGCACATGCATACCAATGTTTATAGCAGCACTATCAACAATAGCCAAAGTATGGAAAGAGCCCAAATGTCCATCGATGGATGAATGGATAAAGAAGATGTGGTATATATATACAATGGAGTATTACTAGGCAATCAAAAAGAATGAAATCTTGCCATTTGCAACAACATGGATGGAACTAGAGTGTATTATGCTAAGCGAAATTGGTCAGTCAGAGAAAGACAAATAACATATGACTTCTCATGTGTGAAATTTAAGATACAAACAGACGAACATCAAGGAAGGGAAGCAAAAATAATATTAAAAACAGGGAGGGAGATAAACTATAAGAGACTCTTTAATAGAACAAACTGAGGATTGCTGGAGGCATCTTGGGTGGGGGGATGAGCTAAATGGGCAAGGGGCATTAAGGAGGACACTTGCTGGGATGAGCACTGGGTGTTATATGTAAGCGATGAATCACGAAATTCTATATAATGATTCTGAAACCATTATCACGCTACATGTTAACTAACTTGGAGGTAAATTTTAAAAAATTAAAAATTAAATTAAAAAAAGAAGGTCTTGGGATAGTAAACTTCAAGTTTGCTGGGCCTGCTGGCTCCCTCTTAGTAAGTTATTCCTTGTGTGTTTTGTAATCTTTTATTAAGAGCTTATCTTCAGTAGAAACTATTTTATCTGTGAAATGTCCTGGTTGTACCAGCACCACTGTCACTGTTGTTTGCTTATGAGATTAATCTCCACTTTAATTTCTTAGCTAGGAGTTTTACACACAAATCTCCTATCCCCATCTAGGGATAGTCTGATGCCCTGGACCCCAGGTAAGAAGGCCTATAGAGTCTGATAACCTCCCCCGGCTCGGCTTACCAGCTACCATTCAAGCTTTAAGTTCCCCTAAATTTCTGGCACCTGACAATTTCTCTTTCTTTCAAGACTTTTCTATAATTGAGGCCCTACTCTAGACACAACAATGAACAAAGCAGACAACATCTCTGACCTCAGGAGGTTTACGTGGGTAGGGGGATAGGGGCTCGAGGATGCAGAACAAAGAGGATCCAGGAGGAGAGGCATTAGACACAAAACAAGAACACAGTCTGTCAGGGAGTTCTGTGAAGAAAAGTAAAGCGGGGCAAGGGGAAGAGTGTCAGAGAGGGAAAGGGAAAGGTGATTTTATATGGGGTTGCTAGGCAAGGTCTCTCTGCTAACAGATGACATTTTAGCAGTCCTAAAAAAAAAAAAAAAAAAAGTGACAGATCAAGCCATGTGAAAGTCTGAGAACATTCTAGAGAAGGGGACTAGTAAGTGCAAAGTCCCTAAGGCAGGAGTATGGCTGGTATACATCGGAGAAAGCAAGGAGGCCAGTGTGGTGTGACCGTGTGTGCTGGCAGGTGGGGAGGTAAGTGGTTAGGAGACAAGAACAGAGGCAACAAGGAGCCTGCTGTAGGTCATACAAAGGGTTTGGATTTTATTCAGTTTTAAACTTAAAGGTAATTTGGTCATAACTTTACATTTTTATGTATTAGTAGAGGGACAGGAGCCCACATTAGCTCAACTCACCACATAGCCAGAACGAGAAGACCAGACATTTTCACCAATCTTTCCAGGCCTACTCTCTGATGGCTGCTACTTTAATCTTGTTGGACAGAATGAGATGTTCTTTATTGAGGATCATATATTCTTTCATTAAAAAGTAAGACGTCAATATTTCTTATAAATCTAAGTGCAAATATCCTCAGCAAAATACTAGCAAAACTGAATACATTAACATATAAAAAAGATCATATACCATCACCAAGTGGGATTTATCCCATAAATGCAAGATGGGTTCAACATACAAAAATTAATGTCATACACAGTATCAATAGAATAAAGAATAAAAACTGCATGATCACATCAGAAGACACAGAAAAAGCATTTTGACAAAATCCAACACCTCTTCATGATAAAAGTACTCAGTAAACTAGAAGAGAAATTCTTCAACCTGATCAAGAATATTACAAAAATCCACAGCTAACGTCATCTTTCTTTTTTTTTTTTTTTTTTAATTTTTTAATGTTTACTTATTTTGGGGAAAGAAAGAGACAGAGACAGAGACAGAGTACGAGTAGGGGAGGGGCGGAGAGAGAGGGAGACACACAATCTGAAGCAGGCTCCAGGCCCTGAGCAAGTGTTCAGCACAGAACCTAACGCGGGGCTTGAACCCATGAACCTCGAGATCATGACTCGAGCCAAAGTTGGACACTTAATCGACTGAGCCACCCAGGCGTCCCAACAGCTAACATCATCCTTAATGTTAAAAGGTTGAACACTTTCTATCTAAGATAAAGAACAGGACAAAGATGTCCAATCTTGCTACTTTAGTCAACACTATACTGGAGGTTCTATCCAGGGCAATTAGGCAAAAAAGTGAAAAAGAAGGCATCAAGATTAGAAAAGAAGTAAAATTATCTCTACTTGCAAATAGCAGTATCTTCAATATAGAAAATCTTGAAGAACCTACACAAAACAATTAGAACAAAGAAGACTGCAATCAAGACTGCAGGATACCAAATCAATATACAGTAATTAATTGTATTTCTATATACTTGCAATGAACAATCCAAAAATAAAACTAAGAAAAGTTCATTTACAACAGCATCAAAAGAATGAGTACCTAGGAATATATTTAACAAAACAGATGCAAAGCTTATACTCTGAAAACTACAAAACATTGTGAAAGAAATTAAAATAGACCTAAATAAATGGAAAGACATTCTATGTTCACGGATTGGAAGACTCAGTATTGTTAAAATTGCAATGCTCCCCCAAAATAATCTAGAGGTAAATCCCTATCAAATTTCAGCTAGCTTGTATGTGCAGAAGTTGACAAGCAAATCCTAAAATTCATATGGAAATGCATGGAATCCAGAATAGCCACATCAATCTTGAAAAAGAACAACAGTGGAGGATTCATCCTTCCTGATTTCAAAGCTAATAAAACTACAGTAATCAAGACAGTGTGGTATTGGCATAAGGTATTGGCATATAGATCAATGAGACAGAATTAGTTCAGAAATAAACTCTCACACTTATTGCCAGTTTTTGACAACAGTGCCAAAACTATTCAATGGAGGGAAAAAAAAAAAAAAAAGACTGTCTTCAACAAATAATGCTAGGACAACGGGGAATCCACATGCAAAAGAACGAAACTGAACCCCTACCCTCACACCAAAAATGAAAATTAACTTAAAATGGATCACAGACATAAATGTTTTCTTGGAAGAATACACAGGCACAAATCTGCCCGACCTTGGATTAGGCAATGATTTCTTAGATACGACATCAAA
This sequence comes from Leopardus geoffroyi, assembly GCF_018350155.1. NCBI lineage: Eukaryota > Metazoa > Chordata > Mammalia > Carnivora > Felidae > Leopardus > Leopardus geoffroyi. Next base: position 67,808,006 of record NC_059334.1, read on the forward strand.
AGTATAAGCAACCGAAGGAAACAGATACACTGGACTTTATTAAAGACTTTTTTACTTCAGAGGATACCATCAAGAAAGTGAAAAGACAGGGCACCTGGCTGGCTCAGTGGGTACAGCATGAGACTCTTGACCTCAGGGTCATGAGTTGAGCCCCACATTGGGTATGAAGGCTACTTAAAATAAAATGGTTAAAAAGAGAGAGAGAGAGAGAAAGTGAAAAGACAACTGATAAAATGAGAGAAAATATTTGCAACTCATATCTGATAAGAGGCTAACATCCAGAGTATTGCGAGACACCTGGGTGCCTCAGTCGGTTGAACACCCAACTCTTGATTTCTGCTCAGGGCGTGGGATAGAGCCCCGTGTCAGGCTCCACACCGAGTGTGGAGCCTATTTAAGAGTTTCTTTTGCCCTCTCCCTCTGCCCCTCTCCCCTACTCACACTCTCTCTAAAATATAATAATAATAACAAATTAAAATAAAATAAATTAAAAAAAAAAACTATTGCAACTCAACAATAAAAAGGCCACCCCAGGGGCGCCTGGGTGGCTCAGTTGGTTAAGCAGCCAACATCGGCTCGGGTCATGATCTCATAGTTTGTGAGTTTGAGCCCCACGTCGGGCTCTGTGCTGAGTGGGGCTCTGTGCTGACAGTTCAAACCCTGAAGCCTGCTTTGGATTCTGTGTCTGCCTCTCTCTCTGACCCTCCCCTGCTTGCTCTCTCTCTCTCTCTCTCTCTCTCTCTCTCTCTCAAAAATAAATAAACATTTTAAAAAATTAAAACAAAAAAAGACAACCCAATTTTTTTTTTTTGAGAGAGAGAGAGAGAAAGAGAAAGAGAACATACATGAGAGGAGCAGAGGGAGAGAATCCCAAGCAAGCTTCACATCCATCACAGAGCCCAATGTGGGGCTCGATCCCACAACAGTGAGATCACAACCTGAGCCGAAATCAAGAGTTGGATGCTGACCCAATTGAGCCACCCAGGCATCCCATGACAACCCAATTTTAAAATGGTCAAGGGCATCTGAATAGACATTTTCAAACACACATTTTTCCTAAGAAGATATTCAAAGAGTGAATGAGCACATGAAAAGATTTTCAGTATCTTTATCCGTTAGAGAAATGCCAATCGAAATCACAATGAGATGTAAGTTCACATCCACTAGGAAGGTTATAATCAAAAAGAACAGAAATAACAAGTGTAGGACAGGATGTGAGAAAATTGGAACCCTCAGACATTGCTGGTGGGAATATAAAATGGTGTAGTGACTTTGGAAAACAGTCCAGTATTCCTCAAAAGGTTAAATATGGAATTATCCTATAACGGGGCACGTGGTGGCTCAGTCAGTTGAGGGTCTGACCCCTGATCTCAGCTCAGGTCATGATCTCACGGTTCCTGGGCTAGAGCCCCCACATAGGGCTCTGCACTGACAGCTCAGAACCTGTTGGGATCCCCTCTCCCTCTCTCTCTCTCCTCTCCCCCACTCACATACACATGTACTCTCTCAACACTCTCTCTCAAAATTAACAAATAAACATTTAGTAAATAATAATAATTATTATCCTATGACCCAGCAACTCCACTCCTAGGTATGAAAAATTAAAAACACAAGCCCACATAAAAACTTGTATATGAATCTTCATAGCGGCATGTTCATAAAAGCCACAAAGTAGAAACAACCAAAATGTCCATCAACTGATGAAAGGATAAATACCTGGTCTATCCATACAATGGAATATTATTTGGCAATAAAAAGGAATCAAGTATTGATGACTTGGTACAGCATAGTAAACTCTGAAAACATTTTATGCTAAGTGAAAAAAGCTGGTCACAGAAGACCGTATGTTGTACGTCCAGAACAGGCAAATCCATAGAGACAGAAAGTAGATTGGCAACCGCCTACCAGTGGGGTGAAGTTGGAGAAAATGAGGAGCACCTACCAATGTGTACAGGGTTTCCTCTGGCAAGGGGTAAGGATCTTCTAAAACTGCTTGCAGTGTTGGTTATACAACTCTAGGACTATTCGAAAAATCACTGAAATGTATGTTTTATTTTATTTTTTTAGTGTTTTATTTTATCTTTGAGAGAGACAGACAGAGCGAGCGGCGGGGAGGGACAGAGAAAGAGGGAGACACAGAATCTGAAGCAGGCTCTGTGCTGTCGCAGAGAGCCCGACGTGGGGCTTGAACTCACGAACCGCGAGATCGTGACCTGAGTCGAAGTCGGGCGCTTAACAAACTGAGCCACCCAGGTGCCCCAAAATGTATGTCTTAAATAGGTGAATAATGTGGTACATGAATCATATCTCAATAAAGCTGCTATAGTATTTTACAAGGTAAGAAACCTCTTTTTCTTGGACAGAGATCTATGTCACAGTCTCACCTGATTCCCCTTGACTTCATATATCCGTTTAGCAGATGGTGAGCCAAGGAAGTCAGTTTCTCTATACATTCAAAGTTAATCAGAGCACAGGACAAGAGGGCTGGAGGCAAGTCATTCAGAAGTAGCTCTATTCTTTCACTTTTTACAAGAGAAGGCACAAAGATAACTTGCCACAGGCCATACACTCAGTAGCTGCGAAGCCAAGACAAGAAGTCGGGTCTGACGGGCGAAGCTCACAGATTTTCAATTCAAGCTCGCTCTCTGAGCATCACTACCTCCACCTTCCTGGCAGGATCAAAGGGGCCACAAAGCAGCTGTTCTGTTCCTGTCACACCCTGGTGTCTGCAGGATCCAAGATCCAGCCACCCTTCACTTACCTGGACAGATACATTCTCAGGCTCTCAGTTGAAGCAGGGCTACCTCCCCTTAAATGTTAGAGGTACAATGCACTTCAGGGACCATCCAACTCAGCTCCCTCCTCTAGACAAAGGAACTGAGAAACAGAGACCAAATGACTTGCTCAAAGCCTCACAGCTAGCTGGGTGACAGAGCTAGTCTAGAACTACAGTCCAGGCCTCCCAACTTCCAACACAGAGCTTCCTTGACCTATACGTTCTCAACATCGTGATGTGCCAAGAGGTGGGTAGGGGGAAAAAGCGTGCAGAGAACTTCCCGTTCAATCTTCGCATAAGATGGGAGGGGCACATCTTTCTCCCATTTTATAAAGAAACGCCGGCAGGGTTGTGCTTACTCTCCCCCTTACCCGGGTCGGTGATGAGAATCACGCACAATTATCATTCAGGATGGGACAAAACAAGGATCAAGATCCTCAATCACAACATGGGGCACCTGGGTGGCTCAGTCAGTTAAGCATCCAGCTCTTGGTTACAGTTCAGGTCATGATGTCACGGTTCGTGGGTTCAAGCCCCATGTCAGGCTCTGTGCTAATGGTGCGGGGCCTGCTTGGAGAATCTCTCTCTCTCTCTCTCTCTCTCTCTCTCTCTCTCTCTTTCTCTCTCTCTCTCAAAACAAATAAAATAAACTTAAAAAAAAAGATGCTCAATCACGTCTAATAAGGTAAGGGTAGACTGAAATAAGTTTTAAGATGCAGAAGTGGGAAATGTGGTCTTTTCCTACCCCAAATCCATCCCTCCCTCCTTCCTTTGGTCAAAGCACAATGGTTTCCATCTAAGACAGTCTCATGTCCATTTTCAGTCCACAGAGTTGGTATGAATCTCATCCCCTCACCCACCAACTTCTGGGACCCACGCCTGGGCAATCTATCCCTGTGATCACAACGACTAGTTCAGGGATAAACATTAGGTCAAGTCAGCCTACTGGAAATCAGATCTGGGATTTGTGCTCCAGCCATTAGGAAAGAAGTCTCTATTTCTGCTGGGGCTGCCAGCTTAGAACCATCATACCTCCCATAAGGACAAAGTCTGCCTGAGAACGAAGCCAACACTTAAGAAAACAGAGCCAAGATGGGAATGCAAGCTGGTGCAGCCACTCTGGAAAACAGTATGGAGGTTCCTCAAAAAACTAAAAATAGAACTACCCTACGACCAGCAATTGCACTACTAGGCATTTATCCACAGGATACAGGTGTGCTGTTTCTCGAAGGGACACATGCTCCCCCATGTTTATAGCAGCACTATCGACAATAGCCAAAGTATGGAAAGAGCCCAAATGTCCATCGATGGATGAATGGATAAAGAAGATGTGGTATATACATACAATGGAGTATCACTCGGCAATCAAAAAGAATGAAATCTTGCCATTTGCAACTGCATGGATGGAACTGGAGGGTATTATGCTAAGTGAAATTAGTCAGAGAAAGACAAAACTCATATGCCTTCACTCATATGAGGACTTTAAGAGAAAAAAACAGATGAACATAAGGGAAGGGAAATAAAAATAATATAAAAACAGGGAGGCGGACAAAACAGAAGAGACTCATAAATATGGAGAACAGGGTAACTGGAGGGGTTGTGGGAGGGAGGATGGGCTAAATGGGTAAGAGGCACTAAGGAATCTACTCCTGAAATCATTGTTGCACTATATGCTAACTAATTTGGATGTAAATTTTAAAAAATAAAAAAATAAAACTACGAAAAAAAAAAAAAAAAACAGAGCCAAGAGATACAAAAAAAAGAGGCCAAGTCTCATGCCAGTGTTGGTCTCCTGGACTGAGCTGCACTAGAAGTCAGCTCAACCCCTTTTTTACCTAAATCAATTTTACCTGAAATGCAAGAAGTTCTCATTTTTACACTGAATAGCACTCAAATTCTGCCACTAGGGGAGGGGCCTGGGGCAAATGTCCCTTCTCAGTCTCTCAGTTGCCTTCTGCGTGTGGAGGCTTTGCCAACTGATGCCAAAAGACCCTTCTGCCCCTAAAATGTTGTGATTCTATAATCTAATCTTGGTCCTCAAAGCTACTTATGGGTCTAGGACCTAACTCACATTAACCTAACCCCATTTCCAGCACTTAACATACTGGCAACTCCTTCCACACCAGGTTTGCCACAAGGCCCACATCCTTCCACAAGCCAGGTCTGCTTTTCTACTCATCCCAAGCATGCCATAGAAAGCCCAAGGCCAGGTCAAGGTCAGCTCTGGATCTGTCCACTCACAATCACAAGTACAACCCATGGTCCGCGTTCAGCAAGTGGGACCGGCCATGCTGCCAGGTGTATTTAGTCAAGTCTCAACTGGTCTGAGGATGACTGATCCCGTGTGCATGGCAGGGAATTTGGCTTCCAGCCTTTGTGATTCCAGCCTTTGTGAGACGTTTCTCAGTCTCCCACTTTGTTAGCTGCTGTAATAAGTATACCCTGGTTGTGGGGGGAGTATAAACTGAAATGTGTTTGAGATCAGGAGATTATCCATCTCACCTCCCTGTGCCCAGGGAGAGCCCAGGGCAGGTTACTGGTGGGATCTTTCTAGAGATTATGCCGAAGTATTCCCTTACACAGTCTCTGAAACCAATTGGGTGGGGATGGGCCTGCGGCTCCCCATCTTCGTGGCGGCTGCGATCAGTAAGGCGAATTGCCGGTATCAGTATTGTCAGGGTTGTAATTTGAGAATTATATTACCCGGGAAGAGGGCGAGAGCAGGGGCTCTTCCACTTCCCAGGACACCTGGAGGCGCCTGGAGGGGCCAACTTCCTGCAACAGCCTAGGCCTTCCCGCTGGGCCAGGGGGAAAGGTGGGACACGGCCACCGCCCCTCCGACCCAGCGATGCCGCTCCGCGGACACGCTCATCCGGGAACCGGGACCAGGCTGCCCGAGGGTGCCCGCAGCCCTCCTGAAACGAAACGGAACTTGCCCGGTTGCATGGCTCCCTCCCCCTGCTCCCGCTTGGGGGTCTCCCGAAAGCCAGGGCCCTCGCCGGACTGTGATGGGCCGCCTGCCGTTTCTCACCCTCTAGTTCCAGCCCTCCGGGGTGCCACATGCGCGCCCGGCGCCCGGAATCACGCGCTGCCCAGACGCCGGCTCCCCGGCAGAGTCCCTCACCTTACTCGCGGTACCTTTCTGGAGGCTGCCATTCGGCGGTGACGTGCCCCGGCCCACGTCAGGGGAGCGCAGACCAGCTGATCACCCTGGGAAGAGCAGGAAGGAGCGAGGCAGGCGCGCAGGCTGCAAGCGCGCGAGCCGAGGGGCCACGCCCCCTTCTGTGGCGTGCGTTCGCGCCGCGGCCCCGCCCGCCCGAGGGCCCCGCCCACAAGCCCGCCGCTCCAAGGCTTGCTGTCAGGGAGGCGGGAAGCAGGAAGTGTGTCCGGGTTTCCACCCCAGCAGGCCTTGCCTCTTCCCCTGCGGCGGGTTAAGGGGTGGAGGCCGTGCCACGGAGCATCATTTCTGTTGGTTTTTCTCGCCTTTTCCCAAAGAGGAAAAAAAAAGGGGGCTTTGCAGGCTAAAGGGGCTGGGGCGCGAAGAGCTACCCTCCAGGGATGTTCCTGCCCTTAGGAGGGCAGAGAGGAGGGGAAACGAGGTCAGTTCCGATAGTACCGCTGCGGGGTCTCGCTGAGACTTTAGAGATGTCCCCCACTTCTTCGGGCAACTTCAAAATCCACCTAGCCGCTCCACCTGGAGAGCAACGGGCACCTCAAACTTAACATATCTGAACCACGCTCCCGGCCCAACTCACCAAAACAAAAACTGTGCTCCATCAGTCTTGGCCATCTCAGTGGCTACTCCATTCTTTCACATGCTCAGGACAACACCGTGGAGTCATCCCTGCCTTCTCCGTTCAAACACCACATCCAGTCAGTCAAAAAATCGTGTTGGCCTGTCTTCAAAATAACTCTCTAATCCCACCCCACCTGTCCCTGCTCCGGTCTGACGCACTTGTGTGATTGATCACACTGGCCTCCCTGCTGCCACCCAGCACCTGCACAGTCCAGCGGAAACACTGCACCCAGCGTTTCAATCCTTTGAAGTCTGAGATCGTTTTGCTACTCTGCTTAGCACTTTCTGATGGTTCCTCGTGTCACTCAAGCTAAAAGCTCTGCTTGATTTGCCCCTAACCTCACTTCCTTCTGTTCTCACCTTGCTTGCTCTGCTCCAGCTAAACTAGCCTCCTTGCTATCCTTGAAAAAGCTGGCCACACTCATGCCTTTGGCTTTGCTCTCCCTCCAAACGTTTCGGCTCTCTTCCTCACCTTTCTCTCACCTTGCCTTCAAGTCTTTGCTTAGGTAGCATCCTCTCAAAGAAACATACTCTGACCACCCTATTGAAAAATGCACTTGTTGGGATGAGCACTGGGTCTTGTATGTAAGCCAATTTGACAATAAATTATATTAAAATGTTTTTAATAAAATTAAAAATTAAAAACTAAAAGCAACCTCCCCCCCCACCACTCCTATTACTCTGCTATATTTTTTTCATAGTGCTTATCACCTTTTACTACAATAAAAATGTACTTGTGTGTATTGTCTTCTGTCCCCTCTTCTCCACACACAAAAGTGCACACACACACACAACATAGCCATCAATGCAGGGACTGTATCTGTATTGTTTAATGAATGACAATCCCTGACATGTAGTAGGTTCTCATTGTCTATTTTCTGCATGAATGAATGTCCCTAGAATGTACAGTCCTCAAGGGTAAGGGACCCTGGTGCTCAGAACAGCACCTGGCACAGGGTCAGCACTTAGGAAATATTTGCTAAGTGAAAGTGACCACGTTTTTAAAAGGTGACCTATACTGGTTGCTTTGACCTTCAGGGAAGACCTAATACCCCTATATCAAATAGGTTCTGCTGCCTGTAAGAACTTAAAGTTCTGGTTCTTATTCAATACGCATTTAGACAAGCTAAATCAGGCCCTGTAGAAAAAGTATGAAAGAACTAAAAGATGTGGTGCCTTGAAAGGCAGCAGACAGGGGCGCCTGGGTGGCGCAGTCGGTTAAGCGTCCGACTTCAGCCAGGTCACGATCTCGCGGTCCGTGAGTTCAAGCCCCGCGTCAGGCTCTGGGCTGATGGCTCAGAGCCTGGAGCCTGTTTCCGATTCTGTGTCTCCCTCTCTCTCTGCCCCTCCCCCGTTCATGCTCTGTCTCTCTCTGTCCCAAAAATAAATAAACGTTGGAAAAAAAAATTAAAAAAAAAAAAAAGGCAGCAGACAGCTGTTCCATTTCCCCAAATTTCTAGAGCCAAAAAGAGAGAGATTGTAAATAAAATGAGAGAGATTGTAAATAAAATGACTGGTTCCAGACCACATCTGATAGATGGTGGCAAAGATCAAGTTGTAAGAGAAAAAAGGAAATGTCAGAGAGACAGATAAATGGGACATAAAAGAAACAGGTATTTCGTAATCACATCGTCTGGGAGGAGTCTGCTCAGAATTTACAGCATCTGGCTTTGGAGGAGAAAGAGAAATACTTGGTGTTCCCTGGACTGGATTTGAGTTCCGGTTTGCTGGAGAAAAAGGCACCCCTCCCCCTTTGAAACTTCTGGGACAAACTCCGAGAGAGGTCGTTGAGTTGAATCATCACAAAAGGTGAGAACACTGAGGTCACAGCAGGTTCTTCTGACTCTTCAGTCCCCACATGTTTGAAGAGATGGACGAGTCCCTAACATTTACTGAGTGCTTTGAGCCTGGCCCACAACAACCCAACGAGTAAAGGACTGTTATCCTCATTTTACTGGTTAAGTCTAGTAGAGGTTTGCAGAGGTTAAGTCACTTGCCCAAGTGACTAGTCAGTGGTGGGGCTCTGTGGTATACATTCAGGCAGCAGGATGGATTCCTAGCCCCCCAAACACTTTCATGAAGGGACACTAGAGGTCACCTCATCCAACCTCCTAACCCATACACTGGAAAGAAAGAGGCAGCCAGATTCATCCTTCAAACTCAGACTAGAAGGGTCTTAGATGAGGCCAGAAACATCAAGTGTGGGAAAACCTATTATACGTTGAACTAACCACCCCCCCCCCGCCACGCACACAATTCACATGTTGAAGTCCCGACCCTCCAGTACCTCAAAATGCGATGGTATCTGGAAATAGAATCATTGCAGATATAATTATTAAGATGAGGTCATACTGAAGTGCTGGATCCCTAATCTAATATGACATATCCTTACACAAAGGGGATATTTGGACACAGAACACAAAGTGAAAATGAAGGCAGAGATCAGGGTGGTGCATCTCCATACAAGCCAAAGATTGCCCGCAAACCACCAGGAGCTAGGAGAGAGTCAAGGAACGGATTCTCTTTCACGACACTCAGAAGAGACCAACCCTGCTTTGATCTTTAAGTTCCAGCCTCCGCAACTGTGAGAACACAACGTTCTGTTTGAGGCATCCAGTCTGTGGTACTTTGTGACAAAAGCCCCAGGAAACAATACAGGTGAGTTCTAAATGTTAAGGTGTATGAATTATGGGACTGTTCTTTTGGCCACATATTATTCATCCATTCTCTTCTGGTAACCACCCTTCTCCTTCCTTCTGAAGACGCATCCTTTCTTCCTTCCCTTGCTCCCTCACTCTCAGTCTATGTTATTCTAGTGAAACACTTGGGATTCCAAGAGTCTTTCATGACCTAGGCATCAGCTGTAGTCAAGGACCAGCGGTTGCTATGGGACTAGGGCAACGAGAGTTTCATGGTGAGCACTGGAACAGAGCTTTGTTTCCTTCCGCCAATCAAGAATTTGGATGCATGTTCTCTGGAGATGCTGCCTCTATGTGCAACACGTGAGTAGCACCAAAGCAGCCAAAGGCAGAGCAGAGAGCGAAGAAAAGAAGCAGAAACTTCATAGTCGTCTCTGAGCCCTGAATCCCGCCATGCCCAAAACCAAATCTCCCACTGGGCTTTTCACATGTCAGCCTAAACATTTCCCTTTGTGTTTAAGTCAGTTTGACACGGATTTACTGTTCACTTGGCATCGAAAAACTCCTCACTGAATCATTTCAGTTATATTCCAACTGTACAACTGAATCTTATTTTATGCATGACATAGATGTAATTTTATTAATATTGATAATTAATCATGAACTAAGAAATAGAAAAAGTAGATTACAAAACAATGTAATATCCCATTTTATAAGTCTATATATACATCTATCTCTTCTAATGTAGATACATTTTTTAGAATAAGGAAAATGATTTACAAAATGCTAACAATCTTTATCTTGAGGTGGCAGAATTTGGAGTGATCTTAATTTTGCTCTGCTTCTTTGTTTTAAGATTGGTTTTGTTATTTAAAAAAAAAAAAACCCTCAAAATACTACTCATTTCTCTGACCCTTTCTCCTTTAAAGATAAATGAAGGACCTGTTCTATTCTCCAAATCTGAGCACATCAGGCAGAGTAGCCCTCCAGTATTCAACTTAATAACTGGTTGATTGGGGCGCCTGGGTGGCGCAGTCGGTTAAGCGTCCGACTTCAGCCAGGTCATGATCTCGCGGTCCGTGAGTTCGAGCCCCGCGTCGGGCTCTGGGCTGATGGCTCAGAGCCTGGAGCCTGTTTCCGATTCTGTGTCTCCCTCTCTCTCTGCCCCTCCCCCGTTCATGCTCTGTCTCTCTCTGTCCCAAAAATAAATAAACGTTGAAAAAAAAAATTAAAAAAAATAAATAAATAACTGGTTGATGGCCTGACCATAGATGGGGGAAAGCAGGCAACATCCCTTTTGATAAAATCCCAGATAAAAGGACTGAAAAACTAAAAATTCTTGTGGGATATCAAACAAAATTACAACTTCAGAGGAGAGGTTTAACCTTTTCAAACATTTCAATTTGTACTAATAAAATTGATAGTTACAGAACCAGTGATGAGTGAGGCTCTCATAAATTGTTACAATATGGCCTTATTTTTTTTTTTTTTTGTAAAGTTAACCAAAAGATAGGCTTGTGGTTACACCCCAGAAAGGAATGGGGGAGGAAAAGCCAACTTTGGGAATTGTAGCGTCTGCCAAAACAATGTACTATAAATTAAGGGTGGGAGAATGCATTTGGCTCAGCTCAGAATCCACTCACCCTTTGTATTCAGTGAAAACTGAACTCAGACCTTTTGATATCTGAGTTCTATTTACTCTTGGCAAAGTTCAGTTCTTCAGTTCAAATAAAAAAAATCTTTTTTAACTTAAATACACCCCAAGGATTTCTTGGACATCAAATGATTCTTGCACAAACAACATAATGATGAGCTAAGTGTAAATGAATCAGGAACATACAGAGTAAGTGACTGAAACATGCAGAACTTCCCATGATATAGCACAAGAGGCTCAGGAAAGCACTATGTCTGTCTCTTCCTTTAAGGAGGATTTCTTTTTACCATATTTTATCCTTTCCTTGAGAAGTCTTTGTAAAATGTGGGAAAGGGATGAGAGTATATCCAGCTGTTCCTGATGTTGACTTTTCACAATCCCTTCCTGGCTGTGCCTTGAAAGCTGGGCTTTGGATAGAAACAGCATGGCCGAGAGGTAAAGGTCAAGAGACAAGCTCTGGCCCTGGGTCTGCCACTAAATAGGCGTGTGACTTTAGAACTGGCAGGTCACCCCCCTCTCCAATTTCCTAGGAATTTTGTATTTGACCAGCTCCTTCCAGACCTGCTGTGCATTTGATCAAGTTCTAATCAAAAGGCTCAAAGTTGACAGCTTGGCAGATATGTTTTGTGCGGCTCTGACTATATCCCTTTTTCATAACAGTTTTATTGAGATATAATTCACTTTCCATACTTTTCGTACAACTTACCTGCTTAAAGTATGCAACTCAATGGTTTTTAGTATATTCAATTTTAGAACGTTTTCATCACCCTGAAAAGAAACCTGCATCCTTTAGCATTTACTTCCTATTTCTCTCCATCCTTTCTAACTCTAGGCAACCACTCATCTACTTTCTATAGATTTGCCTCTTCTTGAGGTGTCACATAAATGGAATTTTTTTCAATGTTTTTATTTATTTTTGAAAGAGAGAGAGAGACAGAGCATGAGCGGGGAAGGGGTAGAGAGAGAGGGAGACACAGAATCCAAAGCGGGCTCCAGGCTCTGATCTGTCAGCACAGAGCCCAGTGCGGGGCTTGAACTCATGAACCATGAGATCATGACCTGACCTGAAATCGGACACTTAACTGACTGAGACACAGAATCTGAAGCAGACTCTGTGCTATCAGCAGAGAGCCCAATGCGGGGCTCAAACTTAGAACTTCGTCTAACAAAGTCAGACGCTTAACCAACCAAGCCACCCAGGTGCCCCACATAAATGGAATCTTACAGTATATGGTCTTTTGTAACTGGCCTCTTTCATTTAGCATAATTTTTTTCAGGGTTTATCCGTGTTGTAATAATTCCTTTTTTTTTTCCAGATAATATTCCATGTAATGTTTTTCCATTCATCAGCTGATGGACATTTGGGTTGTTCCCACTTTCTTTGGATATTGTGAATAATGCTTCTACGAACATTCATGGACAAGTTTTTGTGTGGACATGCTTCCATTTCTCTTGAGTATATATGTAGGCATAGAAGTGTTGAGTCATATGGTCACTCTATGTTTCACCTTTTGAGGAAGTGCTAACCTGTTTTCCAAAGTGGCTCCACCATTACACATTCCCACCAGCAATGTGCGATGGTTCTAATTTCTCCACAACCCAATCAACACTTGCTATTATCTTTCTTCTTTATTTTAGCCATCTTAGTAGGTAAAAAATAGCGTCTCGTGGTTTTGATTTGCATTTCCTGACAGCTAATCATGTTGAGCTTCTTTTCGCCTGCTGATTGGCCATTTACATATGTCCATTGGAGAAATAGCTATTTAGATTCTTTGCCCATTTTAAAATTGGATTGTTTTTCTCCGTATTGAGTTGTAAGCGTTCTTTATATATTCTAGATGCAACTCCCTCATCAGATATGTGATTTGCAAATATTTTCTCCCTTTCTGTGGGTGGTTGCATTTTTAAATTCTAATTACACAGCAACATTTAAAAAAGGAAAGGCTTACTATTTAAAAATCCCTATCTTCAGCTCCTTTCGGAAAATCTGAAGATTGGTCTGGCAACACTGGCCCTTCCTTCTATGCAGCAACAAGCAGCATGAATAAAGCAGGGGTTTCTCCCTTAAGACGGGACAGGGAGCCCTCCCTTGGACCATGTAGCCTCTTCTATGTTACCGTCCAGGTCCCTATAGACATCCCAATGTGTGACTTCTAGAGAATTTGACAGAGCATGGCCAGGATTTCAACTGCACTGAAATTGTCCTTGCAGTCGAGTTAAGTCAACTATACCTCGCCAGATGTTTCGCCTTTGGCACTAAAACACAGAATGCCCCAAACTTTGCACCTACTAACAAGTTCTTCACCCTTCCTGTTCAGTGATTTGGCTTTTGCAAGGCCCGGGGCAACTCACTGGGGCTTGGCAAGGTGTCCAGAATTTCGGCAGCCCAGGTGGTAGTGATGTCATGAGTGTCCCTTGCCATAACACTTCCTCATTATTAACTCACACGTGCCCAACTCAAACAAATGGAATTTAAAAACAGAGTAATGGTCTGCCTGAACTTCAAAACCCTGCATAAAAAAAAAATAAATAAATAAAATAAAAAAATCAGAAAAACAATTGCACGCTTAGGACCATAGCCGAGAATAAAAAACCACAATTTCTGATTATTGAACATCCCTTCCTCTAATTATGATTTGCCTGCTAAAAGCAGCCCCTTCTCAGAGTAAAATGAGCATTTCTAAAAATATGTATTAGTGGGGTGCCTAGGTGCTCAGTCGGTTGAGTATCTGATTCTTAATTTCAGCTCAGGTCATGACCCCAGGGTTGTGGGATCAAGCCCCTCATCAGGCTCCATGCTGAGCTTGAGATTCTCAGTCTCTCTCTCTCTCTCTCTCTCTCTCTTTCCCTCTGCCCCTCTCCCCCGCTCTCTCTCAAAAAAAGAAAAAGAAAAAAAAAATAGTTGCCAACACATAAAAATGAAGAGATCCCACCGCAAGAAAAAAAATCTATTAGATTGGGCCTGTGGTTCCTGCTAGAATTTTGCAACAGACATAGTGAAGCTGATCAGTGGGGCCCAGTGCCCAGCCAGTGGGCCTCATGCATCATGCTACCTGCCTTGTTCCTGAAAGTATTGAGTTGAGGACTCTTAATACAGGTAATTGAGACATATGTGAGGCGTTAGTACATTTGCTGCCTGTGGGAGGGCTCTTGGTAGTTTCACCATAAACATCTTTGCTGGAAGCATTTTGGCCACATTAACTAATTGGCCATAAGACAATGTTGCTATAAAAGATAAAATGATGGGCGCCTGGGTGGCTCAGTCAGTTGAGCATCTGACTCTTGGTTTCAGCTCAGGTCAAGGTCTCATAGTTTCATGAGTTCAAGTCTGATGTCGGGCTCTGTGCTAACCATGTGGAGCCTGCTTGGAATTCTCCATCTCTTTCTCTACCCCTCTCCCACTCATGCTCTGTGTCTCTCTCAAAGTAAATAAAAGAGATAAAATCACACAAAAAAATAAACAGGGACATTCGTTAAAAAGGGCATAATGAAACATGAAAAATGAATAACCAAATTTAAAAGACCATTACAAAATGCCAAATATTTGAATATATTCAAAACGTATAGTGTAGATTATGGCAATACTGTACAAATAACTGACTTTATTTTGCAGACTGTACCTAAGCACTTGTCTTCAAAATCTTTTGTTTATAGTACTATATAGTTTTTTTTTTTTACTCGTTCGTCTTTTCATTCAGCATCACACTTTTTCTTTTCTTTTTTTTTTTTAATTTTTTTTTTAACATTTATTTATTTTTGAGACAGAGAGGGACAGAGCATGAACGGGGGAGGGGCAGAGAGAGAGGGAGACACAGAATCTGAAGCAGGCTCCAGGCTCTGAGCTGTCAGCACAGAGCCCGACGCGGGGCTCAAACTCACGGACCGCGAGATCACGACCTGAGTCGAAGTCAGACGCTTAACCGACTGAGCCACCCAGGCGCCCCACACTTTTTCTTTTCTGCTAAAACGTCTTCCTTCATTAAGAGGGGTAGCCATTTCAGAATCCAAGGATGGATACCTGTTACTGAGCTTTGTGTTGCATTGTGAAAGCCTTCCATACCGGTGTTTGCTTTTGGCATATTGTCACATGTCTGTTGATAGACATTCCAAAGTTCTATGGGAAATGTGGGTTCAAAAGTGTGCCACTGTATAGACCACTAGGAGGGCTCAGATTTCTATAACAAAAGAAATGGGAGTCTACGTCAATGGAGAAATGAAACTAAATTGCCAGCCGATTAGTTTTTTTTCTTTTATGGCGCAACTGCCTTGTGGCCAATTACTTGCGCGGCAAAAATGCCTGTGGCAAAGGTGTCTGTGGCACTGAGGCTTGCAATGACAATACCAGGGCGGTAGGAGTGCTCCCAATCTCCACGACTCTTGTTAAAAGAGAGAAAGACAGACACCAGACAGACAGACCAATACTGAGGGGCAACTGAGACCTTTGCAGGCTCGGAGGGCTTATCGGGAGAGCGGATGGTCAAAATAGGAGCACCGGAGTGCTGAGAAAGGAGGAGGAGGAGGCTGTGGGGCCTCTGCAGGACCTCCTCTTGGCCCAAGTTCACAACATAAGCAGCACGTGCGGCAAGACCTCCGCAGATTTCAAAGAGAAAGAAGGACAGGGTTGCCTCAGAGCACAGGTTCCCACAGGGGAAAGGCTGGAAACAGCGTGCAGTCTGGGAGCTGGGGCCCTTCACCTGCTTGAGTGCAAGGAGCTGGGCCTTACTTGTTTCCAGAAAATGCCCTCTAGTTTGCTCTGCTGTGCAGCACGTCAATTCTTCTCATCGACTGCTAACTGGTGATTGGGAGAAAGGAGACCTGACCCTACAGGCTATCTGAAGACTAAACGAACCCAAGAAAGGCACTTTGCACCGTATCTGGAGCCCAGAAAGAACACAATAAATGTTAGCTCTGTTATTACTGGTGAACTCCCACAGTGCCTTTTAAGAATCTGATATCTATACATCTTCATAAAATCACGACTGTCAAAACTGGAGGAGTCCTTGGAGACCTTCTAGTTCACTGAATGTAGGAGAAAAGCGGTTTTTTCCTCCCAAAGAAGAGGCAACGGCCCTGACCAGTGTGTGGCCTTATCAGTCTCGGGGTTTTGTCAATGCTCTGATTGTGTAAAGCAAGGCAAGCCTGGAGATGGGAGGGTAGATTTGCCGTGGGGTAGGCCTTATTGTTATGCCGAAGAGTCACCTTTCTTGGCAGTTTTGGCTCAATACTTAAGTCCGAAGTTAGGAGGCCCCTGGGTAAGGCTCAGAGACAAATGAACTGGGAAGTCGTGGGGGAGGGTGTGATTTACATCCTTTCCCTCCCAGTCGCCAGAGTGTGCGAGGAGTGGGATGGACGGCTCTTAGGTTGGGAGTTCAGCACAGCTGTAAAAACAGCCTGTCCCCACGGGTTCCCCCAGCTCTTTGGCACAAAAAAGCTGTGGAGTGGCTTAAGGAAGTAAGAGCAAAGCAGGAACTGCTCATCAGGGGAGACAGAGTAAAACAAAACGTTTCTATTGTATGATCTCATCACCAACCAGGTCTCTCTTCTTGTCTTGGGAATTAGGTAGAATTGGAATCATGGGGGAGTTAAATAATAAAAATTTTTTAAAATGTAATAGATGAAAAAAATCTCTAAAGAAGATTTTGTGGCGTGTCATAATCACCAGTTCTCGGGGCCTATCAACTGCAGACAGGCTTTAAAAGTCTAAAAACCCTAAACTGCTGTGCTAGGCGAGACTCTGTCCCACCCTCCACCTCATCAATGCCCCTCCTTCTGGGCTCCAGCCTCCCCTTCCATTTCTTCCAAGGGAACTTCCTTTGTGCCTCAGGACCTTTGCACATTGTAAACGTCCCAAGGGGCTGCAGATTCCACGAAACAACAATTGTGCTTGGATAAGGAGGCTGGGACTGGCACGGAACTTAAAGAAAAGAGGATTCCAACTAATCTCTCAGAGAAGCAGCAGGACAAACTGGAAGGCGCCCTGGCTCTTAGAAGAACTTAGAACACTCTGCTGAGTGCTGAAATATATGACCTCAGGAATCAATGCCCCCACTGGGCCATAATTCACGGAGCTGAGCTCTTATAACTTATGCCCTTTCCTGTAAGCATATTATACTTCAATTAACACTTTGCTTAAAAGTACTTTTAGGAGAAAATACAGGAGAGACTACCTTGGGGTAAGGAAGGATCCTGGGGTAAGGAAAATTTTCTTAAATAAGACACAAAGAACACACATCATTAAGGGAAAAAACTGACTAATCAATCACATAAAATTTTTTTTAATTAAGAGGGAAGCAGAAACAATAACAGCAGTGAACTTACAGATAGCTTCAGTGTAATAAGGAATAACATCATGAATAGGTAACATTTATTTTGCCATGAACTATGCCAAGGCCTTTGCAAATATTACCCATCGTACCCTTGAAATGACCCTGTCAGATCAGCACTGTGATCATCCCCTAGTCCTCTCCTCCTGGGGATTGCCCCCACATGGCCAAGTTCATTCTAACCTCTGAACACAGTCGGACCCCCTTCCCCTCCTCTTCTCTCTAGTTCTGCTATCCTTCCAGGCCCACCTGGAACTACACCTACTGTCTGAAGTCAACCTTCACTCTAGGCCAACATTGCCCAACAGAAATTTCTGCAAAGTAAAAATAATAATTTTGCACTGTCCAATATGGTGGCCCCTAGCCACATGTGGCTACAGAGTACCTACTACGGTGAGGATGACTGAGAAGCTAAGTTCTTCATTTTATTCCATCTTAACTAATTTACACTTAAAAATCCACATGTGCCTAGTGGCCACCATAGTAGATAGCACAGCTCTGGACTATGCCGGGTCACTGTATTGCCTTGATGTTATTCCTCCTCCAAGAACTGAACACAAAGTTGGTTGGTTCCCTAAATGTTTTATTTGCAGAAGTCTTGCCTTTGGGGCCAGATCATTAGCATAAGGAGGCAGTTACAGGTAGGAAAAAGCTGCCTTTGTGGTCCTACTGTTGGTACACAGTGCTGAGCAGAGAACCGGTTGGTCTCCTGCTAAAATCAGTTGTCACGCAGAACAGGGAGAGGTAAAAATGCAAAGCCAAGAGCATGGGTGACCCAAAGTAGCTGATGCTCCACTATGGAGGGGTGGGGTGGGGTGGGGTGGGGTACCATTCCAGGGAAGAAGCTAATAGCTCCCCTGTTAGAGAAGCCAGCGCTCCGCCCGGAGCCCAGATGAGGGCAGCTTTAGCCCCAGCCAAGTACTTAAACGCCTGTGAGACCTCCTGCATTTCCTGGAAGCCTCATTTTGCACCTCAGAAGTGGCTCACACTTTCGGTAAACACCGAGGTCTGAGGCAGAGAGCAGGGATGGTTACATGGCAGCAGAGGGGAGGGAGCCCGACCAGAGTGCCCCCAGGTGCTAACTAGAGGCGATAACTGTGTCGTGTTCCTGTGAAGCTGTGAACTCTCACTCCCCTTCTCAGAAACAGGCTCATTGAGATTTGCTCTCTGAAGTGCGGACTGAACAGCAGTGGTTGAAATAGCAGGAGTCCGGCAAGGGATACCTCCATATGGGCCCCGTCACCACACCAGTCTGGGGTGTTTTCCATGGGGACAGACATGAGGAAGGGGTCAGCAGGGGCACTTCCCAAAAAGGAGAGGGGGTTCCCAGTCCCCTGACACAGGAAAGCGGAAGACATGAAAGGGCTAAGGCCTACCGAAGAATGTTTATCAGATCCCCTCAAGGCACAGACACTCCTGCAGGTCAAATGGAGATTTTGAAATAGATGAAGGTTGAATTGCAAGATACAGGTAAGTGTGAAAGCCAGAAGATTTGGGGAGCCTGGACATTATGGCAAGTAGTGTATGTTTTAGGCAGTCTGGGAGGTCCTTGAATGGAGTTTGAAGGGGCCCCAGTACCTTCCTTTAGGGGGGGAGATGGAGAGGAGTGGAGAAAACTACTATCTCCCAGGATGCCCAGGCTGCCACTGGAATTTATCTGTGGGCCAACCTGGGGAGAGGAAGAGCAGGAAGGTACCTGGGTACCTGCGGTGCCATCCGTCCCTACCTAGTCTGGGAGAAGGAAGAACTTGGGGTGTGTAGGCTGTGGCCTGCCGTCTATATTAACTCCAGCCCACACCTGCTATGCCCACACCTGTCCGCCCCGTCCAGAGAGAAAAGCATCAATAGGTTAGAGGCCTGATACAAAAAGTACTTCCTCTCTAAGACCCTATTAGGAAAAAGATAGCCTTCTCCCTCTTCCCTGAATTCTGCCCTCTCTCCCTTGACCTTCACAGACAGGGTCTGCAGGGTGAGGGACCCTGTCACTGCCACCACCGCCTCACTTCCCCTCTCTCCTCCCTGACTCTCTGTCCACAGAGGCCACCGATCACCTCCCAGCCGTCAAACTGAACACACTGCTGAGGCCTCAATTAACTTGGCCTCCCTCCTTCATGAACGGCTCTTCCTCTGGGCCTTCTTGATACGGTGCATGTCCCCTCGATTTCTCCAGCCTCCTGGGTCCCCCTTCCTGCTTTTGTACTTGCCAGGGCTCCTTCTCACTCACCCTGCGCTACTCCTGGGTGCTGGCTCTGCACTGCCCCTGGGCACTCGTCCTGAACCTACTTGCCTCCACTGTCGGTTCTTGAACTACCGTATCTATATCACCAGTCGAGACCTGACTTTCTGAGTACTGCGTCCTTATTTATTCCTAACTTTCTGCTCAACAGCATTGCCCATGTATTCTGCAGGCACTTGAAACTCAACACATCCAAAAGTAAAATGATACTCTCTGTCCTTGAAATTTGATTCTTTTGTATTGACAAATATTTAATACCATTCTATTCACGAATAGAAAGCCAGAGCCTAATGAGATGCATTTTTGCATTTATTTCCCTTCTTTCTGTTGACAGTACATGGATTTCCATTCAGGCAAGACCCCTGTCTGCCCCACCCCACCTCCAGCCCATGTGTGTCTGGGGAAGGTGGTGCCAGGCATGGTCCCTGTTTGCCAACATATCCCATCCTCCGGGCCCAAAACTTTGGTTTAGGAATAAATAGTACATGGCCCAGTTTAGGCTAGTGAGATATGAGGAGATATTCTCTAGGGAAAAAAAACTGCCCTACCCTTATAACTGTTGAACAGCAAATGTTTTTCTCCTAAATGATGTAAATAAGGAAGTGTGTACCTCCCAGAACATTCTGTAAGCCATCTTGTGATCATAAGGCAGCCAGTCTTATGGTGAAGTAGAAAGCCTAGAAGTCTGAGGAGAAAGAGAAGAAACGTCATTGGTAAACCTCAGCCTCACCTGAAGGCCACCTTACCATGGGCTTATTAAAAACTTCTTTTTAATTTTTCTGGATTTTCTGTTACTTGCAACCCAAAGTGCCCTAAGTGATACAAGTAATAAGCCCTCAATAACTATTTGTTGAATTGGACTGAAACCTAAAAAAGCATTAATTATGGGTTGACCTCCTAGCAACGTAATGCCTTGATCCAGTTAAACCACACACATCTCATTAAGAAAGCACATCGGTGGCAGAGACTACTTGTTTTAGAGGTTTCCGGAAAGAGTAGGCCTTACAAAGTGCCTCAAGTCATACCATGGAATATAGCTAGTCATGCAGTCGACACACAAACCTGGTTTTCTCTCTCTACTTCAATGTCCTTGTCTCTAAATCCAGGTCATAAAACTTGCACTTCCTTCTACTGCCCCTAGGTCACGACAAAGCTGGGAAATCAAAGGTATTAAATTTTATAAGGTCTCTTTTCCCACAGCAAGAAGTATGGATGCTATCTATATGAAGCATGCCTTAGGAATCTCTTCCTCACCTTTGGAAGGGTCTTTCGTTTCTTGGAAAACTTGTTAGAAGACCCCTTAGGTTGGCTCCTTACATTAAGAAAAACCTCGGATGAGGTATCAAAATCACAAATAAAACTTCAGCTCATTATGTCCAAAACCAACTTATCAAGCTATAAGAAAATGTGGAAAGTGAGAGAGACGAACTAGATAGAGGGTTTCCATCGTGCTTTTCTAACACACTGGTAAATCACAACCCAATTGTGATATGAGTTGTGCGTTCTTCTTAATAATGGTCTAAGTACCATGTTTACTATAGTGAACATCTGTTAGTTTCGCCCACCCAGCCTCTGTTCTCCTGGTTCCTGGTAACAGCCCCTCAATTTTCCTCTGGGGAATAACACACACCCACTCTTAGACTATTTGGTTCAGATAAGGTTGACCCTACCTCCATGGAAGATGGAGGTGGGGAGAGAAAATACAGTCCCTGCCAGTCAACGCATCCCACTGACCCAAACCCAAAGGCTGATTCAGGAACAGGAGGTAGCACTTCCAAGTCATTCCAATGAGTCTCAATCCTAGCATTTATGCTGGAACTATTGGGAAAATAAGCCTCTCTTTTCACAGAGGGTGCTAAGCTTTGAGAATACAAGACTAAGGCTGCCAGCAGTCATTTATCGCTCACGAAGAGACTCTGAAAATGTCAATGCAAAGGAAAGTAGAACCTAGAGATAGATAGCGTAAGTCCTAATGAAACCATTTGAGTCCCTGGATCCAGCCAAGGTTGAAGTTTCTGGTCCTGGATGTTCTTTCATTACACAAGTCTGTAAATTTTATCCTTTGCTTAAGTCAATTTGAGTCGAGGTTTTACTATATGTAAGGATCCTGAGTTTGTATTTTTGGAAAATAAGTTGAATGAAGTCAAGGCTACCCTCATAATAATATCTCTCTTGCTTACATTCTGATGTGCTTTCTTAAGTGAGAAAGAAAAGAGCCAACACCAGCAATGACATTTGACCCATAATTTAGGTGCCTTTGGAAGTGAGAGACCAAAAATTTGAGCCTGCCAGAGTCATATTTCTTGTTCTTGACTACGATTCACGTGAGGGCCTTCACAAGACAAAGGCTGAAAACCTCTTTACTGTGTTACTTCATAGGTTCCTTCCAGGTTGTGTAAATGACTTTTATCCTCATAGCACATTTCCATCTATAGTTTTTTGCATTTCCCAGAGCACTTTCCTGCTCAACACACAGGGACATTTGGACTTATACAACCCTACACACCCCACAGCAATTATGATACCCCTTTACAGATGAAGAACCTTTACAGATGAGAATGGTAGAGTGACCTGCCTAGCCCCAGAGCAGGAGAAACTCAGGTTTTCTCTTTCTAACCAGCAACCTTTCCTCCTCCTGTGAGAGCAAAATGAGATCATACATAGGAAAGCACTTTGGAAAGAAGGAAACTCTATCGATGCCAGATGTATTACTATAAAGCCAAACCTAAGTACAGAATGACCTTGTTATCACCCCTGGAGTGAGGATGCTTACAGATTGGGCCTGCTTAATCTCCTGGTACCCTGGGGAGAGCCTCTGCAGCTTTCTCCAGCAGGGCTAAGTCTTGCGTGTCCCTGACATCACTTTCTCCAGAGGGGACCCATCAGGAAGAAAGAGTGACCTCTCCTTCATTCCTTGAAAACATCGCCCCCCAATTATGCCCAACTCAGGCCAATCCAAACGTCAGAGGGTAATAGCGTAGATGTCAAGATTCAAAATTTATAGACAGTGTGGACATGTGTGATGGTTTGTTTGGGGAAATGGATCCGTGATGTGCAAGATATACGGCACCAGATAAAACATCCTGACAATATTACACGCTTGGGGATGGGGGTGCGCGAGCATATTATTTTGAAAGCACGCTGTTATGACATTTAAAAAATTCCGGAGTGAATGCTGAGCAGATCTAGAGGCTAATGCGATGTGGGGACATGCAGCTGTGCAGAAACATGAAGAACGATCCGTTTTGCATCACAAAGTGCATTTTTCATTTTCCTCTCTCTCCAATCATGGAGTTCAGAGAATTTTAAACGAGTGTGATTGGGATAGATCTAAAATGTGTAATGTAAAAGTGATAATAAAGACTCAGTTTTGAAAGGCTGCATATACAAATACTCTAAAATTAAGACTGTGTTCAAAATTGCAAAGGTTTTAACCTGAAAGCCAGTGAATTAGAAACACTGCTTATTCTCTTGCCAGCTGGGCAACATAAAAGGCTGCCATCCTTTGTTAGGAGGAGCCTTGGATCATGAGGTTTGTTTACTTTTTACTTACAAGAGGTCTCGCCAAGTGCAACTCTCCCGTAAAAAACTTCCTTCTACTTAGATGCACTAAATGTTTTAGAGGGCTTGTTATGTGTAGGCTTTCACACATCTGCTATTTTAAACTTCACAACAGGCAAATAATACCACCCTCATTTTACAGAGGAGAAAATGGAGGCTTAGGGAATTTGAGTAACATGCCCAAGGTTAGATGAGCAGAGGATGCAAGGCCAAAAGCCATAGGCAGGGCTTCTAACCCCTCACACACAACCACCTCAACCCAAAAGAGAGCACATGCATGCATCCATTCATCTCCAGGCATGTGCAGGCCCTGAGCTAGGCACTGGGACGATGGGGACAGGAAGATGCCAGAACTGAGATTTCAGAGGGGCAGACAGCAGCAAAAGGTACAGGGCCCAAATTTCCAAGCTGATTCCAGCAGGCTTCAGTATCTGGAGATTCGCATGGTAGTAAGACGTGGGAGGTAGGTGTGGGGGTGTTCCTCCTACCAACTGACTCACCTTCTCTCACTGAGCTCAGAGCCCTGAGAGACAGCATCTGGTTAGGTCGCTTGATCACTATTAACCCACTTGTGCAAAACTTTTATATATTAGGCTATCTTATAGCCTGTGGGCTAGCCAGTGGACTGGCTGCCTTTAGGACAAGTGCTCACCCCTGATCCAATCAGCTCTGGCTTGGGGTGGGGGGTGGGGTGGGATGGGGGTGGAATCCTATGGCATAGGACCACCTATGTATGCTTAAGGAAGAGCTTAAGACCGTTTCTTCTATAAGGAACTGTAGGTGTGAGATTGCCAAATAAAATATAAGACACACACCTAGATTTGAAGTTTAGATAAACTATGGATAAATCTGTAGTGTCAGTAAGTCCCAAATATTGCATGGGACTTGCAGATAGTATTTATTGTTTATCTGATGTTTATATTTTAACAGGGTACCCTGTATTCTTATTTGTAAATCTGGCAACACAGTGTGGAGTTAGAGGGAGTTGAGGATGCCTCTCTAAGGCTTGGTCAGTTCAAAAGAGAGAGGAAGTAAAAGAGCTAAGGTCACAGACTCCAAGAAAGACATCAAGACTAAATTGAAGATCAGGAAGCAGAAAGAAATTGAAGATCAAGATGTAGAAAGTTATTGTCTTCAGCTGGCTTCTAGGTGACCTCCTTGGGCAATGTCAAGAAGGGGACACTGGAAGACAGGCAGGCAGCAGGGTTTTGCTTCCGGGTGATCAGCTTATTTAGACAAAGGAACCAACCAGGGCCCACCAATAAGAGGGGGATATTGTCCTTCAGGGATATTGTCCAGTTCCAAGGACAACTAGGCTTACAAGATCTAGGCAGCATGCAGAACCCCAGCACAGAGAGTATAGATCAAAAAACTTAAGCAAATACCCCAGTGGTTCCAATTAGGCATAGGTAGTGCTGGGCCACAGTTCAGGGAGCAAGTGAGCCCCTGAAATTAGAATACTGGACCCTGAAGAGTACAACTAATTTGAAGCCCTGCTTCTTCAGACTAGAGACTTCAACCAACCATCTGCCAAGATAACAGGGGGCTCAGAAACCAAAGAAGTTATAGCTACTGGTAAGTGGGCAATGGAGGGCTGACCCAGGCTGCTGTCATTCATCCAACTTTCCCTTTCTGGGAGTCTGACCAGGCTGGACTTCCCAGGGCTAGGCCTGAGCATGGAACTGAGAGCAACAAAATCTTAGATCTGAATGAGTGGGGAGCAAGAACCACATACAAAACCACAGGTCAGCTAAGAAGATCTGTCAAGATGGCAGGAACAGTCAGAGAGGAAATGAGACCCTCTGAGATAAATGTCCTCAGGACCTGCATCAAACCTGTGGGCCAGGAGTTAGGAGTGAAGGTCATTGTCTGGTTTGGACTTTGGTTTGGCTTTTGATCTTTTTGGAACACAATCCACACTTTATATACTGATCTCTATGCTGGGTATAGAGCCTGCTTGAGATTCTCTCTCTCTCTCTCTCTCTCTCTCTCTCTCTCTCTCTCTCTCTCCCTCTCTCCCCCCCCTCAAAAAAAAAAAAAAAGACATCTCCTTATTAGTATTTCCAGAGTGCCAGATTGTTCATCTGTCCATCTCCAAGAGCTTTTGTCTGGTTCCTGTTACAAGAAAAGAGGAAGGAGAAAAAGAGAGAGAGAAGAGTGGAAACTAAGGAGATAAGTTCAGAGTGGGTGAAGCGAACTGGTGGGTGACTTAAAAATGGCAACACCTACATTCCTTTTAAAGTTTGCACAACCATGGTTGTGAGCTCTTCCTCCATTTCTTCCTTGTCATCCCCGGTACAAACTTTCATGCCCATAAATAATTGGTGTGAGGGGTGTGTGTGATGTGTATGTGTGTGTGAGTCAGAAAAGGGTCTGAGTTTCATGTCTGGTCACTGTGGAACAGAACAGAGACCACATGAGCTGAGGAACTCAAGAAGGAAAGGAATCCATAAGATCCATTGGGAATTCAGAGACATTGTGGAAAAGGCTTTGGATACCCACAGAAGGAGGAATTGAGAGTTTATTCTAGTTTCATCTAGAACTCAAGGAAAAACGAAATGCCAGTTAACATCTGGGATACATACGGCAGAGCAATGACAACCAGAATTAAGTGAGAGAGAAAGGGTTAAGCAGACAGAGAGAAAGAGAGAGAGAGAGAGACCATGTTCCTTCTTGTATTAATTAAGTAGGCTAAGCTGCGGTAACAAGTACACTTATAATTGTTCAAAAACAATAGTTTATTTTTTACTTACTCAACAGTTTGAAGACAGCTCTTTTCCATGTGATGATTCAGAAACTCAGGCGCCTTCCAGCTTGTGGCTGTACTATCCCCAAGGGTCTAGGACCTCATCATTATGTATGTCCAGCCAAAAGAAGGGGGAGGAAGTAAGGTGGGGACACACAACCTTCTTGACCTGGAAATGGCCTGTATCACTTCCACTCACATTCTGTTGGCTAGAACTCGCTCATATAGACACATCCAACTGCACATGTAGCCTGGGAATTGTGGCCTAGCTGTGCATTCAAGAAGAAGAGGAACCGGATTTCTAGTAAATAGCTGTCAATCTATCAGTCTTCCCTTCCAGACACAACTGTCCATTTGCACCCTTCATCCCGCACAGAGAGCCTACACCCACGTCCTCCTTAAGGAAAATAACCCAGAGCTCCGTTCAGTCTCTACAACCACTTGAAATTCTGGGACTCTGGAGAACACCACGTCTCCTCAATCAGATCTACATGTGGCTCCTGATGGTCCAACAATTATTAACTAAAAGACCCAGTTATTTGCTCCTCCAATCCACATCTGCTATGCCATGGAGGAACAGGGACTTGAGAACTGCAATAAAACTCTCATTCAGAAAAAGGGAGAATGGGAAAGAGTCCTTGGTTAATAGCACAATGGAATCTTGCTAGGTGGGCAGTGTGAAGGCCCTTTGCCAGGTAAGAGGGGATAAACGCCTTGCTTAGTCCTTTAATCTGCTCTCTGGGAGGGTTTCATTATCTATTTTTCTCTAAGGCCCCTTGCTCCATCCTTTTGGATATCCTTCCTTGTCCATTATCCTTTTGGGCCACTTCCGAAGTATACTCCTGAAAGACTGTGCAGCCTTCCTAGCCCACTTTCTTCTCAGGCAAATCTAGGAACAAAGGGCAAGCTTTACCAACCAAAGATGATTTCATCCCAGCTTGTGACTCCTTAGTAATACAATTCCCTACAAAACTTAGTAATCTTCTGATTTATTTGCTTCCAGTGGATTCCAAGTGCCAGTAACCACACCCCAAATTTTTTCCTGGACATAATTCTGAAGCCTAAATTATTTTTTTCCTCCTGTCCATAGCTTTCTCTCAACTTAATGGCAGCTACCTTGAGGTCATCTGAATGATAGACTCGGGTGGAAAGGCTACACCCTTAATCTGAGTTTTGCTACAGGGGCTGAGCTGCTATATTTAACGGAGAACTCTTTTTTTTTTTTAACTTTTTTTTTCAAGCTTATTTATTTTTGAGAGAGAGAGAGAGAGAGAGAGAGGGAAGGAAGGAGGGAGGGAGGGAGAGAGAGAATCCCAAGCAGTCTCCACGCCACAGTACCAGCCCGACATGGAGCTCAATCCTATGAACCACAAGATCAAGACCTAAGCCAAAACCAAGAGTCAGACACTTAACTGACTGAGCCACCCAGGTGCCCCATATTTAACTGAGAATTCTTAATGAGTTTTTGTCCTAAGTCTAGGATTTTTTTTTTCTTTAGTCTTATTTCTTTCCATTTGGGATCTAGAATCAATACGCTTTTCCAGATTTGGGGGCTGTCTTCCTTTTCTTTTATTTCTGCTTATAAACTGGTCAATTATTGCCAGGGACCACATTTTTCTAGCAGCGCAACTTGTTGTAAGTAGAAAGGAGCTCAACTCTAACATGTGCTAACACTCTGTCTCTTTCTAATGGCTCCCCCTAGAGCTACAGGCTCATCTTGGTCTGCCTTCCAAATGATTGTGGGCGACAGTTTTAACAAGTATTTTGCCACTGCATAACATGGGTCCCCATTTTTGCAGCCTGCTCTATTGTCTTATCTCTCATGGCACAACTACTAAGTAAATGCCACCTGTTTTAGGTGTTTCTTACATTAGCACTCCCTCTCTGACACTAATTTCTGTATTACTTAAGGCAGGTAAACTGCTGTTAAAAATAGACCCAAAATGTATAATAACTTGAGCAAAACAGAAGTGTATTTCCACTCACATAATAGTCTGAGGCAATTGTTCCTGTTTGTTGGGTAACTCCCTGGCACGCAGTGCCAGTGATTCAGGAATCAGATTCTTTTGTCCTGTGGCTCTGCCCCTCCTAGAACTTCCTCATCATATGCAACCAGTCTCAGAAGGTAAAGAGACAGTAAAGGGGCACACCTGCTTATTGAAAGGTTCGACCCAGAAATGCTCCACATAACTTCTATTGGCTAGAACTCAGTCATGTGGCCATACTCAATTACAGGGAAGCTGGGAAATTAGTCCCTGGCTGAGCAGCCATTTTCCACTTCTCCCCTAAACGTATCCACACTTCCTACCTCCCTCAGTGCAGTCTCTTCTCTCCCTCTAGTTGTGGAATGTGTTCTGTTAAGTCTTCAGGTGGATTTCTTGGGTATTCGGAATGATTTGACACTTATCTAGCTGTGTTGCAGGGACGAGATGAGCCTACCGTCCTCCTACAACGTCACCATGTTAGCTCCCCTCCTGAGCAGCCATTTTTCCAATAACGCTCTGTAGTTCCAGGGATCTACAACCTATATAGCTCTCAAGCCAAATCCAGCCCATTGCCTGTTTTTTAAATGCAATTTTATTGGAACATAGCCACGCTCATTTATTTACATATCGTCTAAGGCCGCTTCCACACACTAACAGCAGTGTTGAGTATCTGCAACTGAAACTATATGGCCTACAATACCTAAAGTATTTCCTATTTGGCACCTTCACAGGAAAAGTTTACTGACCCCAGCTTTATACTGTGGAGGCTAGAACTATCGCGCCACCTTGCCACCACAAGGGGGAGTCTGGAACTGCTGGGGCCCACCACATGACCGCTGAAAATAAGCCAATCAAACAGAAGGCAGAGCCTAGAGATGGAGAGAAACCAAGTCCTGTTGACCTAATTTGAGCCAGGAAGCCAGCCCAGTCTTGGACTTTTTGGTTAGTTGATCAAATACATTTCCTTTTTCACTTAAACCAATTTGAACCGTGTTTCTGTCTCAACAGAAAGGGCCCTAACTGATAACCTCTCCCACCCCAGCAGTGGCAGGGAGTGGGCTAGAAAGTGATGCTTATCTTATGTTTAAGAGGAGTAACAAAACTTCAGTCTGACTTTGCACACCAATGGGTCAGACTTGAACTGTGGACAAGTGCTACTGAGGCGTAACCAACATGTGACGCTTTCCCAGTTTAGCCCTGAACCTATTGAATCACTGATCACTGGGAGCTTCCTTTGAATGTTTCATGTCTCTGAGTGATCGAATTTCTCAAAGCAGGTGAATGTGAAAGGCAGGGGTTCAGCAAGGCAGCTGTTTAATCATCCCTCATCCCTAGGAGACCTTGGATAAAACCTGGCCAAGAAACAAAGCAGAGATTTTTTAGTCCGGCCTGTCCTGGAAAGGCCCTGTGTCATCTACACAATGAAACATAATAAGCAGTCTCTCTTCCAGGACGAGCCCTCAGAGTTCTCTGCAGGTGCACTGGCAGAGCATGGAGGGGTTGGCAAAGGGCAGGTGGCTTTGTTCTCCCTGCTGCCTCCTCCTTAGATGTTGCTCATTACAGAGTGAGACGGTGGTGTTATATAACACGAACACAGCCTAATTCCACTAGAGTACGAGGAAGAGCAAAATATCTAACTGTCCTCAACACACAGCAGACAGGAAGACCATATATAGGATTCTTCCGACCTTGACAGATGGGCAGTGCATTGAAGTCACAATACTCCCTGAACTTCCTGTGAGGTGCCCCTTATTAAGGGAAACGCTTGTTATATGATAAGAGTCTTCTAGAGTAGGTTAGCAAAATCTGTATTTCTAATAATTCTTGGCATTGCCCAAGCAACCTCCCTCCATGGATCTCTAAGAGCTTTGCAAACATTTGCTGCAAAATAATTTTACACATGCACATACACACATACAACCATACTTACTCTTTAGAATGTCCCTTGTGACTAAGTGAAAAATAATTATACACACTCCCTTTTAATTAACAAACATGTACTCCTATAACCACATATCTCCTGTGACATGAATAAGAAATACATCACCCAGGAGATGGAGATGCATCCGATGCTTTTTAACCCTTTGTAAAAGTATGGAAGCACCGTGCAAAAAATGTGATTTCTGAGGAAGTATGTAGGGCTATACAACACAATCTATCTAACACTGCTATACGCCAGTGAAGCACAAAAGGCAGAAGCCCTGGAGGCTCTGAGTGTGTGGACAGTCGTATATCTGAGCTCAGTCATATGCGTCCAGGTCCCTCAGGGTCAATTGATGAGGTCTCAAGATTGGGGGCAGATCAGAGGAAGTTTGACTCAGGGAAATAAACACTAGCTACGCCAAAAGAAACATTTAAATTACGGTCATCTGAGAGAAAAACACGGGTTGAAGCTAGACATGTAGAGGTGATGGGTGAGGCAAGTTCACGTGTAAAAAAATAAGTCAGAACCTGAGAAGGTCAGGTAGGGAGGTCAAGTGCAAAGTAAGTCAGGGCAAATGGTCCAGCAAGTACTATGTATATAATGAGAGAGAGAGAGAGAGAAGAAAGAGAGATTTATTTTCAGAAACTGGCTCATGCAGTTGTAGGGGTTGGCAACACTGGAATCTGTAGAGAAAGCCAGCAGGCTGGAAATTCAAGTAAGAGCTAGTACTGCAGGCTTGAGTGCGAAATATGTAGGGCAGGCCAACAGGATCTCAACTCGGGCAGCATTTCTATGTTACAGTCTTGTAACATAGAAGAATTCCTTCTTCTCCAGGAAACCTTGGTCTTTGCCTTTAAGACCTCCAAGAGATTAAATGAGGTCCACCCACATCATGGAGAGTAATCTGTCTTATTTAAAATCAACTGATTGTGTTAACCATGTCTACAAAGTACCCTCCCAGCAACGTCTAGACGAGTGTTTGACCAAACACCTGGGCACCATGGCCTAGCCAGCCGACACACAAAATTAACCATTGCATTGTGTTTAATGACACCCAACAGAACCAGATGTTTACTAAGTTCCTTACATCATCGA
The DNA here is from genome assembly GCF_018350155.1 of Leopardus geoffroyi. Taxonomy (NCBI): domain Eukaryota; kingdom Metazoa; phylum Chordata; class Mammalia; order Carnivora; family Felidae; genus Leopardus; species Leopardus geoffroyi. The sequence goes on from NC_059334.1 coordinate 67,838,741, forward strand.
GATTTCAGACTAGGGGAGACTATAGATGAGGAATCTGAAACCCAGACAGTGATGAAGAGTGACCCTTGGGTCATCCCAAAAAAGAGGCAAGGACTTAGGTCTCCTAAACCCCAGTCCAGTGCTTTTTCTCAAACTCTAGAGCTAGGCATCCTGAGCCCCAGTGCCAACACCCACACAGTTTCTTTTTTGATCCGACTTGGTTGGGTGTAAAAACAGACATACGCCTTTAAATCAGAGCCAGCTAGATCACATTCTAATCATCCAAATATCTCGTTCTTCAATAACTTCAGGAGGAAGTTAGGGATAGCAGAGGCTAAGGACAACAACAAAATGCAAGAGTTTCCAAGAGTCTGGAAAACATATGTGGACTTGGAGCTTTGCCCTTCTGGGTTTTAATTCTGAGTCAACCTCAGCGAAGCAGCAATTACTCTGAGAATTCTCATTTGCACCTATGTTCATCTATTTGCAAAAAATGAGTTTCATCAACATGGACCTGCTCGTCAAGATAGGGCTGTTCACTTTTCCGTTTGTTGGGGCTAAAATGGCGAAATCGAATTATTTCTGACTTTTTGTGAATGAAATAACAGCGCTTGCTGTGTGGCACCATCTGGGCCATGCACAGCATGGATTGTTTGCATCAAACCCTGCCTGGCATTCCTCTGAGGTCAGAGTCCTCCAATGGCTGTGGTGCCTCCAGGAAGCGCTCGGAGCAACGAAAAATTTGGCAGAAATAATCCACAAGAGCATCATGAATGCAAAAGCCCTTTCCACAACAGAATAATTATCAGGCAAGCCAGGCACTTTTCTGTGGGGAAAAAAGGGCATACTTGAAGAAATCACTCAGAGACCAAGGCAGAGAGAAACCATCTGCTACCATCCTGCCAACCTGGCTTGCTTTTATTTCTTTTTTAAAAAAAAAAATTTTTTTTCAACGTTTATTTATTTTTGGGGCAGAGAGAGACAGAGCATGAACAGGGGAGGGGCAGAGAGAGAGGGAGACACAGAATCGGAAGCAGGCTCCAGGCTCTGAGCCATCAGCCCAGAGCCTGACGCGGGGCTCGAACTCACGGACCGCGAGATCGTGACCTGGCTGAAGTCGGACGCTTAACCGACTGCGCCACCTAGGCGCCCCATGGCTTGCTTTTATTTCTGTAAAATCACAGTTTGCAGCGTGTGGGTGTTACCGTGCTGGCTTTTCCCCTAGCAGCGATAACAACCACGAAAACTTCCACACTGCACTGGAGCAAGTATTTGTCAATTTGAGTGGTATATGTTGAATAATAATTAGGGTTAATTCAGTGCTCATTCGGTGCCAAGGAATGTTCTGAGCATTTTACATTAATTAACTCATTGAATCCTCACAAACCCCCTCTGAGGTAGATACCATTATTATTCTCATCTTTGAACTGTGACAGTGACACAGAGAAAGGTTAAGTTAGGAGGTTAAATTCCCTAAACAAGGCTCATAGTTCATCAATTCTAAAATGTTTGTCACATGTCAGCACTACTGAAATTAGGATGTGCCCTACAATTGATGGCACATTAGCATTGCGTTCTAATTTAATTGGGAGCTTTTTTCTTTCTTTCTTTCTTAGTGATGCGTAAAACAGTGACGTGTCTTATAGTCAATACATCTTAAATTTGATGAGATACGGAAGGTGGGAGAGCCAGGGCAAACCCCAGGCAGTTTGGTTCTGGAGTCTCTGTTCTCAGACCATGAGAAGCAAAGGGGTAGAATAGGCTGCGATGTCAACCAGGAGTTCAGAAATTGCCCTGAATAGGGTTTCCAAGAAGACCACGCCGTTTACATAGCTTTCAAATTGGTCATTACAAAGCAAAACTTTTACTTAGTTGATTTTGAAATGGAAAAAAAGCCTCGGCAGCCTAAAGCCAATTCCTCGGTCTTTTTATTTTTTTTTTAATCCGCAATGCTTTTTGATACACCAAAAGCTCATACCGGTTCCCTCCCTCTGACGCCCCCAGGAATTCTGATTTGCTGAACTTACCATCACCCCACTCAGAGTGAGAGTCTTTGGCCTGAAGACTATCCAAAGATTTTCTTGTTCTGTGTGTAATTATGCATGGGATTTGATCCACCTTTCTCATTCCCTATCTTCTTGAGCATAATAATATTTACATAGAACTAAACTTAGAATTAAAAAAAATTTTAATGTTTATTATTTTGAGAGAGAGAGACAGAGACAGAGAGCGAACGGGGGAGGGGCAGAGAGAGAGAGGGAGACAACAGAATCCGAAGCAGGCTCCAGGCTCTGAGCTGTCAGCACAGAGCCCGAAGCAGGGCTCGAGCCCTCGAACTGTGAGATCATGACCTGAGCCAAAGTCAGCCGTCCAACCGACTGAGCCACCCAGGTGCCCCTAAACTTAGAATTTTTAAAAAGAGTGAGGGTGAGGGGCGCCTGGGTGGCTCAGTCGGTTAAGCGTCCGACTTTGGCTAGGTCATGATCTCTTGGTTTGTGAGTTCGAGCCCCGCGTCGGGCTCTGTGCTGACAGCTCAGAGCCTGGAGCCTGTTTCGGATTCTGTGTCTCTCTCTCTCTGACCCTCCCCTGTTCATGCTCTGTCTCTCTCTGTCTCAAAAATAAATAAACGTTAAAAAAAATTAAAAAAAAAAAGAGTGAGGGTGAATCAAAGAGTAAAGAGTGAGTTAGGATGTGTGTTTGTGTGTGTGTGTGTGTGTGTGTGTGTGTGTGTGTGTGTGTTGTTTGAGTTTCTTATTTACTTTTTCCTTTGTTTTATATTTTGGGTTGGTAGGAAGGAAATCACTATCTAAAAGAAGAAAGAAAGAAAATTTGTAATTTAAACCAATTTATTATTCCTAGTTTTTCCGTCAACAAAACATTGATTTTTGTTGCCCGGGAAACTGGAGGGAGTTTCTGGAGAATTAATTACCTCATTCCAAACCAAGGGGTCACTAAGAACTCTCTTTTCAACTCTGTTTTCATAGGAAACAAAGGCCCTTCCTTGTCGCTCACCTGAGTCTCTCTCCAGTCTGAAACCTGAGCCTCTCCTCATTCCTGGGATTTCGCACTTCCTGCTGCAAACCATATGTTAGGTTATAACGGGAAAACCCTACAGTTACGGTGGGGGAGGGTGGAGGAGAAAGGATGAGGTCACAAATCCCTGCAGGAGGCAATCACAGCTCTACCCCAAAGCTGCTAGAAAAACATGTTCCAATAAATTAGATTGTTTTCATAGCCCTTCGACTTCAACACTGGGCTCTTTATGGTTGGAACGGTCTCTCCCTCTCCTCTGTATAGTAAGTGGACTCTTTTTAGACATCTGCAAAAGCTAGTGGCTAGCCTGCCCTGACCTGTAATCTGCCTGGATTTTGTTCCCTGCACCTGGAAAGTTATTTTAATTAGGTGCATTTTTATTCCTCTCCTTTTCTTTGGTGGAGACACCACATACAGAGGGCCTGGGGGGGAGGTGAGCCCTCCGGAGTCACTAACTCAGACCGAGGCCTCTCAGGGGGCTTTGGTGGTGCTGAGGACTCCTGCAGGGTTCCAGCAAAAGATGCCTAAGGTATCTGGGTGAGGGCACCAGGGGGGGGGATTTCTCGCTCCCCAGAACACAAGCAGGGCCACGAAGGCACACCATTGTTGGGATATTCCGGTTGCCAATCTGAGCCAAAAGAAAGCCATCGCCAGGGATGAAAACATATGCATTGTCCCTTAATCGGAGGACAATAGGTGCATTTCCTTAAAAATGACCGGCAGAGAACTGACTCATGTCAGAGTGGTGGAGGAGAAAGGAAACAGGATTTGAAATTTAGCAGACACAAAGAAGTGTCCAAGAGCCTCCATGTTTGTCCTCTGCTGGGTTTGGAGGCACAAGGAAGCCTTGGAGGTGTGGGGAAAGGCTGTGAGAGTCTACTCCTCCCTGATGGGGGGTGGGGGGGGCTGCCATCCCCTCCCTGATCCTCCCACAGACACCCCAGAGAGAGGAAGCCCTTTGAGGTGGGGAGGCAGGACTTCATCTCAACCTAGGCTGAGGATGGGGTGTGGTGGGGGGAGGACTTTTTTTTTTTTTTTCTTTCACGCTTTGTAACATGTTAGGCGTTAATGTTGCAAAGAGTAGTTTACTTCTTCGCTTTCTGAAGACCCCTGAATTTGGGACCGCCATCCCAGAGCCCTCAGGGCTTGCTGCTTCACACCCACCACCCTCCTGTGGGGGTCCAAGACCTGAGACACAAAGCTGCAGCCTGCCCAAACCCTTCTGCCCATCCTGTACCCTTCCACGATTGGTTTATACTGGGACGATCTTTGGGCATCAAACATCGCAAGGTCTACATGCCTCAGCCTTGCTAAGGGGCGGGTTTCTTCCACCTTCTCCTGAACCTGGGAGCAGATACACTACCAGTAGAGAGGGCTGCCTGGCCTTGCCCCGGCCTGGACCCCCAGGGCTCAGGTCCAGGTGCCAAGCCCCCATGTCAAAGTTGTTATGTTTTTGTTTCGTTCCATTGAACCTCTTCCCCGCACCCCCCCCCCCCGACCCCTGCTTTCCTGATGATTGATTTTACAAAAGAAAGTAAGCTGCTGAGAAGGTTCTGGAAGTGGGGAGGAGGAGCAAAGACGATGACTAGCAAAGGCAGGTGGGGGTGGGGTTTTTTGCCAAAAAGTCTGGGTACGACAGTCTGGATCATCTGGTGCCCTCCTGAGTGGGACCCCAAAGTATATCCTGCGTGGAAGGGTCCCTGGATTTATTGGCCCCAGCCCCTACCCTCTCCTTCAGCCATATTGATGGCTGAAGGAGGCAAAGAAGATCAGAACTTACAGCCCATTGCTCCCTGGAGAGGAAAACTTGTCATCTGGCTTTATGGAGAAGGTTCTATCTTATGCTCATACAACATTATCTTTACCGTGTGCTAGGATAATTAAGAGGACAAAAAATGGGGACACGTGGGTGGCTCAGTCGGTTAAGCATCTGACTTTGGCTCAGGTCATGATCTCATGGTTTGTGGGTTCGAGCCCCACAACAGGCTCTGTGCTGACAGCTCAGAGCCTGGAATCTGCTTCAGATTCTGTGTCTCCCTCTGTCTCTGCCCCTCCCCTGCTCACACTCTGTCTCTGTCTCTGTCTCTGTCTCTGTCTCTCTCTCTCTCAAAAATAAATAAACATTAAATTTTTTTTAAAAGGACAGAAAAATGTGAAATACTTGAATGATCTTGTATTATAACATTAATATCGAGAGTATCTGCTTTCCAGGCTGAAGTGGTTCATTCATTATTCTAGTCCTGCTTTAGTCCTTTGTAATTCATGGTAATTATGCTTTTCTTGTTAATACAAAAAAATGTATAAAAATAAAAACTTGAAAAGGCAAAGAAAAAAAGAAGAAATCTAGCAGATTCAATTTTTTTAATTTTTTTTTAACATTTATTTATTTTTGAGACAGAAAGAGACAGAGCATGAGCAGGGGAGGGGCAGAGAGAGGGAGACACAGAATCTGAAACAGGCTCCAGGTTCTGAGCTGTCAGCCCAGAGCCCGATGCGGGGCTCGAACTCACAGACCGCAAGATCATGACCTGAGTTGGACACCCAACCGACTGAGCCACCCAGGCGCCCCGCAGATTCAATTTTTTTAAGGTTTATTTATTCTTGAGAGAGAGAGAGAGAGGGAGCATAAGCAGGGGAGGAGCAGAGAGAGAGGGAGACACAGAATCTGAAGCAAGCTCCAGGCTCTGAGCTGTCAGCACAGAGCCCAACGCGGGGCTCGAATCCACAGACTGTGCCATCCTGACCTGAGCTGAAGTCGGAGGCTTAACTGACTAAGCCACGAGGAGCCCCTAGCAGACCCCAAATTTGAACCCTGTCTGTCCCACTTGCTAGTTGCATCATCTGCAGTGGACTACCTGAGCTTCCGAACCTGTTTCCTCCTCTATAGAATGGAGATTACAACATAAAGTAGGACTCTTATGAAAACTAAATGATGTGTTTACAATGCCTGATACAAAAGACTGACTAAATGCTCTGCCCCTGTTTAGTGCGCCATCCAGATGTTTATGACTTAATGTCTCTGCATGAGGGGATAGGGTCACACCTTTGCTTATGAGGGAGCATCTCTCCAAGAGAGCAGTTATGCTCCATTTTTTTTCTCCCCAACCAAGCTCAGACTTATCCCATTCCTCAACACATCTCAACCACTTTTCTCTGGAGTCCAGTGGGCCTCAGAATTTAGATCTCTGCCTACCTAACAAGAGACCAGGAATGTGGGCATCTCTGGCCTTGTAAGAGCTATGCTGTTTGGACCAAACGGGATTCATGTTGTGAACAATTCACTGTCTTGCATCCTTTCAAAAACAACTTAAAGGGGTATTCCTTTCTTTCTTCCAATTCTGTTCTTTGAATTTATTTCCATAACAAGCACATTTCCAAAGCCACGTGGTATACTGCTGCTTCCATTAATCCTTTCTATGGCTTTTCTAGAAGCCTTTAAAATCCCCAGTCTGCCTGATTTAAGAACCCCATCTCCTCCATGAAGCCCTCTCTGGCTGCCCAGCACCCACCGAGCCCTCCCTTCCCAGAACTCCTGCAACACCGCTAATCAGCACCAGATGGCTTAGCAGGGAGCACTTTTCTTGCTCCATAGTGCTGTGGTCATTGTTCATGATTGCTCTTAAGCCCCTCGGCTAGGATCGCCAGATAAAACACAGGCTGCCCAGTTAAATTTGAATTTCAGAGAAGCAACAAATACCTTCTTAGTATAAGTATGTCCCAAGTATTGCATCCATATTTTTGTTTGCTACATCTGGCGACAATATAAGGCCCGACAGTCATACTTCTGCAGGTCCAGCAGCTCTCAGCATGGAAGTGAGAACGTTCTAGACCACATGGTAAATAATTGTTGGTAATAACAACAATAATAACAGCTAACATTGATCAAGCATCAAGCACCTACATTTGCCAGATACTGTGCTAAACACATAGACAATGTCAAGGAGAGGACATATATGCATAAGCATATTGTGGGTAGCACAAAGTGGAATATGATTTTTTTTTTTCAAGCAAGGGTTAAAAATCAAGGGAAGGTCCTCTAAGCCATATAACCCGGGTCTGTCATTTACCGTCCCCGTGATACTGGATGTTTACCTTATCTTTCCTGATGTTCCTCATTCGTAAAATGATTTCTTTCCTCCTGTAACGGTTTAATTGAGAAAATACACTGGAGGTAAATAAGATAATACATGAAGGGCAAAGCACAATGCCCAGCACACAGTTAAGTTTTCAGGTATTGTTGAAGGCATCTTGGTGGTGGAGAGAGTGTCACTCTTGTTGAAGCTTGGAAAGGAGAGCTCTTTGGCCTGGGTTGTCAATAGAGTCTTCAAGAACTGATCAATTTAAGGAGCCAGGGACAATTCCCAAGAGAGGAGGAAAGTGGGAGGCAATTTTAGGAAATGGTGAGTAGACTTATTTGCCAGAAATCAGCAACCCAACTGCTTCAGTTTGCATGGGATTAACTAAAAATTTTCTTTACCATCAAAAATGCTCTGTTAATCTAATGAAATTGTAAGTCCCCATCACTAAAAACTTTGCTCTCTTGACTATAGCGATTTATAGATATGAGGACACAAGTTTAATATTCAGTGATAGAATGAATTTTTTTAAAAAGGAACCACCAGGTACCATTCTATCTTGATTTCTAAGCTTATCAAAATGAGATAACTGAGGCACTGATATATATATTGACTATGACTCTATCAACTGATAATAAAAAAAGTTGTACTCTTTTGGTAATGAACCTTGAGAATGCTCTCCAGAAATGCCTTTTGCCCCTTCTTTCATGCAGGCGGACTAGGGTACAGAAGCACGGGCCTAGCACTTGGGACCTTTTGCGGAATCTGGACTTCCGCTGAGTTTCTGCTCAGGGCTGGGGCTGTGGGAATGAAACCAGAGAGGGTGCCAGATGGCAGGGTGTGGGAAGTCTCCGGCTGGAAAGGGATGGCCAAGATAAACAAGCGACTGGAGGTCTGAAAAATGAATGGATAAACATCCAGACCAAAGTCAACAGCGCTGGAGAATCCAACCCGGTCTCCACAGCCGGGGAGGTTTTGACACATGAGTTCAATCTCAAGTCCTTGAAAGAACTTTTGTGCATCAGATTCTGAAGCATCCCTGCCTTGGGGCGTTGGGGGGGGGGGGGGGCGGCGATCACACAGCTCCAGTAGCAATGCAGGAGTTGTTAGATTTTCATCAGTATGATTAAATCTGTAAGATAACTGCTTAAAAATCAGAAGACTATTTGATAGTACTATTTGATATTAAAGAGTGGCGTTCGTTTTTAAAGTCTGATAATGGTATTGTGTTTGTTTTTAAAAGGATCTTTATCTTTTAAAACTACATACTAAACATTTACAGATGAAATGATATGATGTGGATTTGCTTCAAAATAATCCAGGGATGGATCTGGGGATTAGCCATAAAATTGATCATTATTTAAACTTGGAAAGCATTATATTATTTTCTCTTCTTTTATATATGATTCCCGAAATTTCCCATAATCCAAAGATGTAAATAAAGGCTGAAAGACAGGGGTTCCTGGGTGGCTCAGTTGGTTCAGTGTCCGACTTTGGCTCAGGTCATGATCTCATGGGTTTTGAGTTCGAGCCCCGTGTCAGGTTCTGTGCTGACAGTTCAGAGCCACAAACCTGCTTTTGATTCTGTGTATTTCTGTCTCTCTGCCCCTCTCCTGATCGCACGTGCTCTCTCTCTCTGAAAAATAAAGAAACTTTTTTTAAAAAGTGGTCAAAGACATACTTATCTTATATCATAAAAAAATCCAAACTAAGATCTAATAGAATATGTTTTGTTTTGTTTTGTTTTGTTTTGTTTAAGCATAAGGACATTGGTTTCGGGTCTAGATAAAACAAAATGAAAAGGTACACTGACAAAATTAAGCTCCATTTGAAGCTATGAAATAAACATATCTCTGAGTATCTCACTGCAGAATGCCTATGCCGTCCTGCAAATTCACGGGTAACATGCATATCGTACTATGGTATTCTCACTTCCCTGGATGACTGGATTCTGTAAACTTAATCTTAGGAAACGGTAAATTCAAGGAGTAGAATTTGTAGTGCGGATCTAAGAGATGCTACAGAATAGCAGTTATCACTTGGTTGGCTGTTGGCCCATCTGCAGTTCAATGGGGTCTTGACAGACTGGGGCAAAAAAGAGGAAACAACTTCTTGAAAGTAAGGAGCCTAACACACTGACCAAAAAATCCCCACGGGAATTCTTCCCTGACTCAACTCATTTCCTCCCAGCCTTCTGGTACCATGGAGTTTTTTTGGTGTTGTTGTTTATTTGGTTTGTCTTTTCAATCCCCAATTAATTTGAATTATAGTAACTCTATGATGCATGCAATGGGGGGAAAAAAAAGAAAAAAGAAAAAAGAAAAGTATTTAGAACGCCTTGTGTAAACAGAACTGATTCATCTTTGAAAGTAATACTTGACCGTTTCCTGACCAGCAAAAGACCCCAAACCCTGTGTGACCAGAGTTAGTATTTATGCAACTAAAATGCCTTGAGTTTGTTTGCTACCGTTGGGTTCTGGATAGAAATGCCCTGCTGTTTCTTTAAAGTACGGTTGGCACACTCATTGACAACATAATCTTACTTAGCTTGCAAACATTGTTAGAAACGCAGCACATGCCATATCATATTGTTTTTAATGCAGCGAAGAGTCAGATGATCCCGTACAACTTGCACAGCACGGGAAGGCCGCGTGCAGGCCCGGCTGCTCCGCTCGACAAGTCCAAATCAATTATGCTCTAATCAGGACTGTTTCCGGAACTGGTCAGATGGAGGTTCAGAGTGAAGAGGAAAAATTGCTATTTCTCTCCAGATCCTGTTTGCATCAGCCGACTCCATCTGAGACACATCCTGTTTGACCTCTGGCGTAGCAGGGGAGGGCAATTGTTCTGTTTGACTTTTGACTGTCACTGATCCGAGGGCCTCTGCTCTTTCTTATTTTTAGGAAAAGCTTGAATTAGTATTAAAACTCAGTCATCATCCTCTGTCCATAAGGGCACGCAGTCTGGGCTATTTCTTTTCTCAAATAGTGGTTCCTGGTGCATCAGAATCCCCGGGATGCATATTTAGAATCCAGATTTCCAGCTCTACCTTAAGACACAGTCTCTAGGAAGGTGCTATTCTAGCCAACCACCCAGGTGATTCTGAAGTGCAGTCAAGTTCAAGAACTTGCAGCAGCATGAGAACTGTTCAAATGCAGCCGGGTCCAAGTCCCCTATTTATACCCTAACGCCGAGAAAATTGTTTTGAAATTTGGGCACCTACAAGGGACCTCCAAAAGTAGTGTAGATACAGGAAAGCTTCAAGGACATCCCATCCATACGTTTCCAGGGAGTGGACAGTGAGAACTGGAAGGTGAGCCCAAAGGCTACTGTTTTCACCAAACCATGTCAAAAGGAGAAAAATAAAGGTAAGGTTAAATTTGTTGAAATTATTTTGTGATTATGTTAGCCATATCTTTCTAGAGATGTTAAAATATCTGTCTTCCTCTGGGCTGCTGTAACAAAATACCACAGACTGAGTAGCTTCTCAACAACAGGAATTTATTGAGCCCAGTTCTGGAGGCTGAAAAGTCCGGAATCAAGGTGTCAGCATGGTACGCTTCTGGTGAGAGTCCCACTTCCTGATTCAGAGCCAGTGCCTTCTCCCTATTTCCTCACATGGGGGAAGAAGCTAGAGATCTCAAGGGAGTCTCTTTGATAAAACATTAATCCCATTCTTGAGGGCTTCACTGTCATGACTTAAGCACCTCCAAAGGCCCCATCTCCTAATGCCATCACCTTTAGCGGTTAGGATTTCAAGATACGAAGGGGGGGAGGCACAAACAATGTGTTTTCTTTGAGAGACTTAATTTCTATGTGTTTATTTATTTATTTTTGGAATATTAATACATAATGTCCCTTGCACAAAATTCAAAATGTACATATTGGCCATGTGGGATGCCTCCTTCTACCCAAAATTCTGGTTCCCAAACCCAGAAGCAGCCGCTGTTACAGGTTTCTTTATATCTTGAAGAAATGCTATCTATGCGGGCCACCTGGGTGGCTCAGTCGGTCACGCGTCTGACTCATGATTTTGGCTCAGGTCATGACACATACTTGCTCACGTTCTGTCTCTTTCTCTCTTCCAAAATAAATCAACTTTAAAAAAATAAACAATAAAAAAATAAGAAATGCTCTATGCATGCACAAGCAAATACCGATCATTTTTGTAGAGATTCACTTTTGATACAGCAGGTAGCATCCTGCATCTTGCTTTTATTACTGAACCATGTTGGTTAAGTAATACTTCCATATCAGTACCTTTGGAGAATTTTTTTTTTGAAATTAAATGATAGTGATGACATGTTATAGCTGAGCATTTTTAAAATGCCCTGAAAAAAAATAAAATAAATAAAATAAAATGCCCTGAAGATTACACACACACACACACACACATATTTAGCAGTCTTACACTGGAGCCCCAAAATATTTTAAATTTTTTTCTAGCTACGAAACCTGAAAACTGAAGCCACTGGCATAATAGTAATAAAAATAATAATTTAATAATTATGGTATTATAACAACATTTTATAATAAAAGATTGATGTAATAATGATTCATTAAACTATGTATTAAATAGGAAGAAAAAGAAACATTTCAGAATTCAATAGTTTTGGGCTAAAGTCCTACTTCTGTCCTTTCCTAGCTCAAAGCATTTGGATAAGTTACTAAGGTCTCTGAGTCAGTTTCCTCATTTGGCCAAACTGAGGATAGGATGGGAAATGAAACCTCCCTCCCGAAGTTGTGAGGATTAAATAAATGATGAATAGAAAGCACCAAGGAGGGGCTGCAAGGGTGCATTGACTTTGGCAGTTGGGAGATCAACGAAGACTCAGGCAGAACTCAGCAGAGTGTTACCAGCAGAAACCAGACCCAGCAAGAGGGGAGCAGTGGCTGCTAGGGAGAAAAGGAGGTAGGTGGTGAGCACATGCATGGTTTTTGAAGCTGGGCACCATTATGTGGTCCAGTCTCACAGCAGGCAAGGTCTTGGCCAAAGAAATACTGCCTGGTAATCAAAAAGAAAATTCAGCCCTCTGGTCCTTTGTTGGCATTTTCTGAATACCTGGGAGGGAGAAACAGTGTGGAGTGACATTTCTTTTCTTTTTATGCCCATCCAAATCCTACCTATAAATAGGAAGAAATGGAAAGTGGATCCCTTCTGCGAGTCCACTGGGAAAAGACCAAAAGTTAGATAAGTGCTATTGAAGTAAGTTTTAAGGAGCGCCTGTGTGGCTCAGTTGGTTGAGGGTCCGACTTTGGCTCAGGTCATGATCTCACAGTTCATGGGATCGAGCCCCGCATCAGGCTCTGTGCTGACAGCTCAGAGCCTGGAGCCTGCTTCAGATTCTGTGTCTTTCTCTCTCTCTGTACCCCTGCCTCTTTCTCAAAAATAATTAAACATTAAGAAATAATAAGTTTTAAGAAGTGGCCTATGCAGTCTGGAAAAGTGAGCTATTGTAAGATTCTTTTTAAACAACGATGACAGAAGCAACGCATCTGTTCTTTTCTCATTTTTTGATTTAAAAAAAAAAATTTTCTTAATGTTTATTTATTTTTGAGAGAGACAGAGACAGAATGTGAGTGGGTTAAGAGCAGAGAGAGAGGGAGACACAGAAGCAGAAGCAGGCTCCAGGCTCTTGAGCTGTCAGCACAGAGCCCGACACGGGGCTCGAACTCACGAGCCATGAGATCATGACCTGAGCTGAAGTCGGACGCTCAACCGACTGAGCCACCCAGGCACCCCTTCTCATTTTTTGTTTGATTGGGTTTTTTTTTAAACGTTTATTTATTTTTGAGACAAAGAGAGAGACAGAGTTTGAACGGGGGAGGGTCAGAGAGGGAGGGAGACACAGAATCTGAAACAGGCTCCAGGCTCTGAGCTGTCAGCACAGAGCCCGATGCGGGGCTCGAACTCACTGGCTACGAGATCATGACCTGAGCCGAAGTCGGACTCTCAACCAACTGAGCCACTCAGGCACCCCTGTTTGATTGGGTTTTTATCCCAGTATAGTATATTTATCCCAAAATAGTATATTTCAAACATATACTAAGTAGAAAGACAGCATAATGAACTATCAATTCATGGCCAATTTTCTTGCATATTCCTGCATTTCCCCTCCATATTTTTGAAACAAATGTATGATATCATTTCATCTCTAAGTATTTCAGCATGTAATCCCTTAACATCATCAAATAGCCAGTAATTGTTCAAATGGCCAATGGTCTCATGGATGTCATGCTTTCTTGTAACAGATGATTTGAGTCAAAATCCAGATAAGATCCATACATTGTTATAGGTTTTCTTGAAAAATCAATAGCATCTCCCTCCATTTCTATTTTTCTCCCTTGCAATTTGTTTATCAAAGAAACATCTTTCTTCCCTTCAGAGTTTCCTTCAGTCTGGATTTTGCTGATTGCGTTGCTGATGCATAGGGGAACATACTCCTCTCCTTCCTTCCTAATTCCTGTATTTCCTAAAAATTGGAAATTACATCTGAAGGCTTGGTTAGATCCAGGTTTGATTTTGGGGGGTGGGGGGTTGGGGCATGTACGTCAAAACTATTTCATAGCGTTGCTTCCATCAGCAGGGACTTAATGGCTACTTTTCTCTTTTTTTGTGTGCTGTTAGCAGCTATTGGTGTTTAATGCCACATCTCTCAGTGTGTTTGGTTCCTTTGTGTCTTTTGTTCACTGTCATCCAATGAACTGTTGTCTCTGGGAAAGGTCAAGTCATAGGTTAAGGTCTCCAAGCTTTGGATTGCTAAGAATTTTCAGAAATCCATCACCCCAAAGTTATGCTTTTTCAGAATTTTTTTCCCAGTTTGTTGAGCTATAATGGACACATAACTTTGTATTAGTTTATAGCATGAGACATAATTATTTGGTATATATCTATATTCCAAAATGATCACTGCAATAAGTTTACTTAATATCTACCACCTCACATAATTATATATTTTTTCTCATGATGAGAACTGTTAAGATCTCATCTCTTACCAGCTTTCAAATATACAATAGGGTATTGTTAATTACAATCACCACACTGAACATTACATCCGCAGAACTTACTTATCTTACAACTGGAAGTTTATACCTTTGAACCATGTTCACCCATTTCCCCTACTCCCCAACCTCTACCTCTGGCAACCACCAATCTGTTCTCTGTATCTATGAGTTCAGTTTCTTTAAATTCCACATATAAGTAAGATTGTACAGTACTTGTTTTCTCTGTCTGACTTATCTCACTTAACACAATGCCATAGAAGTCCATCCATGTTCTCACAAATGGCAATATTTCCTTCCTTTTTATGGCTGAATAATATTCCATTGTGAATGGTATTTATGCATGTGCGTGTGTGTATGTGTGTGTATATATATATATAGTACTTTTTGTATCCACTTGTTCATTGAAAGACACTTAGTTGTTTCCACGTCTTGGCCACCAAAAACAATAATGCAATGGGCATAGGGGTGCAGATATCTTTTCTAGGCAGTGATGTCATTTCCTTTAGATATGTGTCCATAAAAGGGATTGCTGGGGGCGCCTGGGTGGCGCAGTCGGTTAAGCGTCCGACTTCAGCCAGGTCACGATCTCGCGGTCCGTGAGTTCGAGCCCCGCGTCGGGCTCTGGGCTGATGGCTCAGAGCCTGGAGCCTGTTTCCGATTCTGTGTCTCCCTCTCTCTCTGCCCCTCCCCCGTTCATGCTCTGTCTCTCTCTGTCCCAAAAATAAATAAACGTTGAAAAAAAAAATTAAAAAAAAAAAAAAAAGGGATTGCTGGATTACATACTAGTTATATATATATATATATATATTTTTTTTTTTTCGAGGAACCTCCTTACTGTTTTCCACCTGGCACACCTCCTACCAGGAGGTGTCTTGTCTTTTTGATGACAGCCATTCTAACAGGTGTGAGGTGATATCTCATTGTGTGGAGATATATGTGTTTTGATTTCTATTTCTCTGATGATGAGTGATATTGAGCATCTTTTCATGTGTCTCTTGCTATTTGGATGTCTTCTTCAAAAAAATGTCTACTTTGTACCTCAGCCTGCTTTTAAATTGGAATTTTTAGGTTTTTGCTATTGAGTTGCATGAGTTCTTTACATATTTAAAAAAAAATTTTTTTAACGTTTATTTATTTTTGAGACACAGAGAGAGACAGAGCATGAGCATGGGAGGGGCAGAGAGAGGGAGACACAGAATCTGAAACAGGCTCCAGGCTCTGAGCTGTCAGCACAGAGCCCGACGCGGGGCTCGAACTCACAGACCATGAGATCATGACCCGAGGCCGAAGTCGGACGCTTAACCGACTGAGCCACCCAGGCGCCCCTCCTTACATATTTTATATATATTAGCTCCTTATCAGATATATAATTTGCAAATATTTTCTCCCTTTCAATAGGCTGTCTTTTCATTTTATTGATCATCTTTACTGTGAAAACACTTTTTAGTTTATGTACTTCCATTTGTTTATTTTTGCTTTTGCTGCCTTTGCTCTTAGTGTCAAATCCAAAAAGTCACTGCCAAGGCCAATGTCAAGGGGCTTACCCCTATGTTTTCTTCCAGGAGTTTTATGGTTTCAGGCCTTATGTTCAAGTCTTTAATCCATTTCAGATGGTCCTTTATCTGCATTTTTCTGAACACCAAGAAGGGAAAAATAGTGCAGGGTGATATTTCTTTAAGTTCCACTTCTTTCTTTAGGAACTTCACCGTGTTTTTGTGTTTCTTTAACTAAAATGGCTCCCACCCTGCAATCTTCTCCAAAACCCTTCTGAATGGTAAATATGCCTCTTCCTCCTCTCCTCTTTCCCTTCTGATTCTGTACCAAGAAAGCCCAAAGAACTATTCATCTGGCAATGACAGAATTCTTCTTAAAGGACAGAATGATTCGCAAAAACACAATCCTCTCTGACTGTCAAGAGGGGGACAGTGGCGGGAACTGTGGTGTATAATCATTTTTGTCCCTTCACAAATCAATGAAAGTTGGATTAAACCAGGCCAAGCTCCAGCTGGGATGCAGAGACCCCAGGAATGTGCCAACAGGTGTACCTGAGCAAAACCGTGAGGTGCCATGAGAAAAATGTGCCCATCACAAAGGGCACACTGCATTGAACATGAATTTGTTGATCACAGGCACCTTGCTGAACCAGTCAGAGTGATATTTGGGGACAGACTGTTCTGAGGCCTCTCCAGTAACTGTCTTAAGGAGGCCAGTTCTCTCTACATACGGATCTGGCATTCTTCACCCTGAACCACATATCATGCCATAGTATGCTACCTTTTTCCCGTTTCTAAGTAAGCCATCCGTGGCTAAAGCCCGACTGGGAAGTGCTGGGCAAGAGGCCCATCATCCCAAGGTGAGCACGTGATGGGCAAAGGAAGAAAGGAGCCAAGGGGAAAGGGCCAGTGGCTTAGCTCTGAGAGCATTCCAAGCTCTTTGGAATAGATGCCTCTCCTCCCTCCTCCCTCCTCCCTCCTGCAAGAAAATTAGAGCCCAATTTAACAAAGCAGAAAGGTGGGGAACTTGACCACGTGTTAAACTTGGTTACTTTCTTTTTTTTTTTTTTTTTTTTAAATTTTTTTTTTCAACATTTATTTATTTTTGGGACAGAGAGAGACAGAGCACGAACGGGGGAGGGGCAGAGAGAGAGGGAGACACAGAATCGGAAACAGGCTCCAGGCTCTGAGCCATCAGCCCAGAGCCCGACGCGGGGCTCGAACTCCCGGACCGCGAGATCGTGACCTGGCTGAAGTCGGACGCTTAACCGACTGCGCCACCCAGGCGCCCCAAACTTGGTTACTTTCAAAACAATACTCTGGTTTACTTAAGGTACAGTACAAAATAAGTGGGTTCACGTTTCATCAGCTCAAATGAAAAATCAGTGCCAATGTGAATTAAATGATAACTCTCTTTTCTACAGAGAAACTCAAACTAGGAGAGGCAACATAGCTGTGGGGTTGCCGAACGCCCAGGCTTTGGGATCAGCCAGACCTTGTCACATCCTGACCCCATCAGTTTTTATCTGTGTGTCTTTGGGAAGTTGCTTAATCACTCTGCGAACCACGTTTTCCTTATCTGTAAAATGAGAATAACTCACCATACCTACTTCATAACATTGTTGTGAGCACACGTGTAGGGCACTTGGCATTTTGCGAACAGAGAATGGTTTCTTTTTTAGAATTTATTTATTTGTTTTCGAGACAGAGAGAGACAGAGCATGAACGGGGGAGGGGCAGAGAGAGAGGGAGACACAGAATTGGAAACAGGCTCCAGGCTCTGAGCCATCAGCCCAGAGCCCGACGCGGGGCTCGAACTCACGGACCGGGAGATCGTGACCTGAGCCGAAGTCGGATGCTTAACCGACTGAGCCGCCCAGGCGCCCCCAGAGAATGGTTTCAATAAATAGTTTTTATTGCTGCTGCTGGGAGTTCTTGGAGAATCAGACTTTGTTAGTGTGCAAGATTTTTTTTAATAAACTTTACATTTTGGGGAATCATTTTACATTTATGGAAAGGTTGCAAAGATAGTCCACAGAATCCCCAAATACTCTTCACCCAGATTTACACTCTTGTGGTACATTTGCCAGAACTAAGAGGCTCACGCCAGTACGTCTCTATTACTATAAACTATTACTGTTACCATTACTAATACTATAAAACTTGACACTTTATTCAGATTTCACAGTCTCCTATTCCAGGATATAATCTAGGATGGCATATTGCATTTTTTAAAAAATTTTTAATGTTTATATACTTTTGAGAGAGAGGGAGAGAGAGACAGAGGCATGAGAGGGGGAGGGGCAGAGAGAGAGGGAGACACAGAATCCGAAGCAGGCTCTGGGCTCGGAGCTGTCAGCACAGAGCCTGATGAGGGACTCAAACTCACAGACCGTGAGATCATGACCTGAGCCGAAGTCAGTTGTCCGGCCAACTGAGCCACCCAGGTGTCCCTGTCATACTGCATTTAGAAGAACGTTTTTAATTGGCACAACCATCAACATTGTTAATCAATCAGTGACTCCATGGCCAAAACCTAAATGTGCCTTTCTAAAATTCTTGACAGTTCCTGAAAATCACTTTTTCTCTTAAGCAGCTATTTTGCAAACCTACCGACCTATTAACTGGCATAGTAAATCCTTTTGCATCATCAGCGAAATAGTCAAATGCAGATTAGCATCTGCTGGAATTATCACAATATTCACCTTATTCAGATCTGAAATTCCTACGATTTTACTGTGCACACCCTCATGGCCTACCAAGAGATACAGTGTTTGGAACTTAGTAAGTGTTCAAAAAGTGTGTGTTGCTAAGCTAAATGTAAAAGGGAATACATATCTCCTGACAGCTTGATCTGCCTAAAGGCACAGTTAAGTATATTTTGCTTTGAGCTGGGTCTTATTTTGAGTGATCTCTTAGAGTTTGACTTCGCCTTTGTCTATGGAACCTGTTTGTACAAGACTATGCAGAATCTGAGCAAATAAGACTCACTGTTTGGCAAACTATGCATTTCTCCACCATCTTTCACTCAGCAAGAATTGTCCCTTGGGGGGATCAGTTCTGATGTTGAAAATAAGTCAGTTTCGCTTTTATCTCTGAAGAAAAAAATATTCACCTGGGTGAACTCAATTGCTTGCAGGTTAGTTGTGGTCGTTGCTGTTTTTCATAAGCACTATTCACCACGGATGATGAGGATCACCAGGGTAGCTGTGGGAATGAGAAGGACAGCAATAAGGATGTCCGGCCAGCCATGAGCTTCACGGTGTGATCCAGTGGGTCTCCTGCAGCCACACTGGGACCTCAGGGGTAAGACGCTACAAGATAGTTGTGGGAAGGGCACGGCTTCCTTCACCCATACTGACAAATGCCATACTGCATCCAAGCCGTTCATTTAGTCATTCTTGCATTCAACTTAAGATACCTATCAGACAACTACAGGCCACCTACTTGATGTCTGCTACTGAAAGTGTGGCCTGTGAAGCATCCACTTACTTAGGGGCTTGTTCGACATGCTGAATTTCAACTCCCTCCCCTCAGTCGTCTGAACCGGAATCTGCATTTTAACAAGATCTGTAGGTGATTCTCATGTGAGAAGCACTGGGCCAGATGAC
This sequence comes from Leopardus geoffroyi, assembly GCF_018350155.1. NCBI lineage: Eukaryota > Metazoa > Chordata > Mammalia > Carnivora > Felidae > Leopardus > Leopardus geoffroyi. The sequence continues at coordinate 67,857,938 of NC_059334.1, forward strand.
AGGGGTAAGAGCCAGAATCCCGTGAAGAGACAAATGATATATTTGTTGGAGGGACTATTGATAAAATATTGATCAGTTATAGGATACCAAGAAAGAATAGGGAAGCACACTAGCGCTAGCCGAAACCTATTACCATCCCAGCAAGAGCTGCTCAACAGAACCAGTGGTCTTTGGTAGCAAAGCAAAGGGAAACAAACATTACCAAAGTGTGCTTTGGCAAGGAATGAGCTAGGGGATAAATACCCCCACTTTTCCTTCATTCCTCTGCCAGTGCCTCCCAACCAACACAAAGCCAGAGGGCAAGCTAGTTGGTGCAGTCTATAAGTCATGTGCCCTGGACAAAGCATAGTGGCAAAGGATACAAAGTATCTCCGGTGGGGTCAGTGGGGAGTATCCATCATACCATGAATCATGGCCTCTGTTCTCAAAGAGCCTGGTCTCTAGAAGACCTTGTGTACCTGTGGGTGGTGGTGATGATAGCCTCTATTGTTCCAGCTTAAACATAACTACATTTTCAAAGTGACCTTGGATTTGATATTCTAGGATTCTCTTAGATCACTTTTGAACAACCTAACCATATTTCTGAATAACTGTTATGTAAAAAACATTTACCTACATACTGAAAATATAGACGTGTTAGATATGGTCCCTGCCTTCAAGAAGTTTGTGATTTTGTCTATTTTTTTAAATGTTTATTTATTTTTGAGAGAGAGAGAGAGAGAGAGAGAGAGCAAAGGAGGGGCAGAGAGAAAGGGAGACACAGAATCCGAAGCAGGATCCAGGCTCTGAGCTCTCAGCACAGAGCCTGACGCAGGGCTCGAACTCACAAACTGTGAGATCACGACCTGAGCCCAAGTCACACACGCAACCGACTGAGCCATTCAGGCACCCCAAGAAGTTGGCAATTTTAGGCAATCGATGCTTCTTACATAAAACTGCAAAAAGGCTCAAACCATCAACCAGAATCCAGTGAAGCAGGATATGGAAGTGAGACTCTGGAACCAGACTGCTAGGTTCGAACCTCAGTCCTGACATTTACTAGCTGTGGAGCTGTATACATGCTGCCCAACTTCTCTGGGTCTTCTTTTCTGCCTCTATAAAACTGAGATGGTAAAAACAGTTACCTGCTTCAATGGGTTATGGTGGTAGTGGTCAGGATTAAATGAGCTAGTATGTGAAAAGTATTTCCAATGCTGCCTAGCACGTCGCCAACCCTCTATGTGTTAGTTATTGAAAGCTAAGAAATAACCATGTCTTCAGTGGCAGAGAATCTAAAAAAAGCAGAATATCAGGTCCATGACATAAGGTTACCCTTCTAAATGTATGCACTTAAATAAGTCAGTTAAAGGGTGAAAGTAATGAGTTGGCACAAGGATAAGAAAGTATGGAAACAAACAAGTTTGTGAAACCTTGACCCTCAGTTACTTCTAGCCCCCAGATCCATGCAATGCCTTGTCTAAGTGTTCTTTGAGGATTAAGGAACTTTCTAAGGAGACAGGTTCCCACAAAGCCTTCCAGGTTAAAGGAAAATGAAATGTAAGTATAAAAATAGTAGTGCTTTTAAGAAATTGACGTTGCTTATGTATTCAAAACCAATTAAAGGAGTTCTAAATACATATGGAGGTGTGGCTACCCTGGGTATCAGGCATGCTGGAGAGCTATGGCAGTGGAAGTCACATCTGAGGGTAGAAGTCGGCTCTTGAGATTGCATTTAGTTGCCTCTTTGTCAGGATTTCCAAAATTACAGGCTTCTTTTGTTAATCCAGCACTGTTTACTGTTTTTTTTCTTTGCGTTTGGATGAACTTTTGACCTAAATTATATTTCTGATCTCCAGTCACTTAGTGGAAGGCCATTAGTGACTGGCCTTCCGCACACATGCACGTGCACACACATTCATATATTACATTTTCAGACCAATTGAATTACAGAAGGAGCCAGTCCAGAAAGTTATTGAATTAAAACCCTAGAAGGGAGAGATGGGTTTTATTGTTAGTGGTTGGCATGACAACTTGATATGCTTGAGAGTAACATGTGCTGAGTTCATGTCTTGGAGACTCTGACAAGTTCAAGGCAGGGCCTTCGCCTCTAAATCTTGTTGCCAAGGTAATGCAGCATAAGGCCAGAGTCCACTGAAATGAATACCTCTGACAGCTCATGCCAGCAGGAGCTATCTGATTAAAAGAGATCTTTTTTTTAAAAAAGAAACAGTATTTTAACAAGAGCAGGAGGAGAATGCAAAAGCAGGATATTGAAATATGGACAACAGAAAATCTGAAAGGAAAGCAGTCAGTGGGTGCCAAGAAGTAACTCAATAAAAGGGTCTGTTTTATTAGCAAGGGGTTGGTGATGTGTGAAGGTCTGCAGGCAGGGATTCCAGCCCTCCGGGCCATTTTGTTAGTGAAATGATACTGCCCCAGTTTGGTTCCCTGGCTCAAGTTCAACAGAATGATTTCACTTGATTGGTGGCCGCCCCCCTTCCGCCCGCAGATTTTAATTTGACAGATTTCCTTCTCTGATAATGCATTAAAGAAAATGGTTTCTGAGGGACTTTTAGAGGTCACACATATGTCTCAAAATGAAGAGGGAATCTACAAAAACCTCAGTCCAGAGTGGAAGCCACTAAACGCCACTGCCTTCAGCCTCTAGAAGAAAGAATCCTCAAGCTCATGATCATATTTCCAGTAGGGATTTGATTCGGGCTCCAAGTAAGCTGACTCTCCTTTACACTTCCAGGGATTTAAAAGGGATAATTAGTAAATGCAGGCATGTGGGTAAGAGGGTAAAAGGTGGAATCAATGGAATTCAGAATCTTAGATCAGCAGTTCTAATTTAAAGTTTCTATGAATTCAGATCAGAGTATTATTTCATAAGCAAATGAGGGAATGTAAATTTACTATCCTTATCCTACCCTACACAAGTAGCGTCTACAGTATAATTTGTAATGAAGAGGCTATTGGCCTTAGAATTACCAAATTCAACTTCTGTCTCTGTAAATGATTTGCTGAGTGAAGCTGGCACAGTATTTAACATGCTCTGTCTCTGTTTCTTAAACTATAAAACAAGGGGGATTATCCTAGGCTTTTCCTGTAAGAAGAGTTCTCTACTTGGAATGTATAGCCAAATCAAGGAGAGAGCTCTTTTTAGATATTCAGATTCCCTGAGCCCTGCCCCAATTTCTACAGAGTCGAAATCTATATCTTTCAAGAGCTCTACACATGATTCTGATTTACCTCTCTGTTTAAGAATCACCAAAGATGATATATGACTTGTAAAGATGAACAAGCTAATATATGGGAGTTGTATTAAGCTCCTTAATCAGTCGAAGAGGAAGAGTGCTGCTAAGTTCAGCTACTCTTTGGCAGCTTTTATTTTTAATATTTTAAGCAGGGCAAAGAAATTAGGAATGTAGGAAAGTTGGCATACATAAGGTAGTTCACATTTCCCTCTACCGCTTGAGGTATTTGGAGATATCCCAGCTTTAAAAGAAAAGCTCTTTGAAGTAACTCTTTTTGTTCATGGTTTGCAACATTCCCCTCCATCTCTATCGATCGGGACAGAATGATAATTGAAGTTTATCTAATGCTTACTGGCACTATTCTGAGTGCTTTATTAGTGTTAACTCATTTGATCTTTCCCCCTCTCATACACGCTGTGGAGAGATAGAGTAATGTAAGGCCAATGGTAACAATGGGTAGAGGTGGGCTTTAAACCCAGGAACCCCACTCCAGAGCCCTACTCTTAATCAGTGTGTTGAAACCATTGATAGGTCAAACATTTCCATGAATAAATTGCTCAGTCTATATTTGAGAATTTTTCTAAGTCTGAGTCATCACTTCCTAAAATGTGGTCCTTAGATTTCCTAGATCTGGATCATCCGAGGTGTTTATTAAAAATCCAGCGACCAGGGATCAATCCCAGACCTATTACGCTAGAATCTCAAGTATGAATGGGGGGCTGGGAACTGCCGTTTAGAAAGCATACCCCTTAGGTGATTTTTTCCCCCAACTTCATTGAGGTATGACTGGCAGATGAAAATTGTATATATTTAGGGGTACCTGGGTGGCTCAGTCAGTTGAGCATCCAACTTTTAGTTTCGGCTCAAGTCATGATCTCAGTTTGTGGGTTCACGACCTGCAATGGGCTCCACACTGACAGTGTGAAGCCTGCTTGGGATTCTCTCTCTCTCTCTCTCTCTCTCTCTCTCTCTCTTTCTGTCCCTCCCATACACATACTCTCTCTCTCTCTCAAAAAAAAAAAAAAAAAAAAAACACTTAAAAAAGTTGCATAAATTTAGGTTGTACAATGTGATCTTTTTAAGGTCTATAACCCGATTTAATATATACATATATATTGTGAAATGATTACTATAATCAAATTAACACATCCATCATCTCACATAGTTACCCTTTATGTGTACGGGTGTGGTGAGAACACTTAAGATTTACTCTCTTAGCAATGGGGTGAGTAGGCCCAGGAAAATTTAAGAACCACCAGCATGGGATTAGCATTTCATAGGTCACCATTGTTGAGGATGAGGATCGGAAGAACATTTTGGGAGCCGTCGAACCAAAACTGGTTTCTAGAATTAGACACTGAGCACTACCCGGGGTGGTTCAGTCCTGTGGCTAATGGATAGTTTGCACAAGGCACAACTTCTGCCCAGAAACAAGTGGTTGTTGTCTGTCGTGGAGGGAAGCCAGCAAACTAATGATATGAATTTGCCTTCAGAGCCCAGCTCTCATTTCCCCTCAAGAGGTTCCTACTTCTTGGTAGCGGGGCTAGCACCGGCCTATAACTTTGATGTTTTCATTTGTAATATCCAAGTGTCAGGAAGGCTCTGTGTCACTCACACCCTGTCTCAGGCACAATGGCAGAGTCAGGGAGCGGACCGTTTGGAATGCAGTCTGGCCCCATTGGGGCTTTGAATTGAGCTGGAACTTGCAGACTCCCACAAGAGATCACTGTGGTGTCTTTTTCCGATGTGCAAAGAAAAGGAGGCCAAGAGGCTAACCCAGAAGGGTTGGGGATTTGTACTTTGGAAGAAGTCCATGGTGATGTTTTTAAGAATTAAACATTTTTATGCGAGGTTTCTTGGGGTATAATTTATATGTAGTAAATTTAGTTTTTTTGGTTTTTCGGTTTTTGTTTTTTTTTAGTGTATGGTTCAATGGGTTTTGGGAGCTATACTCAACATTATACCACCAATGCCAGTTCTGTGAATTTGACTAATGTATACAGTCAGACAACCAACGTCAAGGACATAGAACAGGGGCACCTGGGTGGCTCAGTTGGTTAAGCGTCAGACTCTTGATTTTGGCTCAGGTCATGATCTCACAGTCGTGAGTTTTAACCTAGCATCAGGCTCTGTGCTGATGGTGTGGAATTCTCTCTCTCCCTCTCTGCCCCTCCCCCGCTTGTGCTCGCTCTCTCTCTTGCTTGCTCAAAATAAATAAATAAACTTAAAAAGATTTTTTTAAAAAAGACATAGAACGCTATTGATTCCCCAAAACATTGCTTCGTACTGCTTTGCAGCCAATCCCACTCTCTTTCCCCCATTCTTTGACTACCACTGATCTAATACGTATTTAAATTCCAGAATGTCACCTAAATGAAATCTTATGATATGTAGCCTTTTGTTCTTGCAGATGTCAATAATTCTTTTCTATTTATTACTCAGTAGTATTCCATTGTATGGGTTACCACAATTTATTCATTGATTCACCAGATGGTGGGCATTTAGGCTATTTTCACTTTTTGGCAGGAATTGAGATTTAAATGAACACTAATTAAGCAGGCATACCGATAAGCAGACTCTAGAAAACGAAATGGTTTATGCCTACAGCCTCTGATAAAAATCATCATCACACTGGAAATTCCAACTAACACCTAAAGAAGAAGGAACTTCATCTGTGGCTCTGGAAACAAATAGGAAGTAAGAGAATCCATTAGATGGTGTTGGGGTAGTGATTAGAAGAGCATTTTAGGCCCTTGGAAAGCCCTAAAATGATACTACCATGTTGAGACACATGAGGGCGCTCTCACCAGCCAGCATTGGCAAACACTCTTTCGTTCTAACAAAGGTTGTTTGTTTTTTAATTTATTGGAATGCTTTGTTGAAAACCCTGGTGAATTCTCACTCCCACCCTTGGTCTCATTGGCCACTCTTGGATGATAGAAAAGAATTTGGCATCCAGTGAATCTGTCTTTGACTAATCCTCAGGGGTTTATTGTACCCAACCACAGTTTTATGGTGAGGCTCCAGTCGGCTTCCCTACTTAAAGTTACATGGAAAGGCTTCCAAAGGAACTCAAGACCAGAATACCTCATAAATCACAAAGAGCACTGAGACTGTCCCTAAAGTTCCTTTTTTATTGTTATTGTTATTTTCAGCCCCTCCCGGAACGTAGCACACGAGCATTAAAAAATAATTGCTGGGCAACACTTTAGAAAGGCTTGTGAGGCACCCCTTTCACCCGGGTCAACAATTTAGCTGGTTGAGAGTTGTTCATTCTTGTCAAAGGAACCACTGTGATCCATATAGGAGACGTTATCTTTATAGCAAAGCAGCAGGGAAAGAGGACAGGGTTACTGGTTTGGGCTTCTGAGAAACTGTTCAAAACCAAAACCAAAAAAAAAAAAAAAAAAACCACACACACACACACAAAAACAACAAAAAAAAAGGTTCTGGATACATTTAAAATTTTTTTGAAAATCAATGACTCATTTGTTACAGAGGAGTTAAGTCCAAAATAAAAGACACTTCGTATAAACTGCCTTACAAAGCTCTGATGGGAATCTAAATGAATTTAATGCTGGGGGGTGCACGATTTTCTTGCAAGGTCTGGGAAGTCTTAAGGATCCCTCTCTTAGGGATAGGGGTTGATTTCATCATCTGCAAGGACGTTTCTGAAAGGACTTTGTACACTTAACAGAATAAAATGCTTACTTGAAGAAAGAAGTCTTTTACTCAGTCAAACCTCCCGAGCATAAAATATGATTGTTTCAAGCAGAAAATTATCTTTGGCTGTTACATCCAAGTTATATAATAGCGTGGCCTTAAAATTAGGAAGAAGACAGTGAAGAGATGATTTAAGGACAGAATGTGGCCCTGGCTTGGAATCATCGATACTTGGCACCAACCAGGAGAACCACCCTGAGGTGCTCTGTCTCCTCATTTAAGTAGAATCCTGAACCACCAGACCTGGGACTACGCACAGTCCCTCTGTAGACTTTGTCAATCATTCCCTTCAAAAGGCAATCTCCTCTTCTATCCTTACTTTATCCCTTGGATCCAAAGCTCACTGGCTATGTGAGTATGGTGGTTAAGAGTTTGGACCAATGAATCGTAACTAAATTAAGGTGATCTTAAATAACTTACTTTACCTTTCTAAACCTCAATTTCCCCCACTATAGAATGGAAATTGTAAAACTCTTGATTTCAGGTCTCCATAATAGTACCTACCTCAGGTTGTTGCAAAGATTAAATAAGGTAATGCACATAAAGTAATACAACCCAGTGTCTAACACATAGAAAGCCCTCAAGAGATTGACATAATTATTAACATTATTATCATCATCAACAACAACATTAGTAGTAGTATTTCTGGTTTGCTCCTCCCCACTGTCATCTGACCTCCCCATCCAGCTAAACCACTTTCAGGCTTCAGTGGGAAGAATCTTCCTAGTCAATCAAGCCCTTAGCATCTCTCCCAAGGACTGTCCCCACCCCCCACACCCCTTCCAGGGCTCACCTACCAAACTTAGCCAATGCTAATAAACTGGTCCCATCATATGTCAGAGTTGTGCTGGAATGCCAGGAATGTCAAATGGCCATCACTTTAGCTAACCATCAATTTGGGATGGATTTACCTTAAAGGTGGCACACACTCCTTTTTATTATAAATCCCTACACTATTCATCCATCCAGGAGAGAAATGTGACTGCAAGAGCATATTCTGTCCATCAACAATCATCTTATAAATGAGATGGTAAAACAACACAGTATGAATGGAAAGGTGTTCTTTTTAAGGAGAGGCAATACTGTTTTATATCATTCCAGTTATGTTCCCGGCAAGTAATAGAGTCAAGGCCCAAGCTGACAATTATAACGCCAAGTTTTGCAAGAGAAATGGGAGAGGAAGAGGAAATCCAAAGAGACGGTGATCCCAGTTTAACAAAACTGCCTCTGGTGATAAAGTTCTGCAAAAAATGAATGAGGAAAAGTAAAATGCCTCAAAATAGATCTGTTGCCATACCCTTTTTAAGAATGGGAGGGAGAGGTTCCTACAGACAATTCAGAATAACTTACAGTCAGGTTGTATTTTAAATAAGTTTTCTTGATTAGCTCATGTAGTGCTCAGGAGTGTAGATTCTGGATCTGCCTAGCTGGGTATTCTGCCTCTGCCTTTTGTCTCTGTAAGCCTAGGTTTCCCATAGGTAAAATGGAAATAATAATATTGTCCACCTGATAGCATTCTTGGTAGAACTAAATACAATCATCCATTTATACCACCAAGCACAGTGCCTGGAAATGAGTACAGGGATGGGAGATGAAGGAGAAGAAAAGAAAAGAGTAAGACTAAACAGTGACCTTGTCCAGACTAATGATGAGATTGTATGAACCCAAGAGTGTGATTAATTCAACCACATGCACCTGTGGTCTAAGGAAAGTAATAAGATGAAGGAGCTTTTTTAGCCCATAGACTTTGATGGTACGTTTCTCTGTTCGGCACCTTTTGGCTTATTTCTTCATATTCCACCATGACTGATTAGGTGAGATTGTTGGATAGCCAAGTTCCAGATAAAAGGAGTAGCAATCAAAAAGAAGATGAGGCACTTATTCATATGCATCGAAATAAATCCACAAACTAAAGGGACTTCCACGGGGCTCTTTCGGTCACCTCTCTGAGGCTGGAGAGGTTAAGTGGCCCGCTCAAAGTAACGCAGCTAAGGAGAAGCCAAGCCTGGACTAGAATCTGTAGGCATCTTAGGATACCTCTCCAGTACAGCAGACTGCAAAAGAAATGGAGATAATAATGCTACCTTATTTTCTATCTTATGTCCAATGAAAAATGAAAGAGAAGATTCTATGCAGCCACCTTTTGAAGCTCAACTCACAATAGGCCTTACACTTTAAATGGGTCACTCTGTATCACCATGGTGATTCTTCCAAGTTTTCCTGGAATCATCAGCTGTTTTCTAATGAGGGCACTCCTCAGAACTCGCAGCTCCACCAAGGAGATAAATATGTCTTCAGTGGAAAATACTTAGCTCCTTAAGCAGCTTAGTCAGCAATTACTTTTCCTTCTCCATTTCTCAAGGAGCCAATCCAAAGCATGCATCTACATTTGCTTTGATGTTATAGAGTTCTTTAAAAAAAAAAAAGCCTCTTGATGCTTTCCTGGGTTTTGTATGATTGATATAGTGAGAAACAGCCATCGGCTTGCCCTCTATCTTTCTAAGCACTAAGCATATCACAACTAAAAAGCTTCGTCACGGTATGGCTGCACCTCAAAAAACTTAAAAAAGAATTACATGTGATTCTGCAATTCCAGTGCTGGGTCTCTACGTAAAAGAATTTAAATCAACGTCTCAAAGAGATATTTGTACACCTACATTCATAGCAGCATTACTTACAGTAATCAAAAGCTGGAAGCAACCCAGTGTCCATCAGTGGATGAGTGGATAAACAAAATCTGATACGTGTCATAGAATATTTTTTTTCAGTCTTTAAAAGGAAGGAAATTCTGACACATGCTACAACGCTGATGAATCTTGAAGACATTATGCTAAGTAAAATAAACCAGACACAAAAAAGGCAAATACAGTATGATTCCACATATCTGAGGTATCTAGAGTAGTCAAATTCATAGAGACAGGAAGTAGAATGGTGGTTTCCAGGGCCTGGCAGAAGGGAGAGGTGGGGAGATGTTGTAAAATGGATACAGAGTTTCAGTTTTGCAAGATGAAAAAGTTCTGAAGGTTGTTTGCAAGCAACCTGACCATACTTAACACTACTGAACTGTAGACTTAAAAATGGTTGCCATGGTCAATGTTACGTGTATTTTTTTTTTTTAATTTTTTTTTTTAACATTTATTCATTTTTTTGAGACAAAGAGAGACAGAGCATGAATGGGGGAAGGGCAGAGAGAGAGGGAGACACAGAATCTGAAACAGGCTCTGGGCTCTGAGCTGTCAGCACAGAGCCCGACGTGGGGCTCGAACTCATGGACCGCGAGATCATGACCTGAGCCGAAGTCGGACGCCCAACCGACTGAGCCACCCAGGCGCCCCAATGTTATGTGTATTTTATCAGGGTTAAATTTTTTAAAAATAAAAATAAAATGAGAGCGAGGGAGAGGTGGGGACTGTCAGGTCCAGTATACTTATTACAAGCATATGTAGTTATTTTAACCGTCATTAGCCTCATTGTAGTTCTCAGTCATAATTATGAAGGTTCCCTGGTAAAATCTCAGGGCCCCCCAAAGCATTAGCTTAAAGCAGTATAAGAAGACAGCAAATGACAGAACTGCCAAGACCAAGTATTTATATGTCATTCTCCCTAGTTTCTCAAACCTCCACTCATCTCATATTGATCTCCAGTAAGTAAGCTAGAGAAATCTGTTCTTCCAGGTTTGTCAATATCCCCGGAATGCCTTTGTGTAAAATATGATTTTCACCAAACCTTAGAATCTAGGGTATTGATAACACCGGAAAAATTTGGTTAATCTCTAAAATGGACAAACCAAAAATTCCTCAGTTCAAGTCCTTACGTGTGACACAGTGGAAAAAAGGTTTTACACCTACTTTTTTGAATTGAATTGTGTCTATCCCCCACCTCCCTGCCCACAAAATATAGGTCGAAGTCCTAAAGCCCAGAACCTCAGAAAGTGACCTTATTTGGCAATAGGGTACTTGCTGATATTACTAATTAAAATGAGGTCACACTGGTGTAGGATGGGTCTGTAATCCAGTATGACTGACATCCTTATAAAAAGGAGACATTTGGACACAGACACACACAGGGAGAATGCCATCTAAAGGTAGGGATCCACAAGCCAAGGAATGCTAAAGGTTGCCAGCAAATCAGCACAAGCTAGGGGAGAGGCACAGAGCCCATGCTTTCTTGTGGCCCTGAGAAGAATCTAACCCTGCCGAGACCTTGATCCTGGACTTTTGGCCTCCAGAACTGTGAGACAATAGACTTCTGCTGTTTAAGCCAAATAACAAACAAAAAATAAAAATAAAGCCTTGGCATAAGCTTCACTAACACCATTTCCCTTTTCCCTTAGCTCCTTTTTTCATCTCTCTGCTTTCTACCTTCCCTCCTTCTTGAGGCTTTCACTTATTCCATGCATCAAGGTGTATTGAAAAATGCTCAGGGGCGCCTGGGTAGCTCAGTCGGTTAAGGATCCAACTTTGGCTCAGGTCATGATCTTGCGGTTTGTGAGTTCGAGCCCCGCATTGGGCTCTGTGCTGACAGCTCAGAGCCTGGAACCTTCTTCGGATTCTGTGTCTCCCTCTCTCTCTGCCCCTCCCCCACTCAACGTCTCTCTCTCTCTCTCTCTCTCTCTCTCTCTCTCTCTCTCTCAAAAATAAACATTAAAATTAAAAAATTTTTGGCAGGGGTGGGGAGTGCCTGGGTGGCTCGGTTGGTTGAGCGTCCGACTTTGGCTCAGGCCATGATCTCGCCGTTCATGATCTCGCAGTTTGTGAGTTTGGGCTCTGTGCTGACAGCTCAGAGCCTGGAGCCTGCTTCAGATTCTGTGTCTCCCTCTCTCTGCCCCACCCCTGCATGTACTCTGTCTCTCTTTGTCTCTCAAAAATGAATAAACGTTAAAACATTTTTAAAAAAATTTTTAATCTTTATTTATTTTTGAGAGAGAGACAGATTGTAAGGAGGGGAGGAGCAGAGAGAGAGGGAGACACAGAATCCGAAGCAGACTCCAGGCCCTGAGCTGCTAGCACAGAGCCCAATGTGGGGCTTGAACTCACAAGCCGGGCGATCATGACCTGAGCCAAAGTCGGACGCTCAACCGACTGAGCCACCCAGGCACCCCAAACCTTAAATTTTTTTTTAAATATGCTTTTAAAAATGCTCAAGCTTCATTTTTATTTAATTTTTAACCTGTTTTCCTTTATTGTAAAAGTAATACATAGTCACGTTTAAAAATTTGCTTTCACATATTCATAAAGGAAATAAAGTGAAAGAAAGACCACTTTCTCTTCGTGCGCTCCAGTGCAGCCCTTTTCATCACCTCCCCAGAGGTAATCCCTGTTAAAGTTGGGTGTATAGTCCTGTAGAATTTTTGGTGCTATATATGCATGCATATTTAATTTGCGCATTTGTTTTTAAAAAGATAACATGTAATCAAATAAGGTGTGCTGTTCCACAACTTGCTTTTCTTCAACTAACAATATATCCTAAGTAGTTTTCTGTATTAATGTATATAGGTATGCTTCTTTCTCTATGCTCCTTAAGTAATTTAACCAATTGTCCAGTAAAAGATGTTTAGATTATATCCAGTTTAGTGCTGTTGTAGTTAGCACTGAGATGAACATTCTCGTGTTTGTGTCTTGAGCATTTATTTGCGTGTATCTACAGGATTAATGGTTCTGCACCCAATTTACAATGGGAGGGGCGGTGCCCCCACTCCACCAAGCAATTCCCAGTACCAGCTGGGTGTCCTACAATTCAACTCACTTCTGACACTATTCTGACATACCCACCTGGAGACAGCATCAGATTCCACAAGTGAAGGAATCAGTCCTACAAGACTGCCCTCCCCTTCAGATCAAACGCAATTCCAGGTGTTACTCATACTGCTACCATCCTGCTCTAGATTAGAAGTTCCAACAACTCCATCCTTGGGTTTTATTAATATGCTAGAGTGGCTCACAGAACGCAGAGACACATTTTACTTACTGGATTATGAGTTTATTATAAAAGAATACAACTCAGGAACAGCCAGATGAGAGAGATGCATAAGGCAAGGTATAGAGAAAGGGCACAGCACTTCCCATGCTGTCTGATGTTGCCACTCTCCCCAAATCTCCATATTTTCATCAGTCCAGAAGCTCATGGAACTCCGTCCTTTTGGGTTTTTATGGAGGCTTCATTAACGTAGGTATGATTGACTAAATCATTGGCAATTGGTGGTTAAACTCAACCTTCAACCCTTTTCCCCTCCCTGGTGGCTTGAGGGTGTGACTGAAAGTTTCAACCCTATAATCGTAAGGTTGGTTCCACTGGAACCAGCCCCCATTCTTAGGTGTGGTCCAAAAATCATCTCAGTAACGAAACGAAGGACACCTTTATCTCTCTCATCATTTAGGAAATTCCAAGAGTTTAGAAGCTACAGGCCAGAGACAGGATGAAGACCAAATATACATTTCTTTTATATTGTAAATCACAATATCCCAAGGATAAGTTCCTAGAAGTAGAATTACCGGGTCAAATGGTGTATGCATTTTCTGTTTCCACTGATATTCTCCACGGACCTTATTATCAGACAAAGCTGGGATTGAATCTGGGCTCTGTCACTTACCAGCTGTGTTACTTCAAACAAGTTACTTTATTCATTTTCAACCTCAATTTCCTTGGCTATAAAATGGATATAACTTAAAGTCTATCTCAGAATTGCTCATGGATAAACACACTCAGTTCACAATGGTTAGCAGTTAGCTTGCATACATTCACCTCTTTCTCTCTCCTTTATTGTCTCCCTCCTAACTCTTCCTTGGATCTTTCTCAAAGAGCACATTTCATTTCATGTCAACAAATATTTATAGAGGTCTAATATATGCCAGGTTGGACAAATGCTGAAGGAGGCGCTAACTTTTTTTTAAAGACACAGCCTTCTTTGGAGCTTATGATATTATACAGGAGAAAAACAACTCTTAGGTCTTGGTATATGGCATACCCTTACTTAATATTGTTGGAATGAATGAGTAAAGGAAGGAAGGAATGTTGTTGAATACCACCGCCCAGTCTGGAAAAGAGCTCACTGGAGGTGCTAGCATCCATAGACTGGAGCGTGGAGTCAGGAGTGATGGAGTTGAGGCTTCGCAAAATTTTCTTCTGAATTCCACCTAATGACAAAGGACACATTGGGGCCAAAGGCCAAATCATCTGGCTAGGAAATCACATGGAGTCTTGTATTTTATCTTGAAACATCACATAAAATTTGTATTCTACTCCATTGTATATTATTTGCTTCCATATAAATAGCATCCTTCTCCTCAATCCTAGGGTAAAATGGACACTCAAGCAAGATGTACCATACCTTTCAGGTGACTCGGGTTTCTCCTGACATGCTGTCGTGGGTGTGCATACCTGACTTTGAGAAGCATGAGATTAATACAGACTCTGAATGAGCTCTCACTTCGTGCTTCACCATCTATCTCCCCATCTGTCTGCCCTGCATACCCATCTCACACCCCTAGCAGCCCATCTCCCCACAGCCTCCTCCAACTCTGTCCCACCCTGTTGTCTCTTCAATCCTGATGTTGTTTCCCTAGCTAATCTGAATTTTATGTTGAAGTTCCACGACTCAAAAAAATATTGAAGAAAAATCACTCAGCTGCAAAACTCCTCCGGTAACCATTTGAGGTCATTAAAGTTTCGTGGGACACCCTCCATTTATCCCCATTGTGTTGGCTTTTGGTCTGTCTCATTCCTGTCATCTCTGACAATAGACTCGTAGAGGGATGCAGCTTGTTTCATTTAAGTCTTGACATGCACCCAAACTAATGCCGTGGTCAATTAATGTTGCTCCAGTTCTGAGCACTCAGTTATGTGCTCTCCTCTGTGCTTGAAGGACACTGTAAACGGAACATATGTTTTGAATTGCTTCTCCAGAGCTCAGGGTGACCCTCTGATCTGTCTGCCTCTTCTCCACTCCCACTGCCTGGGCTCTGGGTCAGGCCCTCATCATTTCTCACTTAGCTTATTGGTCTAGTTCCCTGCATGAAATTTCTCATCTTTCCACTTCACCCTCCTCGAAGGTGCTGGAGGGATTTTTCTAAGAGAGGTCAGCCCACACCATCCCCCTGCTTAAAACTTAGGTGGCAATGATCTACAACTACATGCCATGCCATTATGTGTCACTTATCAGCATGAGTGAAGGACCAGACCCAAAAGAGCACGTACGTTAAATAAAGCACAAAACCCAGCAAACCCAATCTGAGGTGTTATGAATCATGGTAGTGGCCAGCAGCTACATGAGAAGGTGCTCAACATTACGTGATCGGAGAAATGCAAATCAAAACCCCAATGGGAAGTCACCTGTTAGGATGGCTGTTACTAAAATAAAATAAAATAAAATAACGAGTGTTGGCGAGGTTGTAGAAAAAAGGGAACCCTGATACGCTGTGGATGGGAATGTAAATTGGTGTTACGGCTGTGGAAAATAGTGTGACAGTTCCTCAAAATTTAGCAATAATATTACTGTATCATCCAGCAATGCCACCTCTGGGTATTTACCCAAACATCCCATGTTAGTTGTAGCATTGTTCTCAATAGCCAAGACCTGGAAACAACCTATTAGCATATGACTGAATAAAGAAAATGTAGTAGACATTACAATGGAATATTATCCAGCCTTCAAAAAAGAAGACAATGCTGCTATTTGCAACAATACGAATGGACCTGGAGAACATTACGCTAAACGACATAAGTCAGACACAGAAAGACAAATACTGCATTTTCTCACTTACACTGGGAGACTAAAAGAGTCAAGCTCACAGGCATAGGGTAGAGGGTGGTTGCCTGGGGAAAGGGAGAGGGGGAGATGATAGTCAAAAGGTACAAAGTTTCTGTTCCGAAAGATAAATAAGTTCTGGAGATCTACCAAACAGCATAATTCCTATCACTAACATCACTGTATTGAAAACTCATACCTGACTGACAGGGTATATCTTATGTTAAATTTTCCTACTAGACGAAAAAAGATAATGATGATGAAGGGTGGGTTAGGTAACTTTGGGAGGTGTCGGATATGTTTACGGCCTCGATGGAGGTGGCGGATGCACAGTATGTACATATCCCCCAAACTCACTGAGTTGTACACATTAAATATTACAGCTTTTCACATGTCAATCAAACCTTAATAAAATGGTTTAAAGAAAGAAAGAAGTCAGGATAGCAGTTATACTTGGCAGGGGTGCCTGGTAGGGATTGTGAAAGGAGACTCTTGGTTGTAAATGTCCCACTTCTTGATCTGGGTGCTAGGAAAATAAGTGTGCTTAGTTTGTGAAAATCTATCACAAACTATCTGTTTTGGGCACTCTTGTTTCGGTCTATCCTTTCAGTAAGAAGTAAAAACAAACAGTATTGGTTGCCTCCCCTCAGCCTGATGCACAGTCTTCTACATGTCGCCTACTTTCCCCCCTTCCCTGACACCTCCGACCACCGTCCCCAGCATCCTGCCACACCAGATGATTCCATGTTCTCCTAACACAGTGTGCTTCCTATATTTCCCCGATGCGGCTCACTTTGACAGGAAGTCCTTCAGTGGGACGTCGACTTACCCTTTGATTCTCCATTCACACATCCCTCCTCCGTGAGATCTCTTCCTGACCAACCTCAGCAAAATAATCATTCCCTTCTCTGTGCTTTCGTAGTACTTTGTCATTCCTTCCCTGCAGCCGCGGTGACCCTACTTCCCATATTTAAATAAAACAAAGTTCTTGTTCTGAGGAGTATGAATTATACTTAAGGGGAATAGAATGCTGGGCTCAGGAATGGCCTGGAACATCCAGGCTGTGTATAACACATTGTATTACAGTAATTTCTCTGGATTTGTATCTCCATCCAGACGAGAGGTTCTTCATCTTTTTTTATGCCGTGAAACCCATTGGCAGACTGGTAAAGCGGACGGACCTCTTTTTAAAGTAAAATTTTTTTGAAGTACAACAGCTGTAAATCCACAGATTATAGATGGACAGCGCAATGAGTTTGTGCAAAGTGAATGCGTTCGTACTAATATCTGGATCAATAAATAACCCAAAAGCCCCCACACACCTCTCCCAGCCACCACCCCACAAAACGGTAAACACTGCCTTGACTTCTAACTTCAGAGATAAATTGACCTGTTTTTAAACTTTATATAAACTGAATTATCCAGTGCGTTCCCTCTTGGGTCTGGTTTCTTCTCAATCTTAGCTGTGAGATTTCATCCACATTTGTGAATGTAGCAATTGTTTATTCATTCTCGTTGCTGGGTAGTATTTCATTGTATGAATATCCCACTGCTGATTTATCCATTCTTCTATCGATGAACATGGAGCTTGTTTTCAGTTTTATGCTGTAATGAATAGTGCTGTCATGAACATCCTCATACGTGGAAAATATATGCTATGTACTCACTTCAGAACACTGTTTTTAAATGCATGAAGTAAGAGACATAGGAGCACAGAATAATTAAACTAATATATAGCTTTCAAAATATAAAACTAAATTTGAGGGGTACCTGGGTGGCTCAGTCGCTTAAGCACCCGACTTCGGCTCAGGTCATGGTCTCACGGCTCGTGAGTTTGAGCCCGGCATCGGGCTCTGTGCTGATAGCTCGGAGCCTGGAGCCTGCATTGGATTCTGTGTCTCCTTCTCTCTCTCTCTGTTCCTCCTCCGCTCACACTCTGTCTCTCTCTCTCTCTCTCAAAAATAAATAAAGATTTTTTTTAATTAAGAAAAAAAAAGAAATGTCCATGATTTCTGTTGGTGTCAAAGTCGCGTATAGTGTGAATACCTCTGATTTGTTGTATAAATTGATAATCGAAGGAATGTTAAATTTCAGTTAGAGGTTAGTAAAATGTAGAGATGTGATTTCTTTTTTCTCATCCGAGTTCAGGAAATCCCTGAACTGACCTCTGATCTAGACTTAACCCCTTAAAAGCCAGTATCATATCCAAACAATATTAAAAATTCAGAATCTGGGGCGCCTGGGTGGCACAGTCGGTTAAGCGTCCGACTTCAGCCAGGTCACAATCTCGCGGTCCGTGAGTTTGAGCCCCGCGTCAGGCTCTGGGCTGATGGCTCAGAGCCTGGAGCCTGTTTCCGATTCTGTGTCTCCCTCTCTCTCTGCCCCTCCCCATTCATGCTCTGTCTCTCTCTGTCCCAAAAATAAATAAACGTTGAAAAAAAAATTAAAAAAAAAAAAAATTCAGAATCTGACACAAAATTTGGCATACAGTAAGTGCTCGATAAATGGGTTTTTTTGAATGACAAACTCACAAATAATGATAGTTCACTTGGGTTGAGCATGTAATATGTGCCAGGTACTGGGCTAGCTCCCATATTACGGGTGAGGAATGGAGGCATGGCTTGGTCATATAACTTGTAAGATTTTACAACCAGTAAGGGTTAGCCCAGGAATTCAGATGCAATTATTTCTAACTCCAAATCCCCCAACTGACTGCTAACTTCTATGCTTTACTGCTGACAAATAAATGAAGAGATAAATAAATAAATAACTAAACAAGAATTAAACAAGGAGATTTCTCAGTGCTGAGATTCTTTTTATCCAGAGGAAACAGATTAACTTTAACCATTTCCCTGGAAAAGGTATTCTCAGAGGGAGGGCTCCTGAAACTTAGGGAAAGGTAACCAAGTGCTTACACATATATGTTTCTGAGTTCAGCAATTCTCATTTCATTGGGTTTTTTTTTTAATTACACAAATAATATTTATACACATAAAAGCATATATATATATATGCATTTAAAGTAAAAAAACTAAACTTTCACTTACCCGCCTAATCCTACTCCTCAGAAGTAACTATTAACATTAATAGTTTCCTATATAGATTTCCAAACTCTTTTCTAAAACATACACCATATATTTATATCTATATGCGTGTACAGACATATATGGACACACATACGTATTAGTATGGCATTACTCTTTGCATATGTTCTACAACCTACTTTTTTCCAAAGCACCATATCATGGACATCATGTTGGTTTAGTATATCCAAGGTCAATGTCATGTTTCATTAATGCTGCACTGTATTCCATTTTATGGGTCTATTATAATTGTTTTTATTATTCTCTGATTGAAAGATTTAGATCGTTGTTTCTTTTGTTTGTTATTGGAAGCCACATAGCAGTGAACGTTCTTGTAACTATCTTGTTTTAAATGCCCCTACAAGGATTTCTGTAGAGTAGCTTCTTTCAAGTGGATTTGCCTGGTTAAAAAGTCATATGTTTTTATTTTATTTTTATAATTATGGCTAAATTCAAGAGGAGGCACTTCGAAGCTTTCATTCCCGAGAAAACTTTCCGTGAGGTTTTAACTGACTGTGAGATTTCAGGATCTGTCCTATCTCACTTCTAAACTCACACAATTCCTTTCAGTGCAGTAAAGTTAACATGCTTTCTGTATGCCACACTCTCTCCCCCCAGTGCGCGTTTTAGCTCCTGCCCCAACTAACCTTCACTTTAGAAGCAAACGATTTCTTTGCAGCAAAACTCAAACCCCTCATGTTTCAGAGTGAAGATTAATTTCCACCTCTACTGCAGATTGTTTCCTTAGTTGGTCAACATACAGTCAACTGCAATGTTATCATGTCCACATTCAAACTCCCTTCTCCTTTTCTAAGTGTACAAGCATCATCTCCCAGCCATCCTATTCCTTCCTACCACAGTGGTAGAACTAAGAAAAGTCTTCAAGAAACTACCACCAGCTAGGTTGAAGTGTGTGTTGCCATGGCCAGACTTCAGGAAAACTAGCTCAAAAAATCCGCACTGGTATTCAAAGAGCCTCTGAATGTTTGAGAACAGCTTGTTTAATGTAAGTGTCACCCACACTCCATACCCAGGTTACTCTCAGGCGGGTCCATGTCCCAGCTTGGCGTCTCAATTACCACCCCCGGTGAAGAAGTAAGAACCACCTCTCAGAAAAAGAACTCACTTTTCGGAGAGAGATTGTCACTCATTCCACCCTCAAATCCACTGTAACAAAGTATAAACCCTTCAAGGGAGTTTGAAAAGCGAAGGCCTTGTTCATGCATTTGGAGACTTAGATTAGATCCTTAAACTCTTACTGCTTTACTTAATAAAAAATCTGGGTGAGTAAATTTCTGTCAAGGCTGCTGGAAAGGCTCACCATTTAGTTAACAATTAACATCCAGCAATTGGGCTCCTAGAAAGCCTCTGTTTTGATTACCTGGTTCAGGTCGTTTTTTAAATGTCACTTTAAGCATTCAGAATGAAGGTTAGAAGGAAGTCAAATGGTGGTAGAAGGAAAGACCAGGTTTTGTCTCACTAATTGACCAAGCAAGGTTGGAAGGTGGTAAGAGAAGTCCAGATAGGGGGTTGAGAGCCCAGATTCTGGAACCATTTTATTAACTGAATTTAAAACCCAAACTTGCCATTTGTCAACTCTGTGATCTTGGGGAAATTTCTTAATTTTTCAGTGCTTCAGTTCCCTTATTTCTAAACAGGGATAATAAGATAATACCTCATGGGGTTGTTGCAAAGATTAAATGAGATATCTACATTATAAAGTACTTTGAAGAGTACCTGAAAGGTAGGAAGTGTTCAGCAAATCTTAGTAATACTATTTTATGTTTTAAAGATGAGAATAAGTGATCCCTCCAATTTTGAAATGAAAACGATTGGCCACGCAGGCTCTATCAGATTTATATCCAGATTTTGCTGGTATTTTTAGGTTTTACAAATAGCAAACCCCGCTAAAAATAATAAATTAACTAGACTGATTTTTACATTTCAGCTCCATTTACACCGTGTACAATCTTCAAGTGATGAGGTTTCATTTTTATTAGTGCTGTTAAACTATAACATGCTCCTTATCTCACCCCGGGTGTGGCTCACGCTCAGAGTGCTGTTGGCTTTGTTGAGTATCCTATCTGTTGTGACTTGATTTCTGTAATCACTACCAATAAGGTTGTGAGAATCTCCTCTTGTTCAAAGACTATTGCTTATAAGACACGAGTTAAGTCATTAATTTCTCAGAGTCTTAAAGAGTTGTAGGTCTCTTTTTTCAAATGGGGGGGGAGGAGGAGAGAGGTCAACAAATGACTAGGATTTAACCCAAATGATTAAAAGGACAGGATGTTCTTTTTCCCTTAGGGCCACTGAAGGAAATGAGAACTAAATTTAATATTACGAGTTCTCATGTTCATAAATTGATGTCTTCGGCTTATGTGGCCTAGTAATTATGCCCTGCTTTGGAAAGGCTTACTTGGAAAGTTTAGTCTGATGATAGAAATTCAGGGGCTGGGAGGACTAAGTAGAAACTATGAAATAAAAGAAAGGTTTGAGAGTTTCCAGAAATGTGTTTATCTCATGAGTAAACGCAGAGCAAGTTTCGAGTAAGATTTATGTGTCATGTCCCAGCCATCCTATTCCTTCCTACCTCGGTGGTAGAACTTATGTCAAGCCACGGAGCCCTTTCACTTGCCTCTGCCTGCTGATGTGTGTTATTCAGGCTCTGCTATCAGACATTGACACTTTAGTGAAAATGCGGTCCATGTGCTACTGCTCCCCACAAGGATTTGTTTCCAAAGCCTTAATTATAAGTTGCATGTTTGTTAATTTCTGTGTCAGAGGTTATATTGCAAACAACTGAAACCACCCTAAGCAAAACAGAAATGTACTGGAAGAAGAAAGTTTGCAGCTTGTAGAATTTTGAAGAAGAAACTGAAGAACCAGGTCTCACCTCTGTGAGATCCTTGCAGCAGAATCTAATCACATTCTCTTCAGGGACCTCCCTCAAGATGAACTCTGATCTTCTTACGTCTCTGTACCACTCTACTCAATATTCAAATGCTAGGGAAAGAGCATCTGGTTGGTCCAGCTTGGAGGCAGCCCCTCGATCAGGGGGAGGACAGGGCCCCAACACTAGAGCAGTGGGGTTCCTCAAAGGAATACTGAAGCACTCTTACTAAAAATGGAAATAGATGCTATGCAAACAAAAACATACATTTACTACAATCACCAAGTAAAGGAATTTCACTTACCTGCAAATAGGTGTGGGGCTCAGACACGTGAGAGGTATGATAAAAGAGGAGGATTGCCCCAGCACTTAGGGAGCCATCTTTCTTTACATGAAGGACCCTCCTAAGAGACTCCTTCCTAGTCTCCAATGATAGCATGTAAGTTAAATGAGATGGGAGGGACCTCAGGATTCTTTCAATGGTTTTCTCTCAAAAGTTTTTAAATCAACACCTTGTGATTTGGCTGTATTTAAGAACACCATTGAATTCTCTGAAGCCATACTTTGAAATCTTTTGGGATGGTGCTGAAATATGGTTTCTAAGGTAAATGTGTGAATGAACACTAATATATCTAAGTCACTAGTTTCAACTATGGACCACTGGTCATCTACAGTGCTGGCTAAATATGCATTTTCCTCAGTACAACTATTAAAACGGAGTCATGGTGGGGAGGCGATAGGGTGGGGGCTGATTCTGAACTTTTAATAAGTTTGCACAGGTGGTTTTGATGTACCCTTGAGAACCACTGAACCAGACCCAACAAATCCCAATATTTATGGAGCATATACGCTGTGCCAACCAGTGTTCTAGACTCTGGGCATTCAACAAGGAACAAGATTAACAAGGTTCTTGCTCTTTTGAAGGTTCTTTTGGGGAGGAAGTTAAGAATGAACAAATAACAAAAAAAAAAAAAAAATTAACTGACAAGATAATTAGAGTAGAATATGTATTCTGAAGGAAAAAAAGAGTAATCTCAAGTTTCACATGACCAAACAGAAGTGTTCACCTTTACCTGTCATGCTACTTTTTCTCAACTCTCCTCCATCTCAGATAATGGTGCCCTCATCCACCCAGATGCTCAGGCCAAAGGCCTGGAGATCATCCTGGATTGACTCCTCTCTTTCCCTGCATTCCCTTACCTCCCATGTACACTCTATCAGCAAGTCACATCAGCTCTACCTCCAGATCCCCAAGTCCATTTACTTCTTATCTCCACAGCCATTCCAACGAGACCCCATTTCCTCTTGTGTGGATGGCCTTAATGGCTTCCTAACTGGCTTCCCTGTCTGATCACATCTCTCCAGAGTCTATTCTGTCTATGGCAGCCAGAATAAAATTTCAAAAATATAAATGACACCCTAACTTCCTTTTGTTTAAAACCACCCCAAAGTCAAACTCTTACCCTGATCTATAGACCTGTGTGATATAGCTCCCACCCAGCTCTCTGGTCAAATCTGGGGCTCTTCTGTCCCTTTCTCACAGTGCTCAACCATCATGCCCTTCTCTCAGTCCCTCAGACACACCAAGCTTGTTCCTGCCTCATGACTTTTTTTTTTTAAGCTTATTTATTATTTTGAGAGACAGAAAGAGAGAGCATGCACAGGGAAAGGACAGAGAGAGAGGGAGAGAGAGAATCCCAAGCAGGTGGGATTCTCAATCTCACAATGTTAGGCTCAGTCTCACAAACCGTGAGATCATGATATGAGCCGAGATCAAGAATTGGACGCTTGGGGCGCCTGGGTGGCTCAGTCGGTTGAGCGTCCGACTTCAGCTCAGGTCACGATCTCACGGTTCGTGAGTTCGAGCCCCGCGTCGGGCTCTGGGCTAATGGCTCGGAGCCTGGAGCCTGCTTCCGATTCTGTGTCTCCCTCTCTCTCTGCCCCTCCCCCGTTCATGCTCTGTCTCTCTCTGTCTCAAAAATAAACATTAAAAAAAAAAAAAATAATTGGACACTTAACCAGCTGAGCCACCCAGGCACCGCCTGCCTCATGACCTTTGAACTTGCTTTTCTCTCCAGCTGACGACTTCAGATCATTTGGGTCTTGGCCCAAATGTTACCTCCTCAAAGAGGCCTTCTTCAGCCATCCTAACAGCACCCCACCTCCACCCTAGTCATTTTCTATTTTTGTTTGTTTGTTTATTTTTTTATTTATTTTTGAGAGAGACAGAGACAGTGCAAGTGGGGAAGGGGAAGAGAGAGAAGGAGAGAGAGAATCCTAGGCAGGGTCCGCGTTGTCAGTGTAGAGCTCAATGCGCTGCTTGAACCCACGAACCATGAAATCATGACCTGAGCCGAAATCTAGAGCTGGACACTCAACCAACTGAGCCCCCCAAGCCCCCATCCTAGTCATTTTCAATAGTCTGTTTTATTTCCTTCATAGCCCTCACCATCTGAAAATAACCTTATTTATCAATTAGCATCTGTGTTTTCCCAGTGCAATAAAAGTTCGTGAGTACAAGGATTTTTGTCTGTTTTATTCACTACACTATTGCTAGCACCCATCATGGCTAGCACGTAGTAGGAGTTCAGTAAACACTATTGTCTCGATGAATGAAAATAAGTGGGCGAATTAATGGAAAGTAACTCAAGTGGGACTACTTAAACAGGCCACCAGTAAACGAGGGCTGAGTTTTCAGGGTTATGGGTTTGGGGACTACATAGATTCTAACTTTGCCCTCCTCAAACTTCATTCCAGACAAACAGGTTTACTTGCTGTTCTACCAACACACCTCATACTTTCCTGTCCCTGTTTAGTGAAGAGACCTCGGTCACGCATTCACCATGAGCACAGCCCTGACTCAGAAAACTCACATACACACTTCTGCCCCTGCCACCTCTGTCACCAAAGGCTCTGCTCTTCCCCCCAAGACAGTCCTGCTTTTCTTCCTACTCTGAGATGCCTTGCCTCCTCTCGCCGGCAAAAAATGACCTCTCTCTTCCCTGATTCCTCTGGGACTCTTTGTATATACTATTTACCCTGAATCAAGGCCAAATGTGTGCCTTGGGCAAGTTATTTGACCTCTCTTGAGCCATAGTTTCTTCATTTGAAAAATAGGATTAATAATACTGATTTAGCAATACTGATAAAATGGTCAAATATAACATCCATAAAATGCCAAGCACAATGCTTGGCAGGTAATCACTCATTAAATGATAGCTCCAACAATTTTTATTTCTTCTTATTGACAATAAAACTGTAATTATGTCTTAATAATTATTAAAATGAAAACAATATTATTGACAATAAGGCAGATATTTATTATTTACCGTGTGCTAGGAGTTTCACATTTATTACCTCATATCTCACATCTTCACATTTATTATCTCATATATTTTATATCCCAGATGATTTTGCAATCTAGTTGCTTCACACGTTTCTGTTTTATTTCCCAACTACATGTTTAGGGCATAGGCTATGTCTTAAGGTTTTTGGTTTTTTTTAAAAATCTTCCCAGTGCCAAGACTAGTACACAGTTCATAGCATGTGCTCAAGAATTATTTGTTGTAAATGATATGATGATCTGTAGCTCTGAAGTTTAGTGACTTGCATTATGTCAGAACATAAGCTGATCTGGAAAATCAGACCAATTTAGCTTGCAATGTAAAACTTGGGTTTGGGGCGCCTGGGGTGGCTCAGTTCGTTGAGCGTCTGACTTCGGCTCAGGTCATGATCTTGCAGTTCATGAGTTCTGGGCTCTGTGCTGACAGCTTTGAGCCAGGGGTCTGCTTCAGGTCTCCCTCTCTCTCTGCCCCTCCCCACTCACGCTCTGTCTCTGTCTCTCTCTCTCTCAAAAATAAAAAAACATACTTTTTTTTTTTAATTTAAAACTTGGGTTTAGATATGTCAGCTGCTTCAACAGTGTGCTGGTGAAAACTCTGCCTTCCATTCATTCAATAAATGCTTTGAACACTTACCACGTGCCATAATCAGTTATAGGCAAAGACTTCTAAAATAAGGAAATGATGACATTTATCTGTGTTTCTGGCATGTTTATGAAGTCCGTTTTTGCAGTTGCTCATTCCTTCCAAGAGACTGGCTCATAAGCTTTATCTAAGCACTTAGAGAAGGTACAAAACATACAGCATAATGAATAGTTAGGCTTTGGAGTCAGAAAGTCTCGGTTTGCATCGCAGCACCACTGATGCTTTGCTTTGAGATCCTGGGAAAGTTACTTATCCTTTTTAAGCCTTAGTTCTTTCATCTGTAAAATAAAAATAATAATAGTACTTACCCTTAGGGATTATTGTAGGTACGAAATAAAATAATGCACATGAAGCATTCAGGACGGGCATACTATAAGAACACAACATATTAGCTATTATTAAACAACTAATTAATTCATCTGCCTCTACCAAACACACTAAGGACTGGACAAGAAGAACATACCTTTAAACTCATCTTTGAACAAGGAGACAGGGAATGAACATACACTTAAGTTCCATTATGTCAGGTTTTAGAGTAGAAGCTCTCCATATGTTGTTTAATCCTCACAATAACACGGTCAAACATGTAATATCTTACAAATGAGGACGCTGGGACTCAGGAAGTTTAGTATCTTGCCCAAGTGATGCCATAGAAGGAGTGGATCCAGGGTCAGTGCTCCTCTGAATGCCTCTCACATAATGAAAAAGGACCCATCTGCATTTTACTCATTGTGACTCTGAGAATCTCCATACATTGCATTGTTCCTAAAGGATAGCAGTGCCCAAATTTTGGTACATGAGAATCCCTTGAACTGCTTTAAAAAACTCTCAACCCAGGGCTCACCCTAAAATATTCCAATTCACGGATAGAGCCCAAGAATCAGTATTGCAGGAAAGAGCCCTAAGTATTTCTGTCGCTGGTGGTTACTGATCACATTATAGAAATAGTGCCATAAGGATTAAAACGCCTGTTCTTATTTTTAAAAAAAATTTTTTTTAAGTTTATTTATTTTGAGAGCAAAAGAGAGAGAGAGTGCAGGAGGGGCAGAGAGAGGGGGAGAGAGAGAGAATCCCAAGCATGTTCTACACTGTCAAAGTAGAGCCCGATGTGGGCCTTGACCATGACCTGAGCTGAAACCAAGAATTGATGCTTAACCGACTGAGCCACCCAGGTGCCCCTGAAACACCCATTTTTGAAATCAGGAATTCGGACATATATATTAAAGAGTAACAGCTGAAATCTTAAGGCCTATGTCCTTAAGGCCTATGAAATGTAAAGATAAACTGATGTATTTTAGGTTCACACAGCACTTGCACATTTGTATTCATTTTACAGTTTCTCTACATAGATACTGATAACTTAAATTGATTTTGTATACTTTTTTTTTATTATTTTGTATGAGTTTTTATGTCCCACCTGCGAAGGCACTTCTCATTCAGAGTATCTTATTTATAGCGGTTGTTTGGTTATTAGTTGCTTATTTACTGGCAGCTATTTATTTAGCTATGATGATTTTAAAAGTCTCGCCAAATGGTAAATGAATAAATGAGTATAAATACCTTTTTTAAAAAGAGGAGGAGACCACTAAGGATGATATTTCATTAATGTTACAGAAATGTATCAGCCCTGATTACTGAAACAGTTGTATAAGGACCTGTCAGGTATTTAGCTGAGATAATTCCTCTAAAATAAACCATATAGGTCACATAGTACCAATAAGATATGTTGATGAATCTTTGAGTATTGTCCAGATTACATCTCCTTAGGTAACGAAGAACTCATTAGCATGAATTTCATGTCAGTTCTTCCTACTCTGTTCCCCAAGTACTTTCCAGATGGGCCTGGCATAAAATGGTGCTCAAAATGTATATAGGATGACCAAGTTTCAAATGAATGGGTCACCTAGCCCCTCCGATTAGGTACATGACAATACATAGTATGAAAAGCCTGTTGTGCTTCACTGAGTTTACTTTTTCTGAGAACTTTTTTTAATAGGTAAATTTGGGAGAAGGAATGGGGGAGCGGTCTCTATAATCAAGTCTTAGCGCTTCATATTCAACCGCAGATGCATATTCCCCGGGTAGGGGAAGAGCCTCAGAGCCTCAAAGCTGTTAAATTGGAAGCAGCAGGGTGAATGCACACATGCACACACAGGGAGAGATAAACCTGTTTGCTTTCTGAAACAATAAGTAGTAAAACAGGTTGTTTAGGCTAAAGTCCCTTGAACTAGGTAATTGATTTTAAATACATCTGCCTATAATAATACCTTACAGTTACATAGTCCTTTGAAAACTTCAAAGCATTTTTACATTTATTATTTCATCTGAACTTCACAACAACCCTGGGAAGTAGGTATACCAGGTATAATCCACCGTCACCACCACCTAAAAGATGGCTAGACTGAGGCATAAGCATGTCAAGAAACTTCTCTGAGGTCACATAACCAGTTGGTGTCACAACTAGAACTGGAGCACTGGAATTTTGAAACTTAAGCCTGTGTTTTCTTGGCAGAAAGCGTCTTGGCTACGGCTCGATCTACCCAGAGTTCATGTGGAGATTTGCAGCTACAATTTAATTGGAGAATACAAATCAGGCATGCCTAAAGAGCTCTACAGAAAGGAGATTGTTTCTCTTAGATCATGACTGTGTTAGAAAAGGGAGGTAGAGAATAGAGTCAGTTGTTTCAGACAATGCAAATTACAAACAAACAGAAACACTTTGTAATCAGTTTCTGGATATTTTGGGGGCTATTCATTCATTAATTCGCGTATTCATTTTTTAAAGTATCTATTAAGTGCCTTTATATAAGAGACTGTACTCAGCACTTTGGGGATGATACAAAGAAATGTATTTGATGGGGGGGGATGAATTATGAAGATAATTGCCATTTTATTCACTGCCTATTACCACCTGGTAGACGACATGCCTTCCTCGCAGAAGAGCAAGATAAACCAAAACAGATGAAGAAATTGGGCACCTAATTTCCTTTAATTTTCTCCCTGTAGCAAGCATTATTTTTTTAAGTCAAGGTGATAAATTGTCCTGCCAGATACACATAACACCAAGTTTGCTATGTCATCTAATATAACACAGACTAATTATAATGACCCCTTGAAACTAGGGAGAGTAGGCTTAGGTTGGTGCCAGGTTCTTTACCAGGAACACCAGATCAGGATTTAAGGGAAAATGTTAGTATCTAACACAAAAAATGACTTCCAAAAAGCATCTCTGAAGGCCACAATTAAGTCTACAATACTTTCCCCTGCCTGGCTCCTTAACAAACTTTTCCTCTTGGCAGACATGCTTAAGGATGTAGACAAAAGGGAACAGAGGCACCAGTGGGCACGAGGAAAACAACCAACAGAATCGAAGGCCCTGTCATTTGAGTGGAAGATAAGCCAAGAGTTTGCTAATGAGTGTTTCCTTGGAAGTCACTTTATTTCTTTATTTATATGTTTATCTATTGTTCAGAGAGACACAGAGACAGAGAGAGATCAGGGGAGGGGCAGAGAGAGACAAATCCCAAGCAGGCTCCAGGTTCTGAGCTGTCAGCATAGAGTCCGATGTGGGGCTTGAACTCATGAGCCCTGAGATCATGACCTGAGCCAAAGTGGGAGGCCCAACTGTCTAACTGATTAGGCCATGCGGGTGCCCCGGAAGTCACTTTTTGAAAAAAGCATTTTCCTGGACAAATTCCTTCACTTTCTAGTGTAAATCCAAAGGCAAATTTTGTGCTAATATTACACACATCGTAAGTACTTGTTTGGTATTCCTTAGTTTATACTAAATGTACGTAAATAGTGTCACTGAAGGAAACTACTGATTTTTGTTGTGCCGGGTCCAGCTCAGCCCTCTTTGTGGGTATGTGAAAGTGTGTGTATGTCCATATGTGGTGTTTATTTGCCTTGTGTGTATGTGAAGAGTGGAGACTCAGAGTAAATCCCAGCTCTGTCCCCATTTTGCTTCTCTGGGTTTCCATTTTTTCCATTTATACAATTTCAGGATTCGAGTCAGTGAGCTCTAAACTCTGTTCCAACTCTACCATCCAGTGATGCTTAGTTTTTAGATGTTTTCGTTATTATTAAACAAAAATTATGTACTCCACTCAATATACTTAGCAATACAGTAGGGTCCTGCTTCAGGAAAATTCATCATAGTTAGATACAAAATCTTAAGTCAGATAAAATTAAGTTTATTCATTTTACAATAATGATTATTTGATTTGCAAAATAATTCCCCAAATGGCAATAAATAACAAACTCTGGTTATACGTTTAAAATAAAGATTTATTTGGGGCGCCTGGGTGGCGCAGTCGGTTAAGCGTCCGACTTCAGCCAGGTCACGATCTCGCGGTCCGTGAGTTCGAGCCCCGCGTCGGGCTCTGGGCTGATGGCTCAGAGCCTGGAGCCTGTTTCCGATTCTGTGTCTCTGTCTCTCTCTGTCCCAAAAATAAATAAACTTTAAAAAAAATAAATAAATAAAAAATAAAGATTTATTTTTAATCCAAGTTTTCATGAAGAGTAATTTAGAATGAGACACACTTGCATTAAATTAAAAAAAAAAATAAGCACATAAATGTCACAAAATCATTGTATTTTGGAATGCTAAGGGAAAATTTCAACCCAACTTCCTCATTTTACAAAATAGGGAACAAAGGATCAAATAAGATTACTTATTACCTCAAGATCACATATGCACCCAGCAAAGGCCCTGAAAAGAAAATCAATGGCAAAACACTTTCCAGATTTTTCTCTATTCACATTATGAACCACACCTCTACATTTACTTATGAAGAAAATAATCACAGCTGTTCCATGCTTAAATCAAGGCATATTAATTATCGAATAAAATTTAAAGTCATAATGTAGACTATCAAGTTCATCCTGTATGGGCGCATCATATTTTAATAGTCTAAATAGTAGATTCAGATGCATTTAAAGTAAGTTAGTCTACCTATGAGTTTCTTAATTTTGCTGACTTTTGAATTGCCACTGAAATAACAGTGCTTTGCTATTATGGTCCAGAATTATTTTAGATACATTTTTCAGTATTTTTATAAATAATACTGTGATTTTTTTATA
Organism: Leopardus geoffroyi; assembly: GCF_018350155.1. NCBI lineage: Eukaryota > Metazoa > Chordata > Mammalia > Carnivora > Felidae > Leopardus > Leopardus geoffroyi. Next base: position 67,888,684 of record NC_059334.1, read on the forward strand.
ACATGAATACACACTGAAATCTGTCAATAATATGTTTTCTAATATCAACATTCACTGAAATTCCAGGTATCCTTATAAGTGTTAGAAGGCTTGACTCCATTGCTCCCAGTCACATAAATGAGTTTCATTTTATTATTCTTTTCGGCATACTTGTATTAAATGCTAGTAACTTCCTTTTATTCGGTTATCATTTTAGCGCAATGATTGTAAATTAAATATTAGCACAAAATACTAACCAGTTTTCAGGCACACCACTTTATTTTTGCCATGGACCCGGATGTTTGAAGTTACTAGGGCTCTTTAAAACTAACGTATGCTTCCAGCAATTCATTGATTCATACTAAATCAGTCCAGTTAATTTTAACCTTGACCTCCCACAGCTGCACTGCTTTACTCAGTCCCAAAAAGTCCCTGCTTCTGCTTGTTATGAAGCAATAGTAGAGAGGAGAAACAAAACCCATTCCTTTAAGAAAGATTCCGCCTCCTCTTTTATAAGTAAGCGCCTAATGGTATCTGGGGAGTCTCTGCTAAGTCACACACTTTACTACTCAGCATTGGGAGAAGCTGCTGCTGCTGCTGCTGCTGCAGCCGCCGCCACCGCCACTGCCGCTGCCGCTGCCGGTCTGTGGCTGCAGTGGGTTTCTGTGCAGCACTGCAGAATCCACACCTACAGAACAGAAGACACACACGTCTACTACCCTGGACGCAAGAAAGCCTTGCATCTTCAGCAGGTGAGCCGATCTTTTATCCGTTCTGTCCAGAAACTGTGGGAAAGGGAATGATCCTGGAAAAGCTTGCTCATCAGACATGCTTGAAATGGATTATGTTAATTTGTCTTCCTTTGCGGGGGGAAGGGGGGGTGTCTAGATTTGTGACTGGCAAATGCTGTATATACTGGAGACTATTGTTTGATAAGTGCTGTTAACATACTTTTTTTTTTTTTTTTGCTGTTTATTAAAAGGCTAACCTTGATGCATGCAAAAGCTTTTCATTTTTTGCTTTATAAATGCGAGAAAACATCCAGCCACTCCCAATCTCTCTCTCTCAAATACTGCAGATATTTTTAAATGCCAAATAAAATGACAGGCAGAGCGTTTTCTAAATATTTTCTCCCCAAAGTTAGGAAGCCTTCCCCATGATCCTTTAGGGGTATTTAAAAATCATAAGGCATGGTTAGATTTTGAGCAGATGGGAGATGGTGGTAGACTGAAATTTCTATAGCCTTAGTCCAGTGGAGAGAGAAAATGAGGATAAATGAATCACAGTTTGTGCCAACACAAGATTCATTTTCCACACTTCATATGTGGGAAGAGGAAACTACATTTTAATTAGCACATTTTTTGGGAAGAGGGAGGGGATGAAGATGAGGGGGATGGCATGAAGTATTTGAGGGGGAAGAGAAGAGTCTGCAGAGGAGGAAGGAAATGAAATGGACTGTCGCCAGTGCCTTGGAAACCAAGGGAGATAAGGGTGGGGAATGAAGTTTGTTCTGCTTGGTAGGGTGGGGTTGACTCAAGGGACCATGAATAACCAGAATGGCGCTTGGAGGGGTGTGCTTGTGAGTGGATTCGTGCCCGTGGAGGACACGTGTGAGGGAGGGATGTGCCAGTCGTAGGTGGCAGAAAAAGATATACATTCCTGGGAGGTCTGTCTCGAGAATAGCTTAGGGTGAGAAACGTGTCTGGGCGATGGGGTTGGGGGGCTCAGTGTCACCTGTGGATGGATCCACATCCCTGCTACTGCACGTTGCAAAAGTTTACCCAGCGCCGAATTCATTTTCAAGGCTGGCGCTGCCTCCCTCGACGTTTCCCCTCCATGATGTCAGCTCTTATAAGGTCACAAGGCCAGGGGCCAGAGTAGGGGTGAAGACCCTCCACTGGTCCAAGTGGACCAGGATTGAGAGAACCCCTGCCCTGCCCCTCTGTGGACGTGGGCGGGGGGGGGGGGGGGGCAGGAAGCGCCCAATAGGCAAGCATGCTGAGAAAATCTAGGCCCCTCCTATGGGGGGCGTGCGGAGGTCGAACCTCAGCAGTGGCCTCCCTCTCAACACCCAGCAGCCAGAGTAGGCGGCAGAGGTTGACAGAAAGCGGCGGTTCAGCCTTGGGACGGGGAAGGCTCGCTCAGGTTAGGGCGGGCAATATTTCTGAGGTGCCTCTCCTCCTCCTGGTACTCGGGTTTCCGTATCGGGGTCGTTTCCCCCTCCGACCCTCAGGGGACGCCACGGATCGGAACTGCATAAGCCAAAGGAGGACGTTGAAGAGGTGCCAAGCAGCCGCCTAGCGCCAGGCCCTCCGAGAGGCCCAGCCGCCCGGTAGGTCCTGGCGGCGGCGGCTGCACAGATGTGGTGCTAGAGGGCGGGGAGGGGGCCGCAGCGGGCGGAGCCAAGGCTCGAGAGGGGCCGTAGGGGCCGCGAGGGGCGGGGCCCTAAGGGGGCGGGGCCCAGAACATCCTGTGATTCCGAGGGGCGGGGCTAGGACGCTCGGGGGCCCAAGGGGCGGGACCAGGGGCGTTTGGGGGCTGCGGGGCGAGCCTTTGGGGGGCGGAGCCAGGGGCGCTTGGGGGCCTAAGGGCGGGGCTTAGGGGGCGTGGTCAGAGGACGTACCGGGGGCGCTTGGCCAGTCCCGCCAGAGCGCGAGCGGCCCGCCGGTAACGGTCGCCAGGGCGAGTGGCGGGAGGGGAAGGAAGGGGGTTTAAATTATTTTTTTAAAAACTGTGAGCGAGAGCCAAAGGCATCGCGACCCAGGTGTCGCCGCTTCCTGCTGCAGAGGGCTTGGCGCCCAGGTCCCTCCCTTCTCACGCCCCCTCCCCTTCTGCCCTCCCCTCTGGAGCCTCGCGGCGCTTAAGAGGCGGCGGCGGCTGATCGAGCGGCCGCTGCAGTCCCGGCGGCCGCGGAGAAGGAGGAAGGAAAGCACAAAGCCCGCTGCGCGAAGCGAGCTGCGAGGTAATCCTGAGGGGAGAGAAGGCGCCGTCGTTGAGCCCCTCAACGGCGGGCGCCCGCGCGGGGCTGGGCTGCGGGACCCTTCCAGGGGGTCGGCGGGGGCTGGAGCGGCGGGACCCTTCCAGGGGGTCTCGCGGGGGCTGGAGCGGCGCGGCTTGCGGGGCCGATGGGACTTCCTATTGGATGTTCCTGCGGCCTCAGGTGAATCTCTCTCTGCCCCCGCCCGGGGGCCGAAATGGGAGCCTTGGGCTGGTGCGAGGGGAATAGATTTGCGGGGGAGGGCCTTGGGGCGCCGCGGGGTGGGCCCGATTCTAGGGCGCCCTCTGGTTTCCCTGGAGAGGGTGAGGCGTTCTGAAAATTGTGAGCTAGTTGAAGCGTCAGTGATTTGGGAACCTTAGCCCTGAAGGTGCGCTCCCAGAGGGTGGGAGGTTGCTGCACTTGGAAAAGGTGGAGGGAGGTAAGGGAAGGAATGTTGGTTTGTTTTCCTCATTGAAAAAAACTTCTGTTACAAGTTGAAAGTATTCAACTACCTTTCTCTTGTGATCCGCGCGTCCCCATCCTCCGGCGCGCACACACACCCCTACAAACGCTCACACGTTAGGTTGTGCTTCCTGCCTGGGGTGACAAGCAGAGTTGGCAGTGGGTCCGCTTTGCTGGTGTTTGGGGCACGTCCAGCCTCTTTGGAAGTATCCTATAGCTGAGGCAAGACCACAGAGACAGGTAGAAGAAACTAGGCCTCCATTAAATTGGCAAGAATGGCCTCAGGTGAACTTTTTTGTTGCAGAGATTTAATTGCAAGTAGGTGCCCGCTTAAAATGGGAGCGTAGTAAAACCACTCATTTCTTTGGCACATGTGCTGTTGCAATCGACCACTGTAGTGGTAAGGAGAAAAATGGAATTTCACTTAGCCAGGAGGTTTTGAGTTGGGATTATATGAGCGAGTTGAGTTTGGTGAGCGAGTTGATAAGATTCTGGGGTTGGAACCAGCTGCATAAACGTGTGTCCGTGTTTATGTTAAATTATACAACATGTTAGATTTAGCAGTGTGAAGTGGTTGCTTTTCTGGAATGAAGTGCCTCTGCATCATGCCTGGTGTATCCTAATTTGGACTTCAGAAGACTTCTAAAGAGGGTATTGTTAAAGAGACTAAGAGTGCAGTGTAATCTGTCGTTAAAATAAGATGTTTGTTAAAAATTTGTGTGATTAAGGTATGGTCCCCACACATTTATACGGTTAAGTTTAAACTTCGGGAGCATATGTGTAAAGTTTTTTTGTCTCTAAATCTTGATTGCATTGTAATTGCCTTCTAACTCCTTTTGCTTAAGTTGAATAGATTAATTTTGGACAGGGAGAGCCAAAAAAAAAAAAAAAAAAAAAGCCACTACATTTAATGCTTCAACTTTTCAAAGAGTTCACTTTTTTTTTTTAAGGTGTTTATTTTTGAGAGAGCTTGAGAGAGAGAGACAAAGAGACAGAGTGTGAGCAGGGGAGGGGCAGAGAGAGAGGGAGATACGGAATCTGAAGCAGGCTCCAGGCTCTGAGCTGTCTGCACAGACCCGGACGTGAGGCTTGAAGTCAAGAACCATGAGATCATGACCTGAGCCAAAGTCAGAGGCTTAGCCCACTGAGCCACCCAGGTTCCCCTGAAGAGTTCACTCTTAAAATCAACCTCAAATACTGGCATGTTGGTAATAGTTTTTAAAGAAAAAGTGGTGTATCAATTTTGAATGTTAAATGTAATTTTTTTAATGTTTATTTAGTTTTGAAACTTTTAAAAAATGTTTATTTTTGAGAGAGAGAGAGTGTGGTGGAAGGGCAGAGAGAGAGGGAGACCACAGAATCCAAAGCTGGCTCCAGGCTCTAAACTGTCAGCACAGAGCCCGACAGGGGGCTTGAACCCACAGACGAGGAGATCATGAGCCAAAGTCAGACATTGAACCAACTGAGCTACCCAGACACCCCATAATGTTTGTTTATTTTTGAGAGAGAGAGATAGCGCACATGCGCGGGAGCACACAAGCAGGGGAGGGGCAGACAGAGAGAGGGAGTTGGAGGACCAGAAGTAGGCTCTGTGCTGACAACAGAGAGCTTGATGTGGGGCCCAAACCCACAAACTGGGATTACAACCTCAGCCGAAGTCAGATGCTTAACCTACTGAGCTACCCAGGTGCCCTGAATGTTAAAGATTATTTAAGAATTCTTGAGATTGTTGTTTTTTGGGACATTCAATATGTTATAGCTTTTTACATGTATGATAACAGGAAATGTTGGTAAACATCTGATATGACAGGTGATCATAAAACACCTGGGAAATATTTATTTTCATGCTAGAAGGATTGTATTTTCAAGATAGGTTTTACATTCTAAAAATGAGAAAATTATATTGTAACTTTGCTATTTCTGGCCCCTTTTTTTCAATAATGTTGTACTGGGAATAACATGAGCTCCACTCAGTGATGTTTAAAGTGTGGATTTGGTCTTTGTAAAACCAGAATGTCTTTGAGACTAAGAGCACATAGCTTCAGCTCCCACACGCAATCCTAAAGTTTAGACTCAAGGTAAGGCCCCACTTGTGCAGTTCTGAGGTTTCCTAAAGTAGGTGTATCACGTCTGTTTTGGTTACACCTGAGCCTATATAGGTTGTTAGCTGTTTAATCTGTTCTGTTGCAAAGCAGGTGGTTAGCAGTACTGGGCAGCACTTATGCGTGTCATCGGGGTGTAAGAAGCATTTGTATTGAGGGGAGAAATCCTATAAAAAGCATAGAAACCCATCTGTGAACAAATTCAGTTTGTAGAGTGTTAAGGAATGATAATCAGAACCTTAACCAAGTGGTGTTATGTAAAGTGTTTAGAATATAGTATGGTTCTCAGTGCTTTATGTGTTTACCATCGTTAGTATAGAAAATGACTCTTTCCTGGTGGTTCTATTACGCTACCTAGCAAGTGAAGACTCAGCAAATACTTGTAACTACTAATATTTATTTCCTCTACCTCTGCACCAGTTTTATATGTTTTACTTATTCCTCATGACAACCCAGTGACTAAAGAGACATAGAAAGTTTAAGTATTTTGTCCAAGGAGTATAGTTACTAGGCGCTACAGGCTGGTTCTGAACCCAGAGTGTGACTCTGGAGTGAGCCTTGCTATTATACTTGCAATGGTAGTTACAAATCATTGAAAGGTCTTCGCGGTGTTCCCAAGACTACAGCTGCGCCTGTGCTTGTTTAGCTACAACTTGCTGTGTTAATACCACCAGGTTTTTAAATATGAAGAGTGGTGATTAATCTGCATTAAGTAGAATCACCTCTTGACTTTGGAAGAGGATTCTTTTGATTCATACAATGTATGTTTAGCTAGGATGCTGGGATTTGAGCTAGCGTATGTTATCTTCTTAATTACTAAAGATATTAAAGTGTCTCTCTGTCCTCTTTTTTTTTTTTTTTAAACTTACTAGTAGGTGTTGTTGGGCCCCACCAGGCCCAAGAGGCACTAGTTCCCCTTGGAGAGATTCTGGTTCTAATCAGTATCTAAATCAGTAGGCCTGATCTTCTGACTATCAACAACATACCAACCTAAGATGGATTTTAACTTAAATTTGTTCTAAATATCCCCTCCGATGCCTTCTAAAATTAGCTGTAAGATATAACTTGTGGCTTATACTTTGTCACATTCCTCAAGGAATTGTGTGTTGCTGCTTCACCAGTGTAGTTGAGAGGTCAGGCACATAAACCATAACCCAAATTAGGAGCTGTTTTAAGTAATGTTTAGAAGTATTAGTGTAGGGGCACCTGCGTGGCTCAGTCAGTTGCGTGTTGGACTCTTGATGTCAGGGTTGTGAGTTCAAGTACCACATTGGGCTCCATGCTGGGCTTGGAACCTACTTTAAAAAAAAAAAAAGGAATTACTGTAGAGGACTGAAAAGTCCTTTTTTTTGATAGTTTAGTGAAACATAAAGTTAGGAAAAAAAAATTTTTTTAATGTTTATTCATTTTTGAGAGACGGAGAGAGAGCATGAACAGGGAAGGGGCAGAGAGAGGGAAACACAGAATCTGAAGCAGGCTCCAGGCTCTGAGCTGTCAGCACAGAGCCCGATGGGGGGCTCACACTCACAAACTGTAAGATCATGACCTGATCCAAAGTTGGACCCTCAACCAACTGAGCCACCCAGGTGCCCCAGGAAAAAATGTTTTAAAACAAGCATATGTTGAATTAAGGAAGCTCAAACTATATTGAAGATACAGGTTACTGTTTCTCATCTAAATAAGCATTACATTTTTTGGCTAGAATTAACGTTCAAGGTTGTTTCCAAATCCTTTGGAAATACTAAATATGTAGAGTTTGAATAGAAAAAAAGTCTTAAATGTCTAATTAGAGCCCTATTCTTTTAAACAGACACCTTATTTAAAATTGAGGAGTTGTAGACTGTCATATCGAGGTTCAAAATGAGTGCCCTAATACTTTCTTTCATGTCTTCTGTGTTAATGGTTTATCATTTGATCTTGGGGTCCATTCCAGTCCACTTATTTTTTTTTTTTTTTTTTTCAACGTTTATTTATTTTTGGGACAGAGAGAGACAGAGCATGAACGGGGGAGGGGCAGAGAGAGGGAGACACAGAATCGGAAACAGGCCCCAGGCTCTGAGCCATCAGCCCAGAGCCTGACGCGGGGCTCGAACTCCCGGACCGCGAGATCGTGACCTGGCTGAAGTCGGACGCTTAACCGACTGCGCCACCCAGGCGCCCCAAGTCCACTTATTTTTTAAATGTATTTTAGAACAGTGAGAGTGAGCTCATGCATGCATGGGGGAGGGGCAGAGAGAGAGTGCGAGAGACTCTCCAGCAACCTCCACACTGTCAGCTCTGAGCCCTTATGCAGGGCTCAAACCCATGAACTGTGAGATCATGACCTGAACTGAAATCTAGAGTTGGATGTTTCACCAACTGAGCTACCCAGGTGCCCCTCCAGCATATTTATAGATGAGATTATTATGAGGTCTTTCAGGTTCTGCAAGTGACTAAGCTCTCTTGGCCAAAAGCCAAGACAATCTGAAATTTTTACTGTAATGGGTTGTATGTATTGAGAATCCTCCCTATCATACAGGTTAGAAGTCTTTTGTATGGCTTGAAAGAAAACATGTCAGTTATCCCTTGTATATAATAACTAGATGAGTTTAATTATTTTTTTCATCTGGCTGTCACTGGCTATGGACACACATGTGTGTAACCATCCTACTTGGGGGATATTCTTCCTTTCGTGTAAAGTTAAAAAATTATTCACCTGGAATTCATGCAATACATAATCTGAGTGTCAACAGTATGCATTGGACAATTTTAACTGAAAATTAATTTGTGTTAATTAAAATTAAGTGTTGGAGGAAAAAAAGGTTTGTGAGCTCTTTGTGACCTCTTTATGTCACGTGTATTTTAATAATCTTTTATATCTGGACAAGTTTCAAAATGCAGTTCAAAATTAATTGCACAGTTGAAAACCTATTTGGATGTTGAGATGGTACTGTTTAACTTACTCTGAAGCCTTAGATGATAGTACAGATAACGAGAATCAGTCTCTTGTTTCCTTAAACTAATTTTTGTTGGATACCTTTGAAAAGCTGCATTAATAATCTCAGGTTTCTAGGACATTACTTACTACACTGAAAGAGCAATTTAATGAGGAGTATCCTAGAAACCTTAAAGAATGAATGTGGCTTTCAGTGTTATCTAGCATAACCCAAAAAGTGGTACCATGATCACCATTTTATCAAATGAATGAAACCCATCTTCGACATTAAAAACTTTACTGTACATTTCCTTCTTAGGAAGATAGTATAGTCTGTTTTCTAACTATGCCAAAGCTGAACTGTTGTTGTAAAAGATGTCTAGGCTTTGACATATAGTTACATCTGCTAATGAGTTTAGATGTAAATTGAGCTTTTATCTGATGTAAAACTGAACCCCATTGCCACCATATACTTTATACTTACTTGTTTTTAAAAGTTGGCATTAGTTAAAGCATAATTACTCCCAGGTATAAGATGAACTTTGGAACTATTTGTTTCAAATTGTCCGAAACTGTGCCTGAGGATACTGGTGTATAGGCGGTACATTAGCTAGCATTTAAGATTGCTACCTCCTCAGACAAGGCTACAATTTGAACCTGGGATGATGAAACTCCCTTTTAATGCAGTACGCACCCATGGTTTCCACAGCATAAAAATTTCTTACAACTAGCCAGCCAAGGGTAAAAACACTTTTTGGAAGCTTAAGGACAAATGACATAATGTTCTTAAAACCAATATCTCAAGAAGTGCACTGTATATATTAATAAAACTTCTGGTGGGGGCGCCTGGGTGGCTCAGTCGGTGAAGCGTCCGACTTTGGCCCAGGTCATGATCTCACGTTCGTGAGTTCAAGCCCTGCGCCAGGCTCTGTGTTGACAGCTTGGAGCCTGGAGCCTGCTTGCGATTCTGTGTCTCCCTCTCTCTCTCTGCCCCTCCCCAGCTCATGCTCACACTCTGTCTCTGTCAAAAGTAAATAAACTTAAAAAAAAAAAAAAAAACTTCTGGTGCTCACAAGGTGCATTAAGGCAAGTAGACATTAAGGCAAGTGATTCATTAAACAAGATGGAACTCTAACTCCAGTTAACATACATGAAATTGTTACTTTGTTCTTTGTGCTATTTTTCATACTCCTTTAAATTTATTCTAATATATATATATATATATATTTTTTTTTTTACTCCCTTATCCCCTTACCTCTTTGGAAAAGGAAAGGTATGAATTCAGGAGTCTGTTTAATTAAGCTCCTGGCTGTTGTTGGTTGCCTCCTAGGGGAGCTGGAATTCCAACAATGTAGAAAAAGCAATCAGGTTGGAGAAGTGCTGAGTTTTTCAGTATCTTGGGAGTTGGTGTGTGCCTTTAATTTGTCACCATCAGCAATGTTTCTGTGACGTTCTTCCACAATGGCTCAGCTATCTTGTACAAGGATAGCATTTCCTTCTTCCTTTTACCATACAGTATTCTCATGCTGTCATCTTTTGATCTGCTGGAATGACTAAATGCCATAGCAAAAAAAAGGGGGGGGGGATTTACTCTGTATCCTCATGGAGAAGATAAGTAGGCTTACTTGGAGTGTCTGAAGAAATGTATTTTGGGATCAAGTCCTTTCCAGGGACTCTTTAAGAACACTCTATTTTTAATCCTTCAGAAAGTAGAGCCAGCAACTGTCAGCTGCATTGTCACTTCTAATCTCATTTGTCTTATTAGTACATGAAAAGATTCTATCAGGGCAGTGTTTCTTACTATCTAAGGAAGTGGTTGGGGAAGGGTGATGGTCACAGCTCAAGTGGAGTTGTGAATGGCCTTAAGTGCATAGGATGAGCAGCACAGATAAGAGTGGAAAGGGGAAAAGATTGGCAATGGAGTTGATGTACTGGTCTTGTTGTTTGTCCCACTCCCCCAACTTTTTTTTTTTCTCACTTTAACTTTTAAACTGTGTTGTTGTTGTTGTTGCTGTGTTGCTGTTTTGTTTTGTTTTACCTTGCCTTCCTCTGACTTTTATTGCCGGGTCTGAGTTTTACCTCTCCTAGAGAAAGGTGGAATTTTCAAGGTGATTCGTATCTGATCCCTTTAAAGCTTGGCTTTCAGCTAGAGTGCACTAACAGGAATTTCCTTCCATTGCTCTCCCCAACTGTCAGTTTTTTAAGTTTCAAAAAAAGATCTCAAACAGAAGTGTGAGAAAACTTGTCAGGTAATAGTTGGAAACCATTATGCATTAAAGTAAGATACATATTATTAATGAATCATAAACCCATACTGTTGAAACACCTTTTTGCAAAACTAAATCTACAGTAATTTTGTGTTCGGCTATTTCTTTTTAAGTTGGTATCGAAAGTTATTTTTAACCAAAACGTTGAAAGTAATATGAAAGAAATACATCTTTTATTGGTCTTAGTGAATGTTGATAATGATAAAAATCATAGTTTTCTAAAATATTATTAAATACTCTAATAAAATACTAGAGGGACAATGATTTGGTCACTAGCCACTGAAAGACAGTCACCTCTAGAGTAGAAAGTAATCGGAAAGGAACATTTTATACCTGAATAAGAACAGTATATCTGCTTGATGTAGTGAAGGCTCTGAGAAGCTGGTTACTTGGTAATCACTTGAGTTAGTTGATTTTATATTGTGTCTGATGTTATATAATCTGAATTTTCTCTGGGCTCTTTAAAAGTGTCTAGCTGGACCACCAGCTTTTGATGAATGCATTTCTGGCGGGATTGTGACTATCGTTAAGTGCTTTGAAGAGAGAAACCCTGTTTTGTATCACACCTGACTGTCACAAAACATGCTTCTTGGAGCTTGTTTAATTTGGGCTCAAAGGGAAGAGTGCCATCTACTGAATGGCCAGCATCATGTTGAGCAGCCCCAAGTTTTTCTTACAGAACTCTCCAGGCTACTGAAGAAACCAGACTGAGCTTCATTGAAGAATTCGACAGGATCTTAGTACTAAGTGGAATTGCTGCTTCCCTAACTTTAATTATACTTTCCAGCAGGAGGCCTAAACCCATGATGAAGAACTAATTCACCATTTGTTGGATTGTGTGGGAATGGAGAAAGTTCAAAAAGTTGTTGAGACTTTATATTAAAAAATAGTCTAGCAATGATGAAATCATTATTGAAAGTGGTAAAGAAAATTATTTTAATGAGGCATATTTCATTAGTAGTTCTGCTTATTGATGGCTTCTGCAGACAACAATGATATTGTTTAAAATTTGGGCCTAAAATCAGAGAAATCACTTGTTTATCTGGAGGTAAGGGTTCTAAGAGTATTTGAATATTTCAATTATTTTTTTCTCTTGCCCTTTTGTCTTCGTTTCTTTTTACTTTGTCTCCATTTCTAAGGCACTATTCCTGCTTGAGTGATTTCACTGTTTCAGAGTGGATTTTGTTGTTTTCCTTTACTCAAGGAGCCTCCTGGATTGTTCTGTCCAGTTTGTCCTAACTTCCAGAGACTGTCAGTGATAGTAGTCATGGGTAGAGCTAGAGGTCACAAAACCAGTTATAGGATTATGATACCTGGAATAGGCCTGTCAAAGCCAGACAAGAAGGAACTTTGACAATATGAATTGAAAGGAAGCTTTGAAATTAAAATATCTTTGCTGTTATAGATCCTATGTAATTAATCAGTAACCATTTTTCTCAGCCCTTAAAACCTGCCAAGGATTATATTAAGCACTTTACATAAATTATCTGGAATTTAGTTAAGTAACTTGCCCAAGTTCATACCATTGATAAGTGGCAGAGTCCAGGGCTGACTGCTTTAAACAGGATGCTATACTGCTCATTTTTTTAAGTTTGTTCTTGTTGGTGACTACACAAAGACTTGAACCAAGATCAGAATAGTATTTATGCCTCTGCTGGAAAATATTGGTAGTTTTTTGTTTGTTTTTTAAAAGGGTGATGAAATGGGTAAATAGGATTGAAATTTCAGAAAGATCAGGAAGTATGTAAGATAGACCTTCAAATATTTGCTATTTGGTTTATCTAAAATATTCATTTCTTTATTCCTTTCTCTATATTATTAACTTAAAACCACAAGAAAAATTTGAAACAGTGAATTGTTTCATGTTGCTTAAAATATGCTACTTCATGGGAGGAGGGGTTGGGCTACAGAAGGGTTTTATGCTGGGATTTTGGGGGGGGGGGTTGCTGTAGGGGAGGGGAGGGATGTGTTAATTGTCTTTCTGTATTTTGCTTCTAAATATTTTTAGGTAGTAGTACTGTAGTAATACCCCATGTCCACAGCACAATAAAACTCAGCCATGTGCCAATCAAGATCTTGGGGGAACAATTTGTTGTGCACACCAAGTGTGCTCTGAGTACCGTACCTCTAATATATGTACTAATAGTTTTGACTGCATTATTTTCTCAATTAAGAGAAATACCTACTCTTTGAATGTGGTTTTGGCTTTTAAAACCTATCTTGACCTTAAAATATCTTGATTACTTTAACGGGTTGGGAATCATTGTTTTAGTATAACCAAAAGCTTCTAAAATTGTGGTTCAGTGATGGTTGTGCTGTGTATTCTAAACCCAGTCACTCCTTTAAGACGACCTTCCCTTTCGTATGTAAGAGAATTATGCTTTGCCTTTCAGAAAACCCCATGGGAACATCAATTCCATAACTCCTTGGATTCTGACTCTGCATTCCAGTCAAATGTAGGAAAGGTCAGCAACAACTAAGATGACAGCACAAAAGATGTTACTTGCCCGTGTGTGATAAATACTGAATGACAGGTACAGATAACAAAGGCTATAGGTCATCTGGTCAAGAAAGGAGCCCCATAAATGGAGTGGTCAGAAAAAATCTCCAGCAAAGAGGACAAGGGTGGGCCTTGAAAGACAGGATAGTACTTCATTAGGTGCAGGGTATGGAAAGAATTTTTGGCAAAAAATTACTGTCCATGAAAATATTTTTTTTTCTCTAGTATGATGGGAGATCGTTTATAATAGTGGTTCGCAATGTCTTCCCACTGCAAGGCACATAAAGGCTACAGTATACTCTTATCAGAAATAGTGCCAAGGACACACATCCCTAGGAGGTATATTAGAGTATTGCACGGATGAGAGGGAGAGAGTGGTGGTGAAAGTTAACCTGACGTGAAACCTGGTTCTTGTGAACCTGATGTGAAAATGACTGGTTCATAGAAACCTCCTAACACTGCTATTTTGAAGTAATGCTTAGGGAAATTGGTACTTGGAAGACTTCTCATCATTTCAGGGTGCCTGGGTGGCTCAGTCGGTTAAGTGTCCGACTTCGGCTCAGGTGATGATCTCATGGTTTGTGAGTTTGAGCCCCTCATCAGGCTCTATGCTGTCAGCACAGAGAAGGGGCCCAGAGGCTGCTTCAGATCCTCTGTCCCCCTCTCTCTGCCTTTCCCTGCACACACGCACGCTCTTTCTCTCTCTCAAAAATAAATAAACAATAAAAAAATTTTTTTTAAATTCTCATCATTAAAAAATTTTTTTTTCTTTTTTAATGTTTGTTTATTTTCAAGAGAGAGTGAGACAGAGAGCAAGCAGGGGAGGGACAGAGAGAGGGACACACAGAATCTGAGCTATCAGGAGCTATCAGCACAGAGCCGGATGTGGGGCTCAAACCCATGAACCCTGAGACCATGACCTGAGCTGAAGTCGGATGCTTAACTGACTGAGCCACCCAGGTGCCCCAAATTCTCATCATTTCTAACACTGAATAAGAAAAGCCTCTTTTGGGGAAGAGATGTGGCTTTTTAAAAAAAATCCGAATTTGTCCATTATGTACTTTGCCAAATACTAGAGTGTAATTCTGTTGATGGCTCTGTTGTATCTTTTAAATCTAATCTATGGATAGGGGCGCCTGGGTGGCGCAGTCGGTTAAGCGTCTGACTTCAGCCAGGTCACGATCTCGCGGTCCGTGAGTTCGAGCCCCGCGTCAGGCTCTGGGCTGATGGCTCAGAGCCTGGAGCCTGTTTCCGATTCTGTGTCTCCCTCTCTCTCTCTGACCCTCCCCCGTTCATGCTCTGTCTCTCTCTGTCCCAAAAATAAATAAACGTTGAAAAAAAAAATCTAATCTATGGATAGAGTTGTTCATATTATGAAATATAATTTCTACTTAGTTTTTGTTAAGAAAGTCTGGTTTTGAATTTTAGAGGATTTGTTCCAAGTGTTTGAATTCTCTTAAATTTTGTAATGCTTGTCACTTATTTTTTGAAAATTACTTAGTGTAAGTATTCAGGATATTTTGAGCAAGTCACTTTATTTCTTTTTCACTTTAGTTTTCTTAATTATAAAATATGTGAGGGGTTGGGATAGATCATCTTAAGATCCATTCCAGTTTGAAGATTCTGTGAGTTTATTTCCAAGGAAGGTAAAGTCACCAATTAGTGGTTTTACTTGGAAGGTGGCCAAGAAACCTATGATTGAACTGTGTGAAAGTCCTGGGCATAGGTCTAATGGAAGGCCAAAACCATGAAAGTCCTTGGCTCTGTGTATATGTGGCAGTTGAGAAAAGGACATTATCATTCCAGGTCCCCCAAAGTTTATTTTAGTTCCACAGAAACTAAAGGCCTTTGGCAATGGACAACGGACAGAACCTTGTCAAAAACAATGAAGTGAACAAGGATAGCATTTTTTTCCTAAAGCAAACTGTCGAAACATAATGGCATATTTTTCTAAAAATGGTGTTTTTCTATTCCCATTCCATCTTTACTATGTTTGGTATATTGGTTCCTTATAAATATTTCCGACTTCTGTTTTTAGTTCTTCTTTTCTGAGCAGTTTTAGGTTTCCTTTTATTCATTTATTCATCTAGCAAATATTTATTGAGCACTTAATACATGCCAGGCCTTGCTCTAAGTTCTTGGGAATTCAGTAAGTAGAACAGAAGAACTCTCCTGTCCTAATGGGGTTTTATATTCTTGAAGGTAAATAGAAACAAGTAACTTGTGTGCTGTATTGGTTTAAATGTTATGGAGAGATACAGAACTGGGAATGAAAATAAAGGGATTGTTTGGGTGTATGGCAAATTTAAATAATGGCTAGGTGAAGCACTCATTGAGAAGGTGACATGTGAGCAAAGACTTGAAAAAGGTAAGGAGCACGTATGTGATATAAAGGGGACGATTGTGTCAGGCAGAGGGAAAACGCCCTGAGGCCCAAGAGCATCTAGCATAGATGAAACAGAATGAGGGATGGGTTTGAGAAGCTGTTGGATGACTTCGAAGAGGTGGGACATGATCTGACACAGATTTTCCAAGGATTATTTTGGCTGTGTTTTGACACCAGACCATAGTGGTGCAATAATCTTGGTGAGAAATGATGTACCTAGTAAAGGTGGTGAGATGTGATTGGATTTTGGATATTTCTGGCTGATATAGCCAACGGGATTTGCCCACTGGGATGTGGGGTATATGTGAGTCAAACTTGAGACCAAGGTTTGGTGCCTAGGCAAAAGTTTGCAGGAGGAACAAATTTGGGAGGCAAAGGGAATAGGAGTCCAGTTTGAGACGTAAGTTTGAAATGTCTATTCAACATCCACTTAGAGATACTGAGTAGGAAGTTGCTATGAGTGAAAATATAGTTATTGGCTTATTATATAAACTTGATGGTTGTCATTATTTTCCTCTTTCACTTTTAAATATTTCCATATTTAATCTCTTTGATGACTAGAATAAACTTTGTTGCAGTAAGGGTTTGATGTCTTGCTTTACATCTTTATGTTTTAAAGGAATTTAATATGTTGTGTAAAACCTTGAATTTATTTTAACTTCTAAAGACACTTGGTCCCAAAGGAAATCTTTTTCTCTAGGGATAGAACAGTTTGTGCTTTTTTAAAGTTTATTTATTTCTTTTGAGATAGAGAGTGTGACTGGGGGAGGGGCAGAATGAGGAAGAGAGAGAATCCCAAGCAGGCTCCTCATTGTCAGCACAGAGCCAGATGTGGGGCTTGAACTCATGAACCATGAGATGACCTGAGTTGAAATCAAGAATGCTGACCACGGATGCTTAACCAACTGAGCCATCCAGGTGCCCCTAGAACAATTGGTTTCAATCAAAATGTGAAACTGTTGTTACTGTCCTTTGAAATGTGTGTGTGAATGTAAAATAGAACAGTTTGGCTATTCCTCAAAAAGTTAATACAGTTTAATGGTTAAAAATAGTAACATATAGTTACCATTATGACACAGCAGTCCTACTCCTAGGTATATACTCAAGGGAAGTGAAAACATGTGTTCACACAAAAAACCTGTAGACTATAGTTCATAGCAGCAGCATTTGTAATAACCTAAAAGTGGAAACAGCTAAATGTCTATCAGCTGATTAATGGATAAATGTATATCCATGCAATGGAATTTTATTCAGTCATAGAAAGGAATGAAGTACTGATATATTCTACAACTTGGATGAACCCTGAAAACATTATGCGAAATGAAAGCAGCCAGACATGAAAGGCTAAACATATCGTCTGGTTCCGTTCATGTGAAATGCACAGAGTAGGCATATCCAGCAAGCAGATTAGTGGTTGCCAGGGGCTGGGGGTGGGGGAAATAGGGAGTGACCTGCTTAATGGGTACTGGGTTTCCCTGTGGGATGATGAAAAAGTTCTAGAAGTAGACAGAGTTGATGGTTGCACGGCATTGTGAATGTACTAAAAGCCACAGAATTGTACAGTTAAAAGACTGAATTTTATGGTATGTGAATTACATCTCAATTTTTTAAAAAGATACAAGGAAAAAAAAGTGTGTGCACATGTGTACACGAAAACAACTAAAACAACGTATATGGACCTTATTTCTAAAACGGAACTGCTGGGGCGCCTGGGTGGCGCAGTCGGTTAAGCGTCCGACTTCAGCCAGGTCACGATCTCGCGGTCCATGAGTTCGAGCCCCGCGTCGGGCTCTGGGCGATGGCTCAGAGCCTGGAGCCTGTTTCCAATTCTGTGTCTCCCTCTCTCTCTGCCCCTCCCCCGTTCATGCTCTCTCTCTGTCCCAAAAATAAATAAACGTTGAAAAAAAAAAAAATTTTAAAATGGAACTGCTTTCCCAGTCCAAAGTTGATGAAGCGTGACTACCACACTAAACCTGGTTTAGCTTGCTTCGCCTAGAGAGTCAGAGTTAAGGTATTTAGATCTTTCAGGTAGACATCAGGAGGGAGTCTGAGATCCTATCCTTGGCAAGTCATAGATGAGTCTAATTTTTTTTTTCTTAAATATCCAATTTCATCGAGATGGCCTATATATGCAAAAGAAAGCTCTAAGGTTATCATTTCTGTGAGTTTCAGAAAATAGAAACCAGTATATAAATAAGTTTATTAGGTCTTAATTAAGATGGCTTCTTTCTCTGTACCTATAATTTAAAAATATCGAGAACTCAAGTCCCAATAATTTTCTTTTAGCCAAACCAAGATGATATTTACTTACTTTTTTTTTTTTTAGTGTTTATTTATTTATTGAGAGCACAAGTTGGGGAGAGGCATAGAGAGAGAAAGAGACAGAGAGGGAGACTGAGAATCTTGAAGCGAGCTCCAGGCTCTGAGCTGTCAGCCCAGAGCCCGATGTGGGGCTCAAACTCAGATACTGTGGGATCATAACCTGAGCTGAAGTCAGGTGCTTAACTGACTAAGCCACCAGGTGCCCTGATGATATTTACCTTCTTAAAAACATTATTACCATCAAAGAATTGCCTGCTAAGGAAATACATGAAAGGATTATCTTTAACTTTCATATACCACTTACTACCCTAATGTTATTTTTTTATTAAGATACAATTCACATACCATAAAATTTGCCCCCTAATTTTATTATGAAATATATATATATACATTCTAATGTAGGAATTCTAATAAAGGAATACATAAATATATATACATATATACATATATATTTATAATATATGTATATATACTAATATATATATATACATATGTATATATATATTTATGTATTCCTTTATTAGAATGAAAGCTTCTAGACAAAAGATGTCCCTATTACTTGAATGGTTTGAGATGTTTTCAGCATTTTTTTTTTTTTAACGTTTATTTATTTTGAGAGAGAAAGAAAGCACATGAGTGGAGGAGGGACAGAGAGAGGGAGAGAGAAAATCCCAAGCAGGCTGCACTGTCAGCACAGAGCCCGATGCGGGGCTCAAACTCACAAACGGTGAGATCGTGACCTGAGCTGAAGTCAAGAGCCAGATGCTTAACTGGTTGGAGCTACCCAGGCACCCCAGTTTTCAGCATTTTAAGGGCAACACATGAACTGGACAAGAAGTGTGGTGGGGAAGATGGGCACCTATGTAACTAACTCCAATACTAGCCTGAGAGCTGTGTTAAGGCAGCAATGTAAAGGAAGTCCAGGTGGGCAAAGGGAAGGGAAATGTTTATCCCACTGAGACAATTCATGAAGGAGGTTGACATTTTTTTTTTTAAATATTTATTCATCTTTGAGAGACAGAGCATGAGTGGGGAAGGGGCAGAGAGAGGAGACACAGAATCTGAAGCAGGTTCCAGGCTCTCTGAGCTGTCAGCACAGAGCCCGATGTGGGGCTCGAACTCACTGTGAGATCATGACCTGAGCCGAAGTTGGATGCTTAACCGACTGAGCCATCCAGGTGCCCCGAAGGAGGTTGACATTTGAGTTGAATTTTATAGGATCTTCCAAATGTTGGAGGAGGGTGAATTACAGAAGTTGATGGAAAGTATGTAGGTCTGTAGGATAAATGTGATGGGCGAGGAAACAGGAGAGGTAAGGTTGAGAGCATTAGATCATGACGGCCTTGGATACTATTTTAAGAAATTTAGACTTTATTCCAGGGCACTTATTTTAGCTGATGAGAGGCATAATCAGATGTGTCCGAGATTGGTGTGTGAAGAATGTTGTCATGGAGAAAGTGTTGGCAGAGAGACAAGTTAGGCATTTTGAGATGAGCAAATGAAGTAAGGCAGTGGCTTTGAGATTAGAAAGGGAGGAATGGGACATTTTGGAGGCAAAAAATCTGTGCAACTTGCTAAATAATGTAGAGGTGGAAGGAACATTCCATCACCATGGGTAGAAATTTAAATGTTGCGTTTTACTCCATTTCCAATTCTGATTTATGACAGAGGGAGATGGACTTGTACTACTAGAAATGAGGAAGATTTGTAAATGTATCTTTTTCTTACCATACATAAAAGACTTTAGAAATGTGACTACTTTTTAAAAAAAAAATTTTTTAACGTTTAGTTATTATTGAGAGACAGACAGAGCCTGAGCAGGGGAGGGACAGGGAGAGGGGGAGACACAGAATCCAAAGCAGGCTCCAGGCTCTGAGCTGTTAGCACAGAGCCCGACGCGGGGCTCGAACTCATGAACCCTGAGATCATGACCTGAGCCGAAGTCTGATGCTTAACCAGCTGAGCCACCCAGGTGCCCCAAAACCTGACTACTTTTTAATTTTCCTTAATTTTCACTGCTTGTCAGTTATTACCCAATTGTTCAGTCTTTGGATTTGTTTTCATTTGTGCCTTTGGAAATGGTTAAGTAGTCCTCATTTTGATTTAATACTCTTTTTTTGTTTCCAAATGAAACTTCCTCCCTATGCTGTGCTTTGTATTTTAAACTTTTGCATAGTGGAATAATAAAAAAGAAAGAATTGAAGATATTGGGCATTTTAATATCAAGTATTGCATGCTGTCATTACAGGAAGTCATTGTGCCATCTTGAGGTTTCCCCCTTGCTACCATTTAGTGGTTTGTCTTAGAACTTCAAAAGTAAACATGTGGTGGGGCACCTGGGTGGCTCAGTTGGTTAAGTGTCCAACTCCTATTGGCTTGGGTCATGATCTTACAATTGGTGAGTTCAAGCCTCACATTGGGCTCTACACTGTCAGCATGGAGCCTGCTTTGGATTCTCTCTCTCTCCACCCCCCCCCCCAAATAAATAAAACTTAAAAAAAAGCTTTCAAAAGTAAACATATGGTAAGTTCTTATAGGAAACAATTAGAAAATGTCAAAAGAAGCACATTCAAAATAAATTTTTTTGGTGTAAATTTAGGAGAGAATCCAATCCAGTGAGAGTTTTTACATATTTGTATAATGAAACAAGTAATATATGTCTCCTCCTAATGTTTCCTACTTATTAAAAGGCATGGCTGGTAATTTTTGTTGGTTTATAGCTCCCTCTAATAAGACATGTAACAAAGAGGGTGATCTACTAGGATGTAGTTATTTTATAAATAGATGGAAGAAAATACCAGATTTAACAGAACTGACTTCTAAAATATTACAGGATAAAACTTGCTTTTGTGCTTTAAAATTTTAAGTATTGGGGCGCCTGGGTGGCTCAGTCGGTTAAGCGTCCGACTTCAGCTCAGGTCACGATCTCGTGGTCCGTGAGTTTGAGCCCCACGTCGGGCTCTGGGCTGATGGCTCAGAGCCTGGAGCCTGCTTCTGATTCTGTGTCTCCCTCTCTCTCTGCCCTTCCCCCATTCATGCTCTGTCTCTCTCTGTCTCAAAAATAAATACACGTTAAAAAAAATTTTTTTTTATTATTATTTATTATTTATATTATTTATTTATATTATTATATTATATTATTTATATTATAATATATATATTATTATATTATTATATTATTATATTATTATTTATTATTATTTTTTTAAGTATTAAAATAGCTTATTCAAAAGCAATTCTTAAAATTAAAAATACTTCATATAAATTTCTCTGAAAATTTTGGGGCACCTGGGTGGCTCAGTTGGTTAAGGATCTGACTTTGGCTCAGGTTGTGATCTCATTGTTCATGAGTGTGAGCCCCACATCGGGCTCTGCACAGACAGTGCAGAGCCTGCTTGGGATATTCTCTCTCTCTCTCTCTCTCTCTCTCTCTCTCTCTCTCTCTCTCTCTCTCTCTGCCCCTCCCCCACTTGCACGTGCATGCTCTGTCTCAAAATAAATAAACTTTTAAAAAAATACTATGAAAAGTTTGACAATCAAAAGCGTAAAAAGCACTCACTGATTATTTAAAAGCAAGAATTTGTTAACTTCATTTCTAAGGTAAACTTAACTGTGAGTCATATTTTTATAAAATCATTTTCATTTTTAAATTTTAAAATTAACTTTGGAGTAAGAAACTTCAGCACATGGAACAAAATCCAAAAGGCACAAGAGTATACAATGAGAAGAAAGTTGTCACCCCACCCCAAACCATTCAGGTCTCTTTCTTTCTTGTATATTCTTCCAAAAATATTTTTCATTGTTTATTTTAAAATTCCTGAATCAAGACTTTGCCTGCCTACAACTGGATTAATTGCTGTGTAAGAAATAGAGCCTTGGGCTTAGAACAACCTGGAGAAAAGCTAGTGCTGTTCTGGGTATAGTTTCCAGATCCATTCTCTTTTTTTTTTTAATTTTTTTTTTTTTTTAACGTTTATTCATTTTTGAGACAGAGACAGAGCATGAACGGGGGAGGGTCAGAGAGAGGGAGACACAGAATCTGAAACAGGCTCCAGGCTCTGAGCTGTCAGCACAGAGCCCGACACGGGGCTCGAACTCACGGACCGCGAGATCATGACCTGAGCCAAAGTCGGCCGCTTAACCGACTGAGCCACCCAGGCGCCCCTCCATTCTCTTTTTTAAGAGTGCCCTTTCCTAGCTTTGTCTCCACTTACAGCAGAGGTATGGAAAGTGGGAGTTGGAAATTGTAATCATCTGTCACTCCTGTTTCACCCTAGGCAATTACCAATAACTTTATGAAATGATACATGCTAACAGCACATTCTGTTTGAGAAGTGCTCCCATAGAAAAACATCCTTACTAGGGAGGGCAAAGAAGGGGTCAGGAATGGTCAGCCCTTACCATCTTTGCACATCTACCCCATGATGCCAGCTGTAACTGTATCTCTTCTAAAACTTTTAATTTTTAGTAGTTGGCATTATTTTGTTAACTGCCTTTGGCCATCCATTAAGTCATAAGATTTTCACCCAAGTGTTGCGATTGCCTGACTCTAAACTTGCAGTTACTAGACTTGGTTTCTTTTTTTGTTTTGAATGCTGTTTAATAGAATGTCATTCCTATGCAGATACTATAACTTATAGTCTTATATGGGGGGGGGGGCAGTTCTTTTTAAAATTTCCAATGTATTTAAATTTGTACCAGCCATCTTTTATTGGATATTCTCAATTGGGCTGTGAAAGGATTCAGCAATGATGGAATTCCTCCAGGTGTGCCAGGCCACCCTCCACACTGGGCCCTCTTCAGTGGTACTCACTTAGCCACTCTTGTTAGAGTTCCTTGTAAGAAAGGCAATAGTTGAACAGCACATAAGCTGCCAGCACCATAGAAAGCCCAGCAATTCTTTCTTCACATTGACTTACTTGTAATATTGGTAGTGAGCTCTTTGAAACCCTCCAGCAGTGCCTTTAGGGATGAAATTCTGCATCAGTATCCGGCTTGCCAGCTTCCCTATTTTAACATCCACGAGTTTCTTCTTCACTAGTACAGCTGATGCCATCTGGAGTCCTGGGTGTCTGGTGTCTTCCAGTATTTTTTAATGTGGTAAATACAACGTAAAATTTACCGTCTTAGCCACTTTTAAATGTGTAGTTTAATGGTAATCTTATATAACTGTCACCACTATCTCTAGAACGCTTCATCTTGTAACCTTGAAACTCTGTACCCATTAAACAATAATTCTCCATCCCTCCTCCATATTCTTAGATCAAAAAAATTGTTTGGGGGCACCTGGATGTCTCGGTTAGTTGGTTAAGCATCCAAGTCTTGCTTTCGGCTCAGGTCATGATTCACTGTAACATCCAGCCCTCTGTCGGGCTCTGCTTGGGATTCTATCTCTCCTTCTCTCTCTGCCCCCACACACGCACACTCTCTTGCTCTCAAAATAAATAAACATTTAAAATAAGCAATTTCAAGATCAATGTTTCAGGTGATACAAAATCTATTATTTTTATACCCAGTCGAGATTGTAATTTGAAACTCTATACAGATCTGTATTATGCAGCAAAGGTCATGATTGGCATTCAAGCCCCTGGAGTTGAGACAAGGGGCACATAACCTGTAGCCTTTGATTCATATTTTTAAAATGAAGAACCATAGCCTCATTATACCCCTCAGCTGTGCAATTTTTTTTTTTTTAATTTCATTTATTTATTTTGAGAGAGAGCAGCAGAGGGACAGGGAGAGAGAGGGAGATAGAAAATCCCAAGCAGGCTCTGCACTGAGAGCGGGGCCACACTCATGAACCATGAAATCATGACCTGAGTCCAAATCAAGAGTCAGACGCTCAACTGACTGAGCCACCCAGGTACCCCTGGGTGCAAGTTCTATGTTAGTGGGTTGGAGATAGTGTTTAATAATTATGGAATAGATGGAAATCTGCAGAGTGGTACTAGCTGACTTCTGCCTTCATGACCCAATAAAAAGAAAGTTTCCCCACTAATAGAAGTAGGAGTTCCCCAGGTTTGCAAGTCTCTTTGGATGCTAAAATTCTGCCTTTGTGTGAATCATTTAAACTTTCTATCATTTTAATGATTGGAAGTGGGAATTCTCTGTAAACTTTAAAGTTGGGGGGAGGAATTTGGGGTAAAGAGGGGGATGAAATCTAGACTCAAAATTGTGGAAACCCCTACCTTATTTTATGGGTGAAGGACCTGGTCTGGTTGAATGGAGTGACATGTTCAAGATAATGTTACTCGTGGCTGATCTAGACTTACAACTGTGTTTCTGACTCTCAGTCCAGTGTCTTTTCTACTTTATGACTTTACTAGCAATCTTAACCCATTCATGCAATTCTGGGGTAAGGGAGTTACCAGAATTTCACTTGATTTTCCCTAGAGCAGGGTTTGGACAGGATAAGAGACCTCACAGTCTCTTAGTGATTTGAAGCTGCTTTTCAAGAAATACTTGCTGCCTGTCTTTGTTTTTTAAATCTTTCATTGAATTAGGAAAATTTTTTTGGAGTTAAAAACTCTGGAATGTGTCATGCACTTTCCTGTTATTTTGAAAAAAAACTACGCTGATCTTCTGTATATTGTTCCAGTTTTAGTTTGCTCACCCCTGAAGCCAGTCATGTGCATGGTAAATGATTCTGACATGTTTAGGAACATTATATTGGAAATTCAAACTAGATGTATTCAGCGGCCTTGACATTTTTTTTTTTCTTTTGGAAAAGAACACATTTAAATGAGAAACAGTTCCATACTACAAAGAAAAGGGAAAGTTTTAGGTCATTTGTTTAAGTAAAATAGATTAGAGGATTTATGCCCCCAATTTTCCATTATTTTCAACTAAGTGGGCCATTACATGAGGCACAGAGTTTTGTTTGAGGCAAATTATGCTCAGAGACTAACATGGTCTTTGCCAATAGTTTAACACAGGTTCCCTGCAGGAATTATAATTTATAATATTTTACAACCAATAACATACAGGACAGTGTCTCTTGATTAGCCAGTAAAGAAATAACATATTCCAAACCAATGATAGATCAATTACACTATTTCAGACCAAGGAGACACAAAAGATAGTCCAAATTTAGTTGAGGTGTACCTTTCTGTGTCCATTACATCATAGCCATTCTTCCATATGTTCTTATCCGTAAGTCCCCAGCGGCACCCTCAATGGTTGAACTTATGGAGTGCTTATCAACAGCAACAGATATTGATGACAACATCCTGATGCAGATTCTTCAGTATAAACAAATTCACCCTTAGATCAAAACGACTTCACTTAACTCCTAAACAAAAGTGGATTTGAAATCCTAACCAATACATAACACAGTGAAGGAAGAAATCTGTCCTATTGGAAATGTTAGTGTTTTAGTCTAATTTTGTGATTAAACCCATTTATCAAAGTTTTTAGCCTGTAAGAATGCGTTTATCTATGTTACATCATGCCAAGGACTTTGAATGGAATTTATCAGATTTGTTTTGATTTTCTTTTTCATGTTTTGCTCTGACATTTGGTTTCATGACAACAGTTTTAGAAGGTAATTTCCAAGATAGCCTGGTCTATTCAAAATAAGGCCTTCAATAATACATCCTTCTGAGGAACTAAAAAGATTCATTATTATGGTTGGGGTCTAAATAAAATATAATTGCTTTTGATTTTACCATGGGTATAAAAGCTGTCCTTCAATCTATTTTTAAATCAATTTTAATAGGAATAGGTACAAAGTCAAGGAAGTTACTGGAGAATCTGGAATTCATTGTTTTAATAAGTTGATTTAAACTGCTTAGGTACTAGCTGTGTTTCATGGTGACAAAATTTGTGGGTTTTTGTTTGTTTTAAGATTCCACTTCCAAGTAGAATCATGATGGTTATTGAATTTCTCAGTCTGACTTATTTCACTTAGCATAATATCCCTTGGGTCCATCCATGTTGTCACAAATAGTCAATGGTGCCAATATTTGTATTTAAAATCAGTTTTTAGAAAAACCATGCAATATTTAAGTTAATGAGAAATTTTTAAAAGCTTTCTATAGGTACTTCTCCTTGAGATTTTGGTCTGTAGAGAATAAAACATTGATTAATAGAAACTTCAATTACCTGAAATTCCTTGGGTCCTCTAATGAGAGAAGACCAAATGATTAAGAATACAAAAGGGTTGGGGTGCCTGG
The DNA here is from genome assembly GCF_018350155.1 of Leopardus geoffroyi. Lineage (NCBI taxonomy): Eukaryota > Metazoa > Chordata > Mammalia > Carnivora > Felidae > Leopardus > Leopardus geoffroyi. The sequence continues at coordinate 67,914,767 of NC_059334.1, forward strand.
GTGGCTCAGTTGGCTAAATGTTCCACTTCCGCTCAGGTCATGATCTCACAGTTTGTGAGTTCGAGCCCCACATCAGGCTCTGTGCTGACAGCTCAGCCTGGAGCCTGCTTCAGATTCTGTGCCTTCCTCTCTCTCTGCCCCTCTCTCTCCTCCCCCACTCACTCTCTGTCTTTCTCCAACTCTCTCAAAAAATAAACACTAAAAAAAATGTTTAAAGAATACAAATGTGTTATCTTTTGATAGCACACGATCTTGTAAGAGTTTTAATTGTAAGGGTTTGGGGTTTCTGTTCAGGGATGGAGTTTGTACAGGTGGGTGCCTTATGTACTACCTACCTGCATAGTCTGATTTGAAGTCTCATAGGAAGGCCCTAGAATACTGCTGTCCTCTCCCCCAAATATATATGTAATTTCAAATTTTCAGGTATCTATGTTATTAAAAGAATGAATATATATGAAAATTTAAAAATTTTTTTTATTAAAATAGATTTTTATTAGGCCCAGTATATTTAAAGTATTATTTTTCAACTTGTAATCCATATAAAAAGTTAATGAAATATTTTGCCCTTTTTTATACACCAGGCCTTTGAAATCTTTTTTAAAGTAAATTTATTTTGAGAGAGAAAGTGTGAGCAGGGGAGGAGAAGAGAGAGAGAGAGACTGAGAAAGAGAGAATCCCACGTAGGCTCCACACTGCCAGGACAGAGCCTGATACGGGCCTTGAACCCACAAACTAAGAGTATGACCTGAGCCAGAATCAAGAGTAGGATGCTTAACCGACCGAGCCACCCAAGTGCCCCAAAAGCCTTTGAAATCTTATATGTATTTTACACTATAGCACATTTCAATTCACATTAGCCACATTGCAAGTACTCAGTAATTACATGTAATTGTGGCTACCAAATTGGACAGCACAGCACTAGAACATCTTTCTCTTTTGTCCCACGTTACTGTTGAGGATTTTTCCAGTAGAAGTTTATTTGGGGCAACTGGAGCTGTTGCTGTGTATACTCTTCTATAATTTAATGGAAAATGGAACACTTCTGAGATAAAAAATAAACCATTCTTGGTCCTTAGTGTTAGCCATTTTTCCCCTTCATAATGTGATAACCAAAAACTAGTACTGCTAAAGAAATGCAGATGTTATTGAATGAGAACTTTAGAGGGCAGGTGCAGTTGATTGAGCTTGAGTGAGGCAAGCTGGAACAGAAAGAGAGGAGTTGGCATTGGGTAGTACAAGTAAAGACAAATCTGACTTAAAATCCTGCTGGCCTTGAGCAAGTTACTTCTCTGAACCTTTTTACTTTATTCGTATATGGACTTGGGATAAAAATACCCATCTCTTGGGTTGCTTTGAGGATTAAATAAGATGACATGTAAAATAGGTCATATGTATTCTGGTACATAGGCACTCAGTAAATTTGTTTTGAATAAATGATTGTTGCTTACTGACATCCACCCCTCCCAAATCTCTATTTGTGAGAAAAGGAAGAGGAAGGAGGTGCGCCTAAAATGAATGTTGTAATAGGTTAAAAAAACTTAGCCAGTTTACCAAATGGACCAAGATTCATTCAGTGTTTGTCCAGAAAAAACTAGTTTCTAAGCTGTTGTGGTTAATTGAGATTTTAATTCAGGACCATTACCTGAAAGTTTCAGGAAGTAATGTTGTGAAATAGTTCATCCTCTACATTTAAATACTAAGAAATGAATTTTGCCATTTATTTTGTTTCCATCTATTTACCCTACTAATCAGTAAACATAGCATCTATAAATGTTCCTAAGTTTCAGTCATTTAAGAGAAAAACCTCAATTATTAAAGATACGTCTTTTTATCTTTTCCTAGATATGATACAAATGCTGTCACATGGGTTATTGCAGTTTTGGAATTTAAATGTGTTTTGCATCTGCTTTGGAAAACTAGTCTACAGAGTCCTAGGTTAGAGATGATTGTAAACTTTTTAGTAATTGGAACTAAGGAAAACTTTTCTAAATGGAAGAAAACTGCCATTTGGTGACTAAGATTTATATTACATTGTTCCTATTCAGGCATTAACATCAATTCGTATTTTTAGATAGAATGGAGACTTTTTATGACATTAGCTGTATGCTGTGTTCTGAGTCTGTTCAAGAGGAGGCAGCTTTTAAATCGTATATTTCTCATTTGCTCTGCATTTTGAGAAATTTACTTTATTTGAAGATCTGAAACATCACTGAAATGTGGGAAAGCATGGAGAGTTCTGAATAGATGATTCGATTAGATGTGAACTCTTCAAAGCTTTATACTCAGCCAGTGTGTAGGCCACATCTGTGGTGATGTTCTTGGAAATTGGTCACATTTGAATATCCAGTTCTTTGCCAACAGCATCTGGTTGCACTTTACATACTTTGAAAGTACTTTTTGAATTGCAGAAAGCAAACCATATGACACAGACTTTTCTTACCTGATTGAAAGTTGTTTACAGTTATAGTTGAACTTTAAACAAACTGAAGGCATAATTATCCAAATGCATGAATTATCCTGATACTTCAACAAGAAAGGATTCTTATAGTTAATCAACATTTAAAAATTGTTCAGACTTTTACATTATTCTAGTGACCCCTTACAGAGGTCTTATTTACTAAAAGTTCTTTCAGGTTTCAGGAATTTTAAAGATGCTGACCTGATTAGAATACACTCCACTAATGGGCAATCAAGAAATGGTGTTGATTGATGTGATTGGCATTCCTCTACCAATGTCTTATAGCTCCCACCAGCTGTTACTAGTTATAGACCTCATATATGTTTGTCATGGCTGACTGTGAGCTTTTGATATCCAGGTATCTTATTATAGTAATCTAGGGTTTGACAACCTAGAGAGGATTTGTGAAATGATTTTAAGTGGCCTGGATTTAAGCTAACTTGTGAACTAAACAAAACATGTCTTTGGTTTCCTTAAGATTCCCTTCATGGCACCCCCCCCCCCCCCCTTTTAGTTTTCCTTCTTCTTGACTTCCCAGGTGGCTCACTTGTGTCACATAATCCCTCTTGAAATGACCACTGGTTACTTCACTGTTTTCCCAGAGATGTTTACATCTCAAAAGTGAGATCTTCTAACAAGACTTTTAGGGTCTTTAGTAGGATAGTAGACCAACAAGTATTAGAGCAGATTCTTTGGACTGGGCCCAGACTTGATGTAAGGATTGTAGAGCCCCACTGTTAGTATGGTACCCACTAGCTGCATGTAGCTGTTGACCACTTGAAATTTAGCTCGATTTAATTGAGGTGTTAAGTGTAAAATACATACTTAATTTCTAAGACTTAATACGAGGAAAAAAAATGTAGGGGTGGCTGGGTGGCTCAGACACTTAAGCACCCGAGTCTTAATTTCAGCTCAGGTCATGATCTCAGGGTTCATGGATACAGCCCGCATCAGGCCCAGTACCGAGGGCATGGAGCCTGCTTGGAAATCTCTCTCCCTCGTTCTCTGCCCCTCCCCCTGCATGCGTGCATGTTTGTGGGCTCTCACTCTCTCAAAATAAATAAGTAAACTTTAAAAAAAAAAAAAAGGGGGAAAGAATGTAAAATAAGTCAATTTTTAAGGTTTATGTTGAAATGATGTTTTGATATATTGTGTTGAATGAAATATATTAAAATTTCACCTATTTACTGCTCAATGTGGCTACTATAAAATTTAAAAACAGCTATGGCTTACGTTATATTTATGCTGGAAAATACTGTTACAAAGATAAGAGAATTTATGTTGTATACTTAGGAGCTTGTAAAGGGTCAGGGAAGTGCTTCCTCAGAATGCCTTAGCTACAGCCATTCTGTCAGACTTGGCTGAGCCACTTTGTATTACAGTGCTGTTTTGAGAGCTATCGCCTACAAGAAGCCACTAATTCTCCTTTAACTCCCAATTTATAAGATCTGTTCTTTTAAATGTTTATGTATTCTGAGAGAGAGCGTAAGCAAGAATGGGGGGGGGGGGGAAGGGAGAGAGAGTGCTAGAATCCCAAGCAGGCTCCACGCTGTCAGTGCAGAGCCTGATGTGCGCTGAATCCCATGAACTCTGTGATCATGACCTGAGCTGAAATCAAGAGTCGGATGCTTAACAGACTGAGCCACCCAGGTGCTCCGAGATCTATTTTTTTTTTTTTTTTTTTTGAAGTTACTCTGCCTTCTACCCCTAGTGGTTGCTAACTCCTGACCAGCTGCTTCTTGAAGACAGGTGATTTAAAAACAATTTTTTATAGCTACTGTTAATTGGGTACCTGCCATATACCAGATGCTGTGCCAGGTACTTCACATAAAATCTTGAATCCTCACATCAGTTCTGCAAGATTGATAGTATAAACTAAAGAAAGAGATTGAGATACATTGTGACTTTGCCCTGGGTCAGCTAGTAAGTGGCAGAATCAAGATTTCAACCTGTTCTGACAGACCTGTTCTGTCTGCTTCTAGATCCATTGTTATCTCTGCTATATTATGCTCTCATGTGTTTTCCATTAACTGTGTCCTTTAGCATGAAGCAGAGTGCTGTATATAAAGGAGTCTCTTGCCAAATGGTATTAGCTGATCCTTTTTTTCTGGTCAACAACTTCAGTGCCCCCATTCTGGCCAGGCCACCCTTTTTTTCCTGCTGATACCTAGTGAGTGGCCCAAACATTAATGAAGAGACTTAAGCTTATTGATGGCCTGTTGACCAGGATACATAATCTAAAAGCCTCATGTGAAAGAACATCTCCCACCTGGCAAATCAGTCAGCAAAGAATGTTTGAGATGCCTTCAAGAAGCGATACTGAAGAGTCTCCTCTAAATGCCAGGAATATCAAATCTTAGATTTAAATGACTGGCCATATAAGGAAAGGGCTTTTTATAGCCGAAGAAGGTTGAAGTAAAATAATGGGATAGAATAAGCGTATTGAGCTGGATAAGTCTTGAATAATCCTAGGTCATCTCTTAATGGCTATGCCCTTGACATTGTTGCATTAGGAATGAGAGCATGGGGAAATAGTCCACGTGTTGGCATGTTAGTGTGTAAATCAGAGTAGATGTAATCACAGTTCATTAGTGCTCTGGACGGCTGGATGCTGCCTTTACTCACTGCTGCTTTCATTCAGGCTCAAGCAAGTGGTGGTGACTTTGGGAAGATACGGAGAGCGAAGGAACAACAAAGGTTCAAGGAGTAAAACTAGACTGGAGGTGCCCTGCAGGGAAGTTTGGACAAGTTCAGATTCAAAGCCTTTTTATACATATACATGCATATTATATATTTATAATATTAAAAGCTATGTAAGCTGTAAAATACTATTATTTCAGGAAAGAAACTGAAATACTAGGAGGAAAATAAAATTTCTAACTACATAACATGGATTAAATTTTCCCAGCTCTACCATTACCATAACTGGATAACCTTAGGAAATTATAGGATGTGAGGTAGTCATTGTTGTTCTACCTCTCTGGCTCTCCTTCATGATGTATTACGATCATGATGAATTTGAAAACCTTTGCTATTTGCTCATATGCTCTATACGTGTTGTTACTGTTTTCTACTGTTATATATGTCATCTGAAGCATTGCTCACCTGTAACTTCTTTGAGAGGAAAAAGTCTGTACCCAAGAACACCCGCGTGATTAAGGGAAGTTAGAGTTAAATGGCCAATTTAAATAGGGCTAATTTGGCTCTCATCCCTAGGCTTTATCAAAGGGACAGTGGTAGCCTTGTGCGTGAATGGAACGTGGACCTAATTGCTTATTTAATTTAATCATTCATCCCTTTAACCTCTTTTAAAACTTGACTTTTGTAGGTCGATTATATAATGTGTGAGTGTGCAAGCACACACAGAGTTTCTCTAAAGTGAAAAGCCCTATTGAATGACTATTAAAAAAAAAGGATTTTGATATATTCATAGTAATAAACCTGGTTTGCATTTCTTTGAGGCTCATGGTCTTCAACTTCCGATCAAGTTAGAAAAGGTTGCTATAACTACCACATAGCAGTCTTTCCTAATCCAGTGTTAGATGCCAACGACTAACACAGAATAAATGTAAGCAGAATTGAAGCACAGAATTTGAAGTATTATTTAAACTGCTCAGCTGGCAAATTTAGCATAAAGAGGGTAAGTTGAATATATTCGTGTCACTATACAATTGTTTGGTTCTCAGGGAAATTCTAGAATGTGTTTTTAATTTACATTCTATGTAAAATCCTGGGTACAGGGATGTTTTGCCCAATACCAGCTTGAAATTTACTTGGGATCCATCCAGCTGGCAGATCAGTTGTACTAACCAGATGAGCCCATTTCTGGGGAATGGGATTTCATAGTAACACCAGTGTTCTTGAAGTATAGTTAAAAATAAGTTAATTTTTAAATTTAAAATTTGCATGTGCTACATTAAAATGTATACGGTATAAACACTGTAACATATAATACAAAGGCTTCATACGTTTTTATAAATTATAAAGACAGGGACACTAACTTCATTGTATGGTACTAATTTGTTTTTTATTTCTGTTTTGAGTTCCTGGGATCATAACTTCCTCCTTCCTCTCTGTGAACAAGAAAGATCCTGAAGTGCCAATGAGTAAAACCTAATATCTTTAGGCAACTTTTCTGTACAGAATGAGCTCAAAACTAATACTCTGTTTAAGGTGAGCGGGTAGATAGGCTCAAAGACCACTTGGCACAGATGACAAGGTATTCAAACATCATAGGAGATTAGATCTGAAAAACTACTATGGATTCTTTTTAACCTCAGAATTAACCCCATGTAAGTGTAATACATTTTCATTTTCATATTAGAAATCTCATGCCCCAAAGTAACATTTCCCACACTATGTTCTGTCGTTCTAAGAGATTACCCAGGAAAAATAGTTTCAAATATGTTTGGAAAACTACTTTCTTAACCCTCTCTCTTAAAGGTTCATCGTACTGCACATTAACATAGCAAAGGCTGAGAAATATTGCCGGGTACTGGTTTACCTTTAAAAAACAAAACAAAACCTCAGTATATCTCAAATTAAATGTCACACAGACCAGGGAAATTAATCACTCAATGTGGTAAAATGTGTTAATATCCTGTGGAACTCTTGTTTCTTAAAACATAGCTGGGGAAGAGGTGCCTGGGTGGCTCAGTTGGTTAAGCATCTGACTTTGGTTCAGGTCACAATTTCGCGGTTCATGAGTTCTTGGAGGCCTGCTTCAGATTCTGTGTCTCCCTCTCTCTCTTCCCCTCCCCCTTCCCTCCCCCACCTCAAAAATAAATAAACATTAAAAAAAAACATAGGGAAAACAAAATCCTTAAGTAATGCGCTGGCAGATTTCATAATTTATTTTTGTGATTACTATTTTTTTTAACAAAAAATCACAGTTAAGTTTTATTTGGCAGTTAAAAATGTCTTGGGCTTGGGGATATAATGCTTGTGTTTATAAGTTTTTTTTTTTTAATTCTTTTTTAAAATGTTTTTATTTATTTTTGAGACAGAGCATGAGCAGGGGAGGAGCAGAGAGAGGGGGAGACACAGAATCTGAAGCAGGCACCAGGCTCTGAGCTGTCAGCACAGACACGGGGCTCAAACTCATAGACTGTGAGATCATGACCCAAGCTGAAGTCGGATGCTCAACCGACTGAGCCACCCAGGCACCCCTATAAGTTTTGTTTTCATATCAATATTGTAAAGCAGTTTTACAGAGAAATGTTCATTTCCTTAGGATATGTCTTTAAATTCACATTGCCATTATCTTTTTGGGGCATTTTGATGCTTTAGTAAATGTAACTTTCCTTGTATTTAAAAATTTACATTTACTTTTGATTGGCCAGATGATTTCTCTGCAAGCTATTTTCTTTCTTTCTTTCTTTCTTTCTTTCTTTCTTTCTTTCTTTCTTTCTTTCTTTCTTTCTTTAAGTTTATTTATTTGAGAGAAACAGAGATGGTGCAAGTAGGGGAGAGGCAGAGAGAAAGAGGAAGAGAGAGAATCCCAAACAAGCTCCGCGCTGCCGGTGCAGAGCCCAACTTGGGGCTTGAACTCATGAAACCGTGAGATCATGACCTAAGCTGAAGCCAAGAGTTTGAATGCTTAACCTACTGAGCCACGCAGACACCCCATCTACAAGCTATTTTCTAATTTAAATTATATATATATTTTAAGAGTAAAATAAAATGTAGTTGTTTTAAGTTCAACTATCAGGTAAAGAGATGTTTTAGTAGCAATTAAACTAGTCTGTTTTCATTTGAACTGGAAGGAAAACTAAAGATTTCAATAACCTAAGATACTGCCATGTAATTAACTCTGTGAAATGAGATTTTGAGACTGTCAACTAAGACACTGGCACTCTAAGGATAAACAAATTACCTATCTATACCAAAGTCTACTGGTTATGTTCTCTAACTTGAATATACATCAAGGATTTTCTTTGCTTTCCATGAATTCCTTAAAAATGATATCTAAACGTGTTTTAAAAAAAAATGTTACAGCTAAATGTGGATCTTGAATCATCCCTAGGTTGGAAAATTAGAAAGTTGTGTCATATTGTGAGTAATAGAGAATACTAAATATATTCACCCTTCTAATCGTGAGCCAGTGCATAAATTCAGTTAAACCAAAAAAAGCTTAGCCAGCCATATTTCAGGTTTTGGGACATGTAATGTATAAATGTAGTCTCTTACCAGAAAAAGTTCTCTTACCATTAACTGCCAAACCAAACCATGAGATAATATTTTATTTTCAGTTGTATTTGGAAGACCGTGTATCTGTTAGCTTTGGCTTGCCATTTGCTGAATAACTAAAAATGGCATGTTTAATGCTAAGTAGTATTTACAACTAGACCATCAAACCCCAGATGGATTTTGAGGGAGGGATTCTTTCATACTGAAATGTAAAACATTTTTTTCTTTGTGCGTTATGTTAGTATAAGATCCTTACACTTACTCTCTTGGTAATTATCTCACCCAAAGGGTTTTCTTTCTTCAGTGAGACCATCCCCTCAGTTCCCCTTTGATGCTAATAACTCTTCTTGGTTGATACTCTCTTTCCACCTCCATCCCCAACCCCATCCTATCAGCATCCCTTGTTTTAAAGGAGTTACAGGTAGTAGGGAGTAGATTCATCTGAACAGTCTTTATTCTGAAGGATATTGCTAGGTGGGGATGCCTGAAGATTAGAGTGGTAACTCTCCACAAAAAAAGGAGCTTCAGCAATGAAAGTGGGATCAAAAGCTTTCAAGCCAAGTGAGACCAGCTGAATAAACAGAAACTGTACTGGTGGAGCTGTCTACGCTCCCTGCAGTGGGACTGGTGCTCCTGTTACCAGTTGTAGCCTGAATCCCTTTAGACTAAGGGTTCTCAGACTTTAGCATGCTTCAGGAAGTACCTGGAGGGCTTGTTAAACCACTGATCCGTTGGGCCACACCCTATACTCTCTGAAGCAGTAGGTCTTGAGTAAGGCCCAATAATTTTCATTTCTAGCAAGTTTCCAAGGTGCTGCTGTAGCTGTAGGTTGGAGACCAATTTTGATTACCAATATTCTTTTTTTTAGACTATGAAATTTTTTTGAATCTTCTCTTTTTCCTTCTGTCCCCATCAAAGCCTGCCATCTTCTGTTATGGACTGTCCCAAAAACCCTCTTTCCTTTTTTTTTTTTTTACTTAAAAAATTTTTTCTATTAACATTTTTTTAATGTTTATTTTTGAGAGAGTGAGAGTGTGAGCGGGGGAGGGGCAGAGAGGGAGACGGAATCTGAAGCAGGCTCCAATCTCTGAGCTGTCAGCACAAAGCCCTGTGCAGGGCTGGAACTCACAAACTGCAAGATCATGATCTGAGTCAAAGTCGGACACTTAACCAACTGACCCACCCAAAGGCCCCCAGAAGTCTTTTCTTATTAGCTCTTCCTACATGATGTAAAACTTTGCCAAGATTGAGAGGTGATTAAAGGGCCAGCTTACCTGAAACATGACTGAACAAATTGCACTGGCAGGATTACACAGCACATATCCAATTAATATACGTACCAATTAAAATATATGTATACTTGTACAGTAGTTTGTAAATGGTTATCCATAATTAGTAGTTAACTGCAAATTTAAGTACTCATTCCATTGTAGTATAAAGCAGATATTAGCTTTATAGCAAAGATTATATCATGGAGACATTTACATACCATGTTAAAGAATTTAGACTATTCTTTGGTAATGGGGAACCACTGACGGATTTATAGAGGTGGAGTGATGTGGTCAGATTTGTTTTAAAACTCATTCTGGCAGCAGTACTGAAAGTAGATGGAGAGGAGTTGAAGGCAAAAGGATCGTTATAGTATTCCATGAGAGAGAGAACAAGTGCCTAAAGTAAATCAGTCTCTTAGGGATGGAGAGGAAAAGACTTCAACTTGTGGTTGGAGAGGAAGGTCATATTGAAGAAACTCTGAGGTTTTGGGCATTGAGAAAGAAAACTGGGACGAAGATTTCTTCCTTCTCCCTCCCCCTCGAGTGTGTGGGCAAAAGGAGTTTGATTTTTCAACAGGTAAACGTGGAGAGGCTTGCACAGCAGTAAAGCAGTAAGAAATATAAAGTGAGGAGTTGGACATACGGATCTGGAGCACAACCAAGAAGTTTGGGCTAGAAATGCAGATTTATGAATTATGAGCCGAGAAATGATCGTTGAACTTGTGGGAGGTAGATGAGGTTGTGCAAGGTGAATGTACAGAGTGAGAGAGGTATTCCAAGGATGGAACTTTATCAAATACCATTCTAATCCCAGCACTGCTTGAGGTTACATTGATTAAAGTTCTAGGACTCCTGTGTGACTCAACAAATCACTTAATCTCTGAACCTAAGTTTCTTCATCTGTAAATGAGGGGGTGGTTCAAATCAGCAATTCTCAAATTTTTTTTCTGTTGAATTACATGTAACATAGGGAGTTCACATACACAATACATTTCCATGGATGTGCTCTGAATTATGAGCAGTTTCATTGATTGCTCTGTCTCTGTCATGCAAGAAATGCAAGTAAATGGGAGTTATGTTAATATAAAGGTAACTTTGGGTCTATTCCATTATATATTTCCAAAAGCAAGCATTTCACAAACATGGGTACTTAACTACCAAATTACTTGTTATAGATCCCTCACAGCTAATAGGCATGTACCTATGAAACCAGACTTAAAGCCTCCAATCTGGTTAGATCACTTCCTAAACTCTTTTTGGAATCACGGGCCACTTTGAGAATCTGATGAAAGCTATGGACTCTCCCCCAAAAAGTGCACATTTAAGTTTTTGTTTTTATTTGAGAGAGCCTAAATTAATTTTTCTGAAGTTTATCCTTGTAATTTCTTGGGATTCACAGACCCTGTGTTGAATTCCTGATCTAAAAAAAAAAAAATCTCCTTGAAGATTTTATGACTTTATGTGTTTACAGAAGGAGGCCTCATTCTTTGGAAATATATTTTGTGAGTAGATAATTGTAGGTGAGGAATTCTATAGTGGTTTATAAGCAGTGTTGTTTTGTTAAGGCCTTACTATTTATTTATATCAGAGCTTGCCATAATTAGGAAACAGTTTCCCATTCTGTGGGCAGACACACTAACAAGAAAAATAAGTTGACTTAAAACACAACTATATTAAATAATAGTCATTTTATTTATTTATTTTTTAACATTTATTTATTTTTGAGACAGAGACAGAGCATGAACAGGGTAGGGTCAGAGAGAGAGGGAGACACAGAATCTGAAACAAGCTCCAGGCTCTGAGCTGTCAGCATGGAGCCCGACGCGGGGCTCGAATTCATGGACCGCGAGATCATGACCTGAGCTGAAGTCGGACGCCAAACCGACTGAGCCACCCAGGCACCCCAATAATAGTCATTTTAAACTAACATTCTATATTCTTGGGAAGGAGGCAGAGAGGGCAGTGGTGGTAAGGCAAGCCAGAAGGTGACAAAGAGCACAGGCATTCAGGAGGTATGACGAGTGCAAAAGTGTTTTTGTTTGTTCATTGCAGTGTGTTTGTGAAAGTCTGTCTTGCCCAAGTGACTTGGAAGTGTTGAATGAAGTTAGGTGAGCTGAGAAATAATCCTATAAACCTTTTTACAAAAAAAATTCATGCTTTAGAAAGACAAAAAAATAGAGGTGCCTGGGTGGCTCAGTCGGTTGAGCATCCGACTTCGGCTCAGGTCATGATCTCATGGTTCATGAGTTTGAGCCCCACGTCAGGCTCTGTGCTGACAGCTCAGAGCCTGGAGCCTGCTTCGGATTCTGTGTCTCCCTCTCTCTCTCTGCTCCTCCCCAGCTTGTACTCTCTCTCTCTCTCTCTTTCTCAAAAATAAATAAATTTTTTAAAAAAGAGAAAAAATAATTCCTTTCAATTAAAATAATTGTATTTTTAAAATCAGGAAATACTCTAGAATAACACGAAATGTGGATTGTAATTTAGAATTAGGACACTAATATATCAATAATAATCTGATAACTGAATTTGTTCCGGTATTTTTTTCCATCAATTTTTTTCATTTCTTAAACGCAAAGCCAAATCTAATTCTCCTGATAATTACCAATAAGTACTACTACAACCCTTTCCCTCATCCAATTATTTCATAAGAAAGCTTCCACTAATGATGAAAGAATTTGATTTTGTTCTTTGCCTAAAATTAAATGCACACTAGAAATTTTAAATTAATGTTCTGAACTAGTTAAAATTTGGAGAAAAAAGTAGAATGCATATTATACTTCAGGGATTCAGTTGGTCGCCTTTTATTTTATTTTTCATGAATTGTCATGTATTTCAGCTTTTTGGCAAATTGCACCCTTTGGGCCAGTAATGATTAATCTTGGTTCAGTGGTCAAGAATGTTGATTTACAAAACTTGTTTCCAGGCTGTGGAATAGCCTGGAGGAAGACTTAGTAATTTTGTTTGCCTTTGAATTGTGTGCTGGAGACTTTAGTCTGTATGGTTGTTGGGCCAGCCCACTTTTCTTTGCTTGGACTGCTTGCTCTCTACAGGTAGATTTCTCTTCCTGCTCTTCTCTTTTCTGTCTTGTAGTACTTGTAACTTTACTTGGGGCAGTCTTAGCCTTTAAATCCAGATGAGCTGTTTCTGAAATAATTTTAAGCATTGAAAAATAGGATAAATACATCCTCAAACTTTTTTGTTACTTTAAAATCATGTAATAGGAACTTTCAAATTTGCACATGTATATTTTTGAGAAAATGAGTATTTATTTTTAGCTATATGTAAGTTAGTTTTTAGAGAAAGTTGTAACATTATCATGTAGAGAAATTGATCCCCTCCCAGTTTTTTCTAACAACCCTATTTATTTTTTGAGTATAGCTAGTCTTTTCGTGTGACTTTACTGTGTTGTTGCATTTGAATGTTTCTAGATATTTCACTCACCCATTTGCTGTTATTCCACTTTATGGTTACATTATCCACTCTTTTTTATTTTTATATTGCAACTGAGGCTGAATAGCTCAGGACGAATGATATGGTAAAAAGAACATATCTTTCTTTGAGGGGGCCATAGTTTTTCACCAAATAAGTTCTCCCAAGAGTTGATTGGGAAGTTTTAAAAAGCTACATTAATCCTTTGAATCTAAGATGCTATTTTCAAATTATTATATAGGAATTCTAAATTCTTCGTTCAATAAATATTTTAATTCTTGCTGGTACTAAACAGGATAGAGTATACAAAGATAAATCAGAAATAGATCCTTTCCTCAAGGAATGTTGAGTCACTCGGGGGAAGATACTCTGTGTACTTAAATAACTGCAGTATAAAGTACTAAGTGGTAAGAAGGCACAGTTCAGGGGCTGTGGTAGCTTAAAGGAAGGACTGATTATTTTTGGTTTGGGGAGAATGAGAGAATTAGGGAATTTATTCTTATAAGTCTTTTATGATAACATCTGCTAAACACTTAGAAGGAAAAGGAACCTTTTTTTTTTTTTTTTTTTTTTTTTTAATTTCTTTATTTTTGAGAGAGAATCCCAAGCAGGTTCTGCCCTGTCAGCGCAGAGCCCAGTGCAGGATTCAAACTCACTAACCATGAGATCATGACCTGAGCCGGAAACCAAGAATCAGATGCTTAACTGACTGAGCCACCCAGGCGCCCCAGAAAAGGAAACTTATGGCTATATAAATTAATGTAATAGTTTGTGTATATCCTATGGTAAACCTTATGTGAGACTTTATGGTTTTGTGTTCTTATATCTTCTGGCCTATTAGCCCATTGGCTCCTTGACAGTAAGAGTCGTATATTTTGTCTATGTTTTTACAAAACTTCATACTTGATTGATGTTTATTACATGATATTTGAGAGAAAGAGCCAGTAAGGAACACAGAAATTTCCACACTGAATCAGACAAGTATTTCATACAGTTTTGTGCTCTAGTCCAACAAAGATGCTGCCCTCTGTAACATGAGCTTCAAAACATTAAATATATTCATAGAACATCCCTAACTGATAAGTAACACCAATGAAATTTTTATTTCAGAGATAGTGATACCGTGGAGAGGGGAACAAATACACTCCTTCACAATAAAATTGTAAACTACAGAAGTAATAATACAAAAGAACAGTTAAGCAGTGAAGTCTTCAGATTTTTCCCATGAAATTAAAAAATAATGCCCTCTTAATTAAAACTGGAAAACTATTGTGATTTATACTTTGGAACTGGATAACCTTACTTATCAAATGCTATTTCTAAAAACGCTTTACTTATAGTATTCAGTGTGTGTGTGTGTGTGTGTGTGTGTGTGTGTGTGTGTGTGTAGTAGATATGCATAGTCATGCCTCAAAATAGATTGCTATGTGCATTTGGCAAGGATTGGATGTTGACTGCAGCCTTACTAGTGGAAGCTTACTGTAAAGCACTCTCTGGCCTTATGAAGAGCACAGGGAGATAGCTGATTGCTTTCCTTGAGTACTTTTTCCCACACACAGAGTTTGAATTACTGTGCTGATGCTGATACTTCCACCAGGACTTTGTTCCTGGTGAAAGTATAGATTGTTACAGGGTCCTTTATTGCTACTTAGCATTTTTGAGTTATTACTTATATCAGTAATTTGTAAAAGTTTTATCTATATAATTCTACGGGGGGATCAAAAGCCTTGAAGAACATGAACTCCCATCTAAAGTGAAGATTTTATGTATAGGTTAATTGGAAAGCAGTGGTCATGAGTATGGGATTCATATTCAGCTATTTACTGTTGTGACTTTGGGGAAGTTGCTAAACCTTTCTAGGCTTTGTTTTCCTCATCTACAAGATGGAGATAAGTTACCCCTTTAAGTTAGTGGTGAACATTAAATAAAATATATATGTAAATCATTTAGCATGGTGCCTTGAACATAATAAGAGCTTCAAAAATATTAAGCATTATAAAATACTGGTTTGAAAATATTTGGTTTGAAATTGAAGAAGAGTAAAACCTGAAATACTGTCATAATCCACAATAATTTGTCTCTTTTTTGGTTTCTTTTATGGAGTTGATATTTAAGCAGTGCTGAGATCTAGTGTGATTCTCAAGTAATGTGATTCTGAAGTAATGTCTAATATAAACCATGAGATTTGACTGTAGGTCACAGATATTAACTGTTGAGATGAAGAATTTGTTATCCTAAAGACACTGGAATGGAATTTTCACCAGATTACTTGGTCATATATGTTTTAAGGTCATGCTTTCCTAGTGTGACAGAATAATAAGGATAGCTAGTTCAAATTAGCTAAATGTTATTCATTATTCTTTAATATTAACTTTTAGGGCAGTTTTAAGAGTCTTCCTATGGATAGATTGTTTATATGTTTAAAACTCACATGGATAATTTACAATCTACTTACAAAGTAGATTTGCCAAATTAACACTTAGCAGCCTTGTGCGTAATATTGGGTTTAGACAGTTTTGTGTAATATAGTTGAAGGACTTGGATTCTATTACATGACCTTGGGCAACTCACTTGGCTAACATAGCCTCAAGTTTGTCATCTATAAATGCACACTGTAACACAGAATTACTAACAGTTGTCGTGTCCAGTGATTTCTAGTGGTTCTTTTTTTTTTTTTTTTTTAATTTTTTTTTTTCAACGTTTATTTATTTTTGGGACAGAGAGAGACAGAGCATGAACGGGGGAGGGGCAGAGAGAGAGGGAGACACAGAATCGGAAACAGGCTCCAGGCTCTGAGCCATCAGCCCAGAGCCTGACGCGGGGCTCGAACTCCCGGACCGCGAGATCGTGACCTGGCTGAAGTCGGACGCTCAACCGACTGCGCCACCCAGGCGCCCCATTTCTAGTGGTTCTTAAGCAGAGAGATACATTAGAATTGGAGTACATTTTACAAGTTTGTGTATCTGGGTCTTATTCCAGGTCTTCTAAGTCAGAATCTCTGTAGGTTGAGCCTAGACAGTTTTTATGTGGGCCAATGGTTAAGAACCATTTTATAAATGAAAATTTTTACAAACCCTATCTTATAATATTTATTCCTCTTTGAATCTTTTTTTTTTTTTTTAATTTTTTTTTTTTCAACGTTTCTTTATTTTTGGGACAGAGAGAGACAGAGCATGAACGGGGGAGGGGCAGAGAGAGAGGGAGACACAGAATCGGAAACAGGCTCCAGGCTCTGAGCCATCAGCCCAGAGCCCGACGCGGGGCTCGAACCCACGGACCGCGAGATCGTGACCTGGCTGAAGTTGGACGCTTAACCGACTGCGCCACCCAGGCGCCCCTCCTCTTTGAATCTTAAATTGGTATCTTGGGGCCAATGGAGAGAAACCCTTGTTACACGACTTATTGTTGATCTTTGGGGGAAAATAAGAAAAGACAACCATAGGAAAAAGACTCAGTTGCAGAGCAAAAAGTGAGATAGTTTCTTAGAAACCGGGGTGAAAAAACAATCTAAATTCTGGTGACTTATCACCGAAAAAATAGTTTTGTGTGCATCCCCAAAGAACATTTTGTGAGTATCTTGGGTGGTAAAGTAAAATTGATTATGTTGTAAAATTATATATAAGGGGTGCCTGGGTGGATCAGTCAGTTGAGTGTGTGTGTATATATATATATATATATATATATGGCTCAGGTCATGATCATGCAGTTCATGGATTCCAGCCTCGTGTTGGGCTCTGTGCTAACAGCTCAGAGCCTGGAGCCTGCCTTGGATTCTGTGTCTCTCCGTCTCTCTGCCCCTCCCCTGCTCATGTTCTGTCTCTCTCAAAAATAAACATTGAAAAAAAATTTTTAAAGGGGCACCTGGGTGGCTCAGTCACTTAAGCATTTAACTTTGGCTCAGGTCATGATCTCATGGTTTGTGGGTTTGAGCCCTGCTTTGGGCTCTGGGCTGACAGCTCAGAGCCTGGAGTCTGCTTCAGATTCTGTGTCTCCGTCTCTCTGCCCCTCCCCCGCTGTGCACACGTGCACACACACACACTCTCTCTCTCTCGAAAATAAATATAAAAAAAAATTTTTTTTTAATTTTTAAATAAAAAAGTTATAGTTAACAAACGAGAACCACCACCCATTTGAAACTAACATTTTACAAAAAGATTTACCTAAGTATGATATTTATAAACTTACTAAAATACGTACTTAAGAATGATACGAAATATATGGTCTCAAGCTGTATTTTATTGCTTGCAAAAATATCTCTGGATGGCATGGAAAATGAGCCCTTTCCTATATCAACAGGAGTGTAAGTTGGTATATCCACTTTGGATAGCAATTTGGCACTATCAAAATGAATATTGCCACAGAGGTTAACCCTCGCACATATGGTCCGCTTTTGACAGGGGTGCCGATACCATTTTATGAGGAAAGGACAGTCTTTTTCAACAAATGGTACTAGGAAAACTGGATATCCGCAAGCAGAAGAATGAAGTAAACCCTTATACCATACAGTACCCCTAACCCCCACCCCTTATTTGCAGTTTTGCTTTCTGCAGTTTTAGTGACCTGCAGTCAACCATAGTCCAGAAGCAAATGGTTCTCCCAGCGTGTGGTCAGAAGGTCAGCGGTAGTGTAACACCGTGTCTCATTGCCCACGTCATTCACTTCATTTCCTCATATCACGTAGGCATTTTATCATCTCACATCATCATGAGAAGAGTAAGTATAGTACAAGAACATACTTTTGAAAGAGAGACCACATTCACGTAACTTTTATTGCGGTATATTATAATTGTTCCTTTTATAGTAAATTGTTACTCTTGCTGTGCCTAATTTAAAATTAAACTTTATCATATGTATACGAAAAAGCATAGTATATATAAGGTTCAGCACTATCTGCAGTTTCAGGCATCCACTGGAATATTTCCCCCCCACAGATAAGGGGGGACTACTGTATACAAAAATTAGCTCAAAATGAACCAAAGACCTAAACTGAGAGCTAAAACTGTAACACTCCTCAAAGAAGACATAGGAGGAAATCTTCATGATAGTGGATTTGGCATTGATTTCTTGGAGATGACACCAAAATCACAGGCAACAAATACATTGGACTTTATAAGAATTAAGAATTTTTGTACATCACAGAACACTTCATCAAGAGTGAAACGTTTGCAGAATGGGAGAAAATATTTGCAAGTTGTATATCTGATAAGTAATTATTATCCAGAACATAGGAAGAACAACAAGACAACCCAATTCAAAAACGGATAAAAAAGGGACTTGAGTAGACATACGCAAATGGCCAATAAACACATGAAAAAATCCTCAACGTCACTAATTATTAGGGAAATGCATATCAAAACCATGAGATACCACTTCATGCCCATGAAGATGGCTGTTATCAAACATGATAAAGAACAGTTGTTGGCGAGGATGTGGAAAAATTGGAAATTGCTGGTGAGAGTGTAAAATGGCAGTATTGTCAAAAACAGTTAGTCAGTTCCTCAGAAACTTAAACTAGAATTAGCATATGTGGAGAACAAACAGAGGGTTGCCGGAGGGGTTGTGGGAGGGGGTGGGCTAAACAGGCAAGGGGCGTTAAGGAATCCACTCCTGAAATCATTGGTGCACTACATGCTAACTAATTTGGATGTAAATTTAAAAAAAAAAAAAAAAAAAATTACCATTTGATCCAGCAATTCTACTTCTAGGTATATACCCTAAAGAATTGAAAGCAGGGATGCAAACAGATACTTGTACACCAGTATCCATAGCAGCATTATTCCTCGTGGCCAAAGGATGGAAGCAACCCAATGTGTGTTGACAGGTAAATGGGTAAACAAAATGGGATGTATACATACAATGGAATATAACCCATCCTTTAAAAGGAATGAAATTCCTGGGTGCCTGGGGGGCTCGATTGGTTGAGCGTACAAATCTTAATTTCAGCTCAGGTCATGATCTCATGGTTCATGGGATCAAGCCCCACATTGAGCTCTGTGCTGAAAGCACAGAGCCTGCTTGGGATTCTTTTTCTCCTTCTCTCTTTGCCCCTCCCCTGCTTGTGCGTGCACGCGTGTGCACTCTCTCTTAAAATGCTTAAAAGGAATGGAATTTTAATACATGCTACAACATGGATAAACCTTGAAAACAATAATGCTTAGAGAAGCCAGATACAAAAGGGCAAATATTATATGATTCTACTATATAAAGTATCTAGAATAGGCAAGTTCATAGTGGCAGAGTATAATAGAAATTTCCAGGGTCTGGGGGAAGCAGGGAAGGGAGTTATTAATGGGCATAGTTTCTGTTTAGGATGATGAAAAGGTTCTGGAAATGGGTAGTAATGGTTGCACGTGGTTGTGCATTCAGCATTGTGAATATGTAATGCCATTGAATTAAACAGTGAAATGGTTAAAAGGGTAAATTTTATGCATATTTTATCACGCTAAAAACTATTTTGTGTAATCTTTCACCTAGCAATCCCACTTCTGGAGATTTATCTTAGAGTCAGAGTAACAAATATGTACAAAGAAGTATATTTAAAGATAATCAATGCAGCATTAGGAAAGAAAAAAGTAGGTAAAATAGGAAAACCTATTATGGTGGAATTTAAAAATGATATCCATAAAATGGAATACTGTGCAACCATTTAAAAATAGGTAGATCTCTACATTCTGAAACCGAATGGACTCTACGATATGCCATAAAGTGGAACAAAGCAAGATGTAGAGAGCATGCGTCCTATAATTGTTATAAAAACGGGTAAGAGGAGATCAATGGAAAGAATCACAAAGTGACAAAAGTAGTTTCTTCTAGAAAGGGGCTCAAGGTTGGAAGGATAACTAACTGCAGTGTGTAGACTCCATTACACAATTTGACTTTTTTGGCACCTTAAAATATTTCTCCACATGCAGGTATTACTTATGAGTAAATTGAAAAAAAAGTTTGAAATACACTAACAGTGAGTTTTTATACAGATCTTTTACATGACCTCTCTATCAGCCTGGAGAAGGAGTAAGAGCTAAGGCCATCTCCCTCTTAAGAAAAACATGAAAGAATCGCTGCTCATAGAATATCTGCTTCATTCGAATCGTCTGTGGTACCAAATGTGTAGAGTAAAACATTAGTTCCCTTGCGCAGGTTAAAGTGCAGGCTCCTTCTCTACAAAGGATACCACAGCTATTTTGACAATAGCTTATATTAAAAATCAATGAATGGTTTTCTTTTTTAGCTTAAAAACATTTCAGAGGTTATATGTGTATTTGATAATAAAGAACGTGACAGTGATGCAAATGAAAGGAACCATATTAGGGTCCTCCAGAGAAAGAACCAATAGCATTATTTATCTACCAAAAGAGACTTTGGCTCATGTGTGATTGTGGAGGCTGGGAAGTCCCAGGATCTTTCGTCAGCAAGCCAGAGACCCAGGAAAGCTGGTGTTATAATTCAGTCCAAGTCTGAAGTCACCGAGAACCAGGGGAGCCAATGATGTAAAACCCAGACCAAGGGCAGGTGATGATGAAATGTTCCAGCTCAAAGAGGCAGAAAAAGATGAATTCCTTCTTCCTCTACCTTTTGTTCTGTGCAGGCCTTCAGAAGATTGGATGATGCTCATCCACACTGGAGAAGGCAGTCTACTAAATCCACCAGCTCAAGTGCTGATCTCCTTCGGAGACATCTTCACAGACACACCCAGAAGTAACGTTTAATCTGGGCATTCTGTGGCCAGTCAAGTTGATACATAAAATTAATAGAGGCCCTATAGGGCCCTTTAAAGAGCTACGGTTGCTGGAGAAGTGGGAGTAGGAAAGAGGAATTTCCTTAGAGCTTCAAGAAATCATTGTTCAAATACAACACAGCGACAGCCGTATTGTAAGAAAGTATAGCATATTCTTTTCAGTTAACAAATAATAATGAGAGCAATTTTCTGCGGTGGGCAAAATACTTGTTTTAGAAAATGAAAAAAGCACATAGGGAATAACTGCAAGCATAATAGGAAAGATAGAGCTTTTGACTTTTGCTAGTGAGCAGCTATAACGTCCCAGCAGTACAGTAAATACAACCCATATGGCTGAGAGAATAAGATGATAACAGAAGGGGGAAGAATCAACTCAACAATTTACCATACCATGGTGATCGTTCTACATTTTCACGTTTAGTTCAGTGATAATGAAAAGGATGCTCTTAGATTTACTTTGAAGTAGGCGAATTTAAATAATGCCATTTTCTGCTTGAGTTTAATACAACTTCTTTTTGGTGGAAAATGATAATGGGATATGATACAACTTTTCACTTTTTAATAGGTGTTTCCTAATATATCATCAGTTGTCCATGTGGATTCTTCTTTTTTTAAGTTTACTTATTTTGAGGGGGGGGGGGGCGGGGAGAGAGAGAGAGAGAATATCCCAAGCAGGCTTCATGCTGTCAGCACAGAGCCCAACACAGGGCTTAAACTCATGAACCATGATATCGTGACCTGAGCTGAAATCAAGATTTGGACGTCTAACCAAGCCACCCTGATGCCCATTCCTTGTGGATTCTTTAAGGTCACTCAAACAAACAAAAAAAACCACTCAGTAATTAAATTAGTCTAATCTTGCTATGAAGTTAATAGAACCCCTGATTCCTTTTCCTTGAGCTTTAATGTTTTCACTGAGTATAGAAATAAGAGTGGATGAGATTCCCCTGGAATAGAAATTGTAAATGAAGCATTAATTCTAATTTATACACTGGTAAGGAGACTGTTAAGTTTAAATTTCATTGAAGGCAATTTGTCAATATAAGAGACTAAATGTGCTTACCCCTGACCCATCAATTACATTTCTAGGAATTTACCTTACATTTTACTTCCAAAGAGTAATGTGCATATGTATGTGCATATGTATATGGATAAGTCATATGAATAAGGATACCCATTATTGAAGAATGGGTTATGATTTTAAAAACTGAAAATGGGGGATGACTGTGGCATAATCATACACTGCAACCATTGAAGAATTACATCATTCTGTGTATTACAGACTTAGAATAAAATGTCCACCATATAATTAGTTTAAAAACTAAGGTGTAGGACAGAAAATGTAATACAAGGAGTTATTCTTAACTGTGAACAAGAATGTTTGTTTATAGATGCCAAGAAAATGTATGAAAGAATGCCCGATAAGCTGATTTAATATTTACTTCTGGAGAGTGATGTGTAAATATGAATGTTTATTACCTCTATAATTTTCAGAAATTAAGAATGTAGCATAAAGATTAAAAGCTGTAACTCTTAGCCACAAAATATTTTAGTACTGTATTGTCAGATAATGCTAATATTTGTGTGTAGTGGAAGGAGCACTGGGTTTAGAGTTAGAAGTAATAGATTCGTATTCCAGAACTACCACCCAACTAACTCAAGACCTTGGAAGAAAGCTAATCTTTGAGGGCCCAGTTTCCTTGTTCTTAAATCCACATAAAGTATTTAGCATCTAGTGAGTACCCAGTAATATTAACTGTTGTTACAGTGCTGCTGAAATCTTCCTTGACTGACATAAACTGGAAAAAAAATGCTGCAAGGACAAAAACCAGGAATAGGCTATGGTGATAAAACAGCCAAGGAGATGTAGTCACAATATTTGACTGAACTGCTGAACTTCTTGCCCATGTGTTCAGAATGGTTTTGGCATGACGTGGATATAGAAAACAGTGGTAAATCCATTCTTTTCACAGACCACTCTGCTGCTTATCACTATTATCCTTAATTGTAGAAAGACTACATGTGTTACTTCTTGAACATTAACTTAAAATATGCATATTTGGGGCTAAGTGCTGAGTACAGTGTTCTGTATTTGGCAGAGACAACAGAAATCTGGGTTGCCACTAAGAGTCCATTGACAGATGAACGGAGAGGCAAACTGTGGTGTATACATAGAATGGAATATTCATCAGCCTTAAAAAGGAAGGAAATTCTGACATCTACTACAACAAAAATGAAACTTGGGAACATGCTTGGTGAAATAAACCAGTCACAAAAAGACAAATACATATGATTTCACATAATACGATATACTCCAAGTAGTCAGAATTGTAGAGACAGAAAGTAGAATGGTGGTTGCCAGAGGCTGGGGCAGGGAAAATGAGAAGTTGACTGTTTAACAGGTGTCGAGTTTCAGTTTTACAAGATGAAAAGAGCTGTGGAGATGGGTGGTGGTGATGGTTGCACAGCATTATGGATGTGTTTAATACCAGTGAACTGTACGTGTAAAATTGGTTAAGATGGTTAAATTTTATGTTACACGCACTTACAATAAAAAACTGGAAAAAGGGGTTGCCAAATTTCACAATATAAGTTACTGGACAGATAGTATTATCTAAGGTCCCAAGTCTTTATAAATATTTACAATATTAAGAATTTACTGTTTTTTCCATGACTTTTCAATTGTAAGCCTAAGGAAAGCCACAATTAAGAAAACCAAGAAGCTTGGGGTGCCTGGGTGGTTCAGCTGGTTAAGTGTCTGACTTCAATCCCGGCTCAGGTCATGATCTTGCAGTTTGTGAGTTCGAGCCCCGCATCAGGCTCTGCACTGATGGCACAGAGCCTGCTTGGGATTCTGTCTCTCCTTCTCTTTGCCCCTCCCTCACTTGTGCTCGCTCTCTCAAAATAAACTTTAAAAAGAAAAGAAAAACCAAGAAGCTAAAAGTTTAAGTATGGCAACTCACCTGCCTAAGAATAAAGAGGCAGATGTCAGAAGACTTGGATTCCAGGCCTAATTCTCCCATTTACTGACTCTGTGTTCTTGATGGATTTTAGTCTGTGTGAGGGAGGTATAATTTTACAGAGTTGTTTTGAGCATAAAATGAAACAATCGATTTAAAATGTATTGTAGCCTAGAAGGCATTCTGCACACAGAAGGAGCTATGTAATCGTTTTGTAATCTAGACTGTCTCTGCATAGTATGTTTTATTAGATGACATAAAAACCCATCGTGCCAATTTTCTTAATGGAACGAGGCTATAATGGTAAAATGGACACTTACTGTAAATCCATACTAACCACTGTGAAAGCTTGAGGCCTAACTGAACATGAAAACTAATATAATGCTTGTGGTAGCGTATGACTTTATGACCTGAAGACTGTCAAATTGCAAACAGATTCTTAAAAGTCTGTAAAGACAGTAACTCCCCCCCCAAAAAAAAAATCACATCACAGTTCCAGGTGTCCTTAATGAGATGACTAGCTACATAACTGTCATCGCAGCAACATGCGGAAGAATGAAACTGGACCCCTTTCTTACCCCATTCACAAAAATAAACTCAAAATGGATGAAGGACCTGAATGAGAGAGAGGAAACCATCAAAACCCTAGAGGAGAAAGCAGGAAAAAACCTCTCTGACCTCAGCTGCAGCAATTTCTTACTCCAAAGATGTCTTACTCAACACATCTCCAAAGGCAAGGGAATTAAAAGCAAAAATGAACTTTTGGGACCTCACCAAGGTAAAAAGCTTTTGCACAGCAAAGGAAACAATCAACAAAACTAACAGGCAACCAACAGAATGGGAAAAGATATTTGCAAATGACATATTGGACAAAGGGCTAGTATCCAAAATCTATAAAGAACTCACCAAACTCCACACCCGAGAAACAATATGGTGAAGAAATGGGCAGAGGACATGAATAGACACTTCTCTAAAGAAGACATCCAGATGGCCAAGAGGCACATGAAAAGATGCTCAGCGTCACTCCTCATCAGGGAAATACAAATCAAGACCACACTGAGATACCACCTCACACCAGTCAGAGTGGCTAAAATGAACAAATCAGGAGACTATAGATGCTGGAGAGGATGTGGAGAAACGGGAACTCTCTTATACTGTTGGGACTACAAACTGGTGCAGCCACTCTGGAAAACAGTGTGGAGGTTCCTTAAAAAAATTAAAAATAGTTCTATCCTATGACCTAAAAATAGCATTGCTAGGAATTTACCCAAGGGATACAGGAGTGCTGATGCGTAGGGGCATTTGTACCCCAATGTTTATAGCAGCACTTTCAACAATAGCCAAATTATGGAAAGAACCTAAATGCCCATCAAATGACGAATGGATAAAGAAGACGTGGTTTATATATACAATGGAATACTACTTGGCAATGAGAAAGAATGAAATCTGGCCATTGGTAGCAACGTGGATGGAACTGGAGGGTATTATGCTAAGTGAAATAAGTCAGGCAGAGAAAGACAGATACCATATGTTTGCACTCATATGTGGATTCTGAGAAACCGAACAGAAGACCATGGGGGAGGGGGAGGGGAAAAAAAAGAGGGAAGGAGGCAAACCATAAGAAACTCTTAAATACCGAGAACAAACTGAGGGTTGATGGGGGGGTGGGGGACAGGGGAAAATGGGTGATGGGCATTGAGGAGGGCACCTGTTGGGATGAGCACTGGGTGTTGTATGGAAACCAATTTGACAATAAATTATATTAAAAAAATAAATGTCACCATCCCTCAGTTCCAAGGTTTAGGGTTGGAAGGGAAGCCTTAATCCTTGAGCCAACATCATTCAAAGAGTTTTGTTTTTTTTTTTAATTTGTTGTCAAATTGGCTAACGTACAGTGTGTAAAGTGTCCTCTTGGTTTTTGAGGTAGCTTCTCCTGGTTCATCGCTTACATACAGCACCCAATGCTCATTCTAACAAGTACTTGCCCTCAAAAAGAGTTCTGATGAACCTCAAATGTATATAATATTTAGTTCCACTAATAAATTGTACATCAGAGTTACTTTCATTTTGCATTTGTAAATTTTCTGTTTCTTGATTGAATGGTATGCTTTCTTTTTCAAAAATTTTGTAAATGTTTATTTATTTTGAGAGAGAGCGAACATGTGCGTGCAAGCAAGGGGAGGGGCAGAGAGAAAGATGGAGACAGAATTCGAAGCAGGCTCCAGGCTCTGAGCTGTCAGCATTGAGCCTAAACTCACTAGCTGTGAGATCATGACCTGAGCCAAAGTTGGATGCTTAACCGATTGAGCCACCCAAGGTGCCCTTGAATTGTATTTTTTCTAAACAGTTGGTTCTTTAATAATCAATTTCAGGCCTGAACAGCATTATTTATAAAAAGCAGGAAAGTGTGAGTGAGAACTAGTAAGAATTTAAAAAATAGTCTTTTATCTCCATTTACATTGAGAATTAAAATTATTTTGAAGATGACAGCCTAGCTTGAGGGTTTTTCCCTCCATCATAAGCAACAGTAGACATAATTTTTAGAAGTAGAATCCTTTTCCTTATGTTTTGGGAAGAAATGAATTTTTTTGCAAAGTAATTCTAGAATTTGGAATACAAAGTGAGAATAACTTTGTAGAGTGTTTAATTTGCTTTGATCAAGAGTTAACAAAGGGAAGTGGAAATGTTTGAATCAGATTTTTTTGTCTCGTCAACACTGAATAGACTCACAGAAATACCAAATGTGAAACCACTGCCATAAATGTAGTCCAAGGTCTTTATCCCCCACCTCTACCAAGTGAAACTTGATGAAGTTACTTTTTATAATGTGAGGGCCTTCCTCAGAAATGCCCTCACCATGCATCTAGAGCAAATGGAGCACCTTTCTTTTGATTGGTGGTCTTCAGCCTCCAAAGGGACTATTTGGACAGTGACTAACCTAGTGGGAAGATGGAATATAATCAGATTATTTTTGGTTCTTTCCAGACCCATGTCTTTATTAGAAAGTTGTTTGGATTCCTGTAGTCAGTGTTACAAGGAAACACTAGGTTATTAACACTTTCCAATGATTTCCTCAAGAGTTCCTTTGGTTGTAAAGTCTTTTGATGCCTTTTGTTGATAAGAGGTGGGTGCGGTTAGTGACAGTGACACAGATTCTTAAGAAATTTGTGATACTTTTCTTCCCTCACACCCCCAATTCTCCCCTTCCCGACCCCATTCCACCTCACCCTTCTTAAATTGGATATTATGTGACAACTGACTTTTCTCCATGTTGAATATATTATACTGTTGCTGTGTATCAAAAGTAATTGCCAGTAATTTTCCCTGATAATTGTTCTGGAAAATTCCCCTTCCTTTGAAAAGATGCAGGAAAGCATTTTTACTTAACCAAGAGGTATTTTTGTTTTTCACCACTAAATCTTTTATCATGGTATTCATAGATTAGAGACATGTCTTAAACTTGGAAGGTATTTTTTGTAACGTGTTGAACTGTATATGTCAACATTACATGTTAAAAGACATGAAATACATTGTTTGCTAACAAGCAGCACACTATAATGAATGGTTCTACCTTCTTAGAAATGGGGATTTTGTGTTTTCTGTTTGTGTATATTGTTAGCTTTTACATTATGCTATTTTCTAACATACTTTTACCATGCATATTCTTGGGATGTACTGATGGGCCGTGCTTAAAGCCTTTAGAATATTCACATAGAAAAGAGGTATGCTAAAAACTGAGTATAGTGGATAATACAATACATACTGTAAATATTGAGAAATGCTGTGATTCATCTGTGAGATGAAAACAACCGGGAAGGGAGGGATCAGTGACATACCTGTGCTGGTCCAGAATGGGAACTCTGTAGAGTTTTGAACATTAACTTTTAATCTTTAATGATATATTTAAGTGCAGGGAATGACCTTTTGTGGGGAAAAATTTAATTCCATTTGCTTTTTGCTAGTTGATTTAAGTTGCTTTTTAAGTAAACTTATGTAGCAATATGGAATTTAAAAGGACTATATTTTGCCCTCTGCAGGATTATGTTTTGACTAGGGCAAGGGATGGGGGAGGTGCTAGTGTAGATAGCAAGTACACCCCTCCCACTGAGTAAATTTCCTGTATCCCCAGTGAACCTACTGACTTTTTGTTGGTATGATTGGGAGAAGATAGAGGAACCCATTTCTAGGGATTCTTTATTTTTATTCTCCATTCCTTTAAAGACCCAAAGTTGAGAACCAATGCTCTAGTTCGTTAGTACTCCAGTAAACCATTTTTTGGAGTCATCTAGGAAGCTTTAAAAAAAATACTGCTATCTGAATCTCACCCTAAGAATCTAGAATGCAGCCTGGGTATTGGGATTTTTTTTTAAAGCTCCTCATGTGATTTTGATTTGCTATAAAAGCTGTATAAAGTTCAAAATCCACTGCTGTAGCCAGTAAAGCAAAAGTAGGCAAACAGACTTTTAAAATCTATCCTTCACAATTGTGAATAACATAAGCTCCCTTGAGGACAGGAAACATATTCTTCACTGTGTCTCTATCGTGTAAACTGGTGTCTAGCACTTAGTGGGCACTCCAAGAACACTTTTTGTGGAATGAAGGAATATGGTTATTAAGAATCAATATATTTTAAGGGCGCCTGGGTGGCTTAGTCGGTTAAGTGTCTGACTTCAGCTCAGGTCATCTCACTGTTCGTGAGTTTGAGCCCTGCATTGGGCTCCCTGCTGTCAGTGCAGAGCCTGCTTCAGGTCCTCTGTCCCCTTCTCTCTGTCCCCCTGCCCCCACTTTTTTTTTTTTTTTTTTTTTTTTAACATTTATTTATTTATCTTAGAGAGACACAAAGCACAAGTGGGGCAGGGGCAGAGAGAGAATGAGACCCCGAATCGGAAGCAGGCTCCCGGCTACGAGCCATCGGCACAGAGCCCGACGCGGGGCTCAAACTCACAAACCGGAGCCAAAGTCGTTCACCCAACCAACTGAGCCACCCAGGCGCCCCTGCCCCCCCCCCCCACTCTTGCATGCTCTTCCTCAAAAGTAAACATTTTAAAAATCAATATATTTTATTTAAAGAATAAACCATTCAAACATTAATTCTTTGAAACTATGAATTATATGAACTAGAGATAAGTTAGTGATGAAACCTATTCTTTTTGTGTGTATGTGGAAGAAAAGCTGAAACTAGGTATTTATTTTTAAAATAGAGATAAGAATCCCTGCATGAATAAGTGCAAATATGTTTTTATCATTCCCCTTAAGTGTATTTGCACTTGAGATAACCCAGTGGGACAAAGTGATTGTATCCCACCGAGGTTAACTCCTACCATGAACATTTCCTTGATGTAGTTTTTATCCTTTACCTCTTGAAAAAGATTTTTTCTACTTGCTGTATGCATGTGTTTTGTTTTTCGTGTGTGTGTGTGTGTGTGTGTGTGTGTGAGAAATAAAGGCAATACTCTGTCTCCTTCCTTCAGGAAGCACCTTTTTTTCTCTGTGCAATACACAGTTTTTGTCATTTCCACTTTAATGTGAACTAAGAAGTCCTCCTTTTCCTGTGCAAAGGAAATTTCCCAGCTGCTCATAAATTGTGGAGCCTGCTGTGAGAGAAGGCAAGATCTCAGAGTTCCTTCTCTTTGTCCATGTGTTCTCTTACTGCTTTTTCCATCCAGCTTCTCTTTTCATTTCTAATACGTACCATCTACTTGACAAGATGGTGACTTTCTGGTAACTTCCCAAGGTGCTTTGAGAGTTAGCCCTGTTTTTGTGTGTCACACGTGGTGCTGGTACTTTGTGAGAACTTGGCGACATTGCTTTGCTCTCCTCCGATTGATTGAAAAGGTAAGCTGGGAAAATTGAAAGGTTGAAAGGGTATTATTTTGAAAGAGATTTTCTAGTGTTTTCTTGGTTAAAATGCTCACCACTTCCTCTCTTCTGTAAATATACCCATTTGAGCATATCTCAAATTTCCTGTGTTTTGAGCCTCTCATATATGTATGTAGAACTACCATTTGGAATATGATCTCCTGTTGATTCACCAGAGGGCCTCTAATAAACCTCTAAGTGTCCAGCTAACTGACTCTTCAAGGTCACAAACTCATTCTAAAGTGGAGCTGTGGGAAGGATTTGCCATATGATTAAATGATCATCAGGCCCAAATATACTGTTGTTTTTGCTCATGCTGCTCCTAGTGTCTAGAACATTCTCTTGCTGCTTCTTTGGCTTTTATCTTTTTAAATTATAATTTATAAATCACATGTATATAATTTATAAAAAGTTAGCTCCATTATGAAATTCTCCCTTTCCATCTCTGTCGTCTTGGGCCTGGTTTAGGTGCCTGATGTTTGGGAGTTTACAGTGTATCCTGCAAAGGATATAAAAGGAAATTCTGGGTTTTTCTAGTTCTATTTTGGTGCCGTGGAAACCACTTTCAAGAATGGGAAACTAAGGATCATACATAGAAGTATGAACTTAAGAGCCAAGGCAGGTATTGTCATTTTTGTTACAATCTGTTTCTTCACAAGGTTTTTTATTTGGGGACATCATGATTAAAGGTTATTCTGTGGATTCTCAAAATACTTGTCATCCATTGATTCACTGACACGTCATCAAGGCTGTTTGGATGGGTGTACTGCACAGGTCTGGTCGAAGGGTGAGTACATGCTGGAAATGAGAAGTGAAGGGAATAGAATTGGGGCTTGGGAACATTTATATGTTTTTAGATGATTGCTACTTCCTGTTCAGCTAAGCAGAATCCTGTAACTTTGCTCTTAGTTAAGGAGATAGTCCTGTAAGCTTGACAGATCACAGCTGTATCCTGTACTTTGTGTGAAAATGCATTTGCTTTCTCTCCTATTTATTTGATTTTTCTAATTTCCTAATATGTTAAAGATTATTCCAGTGTTTCATGGAGGGAGAGGTTGGATATGTGCCCAGATGAGAATGTGAACAATGGTTAAATACTAGGTTATAGGCAGAGAGTGAATTAAACATGGGGTATGTGTGCTGCAAAAACTGAATGACAAGGAGAAACCTCCTCTGAATAAATTTCTAAAAGAAGGTCCCAAGAACATTTGAATGTTTTAGACTAAGCCACACAGTTCCTTTATAGCGAATTAAGTACTTGCTCTGTATTTTTAAATTTTATTTATTTATTTGGGGGTTGGCAGAGAGAGGGAGAGCGAGCAAGCACAGGAAAGGGGCAGCGGGGGAGAGAGAGGATCCCAAGCAGACTACGCCCCATCAGCACAGGGCCTCACATGGGGCTTGAACCCACAGACCATGACACCATGACCTGAGCTGAAATCAGAAGTCAGATGCTCAACCAACTGAGCCACCCAGGCATCCTATACTTGCTCTGTATTCTAACTATTCCTCCATTTTATTTCCAGAGTTTTAGAATAACCTCAGGATGTTATTTCTTTTATCTAACCATCCTAAACGTCTTTGATTGCCACCGGAATACTATTAATTAACCCAGAGCTCCTTCCTTCCTTGGAATTTTATACTCTGATGTTTAAGGTTAAGTTTAATACACTGGTAGGTTGTGCACATTAGCACAAATTCATTTTGACATTGTTCAGATATGTTTGAGATGTTTTTTGATATCTCAGTTGACGTGGAGTGTTTCATTGATGATACAGAGGAATGACAACATGTCCATAGGAGAGAGAATTCCAATTTGAGCGTTCTTTCCTAAGCAGCAACTGTAACTTTGGTGAGGTGAAACAGTACTGGTCTGAAGTCTGGAGATAAGTACTTTGAATGACCTTAGGTGACGACCTTAGGTACCTGTGAATTCTCACAAGTTACAAAGAGAGGGGAGGGTCTAGGGGGGAGAGAGAGAATCCCAAGCAGACTCTGCACCATCAGGACAGAGCCTGACGTGGGACTTGAACCCACAGACTATGACATTATGACCTTTAAGGTCTTTCCGGCTATTTGCTGTTCGTGAAGCCTGAGCTCTGCTAGCACAAAATGCAGTTGTGTCTTTCATTCTATTAGTGTCTATTACTCTCAAAGACTGACTATATAATATGAAAGATAAAAAAGAAGATGAAAACCCACAGTGTTCAGATGGTGGGGCTCATCAAGCCAAACCAAATACTATAGCCCAGGTAGACGCAGGTGACACCGACGGCTTCCTGACAGTATAGGGTAATGGACAGGGGCTTATGGGTGGAACTTACTCAGTGACACCAACTTTTGTTGGTGTAGTACACTCTAGAAAAGGATTGTGTTTTTTTTTTCTCTTACTGCTGATTGGTCTTGGAGAAGTCTAAGTGAGAGGATTGACTAAAGTCAAGCCTTTCTTTGGTAACTTAAAATGAAAGCATCTTCAAGAAGAACTTCTGTAAGGAAGGAAGCAAATTGGTACTATAAGTTCTTTCGGTAGTGCACATAAAAACTGAAATACACAGATGGTGTACAAGTGCTTGTAGGGGAAAATGAAATATCCGCTTACATGAAGACCTTCCATAACAAATGGGCTGGCTAATGAAGGATTAACTATTCGTTTTTTCTTTTGTATTACCGTGTTTATCTAGGTAGTATAATCATCCATGTAAATTTCTAGTCTGAGATACGTTCGTTCAGTAAATTCATCATGAAATGTTTCATTGTATGAAATCTTTAAGACAATCTAATTCAGTCCTCTCATTTGTAGTTGAGGAAACTGAGGCCCAGAAAGAATGAGTAACTTGGCCAAAATCATGCTGTTAAATAGAATCAGGGGGCGCCTGGGTGGCGCAGTCGGTTAAGCGTCCGACTTCAGCCAGGTCACGATCTCGCGGTCCGTGAGTTCGAGCCCCGCGTCGGGCTCTGGGCTGATGGCTCAGAGCCTGGAGCCTGTTTCCGATTCTGTGTCTCCCTCTCTCTCTGACCCTCCCCCATTCATGCTCTGTCTCTCTCTGTCCCAAAAATAAATAAACGTTGAAAAAAAAAAAGAAAGAAAGAAAAAAAAAAATAGAATCAGAACTGGAAGAATGAGTAACCTGGTCAAAATCATGCTGTTAAATAGAATCAGAACTGGAACTAGAACCCAGTTCTGCTTACTCGTAAATGTTTATTATTGAGAATACATACCTATTCTTTATATATTTTAAAATGTGAAGTATACCCACAAAAATTTGCAAAAGAGCATGCAGTTTTAGTAAGCTACTGAATGAGACTAAATCTTCACCTTTTTTTTTTCTATGAATCCTCACCATGAGGCTTTGCTCTTCAATAACATCTGAAAGTAGTGTTCTGCCAACAGATACATTTTCATGTCACATTCTCTTAGGTTCTTGGACCATGAGGTAAGATAGCGTTAAGCAAAAGTAAGATAACATAAATATAAAATTTTCCACAGTAAGAATCCAGAAAATTCTCTCATGACAGGGCAAGAATGGATAACACTGAAATGTGTTGGTTTTCAATAGGGATTTCAGATTCCTAACCCAGCAGAGAGAATGTGATAAAAGAGTAAAAAAGAATCCCAATTATTTGCTATGCATTAGTGATTATGCAGTTTTTTTGCTTTTATTTTGCATAATTGCTTAGTTTTGAACATCCTCATTATTTAATGACTATGAGGCCTATTTTATATTTAAATGTTTTGTGAATATATTGGGAATATTTCTACTCACTGAAAAAATGGTAGCAGATTCTGAAGATGGGAGAAGCTGTTGAATAGCTCAGATAATGGAACGTGTTAACACTTAATGTTGCTATTGGTCAGTGTTTGAACATTGTGATCATTTCAGCTGTACTGTACATTTCAGTCCGTTCACTGTATTGTTAATGTGAAGAAGCAGAGTATTTAGCATACTGATTGGAGACCCAAATTCTGTTTGAGAATCTCTCAGTTTTTTCCTCCGTGCTGAAGACTCACAAGAGATTACTTAATTTGTTCTTGTTTTTATGGGAAATATACAGTTTAACAGGTGAGAGAGTTTGGATTACTTCTTAAAAGAGTTTAGATTAGGAAAATGCTTTGGTTTTGTAAAAGAGGATCTAACAGTGTTTCTGGAGAGCAGAACCAGCCAGCAGAAAACATGGCATCGAGTTATATGCTTTTCCTACAGGAAAAAAGGGAGGCTTTTGTCTCTTATAGCTTATCTTAATTTTTTTTAGGCAATCCATTAAATGTAAGTTTAATACAGCTACAGAAAAGCGCACAAGTCAAAAGATACAGCTTGACAAATATGTTCAAAGTGAACACACTGTATAGTATCACCCAGATCAAGAAATGGAACAGCAGAGGGGCGCCTGGGTGGCGCAGTCGGTTAAGCGTCCGACTTCAGCCAGGTCACGATCTCGCGGTCCGTGAGTTCGAGCCCCGCATCAGGCTCTGGGCTGATGGCTCAGAGCCTGGAGCCTGTTTCCGATTCTGTGTCTCCCTCTCTCTCTGCCCCTCCCCCGTTCATGCTCTGTCTCTCTCTGTCCCAAAAATAAATAAACGTTGAAAAAAAAAAAAGAAAAAAAAAAAAAGAAATGGAACAGCAGAAACCATTACCTCCTTGCAAGGTAGCCATAATCCCGGCATGTCGTAGGTTAGCGTTGCCTGCTTCTGAGTTTTATATAAATGGAATCATTCAGTATCTGCTCTTTTGTGTCTGGCTTCTTCTCTTCAACATTTTTTACTGTGAAATTCATCCATGTTGTTGCATGTAACAATAGTTTTTCTAATTATTGTGTGTATTCCTTTTTATGGATGTACAATAATCCTTTTTGTGAATGGGCATTCAGATTGTTTCTAGTTTGGGGCTATTAAAAATAATTCTGCCATGAATATTTTTGTGTATGTTTTTAGTGTTCATATATATGCATTTGTTAGGTGTACTCCAGGGAGAGGCATAGCTAGATGACAGAGCATGTGTGATTCCAGCCTCTGTAGATAATGCCAAAAGATTTTCCAAAATACTTGTACTAATTGACATAAGGATTTGTACTGTTTCAGAGTTCCAGATGCTCCACATCCTGGCCAATACTTTGTAGTAACAGCTTCTTTGTTTTTATTTTAACTATACTGATAGGTACATAGCATATCTCAGTGTGGTTTTAATTTGTATTTCCCTGATGATTAATGTGATGGGCATTTCATGCATTTATTGGTCATTTAGATATTCTCTTTGGGGAAGTACCTGTTTAAACCTTTTACTAATAAGCAGATTAGATCCTTTTTTTTTTTAAAGGGATTTTTAAAATATATTCTGGATAATCTTTTATCAGATTAAAGTTTTATCAGTCTACAGTCAACAGCTCACTCTTCCCTTCCGAACAATACAAGGATCTTAAAAACACTTAAACTCTCATTCTGCATTTCCATCTTATGTGATATAATTGATCAGGATTTCAGTTC
The DNA here is from genome assembly GCF_018350155.1 of Leopardus geoffroyi. NCBI lineage: Eukaryota > Metazoa > Chordata > Mammalia > Carnivora > Felidae > Leopardus > Leopardus geoffroyi. The sequence goes on from NC_059334.1 coordinate 67,950,147, forward strand.
CACCTTGTTTTTAAACTTCTACATTTGTTATTGCTTATTATTTTTTTGTATAGTATTTTAAAAATTATTTGTTTACGGGGCGCCTGGGTGGCTCAGTTGGTTCAGCGGCCGACTTCGGCTCGGGTCATGATCTCATGGCTCCTGAGTTCGAGCCCCGCATCGGGCTCTGTGCTGACAGCTTGGAGCCTGGAGCCTGCTTCGGATTCTGTGTCTCCCTCTCTTTCTGCCCCTAACCCACTTACATTCTCTGTCTCTCTCAAAAATAAATAAACATTAAAAAAAACTTGTTTACCATTTTCTTTCCTCTTTCTTCCATCTCTGTTCTTCCTTCTAGTTTTAATTTTTCTTAAATTCATCTTTTAAAGTTACTTTAATGAGTTTATAGAACTCTTTAGGAGACCGTGTTTTATTTTAATAGTTTTGTTTGATGTACAATTCTAGGCTGACTGTTCTTTCACCACTATTATTTCTGTCTTATGACATTTTTTTCTTTTGAAGTCTACTGCAAATCTAATTATCAGTCCTTTATGGGTGATTTGTCTCTGAAAAATTTTAGCCACAACCTTCTCAAATATGACCTCTCCCCCATTCTATTTCTTCTCTTAAAACTCCAGTATGTTAGATCTCTTTTCTCTCAATGTCTCTTAGTCTCTTGTTACACATTCCATTTCTTTGTCTCTCTGTGCTTCATTCTGGCTGGTTTTTTCAGATTTGGATTCCAGTTTATTCTTTCAAGTTGGGTCTAGTCTACTGTTTAATCTATTCACTATGTTTTTTTTTTCTTTTCAAGATTTTCAGTTCACGTTAATTAACATGGTGTAGTGTTGGTTTCAGGAATAGATTTTAGTGTTGTATCACTTACATATAACACCCACTGCTCATCACAGGTGCCCCTCCTTAATGCCCATCACCCACTCCCACTGCCTCTCCAGCACCTCTCAGTTTGTTCTCTATCATTAAGTCTCTTATGGTTTGCCTCCCTTTCCATTTTTATCTTATTTTTCCTCTCCTTCCCCTATGTTCGTCTGTTTTCTTTCTTAAATTCCACATGTGGGTGAAATCATATGGTATTTGTCTTTCTCTGACTTATTTTGCATAGCATTGTACTCTCTAATTCCATCCATGGTCACCAAGTTTTTTAAATTATTCAGTAGTTTTTCAGTTCTACTGGTCTTACTTTATAACATCTTGTTTCTCATGCTTCCAATTCTGTCTTGAAGGATTTTGTAATACAATTTTATATTCTGTGTCTCGTTATTCCACTGTCTGCAGTTCTTGGGGAGAGGTATTCTACTCTGTTGTTTCTGCTGACTTTTATTTAATGTGGTTTGTTTACTCATGTGGTTTGTAATTCTGAATTTTTAATTTGGCAGGATTTTATCTGTGGGGATCCTTAGGCAGCCTATTTTGAGAGCACCTTTCTCCAGATGGAACTTATATTTCCTTTTTGTAGGGTGTCAACCCTAAGACCAACCTAAGACCACTCACTGTTCTCTTGGCTTAAGATATTTTTGGACCCTGCTGGTGTGTGTGTGTGTGTGTGCGTGCGTGCGTGTGCACACGCGTGTGTGTGTGCGTGCGTGCGTGTGCACACGCGTGTGTGTGTGCGTGCGTGCGTGTGCACACGCATGTGTGTGTCTGCGAGCACGGGCGTGCAAGTACCAAATTCTCGTAAGAGTGGGCCTATTGTTACAGATTCTCAGGGGAGACTTTTTCTTCTTCCAGTCAGCACTCTGGAAAAGACAGATTTAAGTTTTTTTGGTGTGTGTGCACACTCACATTTTTAATTCTGTTAGTGGACACATTTTTTTGTCTCCCTTTTAACCAAAGGTATTACCTTTTAGGATTCTGGATTTATGTGTATATGTGTCGTGGGGGTAGAACGAACTCTACCCCCATAACTTCTGATGTGAAGAAAACCTGGTTTCTAATTTAGCAATTTTTTCTTCACAGCATTGAACTCATCATTTTCAGAGGACCAAGCAACTTTTATTTTTCACTTCTGATCTTACTCATCCAAATAAATCGACCATGGCTATGATTAGGAACTCTTTCATAAGTTTTAAGCACTTATAATTTGTTTATATTGTCTTGTGATACAATTCAATTGTCTAGTTATTTTGGAAATTGCTGAAATAAGAATATTTCTGCGACTATTTCCCAATAATGGTATGATCTATATAACAGCTTTATATTGAAAACTATTTGAATGATTATTCCTCTTTTGAGCCCTAACTACAAATTTTTGTTTTTAAACCAGTGAGCCAAAACACTAAAGCTATGGCTGGTTGCTCTGTTCTGATTGTACTAAAAACATTGGCGCACTGCTTGCTTACTGGTTTATCAGGTACATCTTGACCTTTGTGTCAGAGCAAAGGCAAACACTTGTTGAGAATGCCCATTGTCCTTTTTTCCAATTCCTGTAGGAAGATATTAATTAATGCTAATAAGAATGAATAGATTTGATGGACATAGTAAATCATCTGCACAAAGCTTGAAATAACGTCTTTTTTTTTTTCCAGCTTTCATTTCTGGGGGTGTAGCAAAGGTAATAACTGTTTAAACTTGAAATCAAAGAAAGTAATTTGCTTTTGGCAGAAGTCCTTTCCAAAATCCTTATTGTAGCTTCCAGGCACATGATTGAAAAATATAGTAATATGTATTATCTTATTGCTTCCAGTTTTTTTTTTTTTTAAACTGAAAAGCTGGGGCGCCTGGGTGGCGCAGTCGGTTAAGCGTCCGACTTCAGCCAGGTCACGATCTCGCGGTGCGTGAGTTCGAGCCCCGCGTCGGGCTCTGGGCTGATGGCTCAGAGCCTGGAGCCTGTTTCCGATTCTGTGTCTCCCTCTCTCTCTGCCCCTCCCCCATTCATGCTCTGTCTCTCTCTGTCCCAAAAATAAATAAATGTTGAAAAAAAAAAAAATTAAAAAAAAAAATAAATAAACTGAAAAGCAACTCCAAAGGTACTAGTGTGGGCCTTCTTTCTTTCCTCTCCCTCTTTTTTTTTTTTTTTTAAAAACACCGTATCATTTATTATATTGGGCCAGCAGGAATCCGTTTTAAGGGGTTGAGAGCTGTTTTAGATTAATGACTTGGCAACTTGGAAATAGCCCACAGGAGTCACAGTCCTGCTTATCTTGGAGTAAGTTTTAAAAACTCAGCCATTAAGAATTGTTTCCATAAGCTGCCTAATTGAAAGTTGGAGTGAAGAAAAACCTTCCACTGATTCACATACTCTAGCATTCTTGTCAGTGTGCTCTATGGGGATCTTGTTGTTTGAAGGATGGCATAGTTCACAGGATAAAAATCTTTGTGGTGACAATCGATTAACATTGCAGCTTTGGGTTTACAGAGACTTTACATTGCTTTTCCTCAAAGTTCTAAATTTTTCAGTTTCATATTTTATAAGGTATTCTCGTTGGTTTAAGTGATAGCCATTTATTACATCCTAACTTTCTATATTGGAAAACTCTCCCTTTTTCCCATTTGTAGGATTGCACAACCTTTCAGTTAAGCAAAATCAAAATTGTTCACTTGTTGAGTGAGTGTTCCACTCCCTTGAAATAAGCCACAAAGCTCCCTGTGGGTGTGGCTGGCCTCATGCCACTGTCTCAGTTACTCCTTATCTCTTGTCACTCTTGGCCCCTTAAGATGTCTCTTCACCTGCTTTCTTACTCTTCCTTTGCTCTCTTCCCCCCAGTTTGTGTCCTGCTCTAGTTACCGGCCTTCTAAAAGGCTCAGGAGCGGTTCTCATGAGGTTTTTTCCCCTTTTTTTCTGAATATTCTGAGGAAGTTACTTATACACTGTCCGCAGTTATGTGTTTCACTGAGAAATTCCTACTCCAGGGTCAAACCTCTCCGTTTGAACATTTTGCGAGAGGTTTTTCTTTTTCTTTGTCAGAGCTTCGGTATTCTAGGCGTGAATTCACAAACGTAAAGTACAGATGGCTTTTGCATCCCAGTATCCTCGGTTAAACACAGGAATTACTTTTAGAAGAACCTGACAAAGAATCTTTAAAGAATTCACATAATAAAAACTCAATGTGTTACATCATCATAAAAAATAAAGAATTCACATAATATAAACAATCCTACCTTAATTTCCCTGTTTTCGGTGTTTGTCACTTAGGTTGTCACAGAGTATATGCTGTAAGTAATCTTCATACTGTCCTTCATAAAAATGGGAGGTGTTATTTATGTGTATGTACTTTCATGTGGAAACGTATCTTAAATGTTAACCTTATGCCGTTTTTACATCAAGAGTAACCTGATCAAAATGGATGAGCTGTTCTCAGCAATTTAATGTGGCATCCCTTTTACTTTTGTCAGAGTAGCCCAGTCTTGCAGCCCACAAGAGTAACCTTTCTCATGTGTCAACATCTTTCTGAGCCTTGAATTTGAAAACTTAGGCAATTTACAAGCACAATGCTTGTGATTATTTGTGTTCTTCTTTTTTCTTCCAAGCTCTTCCCATGAAATCTAGCATCCTCATACTTGATACCCTTAAGGATTTGAGTCCAGGGCACCTGGGTGGGTCAGTCGTTTAAGCATTGACTCTTGATTTCAACTCGGGTCTTGATCTCCCTACCTTGAGATAGAGCCCTGCTTCTGGCTCCATGCTGAATGGAGTGCTCGCTGACTCCCAGAATAAATAAATAAACGTTAAAAAAAAAAAAAAAAAAAAAAAGGATTTGAGCCCACAGGGCACCTGTGCCAGGTTAACCATGTCTTTGTTTACTGACCTTGGTATTAACCTAGAACATTCTTATTCCTCCTTCCACAATGATGTGGTAGCAGATCACAGTTTGACTGGCTTCAAGATAATTGGTCTTAATTATTTCTAAGTCATTGGTTAGTGCAGTGTAGGAACAAACATTGTTCCAAGAAAGGATATAAATGGCTTTTGAGCTTCTTTTCCTAGCGTGCAAGTCAGAAGACTAGGGTGAAAGAAAAAGCTCATGACACAAAACTATGGTTTGCTAGTAGATTGTAGGGTTCCTATAGCTTAAATTGTACAAACCACTGTGAGTTGTTAACTCGTGACAATTTTATTTCCCTTTGGTATTAGGTGCAATTTGTGATACTTTTACGTAAAGTAAAGCCATGCGTTAAAGTACAAGGTTATTAAGTATGTTGTCTTTTCATATCTTTTCTGCCAGAGTTGTACAGCACCTCCCCCCGGCCCCCCTCCCCAGTCTTTTAAGACCAAGCTCAAGTAACTTCTCGGGAACCTTTCAAGCTGGCTCTTTTCTCTGAATCTGTAATTTGTCGATTGTAACCCAATAATGCCGTGGGCTAATATAATTGTTAAACAAGTTGTCTCTCCCTTCTTCCTCCCCCAGCCCACTAAGTTGCTAGTGTTTTAGGATCATGGATAATGGCTCATTGATTTCTTGCATTCTCCACCACATTGCCCCTTCAGTTGTAGCACATTATAGGTGTTGAATGAATTGTTGTTAAAAGAATAAATGAATTTAACCAGAAAGTAGAGAGATTTATAAATGGGTTGACTTATCAACTTAGAATTTAAAAATAAGTTTTTAAAATCTAGAACCAGAGTAAATTAAAATCAGTGCAGCTATAGATTTGGCACGAAACAAGTTGATATTCTCCACCTTCAGTAATATTTGGGGGCAGAAAGTATAATGCGCTGAACTGAAGTGCCTCTATAATGCTAAGAAGAGATGTGTTTACAGGCTAGTTTTGTTTTTGTGTTTGGGTTGTTATATATATATATATATATATATATTGAGAGAGAGAGAGCATGCACGCGAGCAAGGAAAGGGCAGAGAAAGAGGGAGAGAGAGAATCCCCAGCAGGCTCCGAGCTGTCAGCAAGAGTCAGACACTTAACCAGCTAAGCCACCCAGGCACCACTGTTCATTTTTGTTTCAGTTAAACCTCTTCTCATACTACTGGTTTGCCTAAGGAAATAGAAAGCTGATCCAGATACTTTCACTGAGACTAGTGGAACTGGAGTGGTTGAGGAATGGGCATGAAAAAGGAGAGAACATTTCTAAACCTGTTTCTTGCATTGTCTTATGATAGTATTTGGGGATTTGGAACTTTTCATTCTAGACTACAGGATGTGGTTCTTGCAGTGAACAGGTAGCAAGTGTTCTAGAACTTGATGGGGGAGAAGTAAGATGGTTGGTGCTTTAAGTCATGTGAATTGTCAGCTTGGTCACCTACCTATCTTATTAGCAGTGTTGAAGCAAAGTACTTGAATTTTTTTAGATGAGAATACTTAAGTTTCCCAAGATTAAAAAAATAGTTTTTAATTGGATAAATTCTTTGAAATGTGAGACATACTCTTCCAACTAGATTTTGTCTCCTATTTAGAAAAACAATTAAAAAATGCCTACGTTAGTCCCATACTCTTGAATGGAGCAGATCAAAGCAACAGTAATATTTTTAACAAGAAATTGCATGTGTCATGAATGTTTCCTGTGTCATGTGGCCATATTACATTTGTTTGCTGTTCTGTATTTTGAACTTTTCCCCCAAAGCAGAAATTACTTGTGAATGCAGGTTTTTTAATAGCACATATATATATATTTACTCTTCACTTTTGAATTTTTTTTATGTAGTCTTTGTCTTCCTCTAAGAGATTGTTAATAAAATGCATTATTTTTGAAAGTATTATGCCATTGGAGAGTCAAAGCCACATATTGTTTTTCTTACTTCCAAGTTTGACAACCTTCAGATATAATACAGGCTGACTAGTTTGGGCATGATCCCCATTTAAAACAAAAATTAACCATCTTCAAACGTAATGATTTTCTGAATTTCTGCTTCAACGTCTGTAAGCTTAACTCGCCAATCATTGTAGGTTATGTTGTTGACATTTTTTTAGCCAGCAAAAAAAAAACCCAGTTTTGAACATTAACCCATATTTCACTTATTCCCAACCTTGCCTTTTCTGTAACTGCTTCATCCTTAAATCCTGGATTACCTCTTTTAACAAATAACCATCTATTAGATATTAAACAGGCAAAGGGCATTATTCATTTACCGTCCATAATATTTGAACTTGCCCTATGCTAGGTGCTGAGGGGCCCAGCCTGCCAGTTGCTTGCAGCACGTGTGAGAGCTATACCAGGAAACAGACAATTGTGAGGGCTTATATAGTGCTTACTGTAAAATTCTTTCAAATTTTCTATGAATTTGAAATTTTGAATAAAATCAGTATTATTTTTAAGATATTATTATGATAAATTGTTGGGGTGAGGAAATTGCTTTTAAAATGAGTTGACAATTCATATTAACAGCCCCTTCCCTTGAAGAGTCTTTTTGAACACCACCTCCGGCTCTAGTTGGAGTGTCATGAATTTGACCTGATTTAAACAGCTTAGAGAAACCTTTTCTTTCCTTAGCCAGTCTTGTAGATGGGAAGGTTCCTTCTCTTAGACATTTCAAGTTAGTCTGAACGTTCCACAGAACTGAAGCTTGCCAAGCAAAGCTCATATCTGTGGCTCTTTGAGTCACTAATGGTTCTACCATATTTCTAGAATTAAGGTCCCCATCAGCCAGAGATTAAACTTTTGTCTCTTCTCCCTCCCACCCCAGATATATCCTTGTTAAGGGAAAAGCACTTTTATTTTGATTTTATGGTTTGTTTTCAGTCTACCACAAGTTTGAGATGCCTTATGTTTCTTTAAAAAAAATGACACTTCATGCTTTCCCAGCACTTGAGTTGGAGACAACTTCTCATTGTGCTGGTTTGAGTTCTGGCACTTGAGAGTATCTTCATTCTGAAGCCTGTGGAATGTCCCCCTCTTATTTGAAACAGAGAGCTTATCTTCTGTTCATTGGTTAAGCCCTAGCCCTTGATGGTGCCCCAAATTAGTGTCTCATCCAAGTTGTGTTTGAGAATGTATGAGCATTATTAGGAGGGCATGAACTCTTTCACAGCAAAAGCAGAGGGGGGGAGTCCTTAGAACAATGAGTTCAGTCACGGGGATACCTAATTCCATATAAAAACCGATAAGATAGCTAAAATATGTTTTGACTTATTTTCTTCTAAAAATGTCATCTCTTTTCCTAACTTTCATAACAGTTGGTTACAAGTCATTTTACATATTAAAAATACACATTATTTTCCAATACTGTGTGTTTGAAAATATATACAAAATGGCATTTTTACAAGATTTACATGAAACAGATATTTGAAATAAAATTGGAGTTGGAGGGCAGTGGGAGGGGTATTAGGATATTTTGAGTCTCACAGGAGTTCATACTATAGTTGTTAAGCCTTTGGCACTCTGTAGAGAGTGTTTTTATTTAAAATCCACAAAACTGGTAGGGAGAGGGAAGGAGAAATTTGATTGCTTGAGAGTTACCCTAGAAGATTGGATCTGTAAATTTACATGAATCTCTGAACCAGGCAAGTGTATATGAGTGCCAAATAATGTCTGAACTAACCAAGAAAAACTTTTCTGTATGACTGTAGTGAAAGCGTTGGTTCCCAACAACTTTCACGTTTATAAGGATTTTTTTTAAGGGACTAACTACACGTTGGGCAAGCAACTGTGTCGTCCAAAAAGTATTGGCTGAATTTAACGTACTGGGGGCATGTGGATTCCTAAGAATGTCACACCTTGTCTATGCCAATAAATCAGAGTGTCTATTCTTGATACTAAATCTGATATCATTGGCAGATTTTCCTCCTTATTGGAAGGATAATATTCAGAAGGGAGAATATTTTTTCATGTATTTTGCTCTGTGATTGGGGTGTTTTTAGGATTTTTTTAAAATTTTTTTTAACTATGAAATAATACTGGTAAGTCCCATGATAACTAGATCTGGATTTCATTTTGTCTTTTCAACTCTGTGTGATCTTGTGCGCATTCCTGACATGTTACAAACAGCTTGTGTCTCTGAATGTGCAGTATTAATTTTCAGTGGTGAAAGCCCCAAAAGGAAACAGACTGATTCTTCCATGCACAAACAGCTGGGCAGTTGTGGATGGAATTAATTGCTGATATACATTGGCTGTGTTTTTCTTCTCTTGTCATTTCCTTTGCAGCTGTGAAAGTGAAGTTTGACTTGAAAACAGACATTTCCAGCAGTGCAAATCCAAAAAATATCAAAATGGGATTCTTTAAATATAATATCTGCTACCTTGGAGTTCAGTTTGGGGGTGAGATGGAAAAGAGCAAAGGGTGGCAGGCCGTTCATAAATACATATATGGTTGAAAAATAGCTCAATCACATGGACTATGAGAAGTATTTTTGAATGGATTTATTTATTTTATGGCAAGAGCAACCTCATAATCCAACAAAAAGCTAGATCAGTCAGCAAGCACCCCCTTCCTAGGATCCTGAAAGAGAGTGTTCTAGGCCATCTCTGAAAACATCAGGGGAAAAAAAAGAAAATATCAAAATGTGTTCAGTACTCCAGACTGGTTTATTGTTCCACTGTGTAAAAGTAGCAATTGGCAAGGGTAATGTGACAACATGTATCATTAAAAATAATATTTTCCTGGTCTTATCCAAAAGCCTTTTCATTGTTTTAAATTCAGTGTAAATGACTATATAGCTTATTTTTTTGCATATATGAAAATTTTACTGAAAAAGGAAAAAAAAAATTTTATTCCATGAGTTACAGGAGTTCAATTAAGTTACTGTTGGTTGTAGGTCTGAAAGTAAACATATAGGAGTAGTATTGATTAAAATCACTTTGAACTATAAGGAGATGTTTGGTAACAGTTTCAATAACTGATAAATTATTTTCAACACTAAGTTTCTAGGCAGTATGTGTACATCTTACAGGATATCTTATTTGGCAATCAGAAAAAAATCAAAACTCTTATGAAATTATTTGCAGAAGTAGGTGATGACAAAATATATATGTTTGGTATGCAAATTCGTGATTTTCACCAAAATAATTCTTCCTTTTATGTATTTTAATATTTTACCAAAGCAAGTTTATAAATCGAATCCCTTATTTTTTAAGGCAACTCTTGCTAGTTAGTGGATAAGAAAATGCTTTTATTGTTTCTGCATTGCCAGGAGAACTAGACCCTTGACAGAGAAGGGTGGGTCATGCTTTTACGTTCACGATGGGGCCCCCTGTTTGGGCCAACTAGGCCGAAAGTAAAGTTCTAGAGTGAGCTATGTTGCCAACACCTTGAGATATGCAGAAGCTTCTATTGCTAAACTTAGAAGCTGGCATAGTTGGACTTCCTCTGTAGTAGTCAGTCCCCTTCCTCCTCGCATTCTGCTGGCTGAGCTGCGTGATCTACCTGGCATTTTATCTTCGCTTTCTTCCCCAAGAAGAAATGAGCCCATATTTTATTTCATGGCAGGAAGGCTGATCTACAACATGGACTTTTCCCCCATTTCTTGGAGGATCATCAGCCAATTAGTTTTGATTCTGAGGCCCTGAAAAATGGGGTAGCAGTAGGAATGTGCAACGTGCTGTCACTGAAGTCTGCTTGGGTGTGTTGTTTCCCCCAGAGTGGGCTCCACCCTTGCCCTAACCGCACCGAGTGTGGATATCTATCTCACTGTTTAAAAAACAAGGTTCATTTTTAGGGCAGCATTGCTTCAGAATTGCCACACAAAAACCAGCTTAAGAAATGTACAGCAACTTCAAATTGTTTTGTAAGTAATGGGTTGTCTATTTGTAAAACTGATAGTGCATAGCTTAGGGGGAAGCACCGATAAGATAGATGGTTAGTTTTGTGTTAGCTGCTGGTAGTATGCAGTGCTCTCCTTGGGAAGGAGCCTGCGGCTTTATCACTCAACTAAATTTTTTTCCTATTAGTTCACTTGTTTGCTTTTTTTTTTTTTTTTTTCTTTTTTTTCTAAACAATTTACTGAACTGTTGTTGTTTTTGCTTAGGGGATCACAGTGATTGTTTAAATTAAGGAAAATACTGGTAGTTTCCCAAATGTGCTAATTATTTAACATAAAAATGCTCGAAGGTAGTGTTTTGCACTGAATTTATTGGACCCACTAACAGCATAATCTAGCGGTACTGTATTTCGAGACATCGTGACATGAACTTTGTGTGTAAGAGTGGGTTCATTGAATTAAAAAAAGGCAGCATCTAAAGAGCCTTTATTTCTGTCATAATGATGCTTTGTCCTGCTGCTGTTGGGTATTTGTCAGAAGAGTTGGGGAAGGCTGCAGCCCAAAGTTCTGTTCCCTGCCTTGTCTGTGCCTCTGTTCTTTCTAGAGTTTGTGACGTGAACAGTAAGTTGAACTATAGGAGAGAATTGCTGTTATTCAATGAGGTCCACATTTCAGCAATTTTTTCTTTGCAAATGGATCTGACTCCCCTCCCCCCCCCCGCCCCTTAGATATTGGGGTTCCGTCTGTAGCTAGGTTTTCATGCCTGTGGACTGTTTAATTATGCACTGACCAAAGTAGGCACATTGAGAGAGAGACTGCTTCGTGATCTCTTCTGCACTGACTGTTGTCTTCCTCTCATGCGTGTTCATCGCGTACCCTTGTGGGATAGACACACCCATTCAGTACAAGCAAGACGAACAACTTGCTTCAGTTGAAATCAAAGCTGAATGTTGAAAATGTCAGATTTTCGTAAAGCTTGCGGGGTGACATTGTGTCATCCTTTTTGGACTTACACTTGTGAAGTGTACACTTTCCTTGCTTTAGCTTCCTCTTTGAAAATTAGTAGTAATTGTGTTTAGCTATTTTCTAACATCACAAAGATGTAAGAATAAAGTAGAAGCTTGGTATCAGAAAAAAAACACTAGCCTGGTAATCAAAAGGCTATTTCTTTTGGACACTGGTTTCTTCACTTTTTAAAAAAAATTTTTGGATGTTTATTCATTTTTTGAGACAGTGCACGTGCGAATGGGGGAGGGGCAGAGGAAAACGGAGACATAGAATCTGAAGCAGGCTCCAGGCTCCGAGCTGTCAGCCCAGAGCCCAAAGCAGGGCTCAAACCCACAAACCATGAGATCATGACCTGAGCCGAAGTCGGAAGCTTAACTGACTGAGCCACCCAGGCGCCCCGCTAGTTTCTTCAGGGAAACTTGGGAATTTGGGTTAGCTCTCTAAGATCTTTTCCAGCTGAGGATACCCACCCCACTTCTCTTTGTAAAGACACGTGTATGCCTTTTCCAGCAATACTAAAGGGGATGTATTAGATTAGAATTGAGACAAAAAAAATGTTTAGATGTTAACCCAGAATCATTCTTATAAATGACGTGAAAACTAAAGCTTTACTTTAAATAAACTGTGTATATTAGAAATTTTGGAAGTTTACATTTTGATTCTATTTCTGAGCAGAATTGGCTAATAAGTCATCACCTCAACAAGAAAAAAAAATTTCAAATTGTGTTTTGCATCCTGAACCAATACACAAATCACATACACACCACTTAGTTTCTGAAATAAGTTTCCCTTACGGCACAGAAAACACTGCTATTTTTTTATGTTTCATTTTTAAAATGTTGGTTTCAGTCCACTGAACTAGATGATCTCTACTGTCCCCTTGAACTCTAGGAGAATACATTTACTCTTAGACTTTTTTATAGTTGCTCCAGAGCAAAGTTTGCCAACCAGTTGGTTGTTAAATATCGAAATAGGGAGATTTTCTAAATAGATCTTATTTGGAACTTATAAAATTTGGAATTTAGTAGTTAATATCTCCAGTAATACTTCATCTTATTTTTTTTTCTTGTAATAATTATGTAATTATTTTTATAATTATAAAAATTATCTATTTTCACATCCTGTCATGATTATTCCAGTATTCTATACAAATCTTATTCATACATACCAGATTAGTGAAAACTAATACACATACCATAACATGAAAAGGGTTGGGAAGTCTTTTCTACAGAATTGGATATAATGTGTCATGTGGAATAGATGTAGAGTATCAGGTTACTATTGATAGACCCTCATCTCTATCTCTCTCACCAGAGGTTTCCCAGGACTCTACAGAAGTTCCCTTCTCTGCTTTAACATACTTCTAAAAAGTGTTAATTTTATAACTTAAAAAATACATACAGTAAAAAGATGAAACCATATAAGAGACGTATGACAAAATGTCTCTTTGCAACCCTAATCCCTCAGCCCTACTCCTTAGGGGGGAAACTTCTTTCTTTTTCCAGATAATTTCTATGGATGAGTGCCCTTTAAAAAAAAAAAAAAAAGCAAATAAATTATACAACACATACCATTATGTGTCTCATTCTTTTTAATGGCTGTATAGTACTTGAGTGTATGGATGGATGTACTATAATTTATTTAGTCGTCCTTTGATAGATATATGGATTGTTTCCAAGTTGTTCCCTTTCTCCCCTGTCAGATATACTTATGGTATCAGTCCTCTCTCCTATCTCCATTTCGGGGCAGAACCCAGGTGCTATAGGAAAGGGGTGATAGTGCTGTGCAAAAATAGAGAATCCCCTCATCAAATTCTCCTCTGGCTAGAGCACCAAGGGTACGCCCCTCTGTCCCCGCCATTTATGAGTGGGTAAGAACTGTCCTGGGAGTAATTTTTCAGCAGATTAATGAAATAACATTGGGCTCAAAGTCTGGTAACTTGAGTGTAAGATTGTGGGCAGGTTACTTAATCTCCTTGAACCCTCAGTTTTGCCATCTATAAAATGAGAGATTGGAATAGATGAGTTTTAATGCCCTTTCCAACTATAGTATTTATGTACGTTTTTGTTGGGGTATTGATTTAAGCTATATAACCCAATTTATATTAAGTTTCTGGTCTTTAAATTGAAAACATCTTTTGTGTATATTGTGTGATGTGTAATTTATTTGACCTACCATATGGACTAAGCTATTTTAAAGTTTAAGAATGTGAAAAAGAGAAGTTGAATATTATATTTTATATAAACTCTCCTTTTCTAAAAAGCCCATTTCAAAAGTATAAAACCCATTCCAGGAAAAAGCAGATCTTTTTATCAAACTTGAATACTTGAGGAGAAGATTCTGAGTGAGGTGATGTTTGTTTTTAAAATGGATCGTTGTAATTTTCAGTGAATCTAACCATTCAAAGCTAATCCTCAGGGCTTTGAAACTTGGCATTAGCCCCCTTGCTTAAATTGTTTTCATATTCTAGTCCTCTAATCCATCTTCTTGTTTCATTGAATGCTAAAACTAGTAGTGCTCAACACAGCTAAAGTTTTCTGATTTGGTGCTGAGGAAGCAGCCTAGAGGTGAGCTGCAAGCTATCATCCTGCCAGCAAAGTTACCAAGTTACACAGCAAAGTTAAAAAGTAACAGAAGCAGGAATTTTTGCCGCATCACACATAAGATGTTTAGGATTGCCTGTTTCACCATTTTATTCTTGTAATTCTGTCAAGTGACAGCTGTCCTGAAAGCAGAATGGCAAAGAACTTCATTGTTTGATTTGTTTAATAACAACAAGAAGATAAAAGGCATTTTCTCAGCCCAGAGGTCGGGGGAGTCTGTGTGTGTGTTTGTATGCTGGTTTAGCCTAGGTATAGCCTTCCTATACCTTGAATAAGTATCCTTCTCTAAAACCAGAGATGTTATTTATTATGTAAGCAGTGCTACATAAATCCTATTGGTATTCTGTGGTCATTTTCATAGCAGTTGTTTGACATATGGTTCAGTTCAGCAAAATGTATCGAGGGCCGCCTACGAATACGCACTGTGTTAAGTGGTGAAAGTACCGAAATGACAGAGACAGCCTCGCTGGAATCTATTAAAATGACAACCTTCTTATTTTTTCCACTGTTAGAATTTTCTAGTATCCACTGGTTAAGTATAACTGGGACAGAGGAAGTTCTTCAAAGTTTGACTGTGAAAATAGATGAAAACAAGGGGGGCTTTAATGTCTTGTTTGGACAGTGTCATCTACCGTGGAGGGCACACTCTTCTGTGTGTGGATCTGCTAGTGACGTCGGTTTCTCACTAATCAGACTGTAAACAAAAGACAGCAACGGTGGTTGGACTAATTTAGCCTCAGTTTTTGCCTAGCTAAATGTATCTGATCTACAAAAACCTGTTGTAATTATTGTACCTCATATATTATGATTTCATCTAGTGCTTGTATGACACTAACCTTGAAAATGGTCACACCGTGTCTTGATGACACATCCTGATACCTTCTTTGTCAAGTTACCCCATCCATTGTGGCATTTACGACTAAGGAAATTCTCTATAGTTGGAAATGTACAGGATACTGCTGTCTACAGGATGTTGAACAGCTTTGTCTAAAACATTCACAATCATTTTAGAAAAACAATCCTATGATAGCACAGTCAGTCAAATAGATTATAGTTTGAGCTGAAGCAGAAAACCATTTTAAGTGTGTGTGTGTAAAAGAGAGAGGAGAAAAAAAATCTAATCATTACTCTGGTCGTTATGCAATCCAAGAAGGGACTGCTGTTTCTTCTTCGGAGCCCAGCTTTTGGCTGGGGTCCTGTGACACACAGTGGGAATTCACTTCCTATCAGGAAACGCTGTTTTTCAATGTATTATCTTGTTGAGACAACCACAGTGAACAATAGGCTATTAATGTATTAGAACAACAAGTGTCATAACTAAGCCAATATTTGCTTTGTTTTGCATGTCACCCTAAAAAAAAAAAAAAAAAAAAAAAAAAAAAACTTTTGGCCGGGCTTCAGAATGCATTTGACCATCAGTAACCGCTGGGCGTAAAAGCCGTGACAGTTAAAAAGAACAAAGAAGAGAAAAATGTGTTAATAACGGTGATGAGCTTCCTGCAGGTTTACTCAGTTCCTGCCGCAAAAGAACGAGAATAAATTAGTTTCATATACATCTTTCAGGTATGAAAAATGTCCACTTAAAGGCCCATTTTGAGTTTTGGAAGCCACGCCAAGAAGCTGGTATAAAGAAAAAGCCTCAAACTCATTTCTCTCATGAAATGTCAAGCCCTCTTATGAGATATATCTCATTCAATTTTGGATACTTGTATTTAAAATAATTTTATAACCACCTCACTTTATACGTGAAGAAAATCAGACCTTTCATTTCAATCTTCCTTTACTGTCTTAACCCAAAATTCTGTTTAACAGCAATTCTTAACAACTCTTGGATATTTTATATTTTTCTTTTGACAGTTGTCATAAACTGGTTTCTACTCTCCGTTATCTTACCATGTAGTCATGTTTTAGTTCTTTCTATGATTAAGCTGAAAAGTCCTTAAAGGCAAGACCTAGACCTGTGCCTTATATTTCCTTGTAGACTTTACCTAACAGCTGAGTTAGTGTTTGCTGATGGATTGGATCAGTAGTTTTTTTTATTTTAAGATGACATTTTTGTACCATCACTTGTACCTAGTCTCAAAATCCAGGAGAAAATACAGATTTTTTTAAATTGTTCTTTTTATATCATCATTCCTTTTTGATTACTTTTCAGTCAGCTTAAGACATTTCATATTCAGGTCACAATATTCATTACCTCAACCATCTTGGGTAGCTGGCCATTCTGAACAAACCATGATTAGCCCAGTTTTCTAGGGTTGCTCTAAATTCTTTGCCCTAGTTTATTCTAAAAGAAGTAGAGAATGGGATATTATGATTCAATAGTCCTACTCACCTCACTCAGTTTAGTAAACCTTTATTGTATAACTGTAAGCAGACAGTAAAGAAAGGAAAAAGATGTTGACCCAGTTACTGGGCTAGACAGACCTACTCAAATAATTTAAAGGCAACACAGACTCTGAAAAATTGTTTTGGGAGCAGTACTGGGGTGGGAGCTGAGGAAGGCTAATTCTTAATTCTGATGGAAGAGATTGGGAAAGCCATCATGGAAGGCGTTGACTTTTGAGTAAGACCTCAAAGTATGGATTAAGAGTTGAATGGATGGTGGCACTTGGTGACTCAGTCGGTTAAGTGTCCAATTTCAGCTCAGGTGTGATCTTGCAGTTTGTGAGTTTGAACCCCGCATCGGGTTATCTTCTCTCAACATAGAACCCACTTTGGATCCTGTGTCCCCCTCTCTTTCTGCTTTTCTCTGTCTTTCTCTCTCTCTTTCTCAAAGATAAACATTTAAAAAAAAAAAAAAAAAGTTGGATGGATGGAGACTAGAGGGGAAAACAGTCCTAGCATATAAGAAATAATGTGAGCAAGGCATCAGTCAGGGAAAAGGCTTCTGTTTGGGTAAGTCCTCATTTTCCTCTAAGTCTGTGAGGGATAAACTTGGAAATCTTTTCCATCCTCTTTTCAGAGCCCGAATTTTAGAACTCCCCCCACCCCCCAGGCTGATTCCTAAGTATTTTTTAAAGATAGGAATCCAAGGTGGGTTGTTTTTTTTTTTGTTTTTTTTTTTTTCCTTGAAGGAGGGACTAAGAAACTTGCAGAGTTTTTTAAGTTAATTTTTTAATGTTTATTTATTTTTAAGAGAGAGAGAGCTAGCTAGCAGGGGAGTGGCTGAGAGGGAGACACAGAATCCGAAGAAGGCTCCAGGCTCCGAGCTGTTAGCACAGAGCTGGACACAAGGCTCAAACCCACAAACCATGAGATCATGACCTGAACCGAAGTCAGATGCTTAACTGACTGAGCCACCCAGGCACCCCAGAAAATTGTGTTTTTGGAAAATTACAGTAGGTAGCTTTGTGTTTCTCAGTTGTAACCATGAACCCTAAGGGTTATAGTGTCCATACTACCTTTTAGATGTTTAAAATAGACTCTTAAAAACTGAGAACAAACTGAGGGTTGATGGGGGGTGGGAGGGTGGGGTGGGTGGGTCATGGGCATTGAGGAGGGCACCTGTTGGGATGAGCACTGGGTGTTGTATGGAAACCAATTTGACAATAAATTTCATATTTAAAAAAAAACAAAACAAACACTTTCTGGCACTTTACAACCCTACAGAACCCTTCCTTGACAATAGAGATCAAAAGTAGAAACAAAATATTTAACAAACTCTGGAGAGCTACTTAAGTTACTAAGCTCCATGAAGATTGCTTTTTATTTGACAATAAAGTACTTGATGTCGGCTTTAAGTCCAGCTAAATAGGCACTATAGAACTAAGCTGAGTCTAGTCTTTGTGAGCCTCAGAAAAACAAGAATCCTACTCCAAGCCTGAATTTAAAATATAACAAGCAACTTAAGTGGACCCTTCAGGCATGTGTGAGTACGCACAAAAAGCTGAGTCATAAAGTTTATTCTCTCTAGTGAATTACGAGGAAAACTTGAAAAAGCAGCATTCTCATTATTTTAAAAAATGGTATAAATGGTTCTAAATTCTTATGAAAATAACACCAAAAATCTGTTTTGTGTGTTGTTAACCCTGAATGCTTACCTACAAACTACTTAAAATCAAGAAATGGGAGCTTGAGGCATCAGGTGACTTTTCTTTTTCATAAAAGTTAACATTTAATGCATAGTAGCTTCTTTTTTAATGTTTACTTATTATGACAGAGAGAACATGCACACGTGAGCAGGGGAGGGGCAGAGAGAGAGAGGGAGAGAGAGAATCCCAAGCAGGCTCCACACAGCGCAGAGCTGGACACGGGGCTCAATCTCAAGAGCCATGAGATCTTGACCTGAGCCGAAATCAACAGGACGCTTAACCGACTGAGCCACCCAGGTGCTCCAATGCATAGTAGCTTCTGAAATTAGTTTATTGCCAAACCTTTAAAGGGATGTTTTAATGCAGTTTGTATTTTAAATCTTTTATGAGGTCATATGATCTTTATATGTATACGTTTTATGTATCTGAGAACAGATAAGGTGGGTCTAGGTAATGTGAAAAGCCTCAAGTGAAATAAATTGAGGGACATATTGAGAAGTCACATTCTTTTGGGGACCTCTTTCATCATATGGAGAATTGAGGGGATGGAATTAGATGTAATAATATTTTATGTCCTATTAAGCTCTAACACCTTTAAGTTTTAAAGATGCTATTTTTTTTTTTTTTTTGGTTCTAGTTAGGTAATATTAAGGAAGGGCAATATTTATTTCTTGGGACAGTTGTTATTTGGGTTTATAAATGTTTTGTTTCTCTGCTATCCTTACAAAGGTATTTTGCATCCTTTAAAAATCTGCACGTCTGTTCTCTTTGTTAAATTTTCCTCCATAAATTAAATGAAGGATTCATTTAATGCTTTCTCTTTTTTCCTGAATTTGACATTAGACTTTTTAAGTCTTCTTTCAAATGTTCTTAGTTTTTATTAAGACAGAAGGTTTCAGCTGTGGGTTAGAGACTTTATCATTTTTCTCTTCCCATTGTCTCAATGTCAGAAAAGAATCTCCATCTCTTTTCTCATATATGAATTAGTTGTCATAAAATATCAAAAGGTATACATATATTTTCAAGGTTCTTATTCATATCAACTAAGCCTACCTTTCTAAAGTTTTATTTAAGTAGTCTCTACACCCGACATGGGGCTTGAGCTCACGACCCTGAGATCAAGAGCCACACACTCCTTCAACTGTGCCAGCTGGGTGCCCTTGACTTTTCAAGGCTAAATCTTACATTATACTTGGTCAGAACCTCGACCTCTTTAAATGATAATAAATGTCCAAACAGTTCTAGATGAAATAATGGGGCATATATAATCTAGGTATTAGGATCCAAAGGACTCACCCACAACTACCTTTTCTTCCTAAAGCTCACAATTATAGTTGTAGTTGATATTACACTTGGTGGAAGATTAAACTTAGTGAATGACCAGGAATTTTGCTTATTTATTATTGACTTAATAATCTAATTCCTCGGTGTCAGGTCCTGTACCACATGCTTTCATGTGCAGGTAAACTTTGTGGTAGGAAAAATCTATGAAAATATATATTTTGCCAAAGAATTCATATTAGAGGTAGGGACCTAGATATGGTGTTCATATAGGTGGTTCGCTTAGAGGTGGGGCCTGGGGTAAGAGAAGAGTTGGAAACATTTACCAAAGGATCTTAATGGGTATAAATTTGAAATGACTAAAAATTGTAAAACATCATTGGGGATTAAGGGGAGGGATGGAATTGTGAAAGGTAGAGACACAATACAGCACAGTAAGGGGTGCCTGGGTGGCTCAGTCGGTTAAGCATCCGACTTCAACTCAGGTTATAATCTCACAGTTTGTGGGTTCGAGTCCCACGTCCGGCTCTGTGCTGACAGCTCAGAGCCTGAAGCCTGCTCTTGATTTTGTGTCTCCCTCCCTCTCTCTGTCCCTCCCCTGCTAGCACTCTGTCTCTTTCTCAAAAATGAATGAAAACGTTAAAAATTTTTAAAAAACAAATAGCACAGTGGTTAAGAACAGAGGTTCTGGAGCCAGTCTCCTTGAATTCATATCTCCGTATCTCCACTCACACATACTCTTGTGTGACCTTGGATAAGTAACTTCTCTCTGCTCTTAGTCTGTGAAATGAATATGGGAATAGCACCTACCTTTCTAGGGTTATTATGGGGATTAAAAGAGTTAAAACATGCTATATTCTTTTTTTTCTTTAATTTCTTTTAGTGTTTGTTTATTTTTGAGAGAGAGGGCGAGTGAGGGAGGGGCAGAGAGAGGAGGAGACACAGAATCCGAAGCAGGCTCCAGGCTCCGAGTTGTCAGCACAGAGCCCGCTGTGGGGCTTGAACCTGTGAACGGTGAGATCATGACCAAAGCAAAGTCGGACACTTAACCGACTGAGCCACCCAGACGCCCCAAAACAAGCTATGTTCTTAAAGCAAATTGACATTAGATGGTCAAGAAATGTTGACTACTAGTCCTTACCCCTCTCTTTGCATAAAAACATTTTCATCAAAAATGGCATTTTTGAAAATTCTGATGTAATTTGCTTAATGAAAATACACACAAGCTAAGTTACTAAAAAGGATAGTGTGAGGGATGGAGTTGGAGTGGCCGAACATGCCTGACAAGGATTTGGAACCTAGGCGGATCCTTGAGAACAGGGCAGAACCCTAGCAACAGACAGTGGGAAAGAACCCAGGTGTGTGGACTGTCGATTCAACAGTAGATGCCAAACCCTGGCATGTAGGCAGAGCATAGGGGCAGGGTGTTTTGATAATTGAGAGAAGACTAGATGGGGAATCAATACCAGTGATCTCTGCATGGCATCAGAAATCCCCTGAGCCAAGATGCGAGCTATCAGGTGACCTCAGGGAACGAGAGAAAACAGAGGGTCTAAGACGGAGACCTGGGGTAGCAACTTTAGGTCCAATTTTGAAAATATTTGGAGTTACCTGACAGAAACGAGAAAGAGTTATAGGCTGCCTTTTATAGTGAGTAGAGGGCTGAGAGAGTTTGAAAAGTATTGCTCAAGTGAAAGTCAAACAACAGAGCGGAAGCAGCAGCAGCAAGATTATACTTGATGAGCTGCTTAACTAGTTTCTTACGGATTTTCGTAATCCTAGGGATCCAGAGCCTATGGCACGATGGAACAGCGTGTGTATTTGTTTCCTAGAACTACCATAACAAAGTACCACAAAATGAGTGGCTGAAAACAAAAATGTATTCTCTTACGGTTCTTGAGTCCAGAAGTCCAAACTCAGTGTGTCAGCAAGGTTGGTTTCTTCTGGGGGCTCTGAGGGAAAACCTGTCATGTGCTTCTCCTATCTTTTGGTGCTGGCAGGTGTCTCAAGCTTGTTCAGCATACTTTTAACCTCTGCCTCCATCATCTAGCTTTTTTCCCTGTGTCTCCTCTGTCTCCTCTATGTCTGTGTCCACATCTCTCTCACTTTTGTAAAGACGTTAGTCCTTGGGTTTAGGGCCTGCCCTAATCCAGTATGACTTCATCTTAATTTGATTACAAATGAAGGCCCTATTTTCAAGTCAAGTCACATTCTGAAGTAATGATGTGAATTTGGGGGGCACCTTCAACCCAGTACAGTATGTAAAGTTGATCTTTACATCTAAAGGATGGTTCATTTGAGAAAAGTTAGTTTCGGGGCACCTGGGTGACTTGGTTGGTTGAGCGTCCAACTTCGGCTCATGTCATGATCTTGTGGTTCGTGAGTCTGAGCCCCACATTGGGCTCACTGCTGTCAGTGCAGATCCCACTTGGAATCCTCTGTCCCCCTCTCTCTGCCTATCCCCTGCTTGTGTGTGCACACGCTCTCTCTGAGGGGAAAAAAAAAGCTTTAAAAAGAAGAAAAGTTTCACAAAATAGATTTTTTTCTTTTTTTACAAAAGCAATTTCTGACATTGATGAACATCTCTTTTCATGGACTGCCGTAACAATTATCAGATTTCTAAAATGGCAGGTTATGACCAAATATTTTTGAAAGTGATTTTCAAGTACTATTACCTATGCTTAATAAATTTCATTTTCATGGCTCACTATTAGACTTTCCGTAGAAGGAAAACAGATGGAGTTGTGATGATCTTGAAATCCTCCTTACCAGCCAAAATCTGAAGGTAGGAACTCCTTCAAATCAGACTTCCTTGCAGTGACAATGTATTGAGTTACCTACAGCTTTTGGATTGACTTTTGCAGCTGTATTTTATATGTTATAATCATAAAAGCCAAAATTCTTTAGTTGGGATGCCTGAAATAGTAGATCAGGATGAACTCTTGGGACTTATGCATACCCTGTATTCTTTAACTTTTTATATATATTTTTTGCCTTCAGTTTTTAAAATAAAGAACTTTGCCTTTTGTGTGTGTGCCTTCCAGGCCCCCTCCTATTTCTCACTGGTCACTGTGGCTCCATTAGGAATGGACCATTAGAAGTATTGTCCACAGTAACAAATCAGTTTTCTAGACTAGACTTTTGGGTGATTGTTTTGCAAACTCAACTCATTTTTTTCTTAATTTTTAAAAAACGTTTATTTACTTTTGAGAGAAAGAGAGGCGTGAGGAGGGAGACACAGAATCTGAAGCAGGCTTCAGGCTCTGAGCTGTCAGAACAGAAGGCAACGCAGGGCTCGAACTCACAGACCGTGAGGTCATGACCTGAGCTGAAGTCGGATGCTTAACCGACTGAGCCACCCAGGCACCCCAAACTCAACTCATTTTTAATAATGAGTTTTGTAGGATTGTTTACATTTCTTCAGAATGAAGAACTAGAATTTCTTGAGTTCAGAATCCTTGAGAAATAAGTAGATGTAAGATTGGAATTTGAGGGAGTTAAGTTTTCCATATTACTTGTATTCTGATATTCACTTTGGAAAGTTTCCCGAGGTTTCTAGATAGATGTACAGTATTAGGTAAGAGTAAATTTGACTTCAGACATTGTCTCAGGAAAATGTCAAAAGCAAGGGCTTTAAATTTTTCGAGCTCAGTGCTGCACAAATAAATACACTTCAGTTTATGAAGTATGTGAGAGTTGATGTTTCTTTTAAAAAAAAAAAAAGAAAAAAAGAAAAGAAACTTTTTGCCCAGAAGGACTACCATATAGTAAGAGCCAAACATTTAAGGTATCTCCAGAAATTGAGAGCAATGAATCTTTTTTTTAAAAAAAATCACAATCTTCAGTGATTCCACTTTATAAAACCTCTCATTTATCATGAGCTGTCAAGTTCTGGATAGTTTCCTAGATCTCAGTTTTAAAAATTTCACTGATACCAGGGGACTCAATAACAGAAACTTAAATGTCTGAGAGGTACATTCGAGTAATCAATCCACTAGTCTCTGTCAACTTTCTCTTAGGAGAAGAAAAAAATCCTTTTGTTTTTTTCCCCCAATCATTTCCAAAAGCTCCATGTTAAAGACAAACGATGACTGAGGGAATATATACAGAACATTCATCAAGTTTCGTAGAAAAGAGAGTAAAGGCACTAAGGCCATGTGTTTTTGGATTTTGCAAAATATTTGAGGGATCACCTCTCTGTGATTGATTGTTTTACTTACCATTTTATAAGGCTATATATTTATTTATTTAAAAATCAGTTTCGGGTGCCTGGGTGGCTCAGTCAGTTCAGCGACTGAGTCTTCATTTCAGCTCAGGTCATGATCTCACGGTTGTGAGATCAAGCCCCACATCGGGGCTCCATGCTAGGCATGGAGCCTGCTTAAGATGCTCTCGCTCTCCCCCCCCCTCCAATAAAAATTTGTTCCAATAAAAATTTTAAAAAGTCAGTTTCATATTTGCTTTTCCAAATAATTGATGTTGGGTACCATCTGAACTAAATCTAGATAATGGTTGAGTTTAGACTTCAAGACAATACACTTCGTCTGAACTTTTCATATATATTTTCACATTTGTAACCCTGCCTCTTACATGGCCGTTATATTTGGTCAATTTGATCTATTTATAATGAAAGATTTTTTTTTTTCTCACCCTGCCAATGTCTAAGCAAGTAACTGCCCCTTTTTTCCCCAATCCCAGCCTTTCAATATGGGAGCCTGGTTCACTGTTCCTTGCAACAGGTAATATTGATCAATAAAATATTCTTCATCAAGTATTGGTACTTTAGTGAGAAAGAGGTTAGATTCATCCTTTGCTTTGTCCAGTGGTTGAATACTTTTAGTCTTTGAATCACCCTGCTGAATTTTGACCTAGCAACCTGCTTAGAATTTTCACATTTACTGCTCTTCACCTAGATGTTGTCAAAGTGTACATTTAAAACGTAACTACTGTGTTCCAGTTGTACCAGCACAGGATGTATTTTTCATGTTTGCTAAAATAATTTATCTTAATTAGTGTATTATTTTTCTTTATAAAACAAAGTTTGAAACCGTAACATTCTCAAAACTGTGCCCTCCAATTGATAGTTTTCTTTTATCTGTGTGTGGGGGGGGGGGGGGCGGGGGTTGTTTTTTGTTAATAAACACTGAGCCAGCTATCAAATTCCATTAAGGACGCTTAGCAACATGATGGGTTGTTGTTAACCATTACCAGTTTATTTTGTTGTTTGTTGTTTTCATTGACTTTTTAAGTTTCGATTTTAACTAAGGCTTAGATTAATAGTATTTTTTACTAATCAGTTGTCGATTCATTGTTTTCTGACTTAAAGTTTAGAATTTATAGTTGTATTTTAAAGTATACTCAACAGAAGTCATTTGAAAAGATTCTGGCAATAGGCCAGAGAGAGTTAAGTTTCTACATTTATACCAATTTGATAGTCATACGAGACTTTACTACTCTCAGAGCATTTATCATTTCTGTTTTGGTGGTAAATATTGTGATCCTATAATGTATTTTCAGGCACCACAGTAAGGAAAGGCTGTAATCAAGGTTGTAATAGCTGTATATACTTCTAGGAAATGACAGTATTTTGAGTCATTCCATTTTTTTTTTTTTTTGTCAACTCTTTCATACCTACTAAGATCTGTAACCATAAATAATTACATACTTGGTAAAGAACAATTGGTAATCTGAGGCAAATTATTAAACCTCAGAGTTCTTATCTGTAAAGTGGGTATATTGCCAGCATAGTCTGTTTTTGAAAGTTAATTTATTTCATTATAAATAGTCAAAGGCCCTCAACTCTTACAAAATTGATGCTAAATTAATTAACTGTAGGGGTAAAAGTGTAAACTTGAACAACATTTATTGTTAGTTACCCAGGGCACAATCAGTGTCATTTTGATAACCTCCAAGTAAGACATAGTATTCATCTGTTAGGTTAACAGTTAGAAGTTCCAAAATATTGATCAATGCCCATGTGGCAGTGTCTTCATATGAACTTGAGCCAGTTTAAGGGCCTTTCCTCTGCATTTTGTTCCTTTTTGTTTGGAACTCAAAATTGTGTTGAATGTTCCATGATATTTTATGGTACCATTCATCTTTGCCTATCTCATGAAGATACTTGATCAGCATAGCTTCTGATACTCCTTGTCTTTATGCATCTTATGTATCTGGCTTCCAAAATACTGATAGAGAGGACCAAGATACAGGGTGACAAATTATGAGGAAGCAATATTGTATCGTGGAAAGAGCTCTGGACTAGGAGAACGTAGATCACCCTGGTGATGCTTAGTGTATGCTCTTGGGCACGTCTCTTTATGAAGACTTCATTAGTTATCTAATCTCGAAAACAAGAGATTTGGACCAGATATCCTTTTAATTTTGGCTTCAAAACCTTCAAAGAATTAAGTGAAAGGCACTTCTTTGACTTACTGGTGTAATATGTTGGTGGATACATCTTAATCTTTAAAAGTCTAGTTACTTATAGAAAAGGTGTTCCTCGTGTATTTAGGTTAAGCAGATTACCACTAAACAACTGGACAGTTTGTACATCTGCTTTTCTGCACATGCTAGATGGACATCATACAATTCAGTCTGTTCACAAGCACTAAAATTTTTAGCCCTTACTTATAGCCTGTTCCTCACAGTCAATGGTATTTATAAAATGCCTGCATAAAATGTATGTGATAGGCCTGTTTTTCTCCATACATTTCACTGAAAGAGTAGATTTTGACCATGAACAATCTGTGAATGGCTTGGTAGTGCTAATATATATCATTATTATGATTTTATAGTAATATCTAATACCTGAGCATTGTAGCTTTAGAAAAATCACTCAACACTTCTGAGTATAGTTTCCTTGCATCTGTAAAATGTGATCCTTGAATCTCATCTGAAATATTCCAAGAGAACTCTCATAGAGTCAATAGCCATTATAGCAATAAGACCCTAGTGCTTTGTGGGATAATTAAATCTTCCATTGGGCACTTAGAAAATGTCATCTGTATTACTTGGTGCTATTCAGTGCCCATTGTTGGTTTGTTTTTTTTTTTCTTTTTTTCTTGACTTTTATCTATGTGTAGTTTGGTTTTCCCAAGTCTGTTGATTTTCATGTCAGTTGTATGTAAAATCTTGGCTAGCACTTGAAAGTAAGTAGTTCATGCCTTTTAGAATTTAAAATGAAGAAAACTTCACTGGTCGATCTGAGGATGTGGCTTGTTATAGTTTGTGCGGGGTCCAAGTTGTTTTCTAAAACTGTAAACACCTTCACAATTTTGCAGTAAATTTCATTAAGGAAAACTCTAACTCCATAAACCAGTGTGTGTTATTGTTGCTGCTGTTGTTTTAACCAAATATGCTGCCTTGAAATCTTGGCATATCTTTGATTTTTGTTTTAAATATGGAACAATAGGCCTGGTACTTGAAAGTGCAGCCATCTTTTTTGCTTATGTTCTAGAGAAAGCTGTTAAAACTGCCAAGAATTAAGTTTGGAAAGACTTTTTATAATAATTTTTCATAAGATTGTTTTGACCATTCCCAGCCTAGAACTAATACAAACCAGATTGCTTTGGGAGGAGTTGTGATACAGTAAAATAATTCAAGTCATTGAATTCAAATAATTCAAGACACTTATGGAGTCCCCTGCCATTGTGAGGACTACAAACGTAAGCAAAGAGATCTGGAAAGTTGAACTAGAAGTAGCTAAGAGTCAAGAAAAAGTGAAAAACAAATGGACATTGAGTAATATAGATGGCATTTTCTAAGTGCCCAAATGGAGGACAATTTAATTATCACCCAAATCACTAGGATCTTACTGCCATTTTTTTTAGTATCAAAGAATCATTTCCGACTCCCTCCCATCTCTAACGTATATTCATTTCCTCCCTCCCTGTCTCAAGTACATACACGCACTTCTTTTCCTTGTGTTTCCCATTTGACCATAACTTAGAGTTTCTGGAGTAGTGTTTTTCAAACAGTGGGTCATAACCCATTAGTAGAACAAGAATCTATTTGACCAATTTTTTTAATGAAAAAGATTAAAATAGAAAATACCAGAATGTACTACATAGAGAAAGTATCACAAATTTATTTCAGCTAAATATCTCATGTATTTGTATGTGATTACAATATAAAATGTATTTTTTATTGTGGATTGCCATTTTTAGAGTTTGAAACCCATCATTCTTGAGTATTTCATCTATTTGTGCCTTAAACCTAAATTTCTTTATTTTTTTTTTTAATTTTTTTTTTCAACGTTTATTTTTGGGACAGAGAGAGACAGAGCATGAACGGGGGAGGGGCAGAGAGAGAGGGAGACACAGAATCGGAAACAGGCTCCAGGCTCTGAGCCATCAGCCCAGAGCCCGACGCGGGGCTCGAACTCACAGACCGCGAGATCGTGACCTGGCTGAAGTCGGACGCTTAACCGACTGCGCCACCCAGGCGCCCCAAACCTAAATTTCTTTAAATATACATGTTGGGTGGTTACTGCATAAATATTTAGATAAGATTTTTTTTAACTGGAATTTTTGTTTATGCCTGATATCTTGTTTCTAATCTGCATGGCCAGAGGAAAACCCATAGTGTTGACAATGTTTTATGATGTTACTTTTTAAAAAAATCTGTTTTTCTGCATCATTTTGAATTAAAAGAATCCTCTTAGAAGACCAATATTTTTCCCCTAATAGAGTTCATACTGGTTTATATTGCTCCGAAGTACTAGAAAGCATGCCTGTGTATGTGCAACATTAAAAATAGGATTGATTTAGGGATGCCTAGGTGGGTCAGTTGGTTGAATGTCCAACTTTGGCTCAGGTCATGACCTCACGATTCATGGGTTTGGGCCCCACGTTGGGCTTGCTGTTGTCAGCATAGAGCCTGCTTTGGATCCTCTGCCCCTCCCCTCTCTCTCTCTCTCTCTGCCCCTCCTGCGTGGTCTCTCTCTCTCTCTCAAAAATAAATAAATATAAGTAAATAAAGGATTGGTTGATTAAAACCACAGTTAGATGTCACTTTACACCTGTCAGAATGACTAAAGTCAAACAAACCCACAAAAAATAACAAGTGTTAGTGAGGAAGGGGGGAAAATTGTGCATTGTTGTCTCGTGCATTGTGTCTCGTGCATTGTTGGTGGAATGCAAACTGATGCAGCCAGTGTGGAAAACAGTATGGAGGTTCCTCAAAAAATTAAAAATAGAATGTAGGGAGAGATTCTAGTTTTTCTTAATCCTGAACAACTAAACTAAGCATAAATATTTCTGCTTCTAGGGGATATGGGAAACAATTCAGTTCCAGGGCTCCTTCTCTTTAAAATTAACCAACCCTATTTTTTTTTTTTAATTCAAGTGTAGTTAACATACAATGTTATATTAGTTTCAAGTGTACAATATGATTCAACAGTTCTATACATTTGTTCATCAAGATAACTGTACTCTTTGGGGTGCCTGGGTGGCTCAGTCTGTTAAGCATCTGACTCTTGATTTCGGCTCAGGTGATGATCTCATGGTTTGTGAGTTCTGGCCCTGCATTGGGCTCTGCTCCAACAGCGTGGAGCCTGTTGGGATTCTCTCTCTCCCTCTCTCTGCCTCTCCCTTGTTCGTACTCTCTCTCCCTCTCTAAATAAATAAACATTAAAAAAATTTTTTTTAAAGAGAAGTAAATAATGTATGTAAAGTTCAGTGGCTAGCACATAGTAAGAGCTCAGTAACTGATAGTTGTGGTTTTTTTTTTTTTTTATTTCTTGAGTGTAGTTGACACAATGTTACATTAGTTTCAGGTGTACTGTATAATGATTCAACTCTATATATGGCTTAGTATTCGTAACAGCTAGAGATTTTCTAACAATTACAAGTTGTTTCTTTAGTAATGGGTCATTATAGCATTTAAAAGAAGCTATCAGCTTCTCTCTAACGATTAACAATAGCTATTCTAAGGTCATACAACAGTTGATGGAAATGCAAAGACTTGAAACCTGGTCTCTATCCTCAGTCCAGTACTCTGCACCATTCTGCTTTTTGCTTGAAAGAATTACTTAGAAATTTTTAGAATGTAATTAAAAGTTTTTTAGTCTAATAACCAGCTAAAGTTCTAGAATATTTTAACCATAATCAAGTGAAAATACTTCATAGAGAGCAATCATATTTAAACTGATCTGACCACAACACAATTTTTTTAAAGTTCCATAACAAAGCCAACAGTTGAAATATTTCATTTGTTGTGTCTTCTGGCTTACAAAGACTAGTGCTGCTGAAATCTGAACACTATCCATTAACGACTTTTTTACAGTATTTTGTCTGTCGGGGCTTCATATTCTAACTGTTCTTTTTACTTGAGTAAACTGTTACGTAACTAGATTTTAAGTACTCCTTAAAATTACTTTGTGTTAGCAATAAACTGTTTTAAGGAGCTCAGATGGACCTATTATAAATAGCTTCTAAGAGTATGAGGTTCCAAAGATTGGTTACACTTCTGGACTACTGATAAAAAAACCCACTGGATATGAAAAAAGAAGTTTCTTAGAGTTGGTGCTCTGTCGCACCGCATTTTTGGGTAATAGAAAGGTGATGAAAAATACTATGTTTGTAAGCCAAGCTAATAACAGTACCGCAAAACCTAATTTCTGAAGAATATCACATGACCAGAGTCATTCTATTAATAGTGGATGTTGTAACAAAACAAAACAAAAAAAAACCTAGCCCCTTTATCCTGTGAAGGGTCCATTTATTTGATCATCACATATTCATTGTTCATTGCATGTTTTCTCTCAATTTTTGAATTAATGATTTAGGATCTGGAAGACTCACTTATATAAAAGCTCATTTTTACATTTTCTTTCCTGATTAGTTGCTTTCTAGTCACAAAATCAGATTTTCACTAAAGTGATATGACATAAAGTGACTTAATCCTATTTCATGAATTTTTTGTGTAGTACACGGAAGTAGTTCAAACTTCTAGAATGTTGTAGAGTGATGTTGTCAAATAGAAGCTAACAAAGTTTTAACATGTTTTACAAAAATTATTTTTAACAAATGAGTTTACATTTTTTAACTTTGTAATTTAACTTTTTTTTTAATTTACATCCAAATTAGTATATAGTAGTTTACATTTCTTTTTTTTTTTAATTTTTTTTTTTTAACGTTTATTTATTTTTGAGACAGAGAGGGACAGAGCATGAACGGGGGAGGGGCAGAGAGAGAGGGAGACACAGAATCGGAAGCAGGCTCCAGGCTCTGAGCCATCAGCCCAGAGCCTGACGCGGGGCTTGAACTCATGGACTGCGAGATCGTGACCTGAGCTGAAGTCAGATGCTTAACCGACTAAGCTACCCAGGCGCCCCTAGTAGTTTACATTTCTAAGACCAGAATTAATACAAGATTTTTTTTACTTTATTTATTTATTAAATTTTAATTCCAGTAGAGTTAACATATATTCAACAGTTCTATATTAGTACTCATCAAGATAAGTGTACTCTCATCCTTTTCACCTATTTCACCCATCCCCCAACCAACCTTCCTTCTGGTAACCATCTGTTCTCTATATTTAAGAGTCTCTTTTTTGGTTTGTGTCTCTCTCTCTCTTTTTTTCTTTTTTTTCCTTTGTTCATTTGTTTCTTTCTTAAAGTCCACATATGAGTGAAATCATATGGTATTTGTCTTTCTCTCACTGGCTTATTTCATTTAGCATTATACTCTAGTTGCATTCATGTTGTTGCAGGTGTGTGTGTGTGTGTGACATCTTTACCCATTCATCTTTTGATGAACAACACTTAAGCTGCTTCTATAATTTGGCTATTGTAAATAATGCTGCAATAAACATAGGGGTACACATATTCCTTCAAGTTGATGTTTTCACATTCTTAGAGTAAATACCCAGTAGTAGTGTAATTACTGGATCAATGGGTAGTTCTGTTTTCAATTTTTTGAGGAACCTCCATACTGTCTTCCACAGTGGCTGCACCAGTTTGCATTCCCACCAACACTGCACAAGAGTTCCTTTTTCTCCACATCCTCGCCAACGCTTGTCTTTTGAGTTTTTTATTTTAGCCATTCTGACAGGTGTGATGTGATACCTCATTGTAGTTTCTATTTGCATTTCCCTGATGATGAGTGATGTTGAGCATCTTTTCATGTGTCTGTTGGCCATCTGGATGTTTTCTTTGAAGAAATGTCTGTTCAGCATGTCTTCTGCCTATTTTTGCTTGGGTTATTGGGGTTTTGGGGTGTTGAGATCTGTAAGTTCTTCATATATTTTGGATACTAACACTTTATCAGATATGTCATTTGCAAATATCTTCTCCCATTCAGTAGGTTGTCTTTTATTTTTTGTAGGTTCTTTTGCTGTGCAGAAACTTTTTATTTTGATGTAATTCCAATAGTTTATTTTTGCTTTTGTTTCTCTTGCCTCAGGAGACATATTTAGAAAGATGTTGTTACAGCCGATGTCAGAAAAATTACTGCCTGTGCCCTCTTCTGGATTTTTATGGTTTTAGGTCTGACATTTAGGTCCTCTATGCATTTGAGTTTATTTTTGTGTATGGTGTAAGAAAATGGTCCAGTTTCATTCTTGTGCATGTCTCTACACAGTTTTCCCAATACCATTTGTTGAAGAGACTCTTTCTAATTGCATATTATTGCCTCCTTTGTTAAAGATTAATTGACCTGACCATTAAATTGCAAGTTTATTTCTGGGCTTTCTGCTCTTTTCCATTGATCTATGTGTTTATTTTTGTGTCAGTACCATACTGTTTTTATTACTACAGCTTTATGTTATCACTTGAAGTCTGAGAATTGTGATGCCTTGTTTTGTTTAACTTTTCAGAATTGCTTTGACTATTTGGAGTCTTTTGTGGTTCCATACAAATTTAAGATTGTTTGTTCTAGTTCTGTGGAAAATGCAGTTGGTGTTTTGATAGAGATTGCACTAAACCTATAGATTACCTTAGGTCATATGGGCATTTTAACAATATTTGTTCTTCCAATCTATGAGCATGGGATGTCTTTCCATTGCTTTGTGTCGTTTTCAATTTCTTTCATTAGTATTTTATAGTTTTCAGAGGTTTCTCACCTTTTTGGTTAAGTTTATTCCAAGGCATCTTATTATTTTTCGTACAATTGTGAAGGTAGTTGTTTCCTTAATGTTCTGCTGCTTCATTATTAGTGTATAGAAATGCAACAGATTTCTGTACATTGACTTTGTATCCTGTGACCTTACTCAATTCTTTTTATCAGTTCTAGTAGTTTTTTTGGTGGAGTCTTTAGGGTTTTCTTTATATAGTGTCATATCATCTGGTGCAAGAATTTTTAATGTCTTGTAATTAGTTTGCTTGGTCTAAGTTGCACCAAGGTAACTTTAGAGATGAATTCTATCAGAGAAGACTATTATTAGAGACAAATATAGTAATCTCCCTGGTTGTTACTGTGTTTTAAACATGAGACTAGATATCTCTGGTCTTTATTAGAGATATAGATCCCTAAGAGGAAAGTGGCCTTTACTTTCTCCCTCCTGGATCTATCTAGAAAAGTGTGATTATCCTGATAATTAAGTGAATCAGGTATTCTTATGGTTTCTGAATAACTTTTTGCTGTTTCTTTCTTGAATTTGTAGCACTATGTGCTGAAGTTATTTAGTCTGGCAACCTGAATAATTCCTACATTTCCTCTAGGAAGTTGAATCATTTGAAAAACTTATAGCTGTGTTTCTCTCATGTTAATAAATTACATTCACTATAAAATGTAGTGGTCATTAAGTATGGCCAAAGTTTGGTCTAAAATAAAAAAAAAAAATGTGTGAATAAGAGAAAAGAGAAGCTCTAGTGACAGTACTCACTAATTGTGGAAATTTTGCCATTATAGATGTGATTTTTTTTTTCTATCACTTCTCGGCCTTTTGGCTAAGATCAAATGTAGATGTGTGTGTGTGTGTGTGTTTTTTTTAAGCTTTATTTTTGAGGGAGAGAGAGAAAACGAGCACGAGCTGGAGAGGGGCAGAGACAGAATCCAAAGCAGCCCCAGTTTCTGAACTGAACCTGCCCAACATAGGGCTCGAACTGTGAGATCATGACCTGAGCGGAAGTCAGACGCTTAACCCACTGAGCCACCCAGGCAATCCTAGATGTGATATCTTACTTTGGAGATTTTGATAGTTGTTCCCTCTAAAAATTCAGTTAGCAGTTGATGACATAATTGAACCACAAGTTTTCATTACTTCTGGAAACTATCAATTTCCAATTTAGCATTATAATCAAAGATATTTTTACTTTAATAAGAAATTGTTCTAATATTTTTTGAGAAGCTACTTTTTAAAGAAAGCTGCCACTGTTAGCCTCTGGGCAAAAAAAAAAAAAAAAAAAAAAAAGTTTGACCTCCATAAAATCTGAATTTAATAATGAACTTATCATGAATGTCCTCCTTTGTGTTTATTAATGCAGGTAACAAAGGGAGTCCTTCGACTTGAAGCATGAGTTCAGATGCCAGCCAAGGTGTGGTCACTACTCCTCCTCCCCCCAGCATGCCTCACAAAGAGAGATATTTTGACCGCATCAATGAGAATGACCCAGAATACATTCGGGAGAGGAACATGTCTCCTGATCTACGGCAAGACTTCAACATGATGGAGCAGAGGAAACGAGTTACTCAGATCTTGCAAAGTCCTGTGAGTTGAAACAATCAGAAGGCTATACTTTTTCTTCTCTCTGGAGACCTTGATACAGGGAGGTAGGAGGTACCTTAAAGTACGCTCACAATAGAAGGGTGAAGGCAGAGTGACTACTAGTTGCCCCCAGGCTTTCAGAGGTAAAATGAACACCTCATTTACAGATTTAATTTGCAAAGCTTTAATAACAAACTAGTGTTGTCTTGGTGGTGTAAGTTTTCTTTGTGTGATTTCTGAGTGTAACGCTTCGTTAAAGGAGGACAAAAGATGGGGCCGAGCTAGGATCCTCAATTCAGAGTGAGTATCTGTGTAAAAAAGAAAGGCATGACTGAATTGTCAAGAGCCAAGAAACATATTTTCTTTCTTTGTGCACCCTGACACTCAGAGCAGCAGAGGAAGACTTCAAGCTTCTGCGGTGATGTGTGATCTGGCAGCCTAATGTGACATACACCTAATACAGGCACATAGATGCACACGTACCAAACTAACTACACTAAAAGTGGATTATAAACTGAAGCTGAAAATTTTGTCTGCACAGTAATATTCAGACTTTGTAAATCACATTAAAGTGATTTGTTAGTTTTCTTACAAGCCCTTAGTGGAATTGCAATGGTCACATATCAGTGATGGAAAATGAGAGAGAATACCTTGATTTAACATGCAAAATGAATTAGTAACTTTATGCATAATGAAGATCACAGACCCCTTAAGGTAGAGTTCAACAAACATAGACACATGGGGCCCGTGTTAGGGTTAATTAGGCTTCCAACTTAGGTACTAAGATAAGCACTAAGGCATAGAACTGCCTAAGGTGGCCCTGGTAAATCATTTTTGTTGTGCCCTTGTGAATTTAATCACAGAGGTTGAGCCCAAAGCCAAAGGGGAATTCTACTCTGAGTAACTCTGCTACACCAGTGGCCTAGATAAAAGCAAGTACAAGTTATAAAAGCAATGCAAACTTTGAGGAATTTAAGTATAGCTTAACTTTAAACCTATCCTTTAAATAAACCCATAAAGACATCTTTTCCCAATGGAAAGGAGATTAACCAGAGGATTCATCATGAGGGAGTAAATGTTCAGTGCCTTCTTTAATGCAAATCTAAACTCTGTGTTTATAAATACTTGAAGGGCACATTAATTATTTGGATCAAAACAGATATATTTCCTCTTCTAAAGAAACTCACTCCACTTTTGAGGGCTAACTTATTAACCAAATGATTATAGTAACATAGTATAAAGTAACAGAGAATGAGATGAAGTTCAGGTTTTGTTCAAAGTTGTTAAATATTGAGATTTCTCTGGGAAGTGCTCCAAAGAGGACCAGTTTTAACTGTAAAGTTTAAAAGTAAAAAGCTGCATTTTTATGAGCTGCATTTCTATGCCAGGGTTTTCGTTTTAATTTCCCCATTAAATAAAGACAGCATAACTTCGAGTAGATCTAATTTTTTTATACCTAAAAAAATTTCCATTTGTAAATTGGCTGGAATTACCAATTGTATTTATGCCTTAGGGAACTTAATGAAATAATGGGAAAAGCAAGACATATAGATTGTCATTTCCATATTCACATAGCAAGAATGGTAATTTTCATCCCAGAGAGGAACAAAGAAGATTTAAAAGAATTGTGGTTTGACCATTTTTTTCCCTAGATCTTTGCTAGTGAATTTAAAATCTCATTTGTGAAAGACTTAGAAAAGACATAAATTTTGTCTTCCTGCCATGTTTTGGGGCAGTGGTTTTCAAATTTCTTTTAATACAACAAACCTTTTAACAAAGAAATGATCCCTGGCGACCTGCATTAGTATCTATTGCTAAAAAACAAACTACCCCAAAATTTAGCAACTTAAAACAGCAAGCTTTTATTACCTCATTGTTTCTATGGGTGAGGAATTCAGGAGCAGCTTAGTTAAGTGTTTCTGGCTCAAGGTCTCTCACAGAGTTGCAGTCAAGACATCATCCATGGCTACTGTCACCTGAAGACCTGACTGGCCTGGAGATTTCTGCCCTTGAGATGGGTCACCATCTTTTCCCAATGGAAAAGCCACATGGCTATTGGCCAAGGACCACAGTTCCTTGCCATGTGGACCTTTACCTGAGACTGTTTGAATGTTCTCCTCCAGAGCAAGTATCTGGGAGAGAATCAAGAGGAGTCTGCAGTGCATTTTATGACCTAATCTCAGGCCTTAAACACCCATCACTTCCACCATATCTATAGTTAGAAGTGAGTCACTAAGTTCAGCTTATACAGGAGCTAAAGAAGGAGAGAGGAATTAAGATCCACCTTTTGAAGGGAGACTTGTCCCCTCTCTGACCACAATTTAGTTGAAAAGCATTGAAGTCTGCCACAATTTATTTACCTTGCTCCCACGCACAAAATGCACCCACTGTCTCCTAACACTCCTGCAAAAGCTTCAGCTCATTATAATATTTGCTTGAATCCAGAATCTCATCATCTAACTCTGGTCCAGCTACAGATGGTGCCCCTCAGGTGTGATTCCTTAAGTACAGGTCCTCTCAATCTGTACACCTGAGAACTAAAGAACTAAATCTGCGCCCCCCCCTCCCCACACACACAGCCAATGGTGGGGCAAGCAAAGATAACTGCTACTGAACATTCCTGTTCTAAAAGGGGGGAGTTAGGGGTACAGAGGAATAACTGGTTCATAGCAGGTGTGAAATCCATCTGGGCAAATGTTTAGAAGTTCCCTTAATGAAGACGTAGTCCTACTTTCCAGGGGTGACTCTCGCTAGTGGCTCTGCCTTCTGGGCTTTTGGTTCCACCCTCTGAGTCTTCTTTCCTTTTCCTCGAAAGTTAGCCTGTGTTCTTTTCTCAGCCTTCTTCCTTCTTGTAGAGGTTTTGAGGTTCAAAGACCTCTTCTTTTGGAACTACCTTTGTTCCTTCAGGCCCAAGCTTGCAGTGTTTCTGCAAATATAATTCTCTTAAAACCTGCGTGGGTCTCCTGTGAATATTGGAGTTCACTCTTTTCGACAAAACCCATAACCACTAATGATCAAATCAAAGATATGACTAATTTCTTGTTTGTAAGAAACAAGTTTGTAAGCCTTCTATTTAAAATGCTGAGTTTATTTGGGAAGACAGGAAAATAGGGAAACTAATAAAAGCAAAGTATAATACTTGTTTTTATTAAGCCCCTTATTAGCACCTATTATGGGCTCTATTATGTATCAAATCCTATTTAATCCTCAGAACAACTCAAACAAAAAAGTATTAATATCCCTAGTTTACAGATGAATAAACTGAAAGTTAGAGGTGTTAAATAACTTGCTAAAGTTTTTACAAGTTTAAATTGTGGGCTCTGAATGTAAACTCCAAAACTCAGACTTAACCAGTAGGTTGTGCCACTTAAAGCATTCAATAACAATGAAAAAATTCCACCCATATATTGTTTTATTCATCTTCGAATTCTGTCGTTCAGGTTCATTTAACCCAACATAGGAAGTTTCCAATCACAAGACATTTTGGTGTCTGTAAATCTGTTTGACAAACACAGTACCTTATTGCCTTGAGCTGAGAAAATAAGAAAAAAGAATGTTTCATCTTGACTTCCAAGTGTTACTTCTAGGAATTTCATGATCTTTCGTAATGTGCGTGTGTGTGTGTGTGTGTGTGTGCGTGTGTGTATACTACTATATATATCTATAGATATATCTATAGGTATATATAGATATCTAGATATCTAGATATATATATATAGATATACTATACACACACACACACATATATATATATATTTTTTAGTATATTTAATGTGTATGTATATTTAAACCTAATAAAGTGTTTGTCTTAGAAATCAAGTGCTGGTGAGTAAACAAGGTTTAGCTAGAGATCTTGTTAATGCAGCAGGGAGAATCTACAAGTTTTCTTTAACCAGTACACCCCTCATATATATGCCTATGGAAACCCTAGATTATCCTTAACCCCCTTATCTCAGAATGAGGTGTCTAAGGCAAACTGTTGGAATTAAATGATGTTTCATCAAAGTTAAAGACGCATATAAGTTGAAAAATTAACAGTACATTGTGCATAGTAGATATTTAGTAAAATTCTATGTACATTGATGGATGGATATATGAATAGCTGGGTGGGCTTTGAGTCATTAAACTCTTGAAGGTTGTCCATCAAGCTCCTGTTGAACTTAGCAGCTTAATGTGGAAAACAGTTGGTGGGTTTCAGAAAAAGAATGAATGTTCTCAAACCTCACCACTATGGAAAGCTATTTAATCTGGTTGACAGAAACGTGCAATGCTACTCTGAAAGATAGAACAACAGGAACTTATAGGTAGTGATAGCTCAGGCATGTGACACACTAACATTTCTTAATAACAGGGCAATATGTAATGCTACAAGCTACTTCAAATATAGGAGAAACTTCAAAGCCATATATATTTCAGAATATCACTATAAGGCCTAAAATGTTAACAGCGCACCTAGTTGGTCAGA
Source organism: Leopardus geoffroyi (assembly GCF_018350155.1). Taxonomy (NCBI): domain Eukaryota; kingdom Metazoa; phylum Chordata; class Mammalia; order Carnivora; family Felidae; genus Leopardus; species Leopardus geoffroyi. The sequence continues at coordinate 67,988,764 of NC_059334.1, forward strand.
ATCACCGTCATTTATCTGGTCACGTTAGAAGCTTAAGATAAAGGTATTCTTTATTAATTTTGTTTGCATTTTTATTACATACTAGCTTCAAGAAAAGAGAGTATTCTAACCTTTAGCTTCATATTAAGACTTAGGTAGAGGATAAAGACCATCCAGAAGAAAATTTGGTTTATTTCTTTTTTCTCCTTTCAACAGGACCAGTGGTAATCTATTTCCAAATGAATACATTTCTTAATGGAGAAATTCTAAGTAAGTTTGTTATGCTCCTAATCCCACTTTGGGAGAGATCTAATAACATAATTGTAGAGTGCCTTGGGAGCAGCAAGTCTGTAATCTTTTTTTTTTCTTTTTGCTCCAATTTTTCTCTCTAGTAATTATTGAGGTAGAACATCCAGGTGTGAATATTTAAAATCAATCTCTGATATTTATCAGTATTCCATTACATAATGTCCATAAGTTAAACATTACTTATAAATCAACCTATGTAATTTTCTTTTCTTTTTGTTTGTTTTTTTTTTTTTTTTTTTCCTAGCCTTAACTGAAATAATTCAATCAGGTTATTTTCTTTTATCAAATTGGTCCTCTTTTCTGTGATTTACAATACCTTCCATCCAATATCACTTTCTCCTGAAAGCTCTGATTTTAGATACAGAAACTAGGATCTGATACTTCAAGGTAATTCTGCCTTTGGTTTTTTAGTATACATGAATATGTGTGTACTTAAAGTATAATCTTACCTACATGAATCTCAGGTCTCCAGATCTTTCTTGTTTTTATAATCACGTTTATTTTTATCCATACTTTATGAATTCAGAATTTATAGAATTGCTGTGTCAGTATTGACAGACAATGCATAAAATAAAAGGGTATGAGATTCAGATAAGGCTTTTAAGGCATGCTTTTTCTAATTCAAACATTTTGATTTTCATCTAGTGATTTTTTACTTTTTTTTTTTTTTTTTTTTTTTTTTTTTTATCATACTCTTTTGGATGTGTGTTAATGAGAGAGCTGTCCAAAATATAATACTCTGGGGACCAAACAAGTTTTCAAGTAGGATTTTGTTTGAGTTGAAGAATTAAATGACTTTCCAAAACTTTATAATGTTCAGTGAAGATTCATTTCTTATTTTTAAAAATAGATGAATTTCTCCCATTCTATGATGGACAGATCTAATTACACAAGAGGAATTTCTCATTCAAATAATGGACTTTTTTTTTTTTTTTTAATGTTTACTGACTTTGAGGAAGGGGAGAGGGGCAGAGAGAGGGGTAGAGAGAGAATCCCAAGCAGGCTCTGGGGCTGTCAGCACAGAGCCTGATGCAGGGCTCTGTCCCACGAACTTTGAGATCATGATCTGAGCTGAAATCAAGAGTCAGATGCTTAACCAATTGAGTTACCTAGGCGCCCCTCAAGTAACAAACTTTCAAGACTTTTTTAGATCTTCAGATTCTAATGCTAAAAACCTGTGAAATGGATTTTACTATCATTAACTCAATTAAGATTAAGATCAGATTCTTTACTTTCTTTCCTTATATTCTAGGAAAGGAAAACACTCTCGCTATTTTATTAATTGAGCACTGAACTAGACGCTCAGGGAGACTCCAGGAATGTGAAAGACAACAGCTTCAACCATCAGATATCATAGTGTGGTAGAGTGGGAAAAGTAAACCACAGTCCTATGATAGGTATCCTAAGAGTAGTAAAGGCAAATGTTAAAAGAATTGGAGTTGGGTGGGAAGAGAAGAAAGTGGAGATCCCACCTAATTGGGGTGATTAAAGGAGAGACTTCAGGAAGATCACATTTAAGACAAGTGTTAGATAAAGGGTAAGAACTGATTAGGTAGAGGAACAGCAGAAGCCAGCATTTCCCTTTGATGAAATAGAGTGCACAGGGATAGAAAAGTACGGTGTGATCATAGAGTGATGCGCAAACCTCATAGGCTAAATCAGAGCACAAGGTAGTAACAGTAGGTACACCCAAAAAGTTGCATGACGAATTATAGAGATCCTGGAGTACCAGACTGCTTGACCTATAAGGAGTCAGCCTATTTTCTCATCATTTCCAGTTCTAATCTGTTTATAACAAATGTTTTGATATGTACATATATATGCACACAGTGCTTGCTTTGGATCTGGGTTCACCACCACCTATTAGCTGCATGGCCTAGGAAACTCACTTAACTTGAGCTTCAGTTTCCTTGTCCAACTCCATGGACCTCATGGAGTTGTTGTGACAATTAAATGAAATAACATAAAAGCAAGTTGTGCAGAGCCTAGCCCATAGTAGGCAAGTATTTTTGTGAAAATTGTATACATGACTTATACACAGTATTGCTGATTTAAAGCACTTTATGGCAACACTTTGAAGATTATATAATTATAATTCCTTAGACCGTATTTTGGGTTTTAAAGGTCTCAGAGAATCTGTCCTCCTGATGGCAGTCAGGTTTATTATGTTCATGGATTCATGCATTCAAGGTGCAACAACTCCCACTACTTCCTCTTCTCTGCTCTTCTGTCTCTAAGATGGAAGACATGGTTTATGCTGTGGTTTGTGTATGTGTTGTTTGTCTTTTACCCTGACTCTTCTCTAGTGGACGCTCTAGGGAATTGTTGGTTTAATCTGACTTCCGAAGCCAAGCATGTGACCTTGCTGCCCTGTGTATAAGTTATTTTTTCATTCTGCTTTGATGGAAAAATTTTCAGCTGTAAGAGGGCAAGTATTTTGGTACTTGAGGACCATCATAATCTGCTGCTATGTAATTTTTTTTGCTATTTCAGTACAACCTAATGCCCTAATCTAGCCTAAGAGGTTTACTCTGTATTTCTGATCACAACATGCCTGCTGCCTTATTAGTTGTATTTGGTTTCAGTGATACAACCCATCTCCCGTAAAATTACAGGAAGATCCTGTGCCCAGCTGAGAGTTAGAGATTTCAACCTTTACTCCATTTACTTGTTAGCTGTGCAGCCTTGAGCAAATCACTGCCTATCTCAGGACTTTGTTGTGAGATTCAAATGAATAACTATAAAGGGTTATTTTATTAACATTGGATTTCAGAATATGGTTAACTGTCATCGTAAAGATAAAATTTTTATTCTTTGAATACAGTATTTTAAAGCTTAACATGTTTATAGATAAATTTTTAAAACCAGCTGAAATTTTATCATTAAATTTTATACTGTCTTACGACTGAGGTAATTATCTGAATAATACTCCAAATATATTTGAAACATTAAAAATGAGTTATAAATGTTCATGACCAAAAACATTAAATCTTTTGTAATAGAAGATTTCTTATCCGCTGAAGCACTTTCAACTATATAAAAACGTTAGGGCAATTTCACTTACTTTGAAAATTATTTTCCTGCACTTTGTGGAAACTAAATTCATATTTTTCTCTGAATTGATTTTAGAAGGGCTTACACATCCCCTTATGATACCATGGATCATCCCAAAGCTTTAGGATTGTGCCCACTGTATTGTGGGATGTATGGAAGTGGTAAAAGCATTTTCACTAGTGAAAATAGCATTTGACCTGGGTTCTTGCCTTTAACATTTACTGCCTTGGACAAATTTTTCAACCTTTCTTATTTAGCTTTTTCATCCCACTCAGCAGAAACGTCTCATCAGCTCATAAATAGTTGTGATTCTCTTGAGCAACTGGTTGGTTTTTAATCTTAAAGCCATTATAAATCATACTGAGCAGATTATCTTAATTAATTCATGTTGGCTTATGCCAACTGTAGCAAATGCCTACAGTTTTATAACATGCACTTTGTATCTTAATCTCATTGCTGGCTCTAACTAACCTCCTTATACTAATTTCTTCTCTTTAGCTTAATTTATCTAACCTGTATTTATTTTTTTAATAATTTTGATCTCTAGAATCTGCCTTAAATTCTTGCTGGAGCCACATGAGGAGGGGCATTCCATAAAATATTCCCATTTCTCAGTAAGTTATTGCAATGTAAATAATGAGTGATACACATAGTAGGTATCATCAGGTTTTTTGTTTGTTTTTTGGTTTTTTTACTGAGTGAATATTGGTTATAGCTGCTTTCAGCTGAAGAAAGTTTAAATAGAATTTGGTTTTGAAGGAAAGATAAAGTTTCAAAAGAGCAGATTGGCCCTTTGCCAGGTGTCCAGAAGTTTTCTATAGTTTATAAAAGATGAATGAGTGTATCTGAAAGATTCTTTCTCATCCAGCCTTAAATATGGTAAAATACTCATGTTACTCATCTGTATGAAAGTGTCCATCCATCTTATATATAGCTCACAACCATTTTATGTTCACTAAGTCGTAGAAATGTATTAATGGAGTTTTCTGATCAATGTCATGTGTCTTTGTAGAGGATATTTTATAGGATATTGTCTCTGGTTTAAGTCATATTTTTAAATGAGCGAGGTACAGTCAATGGATTTAGATGTTTAGAATTTTTTTAATGTTTGTTCATTTTTTGAGAGTGCACAAGCAGGGGAAGGGCAGAGAGAGAGGGGGACAGATGATCTGAAGTGAGCTCTGCACTGACAGCAGCAAGTCCAACGTGGGACTCGAACTCAACCCTGGGATCATGATCTGGGCCGAAGTTGGGCACTCAAACCAACTGAGCCACCCAGGCACCCCAGATGTTTAGAATTTTTATAATTGTGCTAACGATTTACATTTAAGAGCCCTCAAATTTGTAAAAGAAAAGCCATGTTTAACTGGTATAAACTGCTCCATGAACTCAGAATTCAAATATGGTCACTACTAGTTTTTAAATTAGTCTCTTAAACATTCACCTGCTGTATTAGCAGAAAGTACAGTATCTTCCTCTTGGAATTTCTGTTCTCCTCTAAGTTGTCCCAAGAACCTCAGTGGCTTACACAGTGCAAAAGGGTTCACCAGTGACTTCTATATCCAAGATGTGGTGTGTATGTATGTCTTCATGTGCACATGTGAGTCATGCTAAAGTCTCTTCAGTCCACCTCGGCCACTGTGCCTTCCTGCCCACATGGTAGTGGTGTTGAAAACGAGTCTTACCCTGTCCAACAGGAGATGCAGGTTCACTGTTGACACAGATGTCTGCACAGGCCACTCTGGGGCATCAGGGAAAGGTGACCTCCCTCCCCCTCTTCCTGTGCTAAGCTCACTTAGGGTGTTCCATGGTGCCCCATGATTGAACTCCCAAGATTATAGTTTTTCGCACTCAGCTCTTTCAATTCAGATCATGGATGCCTCTCAACTGTTTCTCTAAAAGCAACACAAGCATTGAGTCAGGACTGGTCCTAATATTTACTACCTCATAGCCTCAAACCACATTTCTCCTTCCATCATGGGCTCCTATGCCTTTTTTTTTTTTTTTTTTTAAGTCCTTTCTGAAAATCTGAATCATTCGGTCATCCACGATGCAAGTCTACATCTAAGCAGGGACTCCAGGAGATCTTATTCTCAGCCTTATAAGGAAGGCTACTGTTGGTGACTGAAAGGAAATTCACCCTTCTGAAAAAGATTTCTCCAGTGATCTCCAAGGTGTTTGTATGGACTCCTCTTGGAGGTTGTGATTCCGGAGCAGTTTTCTGCCTTCTCCCTCTTAGGTGAAGTGGTTAAAAATTGAACTTAATTTCTGGCAGGGATTCTGTTTCATATGTAACCAAAAGCAAGGTTTAGAGGACTTACATTGCAAGAGCTTTTGTATTTAAAATGAATGGGAAAAGGTTTGAGCAAGAAAACAAATGAATTTAATAAAATAAGTATTGGTTAGGTGTTATGGAAATAAAAAATGAGCTATTTCAAGTAATGTAAAGGATTGAGAGAGGTTTCAAATGATGAATCATATTAGCAACTTAAGGGTTATTCGAACAGAAAATTTCTCTTAACGTTCAGAATTTTTACTGATATGAACACTGTTTCTGACACATACACATATGCCCCCAAGAGATATAGCAGAATTCCAGAACAGGAACATATAGTACCCAAAGTTGGGGGAAAATGTCCTTTCTTTAGCACAGTGTTGCAGAAGGGGAGTAAACAGTTCTCAGCTCTTATCAGTTTGCTTTCAGTCTTCATAGAGTTAAGGGAATTGCCACGGAATTCTTAAAATGGAAGCCATGATGTACATAGTATGTCTTAGTGAAGATTTCTGTGAGTCAGTCTGTAATCAGAGTCTTGCCCCATCCAAATAGGGACTCTAGCCCAACCTAGGTACTGAGGCCACTGGGCGAGGAATGGCTCTCTTTTTTGCATCAGTCTGTACTTGGTACTCTCGTTCCATATTGTTAACAGAGTTGCTTTATATCTGTCTATTGTAGATGATAGCTCATTTTCTTTGAGAGTAAGACTTTCTAGCGATTTTTTTCCTCCCCTGAAGGCAAGCTTCTCGCCTCCTTCTTCCACTGTTTTATTATTTTATGTTTTATATTTGTTTCAAAATTGTGTAGATGAAACCGTATTCAAAAGAGGGATGGGAAAAAGATTGATTATAGAGAAAGTTATGTTTGGTTTGTTCTGCTCCAAGTGAGATGTATGAGCTCAGTGGTCATTTTTGTGTGTTACAGGCCTTTCGGGAAGATCTGGAATGCCTTATCCAAGAACAGATGAAGAAAGGCCACAACCCAACTGGATTGCTGGCATTACAGCAGATCGCAGATTACATCACGACCAATTCTTTCTCGGGCTTTACTTCGCCTCCTCTCAGTATGTCAGTTTTAAAAAGTTTAAAAAATTATAATTATATCTCTACTTTGAACACGGCACATCTCTAGCAGCATATTCTACTCTGGTTCAGTCCTTAAGTTTATAACATCTAATACTTAGAGTAATATAGTGTTAAACTCTCTTACCTTTTGTTATCAACCAGGCATTTACTAGACTTTGTGAGATTGTAAAATAGTTACAAGACATGGGCCCTGTCCTACATAAATGCGAATTTTAGTTGAGGAGACCTACCATGAATGCAAAAAAAAATTAAAACTGAAAGATAACTGTAAAACATTACAAAGCAGTTCGTAAGAAATTGTCTAATGGCCTTTTATAAGTCATCATACTATGAACTGAGAGTGGAGATTGATTATTGGTTGAAGTGGACTGAGAAAACTCTGAAAAAACAGAGGCCTGAGCTAACCAGGCTTTACAAGATGGAGTGGTTAGAATTTGGTGTAAAAGAGGGGTTAAAATATTTTTACATTTAACAACTCTTTAGTAAGAGCACCAGTTTGGTGAGCTGAACACTAAGCACTTTATACATCAGCAAGATATGTCCGGAACTCCCCGCAATACCAGGACAGGTGCAGAGTGCCAGAAGGTAATGTCAGGGACTGCTTCGGGTCCGAGTCAAGGGATGAGACGTCATATCAGCATTAAGAGATTTTCTTTTCCTCTTTTTTCTTTTCTTTTGTTTTCCTTCTCTTCCTTCGTTTCTGCCTTTCTTTGGTTTTGGTTTGGTTTTGTTTGGTTATAGATTTATAAGTAAGAGTCAGTAAATGCAAGTACTTTCCAAATAGAGGAATGGCATAACAATTGAGACCTGATGTTGAAAACATGCTGGGTTAAGGTATGTTTGTAGAACTCAAAGTGGACCAGTGTGTCGGCACATATATACCGGCTAAAGAATCTTTGAAAGGGTCCCAACGTGAGGTATACATGCTTGAACTAAAATAGTAGTGTGAGTACAAAAAGGAAGAGATATGAGAAAGACATAACTAAGGAAGAGTAGAGATGACTAAGTAACAGTTTGATGTGAGGAGATGGTGTAGATAGTGGGGGAGAAGAACTTTGAGTTACAAAATCACTCCTCTATCTTGGAAGAAACATTCTATTAGAAGAAACATAAAAATTCAAAGGTTGAGCTTGTTTGTTTGTTTGTTTTGCTTTTTCTATAATATTGAGTATCTATTATGTTCCAAGCACCCTGTTAGAGATAGGAGATACACTGATAAACCAGAGACAAGATTCCTGTCCTTGTGGAGACGGAAAATGGTCAGTTAATAAGTGCTATGCAGATAATTAATAGATGGTGATTTGATAGGAGGAGCTAGGTGACTAGGTGATCAGGGAGAATCTCTCTGAGGAGGGGACATTGAAACTGAAATCTGAATGACAAGAAGGAGCAAACCATACCAAGATTGAGAGAAAACAGTCCAAGTAGAAGGGACAAGTACAAGTGTCAGATGGAAATAAGAGGAGAATGAATTTGGTGGTCTCTTCAAGGAACAAAAATTAAAGGTTATGGTCTGGAACATGGTTTTGGGGGAAACCAGTAGAACAAAGTGAGATCAGAAACAGGCAGAGAGGCTGAATTATGTAGGGCTTTGCAGCCAGGGTTGGAAGTTTGGATTCTATTCTAATTTTGAAAAGCCACTTAAGCAGAAGGGTGATGTAGAAAGACCTGTATAGTTTCTGTGTGAAGAATTAACTGAGAATTTCATGGTATTATTAGTAGACAGAAATAGGAATGTCCAGAGTTGGGGATCTCTTTGGCTTGGGAAATGGAAGAAGTTCAACTTCAGGCATGCCAGGGTTGCCCAGAGTTGCCAAGACCTCGTAGCAGTTGGAAAAACACTCCTAGAGCCTAAGAGAGTGACTTGGCAGATGGGCATGGGGAAGTATTCATCAGGGCCGTGTGTGTAGATTAAATCATACAAGAGGGTATAGGCAGAGAAGAAAAGGGTCTAAAGAGAAAATTTCGAAAGTTAGAAGAGGAAGACTGGTCCAGGAAGACCAAAATAATAAGAGGAGCTATCCTGTGTGTGTCCTAGATACCCCAGCAGGAAGGGGGAGCTGCTGAGGTTGCTGGCTGCAATGTACAAAGGCATGGCAGCGGGAAAGCTGTGTCTCACAGCTCAGAGGTCAGGGAGTACAAATCAGCCAGTTTGGCTGGAAAATTTATGTTGTCAAAAGTGGAAGTTAAAGTTGGCGGGGAAAGCGGGAGATCGATTAAATGGCTGACTCTGAAATTTTGTTAGAAATTATGTTGTTTCATAATGGCTTACATATTGAAACTATTTCTTTGAATTAGTTCACAACATTTCACAAGTAGAAGATCTCACATTACAGTATTGACTTGGGGCCCAAGTTTAAAGTTGAAACTTTCTGATAGCCCTGAACTCAGATTCTCACACGGTAGCAGCTGATTGTGGAGTTATAGCTGCCCCTTCATCCCAGGCCTGTGTTATCTCTAGCGGCCTATGGGCTGCACCAGGCCTAGTTTATGCACTTACATGAATATCTTGTAGGCCTTCAGGTCTGGGGCTTCTGCAAAACTTTGAGCAGGGGAGTAGTGAGGCTAACCGTGTTCCTTTACAAACTCAATCTGATGACTTTATGTGGAATGGATTTATAAAGAGAGGGGCCAAAGGCGAGGACAAGAATGAGAAGGCTTACATGTGAGATGAGGCTTGAACTCAAGGATGGAGAATGAGGGAACTCCTAAAGAAGAGAGTGGTGGAACATGGTGATGAATTACGTCTGGTCGCCCAGGACAGGTTACGTTGATCCTGTGGGAATTGTAGTACCATCAGTATCAGAAGACTGAGGAGAAGTGAGAAGGTAGGAAAAAGCAGGGAGATAAAATCACTTTTCTACTCTTTTTTTTTTTTTTTTTTTTTTTTAAAGTTTATTTATCTTTGGGACAGAGAGAGACAGAGCATGAACGGGGGAGGCGCAGAGAGAGAGGGAGACACAGAATCGGAAACAGGCTCCAGGCTCTGAGCCATCAGCCCAGAGCCCGACGCGGGGCTCGAACTCACGGACCGCGAGATCGTGACCTGGCTGAAGTCGGACGCTTAACCGACTGCGCCACCCAGGCGCCCCTACTTTTCTACTCTTTTAACTTGTCTGTTACTGTGTCAAGCAGTTAGAAGCAGCAGGCTGAAGGGTGGGCAGGAGGGTCTGCTCACAGGTAAAGACCAGGGTGTCTGAGTCTGTAGCGTTTTCATGGGGAAAAGGAACATGAGAGAGGAGTGTAGGGGACGGTTGAGCTTCAGGAAGGAGCTTCCTTCAGGAAGGAGCCACAGACGGGAGAAAGGGAAGAGGACTTGTCGAAGGAGAAAGAAGCAGCAGGTGAAAGGGGAACAAGAGATCCAGATGATACCACACAGGCCTGTAGAAGAATTCTAGGGAAGACGTGGTAAATGGTGTCAAGGAGAACAAAGACTAAGAAAAAGTGGAACTTGATCACATCTGAAGTTAGCAATTGGGTCATTAAAACCCAAGCAAAACTAGGTTTTGTTGCTTAGTCATGGCAGAAGGCACAGTGTGGTTTGAATGCATTCTTTTCCATTTTAAATAATTTTTGTTTGACTAAAAGTCAAAAGGGCTATTAGAAAAGTAGCTTTCCGTTGGGATCTTTTCATCATAAAATTAGCAATAATCTCAGGATTAAGAACACTTTCACCTTTGGGATCACATGACCATTTTCCCCCAGTGGTGTGAACCTGACTCCCTACCAACTCCCTCCCCCACAAGTACAGTACTAGACGAAACAGCAGAGAAGATTGCTGATGCGCCTTTCTCCAAAGGAAGATAAGCTAATGAAACATTGTGTGGGCTGATAAGTTTCACATCCGACTTTACAAGGCTGGGACACTCCCAGACTCCGGCTGCTTCAGGTGCAGCAGTACTTGACTTGACTGCAGTCTCTATCCACACCTTCTCCTTTTAGGTCTCGGCATGGTCACACCTATCAATGACCTCCCTGGGGCAGATACATCCTCCTACGTGAAGGGAGAGAAACTTACTCGCTGTAAGCTTGCCAGCCTGTATAGACTCGTGGACTTGTTTGGATGGGCACACCTGGCAAATACCTATATCTCCGTGAGTTCTTTGGCTTTCAATTCCTTTTTGAAAAAATCCCAACTAGAAGGCAACTGTACTCTTCTCCCCTTGACTCCTAAGTCTGATCAGTCTTCATTTTCTGAACCTAGCATGCTGGGTTACAACCTAATCCTGATTTAAACCTCTCCAAAGGAGAGGCTGTGGTTAACCTCACTTTCTCTTTCACTTACCGTCTGTGTTGTCCTTTTCGTTCAAACCAGTTGCAAAAACCATCTGAGAAGAAATCCTTCTGGCACAGTTTTCTCTGTGTTAATTCTGTCTGAGCATGAGGGTCACTGAAAAGCACTTGGGGCAGGCAAAGTAGAGGAGGCCTGGGACGTTTCCTCTCTGGTCTTTATTCTCTTTAAGTGTATTTTTTCTGTTCATTATCATCTGTGTTTTCATGTTGTCACACTTGGAAACCAGACAATATTTGGAAGCAAAAAAGTATGAAAAGACTGTAATGGAAGTGGTGCCAGTGCTAGGTGCTGTCTTCCCAGAGTTCTTCCCCACCCCACCCCCCACCCCCTGCAGCCTCTCCTGTGTTTCCCCTTCCGTCTCCACTTCCTTCCTGCATTCCCAGGAAGACTTCTCTTTCCTTTGTCCCTTTCCCCCTCATTTCCATGTTGTAAATCAAGATTATAGTCATTACCACATTCAGTTAATATTTTCTCATGAATGTAGTTGACCCTAAGCAACCTTAGAGCTCCTGGGATAAAGCTTTAGGGAAGTCCAGTAAATGAGAAACTAATGGCAGAAATTTTTAGCAAGTGCTTGAGTATTGAGGGAAGAAAACTTTTCAAGGAAAGTTTCCCACTGCATACCTTTAATTTCTACTTTGTTGCTTTCCCCACCCTCCCAGATCTCTTACAGTTATTCACTACAAATATATTTCTAGTCGTGTTTACACTGTAAAATATGAACGACCTCATAGTAATTGCCTATTGTTTGTTTGTTTGTTTTTCTTTCTCCCAGGTAAGAATAAGTAAGGAGCAAGACCACATAATAATAATTCCTAGAGGCCTGTCTTTTTCTGAAGCCACAGCCTCCAATTTGGTATAATTTTCATTCCTATGTTACTTTTTCTGTGCTTCTTTGTGCTTTTCTAACAGCTTTCAGCTTTTAGTACGGGACAGAACAAGAAAAGGTATGGATGGAAAAAACATTTGCTTAGTGAACAGGAAAGAGTTTGGAAAGTTATGTTGATTTTTAAAAAAAATAATTTTTTTAGCCTTTATTTGTTTTTGAAAGAGAGACAGAGCCCGAGCGGGGGAGCAGCGGAGAGAGAGGGAGACACAGAATCCGAAGCAGGCTCCAGGCTCTGAGCTGTCAGCACAGAGCCCAAAGTGGGGCTCGAATTTACGAACCGTGAGATCATGACTTGAGCTGAAGTCGGACGCTTAACTGAGCCAGCCACCCAGGCACCCCAACTTATGTTGATTTTTAAGAAAAGCTTTCAGGGTCAAGAAAAACAAGGTGGTTGAAGAGACTCATAAATAAGTTGGTCTTATCAGTGAACTATCCATGTTTTGGAGGGAATCCTTTGACTTTTTTTCCACCCTGTACACTCTGGAACTTTTAAAAAACACAAAGTCTATGTGTATTTTATAAATAGATTTCAATGAAGTTCAGTTGGTGTGAGTAGAGGGGCTGGCTGACTGTGTGGCATTTTATTTTTCCATGATTGTACTCATAGGCACTGTCATTGGCCTCTGGGATGACAGGAACTCCATTGGTTCTGGGTGCTACAGTGTCAGCAAATGGAAATTTTCCAGCCAATTCAGTAAACACTGGACTTGTTCAGACCTTTAGTGAAGAGTTTAAGTTACTTGGTTTTTTGGAAACTGCTTCTTACTAAATTCAAAATTTTGTTTCAGACTGCCTGTTTTTATAAATAAAGTTTTATGGGAACAAAGCCACACCCATTCTTCTACAGTTCTGAGTGGCTCTACATAAAGTGGCAGAGTTGAGTAGTTGCATCAGAGGCCCACAAAGTCTAAAATTTTGACTATTTGGCCTTTGACAAAAAAAAGTTGGCCCCCTCCCCTGGTTTGGTTTGTGGATCACAGGCAAACTTTAATACATGTGTACTAATTAAATATGTCTCTCTGATTTTTCCAGGTGAAAGTCAATATCATAGGAGAAGTGGTTGATCAGGGAAGTACTAACTTGAAAATTGACCACACAGGCTTCAGTCCCCATGCTGCGATCTATTCAACACGTCCTGATGTTAAGTGTGTGATACACATCCATACCCTGGCAACAGCAGCTGTAAGTTGCTGAAGGCTAAAACCAGCAATGACTCTGGGAAGTGTAGTATACTGAAAATATTAATCCTCTGCATACCCAGAAAGCAAAATTTCCTTTGGACCAAATGCTGACATCGTAGGAAACAACTAGAGAGATAGCATTTGCATTTTTCACTAATCAGCTAATAATTGGGTGCTGAGCTCTTTGGAGTAAAGTTTCTTTCATAATACTTGGCACAACGTTTAAACTGAGTTCTATCCCCTAAGTCCTTTTTTTTTTTTTTTTTTTTTTTCCCCTTCTTTTTTCTTTCTGGAAGAAGTGAAGAGCTAAAGTGAGAGAGGGGTTGGAATGGTGGACTCAGTGAATTAGGCCAGTGCTTCCTGAGCTGACTAAAGAATCCGGTTCTTAGGAGAGTGTAACTAGTAACTAAATATGTTCTTTTAACATGGGCCCAATCAAATAGGTATCCTCCATGAAGTGTGGGATCCTTCCAATTTCCCAAGAGTCCCTCTTCCTGGGAGATGTCGCCTATTATGACTACCAAGGGTCACTTGATGAACAGGAGGAGAGAATTCAACTACAGAAAGTTCTGGGGCCAAGTTGTAAGGTATGCAGTAGAGTTCCTATCGAAGGAGCTATTTTTGTTGCTGTTGCTGTTGCTGAAAAACAGTGTGAGCTATGCCAGTTATTTTAAAGTGATTGCTTTGTGATTCTATTTTAGGTGCTAGTACTCAGAAATCATGGTGTGGTAGCCCTTGGAGAAACGATTGAGGAGGCTTTTCATTATATATTTAATGTGCAGATAGCCTGTGAGATTCAGGTAGGAAAAATTATCCCCCCACACACTTGTTTTTTATTTTTTGCAATTTGCTTGTTGTATTGGGTTTTGTATTATTTATTTTCAAAGTCCTATTGGTTGGTGGCTTTTTGTTTTGTCTTTGAAGAGATCTGCTTTACTTGAATAAAAAGAGTCAGCTCAGTTATCTCTTGAATTGAAAAGAGGAAAAAATTAAAATTCACATACAGACGCACACACACAAATCTGAGAGCCTCATAAACATCGTTTTCCCCATAATCCTGCTTAATTGTAATTGTCTCTGTTTTTACCCTGTAGTGGTTGTGGTCACACTAATTAGAAACAGAGGCAACCGTCCGTCATCAAAGATCAAATGTAGCCACTTTTATAAAAAGCACAAGGAGCAGGGCCAGAAGTTTTATGAACTCCTGCAGTTTCCAACAATTTCACAGCCTCAACCTTATTATAATAGGTTGGCTATTTATTAACTACTTTTTTCCTCAGAGAAGCTGAATGTATTTTTAACAGACCTAATTTCCCTCTTCAAGAAGATTCTCTTGAAGCAAATGGTAATAATCTTAATTTATTAGAGGGCCACAATAAAGGGGAAAAATCTTTTCTGTCAGTTTTAATGTCTAACAACCAACTTTTTTTGTTGTTGTTGCTCTAGCAGCCCCTTCTTAAACGAAGCTGTGAAAAGCTTGATGAAATTAAGATAATGAGCTGCTTCTGCCTAAATATCCCTAACTTCACAGTGTAGTGTCTATATTCCTTTAAAATTATAACTTTCGGCAAAAAAAAAAAAAAAAAAAAAAAGGATAGCCAAGGGAAAACTGCAAGATAACTTTAAAATTTGGCAAGAGAATTCAGTTTCTTGAAATATGTTAAAAGGAATGGCTCTAAATGTGTTTTCCATCAGGGAGGATCAGAATCCTGGAAGGTATCTTTTTCAGATCAATGGAAAAGATACTTCAGCTGCCCTTTTTTACAAGTGTATTGCCTTATTCCTGTTGTTAGGAGCCTGGACAAGTTATAGGTATTTGCTGAATTGAAATCCTGCTTTTTTAAAGGTAAAATATTCATTATAATCTTTTACAGTCTTGTGCCTCTAAATTTTGCCATCGATTACAGGTGCAGGCATTAGCAGGGGCAGGTGGAGTAGACAATCTGCTTGTGCTGGATCTTCAGAAGTATAAATCTTTCACTCATGCTATAGCAACAACTGGAGGAGGAGGAGTGAATATGGGCTCCCATCAAAAATGGAAGGTTGGCGAGATTGAGTTTGAAGGGCTGATGAGGACTCTGGATAATTTGGTAGGTGAAAAATTGAACGTAAACTTGGATTTCATGTCTGCAGATTCAAGAGCAAACGCTTCCATCTCCCTTTGGTCTGGGATCATGCTTCTACCTCTGGGAGCTGAGTTTGACTCTAGGGAGGCATTCCAGTGTAATTTTACCACATTTTTAAGAATCAAACAGTGAAACATGCAAGTGTCATCTTTATTTATTTTATTTTTTACATTTATTTATTTTTGATAGAGCGAGACAGGGCACAAGTGGGGGAGGGGCAGAGAGAGAGGGAGACACAGAATCCGAAGCAGGCTCCAGGCTCCGAGCTGTCAGCACAGAGCCTGATGCGGGGCTCGAACTCACAAGCTGTGAGATCATGGCGTGAGCTGAAGTCGGACGCTTAACCGACTAAGCCTCCCAGGCACCCCTTTTTTTTTTCTTTCTTTCTTCTCTTTTTTTTTTTTTTTTTTTTTTGTTTACATTTATTTATTTAAGTGTCATCTTACTTTAGATTTTACCCTCTTCCACTAAGGGTCAGAAGAAGATTGCCTTGAGACTGAGGAACAAAGATTTAAATGAGCACTGAGATTTGGCTTCCAGAAAGCTGGAAAATAGCTAGGAAAATTTTCTGGTCAGCAGTTTTGAAATTACCTTTGTCAGGAACAGTTGTGTGAGTGGAAATCACATTGTCAGCTGGAATCTGTTTTCACCAGATCTTGAAATTTGCTTAATTTCAACCCTCGTGTTATAAATGGAGGTTACATGAGGTTTGACAGATATTTTCGTCTTTGTTTTTCAACAAAGGAGTCTTTCTGATCACTTGTTTAAAGAATTAAGAGTCCAAATGCTGTGTTTGGTGCATGTTTGATCATTTCAAATGTGGTTTTTTTGCTCCCTTAGGGGTATAGAACAGGCTATGCTTATAGGCATCCTCTCATTCGAGAGAAGCCTAGGCACAAGAGTGACGTGGAAATCCCAGCAACTGTGACCGCTTTTTCCTTTGAGGATGACACAGTGCCACTCTCTCCTCTCAAATACATGGCACAGAGACAGCAGCGTGAAAAAACAAGATGGCTGAACTCGCCAAATACTTACATGAAAGTGAATGTGCCTGAGGAGTCTCGGAATGGGGAAACCAGTCCCAGGACCAAAATCACAGTATGTTGCTATTTTATGTGGTTTGCCTCTACTAAATATTTTGCCTAGTTACTTATATGAATTGAATGTTCTATGTTAAAAATGTTGGGAAAGCTGAATATAATACTACTAACCTGTCATTTATCAGGTATAAACTTTGTACAAGATACTTTGTTTTCTGTGACTTAAATGAATTATCTCATTTAATACTCTTAACATGGAGAGGATGTGGTTTTTCTCCCGTTTCATAGATGTGAAAACTGAGGTACAGAGGGATTAACTAATCATTTATGAATAGTAAAGGCAAGATTTGAATGCATACAGTGACTCTGGAGCCCAGTTCTTAATCCACTACTTGGTACTGCTTTGCAGTTTATATTGTACCAGTGAATCAGAACCATAAAAGTTATCGACACGTGATGGTTCCAGAGTTTCATGAATTACTGCACAGTTATGCTTAGGCAAAATCTTGAAGAGTGAGAAATGGATTGTCTTATATTTTTCAACATTTTGCTTCAGATTTGGTTTAGTTTTAGAGTGCTGATCACCAAATATTCTGTAGATACTCAAAATCGGTTCATCCTCTCATATAAATCAGTAACATTCACTGTTGGAAGTGCCTAGACATCAAAGTGTTTTTCCCTAGCTTATAAGATTTCTTATCTCCTAGTAAAAGAACATAATTAAACTCCTAAGTTTCCCAGAATTGATTTTATTGGTGGAGACTGATGGCCAGCCATTATTGATCTTGATGAATATTCGTCTTCTTTAAAGGATATAATAAGGGATAAAGGAGAAAAATTATATAAGGCTTTTCCATCCCTGTAGTTCTATTATGGATTACTACCAGATTACCCTCTGTGTAAAATGCTGGTCAGGGGATTGGCCTTTCCTGGCAGCCAAAAATAGAAAAATGAAGTCTGGAAAACTAAATCTGAAGAGATTCCTTGAGTCCTTTTTGGTGACTTAGCCATCATCAGCTGATGAAACTTCAGTGCAGGCAACAGCTCTAAACGTGAGTTAATAAGAGATCAGACTCTGATTAAGAGATTAAAAAAACTTAAATAGCCATCTAGGTGAGTATTCATGCAAATAGTAATCACATCTTTTAAGTGAGTGCTGATCATGAGCCTTTTTCTAACTAGTATGAGACATACAGTAATTGACCACTAAATACTGCTTAGTGAAATTCTTTAAAATATTGGCAGTGTGTGCTCCCTCTCCTTGAGTCAATAAACAATAAACAGTTACCAAAAACCTACCATATTTCCTTAACACAAAGCCTCATTCTAGAAAATTTTTTATTTTTTAGTGGTTGAGAGCAGAGGACTCTTCTAAAGTTAGTAGTGGAACACCTATCAAAATTGAAGATCCAAATCAATTTGTTCCTTTAAACACAAACCCGAATGAGGTACTAGAAAAGAGAAATAAGGTAAGATGTAGTCATCTGTGGCCAAGGGAGTCATTTTTATACTGTTTTATGTGATTAAATCTGATTAATACCAAGCTTAGAGGGTATGAATACAGAAGAATTTGAAATACAGTATAATTTTTTATGAGTGCATTTATTTTGAGAGAGAGAGGGAAAACGTGCACATGCAAGTGAGGGAGAGGCAAAGAGGGGGGAGATGGAGAATCCCAAGCAGGCACCACACTGTCAGCACAGAGCTCAACGTGGGGCTCAGTCTCACCGCAAGATCATGACCTGCGCTGAAATTAAGAGTCAGACGCTCAACCAGCTGAGCCACCAGACGCCCTGAAACTCAGTATAATGTTAGCCTGTATTGAACACCTCCAGCTCTGTGCTAGCCGCTGGCAAGCGGGCTCCATGGGGAAGAGGTAGTACACATACTGCTGCTATATCAGTGAAAGTGAGCCCTAGTGTTAGTGGAAAAGGTAATTCTCCAACCACGTAAGACAATAGGAAATCATACATTAGGAAGAGTGGAGGAGATGAATGTGAGTTGTTGGGATGGTAGAGGAGGGCTTTGTGGAGGCAGGAAGAAAGAGGCTCTGGGTGGTCAAAGAGCAAGCCTGTGGGAAAAGAGAGTAAAAGAGTAAAAATCATCTGTCTGCATAGTTGCCCCCAAGAACTCGTTACTGTGTTTTGATTCAGATTCGAGAACAAAACCGGTATGACTTGAAAACAGCTGGACCACAGTCGCAGTTGCTTGCTGGAATTGTTGTGGACAAGCCCCCTTCTGTAAGTCCATGAAGCCACATGCTCTTGGGTTTTGATCTACCACACTAATTTCTTTGCTTTTTAAATATGAGTACTTATTTTTACTAATGTTAATATAAGCACAAGTTAAAGAGTCAAGTAATTGCAACGCTTAAAATGTCACGTCAGCTCCCAGTTTCCAGGGGCAAGGACTTTCTTCTAGCATTTACCTTCATGTTTCTAAAGAGCTTCTTTGTTCTGCTTTTTCTTCGCCTATCAATTTTAGACCTCAACTGACTTTGAGTCTATGTCATCAACTCCAAGAAGTACCATTATTTTGTAGATCCCTAAAAGAGAAAAAACCCTGACAATTATAATTATAGGAAGCCATCAATTATTGGATGAGTTCAGATTTCAGAGATGAGAAAATGTTGGGGAAAGATTGTATTACAATTTCTTTGTTAAATCAGCTTTCGGTGTTTATATTATTAAATGTTTACTGCTCAGCCAGGTAGTATCCCATGATTACATTTCCTTTCTTATACCACTTTTCTCCCCCTAGAGTTAATAATTGCCTCCGTTTTTCATTGGCTTAGTGTTTTGGGTACTTTGGCTTAAAAGTTTGGGAAGAACTATAAAGTCCTTCTTAATATTACTTTACAAAGATTCAAGGGTAACAGCTAATCTCTCATTGCTCTGTCATTCCAGCCCAGATCTGGACTGGTGGCTTTCAGGCCAGCTGCACAGGCTCATCCTGGGGATTCCTCTGCCTCTTGCCTCTGTACTATCTCCTGTTTCCTGCCTTGACTCTTCCAGTTTCTTGATTTCCCCCTCTATCATTGAGCATATCCTCTAATAGCTTTCTGAGAAAGGACACATAGGAGGTAACAGCCTGAAATCCTGTATTCTACCTTGAAATGTTTAAATAATAGACATAGAATTCTAGTTTAGAAATCATTTACCTCACAAATGTGGAAAACATCACTCTGTTGTCCCCTGTTACTGATGAGAAGGAAGAGAGCACTGTGATTCATGTAACTTTCTTTGGGGCTCTTTTTTATTCTTTTACACCTTTTCTGCATTCCTGCTGTTCTGAAATTTTATAATGCTGTGCTTTGTAGTAGGTTTCTTTTTTTTTAATTTTTTAAATTTTTATTTATTTTTTGAGAGAGAGAGACAGAGTGTAAGCAGGAGAGGGGCAGAGATAGAGGGAGACACAAAATCTGAAGCAGGCTCCAGGCTCTGAGCTGTCAGCACAGGGCTCGAACTCACGAACCGTGAGATCATGACTTGGGCTGAAGTCAGGCACTTAACCGACTGAGCCACCCAAGAGCCCCTGTAGTAGGTTTCTTTTAGTCTTTCTTTGTATTTCTCTGCATTTAGTAACCCTTTTCAATCTGCCAAGTCCTATTCTTCAGTTCTGGGCATTTTTTTTTAATTTTTATTTATTTATTTATTCATTCGTTCACTCATTCATTCATTTGTTTTAGAGAGACAGAGGGAGCAGGGGAGGGGCAGAGAGAGAATCCCAAGCAAGCTTCTCACTGTCAGCCCCGACTGGGGCTTGAACTCACAGACCATGAGATCATGACCTGAGCTGAAACCAAGAGTCGGACGCTTAACCGACTGAGCCACCCATATGCCCCTCTGGGCATTTTTTAAATGTATTTCGTCAATAATTTTTTCCCTCCCAATTTCTTTTTCTGTCAGGGTATTCTGTTTCTCACTTTCCATTTCTTTGTCTTTTTATCCTACTTTCTGGGAGATTTGTTCGACTTTATTTTCTAATGCTTCTATTTAATTTTCTATTTTGATATATTTTTAAAAATTGTTTAAGACTTCTTATTCCCTGAATGTTTGTTTTTTAAATAACATCCTAGTCTTTCATGGATACAGTATTTTCTCTTATTGCTCTGAGGGAATCGATTTTAAATTTTCTTCAGCTGCTTTTATTGTCCTTGTTTCTTCTGAGTTCTCTCTTGTTCTGGTCTCTCACTTCCATGGTGGAAGCTTTCCTCAGGTAATACCCGGTAATACCTGGTAGTCTGTTTATATTTAAGAATGGGACACTGAAAAGCCAGTCCGATGCTCCAGGTGTGGGCAGAGCTTGGCAATCGGTGAGCTTCACTGTAGGCTGATGGGTCGTCTCTCTGGGGAGTCCCCAAATGTCAATATCTGTAGTTCTTTTATCTGAGGCCGTTTAATTTATCTGGAGAATTCTTCAGTCTCCAGCCTGTCTCCCACTATCACCCTGGGAGCCCTCAGCTCTGTTTTGTGCCCTCTTAACCAGTTCTGAAGAATAAGCTTCCGATCTGTCGATGTTTTTCTTTGCAAGACCATGCAGTTTGAAGATGACGATCAGGCCCCACCAGCTCCTCCCAACCCCTTCAGTCATCTCACAGAAGGCGAGCTGGAAGAGTATAAGAAGACAATCGAGCGTAAACAGCAAGGCCTGGAAGGTTCGTTCATTTTTAGATTAAGCCTGATAACCATGCTACCGACAGCAGAACACCTTGAGTTGGATGATAGAAGGCAGTCAGTGTTGTTGTTTTTTTAAAATGTTCCTTTGACAATCGATTGTTCCCTGTCATCTCTCCCAGACCTTACTGAGTGTAGGTAGAGCTAAAACGCGAAGAGCCACTGTAGTTCACGTATGTCAACATGTAGAGAAAAGTTTTTCTCAGAAAGCAATCTGATCACTGGCAAAAAGTCTTCCATAGTAAAATGAATCCACAGATAAGTAAAGTATTACTTTACTAAAATAAATACAGATACAGTAATAGAGTTAAACATGACAGAGTATGTATATTATGTGGCTTTCATACTTTTTGGGTGCCACAAGGTGCCAATATATAATCTTGAAATCAAAATATAAAGAAAACTGCCAGAATTTTGATGTGACTTTCTTTAATTAAGTACATGGGCACTCTAGTGAGGTTGAGTTTTTCTGACTTCAGAACCCTAAGTAAGGATTCTGTTTAAAAATTGTTAATGAAACCCCAGCTAATTAAATACTAACTCCCTTTTTCTCAAGAATAAGAAATTCTTTATAGCTGGGGTTCTTGATTTTGCATCTTTGGATAAGCTCCAAACAGTTCATGAACCATCTGAAAAATGAGTGCTTAATTTTGTATGATATACATTTGGGGAAAGAGGGCATTCAGGGTAAGGGACAAGAAATCTGTGACCCCACAAGAGGGTAAGAGCCTCTGCTTTAGAGCATCTACAACATACAGTGGAAATTTTTTCCCAAAGCAGAACAGAACCAATGGTTAAAAATGTTTGTCCACATTAGCTATCATGTGGAAAGAATTGACATCTGGATCATCCCGGGAACAGTTTTTATCAGTGTGTTAGTGCCTTTGTCACAAAAGGGAGTCATCCTGACGACATTAAATATTCTAAGTGATATTATTGGATTTGTTTATTCTAACCTAAGGTTAGAGACTTTCTCTATTTTTCTATTTTGTAAAATGTCCCTCTTTAATCTCTTATTTTTTGAAAGCCTAAAGATGCCAGGTAACAAATACTGCACTCTAGAACCATCAGCTTCTATTTTTTTTTTTTTTATAAATAGTTTCTTCCACATTCATTATGGCTTTCTGAATTAGCTCACTAATACTGCTCTGACAGAAATCACTAATTGGATATTGTTTGAAAATTTGGAGGCATTCTGCCTCATGAACGCAGCATCATTGGTGAGGCGTCCTAATTCTTTTCACCCGGCTGCTCAATATATTTTGGTTTTCTAACACTCAAGCAAAAGCTAAATGCTTACGTATTATTTGCCTGGGCTGTCCGTAGCCATGCTTCCTTACTAAGCACGTATGTAAAGTTACTGTTAGCAGAGTCAGAAGTGTTCGCACATTCACCTCCTCTTAATGCGCAGTTATCGATCCGTGGGGTAGCCGTTAGTATACTTAGCTCACTGCTGAAGAGTTTATCATGTGTCTGCAGGCGTTTGACGTATGCACTAACCTTCCCGAAACCTTATGCTTCTTTGTTTTGCATGGCTTTTAACTAAACTCTCGTCCAACAGATGCTGAGCAGGAATTACTCTCAGATGACGCTTCATCTGTTTCACAAATTCAGTCTCAAACTCAGTCACCGCAAAATATCCCTGAAAAATTAGAAGGTATTCACTGTAACTTCCCATAGCGTTCACTGAGTTAGTCTTAAGAGTTTGTCCTCTGTCGTTTGTCTTCACGTAAGGAAATTGAACACCCGATTGCAATGAGTTTGCCATGGATTTTACCTAAAGCTCCCAATAATTTTATATATTTTTTCACCAAGTGGTGTGCTAGTGTTGTTCAGTGTTTATGTTGACTTACCTTAATCTGGATTTTGGCAACTGGTAGTTCTTAAGAATTTGTGAAATTAAAAGTGGTTTGTCCTACATCTTCCAATCAGGAGCATGAAATCTTTCCAGTTTTGATTGCCAAATTCAAGAAAAATACGTGTTGTCTTCCTTGTTTATACTGACTTGATTTACAGTGCAACTGTCAGATCATCAAACCAGACTTATCTAGCCTTCATGCTTTGGTCTAACAACTTTGACCCCTTCCCCTTTATACTATTTAAGAAAATCTAGCTTCATGCTAATAGACCCATAGTATGTTAAGGTAATGATTTGTCTTTACTGAAACTTAAGTAATGCCTTAGTACGTTGCTACATAAATCAGTTCAGTTTTGTAAAATAAAGCCAAGATGTTAACTATGTAAAGTAACCAAAAAAAAACAACAACAACCCAACCCTCCCCTTTTGTAGAAAACCATGAGCTATTTTCCAAGAGCTTCATCTCCATGGAGGTGCCCGTCATGGTGGTGAATGGCAAGGATGATATGCATGATGTTGAAGATGAGCTTGCGAAGCGAGTGAGTAGATTAACCACAAGCACGACCATAGAGAACATCGAGATTACCATTAAGTCTCCAGAAAAAATTGAAGAAGTCCTGTCACCTGAAGGCTCCCCTTCAAAATCGCCATCCAAGAAAAAGAAGAAATTCCGTACTCCTTCTTTTCTGAAAAAGAACAAAAAAAAGGAGAAAGTTGAAGCCTAACTTAACTCTTTTTATAACTATTATTATTACAATGTGACATTGCACATTTAAATACCACACTTAAGTTGATAATTAATATGCAGTGGTAGAGAAGACTGGGGGTATGTAGCAAACTGGACTTTAAGAACTGGAAAGGGATTTTACTAAAAGAAAAACATATTATGAAAAGAACTTCAAATTCATCTCTCATTTTGTATGTCCAAAAAAGGTTTTGAATTTTTGAATAATTGCTAGTTTTAGTTAGCTCTGCCCTCATGAAGTATTACTATAATTCACCACAAACAGATATCTGTCTGAATTACTTCAGGCCTTCTCCATAATATCTGTTGGAAACGAAATACCAGTGCACAAGTGAGAGAATTTTTATTTCTCAACACCTGCTTCACTGGGTAATCAGATTATAATTTTTTACCACGATTATTGACTGTACCTTTTGGGTTCCCATTGTTTCAGTGGGCATTAACAGAACGCTTTAAAAGCTTCTAAGAATCTATAGCATTAGTATACACTGGCACAGAATTTTTTTAAAAAAAAATTTAAGAAAAGATTCATCTGGAATTTTATTCATAGTATAAAACTTCCTCACCTGAAGTAACTTTCTTTGCCAAAAAAAAGAAATCATTTTAGTAAACTATAATTTTTGAAAACTTCCTTTTTTATTAGTTGAGAAAGCCCCTTATTTTTCAACAAAGGGGATTTTGTACACGTACATGGGTTATTTAGTTTAACTCTGGCAAAAACGATTTTTGTATGTTGAGATGTTTGTATACCATTCAATATAAAAGCATCATAAGCATATTAGCCAATCATATAACAGTAGAGCATATTTGAAGCTGCTTGGTACTAAGTATGCTTAAATCTAATTCAAGAATCCAGGCACTTGGTATCTAAAGGAGATTAAAGCATTTCAAGGTATAACTAGATTCACATTTGAACCTTATAATGTATTTTTCTCTTAGTATTGCTAATGAATGAAGATGGTCTCATGAGGGAAACAAATGAAAAGGAAGAGAGAAAGTGAAAAATGAAGGGAACAAAAGCGGTGTCATGCCAAGAATTCTAGTTTGATGAAGACCCACAGTCACGATAGGATTTGAAGCATAGGTTTATTTGGAACATGTCCCAGATTTCTAAAATTCTGCTTCTCTGCCAAAATCATCGTATTTCTTGGTTTCCTTTTAACTTCTGTATCTTTAGAAGCAGCACTAGAAGAAATCAGTGGGTCTAATCCCCCAACGAGAAAACCTACCACTTCTTGATTTTTACAAAATGTTCTCACCTTATTTCAGTTAACTTTCTTTCTAATGTAAATACAAATTTAAACCTAGACTTAATATAGTTTTCTCCCCTTCACCGAAGTGATGTCACAAATCAATGTAAAATCGATGATCCGAAATGGTCAGTGGGTGAAAATAATCCAAAGTGTTTCTGGAGGATGAGTTGGCGTGTCAAAATCACATTACACATGACAGTGCGTTCTGGAGCAGCTGGTTCTGTTTGGCCGTATGTGTACGATGATGCAAAGCTGAAACGGAGCCTGGAAATTTCATTCTGGATCTCACTAACTACTGGAATCAGTGTTTTAATCTCTTAGCAGAAACTTTCAGTTGCTTACTTCTGTATTTGAGGATTTTTTTTTTTATGTTCTACATCATTTATGTTGTATTACAACGTATGTAGAAACAGTAACCTGTGAACTATGCTTTTCCATAACTTTTTAAATATATATATATCTTAAATGAATGCAATGTGCATAAATATTTTTTAAACGCAACAGTGAACTATTTGCACCTTTTGCTAATGCCTCTATTTACTTGCTTTGGCATAAAGAATGAGCCAATGAACCTCTGTGTCCTGTGGAAAATGTATAAATGTTATCTGATATTGCTCTTAGATGTAATGCTAATTAATGTTAAATCACAAATAAACAGTATTTTAAATAGATGGATTTGGCATCATGACCTTTCAATTCAGGGGTGGTTGCTTAGCCTGAATTCCTTTGTGGAATGTGGAATTTTTTTTTTACTATGGTGAGATTTTGAGTAGGACTCTTGCTTCTGAATAAGTGATGTCCTGGTAAATTTATTTTCAAATTAGTTTAAAATTCACTGTCTAAAAATGCTTCTTATGTCAGCTCTCATGGTAGAAGAAATGTTCCCCAAGTGACCTATATTTTGTCTCAATAGTGTAAGGTGACCTTAACTGTGTCTCTGGGATCTAAAGACCTTTGAAGGACTTAGGTCTGATTCTGTCTCAGTTCTCCTGTTCAGATTTGTGGACATAGAATAGAAAATGTTGCAGAACATATGCTGAGTTTATACATTACCCTTCTGTTTGCCTTTTATTTATACAACAATGTGACAGTAAAAAAAGAAACAACAACAGAAAATAGGTTATAATTCCAGCACATTAACATTCAAAATAAAATAAAGCTATTCCCTTCCAGCTCTTGATGATCTATAGATAGATGGGTCTCCTATATATTGGTTATCACGGTGTGAATGTGGGTTTTTTCCTACTTAGTATAATTCATCCTAGAAGATTTTCAAACCCAGTCCTTCACATGAACGACTTCTTGTGATTTTTTTTCCACTT
This sequence comes from Leopardus geoffroyi, assembly GCF_018350155.1. Lineage (NCBI taxonomy): Eukaryota > Metazoa > Chordata > Mammalia > Carnivora > Felidae > Leopardus > Leopardus geoffroyi. The sequence goes on from NC_059334.1 coordinate 68,014,850, forward strand.
TGTCCTAAAAATAGAGTGCAAGAAGGGAAATCATGTTAATTGAGGGTTCTGGTTAATTGAAGTTTTTACTATAATTACCCATTATAAAAATGAAGGGTTTGGGCAGAGAAGAATAGATTCATAGTCTTGGGTATATTTAATTATTACCTTGGCTTGTAAATAACCCTGTGGTGAAAAATTGCTGCTTTAGAAAGATACACATTTCAAAATTCCCTTCCATAAAGCAACAAAGACGATAAACTCTAGTTACATTTGGGAATTGATTTAGGATGAGAGGTGTGCTGCCTGTGCCTTGTCCTCTAGTGCTTAGTATTTTCATTCAGCATGGAGTAAATACAAAGGTAAAAAGCGCATAAAGGCAAGCTGGTTATTTTTTTAAACTCAAGGGTGATACATACGCATTCAGTTGCTATCTTGACCAAACCAAGATTTTTAAAAGAACAATCTTCTTTTTGGCCACTAGAGGGTGTAATAGACCTAACAATCCACTATGTTTCTAGTCCTTTGAGTTTTAACTTCCCTCGCTTTAGTCTGTAGGCACCATGTTTGTTGTGAAATACCCAGAACTTAGAAGAGGAGACGTTTCCTTTGTTGCTTATCATTCTCCTCACTAGACTATTCTCAGCGTTTTGTCATAGCAAGTCCCATTTCACCAATAAAAACACCACCAGCAAGGACTCTAATGCCTGTGGTGAACACGATGAAACAATTTTTGAAGTGATGTCTCAGAAACCATGGTAGAAAATTACTCTTCATGCCCGTGAGTGGAGATAAAATGCTTCCTTCAATAATTGGCCTGTTTGGACTGGGGAGGTAATTGATAACATCTCTCTTTTTTAATGCCTTCTGTTATCAAAAATTACGCTAAGTGCTTTTTGTGTACTATCTAATTTGGCTTTCCCAACATCCCAACCAAGTAGATGTTATTTTCATTTTGTAGATAATGAGACTGAAGCTTACAGAAAATGAAAAGGAGGTGCTAGCATTTATTTCACCCATAAAAATTCAGATTTCTAAAATTAGTGACAGATGTGTGCCAGACCCAATGTGGCTCCAGGGTACATTTTTTGTGAGGTTTTTTTTAGTTGGGATTGTAAGTCCATCCATTGTGAATTCATGTTTTGATAGAAGATGGGGTATAGATTTGGGATAAAATGTTAACTTTTGATTTGGGAGACTTCTTTTTTTTTCAACAAATCACCCCAAGAATGAAGAAATTGATGAATACCAGCAAAGCAGGAATGGCCTATGGTGATACTATCCTTTAGGTTAAGAACCAGCCCTTAAACCTTCACCATGACTCCTGGAAGACAAGGTATCTCTATATCTTTGATTAAGATACAAGAGGCTTTATTTATTTTCCTTTTTGATTTTCAGTGTTGGGGACAAGGAGAGACATTCCAAGGAAAATGTCATTTTATTTTTTTTTTTTTTTTTTAATTTTTTTTTTTCAACGTTTATTTATTTTTGGGACAGAGAGAGACAGAGCATGAACGGGGGAGCGGCAGAGAGAGAGGGAGACACAGAATCGGAAACAGGCTCCAGGCTCTGAGCCATCAGCCCAGAGCCCGACGCAGGGCTCGAACTCACGGACCGCGAGATCATGACCTGGCTGAAGTCGGACGCTTAACCGACTGCGCCACCCAGGCGCCCCGGAAAATGTCATTTTAAAAACTTTCAGACTGCTTAATCTAGTTACGGAAGTAGTTTTATTTAAAAAAAAAAAAAACACACACACACTTAACATTTTATTTTTTTTAATTTTTTTTTTTACATTTATTCATTAAAAAAAAATTTTTTTTTAACGTTTATTTATTTTTGAGACAGAGAGGGACAGAGCATGAACGGGGGAGGGTCAGAGAGAGAGGGAGACACAGAATCTGAAACAGGCTCCAGGCTCCGAGCTGTCAGCACAGAGCCTGACACGGGGCTCAAACTCACAAACCATGAGATATTGACCTGAGCCGAAGTCGGACACACAACCGACTGAGCCACCCAGGCACCCCTAATTTATTTTTTAAGTAAGCTCTAGGCCCAGTGTGGGGCTTGAACTCTCAACCCTGAGATCAAGAGTCACGTGCTCCATCAACTGAGCCAGCCAGGCACCCCTAGTTCTAGAAGTAGCTTCGAAGTCTACATTAATTTACCTACAACTTTATTTAAATGAATATATTTGAAGACGATCTTCTGTGGAGAAAAATCTAGCGTACATGCTAGCGATCAGAACAAGGATAAGCCTTTTGGGGAAGTTCTGATAGAAAAAACTTGCAAATTCATTGGTTTTCAAAGGGATTTCATTTCTAAGAGATGACCATCAGAGGGCAATCCTGGGTCTAAATTTAGTTTTAATTCATTGCGGGAACTTTCCTTCAAAATATCTTTGAACCTCCATTGGGGACTTGATTCTGATTATGGATTGCTGGGTGCCATTTAAGGCTGAGGAAGATTTATAGATACCAGATTACTCCATTCATTCCTTCAGCCTGGTTTTCTTGCTCTGACTTAAGAAGAATCCGTCCTCAGAGAAGCTGTGCTCACCTAACATAAAGCTCAGAGGCCGCTAAGCCAGGATTTAAGCAAAGGGCTTCAAGTCTGTATCTCCCGCTCTTCTGCTGTACCATAATTTCCCTTAGAAGCTCATCAGATCATAACCTGGGAACACATACACATTCTAGAGTGCCCTGCAGATTAATGCTTAAAATGTTACTATGGAAATCATTGAGAGAAATATATTGCAGGACTGAGCCTGTATATTATGTAATCAATAATTGTTTTCCTTAAAGTTTCAAGTCTGTAAGATGTCTATGAGAGTTTTGTGCATTTTCTCAAGTTAATCAAAATGCTGATTTTATTGCTGCAACCTGAAATATTATAAATGTCATTTATACCTTACGTGACAAACTCTGGTACCTTTTGATATTACTTCATAGCAGAAAAGTTATGTATTTTATCCAGCAGAAAGATAAATGGATACATAGCCAACCCATAGTTATTTTTAAGACCTGTATCATTTCTGTTGGGTAAGTCTTGATACTGAAGCAATGGTGAACGTTCTTGATTAAGCTAGCTTTTGTTTTATTCCTACACAAACAGCTTTAGGATCTGTCATCCTCCAGGGCCAGCTTTGACCTTGCTTACAATAGTAAAAATGAACACACACCAAAAAACCCTCCTTTTCAGTCCCAGGTAACCCCCATCACTCGCCAGAACACTAGTTCTTTGCTAAACTCCCTACCTTAGAATCCATAGCATTGATTGTATTAATCTAATTTGGTAAAAGGCAAAAGAGGAAGCAGAGTGGTAGTATTAATCTAGCTTGGAGGTGCACTGATAAATACGAAGTTTCTACAGAATGATTCCAAAGCTTTTTAGCTCTGCTTTCAAAATGACAACCAGTATGCGGTACAAAATCTTGTCTAAAATCTTGTAGACAGGATTGTGTCCTCACTGTCTACTTGTAGAACAGACTGCCCCTCAAAAAGCCAGGAAATTTAAGAGCCCTGTGGAAAGACCAATTTGGAGTATCATTTAGTTGGACTTCTCAGACCAGTGTCCCTTCAGGTTGATATTTAGCCTGGAGGTTTTTCAAGAAAAGCTTGGATCTCCCACAGCAGTCATATTCTCACGGATGGGTTGGAAACGAGAAAGTGGTATGGTTATAAAATTCAGGAGTTGAGAGGTAGACAGTTCTGTGGAGTTCCCCCTGGTACACTTGGCCTCAAGTACCTTTCCTGGGTTTAAAAAAGGTTAGCAGTGACTGTCCCAGCCCACGCCTGGGGCTGCAGTGCTGCTAGACCCTCTTCAAGGATTTGCCAGTCTGGTGTCTGTCCTTGATGTAAGAGCATTTTCTCTCACAGGCAGGATCTAAACTAATCGGTTTTCCCAAAAGCAATAGGTTCTGAGCGGGAGCTGTGGAGGAAGTCGTTGTTGCGTTCTATAACTCACCCTTTCCTGTTGAGTAATGCTCCAGGGGCTGGATTTCAGTGGTGGCCGGCTTCATAGACTTTGACTTCGGAATAGGTGACCACTCGGTTTGAGGAGCGAGCCGGCGGATACGGCCAGCTTGCTGGCGGGCACAGGCCTACTCTTCCGGGGGTGTTTACTAGGCTCACTGGTTAAGGTTAACGATTACCTCCTACCCAATTTCTAGTTTAGAAGTGTTGGCTGCAATCATTTCAACTGAAGGTAATCTGGGGCTATTAAGACCACCAAAAACGTTTTCCAAAATGTTACCTGCTGGCCCACGGGGGCGAGGGGAGGCTTCCACGGCCCTCGATGTTTGTCTCTGTTTGGCCTTTTAAAATACTTTGTTGTGTGGTAATTGAGACTCTTCGTTTTTAAAATATCTTTTATAGGAAATGATTTTGTATCGGTATGGTCTCATGTCTCCGCTTTGACCTTTAGGTTAATGTTGGGCAAGACCACAGGCTCGTGCACTCGCTAAAGTCAGGCTGAGCGTGGCTCAATTAACTGCACAGGAACAGGGCAGGCTGGGTGGGGCGAGCTCTGGAATCCTACCCCACTCACCGAGCAAAGTCAGGCGTGGGGAGAACGGCTCGGGCCGAGGCCCAGGAAGTCCAGGCCAGCAGGTGAAACACGGACCCCGGGCGACATGGCAGCCGACCAAAAGCACGGTCCGGTAAAGTGGTCTTCGTCGGGGAAGTGTACGTTCCAGTCAGGAATCCGGAGCAGGAAAGCGGGACTGCAAGTCTCCTAGCATGCTGCCGGAGCCCCAGCCACAGGCTGCAAGAGCAGCCCTTCCTCTGCTTCCTGTGGGGCAATGGCAGGATCTCCAGCTTAAGGGGCCCGGGGATAGTTCCTCAGGACAGGAACTCAGATGGAAGGAGAATGACAGATGGAGATCCTGTTGTCAGACCCGAGGCACACGATACCACTCAGAATTCCAGGAGCAAGGCTGTGCTGGAGCCTAGACACAAGGTCATGACTGGCCCAGAGACAGGCGTGGCTTAATGCTGAGTGAGTCCCCAGAGCCCCGGAGCTAGAGCCGCCTTAGTTCCTCCTGCCTCATCGGGACTGGTCCTGGAGGCCACAGCCAGGGGAGGGGGGCCAGGGGCTCCAGCCGCGGAGGGAGAGCTGTGCTGCAGAGACCGGAAGGGGCCTGGCCCGACTGTCCCAGCGGAGGCAGCCCTCTGTGACAGCAGACAGCCATGTAAGAGTGCTGCAGGGCAGGGGGAGCGCCTTGTTACTATTTCACACCAGAACCTACCTGGGAGGGCTAGCAACGGCCAACGAGCTACCAAAACGCTAGCTGTGAATCCGGCCCGATGTTCCTCGTGAACTCACCTGCCTTCTCTGAAGGTACAGTGTCACCACAAAAATTCGCTCTGGCGACGACTCTGGCCCCCTACCGGGAGTCACCACAAGATGCTCCCCACGAGTACCGACTGACTGGGTTGAGGAGAATGAGTGGTGTCTCCCTCCTCCTGGAATACGTGAGGCTATGAGTTTAGCCAAACAGCTTTGATTCTAGCAGGTACATCCTCCATGAGGCTGGCGGTGGTCATCGCCTTTTGCCGTGACTCGGAAGGCCTCTCTGATTCCTCTTGCCGCGCTTGCCCAAATAATGACCTCTCCGCTCACTCCTCCAGCCTGCGGCTAGAGAGAGAATGGCTTCCTTGGGCCCTCACCCGTAGGAGCTCAGACCTGTCATCAGTGTCTGCTTGAATCGCTCAGCCCTCTAAGCCAGCAGTGGTCCACAGAACCCCCGCTCCTCCTCCCCGGTAAGCAGACCCTCTCTCCATCCCTCTTCCTAACCCACACACCTGGCAGAGGGCTTGCACCCTCTCAGGTCCCTTCCTGGCTCTCCAGGCATCCTCCGCCACCTGACGGAGGATGTTTCTTTCATCAGAACGACTTTCTTCCTTTACGAACTCCAGTAGTACTTTGGGATCGTACTTCACCCAGCCTGTCTTAAATTAACATTATCGATTATGTATCTGTCTCCTCTAGCAGCTCGGACGCTCTGGGAGCACAGAGACTGTACCTTGCCCATCCTTTTGTCCTCCGCCGTGCCTGGCCAAAAATAGAATCTGCTTTTCTGTGGCTCACAATAGACAGCACGGTTCACGTTGATGACACGGTGAATGATACGTGTTTAGCAAAAAGATGCTCTCATATATACGAAATCGTGAAAGTCGGGAAGTGGCTTAGGATAAAAGTCCTGGTTGACGTGATTAGTCTGACCTGTAAGGCAAATCATTGCCACGGTTTATCAAGTGCCTACCATGTGTAGGCATTGTATTACATGTTTGAATTACATTATCTCCTTTCATCCACCGATCTGCACCGTAGGGTTAATGCCACTGAAGGGAACCCAAGGTTTAGACAGCAGTGGAGTAACTTCTCTTACATGGGCACCCAGGAAGTGGCAGATCTGGGATTCAGACTCCAAGTCTGTTTCTTACTGTCATGCCAGGTTATTCACCAAATGCAGCCTTCTTCTCAGCTAGTAGGAAAATCAAGTATTAGAGCTTGTAGCAATGTCAGAGAAGCCTTCCCCAGCCTGTGTCTCTCAGGGTAAAGTGGCCTCCAGGTGAGGCAGAGTTTGCCCCCCTGGCAAATTGCCTGGGCAGCCCGGCAGGCGTTCACTAATCCAGGGTGGGGAGGGGCTTCCTGTGCAAGTGTACAATGAGGTTTTGGTTAGGAACCCAAGGACAACTTGGGGGATCCACAAAGAGTGTTGATTGGTCTTCGTATTAGCAAACTACTACAGATATGTTTTTAAATGGACAGTGATACAACACCACATCCTGAACCCCGGTGTGGTTTTCCAAGTGGCATATTGCCGATAATTATTTGTTTAACTGAAGGCTGCTGTCATTGATAGATATCATTGACACATTCTAACTCTGTGGGTTAAATGTAATAGCTAGAATGTACTAAACACCAAGTGCTTAAGATGGATGCATTAATTTATTTTTTTAACATTTTTATTTATTTTTGAGAGAGACAGAGCGTGAGCGGGGGAGAGGCAGAGAGAGAGGGAGACACAGAATCTGAAGCAGGCTCCAGGCTCTGAGCCATCAGCACAGAGCCCGACGCGGGGCCCGAACCCACGAACCATGAGACCATGACCCGCGCCGAAGTCGGATGTTTAACCTACTGAGCCACCCAGTCACCCCTGGATGCATTAATTTAATATAACAAACCTCTGAGGTAGATGCTATTATCCCATTTTACCAATAAGAAAACTAAAGTTTAAAGTAGCTGCCTGACGTCACACAATTAGTGGCAAACCTTGGGTTCCTAACCGACATAATCAAACTTGAGAGCTTATACTTCTATGGTCTTTAATTCCAAAAGATAACTGCTGTCCTGTCATCTTAATTTACGTGAATCTCTGGGGACAGCAGACATCAATTAAATAAACTGACATTGCCCTAGGCTCACGTTTTCTTTCCCTCTCCAGTCATTTTGGTGCTAGAATATGGCATATGACCTGTCACATTGTCTTGTTAAACAATTAATACCAATAATACCCTGCAACTTCCACATCCGACATTGTTGTAGCATTCTTTTTCTTTGTCCAACAACAAAGCATGATAGTTTCAAAACTAAGAGTTTATGCCCTGGAGTCCTAGAGATCTGACTTTCATTCCTAGCTCTTCACTTTTCTATCAAACGGGCGGTTTGGGGGCAGTTATAAAAATTCTTCTTTGGGCGGTTATAAAAATTAAGCAAGATTATAATATACACAAAACTTACCCCAGTATCAGTAAGCCCTGAATTAATGTTAGCTTTGTTGGTGTTACCGCTTTCCCCGCCCCCTCATCTCCTTTATCTGCTGGAAGAAAATGCATATTAGGAAAAAGATTAAACTCTAGCTAGCTTATCCCTTTCACTGTTATCCATTTGAAATGTTGTCATTCTTATACTTTCCAGAATTCTTTGTACAACTGTGACCAGACTTCCAATCTTTGAAAAAGGACCCAAGATGACGAGGAATGAGTAGATAGCCCTGTGTAACTTGCCCTTTTCCAGTAAGAAATTGCATTGGGAGGTGTGGTTTGTGCCTTGGAAGGTGATGGATGAGACAATTGTCATGATCGTTCCAGGCAAGGAAGCTCCAGAGGGGCAACTTCCTTCGAGATCAAGGGGAGCGCCTGGACCTAGGGCAGCTTCCTGGAGAATCCCACAGGTCTGGACAGATCACTGTGATACCAAGTCGTGTTCAGGGGAGCAACAGACTTTGGGGCCCTTGTTAACAAGGCCGACCTTTCCTAGCTCTCTCTGCCCCTTGACAGCTGAGTGCCATCACACAGGGTGTGGGCCATCTGCAAGTTTTGTGGCCCTAACTGTCTCATCTTGGCAATCTAGAAAGGTCCTTTATGAAGGGCGCCTGGGTGGCTCAGTGGGTTAAGCATCCAACTTCGGCTCAGGTCATGATCTCACAGTTCGTGAGTTCGAGCCCCACATCGGGCTCTGTGCTGACAGCTTGGAGCCCGGAGCCTGCTTCGGATTCTGTGTCTCCTTCTCTCTCTGCCCCACCCCTGCTAGCTCGCGCTCGCTCTCTCTCTCTCTCTCTCTCTCTCTCTCTCTCAAAAATAAACCTTAAAAATTAAAAAAGAAAGTAAGAAAGAAAAACCTGAATATACTCACCATATAATGGTTAGTAGTAACGGAGAGGGAATGGGAGTATGTACAAGTAAATGGGAGGAAAACTCCAGCATGTGAAATTCTTCCCATGGTTTGAAAAATTAAAAATACTACATATTTCATCTTCGTAGGGGAAAGACCAGAAAGAACACACCCAAACAGCCACAGTGGTGGCTTCTCGATGCTGGGATTACAAGTGCTTTTTATCCTCTTGACTCTTTTTTATATTTCCAAAGTTTGAATCATAAACTACGAAAAACTCAGAAAGTCAAACACTATGGTAAAATAAGGGAAATGTGATCTTTAAATCCTATATCAGTATTGAATAATAAAAGGCACAGTACTGAACCACACCTGTAGTGTGCTACTGTTTGTGTAATAGAGGGAGCAAACAGTATATATTATTTCTGGTAAAATATCTCTGGAAAAATAAACCAGAAACCAATCACAGGGGGCTGACCATGGGAAAAGGAACTAGCCTGTGGGGGACAGGGGTGGGATGGAGACTTTTCCTATAAACCTTTTTATACTTTAGTACCTATATAAAAAGCTTGCAAAATACAGTGTACATTTTTTCCAGTCTTTGTGATGCCAAGAGTTTCTGAAAACGGTCAGAAAGCGTCTCAGTGTAAGCGAACTGTGTGTTCCCCTTTTGAAACCTGCTCAGTACGATCTACAGTAAGTAGAGCGTCTGGAAGATACCAAGTGTCACCATCCATCATACTGTGGTGCTATTTAGCTAAAGGCCCACATGGCAAATGCATATCCTTATTCCGAGCCAAAAGAAAAGGAAAACCAGTTTTAATAGCCCGTTAGGTTTCCCTTTTCACCTTGGCTTGTGAGAAGACTTAACGCTTTATTTTGTCTTTAACCAGATTTTCTAAGCGAAGGAAATAGACTCTTCCCTAGACCCACCCCATTTATTCACTCCCGTCTTTCAAATCTTGTTCTGATCGTTTTCCACGTACTTGGAGTTGGCCTCTACCTCTCTGCAGTTTCAGAACCTCTTTGGAAGTGAATGGATATGTATTAATGCGTTGCTGTGTAACAAGTCCTTCTAAAATGCAGAGGCTTGAAACAGCAGTTTGCCTTTATTGTATCTCTTGGTTCCTTTGGGTCAGAAATGCAGGAGCATCCTGGCTTGGGGAACTTTCCAGAGGTTGCAGTTAAGATGCCAGCCAGAGCTGCGGTCATCTGAGGGCTTGACTGGGGCTGGAGGGTCTACTGCCAGGATGTTGGCAAGCTGGCGTTTGCTGTTGGCGGGACACCTTCCGTCCTCCCCCTGTGCGCTGCTTGCTTGTCCTCGTGACAGGGTGGCCCAGAGAGAGACAACCCAAAAGAGGTCGAGGCGGAAACTGCAATGCCTTCTATGACCTGGCCTCGGAAGTCACACACCTTCACTTCGGCTTTGCCCTCTTCGTCAAAAGCAAGTCACTGGGTCCAGCCAGTCTTTGAGGGGAGGGATGTTAGTTGCCACCTTCTGAAGGAGGGAGCGTCAAAGAATTTGCAGTCATATTTAAAAACAAACACAGGGTGCGGCGCCTGGGTGACTCAGTCGTTGAGCACGTGACTCTTGATTTCGGCTCAGGCGGTGGGATCCAGCCCCACAGCGGGTTCTGCGCTGACACTGCGGAGCCTGCTTGGGATTCTCTCTCTCCCCCTCTCTCTCTCTCTGCCCCTCCCCTGCTTGCACTCCCTCTCTTAAAATAAATGCACAGATTTGAAAAACAAACACATGGAATAATAATCAGAATTAGGGCACCTGGGTGGCTCAGCCAGTTGAGCATGTGACTCTTGATTTTGGCTCAGGGCTTGAACTCACCATGAACTCATGGTCATGATCTCACGGTTGGTGAGTTCAAGCCCCATGTCGGGGGAATCCCGCTTGAGATTCTCTGTCTCCCTGTCTCTGTCTCTGTCAAAAAATAAATAAATAAACATTAAAAAAAGAATCAACTAATATCAAATTAGTCAAATGAGAAGGTAAAGACCATGAGAAATAAAAGAAAGGAGGTTTTTGGACGGAGGGAACACCCACGGAGCACACCTACCGTCCTACGCTCTGTACTCCGGACTTAGCATACATTATTGTGTTTAATTTCAACACTTTTGCTAATGTTAATTTTTGAGAGAGAGTGCACAAGCAGGGGAGAGGCGAGGAGAGGCGGGGAGAGGCAGAGAGAGGGAGAGGGACAGAGGATCTGAAGCGGGCTCCGTGCAGACAGCAGAGAGCCGGATGTGGGGACCAGACTCACTAACCGTGAGATCGTGACCTGAGCCAAAGCCGGACGCTCACCCAACTGAGCCACCCAGGCGCCCTTTGTGTTTCATTTCATAAAAACATATTCTCAGTTTTACAGGTGAGGGAAGTGAGAACTCTAAGGCCTCTAACTTGTCCAAGGTCACATAGTGTCAGAGGAGCACGTGAAGCACCTGTCAGCCTGAGATCACACCTGTGCCATCACTCTACCTCAGTGGGAAGAGGAACGCTTTCTTGATTATTTGCCATCTTGACTTACCTAAACCGTGACCATTTTGCCACCGGGGAGAAATATGAGCAACACTCCCGGTTGAATGAATTCTGACAGAGATGTTTAACTCATTTCTAAAGCCTCTGGAATCAAACAGGTGTCAACTCTCCTTCGGAAGCCCCTCCCCTGCCTTTGGCCGTTGCCAGTGTTTGCCCAGTGCAGGTAGCGCCATGCCTCTGCTCACCCCTGACTTTGAAAGCCATCCAACTTCTCTTCCCATTATAGCTGGCTGTGACATGGAGGCCAGTGAGGTCAATGGAGTAGGGTGACACCGAGCACAGGGTGTGTGAGGACGAGGCCCTCCCTCTCATGGGACTGAGCCAAGTCCAATAGGGTGGAGATTGGACAGCCCATCTGCCCTGGTGCCATGCTGGACTGCACGGGCTTGATAAGGCCAGGGAACCACCCGCCCAACTTAGTGCCCTCTTCCAAATATAGATTTCTCCCAGCACTGCCCTCCCAGCCGTTGACCGTCACATGGGTACCTTCCTCCAAAGGTAGCTGCTGGTCTCTGCCACTGTGAGATGGGACCCGATCCAGGGCAGGACCAGCTCTTTGGGGTGCCAGGTTTTCAGGCCATGGCTGTGGAGAAAGCACTGTGACTTCTTACCTCCCCTGCCCACACTTCCCTTCTCAGCAATGGCCTCTCCATTCCTCTTAGGAAACAAACCTCTCTGATGGATTCTCTGGTCAACACTGTCCTCTCTTCTGAGAACTTATGCCTGGAGAATCACTGGAGCTCTGTGCCATTGGTACTCTCAGCTCCCAAGGCACATTTCCCCGTGCAGAGAATTTTCCTTGAGTTGGAAGTTTGAGGAACCAGCACGGTTTGTCACAACCAGAGCATTATTGTCTTACTCCAGAGCTGGAGTAAGAAGTAAGCCAACTGGGCATTAACCAGGACTCTGGTCTATAGAGGCACTAAAAACCATCCTGATAAGATAAAACATCGACTCCCTGGAATTTCTCTTAACAGGTATGTTTCAACCATCTGAGATTGAAAAAACACCTGATGAGGTATTTTGGGGTGAGGGAAGTCATCGAGAACTCTTGTGTCGATGTGTCTCCAGAGGGGAAGATCTGGTTAACATCAGGGCTTCTTTTTCTGGGCGTGATCTGTGCATTCAAAGACCATTGCTACTCCCACCTCGCCCTGCTTGGTCCTCCACCCTTCTGTCTGTGCTCAGCCTCCTCTTTAAGAAAAGGAGTAAAAATATTGAGAGTTTATCACCTGGAACACCACCAAGGGCTTAGCTGGCACAGGCCCCGGGGCTTGTGTGCCCTGGTGGGAGCAGGGTGTGTTTGGGGCAAGCTGTCCCCTGAGCTGGCCTCCGGGTAGACCAGATTTGCCACTCACTGGGTCAGCAGAGGGAGACCTTGGGAGGGACTGGACCCATAGGCCACCTTCCCCTCAGATCTCCTTCTGGCTTAATGGTCTGTAATTGAGTTTTCCCTTTCCTCCTAGCTGGAGCTGATCCCTCACTCGAAAGCCCCTGACAACCGACATTGAACAAAGCAGGGGGAGCTCACAGTCCTGCCAGATGGGCAGCCGTGAGCCAGGACCAGTCGTGTTATGTGCAGGTGAGTGAAGGTCTTGTGGAGTGGCCTTGTGCCCTGACCGTCAGCAGTGTTTCCCTGAGACCCCCAGAGTGTGCAGTGTGGGCCCTGGGAGAGGTCAGCCTTGAGGTAGAAGGTTCAGGAATGATAAATTCCGCTATTAGGCATGTGCCTCTGCCGCGTCGATGGCAGTGAGCTGAGTGCTTTACCTGGAAGATGGACTTTTGGACAACACCCCCCCCCCAACCCAGCAGCTGGGGGGACAGGCTCCAATATTATTTACCCTGTCTTAGGAGCGAGGAACCTCAGTCCCGTAGAGGCGAAACAACTTGCCCAAGATGATCAGTGACTGAGGATCAGGAATCAAAGGCTGGTGTCTCTGAGCCACTGTGTCTCTCCCGAGACAGAAGTAGCTTCTTTCGTGCTTGGGACTCCCAATTCTTGCCTCTCCTGTGCCTCTGCCTGTTCTCCCCTCCTCCAAGGATGGAGGCTTCATCCTGGGGAGCTGGTGGGCAGCTCGAGTGATCCTTGCTGTGAGACAGGCTTTTCCAGAACAGATCTCAGACCTGAGACGTAGGGGCATGTGTCCCTCCAGAAGGCAGAGCCCCATTTGGTGAGAGGACACAGAGCTGTGCTTGGGGCCCACGGACTCTACTCCAGGACGATAAAATGAGGCGAGGCAGACGCTGAGCGGCCGAGGAGAAGAAAGCAAACGTGTGAACTTTGGAGCCAGAAGCTCTGTCACAGAGCAGCTGAGAGACCTTGGGCACATTTCTCCTCTGAGCTCAGTTTTCTCAGCTGCTAAATGGAGGTCAGCCTACTTGCCTCATAGAGGTGATGTTGGGGATGGAACAAGTGTGAGTCGGGTGCCTGGCACCGGAGCTGGTCCACCCCAGGCGTCCAGATGCTGTCACTGAAGGCACATGAGGCCCCTCCTGGGACTTCCCCCAGCCCTACCCCTGCTGCCCCTCACTGCTCCTGTCTCTTTCTGCTTCTCCCACCTTCTTTCCCATTTCCTCCTCAGTGGCTGGAGGCCTCCCGGAGGGGTCACTGGACATACCCTTTGGTGGCCTAGGATGCTTCCGATGGGAAAGGTGGATAGCCAGGCCCGAGTCGGTCCTGTGACAACCACACCCCATGCCCCTGACCTACCCGCCCACCTCACTCACTGCCACCTTCCCTCCTCACCCCTGCCTCCCACCCCAGGAGCTCCGACTCTGCTCTGGGAGAGACAACTGACTGCAAAGAGACCGTGGCCACAGTCACTCTTAATTGGAGGGGAGACTGCAGACTGCCTTTCTTCCTCCCCGCCCCCGACTCCTCCAAGCCAGAGGAAAGGAGAAGCATGGGGAGGGAGCCCAGGGATCGCCACGCTTGGCTGGCTGGCTTTCTGCACGCAGGGGATTGAGGCCGCCTAACTGACAGATAGTAAACACGGGTAAAGACTCCAGGGCAGAGAAGAAGGGGTAGTTGGGCTGAGGCGGCCACGGCACTGGGGACGGGGAGGTTCGAGGGTCTTGGGAGAAGGCCAGATGGCTCCCTGCCACGTCCCCATCTGGGCCTCTGCCAACTTGAAGCCCAGTGAGCAAGGCCTTTCGCACAAAGGCCGATGTGCACAGGAAGGGGGCCGTGGGAGTATGGCATGGGGGGACGTGGAAACGAGGGGTTCCCCTTCAGAGTGAGGCCTGGCAGCTTAGGACTCCCCTCTTGGCGCCCCCTTCCCCACGCTCCTACTCAGGGGATCTCGTGCCATGTCCACACTGCCCCCTCGGCTCACCTGCTCCTGGGAGGCAGGCCTGGGACAGGCCCCCACGCTGCGAGTGTGGATTTTTCCAACAAGGGGTTGGCGTCTCTCGGCCCTGCTGAAGGGAGTGCTCAGGGAAAGGCCCGAGGCTGCTTGGGAGATCCAGCCTCAGCCACCAGCCCCTGACACCCCCCCTTCCCCAGGTTGGCCCCAAATCCGGAGGATCTAGGCTTCTGGCCAAGGATGGGCTTCTGAATGAGGCAAGAGCTGCCTGCTCTCCGCCCGGGGCCCGTGTGCCACCCTCACTCCAAACAGGGCCGGCTGGCTGGGTTATGGTCTCCATTCAACACACTTCTGTTTCCAAGGCTTCACGTTGTGCCCAACCCCCTGAGGAAGAGAGGGGATCAGAGACATCCCAGCTCCTGTGGGGCGAATTCTCCTGTTTCACCGTCTGCCTTGCTCCTCAGAGAGGCCTTGCAGCCCTCGGCCTGACCCACCTGAGCTCTGGGCTGCCCGCCAAGCCCAGTGAGCCCCTCCCTGAGGACTCGCGCCCCCCTGCTCGCCCTCCCTCCTCCTCCTTCCTGGGCTTGACAACGCAGCCGCGTCCTTCCCAGAGTGGCCAACACAAAGAGAGCAGGCAGAGCTGGGTTCAAATTGTATCCCTCTGTTACGACTTTGGGCAAATCTCTTAACTCCCTTTGAGCCTAGGTGCCAAGTCCAGACCTGGAAAGCAGGTCTGTCCTGCAGAGTTGTGAGAATTTACAAAGGTGAGATCTCTAGGGCAGCCTGCCGGCAGAGGGACCACGGGGCTGTCACATCCCACGGATGCCCCCTCCTAAATCTCTCTCCCTTTGGGTCCCTCTTGCTGTTCCCAGTGTCCAGGTGCTAGTCGAGACTCCTCATTTCTCGCCTGGGTTCATTTCAACAGCCCCCTTGCTCAGCCCTCCTGTTGGAGCCCCTCAGTGCAGCTCACCTGCTGAAAAGGGAGACCTTTAACACGCAGACTGTGGTCCTGTCCCCTCCCCGCCTAGAGTCTGTGCCGTGGAGGAAAGGTGAAACTCCCTTTGCACCCGGGAGCCCCTTGGGGACCTGGCCCCGTCGACTCTTGGCTTTATTTCCACACTGCGCCTTCTCACCTCACCGCAGCCGCGTGCTGTCATGCCTGTGTCCTTGCATATCCCTTCCTTGAGGGGCATGTCCTTCTTCCCCAGCTCATCCGGGAGCCAACATTTCGTCCCCCTGAGGAGAAGGGGAAAAGGACCCACTGTGTGTCTGGAAACTGCGGTGAGTAGTTTACTTGCGTTATTTCGTGAGGCGGGTTACTGTCCTCAGCCTTTGCTTCGTGGGTGATTGCACCAAAGTCTCAAGGGGTTGATGGTACCCCCAAAGCCACTCTCTGCCTTTACAACTG
Organism: Leopardus geoffroyi; assembly: GCF_018350155.1. NCBI lineage: Eukaryota > Metazoa > Chordata > Mammalia > Carnivora > Felidae > Leopardus > Leopardus geoffroyi. The sequence continues at coordinate 68,030,709 of NC_059334.1, forward strand.
TCTCCCAGCCCAAACGCTTCCCCCCCCCCCCCCACAAAGCCTTCCCCCACTCCAAGTACAAAGGCTGGATCTGCCTTGGTGTTTGGGGAATGAATTGTGTAAATGAGTTTCAGAGAAGCAAAAAGTTTCTGTTTGGGGCAAGTGCATGATCAATCCCGCAAATGTGGATTCAGCCGGTCCTATATTCAAGGGACAGGTCTTGTGTTAAAAACCACTTGGTGGACAAAAATAAGTGATGGCCAGGAGGTGGACAAATTGGAGTATCCATTCTTTGCTAATGGAAATGTAAAATGGTCCAACCACTTTGGAAAACAGTTTGGCAAATCTTCAAAGAAGTTAAACTTGAAGTTACCCTACCACCCACCGATTCCACTCCTAGGTATATGCCCCCCAAGTTGAAAACATACGTTCACATACAACCTTACAAATGTTCACACCAGCATTATTCATAATAGCCAAAAAGTGGAAACAACTCGTGTCCATCAACTGATGGATGTATAAACGAACTGGTATTAGCCATACAGTGAAGTGTCATTCAGCAGCAGATAAGAAGTGGTGATATGTGACCTTATAAGTGAATAAAGCCACATATCGTACAATTCCATTTATATGAAATCTCATGGATAGTAAAATCCATACAGAGTATAGATTAGGTTTCTGGGAGCTGGGAATATGGTGACTGCTGACAGCCGTGAGCTTTCTTTTGGGGGAGATGAGAATTTTCTAAAATTAGACAGTGATAATGATTGCAGAACTCTGTAAACATACTAAAAATCCCTGAATCATTCACCTTCACATGATGAATGTATGGTATGTAAATTATATCTTAATAAATCTATTTATAATGATTATTTATTTCTTTTGAGAGACAGAGAGAGAGAGAGTGGGGGGGAGGGACAGAAAGAGAGAGAGGGACAGAGAATCCCAAGAAGGCTCCACGCTGCCAGTGCAGAGCCCGATGCAGGACTCAAACTCATGACTTGTGAGATAATGACCTGAGCTGAAACCAAGAGTCTGACACTCAACCGAATGAACCACTAAGGAGCCCCCGAGCTGTTTTCTAAAAAAGAAATACACTCAACCTAAAGGCCCAACAATAGGAGACTGGTAGGAAAAAAAAACAAAAAAACGTGATACAACTGTCTGATAGGACACTCTGCAGTGATTTCCAATGAAATAAAATGTTGATATGAAAATATCTTAAGATTATTAAGCAGGCATAAAAGGAGTTAGAGAATTCAAAATAGAACAGATTCTACTCTAAGTGAATGTGGTGTGTGTGAGTGTGTGTGTCTGCATAGGAGAATGGAAAGATCACCAAAATGCTACAAGTCCCAGCTGGGGCATCATGGATAAATTTTATCCTTTTTTTTGTTTTGCGGGGGAGGGCTCTCGGAATTTTCTATTTCCAAACAGCAAACATATGTTAGTTGTACAATTTCTAAAAAAAGAGTGATAAAGGGCTCCTGGGTGGCTCAGGCAGTTAAGCGTCTGACTCTGGATTTCGGCTCAGGTCATGATCTCCTGGTTCCTGAGATCAGGCCCTACGTCGGGCTCTGTGCTGACAGCGTGGAGTCTGCTTGAGATTCTCTCTCTCCCTCTCTCTCTGCCCCTCCTCTGCTCATGCTGTTTCCCTCTCAAAATAAATAAACTTAAAAAAAAAAAAAAACTTTAAAGAGTGATTCAGTGGTCATCCATACCCCTCCAAGAGCTCACAATCTAGCAAGGAAGATGTACAATAATATAGCAAAGGGAGGCTAAGAGATTGGATGAGGGTAGAGTTAAGTTACACTGCAGGGCTCCAGGGAGATCTCTTGGAGGGGTTGGAGTTCCAAATATGGCTGGAAGAAGGATTTGGGGGGTAAACGAGAAAAATGGGCCAATGACATTTGGTTTTCCATGGGACAGAGGCAGATAGGGAAAGGGCATTTATCATTAACTGTCCCCAAGGATCCTATGTCCTGTGATCCAGTCCTCTACTGGCTGCGTAGGTCCAGAGAGCAATGATGCCTTCCATATCCCTACAACCATTGGTGAGTCTGTAGGTACAGTTGTCAAAACCAATAGCCAAGATTCGTCCAGGATTATCCCTGGCAGTGTTTGATAGCATCTGGACCAGACTTCCCTGGGACTGCCACACGGGAGGGTGGGAAGAGAGTCCCCCACCTTTCCAGCAAAATGGATGAAGAGAGGCGGGACATTGACCCTTAGTACCCTGCTCTTTCCCACCTTCCATCTTCTCTTGGTCCTTTTTCAATGCTGTTTCCTCTCAAGCTGGGGGGGGGGTGGGGGGCGGGGGGTGCCCGTGGGCTGTCAACAGAAGTCAGAGGCTGTGAAATAAAGCCACCTTTAAGATCAACAGGAAGCAGGGAGATAAACCACGAGAAGAATGACTTGGGGAGGGCACGTATTGGGTTTGGTCTTAATTGTTAGTGGTCTCGGTGGTGATGGTGGCGGGGAATTGAGGCCAGAAGCAGGAAGCCGGGTTTCCCAGCCTCAGCTTTTGATGGTTTCCGGGTCTGCTTGGCCTTGCAACGAAGGGACCGGCTCTGTGATGAACCAGCTCTTTTAAGTTGCCTTTGTCTTCGAGGGGGTGTTAATAGGTTCTTGTGAAACAGCTGCTCCTGTGAGGGGTCCCTCACAGTTCAAGAAATGCAGAGCAAGTTAACCAAGGTCTGGGCATCACCCTAAATCATAGGATTGGGAATGAACCCCCAGTGCACACACACAGAAAGTTCACGCACAGCCGGGGGAAAATTCCCAAAGGGACCCACAGTCTGCCTCAAGTTAAGAATCACTACTATGAGGGGCACCTGAGTATCTCAGTTGGTTGAGTATCTGACTCTTGATTTCAGGTCGGGTCATGATCTCACAATTGGTGAAATTGAGCCCCACATATTGCTCTGTGCTCACAGCATGGAGCCTGCCTGGAATTCTCTCGCACTCTCTCTCTCTCTCAACACCTCCCCCACTTGCTCTCTTTCTTTCTAAATAAATATAAAAAAAAAAAAGAATCACTACTATAGAAAAAAGAGCACTGGACTAGGAGTCAAAAACAAAGTTTGAGTCTCAGCCTTGCAACTTACATGCGTTGTGATTTTAGGCAAGTTATTTAATGTCTCTGGGCCTTAGTTTTCTCATCTGGAAATGATATGTAAATGAGCTATAGCACCTGAGAGCATCTACTCCTGATTCTTAGGTGGCAAGAAATATTTGCTGTGTGTGAGCGTCTCTGGAGAGGGTGGGAGGGCATTCGGGTCAAACAAGGAACCCGTGCAATGCAGCAGGAAGTAATTGGGGCTTATAAACTGTGCAAAGACACTGCCACAAAGAACCACTTTCTTTTTCCTCTATTTGTCCCTCTCCTGCCTCCGCCTTCCCCCCACCGGAATTTCACCCAGAACCACTCCATACACCCCACCAAGTATCTTGCTCCTTTCTTATTGGTCTTTCTAACTACTACGTGTATCGCCACGTGTCCTGACTCCTCCAGAATTCTGTGAGCTCCCCCAGGGTAGAGAAATGGCAGCACGGGGTCAAACAGACCTCGCCTGTTTCTACTGAGACTATTTCTACTGAGTAGAGAGATCTTGGATGACTCCATCCCTCTGAGCCTCGATGTTGTCATTGATAAGGCAGGAATAACTCAGAGTACTTTAGTTCCTTCTGCTGACGGTGCTGCTCCAGATGCTGGAGTACAGAGGTGACGGAGACCCACTAAATCCCAGTCCACGTGGAGATCCTGTTTTTGTGGAAGGAGATAATAGAGGCGAGCCACATGGCTCAGTTGGCCTCTCCCAAAGAACAAGGCCAAAGACCAGGTGCTAAATGAGAAGTGTCTCCAGAATGGAGGGAAGACGAGGGAGTAAGAAGAGGTTAGTGCTGCCCTTCCCCACCACCGGAAAACTCACCGGGAACATATATCAGATTCATAAAGAGTAAGAAGCGGGTGGGTCCCCACAGCTTGTACTCCAACACCCTGATTTTACAAAGGCAGGGACACATCCGGGTTAGATATGTATCTTTAGGGTCACAGAGCTGGTTTAAGACAGGGCAGAATCACACCCCATGTTTCCTGAGTCCAGTGTGGATGCATGAAGTTGGCTGGACCAACCTTCTGATGGGAAAGGGAAACCCTACATGTCTCCCTGGGATCCCCCCACCAGAGTAGAGCCACTAGATAGCCCCTAACACCACCTACAGCCGGGTCTGTGCCTTGACTATGCCAGCAGCTCCTCATCTAGGATTCTAGCCTACACGCACGTGCTCAGGCGTGCACAATTAGCCCCCGAAGCATCATTTAAAAAAAAAAATGCAGGTCAAGCCCTGCATTGGGCTCTGTGCTGACACCATGGTGCCTGCTTGGGATTCTCCCTCTCTCCCTCTCTCTCTCTCTCTTTCTCTCTCAAAAAAAAAAATAATAATAATAATAAAATTATTTTAATTATTTTAATTATTCTAATAATAAAATAAAAAATAATAAAAGAAGAAATTTCTTCATTTTTTAGGAGAAAAAAATGTTATTATATATCTCTGCGTTTCTTTTGCATCTAGAGAAACAAATGACATTTTCCAAGATAAGTAACAAAGGAAACCAGCAGAGCTGTTTCACAAATCTGAACACGGGGTCCTCAGCCAAGGTTGATCTGAACTGTAACAAGGGCTGGAAGTTCCAGGAGTAGGTGGCTGTTCTGTCTGCACAAATGACTGGCGAAGTGCTTAACCCCTGTTCAGGAGTGGAGGGAAGGAGGTGACAAGGCCCCCATCTCCTTCCTGCCTTCGGGGAGATTAAAGAGCTAAAGGGACTTCGGGGTAAGCTTTGAACTCCTGGGACACTCAGCACCCTTCCACTGTCCCTGCATACATGTCAGGACAGAGGGATTTTCTCTGCCCTTCCAGAAAGTAGCCCTTCAGGAGCATAGGACTGTCTGAGGGCTCCCCCATCTGACTGAGAGTAAGAAGGCCTGGGTCTGGCCCTGCTCTGGCCCCCCCTTCCATGTGGGGAAGCAGACAAGTAGGTGAACTGTCTTTTCCATCAGCATTCCCCTAACACCTGCCTCTCTGGCCTCACAGGGATAGGGTAAGGCTCACAAAGGAAAATATGAAGCAGCCAGGCCCTGACTGGTTTCTGGGGAGCACCAGTGTTGCCATAAGGGAATCAGTGGCTCTGTGGCCAAAATAGTCCGGAAAAGGCTGGATAAATAGAGTTAGACTAGTTCCTTCACAGCAGACCTTCTCAGAGCCTTGAACATCTAGATGCATTGTGATGTGTCAGGTGTGGCTATGGTATTTATCATTTCCCAAACTTGTCTGACCATAGGACCACTTTGGAGAAAAACATCTAAAAATCTGGAATAAAGGTGATCCATGGAACAATGGTTTGAGAAACACGCCAACTGGATGAATGTGGGGTAAACACAAAACATCATTCAAAGGCCCAATGGTAGAGATAGTGATTGCAGCATAAATTCCTGTCATTAACGCCTCCTGCTCGGTTTCCCTGGCCCTTCTCACCAGGCTGGAGGTTTTTTAAACTGCGGATCATAAACCATTAGCGGTTAGTGAAATCAATTCAGCTGGTCACGACCAGCTTTAAAACGAATTTGGCTAGAATGAAAAACAAGAGTGCACTGCATTCAGTACAGGTAAGTATTGTTTTCTGAAACACATATACACGCAAGTCTGTGCTGGGTCGTGACAGAAAATGTATTTCTTACCAAGGGTTGTAGTCAGAAAGTTTGGAAAACGCTGCTGTGAGCCCTCCTTCCAGAAAGAAGGGCCACTACCAAGGGAAGGTTACCCTCGTCTTCCGACTGAGCCTGTGTGAGGGCTTGGGGGACAGGGGCCTCTCCCTGGCCGGGTGGTTGCGGGATAGATTTTAGGATTAGCAGTGTCACCTTGCCGGACCCAGAGAACGACAGAGGCCCCCTTTGTTATTCACCGTGTTCCAGAAATGCAACTGATCTTTCATTCTTTTTTCAAATGCTACTTTTCCTCTCCAACCACAAAGCACCTTTCCACCTGGGAAAACAGGCTTGCGGAGGCTCTAGCTTCTTGGTTCACCTTAGACCTGTTCAGGATGCAACTTAAAACACTAAGATTCATTTTGACCCCCTCTGCTGGATTTGTCTTTTTTTTTTTTTTTTTAACGTTGTGCCTTGACTTAAGTCATTTCCTCATTTCTTGTTCTACATTCTGTGACAGGTGAGCATTGTTTAAAACGTTGGGGTGTTTCACATCAACCAGTTAGAGAAAATATTCCATGGATCTTTATTTATTCCTCAGTTAAGGGGCAGATGATCTGCTCCCTCTGTGCCTCTGTCTTCTCATCCGTCCAATGGGAGTAATGAAATCTGCCTCGGAGGGAAGTTACAGGGAATAAATAAGACCGTCTCTCTTAGACACTTGACCACAGTCCTGTCGCACAGGAAGAGCTCAATTAAGAAGGAATTTGGTTGCCATTCCTCCTACGGCGTCATAGAGTGTAATTCATCTGTTTACTTGAAACTTGAGGTGATCTGGTCCAGCCCTCTGTCTTTCAATGGACCTTTCAAAGTTTGTGAAAGAGGCCAGAGTATTCAAAAGTGGGTCCCAAACCTCCAGACTCCCCAGCTATCTTTCACCTCCTGTCTGCTGGAGAGAGAGTCTGGTGTCTTGAAGGATTCTTCTGTGCCTCGGGGAAGCTCTCAGGTCCTTCCGAAGATGACCTCAACCTGCCCTCCCTGTAGGGTCTGCCCAGGACTTTCACTGAAAGTGAAACCCCCCTCATCCCTGGCAAACTGGTGGGTTAGTCACCCTACCTGGCAGGTTCCCCACCACTGTGGCCTCTCACTCGGAACCACCTCCCTCCCCCACACCCTCTTTCCTGCCCCCTGGGCTGTGCTCTGTGCTCCCACAGTCCCCTGGTTTCAATGTCCCAGGTTCATTGACATTTCTCGCTTGGCTTGTCCACCTTCTCAACTAGACTCTGGGTCCCTTGAGGCCAGGAACTATGTCTTGCCCTATCAAATTCAGTCTTGCATTCCCCAGCAGCTCGCAAAGCTCAGAGACTCAGGAGAGGCTGGGTGAAGGCCGGTAAGTGGAGGCAGGGGAGAGGGGAAGGACAGGCCACTGCTCAGAATCAGGGAGGAGCAGGTGTAAAGAAGTTCCAGGGACTCCCTCTCCTTTCGTCCTGCTCAGGATCCAAGCCCAGGAGCCCCTGCCCTGTCCCTCTGGGATTCCACACCTGTGCCCCTGCCCCAGGCACGCATAGAATTCACCGAGAGTCCTCCTCTTGATTACAACTGCGGGCTGGGCGGATAATGTGGACTCTGACCTTGGTCAGCCTTTGTCAATGGGCCTTTATTAAACTCCTGAGGCCTAAAAAGAATGAAATCTTGCCATTTGCAACAACGTGGATGGAACTAGAGGGTATTAACGCTAAGTGAAATAAGTCAGTCCGAGAAAGACAAGTATCATATGATTTCACTCATATGTGGAATTTAAGAAACAAAACAGATGAACATAAGGAAAGGAAAAGAAAAATGAGATAAAAACAGAGAGGCAGGCAAACCATAAGAGACTCTTAAATACAGAGAACAAACTGAGGGTTGCTGGAGGGGTGTTGGGCGGCTAGGCTAAATGGGGGAGGGGTATTAAGGAGAATACTTACTGTGATGAGCACTGGGTGTTCTATATAAGTGAAGGATCACTAAATTCTACTCCTGAAACACTTATTACACTATGTTAACTAATTTGAATTTAAATAAAATTAAAAAAAAAAAAGAAAATTAAAAAAAAACCCACCTCAGACACATTTAATCAGAATCCTTGGAGGTGGGTCCCAGCGATCGGCTCTTGAACAGGTGATTGTGATGTAAACAAAAATTGCAGACACCTGTGATCTAGTTGCAGTATTTCCTCCACCTGCTGCACTCCCAGATACCCACCCCCCACCCCGCCCCGGACCGGACCCCTGGATCACATCTTACCAGAAAGGCAAATACAAGCCCAGTAACTTCAGGGCAAGGGACTAGGGAGGAGACAGAGCTGCCCAATGGCATGGTCATTCAGAAAGCGAAGCGTAGCAGGACGTGACCTCTCCCCAGCCTTGGGGAGACCCCAGAATCTAGAATCGGCAAAGGGGTAAAGGCAAGCTTCAGAGCAGCCTGGCCAAAGGCCCTAGGCCTTCACTCCCGTCTTCCAGTACATGGTCTTCCTGGAAGCATAAAGCCAAATCGTTGAGTTTTTATTTTTTTTTTAAGTGTTTTGGGTTTTTTTGAGAGAGAGAGCATGAGGGAGGGAGGGGCAGAGGGAGAGAGAGGGAGACACAGAATCCCAAGCAGGCTCCAGGCTCCGAGCTGTCAGCACAGAGCCCCACATGGGGCTCAAAATCACGAACAGTGAGATCATGACCTGAGCCAAAGTCAGACACTTAACCGACGGAGCCACCCAGGCGCCCAAGTTTTGATTTTTTTTAAATTGATCCTTGGGTATTGTTAACCTAGAGCCAGACCCCAAAAGAGGATTTCAGGACAGCCCCAAATTCCCTGTGTAGAGGGTTGGGGGTGGGCAAAGTCCATACTTCTCTGGAATAAGGCAGCATAGAATAATGGTTAATAGTGTAAACTTCAGAGTCAAACACTGAGATTGAAACTTGGTTATACCAGTTTACAGCCTTTGGCACAAGTTACTCAACCTTTTCAAAGCTCTGTTTTCTCATCTGCTAAATGGGGATAATGATAATACCCTGTAGGGTTGTTGCCAGGACTAAATGGATCAGTACATGTAAAGCACGCAGAGCAGGATTAGGTAAATAATGAATATCATTGATCATTAGCTGTTCGGACAAAATAATAGCTTTGGGCACATTGTCAACAAAAGTCAATAATACAAAATGAAGTTAAGAATCACTAGGGGCGCCTGGGTGGCTCAGTCGGTTGAGGGTCTGACTCTTGATTTTGGCTCAGGGGTCGTGGGATCGAGCCCCATATGGGGCTCCGTGTCGGGCTCTGCACAGAGCATAGAGCCTGCTTGAGATTCATTCTCTCTCTCTCTCTCACTCTCTCTCTCTCTCTCTCCCCACCCCCCCGCCCCCTCTGCTCTTCTCCCTCTCTCTCTCCCTCTCAAAAGAAAAAAATAAATAAACACTGAAGTCCTCTGGGAGCTGGTTGGAGTGTGGCCTCACCATTGAGGAGATCTGAAGGCTCTGCTAGTCAATGTGGGGCTGGAGACAAGTAACCTCACTCCCTAATTGACTCCCTTATTAACTCTTCTGGCAAATGGCAGCAGTGGCCGTGCTCCTGGGACTTTCGTGAGGATGGCTTGAGGGGCCGCATGCAGGGACTCAGCACAGTGCCCGACACGGAAGAAGCCTGGGCACTCCTGAAGGCTCCACAACCACTCCCACTGTTTGGGACCAGTGGGGGTTCCCTACAGCATCTCCTCTACCCTTTCCCCAAAAGCCACCTTCCATCCCCCCAAAGCAGTGGGGAAAATGGCCCATGGAAACCTCCTCCTGTCCGTCCATACTTTCTGATAAGGGATAACTTTTCTGCAAGGAAGGGCGGTAACAAAGACCAGCCTCCCAGCTGTTGGCCTCTGGGTGGAGAGGATCAGCCATTGCCCCTCAGAAATGAAAGGCTTTCTTCGCCTCATTTCGTCCCCTCCCACTCAGCGAATGTGGCTTCCCTCTACTGCCTCCTGCCCACCCACCCCCCCCCCCCCCCCCGGGCTCTTCCCAGCCCTGCTCCACACGCGTATCTCTGGAGCATCAGGGCAGCTCTGAAGACAGCTCAGGTGCCCTGGAGCCATCAGAAGGTGCCAGAGAGTCTGACACATCGATTCAGGAAAGACCTGCCCTAAAAATAGAATCACAGAATCTCAGGCCACACAGAAGTTGGGAACCCTGAGAGGACATCTAGTCCAGCCTCCTTTCAGGAAAGGACTCCCGTAAAGCCAGCTTGCACGTTCCCAAACACAGGCTCTGGGGCCCTCCCCAGAGATTCCGCTGTGGTTCTGGGGTGAGGTCTGGGCCGCTGGAGGTTGAGGAGCATCTCGGGTGACTCCTGTGATCAGGCAAGTGACAGCATCCCTTGCATACCTCTGGGAATGGGGAGCTCACCAATCCTTCTCAAGGGTGGGGGAGAGGATGCACTTAATGGTTAAGAGTGTGGACTCTGCAGCCAGATGTGGGCAGGAACCTCAGCTCTCCCACATGCTAACTCAGCCGCATTCAACCAGTTACTTAACTCTGCTGAGCCTAATTTCTCATCTGTGGTGTCAGGACACTAATTAACTGCAGGCATCTACTCCCCAGGTGGTCAGGAGGTTTACTTTAGCCCATGGACAGGAGAGCGCGTGGCATCATGCTTGACCCCATCCTCGGGAAACCCCTGTGAGAAAATTAATAACAGCAACAACAAGAAAACAGTCTTCCGTGCTTTCCTAGCTTAGGTGGACGTGTGCCTGCCCGGGGAGTGTATCCAGGCCCTCTCCCTGCCGTCCCCAGTCCCACTCTCTAATCTCTTGTTTGGGATAGCTCTTCAGGCAGATGCCACTTTTTTTCCTTCCGGCTTTGTTGAGATACGATTGACAAATGTGAACTGTAGATATTGCAGGGGTACAGCTCGATGTTTTGATACACATGCGCACTGTGAAATGACAACCACAATCAAGCCAATTAACGTATCCATCACCTCACACACTTCTCTCTGTGGGGGGGTGTGGTGCGACCTCCTGAGCTCTGCTCTCTTAGCACATTTCAAATACAGGATTCGGTATTATCAACTCTAATCGCCACGCTGTACATTAGGTCTCCAGAACATATGCATTTTATAGCTGAAAGTCTGTACCTTTTGACTAACCTCCCCCGTCTCCTGTGCCTGCTCCAGCCCTGGTAACCACCAGCCTACTCTCTGTTACTAGGGGTTTGGCTTTTTTTAAGATTCCAATGTCAGCGAGACCATGGACTCTTTGTCTTTCTCTGTCTGGCTTATTTCAGTTTAGCATAATGTCCTCCAGATTCATCCATGTTGTCTCAAAAAGCAGGATTTCCTTCTTTTTGAAGGCTGAGTAATATTCCATTCCGTATGTGTGTGTGCTTATATACAAATAATATATATAATAACTATGTATATATAATATACATATGTATATATACATATATGCATTATATCTGTATAGATACATATATACATTGTATACATTATATATACATATATATACATTGTATATATGTATATACACATACATTGTATACCTTGTATATGTATAGATACATATATACATTGTAGACATTATATATATGTATCTATACATATATACATTATATATGTGTATATATACACATTATATATATATAAACTATATATATACACATATGTATATATATACATTATATATATATAAACTATATATATGTGTATATATACACATATATAATGTATATATGTGTGTATATATATATATATATATATATATATAAAATACATGCACACACAAAATACAACACATTTTCTTTATCTACTCTGTCTACGACTCTTGGGTTGTTTCCAAATCTTGGCCACACCCCACAAGGTTTTTTTCTGCCCCTTGAATATGAGGATCCCCAGGCTGGGTGGCAACCTGCAGGGTTCAATCTGAGATCTTCCCTCAGACCTCCTGTGGTGTCACAAATCCCCAACACTTCACATCTTTACTTCTAAAAGGCCCGGTGAAAATGTTTGTGACTGAAAGGAGGAAACAGGGGACTTAGGGGCAGCCAACAGCCCATTAGAACACTTAGCTCAGAATAAGTTGCAGGAGGAGAGCAAGTTGCCAAGGGAAAGGCCCGGGACCTACGCTCTGAGTGGGATCAGCATCCAGGGGTCTACAGAGGCTGCCAAGCCAAGGTGGCTGGATCCCAAGTGGCCTCCTGGTGCTAAACATGTGTTCTCCCCTCCCCCACCCAGTCCATCTCTCCCCGCCCCCCCATTAACAAGTGCCCCGTGATTTCTGGAGTAACTGCTTCCTCTTTTCCCAAGAGGGAGAGGACCCCTGAACACTTCGCACCGGCTGGTCATTGTCGGATGGAAGGCGTGATGGATTTTTCCTAACTCTGGGAGGAGCCCAGGATCTGCCCCTCGGCGGGTGGTCCAGAGCCCAGGCTCAGGAGCCAAATGGCCTTGGTGCTGATCGTGCTTCACCATTTACTACGCTAAGCCTCAGTTTGTTCATCTGTAAAAAAGGAATAATAACGGGTATCCACCACACCGGGTTACTTTAAGAAATAAATAAGACAACTCATATAAAAGTGTCTAGCAAGCCTTTGCTCCTGTTACTAATAGAAGCCAAAGCTCTCCTGACCTGTAGGGAGAATCGGACGAATGTGCTTTGCGTCTCGTGGTTTGAGAATAGGCAGAGCTGGTCTGCCTATTTCCACAGGTGGGAAATATTTGGTCTAAAACACTTGGTCATTCTGGGTGTCAAAGCTCACACAGTGTCCCCTAGAGCTGGTAGGCTGGCTGGGAAGACTGGACAAATAACTATGGACCAAAGGCTAGGGCTCGGCCACCAGTGTCCGTGCCCCCCCCCCACCCCCCGCAGAGCTCATGTGCAGCACCCAAGCGGTAACACCTCTATTACTGGAGGTTAACTGTTACTGGGGCTGTTGCTGGAGCGGCCCCCTGGAGCCCTTTGTGACCCTGGGCTCTGTCCATGGCTGCCGCCCCAGGAAGGGGATGATCAGTCTCCATGTCCTTTGCTCTGTGCTTGTGGTAGGACACTCTGGGGGCCCATGAGCAGCCCTGTTCCTGGGGTGGGATTTGGGCACGGCTTTGCGGCAGGAGAGGATTTCTGGTGACCTGTTAGCTTCCAGGGACATGCCGGGGTGTCTTTTCTCTTCCCAACAGCCTTGAGCCAGGGATTTGACACCACCCAGGGATGATTTTCCTTGTGTTTGCATTTACGCTATGGGAGGTTAAGCCTGATGTGTGGTCCTCCCGGGGCTTCCCCGAGAGGACCCCCGCCTTGCTGTCTTCCTCCCGGCCCATTTATTTTGTGACCACCCTGGGCTGCTGGGGCCACCAGTGGCCAAAAAGAAGATCTTTTAACTGCTAATAAAGAAGACATCCTCTATCCCACACTGCACTGAGGAGCAGTAAATTTTCTAACAGAGATGGGAGATCAGGAGTCAAAGCGTGAAATCAGAAAGAGAAATACCCTGTTTCCCTGGGACTCGCTGAAGTATTCCCAACTTTGGAGTGGCCACGCTCGCCTCCTGTTGAGGTCTGAGAGTCGTAGCTCAAGAGCCTGGCGGGGCATAGGGGGTGTCCTGTCTCGTGATGACAGGTCCTAGGAAGGCAAAGGGCCCTCTCAGAATGCAGGATCCTCCTTTCCTTCAGGAAGGCGATTCTGCACATGAGATCTTTGTTGGCCCCTCCCTGCTCTGGACTGGGGAGGAGATCTGTACCACACAGGGGGCCCAACCCTGCTTTCACGGGTGAGGAACCTGAGGGGAAGTGACTCACCCAAGATTACAGCCAAATGAATCCTAGGGGGAAATCACACCTCGTATTTCAGAGTTGGACAGAGCTGCGTCCAAGTTGTGCTGTCCGATCCTGGATATACAACCGATCTTCCTGAGATCCACATTCATCCATATAAAAAGAATACCTCCTTTTGCAACACTGTTGTGAAGATGAAATTACTGTTTACCATGCTGGTCTGTGGTAGGTCATCAACTAATCATCCTGTGAGCCCTCCCCTCCCCCTCCCCCCACACAGAGTTATTAGTCATTCATTCCCTTCTCTGCCTGGTTCCCACAATACTCGTATTACTCCTTTTGGGGCACTTTCCATTATTTTATTATAATAATTTGTAATATTAGATGAAGATGTCTCTTCATCCCTGTGAGCACCTTTAGGGTTAGATCAAAGAGGATCAAACCCCCATTCCATTTCTTTTCTCATCCCAGCCTGAGTCCCTAAACTCACACACAAGTGCCCATGCACACACACCCCCAATCCATTCTTAATAAGATGGCCGACATTGTACATCATTGGCCAATGGTGGCAGAGATGGCATGAGTAAAGTTGGGTACAAAGCCCTTGGCTTTCTGGTGTTGACTTCTCCACTGGGGGAGGGGGACCTGCCCCCTCTTCCTCAGCATCCTGTGTTCTTCTGTTCTCTCTCCTCCCTCTCATTTCCCCACTAAAATAGGAAAATGGCCCATAAGCCTTCAAGGAGCCAAACAGGGTGGTAAGGGCTGGGTTCGGTTTTTAAACTTTTAAATAAATTGAAGTGTTTGAGCTGAGTGCTTCTCAAAGTATGGTCCTAGGACCACACTCATTAGCATCACATAACAGGCTTGCTGACACACAGTTTGTGGTCTGAGTCAGAATCAGGTAGTGGGAACCTGGAATCTGCATATTTATGAATCCAAAGTACATCTCAGACTGAAGTTTGAGAACAGATGGATTGAGTCTCAGGCTCTACATTTTGGGGGACTAACCACAGGCTACAGAAAGAGTTAAGAGGGGATAGACGCACTGGCCTCCCTTTAATCCTCAGAAATGCCCCCACAATGAACACACTGATAATGAACTTGGCTTCTTTGAAGCAAATGGGATGTCCAGCTCACCTTGGTTCTTCCTCATCATTGTGTAGTGTTTGCTGTTTCTATTTAAACACAAAACAAAACAAAAAACTTGCATGTAGCTTGAGGACCAGCCTTCTACATGATGCAGGTAAGTCACTGATGTGAACTCAAGGGCACCGAAGAGACCTCCCTGCCCTCCCAAACTCTCCCCCAACATGCTGGCCCCGTGTCTGAAATTCCATCCTAGGTACTGCTAATGTTCTTTGAGCATGGCTTCGTGTTTTTGGGGTCCCCAGAAATGTTCCTAGGAGTGCCGGCTCAGCTGTGATCCATCGTTAAGCTACGCATAATGACGCCCACAGCTTTTCCTAACTCCCCCACTGCTGTGTACTGTTGGTGTTCTGCATAGCGTTCTGAAAGCCAGATGACGTGCCTGTCCCTCTCATGCTCCTTTCTAGATTCTTCATTGTATGGTAAGCTAACATGACCAGAAAATTACAATCATGCCCACCTACCTTAAAACAACCATTTTTATTCTGTAATGCTTTTCTACAGTCACTATCACTGTGCACCTAAGACTTTACACACATGTCACCAAGGCCTGCAAGCTGTTTCTAGGTTCTTCATTTACCTGATACTATTTCCTCTGCACATCTCTCCATGCATCCACTTAGACTTCACTATTATCCTTGTTGATGGTGAAGTAATGTCTCATTAGTTTGACAAAGCAAACTTTGCTTAACTGACCCTGTTTGGTTGGGCATGTGGGCAATTTCCAGATTTTCATCATTCTGAATCACACTGCTATAAATATCCTTATACAAATGGCTTTTTCACTTTTGACCAATTTCCTGGAGACAGCTTCCCCAGAAGGGCATTTCCCAGGACGCTTTTGGATTTTGAGCTCCTGGAAATCAAGAACTGCACTTACTGTTTCCCTGACATTTTGTATCTCCTATGCCTACTTTTCAACCCCCTATCTCACCCAGGACAGAAATGTGTCCATCTGCATCTGTTGAGGAGGTTTCTGCATCTGCTGTCTGAAATTGCGGGGAAGAAAGAGAGTAGCCCTATCTTTCCTACTGTCCTTCTAGAAAGGAACTGATCATCTTTATTCAAGAAATACATGAATCCTTGAAGGACTCAATGGCTGGGACATTGTCCAATGGTGGTTGGGAGGCCACTTCCAGCAACTGCTGAAGGAAGGACCCTCAGTGCACTAGGCTGGCTGCCCACATGTCAGCCTCAGAGTTTAACTTGATTAGTTTTCCTTGAGAACCGATGTGGGTCCTTTTATTTCCTAGAAGTAAGTGATGAGGACAAGGAGAGGTTTTTCACCCCAGAAAAAAAGGCTCCTGGACTGAAAGAGCCCAAGACCCCAGCGTTGAGCAAAGGTGAGGTCTGAGTTATTTCTAGGAGATCAGGAACATTTCATTTTAAGCTATATGCATTCAATAAACAAATTATCAGGAATTAATTTCCCGTTAGTGGGACTCCTCGTAGGTCATAAGTGCTGTAACAGCTCGCATACTGGGGACAACATGGGCCCTTGGAGTCCCAGCCTTGCCACTCACCCACTGTGTATCAAAAGATAAATCACTGACCTCAACAATTTCCTTGGAAGCTGTGCAGTGGGAACAGTGCTGGTCCTCAGGGGTTCTACAGAGTCACTGTGAGGTTCAACCATGTAGGCATGAAAGTGCTTCATAAACAGTAAGCAAATGGCATGGATTTCTGTTGTTTATTAGTATTTGGATTACTATCTTTGGCTAATTGGAGAATACTTCTCCTGTGCTTTTGAATGGGGCTATGACCTGTGTCTTTGCTTAGAGCATCAGGTAATTGAGTTTAACAGCTCAACCTAGTCAAGAAAAGTATTATTTCAATCATCATGTATTGAATGTTACTTTATGCATAAGACACTGAACTTCCTCAGGAAAGAGGAGAGTCTGGGTACCAGACTCTTCCCCATCCATTACTTTATCCATATTACATCCTGTATGATAGAAAGTATTATTCCCAAGTAATGGAACAGAAATGACTTGCAAAATGTCCTATCTCTATACATGCCAGGGCTGAGATTTGAACTTTGTCTCTCTCCAGGGCCTATCCCCTTGCCCCAATATCTTGCTCTCTACCTGTCCATGGGGTCTTTAGATAATAATGGATCAAGGCATATAGATAGTAAGTATGAGAGGAAGGAGAAAGTACAATAATAGTTTGCTACATGCATCGGTTAGTTGTTGCTGCATAACAAACCACCCCAAAATTTAGTGGCTTAAAATAATAAGCATGTATTTAGCTCTTAAGTCTGTGGGTTGGCTAAGTGGTTCTTCTGGTCTATGATGGCCTCACTCATGCTCCTGTGGTTAGTTGTGGGTTGCCTGTGGGTTGACTCATTGATCATGGTTGGGCTTTCTCACATGTCTGGGGCCTCAGCTAGAACAATAGGGCTAACTCAGCTCTGCTTCATTTAGTCTCTTATCCAGTAGGCAAGCCTGGGCTTGTTCTAATGGCAGAGGCAGGATTCCAACAGGACAGAAGTAAGACTACTTGGGGCGTAGGCTCAAAAGTGGCCCACTGTCATTTCTGCTGGCCAAACAAAGAAAGAAGCTGGCTCTGTTTCAAGGAGTGGGAGAGTAGATTGTTATTCCTGATGGGAGCCCCTACAAAGCCACATTGCAAAGGGCTAGATGCAGAGAGGACGTTAACTGAGGCCATCAATGCAATAAGTCTACAGTCCAATAGTTCTGTTCTACATATCTTATCTACATTTAGGTATGTAATCCTCATAACACCTGTATGAAATGGGAACTTCTGGTAGCCTTACTTTACAGGTGGGGACATTGAGATACAAATGAATTCAGCAAATTTACCCAGAGTGGTACAGCTGCTAAGTGACAGAGGCAAGATGAGAACCCAGAACCCACTCTCTTAGCCATTCATGTCTCATAGTCAGGTGTGTTCACGGCACAGTCCTTCCCTGGGGAGGGACAGAAACCAAAGCCATCAAGGGAGACTGGACAGGTTATACATCCCTCAATGCCTGATTGTGCAGCTCTAGCAGGTGGTCAGGCTGGCCAACTTACGTAACCAGGCTCTCCTGAGAAGGCGCTGAGGGAAGAGAGGTAAGCAGTCCTGGAGGGATAGCACAGCTCAGCCTGGAGCATCGACCCCCAGATCACTGAAAGTGCTTGTTTTGTTGCATTTAACTTTTTAGAAAGGTCCCCTGCCTGGGACTTCCCGTGTCTGGCTCCGTCTGCGAGCTGTTTGTCTGGGAAGAGCTGGGAAGCCCTTGGACCTCAGAGGCCCGGATTGCCACGTCAGCTCAGTATTGTCACAAAAATAGCCCTTCTCAGGGAAGGCAGGTACTTCCTCTGGCTGTGTTTCCACCCCCCCCCCACCACCCCCACCCCGCCCCCTGCAGCCCCGCCTGGCCCTCAGAAGAAAAGAGACAAGAAGCACAAGCAATGGGGCCGGGGGTGAGGGGGCTTTATGGGGACTCAGCAGTAACAAAGGGAGGAAATGAATATGCAGTATTAGTAATTACACTGTACACATCCCAATTTGTATTTCAATATGTCATTTCCATAATAAAACTGCCAAAGCAGTAGCTAATGACACGGACTCATGTCAGGGAGTTGGCAGAGGAAGGGAGGACAGGGGCTTTCTTTTCCCTAATAACAAAATTGCCTTCAGTGAGAAACTCTTTCATGGCAGACGGCTGTTTCCAAGGTAGATGTATTCCAGGAGAAGAGGCTGCAACCCAAGCCTTCTATGGAAAAGGAGCCACGGTTGGCTGGCCAGCTGTTGGGAGCTCCTGGAGTGCCATAACCGTATGGAGTTGTATTCCAGGGAACAGAGGCAGTCTGTGGGACCCTCAGGCCAGAGTAGAACAAACTGAGATGGGCTTTGGGCTTTGGAAAGCCCATGAGATAAAAGTATGAGCTCGCAACAGCCTTGCGAATCTGACCATGTGGTCCAACCCTCCCCAACCCACCCTATGGCTGAAAACCTCTGCACCATTGCACCTGCTGTTTCTTCCACGTGAAGTGCCCTTTCCCCTTTGCCTACCTGCTTGTTTGTTTGAATTCAGTGTATGGTCACCTCCCTAAAAGCCAGCCCCGACCACCAGTCCTCAGCGTCAGAGTCTTGTTCTGGAGGGATCTGCTCTCCCTCTCCCAGATTCAGACATCTGCAGCACTTGCCCAATCCATGCAATTGTCACTTCTCTTTCCCCCCTGTCCCCCTGGACTGTAAGCCCCTGGAGGGCAGAGAGCCCCGGTGGGGGGTGGGGGGGGGTTGAAGCAGGAGTTGCCGGGCCCTTCTGAGAAAGGAGTTGGGGAGCAATTGCCACAACTTTCTTTCTCCACCTCCCCTGATGGCCAGGTGAGACTTACCTGGCTTTGCCCCAAACTCATTTCCTCACTTAGCGATGGGATAGAGTGTGATATTCAGGAAAAATAACAGAATAAGTGTCTGGGCATGAAAAATTAATAGTGCCCATAATTGTATGGTGCTTTCCCAATTACAGAGCTCTTTGTGGACGATTTCAACTGATTCTCTCATAACAACACTGTGAGGTAAGCAGGCATGTGTTATAATTATTCTTGTTTCACAGAGAGGAAGCCAAGGCTACAAGAATAAGTGATCTATCGAAGGTCACAAAGGTGTGTGTGTGGAGCTAAGACCTGAGCCTGGGTCTTCAATTCCAATTCCAGAGCTCTTCCCACCAATATGAAATGTGTCTGAGGTGGTCTCATAAAGTAAACTGGTCATCCAGCTCTGATGTTATCATAGCATTGGAACCAGAGGTCTCCAGTTACCGTTAGCTCATATTTTTTTGAAGAAACCAATACAAAAAGATTTGAAATAATATCTATAAGAAGAACTTGCTTTTTCTCAACTCGATATTGGGTGAATGCTCTTTAGAAATACCCTCTCCTGAATTTGTTATCTTAGAGCCAGAAGTTTTGGCCAGCATAAAAGAAAACAAAGGAGGTTCTCTAGCTGAGAGTCTCCTCAAACACTAGCTTTTTAAGTGAAAGAATTACATAATCTTCGTTCAATCTTTAATCCCTCAAGATCTCCCT
The DNA here is from genome assembly GCF_018350155.1 of Leopardus geoffroyi. NCBI lineage: Eukaryota > Metazoa > Chordata > Mammalia > Carnivora > Felidae > Leopardus > Leopardus geoffroyi. Next base: position 68,050,360 of record NC_059334.1, read on the forward strand.
TTTCATCCATTGTCTTGTCCCCTCCAAGCAAAATCACACCGAAGCCCTTTATTTTATTATAAAAGATAAAGCAAAATCAACCAATAAGCAAATAAGAAACATGTCCCTTCCGCTCCATTTTCCTTTTCTGTTCTGCCCTAGACTTCTAGAAAGGTCTTTCTCCAGGTCTCCACATCTTTCTCAAGTCCACTTGTCTGCTCCATCTGCAAAACCACCTGCTTCATTTGAACCTCTTCTTCTCCATCCTGGACTATCAGCCTCTGGAGGGGTTTCCCATCTTTAGGCTCTCTCCGATGCTCACAAGATAAGACACCCCCAGCCCCCATGTTACAAAGAGTCCCTGCCCATGACTCAGCCAGGTCCAAGTTTCTGACATGGTTTAATTAACAGGCCTGCAGTGGGCAGAAAACGGGCTACATCCTAAAATGTCTGTCCCCTAATCCTTGGGACCTGTGAATAAATTACCTCTACATCTACTTTGCAGATGTGATTAAGCTAGGGATCTTGAGCTAGGGGGATTACCCTGGATTATCTAAGTGGGCCCAATATAACCTCAAGGGTCCTTATAAGTGAAAAGGGGAGGCAAGAGAGAGAAAGATAGGTTTGAAGACAGTACCTTGCTGGCTTTGAAGATGGAGAAAAGGGACTACAGATAGACCAAGAAATGCAGGCAGCCTCTAGAAGCTGGAAGAGGCAAGAAAAAGGATTTTTCCCTAAAGTCTCTAGAAGGAACATAGCCCTTTGGGTACCTTGGTTTTAGCCTGGTAAGGTCATTTCTGACCTCCATAAATAGAAGATGATAATTTTCATTGTTTTAAGCACTAAGTTTGTAGTAATTTGTTACAACTGCAATAGGAAACTAATACAAGGCCTTTCATCATTTTTCCCTGACTTACCCTTGCCAACCTCGTCTCCTGCCAACCTTGTCAGCCTCTCAGCCCTTCAGTCACTCAGACTGCCCTTAAGTACACCATTCTCTTTCACACCTTTGTGCCTTTGCAAAGGCCGTTCCCTCTGACTCAATGCTCTTCCCCTTTTGGCTGCCTCTGAATTCCTCTTGGTTCTCCAAGACTGATCTCAAGGGTCATTTCTATGGGAAGCTGTTTCTGCCCCTTTAGCTGATCTAGCTGTCTCAGCCACTATGTGTCTCTCTTTATTTGAGCCCCTGAGATAGACTCTATGCATTTTTTTGTCCATTTTTTTTATTGATGAATCCTTTATGCCTATTGTAGACACTCAACAAATATATGTTGAATGGCTGTGTCTTTCTTTCCTAATCGAATAGAGGATCCTGGCACCTAAACTTTTCCTACTTTGTGTATTAAGCATCTAGCCCAATGCCTGGCCGCTGGTAACTCCTCAAATATATTCTTGATTGATTGATAGCAGTAAACCATGGCTTGAAAATAGATTGCTCTGAAGTCTCATCGGGTTTCAGAAAAGTAAAACTTAGATTTCTGCCCTACTTCCTGGGAAAACTGGCATCCCCCAGGCCGGGGCAGTACTCAGAGCAGCTTGCTCAACACCCCATCACCTGTTCCAACTGATGGTGCACTTACCATGTGTCTGTTGCTTCCACACACGTTGCCGCATAGTTTCTGCAGAATGACCCTGAGTGGTGCACGTGATTACCACCACCCACCTGCCCTTTGCCTATAAGGCAACTAGGAAGTCAGCCTTAGAGGCAGGAATCCAATCCACGTATCCTTATGCCAAAGCCAGGATTCTTTCCACCCAGTCTTACTGCTTTGGGGCTGATCGGCACTCGCGGGGACAGTTATCTCTCTCCCTCAAAGCTTTGCCCCCTGACAATTTACATGGGTATAGGAGAGGGAGGGAAGAAGATGGTGAGAGGCTGTATTTAAGTCACAGACCGTATTGAAAGATATGCTTGCCTGTGCCCAGAATATATCCAGAAGGATACACAGGAAACCAGGGTGGTGGCTGTCCAGGAGTGGGAAAGAGATACCCTTTGTTTATTGGGTCACTATGTGTCAGGCACTGTTTAAGGCACTGGGGATACACCAGTGGATGAAACAGGCACAATATATACCCCTTTGTACTGTTTGGCACTTTCTGTGTATATACTCTCCTTAAAAAAAAAAAAAAATTCTAATAAATAGATGGGGGGAAAATCACATTCATACTACGAATACTATTTCCTTATTCAAAAGAATACCCCGGTATATCGCTGCGTGGAAAAGAGTCACAATTTATACCATATTATTTTTTGTGCATAAACAGGTATGCATCTACAAAATTCCATATGTTTATGTTTGCAAAGACGAATGCAAATATATGAGGAAAAACCTGGTAGGATTGTGGTGAGTGATCTGAGGAGGTGTGGCAAGATGAACGAGAACTGTACTTTTTACACCACTTATTTCTGTATCGTTTCAAATGTGTTTGTGTGTAAACACATATAACTTCCAGGTTAAAAAAAAAAGACTCCGAGACCCTGAGGCCATAGCTGGTCTAGAACACGAATCCTGGGGAAAGAGCTCCATCCACCCTTGAGGGCTGCTTCACCTCCAGGTTTGGACTGGCCCTCGCAAATCAAGTCAGGGCTGAAAAGCTCTCCCCCCTCTTTTCTGGAAAAAAAGAAAGCCGGCTGGCTTTGAAAACTGATAATGCTGTACCTGAAGATAAGGCCAGAGCCCTCAGGAAGCCTGGAGGGGGTGGGAGGGCCCTGGGCGCTGCAAGTACCACATTGTTGATGGTGTCACCCAGGCCCCTGCTCCAGGAAACAACAATGAAAAGATATTGGCAACCTTGACATAGAGGAAATTGCTTTCTTCGGTAGAAAAGAAGAGTTCTGTTTTGAGGACAAAAAGCCACTTGCCCTGACAAAATGCTTAATTAGGAGATAAGCCAGGGAGCAGTGGGAGGGGTGTTGTTTGCCAGGGGTCCTGGGGAGTGAGAACACAGATGCTGTCCTGGCGCCCCACTGTCACCGCTGATCAGGGCTTTGCTGGCCGCTGGAGAAGCGGTGTGTGAGCAATTATGGTCAAGGTTCTCCTGGCCCTGGGACAAGCCATCAAATCCGTTTCAGGACCTCAGTTTACTCATCTGTAAACTAGTGGCTGTGATCAGCGAGACTGCCTTCCAGTGAAGACACCGAGTTTATCTGCTCAGTGGCTTGTGGCTCAGGCCACTGGGATTATTGCACAGGCAGTTCCACTCAGTGCCTAGAGCTTGGGCTCTGGAGCCCTGAGGCTCTGAGGGCAGACCACCTACGTCAGACTCCTGTGTCTTACCAGCTGTTCCCACACTTACCAGCTGTGGGCACTTGGGTGATCTCTCGACCTCTACGTGCCTTAGTTTACTTACCAGTAAGTTGAGGGTAAGGCTGAGACTTAAACCTCATAGAATTGTTGCTAAGACTCAATGAGCTAATACCTGTTCAGCAATCTGTGCCTGGCCTGTGGTGGGCAGCGTGTGGTGCATATTAGGGGCCATTAACGGTGCAACGGTAATAAACACAAGGTAAGTGTATCCTGAGGGCTCAAAGTCCCTTTCTCACCATTCTCTGGTTGTCCAATCCTGTGAGCTTGGAAGACATATGGAACAGGACACCTCTTCTTCCTGCCGCCCAGTGAGATGAAACAGAGCGGGGGTGGGGGGGTGGGGGGCTTGGCCTCCACATCCCCGGCTGCCCCGCTGGAGAGGGAGACCCAAGACCTCTGTTTCCCTGGTTTCAGGATCAACGTTTTCTCTAGATGTGGCTCTAAGGCGGCCCAGCCAAGGAGGCAGTGATGTGGAATGTGTGCCCACTTGCTGTGCTGCCTTGAAAAGTCCTCAAGAGAGTGAAGATGGCAAGTGTGGGGCCTCCTGCGTGGGACTGAAAACCGGAGATGACCTAGAATCGGGTGCTATGGCCGACTGAAGTTGGCGAAACTGGACGTCTGAGAAGGGATATGTGTCCGTCCTGGTGGGTGGGTGCCTTGAGGGACTTGGGCTTGGCTGTTTTTCATGGAATCACTCCTTCCCAAAAGGGGTAGGGAGAGGGGCGTTCCTGGCAAGCCACCCTCCAGTGTGGTGAGCAGTAGTTGGGGACACCCCAAAATACCTCCTCTGATCTCTGATTGCCAGCTGCAGATGTTACAAAGGTGTGGCCCATTATAGAGGGCACACTACCCACACCACCCTCCTCAGACACCACGTTTAGAGTATAAATTGCCACAGGAAGGGTCCAAACATGTGTCATCAGCCTAAACTCCTTTTGCATCACTTAAGAGCTAATGAGGAATTAGGTGGCAGCTTCTTGAAAATTAGAATGGCACCCAAGTGATGGGGACACTGCGTGTGTTGGAGAGAGGGGGCAGGACGTCTTTAGACACAGCTAGCTAGGGGGAGCAAACTAAGTGCAGGACAATTTGACAAAACCTTTTTATAACCTTAAAAATGTGCAAACGTATACCCAGCTATTCCCTTCCAAGAATGTATCCTAAGGAAATAATTAAGGACTTGGAGCAAAGATTTTGCTACCGGATGTTTATTGTAACATTGTTTACAGCAGCAAAAAATATTTGGAAACAATTTAAATGTCTACCATTGGGAGGCTGGTTAAATAAATGATGGTACAGTCATACAATAGAATACTGTGCAGTCATTAAAATATTGTAAGAGCATATTTATTGACCTGGAAAGATGTTCATGATTCATTATTGAGTGAAAAAAAAAGGAGGTTACAAAACAGCCTGTACAGAATGACCTCATTTTTTGGTTAAAAAATACATATAAATATAAATATATAAAAATATATTCATATATATAATATAGCTAGGGAGAACTTTTTTTTTCTTTCTTTTTTTTTTAGGAAAGACTGCTAAAGGCACATGTAATACAGGGCCTTATACAGAATGTTTCTGGATTATGGTAATAAAGCTCTTCACTTAACATTTTTGACTTTACCCTGGAGGGGAAGGTGGTACAAATTAGGGGCCTGAAGTGGGAAAAGTAGGTGTGTTTGTGTGTATATATCCACCAAAATGTTATCAGTAGCAGCTGGGACTTGCGTAAATTTTTATTATCCTATTTTTTTCTTCTCTGTATTTCTGTGATGATTATTTACTTATTTTTTTAAAAAATTAAGCTATTAAAAAAAAAAAGACTAAAGGAAATCCAAGCTAGATGGCTGGAGGACCAGGAGAGCTGGGGGTGGAGGGGAGGGGGCTGAGAGAACAAAAAGGCAATCTCCATTTGCTTCAGCCTCTCATCCAGTCTTTCAGGGACAACGTCCATGACCTTACCTGGGACACGTGTCACCACACCAGGCCCTGTTTTCTGCAGCCATGTCTCCTTAGACACAATCCTGCGGACTCGTGCTAGATTACACATCCGGGCAGACTCTGGGTCTCCTTGGCCTGACTCTGCCATGTGGCTACCTCAGGCTTGGAAAGGAGAAAAAATGAAACCAAAACTGCGGGGTGCAGGCAAGCTCTCCCAGGACACATGAAACAGAGAATTCCAGCCCAAGGACCAGGATAACATTCAGAAAAGAGAGCATCCTGCCTGGTAATATCTTGCAAGCACACATGTGTTTATATATGCATACAGTGAGTCTTTTGTCCCAGCTTTTCTGAGATATAATTGATCTGTAACATTGTACAGATTTAAGGTATACAGTGTGATGATTTGATATACATATATATTGTGAAGTCGTCATCAGAAGAAAGTTAACACACCATCACGTCACAGTTGCCTTTGTGTGTGTGTTGTGAGTACTTCTAAGATCTATTCTTTTGGCAACTTTCAAGTACACGACACAGTATTGTTAACTGTAGTCACCCTCCTCTACGTGAGATCCCCAGAACTTCGTACCTGGAGATTTGTACTCTTTGACCACCTTCACCCATCTCTCTCACCAGCCAACCCCCACCCCGGCAACCACCAATCTACTCTTTGTTTCTATGGGTTCACTTTTCATTGTTGTTGTTGTTGTTGTCTGGATCCCCCATATAAGTGAGATAATAGAATATTTGTCTTTCTCTGTCTCACTGATTTCACTTAACATAATACCCTTGAGTTAAGTTTCATCCATGTTGGTAGTTTCAGCCACAGATGGCAGGATTTCTTTCCTTTTAATGGCTAAATACTATTCTATTATCTACATGGATATATACCATGCTTTCTTGATCCACTCATCTGCAGATGGACACTTAGGGTGTTTCTGTGTTTTGGCTATTGTAAATAATGCTGCAGCGAGCACGGAGGTGCAGATATCCTTCAGCTAGTGCTGTCATTTCCTTCTGACATGTACCCAGAAGTGAGACTGCTGGATCATGTGTATGATAGTTCAAATTTTAATTTCTTGGGGAAACTTCATACTATTTTTTATAGTGGCTGCATCCATTTCCTGTCTCACCAACTGTGCACAAAGCTTCCCTTTTCTGCATGTCCTCACTGGCACTTGTCATCTTTCTGATAAGCCGTATTAACAGGTGTGATGTGATATCTCATCATGGTTTTTGACTTGCATTTCTCCTATGATTGGTGATGTTGAGCATCTTTACGTGTACCTGTTGGCCGTCTGCATATCTTCTTTGGAAAAATGTCTATTTACGTTCTTTCTCCATTTTTAATTGGATTATTTGAGGGGGGTTGCTATTAATTTGTCTGAGTTCCTCATATTTAAAAAAAATTTTTAATGTTTTTATTTATTTTTGAGAGAGAGAGAGAGAGAGAGAAACAAAGCATGAATGGGGGAGGAGCAGAGAGAGAGGGAGACACAGAATCCTAAGCAGGCTCCAGGCTCTGAGCTGTCAGCACAGAGCCTGACACAGGGCTTGAACTCATGAACCGTGAGATCATGACTTGAGCCAAAGTCAGACGCTCAACTGACTGAGCCACCCAGGTGCCCCCTCATATATTTTAGATATTAGCCCCTTGTCATACATATGACCTGCAAATATCTTCTCCCATTCCACGGATTGCTTTCTCATTTTGTTGATTTTTTTTTTTCCTTTGCTGAGTAGAAGCTTTTAAATTTGACAAGTTCTACTTGTTTATTGTTGCTTTTGTTGCCTGTGCTATCAGTGTCATGTGCAAAAGACCATTGCCAAGACAAGAGTCAATGAGCTTTCTCCTTACGTTTTTTCTAAGAGTTTTAGAGTTTCAGCTCTTACACTTAAGTCTTTAATCTATTTCAAGTTAATTTTTGTGAGTGGTATGAGATTGGGTTTATACAAAGTCTTGAAATCAAGCAGATTGAGTCCTTTCACTTTATTCTTCTTTTCCAAAATTGTTTTAGCTATTTTAATTCATTTTCTTTTCCACATAAACTTTAGAACAATCTTGTTTATATCTGCCTTTTCCCCTGCTTTCAAGATTTCTTTGTCTTTAATTTTTAGACATTGTATTACAATGTGTCTTGTCATAGATTTGTTTGGATTTATCTTGCCTGGTATTCCCTCGCCTTCTTAAAACTATAGTTTACAGGTGCCCAGGTGGCTCAGTCAGTTGAGCATCTGGCTCTTGATTTTGGCTCAGGTCATGACCCCAGGGTCATGGGATCAAGCTCCGAGTCGGGCTTTGCACTGACTGCACAGAGCCTGCTTGGGATCCCTGCACTCATTCTCTCTCTCTCTTTCTCCCTCTCTCTCTGTCAAAAACAAAAACAAAAACAAAACAGGGTTTTTTTGTAGTTATGTCTCAGCAAATTTCAGAAGTTCTCAATCATTATTTTTTCAAGTATTTTTTCAGTCTTTTTTCCCTCTCCTTCTGGGACTCCGGTGAGATGAACATTAGATTTATTGCTATAGTCCTATGTGTTCTTGAGGAGCTGTTTTTGGTTTTTCAGTCTTTTTTCTCCCAATTGTTCAGACTGGGTAATTTCTATTGTTCTGCCTTCAGTCCATGTATTATTTCTTCTGTCCCCTCCATTCTGCTGTAAAGCCCATCCACTAAGTTTTCTGTTTTGATTATTGTACTTTTCAGTTCTAAATCTCCCATTTGGTTTTTCTTTAGATCTTTCATTTCTTTGCTGAGACTTTCTGTTTTTTCATTTGTTTCAGACATGTCTGTAATTGTTGACGGAAACATAGTTCCATCATATCTAGGTGTTGGCATTCATTGCCTTTTTTCATTGAATTTGAGATCTTCCTGTGTCTCGAAATGATTTTCTACTGAAACCTGGACACTTTCATATCACATTATAAGACTCTGCACCTTATTTAAACCATCTGCTTCATGTGGCTTCCAGTGACTGTGGCAGGAGAAGAGAGGTGCTGCCTTGTTACTGGTAGGTAGAGATAGAGTCCAGGTATCCCTCTTAGCCTCCACTGGCGCCCGAGGAGGAGCGCACATTGTTAAGGTGTGCAAGGGTGAGAGTTCCCTGTGTGGTCTGCACTAAGACTGCAGGGCCTTCATTAACGCCCGTAGGGATGACGTCCCTAGCTCCATACTCTGCCTTCCCTGACATCACTCTGGAAGTGGGTATCGGGGAGCCTTGTTACAACATGGCTGGAGTAAAAGTTTATTCTCCCCATTTGGCCTTTACTTGTGTGGGTGTGGGTGGGTTACAGTTTTACTGTGGTATTTGGCTGAAGCAGAGTGGTTATTACCTAAAAGTTTTTTGTCTTGCCAGGATGCCCTTTTCCTGGTCCTTTGGTTCCAGAGAACAGACTTTTGTTTGGCCTTTTTCTGTGTGCACCTGGTGTTCCAGGTTGCTGCCTTCTTTAGCTCCAAGACTAAGGTAAATAAAGTAAAACTAAAGCCCAGAGAGCTCACCACGGTGTTGTTCCTTGAATCCTGAGATGCCTAGCCATTGTGCCTTTCTCTCTCCTCCTCTAAGAGTTGTCTTATGTTTGTTTTATATATAATGTTCAAGGTTCTTTGTTGGGCTTAGTAGAAAGAATAAAGTATGTCTACCCCATCTTCCTAGAAGTGGAAGTTCTTTCCCCCACCCCAAGTTTTTACTTGTACCTCTTAACCAAAGCAAAAACCCACTGAAATTTCAGTATCATGCTAACTTTTGGCTTAACTCACCAGCATTTTTAGGTGATCAGAGTCCTTTGCTAATGGAATACCTCCATGACATATTTTGGGCCCATCTTTCCAGAGAGATAATTGTGCCTAAACCATGTAAGGATCCTCTCTAGGTAAATCTGTTATCACAGTAATATTAACCCCATCAAAGGGTGTTAAATCTTGATAGTTCAAAGAGGGGGGAAGTGGAGACAGTTTTACATCCAAGATGGATGTCCTAAAACCCCCAACATGACTAGCTGTTGGGTCTTCTTTACCATGCAAAAACTCTGGTGGCTGACAATGTGCCCCCCTCCAAATTAATTACCTGCAACCTCCTTCCCCCAACATTTTGGGTTTGATTTCTGAGAGATATTGACCAAATTTCCACTTTCTTTCTTTCTGCACAGCAAGTTACCAAAACCAAATTGGGAACAAATCTCTGAATATCATTAATAAAGGAGGAGTTTCCTTTGAACTAGAGTCTTTTTAACTGTGTTTCCCAGAGATTTCCTGTGCAGCTTCAAAAGGAGTTCATGACCACTTTGATTAGGACTTTATTTCAAGCCCTAATGGAAAGGGGCACATTCTCAGAATATCCATCAGTATGAGTGTTACCCAGTTATGTCCCCTTGTAAAAAAACAGCACAGCCCCTTCTTGGGATCCACACTAAGAAAATGATTTTCTTCATTGGAGGTGACAGCTCTTTCTCCAGCTCTGAGCCCTAAGTGTGGCGGGAAAACTTCTGAAAACCAAAGAAGATTTTTCTATTGCTATTTGGTTTGCTCTTAGGTCCACCCTCATATTGAACACACATGGACAAAATGCTGTCTGTTGCAACTAGATTCTTTTATTGCGCTGTTATTTCAGTCATTTAGGGGTTTGGAGGAAGATGGGGGGCACAATATGGCTAATGGAGACAGATGGTCAATGCAATTATCACTTGAAAAACAGGTTTGTCCTTCAAAAATGGCAACAGCGGTGGACTCTCAATGGCAGGTGAAATTTGGAAAAGGATTAAGAAAGGATTACCTTAGAGAAAAAGAACAGGTGTATCCAGAGTGTTCCAGTTTGGGGGTGGGAACCTTCAGCTTTTGAATGACACCCTCAAAATGGCCCCTTCACATTTCAATTGCATTTGCACCCAGGGATTATGGCAATGGTCAGTGTTGGTTACCTTAAATAAGGAAAAAAGATAAGGTGAAAGCAAAAGTTTCCTTCCATTCTTTGAAGGGAAAACATAACTTAAAGGGGAGGGTATGTTGCACTTTTTAGCAAAACAGAAGAGTATACTTACCTGAAGGGAAGATAGGAAACCCAAAAGTCTCAAAGCTCTCCACCCTGCATGAACACTGATGTTCCACTTTATAGCCCTGGGAATAGGTGGAAAAAGAATCAATTCTCTGGGGAGAGCGTCTGTGGCGTCAAGGCCAGAATTTCTACAAGTGAGCTGATCACAGGGTATTATGAATAGAAGTGACCGTCTGCCCTATATCCATTTTATAGGTAAAGAAATTTAGCCCAGAGAAGTGCAATGACCATGCCTAAGATCATGACCGGTTAGTGACAGAGTCACAACTGGAATTTAGTCCATTTCCTTTGTACTATGAATCATCCTACTTTACAAGACTTGGTCAAGGACTCAAAGACAGAAAGGTGAGAACAAGGAGGTCTGAGCCCACGTTCTGTCCAACGGAGGGACTCTTTGGGGGGGTGGGGGGGCTCCAGGTTGTACTGCTGCCCCACCCATGTTGTCTATTTTACTGCCAAGCCTTGGGAGAGGAAGATCTGCAGGGGGGATCTGGGGAAGGTAGCAGCGATGAAATAATAATAACAGCTACTTATTGAATGTGTCGTCCATGCTAGGCACCGTGCTAAGCTCTTTACAGGCATTAATCCATTGGATCCTCGTAATAACCTTGTGAAGTGAGTATTCCAGAGATTCTAATTTAATCGCACTTCATCTCCCAAACTAAAGTTGCCAGGTAAATACAGGATGATCATTTAAATTTGAATATCAGATGGACAACAAAAAATTTTTAGCCTAAGTACGTCCCAAATATTACAAGGGTCATACTTATACTAAAACATTGTTTACCTGAAATTCAAATTTAACTGGGCGTCTTGCATTTTCATTTGATAAATCTGGCGATCCCATCCCTAAGGGCACAGGCTGAGACCCTCTGTCGTATGTGACCAACAGTCTTTCCTAATGCACTACGTGTTGTTCCCAGCTTCACAACCTTTGGCCAAGGCAGCAGATACATGTGGTTTCTCAGCACCTTCTGTGTGTCCTCTACCTCAGCCGTGGAGTTCATTGTGTAAAAGGAAGGACAGACCATGAGAGGCACTTGGTGTCAACGGTAGATTGGTGATGTCTGATAAATGACACGGAAGGTACTTTTCTATTTTCTGAGTTGGTCCCGCGTGCTGAGCTCCAGTTTTCAAACAATGTCTACTGAACAGGTTTTCTGGGCATGGCATTTGTTAGGCCCTGCTGGAGACACCACGGAGGCTCTGGAAGAACTCACAGCCTGGGAAGGGAGAACCCAAGTTTCCTCTATTGGAGACATTTTCAGTCTATAATCGAATAAGGAATTGGAACAAGCACCCTTGCAATGCACGTAAACCCAATTAGCAAGACCGCATAAACTCATACCCGCCAAACGTGCGGCTGGACCGAACTGAATGAAGGTAAGCGGGTTATGAACAGGAGGAAGGGATGTTCCGCTGTGCCAGGCTGGAGGCCTTGGAGTGCCCAGCTCTGCCACTTGCTAGCTGCGCCATCTGGGGCAAGGCACTTATTTTTCCCCAGTCTCCATGTCTTCACCTGTCACATGGGGGTGAGAATAATAGCTCATGGAATGACTGCGAAGCTGAAATAAAATTGTGGTTGGAGAATGGGGCCTGGAATGTTACAAGCATTCTATGAATACTAGCTCTTGTGTCTACCGTGTCTCTAAGATACTCTGGGACTACATCACACGTTTTATAATAAACTCAAAAGCCCTCATGCCCAAAGGATGTAAAATTAAAACTAATGGGATGAGAAAACATTTTCCTTAACATCAATTCAGCCTAAGAATTGATAGAGCCCAGTTCTTCCAAGGCTTTAAAAAGTACACAGGAAATGCCTGGGTGGCTCGGTCAGCGAAACGTCCGACTTCACCTCAGGTCACGATCTCCCATGTCGTGGGTTTGAGCCCCGCGTCAGGCTCTGTGCTGACGGCTGGAAGCCTTTCTTCAGATTTGTGTCTCCCTCTCTCTCTGCCCCTCCCCCACTCACGTTCTGTCTCTCCCTCTCTCAAAAATAAAATAAATATTAAAAAAAAAATTTAAGGACACAGGAAATGCAGACCAATTTCCCCATTCCAGCGTTTCTGCTGGGGTTATTCTACTCAATTCAACTTTAACAATGATGCAATTAAGTATCAAAAGTCTAAGACAGATTCTGGCAACTGTATACCAACATGTCATTCTCCTGTGCTGGCCTGTCTGGGATGGGTGTTTTTAGGGTGTAGTTATATGGAAATAGCCTCTGATTACATTTCTGACTTTTCCAGGTAGGTTATAATTTTAGACAGCTGTTTTGACGTGACTCTTTGGCAGGCCACACATATCTGCGAGAGCTTCAGAACTCTGAAATAGGATGACATAAAATTAAAAAAAAAAATTAACTCTTCTGAGACATAATGCAGTATTCTTACTATGTGGAAACATGCAAAGGTTCATTTGTACGCAAACAAAAATGAATGTCCAACGTAAGCAAGAAGCTAGAGAAAGGGAGATATGAAGGTAAACCCTTCCTCACTCTCGTTTATGACTGTTTCTTTGATGTGTAAGAGGATGTAATAGTCTCTCGGTATGAATCCCATATTCTGGTTCCACCTTAAGGTTTACATTTCATTTTCTGAAAGACACAGGAGTAAAGAGGCCTGTCTCTGCGTGCATGTATGTGACTATATGTATATCTGTATATGTACGCCTGGTCCTATGTCTTCTATATTTATACCTGGGGTAAGAGATGAGTCCCGTGTGGGTAGAGGTTTTGGCCCTTTCCTCACTGCTGAGTCCCTATAACCAGAACAAGCCTGACATATGGAAGACTATGTCTTCTGATGGAATGAATTAATCTGCATGTTAAGTATGTGCTCATATATCCATTATCCCTGATAAACGTACCCACTCCTTTGCTCACCAACCTTTTCACCCATGAGAACTGAGTTCTGGAGCAGGAAAGAGAGAGGGCAACTTGCAAGCCTCAGATAGGAGAGATGGAAAAGGGAGAAAGAGAAAATAGGCTTCAGAAGGAAAGAAGGGGTGAGTAGTGGGCAGGTATCCGGGCAGAAGTTCAGAAACTAAAAGCAGCACCATTCTGGGCTGCTTCCTTCTGTAGATCTTGTATCTTCTTCAGTGTGGGGGTGGGGGTGGGGGGGCTGCCTCCCTGATTACTGAGTCCAGTGTTTCACAGACCGGGGTCCTGGGCCTTCAGACCTCATTGAAGACAGAAAGGGGCTCCTCTGACTTTTTGTTGATTTGTTTTCAAAACAAAAAACAAAGCAAACAAAAAAACAAGAAACAAAAAACAGTGGGAAGCAGGCTTTTCTCAGAGATAAGGCGGATTGGGATATCCAAGATTCCAGTTTCTTTGCTTTGGGCTAGAATTTTACTAGCTTAGTGTGGTCATACTTGTTCTCCCCTGCTGACCCAAACAGGCAGTAGCATCCCAGTAGATCCCAGTAGGATCCCAGTAGCATCCCAGCATTAATGAACCTGGAGGAGATGAATTAATGATGCTTTTTGGAATGGGGAAGAGTGGAAGACGGTGCCACAGAACTCACCCTTCAGAGGAGAGGACACAGATGCTGCAAATGATGGGATTTTTATCCAAAATTACCTGGTCATGCAGCGGAAGAGCTGGCCCAAAACCCTGGGCTTGTATCTCTTTCTCCCATCTTTTTGTCACTGGTTTTGTTTTCCCTGAAAATCTTCCAGGACTCTTGAGACTAATACTATGCTGACATGTGCACAGCACCTAACAGTTTCCAAAGTCCCTTTATATATATCCCATCAGCAAGGCAAACATTGTTCTTCCCATTGAGCACGTGAAAATACTGAGGTTCTAAAAGGTTAAGCAAATTACACAAGTTCAACCAGCTAATAATCAGAAGGAAGATCCTTTTTGGTACCTTAATGTACGTGAATTTCGAATCTTTGCTGAATGCATTTTTTATTTTTTATTTTTTTATTTTTTTTCCAACTTTTATTTATTTTTTGGGGGACAGAGAGAGACAGAGCATGAACGGAGGAGGGGCAGAGAGAGAGGGAGACACAGAATCGGAAACAGGCTCCAGGCTCTGAGCCATCAGCCCAGAGCCCGACGCGGGGCTCGAACTCACGGACCGCGAGATCGTGACCTGGCTGAAGTCGGACGCTCAACCGACTGCGCCACCCAGGCGCCCCTTTTTAATTTTTTTTAACGTTTATTTATTTTTGGGACAGAGAGAGACAGAGCATGAACGGGGGAGGGGCAGAGAGAGAGGGAGACACAGAATGGGAAGCAGGCTCCAGGCTTTGAGCCATCAGCCCAGAGCCCAACGCGGGGCTCGAAGTCACGGACCGCGAGATCGTGACCTGAGCTGAAGTCGGACGCTTAACCAACTGAGCCACCCAGGTGCCCCTGAATGCATTTTTTAAAATATGGGGATGTTAAAGAAAATAGGGGCCGGAAGGACTGCTCTCAGCTAGTAGAATCCCTACAATGAGAATACAATGAAAAAAAAAAAAAGCTCCATATGACTCCCACTTTGGTCTCAGGCCATTGCTTTCATCATCTGGTAATGCTTCCATCAGAAGCATCTTATTACAGAGGAGACCCATCTTGTCACAAGAGATATAGAGCAGTAAGGACAGGGGAAAGGGTGATTGAACCTCTGCACTTTTGGGGAAGGGAACCTCAACCATCTGGCTCAATGGATTTCTGGCTTTTTGACAGACAGTATTTTGATATTTAAACTTTAATACGAGTGACTCAGGAATAGTTTTGCAGACAGTGTCAAATGCCTCTTCTTGTCATGCTGGAGCAAGGAAGCCATGAAGGGCCAGCACCAAGGTTCCAGCCCGGCAGGAAGGAGCATTCATGACTTTGACCCTCATGCCTTAAGTCCCTGTCGTGTGCCGTGTATGTGCTGTGCTAGGTGCCACGGGCTGGGGATGCCAGGGGGAGCAAGGCATGCTCCGTGCCCTTAATGAGCTCATAATCTAATGAACCCTGTCAGTACTGGGCGTTGCATAGGAGAAGCCCAGGAGTTGGTTGAGACAGGAAGAGCCTGGCAGCTTGGAGGTCCAGGAGAAGGGAGGGCAGAGTCCAGAAGAGCAGAGATAATGCCCCAGGAGCAGGTGACACCCGGGTGAGCTCCAATGTAGGGTGGAGGCTATTTATCCTCTGTCCTTGTCTACACCCACTGGTGGATGTGTGGGTGGGGGTGGGGGTATGGGGAGTGGTTGATGGAGGCCTGGTCAGCACTTTTAAGGCTGTTCCAGGAGCCAGTGGGAGAGGTAGTCACACAGTTCTCCTTGTTCCTGTCATTCTGCTTACATCTAACCAGTCCGTAAACCTCTACTCCTGGGCTTTCCTTGAAGCCAGTTCTCCCCCCTAGTAGATGAAGCCTCCTCCCTTCATCTCCCTTCATCACCTCCTAGTAGGTGAGGGCTCCCAAGGAAAGAAGAAGTCAACTCCTCAGGTCTTTGCTGGACAATCCCTTTCCAAAGGGAAAGGTGCTCAGGAAAAACTTGGCTAGGAAAGCTCTGGGGAATTAGGACTCCAGTGACAATATTGGGGACAGGAGATCTCTTGATGGTGTTTATCAAGCCTAAGTACAAAGACCACAGGTCAAAGAACAGGGAAGAACCTGATCTGGCCATGCTGGCAAGGTCCAAGGAAAAGCTAGATGGTGGAGTAGTGGACTTAGGCAGAAAGGTCTGGGGAGGGAAGGATGGATAAAGAGGAAGAGTAGGGCTAAGGAACCTAGGAGAACCAAAATGGCCCAGGACAGGAAAGGGCATCCCATCCACATGTAGAATGGGGAGCTGGGGGGGGGGGCACTCTCCTTGGGTCTTAGTAATTAACCGGCCTCTGTGTACCTGAAGACATAATTAACAAGCAAAACAAACTCCTTTGATGTGAGAATGTAGAATGTCTGGGGGGGAAAAGGGGGCAAATACATGAGAGAGTGACCTGGCTTTAAAATGCAAACAAGGTTGACAGAAAAATATAACCAACAGGCAAATAGGCCAAACAAAGAAACAGAAATTTGGGGAAACAAGACCCTGACTGAATAGGCATCCGAGGTATCTTGGGCCTTTGGGAACATCTTGGCTGGCCTCACTGGGCACTGCAAAAAGTCACTACTTTTCTTTCAAAGGGTTCACATGTTTTTTATCAGGCCAGCTGCCTTCTCATCCACTACCTGTTCTCTGCAAAAATTGCCAGCAAGTTTCCAAAGAAGCCGTTTATTTATGGAGTCAAAGCCCCGGAGAAAGTGAGGTGCAAAGGGCTTGAATAGCTCCTCCTGGGAAGCAAAGCTAATCGGGAATGGAGCTGAGCTTGTAACCCAGCATCCTGGATGCCTGTCCTGTGATATAACCCCTGAAACACCACTCTTTCTGTGGGGGCCAATGTTATTAGAGGAGTCTGTGAATTGGGGGATAGTGTGGGAGGAGAGAGAGAGCAGTATGATGCTCTCAATTTAACACTTGATGGGCTCGGGGGGAAAAAATAAGGAAGGGGCTTGGAGCTTTAGGTTGGCACATTCATCATTCCACACACATGTTACCAAAATGCACACATGCAACTGTACTATATGTGGGCTAGAGTCTGGGGCACAATAGCACAGACTTTGTGAAACAAAAAGGCATTTCTCCTGCCTCCACTGTGTCTCTTGTGGTGCCATTGTCTGATGCTAAGAACTCACATAATAACAAAAAACAATGCCCCTATGAAGGGGGGGAAACTTGATTTGGCACCAGCAGTGGTGTTTTCCATGGGAATGATGGTGGGGGCTGTGGCGGACTGTGGGAATAGTGCAAATCAGCACTTTTTTGTAGATTTTCTTCAAGCCATTGTTTATTTTGGCTTTGGTCAGATCCGTGGCCCAGCTTGAAGATTCCCACTGGGCTTTCTGAAGCTCGCAGACCTATGAGAGATGAAACAGGGATAAATAAATAATTACAAAACACCCTACCCCCGCCCAAGCACTCATGTGTGGGGTGTGCCTACCTCGGTGGGTGTGGGTAGACAGACATGTAGGTCACAGCACTGCATATGTACGCATTTGGCACCCACTGGGGAATTAGAGACTAAGGTTTTCTTGGGGCTTAGCTGGTTCATTGTCTCACTATCATCTTTCAACTGGGGCAAGGGAGATCGGGGCTGTCTTACACACGTGCCAGGTTTTGCAAAATGGCATTAGATAAAAGTTGTTTGAAAATATACCTTCCAAAAGTCCTCAGACACTTAGGGACTTTTAAACATGAGCGACTCAGGTTGTGGTCCCAGCAGGAACAAAAAGTCAGTAGTCAGTCTGATCATGGAAGGTGAACTTTTATTTCACAGCTCCTAGGAGCTTCTACTCTCCCCTAGCTAAAGGATGCAAAGACCAATCATGCAAAATTTGTCGCAGGATGAAAAATGAACGGACAGCATGTGTAGTATGATTGTATCCAAATGTGAATTGGAAATGTGAATACATTTGCTTTAAAATGCCAATTACCGGGGCGCCTGGGTGGCTCGGTCAGTTAAACGCCCCACTTCAGCTCAAGTCATAATCTGTGGTTTGTGGGTTCGAGCGCCCGTCAGGGTCTGTGCTGACAGCTCAGAGCCTGGAGCCTGCTTCAGATCCTGTGTCTCCCTCTCTCTCCATGCCCCTCCCCCGCTCATGCTCTGTCTCTCTCAAAAATGAATAAACGTTAGAAAAAATTAAAATGCCACTGATTGGTGCCGTCATCTCAGCAGCAGGTTATTATATTCTAAAAGTACACGAGACTTTAGCGAATGTTTTACAAAGAAATGTACTTTCTCTCCTTTTTTAAAAAAAGTTTCCATTTCCAGGAAGAGTCTTCTGGACAAATGTGTGTGAGGCCACTCTGAGTTTTAGGGTGGCTGGGTTGCTCAACTGCAGGGGGCAGTATTCCATGTGTCTTCTGCCTAAGTGGTTCCCTGGCAGCGGGTGGGGGGGCTGGAGGGGGGGATTTCCAGTTGGCTTTGCAAGGTGACAATATTTGGATGGGTTTGTTGCAGAGATGTTTTCCAACAAAGTGCAGAACAGTCTTGTTTCCTGTAGCTTGTTCCCTCCACCCCTTAGATACAAGTAGGGGACCCAGGTTCTCATCTGGGTCTGGATTGAAAGAAAAAGATTTTACTAGGGGCCAGGTAGTATGCTAAGTGCAGATATGATTTAATCAGTACAAGAATCTTATTGGAGTTTCATGGATGGGGAACAGGCCAAAAGAGGTTGGGGGACTTGCCCAAACTCACACAGTCTATGTGCTTCAGAGCTGGACTTGAACTCTTCTCTGTGACACTCCCCAGTGGCCTTCAACTATCCCTCTGACTCTCACTGTACCTCCCAGGCCTGGAAAGCGTCCATGGTTCCGGCAGACCCTGAGTGGGTGGGTGACAGCAGCAGCAGCAGCAGCAGCAGCAGCAAAGACAACATCTTCGACTTCGACTTCAGTCTTCAGAGCCAAAAGGTGGAGTTCAGCTGGGGTGGGGTGGGGGTCGGTCCTGGGCTGCCATTTTTCTGCGGCTCTGTCAAATAAAAGGGTGCCAGGTGTGGAGGCACCCTAGTGTGAGCTTTGCACAGCTGGACCAAGGCCGGGAAGAGGAGTGTGGAGAGAGATGCTTACATCTCCTCCCCTTCCTGGAAAATAGCTTTGCATTTGAAGGGAGAAAGAACTAGTTGAGTAAATTTGTAACTGGGATTTGGTGGCTTGGGGATTTCATTTGACCCGGTGAAGGCACATGCCTATGCCTGTCTGTGTGTAGGGGTGTGTGAACTGGGGGGAGGAAACTCCAGGCTACATATGATGGGTTTTTTGGATTGGGCTTTTATTTTTTAAAAAAGTCATACCAGCTGCCATTTATTGGGGATCCACTCACTATGTGCGAGGCATTGTCCTGGACCCTTTACCAGGTATTATTTTTATGTGAAGAAAAAAAAAATAGCTCACTAGTTTGTTTTCCTGCAGGTGCACTCGGAGGCATCGAGTATTTTTTCCATTTGTGTTAAAATACAGTGCTCTGCTCTGAGGTAAGAATTGGGGAGAGGCGGGGAGGGTGCAGGGACGGGCAGAGGGCGTCCCTGTCTCCCTTTTCTCCACCTTTTATTTTGACCGGTCCGCTGGTGACAGGCTCGCACTAGGACCCAGGCGCCAGAGCGCCTCCGTCTGTCCTGTAGGTTCATTCAATCTCCCATACACACAGACCCACTGCGAGACAGACACACACTCACACACACTCACACACACAACTGCACGCAGCGAGGCTCGGGAAGTCAGGTCGCCTCCTCGCCTCGGCGCCTCCTCCGCTCCGGCCAGCCGGGTCTTCTCCAGGGACCGGAGCTCGGCGGGGCCGCGCAGCCCCAAAAGAGGACGAGCTCGGCGGACCCCGGTTCCTCCATGGGCAAACGCGGGCGGCCGCGCAAGGAAGCGCGCTGTGAGGGCGCGGGGCTGGCCCCCGCCGCGCCCCCGGCGGTGGCCGCGCCCCAGCCCCCGGCCCAGCCCGAGGAGCCCGCGGGGGCCAAGCTCAGGTGCCCCTTCTCGGACATTTTCAACACCAGCGAGAACTCGATGGAGAAGCACATCAACACTTTTCTGCAGAACGTGCAGATTCTGCTCGAGGCCGCCAGCTACCTGGAGCAGATCGAGAAAGAAAACAAAAGTAAGTTTAGGGGCCCCTGCTCCTCCTCGGCGCCCGGCTCTTTCTTCCTCAACCACTTGGGCGACCCCTGTCGCCTGCTCGGCCCGCGCCCCCCTTCCCCCAACACACATCCAGCCCTCGGCAGTAAAGCCGATGACACCGGAGAAAGGACACGCACGCACAAAGCTGCTAAAGATGTAACAAAGACGAGCGGGGGCGGGGGGTGGATGGCGAGGGGGGCCTGTCGGTGCGTCCGTCTGTCCGTCTCCGGGAGGCTGGGAGGACCGCCGGATGGACAAGCGGGGGAGTGTTGTTTGCTGACAACTGAGCCGAGAGCTCATCTCTTCGAGGTCGCCTTTCTTCCTTTTTCTCCCCCCCCCCCCCCCCCCGCCACCCCGGAGCCTTCTCGGGCAGACAAGTGTTGTTTTTCTGTCGCTCGTTCCTGGGTGGGGTGGGGATTAGAAGCCGAAAGTTGGAAATCGTAGGCAGAGCTCAGCGGCTGGAGAAAAAAACACACGCAGACACACACGACAACAATAACAACAACAACCAAACAGCCCTCCACGGCATGGGCTTGGTCTGGCTGGCTCGGCTCTGCTTCTCCCTTCTGTCTACTGTGCTTCTTCCTCCCCTCTCGTAGCAGGGCTCAGGCCATCGCGTCCACGGATACAGTCCCCCAGCACCTCTGTTGCCCTGGGGTGCCACCTTCCCCCCCCCCCCGCCCTCCACCAAACAGGCCGGCTGGGCCGGGCAGCGCCAGCAGCTTGCCCCGGACCCGCCGTCCTGCGCCCGGGAAACTTGGCGAGGGGGACACAGCTAAAAGGAAACTTTGGGATCTCGCAGGAAACAATAGTTGGGGAAGAAGGTGTGGGCTGTTGTGTGCGGTTTCTTTATTTTCCGGGAGACGACTTACGAGTGAGCGCGCCTGGCTGGGAAGGCAAACGCCTGCCTTGTCGATTTGTACTGTCGTCCTCCTCTCCCCCCCCACCCCCCCCCCCCCCCCCCCGGCCGATTCAGGTGGAGAGCAGTGCTGGGGAGAGGGGTGCTGGGAGCCCCACCCCGGCCTGGCCTCCTTTTTGTATTTGTTTGTTTCATTTTTGCCTCTGCCTGCTGGGTCCCCCAGTCCTCCCAGGCAGTCGACTCAGCGTCCTAACGGGGGCACGCGTGTGCGGTGTCTCCAGCACAGTCCTCACAAATAATAGCTGCGAGAAGGGGGAAAGGGCCAAGGCAGAAAAACCGATAGACTAGGGAAAACCAGGCTGTTTAATCTGTCCGAACAAGTAGGAAGATCAATGAGACGAGAGAGCGAGGGGAAAAAAAAAAAAAAAATGGTCCGATTGCAACGTGTCAGATCTTGCAACCTCCTCCCCCCAAAACACAACAACAACAGTCCTCAAACACAAAAACACCTTAGCTGACCAACACCCCAGGCCTCCGTGGTGAAAGTAACCGTGTGTTGCCAGCGCAATTGTGCAGTGGCTGAAGGCAAAAACAAGGATTTGTGTTGGGAGGACGGTTGTGTGCGTTCTTTTCTTTCTCTTCTCTCCTGTTTTCTCGGAGTGCCTGGGTTGCGAGAAAGGCGCATCGCTGGCTGTGTAGCCGAAGCAGTTTGCGATTATTCATCCGGGCGGGGGGGGGGGGGGGGGCGAGGTGCATTTGTCAGGAGGGTAGTTTCTGAAAAGCTAGAGCTGGTAGGGAGCTGGGTGAAGACGTGGTTTTGTTTGGTGTGTTTGCTTTTGTTGGGGGGGGGAGGGGCGCGATTTCTTTAGCTACCCCCCACCCCTGTCCGGGGTTCTCTGGAGTCTGTCCCGTGGTACCGACTCTGGTGGGGGTGCACTAAAAGAGGGCACCTTGGCAGTGTGTGGCAAACCTGGGACCCCCACCCCCAGCACGGTGTACGAAGAAGGCGTTTGGAGCTTCCACCGCGTCCCGCCCCCCCGCCTCACCCGCAGACAATCGGAGACCTCCGCCCCCCCTTGCCGCCTCCCCCACCCTCCCCCGCCGCCCTGGCCGCCGCCACCTCCTAGTTTACCCCGTGCCGGGGCTCCGGCGTGGCCACCAGTCACGTAAGCAGAGGGCCGGGCGCGCCGGGCCGGGCTACCCCTCACGGGGCGGGCCAGCGGCAGCCGACTGGGGCTCCTGTGGCGGAGGAAGCCAGGGGGCTTCCTCCTGGTCCCTCTCCCGAGCGTCCGCGCTGCAAGCCCAGCAGCCCCCGAAGAGGGGTTCAGGAACCTCAGCGCCCCAGTCAAAGTCAACTTCGTGTGCGTAATCAGCCCCTCGGCCCCACTGCCCCCCCTCCGGCCGGCTCCCCGCGGGAGTATTTTTAGCTCTGTTGCCTCTATTTGCTGCCGCTGTTTGGCTCTGCATGACGTGATGCCAACGGCCCCCAGATTTCCCCGAGAGCGTGGGGGCGCTGCGCCTTGCCCAGCTTGGCTGCGGGGACCCTGCTCCAGGCCCTCGTCCCCTCCCCAACAGCTCACGCAGGCGAGGGTGACCTCCAGCAAACTAAGGGCTACCATCGCCAGGCCCTTTATTATGCCCCCTGCAAACAGGAGCGGCCCACGGGGGTTGCTTTATCCTCCCCACTTTCGACTCCCCCTCCAACCTCCCACCGGGGCTGGGTTTCCCAGTACGGAAAACGGCGGGCCCTACATCTGCCTCAATTTATTGGGGGCGCTTCTTCGCTCTGGCGGCGCTCGCCGTTGTTTTCTGTTCGCTGCACACAATGCCCGCGCGTCACGGCGGTCCGCGTGTGCACAGCAATAACGCGAGTTGGGGGGCGGGTCGTGCGTGCGCCGGGCTCGGGCACTGCGGGTCGCTCCGCGCGCGCGGGGCTTGTTTTGCTTCAGAGCCCCGCTTTCCGAAACGCTTACATCATTCAGTTGTTGGGGGAGGGAGGAGGATCTGGGCGTTCCGATAGGACTCCAGCATTTCTCAGGTCCCTGGTTTTTGGAAGGAAGCAGGGATCCTAGCTGTTTATGATGTTCATTATGATAGGAAGGGGCTCAAGTTTTGTTTGTTGGGCAAGTTTTGTGTTTTGTTTTGTTTTTTTTTTTCTCTTTTTAGGTCACTACTGCAAAGGGCACTGCTGGCCGGCTCAGGTGCACAACCTCCCCGCCTTCATTTCAGCCAGTTCCCCTGTAATCACTTGATCTCAGTTTCTCCGCCTCCTCCTCCTCCCCCTCCCAGCTAGAGACACATGGTTTCCACATGGAGACAAACTTCTTTCCTCTGACTGGACTTGACCTAGCTGCGTTGTTCAGCCTATCGGCAGCTTCAGCTTTCTCTGACATCACGCGTTGCTGAGGCCTGAAACTGGTGGGTGGAGCCAGGAGGCAAGCCAGGAAATCTCTGGGAGCTGTAGTGTGGCCAGCTGCTACAATTCCTTCTTAAAGGGACGCTCTTCTCCCCTGAGACGGGTGTCAGCTTTGATTCTTCATTTCGGGTTCGGTGAGACCTTCCCGAAATGCTCCAGTAGACCCTGGTCACGAGTTCACACGTTTCGTTTTTACTGTTGTTTGCAAAGTACTTACTTGGCAGCCGCTTGCCTTATTTTCCATTGTTGCCAGAACTGCTTTTCATTGCCTCTTTGAGGTTTCCGTAGTAGGAGGAGTGCTCACCAAGTTGTGGCCACAATGTTGAATTATTCCCAGTGGGTATGGTGAGCCTCCTCAGGAGGAAAGGGTTCAAATTAAGTCACCCAGTATTGACTGTTCTGTGCAAGGCAAGGATTCCCAAGGATATGTGGGTACATTCTCCTGAAGTTCCAACTGATGCGAATCCTTAAGGATCTCAAATTAAAGGTCTCCAGAAATATTAATCATGGAGACTGTGACCCGTTATCACAAAATCAGAAGTTATATATAAATCATCTCTGGCATCACCTATATCCATTTGGGGTACAGTGAAGGGGTGGCAATTTAGGAGCGACTGATAATTAGAAAAATATTTACTTCCTGTTTTGGAAAAGGTTAAACTGAAAGGGAGGAAGAATGAGATTCACAAAGCAGTGTTATGTGCAGAAAAGCTGTTCCGTGGTCAAGTAAAAGCTACTGTAGTGTAACGTCTAGAGGGTTAGAAATGGGCTTCCCAGTGTCTGGGGAGGGTCACTTGGGGGGCAGTGCTTAAGATAGAGAAGAATGATTACATGGGAGTAGAAGCCATAGATCGCCCTCTGGAGTGGATTATCTGGGTTTAGAGTGAGGTGCTTTCCTGGACCAGGCATGGACAGGCCAAGGGGCAGCCTCTTCTTCATGATGGAGAAAAGCTGCTGCTGTGTGCTTTCATGGGGCCCCACCCTGCCTTCCCCATGTAATCGCCTCTGCTCCCGTCCAGCAGGTCCACCAGCAAGCAGGCTTCGCAGTCATGCCTCTGTGCTTGACTCAGACTCTTCCTTCTGTCTAGAATGGCCTCATTCTCTTACTCCACTGGGGTTATCTGTTTCTTACTCACCCTTCAAGACCTAGGTAAGTTCCTACCTCCTCTAGGAAGCCTCCTCTGGCTATTTCTTAATTCAGGGTAGTTGAGAGAATGAAAACTTTACAGTTACGCAGAGTAGGGCCCAAATTCCTCCGTCGCTGCTTACTGGCTTTGTGCCTGTATGTGCAAGTTACCTAACCTCTGAGGTTCCATTTCTTTTTTGTAAAATGAGGATAACAATAACACCAGCCTCACATCATTGCTGAACAACTAAATGAGGTACTCCATTTAAACATTTAAAGTACTTGGAATATAGTAGGTGCTCAATAAATAGTCTCTGAGCCTTGATAATCAGTACTATACAATTTTCCACTTGCTTCCTGTGTATTAGCTTTATCCTCACAGGGAGATGATTCGCATCCTAAGGGAAAAGATCACCAATAATATTTCAGTATATGTCACCATTGCATATAGCATACCACTGGGCATATAGAAGACATTTAATGTACATTCTTTGATTGGTTGGATTTGTCATTTACTGGCTATGGCACAGTGATCAGGTTTGAAGGCCAGGGGACACAGAATAGACTTTCTGGAGACTTGGAGAAGAATTGGAAATACTGACCTCTTCCAAGGAGAGGGGAAGTTTCATGTAATCAACATAGAGTGCCCTTGGGCTACAAAGACCAGGGGCTGCCAAGAAATGGTAGTTCAGGCCTGGAGAGCTGAAAGTGCCCACTGTCATCAACTGTGACCCTGAAAATGAATGTTACTAGCTTAGAGAGCAGGAGACTAGGGCAAGTTATGCTAAAATTAAGGGGTTTGATGGCAACTAATGTTCAAGCAGGTCACATTTCTGCATAGCGGGCATCTTACAATTCATTCATTCATTCTGCAAATATGTATTGAACATGTACTACGTGCCCTTGCTTTTTTCCTGAAAATTCTGTGGGTTCATTTATGGTGGGAGTGGAATGGGACATTTGGTTTTTGGGGAGTTGTGTAAAGAACACTTTTTTAATGTTTATTTACTGTTGGGGGGGCAGAGAGAGAGAGAGGGAGAGAGAGAGAATCCTGAGCAGGCTTCGTGCTGTCAGCGCAGAGCCCAACATGGGCTCTCGAATTCACAAACTGTGAGATCCTGACCTGAGCTGAAATGAAGAGTCGGACACTTAACCAACTGAGCCACCCAGGCGCCCTGTGTAAAGAACATTCGTAAATCGAGTTTTTGTTTTTTGCTGTATCCTAAATTATGTTTCTCAGATTCAGCTTTTTTCTTCCAGTTTTAAATATGATCTCTGCCCACTGGTAAATGCCAGAAGTCGACTTTGAGGATAGTTGTGGCTTTCAGAGTCCCAGAGCTCCCAGGGACTAGGCACCCTACAGAGGATGCCCAGGGAAAGGGAACAGAGCCTTCGAATTTCGGAGAAGTTGAATTGAACCATTCCTGGTTTGTGGGGGGAAAGGAAGTTCCTTCCGTCAGCTCCAAGGCAAGACAGCATGTTCATTGACCTTCCCTTGCTGATGAAAATGCTGTACCATTGACATACCCAGAAATGGGAATTTTCATCTGAGGATGGCTGGGCAAAAGTTTGGAGGCAAAACTGAGGGGGATGAAGAAGATTCTAGCATGTTGCAGCAGCAACTAATTGCATTATATACTGTGAATACTGGTTACCATTTTTTGAGCACTGACTATATACCAAGTATGGGGCTAAACGTGCATTATCTCCTCCAGTCTTCACAACAACGCCATGATGTGTGCAATTTTATTGCCCCATTTTATAGAGGGGGTAACCAAGGTGCAGGGATGTTGAGTAACTTGCCCAAAGGTCATATGGTTTAGTAAGTGGCAAAGCTAATTTTTGGAACCTAGGCCTCTGATTCCCGAATGAGCCTGCAGTCTTAACCATATATGCATGTACACGTTTTCCAGTCAAGGAATGAAGTCCGGAGAGGTAAAATGACTTGCCCAAGGTCACCCAGCAACCTAAAGCAGAGCTGGTATTTGAAACACTCTGTTGATTGTTCAAGGTCTTCCTGTACACACCCTGCTTAGAAAAGGCTTAGAAGTAAGGCCGAGGACAGAATAGCCAACCAGAGAGGGTTTTTTGTTTTGTTTTGTTTTTGTTTTTCAGACTTGTTCAACTCTCCTGGCCCTAACTCAAGTTTAGGCTCCTAGGAAACACCACCCCCTCCTGCTGCCTTTCCCAAGTCCATCCTCTGGGCATATCAGAGGACTTGGGCTGTTGCTATGGTACTGGGGCCAACAGCAGGTTCATCAAAAGCCGGGTCTTTTGCCTTTAAAAAAAGCCTGGCCCTGCAGAAACGAATTGGCCACAAAGATTTGCATCAGTCATTGTGGCTTGTTCTGTTTTAGATCCCCCCTGCCTCCCTACCCCACCCCCTCCTCCCTACCACCACCACTTTCTATAAATACAGTTGGATAAATATTGATTTAAACCGGGTTTCTGGAGGAGAAGCACATGGCTGCCCTGGCCTGGTCTTCACTTAGATACCACCAGCATGCCAGGCCTGACACACCTAACCCCCGACAGCTCTGGCTTCCAAATGACCCGTTTTGGGGAGGTAAGTTGTGGTTTTGTGGCTTTGATTAAAAGAGAGAGAGAGAGAGAGAGAGAGAAGGAGTGAAAAAGCAACAACCCAGCAAGAAATGGGAATCTTCTTGCAGAATGAAGAAAGCAATTCTCAGCAGGCAGAAATGGGGAGCAGGAGGCCGTATTGCAGACTGGCCTTCTGAACCATTCTCCTGCCTTTCCCATTCTTCTTTCCACTCCATTTTGGGTTTTGTTTTTAAAGGAGGCAGGTGGTAAGACAGAGTGTCAGGGCCAGAAGGAGCCCCAGAGGTCACAGAGCATCCATCATCCTATTACAGATGGGGAAGCTGAAGCCCAGAGAGGGACAGTGGCTTGCCCAAGATGACACAGCAGAAGCAGAACCAGATTCTTCTGGGCCTCTTGCCTGGTGTGAGAATGGGTTACAAGCAGAGCCCCAAACTGGGCTTTTGTTTTACAGGTCAGGTGCTTATAAAGTCAGCAATTCTCAAACCTGGTTTACTGATCCTAGGGTGTGGCCGGTTGGTTATTGCAAAGGCCATTGCAACATTCACAATAGTCTTTCAAAACGAAGCTAATTTGAATTTGCCATTTAGAAAAAAAAAAAATTTCTTTTACACTGGGGCTGGGGGAAGTAGGAGGAGTCCAAAGGCAGTGACAGTGACAGGATGGCTACCCAAGCCTTATCTGAGGAGGAGAAATACAAGTCTTCCCAGAGGGGCCTCCTCTGGGGGTGGTGGGTGGAGCTCTGGGCTCACACTGAAGAGTGGCTTCAATTCCACAGGGACAGACACCTGCTCTCTGGCTCTTCTGCTACTAAAGGGAAGTAATTGTCTCTGATATCATTGTCCCTGAGTGGCCTGGCTGGAGGTGTTAAAGCTGTCAACAGCTGACTTGATCTCTCTGGCCAAAAATAATGGGAATTTGCCACCATCCCCTCCAGAACTTGAGCCTCCTTCTTTGCTTCCTCATCTTTGCAGAGTTGCGCTAGGCCCCTTGCTTGTGAAACATTTTGAAAGTTCAGGTGACCCTTGTTTTGAGCAATAAATCTCCAGGAAATATATGCAAATAAGATCTCTTTTTTTAAAACAAATTTACATTAGAGAAACTCTCTTTAAAAGGCCCTTGTGGCAAATACTTTTATTTGGAATTATGTTTCTTGCCAGGAGTTCTCCCTAAATTTGTTCCCTGAATGTCTTCCTTCCTTCCTTCCTTCCCTCAGACTGATGTTTAAGGAGCACATATGTCAGGCACTGTGCTAGGTCCTGGAGATAACAGTCCCTGCCCTCATGGAGTGTATACTCTCTTCCAGTGCCAGTTTTTAGAAATTCGTTTGTCTTAAACCCCAACAATGTAGAATTACACCTGACTTAGATTTTGTGTCTTCAGTTCTAGACATCATTACAGACAGAACAAAATTTATCCTCCTCTCCCTGCACCCCCTACCCCCACCTCCATGTTTAAAGTCTTTTGTGTTTGTCCTTGTAATTTTTCCAGATCTGACTTGTTGTTGTTGTTGTTGTTGTTGTTGTTGTTGTTGTTGTTGTTTTACTACCTGAGCTTAGGAACCAAGTACCCCGTGAGCAGCCTTGTAAATAAACACATTCCACTCTCAGTTCTTTCCAGAACGGGGCATTCTGTACTTGGAGGACTGTCCATACCAGTGTTCCTACCAAGTGAACCCTCCTATATAACATGCCCTTGGCCACATATCTCTAGTACCCAACTCCAGCATCTGCTAAGGAAATTTAAACACAGCAAAATTAGAAAGATAAACATAGTGTCCTGAGGGAGATTAGGAAATTCAAACTAAAGCCCATAAAAAGGGATTTGGATTACCTCCTATTTGAGATATTTTACTCTTGTGTGTTTAGGGCCATTAGCAAGAATACTTGAATAAAGATGATTTGGGACAGTTTTAATACTGTTGTATTAAAATGGAGGGCATGCCCAGGGCTGCTTTGTTCGTGGCCATGGGTGGCGAAGTGTGAGCTGGGATGGCCTTTGTTTTTCTTTCTACAGTGGCCCAGACTGCCTTATGGCATCCCTGTGTTATCTCCCTCTTACCTCCACCACACCTGACCTCCCATACCATATTTCTTGACTCTTTTAAGGCCCTGAGTGCCTTGCATATGACCCTCTTTCATTCTTTTCACCAGCTGTAAAATGTAGCTCAATTCAACAGATAATTTCTAAGACCTGCCAGGAGCCAAGCACTGTGCTTGGTCCTTTCAAAGTGCAGGAGGTGTGGAACTGGAGAGTTCCAGCTCAGATTCCAGTGCAAATGATAGACAAATAAAGACCAATAAAGAATTCTTGTCTGGTCTCCTAGGAGTCTGATAACCTGTCCCCAAGGGGACTGCTGACAGGTGCAATGTTTTCTCTATTTTCCAGAGGAATAGTGATCATGACTCCCTTTACTGAGCAGTTACTATGTATGAGCACAATGCTAAGTGCTTTGTATTAAATCCTCACAACCATTGAATAGGAGGGTGCTAGGATTATCCTCATTATAAGTGAGGAAAGCCTTAGCCTTAGCAGGGCTAGCTAACTTTCCTAAAGTCACATGTTAACATAGAGCGGAGCTGAGACTCAAACCTAGGTTTTTCTTTCTTCCTAGGAGAACTTAGGCCTCAGGGGGCAAGAGGCAAGAAATGGAATCTGGACTGTTTGAATTCCGAGCTGAGGGTCCCCTTGGGGATGCCTCCCTGGAGTGACTTCCTTTACTTCCCACTCATCCTGGGACAGAGAGAGGGCAGCCAAAACCTTCCAGGGCTCTTTGGGTATTGACAGTAAAGTCTGACTAGGGCCCTTTTCCTGAAGGGCAATGGTCTAGGGTGTTGCTACTTGCATGTGCAGCACCACCTTGCCCAGCACCCCCTGGGGAACTCACCCAACCAGTAGAGCTCCTGTGGTTCTGCACACTAGGGTGGCAAGGGTGTGAATCCATACACTATGAGGCTATACTAGGTTTCCTGAAGGCGTTGGAGCTTGTAGGGGAACTGGTCTGGCCATGCTTGGAGCCAAGGGCTTCTGCCACAGAAGCCAGAGGGGCGAGAGCCACGTGTGAGCTGCGGAGATGAGCTATAGACCCCGACTGCCACCGTGACAGTGTGGGCAGGCTGGTTCTGGTCAGTCGGCATAGGTTCAATCTCTTCTCCTCAGTGAAGATTGAGGAAGCAAGAGTGATCTTAAATATAACTGGGTTCATGTCACTTGTTTAAGCCTTTCAATAGTTTATCTCGCCCTGACTATGTAGAGTGAGTGTGGTCCAAGGATGGACAGCCTTGGCATCTGTTGCGACTTTGTCAGAAATGGGACTCCCAGGCTCCACCCCAGACCTGCTGGATCTGAATCTGTATTTTGCCACAATTTCCAGGTGATTGTTTTGCTCATTTAAGTTTGAGAAGCCAGCCTAGACAGCCCTTGTGATTGCCCTGATGCTTCTACCCACCTAAAGCAACCCCCCATTTATCACTTATCCTTTATCCTACTTATCACAATTTGCAATGATTTTACTTGTTTATCATCAGTCTCTCCGGCTAGAATACAAGCACCTGGAGCACAGGGACCATTAAGTAGTTTCGTTAATTATTCTATCTTCAGCATCTAGCTTAGTGCCCAACACATAATAGATGTTTAAGGAATATCTGTTGAATGAATGATGAGTTCTCTGTCTTTAATATTCTGACCTAGTGCTTCTCAACAAGGGAGCTACTGGTGAGGTAGTTCTTCTTGTGAAGATTAGTGTAGAATAATGCAGGTTGTAACATCCTTGGTTCCCACTCAGTAAATGCCAACAGGACCCTCTAGTCATTGTGACACTCAAGAAAGCCACTCCTACTTATTTCCAAAGCCTCCTGGGGGTTGGTATTACCCCTGGCTGAGACCATTGCCCTAACCAATTTTGTCTGTTTTGTCTGATTGAACATACCTTGATGAATGCTGTGGGGTCCCAGAATTAGAAAATCTAAGTTTGAATCCAGTAACTACCTAGGTGACATTGAGCAAATCCCTTAAGCTTTCTGGGCCTCATCTGTGAAACAGGGAATCTCAGAGGTGTGCTGAGAATTACATGAACTGACTGTATGAGCAGCACAGTCATGTACACAGTTGGTTCTCATTTCATGCAAGCTGGTATGCAAATGGAGGCATAGTGTTCTAGGGTCTCTGGGGAATCCCGGAATCCCAGAATCAGAATGCTGGGGCTGGGAGAGATGGCACTCTCTCCCAGGGACTGATGTCCTTGGGCAAGCAAGGGCCTGGTGTTTTTATTCTAAATGGTGCACCGGAGGCTGAGAACTCAGCCCCAAGGCAGCAGGCTAGGTGTGTGATTTAATTAATAGTGTCCAGGGCCTAGCTGAGCCTAAGAGTGACCTCTACAAGTTTCTGCTGCCTGGAAGGGAGTGGTGATGCCAATGGGTGGGGGCAGGGCAGCTCTAGCCAGACTCCTGGCAGAGGAGGGAGGGTTACCCAGGACTGTGGCAAGAATGTGGGGCATCCTCTTAGCAGCAAGGAAGGCCTCTGGCGATCTTTTTTTTTTTAAGGCTTTAAAATCAAGTTGCATTTATGTTTGAAAGAACTGCTCATTGCATCCAAGACCTGATACATGCAACAAAAAAATAGTATATTCTTGCTTTTGAATACAGATACAAACATTCTAAAGAAAATATTAACTCATGGAATGAGTGCTGTTTCAAAAGAATAACATACTGTGGCTGACCAGGCTATATGCCAGGGATGGCTGAAACTCACAACATCTACCAGTATAGATGATTACAACCACAAACTAAAGGAGAATAATAGGTGACTGAAACAACAAATGATGAAATGTCATTTGAAAAAAATATTTGGGAGGCATTCCTGATGAAGAAAACTACTTCCATACAATAAAGATTATTTACCTGTGGTGGTCTTTTAATTATAGCGGTGTAATGAGGTTAGGCCCACGGCTCTGTGGTCATCACCAGCAAAGGAGTTGATTCTGAGGCCACCGCTTTCCTTAGAGAACAATGAACCTTAAACAGAAAACAAAAGCAGGCTGTGGATCCCTTTGGAATGTAACTTGATATTTAAAGGTTTGGGGCTCCACAAATTTAAAAGATCACAATACTTATATATTTATTTATTGTTAAGAACACGAATCAACCAAAAAAAAAAAACAAAACAAAAAAGAATATAAAGATGAGTTGAGAGCACAGGATGAGAGCCTGTAGGTCTGAATCCTAATCCTTGCTCCATCGGATTTGATAGATAGCTCTGTGGCCTTGGGTAAGTTACCCTACCTCTCTGACCCCTCAGTTTTTTCATCTGAAAAATGGAAAATGGAGACTGGATTGAGGAATAAGCTTACTGATATAAACTTCTATGAAATAAACCATGAAATGATATTGGGGGGGGGGGGGAGGGACATTAATGTGGCATGTCCCTGGCAAGATCCTGTTCCAAAATCCAGAATACTTGATCAGTTACACCCCAAGTGGGATGCTCCAGGGTCAGCAAGTGGCTTAGATGTGCATATTAACTGAGTCCTGCAATGCAGATTTCTTCTTGGATCCAAGTTAATGCAAAAAAGAAGAAAAAGCACATTCAAGAAATTAACGCATCCATTATAATCACCGAAATAGGCTGCTGTAATAAGGGCCATTTAATAAAATTGTAAAAAGCCCTTTTCTAAGGGGGAAGAGATAGGCCAGGATGGAAGTCAAGTGCAGCTGTTTGAGCCTCTGCCAGTGGCCTGATCTCACCAGAAAACTGAAGTTAAAAAACAACAAACTTCCAGATTCAGCGATCTCAGATGAGCACTGCCTCCCCCTACCGTTTCCTCCCACCCCCATGTCCTTTCTTTCCCTGTCTCCCCAGTTCAGGCACCTGGGTGGCTTGGTGCTTTTCCGTGTGGTTGGGATGTCAGCCGGCAGCCCTGGCGACTGGAGCCCTGGGAGGCGGCAGCTACCTCTCGGGTTTAGCATTACGTCATCCCTTCTAGACCCAAATTTATCTCGGCTGCACACAGACCCGCAGTTCTGAGCTGCCGCTGACTTGAGGAGAGCTTACGCATGAAGTTAGGCAAGGCTGACTCACTGGGCAGAAGGAAAGGTTTTCTGCTGCTCTTCACGTTTTTGGGCCCTGAGGGGAGAGGTAGGAAGGAGGCTGCGGTTGCCATTTCGGGGTGGAGGATGGAAAGATGTATAGCTATTACGGTTTTCATTTAAGAGCTCAGGACTCACCCTTCCTCCATCTTCAACCTTCATTATTTGAAAACCCCCCATCCTTAAAGATAATTGCAGTAAACAGTGCCCTTCACAGTAAGCATGTTGCACTTTCAGGGAAGTGCTCTTATTAAGTGCCAGGCGTCACCAACACAGTGACTTTGGACTTGTAGCTTAACCTCATGGTCCCTTCCCTTCTTTCTATCTCTCCTGTCTGCAGAAAAGATATAATACAGACCAGCCTCCTCCATTGTTCATGAATCTGCAATAAGTCATTTGGAAATTTGCATTGAGTAAACTGTGACGGAAAGGACCCCAAAGAATGGAGAGCTTTGCCTGTTTACTCTGAAGGGCAGATTTTCCCCATCTGGGCTGTGTTTGTTACAGGTCTGGGGGATTCAGGGGGACTTTTTCCATCTTCAAATGAGGCTTCCCTTAGAGAGATATTTTAGGGACAGGACAGAACCAGAGACTGTGGGTAAGATTCCAGGGTCTTTTATCAGAAGGCAAAAGCCTGCTGGGAGCCTTGCTTTTCCTCAGTTTCCACATTTGCATTTGTAGTGCAAACTGGATTCATCTGAGCCAAAGAAAGGCCATGGCTGCCTTTGGGTTCCTCCAGGCTGGGACTGGTGCTGAGGGATGGTTTGTGGGGAGCATTACTCTCCTGAGGATGGAGCCCCAAGCTTTGTGCTGTGGGAGGCCCTTGTGGCCAATGTCAAAGCAAGACCTCAGGGAGCCCGAGCAGGGAGAAGGAAATGGCACCTTCAATTGCTATTAGAAAAGACTGAATATTCCTGCACATAAATCCATCCTTAACACTGCCCCACTGCCCACCATCACCATCACCTCTACTATTCTTTAACATATGCAGGTGGCCTTTTTGGTGACTCTTGCCCCACTTTCCATTTCCTCATCTTCCTCTTGGCCATGGCTCTAAAAGAAGGGCTGGTTAGTTCATCTGGAGGTCAACTGTGAAAGGTCAGGCACGTGCACCAAGTATCTTGCTTTCCCTTAATAACCTGCTAGGGCTTATGATCTATGGATTTAATCCCAAGTGCATTTTCAGTTGGTACTTTTTTTTCTTGACTGCATGTCACATAGTTTACCTCCCACTGGGGAGACTTTTATTGGTCATAAATTTACCTCTTTTAAATCCTGGAGTAGCCCTTAGCAATTTGGGATCTAAAGATTAAGAGTCTACAAGTGGTAGAAACTTTCAACCAATAATTTTTGCCCTCAACCAACAGGTCTTCTTGTTGAATAGCTATTTTCTTTTAAATAATTCCATTCTTCCCCTTACCCAATGTATCCCTTGTTGAGAGTTATTGATATCCAGTGGGAAAGCCCGTATCTGAAGTGACCTAACCAACAGCAGAAGAAGCAAAGTCCCTGTTTCAAAGTCTTTGCAAAATTAACTCTCCTGTGGCTTGTGAACACCTTCACTTTTGGGTCTCCCTGCATTTGATGGAACACCTATTTGGTTCTTAAATGTGGTGCCAAATGTAATATTTAAAAGGGCCGACATAATTTTGCAGCTTTTGACCTCATTGGAATCTTGTTCACTTTGAAAAAAAGAGTGGAAGAGAGAGGGCGTTAAAATGCAGCATGAATCTCATAACATTTTTGAGAGTAAGATTTTCATTCTGAGATGATATTTTCTGCAGTAGCCACTGGAATGACCACAGGGAAGGGGAAATTCTCCCCTCACCAAGAGCTTCCTGTTATTTTGGATGTCCACAAGCAGGTTAAAATAATCAGGGTGGGAAAAAGTTATGGATGTTTACACAATTCCCGCTTGCTCCTAGAGCATTCAACAGTTTTGACCCTCTTGCCCTTCCTCTCCCTAGACCAATGGTTCTCAACTGGAAGTGATTTTGGGCCCCGGCAGACATTTGGCAATGTCTGGAGACCTTTTTGGTTGGTAGTGTGCTACTGGCATCTAGTGGGTAGAGGCCAGGAATGCTGCTGAACATCCTACAAAGCACAAGTCCACCCCCGCCCCAACCCTCCTGAATTATTTGTCCAAAATGTGAATAATGCAGAGGTTGAGAAACTCTGGTCTAGACTTCGAGGGCTTGTTAGACTGAGGACTTGGAAAGAGAATGACAGTGAGGGTAGCCATTGGCAGTCCTTTATTATGGTACCTGCTCTCCTTAGCCACTGCTTTCAGTTCCCTCTCTATGGAGGAGAACAAGAGTGGAAACAGTCATCATAGCTTCCATTAATTGAGTATTATGTACTAAGTGCTGTAATTTTTTCTTTGAATCTTCACAATAAGCCCTACTGGTTATAGACTCCTTGAGAGTAGGATCCATGTCTGTTTCTCTCCTTACACATCATGTCTAGTACAGTGCCTGGCACATGACAGGCCCTCAATGTTTGGATAAATGGAGTAACCGTATCCATTTTATACATGAGTAAATGAGGCCTTAAGAGTCCAGGCAGCTAGTGTAAGTAGCAGAGTCAGGATCTGAACTGAGCCCTGTGTGACTTCAGCACCAAATCACTTACCCACTGAATTATATCCTTCACTTGCAGCACCAGAGAGGCTTTTGAGCCTCTAAAGTCACTAGTGAGGGGCTTGAGGAGAAAGAAGTTTTTAAAAATAAGATTTAAAAAACCCATGAAAAACAAAACTACTGTGTGGAAACTAAGGGGGGGAAGAATGGCCTTATGGAAGCCCTCTCTGGCTCTGACGGGATCAGATCCCTTGTTTCTGAACAGTGATCTTGGTTTTTCAAATGCTTCTGTATGTGCTGGCCGAACAGCACATTTTGCGATGGGTAAACTGAGGCATGGAAGTTACTGGAAAAAGTAGTACTAGACAGAGGGCTGGAACATGGCACTTCAGATAAAGAATGCTTTAGCTTCTGGGCACCCGCTGGGAGTCGCTAAGAAAGAAGCTTCCTGGGACCTCGCTCAAATTCTTACTTCCCAGAAGTAAAGCGCCTATAACTTCTTAGTCCTTACACCCTGAAGACCGAGGCTAAGCGGGACTACATCTCCCAGCGGCCATTGCGGAATTCGGTAGGGCGCAGGCGCACTGAAGTGGTCGGCATACTACCACTCCCGGCGTGCAGTAAGAGGGGCGGGACTACATTTCCCAGGAGGCAGAGGAAGGGGCGGGACGGGGCGGGCCTCGATGCTGCGCCCGCCCCTCCCCCGTGCTCGCGCGGAGAGGTAAACAAACCGCGCGCGGGCTGCCGGCGGCGGCGGGCGAGGCGGGCGCGGCGGGGGCGGCAAGGGCGGCGGAGAGCGCGCCGAGCCGCGGCCGGGCTGGCCCGCCCGCCCGCCGCACATGTCCCGGGGCGGCACCGGCCTGTAGCCGCCCGCGGCGCCTCCTGTCGGCCGGGGAAGGGAACGCGGAGAGGCCCCGGTCGCCACCAGCGGTGCCCATGGAGCGGGTGCGGATGATCAACGTGCAGCGCCTGCTTGAGGCGGCCGAGTTTTTGGAGCGCCGGGACCGAGGTAACGGCTGGGCGCCGCCGCCGCCGCCGCCGCCGCCTCCGCTACCACCTGAGCCCGCGCTCTCCTCCGAGTGCGGTGCGGCGTGTGAGGGGAGGGAGGGTGCGTGTGTGAGGACCGGAGTCCGTGCGTGAGGAGTGGAGTGAGTGTGAGGGGAGAGGTGCGTGTGTGAGCAGGGATGTGTGAGGGGAGGAAGGGGTGCGTGTGTAAGGACGGGTGTGTGAGGAGGGGTGCGCGCGTGAGGGGAGGCGGGGGTGGGTGCGTGAGGGGTGCGTGTGAGGGGAGGCAGGGATGCGTGCGTGAGGGGAGACGGGTTAGAGTGAGGAGGGGTGCGTGCGTGAGGGGTGCGTGCGAGGGGAGGCAGGGGTGTGTGTGAGGAGGGGAGGGCGCGTGAGGGGAGGGAGAGGTGCGTGTGAGGGGAAGCAGGGGTGCGAGTGAGGAGGGGAGTGCCTGTGAGAGGAGGCAGGAGCGCATGTGAGGGGAGACGGGGTTGCGTGTGAGGGGAGGCGAGGCAGGGGTGCAATGTGAGCAGGGGTGCGAGGGGAGGGTGCGGTGATGGTAGGCACCTGGAGCCCGTGAGGGGGCGGTGCGGGAGCGGCCGCGCGTGCGTGTGTGTGTGAGGGTGGCACGTGTGCGCGGGGAGGGTGAGGCGAGGCGGGTGAGGGGGATCTGGGGGCGGTGGGGGGGGGGGCGGGAGCAGCTGGAGGGTGTGTGCTGAGAGTGGGCGTGAACCCGAGGACTTGGGGAGGAGAGAGGGCAGGACGCACTGCAGGGAGGGGGCGGCAGCAGCGCGGGCAGGGGTAGGGGAGACCCGGCCCGGGGCGTCGGAAGGGAGGCCAACTAGAGAGCGAGTGGGGAGGAGGCTGGCCACCCGTGGGGGAGGGGCCCCTGAGAAGCTGGGGTTTGAGGAGATGGGACCCCATCAGGGACAGGTGTCAGGACACGGGGGAGCGAAGAGCAGGACCTCTGAAACTGGTGGCAGGAGAGAAAATGTCCTCTGAGACAAGGCGATCGAATTGTTTGAAGTACGTGAAAATGTGGCGCTTGGGGAGGAGACACCTAGAATGGGGAGAGTTAAAGGGGGATTTTGAGGCCAGCGAGATAACTGAGGAGAATGGTAACTAGTCTCCCAAAGCGGCGTGTTTGAGTCAAGAATTCTTGGCGAAGAGGATTTTGGAGAGGATGGAGAATTTACTTGGTTGAGGAGGTGGTGTCTGTTCACCTTTCAGGTGACGGGGCTGGGTCTGTGGATGCCACAGGTTTGGTGTCCTGGCAAGGACTGAGAATTTTATCTTCCAAAAAGTGGAAAAATTTTTACCTCTTTTCCTGCAGTTGCTTTCAGCAGTGTGTGACTGCAGGGACTTCCGATCTGTGGGTCCATGGATTTGGGTATGTTCCTGTTACATCTTTTTTTCTTGCTGTCTCTTTAGAGTGTGAACATGGCTATGCCTCAACGTTCCCCTCCATGCCGAGCCCGCGGCTGCAGCATTCAAAGCCCCCAAGGAGATTGACCCGGGCACAGAAACACAGCAACGGGAGCAGCAACACCAGCACTGCCAACAGGTAGCAAGCTGTGGGAGGAGGTTTAGAAAGGGCTGCTGGTGGGAGGGAGCACAGGCTCAGGCAAAAATGCAGGCCCTGGTGACCTCAGTTCTCTAATACCAAGTCTAGAGCAGCACTGAATAATAGCCAAATGAGTTCCTTTGCGACCGTCCTTGAAGATTTGGCCCTTTTAAAATAATAAACTCTGGATATGCTAACCTGACTTTGTGTGGAAGGGAAGAAGTGGAATCCGAAAGACCACTAAAGAGTTCTTGCTGGGATTAAGCCAGGAGGTCTGTGACGGATGGAGAGGGACAATAAGTTGAGGGACTTCACAGCATGTGTCCATGCATGCAACCGCGTGCTAAAAGTAATCTTGGGCCAGCCTTAAACTTGGATGATCCAAGAATTTCTAAAACCCAGAAATAGCTCAGGCAGGATATAAAGCAGAATCAAGGGTTTTGTTAAAGGAATAAAAATATTTAGAGTAGGAAGTTAGTGGGCATGGTCTATTTGTTGTTTATGGATGAAAGGGAAGACCATGCTATGAAAGTGTCGTCTCTTATTGGGTAAGATTGAATTGGTAAGGGAGATTTTAAATTAAAAACAACAAATGACACAAAGAATATGCTTATTTTTCAGTCCAAAGAGGTCCCTAGAAAATGCTTGTCTGGGTGTATTCAGACACAGTTGACTTCCATTTTTTGAAAACTTTTGGTAGTGTCTGGCTGTCTCTTTCAGTGTTTTGTCCCAGAGGGCCAGCAAATTCTAAGGATTCATCTCATAGGAAGTTTTCAAAAGGCCATCTTAAAATCAGCAGATGTTGTCTTTTCCATCAGTAAGAGGAATTAAATGAGACCTTTTTTCCTGATTCCCAAAGAGAATACAAGCATTTTTTTTGGAGAGGTACAGAGCAATCTCCCAGTAACTAAGTTTGCTTGAAGAGTTTGGAGAACTCCGGACAAGTAGTTGGGTAGTCACTTGAAGAAGCAGGTTGGGAAGAGAGCAGGAGTAGGGGCTCTTACTAATTGATGCAGGAAACCTGAGGGTCCTATAGATAATAATTAAGCTTAAAAGGTTGGATCTTCCCACTCTGTATTTTTGACATTGCTGAGGCAAAACTAGGATTCACTCTTCTCCCTTTGACTAATCGTTAAAGCTGTGTTTTCTTTTTTGGCTTCGTCATTAAGACTATTTTGTATCTTTCAAACTTAATTTTTAAAATTGTAAAACTAATTACCCATGAACTTGATATGTTATATTTTTATGTGTGGGCCTAGAGGGTTTGCTATAGTATGATGGGTTTGGGATGAAAATATGTAACATGATATACAGTATTAAAACAATAAATACAAATTTTCTTGTTCACAGTTTCTCTGGTTAATGTCTCAGCAATTAGGATCTATATTCAAGAATTCATGGGTTTTTCAACCCACGTGTAGGTTAAAAAAAATTTTTTTTTTTTTTTTAATTTAGAGATGTGCAGAGAGTACCAGATAGGAAACCAGGCCTGGGTTTTGTTATGCTACAAGTATTTATTGAGTTTTTCCTATTTTATAGAAATCAGGTAAATGATATCGTTACATTTTCTCTTCATCTCTGTTCTCATCTGTAAAATGAAGGGATTTTACAGGTCCCTACCTCCCCTGAAGTTCTATGACACTGATTTATTGATACTTTTAGAGATCAGTTACTATATTAGTTATTCAATATACCACTTCCATCATTGCAGATGTGACATTTTTACTAACAATTCAAGGATTATAGAGGCATTAATTAGACATTCATTTCTAGATTTTACCAGTTATGTTGCAGGTCATGAATAAGTCTTTGTCATCTGTTGACTTACACTTTGCTCAGCTTGGAGTTTTGACTCAGTGCTGTTTCTCTTTTGTGGTAGTGTTCCTTTTAGGATTCTGTGATTGTGTGTAGGACCACAGTGCTAATTACCATATGTTTTAACATAGCATATCAGAAAAATTTTAAAACTACAGGCATGCCATGTTGTTCTTACAGTACCCATGGGAAAATAATTGTGTATATACTGGACCACCCAAGGCTAAGGAAGATAATTTTTCATGGAAATGTAAGTAATAAGAAGGAAAGAGAAAGAAATAGAGTTCAGAATGTATTAAGGTCCACCCATGGGTAGGGTTTAGGCCGGGGCCTATAGATGAGAACTAGTATGTTAAGTGGAACATTAGAAATTATTTTTCCTTACATTCGTTTAAAATTTCTGCTTCATGGACTAGAGGAGCCAAGGATCAATTTCCAGTGCCAGGGTATGTGGAAATGGGGTTGTTAGTCCATTTGAAGGAGACCTTATAGACTTCTGTTAACCTTAAGCCTATTACTGGACTTAAAAGAAATTTTATTATATTGGTTACATAGAGCATGTATACATATATGTATATATACATATATATACACATATATACATAGAGAAAGAATACTTGTAAAAATTTACACTTGTAGTCATCTTAAACAAGGAAAGGAATAGAGTTATGAGTATATTTGTTTTATTTTCGGGAACAAAAAGCACTTGTGTCGAAGTTGTTACTGATAGGCATCTTGGATGTTGGGTATGTTGTATGTCATACAATGTCATTTCTCTGACATTGTAGGATCTTTTAGATATAATGTTGGTTGATTTTTCCCCCCTAATATTGTCAGGTATAATATGGTCTTCCTGATATAAAATGTTATTTTATAAATTTATGGGTGAATGTTAACTTCTAATATTATAAGTCTTGAAATCTTATTTTCACACAAGTACAAAGGAGAGAAAATAAGTGATGTAATGTGGTATTACAAGCATGTACCTTGAAAATCTCAGTAATTTCATCTTTTGGTATCCTTCTAACTGACAATTCAGAAGTGGGATCTATAATATGTAATTATTTTTTAAATACCTGGTTGACTTTACTGTAGTCTTGGTCATGGCCTTCTGGCACATTTCCTGAAATTACCCTTCCTGAGATGTTACTGGTATTAGAAAACCTGGCTGCAATTGCTATCTGGCTCATTGAGGAGCATCAGATAAGCTTAAATTCCCAGCGTTTTAACTCTTTGGTCTCACAACTGAAAAATTTCAAGATCTGTCAGCTTTAGAACTCTACTAACACTAGTCTGCCTGGCTTCACTGTAATGCTGATTTTCTCCTAAATACTTCATGAATTTACCTTCTTTTCTCTTATCTTCATTACGACCCTCCTGATGAGATACCATCCATCTCTCAACCTGGAGAACCATCATAACCTCCTAACTTGTATCTGTGCAACCACTCCTGCCCCATATACAATTCTGATTAATTATATTGGCTAGCTGCCTTTCAGTTCCTTCAGTACACCATGTTTCCTCCTGCTTCACCGTCTTTGCACATATTCTGTTCTTTCCCCTTTTGCCAAATTGTGTCTGTCTAATAACACTCATTTCCACTCAGTCATAACTTCTGGGAAGCTTTTCTTCATCTGCCAAAGTAGATAAGGTAGTTACGTACCTGATGGCACGTTTGTGAATATACAGTTTGTAGATACATACAGTTCTCTGACTGAAGAATTCATGTCTCATTCATCGGACTAGAAGCTATATGAAAGCAGAAATTGAATCTCTACTGCTTAAGGATTTATCCCCAGTAACTATTATAGTGCTTTGTACATCGTAGGTGTTTCTTAAAGAATGGAAGGTTTTCAATCTCCAGGTAGACTGCCTTCTTTAGGAATTGAGTTTCTCTTTTGTGCTGAGTATCATATTCAACTCTGGAAGGAAAAATTATGCAATTCCTGCTTTGGCATACTCTGAATACTTTTTTTTTTAAAGTTATTTATTTATTTATTTTGAGAGAGATAGAGACAGCACAAGTAGGGGAGGGGGGAGAAAGAGAGAGAGAGCGAGAAACCGAATCCCAAGCAGGCTCCATGCTGCCAGCACAGAGCCCAATGCAGGGCTTGAACTCCCAAAGCCACAAAATCATGACCTGTTCTGAAACCAAGAGTCAGATGCTTAACCGACTGAGCCACCCAGGCACCCCTGATTACTTTGTATCCTAAAGGACGTTAACAATAATACATCTGGAAGGGAAAATAATATGTAGTATTTGAAGAGTAAAAAACTCAAACTACTATAATATACTAAGTGTATATTATAGTATACTATAATATAGTCTGTAAGTATATTATAGTAGACTGTAGAATGTTGCACTTAATTTTAAAGAACATTCATTGTCATCTTGTCACGAAAAATATTAAAACTTATATATGTAAGAACCACAAGTCTATCAAATATTGGCAGTAAATGTTGGTATGAGCTTATGACACATAGCAGTTGCATTGTTTTAAGATGATGTAGGAAGTGGTAGTAAGTACCAATTTATGCTTGAATTTTAAGTTGAGAAAAATTTATTCTATTTGGTATTTTTTGGATATTAAGGAATCTCACAATAACAGCTATATTTCAGTTCCACCTGCTTAGGATTGAGGACATCGAAAAACAAAACAACTTTCCTTTTGCTTGTAAGGCTTTAGTTTAACTTTTCTTTTTTTTTTTTTTTTTAATTTTTTTTTTTTTTTTTCAACGTTTATCTATTTTTGGGACAGAGAGAGACAGAGCA
Organism: Leopardus geoffroyi; assembly: GCF_018350155.1. Taxonomy (NCBI): domain Eukaryota; kingdom Metazoa; phylum Chordata; class Mammalia; order Carnivora; family Felidae; genus Leopardus; species Leopardus geoffroyi. The sequence goes on from NC_059334.1 coordinate 68,093,066, forward strand.
TGAACGGGGGAGGGGCAGAGAGAGAGGGAGACACAGAATCGGAAACAGGCTCCAAGCTCTGAGCCATCAGCCCAGAGCCCGACGCGGGGCTCGAACTCACGGACCGCGAGATCGTGACCTGGCTGAAGTCGGACGCTCAACCGACTGCGCCACCCAGGCGCCCCTAACTTTTCTTAAAACTACAGAATAATTAAATATGTTAGTCTTAGAGGGAATGATTGTAGTGTTATGTTTTCAGGTTTGTAGCCTTTTGAGCTGCCTTTGTGCATTATTAGTTTTTGGGGGGAATAGTGGTGAATTCTTTTTTTAGGATAGTTGTAGAGGATTTTTTCCAGTAGAAGTAATTTGAAATTTGTTATATCTTCTGTTTTTATTTTTAAACATGCACCTATTTGTTCAACTAAATAGTTGAATGAAACCATATAGTTATTGTGAAATTTCTTTTTACTATTCTGTGCTTTTCAAATTTTCTGTATCAAGAAATAGTTTCTGAGTCTCTGTCGAGTAGAAAATTCCCAAAGTTTCAGGACAAAAGTAGAGATTAGTAGCAGTTAAATTCTTTGTGATATTAGTATTGTTCTTCAGTATTTTCCAAACGTTGAGTGATTAACACAGCCTATGTAATGTTTTCTGTGATATTCTGTCTTTGACTAAAACCAAGTTTAAATGAAAAATTCTCAAGAATTATTTATATGCCTCACTCTAAACAAACTCAGACTTTCCATTAAATGCTTCATTGAAACAGAAGTTTACTGTTGCAGAGTTTCTAAAGGACATACTCCCTGTGGAAGTATTGTTTCAAGGAGACATGATGATCATGACTTATAAGTCAGTAGGACAGCTGCTTATGTTCCTATTTGATGAGCAGCCTTTTGCCAGAATATTGAATACATGATGTAGAAGATCACAAATTTTAGAAAGGGAATTCAGGATTTCATTTGGTATAGTTCTCTGCTTTATGAAGGTAAGATATTAACACTCATTTTGTGATTAAAACTCATGTGGCCTAGAGATGGTAAGAGATACCTATTTAACTATAAGTGGTGGTTGGTTTAAGATCAGTCTGGATTTTATGCATCATTCTAACCAGATGAGACTGTTGGCCTGAAGAAAGCTTTTTCCTTCTAGATTTCTCCTTACAAATGAAACAGCGTTACCTCCTTTTGGGTATAGTATGATATCTTAAGTGAAGCTGTTTTCCAAACAGAAATCTAATCAAAGAGGTTTGATGATATGGTTTGACCAAGTATATTTCTGGGTCCCAATTTTGATCAGTAATGCCAATGTAATTTAAGTGTGCATATTTTTTGTTTATTTTTATTTTTCATTTTGGCTTCCTACATTTTAAAGTACTGGCAGCCTTCCCCCATCCCTGCGCTCCCCACCCCCCCTGCCGGCTGTGTATGTGTGTGTACACACCATCTTCGTTACCATTTAATGAAGGACACACATGTTGTCAAGTAAATATATAAATATATTATTTCAAACTGTGATGAGTTTAATATGAGGGAAATATAGGATTCCATGGGGGGCATAACAGAGGACCTGATTAAGTTTGATAAATGAAGGCAGGCATCTCAAGAATTGAACCTTTTGCAGTCTTGCTTTCTCTTATCTTGAATGTTTTTTCATGTTCATACCCATCTGTTAAATCATTTTTAATTATAGTATGATACTCTGATTCATGTGTATACCATAATTCGTTAACCCAGTCATCCATTGATGACATTTAAGTTATTTTTAGATTTTTTTCATTTGAAACAGGGCACTATGAACAGACAACTTTGTGCAGATACCTCTGTGCATTTGTCCACCTAGATCCTTCGGATAAACATGAAGAATTAGAATTGTTGGCTCAAAGAGTAGAATCCATCTTCAATAATAATGAATAGTAACCCCTTACATTTAATATACTACTTATGCATAAATACCTGTAATGTACATTATTACGTCATTTGAATTTCATAACAGTTCTGTGAGGTAAAATGAAAATATTTTCCCTATTTTTTTGATGAGGAAACTGGACTGGCATGCAATGCAAGGTAACTTGCACAGGTAGAACTAGGAGGTGAGACAGATCCCTGGATTTGTTTCTCTAGGATCAGCAAATAATCCTCAGTAATAATTTACTTAAAGGGGTGCCTGAGTGGCTCAGTCTGTTAAGTGTCCGACTTCAGCTCAGGTCATGATCTCACAGTTTGTGAGTTCAAGCCCCGCGTCGGTCTCTGTGCTGACAGCTGACAGCCTGGAGCCTGCTTCAGATTCTGTGTCTCCCTCTCTCTCTGCCCCTCACCTGCTTGCTCGCTCGCTCTTTCTCTCTCTCAAAAATAAATAAAACATTAAAAAAAAAAAAAAAAAACTAAGACTCAGTGACTGTACCCTGAAATTTTTGTGTTAGTGCTCTCCTCTTCCGCTCTGCCAAATGCTTGAAACATGTGGTCAGCATCTGCTACTTTAATGCCTTCCCACCAATATTTTTCAACTTTTGTAATTTGCTTCCTTTTTCACTATAGCTACTGAGACTGCTTTCTTAAAGGTAATTAGTAACCAAATGTATTGAACTGACACTATATATATATATATATATATATATATATATATATATATATATATATAAAAATGTTGCTATACATGCTTCCCTACAATAGAGTTTATGGTATGTTTGGAAATATATGTATACAATAAAATGGTAAATAATACAAGTCAGTAAGATGTCATAAACATGGCTGTTTTTATTTATTAGATGACAGTATACAGATTAAATTATTTAGATTTATAGAAAAGATTACAATAGGTTCTTGTAGAAATGCTGTAGACTCCTAGTATATACTTATTCATTGATTAACTTTAACATACATTCAGGGAGATATAGGGATTCCATAACTTAATGTAAGTGAAATTCCTTGCATTTTATCTAAGTAACTAATTTCTTAGAAAATATTTGGTTTGATAGATAATTTTGTTATTAACGTTGCTTCATACATTTCAGGGAAAAGTATTGTGGATTTTCTTTTTATTTAGTTTTATGACATTGGATAAAAGGGTTTCTGTGCGGTATTTATTTCCTTATGTTTGTTTATCATGGGAAATATTTTTGATAGTCTTTTGAGAACACTATGTAAACACCATTTGTGGAGGCCACATGATGAGAGCTTTGAAGCCATTTGAAATGGGCATTTTTAAATTATAGAAGAATATAATTTTAAATACAGAAGAACATAATTTTTAATATAGAACATAATTTTAATTATAGAAGAATATAATTTTAAATATAGAAGAACATAAATTTGTCACATATTTTGACAAAACAACTGATTTTCCTTTATTCTTATTTTGATTAATTAGACATGGACAATTTAGGATTCTCTTTGAGGAACTGTAAAGAACCTTTCTTTTTATGTAATGAGAGACTAGCGGGTAAAAGGTAAGTTTGTTTTGGTATTAGAGGAAATGTAAATTTTGAGGTTTTAAGTCTTGATTACCATAGACTTGTGTGATAGTATATGTCTTCTATATGAATACCAGGAAAAAAGTGATTTTCAGATTCCACAAAACTCTGGGCGATATATTGTTTTTAATACGGAACGTGTTAGGATTGGTTTCTGTAGTCTTTGTTGGTAACAGTCCGCAGAAGTTACAATTTAAAATTTAAAACTAGTCTGGTTCTAAAACCATTTGATATTCTTAACATTATCATTTTAACTATTATCCAGTCCATTGTCCTTTGGAAGGCAGGTTACATTCCTGGAAATAGTACAGTATGCCAAAAAGAAGTATTTGAATCTCATTTTTCTATAGAATCATGGTTTTTTAGGGAGGTTACCAAAAACCCAGAGTCTAATATTTTTATGGAATTTATCACAAACACCACATTTCATCCATTTAAAGAAACAAAACAATTTATCTACATAAAAGTTAAACATCTTTATATATAAATTAATTAAATAGAATTACATGGTGGTTACTTAACTATTGTAAGGATATAATGCCAAAGTCATAGTGTATGTTATATAGTTGTAATTTTTTTAATGAGTTATGCCTTATTTATTTATTTGCAAAAAGTGGATGATGGAACGTGAGTTATACGAGGGTAGAGACTTTGTAATTTTACAGTATTTATATTCCTAGTGTAGGTGCTACTCATTAAATACTAAATGAATAGCTGAATACTTTGAGCATGATCATGTAGATCTGAAGGTATTTTTGAATGAAATGTTCACATATTTTTGACAAGACTTTTAGAGAGACTTAGGCACAATTGATTGCTTTGTATGAAATATAGGGGTGTTTAATGTCGTTATTCTCATTGTAATTTTGTGACAGGTATCCTTATTGCAGACAAAGTTATGTTTGTGTTTTTAACATTGAAGTTGAAGCCCATATTATCAAAATTGCTGAGTAACGTTTCTTTTATTCTTTAAACAAACATTTAAGTATTAGTAGGAATTTAATATTAACTTACTAAGTACCAATAAGTGTTTCATACTGTTGGCCTTTTTCATAGATGTGGTAAATAACTTGGATGTTAATGATAGAGTGTAACAAGTGTGAAACACTGTCCTATGAGATGAAGGTCTCCTATTCTACATGTCCACAGGAATACTTGAGTGTGAATGGTCATAGCATTCTTCATAATCACCAAACACTGGAAACAAAATATCCATAAGCTGGTGAATGAATGGACAAACAAAATGCAGTATATGCATACAATGGAAATACTTTGAGCAATAAAAATAAACTACTCATATGTATAACAAAGTGGATGAACCTCAAAAACATTAAATGAAGTCAGATACTTAATAGTACATATTTCACATGATTCCATCATGTGAAATTTATAAAAAAGGGAAAACTATAGAAATTAGAAAGCAGATCAGTGGTGGTCTAGGAAATGGGAGTGGAAATTGGCTGTGAATGGGCATGAGGAAACTTTTGGGGGTGATAGAAGTGTCCTAAAACTAGGTTGTGATAAAGGTTATGCAACTGTATAAATTTACTGAATCTCACTGAACTGTATACTTAAAATGGGTGAATTTTATAGTATGCATATTATACCTCAGTAGAAGTGTAAAAGAAAAAGAAAATTGCCCATTCCTGTTTATTGCAGTAAGATGAGTCTTGAACATGTGACAGATGCTAAAAAGAACTAAAGGTGTAGTGAATGAATGAATGAATGAATGAATGCATAAATATTAAGCAATGAAGCCTTCAAAACTTGAAATAAACCAATAAGAGGTTAGAAGTAGGGAGTGTAGCCAGTTGGAAAAAGGTACCTCCATTCTCCTACAGCTACCAAAGCAAGGAGATTCAGCTGTCCTGCCAGCCTCTCTTCTACTACTCTCTTTGAGAATCACTTTTCTGTGTGATGTACTTCTCTTAGTAAGATTCTTTGAAATAGATGCATAACATCTAGTCCTATAGAGAAGAATGTAATATATTAACAATAAAACTTAGGATCAATTTCAAAAAAAAATGGGCTTTATATTATAAGTAATGCTGTTAATTATGGTTCTATTCATTTCTTTTCCCACCAAAGTAACTACTGAATGTCTATTTCATGCCCAACTCTATCCTAAAATATCAAATTACAATTTTGAAGTCAAGGGATTTAGGAAATCACCTATATTTTCTCCATTTTTTTTAATTTTTTTTTTTTTTTTTTTTTTTTTTTACATTTATTTTTGAGAAACAGAGTGAGACAAAGCGTGAACGGGGGAGGGGCAGAGAGAGTAGGAGACACAGAATCTGAAGCAGGCTTCAGGCTCCGAGCAAGCGGTCAGCACAGAGCCTGTTGCGGGGCTCGAACCCACAAACTGTGAGATCATGACCTGAACCGAAGTTGGACTCTCAACCGACTGAGCCACCCAGGTGCCCCTATTTTCTCCGTTTTTTAAATGTTTGTTTATTTTTGAGAAAGACAGAGCACAAGCAGGGGAGGGGCAGAGAGAGAGGGAGACACAGAATCTGAAGCAGACTCCAGGCTCTGAGCTGTCAGCACAGAGCCTGATGTGGGGCTTGAACTCCAGGACCATGAGATCATGACACAAGCCAAAGTCAGATGCTTAACCGACAGAGCTACCCAAGCCCCCTGATATTTTCTCCATCTTTAAACATTTTTAGAATGTTGCTCTGTAATAGAATGTGTTATCACACATTAAATATCCTGTTTTAACTTTTGGAAGTATGCTTAAGAGCAATAATTTTAATTTCAAAATTCCCTGTGGTTCTTTTAAAAATTAAAAAAATTTTTTTTAATTTTATTTTTGAGAGAAACAGATAAGAGTGTGAGCGGAGGAGGGGCAGAGAGAGAGACACACACAGAATCTGAAGGAGGATCCAGGCTCTGAGCATCAGCACGGAGCCTGACGCGGGGTTTGAACCCATGAACTGTGAGATCATGATCTGAGCCCAAGTTGGACGCTTAGCCGACTAAGCCATCCAGGCGCTTCTATCTGTAGTTTTTAATATTGCTCTCTCACCTAAGAAGTGATTATTTCATAAATAATGTGTAACTTTAGTATGTATTAGATACTTCTTAATTTCTGGCACTGCTAAGAATAGAAAGTGAGGTAGTTGTCTTTTATTTTAAATTCATAACATGTTTAAAAAGTAATAGTTGTATATAGTAGCAAGAGTCCATTAATACCAAGTGGCTTATAAAGAAGAATAACATTTCCCTGCCTTATCTTTCCCCTTCCATTTTCTACTTCCTAGACGCTACCACTTCCAACGATATAACAATTTCTTCGGCTGTTTGCTTTCTTATTTATTTATTTTTTTTGAGCTTTCATTTATTAAGTAATCTCTACTCCCAGTGTGGGGCTTGAACTAATAATCCCATGATCAAGAGTTGCATGCTCTTCCAACCAAGCCAGCCAGGTGCCCCTGCTTTTTTATTTCTAAATAAGAAGCAGGGAGCCTAGGTGGCTTAGTCAATTAAGTATCTGACTCTTGACTTCGGGCTTAGGTCATGATCTTAGGGTTCATGAGATCAAACCCCCTTTTGGTTTCTGGGCTCTATGCTGACAGGGGCAGAGCTGGCTTGGGATTCTCTCTCTCCCTCTGTCTGCCACTCCCCTGTGCTATCTCTCAAAAATAAATAAATATTTAAATAAATAAACGAGAAGCTTGTCCTGCTTATTATCTATTGATTTCCTGTTACAGAAGATGAAGACTTGACTGTCTATACTCTTAACTAACAGCAGATTAATTGTATGCCAGAAATGAAAAATTTTTTTTTTTAATTTTTTTTTTTTTTTAATGTTTTATTCATTTTTGAGACAGAGAGAGACAGAGCATGAACGGGGGAGGGGCAGAGACAGAGGGAGACACAGAATTGGAAGCAGGCTCCAGGCTCTGAGCCATCAGCCCAGAGCCCGACGCGGGGCTCGAACTCACGGACCGCGAGATCGTGACCTGGCTGAAGTCGGATGCTTAACCGACTGCGCCACCCAGGCGCCCCTAAGTGGACATAAATATAGATATTTCCCAAAGGAATGATGTTTTTAAATTATGTACTTTCTAGTAATTTATATTATTAGTCTCCCACGATAAGGAATTAATATTTTACTCTCATTTTTTAGTACTTTGTGGTACATTAGATTATTGCCTCAATTTCTGGATGAGGCTTACTACTTTTTTAAAAAATAAGTTTTGTTTGGATATAATTTCTATACAATAAAAACCCCCAGTTTTTAGTATATAATTCAGTGGCTTGACATATGTATACAATCATACAATCTCCAGCAAAATTATGATATAGAACATTTTCATCACCTCAAAATATTACCTCATGCTTCTTGACAGTTTCCTATCTGTACCTCTTGTTCCTGGCAACTTCTGAACTGTTCTGTCACTGCAGTTTTGCCATTTTTACAGTTTTATATAAATAAAAGCATATACATACTCTTTTGTGTCAGATTTCTTTCACTTAGCATAGGGTTTTGGGTTTTTTTTTTTAATGTTTATTTTTGAGAGAGAGGAAGAGCACAAGTAGGGAAGAGGCAAAGAGAGAGAGAGGGAGACACAGAATTCAAAGCAGGCTCCAGGCTCTGAGTTGTCAGCGCAGAGTTCAAAGTGGGGCTCGAACCCATGAACCATGAGGTCATGACCTGAGCTGAAGTCGGACACTAGACTGACTGAGCCACTCAGGCGCGCTTAGCATAGTGTTCTTTGAGATTCATTCATGGTGTTCTGTATTTCAACAGTTCAGTTCTCTATATTGCTGAGTAATAGTCCATTGTATGAATCTACCACAATTTGTTTATCCATTCACCAGTTGATAGACATTTAGGTTGCATATAGTTTTTAGCTATTATAAGTAAAGATGCCATGTACTTTCACGAACAGCTCTTTGTGTATATATGTACCTAGGAGTGACATTACTGAGTCATGGAGTAAGTGTATATTTAACTTTATAAAGAAATTGCCAAACCATTCTCCAAAGTGTCTGTACCCATTTTACATTCTGACTAGCAGCGTAAGAGACTTTCAGTAGCTCCACAACCTGGATGGCCCTTGGTACTGTCAGTCTTTGTAAATTTTAGCCATTCTAGCGGGTGGGTCATGATAGCTTCTGGTTTACTTTGCATTTTCCTTATAACTGATAATCAGGGGCATCTTTATATATGCTTGTTTGGTATTGATATATCTTCTTTGGTGAAGTGTCTGATTATATTTTCTGCATTTCTTCTCTTGAGTTGTTTTCTTGTTGAGCTGTAAAGTATTCTTTGCAAATTCTGGATATAAGTTCTTTACCGTGTATGTGTTTTGCAAATGTTTTCTCCTACTCAGTGGTTTACCTTTATCATTTTTTTTAAATGCTTATTTATTTTTGAGAGAGAGACAGAGTGCCAGCAGGGAAGGGGCAGAGAGATGGAGACACAGAATCTGAAGCAGGCTCCAGGCTCTGAGCTGTCAGCACAGCGCCCAGTTCAGGGCACGAACTCATAGTGAGATCATGACCTGAGTCAAAGTTGGACACTTAACCGACTAAGCCACCCAGGCGCCCCAGCCTTTATCATTTTCTTAACAGTGTCTTTTGAAGAACCAAAGTTGCATATTTTGATGAAGTCCAGTCGATATTTGTCATTTATTGTTCATGCTCCTTATGTCCTAAGAAATCTTTTCATAATCCAAGATCATGAGTATTTTCTCTTGTTTTCTTCTAGGCAGTCTTACAGTTTTAGGTTTTACATTTAGATCTAAGCTTTATTTAGAGTTAATTTTTGTAGAAGGTGTGAGGCAAGGGCTAAATACCATTTTTTGGCAAATAGACATCTGGTTGTTCTAGTACTATTTTTTGAAAAGACTATATTTTCTACATTGAATTACCTTAGCATCTTTGTAAAAAATCATTTGACCATATATGTGCAAATCTATGATTGGTCCATTGATCAAAATATTTATTTTATTTCAAAACCATAGTGTCTTCATTACTATAGTTTGTTTTGTTGTTGTTTTTTTTTAATAAGTCATGGAATCAGGTAGTGTAAGTCTTCCAATGTGCTCCTTTTTTCAAAAGTTCCTTTGACTATTTTAGGTCTTTTGCAATTTAAGATACATTATAAAATCTGCTTGTCAGTTTCTATAATAAAGCCTACTAGAATTTTGATGGGGATTGCATTGACTCTATAGATTAATTTGTGGAGACCTGACACATGTGAACGATATTGTGTCTTTCTATTAATGAATATGGTATGTCTCTTCATTTTGTCAATTATTTAGATGTTTTTTATGTTTTATTTTTTAAATGTTTATTTATTTTTGAGAGAGAGAGCACAAGTGAGAGAGGGGCAGAGAGACAGGGGGAGACACAGAATCCAAAGCAGGCTCCAAGCTCTGAGCTGTCGGCACAGAGCCTGATGCAAGGCTCAAACTCACGAACCATAGATCGTGACCTGAGCCGAAGTCAGGTGCCCCTAGATGTTTTTAAAGTTCAGCAATATTTTGTAGTTTTTCAGAATGTGAGTAATGTACGTATTTGTTAAATTTATCCTTAAGTATTTATTATTCTTTGATGCTATTATTGTAAATGGCAATTGAATTTGGTATATTTTAATAATTTGTATATTCCTTAGGGTTTTCTAAATAGATGATAAATGATGTTGTTTACAGTAAAGATATTTTTACTTCTTCCTTTCCATTCTATATATTTCTTTTTCCTGCCTTATTTTACTGGTGAGGACCTCTAATACAGTGCTACATAGAAGTAGTGAGAGTGAACATCCTTACCTTGTTCCTCATCTTGAGAAAACATGCATCCTTTCACCATGGAGTATGATAATTTTTTGTAGATGCCTTTTCACAGGTTCAGGAAATTCTTTTTTTTTTTTTTTTTAATTTTTTTTTTTTCAACGTTTATTTATTTTTGGGACAGAGAGAGACAGAGCATGAACGGGGGAGGGGCAGAGAGAGAGGGAGACACAGAATCGGAAACAGGCTCCAGGCTCTGAGCCATCAGCCCAGAGCCCGACATGGGGCTCGAACTCACGGACCGCGAGATCGTGACCTGGCTGAAGTCGGACGCCCAACCGACTGCGCCACCCAGGCGCCCCAGGAAATTCTTAATTTATGAGGTGTGTGTGTGTGTGTGTGTGTTTTAAATCTTTAATAGATGCTGAATTTTGTCAAATGCTTTTTCTTCACTTATTGAGATTATACTATACTGTATTTTTTTATTCTGTTAATGTGGTCAGTTACAGTGATTGATATTTTTGTTGAATCTTAAATCAGTCTTGCATTCCTGGAGTAAACTCTACTTGGTCATGGTGTAGTTTGCAATACTGATGCCAACACCCTGCAGTTAACACAGCGTCCACAAGTCTAAGGTGCAGTCCTCAACATGACTGCCCTCACTACAGATGCCAGCTGTAAATTCAGGAGTCTCTAGGCCACCTACCCTTCTGACTATCTGGCTACCAATTTGGGGGTTCTCACAATCCCCTCAAGTTTGTTAATTCACTAGAACTACTCACAGAACTCAGGAGAGCACTATACTTATTACAGATTTTATTATAAATGATACAAATCAAGACTAGCCAAATGAAGAGATATATAGAGCAAAGTTTGGGAGAGTTGGGAACATGGAGCTTTTGTGTTTTTTCTCTGTAGAATCAAGATGCATTGCCTTCCTGGCACATGGATGTATTTACCAACCAAGAAGCTCACCTGAGCTTCTGAGATTTCAGAAAAACTCTGAGATTTCAGAGTTTTTATTTCATTATGTAGTCATAATTGATTGAATCATTGGCCACATGATTGAACTCAATCTCTAGTGACCATTCTCTCCCTGGAGGTTAGGAGGTCAGGTGATATCAGTGTCTTACAGCCTCAACCCTCTAATCACACAGTTCATCTTTCTGGCAAGACCAGCCCCCGATTTGAGTCATCTCTTCAGCATAAATTCAAGCGTGGTCCAAGGCTCCACCATGAATAATGTAGACACTCCTATAACTTGAAAATTCCAAGGTTTCAGGAAGTCAGAACAAAGGCCAGACAAATTTTTTTTATTGTAAAACTCATACTTTCTATTTGCTGTTGGATTCAGTTCGCTAAGAATTTTTGTGTCTATGTTCATAAAGGATAGTAATCTGGTTTTTAGGTTTTTTCCCCCCAGTGTAATTTCTTTGTCAGAGTTTGCTATCAGGATAATACTGGCCTCAAAATGAGTTGGGAAGTGTTTCTTCTTCCTTTATTTTTTGAAAGATTTTATGCTTAGTAACATTTGCCAATGAAAACTTCTGGGCCTAGACTTTTCTTTGTGGGAAGGTTTTTGATTATGGATTCAGTTTCTTTAATAGATGCAAGAATATTCAGGGTTTCTAATTATTCTTGAGTCAGTTTTGATAATTTTTATCTTTCAAGAAATTTATCCATTTTATCTAAGTTGTTTGGGTATATTGGCATAAAGTTGTTCATCATATTCTCTTACCATTCTTGTAATGTGTGTCATCCATAGTGATGTGTGCTCTTTCATCCTGGTGGCTTTTTGTTTGTTTTTTTTTTTTATTGGTAGTTTCTGTCTCTTTCATCAGTCTTAGAAGTTTATCAGTTTTGCTGACCTTTTTAAAGTCAGCTTTTAGTTTTGTTTTGTTTTTCCCCCCCCCCCAAGTTTATTTATGTTGAGAGAGAGAGCAAGAATCCCAAGCAGGCTCTGCACTGTCAGTGCAGAGTCTAATGTGAGATTTGAACTCACCAGTCGTGAGATAATGAAATCAAGAGTTGCCCCAGTCAGCTTTTGGTTTTATGGCTATTCTCCGTTGTTTCCTGTTTCTTATTTTGGTCATTCTTGTTCTTGTCTTTATTTTTCTCCTGTACTTCATAGTTTATCAGCCTCAGCACTTGACAATTTGGACCAGATAATTCTGTTTTGAGCATCATAAGATGTTTAGCAGCATCCCTGACCTCTCCTTACAAAATGCCAGTGGATCTCCCTAGTTGTAATAACAGAATGTCTCCAGACATTGCCAAATATCTTCTGGTGAGCAAAATAGCCCACACTTGACAACCATTGCCCAACTTCTTTCAGTTTAGTGTGCTTCTTTTTCTAGCTTCTAAATGTGGAATCTCAGATCATTGATTTTGGACTCCACCCCCAACAAAAATATTTAAAGCTAAACATTTGTCTCAAAGCACTGCTTTAGCTGTATTGAGCAAATTTTGATTATGTTGCATTTTCTTTATTATCCAGTTGAAGGTGTGTATGTGTGTGTGTATATATATATATATACACACACACGCACATATATATATATATATATATACACACACACACACCTTCAACTGGATACACACACACACACACACACACCTATATATATTTTTTAAAGATTTTATTTTTTTAAGTAACGTGGGACTCAAACTTATAGCCCTGAGATCAAGTGTTGGATGCTCTACCAACTGAGCCAGCTGGGCATCCTTATTTTCTAATTTCTTTGTGATTTGTTCTTTAACCTGTAACTTCTTATTTCCTTCCTCTATTTCTTTGAGTTTAATTTGCTCTTCTTTTCATAGCTTCTTAAGGTAAAAGAATTTACTCTGTATAATTTTAGTAGTGAAAATTATACTTTACAAAGTGTATAACTTAGGGATATTTATGTAGTGAGCCAGAAGATTTATTGGAGGCTTAAATTAGGGTGTTTGCTATATTTGAAATAAGAATTGCTTTTTACTGAATTCATTTCATATGTAATTAAAATTTTTCCCTGTTTATTGAAAGTGAACATGCAGAAAAACAAATCCTAAGTGTACAGTTTGATGAATTTTCACAAAGGTAAAGAAATAAGATATTACAGACTCTCTTCGAAGCCCTTCCCTTTGACTCTTTCCAGTGAGTGTCACCCTCTCCCTGAGGCAACCACTATTCTAACTTTTGATACTTTAAATTAATTTGGCCAGGTTTGAGCTTCTATGGGTGGAGTTATACAGTATATGTTTTTGTGTCTGCCTTTTTTCATTCAACATTATGTTGAAATTAGAAGATTCATCCATGTTATTGAATAAAAGGTGTTCATTTTCAATGCTCTGTAGTATTACATTGTATGAGTATTTCACAATTTGTTTATTCTACTATTGATGGACATTTGTTTCTAATTTTTGGCTAGTATGAAAAGAATAAGCATTGCTTTGTATGTTCTTTGATGAACATATATATTATTTTGGTATATGCCTATGTGTGGAGATGCTGAGTCCATGTAAGGATTGCATATATTCAGCTTTCATATGTAAGTTTTAAGGGAAATTTAATTGATTATAGTTATTGTTACACATCCTTTTTAGACACTTGCTTTTTTTGTGACCTTAGTTATTACGGTAGTTATGCTTTTGTCATTGTTAAGGAAGAAGCAATATGTTTCTTACAAGGCATTTTTCCTAAAAGCCTGCAATATTCAAGTTTTAGTGTTTTTATGGTTTTTAAAATGTAACTTTGATAGGAACAAATATACAAAATTACCTTCTTGAAAGAATTACTTTAATAAATAAGTCCTGGAGGTAAAAAGTATGACATAGGGAATATAGTCCATAAAATTGTAATAACATTGTTTGGTGACAGATGGTGACTACACTTACTAAGTGAGCACTGAGTAATGTATGGAATTGTTGAATCATTATGTTGTGTACCTGAAACTAGTTTAATACTGTATGTTAATTATACTTCAATAAAATTTAATTTAAAAAAGGAATAATTACTTTATTGCCAGTTAGCATGGTTTTCTTCTTTTACAGTGTTTTTCAAACTATCTCAGCACTAATGTGGCTGAAGTTTTCTGTTTTTCTTCTCCTTTAAATATATGTATATGAAATTACAAACTTTAAGATACAATTAGTAGATATTTGTTTAGCTTCAGAGAATGTGTTCTTTTCATTGTGTGGAGGGTAACATCCATAAGACATTTTAGGATTACAAAACAAATAAAACAAAAATGTTAACAAATTTGGGGTTGGCTCATCAGTTCAACAAAGGTGGTGAGATCTTTCCTTTTGCTAAAAGAGAATATTAATTCTGGGAATGGCTGCTTTTATTTTTTTCCACGGTGGCACTACTCGAGCCAAACTGTTTTGTTCAGTTTCAGTCCTGTGCTTCACTTCATTGACTGCCACCAAACTACAATCTAAAGAATTAAAAGTTTATGTATTAGAGCTCTGTTGTAGTCAATGAAAAGTCACAGATCTGGTTGAGATAATGATTCCCATTCAGACAGGGAATTCATTAGCATGTCTCTCTTAAAGGAATATTATTTGTGAAAAAGATTACCTGTGATTCAATGATAGAATGATAGAAATGTCTTTTCTCTGTCCTTGAAAGTTAAGCATTCAGAGTAAGGGTATCCGAAAGGCATACAATTCATTAGTGTTTGCTTTCAGAGGTGCATTTTATTTGGAGAAGAGAAGTGGGCTAACCCGATGGATTATTAGAACATCTCAGTTTTATAGAGAATTTATCATAATTGAGTATTTCAGTAGCACATTATTGGTAGGGTTTGTTTGGACACATAGGCTCAGAGAAGCAAAAAGAGGTTGTTCCTAGTATGTGATACTCATTTCTTGCCAACAGTATTTAGATCATTATTTTTTCTGTGTACACATAATTAGTCATCTTTCTCTCTGTCATAACCTAAACCTTGTACTATCTTCACAGCTGACTAAATGATCAAAATACTTATATTTTCTTTCAGTTTCTTTTTTCATCATTATGGTTGTTTATTTCCAGGCTCATTCTGAGTATATTGAGAACTTATTGATTTATTGCCCCATGTAGTATACTCAGTTGTTTTAGGTAGTATATTCTTAGTTTTGTTAAAAATAATAAGAGTAGTTGCAATGGCTGACATTTACTGAATATTTATTATGGTTACATGCTTTTACATATTTTTCTCTAATTCTCACAATAACCCAGCCAAGCCACATGTTATTATTCCAGTTTTACTAACGAGGAAACTTAATCAGAGAGGTTAAATAATTTGTTTAAAGTTACACAGCTAGTGTGAGTGATCGAGTTAATAGACTCAGGACTTTTGTCCTGTAACACCACAGGTCTTTATGACCTATTAGTTGCTGTTCTCTGGTTTTGCTTTGGACATTACAGCTCTGCTTATTTTATTATTTTATTTTTATTTTTATTTTTATTTTTATTTTTATTTTTTCTTCCAACTTCTTATTTAAATTCCAGTTAACATACAGTGTAATACTAGTTTCTGGTGTAGGGTTTAGTGATTTATCACTTACATACAACACCCAGTGCTCATCACAAGTGCCCTCTTTAATGCCCATCACCCATTTAACCCTCCCCCTGCCATCTTCCCTGCAGCAACCCTCAGTTCTCTATGGTTACGAATCTGTTTTATGGTTTGTGTGTCTGTCTTCACACCGCCCCATACTCATTGTTTTGTTTTTTCCAGTTCCACATATGAGTGAAATCATACAGTATTTGTCTTTCTCTGGCTTATTTCACTTAGCGTAATACTCTCTAGCTCCATCCATGTCACTACAAATGGCAAGATTTCATTCTTTTTTATTGCTGAGTAATGGTCCATTATATTACATACGACAACTTCTTTATCCATTCATCAGTGGATGGACATTTGGACTCTTTCCATACTTTGGCTATTGTTGGTGAGGCTGCTATAAACATCGGGGTGCATGTATCTCTTCAAATTAGTATTTTTGTATCCTTTGGGTAAGTACCTAGTAGTATAAATTGCTGGATCATAGAATAGTTCTATTTTTAACTTTTTGAGAAACCTCCATACTGTTTTCCAGAGTGGCTGCACCAGTTTGCATTCCTATCAGCAGTATAAGAGGGTTCCTCTTTCTTTCTCCACATCCTTGCCAACATCTATTGTTTCCTGTGTTGTTAATTTTAGCCATTCTGACAGGTGTGAGGTGATACCTCATTGTAGTTTTGATTTGTATTTCCCTGATGATGAGTGATGTTGAGCATCGTTTCATGTATGTGTTAGCCATCTGTATGTCTTTTTTGGAAAAAATGTTTATTCATTGCTTCTTGGCCTTTTGGCTAAGATCAAGTGTGGAAAAATGTTTATTTATGTCTTCTGCCCATTTTTAACTGGATTATTTGGGGTTTTTTTGGGTGTTGAGTTTTGTAAGTTCCTTATATATTTTAAGTTACTAACGCTTTATCAGATATGTCATTTACAAATATCTTCTCCCATTCTGAAGGTTGCCTTTTAGTTTTATTGATTGTTGCCTTGCTCTGCAGAAGCTTTTTATCTTGATGAAGTCCCAATAGTTTATTTTTGCTTTTGTTTCCCTTGCCTCAGGAGACGTAAGAAGTTGCTACGGCCAATGCCGGAGAGGTTTTTCTCTAGGATTATGATGGTTTCCTATCTCACATTTATTTTGAATTTTGAATCCATTTTGAATTTATTTTTGTGTGTGGTATAAAACAGTGGTCTAGTTTCATTCTTTTGCGTGTTGCTGTCCAGTTTTCCCAACACCATTTCTTGAAGAAACTCTTTCCTTGGATATTCTTTCCTGCTTTGTTGAAGATTAGTTGGCCATATAGTTGTGGGACAGCTCTGCTTGTTTACTTATGCTCCTTTCCACTTGGTATGTCCTCTCCCTATCAGGTCCAGCCTCTACTAGTTGCAAATAGTCCATCATTTAAGATCCATACCAAATGCCACCTTTTTCTGAAGTTTACCCTGATAGTCATATTTGGGAAGTAAATTCTGCCTTGTTTGTTTGTGTTTGTTTATTTTGGTGGGGGAGGGTCAGAAGGAGAGGGAGAATCTCAAGCAGACTCCATGCCCAGCACAGCCTGACACAGGACTCCATCTCACAATCATGAGATCATGACCTGAGCCAAAATCAAGAATCAGATGTTTAACCGACAGAGCCACCCAGGCGCCTCAAATCTGCCTACTTTAAACTCCCATAACACTTTGTACCTTTCTTTATGTATTTATTTCGCCTTGAGTTATAATTATTAGTATACATGTCTTAAATTTACCAGAGACGGTCTTTGATTCCCTGTAGTCTAAGACAGTCTTAAAGATACACATTATTTGTTTACTTGATATTACAGGCAAAAAAGCCGTGAAAACAGAAGTACTACTGATAGATTTTTTTTAAAAGTGTAAGAACATGACAATATGGTAAAGATTAGTACACACACAATCATTTTTGTTTCTTGATATTTGGAAATAGTGTTAAATGCTACTAGTGGTATAACTAGTATGATGTGCATTTCTTGGTTTGATGAAAAAGTTCCTATTCTTAGCTGTCATTTTATATTTTTTTAGAAACAAGACAAATAAAAGTCTGAGAGAGGTGGGAAGAACCTGCTGTTTTAATTTTGTTCACAGCAGTGGGTCAGATTATGTTCTTTTGGTGCTAGCTTTGATAATAGGTTCAATACAATATTGGAATTCAACAATTGGTTATCTTTGGGTATATATTATTTTGCATTTATGGCCATATGTGGGATCTCTAGACTGTTTAGATTAAGTTTATGGTAAGTAATCTACTTCTGTCTAAATAGGTTGTTTCCATTTATTATTTACTTTACTATTTCATTGTTTTTATTTTACTTGTTCTAGATTTTCCTCTCAGATAAAGGCAGTTAAACCAAAACTTACTACAAGGGGGTGGGGAATTTCATTATTGATTACCCATTCAAATTTTGAACAATTTTTTTGTTTTAAATCTCTCTAAAATATGTCTTATTCCTCTTTTGACTTACTGATTCACTTTGACAAAAAAGAACTTAAAACTTTTTGTAAATACTTATTATAGTGATAGAGATTTGGCTGTAATTTACTTGTTGGGTTTTGAACTCTTAAGTCTGTTAAAAGGTTCTATGTTTTTATAATTTCTTCCATCCGAATTGTACGTATCCTTGCTGTTAATTTGACTGAACTCTTGAAGCATCTTAAGATTTTTTTTTTAACCTCTTTTGAAGGAGAAGTCCTTTTATTAAGATAATCTTTTGAAAATGAACATTAGTCTTTTTTATCCTGTGTCACTTGGACCTTGTGATACTGCTAAGAAAGCAGAGGGTGGACAGGAGATAGTAACTCAAAAAAGCCTTTGGCTCTTGAACTAAGACAGTGGGTAAAATTTCTACAAATTATGAGATTGATGAGAACACTCCTATTGTTTATTTGTTTTATTATTTAGTTAAAAAATTTTTTAACATTTATTCATTTTTGAGAGCATGAGCAGGGGAGGAACAGAGGGAGAGGAAGACAGAGAATCCCAAGCAGGCTCCGTGCTATCCTGTCAGCACAGAGCCTGATGTGGAGCTTGAACCCATGAACCATGAGATCACGACCCAAGCTGAAATCAAGAGTTGGACGCTTAACCGACTGAGCTAGCCAGATGCCCCTAAAGTTTAGAAATGTAATTGTTAAATATCCATTGGAATGACAAATCAGATTAAGGTAATCAGTAATATTCTGAAAACAGTTGACATTAACCAGAATATATTAAATGATTAAAGTATTAGTTTCTGCGACAGGAACTTGAACTCTACTTTATAAAATTCTTGTTATTGCTAATGTTAAATTATTGTAAAAGTAATATATATTCATTCAAGAGAACTAATATAACATAATTCTAATAATAGCTAACTTTAGAGTTTGTTATATTTTGCTATTCAGTGTAAACTATTTATTCCTCCTAACGATCACATGAGGCAAGTACTGTTACTTTTCCTATTTCATAGATGAGGAAACTGAGCACAGAGAAATGAAGACTTTAACTAGTCCAAACAGTACTTGAACCCAGGAGATCTGGCCTAGAGTCTGGCCCTTAACCTCTCTTTCCAGGTAGTTAAGAACTTGAGTTTTGGGATAAGAAAGACCTGGGCTTAAATCCTGGTTACTACTTACACTCTTGGGACAAGAGCGTGTCTCTTGACCTGAGGTTCAGTATTCTTGTTTATAAAACAAGGGTATTTGGGGGAGAAAATGAAATAATATATGGACTGCTTAGCACACTGTTTAGCAGACACTGTACTTGTTCAGTAGATGATAAGTATTATAACAAATATTGGTAAGCAAAATGAAAAAAAAGGCCCAAAAAGAAAACAACCATTGTTAGCATTTTGGGGTATATCCTCCCAGTCTTTTAAAAGTGTGTTTCTTGGGGCACCTAGTGGCTCAGCTGGTTAAGCATCTTACTTTGGCTCAGGTCATGATCTCAGGGTTTGTGAGTTCAAGCCCCTCATCATACTCACTGCTGTCTGCCCAGAGCCTGCTTCACATCCTCTGTCCCCCTCTCTCTGCCCCTCCCCACTCCCTCAAAAATGAATAAACTCTTGAAAAAATAAAATCACTTAGCAGTAAGGCAAACCTTATTCAGCTTCTGTGCTAGCCAAAACATTTTTTCTCTCTGTGTTTAGGAGTGACTAAGTGGAGATGGAAGAGGACATAGAAATACATTTTTCTTTTTAAACAAAAATGGATTATATGTGAATTAAAAATCTACAGATCAGGGCTCCTGGGTGGCTTAGTTAAATGTCTGTCTCTTGATTTTGGCTCAGGTCATCATCTCAGGGTTCGAGGACCCTGTGTCAGCTGTGCTGTCAGCCTTGAGTTTGCTTGGGATTCTCTCTTTACCCCCCTCTTTCTGCCCCTCCCCCTGACTCATGCACATGCACATTCTCTCTGTCTCAAATAAACTTAAAAAAAATTTTTTTTTAATCTACAAATCAACAAAATGTAGGATAGGGGTAGGCAAGAAAACATGTGCTAGCATTAATTTTATTAAGATAACAGTGAGGGGCGCCTGGGTAGCTCAGTTAAGCATTTGATTTAGGCTGAGGTCATAATCTCACGTTCTAGAATTTGAGCCCCACATGGGGCTCACTGCTGTCAGTGCATAGCCCACTTTGGAGTCTCTGTATCCCTCTCTCTCTGCTCCTTCCCTGCTCACACTCTCTCTCCTCTCTCAAAAATAAATGAACATTAAAAAAAAGTAACAGTGAAACACCAGTTTCAGAATATTTAGTTGTTAACTGAAGACACTATATCTGAATGAATAATTCTAACGAACGTAGGCTATTTCTTCTTGATGAGTGTGATTGTAGAAGTCTGACTATATATTGCATTGTTAAAGAAATTCTCTGGGTGTGGTGCAGCAGTAACTAATCCCCCTTTCCATAACCTTAGCAACAAATGGCTAATGGTCTTTTTTGTTTTCCTTTTAGGTCTACACACAATGAGCTGGAAAAGAACCGGTGAGTCAGTGATGAGCGCAGCTTTCATTTTTGTTAAAAAGCAAACTCAGTGTTTTATCTGTGAAAATAATGTAATAGTACCTATGTAGTTATAATTTTAAAATGTATAGCATATCATGAATCTGATATGTATGTATTCTTTCCAAAAAAAATGACCTTAAGTAGTAAATTTATACCATCTAAACTGGAGGACCTCAGTAAATTTTTAAGGTCATTTGAATTTTGAGTTTATGGTGTAGCCTTCTTTCTTTCTGTTTCTAAAAACAGGTTAATTGTAATAGGCTATGGCTTAAATATGGTCATGCTATAGGATTAGGTTTCTGTAGTGTAGCTAACAAATATTATGACAAATTGTAGGCCATCGAATTTCTCTTTTTTTGCAGTTTGTTTATTTGTTCATTTATTCATGCATTCAGCAATCTTTATCAAGCATGAACTATGTGTCAGTGCCAGGCAGGCATAATGCTTTAGATAGAAAATATAAGAATGTGTGAGATAGTTTTTGTCTTTAAAGAACTTACAGCTTTCTGAGGGAAACAGGTAATTAAAATACTGTATAGCGTGGTAAGTATAGTAATGGAGTAGAGCATACTGAAAAATCACTTTGGAAAGTCATCTGATTTTCTTTTGAGGGAGTCTTAGAAGGCTCTAGAGATGATGGTGAGTGAGTACTTTGTGTTGAAGAAACTATAAGAGGTTCAGTATGAGTACTGTATAAAAGATTATAGCAAGAGGCAAGCCAGGCTAGTTATTGACACCTATGCTAAAGAGTTTGGGTGTCTTCTGAGAGCAATAGGGAGCAGTTGGATGATTTTAAGGTGAGTTGTCATGTGATCAGATTTGTGTTTTGGAAAATCACTTTGGCCATAGTGTGAAGAACTGGTTGATTGGAAGAAGGGATCTCAGACAAGAAAACTCTTTTGGAAGCTGTTGGAAGCTTCCAATGTAGGAGATAGAAGTAGCCAGAGTAAAGAGACTATATGGAATAGAATCAGTAGAAATTGGTGGTTTGTTGACTATGGAAGTATTACTATTTACCAAGAAAAAGAAAGCAGGACGAGGAATTGTTTGGGAGAGAACATGAGATTGTATGAGCAAAATATTGTTTTTGATACAGAAACTAGATTAATAACAACAAACTGGAATAATCTGCATCAGCCATTTCTGACAAATAAGATTTCCATGACCTTCAACTTTTTGTCCTTTTTTTTTTTTTTGTAAATTTTTAAAAATGTTTTTATTTATATTTGACAGAGAGAGAGAGAGAGACAGAGCATGAGTGGGGGTGGGGAGCAGAGAGAGGGAGACAGAATCTGAAGCAGGCTTCAGGCTCTGAGCTGTCAGCACAGAGCTCGATGCAGGACTAGAACTCATGAACCATGAGATCATGACCGGAGCTGAAGTCTGATGCTTTACCAACTGAGCCACCCAGGCACCCCTTGGTCCTTTTTTTTAAATAGAAGGGGCTTTATAGATTGACTAACCTAACTGCCTCATTGTAGATGAATTTAAATGTCAAATCCTCTTGAACAGGCTTAGCATAGTCCTCCAGGCTGACTTAGTGGCTTTTACCACTTTGCACAATGCTCTGTTCGTATCTCCTATTGTAAAACTTAATCAGGTAGTATTGTAATTACCTGTTCATGTCTCTTTCTGCCAAATGACTACAACTGCCTCAAAGGCAGGGATTCTGTTTTGTTCAATTTTGTAACCTCAGTACAAAATTGTACGAACCTCAGTACAAAACCTCAGTACAAAATAGTATTTGATGCATTTATAGTAAGTGATGGCTTTAATATTGATGGATAAAACTGGAGCAAAGTTTGGTGGTCTAGTCCAAAACTGCTTTGTGGGAAAGATTTATGGCTAGATTAAACATGACAAAAACACCAAGAAATGACAGCTCTGAGGATTCTGAAATTAAAAACTTACATTGTACTTTAAATTAGAGCATCAAGACTGTATTTTGGATCACATTTTAAAATACTGGTAAACACCTAGGGACATCTCGGTGGCTCAGTCGGTTAAGTGACCAACTCTTGATCTCGGCTCAGGTCATGATCTCAGGGTTTGTGAGTTCGAGCTCCGCATTGGGCTCTGCACTGCTCAGAGCCTGCTTGGGATTCTCTTTCTTTCTCTCTCTCTCTCTTTTCCCCCCACTTGTACTCTCTCTCAAAATAAATAAACTTAACAAAATTAAAAAATAGAATAGTGGTAAGCATCCAAATGTAGTCCTTGGGAGACCTTCATTGGAAACCTGGTAAAAGCCTTTAACACTGAAGTGAAGAGACTCTTTAGTAAACTATTTGAAATGGAGCTTTTTAAACCTTTGAGTAAATTTTGTTTAATGCATTTCATGTACCAATTCTGACTTATTGATAACTTTATCACCCATATTATTACTTTGATGTGTCCTAGAGTTGTTTAATCTAGTATCTGTCTGTGGCACTGGTGTAACATGTGTAGCTTTTGATTACCTGGTCCTTATGTGATCTCCAATATCTCCAGTGAAGGTTTTTGTTTTCATTTTATTTACTTAGGCCTAAGACTCTCTAGCTGATTTCCTACCCTACCTCACTTAAGACATGATTCCCTCATCCTCTATTGTCTTCTTCTTTCTCCCTTCTCTCCTTCTTTTCTTTCTCCTTTCCTCTCTTCCCTGAGGCTTAATTGAAAGGTAATATAAACTTAACCTTTCCAAGATGTATTTGTTCTTTTTTTTTAATTTTTTAAATTTTATTTATTTTTGAGAGAGAGACGAGCATGAGCAGGGGAGGGGCAGAGTGAGAGAGAGAGAGAGAGAGACAGAATCTGAAGCAGGCTCCAGGCTCTGAGCTGTCAGCACAGAGCCTGACGCGGGGCTCAAACCCACAAACCGTGAGATCATGACCCGAGCCAAAGTCAGACGCTTAACTGACTGAGCCACCCAGGAGCCCCTGTATTTGGTTTTTTAAAAAATATTTATTTTTGAGAGAGAAAGAGAGCTGGCAAGCAAAGGAGGGGCAGAGAGAGAGGGAGACATAGGATCTGAAACAGGCTCCGTGCTGTCAGTGCAGAGCCCAACACAGGGCTTGAACCCATGAAGCATGAGATCATGACCTGAGCTGAAGTCAGATGCCCAACTGACTGAGCAACCCAGGCACCCCAAGATGTATTTGTTTTTAAAAGGGGTAGTTATCAATATAAATAAATCTCAAATTTAATGGAATGTGTCAGAGGGTGAGTAACAAAGAAGAATCCGTTTTAATAATCAATCCATTTTAATAATCTATACTCCATTTACGAAAAGTTAGAGGCTTGTGATCTAGTGAAAACCAAAAATATTGGTAAGCACAGGATAATTTATTTATTTATTTATTTTTTTTTTTTTTTTAATTTTTTTTTTCAACGTTTATTTATTTTTGGGACAGAGAGAGACAGAGCATGAACCGGGGAGGGACAGAGAGAGAGGGAGACACAGAATCGGAAACAGGCTCCAGGCTCCGAGCCATTAGCCCAGAGCCTGATGCGGGGCTCGAACTCACGGACCGCGAGATCGTGACCTGGCTGAAGTCGGACGCTTAACCGACTGCGCCACCCAGGCGCCCCTTTTTTTTTTTTTTTTTTTTTTTTTTATATTTTTTTTAAGCACAGGATAATTTAAAGGGAGAGAGGTATTTTAGCCAAATACCAACAAGGCAACACAAGAATATTTTTAAAATCTAAGCCTGTTTTGTTACTAAGTTTTTAAGCCCTTGCTCATCTTATTTAACAGCTCTTTCTTTTCCCCAAGGCACCATTTTTATTTGATACATTAAAGAAAAAAACTTAACCTAGCTTTGGCTTCCTTTAAAATAAATAGAATTTTGACTTTGCCTTTCATTTGCTTTTGAGTGTGATTTTACATGAGGAAAGTAATTCACTATCAAAAGGGTAACTTGATTTTGTCTTCATTCTGAGAAGATGTTCCTAAAGTAATTCATATTCTTGAAATTTTTCCACTTTACATGTGATATATTTATGTCAGGAATGTTTTTTTTTTTTTTAACGTGGTTTAAAATCTTGCATATAAAGCTGCTCTGAGTTAGTCTTTTTTTTTTTTTTTTTTTTTTTTTTTTTACTGGGGCAAAGCAGTGAGAATTAATATAGATGATTTTGAAGTGTTAGCGAATAACAGAGGAATTCCAGATGGCTATCTTGAAGCCCTAAGATTGTTGAAGCTCTGGGTCTGGCCTTGAGGAGACAGTAGCCAGCAAATGTTGAGTTTCATACTCCCATATCTCAGAGGAAAGCCTAATGGTTGACATTTGGAGTCTGGCAGGCCCTGTGTAGTTTGCTCTGACCTGCAGTTACCCCAATATACGGAGCTTGAAGTAGTTTCAAGACTGATAAAGGGATTCAGGTTTTCTGGATAGGTCCTGGGGGCTTATTTCTGCCTAAAACCTGATGGTTACACTGAGCCTACTCTAGACGGTTCAGAGCATTTATTACTTGTATCCTTACCTTGTCCCCCTAGACCTATACATTTATTATTTGTATCCTTACCTTATCCCCCTAGACCTATAATAACTTGTAACTGGCTCCAGAGGTGGAAGTAAAAGGGAAGCAAAGTACCTTTAGATGTAGATGTTCTACATTCTTCAGGAATCTATGTGAATCCTCTCATGGTAAAATTAATGAATCTTTGAGATTTAAGAATTAAGAAGTTCACGTCGTCCATTGGCTTATGAGTTGTAGCCTTAGCAGAGAAAAAAACCCCATCCCATGCAGATGTTAGATCACTTCATTGCTTTTTCATTTTCTTAATTCAGATTATTGATGATGTTTTTGAAAGCATCATGGGGCGTTTGGGTGGCTCAGTCGATTGAGCATCTGGCTTTGGCTCAGGTCATGATCTTGCAGTTTGTGGGTTCGAGCCCTGCATCGGGCTCTGTGCTGACAGCTCAGAGCCTGGAGCCTGTTTCTGATTCCATGTCTCCTCCTCTCTCTACCCGCCACCCGCCCCTCCCCCCCCCCCCATGCTCATGCTCTGTCTCTCAATAATAAATAAATGTTAAAAAAAAAAATTTAAAAAAAAAGTGTCAACAACTTTAACAGGACTTTAATGGTCAAGAACCTTAGAAGAGGCCATTCAACCCTGATAGCTATTATTCCTCTGAAACAAAAGGCTTATCTTTATTGCAATTTTGGCAAAGCCTAGTAGGGCCAAATGAGGATACTGGCAGAGCAGAAGTACCTGAGTATTTGGGATAAAAGAGAAGCAGGTCCAATGAATGGTAATAGGTGTCTTCCATATAGAGACTTCCTCATATTTCTGAGGGAAAGATAAAAATGACATTTATGGAGTACTTACTGTATTCCCCCACTATGCAAGACTGTTATGTAATCTTGTATGGTAGGAAGGCAGAAAGTGTAGGTCAAAGTGTTATTGAAAACTAGCCATTTTGACCATCATAACTACAATTTGAAACAAGATGATGGAAACACAAAAACAGTCCTAACCATGATTCTATCTGATCATAAATATGTTAGCTGTATTTAATATCAATCTTCAGTAATGATTAATAAATATTCTTTGTGGCATTGTGGTGGATAAAATGAAGTATAAGATCGTGACTCTATCCTGTCTTTAAGATTTAGGTCATTATAGTTTGGTAATTATGGGTTTCATCTTTCAGTACCAGGATCTAGTTTAGTTATCAATGAATGTCTAGAAAGGTGCATTAAAGGTGTTTTTGAAGTTGAAGGTTGAAACCCCCTACTAGTCTTATGCAATCATTTAGTGAGTCATTTTGAAAAAGAAATAGAAAAGACTAGAAAATACCAAAGTGCGTTGCTTGAAGTAAAGTTAAATGTAGAATTATGAGACTTGTGTATACTGGGTTATGATATAAAATATTGTGGTCATAGTCAAAAAGCCACTGCTCTGGATAGTGAAGGAGAATGTATGCTGAGACATGAAGAAAGACATAGAATTTGAATCTATGGAAAAAAATAGGGAAAGAGGTCAGTGTAAGTAGAGCCATGGAAGCCATGGAAGGTGACATCATAAAGGAAAGACTGAGTAGACCATATTGAATGGAAGAGCAGAGTCTATCGAAATGGGAAATGAAGCTAGAAAGGTGTTTTAGTATTCAATTGTGGAATGTTATTGAATGTTACGGAATTTGGATTTTATTTTGTTGGTAGTAGTGAGTTTTTGAGGCTTTTGAAGCAAAATGATAGGTATGATCAAAGTGTTTATAAAAAAGTACAGACTAGTTTGGATGCTTTTGAAGGACCTCATCTAGTAGTAGGATATAGGAACCAGCACTCAGGTAATGGAATTGGGAACAGAAAGGAAGACAGAGGACTAAGCAACACCATAAAGAAAGAATATTATTTTCTGTTAACTGCTACCATTCATTTTTCCTTATATTTCATTATTTGCATAGCAACAGTGATGTTCCTAAAGGGCATATCAAATCATGTCATTTCTGCTTGAGTCCTCCACAGCTTCCTTTTGCAATTAGATAAAATCTATGACTTACAAAGTCCTACTACCCTATCTCTTGTCTCCTATGGTCCAGCTGACACTGCTTTCTTTCTTTTCCACATGATAATTTTCATCTTACGGCTTTTGCACTTCTTTCCTCTGCTTGGAAAACCCTTGCTCTACTAGCTCTTGTTATTATTTAGTTGTCAGGTCATCTCCTTAGAGAACAGTAATTGCTCCCCAGTCACTCTCTATCCTATTGCCTTTTCTGTCATCTTAACATTCAATCTGTCTGAATTATTTATGTTTGAGTTATGGGACTTCTTTTATAGAATGTAAGTTTCAGAAAGGCAGGGACTTTGCTTTATTTACCCTTAGCACATAGCAGTCATTCAGTAAGTATTCATTGAATGAAAAAATGATTATATGTGTTATTGAGTATACCCATCACAAACAATATATGCACTTGAATTATAATGGCTTCAGTGAAAAATGACAATTACAAAATACTCGAATTCAACAGACATATTATCATAATAAAATAATTTTATAGGATGTATATGGAAAACTTAATGAATTCTTAAAACATAAATAAATTATATGAAAAAGCTTCATAATTGGGAACATCTTAAAAGGTTTTTATCATGAAGGACATTATCTTGCTTATAAGAAGAGAATCAGTAACTAATTGATTCTTTCAGTTCATTTAGGATATCATATAGTGCACTAAGACAAAGGTAATTTTGTAGAGAAATAGTTTATCTGATGGAATTCATGCTCCACTTGTGAGATCTTCATTTCTTTTTCATTCTATGCGTTGAAAATGGCAAGCATTTTTACAAGGTAAAGATTTATATATACTTGGAGACTAGAATATCATAAATAGTTTCAACTTTTTTGTGTTAGAATTTTTGATGTATTAGTTATCTTTATCCCAATGATTTTTACATGATAAAGAATACAATATTTTTTTCTAGACTATCAACATAGCCAGTCTCCATTTGACATGGACATTTTGACAGAGTGATTATTTTGGTCTACTTTATCTTAGAACAAAACAGAAGACTAAATCTTTGTGACCATGGGTTAAGGCAGTGGTATCTTAGTATATTACCTGACTATTTAGGATTCCTTGGAAGGAGGAGCATATCTTGACTGGTTTTAGCTGCCTGTTTTGGGTGCTTGTATAACATTTGTTTAAAAAGAATATGCACTTTTTAAAAAATATTTTATTTTTTAAGTAATATGTACACCCAAAATGGGGCTTGAACTCACAACTCTGAGATCAAGGGTTGCATGCTCCACTGACTGAGCCAGCCAGGCGCCCCAAGAACATGCATTTTTTTTTTTTAATGTTTCAGGTTTATTTATTTACTTTGAGAGAGACAGAGACAGCACAAGTGGGGAAGGGGCAGAGAGAGAAGGAGAGAGAGAATCCCAAGCAGGCTCCCTGCTGCCAGCACAGAGCCCGATGTGCGGCTCAAACTCACAAAATCATGAGATCATGACCTGAGCTGAACCGAGAGTCAGAGGCTTAACAAACTGAGCCACCCAGGCACCCCAAGAATGTACATTTTTATATATAGTGTGCACATTTTAGAAAAAATGTATATTTGTTAGGAGGAAAAAATAAATTACAAGATTGGTTTGGCAGAACTTTCACTGAAACTTTTACCTCAACTAATAGCACTCAAAAGATACTTGCTTGCATTAAAGACAAGTTATGGGATTAGTGAAACTAAACTTTTATTGTAGGTTTGAAATATATGACTGTAGCTGGATCAGAAGTCCACAGTTTGGGTTTGGTTCAATAATTTTGGGAAGTTTAATCAAAAGCTCTTCCTAGCCTTGGTTCATTACTAAGATGTAAATCTCAGTATGAAAATATCTTATAGTAACTTCCTTAGCCTGATAAAGGGCATTTCTGAAAAATCCACAATTAACATCATACTTAATGGTGAAAGACTAAATGCTTTCCCCTAAAATCAAGAATAAGACAAGGATGTCTGTTCTTATGGATTCTATTCAACATTATTCTAGAGGCTCTAGCCAGGGAAATTAGGTGAGAGAAAAATAAAAGGCATCAAGATTGGAAGGCAAGAGGAACCATTTTTACTTGCAGATATTATAGTCTTATGTATAGAAAATCCTTACGAATCCACATATACAAAAAAAAAAAAAAACCTATTAGAGCTTGTAAACAAATTTAGCAAAGTTGCAGAGTTCAAGATTGACACACAAAAACTAGTTGTATTTCTGTACACTAGTCTGAAAATGAATTTATGACAATAATTCCACTTCTATTGGCATCCAAAAGAATAAAATACCAGGAATAAATTTAACCAAGGAGGCAAAATATTTGAATACTGGAAAGTACTACTTAACATTGTTCAAGTGATAGTACTCTCTATATTGATGTACAGATTCAACGCAAGGCCTGTTAAAACCCCAGCTTCTTTTTTAACAGGAATTGACAACTGATTTTAAAGTTCATATGGAAATGCAAGGTACCCAGATAAGCAAAACAATCTTGAAAAAAAAAAATTGAAAGACTCTTACGTCCTAATTTCAAAACTTACTACCAAGCTACATAATCAAGGTAATGTGGTATTGGCCAAAGAATAGACTTACAGATTAATAGAATGAAGTCCAGAGATAATCACTCACATTTGTGTTGTGCCAAAGACATTTTTTCAACAAAGATATCAAGACAGTTCAGTGTCTTTTCAACAAGTGGTAGCTGATACAACTGGATATCTACAATGCAAAATAATGAAGTTAGATTGTTACCTCACACCACATATAATAATTATCTTAAATGGATCATAGACCTGAATTTAAGAGGAAAACTATAAAATTCTTAGAACATTAGAGTAAATCTTTATGAATTTGTGCTAGGCAATCGTTTCTTACCATATGACACCAAAAGTACAAGCAACAAAATAAAAAATTAGATACATTGAGCTTTATCAAAATTAAAAACATTTGTGCTTCACAGGATACCATTAAGAAAATGAAGACAAATTACAGAATGGGAGAAAATACTTGTAACATGTATCCACTAATAGCCCTGTATTCAGAATATAGAAAGAACTCTTAGAACTAAACAATAAAAAGACAACCCAATATAAAAACAGGCAAAAGATTTGAATATCTGTTTTTCCAAAGAAAATATACAAATAGCACATGAAAAGGTGTTCAACATCAGTGGTCATTAGGGAAATGCAAATCAAAATTATGTGATACTACTTCACACTCACTAATGGCTAACTTAAAAAAACTCACCAACTTTTGTGGTCATCCATTCATTGTATCAGTCACTATTGATTGGTAGAAAGGTCCTAAAAAGTTGACTGACCTCATAGTTTGGCACTTAAAAAGTAGTGATGTCATCATCATCTGATGGCACTACTCAAATGACTCAACACTTTATAGTTACTTAAGACCTGTAATTAAACACAGATAAGTTTCCAATATAATATATAGTGCTACTACCTAATATGGCTTGAGTACTTGATAATGAGTAAAGTTTGAGCTCCATCGCATATAAGAAGGGTATATTTAAGGGTCTTTAATAACCTCTAATTAACAGTGAAATCTAACAGAATTAAGACCATAATGCATAATACATTGAAAGGTTGTACTAATTGTGCAAGTTTCTCTTAAGGTGTAATAAAATACAGCCTGATTGTATTTGTTAGGCCTTGAACAACAAAGTTTAAAAGTGTAGTTGTGGAGGGAAGGAGAAATATCATTGTCCAGAGACCAGGAAAGAACCACCAATCTAATTTTCTGGCTCGGCAAATAAAATGAAGCTACTTCCCTTTTTTAGTCTGAAGATGGAGAACTGACACCTTTATTTTTAATTCATGTAAAAGTCCTGAATAAGATAATTTTATTCTTTGTACTTCTTTAGATAATAGGA
Organism: Leopardus geoffroyi; assembly: GCF_018350155.1. Lineage (NCBI taxonomy): Eukaryota > Metazoa > Chordata > Mammalia > Carnivora > Felidae > Leopardus > Leopardus geoffroyi. The sequence continues at coordinate 68,124,149 of NC_059334.1, forward strand.
GTCCAGTTACAGTACTGAGTTACTGAGAGTAACTATAGACAACAAAAAAGTATTTATGCATTGGAAAGTAGAGGATACTTATTTAACAGAGTTTTTCTATTTATAAAGCTATAGAACCAGATAAATGTAGATGCTAACATTATCAAACAGTATGTAGAGTACCATGTTGTTTGTCATGGAGACATATATCTGATACATTTATTCTTTTATGCAAGAAAATGAATATTTTAACTGTATTTTTATAAAGGGATAGGAATGCTGAAAACTGCAGACAAACTAAAAATAACTGTCAGAGTGCAGAGATGGGCACCTGTTAGAATTAAATGTTATATGAGATAGAGATGAAGTAATTGGTGGGTTTTGAAGATAAAATTTATGGTTAATAAAGGAAGCATAGCCAAGATAAAATTACACATCTAAAATGCAGTCTATGCAGTGAAGTCATTGCATTGCTATCTAGATAGATTCACAGTTTCTGAATTGACCTTTGTCAGAATAGCTCATTAAGGTTAAGCTTTCTACTCCCAGACCCAGGCTGCAAGGTGACAGAGGCAGACTTAGACAAGAATTACATGCTAGAAATCAAGTGTTCTCAGAACTATAGCTGTACAGTTCCTAAAGTTGAAATCACTTCTACAACCAATAAGATGGGAGGAGAGGAGATCAGTAGGTCTTAAAAATAGCCCAGAAATGTTAAAACTTGAAACTCTAAAATTTTGTCTAGAAAAAAATAATTGTTAGACTTTAAATGATTGACATGGTGAATATCTTAACATGGTGAAGGTGTAGTATCTTTTTATCCAAGTGATTGCAGAGTGTGTATCTCTGTGCAGCTATAACTTGGTTAAGAAAACACTTCTTCTCAAACTGTGAATTTGTAATTTTAAAAAGGGAATAGTTTAATTACTAGACTTTTCTGATACATTTTAGATGATACAGTGTACTGTATCACTTTTTACTTTATATGCATCTTTGAGGAATATGTTTGATCCATAAAACTAGCCATACTTTTTATACTGATGCTCATAGTAATGATATAGCAGCAGGATTCTACTAGACTTTTTTAAAAATGTTTATTTATTTTGAGAGAGAACGAGAGAGAGAGAGAGAGAGCACATGCAGGGGCAGGGCAGAGAGAGAGGGAGAGAGAGAGAGAATCCCAAGCAGGATCCATGCTCCTAGCACAGAATCTGAGGCAGGGCTCGAACTCATGAACCACACTGTGAGATCAAGACCTAAGCATAAATCAAGAGCCAGACACTGAACCAACTGAGCCAAGCTGGCACCCAGAATTCTAGACTTTAAGGGCAATATACTATTTTGCTAAATTCCTTTGCCACATATAGTACTTAGTATAGTGTAAATGCTCTGATAAATATTGGTTTAATAATAATAACTGCAATTCAAGTACTTTTTCTTAAGCACCTTCTTCATTTAAAGAAATTTCTATTTTGGTAGAAATTTTGGCAATTAAAGCATGCATGCCAAGAGGTACATCAGTAAGAAATCTTTTTATTACATGAAGAGATTTCTTTGGTATCTTGCATTTTTTAACCTTTAAAAATGAAGAAATTCAGATATGTTTGATATATTTTAGCTTTTGCAGAGAAGAGAAGTTCTTTTGTACTTCTATTTTTCTATGTATTCTAGTGAATAATGCCAATTGAAAGCCCCGTGGGTGTTAGTAGTGGAAAAACCACAGATCTAAAGGAGAACTCAGTAATGAGAATAGAATTTTCTAATATAGTTACTTGCTAACCAGTTCTTGAAGACAAATTTGCTTAGAAAATAATTAACAGCCCTGGGATAAACACATGACATGTTGCTTATACTCATATTTTTGAACTCAAGAAAAGTTGAAACTTAATAAGCTCATAAGTATATGATTTCCTTGTTTTGTTACTTTGGGGAAAGCTAATGGAGAAAGGTAGACTTTAATACTAAACATGGCTTGAGGGCTAAGTTGTTGAAAAGGATACCTGGAATCCAACACAGCTTCTTTGTGGATTCGTAATCTGTTAATGTGAGAATTGTACCAGAAGTCAGAAGATATTTTCTTTTCATCTCTACTACTGGTAGGCTGTGGATGTTATATAAATTATCTGGTTTCTTTGAGTCTTGCTTTTCCTTGGCAGTAAAAGGAAGAGACCTAGATGATTTCTGAATTCCCTTCCTACATGAAGTTTTAGAGTTCTGTGAATTTTAAGTTCAGTAATCATAGGCATATTAGAAACTTTATTCTTTTTAGAAACTTTATTATTATTCTGTTGTCTGCAAAGCATTTTCCTAATATAAATACATGTGCAACATATGTATTTACAAATACATACATAAATGCAAATGCATGCAACCCCTCCTCCCAACACACACACAAAATGAAAAAAACAGCTGGAAAAATGAGTTTAGAATCTCTCATCCTTTAAACTTTGGGACTTTGTAAAATATCTAAAGATTATTGTAATACATGGTGCCATAGTTACAATAATAAAAGCCTATTTTGTAAGTAGTTATTTTATAATGATAAAAAAGTACTTATTTTAAAATGATAATGTTTTATAATTCTATAAAACTAGAATTTACCTTGGGAAGCATATGTGTCTGTGTGTATATAAATAATATAAACACATTCCTCAAAGCTGTATACACGCGCGCACACACACGCACACACACAGGTAGATATGAATTCTGAAATTTAAATACTACTGAGTATTTAGGACCTTGTACCTTTTGGAAAAATACTTACCACTGACTTCTAAGGAAATGTAACAAGTTAATCTGTAAACATTACTGTGCTAAATCCTAGTCACTTTTTTTTTTTTAATTCTCTAACTAGTTTATATTTTCTCAGGCTCCAGAAATTCTGTTTTGTGATTGTACCTGTATTGCTGTATCAAATCAGTCATTTTAATAGGCCCCTGTGATCACTAGATGAGGTATGTCATACCAGGAGGGAAAAGCACGTTGCTGTTACACAGAACTTTAAGGAAGGATGGTTTAGCTTGTTTAAAACATTTTATCTATAAACAACCTGAAGAGAAAGTAGTTGTAGTAGATCAATGTATTAGAATCTTTCTTCCTTACCATTTGAAGAATCAAAGTAGCTTTTCAATAATGTCCTCATTACTTTGATAGTCTGCCAAGCCCTAATTTTGGGACATCTCCACTGTCCCTTACCCCCACCCCATTTAGAGTTCTTAAGGGTTCTTGGAAACCAGAGTTGTGCTAAGTCCACCAGAATTTATACTGTCTTTAACTGAAACCTCCTTAGGAGTCAGTCATTCCCACTTATTATCTCCCTATAGCATTTAGCATTCAGCACAGTGACTGTGCAACTTTTTTTTTAATCCCCCCCAGAGAGTGTGAGGCAAAATCACATTCTAGTTTACGGATACGGCTTCACTTTCTCTAAAATTAAGTATAGAATTGAATGATCCTCAAGATCTCTTCTAGTCCAGAAAATTCTGAGATTTCAAGTACCCAGTCCCACTTTTTACTCTCAGATGTAGTTTTTGGACCAAGGGCTAGGACCCATTATCTCCTAACTCTTAAAGGCATTTCTAGTATATTATTATGACTTCCACTTCCTCATTTGCTGAAACTGTGGACACCAGGTTCAAACTTCATCTTCTCTATTTTCTGCTTTTATACTTTTGGCTCAAATTCTTTGACTCTCCCCACCCCAGCTTCTCTTTTGAACATCTAATGCACAGGATGGCATGAACAAGAATAACAAAAGTTTTTACAATAACCAAAATGAAGAAGTAACCTGAATTTCCACTGATAGGGGAATGGTGTAATATAGTCATAACTTGCAGCAGGTAAAAAGAATGATACAGACTTCCATGTGTGTTTATGGAGAGATTTCCAGGCACATTAAGTAGAAAAGCAAATAGAAAAATAGTATTTTCAATGTGATCTCATTATGTTAAAAAGTACCACAGTCATCTGTGTAAATACATTAGAAAATTTCTGGAAAGATAAATGTCAGATTGATACACTTGTTACCTCCAGGAAAGGGAGTGTGGGAGTCAAATAGAAACTATTATGTTGATTTTATTGTTAGAGTTTTTGTAATAAAAGTGTATATTAAAAAGGTAATACATATGATCCTATTAATACATTTCCATAGATAATAAAGCTGGAAGGGGCCTTAGAAAATCATCTAGTCTGGTATCCTTATTTTATGGATAAGGAAACCTAAGCCCATCTAAGTTATATTCTCCACCAAGTTGATTAATGACAAAGTCAAGATAAGAATCTAGATTTTCTGATACCCAAAACCAGAACTTTTTCCACACTGCCTTCTAGGTACAGCTAAAATAAATGTTTTTCATGAAGTGTTTCCTGATTGTACAACGGGATATCTTCTCTAAATTCCTATCTGTACATTGCTTGTATCACTTACATGAATTTCACCTACACTACCTTATAATACAACGTCCTTCCCTTCTGGATCATATATATCACGTGAGGAAAAACTTTAACTTGCTCGTTTTTATATCTGACACACATTTTTTTGGATAACAGGTGCTCAGTGAATTAATAATTAATATTTTTGTTTGATTTTTGTGGCAAGCTGTGCACCTCATGTTAGATTAAGAGGGGAAAGTTAAATGCCAAACCAAATAAACAGCTGTGGGGATTTTTTTGTTTTTGTTTTTTGCTCTTTTGTGAAGCCAGCAACTTCAAGATAGAAAGTATTTTAGGAAGGCACATAGTGAGATATTTACTACCCTGCAAATATCTTCCCTTTCCAAGGAAAATACTTTGTTCTCCACTCGTGCTTCAGAGAGAACAGTTTGTCCCCATAGGATATTCTAGGTAATATGACCCACTTAGGAAATATGTGGTGATTGTGCTTCATAATGGGACCTCTGCTAAAGTTGTTGTACCATGGGAAAATGCCTCTTGAGTGTGATGGTTTTACAGATGAAAGTACATTTTTCTCTGTATTTGAATTGGTACAGCAGACCAAGAAACTCAATTATGACTTAACATTTTACTATAAATAGCATAGAAGATGTGATAGATCTTTTTGTTGTTGTGAAAACATTTCCTCAAAATGTTTTGGAGTTTATATAAGCATATTGCCCTTGATGTGTTGTCACCCTGTTCTGCCTAAATAGCTCTATAACTTGATATTAGCATCTTACTAAATTTCAGCTTGCTTTTTGAGATATAGTCTTCTTCTATGATTTTTATCTGCAGTTGTTTTGTTTTTGATTTTTTGGTAACTTGGTTTATTCTGTTAGCTGTTTAATTTGACATCATTAAAAGCCTGCAGAATTTTTTAAACAGATTCTTTCATTAAAGTTCCCATTATCAGCTAGAACATTGTGCTTGGGAAGATTCTTAGGAAGACTTTTTTTTTTTTTTTTTTTTTTTTGAAAGGCTAATGTTTCTCTTAGTTTAGAATTAATAACCTTAGGACAAAATCACAGAATGCTGAGTATTTCCATAAATGCTTCTAGCCAAAGAGATTGTTATTGAAAGGGCCAATTGGTGCTCATAGGTTTTCATCTAGTCATACTTCCTATACCAGAATTCAAAAGTGTATGTGTGTGTGTGCACAGGTGTGCCTGTAGTTTTATTTTAAAGTGCAGTTATGAGTTTGGCTCATTTGAAAACTATGAAGTAATTAAAATAGAGATAAGACTTTACTAAATAGTTACTAAATCTGTAACTAGTGAATTTCAAATATGGTATATTGAAACTTGTTCTTGCTTTGTTGAGCATTTTATTAGAAATTTTAAAAATTACGTTTAGCACATTTTGATCTGCTATGCTTGGAAGAAAAGATTTTAGAGGTTAGTTTTTCACTGTTCTTGTTCATAGATTTTTTTTAACTTTCATAGAAATAAAGATTGTAGATTAATTTACTCATAAAATTAATAGGACTTTGTCATTTTCTAAATTTTTAATTGGCTGTAGAATTTGCTATAAGAAAATTGCTTTTATTTTAAAATTGTAGTCAACAGTGCTTAGTTTAGTAATATTTGAATGGAATGGAAAAATTATTTTTGTTTTTTAATTCAAGTATATATAGTGTTGTATTAGTTTCAGGTGTACAATATAATGATTCAGCAATTATATATATTAGTGTTTATCATGACATATATACTCTTAACCCTTCACCTGTCTCGCCCATTCTCTCCCCACCCCCCTCTAGCAGCCACTAGTTTGTTCTCTATATTTAAACATCTGTTTTGAAAAAACAGATTTTTAAACATTAGCTTGAGGGCATTTTCTGGTTAGTGCTTTAATTTAAAAACAGTTTTTTTTCAAATGGTAGTTCTTTATGGAGAAACATTTTTAGAAATGATATAAAGAACTGTATTCTATCTGTGATTTCATAGTTTAGGCATAGCAAAGCTGGAGCTCAAACAGGTGTTTGAACTTGGCAGCTTTAATTTGCAAAGTGGCTCTACCTCTCTTGGTAAATGAAGGTTAATTAGAGGTTTCTCAACCTATTTGATCGAGCTTTGAGTACTATAGTACAGAGGGGTTGTATGCTAGTACAGGTCCAACAGACAGAGGTTAGAAATAAACAATTGTTAAGAATCATTCATCTTTTAGCTTTAGTTTTACTTTTTCCACCAAAGTACAATTTGACCTCTTTCTCTCTACCCCCTTCCCACCCTTTGTACTTTTACGTGAGATAACTAGGAAATATGTTGGAAGTTTTGTTTTAGGAATTGTTTCAAATTTCCTTGCTCCTTAAAATTTAGCATTTGTTTTGAACACCAATCTAAGATGACTTGAGTATCAGTCTAAGATGACTTCCGCCTGATGGTTAGATGTCTATGCTAATGTCTCTTTAAGAGTCTTATACACCATTAACCCCAACATCATGTTTTCTAATTTAAAATCTTTGGTGGAAATGAGAGTTCATTTGAAGTGGCTTCATTTCTGGCACTGACAAAGGACCCCTAAAAAGAATTACAAACAACTGATAAGCACTTACTTACTAGGTATTGACTGTGTGCTAGGTACTGGGGATAGGGTAAAAGGAGAAGTCCTGGATTCTGCTTTTGAGGATTTATAGTCTAACTAGATAGAAGACAAAATATATATTATAAAGCCCCCATAAGCAATATAATAATTAAGTGCTAACTTGTGTGTATCCCAGATGGGAGTTGAGTTAACCTCATAGCAGCAGGTTATCATAGGCTAAAACTAGCATAAACAACTTAGTTACAAGTGCTTATTCTTGTGACTTGTGTGCTTCTGTCTAGGCATTTGCCAAAATTGGTTTTATCATATTTTCAATATGTTTGAAAGGGCTTTCAGGAAAAATGCTGCATCTGAAGCTTTTTTGCTCTTTTAATCATTAAAATATAGTTTGTCACTTATTCTGGAGTGAAAGTGAACTTTCAGCTATTCAGCATGTATAAGATTCATAAAGACCTGGGACTACATTTAAAGACTGTGATAAAGTCTTCTTAATCTATAGTTGCTTTCCTGATACGCTGTGACATATCATGTCACAGCTAAAATACAGAAGTCATTTTTAGTGGCTGTTTTTCTTACTGAGGGGTGTCTACTATGGTTTTCCCTCTTTTGTAGTTGCAGTATTGGTGAATACCCAAGTGTCTTGTGGAAAAAGCTTTAACTGGGACATGGGACAGTTAAATCTGCTATAGCTCTGGGTAAATAAGGAAAACTGAAAGCCCATTTCCTTAGCTCTCCAGAATCTCTTCTATGTCATTTTGGTTTGGAGTACTATTGAAGATGTTCCTTTTATTTTAGTAAGCCCTATATGATGAAGTCTTAGAAACTTCTGTGATTATGTTTTTCCCTTTGTGACTTACATTTCTTCTGAGTGCTTCACAATTTATCCTTTAACAGATAACCCCAAACAAGATGTTTCTGTGGGAAATATTGTGCTTCTGTAAACTTTTTTCTAGTACATCAACTTTAGATTACTGATTTCTAAAAATTTCAACATACAGCCTATCTCTTAAGTTTGCATAAAAACTGATACTGGAGGTTTATATGGCATTTTATGCCATTACAAAAAAATCTATTTTTCATAATATGCTTTATTTTCTAATATTTTTACCCAAAAGTAATTAGAACAATATTAACACTTTAAACTACTCTAAAATTAAACGAGAAAATTTGGGTTTTCTAATTTGGAAAGAAGGGAGAAATCTGGAAATGAAGAAAAGATACACCAAGATTTTTTTCACAAAATCATAATGACTAGAATTAGGAAGTATAGTCCCTTGAAGCTTAAAAGAGGGGTTTTTGAATTTAAAAAAGAAAATGGATAGTCCTGCTTTACACAGTGAAATTCTTACAGGGATTTATTACACTAATAAAAAATGGAAATAAAATCAAACCACTTTAGATCAGTTCTCTAATAAAACATTGCTACTGTTTATATATATATATATATATATATATATATATATATATATATAGTCATGGAAGACAACCATCATAGTTTTCCTGAGCCATCTGTTGGTGTCCCTGACAAATATGTACTCTTTGGTATTTGGATCATTGGTGTGACCAATTACGGCATTTTTCTCTAGGGTTGTAATGTCTGTATGGTTTTTCTATCTTGATTCACTTTATTCCAGTCTGATTCACAATTATTCCTTTACAGAACAGCTTGTATTTGGCATAGCTGTAAAAAAAAAAAAAAAAAAAAAAAAAAAAAAAATCCAGTCTTTTCTAAATAAGGTTCTTTTTCAATCGGAAATTCCGTCTTTGTAGTTAAAACATTTGTAAACATAACACAATTTAGATAGAGCTGAATGACTTTGCAAGACTGCTATTTTTGTAATGCAGGAGGCTTTTCCTAAAGAGCAATTTGGTGATACTGGGCTCCTAGAACTCCCTTGAAAGCAGTTGGAATTTACTGCTGTATGTATTGGGTCAGATGAAGGAGGAAACATGCATTTTCTGGCTTGCAATGTTCAGGAAATATTGGTATGTTTAGAAGAAATTACTGAATACATTTTGGGTGTTATTTTTCATCATTTCAAAGGATCCTTCACATATCTTTTGTCCCCTGAGATTAGAGATGTTGGTGATCCCAAAGATATTTCAGGACTTTCATCCTGTTATATCTCTAGTATCTGAAAGGAAATACTTATCAGTTGGGCAAACTTATTCTCCAAATTCTGTCACCTTCTTTGGTTGGAGCAACAATTTTTATATTCTCATTGGAATATACTTAGGCAAGCCATACAAACTGCCCTGCAGAACAGCCAGGATTTTGATTGGCAGTGGTAACAAAATGGAACATGTTCCCTCAGACCAGCTTCTTCTTCTTTTCATATTCATAGAGCAGTCTAGATTTGTTCTATAATCAAAGTGTAATGGCACTTGTGCAGCATTCTTGGACAGAAGGCTATGTTGGTATTGAGTTAAGGCTGGAATCATACAAAATAAGTATTAGATTTCTGATTTTTCTCTCTTTGAATTTTTTTCCTGGGCTTATCCAGAGGAGAGTCAAACTAAGATTTAGACAGATACAAATAGAAACAAGTCATAAATTTGAACACAGTTTTTTACTGATAAAATTTGTCTTTTAGGAGACATTGTAATTGTTTTTACTCTGCTGAATACTTTTTCCTTTTCAGAAGGGTTTTAAGAAGTAAAGTAGTTCTTATGACATGTTCATATTTTACCTGCTAAAAATGCTCAGTGCCCTAATATAACACTGAAAATATTTCTGTTTATCAGAAGAGAGCATGCCCAGAATTGCAGCCAGGTGTTTTGTGAAGCTGCCTCCGAAAGAAACTTTCAAAAACTACACTTCAGTTGGGCCCTTTGTGATCAGAAAAAAATATGATACAGTATAATAAAAGAGAAACATGGGAAGGGTTATGTAACTTTGAAATAAAGATAAACCAAAACATTAATTCTCTGTCATTGTCAGGACTGTGGCATATTTAACATTCTGTGTATCTTATTTTTTTAGGGATTTTCAATGCCCAATAAATACCTCAGGATTATTATTATTTTTTTAATCATACATTAGTTAACAGTTGCTCTTTGTTATTACCCTTTTCCTGCCCTAAATTTCACTCTCCCAAACAAAACAAAACAAAAAACAGCCCCACATTTCAATTTCAGGGAAATTTTTCTAAAATGGGACTTTAAAAATAATCCCTGGCTCACTTGCCTGAATTGGCAGATATTCCGCAATGCCAGACCCATTTGCCCTCTGCCAGTAGTAAGCATGGTCACTATTTTTAATCATTTAGCTTCGTATTTCAGGTTACTTATATTCAGTACAAATTATGGATATTCATCTTCCAGGGATGTGTTCCTTCTTAGGCCAGAGTATTTCTTTTCCATTTAAATAAAATGTGTCTTTCTTCTAAGTGAGTACACTTCCTTAAAATGAACTATTATACTAATCACATCTTGTTATAAAAGCATTGTGCTATTTTCATTTTATAATTCTAAATGAACATTTGTATTCCAAAGCATTCTTCAAGCATGTTGTTTGTGCTGTGTAGAATCATCATTTTATTAAAGATAAGTAACAGTATTTCTTCATTTCCCTCTACAACCCTGGACTATAATTTGGTATAATAAAATAGTTGCACTGGGCTTGTGGGTAGGAGTGGGGCTGTGAGTGTTAGAATTACACTGTAGACTAATGCTTGCTGTATGCATTTTGTGTGTAAAACTAGGGCAGTATCTTACAGAACGTTATCACTGTGTCTCAAATCTGACTTGCCAGCACGTAGGAAGTTTGTTTTGGTTTCAAAATGTACTTTACCCCATGGTGGCTGGCAGGGTACAATACTATTGACATCACTGTGTTTCAAATAGAAAATTAACAAGTAGCTACTGTTGTGATTGCAGATTGCCTTCCCAGTCCCTGTGAGAGAATGCTTTTTCTTTGGACAGCAACACTTCTCAGCCCCTTGGTACCATTAAATCAGCCAATGGGGGCTGCCAGAATAGGGATGAACACCAACAAAAAGCTGAAGAATAGAAAAACTGTTAATAATGCAAAAATCTTTAATCAGTTTCCAAATTGATGTGAAAGATAAATAATTGTTAAAAATTTCTCTCCCACCCACAGCTAAGTTTTGACAGTAGGCCAGGTTCAGAGCCTGATCTCTCCAGAGAGGAGAATCCTTTCCCTCCACCCAAACCCCTGGAGAGTTGCCAAAGGAAAATAAGCTATTTTGTATTTAGAACAAATTGCCACTGTTTTCTCCAGTGATGTAGCCCTATTTCCCAGACTTTGAAACTTGGAATACAGAAAGTTCTTGTGTGACCAAAGAAGAAATATGGTGAATGAATGATCAAGTTTTTTGTTTTTTTTTTTTTTTAACCAAATACTCATAAGCAGATAAGGGGGCGGGGGGGGATGAGATGTATACATGGAAGCTAAATTTAGTGCAGAATGGATGTCAAATGAACAATTTTTGTTAAATCACTTCGGAGATTTGGTTCCTTGTGGGGGTTTTCAGTGAAGAACATATGCCTCTACAACCAGATTTTAATTATTTTTTTTTCAAATGAGGCTGTCAAAAATCAAGTTTTCCTTATAGATGAATGCAGGACAGTTTTAAAAATTGTTTATGTGTTCTGTACTATAGGCTTTAACTGATCAGCAGTCCTGTGATTTTGTAAAACTGCAGTTGCTAGTTTCTCATGTTATCAGATGGGATAAAACTGTTCATTTAATTTCTTCTTCTCTCTTGCATTGTAGAGTATTTCTTTTTAGACTTTTCCCTCTCTTACCTCGGTTTTCTTAGCTTTATGTCTTTTCTGTTTTTTTTCTTAGTAATTGCCTTCCTGCCATTATACTTGTTGTTGTTACTATTTCTTGAACAACAGCTGGAACAAAGGCCAAACTTAAATTGAATTTTCTGTTTGCTAGGAGGCTTATTAATAAGGTTAGAAAGTTGAAATTGGTGACCAAAAAACTGGATTAAAAAAAATGATCTGTGGGGGCTCCTGGGTAGCTCAGTCGGTTGAGTGTCCCACTCTTGATATCAGCTTAGGTCTTGATCTCAGGGTTGTGAGTTCAAGCCCCATATTGGGCTCCACGCTGCGCAGGGAACCTACAAAGAAAAAAAAAAACTGTGAAGTTCATTTTACATTATCTTAGTCCCCCATCCCTGTAAATACATCGATAAATCAGTCTAATGGCTGTAATTCTTAATCCTGTTTCACTATTAAAAGAGATGCTGACCCTAGAGTTAGATTGGAGATTGTCAGGAACTCTACAAGTAGTCATCTTTGGTGGTAACTTCAGTGGCACACGATTTTCTAGTGTACAGTTCTGGCATCCATAAGCAGATCTCTCATGAATGTCGACCTGGCATCTGAATATACTGTTTGGAGGTCCCAGTATTGTTACCTCAACTTTGTGAGTTAGAGAGTCCCAGAAATATCCACTAGAAATTATGTTACATTCCTCCTTCCCACTGTGTGCCAGTTATTCTGTTTGTTATTGGAAAAACTGAAATGACTAAAAATATGGACTCAGTCTTATCTAGAAAGTAACAAAAATATAGTATGATTAGTATGAAAACCAACTATTAATTTTCTGAGGAAGGATGTAGCAAGGAAGGTGTCATAGAAGAAATAGTAGTTTGGCTGTGGTCTGATAAATGAGTTAGGTACGCACTAGGTAGATAGTAAAGAGAAGGACATTCCAGGTAGAGAAATGGGTAAGTATAAAAGCACATTTGGTTTGTGGAAGAGGTTTGCAAGGATATGGACACTAGAAAGTGTGGCTAGAAAAGTGGTAGGCAGAAGTCCAAATTATAGCATCTTCAAACAGATAAAAATTACTACTGGCATCACAGCATCTTGTTTCAGCGTCATAATAAGGTGCCACTGATTGTTTACTGATAATCATTGTTATTGACTGAATGGCACTTCGTCCTCTTCATATCTGAGATGTAAAGACTAAATAAAACTCAACCCATATGGAATCTGTGCAGTTTGAGAAAGAATGTATCACTATTTTGTCCTCATTAATTTATTGAGTACTCACGTCTCCCCGTCTCTTCTCCCCAACTCCATTCTCCCTCACTCTCTAAACGTTTGAAAAACATAATCCTAGCTATGATTCAGAAGTGATATTCTGAATTCTAAAGTTCTGATACTGATCTGTAGCAATTTGCTCTAGTAGTTTGAACATAGATTCCTGGAGGTCTTGAGATACAGTGTAAAATAGTGCAAGATTTATTTGAAGTCTTCTTTTGTCTTAAAAGTGTACTTTGCATTTGTGTTTATTTTCCTATAAAATGGTGTTTTCTTCCAAATCTTTGAGGAAAAGTAGGACTTCAGAAGGCATATTACTGTATGTTTAACCTTCTGCCTTTAAATATTCTGGCTTTCTACCCTAAAAACTACTTAGATTTTATTTGGAGAAAGTGATTTTAAAAAGTCTTCCAAGAGTGAATAACATGTATCTCAGCCTTAACTGATTTTATTCAGTTGTGTAGAGATGAGCCCTTCAGTACTAAGATGGACAGTGTGACTGTGGAATAATTTATATTAATATAATATACAGTATATATAATTTACAGTTTCATTATAACACTTGTTGATATTTCTGTCTGGTTATTTGATAAGATATCAATTGAATTACGATGAATATTAAAGCAGCTTTTTTTTTTCAATAGAGTCCCAGCTATTCAACTAAGTTTTTATTTTGTTGTCATTAAGCCTCACAACACCACCATCAGTTCTGATGCTAGGGAAATGCCATTTACCAAGTTACTACCTGGGAGCACTTAATAGTCTGTTTATTTTTTGTGAGGCAGATAATAAGTAAGTTGTAAGTGAAAACATATAATTAGCACATGTCATTTTATGAGAATACCTTGTCTAAGTTTTCTTATTTCACAAACAGAATAAGCTGAACAGAATATGATCATATTTGTTTTTGTAAATAAGATCCATGACTTTATATCTGGATCCATTTTTAATGTCATTTTTCATAAGAAAAAGAGGTAGGCAGATTTTTTTTTGTAACTTGAGATTTTTGAAGCTTTTCAACACTAAATTTTAGAGAAACATTGAAATAAAAATGTATAGGATAAGCAGCTAGTTGCTGTCATGTGCAGAAGTGTTGTGTAGGGAGTTGGGAAACCTGGCCACAAGCCACTGCAGTTTTGAAGAATGTGGCTCAAGGGAGGACTCTCAGCCCGTTGCGTAACTTTCAGCAGAGAGGAAAGTACAAAAACTGTCCCTATCACTTGACTTGTTTTCCATTTTGATTTAGTTACTTGGCACAGTCTTGGTATCCTGTAGTGGGGGAATGAAAGACAAGCAAGTTCCAATGAAGGACCGTGCCTCCGAGGGCATCAGCCAATGGATGGTTTGTGAGACCTGGCAGGTGTTAAATTTCATATTGTTTTTGGGCAGAAGGATTAGAGTTTCAAGAGACGGCTTGAAAAAACATCATCCTATAGTACTTGCAATTTTTTTTTTTTCTAAAAGAGAATTCTTTCCTCTCTCTTCCCTCAACACTGTGTGCTTCTTGTGGTGTATATACCTCTGCTTTAAAATATCACAGCTACTAGGTAAGGGGGCCATTTTATAGCAAAATCATTTCTCCTCATGTTCTGTGATATTTCAGTTTGGCAGTAGAGTTTACAAGGTTTGAAATCAAAAGCAGTGTTGGTTCCTTCAGGGAAAAATGATCCCAATCTACCAAAATAAAAGCCAAACAGACTCTAATTGTTCCTTTTCCCGCTGGGGGCTTGTCCTTTTTGAAGGTATGGGTTAGTTTGATAGGACCTTCTCTCTAACAAGGTTAGTCACTGGGAATTGCCTCTTTCCCTGGATAAAACCCACTTTTAAATCTATTTTAAAACAGACCTCAAAGAGTATTTGAAAATAAAAGTACTTTGGTATCTCTCCATTCTCTTGCCCCCTCCCTCAGCAAGGAGACTCCAGTTTTCTTACAGGGCACCCTTGCTGCAGTGTCTAATCCTCATGCTGAATTAGGAAGGATTTATGTTTTCATAGTTTTTATTGAACTATCCATGTGTTGTGAAAACTTAAGTAAATGCTAACCAGGGGGCTAAATTTTTTTCTCATTTTCTGTCAAGGCTAGTTCCATAAATTTTACAATGTCAGGCTTTTTCTGTTGGTTGCTAGTCTGGTGTTCATCAGAATATTCAGAGCAGCAGCCTTAACTTTCTCCAGCCTTCTTAACCTGCTTTGACTAAGGTGCAGTAAATGCCTTTCATGAATCCTATGTCAGCTCTTCCACAACTTGGAGACTTGAAAAATACCATTTTATGTTACTGGCAAATTTTTTTCTCAGTGCATAAGGATTTTCAAATCAAACCAAGGGTTTTTTGTTGTTGTTGTTGTTTTGTTTTCCTTCTGTCTCTTGTCCTCTTTCTTCCTCCAGTGTCTTGCAGCCCATGATTTGGCAACCCCTTACAGGAGGCTCCTGAGCC
Organism: Leopardus geoffroyi; assembly: GCF_018350155.1. Taxonomy (NCBI): domain Eukaryota; kingdom Metazoa; phylum Chordata; class Mammalia; order Carnivora; family Felidae; genus Leopardus; species Leopardus geoffroyi. The sequence goes on from NC_059334.1 coordinate 68,139,562, forward strand.
ACCAGTCACATGAGAATGAAGGCAAGAAAAGAAAGGACCAGATGGCATCAAAAGATATGCCTTTCTAGGTCGTTGGTGGTTAAGCTTGCAATCTGGTTACCAGCAGGGAGACCATGGGGGAAAGGGTGAGAACAGCACAGCACCACTGTAAGGGAAGAAGAATTTTGCCGTACGGTTTGTTTCAATAATTTGCTGGAGAAAAAAAATTTATACATGAAGGTGAATGAATTTTCTGATTTAACTTTCCAGTTTACAGTCACAGGGTATCACATGGCTCTTGGAAGGGTGAATTTACCTAAAACTGGCATATAACAAGCATGTGGAAAACTGTGTGCAGTATTTGGATGGCAGCTTTGAAAAGTGTGGCTCCCACTTGGTCAGTTGCTGTCCTTCAACTGCCATTAACCTTTTGTTACTTTATTCTCTATAAATTCCTGACTCACAAGTATAAAAACTGAAGGAAATGACATTTGGCTCTCACAGATAGACCTTTCCCCACAGGAGAGCAGAGGACATCATTTACCACTCCTTCATACTCATATCTGTTTTGGAGATTGTATTTACAAGACATGGAAAATGGCATCACTGGCCTTTGTGAGACATGATAACTCAGAGTATCTTTTCTTAAGCTGTAACTTGGAGCACATTTATAATTATTTGACTGAAGAAATGTTCGATAGTGGCTAATAAAAAGTATTTTAGAGGGCAGTCTGACCTCCCTGTTCATCAGCCATCTTACACATTGACTCCCTTGGCCTGGGCAAATTCTGATTTGATAGTGCTATTGCAGCAGACCAGACTGCTGAACTTGGCTGATATTTCCTTACAAAATTCCAACTTAGTTGTTTTCCCCTGAAAGAAAAAAGTTAAGATATTTTTAATTTTAGGTTCAAACTTGATTTCAATATATGAACTTGAGTCCTGTACTCTTTTAATTACCTTGAGAAGTGTTGCTTTCTCATAGATGAATTCAATATCTCTCAAGTCCAAAGTCAAATTTCAGCTTCTCTTGTAAGTCTTCTTTCTCCAATTACAATCTCTCCTTTTATTCAGATTCTGTTGCCCTTGATTTCTGTATGACTCATTTCATTATGAACCAAATGAACAAAACAATATGTTTGATTCTGTAGTTTAGATTATAAACTCTTAAAGTTTCTGTTTCTACTTCTGCCATTCAAGCAAGTGTGTGGAATATTGCTGAATAAACAAAAGGTAGTAAAAAAAATCCCTCGATAATAAGAAGAAAGAAAAAACATAGATATTTTAATATTAGTTGATTTCTGCCTAGATTTTAATGTGACTGTAGATCTCACGAAACAGAAAACTGACCCACCCATTATTTTTTCCTTGATGTAAAAGTAAGGAGTCATTCTGAAGTTCCTTAAACTCTGTAAAAGATACTTCCTATGTAGTTCTGGGGTTAAGTAATTTAAACAAAATTGACAAGTTATTCTTGTCATTTAGGTTAACTTTACTAGTTGCTCTATTAACTTTTTTAGATGACTGAATTCAGAGCCCCCCTTGACACCTCTAATTAGCTAGACAACCACCAGTCTTTCTCTCTACCCTCCAGTAATATCATGAGTACAGTTGTTAAGCATATGCTGTAATAATCCTAATGAAGAGGTTAAAGGATTTTTTAGTATGGATTTTTTTGGTGGTTTTTGTTTTTGTTTTTTGCTTGCTTTGGTTTTTTGATGTTTTAGTCTACTCAGCAAGAGCGCTTTGTGATCATGTGAATCCTCCCTTAAGAGGTTTCCTAGTTAAAAATGAGAATTTTGCTAAAGGTTCTGTGATTTGGGGTAGCACAGCAGGGGAGCAGAGTGACTTTAAAATTGTTAAATTTGAAATTGAAGTTGGAGCACCTGGGTGGCTCAGTCCGTTAAGCAACCAGGTCATGATCTTGCAGGTCATGGGTTTGAGCCCTTTATCAGGCTTTATGCTAATAGCTTGGAGCCTGTAGCCTCCTTCAGATTTTTTCTCTCTGTCTCTCTACTCCTCCTCCCTCTTCACACTCTATTTCTCAAAAATAAATAATTAAAAAATTTTTTAAAAAATTGTTAAATGTCTTTAAGGGGAATCCATTGATATACTTTTAATTTAGGGAAATTTTTAAAATTCCTTTATCTATATCAGGTATGACAGATTTCATCTTGGAGCCAACTATTACATTTGAGTTAATGGGCTCAGTAAAGAGATTTGGAATGGAAATACTAATGGACCTCTAACTATAGCCGGGGTAGTGGGTACTGTAAGAATCTTGACAGTTCATCACCAAACCTCTGATCTCATTCCCCTGAATCATCTTGCTTATCTGTGACATAATTGGTTGCTTATTGCCTTCTCCTACCCCTCTTTCAAATTGCTAGCATTTGAGAATTTCACTTGTCATTATATCTTGTGTATTAAGACAGAAGCATAGTTTGGTGGGTGAACTAGTAAAACCATTTTGGCCCTCCTTGAGAAGATGATGTGTTTTGTTCCTGGTGCAACTGAGACAGTTGCTATAAATATTCAGTTATAGCTCTTAAAGGAATAAGGATGAACTGTAAATACATACTTGGATTTTCTTTTCAGATATACTTTTAATTGCTGAATTATATTATGCCTATGAAGCACAGAACCAGAGATTGTTTTAGGGTACAATTATGTACCTAGAACCCTCATCATGGGTCATCATGATCATAGTATCTTAAGGATATGGGGAAGGTAAATCTGTGAGACTCTGTGCTAGCATTTTCAGGAGAAAATTTTCTTAACTTGCCCAAAGGATGGGTGGATTAAATAAATGCAAAGACTTTTAGTAAAGAATTTTGTCACCTAGCTTTTTGCCATGTGTAGAAAATTGGAGGTGGGGTAATGAGAGAGAGAGGAGAGGGAGAAAGAAATAAAAATTAAAAACTAATGAGCTGGTACATTTAGATATTAGGAAGTAGGTTGTTGTTTCAGTGGCTGAAACAACCTGTCCCTGTGGGGACAGGTATGTGTGTGGGTGTGTGCAAAAGATGGGAGGGAGGAAATGGAAATTTGTGAGCCTTTTCTACCCCCTGGGGGTGCTCCAGCTGAAGACCGCTAGGTCTCTAGCCTGTGGTTCTAGGCATTCGAAATGAAATACAATTAATTGCCCTGTATGCTTTCCTACTTACACATTAATACAGCTGGAGACAGTTGGGAGGGTTAAAAATTAAATAATCTCTGACAGATTACCATTGGGGATAATAATCTGAAGTGACCATGTCTACAGAGTACAACAGAAATGGCAGAGACTGAAAACCAGTAGTCATGCCTATACTTGCAGATACTTAGAAACTGAAGAATTAGGGGTGTAACATGAGTATAGACTAAATAATGTGTGAATTATTATTTGTCTTAAAATAGATTTTAGGATGTTTCTAGTAGAATATTCAAGCTGTGCTGATTTGATTTTTTCTTTTTTTTTTTTTTTTTTTTTTGGTCTTTCTTAGACGAGCTCATCTGCGCCTGTGTTTAGAACGCTTAAAAGTTCTGATTCCACTAGGACCAGACTGTACCAGGCACACAACACTTGGTTTGCTCAACAAAGCCAAAGCACACATCAAGGTGAGAATTTCTGCTTTCATATTTGTACATGTCTCGGCCCTTGTTTCATTATAAGCAGTGATTCCTATTCATAAACATCAGCTAGCCCCCTGTGCCCTCCTTAATCACTGACCTCAAGAGAAATCTTTCTGAAAACTTACCAACTAATCTGATGGGAGCAACATAAACTGATTAAACTAAACTGTTTTGACAGCATGGCCATTTGAGGAGCTGGAAATACTAGGAAAAAACAATTACTCTGCTGATCCCTAGAAGGAAGGCAGTTGTGCCCTCTGGTGGAGATGAGTTTATTTGGCTCCGTGTCTCAGTATTTTTCCATCAAACTACAGTGTAGAGCAAGTTTCTCTTTCATGGAGATAACTTTACAGACTTTGAGAATTCCATACTGTTCTTGTAATGTAGCATTCGTTACACACACAAAAAGTGAAAAAAGAAGTATTCTTGATGTTTAAAAGTATGTATTTATGTATGTTTTTATACACACACACACATATATACTTATATTTTCATATTTTCTCTGCCAAAGAAGAAATGTTTTAAGATATTAGGTAGAAGTTTTATTGTTTGTACTGGACTGTGCACAAACTAAAATATCATTTTATCATTTTAGAAACTTGAAGAAGCTGAAAGGAAGAGCCAGCACCAGCTAGAGAACTTGGAACGAGAACAGAGATTTTTAAAGCGGCGACTGGAACAGCTGCAGGGTCCTCAGGAGATGGAACGAATACGAATGGACAGCATTGGATCAACTATTTCTTCAGATCGTTCTGATTCAGAGCGAGGTAGGCAGTGTACTTCTTCCCTAATGAAATACTAAGCATCCTTGTATCTAAATTTAGGCAGGATAAGTTGGAAAGCACTCTATTTTCTTCTATTTGCTTTCTTCTTTCTTCAGCTGATACTGTAATGTTCTAGATTTTTGTGCAATCACAACATTGTCTAGCAACCCCTATATGAACTATAGAACTTTTTTCCTTGATTATATACATAATGTATTAACTTTCCACTTTGAAACAATTTTAGACTGACATAAAAGTGTTTTCTATAGAAAATTGTAGAGTTCTCATATGCTCTTCCCCCAGGTTTCCCTAATGTTAACATCTTATGTAGCCATAATTATTATAACCAGAAAATTAATATTCATGTAATACTTTTAATTAATCTGTAAACCTTATTCAAATTTCATCAGTTTTCCCACTAATGTCCTTTGTCTGATCTAGGATCCTGTGCAGGATCCAACATTGCATTAGATAGTTCCTCAGTCTTTCGTAATCATGACACTTCTTTTTTTTTTTAATTTTTTTTAAGTTTATTCATTTTTTTGAGAGAGCATGAGTGGGGGAGGAACAGAGAGAAAGAGACACAGAATCTGAAGCAGGCTCCAGGCTCTAAGCTGTCAGCACAGAGCCTGACTCAGGGCTTGAACCACGAACCACAAGATCATGACCTGAGCCAAATTCAGCCACTTAACTGACTGAACCATTCAGGCCCCCCCCAACCATGACGCTTCTGAAGAGTATTGGTTAGTTATTTTAGACAGGGTCTCTCTAGTGTCTTATGTTCTCCCATTATTAAATTGAGGTTATACATTTGGGGGGAAGAAATATCACAGAAGTGATGTGCCCTTCTCAATTCATTCTATCAGGAAGATATGTGATGTTGATATGTTTTGTTACTGGTGATATAAATTTTTATGTCTGTATTTTAAAGCACCACACCCTTCATTTCTCTCTTCCCATCTGTCCCATAACATTTGTCTTTGGCAGAATGAAAGAACAAGAATTAATCAAAAATTTGTTTGAATTTTACTGATCTCTTTATAACTCCCACCACATCAGGCCTATAGCACTTAAAGATCCCAGAGGTGAACTTCACCCTCATGATTTTAAGCTTTACATTTGGGAAAACAGCTCATGAGGATTCTAAAACAAAAAAGGAAATGTTTGTAAAATACCTTTTGACTTTTTATTATGGAAATTTTCAAACATACACAAAAGTAAAATCAAATATTTTCATGTACCTATTATCCAATTTGAACAGCTATCAACATTCTGCCATTCTTGTTTCATCTGTTATCTATCCCCTCATCCTCACCATTTTTTCTGGAATATTTTAAATCAAATCCCAGATAACATTAATAATTTTGTCCCTAAATAGTTCAGTATGTATCTTTAATAAATGGCACTTAAAAAAATCATAATGCTATTATAGCCCACAAAATCAATGAAATCAGATAATCTTATTTAATGTCTGATAATCCAATTTCTGATAGATTTTCTCAAAGATAGCATTTTACCTTTCATTAGAGCCCAAAATCCATATTGCATTTGTTTTTGCCTTTTAAGATACTTTTAAACTATAATAGTTTTCCCTTCCCCATTTCTTTGTTGTAGAAACTGAGTCATTTTTCTTATATAATTCCCATGTTTTAGATTTGGCTGATGGAATCCTCATGATGTCATTTAACATGTTCTTCTGTCCTTATTTCCTGTAAACTGGTTGGTGGATCTAGTGACTTGATTAAATTCAGGTTCTTTTTTGAGGCAAGAATACTTCATAGGTGATACTGATACATTTATGCAAATGCTCAACCTTTCACTTAATAGTTTTAGTAATCATCAGTGATTGCCCCAATTTATTATTTTTTTAGATATTACAAATAGTACTTCCTAATTCTACCATTCTTCTTGCATTTATTAAATTTTTTATAAAGAAGAAATTTTGGGGGGTGCCTGAGTGGCTCGGTTTGTTAAGTGTCTGACTTCGGCTCAGGTCATGATCTTGAGGTTCATGAGTTTGAGCCCCATGTCGGGCTCTCTGCTGTCAGCACAGAGCCTCCTTCACATCCTCTGTTTCCCTCTCTCTCTGCCCCTCCCCACCCTCTTTCTCGGTCTCAAAATAAATAAAAACATTGAAAAAAAAAAAAAAGAACGTTTCTTCATCAACTTTTTTGGTTACCCTGAAATAAAGTCCATATAGGGAAAATGGGATAGATTCTTTTTTTAAACTTAGGTGTTTTTGGTTTTTTAGTCAATTTTCTGAATAATGAATCATCAGTGTCTTAGCAACCTCCAGAGGTAACAGGGTTTTTTGTTTTGCCTTTTGTTTTTTATTATCTTATGAATTCCTCATAGGTTTTCATGTATTGAATATGTTCTAATCCATGAAGTCATTCTTTTTGTCCTTTTTTAATTTTTTTATTTTAGAAAGAGCACGAGCAGGGGGAGAGGGGCAGAGAGAGTGAGAGACTCTTAAGCAGACTCCACACTCAGTGCAGAGTCCAACACGGGGCTCAATTCCACAACCCCAGGATCATAACCTAAGCCAAAATCAAGAGTCAGACGCTCAACCAGCTGAGCCACCCAGGCGAACCTTTATTCTTTTTAATAATCAAATTTCCCACATTCCATAGAAGCATTTCAAATTGATTTTTGATCCCTTTTAACACAACCCTGGGAGTCCTGGGTTTATTGTTTTTGTTGTTGTTTTGCTGTATAAGTTTATTTTTACATGGCACTCAGTTTCAGAGAACAAAAGTTTACCAGAGACAACAGCAAGAACCTCAAGGACATGCCACATTTATGAATGACACTGAGGTGTAGCAGAAATAACCCTGAATTAGGAGGCAGACCTTGATGCTAGTCTTTTTTCTACTGGTTACTGGCTGTGTGACTTTGTCAGGTGTTCAGCTTTAGCTGCCCTTCCTGATGTTAACTCCTCTTTGTACCTATCCCACCTCCAAATTTGACTAATGGTATATCTTCATTATAGTGTTCATTTTTTTTAGTAGTGCTAGTGTAGTACCTCTTTTCCCTATTCTTAACTGGAAGCCCTGTTTCCCAGTATTACAGGGGACTTTTAGTAATATCTCTAGTCCATTTGACTAGAGCAGTCTCTCATTTTACTTTGTTATGATTGAGTGCAGCATGCTCTGTTGGATAGGGTGTCTTGATTTTATTTTCCAGTTGTAGGTTGGATGAGTATTCTGTGATACAGGGAAACACTAAATAGCCTGTGAAGCATTGTGGATGTAAAACAAATAGTTATGAATTCATAGGATTGTTTGGACAGCTTATTTGGATAGATGCCTGCATTTTAGAAACAGATTTCTAAAACTTTTTGAAGCAACAAGTCCTTTTGAAAATTATACTCTTTGAAATAACTTACTCTGTCTTCTTGGGCTCAGCAAGAATCCACTTTTCCTAAAGCAATTGTGATCAGTGTGAACCCTTAGAATCAGTGCCAAATATAAAACATTAGGCTTTGAATTTAAAAGAATTGAATAATCCTGAGTTCATTCTAGCTGTTATGGGAGAGAACAATTTTTCAAGTGCTTTTTTTTTAAAAATGCAGGTTGCATTTTATGTATTATTGGTGATTGTATATGTAATGTTTAACAAACTACCTGTTGATAGCTGGTCGTATATGTATTTAGGGATTTTTTTTTAAATCATGTTTGATATTTGAAGTAAACTTAAATATCACCATTGAAATATCTTTACTATAATCTTTACTGTAGATCTCCCTATAATCCAGAGACTTTTCAGGCTCATACCCTCATTTCAAGATATGTTTGATGCAAGAAAATTAAATTGAATTGAAGGCAAATCCCTCAGAGTTCACTTTGTAATGACTGGCTTAGTTTGGCTATTGAATACACAGAGGTCTTTATGATGAATCCTAGAAGTCTGTAGATCTGTCTGTAGGATGATATTACCAAAGGCAAGAATTAATGGATAAATTTTCTCGTTCACCTATACTAAGTTTATGCTTTTTTTCTTCTTTAAGGCAACTCTGATTAATAAACAGCACTGAGAATTAGTTTCTAGTTTAATGCAAAACAGATGTTGTTAAACCAGTTGGGGTTGGGATCTTTTAATATTAAGCACTAATTCCCAAATAGGCCAAGTGCTTTTGGTGGGAGGTCCAGACGGACTGGCGTCAAAGGCTTTAGAAAACTTGCTGCCTAAATTGAGACCACCGCTGGATACCAGACATTCCCCTTTGCAAAAATATATCCGTGTCTCTTCACCTTTGATTACTTCTGTCCTCCAGGGTTCACCGATAATAAGCTCGTATAACAATTATTTAAGAAAAATTATTTCATACTACCCAAAGTAATCACTTTTCTTATGCCCTTTCCTCATTAATTTTTGAAAGTGCATGTATACTAGATTACTGATGCTCTTCCTTTTTTCTCTTTGGCAGAGGAGATTGAAGTGGATGTTGAAAGCACAGAGTTCTCCCATGGAGAAGTGGACAATATCAGTACCACCAGCATCAGTGACATTGATGACCACAGCAGCCTGCAGAGTATTGGGAGTGACGAGGGTTACTCCAGTGCCAGTGTCAAACTTTCATTCACTTCCTAGAACCCAGCATGACATAACAGTGCAGGGCAAAATATTCACTGGGCCAATTCAATCCAAACAATCTCTTAAATTGGGTTCATGATGCAGTCTCCTCTTTAAAACTTAACAAAACTATACTTGAACAAAAGGGTCAAAAGACCTCTATTTAAGCAAATACTTAGCAAAAAGTGGGGCAGAGCCTCCCCAGCAGAACAAATACTCATTCGTATTTGAAAATCACAGCTTCTAATGGCAGCAGAAAACTTCTGTGAAATTTTCTTGATTTAGTTTATTTGAAAGAGGACATTGGAGATTCTGTCCTCTATCTTCTCTAGTTTGCTCATACTACAATGAGTAGACACATTTAAGGATGGGGTTATGAACCCTTCCCGAGTTTTAATGGTCCTAAAAAACAAAATCAAACCTATAGTAATGAGAAGACAAGATAATCAGGCATTAATCTTGGATAGCTAAAGAGCTATTAAAACTCAGCCTGGGACAGCTTATCATGAAGCCTGTGGATGATCAATTCTTGAAAAAACAAACAAAAAAACAAAAAAAAAAGCAAGCTCATTTCATGCTCTGCAAAAGGAGAGACTCCCATGAAGCCTTTTGAAAGGGATCATCATGCAGCTCAGCTTTCTGTTGGATTCCATGCTAAGCAAGCTAACCTTATCCTGCATTGTTAGCAGTAGGGCACCCAACCGCCAGCTCAACAGTCAGCCGCCCTTAGGCCCTTGGGCAGCATGGGGGCAGTCTGTGTATGACAGCCTCTACCACACAGGGCCTATAATTCGGATTGAGGGGCCAGAAGGAAAAAGCTCTCCATGCCTCTGTGTCTGCGTAGGCCAGAAGAGTTGTGCAACGCAGATTAGCAGGTCAAGGTCTGAGCCACGGCAGCATTTTTATTTCAGATTTTGATAACTGTTTGTATGTGTTGAAAACCAAAATGACATCTTTTTAAAGCTTGTCCATAAAAAACATAGATGTCTTTTATAGTGGAAAAACACATGGGAAAAAAATCATCTATTTTGATGCAGCATTTGATAATGATAAAACACCTCACACCTCACTCTTTATAGTGCACAAAACGAATGAGGTCTGGGCTAGGTAGAAAAAGGTCAATGCTGTTTTTGTTTTCTTTTAGAATCATTACCTTTACCAGCTTTTAACCATCTGATATCTATAGTAGACACATTATAATACTTAACATAGTTAAGTTTGGCACTTGTCTCATTTTATTGTAAAGGTTTGCTTCCATTTTCTTACAGGCAGTCTCTCTCCTTCCTCACAGTCCCACTGTGCAGGTGCTATTGTTGCTCTTCTCAATATTTTCAGAAATGTTTTCTTTTAAGTGAAATTTCTTTTCTAACCTGCACTTTGATGTCATGTGTTCCCTCTGTCTTTCAAAATCCAAGGTTCCCCTGGCCCTCTCCTTTACCCCAGGAAGCCTTCTTGGACACCTTATCCCTGGCTCTTTGGACTTTGTATACTTTAAATAATTTAACTACCCTTAATTACTTAAAAAAAAAAAAGCTTTATGATTTTCATAACTTATTGCTGATTTTAATGGGTTGTTAATTTCAGTCCTGTAGTTTTATTTTGTTTAGATAGGGCTGGGCAAGGAAAAAGAAAATAAAGACAACCATATTTAGCAGTGCAGTTGAGTTGTGTGTGTAATGTTAGACTATCCTTTGTAAGTAGCACTTTAACAGCTTTCACTGCTTCTCTGTATGAAGTGTACCATCTTGGCCATACACAGGGCCTCAGCATATACTTACTTGTTTTTTGTGCTTTTCCTGTGCCTCCCAAAATATTTTATCCTTGATTGTGCTATGTTTGAGTGGAAGAAATTCTTTGAAGTAGATGTGTGAAAAACTGCATGCCTTTAGAAGCCCATTATTAGAACTTGCTAATAACTTCAGGTGCTGGGGACTTAATGAAAAACATGGCAAATTCATTTCTCTGGCCCAGGTAAATTACTTCTGGTTTTACTTATAATTACTCCTGGCTGGGTCAAAATGTTGCTCTATATATTTGCTTTCTTTTGACTTTCCCAAGGGAGACAGTTTAAAGACTCTGCTAACTACCATGGAAAGAAAATGGAAGCCAGTGATTCAGCTTCCATTTTGTTACTCCCATGGCATTCACTTACATCACTTGCCTAGGGCTGGAATTTCGGTCTTCATTCAGGAGAACTTGAGGTGCTGCCATTTTGTTGTATATGTACAAGTTGGTGGGCTGGGAAGCCTTTGTCACGAATCTATAATACCTATTTCAACTGCCCCCTAAATTACTCCTTCCCCGGGTTTGTTTTCCTTGCGGGAGGGGAATGGATTGTATGATGAGTGAAAAGTATTAATTTTTTAAAAGACAAATCGACTTTGAAGATATAAAAGTTAATTGCAAGAAATAAAAATTGTGAATGAAGAACACCCGAGTGCTTTTTGTACACCCTTCTCTATGAAGGAAAAAATATGAATGAGCATCTACACCTTGAAAAGCAACTATCTCCTAAGCTGATACTACTTCAGTAGTCCAGAATTAATGGCAATTTGAATCATTGCCATTTCCTGTTCTGTAATTTAAACAGGTGCCTTCTTGACTGATGTGATAACTCCATGTAACCTAACTGCAGATGGTTTAATGTACCCGATAATCTTAACTGCTTCAGGTAGGACACAAAGCCATTTGTTATTATCCGTTCTTAATAACTTTTTAGAGGAATCACTTTGTACTGTCATTTAAATTGAAAATAAGTCTGGAAGTTATTTAGTCCCCACCCACTAACCTGAGTTAAAGTACCCTTTGTGTAAAATGCCTAAGTAATATATTAATAGATAGAGGTAAAGTCCTGTTTCAGTGCATATTTGTTACCAAAGAAGATTCTGATGAAGTCAAACTGTAGTTTCTGATTAGAATAGGTATGAGAATTCTGGTAGAAATGCCTTTTCCAGTCCCCATGACAGTGATAGCTTTTAGCATTATGAAGGGATTTCAAAAGGCAGGATTATTGAGGCAAATCTTCTAACCTAAGGCCACACTACTTCCTGGGTCATTTCTCATGAGAAAATTGTTTAACCTCTTAGGTAAGTTTCTTTGGGAAGTTTGTTTTCTTCCACTTGAAGCAACTAGCTGCCTTTTCCCTTTCTTCTTTCATTATCCTTCCACCTCAAAAATGCCATACTTCCTACCAACAACAGCATAATGTGGGAAGAATAGGGTTTTTTGGGTCACATTTAAATCTCAGTTCTAATATTTGCTAAGGACTCTGGGCAAGTTACTTAATTTCTTCATGGAGCCTGTTTCCTCCTGAAAAGTTGTTGTAAATACTACCTCTATCTTGAAAGATTGTAAGACTCAGTCTAGGAGTTTGTAGCACCAAAAGGAAAGTAAGAGGTATGTACTTCTCAGCTTTCTCTGATGAATGCAACCTTCTAATTTTTTCATCTTTAATCTTGAATTTTAGTTATTCTGACTCTGGGTCTTACAGAAAAAGACTATTTCTATTAAATAAAATGGTTCATTTTCACAAAATTCCATGACAGGCTATACTTTGTAAGAAGTCAATTTTGATGTCCTATAGAATTTTTTAAATAAAGACTTTATAAGATTGATGTATCAGCGGTTTTAGTGATTACCTGGTCTTTCTAAAAAAAAAAGACTAACCTGAGCTTGAGTATGTTAAACACTAATAGTAACGATTGCATAATGCCCTAGTTAATATTTAGTGTTGGCCTTGCCAAGAAAAAAATCTTGGCTCATGTACTAGATCTAATAGGAAACTGGTTTTCTTGTGGAATACATCTGAGTCTTTTAAATAGTTAAGTGTAGCTCAAGATACATGTACTGGCTGACAACCTCACTTCTTGGTTCTGTTTTACCTTTCTATACAGTCATAAATTGTTAGGGGAAATGGCTTAGATGAAGCTCTTTTAAAGTATTGCCAACTAACTTCCTATAATTTTGAAATTTTTTCCATTTCCTCAAGCTCTTAACTCTTTGTTATGGAGGGAATGCTTCAAGTCTTTACTGGTAGGGCAATAACTGCCATATTTATCTTAGATTTTCACATCAGGGCATCAGACAGCATTGTAGAATGTAAAAGCCATAAAATATCTCTAAAATATATGTCAAAAATACAGATTTAAGAGGCCAGTTGCTTCTAAATTAGCACTATCACACTCTGAAAGCTATGTCAACTAAACCTGACGGTGCTTTTTTGGATGGAAAAACTTGGCGAAAGAACCAAAGGAATATTTACTCCTTCCTGCATACTTCTAAGCAATGAATGAACAATTGGGCAATTACCATCTATTAAAGACTAGCCTAGCTGCAGGTCTCAGGCTTCAACTCTAGTTTTCCCAGGATATAGAATCAAGTGTTTCCTCCAAGCCTGAATTCTTTCTTTGGTTAGAAATGCATCGCATCTTGCTAAAGTCAGTTCAGGGCTTGAAAGGGGAAAAAATAAAAGCACATCCGGTTTCACCAAGAAAAGGAAATCATGAGCCAGCAAAATAATAAATACGACTTTGGGCCTCATTGACACATTAGCTCTTCAAACAAAAAGCAACCTTTTCTCCTGATGTGTGTTAACTACGGCTTCTTTAGCTGTGATCTTAAATAACTGGGAAAACAAATTACAATTGTAGTAATTGCAGTAGCTTGAGTCTGTACTGGTTTTGTAAAAATGAATTGGTGAAATGCTTGGTGTAAGTAAATTGTCAATTTTTATTTCCTAGGAACTAGAAGATTACTTTATCCAAAATTCGGTATTTTTAGCTAGTTCAGCTGTCAACTACCAAAGGCCCAGTATTATTTTCAGATCTTCTTTACCCCCTCAAGTCCACAAAAGAACCACTTTTATATATACATAAGCTGAAAGGCAGAAAAGGCAATTGAAGAACCTCACCGAACTCTTAACACCTTCATCTTGTTTTCTTTTACTACTTTCTTTTGGCTAGTCCAAAACAAATTCTTAGAATGTCAATATTGGTCTCTGTGCCTCTTAAGGTATTTTTTTAAGAACATGTCTGTACACACAGTATTAGGGGATTCAGTTACTTGGGTTTGTGTTTAAACTGTGGTATTACCTGTTACATTGTCTGCTATGCTCTTCCTCTCCACTATAGCAAAAATTCAGTTTAACTTGCAACTCAAAAATCCTAGATATAAAGCATGTTTACATTTACTGTTGAACAGGTAAATTACCATTTATAGTAACTGGTTGCTTCATAGTAAAATACAAATATTACGATCCAGCAGATATTTATTGAACTCTTTAAAGATTTTAACAAATATAAAAACTAGTTTTAAGATTTTTTTTCCCCCTTCATCTTTCAGTTAATATCCAAGTTGAGGCAAAAAGCCAAACCAGAGCTTTAAAAATATTTTTTGGTTAAACTTGCAGAAGTGAGGGTTTTCACCTTTTGTAATTACAACCTACAGACACATGATTTATAAAACTATGATTTTTGTTGGTTAACCTGACGGTTTTCTCTTATTTTTTTTTAAAGTTCATTTATTTTGAGAGGGTGAGAGTGAGCACGCATGAGTGTGGGGGGTGGAGGTGGGGGAGGGGGACATCTCAAGCCGGCTCTGTTCTGTCAGTGCAGATACCTTACAAGGGACCCAAACCCAGGAACCATGAGATCATGACCTGAGCCAAAACCAAGTCTGGACACTTAATAGACTGAGCCAGCCAGGCACCATCCCCCTTGCTATTTTAAAGGCAGATTCACTCAGCATTAAAACTGCATTGTAATGGAAACACACCCTGTGCACATACACACATGCACACCCTTCATTGTGACAGAGCATTTAAAATAAGGAGTTATAATAAGTGAAAGCACTTCATTTTGGTTTGATGCCTAATCTTCATAGTCTTCAGAAAACTGCCAGTTACTAATGTAACTTTTCCTTCATTTCAAAAATCAAACTTTACATTTAACGTAAAACATGGTTATAGGCCAGGGATGCACACCAGAATCACCTGTGGTGCTTGTCTCGAAACAGATATACTTTGGCCTAAATAGCTCTGGAATAGGACCCAGATCCAGGAATTCCTCTAATTTTAAGCAAGCATTAGAGGTAACTATTATAAACTTGTAACCTCTTCCCATTACAGATATGTGCCAAAATATTCTAACACAAAAACTTCTATAGCATGTACTTAATACAGAACTTTGGTAATTTGATAGCACTTCAGTAATACATTTGTAACTCAAGGCTTCAAATTATAAGTAATGGGCATTATAATCCATTATAATGTGAATTTTTTTTTAAATTATTATTTAGAGGGTGGGAAGGGGCAGAGAGGGAGAGAGAATCCCAAGCAGACTTAAGCTGTGAGCGTGGAGCCTGACTGCAGAGCTTGAACCATGAGATCATGACCTAAGCTGAAATCAAGACTCGGATGCTTAACCGAGCCAACCAGGTGCCCCTGAATTGTCATTGTTAAGGTTAGGAAAAAACGATCTTCACCATTACCGCTTGCACAGTAATAGCAAACACTTCTACAGTGTTTACCATATGTCAAGTATTCTAAGCACTTTACACATATTAACTCACTCATCCTTACAACCTAATGAAACACACTCTCGTATTCTACAGCTGAGAAAACTAAGGCAAAGAAGAGTTATGCACACAGGTTACAAATGGGCCAGGATTCAATCAGCAGTCTGGCTCCTGAGTCCTCTATGGCCTTTCTACATGTTAATTAAAAAAAAGCATTTATCTGTGACATTAAAATTTTAAATGTAATTATTTGGGTTTTTTTGGGGGGAGGGGGTTGGGACTGTTCTTTCCTTGAAATAGTCAATAACAAAGTCAAATGTCAAGTTTTGAGAAGATCCACGACAGCTACTTGGGGGCTGTACATGACAAATGGTTTATTCAGTTTCATCAGAGCTTCAAGACTCCTTTCTTGACAGAGGGGAAATTACATTTTATAACAGAGCTCTGTAAGACAGTGTCATATTTGATTTTAAGAGTATTGAACTTAGCCACCTTCATTTGTAAAATACCACTGGTATCATGCTTCTCATTAAAACCTCACACTAGGAGACAGGTACTCCATGTCCCTAGGGATCCTTTTAGTTTAGTCCAGAAACACTGTTATCATCTTGACACCAGGACTTTTCAAAGGGCCATATCTAGGTCTTTGACACAAAGACTCCTGTGCTATACACTTTTTTTTTTTAATGTTTTATATAGTATGGTCACCTTTATTCCTTTTCTCTCCTGCAAAGCCCCTCCAGAATTAAATGTGCAGAAATTAAATGTGACTCTTTGGGTCAAAGCAGATACAAGTCTCAACACAAGAGTCTTGCCTACACAAACACCAGGTGAAATTACTATTCCAACAAACATGCCAAGGTAATCTCACCAAAATCCATTTTGTGTGGTGACACAATTATACCAAATTTCCTTCCAAGTGCTTTTTAGAGTTTCCTTGCAATCCTTCAAAGATACCATTATTAGTTCTTAAGATGCTTGTTACACCGGTTACAAGAACAGTGTATTTTTAGGAGTTCTTCGGGCTAAGTAGCCCCTTTCTGTTGTAATTTGTGCCATGTATTTAAGAAAGACTTCACCTTTCATTCTGTCCTACAAGTTCTATCGTGTGGCCATAAATTATAGAAAGGAAAACAGTGATCCTTCTGGGTTGGGAGGGAGGAGAAGGGGCAATATAAAGAATTCTACTTCTCACCACTGTCCTCCTAAGTTTCAATTTGCCAAAATAATTAAAATTCATTAAATTAAAATTTTTATTTTCCCCCTTACCAAAAATTTACAAACACCTCTATACACAGCACAAACCCTTAAAATAAAAATAGTTTGTCCTTTAGGATCCAATTTCTTATATCTAATGGAAGAAGTACATAAGGATTTATTGAAACCTTTATCACACACTCAATATTCTCTTTTCTGTGGAAATGATGAATGCATGTACACTGAAGCTTAATCACTAGATCAATGCTGCCAGCTAGGACTTCACCACCCTTCTGTTAACACATCCTGGAGATTTTAAAAACACTTTATTTAATAAAAGTTAAACATACAAAAAACTGAAATTAACACATATCCTAAAAATCACCATCTTCCAGTAATAGGAAGACATTTTACTATGCATATATTTGGCTTAAACTCAACTCAGGATAACTGTGATGTTCACTTAAACCAACAAATGCTGACAACTTGATCTAGTTAACAAAAATTACAAACTCAGCTACATGAACATAATATACAGGGAAATTATGGTCAGATTAATGCACAAGAAATACAGTAAATTTTTAATGATGAAACATTCAGTATTCTTGTTCATTAATTTAGCCTTGGTTTTTTTGTTTTTTGTTTTTTTACAAAAATAGTATCTACACTGTATACAGGGCTATACATCAGCTTTTTGTTTTCTTATATAAACATTACACATCCAAAAAATGGTACCACTACCATAAGGGAAAAATCAACACAGGAAAAGAGCAAACATTAAAAAAAAAAAAAAAAAAAACACCACCTTAGAAAAGGTAGCAGGTCCTAAACATGGTTTCTTATTACATAAAATTAAAACTCAGTGGAAAGAATGTAAAAGCTGAATCAATTTTAGAGATAGCCTCATAGGCTTAGCAAACAAATTATTGAAGGAAAAACCTCAAAACAAAGTTTGCCATTTACAAATTAACATATTTCTAGGCTTAATTAGGCAATAGCTAGGTTTACGTTGAAGATAAAAGAGCTCTTTAACAGGTTGGTATTTTGCCTTGATGTTCCAGTGAATTGCTACAATATGTGGCAAGTTCAAAGATCTGAGTATTCCAAGTTAGGACTTCACAAAATGTATACACCATCCATTAAGTAAGGGCCTGATATTAGGAAGATCAACAATTCATCTAAGTGCTGTATTTATGCAGCATCTATCTAGAAAAGTTGCTTTATTCAACAAACTTTGAGGAAACTGTGGTAGTAGTAACAAAAGTTAAATGAATAGCAGTTATCAAATGCAATTTCTTCAAGTTTCATTCTATTGAAGTCAAACAAGGACGACAATGGTATCTTCCTTACTCATCTAACAAATAATTTACCTTTAGAAAAATATAAGGATAAAAAGGTAAATGTAAAGCCCTGCAGAGATGAAATCCAACAGTTTTTCTGATTATTGAGGCATCAAATGCCTGACATTGTATTTAGAGGTATCTTGATATTGTGTCATAGGTTTATCAGCAATTCCACAAGTTCCTACTCCAACTTTGCCGGTTACACTCTCAGGTGAAGCAAAAATACTCCTTTTAACCTAGTGGAAATAAAACAGAAACCATTTTGATTAGTTTTGGGGGAATAAAATTTCTATGATACACTTAAGTACATCAAGAGAACTGGAGTGCTCTTTTAAATAAAATCTACCAGAGATCCCCAGCATATAAAGCAGGTTAACAAACAGGTAGGATTCACCACACTCCTTCTAAGGGTATGTTAGGTACCAAACAGTTTTTCAAATTTTAATTTATAGAAGGGTAAACAATCTAGATCTTTTGTAATTCCTGATATAAACTCTCTCATAGTGTTTCTATTGCAGAGACCATGGCTAATGGAGATATTTTGCAATAAGCCAAATGGAAGATTGAAGAGGATTATGATAACAAGACCCAGCTATGATCTTTTGAACCTATGTACCACATTTTTTCATTTATTTTTTAATGTTTATTTATTTTTGAGAGAGAGAGAGACAGAGCATGAGTGGGGGAGGGGCAGAGAGAGAGAGAGGGGGGAGACAGAATCTGAAGCAGGCTCCAGGCTCCAAGCTGTCAGCACACAGCCTGACGCAGGGCTCGAACCCACAAACTGTGAGATCATTACCTGAGCCGAAGTTGGATGCTTAACTGACTGAGCCACCCCAGGTGCACAACCCGCCCCCCCACCACCACCTTTTTCATTTTAAAGTTATTTTAATGACAGTTACACTTTTCAAGTTTATGAAGTATGATGAAAGGATTTACTAACCTGGCCTTTTTTGTTTTTAGAATAGGCTCTATTGTTAAACTGTTGCCATTTCACCTTCTGGTCCTCTCTTTCCTGCTCAAGTTCTTTTATTCTCTGTGCTTTTTTCAAAGCTTTCTTCTTTTTATATTCACGCTGCTGGGCAATCATTTCTTTTCTGTGTGGATATAACAACTAAATGTCAACTCTTAAGATTTAATAAATGATTTCTTTAGAGATATTTAGCAGTGCAAAACACAAAAACAAAACCCCAGAACAACAACAACAACAACAAAAACCCACAATAAACCTACACATTCCATGAATAGAAGCACTAAACATCAACAATGCCAATCACCCAGTATTACTACGTAAGGTTATTTGAGATACACAGCATCCTTGGAAGCTTTCAAACCATATCTATAATCTATTACCCATTCAAATCAAATATTTAAACTAGGACTTTCTGACATTTACATCACTTTTGCCAGATGTGTTTTAGAATGAGTTTTAATGTTAATAGAGGCCTAAACATTTATCCTTTTCTAAATGGAAAGCAACTTTATGCTGCATTTTGCAAAACTATATAAAGAGATGCAATACAGATAAAACTATTTCATCTAGACTAGAAGAGTACAGAACAAAGGAAAATCACAGCTTAAAATTCTTAAAAACAAAAACTGGGGTTTTCAAAAACACTCCTCTATCTAGGATCAGAGCCTAAAGCTCTCTCAGTAATTTCTGCTCAGTTTACATACTGACTTCTCACCAACAGGATGATGAGGTCTTTAAAAAACAGGCAATACAATCTAGAGGTCTTTGTATCATGTAATCATCACTATGAAGCTAAGGGTGGCTTTTTTACACAGATGTCAAAGACTAAAAATAGAGCGATGTTACATTGTTCTACGGTCTGATTTTTTACTTTTTTTTAATGTTTGTTTATTTTTGGGAGAGAGAAAGAGAGTACGAGTGGGGAAGGGGCAGAGAGAGACAGCAACCCAAGCAGGCTCCAGGCTCTGAGCTGTCAGCACAGAGGCCGATGCAGGGCTCGAACCCACAAACTGCAAGATCATGACCTAAGCTGAAGTCAGACGTTTAACTGAATGAGCCACCCAGGCGCCCCTACAGTCTGATTTTCTTATTGGAATACTTAGGTGATCTAGTTTCCCCAAGCTCAAATATATTTACTTATGTAGCAACTTTTTAAAGTCTTGAGGGGCGCCTGGGTGGCTCAGTTGGTTAAGTGTCCAGCCCAGGTCTTAAATTTCAGGGCCCTGAGTTCAAGCCTCACGTTGCTCCATGCTGGTCATGGAGCCTACTTAAAACAACAAAACTGTTGAAAAATCCAGAAAGAGAAAACTGTGGAAAATGTGTGTAAGTTTATTAAAATGTTAATTCTACCTCATATACAGGTCAAGCCATACACTTCTCTATCCTCCCACTGCTGCTCCCTGAGTTCAGGACACCATTACCTCACACCTGATCACTGCACTAGCTGCTTTCCCTCGGCTGTCAGGGATTATTTGAAAGCTCAACTATGATCATATTATCTCCTCTATTTGAAATACATCAGTGGCTGTCAAGCTCTTTGTGATTTGGCCTCAACCTCTAAGCTCTTGTCAAACCACCCATCTTCAAGCCCTATTTTCACTATAGGAATTTGTTTCCGTTACCTCTATGTTTCCCACCTTGTTTTCTTTAAGTAAACATTTACTAAACTCTTACTACATTATCAAGAACTGTACCACATGCTTTATTAATGCTAACACTTAATCCTTAGAACCCTACAAAATAGATACTATCAACCCTGTTTTACAAATGAGGAAAGAAGTTAAAAAGTTTGCCCAAGGTCATACCTTCAAGTTCATTACCTAGCTAACTCCTTTTCTTTTCAAATCTCAGTTTAGATGTCATTTTCTCAAAGAAATTGCCCTGATGACTAAAGTACAGTTTAGGTATCTTTCCTCTGTTCCCTTAAAGTACCCATTATGTTCCCTTAGTAACTTCTATAATTTACTATTAAAATTCTCCTTTAATTTTGTGTTTTCTTCTCTAGACTATAAACTCAATCAGGACAAGGTCCAAGTTGGTTGTCTTCACTATGGTATAACTCCAGCACATGGTTCAGTGAGAGGTACATAGTATCTTCTTAAGAAATGTTTACTGAATGCCTAAGTGGGAACCAAAATGTCTTTGCTTTACCTAGGTATACACATACAATGCTGACCCTATACAGCTAATCTTCAAAACAATGATAAGGAGTATTTTAACATTCTCACCCTAATCTAGCCTGCGTGAATTCCACAGACTGCCTCAAATACCAAAATGGGGAAGATTACATTTAAACTGCTAAAGTCAAAGTCACTTACTTTGACATGGGCTTGTTGCCACTGTCCTCCTTTGCCTTCCTTCCTTCTTCTACAGGTTTGAGGTTCAACAGTGGAGTCACTTCAGCATTGCCATAGCCAGCAAAGGTGATTGCAGCGGTGCCATTTTCTTCATCTATCTCCTCAATCTCGGCTTCATAACACCTGTAAAGATATCATGACTGTAAGCAGGTGAGTAAAGGTTTAGTACTCAACCTATAAGACTTACACTGCAGTGATTCAACTATTACATGTGTCTACAATGGAACTTCTGTAATCAGTTGGCTCTTTGGTAAAGATAATACAAACAGTAGTTGGAGTTAGCCATCTACTATTAAAAAAAAAAGGGGTTCCTAATCAAAATATTGTCAGGAAAGTCTCCTACATGTCTATTAAATGTGCTTTAGTCTATCTCTTTGAGAAAAGATATTTTTTATAGGAATAACTTCAGTGTATGTGCTTCACGTAAGTCTAAGATAGCCAACCATTCACTCAATTTTCAATCTGAGGAAGAAATTAGGATTATTTTTTAACTATCCATTCATTTTCCTCTGCTTTGATTTTTCTGTCCTCTACGATCCAAGCCCACCAACTGCCCCAAAAGTTATTCTAAAGCTAAAAACTAAACTGTATTATAGTGGTAACCACCCAAGAATCAAATTGACTTTACAAATCATATTGGCTATACAGAAAGATTAAAACAGGGTAGTTCAAACTGAATAAAAACTTCTTACCATTGTATTTTATTATTTCATGTTATAGTTAGAGTTTTTTTCTACACTTACTGTCCATCTTCACTCCAGATTGCCATACACTTGTCTCCTACTTTCCATGAATGAGTGGGCTGAGTAGAAGCAAAACTGTCTGAACTTGCAAGAGTTTCAGAAGGCTGAGTTGACAGAAGGTCTTTGGTTAGTTCTATAACTTCCTAAAAAGAAAAAACAAAAACCATAGCATTATTTTTATAATTTGCTTATCACCTTTCAACAGGTTTTTATTTTGATGACTTTAGCTCTCCACCATAAAGCACTTATTAAGTACACTACATAAATCTACTTGCAGTTCATAACAATAGTATGATGTAGGTACTATGATTATCCTCATGTAGAAACTAAGATACAATATTTTATACAGTGGTGGAACTGGGATTTAAACCCACAGCTGCCTTTCAATTAACCCCAAATACTAACAGAAAGCGGCAGACTTGAGCTTATACCATTCTTCCTTTCTTTCTTCCTCTTTCTCTTTCTTTTTTTTAAGTAAGCTCTACACCCAACATGGGGTTTGAACTCCTGACCCTATTATCAGGAGTCGCTTGTTCTACTGACTAAGCCAGCAAGGTCCCCCTACCATGGCATTATTTCTAAGTGCCTGTTTTAGCTAAAGAGATCTAATATGAGAAACAATCATTTATGAGGGACTGAACTAGATTCAAGATCACTTTTATCTTCTATCTTTGTCACATGTATTTCATGCAACTGGATTGTTTTACAGGGCAATATTGGCAGTAGTATTTAACTCTCTAGCCAACATGTTCCCCACCCCCATCAAAAAAAAACCAAACCCAAAACACTTGAAGCAACCTTATTAGTAATACATATTTCTACTAAGAAAAAGCCAGTAGTCTTCCTAGTCACTTATTATAAAACTTACCCCATCCAGATAAGCAAATTACCAGGTCAGATTTAAAATATTCTAAAAAGCACATTAGCACAGCTTCATTTAAAAGGAAAAAATAAATGTAACACACATAGGCAGGCAATACCTGCCTGTGTGGCAAATATTTTCTCTATTTCAGGCTTACACTTATTGGCTTCATTCAAGGGTGTTTGGTAGGGTTAGTTAAAAAACTTAAAAGATATAGTACAAACGGCCAGATTTTGCTACCTATCTGCTTTTTTCACTCCAATGAAGATCTATGTTATGTATTACCTTATATGATTTATTTTAAAAACTCACATACCTCTTCCCCCACTGTTGCATATAAAATACCTTAAAACATCACAGTGTTTGGGAGAAAAAGTAGCAAGGTTAAACTCTATACTGAGTTTATGTCTCCCACTGAAGTTTTATAATAGTAGCTCTGGTTCAGTAGCCAAGAAGTTATATATTACCTCTTTCCTAAAGATTCTAAATCTTCCTGGCTATTTCTGAAAAACTAATATTTGAGCCTTCAAAAAAAAGGGGGGGGGGAGTAAGCCCTTGGAGAAAGGCCTGTTTTGTAAATAGAAAAACTAGGGTAACTCAGATTTGAATTAAAAATTCAGTATAGTATCTTAAATGACATTTTATTAGGTACCAAATAGCCATTCAAATGCCTTTTAATTAGATAATCCTTTGCAAATAAGGCAAAGAATTTCCAAATAAATAGATCAGGTACTATACAAAGAAGAATAAACTGTCCAGTCTTGTTTTTAATCAATTACTATTAAGGCCAGGAATATAATCCTTGACTCAAGAGCCAATACAATCCTTATCATTAAATAATTCCATTTAACTAAAACACAAACATGATTTCTGCATTTGTAGGTCTTTGATTTAGATTCTACCTCTCTTAAGACAGAGCATCTTGCCATTTTATTTTCCTAAGGAAATTAGTTTCACCAAAGGGTCCTGAAAAGCTGTGCATGTTACAATAATTTTCAGAGCCCTGCACTGAAGTGACACTTTAAAAAAAATCCAGGGCTTATCCCTAGTTGTCCTTTCATTTTGCCATGTTTTACATACCCCTCCCAACAAACTATGAAGACCCTTTCAATGTTTTCTTTACATGTGCATATGGACCAAAGTATTAGAGAAACTATTTTATGTATGAGGGGGTTCTTAAAGGTACATACCATTAATTACTTTTCCTCCCCCAAGTCTGAGTTCTGAAACTGCTCCTTCATCGACAGATGGGCAGCAGTTACAGTAATCGGCAATTCCAGGAAGCATCAGATGTTGTGATCTACATATCAGCAGGTCAAAGGGTGCACTCAAGCACTCTGCTTACTGAAGGAAGGCGTTTCGGGGATGCAGAGAGCCACTGTAATATATGAGACAAGTGACTTGACCCCTGCCTCCTTTAGAACCAGTTTATTCAGCAAAACAGCCTAATAAATTGACTATTTTTGTGATTATCACAGACTGCCTCGGGAGCTAATAAAAGCTAGCCTAGATTTTACTATACCTACTTTTTTAAGTGAAAAAAGGCAATTAGGACTTCAGTAGATTAATGTGCTGCCTGCTGAGTAACTGTATTCTATATGAAAGACAGTACATATAAATGTGGAAGCCTTAGTGGCAAAATGAAGTCAATGAAAAAATGTAGGAAAGCACTTTGTCATAAATGAAAGGGGAAACAAATGCAAAATCAGGATAAAGACATTCCACTAAAGGAACACAAAATAAAGAAGGCCACAAACTCAGTCATCAGTCTGAACAACTTTTCAGCAAATATAAAAGGCAGAATTAAATATCCAAGGTATGAGGTATATCCCAGAAAATAGAGAAGAGAAAAAAAGGAAAATTATTTTTAAAAAACCCACGACAAAACAGGAGCTATAACTATAGTCAGTGGAGACAATTACTAGGTGGAAGCAGATATGTAAACACTTTTCAGAACTTTAATCTTCAATGACGCCTTCCATCTCTCAGTAATTTTCAGTTCAAAACAGACCTGTATCTAGTAAACCAAAATGAAAAATTTGTTTTCATGACAAAATAAAAGCAAAAGAAATCGTGATCACGTCTGGTCAGGAAAAACGTACTATATTACTACTATCTGAAGTTTTAGAACTTAAGCTTCTAAATCTGTGCTATCCAATATGGTACTCACATGTGGCTACTAAAATAAAATTAAGAATTCAGTTCTTCAGCTATCCTAGCTACAGTTCAAATATTTAATTGTCCCTAGTGGCTCCAGTACTACAGTAGATATAGAACGTTTCCATCATCACAGAAAGTTCTACTGTAAACAGTGCTGTTCTAAATGGGTATTTTACGGATAAATAACCATTACTAACTGAACCCTAAATAAGCCATTTATGTGCTTACCACAATGCCTACCACAATGGCCTCTCTCCCTATAATACTTCCACTATAGATCATGTCATAGCAAGGCAATTCTGCCTGGACCCTGACAATTCATTCCAGAAACATTAAAAAGACCTCACAATAATGTTGTTTCAACCTTCACTCCCAACTCCCCCTCCACCAGTTCCACATATATCCCTCCTCCAACTGCCCAGGAAGCAATATACACAATATTGACAATGGTTTATTTTCTTCCAAGAAAAAAAGGACTGCTTTTAAGTTGGTAAAACAAGATGCATGCCAGGATCCTTCTTTGAAGCAAGCAGAAAGCTGGCCTAGGAATGGGAGAAACTGCTCCCAAAACATCTTTTTATTATTGACTGGCACTCTGAAATTCAGTGGCCTGACTTCTACATACTGAAGATGGGTCTTGTTTTCCGTGTTTTTAAAAACCACATACTATTGCCAAGTTTATCCTAAATCTACAATTTAAACCTGAAAATATTCAACTCATTTTAATTATGTCCAGATAAATCCTTTCAAAGTCCTGTATCTGGACACCATTTCAAATAAGTTTCATTCATTTGCAGTTCTAATATCCCTAAAATATTAATGTTAATGGGCAAGAGGATGATAAAGGGAGGGAAAGAATTTAGATAGGATAAAGATGATTCAAGTTTTGTACTGAATCAGTAAAGACCATCTAACCAAAATACCTTTTAAAATTTTCAAAATAATCAGGTTCAAAATTTTAAGTTCTCAAAATTTTTTTAAATGAAGTAATACACATGTACATACATACAGTATTTTTATTAATCAACAATGTTCTAAGAAACAACAGATATTTACTATAATGGTTTTGTCTGTCTCGAAACCCCAGTGCAAATTTTAAAAGGCAAGTTTCATACCTACCGAACTCTTCCATGACAAAACAAATTAAGATCTCCTTTCCACATCAATTTAACCTCAACAAGCGCCAACAACTACACTGTAAAATCTACCCTTAAATTCAAACATTATGTAACATTTATGCAGAAAACAAGTATCTCCTTAAATATTTTTATAATGTGTTTTCAATATAAGATGTTTACCTGCTAGCTTTGAAACACACATACACTCTTATTTCATGTTCAAGAACCTTGTGACATTAAAAAGAACCCTAATCATGTTACATTTTTCTCATTTTTTCAGTCATTTATAAAATTCTTCCACATTTGTTTTCATTCCAGTACAATTAACATTTTTAATTCCATATTATTTTTGTCCTTTTAGTTACCTTTGGAACTAAATTTCTTTTGCCAGATCTTTAAAAATAAAAGTACTTTCCACTGTAAAGTTAAATCAACTCTGATTTTTAAAAAATTATATGAGCATATAAAATTTACACAACAAAGAACAATGCTTTACTCATTTCGATGTATACAACTGAGGAAGCGGCAACCCTACTTCTGTGAGCAATATACACCTATGTGCATATACATGTTTACACACAAGGGAGGATAGCGGGAGAAACACTCCGAATTGTGCTTTGGATTCTATGCAAGAAATCATCTGAAAAACACAAATACTTTTTTTCAAACAATATAACTATTAGCGTCCTCTGATACTTACTTGTAAATCTTTCTTTAATTTCAGCAAATCTTCATTTTCTCCATTTCCAGACAATGCAGCTTCAACTTGCTGGAGTTGAGCTTTGTAGCTTGCCAGCTGTTTTGCTAGATCCTCTGACATCTAGGGAAAATAAAAAGGGTAAGACCATGAAAACTGAACAAAAAACACCATAAAAAATAACTTCCCTGTCTGCCTGACTTAATCTCTACCAGTTTTGCTCCCAACTCCTTCATATAAGTCATTGCTGCAGCTCCTCACCATTACCTTTACACTTAGTTCTGAGAAAAGCTGTGAGCCAAACCCAAACATCAAGGCAATGAATTCTGCAGAGTATAAACTTGTCAGATAAATTCCACACAGAAGCAGAAAATAAGAGCTAAGATAAAAGGGAAAAGGAGAATTTCTATTTTTTAAACTTGTGTTAACAAGGAAGACACTGTATTTGACTGAGTTGTTACATCTTCACCAAAAAAAAAGGGGGGGGGGCAGCACTAATCGGTTGGAAGAGTCAAAGACTGCCGACAAAAATATTTTGAAGCACTAGAGAAAACTTCTAAAACAAAATATAAATAGCTTTTGGATTAACGACATAAAAAATTCTCTGTACACGAGCTCTTCGGTTAGCGTGTTTAGAACCGCTTCCCAGAGCAAACCAACCAACCAACCCAAAAAAAACCCAGTCACTTAAATACTGTCGATGCAGCGTCTTCATCAGAGAAACCGCACAAATACTATCCCAGTTAGGCATTCTAAGGAGCGTGCCTTTCACCAAATCTGGCTCATTCTCCGGAAAGTAAGATAAAAGAATCCTTTCTCGATTTACAAAGCAAACACGCCGGGTTTCCGAGGATCCTTCTCTGTGTTTACGATTCCCGTCCAACGACAGCCTGGAAGCTTGGAAGGGCTCCAAGGGGGCTACCGCGAGCCTGCCTGCTCTCCTCCCAGTCACCCAACACCTCGGGGCCCGCCTCAACTGGTCTATTATTTCAGACCTCGACATGCAAACACAATCTCCAGGGAAACCGAAAACACAAACGGAGC
The DNA here is from genome assembly GCF_018350155.1 of Leopardus geoffroyi. Lineage (NCBI taxonomy): Eukaryota > Metazoa > Chordata > Mammalia > Carnivora > Felidae > Leopardus > Leopardus geoffroyi. The sequence continues at coordinate 68,167,502 of NC_059334.1, forward strand.
GGACCCCAGCGGGGCCAGAGCCTCACACCGCCCCCCCCCCCCCCAAAACACGCTCGGCACAGAACGGCCTAGGGCGTCCTAAAGAGGCCTCCCGCGTCCCCACCCCACCCGACGACGGGTTTCCGGGATTAGCCTCGTTCGCCGCCACGACACCGAGGCCCGAGGCCCGAGCCCCACCCGGGGCAGCTCAGGGCCCAAAACCCTGGCTGGGAGAGGTGGCCAGGCTCCCAACGTCCCTGCCGGCGCCCAGGCCTCTCCAGGGCGGCCCACTCCTCGGCCTCAGGCCTCCGCTTCAACTCGACAGAGGCCGAGGCCTAGCGAGGCCCTGCGGTCTGCCTCACCCGGTTCTTTACCTTGTGTGGGGTTGGGGGCAGGGCGGCAAGAAGGGGTCGGGACGGCGACAGCGGCGGCAGCAAAAGGAAAAAAAAAATCTCCGCGGCAACAACAGGGCGACTAGATCTGAAACAGAACTTGCTCGGCGATGAGGGGGAGGGGAAAAAAGCTGGAGACTGGAAGGAGGAAAAGACAGAAGCGGGTGAAATCTCGCGAACGTTGAAAGCCTCGCGAAAGGTCGCCCTACTCACGCGATTCCCAGCGTTCTCTGGGCGGCCCAGCCTTACTGGCGTTAGGGACGCGGACTGGGCGGAGCTTCGTTGGAAGGAAATGGCGTAGGTGGGCCGCGCCAGGCGCCGGATGTAGGTCTGGCTTATCTCAATTTCTGCTGAGAGTCGAGAGACGTTACCTTTCGTAGGAGTTGGTGCCTTTGGGCCATTCCTTAAGTTCCCGAGGGAGTAATCGCGTGTGCCTTCTTAGACTAGTGGTGCTGGGAGTTGGGAGGAACGGCGTTTAGTGCAGCGTTTATACTAGTGTTGGTTCGCAAAATGTGGTCCCGGCAACCTAGTTCCTGGTAATTTATTACAAATGCAAATTCTCAGCACCCATCCCACACCTACTGCATCAGAATCTTGAGGTGGCTCAGCAGCCTAGTTTAACAAGCGCTCCAGGTGATACCAATGTCAGCCCAAATTTGACAGCCATCGCTTTACCAAAAGCCAATTAAATTGTAGCAGAACCTGTTGGAGAAGAGGTTGATTTATTTAAAACCTATTTTGTTACAACCTACTTGGTTTTAATAAAGTAAATTGTATATAGGTTAATCTCGCCTGATAGGGAACAATCTCCAAGTTACAGTATTAAATGATGAGCAGAATGATATGAATACTTGCATTTATGTTTAAAAAGCAATGCGCATTGTCTATGTTTCTAATAATATATACTCTTTCTAGACGGATACATAAACCTATCTAGAGGTTTGGAATGGAAGCCAAATATTTTCACTGATTATCTTTTTTACTGTTTATCCTTTTAAAATTTTTTCCATACATATACCGTTTGTTTGTTTTTTTCCAGTTAAAAAGAAAATCCTGTGACAAAGAGGCTATATGAATGCCAGGAAGGAACCTTCCCAGGCGAATTGGGGTCTTTTGCTGGACCGTTCAAGAAGGTCCTCCTCTCAGATGGGCTCTTTTGGACTGTGACATCTTGCTTTAATGCCTTTTTGCTTTTTTGAAGGGGTCTTCTCTTTTCTTCTCTACATACACAGACATATATCCCTCTTATTTAGTCAGATAACCTGTATAGAGATGGAAACTAGATTTGTGATAATTGAGTGGCAATTTGTAAGAAATGAAAATGCTGCAGAGGGCAGCAGTGTGTTGCTAGAATTAAGAGGGAAGACCAGAAAGGATGTAATTCCTTAACATAATAGAAATTTGTTTAAAATATAATGTAGTTTTTAACAACTGCTTTTATTCTAATTGTGTACTTTAAGAACTAATGCCAGGAGGATCTTCCCAGAGTATAAACTTTACAGTTGTGTAAAAATCTCTCAAATAAGAGAACTCTTAATGGAAACCACCCCCCCCCATCAGAAAATAGGAAAGTATTTATTATAAGGTCCTATATGGATTTCTGGATCATCTTGATAGCTTTTATTTTCAGTATTGTTTTTAATCTCTCCCTCCTCTGTGCAACATAGATTATATTTCGGCGGGGGGAGCAATATAGTTTTAATTTTAGTTCCCACAAAGAGATAGCAGTTGTATGTACCAGGTGTCATTCTAAGCACTTTACATGTACCCATTTAATTTTCACAATGGTTCAATAGAAACAAAACTGGAGCAAATATAAACTTTGACTAAGAGTGATACTTCAAGTAAGGGTTCAGAATTACCATCTCAATTGAAGTGTGAAAATCTACTTTCCTTATCTAACGTTCTCATTCAAATCTGGTCATGTTTATTCTTCAAAAACAGCTGTATCTAAAACTTCTAGTTCTTTATTTTTTTCTTTTTAATTTTTATTTAACTTATTTTTTTTTTCAACGTTTATTTATTTTTGGGACAGAGAGAGACAGAGCATGAACGGGGGAGGGGCAGAGAGAGAGGGAGACACAGAATCGGAAACAGGCTCCAGGCTCTGAGCCATCAGCCCAGAGCCCGACGCGGGGCTCGAACTCACGGACCGCGAGATCGTGACCTGGCTGAAGTCGGACGCTTAACCGACTGCGCCACCCAGGCGCCCCTTAACTTATTTTTTAAATTTATATCTAAGTTAGCATATAGTGCATCAATGATTTCAGGAGTAGATTCCTTAATGCCCCTTACCCATTTAGCCTATTCCCCCTCCTACAACCCCTCCAGTAACCCTCTGTTTGTTCTCCATATTAAAGAGTCTCTTATGTTTTTGTCCTCCTCCCTGTTTTTATATTACTTTTGCTTCCCTTCCCTTATGTTCATCTGTTTTGTATCTTAAAGTCCTCATATGAGTGAAGTCCTATGATATTTGTCTTTCTCTAATTTCGCTTAGCATAATATTAACCCTCTGCTTCCATCCGCATAGTTGCGAACGGCAAGACTTCTTTCTTTTTGATTGCCGAGTAATACTCCTTTGTGTATATATATATATACCACATCTTCTTTATCCATTCATCCATCTATGGACATTTGGGTTCTTTCCATATTTTGGCTATTGTTGATAGACTGCTATAAACATTGGGGTGCATGTGCCCCTTCGAAACAGCACACCTGTATCCCTTGGATAAATACCTAGTAGTGTAATTGCTGGGTTGTAGGTTCTATTTTTAATTTTTTGAGGAACCTCCATACTGTTTTCCTGAGTGGCTGCACCAGTTTTCATTCCCACCAGCAGTGCAAAAGAGATCCATTTTCTCTGCATCCTCACCAACATCTGTTGTTGCTTGAATTGTTAATGTTAGTCATTCTGACAGGTGTGAGGTAGTATCTCATTGTGGTTTTGATTTGTATTTCCCTGATGATGAGTGATGTTGAGCATTTTTTCATGTGTCAGTTGGCCATCTGGATGTATTCTTTGGAGAAGTTCTATTCATGTCTTTTGTCCATTTCTTCACTGGATTATTTGTTTTTTGGGTGTTGAATTTGAGAAGTTCTTTATAGATTTTGGATTCCAACCCTCTATCTGATATGTCATTTACAAATATCTTCTCCCATTCTGTCAGTTGCCTTTTAGTTTTGCTGATTGTTTCCTTTGCTGTGCAGAAGTTTTTATTTTGATGAGGTCCCAATAGCTCATTTTTGCTTTTGTTTCCTTTGCCTCCGGAAACGTGTTGAGTAAGAAGTTGCTGCGGCCAAGGTCAAAGAGGTCTTTGCTTTCTCCTGGAGGATTTTGATGGCTTCCTGTCTTACATTTAGGTCTTTCATCCATTTTGAGTTTATTTTTGTGTATGGTGTAAGAAGGTGGTCCAGGTTCATTTTTCTGCATGTCGCTGTCCAGTTTTCCCAGCATCACTTGCTAAAGAGACTGTCTTTATTCCATTGGATATTCTTTCCTGCTTTGTCAAAGATTAATTGGCCATATGTTTGTGGGTCCGTTTCTGGGTTCTCTATTCTGTTTCATTGACCTGAGTGTCTATTCTTGTGCCAGTACCATACTGTCTTGATGATTACAGCTTTGTAATACAGCTTGAAGTCTGTAAAACTTCTAGTTCTTTAAACCTGATATTTATTTTATTGAAACCTAGTAAGTAGGAGCACCTGGGTATTTCAGCTGGTTAATTGTTCAACTCTTGATTTCGTCTTAGGTCATGAACTTTTGGTTGGTGAGTTGGAGCCCCTCATCAGGCTCCGCACTGACAGTGTGGAAACCTGCTTGGGATTCTCTCTCTTCCTCTCTCTCTGCCCTTCTCCCACGTGGGATGACAAAATAGACATTAAAAAAATAGACATTAAAAAAAAACTTAGGGGGCGCCTGGGTGGCTCAGTCGGTTGGGCGTCCGACTTCGGCTCAGGTCATGATCTCGCAGTCCGTGAGTTCGAGCCCCACGTCGGGCTCTGTGCTGACAGCTCAGAGCCTGGAGCCTGTTTCAGATTCTGTGTCTCCCTCTCTCTCTGACCCTCCCCCATTCATGCTCTGTCTCTCTCTGTCTCAAAAATAAATAAAAACGTTAAAAAAATTTTTTTTTAAACTTAGTAGGTAGATAACATTTGAAGACTCCAAATTGTCACTAGAATATACAACTATTTCCTTTCACTACTCAAGAAAATTAAAGTATAGCAGCTGCCTTTGGAAATGTACCAACCCACTGCAGAGCACAAGAGTATGCAACAAACTGTTGGTTAACTGAGAGACTGTATTCTTTAGCTTAGCTTTTACTGCATCCCTTCCTGACAAAAGGTAGCCTCAGATTTGCTCACATTTTTTACTATCTTGACAAATGCCTAAAGGGATGAAGTAGAGACATGTACATAGACATAATAGCTGCTTGTGCCCTTTGCCTTCTTTAGTCGTAATAGATGTTTTGAATGTTTGCCTGGAGATTTGCTGCAGGGCAAGCTACTGGCTTGCCTATTATGTATATATATATATAATGGATATATTGATATATATATCTATATATACATGACATATATATTATATATATCTGTATATATTATACATATCTATTATATGTATCTTCTTAGAAGTATGTATTATATGTAAGTAAGTACTTCTTAGATGTATTATATGTATATATTATATCTATCTATCTATCTATATATATTATACATATCTATTATATATATCGTCTTAAAAGTATACCTAGGGGTACCTGGGTGGCTCAGTCGGTTAGGCATCCAACTCTTGATTTCAGCTCAGGTCATGATCTCACAGGTCGTGAGTTCTAGCCCCAAGTCGGGCTCTGCACTCTCTGTGCAGAGCCTGCTTGGGATTCTCTCTCTTTCTGCCCCTCCCCTGCTCATTGTCTCTCTACCTGTCTGTCTGACTCTCTCTCTCTGTTTCTCTCAAAATAAAATTTAAAAACCTTTTAAAAATACGAATTTTTAAAGAAAGGGATATAATTTCTCCCAGTGGAGAGTGCCCATATCTTGACATCTAGATACATTTATCCATAAAGAGACAGCATTCCTTGGAAAAATGGCTATTTTTAGGTCTCAGGCACAGAAAGTACAAAAGTATTTAGGTGAGCCTAGAGCACCTTGCCAGAAAGTGAGGAAGTATCCCAAAACTAATAAGATCACGTCAAAAGCTCATAGAACCCAATTTGACTCCAGTGGCCAAATGTGAGTCAAGTTGGGCTAAACAGAATAATGACTGTGATAGATTATCAGAGCACTGAATGCATTTTTAGAATCCCTGAGTCAGGCACCTGGGTGGCTCAGTTGGTTAAGCATCTGACTTTGGCTCAGGTCATGATCTCATGGTTGGTGAGATTCAAGCCCCACATCTGACTCTGTACTGACAACTCAGAGCCTGGAGCCTGCTTTGGATCTGTGTCCCTCTCTCTATACACCTCTCCCACTCACGTTCTCTCTCTCTCTCTCTCTCTCTCTCTCTCAAAAATAAATAAACATTAAAATCCCTAAGTCTAGAGTGATACTCAGAATCAAGGGTGAGGGAAGGGCCTTTTTTCTTTGTGGGAGAATGCTGGCCAATATCTATAGATGGAATAATAGAATTGGAAAAATCGTTATGTGCAGTCCCCAATAATTGAGGCAAAGATCATCAATAGAAGCTAAAACCCATCTTGTAAAGAAGTAGGAGAAAGGGGGATGTTTGCAAAGTGGCAGAATATCACACCATAGATTACTTAATTACAGAGGGAGAGTAAGGAAATTCAGCAGTCACCAACTTAACCTAGTGATCACATTGAGCATGACCAGTGGTGGGACAACCTGACTTTATAGTCCTCTTGACTTGATGCAACATGAAATAACAGCATCACCAATGAAAAGTCTGCCAAAAATGCTTAACCTGACTATAATCAATCCTTTTGACCCAGATTTCAATTTACAGGAAATATGGAGTTATAGGAACAGATAAAATGACCCTGATGGAAGAATCAGATCCAGAATGTGAGACATTCCATAAGAAAACGCCTAAATTCTTCAAAAGGTCAGTGTCGTTAAAAAGAGTGTGGAACTGTTCTAGATTAAGATACAAAAGACCTAACAATAAATGCAATGGATAAATCTTGATTGGGTCTTGGTTTGAAAAAGCTATAACAGAAATTTTAGGGTACTTTGGGAAATTTGAATATGGACTGGGTATTAGATGATATTGAATTACTATTAACTGAGTGTGAAATTTACTTTGGTTACTTAGGAAAATGACCCATTCAGATATTTAGGGATGAAATACCATAACATCTGTAATTTATCTTTAAATGGTTCAGCAAAAAAAAATTGTACGGAATTTCATAAAATCATGTGGGTGTGTGCATGAATATATGTATACTTGTGTGTATTTACACAGTAGTAGCCACTTATCCACGGGCAATATGTTCCAAGACCCCTAGAGGATGCCTGAAACCATAAATAATGCCAAACCCCATATATACTGTGTTTTTTCCCATACATAACATACTTATAATAAGGTTTAATTTATAAATGAGGCACAGTAAGAGATTAACAATAATAAATAATAAAATAGAACAATTATAACAATATTATAACAATATACTGTAACAAAAGTTATGTGACTGTGGTCTCTCTCTCTCAAAATATCTTCTTGTACTGTACTCACCCTTCTTGTGATGATGTGAGATGATAAAATGCCTATGCAATGAGATGAAGTGAGGTGAATGACATAGGTGTTGTGACATAGTGTCAGGTTTCTATTGACTTTCTGACTGTACATCAGAAGAGGATTATCTGCTTGTAGACTGCAGTTGACCATGGGTAACTGAAACCGTGGAAAGTGAAACTGCAGATAAGGGGGGACTACTGTGTGTGTGTGTGTGTGTGTGTGTATGTGTACACACATATATGTATACGTGTATGAATATATATATAGAGAGAGAGAGGAAGAAAGAATTAAAATGTGTTAGATGTTAAGATGTTAATGGTTATTGTGGAGGATATGTGAATTCATTGTACTAATCTTTCAACTTTTCTGTATGTTTCAAATTTTTCAAAATAAAAAGAGAAAAGTATTTGTAAACTAGCTAGTATGGTTTTAGGTGATCTTTGTGTGTGTGTGTGTGTGTGTGTGTGTATGTGTGTGTGTGTTTAGGGAATGGTGGGGGAATCTCAGCAGATTGAGAGGATCTCTAGGAGCTAGAAGTAGTTTATCAAGCTTAGAAGTAATATGAGAGCTTACAAAAGCTTATGTGATTGTCAGAAACAAAAGGCCGTAGAAAGCCTATGGGTCAAGGTCTAGCAGGAAGATGTGGGCAGTGGAGGCTGAAGCAGTCACAGGAGCTCTTTGAAGGCCAGGAAGGAAAGCATGAGAATGAATTACTTTGACTTCCCCACATGCAGGAGAGAGTCCAATGGGCCTTGCCCTCTGATGTGGTGATAGGAACTTTTTTCATTTTTTTTTTTTTGGCCCTATCTGGCTTTCTCATATAACAGCCTCCAGAGGTAGTCTTAAGATGGTCTTTTAAACTCGGAGTTAATTGGATTCATCTGCATCACAGCCCTTGAAAATACCCTCTTTATCTGAGTGTTTCCCACCCCCCCATGTTCATGTTGACTATTTATTTAACTTAGAAAATTTATTTAACTTAGAAAATAACTTAGTTATTGCAGAAACAGCCTGGAACATTCCATATCACTATTATTGTACAATGAATAATAGAGCATAATAGAGCAACCTTTTTTTTTTTTTTTTTTTTTAGGATACTTACACCAGACAACCTGAGTAGCCGGGGATATATGTACCCAAATGTAAAGAGCAAAAAGGAGACAGTGAACACAACTTCTTTCCAGAAGCCAAAATAAGCCCCAGATTTTTGCCCCATGAAAACTAATGCACATAGTTTGATACGGTCACATTTAACCATTTTATTGATAATAGTGTCAGCAGTTGCAAAGAACTGTACAATGGAGGCCTCAATGCTCAAAGAACCCATTAGGTGGCAGTGGGGACACAGGCATCTTTTGATGTCTGATTACAGCCCGCCCCCGCCCATGCTTCCTCCAGTTATGGAGCCTTAGGGAAGTGACATCGTCAGGCAGCTTTTCAGGGGAGGAGATAGGGGAGGCAAACAACCAGAGAAAACAAAACAAACAAAAGTTATGGCCTATAGTATCCAACAGATGAGGAACTGTTGGTCATCTGGACTCAACTCCTGTTCTTGATTTTAACATGTTTTTATTTGTCCTTGTTATGATTCTTTCAGTAAAATAACTTTATACCTAAGTTCTTTAGATGACTTGTGTGCTGTTTACAATATCTCTGTGTTGTCAGTTTTTGAACATAAGCTAGAACGTGAGTATGGAATATGGCTCATTTTGCTTGGGACCCAGTACATTTAATACGTACATTTATAGTGACACTCTCATTCTCTGTAATGAGTGCTCATGAAAGGCTTTTTGTGGTCCTGGTACGTGCTGTACATTGAGATTCCTGGGAAAAGGACTCTGACATTTCTTTGCAAGAAGTTTATTGGGGAGTGCCTTTAGGAACATCCCCTGTGAGAGTGACAGGAGCAGGGCTGGGCTGAGGGAGAAGAAGCTGCCACACGTGTGCAGCCCATCCTGTAGGAGCTCCAGAGCTGGATGGCTCCTCAGAGACCCCCTTGGGACTTTATACCTACCCAACCCCAAATGATCAGCCAATACATGTGGGCTGCCCCTGTGAAGGGGGCAGAAAAATAATTTGGCTGGACACTGTCAGCCACCAACACTCCCTCATTCTGGGTGAATGAGCACCTCAGTCCAGAAAGAGGAATCTGGGCCACACACCAGAGTATCTACAGCAGGGGAGAAGGCCTACTTTCTCTGCATCACCCTTATTTTTAGGCACCTCTGATGCTGCCTCTCCCACAGACGTTACCTGTATTAGAAACTGTGAAACAGGGGCACCTGGGTGGCTCAGTCGGTTAAGCAGCCGACTTCGGCTCAGGTCATGATCTCGCAGTCCGTGAGTTCGAGCCCCGTGTCGGGCTCTGCGCTGACAGCTCAGAGCCTGGAGCCTGTTTCAGATTCTGTGTCTCCCTCTCTCTCTGACCCTCCCCTGTTCATGCTCTGTCTCTCCCTGTCTCAAAAATAAATTAAAAAACGTTAAAAAAATTAAAAAAAAAAAAAAAAAAGAAACTATGAAACAGGCAGGCCCGAGTGCCGGAGTCCATCTGGGCAGGTCACCATGGCAGACCTGCAGCAGCCCCAGGTGCAGAAGGCAGTAGACTCCGCGGTGAAGAGTCTGGAGAGAGAGAACATCCAGAAGATGCTCATGTTCTGGTACAGCTGTTGTGAGGATAGTCGGGAGGCCATGCGGCAGGTGCACCAGTGCATTGAGCGCTGCCATGCGCCTCTGGCTCAAACCCAGTTGAAGAAATTCCAGGGCTGCCTGGCCCAGTGCACCATGCACTGCAGTGACAAAGCCAAAGATTCAATAGATGCAGCAAATAGAGGGTTTCAGGTGAAGTGGCAGCTGGAGACTTGTGTGACCAAGTATGTGGATGACCACATGCACCTCATCCCAACCATGACTGAGAAGATCTCTTATCCACTGGGAAATTGAAGTCTTTGTAATTGGCCATCAAGGCTGACAGCAGTAATCTATTTAATTTTTTTTAATGTTTATTTTATTTTTGAGAGATACAGAGCATGAGTGGAGGTGGGGCAGAGAGCAAGAGGGAGACACAGAATCTGAAGCAGGCTCCAGGCTCCAAACTGTCAGCATAGAACCCGACATGGGACTCGAATCCATGAATCCTCAGATGGTGACCTGAGCCGATTGGGGAGGCTTAACCGACTGAGCCACCCAGTGCCCCAGCAGGAATCCATTTAAAAAGCAAAATGAATTTTGGTCTTTGAAGTTTATGAAGAAATTAAGGATAGCAGGCAAGTTTGAGGCATGTGTCACTTGCCTCTATACGCTGGTTCCTTTGTGTTTCAACCCTAGAAAGTGAAATGGAAAAAACTGGTGCTAAAATTTGGGTCTGAGATAGCACAGAAGAATTTTTGGTAACCTAAATTTCACATGCACTGGCACCAGGGATCTCCCTTGTACCAAGCCAGAGGCTTTAAGGTACAAGATTCTTCTTAGTATACAGGTACAAACAGGTTGCTAGGTTCCCCTAATCTGCCTATGATCTGGTGGAGTACAAGCAGAGATGTTTCTGTTGTTGCCAACCTCCTGTTTACCAGAAGGATCACCAAATCATTTTCTATAAGCTGTAAAACAAAGTCCATGAGGTCGCTAATTTAGAAGGGAAAAAAGCTTTCTGGGTCTTTGTTTTGCTTGGTTTTGTTTTATATACAATGTTTTGTTTTATATATATGAAGTTGATTTAAGGTGCGGAGGTAGGAGAGGTAGTTTGGGTAAGAACTTTGAACAGTTCCTCGTGGGTATCTATTTCTGGCCATCAAGATGTGGATATGCATTTCTTGAAATACGTATTACATCTTTCAGCTAAGAGACCCTGCAGAAACAAGAGAAGGGATGTTACACTGGGTATGGGAAGCAGATCTCCCCTCTCACTGGCTGTCATGATGGGCCCTGAGCCTATCTGCAGCAGAACAACTGAACGATCTTGCCGTAACACTTTCCCTTGAAGGGAAAGGGGGTTTTGATTGCACTATGTACCAGTATCCAGGAGTGAACATTGAAGGAGAAACTGTTGCCTTCTTAATTAAGAGAGTTATTAGGTACTGAATTTGGAAAAACCTGGTTTTTATAGAAGAGAAGGAAGGAAAGCCTAAACTCAGTATTGCTTATTTAGCCCCCTGAAATAACAGAGCCCTATTGAGACAATCCCTTGGCAACAGGAAGGCTGAAGGAGAAAAAGTAAGCAACTCGGGTGAGCTGTGATTCCTTTAAAGCAAAAGATGGACAGCCACCCCCTCATTACCAAATAACACTTTTGCCTGTGGCCGTTGCAGTAAGCAGTATTCTGCCCTTTATCATTTCATTATTTTTTTTCACCAATTTATTATTTGAAATGATAACATAGCCAATATTTGGTGTTTCAAGGTTGTAATATATGTTCCTAGTGGTTCAGCTTTAAAAAAAAAAGGTATAGTTTTTCCTCAAAAAAGAAAAAAAGAAACTGTGAAACAATGTCACCTTCTCATTTTGTTTTCCCAACATTAAAAGCTAATAGAGAATGTCTTGGTACTTCCTGCAGATGATGTCATGTTTGTTTTAAATCGATTTCTGTGTGTGTGTGTGTGTGTGTGTGTGTGTAGAGAAATTAATATATAAATGCTTATATATATATATATATATATATATATATATATATATATAATGCTATAGGAGAGCTTGCTTATGCATAAGCAACTCAGATATACAGATTAAGCATTTCTTCCGTTGAAAAATTTTCCAAAAAATTTTGGCACAATTGGTAATTATTTACTGCAGCACATCAAAATCCATTAGGGTAAAATTTATAAACAGAAAAGCCATTAGGGTAAATTTTATTTTTTACAAAAAGGAATACATAATTTTTTCCCTTAAAATAGCCTCTTCATGGGTAGAAAACGATCAACTATTTATAAAGAAGTTTTAAAATTTTTTAAATTTTCTATTTTTGCCTGATTTGTCTTCTTTTGTATTCTATGACACTGATGCTTACTAACTTTTTTCCAGTTTCAGCTAGAAGAATTACTTTCTTTCCCTTATAGTCATTTGACTAATTTGACCCCCAAATGTCTTTTGGATGTATTTCCCTTTCTCCATCCTAGTGCTATACAGACCGAGCTGTCATCATTTTGTCTCCTAGCTTGATGTAATAGTCCCTAAGAATGGGGTTCCTTCCCTGAGATTCATCTTCCACACTTGGTTCCCAGATTGATCTTCTGGAAACACCAGTCTAAGCATACCCACACCTGCTTGTGAAATCCCAACCTGTTAGCCCACCATATAGGGCCACTGGTGATATGGTCACAGCCTGCTTCACGTCCTGAGCACTGACCACACGTTCCAGGTACAAACTTACCCTGCTCTTTCATGCCTTACTGCTTTGCTCCTAGGTTCTGTTCTATGTCTCATGCTTTTCCTCACTTCCCTGTTTGGAAGAATATCTTTTTTTTTTTTTTTTAATGTTTATTCTTGAGAGAGAGACAGAGCACGAGCAGGGGAGGGGCAGAGAGAAAGGGAGACACAGAATCCAAAAGTAGGCTCCAAGCTCTGGGTGGTTCAGCTGGTTGAGCGTCTGACTTCGGCTCAAGTCATGATCTCTCAGTCCATGAGTTTGAGCCCCATGTCAGGCTCTGTGCTGACAGCTCAGAACCTGGAGCCTGCTTCAGATTCTGTATTTCCCCCTCTGTCTGCTCCTCCCCCACTCGCGCTCTCTCTCTGACTCTCAAAAATAAATAAGCATTAAAGAAGATTATATATATATAAAAAGATCCAGTTCCGAAGGGGCATTGTGACTGCTCACCACCTTTCTCAGACAGGGCTTCTTGCCTCCCTCATCTGCTTCCTTTAGTATTTTTACATATAGTAAGAACACCCTAGACTACTGGTGTTTAGAGTAGAGCTCTTTGGGGCATCTGGGTGGCTCAGTTGATTAAACATCCGACTCTTAGTTTCTGTTCAGGTCATGATCTCGCAGATCTGTGGGTTCAAGCTCCGCATTGGGCTCTATGCTGACTGCGCAGAGGCTGCTTGGGATTCTCTGTCTCACTCTCTATCTCTCTAACCCTTTCCTACTTGTGCTGTCTCTGTCTCTCTCAAAATAGATAAATAAATAAAACTTAAAAAAAAAAAAAGAACAGCTCCTTTAGGAATCCTATGGAAGGGGCAAGGTGTGTCTGGCACTAATAGAATTCCATCTCCTTGAGAACATAGAAGAAGCAAACTTTTGACAGCAGTGAACATTATATTTGACTTTGGAGAATATTCTAAAGATTTCTTGTAATTAGCATTATGATATTTCTCTGACATGGGCATATAACCACATGACACTAGTTTCTTCATAAGGCTATTACTACTAAGGAATCAAGGTTTTGAGGCATTTTCTGGTTGGAGAGAACTTTTAATTGATCCGAATTAATGGTGTGTCTGCAGGCAATTGAAAGTGATTTTTACATTCACGTTTGCTGATAAGGATATAGATAGGAAAAACAGGACTGTAATAGCTTGATGATGAGCAATTTAATCAGTGTATCTCTGGTTTATTTTTTTAGCGTTACTGATTAGCTGCCTAATTTGTTGCTTTCTCCACAGGCAGAGGGAATTAGAACCAGTTAACCTGATAGTCAATGGAAGAATAAAACTAATGTAAGTACGACAAGAAAGGGACTATAATTTATAGATATATGTGGCCATTCATCTTGTGGTTTAGGAAGGCAAAAGTATTGAATGTGGAGCCCATGTTTTTTGACTTTCTTTTGCTATGACTTGTAAAGTGCCCAGGTTTCTGTCCCAACGTAAAAAAAAAAAAAAAAAAAAAGGATATATAGCTCCCTGCATCATCATGAGACAAACAAGTTGATGTGACTATAATAGCTGCCTGTAACAGTTTGTGAGCCCAGATTAAATGGTCTTGGGCCTCTTCTGGCTGTAATTGAATTTGTTTCGTTTTACTTGGCTTTTGCTTTGCATCACTCTCCGACCCCTGTTTTATGATCCAAAGAAGGCATGTCAACATGCTTGACTGGCAGGTGGAATAGTACATTGGACCCAGGATCTGTAGTTCTAGTGTGCATTCTACCTCTCACTAGCTCAGAGACCTTAACTTGGGTCAGCCTGCATTTCCTTATCTATGTTTCCTTGTGGCCCTGAGACTTTGTGCTTCTTAGGTTTATGGGGAGTCAAGAAAGTTGACATATATGGGATGCCTGGGTGGATCAGTCAGTTGAGAGTCCAACTTTGGCTTGGGTCATGATCAAACAGTTCATGTGTTCAAGCCCTGCGTCAGGCTGTGGGCTGATAGTTCAGAGCCTAGAGCCTGCTTCAGATTCTGGGCCTCCCTCTCTGCCCCTTCCCAACTCACACTCTGTCTCTGTCTCTGTCTCTCTCTTTCTCAAAAATAAACATTAAAAAAAAAAAAAAAAAAAGAAAGAAAGAAAGTTGACATATGGTCTTTCCTGATTAATCCAGTCCATAGACAATTAACTTGATCCTACCCTCATCTCTCCTTTCTCTGACTTTTTAAGGAAGTATACCTGGGTTACACAGTCTAACCTGTATTAGTCCTCTGATTGTAAGCTCCTGTAAAGCAGGATTCCATGCATGAAATCCTAGATCTAGGCATTTGTTGTGGATTCAATTAATACATGTCAGCTATAGGAGGAAACTCAGGGACTCCAGTTTTATCTCTTCAAAATTGACTTCTTTTACTTTGCAGAGAAAAGAAAGGTCATCTAGCATAAATTTCCTTTGATAGCTCCCCCCTCCAGCACATACACCTAAAAATTATTTGTGTTGACTCATCCTTGGAAAGATTGAAAAAATATGACTATATTAAAATATAAATCATGTATATAACCAAAAAATTAGGCAAGCCACAAAGCACAAGAAGATATTTGCATTTAAGAATCAGTAACCAGAATTTAAAAAACAAAACAAAAACAAAAACCACACTATACATGATACATAATCATTAAGAAAACAGCCTAATGGAATGGTGAAAATAATGAGGAGAAGAAGATAGAGGAAAAGATACGAACAAACAATTTACAAAAGAAAGAATCCCAAATGACCAATAAACATATGGGAGATACTCAAACTTATGCATAATCAGGGTCAGGCATATGTCAACAAAAACTGTAACCCATTAAGTGGGAGAAAATTTAAAAGACTGGAAAAAGCCCAGACAGTGGTAACACTATGCACAGCTGATGGGAGTACATGTGGTTCTATCCATGTGGAGAGTGAATGGGCACCTCTCCCAAGCCAGCAATTCCACTCCCTGAGAAGCTCTCGATACGTAATAAGGAGACACATAAAATGTATTACAGCTTTGATTTTAAAAACAGAAACCTTAAAAATAACAATCTGAATGTCCACTAACAAAGAAATGGAGAAAAAAAAATTACTGGATGAATAAATATTCATGAAATTAGTAAAAACAAACTAGAGGTACATGTATCAACGTGGATAAATGTCAAAAACAATGTTCAGCAAAAATAAATTACAGAGTAATATGTATAGCAGGAGGCCACTTACACAAATTTTAAAGTCATGCAAAAATATGTTGTTTACGGGAACACATGTATAGTAAAAGTGTAAGACCATGCATGGGAATGAAAACTACCAAATTCAGGATGGTGTTTTTATCTGGGGAAGAAGAAAGGGCCATTGGGATCAGAGAGTAGTACGCAGGAGGCTTTCCACTACATCTGTAATATTTAACATATACATTTATTTATTTTAAAATATGTAAGTTCTCTCAAGGCCTCCTTTGTAAACCTTAGGAAAATGTACCCAACACCTCACAGGCGTGGCTTGGATACCACGTTACTAGAAGATGCCAACACAGCCCCACATCAGGGCTTATAACTTTGGAGCCAAATGCCCCCCTTCAGTCAGTGGTCCTCATACGGGACATAATCTGTATGACCGTGGGTGTATGTACCAGCCTGACAACATCAAACAAACAAACAAACCCATCTTTTCCTCCTTCCTTGCATCTCAGAGTCAAAGGGTGAGATCTTTCTCCTGCCCGAGGCAAACCCCTCCAGCTGGGCTGAGCTGGGCTCATTTCTCCTCAACTTCCCTCTGTCATTAACCCCTCGTCCCTGCAGCTCCAGCCTTGCCTCCCTACATGCTCTTTCTCCCAGCCTTTGACCCTGTGTTTCTATTTGCTGCTACTCCATCCCACTGTGGTCTGGTTTTTTCTTTCACCACATCACTGAAATCACTCTTGTCCATAAAGTCACCAAGGCCCTGTAACCCTCAAAGAGAGGGAGCCACTCAGCAGTTCTTGCCTCACTTGATCTTTGCAATATTTGGCACCTTCCTTGGAAAACTCCTCTTTTGGCTTCTGTGACATTATTGTCTCTTGCGTTTCCTTCCTTCGGCTGCTAGTCTGTTTTCATGGCTCTTGTTCTACCTCCCAGCTTGTGAATGCTAGTGTTCCTAATTCACCTCTGCTTCTTCTCACTCTCAACATTTACTTAACAAATATTTATTGAACCCCTACTGGATGCTAGGCGCTTTTCTCAGTGCTAGGGATTCAGCAGTGATAAGGCCTTGCCCTCACGGAGCTAACATTCCCGTGAGGGGAGACTGACAGCAACGGTTTAAAAAATAGAACTAGGGGCGCCTGGGTGGCTCAGTCGGTTAAGCGTCCGACTTCAGCTCAGGTCACGATCTCACGGTCCGTGAGTTCAAGCCCCGCGTCGGGCTCTGGGCTGATGGCTCAGAGCCTGGAGCCTGCTTCCGATTCTGTGTCTCCCTCTCTCTCTGCCCCTCCCCCGTTCATGCTCTGTCTCTCTCTGTCTCAAAAATAAATAAACGTTAAAAAAAAAATTTTTTTTAAAAAGATAAAAAATAGAACTAGGGGCACCTGGGTGGCTCAGTCGGTTAAGCGGCCGACTTCGGCTCAGGTCATGATCTCACGGTCCACGAGTTCGAGCCCTGCGTCGGGCTCTGTGCTGACAGCTCAGAGCCTGGAGCCTGTTTCAGATTCTCTGTCTCCCTCTCTCTGACCCTCCCCCATTCATGCTCTGTCTCTCTCTGTCTCAAAAATAAATAAACGTTAAAAAATTTTAAAAAATAACAATAATAAAAATAAAAAATAGAACTATAATATTTACATGGTGATAAATTCCATGGAGGAAAATAAAGGAAAGTAAGGGGATACATGTACCAAAGGAAGGGACCAGTTGTATTTGTTGTATAGCGAAAGGTCAGGAGAGCCTCAATTAAAAATTGACTTTGGGGCTGACACATGAAGGGAGTAAGAATTGTGAGCCTGTGGAATTTGGTGGAAGATCATTCCATGCAGAAGGAACAGCAAGTGCAGAGGCTCTGGAGTGAGAGTGTTCCAGTTTGGGACATATTGAGTTTGAAAAGCCTATTCTACATTTAAGTGGAAATGCCAAGAAGGATATAGATATAGATATAGATATAGATATAGATATAGATATAGATATATCCTTTCTAGAACATAAGCTCCATTCGAACAAGAGCTTGTAAAATAGACCAAGGTCCCACCAGCTAAAGGGAGGAAATCCAAGAGAAAATAATGTCATAAGGAAGGTGTCAAATGTTACAAAGATTGAGTAGAGGGACTGCAGAGTGGCTCTGTCTTTAAAATTTAGAGGACCTTTCTGACTTTATGGATGATAGTCATTTCGTATATATGTGTGTGTGTGTGTATATATATATATATATATATATATATATGTGTGTGTGTGTGTGTGTGTATACATATATACGTCTATATACATACATATGTATATATACACATATATACATATATATATACCTATGTGTATACATATATATACATACATGTATATATATATACATGTGTGTATATATATATATATATATATATATATATATATATATATATATATATATAAAATAAAGTAGATTTGGGCAGGAGCAGGTTTGTTAGAAGTGTGAGAGAGTGAACCAAGAGTTTAATTTGGACTAGGTTAAGTGATAGTATTTTAAAGATCAACATGGAGATGTAAGTAGGTACTTGAATTTATTTAAGAAATTGTTTTGTTTTGAGAGAGGGCACAAGTAAGCAAGGGGCAGAGAGAAAGGGTGAGAGAGAATTCCACAAGTTGCAGAGAGAGAGAGAGAGATAAGCGGGGCTTACCTGAAACGGGGCTTGTACTCACCCGAAATGGGGCTCGGGCTCACCTGATGCTGGACTTGAGCTCACCCAAAGCAGGGCTCAAACTCACAAACCGTTAAATCATGGCCTGAGCAGGACTCGAGCCCACCCAATGTGGGGCTTGTGCTCACCCAAAGTGGGGCTTGAGCTCACCTGATGTGGGGCTTGAACTCACAAACCTTGAGATCATGACCTGAACGAAAGTCCGATGCTTAATTGACTGAGCCACGCTGCTGCCCCTATTTAAGAAATATTTGTTGGGCACCTGGAATTTCATGTCTGTTAATAGCAGAATAGTTTATATTGGATTAACCCTTTTGCAAATAAGAATTATAAACTCTGGATGAAAAAAATTACCTAAAGGCATTAAAGAGAAACCAAACTAGAAACTAGAGAAGAGTTGACACTTAGGAGAAGAGAATGGCACTAGATGAGTTACTGTTTGTTTTTTTAATGGCTTTTTGCCTCAGGGCAAGCACCAGAAAATGTCATGCTGGGGCACTTAGAATATGGATAGAAACCCACAGTTTTGATGAATTTATCTGAGGAATTAGCAGACAGAGTTTGAGGCTATCACAGCAACTGGAAAATGGTAGTGGTAGTGGAATACCCTAGAAAGGAGAGAATTGCAGAGGAGATGTTCCAGATTCTGTGCATTAAGTTTTCCCAAGCTCTGGCTGATCTCTGAGCTACACACATGTGGGGGCAGACTTCAGTCAGTCCAACAAATGACGAAAGAACTGAATGGAAATGTTAATCATAGAGGAGAAAAATTTAGTAACCAAGTTAGCACTTTAGTAAAATAAAAAATTCAAAGCTTAGCATAACAAAAACCATAGTCTCTATAATGTGCCATTTACAATGTGCAAGCACCATACAAAATTACTAGATAATCAAAAAAGCAGAAAAATGTGACCCATAATCAAGAGAAAAGACAATAGATGGAAATTGATCCTAAGATGAGCAGAGATCAAAATTAGGACACAGTTCTTTTAAACTAGCTATTATAAGGGATAAAAACTGGTGCAGCCACTCTGGAAAACAGTATGGAGGTTCCTCAAAAAATTAAAAATAAAACTACCCTATGACCCAGCAATTGCACTACCAAGTATCCAAAAAATACAGAAGTGCTGTCTCAAAGGGGCATGTTCAGCAGCGCTATCAATAATGGCCAAAGTATGGGAAGAGCCCAAAGTATGTCCATCGACTGATGAATGGATAAAGATGTTGTATATATATACAATGGAGTATTATTCGGCAATCAAAAAGAATGAAATCGTGCCATTTTCAACAACGTGGATGTAACTAGAGTGTATTATGCTAAGTGAAATAAGTCAGTCAGAGAAAGACAAATATATGATTTCACTCATATGTGGAATTTAAGATACAAAACAGATGAACATAAGGGAAGGGAAGCAAAAATAATATAAAAACAGAGAAGAAGACAAACTATAAGAGACTCTTAAATACAGAGAACAAACAGGGTTGCTGGAGGGGTGTTGGATGAGGGGAAGGACTAAAGGGGTGAGGGGCACTAAGGAGGACACTTGTTGGGATGAGCACTGGGTATGATCAGTGCTCTTGTATGATCATTAGCACTTGGGTAGACCAGCTGGCTTAAATTGGGAGGGCAGTCTTTTTCAGTGAAATTATTTTTGGACTCTTTTCAACTGTAGGTGGTAGACTACCCTTATTTGCTTTTTATACCACTTTTTATGGAATAGTACTCATGCCCACCATTCATATTCCTGGGGCCTCTGCTTCTGAGCTAGATTTAGTAGGCCCTTTTATGAGTCTATCTAAAATGGGTTTTAGCAACTCATTTGCCAAAACAAGGTCTAAATTTCTCCAAAATATTATCTTTTGTTTGCAGTCCTTTTCAGCTCATCAGCAATTACTGATTTCAGATCCACCATGTAGGGAGATGGTTCTCTCTGAACATAGAGACCAGCTCAAACTGGGAAAGCTGGGACCCACAGAATGGTTGGACTCTCACGGCTGTACAGGTGTGAGTCACCCGTAACTTTGTAGAGAGGCCTTTGCTCCTGCCGCACCCCTACATCAGCTGCTCTTTGCTTCTGCTCACCTTCCATTTGCCAGAGCTGGCTGGGTAAAGGACTGGAAAGTGGGCAAGCCAGAACTCACCTCTGCTCTTGCTGCTTTATACCAGTCCTCTTCTCGGTGGCCTACTGTTCTCCTTCTAGGAGCTTCCAGAAAAAATTATTCTCTTACAAAGTTTATAGTATGTCCCCTACTTGAAAAATATGCACATATTTTGGGTGTTTTCATTGCTGAAGCTAATGACCAGATTAGTATTTTCTGTAGACACCTCTTGATTTACTTAGTGTTCTTGCTCTGAACCCACTTAACAGATAACATAGGGAGGGTTCTTGAAACCTGGGAGAGGCAATATTCCTCCAGAATGTCCAACCCAAGCCACACACAGCAAGTCTGTTGCCAACTCTCTACCTCTCAGAAACTCCTTTCGGATGACAGAGATCCCTTTAAAGTTCACTAAAAAGCAATTCAGATGCAGCAGAAGTATCAACAACAAAGATATACCAAAGAAGGAAAATAAGTTGTCAAGAACAGTGAGTAATGGTAGAGTTAAAAAAAATCAATATCTTTCCACATATTTCTATGCATGGGGTGCATCCATCAAAGTGAGTGGGTGACATTTGTCCCAGCCTAGCTGAGCCAGCCAGTGCTGCATGACTCACCTTCTGTGCTATCAGCAAACCACCAAGCCTCTTGCCTGGGAGTTAACAGACTCACTAAAAGGAAACTCTATTCCGAATCTGTCATTAATTGCATCTTTAAATGTAATCCACCTGCCAGCCAATTTACAAATTTCCTCCATATTCTCCAGGTTATTTCTAACTTTCCTCCCGATCACTTTTGCAGCCTAGCTGGATTTGATTGGGTTTATCTTAGTTTGCTTTCAGGAGGAATTGATATATCTCCCGTCTCTAAGAAGATCATTGTTTCTCCCTCACAGAGGTCAGGTAGAGCAGAGAGGTGATCTCATAGGGTTTTTCCACCCAGTGATTCTGATTTTTAAAACAAATATGTGAAAGCCCCAATCATTGCCTCTTAAAATCCCCTTTGTGCTCAAAGAGGAAGCTTGGTGAATAGTTCCAGCAAAGTATCAGGAATATCTGATAGCACTGATTCACCGAGTTTTGGAAACAAACCTCAGTTTCTCCAATTATGGGTTCAAGATGAGAAAACTTCCCTTTCTCACGTACCAACAAGGTAGCAATGCAGAGATCAGCCTGTCCTCTGACAAACATGAGACATGAATTGACACGTGTACCAGCTTTTTCCACCCCAGCTCATGCTGTGCCCTTCTGACTACATGGTTTCCCTGGGTTCTCTATTCAAGTCTTATTCATCCTTGGAGGTCCCCCTTTCTCTCAGGAACTTTTCCCAACTTACTGGCTCAGAGGGAGCTTTTCTTCCCCTGAACTGCTCTGGCACATATGCCAAAATCTCTTATACAACATTTGGTGTAGGCTTTCCAGGGTAGGGACTGTGCTGTATTCTTACTTGTCCACTTATGGGACGGAAGTGCTTAGCTTACAGCACTGGTGTGCAATGTAGGCTGGGCATCAGAATCGCCCGTGCAGCTTTTAAGACATTACCAATGTTCAGGCCCCATAACAGACCTTCTGAATCAGAATCGCTACTTAGGTGAAATTACAGATCTTCCTTAAGTTATGGTGGTGTTACATCCCAGTAAATCCATTGTAAGTTGAAAATATCGTAAGTAGAAAATGCATTTAATATACCTAACCTACAGAACATCACCGCTTAGTCTAGTCTATCTTAAATATGCTCAGAACACCTACATTAGCCTATTGTTGGGCAAAATCATCTAACACAAGTGTATTTTATAATGAAGTGTTGAATATCTCATGTCATTTATTGAATACCATACTGAAAGTGAAAAAAAGAATGGTTGTATGGGTACAGATTGATTACGAGTGTAGCAGCTGTTTATTTTCATCATCACATGGCTGATGGCATCATGAGAGATGGTATGGTATATGGCTAACCTGGGAAAAGATCAAAATTCAAAGTATGGTTTCTACAGAATGCTTGTTGCTTTCACACCATTGAAAAGTTGAAAAATCATAAGTCACACCATCGTAACTTGGGGGCTGTCTGTATATAGACTCTAGATTTGCATCAAAAATCTTGTGATGGCTGCCCCCTGACCCCATCTCCAGGTCACTGGCTCCTACCCCCTTTATTTCTTACAGAACCTCCTTGTGTTCAGAGAGTCACCCTTCCTCAACATAGTTCCCTTGCTTCAGAGGAAGCCCCCATCACCTTAAGTGTGAGGTCAGGGGCTGAATAATCTGAAGCTAAATCCATGATTCAGGAATAGGCATGTGACCCAACTGTAGCCTCTGAGAGAAGCAAGAGGAGGGCTGAAGACTTCTGGGAAGGGTCTTTCTCTTGTAGGAAGCTTTACTTTTTCCTGCTGTTACACTAGTTGTTACTGGCAGCCACTCTGTGCTCTTTCTCACCCGCCTCTCCCTCTCCTCCAGAGGGAACAAGTCTTAGGATGAAGCTGTGAAAAAACCTGGATCCTTGGTGGTAGATCAAGCAAACCTGAGTTCATTGAAATTTGGACTGCCACTTATGTGCACTAATAAGTGCCTCATTGTTTAAGACAGTTCTGTTACTTGTGGCTGAAATACTCTCCTAGATACTCTTGTTTTTATTCCTTCAATCCCAGGTATCACCTGGCACAATGTCCTCTTTAGTAAATGCTCAATAAGCATTTGTTGAATGAATGAATTCACAGTCATTGAGCATCTATATATGCCAAGTACTGGAGATGAACTAGTAACTAAATAAAGTCCCTGTCATCATGGATTTTATACTCTGGTGGAAATAAAACTGCCTTTTGTGGATCAGGTTAGCAGCCTCTGTAGAGAAATAAACTTTGTTTCTGTTTGTGCAAGTAGATGGGTTCAACCAACATAAGTGGTTAGAATGGGAACACTTGTGCCAAAGGCTCACTGCTTAGGAATTCACCTGACCACCAGAGTGACTTTCTGCAGTTAAAGAAAAAGGAAATAACAAGTGGGATCATGAAGAATGCTTTGTCCCCAAGTTCATGACTCAGAGGAAAAACTACAGTGCTCTTATTACCATATCTCAGCCACAGAGCATAAGACACGTAATTGCAGAGGACCAAATGGGAGTAACAATCTGAAAGGGTTAGGAAAACTCTATTTTACTAAATAAATGGAATTCAAAGAAGGGAAACGTGACCTACTGAGTATCAGTCTGTGAGTGTATGAAAGGTAATCACAAGGTAGGTGAGGATCAACTCACATCTAGCTCTTCCCTCTGTGTGATGCCCATTGCTGAAGATTAAGGGAGGAATCACCTGCTGAGGGGAATGCCTGATGTGAAGGCAGACTTTGGGTAGCAACAGGCTTGGTCAGAAGGCAAATTCAGAGGGGTGGGTAGGAAGGAGCAATCCAACAAAATGAGTTGAAGGGCAAAATCCGGAAGACTAACAGTGACGCAAGGCAAAGAGAAACATTAGACCTAGAAAGATGAGGGCTTCGTGGACCAGGGCTCAGGAACTTTGAGGCCAGAGTCAAGGACATTGATCCTCCTGTCCTGAGGTCAGGCCTTCATAGTAAACTCAGTACCAGCTGACAGGAGACTGACAAAGCATGACCCCTTCCAGGATAGGAGGTGTCACAAAGGCCTTGTGAGATAAGGTACTCAGTGTAGTGTAAATATTCAGTGAATGAATGAGCTCATCAGGCTGCCCTGTAAGATGGCAGCAGCCAGACCATTCTTCTTCCTTAAGCATTGAAAGTATAGGTTCTTCTGGAACTGGCAAAAATTTCAGCTCTGTGAAACAAAAAGAATTGTGATGGACATCTTTTTCTTTTTTTTTTTTTCCTCCCACAACTTTCATCTCTGCCCCCTGGTGATAGCACTGAAGTTTTTTGGGGGAGGCCAATCCTCCTCTTCCCCCAAACCATGGGGCCCAGGTGATGCCAATTCCCAATCACACTCTCCCATCTAGGAGTGGGTTACTTGACTAATTAGCATATTACTTTCCTCTAGACACAGTGATTGGTTCAGGGATGGGCATACAATCCAGGTTGGTCCAATGGAAGTCAATTCTGAGATCTTTGCTGGAAAGGCTGGAAGAGGCAGCTGTCTTTCTGCTGGGGCTGCTGAACTATACAATGTAGAACCTAAGCACAGAGCTGGCAGGAGCCACTGCATGAAGAGGGCTTGCCAAGGGAAACCAATCCAAAGGAGAGCAGGGCTAAGAGAGAGGTAAGGAGAGATTGAAAGGCAATAATTCTGGCAATATAATTTTGAGTCTCTGGTACCAGCTATGCCTAAAGACAGGCCTACTCCTAGTCTTCTCTTTTACTATTGCTTAAGATAGTCTAAACTAGGTTTCTATTACTTGCAACTTGGTGTCCTGAAATGATAAATAATGGAGACCATATTATGATAACTTGCTTTCCCATCTTCTCAGATAAATTGATGAGATCCAGCCAATCAACTTATATAGTGCTTTCTATTGCCAAATATTGTTCCAAGCACTGGGGATAAAACCATGAATACAACTGAGACCTTGCCTTTGAGGAACTTAACTTCCAGCAGGAAGAGACCACTATTAAATCAACAATAAATACATAAGAAAAGTTCAGGTATAGATAGAATCAAGAATATTACATAGGATCATGAGCAGGGAAGCCAGCGATGGTCTCTTGAAGGAGGTGGTGACATTTGAGATGAGGTCATAATAATAAGAGGCAGCCATTCAAAGACTAGGAAAGAATGCTCCCACATAAAGAAGAGTGGGGGAGCTGGGCAGTTCAGTCGGCTAAGCATCCCACTCTTGATTTCAGCTCATGTCATGATCTCACAGTTCTTGAGTTTGAGGCCCACGTCAGCTGTGCTGTCAGCACAGAGCCTGATTGGGATTCTCTGTCTTCCTCTCTCTCTGCCCCTCCCCCACTTGCTCTCTCTCAAAAATAAACATTAAAAAAAAAGAGCAAATGTAAAGTCCCTGAGATATGAATAAGACTGGCCTATTCGGGAGACAGGCAGTGAGTATGGCTGGAGTGTCCTGAGTGAGGGACAAGTGAAGAAAGAAAAGACTGGACAGGTAAGCTGGGGCAGCTCCTTAACCTGAGAGTTTGGGTTTTATTCTGAATGCAGTGGGCACTCACTGGAGTGTTAAGAGGATCGAATTTACCATTGTTGGGTGAAGGTTGGACTAAAGGAAGACAAGAGGGAAGGAAGAAAGGCCTATTGGGAGATAACACAGTAGTCCAGGCAAGAAATAAAGGAGGGACCCTGGACCAGGGTTGGAGTATCCAAGATGGAAATGGAGACAGGTGGTGGATTTAGGATACATTTTGGAGGCAGAGCCAATAGGATATACTGATGGGTTACAAGTGAGGTGTGAGGAAAGGGATGATGCAAGCAGAATGATCAAGTTTTAGTCCAAGCAATTAAGTGGATGATGGTGTCATTTACAAAAAGGAGAAATCTGAATTGGGGTAGAAAAGAATCCATACTTCTGTCTTAACTGTGTGGGACATTCAAGTAGGGGTCAAGTGGGCAGTTGGTTAGCCACACCTCGAATTCAGCAGAGATATTTAGGCTAGAGATAGTTATTTGCATGTCATAGACATATGCATGGACTGGGGGAGGACACTCAACTAAAGAGGAGAAGATTGATGATCAAAAATAGCCCTGGGCCTGCACCAATGGGAGAGGAGCAAAGGAAAATGAGAAACGGCTGGTGAAGTAAGAAGAAAACCAGACAAACATGATGACACAGAAGCTTAGACAAGTGTTTGGAGAACAAGAGAGTTGTCATCTAGGTTGAATGCTGACACTGAGATTAAGTAAGAGGAGGACGGAGAACTGGCTATTGGCTTGGGCCAGATGACCCAGATATGGGACTCTTCAGTGGAGAGATGAGGGCAAAAGTCACATTGCACTGCAACGAAGAGAAGAGAGCCAAAGGAGAACACCAAGGTGGTAACTTAAGGCTTGTAGGGCAGACACATGGAATGTATTGATAAGCCTTTGTTAGGGAGATGCTGTCTTTAAGAGTCAAGATATTTTTACAGTTTAGTTGAAATTTACATACAGTGAAATGTATATGCCCTAAGTGATGAGGTCTTTTTATTGAGGTAAAATTCACATCACGTTTTCATCACTCCCAAGGGAGACCCCATACTCCTTAATGGTATGGGGTTTTGAAACTTTTGGTATATACTTTCTTAATATATCATTTAATATGCTCCAAGTAAACATTTATTTTTTAGGTCTGAGTAGCTAAACGCCACATAATAAAACAGCTCTTTATTGAAAGAACATGGGCCAAGCCAAAGTAATCTGTGATGTTAGAAGTCAGCATCATGATTATCTTTGGGGAGGAGAGAGTTTGTAGTGAATGGAAGGAGAACACCAGGGGGGCTTCTGAGGTGGTCTGTTTCTGGACTTGGGTGGTTGTTTCATGGATGTGTTCACTTCAAGATACTTGAATTCAAGTTGTATATTCATGATAGATATACTTCTCTGTTAGTATGCTTCAATTTAAATGTTTTAAAAAATAGCTAAGGAATCAGGAGGCCTGGGCTTCAGTTCCAGTGCAGGAGGTGGGTAGCTGTGTAATCCTGTGCAAGTCAGTTAACCTCTCTGGACCTCAAATTGACTCAACTGTAAATGCATTGAGCCACATGCCCTTCAAGGTTCCTTCTACCCAACATGGTTCCACATGCAGTTTCCTTGATTTGAAGTCGGGCACTTGTGTTACTGAAATCAGCCTGCAGCCCTCACTGACCTTGACAGAGGGAGAGTCAAGCCTTTTTCATGTTCTTCCTTTCAGGAACTAAGTGTTGCAGCTGATGTCTCTGTGGAATCACTTGTCACTGGCAAGGCAGCTGTGAAGTTAATGATAGTGCAAATAAAAAGCTGCTAGTAATTAGACGGCTGGATGTTCAAGCATTATTGTTATTTTTAAAAAAATCAATTAGCTGAATAAGAAAATGCCATTGAGACAAACATTTATTTTTCTCCCTAGCACAGCTCCAGCTGGGTAGGAGGATAATGTGGTCAATTCCAGAAGGGGAAAGTATGGTTCTGATATATTGGAAATTAATATATGTTTTCAGAGCCGCATAGAGGAAGATAGAGGCTTTCAGGTTTTTTTTTCTTTTTAAGTTTTTGTAAGGGAGGAAGAAGCTTCACGTAATTACCTGTGATTTGTACCCACTACTGCTTTATTAGCAAGCCTCTAGCTCTGGCAATGACCACATCTCCATTTCCTCCTTTTAGAAGGCCTTTTGTAAGAAAAAATGCTTTTAGGACATCTGGGGTTATTGATCAGTATTCCAGTCTCTGGGATAAGACCTGGGGACTCTATGAAACAAATAAATGAAGCAACAGAAATTTTTTCCTCTACTTCTCTTGTTCATTGTTCAAATAACTGCATTTAGCCAAGCAGGTAATGTAATATGGTTGTGTTTGTTTAGAGCTTTCTTCTCTTCTGAAGACTGCCTGGGTCTGTGTCCTGCATTAACCAGGTAATTCTGGGGCCAGTTGTGGAAATTTACTGTAAAAGGAGATTCTGTTAGTACCCACCTCAGGGTGTATGTGTTTGTATATGTATGCACACATGTGTGCACACACACACATGAATTAGTTTGCATAACCCAAGGAAAATACTTTGCTCAGTGCCTGACATGCAACAGGCAATCAGTAAATAGCTATTTTTACTCTGGGGGAAAAAGAGGTAGTTCTTATGCCTGTGGGGAAGGGGCAGGGAAGCATCAAGCAGCAGAAAGTGGATCCAACTGTTTTCTTTTTGTGTGGCCTTGTGGACTCCTGCATATAAAGGCTCTCATGAGACCCCCAGTAGGGCTTTTAGACTTCTCTGCTGATCAGTTTTTAGTCCCTGCTTGTTGCACTTTTAGAACCACAAATAGCCCTGGAGAGAGGGAGTCTGAAGATGTGACAGTTCCCCAGCAATGGATGGTGACCACACCCCCTGCTGCAGCAGCTGGTGACACAGGCCTTTAGCATAATGGAAAGCATTTGGGGATCTATTTTTCTCTGGCTGCGTAGAGGATTACTCACCTCACTCCTCTGTGTCACAAGGAAAGGGGGGGCACAATAAATTGCCAAGGATGAGTCAAGCTTTAATAGAGCATCTCTGCTCTGACTGCTACTTCTTATGCACTCCTGAGATTCAAATGGCGAAGCAAAGTCTTAAACTTACGCTCTTTTTCTTCTTTCTTTTTGGGGAACAGTGGCAACTGGAGCTGTGCTTTTTTTCTTCTTTTCTTTTCTTTTCTTTTCTTTTCTTTCCTTTTCTTTTCTTTCTTTCTTTCTTTCTTTCTTTTCTTTCTCTTTTTTGGAACTGTATTTTGATTGTGTTCTTTCTGGGTTAGAGAATGAAGGAAAGTAATAGTCCCAGAGCTGGCTCCTCTAGGGCCTCTGTGAGTCTTGATCATGAACCCTGGCTGGTTTGGTCACTTCAGCTCTTACCTTCTAAAATGTCCATCCCCACCCGAGCATTTCCGCCTTCCCTTCCAGGAATGGCCTTGGTCAGCTGGCTCTGGATTAAAAATGAGTGTGGACAGTTTCTCCTTCCCTGACCAGTACACTGCTGTGGCTTCTTGGTGGATTTTCCCCCTATCCGCTGCTAGGTTTAGCTCAGTCAAGAAGCTGCTTAATTCCCACATGAGTGTACATGCCACTGTCTATGGCTCCGACCTCCCTATAAAGCTCTCTCCTCAGGGTGGCATGGAGTCTTTCCCCTGAGTTGTCAAGGGAGAGGGATGCTAATGAGAGAGGAGACGTGATCGGTTTTATGATCATTCAGTGTTTAAGGTAAACACCATGGTTTGCATATATTTTCTTATCCCATGTATGAAGCAGTGGAAAGATCAGAAAGAAATAGGTAGGGTCAGGTTTAGGGTACGGGGCAGAAGAGAACAGACGACATTGTTGAGTTGATTAGCCAACTGGCAGGAGGCATATTTTGAACATCTCCAAAGACCATAGGAAACAACACTGCAGAAAACATTGATTTTAACTGAACCTAGTGTGCTTGAGGTGAGCAGTTCCCAAACTTAGCCGAGCATTAGAGTCACAGGGAGCTTTCCGATGATACATGTTCTGGGCTGTGTGCCGGGGAATTCTGAGTCCCTGGTCTTGGATGAGAATCTTCATTTTAGAAGTTTTCCCAGGTGGTTTTGATGACCAGGTTTTTTAATTACTGACTTGGGCCACATTTTGAGGGGAGATAGTCACATGTTATCAACCATCAACAAGGCAGCTCAGGCTTCCTTCTAAACCTTTTGTTGTGAAATGTAACACACAAACAGAAAAGCATAGGAAATGGAAATGTGGCTCAAAGCAAACACCCAAGCATCAACATAGAACATTGCAAACAGATACGTTTTGGGTTTTTTTGTTTTGGGTTTTTTTTTTTTTTTTTTTTGCAATATACAAAGTCTTGAAAATCTCCATGTTTATAAGCCACTGGAGCTGTTCCATTTCTCCAGGATCTGAATTGCAAGCCTTGGGTTTTAGGTGTATCCCTGTTAACTCTCGAGCTTTTCTCTGACTTTTCACCCTCCATACTCTTGCACTTGGATCCTGTGATAAACCAGGGGTCAGAATGTTGTGTCACGTCACCATTAGCTCCTCTACCTGCCTGAATATGACCTTGGACAAGGTATTTCACACTGCTGGCCCTTAGATTTCCTATCTATGAAATAAGAAAAACAACAGAATCTACCCCATAGGATTTTTGTGAGCATTAAATTTATTGAGCAAACTCAATATTGCCTGGCAATCTGCAATTTTCCTATCCTATCAGACCCTGTTTTCACTTGGCTCCTCTCCAAAACGTCTCTTCCCAGAAATTATCCCTGTGTACCAGAGGCTTGTGCCATTTCCATCCATATAGAGGCACACTCTCTTATCTCTTGTTTTAAAAGGAAACAAGCAAACAAAAAACCCTCCTTGACCCCACATCACTCTTCTGCCATTACCTTATTTTTCTGCCTCTGTTCACGGCATTTTTGTAATTACCATCTCTACTTGTTCACTCTATGTGGTCTCTGTGCTCTGCAGTTGGGGCTTCTGTTGTCCCTAAGCCACCGAGACCACACCTGTCAAGACAACCGAGAGTGTCTGCTTTGCCCCAGTCCAGCAATTACTGCTGTGTTCTGAACTTGGTTGGTCTTTCAGCAGCGTTTGACAGAGTCGACCATGCTGAGGGTTGGAGAAGGAAGCTTCCAGGTAGAGGGAACTGCAAGCCCAGAGGCTCTCAGAGGGGGAAAAGCTTAGTGGGCTCAAGAAATAAACAAAGGCTGGTGTGACTGGAGCCCAGAGAGGGAGGAGTATGAGCTAAGAAGGCAAAGTCTTCTTCGCCAAAGCATATGGCCCCTTGTCAACTGCAGTGAAGCTTCTGCATGGCACTTGGCACAGAGCAGGTGCTCAGTGTTAGCTATTATCACTGTTATTATTAAGATCTTCACAGTGCCGAGTGTGAGAAAGAGGGGGAGGGGGCTGGATAGGGAGGCAAATTAAAAGTCGCAGGTCTTGAAGAGCTTTCAGCCTATTGAGCGTCTAGATTATACCCGTCACATAGGTAACTGAATGAGAGCCCACAAACCGATTTCTTAATGGTATATTTGTTGTCATCACCCCTCCCTCTACCACCACCCCCCCCCCCCGCCGCCACTTTCTTGGTGAATTGCATCCCATTCTGTGATTCTCTCTGGATAATTAAGGATTAGCTTTTCACTTGAAAGGGAGAAGTGGGCTGTAAGTCCCACTGAAGAAAGAGATGACTAAGAAGCTTCCAACCATGAGATTACCATGTGGGCTGAGGACAGACACTGGCCCTGTGTCCTCCATGCTTTTCCAGACTACTGAAAGTAATCCCCTCCAAATAAATAATAGCTGCTCTGTTGTTTCATTTGGGCCAAGTTGCAAATTACACAAAAGAAATCAGTCTCTGGAAGCAGCCCTTTGGTTTTCTGATGAGATACATGTGACCTAAAGCAGGTGTGTTTTTCTCCTCCTGATGTCCTTGCCACACACCTTCCTACTGTGGGCACACCTACAGGCATGCACACACACACTCAACATGCATTCAACATATAAACACACTTATACACCATACTCAACTCACCCCCGGATATTTAATACATACACTCAACACAAACATATCTTTTTCACATCTAAAATTAATTTGCTTTCATTTCCAAACTCTGACGCTAGCAGAGTTCTTCCTCAAAATGATAAACCCCTAGAACATTCTTGGTAATGGCATGTAAATGAGTTAGATCACTATGTTCCCTGTTTTTGATTCTGGTAGACCATTCATATGGCAAGAAATATGCTAGGGAAGAATGTATTCCATTCTTAATCCGATTGTTTTGAGACTTTTGTGCTTGAGGACATTTTGTCATTATATTGGTTTTTTTGTGTTCCTCTTTGTCACGTCTGGAAGTTCAATATTCTTTTCTGTCACATGCCATTTCCAGCATCCCTAGCCTGTGAGATGTCTTTATCCTCTCCATCTTAGATTTGAAAGCATCTGTTGAGTGTCTGAATGTGTCTGGCTCAATATAGGTGCTTCACTTGAAGAAAACCTAATAAGGAGTATTAAAAGTCAAAGTATTTTTCTTATTTTTTAAAAATTTTCCTCTACATTAATAATCAGACTTTATTTCAGAACCTATCAATCTGCCACTGATGGAAATGGGGAAAAAAATTGTTCCATCACCCACAGATAGTTTGAGAAACAATTAAATAAACAACACTGAAGCCAAGAAATTCTATTCATGAAAAGACACGCAAAGGATGAAAAAACAAGCCGCATTAAGTGGGGGGGGGGGGGGATGTTTGCAGCCTACTAATGGTTAAGGGAGCTTTAAGAATCAATTCAAATAAAAATGGGCCAAGAAATGAATACATTACATGAGAAATCCTAATGCCTGGTGAACAACTGAGGTGTGCCCCACCTCACTATCAGCAGGGAAATGAATATTAAAACCACAGCAAAAGCCACAGATTATTAATAGAGAGTAAAATTTCTGATTGACAGAAAGAAGTGTCATAATCCCAAATGTTGGTGAGGACACCGAGCATCAGGGGGTTTCTGGTGCGAAGACAAACTCCTCAGAGCCTTGCCTTTGGAACACTGACAGCATCCTCTGAAGCTGAACATAAAAAGCTTGACCCATGAACAGCAATTCAACTCCAAGCCCCAGTCCTAGGAACTGAAAACATGGTACAAACCCAATGAAGAAAGCAGCATGATTTGTGATGGTTGTTAAGTGAAAATAAGCCAGATGACCGCCAATAGTGGACTGGATAAACAGATGGGGTGCCATTCACACTATGGAATAGTTGACAGCAGCAAAGACCATTGAGCCACAGCTTCTGACAATGACATTGATGAGGCTCACAGACTGTACCATCCATCCATTCGGACATAAGACACTCCAGGGTCAGACTCTCCTGTAAATTCAGTAGCTTCCTAGTGCTGGAGTTAGTCCTGTCTGCAGAGCCCATGTCTACTTGATTCCCAGACATCTTGGGGGTGAGAGAGGGTCCCTGAAAGGGTCTTGGATGAAAGGAGTCCTGCACTCCCCTGGGCATTGCTGTGATTGTTCTTGTTGCTGCTGTTGAGAACATTTGGCCTGCTGGTTCTTGAATCATCATAGGTGCTTGTTCGGTTGATTCATGCGTCCCTCCTGCTCCTCATAGGCTGAGTACCTGCCCCTCTCAAAGTGTTTCCCCGGCTCCTGGTCCCTGCTGTGGACCCTGTGTTCCTGGTGCCACCTCCTTGGGGGTCTGGGGAAGGCACAAGGCCCATGAAATGCCTAGGTTCTTACAGCCTTCACTCCTCTGTTCCTGCCCCTTGAGCTTGGTACATTTTTTTAAAGATTTTTATTTTTAAGTAATCTCTATACCCAGCATGGTGCTCGAAGCCAGAACCCTGAGAATGCATGCTCCACCAACTGAGTCAGCCAGGTGCCTCGAGCTTGGTGTATTTTTCATTGTTTTTTCTCACATGGGGTTTCAAGCCATATACCCATTGTGCAAAATAAGGTTAATCCCAGAAGCATTAGAGAATGAGGCCATCCTGGCCCTGACCTCCGCAGACATAGCCCAGATCGATAACTGGGTAGAAAACACGTAATGAAAATGTTAAGACATTGAGAGAATGCAGAGAACCAGGGATCTGCCTTTTCCTCCAGAAGACAAGCAGTCACCTCGTTTTCTTCCCAGCTGTAGGCTCCTACAATGCCACTCCTTAACCACATCTTCCAGCACCCCCAAAATCAACTCCCTCTCAGCAATTTTTTAAAACCTCAAACATGGCATACTACACACAAAGTTGGCCTTGTCACCTGTATTTTTTTGGCAATTGGACATTTAGGTCTGCCTTGTCAAAGGTTTCTTACTACTCATGATATAGAGGTGCTGATGGCTGGACACTTGGGATTTTTCCTGGGATTTGTCTATTATGAGACTGCGGTGAAAAAGAACCTCCTGTTTAATCACCCTTCCCAAGACTGGGTTTCCTTGGGTAGTTATTAAAATGTTTAACTTTTTCTTTCAAGAAAAGAGGATGTGGGCAGAGAGGATCTTCTGTGGGCCTACGGGGAAATCAGGGCTCTTCTTTGTACTAGCAGATCATCTTGGGGGAGAGGCTTAGTATATGGAGGTGATGTGGGAAAATTCCCATAAGGATGGCCTGGATGAAATGCAATAACACATTGGTCAAGGATGCTTCAAGAAGTTGAAAGCATTATACAGCAACAATAAGATGTGACTATAAAGTAATGGGACAGATTTCACTGGAATCGTATACTGGAACCAGCCATATTGCTTTATGTTTGGACAGATGATACCCAGAAGACTGAGAAGACCTGATTCAGACAGACTCCAGGAAAAACTGAAAATGTACTGTATCGTGTAGAAGTCTGTGGGGTAGGCTGGCTTCAGGCACTATGAGATTCAAATGCTCAAGCGATGTCACAAGGATAGGATTTCTTTTCCTGGCTCTGCCTTCTGACATATTGGCTCTCATAAGTCTTCTTGTTGTGGAGACAAGATGGCCATGGCAGCTCACGCCTCATGTTCTTTCAGGTTTTGGTACAGCAGGAAAGGGAAAGAATCTTCCTCCCTCGTGGCTGAAACCTGTCCCAAATTGAGTCTTCTTGACCCTAATTGGCCAGTCTTTGGTCAGGTGGCCATCCCTGAACCAGCCAGAGAATGTGATTCTCTGGTTGTCTCAGCCCAGATGTAACAATTTGGGGGGACTTAAGACAAAGTCAACTCCACTAGAATCCTATGGACTGAGAAAAAGTAAATCCCTGAACATAAACTCAGTGCTATTCTGGCATTAAGTGAAATGAACATTGGGCCATCAAGAAGCCACAAATTTTCACTGCATTTAGCGACTTGCTGTTCATGAACCTGTCATTTCAAAATTCTGGCTCAGCTGAGTTTCCTTCAGGAAATGTCTCTGCATTTTGTTTTAGAAACAAGCAATTAGATGCATGTGTGTGGCGAGAGAAATGTTTGCATATTGAAATGGCCTTTAAAAGTGTTTCTCTTTCAGTGAGATAGCTCTTCCTCCTGTCTTGTAAAGAGGTTTGCCTCACAAAGGTCTAGCAACATTAAAGTAGTTCTTAATCAGAATTGTGGGGAAAGCAAACACAAAGGCATCTTCCCTCTGCACACCTGAGAAGAGATTAAATGCAGAAAAAAAACCCAATACGTGCAAGGTCATTGAAATCAGAGCAAAGAAGGGGAAAACCAATCATTGTGGGGGGTTTTTGATCAAACGTGATTACATTTAAAATAAGCTCAGCCATGCTTCTCCTGTCACAAAGGGAAAGTGGAGGAGGTTGCCAAATAAGCTCCCTGCCTTCAAGTTTTGAAAGAGCCAATTATGAGATGCGAATGACCCAAAATTGGGCTAGGAAATTAATGCTAGAATAACTGATAAGTGTGTAAGTTCTCTGGTCTTATCTTCTCAGGTGATACATCTGCTACAACAACTCCTTTCTGCATCATCTGTTCCTTTTCCCTTCTCTACCTCACCCTCAAATCTTCATGCCGTAGCTTGCTAGTCTCACTAAGCCCAGGGGAACCCAGTAGGGCTTGTAACCCATAGCCAGGCCCTCCTGAGCTACGGATAGCTGCTCGGAGCCCTTTCCCCACCCCACCATTCATAAGTCAATGGTACTATCCCACCCTTGACCCTGCTTCTGGAGAGAATGGGGTGACTGTGGAATAGGTGAGCCCTGGGAGGCAAGCCGGAGGGGCCACAAGGAGCGTGGGCACAGAGAAGACCATCTGACAGCCACAGGGGAGTCACAGGACCAGAGGGGCTCTTTTGGCTCTTTTTCTAGCTCTTGGACAAGCAGTTCCCAGCTCCCTCCTCCACATCCCTTATTTCCAGCCAACGTGCACCCAAAACTGTGTTGACCCTCAGATTTTGCTTTGTTTGGCCAGTAACAGGTTTTAACATATTGTAAATGTAAATGCCTTTGAGTACAGTCTGTGTATATATGTGTATGTATGTGTATGTATGTAATCCTGGAGTTTTCCACAGTCCCTACTACTCCCTGTTGCCCTTCACAGGCCTCTGAATGACCTTCAGCTAGTGGGTAACACATTAACCCTTTCACTCTTATCACCTTAATTCTCTCCTTTCTCTTTCTGAAATAAGTAGTCACTGAGGAATGACTCAGTCTTGAGTGTATGCCCCCTCCCATGCTTCTCCTGCTTCCCTGAGCCACACACAGACTCCCACTCTCCCAGTCTGTGTTCCATGTTCCCAAATAAGCAACCCTCCTCTGAGTCTGCACACACTTTGGCTCCTCTTCCAGCCATGACTTCCAGCTCCCTCCTAGTTAACTCACACTCTACCTCCAGAGCTCGGCCCAAATGTGAATTCCTCAGGAAAGCCCTGAGGCTTCCTGACAGCCCCAGACTAAGATGGATCCCATCACATGCTCAGAACACCCTGTATCTCTTTTTAAAAAACTTTTCAAAAACTATTTATTTATTTTTGAGAGAGCACAGTGGGCCACGGGCAGAGAGAGAGGGGCACAGAAGATCCGAAGTGGGCTCCCTGCTGACAGCAGACAGTCCGATGCGGGGCTTGAACCCACAACCATGAGATCATGACCTGAGCCGAAGTCGGACACTTAACTGACTGAGCCCCAAACACCCTGTATTTCTGCTTCATGACATTTGCCTTGATTGTCTTGCAGTAATTACCTGTCTGCGTTCCTCCCTCACCCCAACACCTGCCCAACTCCACCACTTCCCAAATGTGAGCTCAGGGAGGACAGTTATTCAGTTTGTTGTGTTCATAGTTTATCTCCAGCTCCAAAAGAGCACAATTTGAGTGCTCATTACATGTTGATCAGTGAGTGGGTGAATGAATGAAAAGACTGAGATGGCAGGGAGGCGAATTTCAGGGGAAAGACTGCACAGACACAGGGTCCAAGGGAATACTGCAAGGGGCGCATGACAGTACCATGGGGAGTCTCGTTCATTCATAAATCCCAGCCTCTGAGAATGTGCTGGCTTCCCGAAGTCACCTCGGAACAGGTTCTTTCCCTAGCACTGGGTCCCAACAGCCTACTGTGTGGGGGTGGAAGAGGATTTCCCAGCTTCTGTGGGCCCTTTTACTTGACCCCAGTAAGTCCCCTTTTGCATTCCCTCTGGTAAGCTTTCCTTACCTTCCCTGCTCTGTGCAAACCCCTCACTCTATTCCCTCTTGGAATGAAAGCCGTTTAGTGACATCTTCCTTGGGTTCTCTCTTTTTTGTATCTCAACTCTGGTCTTCAGCAGCACTTCTATTTAATGGTATAGGGTGAGCAGTCTTCCCAGGAAAAGTTTTTCTAAATGTTTCTGGTTTTACCTGAATTGTTTTTGTTTGAGGTTTAAATGCATCTATAGATTTTCTGACCCATTCAGGAACTTTGCTATTTTTAAATAAAAGAGGGATGTGCCAAGTAATAGCAAATCGAAACCATCTCCATTGGTGCAAATCACCTTCAAGAAGGACAGACCACCTTTTGGAAGCCTAACATAGTGGGGGAGGGGCTCCTTTCTGGGTGCTGAGCCTGCTCTGACCCCAGCCCCTCATTGGTGGCCCTGTGCCAACTCTGCATTCTGAGGGGGTCAGACCCCTCTAACTGTGATGAGTCACCAGGCTCCCTGAGCTCAGGGTCAGTGGATGTCACTCTTTCCCCCTGCACTGAAGCCCAGGAAAGCCCCAGGGCATGGGTCACCAGGTGGCAGCCTCTGATGGGCCTATCTGTGTCCCAGGACAGTCGCTGTGCCTGTCTGGGTAGGGAGTGTGTTGTGAGGTCCCATTTACAAGAATGGGAAGAGATTAGAGAAATGGCTTTTTCTGTGTTCTGTGAAGACTTTAAATGAACCAACCTCTTACTTCTACCCC
Organism: Leopardus geoffroyi; assembly: GCF_018350155.1. NCBI lineage: Eukaryota > Metazoa > Chordata > Mammalia > Carnivora > Felidae > Leopardus > Leopardus geoffroyi. Next base: position 68,205,271 of record NC_059334.1, read on the forward strand.
CTGAGCCTGTGACACAGGAGTGTGCCTCATGGTTGGTGTTAAAGGATAGCATGTTTGTGTCTCCTCACCCAAATTCATATGTTGAAATCCTAACCCCCAATGTGATGGTTTTAGGAAGTGGGGCTTTTGTGAAGTAATTAGGTCATGAGAGTGAACAAATGAAAAGACTGAGATGGCAGGGAGGAGAATTTCAGGGGAAAGACCACACAGACACAGGGTCCAAGGGCATACCACAAGGGGTGCATGAATAGGATCAGTGCCCTTGTAAAAGAGATCCCAGAGTGCTAGCTCACTCTCTTTCCACTATGTGAGGATTCAATGAGAAGTTGGATGTTTGCAGCATGGAAAAGGGTTTTCACCAGAACCTGACCATGCTGGCCTCTGCTTTTGAGTTTCTAGCCTCTAGAAACTTGAGAAATAAATATGTGTTGTTTAAGCCCCCTAGTCCATGGTAATCTGTTATAGCAGCCTGAACTATGAGTTGTTGGGTTGGAAGAAGTGTTCTCTGCTTACACAGAAGTCTCCTCACAGTCCCTTCCAGGTCCTTCATATACTTTTCCCTCCTTCAGTTCCTGCCACCATGGACTAGAGTATGTCAGTGTGGTCAGGCCCAAAGTGTGAGGAGGTCTCCTCCTCCTGCATACCCCTATCCTGACCAGAGAGGCATATTAATCACCAAAGGGGACATAGAGCTGGTCAGTCATCAAGTATTTTCCCTCCCCTGGGGAGGACATCATAGTGGAAGAGAAGAAGTTCCTGGAAGAGTCACTGGTTCAAAGACACTTACGGCCTGGACAGTTAATAATAAAATATCAGGTTAATACCTCCCAGAACCATAGCAACTAGGAGCCATTCATCCCAGAGCCCCAGGAAACAATGGCAGCCACTCAAAGAAGCTTGGAGCTTCTTGAAGATTCGGTGTTGGACATTTGGAGGAGATGGTGGCTGGAGGCTCAGAACTCCATGTGCTAAGTAGCGTGAGCCCTGCCACCAAGTCATGCTACCATATCTTGCTTCTGACACAGGATAAGATTTATAGCTCCAATTATGGCTGGCCTTTTGGCTCCAGGCTTGATCCATCTAGACCCTTGTACTCTTTCTAAATGCCTTTCATTAGCCTTTCCCTGCTCAAAAATTTTTATGAATTTCTAGTTTTCTAAAGCAAAAGAAAAAAAAATTTGACCTCCCTTGCCAGGCCAGTGCTCAAGACTGTCCTAGTCTTTCACAGTGGAGTCTCCCCAGCCTTTTCCACTTCTGCCCTTCATGAGACATCTGAGAGCAGTGAGGTGCGAGCCTCCATGCCCGACTACTGCTTCTCCTCTAGTACTTGCTCCTTTTTCAAGGTCCACTTCTGGGAAGACGTTCCTTCTTGAAGCATCCCCTGCCCACCTTATCCCTGTGGGTCCCTTAACCCTGGTTCCATAACAGGTACTTGTAAAATTCTTGTCCATTGATTTAGCCGGCCATCACAGTCCAGAGAGAGTAGTTACTGTGTAGGATTAGGTAAGGCTGAGTGTCTTTGCAGATGCTTTTTCTGGAATGCAATTTGACAATGTGAACCAAGAGTCTTAAAAATGTCTACATCCCTTGACTTGGGAATAGCACTTCTATAAATCCATCCTCAGTAAATTAACTGACATGCCATCAATATGAATAAAACAAAAGTGTCTGCAATTTACTAAACTGCTAAGCACTTATATGTGCCAAACCTCGACTGCTGGCCACTTTATATACATTCATTCCTATGATCCTCTGAGTCACCCCGTGAGATAACTATTATGATCTTCATTTCACAAATGAGACACTGAGGCCAGAAAATTTTATGGAACTTGACTATTATTACATCCTTGGCAAATGAAAGAATCAGAATCTGACTCCAAGGCCCATGCACTGCATCCTTATTATGCCAGTGGAAAATCATGAGCAATATAAACGTCTAGCAAGAGGAAATGAACTAATTTTGCTATACGCACATTATGGGATCTTATCAGCCATCAAAATAATGTTTTTGGAAGACTGTTCAATGACATGGGAAATACTTCAGATAAAAAGTTAAGTGAAAATAATAAGATTCTATAGTGGGTTGAATGGTGACCCTAAAAGATATGTCACATTGAACTCCTTGGAGCTTATGAGTGTGACCTCATTTAGAAAAAAAAAAAAACAAAAAAAAAACCCTTTGCAGATGTAATTAAGGATCTTGAGGTAAGATCATCCTGGATTATCCAGGCAGGTTCTAAATCAAGTAACAAGCATCCTTATAAGAGACAGGAGAAATAAAAGACACAAAGAAGCATGGAAGGCAATGTGAAGATGAAAGCAAAGATTGGAGTAATGTGTCTATAAGCCAAGGAATGTCAGCAACCACGAGAAACCAGAAGAAGCAAGAAACAAATTCTTCCCTACAACCTTTGTAAGGAGCACGGCCCTGCGAACACGTGGATTTCAGACTTCTGGCTTCCAGCGCTGTGAGAAAATATATTTCTGTTGCTTTAAGCCACCAAGCTTGTGGTAATTTGTTGCATCAGCCCCAAGACGCTAATACAGGTTTCTAGCCATAGATGCCTTTAGAAGCCTTCCTCCCTTTCCAGCCTGTCATGGCAATCTAGACCTGCTGCACTCGACCCCAACCTATATCTCAAGTTGACAAGCATTCTGTAGCTTCTACCCAAGAATGCTGTCCTCTCTCTCCTGAGCCTGTGTCCCCTGAGTTCTCCATCTGCCTGAGAAGATCAATACAGATATAGACACATACCAATATGTGTGTTATAAAAATCTGTACTTAATACCACTACTGGGATCTGGTGCAGCACTGTCCTAAGCGTAAGGGACACGTGCAGACCCGCTTCCATTATGTAGTGTTTTACCGTTTGCAAATCACATCCACGCGCACTATTTGGTCTTCACGCCACACTGTAAGGTGTGCAAAATATTTTATGTTTTATATTTTAATATTATTTATATTATATTTACATATTTTATACCTGTTTTGCAGGTGAGTAAACTGAGGCTTCACAGATATTAAGTGCCTCGCTTACTCAAAGTCATGCAGTAGGGCAGAGCTTAAACCCAGATTTCCTAGTTATTCTTTCCATGATACTAAGCTCCCTTCAGACCCAATGTTTTGGAAATTCAGGGAGAGGAAGGTGAAATCTCATAGCAGGGATCCAGGCAGTTTTCTTAGAAGAGGTAGAATTCATTTTACAGTTTCTTGTAAAATGATAGAATCCCAGTAGATTAGGGGTTGGCAATTTGTGGTCTGTGGGCTAAATGTGGCCTGCCTTCTATTTTTGTAAATAAAGTTTTATTAGAACACAGCCTCGCTTATTCATTTACATATTGTCTATGGCTGTTTCTATGCTACAACAGCACAGGTGAGTAGTTGTGACATAAACTGTGTGACCTGTGAAGTCTAAACTACTGTTTGACCCTTTACAGAAGAAGCTTGCTGACCCTTGCAATATATGGTTCCATGTGTGGGGGAGGAGCTTGTGGGGGCAGAGATTGCCTGCAAGATAAGGAAATCCATAGCTTCTGGTTAAAGTAATATTCGGGACACCTGCTTAGGATTCCTCTCTCCCTCTTTCTCTGCCCCTTACCCCCCCAAAATAAATAAACTTTAAAAAAAAATTTAAAAAGCAAAAGTAACATTCAATTCTTTGGAATAACTACATTTCTAGTCTTAATAATAATAGCAAACACTTATCTGGTACCTGTTATGAGCCAGGCAGTATTTTAACTGCTTTACACCTAACAACAGTTATTATTGTTATCATCATCATCATCATCATTATCACCATAATCCCCATTTTATAGATGAGGAAATAGGACAGAGAGATCAAGTAACATGCCCAAGCATGCCCAGCTAGCATGGGGGCAGAACTAGGGCTCAGTGCTGGGTAGTACCTGCCAGAGGCCGTGTGTAAAACCTCCCCCATATTGCTTCCCACACCCTTAGGAATCCTTAATTCATTTGAGAAGAATGTATGGAGCCCCACTGTGATGTAGGCCTGGTGCTCGGTAAGAGCCCGCTGTTTCTGCTTGGGCATATCTGACAATTTTCCTGACAGCCTACACACCTTGCCACTCACCTAGGAGCAGAAACACTATGGTGACTCTCTCTTGATGCATTGGCCTGGGGAGGTCAGGGAAGCTATGACAGGGCAAATGTAAAGGTTTTTCCGGAACAAAGACAAAGTGCTAAAGCCACGATGCAGTGATCAAAGACAGAGTCACCAGCTGAGTAAGGAAAGGAGGGAGGCTGCAGGCCCTGTCGTGACGCCCAGAGACTAGTCATCTTGGCCTTGAGGATGTCTTACATCCACCAAAGCTTCAGGACTCCGCTGCAAGCCGCATCGTGATTAACTGGAGAAGGATGGCAAGTCAGCTAGCTCCAACACTGCACCCCGACCCATCCGCACCAATCAGCTTTGCTCAGCGGCCTAAACATCCTATTGTGGCTTATTTCTTACCCCCTGCAAAGGTGATTGGTGCAAGAAAATGGAAGTATCTGGCATCTTATCAGGAGACACAAATTTTCATACCGATTATTTCATCAGAGATGGGGGGAAGGAGAAAGCTGCTCTGTTGGGGTATGTTTAAGAGCAAGCAAGGGGCACACTGGAGCAGGTTCCCATCTGAAGAGGTGAATGCATCTGTCCCTGGCCTCCTGCCGTTCCGCCCCCAATGGGTGGGGAGATGGGAGTGGGAAGAGAAACTGTCTAGAGTCAGTACCCGCCCTCTCCCCCCACAACCCCTGCTCTCCAGGCAGCAAGCCTGGTAGAAGAAGATGAGTTTGGGCCTCAGTGCCTCTCTGTCACATGAATCCCTACCCTCCTCACCCCACAGCCCCATACTGAGAAGGAGAAAGAATTGGTCAAGACTCCCAGCCCTTGGGAAGTATCGCACACAGCATCAGTCATGGACTCATAGGTGTCAAGTTGAAAAAAAAAAAAGAATACACTCAAAATACACTCAACCCCAAACGAAATGGAATGAAAGAAAAAATACTTGAGTATGAATAACAGGCTGCCCTCTCAAGATAGCTCCATTATCTGGAGGCGAGCCCAGAAGGCAGGAGAGAAAACTGTTTCTGAGTTCCTTAATCATTCCCAGAGCGGTGAAGCCCTCAGGGGATGTCATTCCCAGCCATCTGCCCATGACCTCTGCTGATGGTCCTTGGCACAACTGTGGGTGAGCTGGCTGGCTGAGGATCAGGGGACCCTCAGAGTTAGAAGAGGTGGGCCCTTGGGCAAAAGGCAGAGGACCAGGACCCACTTTGGAGACACACAGAGCCTGGCTTGTATGTCAGCCCCCCCCCACCCCATGCGCCTCTGCTTGGCTGGTGCCTCTGCTGTGAGGAGCTGGGCACCACTCACGGTACTGACTGCCTGCTCTTGTTCCCTTTGTGCCTGGAGCTGAAGCTTCCAGCTGTGTGCCGGCTTGGTCAGGATCTCAGGAATGAGCTGCCCCACAGGCATTTGTTGCAGATGCCCAGGTCCAAACGGCAGATGCACCACCACCATTGAAATCAGCATGTGATTACGGAGAGCCTTCATATGCTGTGCCCAGGGCCCAGACCCTGTGCCCTCAAAGCTTAATGACTGGTGGTGGGGGGGGGGGGGGGGACACAGCCCCGAAGCAGATAAATACAGAACCTTAAAGGCCACTATGTGCTCTGAAAGAGGTGAACCGGGTGCAGAGAGGGGAGGTGCTGAGAGACCTAAGTTAGCTGGGGGCTCAGAGGAAGTGTCAGTGGTGACTGGCAGAGAGGAGAGTGACGCAGGGGGAAGAAACCACCCCTGCAAAGCACAGAGCTCAGGCCACCAAGAAGCCACCAATGAGCCAAGTTGAGTACAAGGGGAGAGAGCAGCACAGGAAGGAGACGGGGCTCAGGCAGGGCCCAGTCTGATGTGACTCCTGCTGGGACCTCCCCCCAGGGCTCGGGTCTCCAGGCACCAAACATAGCAGCACAGACAGACGGTACTCTCTCGGGAGATTCAGGAGTTGTTTACTTACTGTTTCTCCTTCTCTCCCAACTTTCAATTCCTCACTGCGTTTAAACCCAGACCACGCAACATTTTTCCTCCTGTCCATGTTTGTTTCAACGCCATCACTCCTGCCCTGTCTGAACTACACTGGGCAAAAATACATGTCTAGGATAGACACCAAAGACAAGGAAAGGACACTTCCCTGGAGGCCCCATTCTCCGTCCAGCCCTGGGAGCAAGGCTGTGACAGTGCAGGAGGGGATGGAGTTGAGGGGGTGGGGGGAGTTGGATTTGAGTCCTGACTCTGTCCCCCCCCCCCCCCCGCCCCGCCTCCCCGCTGACTGTGTGTGACCTTTGAGCAAGTCACTCCCCACTCTGGGAATTCGTTGCCCCACCTGTTGAATGGATGGGTTGCACTAGGTCAGGGGATCCCTACCTGGGGTAAGCTTTAAGGGGGTCCAAGAATCCCTGGAATTAGATGCAAAATTTAGTGGGCGTGAGTATTATGCATTTTTCTGGGGAAGGTCCACAGCTGTCGTTTAATTCACAAAGGAAACCAGGACACCCAAAACGGTCAGGAACACCTGTGCTGGGGGAGGTCTGTGCGCCCACAGCTCTTAAACTCCTCAGATTGTCGACTGAGGTCTCATCAGAGGTGCGCTTTCTGTAAAGCTGACAAGACACTGGCTTCAGGGGCCCCCAGACCGGGGAGAGGCTGGGAGGGTTCCAGGCAGGGAAGGCGTGCAGGTTACAAACAGGAAGCGTTTCTACGTCTGCATTTCTGGTAACCTAGCGAAGGAGGTCTCTGAGGACACAGACCCGAATCTGTGGAGTGTCAGCACTTTCCCGTGCTCCCCGGCCCTCCCATCTAAATAAATACTCACTTTTGTACTTTGTTTTCAGAATTTTGTATTCTTTTTAGTAAGCAATGCCCCCAAACTTTAAGTCTTTGGACGCCACACAACCGAGATTGGCTCCGGGCCCCCAATGTGATCCAGGCTAAGAGGACCCAGGGCGTGGTGGGGTCCCACCCTCGGGGGCGGATCTGACTGTCCAGCTCTCCTCTTCCTTGGCCTGCTTCGCCAATCCTGGTTTCTGCTGCTTTTCCTTTCCTTCTCTTTCCTTTAATGTGATTCCAGGGAGTGGGTCAGAAATGACCTGCGTGAGGGGCCGAGCTCCCCGGGACAATGGCTCGGTATTTTTGACGTGGGAGTGGCGTCTGCTGTGACTCAGCCCCTTACCGGGACGGGGACGACACCTCCTTCAGAGTAGCCGCTGCGTTGGGTTTCAGGCAGCCCAGCTGCGTTCTGCGTGACCGAATCGGACACCTCTCACTTCCTCTGTGAACGGAACTCGGTGTTTGGATGATGTGCAGGCAAGTTGGTTGTGCAAAACAGCACATCTCCACCTTTGGTCTCCCACCCCAGCCCCTGAGGTCTAAAGAAAAAGCGGGGGCGGGGGGACGAGAAAAAAACACCCCCTGAGAAGAATCGGGCTTCAAACAAATAAAGACTTGGCTAAGAGGCCCAAGCACCGCTGTCGCTGTCGGGACTGAGTGACGGGTGTGAGACGCTGTGACCTCCAGTAGGTCACTGGAGGAACACTGCTCTCAAGCTGCCTGGCAAGTAGCACTTGCTCTGCACCCCTGCCTCCTCATCCTTACAGTGACAGCGACTTGCGTGTTCTGTGGGGTGTACCCAGCATGGGACAGGGGGCAGCACCCAGCAGCCTCCTGCGCCTGGGGTGGCCAGACGACCTGGGAATATGGCGCAGCCACTGGTGCTGCCGTAGGGCCGAGCTGCCAGAGCACTTTCCCTGCCGTGGCTTACCTCCCGCCGGCCCTTCTCCCACCCCAGACGAAGGGCAGCCAAGGGCCGCGGGGCTCCCCGCTCCCCACCTTGACAAGACCCCGAAGGGACGGATGTTTGGGCCTCTGAACCTGCCCCTTTCCTTCTCGCTCGTGGCCTCAGTCGCTAGACCGTGACACATCGATGAACAAATCCTCCAGGAATGATGCTCCCTTGAAGTTCTGGGCCGAGTTAAAATAAGCAAATCCATGAAAATATGTACAAGTCATGTGAGGCGGCGGCGGTCTGCATCGTGTCACCCCGCAGGGGAGTCTCTGCAAGGCTGCGCTCGCGCTGCAAAGGCATGGGGCTCTCCTCCTGCTTGGCCCGGGGATAGGCAGGCAGGGCCAGGGGATGGTTGGAGGCTTGCAGCCCCAGAACCGGGCCGAGTCATGATGCCCTCTGGGCCTCACCTTCCTGTTTGGGGAGGGGGGACTCTAATACCCAGCTCGGAGAGATGTTTGCAGGATCAAAGGAACGCTCCTCAGCAGGGTGTCTGGCTAAGGTGCCCAGGGCATATTCAGTACGTCCCCTCCGCGCGTTCCCTTCTTTCTGGGCCCTTCCTCTTCCTCTGGCTTCACTGTCTCCCCTCTGGGTCCTGCCAATTCCCCGTCACCGTCATGTTCAGCAGCCGCAGAGGCCCGTGGCTCATCCTGCTTTTGGGAGCCACTCCCCTGTTTCTTCCCCAGACCTACTGCCCTTCCAGGTCCTGTGTCTCTGGGCCACACTTCAGCAACCACGTCCCACCTGCTTGGCGTGGCTCGGCACCTGTGGGCATGATGCCGTTCTGTCAGCTCGTGGACTTTTTCTGCCGCGTTCACATGCCTGCCCCCCTCCCCTTGCACTGTGAGCTCCCGTGGGGTCCTTCTCAGTTGGGGACAGGAAACCTAGCATGGGGTCCGGCCCACAACAGGGGCCAAAGTCCCCAAATGAAGGATCCAGCCTCAGGCCACCTGCCCATCACAACACGGAGGCCCCAGGAATTCTCATTGTCCCAGGACAGGACGACGACGGCCAGAAAGGTCAGCTGAGCATCCCCCACCACCACCACCACAGGTGACTTCTCCTAAGAGGGAGGAGGAGGAGCTGGAGGAAGAAGTCACAGCTTCAGGAGGCCCATTCTTGCGGGCAGGAACCAGAATTCCGTCTTCAGAGGCTTTGTGCAAAGCCTGACATGGAGTGGGGTCATGGTCAGCCTCCATCCTGGGGCCCCCCCTCTCCCCACATGCCCTCTGCCTCGAGGCGGCCAGGCAATAGTCCAGGCTTCTCATAGCGCTCCATATTGTCATCAGCTGCTCTGGATCATAAGCCTTGGGTTTGACATCCTGGAATGCCTTCCGAATCTGTCTGAGTAATATCTTCCTCTGGTTTTGAAGTTTCTGCCAAGGAGGAATGTCGCTGGAATGCAGCCTCTGCTGACACCTGGGCTGCCGGTCCTCAGCCACGAGGCTGACCCAGCTGGCTCACCCATCATCCAGCGGATGACACGGCTTGCCAGGTGTGGGCCAGGGGTGCTCTGGTGAACCAGTCACCCTCTCCCAGTGAGCATGTCTCCAACTCAGGCAGCCCCGGGAAAGGGCACAGTCTGTGGCTACGAGTGATCACAACAACCTCCAAAACGGACAATAATAGCTAGCCTATTAAAGCACATCCTATGCACAAGGCTCAGCCAAGCACAACCCATGTAGGATCGAATTTAATTATCCCAGGCAACCCAATCAGGTATTGATATTCCCATTTTACAGCTAAGAAAACCGAGGCTCTAAAATTAAACAACTTGCTTGAGGCCACACGGTGGCAGAGCCTGTGTCCCAGGCCGCCTGGAGATTGTTCCTCTCACCACTGTGCTCCCCTGTCTCATGGGAATGGAGTGAAGCTGATTCTGAGCCCACACAGAGGTTTAAACAGGAGGTTTCATCAGTGCCAGTGAGTGAGCAAGGCTACCAGCAGCCACAGAGGGATTCCCCTCCACAGGGGCTCCAGGTGGAAAAACAAACAGGAGGGAATGGGCCACTCCTTGCCTGTCCCTCCCAACCTCCCCAATCCAACCCACTTTCCTTTCCCACGTGTATTCCAGCCACCCTCCCACCACCCTCTGCTGTATACCAGAAAGGAAGAGAGAGATTTTTGAGCGTGTACAACACATCAGTCTGTCTTTGTCATCCAATTAATCTTCATTCCAGCCTGCTGAAGCTAGGCATCATTCTTTCCATTTTATAGATGGAGAAGCTGAGGCCCCAAGAAGACAAGTGATTTATACAAGCTGACTTTGTTGGCCGAAAAGCCCACCCTGATCTCGAGCCTGCACTTGGTCTGCCATACCATGAAAGCAAAGAAACCCTCAGAAGTAGCAGAAACAACCGGAAGCTTGAGAGGAGGGCTGAGAAGGAGGAGGGGATGGCCAGGGAGGGAGAGGTGTGCCGTCCTCTGATAGAGCTCAACCCCAGACCTCCCCTGCTCGGACTAGCTGGTCAGCCCCCTGACAAAGGGAAAGTGGACACCAGCCCTCCAGCAGACAGGTGTCTGCAGGGCAAGCCACCCATCGCCGGCCTCCTGGGTAGTGCACTTAGCACAAAGCATCAGGAAATGCTAGACTTCCGGATGCCACCAGCTCAGCCTCCTGGGAGCTCGGATTGCACTCGAGCTGTCCACCAGGCTCCCTAGCAGCTCACCTTGCCACCAGCCAGAGGTTCCCACGGCCAAGGAGCTGGGTTGGGCTGCATGACTTCTCTTTAGGGAGACGCCTTGCCTGGAGCCACCACCCAGACCACAGGCACTGATGCACCCACCTGCCGCCTCTCCCTGTAAAAACAGAGGCGGGCAGGAGCAGGCCTATTGCATAGGACTTGAGAAACCTCGAGGAGGTGCCCATAGCTGTGGAGCTGAGTGGCCCTGGGTTAAACCCCAGTGCCTCCTCTGGGCAGCCAGGTGACCTCGGGCAAACTATAATGCCTTGCTAAACCTTAGCATATACATTTGTAAAAAGGTATCAACAATACCTCTTCCATGGCTTAGGTGGAATCAGAAATTTACACAAGCATCTATCCCAATGCCTGAAACATAGTAGGGACTCCTTAAGTTAGAGCTCTGGATTTTTATTACAATACTAAATGTCTCCAAGATTCATGCAGTTGGAAAGAAGAGCTCCAGAATAATTCCAAATGATGGAGCAACAAAAGCCACTGATTGAAATGTTCTCGGTGACTAAGAACCAAGGATGGTTATTTAGTCTGGAAGTAAGAGGACGGTGATGTCAGGAGAAGAAAGAGGACAGATCCATGTTAGGTGATATTCTTGGACCACATTGTGTGTGTGTGTGTGTGTGTGTGTGTGTGTGCGCGCGCACAAATGGGAAGGGGACACACACTCAGTAGACTAAAATTTAGTCCCCACCCTCAAGGCATTTACAGAGAACTGAAATACCAAACAGCAACAGCAAGAATAACAAAACTCAAAATGTCAAAATCAATGTTTGTGAGATGTGTAGAGACAGGAGAATTCACTTCCGGCTTGGGTGGGGTCCTAAGTGGCACACCGTGCTTCCCAGAGGAGGTTTGAATATGATTTCAACAGTGGGGGTTGGAGAGAGGGCAAAGAGGATTGTTGAGAAAAGCCACGAGAGAGGAGAAATCAGAGTGTGCTCAGTGAATCTCTGGTGATATGGAAAAAATACCAAGTATCAGAACATTCTTACTATTTACCTCTATGTGGTGGGATTGACTTATATTTTTCTTGTACCTTCCTGAATACTCTAAATTCTCTAAAAGAAGCATGGATGATTTTTACATGCAGGAAAGTCATTATTTTTAAAAATAAGCATCAAGAGCAAAATCAGAAAAAGGTAGTTCCTTTGAGGCTAAAAACAAGGAAGCGAGAATTTTTAAAACCCCGGGGCAGGTGGCAATAGAGAAAGGAGCGGGTGTCCAGCTGGGGCCTCAGTCTCAGCACTAATGACATTTTGGGCCAGATCATTCCCTGTCCTGTGCTGGTGACATCCTGGACTCTACCCACTAGATGTCCCTTCACCCTGTCCCCCAAGATGTCTCCAGAAATTTGCCCAATGTCCCCTATTGAGAAAATGGTCCCTGGATGAGAACCGCTCCTTTAAGCCCTGGAATCTTTGATGTGAAGGAAACGTCATCCTTCTGTAGCTGCCAGATGTACAAAGAATGGAATCCCTTCTTCGTGTCTTTGCTCTCCTAAATGCTTCTTTTTTTCATCCAGCCCCAGCCCAGTTCAGGAGACAGAAAGCCTGAACTGAGGTCTCAAGTCTTAACATGACTGTGGGTGAGTCGAATGGCCAATCGGTGCCTCCGTTTACCTCTCCGTAAAATGAGAGGTAGACTAGGTGAGCTCTAAGATGCCATGAGCCAATACCAATGCCTTATTTTATAAGTGAAGAAAGTGACGTTTGGAAATGTTTTGCTCCAGATGACATACCTAACCATTGGCAGAGCCGTTGCTAACAGCCAAGTCTCCCGACCCCCTTCGCCCCATGCTCCTCCTTCCATGTCCTCTGTGCATTACCAATATTGCTTCCTTGTGCCAAAAAAGAAAGACGGAGAGTGACTAAGCCAGGTCCCTTCTATGCACCACTGAGTGAGCGAGGCCGCAGAGAAACCTCCTCTCCTTAAGTAACAACAGCAGCAATGACATGACTTTCTGAATGTGCCAAAGCAACACGCAGAAACACAAGAGTAATTGGCTCTTTCAAGACAGCACAGAGTCTGGGGGTGATGAATTACGCGCTACTCAATGGGGCTGCTGTGACAGAGGGCTGCAAATGCCACGCTGGGGATGTGTTAATGAAGGCTCTGCATGCACAACATGAGAGGCAATTATTCTGTTCTCCCTGGCACGGGCTCCTCCCGGCAGGACAGCTGCCGATAGGGTTGGAAGGCGTTCAGCAGAAAGTTCGGTGACAAAGCCAGATGGAGAAGGAGGAGGACTTGCTGTCTGGACCAGCCATCGTCAAACAGACGGAGTGCTTGTCCATCTGCGCTGCCCTTCTCCTGGAGGACGTGCAGAGGAGGTGGCACGGAGGGAGGACGGGGAGGAGGCTCAGGTGGCAGAAGGAAAGAGGTCCGGGCCGCTGCTGGCCTGCCCAGCAGCCTCCATCTCTGGTCGTTCTGCAGCCTGTGGGGTTGCTGTCCCCCCTGGCCTGGACATACCGACCCGAGGGGTGTCAGGACAAAACACGGCTGGGCAGGGAGGCCGGTCAGTTTGCAGGTGGGCTGCATGGCAGCTGCTTCCAGGGCGGAGGTTCTTCCAAGTGCTAGAAGGGGGGGGTTGTCACCTTTCTCTGCTGCCCCACTGGTGGAATCGTCCAGGCAAATCTGGTCCCCACCCCACCCAGGTGAAGTCGGGTTAAAAATAACATCCAGAGCAGCTGCAGGGACCAGCTGAGTCACGAGGGCTCAGAGGAAGTAGGTCCCACACATTTCCCAGGGTGATGTGAGGGGCAGGAGCAGGTTATGGAGTCTGTGGACAGGCATGTGACCCCCAGGTATTAGCAGGAGCCTCTCCCTCCCCTACCTGCTGGCATTCCCAGGCCAGGACAGATCGTTCTGTTTCACTGTGTTCCTGTCACGTGCTGCTGCCTCTGTGAGTCAGGAAGGCCTGCCTGGCTTATCATGTGTGACTTAGCATTGGCCACATGCCTCCCCTCTCTATTTCTTTTCCTTTTTTGTGGGGGGCGGGGGGAGAAGGACAGAGGGAGAGGGAGAGAGGGAATCCCAAGAAGTCTCCATGCCCATGCAGAGCCTGACGCAGGGCTCGAACTCACGACCGTGAGATCATGACCTGAGCCAAAATCAAGAGTTGGACACTCAACCGACTAAGCCACCCAGGCACCCCTGCTGTCTCTGTTTCTAACCAAGCTTCAGAAGATGGCTGTACCACCGAACAACCCCACCAGGAAATCACTGTCTCTAACTCTGGTAATTGTCATTCTAGAGAAGATCATCCTGGGCTAGTGACCTCTTTGGAAGAGTAGGACAGATGGCACAGGCTGGTGGAGGTGAGGTTTGCAGGAAGTGACAGAAAGGAGCCTTCTGGGGGCAGCGTCTCGTAATGGAAGGATTTAGGGTGGTTGGAAGCTGAATTATCCTTGAGATGAGTTGGCCACAGTCCTGGCAAGAACTTGGGTGAAAATAATGGAAACACCATGCAGGTCTCTCCTCCTGCAGACCCGCAGAGCTCAGGCCTGAGGCTGGGAGTTAACCAGCTAGGCCCCAGCGAATGCAGGTGCAGAGAGAAGACAGCCCCCAGGAGCTGGGGGGCTCTCCAACAGATGTTCCTGTCACTGAACTAACCCCAAACCGCTTGGTGCATCATGCAGGACCCTCTGCTGCTCGGGACCTTCTTACCTCCCACCCCCCCCCCCCTTCTCCCCACTGAGTGGACATTGGAGCCCAGCACACAGGGGGTTTCAGACTTCACATGTATCAGAATGCCTGATGGAAGGATTGTCAAAGTCACAGCCTCCAGGCTCTATTCCCTGAGGTTCTGATCCCGTAAACTGGGGCAGGACTCAGGACACCGCATTTTTATCAAGCATCCTGGGAAATCCCCAGGCAGGTGGCTTCCGGACTCCACTGTGAGAATCCTGGTTCCATGGCTAGGAACTCAGACTCTGAAGTCAGACCAGAATCCAAATCCCAGCTCTGCTGCTCACAGCTATAGGACCTCCGAGCCTCAGCTTCTTCCTCCATAAAATGGGAAGATGACAATACCTTCTTTGTGTCGAAGGATTAAATGAGATGGTTGATACAAAGGTCCAACAGACTTCCTGGAAAGCAGCGAGCACTTAATAGATGTTAGCCCTTCTCGCTGGTGGCCTCCTGGCTCTTCCCTGCCCCCCACACCTCCCTCCCACACAGGTGCTCAATGTACAATGACATGTTTGTGGCTGTGACTCAAAGCTGTCCTCTTCTTTAGGGGAAATGATGCAGGGCCTGTGGGGGTGACCTGTTCCCTGTTTAGGGAACTGTGTCTTTTTGCCACCCCTGAGGGAGGACCCCACTTTTCCACCTCAAGGGTGAATTTCAATCCTGTGTTTGGTCATTTCCCCACGGCACAAAGAAACAAAAGACTCTCTCCGAGCACCCCCAACCAGCCAGAATGTTGGAAAAGCCTCTTTTTTGACAGCTTGATGTCTTTTTTTGGCTTTGAAAAGAAAACAGAAGTCAGGTTGTGAATAGTACCACAACTGCACGAGGAATCCAAGGGAGCGGGTGTGGGCTGGGCAGAGCCAGCGCTGATGCAGGAAACTGGGGAAGGATGAGGCTCCCTGCACGGAGGCTGTTGGCCCTGAGCCCTCTCCTCGCCCTCCTGGGCCCCCCTAGCCAAGTGGACCCCCCAGGGCACAGCCAGGGCTCCCCTCCCCACTGCTGGCTGTGCTCACACCTCCTTCTCCTCTCTGGCCGCTCCTTGTGGCTACACCTCAGGGGCCCATCTTCTGTGCTTTTCTTTTCCTCCCAGGCTGCTCACACCTTGAGCAAGGTGAGCCAAGGTCCAGAGACAGCAGCTTGTACACAGGCTGGGACACGGTAGGCCTCTGCAGCAGCCAGGCCCAGAGGCAGGGCTCGGCAAGCCGAGGGCTCCGAAGCTGGCAGTTCTAGAGGAGGACCATTTCCTCAAGGATCAGGGCGTCTGGAAAGGTCGCTCTAGACAGGGCAGGGGCCAGAGCAACGGAGGAAGGTGGGCTGGCTCACCAAGCCTGCTCAGAATTACCCCCTGGCAGCCAGACCACACCCAAGTTTTCGGCAGCTTCTGTGAGTCTCCGGTGACGTCTAAGCTGTGAGGCCTGCGTGTGGCGATGACCCCACGGCCTAGAAGCCGCCGTCCCGTCTGACGTTTGAAATTGTACCATTGGAGGGCGCTGGCTCCTGTGGGCTTTGGGTCCCACTTACCTTCTCATGATAACACCGTAAACTCCTGTATACAATAAGCACTTACTAGTTGAAAGCTAAAAGCAGAAGCAGTAAGTAGTGGTCCTCATTCATCTTTAACACGTTAGTATTACTGAACTTACAGTTCTTCGCCAAGAACACTTTTGAAAACAGACAAAAGAAGACAGGCTTTTGTTCAACAGGGAGGAAGAATCCTGCTAGAGAGCCCGCTAACCCGTGTGGGCAAAGTCAGCCACACGTCCTGTGCCTCGGTTTCCCTCTTGATATAATACTTATCCTGGTTCTCTTGTCCTCTAGCTCTTAAAACTTTTCTTTTTTCTTTTTTTCTTTTTTTTTTAAAGACAAAATGAGGTAATAGCTTTCTGTGGGTCCTGGAAGCATATTCACCCTTAGACGTAGGTGCAAGGGAGTGAGACTCAGCACAGGTGGTCAGCACACCGATTCTGCCGTCGGCTCCACAGCCTGTGGACACAGAGGAGGGCAGCGTGTGAAGACCACCGGCTACACATGGCAAGGGGCAGGGAGGCCCTGTCCAGACTCTATGTTCTGCTTGCAAGTCCTAACTCCTGCCAGTGACTGAGGTCATCCGCCACCTGCAAAGCTGAAAGAGAAGTCACAGAGGGAGGCGTCTCGCGGCAGTGTGGTGGGCGGCTAGGGGCACAGGCTCTCAGGGCACAGTGTTCTGGGGTCAGGTCTCCACTCCACCCCTAACCAGCAGGGTGACCTAGGGCAAGCCCCTTACTACCTCTGAGCCTCTGGAAGATGGGGATCCTAACTGGCTGTGGCCCGGGTTCAAGGGAGGCCTGCACGGACAGCGTTTAGCTCAGTGCCTGACTGTGTCCCTGGGAGGAAAAACCATAATGCTCCTGAAAGGCTTTCAAGAGAAGAGATTTGGTTTCTCAGCATTTCGTGGGGAACAATGAGAAGTTCCTGGGGGGAGGGGGGGGGAGAGCTGACATTTGCCCTGAAGGAAGCAAGGGAGAGTTTCTTCTTTGAGGAAGGGCTGCTCTCAGTGTTTTCTTTTCTTGTACCCTCGGGGTCCGGGGAAGTGGATGAAGCAGCTGCCCAGTTCCCCGGGACAGTCCAGGGGTCTTGTCATCGCTGGTCCCTCAGGGCGGAGTGCTCTTCCCATCTCTGGGCTGACTCATGTCCACAGAGCAGGCGCTGTGCCCCGGAGACAGCTGCCCTTTCGAAGAAAACCCCCTCCTGGTGCAGAGAGAAGGGAAATAGAAACTCACTTGACCTTTACCTAGAAACTCCCTGCTTACGATGTGATGAGTTGTTTAATGCCTCTCTCCCCTCTAGGCTCTTGAAGGTCACCTTGTTCACCCTCTTAGTGCCCCGGGCAGCAGGTGCTCCAGTAAATGGATGGATGGATCAATAGCCAGATGGGTGGATGGGGAATTATGATGCCACCTTGTCCTGAGCACCTCACAGGCCAGCTGAGACGTCAAGATTCACCTGACTGCAATTCACAAGTGCAGAAAACAACCTTTGCTTGAGTTTCAAATTGAGAGTATGATGTTAGAGTGCAGTGCTTTGGGGAGGCCAGTGAGAATGAGGCCCACAGACCTCCAGCTTCAGGGAGTGCAGGTTCTAGCTGCTGGGTTCTAAAATCCACTGCTGCTGAGGCCACGCTGCCCCGGGCAGCAGGGGTACCTTGGCAGGCCCGTCCCTGGAGACACAGACTCCTCTGACTGCTAAGGACCCCCCAGCAGCCTAGCCAGGACTTCCTTAACCTGCACGGCAGTCTAGGATGCTTTTGCACCACCTGACTTCCCTCGGTCTTTCACTCGGGGTGAGACTCACACGGAGGTCAGACAGCGCTCCGAACCTCTCTGGCTCCCTCTCCTTCTCTCACGTAGGGATTTCTCCAAGGAAAACCCTAGCATGGCCAGTCCTGTCTTGGCATCCGTTTATCAGAGGACCCAGACGAACATAGTCTTAGAAGTTTAACGTGTTCTGTGGGCCAGGGAGTCAGAACAGGCTTAATGAGGAGGCAGCACACCGTAGACTTGGCTAGCAGAATGCAGACGGCTGGGAGGGCAGATTCCTGGTTTGGGCAGCGCTGGCACAGGCTGCGGTGCCAGCCCTCTGGGGAGAGAGGCCGTGTCTGCCTCATTCACTGCCAACCTCCTGCACGTAACACAGCACCAGGCTCATAGTGGTCCCTCACTGAACTCCTGTTGAATCAATGAATGAACAGACTCCTTCTCCCTCCTCTTAGCGCCGCAATCCCTTGTGCTTACCTATGTTCTAGAAGCCATCGCATTAAAAAAAAATTTTTTTTAAGGTTTATTCATTTTTCAGAGACAGAGTGTGAGGGGGAGGAGGAGACAGAGAGGGAGACACAGAATCCGAAGCAGGCTCCAGGCTCCGAGCTGTCAGCACAGAATCTGACGCGGGGCTGGAACTCACGGACCGTGAGATCATGACCTGAGCCGAAGTCGGACGCTCAACCGACTGAGCCACCCAGGCGCCCCGAAGCCATCACATTTTACATTATAGAAATAGTTACTCATTTATGTCTGTCCCTAGGCAGTTTACTTCTTGAAGGCAAGGAGGTCTTATTCTCGAGCCCCACAGACCTGGCTTACAGTTAGTGTCCAAAGAAGGAATTAATAGGGTGAAAACCCATGACTGAGGGAGAAGTTGGTCTTGAGGTTACGGCTCAATTAGTTACCGTATGTGAGAGGCAGCTTCTGGTTAAGGGGGGCGGGGGGGGGTGGACACTCCTGAGTGCTGGTCAGGGCGTCTCCGTGTGTAAAGTGTTCCGAGGAAGATCTGGCGGCATCCTGGCACCAAGGTCAGCTCCTTTCATCCCAGCTAACGTTCTGTGGTCTCAAGAGCATTGTCTGTTGAGGGTCTCTCATATTTTTCCAAGTCCCACCAGACACATGATTTTGTGGGAGCCATACAACTCCATGGCATGGAGAAGTTAGCTATTATTCCCAATTTGACAGCCTGTGGTTTTAAGCTGCCCTCACCCACCAACACTTCTGCAGGCAACAACACCCCAGTTTTGCTTTGAGGAACACCCTTCTCCCAACAGATTGTCCTGAGGGCCTGTCTACCAAAGTGTCCCACCCTTTCCTGCCCAAGGGGTGTTCACATGACTTGAGTAAGGCCATCAGAGGTGCTTTTTAGAATTTGAATCTTGTGCGGTGAGACACAGGGATTCCTAACAGTTGAGGCATAACTACGTGACCCAGAAATTCCATTTCCCCTTGTATCTGATTCCTAGACAGCCTCCCATCCCTTCACTCATGAGAACCTAGTTTCTGAAGATGCTCCGAGCTGAGAAGTAGCCACAGGGATGGGTAACAGGGAGGAAATCCGCCCCTAGCCCCTCTGGAGGGAAAGTCGGGAGTCTAGAGTTCTCAGCTGGAGACCCCAACCATTTCCGGGCCCCTGGGCTCTCTATACCCTGGTGTCCTGGCCATTCCACATTTACTAAGCACCTGGCAGGAACACCAAGATGGAAAGGACACCGTTCTGCCCTCCAGGGATTCTGCACGGGCGCCTCACACACCCGGCGGAGCCCCTCTGCTTCCAGCCAGGGCTGTGCAGGACAGTGCCCAGCAAGCCAACAGCATCCCATCTTGCCTTTCGGTTCCTGCCCCAGGGCTCCCTTGGGCCACAGGGGCCTGCTGGGTCTACAAGAGAGTGCGCAGAAGTTCATTCCCCCAGGGAACCCACCACCAATGGGGGACAGAGCCAGGGGGTAAATGCAGCAGCCTCCCTCCCTTAAGGAGTTAATTCTGGCTGGCCTTCTGAAGACTTCCCCAGTGTTTCCTTGGGAAACTGAGCCCCCATTTCCTACAGAGGCCACCTGGACAACACATCCTCCGCGGGCTTTTCCTTCTTCCCCATGTTACATTCACCATCCTTTACTCCTAGGGTCACTTTTCACAGGTCCTTATTCAGGCTCTATTTGGGGGAAATCTAAGATAGGCTCCTCATCTATTATCAGGATATCAGTCCTAAAATCAAGATAAGAGCAGGGTACTGGGGAGCACAGAGGAGGAAGCAACAGTCACGTGGGGACAAGGAGGGCTCCCAAGAGTGGTGACATTTGGTCTGAGTCTTGAAGGATGAGGACGCATTGGCCACAAACAATGGGTAGAAGGCATTCATCCCAGGCAGGGGCCAGCCCATGCAGAGACCGTAGACAGGGAACGTGAGGAA
Organism: Leopardus geoffroyi; assembly: GCF_018350155.1. Classification (NCBI taxonomy): domain Eukaryota; kingdom Metazoa; phylum Chordata; class Mammalia; order Carnivora; family Felidae; genus Leopardus; species Leopardus geoffroyi. The sequence continues at coordinate 68,225,208 of NC_059334.1, forward strand.
ACTTCAAATATTTCAACCTGCTGATGTCCAGTATCCATGCAGGTGGGGCCCGAGCCGGGAAGGGGCCACACACAGACCAGTGGTGAGGGCCCAAGGGAGGAACGGACAAGAACCATCCATGGAGTGGCCATGGGTACAGGAGCGCCTGCAGCCAGGTCTAGCGAGTCCGCGGAGGCTCCCAGAGCTGGCAGGAGACGCCGCAGTGCTGGTGGTAGGTAGCCTGGCTCCTACTACAGGGCACAGGGAAGCCTCGCCCACTTCCTGGCAGTGATAAAGAGGTGGCGGATGGCCGTGGCTTGAACTTCGAAGGCAGCTTCATCTTGCAAAACCCTTCTGGGAAGTCACCCCAACGCCCCCTCCACCAGCAAGCCCCTGTGGCGGCTTCTTCCTTCACCCACACCCACCCCCCCACCCCGGCCAGACACGCCCACCTGGCCACCCTCCCCCACCTGCCACCTGCCACCTTCCACCTGCCGCCTCACCGCCACAGAGGGCTCCTTGGAAGGCACCTCTTCCCTGAAAAAGAACAATCTCCAGTGCTCTTTTCCCCCAAAGGACACCTACCCTGATGCCCGACAGCACTTCCTGATGTTTATATGGTTTTTAAGATAGCACAGAGGGGCCCCGGCAGGTTTTTTAATTGCCTCTTTGTCTTCTGCTTTAGGGAGCGAGAAGGATCCCCAGGGGCTTGTTATCTGGAGAGGTTGCCCTGCTCCAGGAGATGAGGGATCCGCCAAGGAGGGATTGGGAGGAGTGGCCGCGGTCTACCTTTCCCTCTCTTGCCAACCCGGAGCTGGGACTCGATCCACCTTTGAAGGGAGTCCTGGTGCCACTCTGCCTCCGGGCTCAGTGACAGCCGGTGTTACCTCCACTGTCAGCCCCACAGGAAGACACAGACAGGCTGCCTGAGGCACCACAGCCCAGCCTGACAGGTTCGCACACAGGCAACCTCACCTTGGAGCAAAATCTCGAACAATCTTCCCCTACCGAGATCTTACAGACAGCAAGCGGTGGAAGGGTCCCTTAGGCCCTGTGAACCCAGGACAGCAAGTTGAATGTTCCCATAACTGGGGGTGCTATGGTTCCAGTAATTAGGGAGAGAGGAGGTACGCGTGTGAGTGGAGTATGCGCGAGGAAAGAGGAAAGGCCGGAGTCAGAAGATGATGCCAGAGGCATTTGCTGTGCGCTGTGTCCGGGACCTGGTGCTTTACCTAGACTTTCTCACCAACGCTGTGATGAGATACGTACTGCTGGTGCCATTATTTGTGGAGGTCCTCCCACCCTTCCTCCCTTCCTTCCTTCCTCCCTTCCTTCCTTCCTTATTTCTTCATTCATTCATTCACTCATCACTCCTTGAACCCCCACAGGAAAGCTGTCCCCAAACTATGGTCCAGATGCCCAGCAAGAATGGCCCTGATCTGGCCTAAGTCTCCAATAAAGAGACTTTCCGCTCGCTGCGCTCAGCGGATGTGACCTCAGTTGCGCCTCAGTGGCGCACACGCAGAGCATCTCTGTCCCCCATTTGTGCCCTCCTGGCCCAGCCCCTCGGCTCCTCATGGCCTCCTGGGCTCCTCCTCCCATGCAGGATCTCAAGCCTGGCCCCTGCTCACCCAGCACCCCTGTCAGCTCCTACCGCACCTGCCAGGCCGGCTCTCCGTAGTGGGAGAAAGGGTCCTGGCCAATGGCCTGGGGAGATCCCACTGCCCCAGTAACACCACGGTCCCCACCCTGCCCTCTTCCCCAGGGCTCAGCATCCGAGTGTCCATCCGGGAAGTTTGTCCTTCCTCCCGGGCAACCTGGCCTTGGCTAGGGAACATCCCAGAGTGTGATTTCCGTCCAGCTCTGTCCCATGACTGCTGTGCCATGGAAACGCCACCCTCTGCTCCCCTCCCGGCGCCACCTCAAGGCCACTTCCCGTGCAACTTTCCTGCCCCTGGGATCAGAGTCATTCCCACACTGGCCCGGGCTTGGGTCAGCCCCCTCTTCTCCCTTCCTCCCTCACTCCTCTGTCCCTCCCACTCTCCGGAAGGGTAGAAGGTCTGTCACCAGGCCCCACAATTGATTAATTGCCCAGCTTTCACTGATAATTCCACCCCTGAGGGCTGCAGCCCAAAGCTCCGAGTAAACATAGTGATTTTCCTTAAATAAACATCCTCTGCACAAAGTAAAGTTGGTGGCCTGGCCAGCTGACCCTGCCACTGTTTTCACCTCTGTGCTCTGCCTCTCCCTGCTCTCCCCTCCCCCTCTCACAAGCCTATGGGAACAGACTGGGAATCAATCCACAAGGGGCCCCTGGCTTTACTTTAGTCACAGCCTTCTTGACCCTCTCTTCCGCCTGAGGAATCTCCCCTTCCCAGCACCACACCCCTACCTGCCACCTGCAGTCTTGAGCTGTTCATTAAGCTGACAGCTCTTGTTCCCTGCTACCTGTGACCCTTTCAGTGGCTCTAGCCACGCAACCCAACAAGGGGCAAAGGTAACCAAGGCCGGCTCTGGGCCCTTCCATCTTAATCCCACTTTCCTGCCTCTGCCCTCATGGCTTCAGTTTTGCAACCTCCCCTCCAATTCCATGCCCTACTGCAGGGGGGGGAGGGGGGGCGGGAGGGAGGGTGGAGGCCCCGGGGACCTGCATGCTCTGTAAGAAAGAATAGATCAGGATCAGGGAACCGCAGAGGACAAAGCTCCCCGCACCAGCTTGTGACAGACGGTGGTGAGTGCGGGTCACACGACTGAGTGGTGGAGTGATCCTGGGCCTCTGCTTCTCAGGGGGACCCTGGAGTGAGACCTTCACCCTGTGGCCTTAATGACCCCTCAGACGCTGTGGTCACTTACCACCTGGATATTTTGGAATATTAGTTTCTCTTTTTTTTCCTCTGTGTGGTATCTCCCTTTCCTTCCTTCCATTCAAGCAGGACCGATTTGACAGTCTTGCTGAGTCTTTGCTCAAAAATTGAGGACAGTTTAGGGAGTTAGCAGAGGAGATAAACAGAGAAAATTTCCTGGGATAGACAGACGTCCCAGGGGAGCCGTGGAGGGCAGATTCTCCTTAATCACCTGCTCTAAGACCAGAGAGAGAATCTTCCAGCGGGAGATGGGGAGGGTCTCCAGCACCAGGAGCACCAGCCATGCTTCATGGCAGGGTGTATGCAGACAGTAAGACTCCAGGGAGGGGTGCCCTCCGCCCCCAACAGTGCATCAGGCATGTGGAGCCACCAGAACTGACCAACCTTTGGCACAGACGTAGCACAGAGCCACGGAAGCCAAAGATAAGCAGGACAGCATTTCTGGGCTAAATCATGGAGACCGGTGTTTGGCCCCATGTCTTGGTGCAGTATAGGATCTTGGAACATCTCACAAACCTAAACGCACCAGAATTGACAGAGGCGACACTTTCTGCAGCCTGGGGGAATGGGGCTCAGAGTCAGAAATGAGTTCCACTTACAACACATGACTTCTGAGTTTGTGCACCAAGGTTCGTATCAGTAAAGACCAGAGGACTTGAAGTTACCAGTTACGCTATTTCCTGTCTTCATGCTGGGCCTTTGCACATGCTGTTCCCTCTGCCTAGAAAGCCCTTCTTTCCTGCAGTCTGTTTGGTGAATCTTTTTGGCCCTTTAAAGCCAGGATCAGATGGTTTCTTCTCTCTGGGAAGCCTTCCCACGGAGGCATAATTGTCTGGACCCTGCTTCCCTTTCTCTGCATTACTTACTTATTACATATGCGTCTTTATTTCTTTTTACTGGTATATAATTCACACGCCATAACATTCATTCTCCTGAAGTACACAGTACAGTATTTTTAGCATACTCCCCAAATTGTGTGACCATCACCACTATCTAATTCCAGAACATTTTCATCACTTCCAAAATAAACTCCACACCCATTACCAGGTATTCCTTTCTCCTCTCTCCCTAGTCCCTGGCAACCACTAATCTGTTTTCTCTCTCCATGGGTTCGCCTATTCTCGATGTGTCATATAAACGGAATCATCCTATATTTGTCCTCTTGTGTCTGGCTTCTTTCAATTAGCATAATGTTTTCAAGGTTCATCCATGTTGTGTCATGTAGATGTACTTCCTTCTTTTTTTTAAGATAACAATATATTTTATTATTTGACCAAGCTATTTTTCAACATCACGTAGTTATTACACAATAGAAAAAGAATAGCTTCCTATTCAAAATGAATTACTGTAGATTTATTTAGCAAGTCTTATTTTTATAAATAAATAAAGTATCGAGTTTAAACAAATTTTACATCCATTTCACAATGTTTTATCCTTTCCTGCCTGGTGATGAGTCACTTTCCAAATAGTTTTTTCACTGTATATAAAGACTGGTAAAATTGTAAATAAGCATTACAACTTGAATTCACAGAAAATATTTATAATCTGGAGAGACCAGAATCTGTTTTGAACACACGCTCCTCTTTTTGTAAATATTAATTCACCATCACATTTTTCCGTGGGTTTCTGTACCTACGTTTTCTTGGAACTTAGGGGCAGGAAATGGTAGAAGGCAGGAAAAGGATACTTCAAAGGCTTTTTTTGGAGGACTGCATTTCCTAGGACTAATCAGATAGATGACTTCCACTGTAACTCTTTGGTTATCAAAGGAATAGGAGGGATAATAAATTCTCAGTATATTTATTAACCTCATGCAATATCACCAGAGAAGTAAATGAAAAGATTTACGTGAAAGGTTCAAGTTACGGGGTGCCTGGGTGGCTCACTTGGTTAAGTGTAAGACTCTTGGTTTCAGCTCAGGTCATGATCTCGAGGTTTGTGAGTTCAAGCCCGGCATTGGGCTCTCGGCTGGTGCGCAGAGCCTGCCTGGGATTCTCTCTCTCTCCCTCTCTCTCTGCCCTTCCCCCTCTTGCATTCTTTCTCTCTCTCTCCCTCCCTCTGTCAAAATAAATAAACTTTAAAAAAAAAAGATTCAGGTTACAAGAGTAAAAAGGCAAAAAAAGAAAAGCCCCCAAAACCAAAAAAGAAATAAAGAATAAAAAGGCATCTTCAGAGACAATCCTCTGATATTCCTAGCGCTCTCATTTATTTCCCTGTGTGAGTTTCTTCTTCTTAAGATAAACTGGAAGTACAATAAAAACAATCCAGAGAAAAGTTGACATGCATACAAATAGAAATTGGATAAACATATATTTTAAATATTAAACTCCATTTTTTTCTGTTCTGAAGGAAAACATGAATACATTTTCTTTAATGTTTATTTTTGAGAGAAAGAGAGTGCGTTGGGGCACCTGAGTGGCTCAGTCGGTTGAGCAGCCAACTTTGGCTCAGGTCATGATCTCACGGTTTGTGGGTTTGAGCCCCACTTCGGGCTCTGTGCTGACAGCTGAGAGCTTGGAGCCTGCTTCAGATTGTGGGTCTCCCTCTCTCTTGGTCCCTTACCCACTCATGCTCTGTCTTGCTCTCTTGAAAATTAAAACACACACACACACACATTAAAAAAAAAGAGAGAGAGGGGCGCCTGGGTGGCGCAGTCGGTTAAGCGTCCGACTTCAGCCAGGTCACGATCTCGCGGTCCGTGAGTTTGAGCCCCGCGTCGGGCTCTGGGCTGATGGCTCAGAGCCTGGAGCCTGTTTCCGATTCTGTGTCTCCCTCTCTCTCTGCCCCTCCCCCGTTCATGCTCTGTCTCTCTCTGTCCCAAAAATAAATAAATGTTAAAAAAAAAAAAGAGAGAGAGAAAGAGAGTGTGTGTGTGTGTGGGGGTGGGTGGGAGAGGGGTGGAGAGAGAGGGAGACAGAGGATCTGAAGCAGGCTCCACGCCGATAGATGAGAGCCCAGTGCAGGACTTGAACTGACAAACGTTGAGATCATGACCTGAGCGGAAGCCGGGACGCCCAACCCACTGAGCCACCCAGGTGCCCAGAGAATACTTTTTCAACTTAAAATTCTGAGTTCTGTTTCTTTTTAGAAATTTCACTTACTCATAACTTTTACTTCATACTTTTGTAACTTTAATTTTTTTAAAGATTAACTGCTTTACATTTCCCACTGTGGCAAAAAAAAAAGAAAACCTTACTGCACTGAATAGCTTCACTGTTGTCAGTTGAATGCACTCTATTCGCTTTTATGGCTGAATAACATTCTGTTGTATGGATGGACCATTTGTTACTTACCCGTGATCGTTCAATGGGCATGTGGGTTGTTTTCATTTGGGGGTTATTCTGAATAACTTCCATGTTTAACATTTTGAGGAACCGACCGTTGTTTTCCAAAGCGGCTGCACTGATTTATATTCCCACCAGCAATGCACAAGGACTCCGATTCTCTACACCCTTTCCAGCTCTTGTTACTATCATCCCTTTTGATTATAGTCATCCCAGTGTGAAGTGGTATTTCACTGTGGCTTTGATTTGCATCTCTCAAATGACTAATGATGTTTGAGCATCTTTTTATGTACTGTTTGTACTTTTTATGTACTGTTTGGCCATTTGTATATCTTCTTTGGAGAAATGTCTGTTTGAATCCTTTGCTCATCTTTAAACTTAGTTATGTGTCTTTACTGCTGAGTTGTACATGGACACATTTCTACTTGAGCGTTTACCATACGATTTACATTTTACATGTCTGTAATTTACGTTTTACATGTCTGAGTACCCTGTGGCCAAATGTGGGCAGGGCCTGAGTCTGATTCAAATCTGTGCCTTCCTCAGGGGCAGAATGCAGGGCATACATAATGGACCCTCTTTAAAAGCTTCGGGACTGGAGACCCAAGCTCTTCATGAAGCTGCTGTGGTTTCATCCAAGGTTTTTCCTTCTCAAAGTACTTACATTTCTAGGTTACCTGTATGTGGAGGCGCATGTAGGTCTGGGGTCCTTTCCTGACAAGTAGAGGTAGAGCTCAGGGCTCTGAGTTCTAGGACACACTCCCACACTGCCTACGGAAGGGCCCCACCCAACTCCGAGCCTTCCCTCTGCCTTTACTCTGGTGGAAATGATGAGGAGAAATTATTGCTTTTGAGCCAAGGTTGATACAGGTTGAATCTTCTTCTTCTTCTCCTTCTCCTCCTCCCCCTCCCCCTCCCCCTCCTCCTCCTTCTTCTTCTTCTTTGAGACAGAGAGAGAAAGAGAGAGAGAGAGCAGATGAGCAGGGGAAAGGGACAGAGGGAGAGAGAGAGACTATCTAGCAGCCTCCACACTCAGCGTGAAACCTGATGCAAGGCCCAATTCTACAACCCTGGAATCATGACCTGAGCCAAAATCAAGAGTCCCCAAAGGACGCTCAACCAACGAGCCACCCGGGTGCTCCCAGGGTTGGATCTTAAATAAGGGAAGAAAATCTTCATCTCTGTGTGTACCACATAGATCCCAAGATACGTTGGTCCTGTAACCCCCCTTTGTGAGTCTGTTCATCCTACCTGACTCATGTGCTGGGGACCTTTGGTTTGCTGCCCTGACAGGGGTGCTGCGCTCCCCGTGGTGGCTCCCCCAGACTCTGCTCGTATCCTTGTACAGAGTCCCTTTGTTCACCCTCCTCAACTACCCAATTTGACTAGGTCCTGTTTCCTGCTGGGCTCTGGCTGATACAGCTGGCCACAGTCAAGTGCAATGACTACGAGTCAGGGTTTTGATCTCAGGCCTGCCACACTTTAGCTGCATTGACATGGGCCCTCAAGCCTCTACTTCGTCGTCTGCAAAACGGAGACAACCCCAGTTGTGTCTGTTTTATTGATCTTTAATTGACATATTATATTAGTTTCAGGTATCAATGTGATGACAATATTTGCATTTATTGCAAAATGATCACCACAATGAGTCTAGTTAACATCCGTCACCACACAGTTACAAATTTTTTTTCTGGTGATGAGAAGTTTTGAGATCTCCAGCCTCTGCAACTTTCAAATACGCGATGCAGTATTAGTTAACTAAAGTCACCATCCCCATAACTTATTTATTACATAACTGGAAATTTGTACCTGTTGACCCCCTTCACCTCTTTCACTCACTCCCACCTCCTGCCCTTGGCAACCACCAAGATGATGTGAGAAGGAAATGGGGCAGTGGCCATTAGGACAGGCCTGGCACTCACCCCGGCGCCAGCAATGAGAGATGTCATTGTTAGGATGACTCCAGCCTTGGGGAACAGATAAGGGAACTGATTTACTCCTTTCTCTTGCCTACTTGGCTCCATTTCATTGGAAAGCAACAGCTGAAGGACAAGTGACTGAAACAGGAGCAAAAGAGATGTTTTTGGTCAGCACTTGCTCCATGGTGGGGACTAGTGGGAGGACAGGGAAGTCTGAGACGATCCTGCTCTTAGGGAGTCGACCGCAGAGTGGAGAAGTCAAGACGGAGCCCCAGGGAACCAGGGAACAAGAGGGTCTACTGAACCTGTCAGCTGCAGCCTTGGCCACTCAAGGCGCGTGAACCTACTGCTCAAGAGGGGTTTTATTCTGTGTGCTTCTGGGGGCATCAGGAAATGAACATTCTTCTCAGCTCTAGATCCTGTGCAACTCCCACTTGCTAACAAGTGAGCCTCCTTCAGATTTATCTCGGAAGCTGCTGGAGTGTAACAGGAAGGGCAGCAGGCTTGGGGGCTGTGGAGACCTTGGTGTGACCGCCCTTCCGCTGCCCGCTGGCTGGGACCCTGGGCAAGCCCCGTGACCTCTCTGCCCCTCAGCCTCTTCCTCTGTATTGCACACACATGATAGCATTTTCAAAGGGGATAACGGCCATTCAAACTTTTTAAAAAAGGAAATAAGAAAGTATAGAATGTAAGAATACGGGCCCTGGGAGTGCCCTAAGGGATCAGAGCCAGAGAGGGCCTGGGCTGGGTTGAGGGTTGAAGGCCCAGTGGGTCTGGCCTGGTGTCTGGGGATCCCTGGGCAGGGGTCTGGGGGGATCCAGACAAAAGGTTGCCCTTCAGAGGGTGGGGTGAAGCGACATGCTGTAAGCAGCTGAGAATGCGATTGGAGACACTAGCAGCTTCCAGTCCCTTGTGGCGGGGGCAACGGTCAGGCACAGGCGAGTGGATGGGGTATTGGCAAGTGTTGGCCACAGAGTGCCGACAGCTGCAGGTAGGCTCCCATACGCCCATCCATTCTTTCATTGGCTCAACATTCAGACCCGTAGCGGCTACAGGGACATAGCAGGAAAGAGAGCCACATCCTGGTCTTGCAAAGATCACAGACTTTTACACACCTTGCACGGTTAGACCAGGTTCACTTAAAGGCCTAGGGCTGTCTCGTGGGCTCAGTGATGGTGGGAAAGGACAAATGACTTGAGTTTTCTGGACCTTTCCCTCATCTGTGGAGATAGCTCACAGGGTTGACTGGAGAAATAACAGCACGTGAGATCATGATGGAAAATATTTACCATTCCCTGAGTGCCAGTAAATGGCAACTATTTTATTAACATTCATTCATGTATGCTTGAAATTTTAATAACTCAATACAAGTTTTTCTAAAGAAACACTTCTGTGTATGCACGAAGAGAAATGTATGCCTAATTGTCTACAATAGTCAAATACTGAAAACAGCCCAAGTGCCCAACAGCAGGGGACCGTTTAACTGTAACGTGTGCATAAAGGACACACAGCACAGCACCTTACAAGAATGAGGTAGCTAGGGGCGCCTGGGTGGCTCAGTCAGTTGAGCCACCGACTCTTGATTTCGGCTCCGGTTGTGATCTCACGGTTCGTGGGATCGAGCCCTGTGTGGGGCTGCGCATTGAGAATGCTAAGTCTGCCTGGGATTCTCTCTGTCCCTTCCGTACTCATCCTCCCTCTGTCTCTCCAAATAAATAAACTTAAAAAAAAAAAAAAAAAAGAATGAGGTACCTTACATGAACTGACATGGAAAGATCTGCAAGAAATGGCATGAAGTGTAAAGGGCAAGTTGCAAAATAGAACAGAATGGTTCCATTTCTGTAAGCCTAACAAAGACGATCTAGAAGAATTCACACAAAGTGATTTCACTGTGGTTACCCCCGGAGGAGGGGATGTGGTTAAGGAAGGTGGCCTAAGGGGGGTTTACTTTGTCTACATCATTTAAGTTCAAGAATACCTGTTACCCTTCAGATAGCAAAAATGATTTGAAACGAATGGCTTTATTTTATTTTATTTTTTGCACCCCTCTGGGCGTCCGTTTATTTTTCCGCAGAATGAGGGCTTTGCACTAGGAAATAGTTGATGTTCCTGCCGTTCAAATTTTGTCATTGTGGTTAAAATACACAGCATAAAATTTACCGTGTTAGCTGTTTCTAAGTTTACAGGTCAGCGGCATTAAGCACTTTCGTGCCGTTTGCTGTGTGACCGTCACCATTGCCCGTCCTCAGAACTTTTACGTCATCCCCAACTGAAGTTCTGTGCCCAGTAAATACTAGCTCCCTATTCCCTTCTCCCGCCAGCCCCTGGCAACTATTCTACTTTCTGTCTCTATGAATTTGTCTGTTCCAGGTATCTCTTAAAATTTTTTAATGTTTTGGGAATGCAAGCTGGGGCAGCCACTCTGGAAAACAGGATGGAGGTTCCTCAAAAAACTAAAAATAGAACCACCCGATGACCCAGCAATTGCACTACTAGGCATTTATCCACGGGATACAGGTGTGCTGTTTCGAAGAGACACATTCACCCCCATGTTTATAGCAGCACTATCAACAACAGCCAAAGTATGGAAAGAGCCCAAATGTCCATTGATGGATGAATGGATGAAGATGTGGTAAATATATATATACAATGGAGTATTACTCGGCAATCAAAAAGAATGAAATCTTGCCATTTGCAACTACGTGGACGGAACTGGAGGGTATTATGCTAACTGAAATTAGAGAAAGACAAAAATCATATGACTTCACTTATATGAGGACTTTAAGAGACAAAACAGATGAACATAAGGGAAGGGAAACAAAAATAATATAAAACAGGGAGGGGGACAAAACAGAAGAGACTCATAAATATGGAGAACAAACTGAGGGTTATGGGAGGGGTTGTGGGAGGGGGGATGCGCTAAATGGGGAAGGGGCACTAAGGAATCTCCTCCGGAAATCATTGGTGCACTGTATGCTAACTGATTTGGATGTAAGTTTAAAAAGATAAAAAAATAAAATTAAAAAAAATTTTAATGTTTATTTATTTTTGAGAGGGAGTGATATGGGAAGGGGCAGAGAGAGGCTGAGACACAGAATGCAAAGCAGGCTCCAGGTTCTGAGCTGTCAGCACAGAGCCTGGCGCGGGGTTCGAACTCACAAATCACGAGATCATGACCGGAGCCGAAGTCGGGTGCTTAACCAACTGAGCCACCCAGGTGCCCCAGGTATCCCTTATAAATGGAAACATATTTGTCCGTTTTTGTCTGGCTTATTTCCCCTAGCATAATGTCTTTAAGGTTTGCCTATGTTGTAGCAGGTGTCAGAGTTTCATTTCTCCTTCAGGCGGAATCGTATTCTATTGTATGTGTAGAGCAAATAGATAAACAATCTATTCCTCCGCCAGTGGACGTTTGAGTTGTTTCCACCTTGCTTCTTGTCAGTAGTGCTGCCGTGCACCCTGGGATACAGATATTCTGTATTCTTTCAAGTCTTTTGTGCATACACCCAGATGTGAAATTGCTAGATCATATGATAATTCTATCATTAATTTTCTGAGGAGTCTCCATACTGTTTTCCGTAGAGGCTACATTCCCACCAACAGTGCACAGGGTTTCAATTTCTCCACGTCCTTATCAACACTTGTCATTTTCTGCTTCGTGAATAATTTCTCCCACCCTGTGAGCTGTCTCTTTGCTCTGTGATAGTGTCCTCTGACGCACAACGTTTTAAGTTTTGATAAAGCCCGATGTACCCTAAGGAACGATTTTTTTTTTCTTTTCTTTTTTTTTTTATTTTTTTTTTTCAACGTTTATTTATTTTTGGGGGGACAGAGAGAGACAGAGCATGAACGGGGGAGGGGCAGAGAGAGAGGGAGACACAGAATCGGAAACAGGCTCCAGGCTCTGAGCCATCAGCCCAGAGCCTGACGCGGGGCTCGAACTCACGGACGGCGAGATCGTGACCTGGCTGAAGTCGGACGCTTAACCGACTGCGCCACCCAGGCGCCCCTAAGGAACGATTTTTAAAATACCAACAATAAAAAGAGAAGAAAAGAAAGACAGAAAAGGAAAGAACAGGAAGACGAGGCAGAGACGGTGGAACAAAACACAGACTCCGTGGGTCTTAGCCGTTGTTCCTTGGGCTACATCACCGGCCTGTCAGACGCCCCGGCCCAGGGCCACAGCCCAGGAGAGCAGCCCAGGAGGGCGAGGCCGGGTGGGCTCCGGGAAGCCCCAGCTCGGCCCCGGCCTGAGGCCTGATCGCAGGGAGTGGGCGTGTGTGGATGAGCCTGTTGTTGCCCTGGGGTTTCCCTGAAACCGATGTGTAGGGGACAGATGGGTGGGCTCAAAGGCAGGAAGTCCTCAGTCAGGAAACCTGTGGGCGTGCCCACCTGCCTCTCTCAGCCTTGTTAACTGAAACTTAAATTCCAGGCCCCAGAGCCGTGGTTCCTAAAGAGCATGTATCTCTCTGCCCTTTGCTCCCCGCAATAATTCCCCACCTATCACTCACGGCCTTTCTTTGGTTTCAGGAGGGTTTTTTGTTTTGTTTTGTTTTTGTTTTTTTCAGATTCTAAAAATACTATGCCTCTCGCAATCGGACGAGAGTACAAAAGCTAAAAGCTAACCACAAGGCCGGCACCCTGTGGTGACAATGGTTCCTTGACACTGAATGCGAACCTCATGCCAGGAACCGTGCCTGGACTCCGCCAGCACCCCCTCCAGCCCCCAGCCCTTCCAGTAGACACGAGCCCCGTTTGAGGACAGAAGGAACTAAGCCATCAGTGAAGGGCTAGTGTGAGCAGAGTGGGGCTCACCTCGGTTTTTCTGGTTTGAAAGCACATTTCTACGTTAGCTTCTATCCTGTTACTGTTAATATTGGGGCTTATTGTTTTCTAGCCTTAAAAAATAATTGTTTTGGGGCATCTGGATGGCTCAGTCAGTTAAGCGTCCAACTTCGGCTCAGGTCACGATCTCGTGGTTCATGAGTTTGAGCCCCACGTCTGGCTCTGTGCTGACAGCTCGAAGCCTGGAGCCTGCTTCCAATTCTGTCTCCCTCTCTCTCTGCCCCTCCCCCACTTGCACACGCACATGTGCTCTCTCTCTCTTTCTCAAAAATAAATAGACATTAAAAGTTTTTTTAATTAAAAAATAAAAAATAATAATTATTTTACATTTCAAAACTCCCCTTGGACATATAGAGTCGTTTACGTATTTTTGGAACAATAAGACATGCTATTTATAACATTTCCTCATAAAATGATCACATCAAATGTTATTTAAAGTTGTTTTTAAAAAATCGGGTGCTGTTTGCTCCTGCCCCAACCCTGCTATACTGGGCCTTGTGGGCAGTTTCCTTCTTCCTGCAGGTCTCAAGGGGGCAGCTCAGCCAGGTCTGAGGACCTTCATGTTCTCTAGATGCCAATCACTAGGTCAAGTGTCCTCACCCTTCCACGTTCTGGAAAGGGGTGGAAGTATGGGTTTCCCAGAGGCTGCTGGGAAGGTGCCCCATTGGTCTCTTGTGGGTCTACTCCAACTTCCAACTCTAGACAAGGCTTAGAGACACCCCAAACACATGGGAGTCCCTACCTGGTCACCCGGGCTTGAAACAGGGCTGAAGATACCACACGTCCAAGACTGTAGGACCGGAGATGGCAGCCAGTTTTTTTTCTCATCACATCAATAATGTAACATGAAGCTGCAGGGAAGCAAAAGTAAAAAAAAATTCATCTGCAATCTCATGACCTAGGAAGGATGACTAACATATATTTTGTGATACTTATATATGTGAGGGGGTGGTGGTAATGCCTGCGTTTTTAAACAAACAAAAAAACGCAATTATACGAACTGTACTGTGTTCTTACCTTTCTTCTCTTAGCAATATGTCATGAACATCTTACTGGCTGTGTGACCTTGCGAAAGTTAATCAAACTCTCTGTGCCTCAGTTTCCTCATATGTGAAATGGGGATGCTCTGAGGATTAGAGAAGTTATGTCAAGTTCAGAACTGAGCCTGATACACAGTGTGCTCTCAATAAGTGTAGTTGCAATTTTTCTATCATTAGTCATTCTTTTTTTTTTTTTTTTTTTAATTTTTTTTTTCAACGTTTATTTATTTTGGGACAGAGAGAGACAGAGCATGAACGGGGGAGGGGCAGAGAGAGAGGGAGACACAGAATCGGAAACAGGCTCCAGGCTCTGAGCCATCAGCCCAGAGCCTGACGCGGGGCTCGAACTCCCGGACCGCGAGATCGTGACCTGGCTGAAGTCGGACGCTTAACCGACTGCGCCACCCAGGCGCCCCTATCATTAGTCATTCTTAACGGCTGCATAGAATTCCATCGTATAGACCAGTGGGTGTGGTTCTCAACTGGGTGGATTATAACGTCTAGAGACATTTTTGGTTTGTTACACCTGGGTGGAAAGTGCTATTGGCATCTAGTGGGTGGAGACCAGGATGCTTCTAAATATCCTACAGGGCCCAGGACAGCCCCCAACAAGAAATCAGTAGTGCCGAGGTTGAGAAACCCTAGTCTGGATGATTCCTGGTTTGTGTAACCCTCTCCCTATTGTTGGACATGTACTTTGGACTGATCTTGCTTATTCTGCACCACACTGCAATGAACATGCCAGTGGAGGCTTTAGGCAGGAGGGAGAAGTGATCCTGGCCTGCCTCGTGGGGAGTAATTTGGTGCTTAGGGAAGGGTACAGAGTGGCTGTGCCCATATCCAGCCCACGACAGTGGGTGGGAGGGAAGTCTGATATGCATGGCCCTCAAGACCTCATGCACCTCCTGTGACCCCACTAACAATGACTGATGGATCATGTCAGTGGCAACAGAGGGACAGAACTCACCAAGAGCTGTCTGGCTGAGATAAGGGAGAGAAAAGCAGGGCTCATATATGTTACGCTTCTGGGTGAGCTGTGGCGGGTGGGGGCAGGGAGGATGAGTTGGGGATGTCTTCCTTGTCTCCAGACTATGAACTAAAATTTATAAACTTTGTCTGGACACCAAAAAACCCCACATTTTAAAAAGCACTTCTCTGCTATTAGCTCTCATAAGGGGCTCCCTGGGTCCCAGAGGTTTTGACAGGCTGAATGCCGGGCTTCCCAGGCTATAGCACTAAGTCCCTTCCTCTGATCAGGCTGCTGCCTGCCTCCCTCCTGAAGGATCCCAATCTCGCCCCCCTGAGTCCTCCCCACGCCGGCAGCCCCCCTGGGGCCCCCCAGTCTTTATTTTTTCAGTCTTCTCTCCACCAGGCACTGGGACCAAATGAACAACACAGACAGGGCCCCTGCCTTCACAGGAGCAGACCAGACACATGGAAACGAGTCAGTAAGCAGGCGATTCTGAAAGATGGGGTGACACACGGAGCATCTTCTCTGAGACCACTGGGCTGCTGTGACCCGATGATGAAAAGCCTGTGAAGATCTGGAGGAAGAAGTTTGTGGCAGAGGGAGCAGCAAGTTCAAGGACCTGTGCTCAGTCGGGGAATAGACACATTTTTTTTTTTTTTTTTTTTTTTGTGAAAAAAAATTTTAATTATTTATTTATTTAGAGAGAGGGGAGAGAGCGCACGAGCAGGCAAGGGGCAGAGAGAGAGGGAGAGAGAGAATCGCAAGCAGGTTCTGCGCTGTCGGCCCGGAGCCTGATGCAGGGGTGGATCCCTCGAACTGTGAGATCATAACTGAGCCAAGATCAAGAGTCGGCCGCCCAATCGACTGAGCCACCCAGGCACGCCGGAATAGACACATTTTATAGCAGAAAGTCTCAACTGCCTTACCCAAAGCTGCCATTTTGTGGACAAGCAGGCCGGGGCCAGAGGAGCTAGTAGGTAGATGTTTCCTCTCTCCCCTGGGCCAGGCAAGTCTGCAACCCCCCCCACTCCAGCTTCAGCACACCCACCCTGGAGGCATAGAACACAGTCCTGGGAGGATCCTCTCTGGCTGGGTCCTCTCCCTCCTCTGTCTCAGCTGGAAAATGCGTGCAGACGCGGGTAGGTGAGGGCAGCGTTTCGAGAGACCCTGGAGCCCTTTCTCCTTGTCTGTCCGTGGGGCACCTTAACAATCACCAGCTGAAAAAACAAACTTGGGGGCAGCTCACCTCACAGCAGGTGCAGAGATGCCAAGGCTGTGAGGGTCACATGGGCCCCGATTCTCCTCTCAGGGTGAGACAAGCAAGCGTGACCTGGAAGAATAAAAGCATTTGTGGTTCTGATTGCCCCATGTCCCAGTTTCCACATTAAAACCCCAACATTCTGGGGCGCCCGGGTGGCTTAGTCGGTTAAGCGTCCAATTTCCGTCCCGGTCGTGATCTCTCAGTTTGAGGTCTTGAGCCCCGCGTCGAGCTCTGTGCTGACAGCTCAGAGCCTGGAGCCTGCTTTGGACTCTGTGTCTCTCTATCTCTCTGCTCCTCTCCCAGGCACTGTTTCTCTCAATCTCTCTACAAAAAAAAAAAAAAAAAAGGTAAAAAAAAATTAAAAACCCAACAAACTAAAATCTTTTAGGTCCTCATCTGGTCCTTAAGGAACCAGAATTCTAATTAACCAGTTTAAAGGTGCAATGACAATGCTTTCACCCAATGGTTAGGCAGGTTAAACCAGAAAATTCCTTAAAGAGGCAAGTGGAAATCCTGCACAAAACACCATTGGGTCTTAAACAGAGAAACGGTGTGCATCCATCTCCTGTTAAGAGAAACGGATAGTAAAACTGCTCTGAAACACCAGGCTTCCCCTGTCCATTTGGGAAAGACTGAAATGTGCTAACACGAGAGGGTGGGGTGTAGCCTGTACAAACTTGATGGAGGGCCAGTTGGCTTTATGTTGTAAATGTATGAAAGTTTGTACTCTGACCTGGTGACTACTTCCAGGAATTTATCCCCCAGCTAGACCCACAGGTGTCTTGTTTGTAAAAGCAGATGGCAACCTAAACGTCCTAGTGTGGGATTGGCTAAGACATCATGGGATGTCCACACATCAGAGGACCACGCGGCTGTGAAAATCATGAGGAGTCTGGCCAGCTTTTCCTCCAAAGACTGGTCTTGGAGACCACAGCCTGCGAGGGCCCCCATCCACAGCGTGCTCTCTAGCATAGCCCCACACCGCTGGTTAGAATGCCGGATTTGCCTACAGAGCAAGCGACACTGGTGCCCCAGTGACAGACCACAGGGACCTCAGCCCGATTTAGCTCTGCAGAGGGCGGCTGTTCCAGGGTACTCCCTCACTGGTCAACCCCAGGCCCTGAACCCTCAGGCCGCTGGTCCTTCCTCGCTCATCCATCCTGACTTGTATCCTCAGGCTAAGCCAAGACTTTGCTCCTTCCCTCGAGGGGTATCCGCTCGGGACACAGCTCTTCCAAAATTCTGGCTCTGCCGGCTCAGGGAGCCCACCCTGGGGTGGAGCTAATTCCCCAGGAACACTTGCCCTGTGGCTCAGCTTCCCTGGGATGAATCACCCAGGCCCCTGAGAGGCTCCTCTGTCCCCTCCTCCCTGCATTTCACAAACCTACATTTTCTTGAGAAGCTGGGTGGCCTGGTGGTGAAGTGCAAATGCTCTGCTAATTAACTTCCTGGGCTCCAGTTTGGGCCCCAGGATTTCCTAGTATGTGTGCGCTTAGTAGAGTCACCTTCGCTCTCTGTTCTTAGCAATGGAGCTGCTAATAGCTTCTCTTGAAGAGCTCCTTAATAGCACTTGGCACAAAACACGTACCCAATAAATGTTACTATTATTTTATGGGCCACTGGGAAGCTAGCTGGAGTCAATCCACAGTGTATTGAGAGGAAATTTGTTTCCTCACTGTTTCCCTCAACGGAACTCAGGAGGAGAAAGTCATTGGGCAATGCTCCGCCCAGCAACCAGCAACTGTTGGGGGAGGTGGTCCTGGCTGCCATGTTGGCCTTTGTTTTTAAGAGGTGTGGCTGGAATCCAGATAAGGCCCAGCCTGCACTCCCTTCCCCCCCTCCCCCCCCCCCCCCCCCCCCCCCCCGCACCGTGTGAGCCAGCCCTCCTGGATGGCCAAGGAGCGTGGGGACCATTCTCTGCTGGGGTCTCTGACCGATGATGGAGGAATTAGGAGGAGGTGGGGCTGGTAAGGTCCCAGCAGCTTGTGTCACCCAGTGGGGCCTTTTAATTCTGGCCTTACAACCTCCACACAGGTAAGAGCACCTGAGAGGGACTTGAGTGGGAGAGGAAGCCCTCTCCCCTGTCCTCTCCCACTTCAGCTTCTTGATTGAGCATACAGGACCCCTCAACCCTTCACCCAACCCCAGGCTTCTGCTCCCCCGCTCCGGGCCCAGAGCACCTCTGGGCCAGCCTCTCCCATTCACCAGCCTCACCTCTGCTCCTTCCCCTCTCCTCCCCCTGCCTCGCTTCCTCCCAGCCTCACACAAAGGCACAGGCCCTCTCAGCCATATGGCTCCATTATCTAATATTCCCCAGATTTATGACAACAATGCTGAGAAGTCAGCTGCCGCAAGGCACCGTCCTAGGCTTGAGGACACATCCATGATGGAAGCCGCTCTCCGGAAGCCAGGGATGGAAATCTCGGCAGCAATCTTCCTTGTAAAAAAGTGGCAACTCCACTCAGGGGATGTGTGCTACCAAGCCCTCTGCAGATTCCTTTGCTCTGAAAAGGCCTAAGGGGTGGCACCTTCAGCACCCCCAGGCTGAGGCATTAAACAAGTAGTGACTGGGCATGAACTGAGGACAATGAGCCCTGGGACGGGAACTCCTGCCCTCGGGGCAGTCGTGAGCACCTGACTCCGTGCAGGGCCTGACCCCGAGTGGACACGCTTTGCCCATCCGCTCAATGGGCCCGCGCGTGACACGCTTCTTTCACGTCACTGTGGGGACTTGCCTGCCCAACCCACAGGGCGTCGATACACGCTGGATGCACACATCCCGCAGATAACCCACCTATTCACACACGCTCACCACTCACATCTGACAAAGCCACTTCGAGTTCACACTCAAAACTGCTCCCTGGGGCAACAGATAATCCTCCACTCACACCTCCCACGTTCTCACTTCCACCCACACCTGCACGCTCCCCCTCGCAGATGCAGAGCTGACTCCCAGCCCCCACTCTCGAGTACACCCACCGCTTTCAGAGCCTGCCCTGACCCACATTTTCAGACCCAGACCGTGACTCACAGCTTCACGTCAGACACTCGGCCACACACACACACACACACACACACACGGAGCCATCCCCATGTAGCCACACACAGACACACTCCTGCCCTCCCTCTCAGCCCTCCGAGGGCAAGCCCTGAAGGGGTGAGGATGGTCTGGGCTTCTAGGAAATTAGCTCCCACCCTCCTTGGAAACAGGGGGATTCTGATCCTGATCTTGCACCTGCTTTCTCACCCCACAACCACTGCCAGCCCCAGGGTGAGCCCTGGAAACCTCAGGGAATAGGTGACCATCCCACTCTGATCTGCCAGTGTCCCAGGAACCCTTTCTGCCCTGAGGAAACCCGCAGGGCTAGTTACTGTCTGTGGGAACCCAGTTTGGGCCTGGCTTGGTAAAGGAATACCTGAACCTGACAGTCAGCTTGTGCCTGAAGGCCACTCATTTCCCCTGAGTTTGCCCCCCATTTACAAGCCTATAAAATGTTGCAAGGCTTTTCCTCAACAAGTGGCCTTGGGTCCCGGCTCCTGTCCTCCACCCCTCCATTCCTCTCTGCCGAGGCCTCCAGCCTGGAGGCAGGGACATGCTCAGGCAATCCCATACCAAGCTGATCGCCCGTCCCCCAGGTTGATGGAGCCCAGAGCTTTCAGCAAGAAGCCTGCAGGCATGGCAGGCCTGACTCCAGGAGCAGGACACTGCTCCCTGGATATGCTTTGAGGGGAGCATTTAAGCTGGACTCCTTGCCCAAAATACCACCTACTATCCGTCATCGCACAGTTAAACCTCCAGTCCTTTGGGTTTTGAAGACATCACCTGCCTGGTCAGACATCCCCTCAACTTCCCCCTGCACAGGTCTTCACATCCCTGGGCTGCCTCCACCCTGATCTTCAAGCCTAAGGAAGGTGAGATGACTAGACGGGAGAGGCAGGAAGGAACCAGAAAAGAAATCCTCCCTCCCCCCCGTTTTGCTGAAAGTGTTGAACATTTTCATGGCAACCCTGTGGCTCACAGGACGGAGCCAGGCTCTAGGCCTTGCCTTGCCACTTGGTAGCCGTGGTGCCTTGGGCAGGTGTCTTTATCTCTTTGCACCACTCTTCATCTTTAAAATGGGAACACTGTGCGGAACACGGTACGTTTGAGTGCATGTTCAGGTGGTAACTGGCCCACACAGGAAGTACTTGGTAGCATCTGTGGTTCTAGGCATCCTTGAGGTTCAGGGTGGGAAGCCCCAGCCCTGGCCTTTTTCCAGAGATTCAGGGACGCTGGGTTTCCACCCAGAGCCCAGGCTGGGAGTGCCAGCCCAGGCCTGAGAGCAGAAGGCGGGGCCTGAGGGCAGCTTCGGAATTGGCTAAGTAGAGCCAGGTGGAGACCCTGGAGGCGTGGCCCCTCTGTTGGAGACCAGATTGCCGTGAGTAGGGCTGGGAAGGCATGGAAACCAGGGGGTCCTATACCAGGAAACCAGGGAGGCTTCCCTATACCTCACCTCCAGGGCCTTAGCCTGCAGGGATCTATCTCCTCTCCACCAGGAGGCTGCAGATTTCCCTGTTTTGCAGATTTAAAGGGATTTTCTATCCACTGTCTCCCCAGTTCTCACTGCAGCCCTTTGGAGGTAGGAATTTCGAAGCTCCCATTACAGATGAGGACCAGAAAAGCGAGGGGACTCACCAAGATCACACAAATCTTAGTGATCGCACAAGTGAGATTCCAACCTGGATCTTCTGGCTATGATGCTAACCCCCTGCCCATCATGCCAGGGTGTCCCCAGAGTTCCCAAGGGCAGGGAGCTCAGCATGGGTATGATTTGTCCCTCAGGAATGGCAACCTTGGATATCAGCCTTATTCAGTAAAAAGATGCTCCCCCAGACGCCCTGGCCCGTCCGTTTCACCGTCAGTTCCTTTGGGCCCACACAGGGAAGAGGCTGGCCATGGAGTGCCAGCTTCGCATCACTGTCACCCACCAAGTCGTCCACTTTCTTTGCCACCCGGCCTCTCCCATGCCCTGTGCTTCCTGAGAATGTCTATAGGACCCTGGGCCCTTCACGTTGCTTCCTGCCTCCCTGCCTTGGCTCATATGCTTCCCTCTGCCTGGAATACTCTCACCTGCACTGCTCGCGTGGTAACTCCATTGTCCTTCAGAGTCAGCTCAAGTGCCACCTTCTCCAGGGAGCCCTCCCTGACTTCTCTCCCCCAACGAGCCTCACTCTATTGGGGCATTACCCACTCACCATCATAATGGCTCTTCTTGTCTTCCCCTGGAGTCCACAAGGATGCAAATCTTGCCTTGCCCTCAGCTCAACAGCACCACGGAAAGGAAAGCTCTAAGTGTCAGCAACCCATTACACACTGGCTTAGGTAAAAGGGAATTTGTTGGCTTATATGGACTGAAAAGCCAAGAGGAGTTGAGTTGGCTTTGAACAAAGCTAGAGATTCAAAAGATGTGATCAAGAATCTTCCTCTCATAAGTGACTCTTAAAAACTGAGAATAAACTGAGGGTTGATGGGGTGTGGGAGGGAGGGGAAAGTGGGTGATGGGCATTGAGGAGGGCACCTGTTGGGATGAGCACTGGGTGTTGTATGGAAACCAATCTGACAATAAATTTCATACTAAAAAAAAAAAAAGAATCTTCCTCTCTGGAGCACCTGGGTGGCTCAGTCGGCTGCACATCCAACTTTGGCTCAGGTCATGTTCTCACAGTTCATGAGTTCACGCCCCTCAACAGGCTCTCTGCTGTCGGTACAGAGCCTGCTTCAGATCCTCTGTCCCCTTCTCTATCTGCCCCTCTGCTGCTCATGTTCTCAAAAATAAATAAACATTAAAAACATAATAATAATAATGAGCCTGGGTGGCTCAGTCGGTTAAGCGGTTAAGCGTCTGATTTCCGCTCAGGTCATGATCTCACGCTTTGTGAGTTTGAGCCCCACGTCGGGTTCTGCACTGTCAGCTCAGAGCTTGGATCCTGCTTCAGATTCTGTGTCTCCCTCTCTCTCTGCCCCTTGCCCGCTCACACTCTGTCTCTCTCTCTCTCTCTCTCAAAAGTAAACATTAAAAAATTGTAATAATAATAAAATAAAAACAAAAAAGAATCTTCCTCTCCGTCACCAGCCCCCACCCCCACTCCATGCACACCTGCTCCTCTCTGTGGGGCCTCCGTTCTTAGATTCCCCACAGTGGTGACTAGGATGGTGACACCCATCTCCAGGTTTCCATCCTGCAGATGAATAAAGGCTTTCACAGAGAGCTCCTCTTTGCCAAGAGTTCAGGCAAAATCCCAGGATTGGTTTTGACTGGCCAGGACTAGCTTTCGTGCCCCCTCAAGTATCTGGAAAGCAGATAAACCCCACGGAAGCATTTACAACTGGGGAAGAGGGGGAGTGGGGCATGATTCTCCCAAAGAAAGTAGGATCACTTTTACCAGAAGAGAGAATGGACCCAGGCCACACAAAAACAATGTCTATCAAAGCAGGGCTTTTTAAACTTCAAGGAGCAGACGGATCTCTTGGGGATTTTGTTTTAAAAAATTTTGTTCATGTTTATTTATTTTTGAGACAGGGAGACAGACTGCGAGCAGGGGAGGGGCAGAAAGAGGGAGTCACAGAATCCGAAGCAGGCTCCAGGCTCTGAGCTGTCAGCACCAAGCCCGACACGGGGCTTGAACCCATGAACCATGAGATCATGACCTGAGCTGAAGTAGGTTCAACCCACTGAGCACCCAGGCACCCCTTTTGGGGATCTTGTTAAAATGCAATTTCTGCTGCAGAAGGTCTGGCGTGGGGCCTACGAGTCTGCATTTCTGCCAAGCTCCCGGGCTGCTGCCGCTGCTCCACTGGGAAGGCAGAGACCTCTTCTGAGTGGCGAGAGCCCTCGTGCACCTGACACCCGCCCGAAGAGACAACACACAACACGTGAGGGGCACTGATAGGACTTGGCGCCCATCCTGGTCCTTCCTGCACCCCCCAGCCAAGCTGTGTCTCTCAGATTGCCCCTCACCATAACCCAGCGAGGCGAGTAGGACAAGTCTTCCTTCTCATTCCTGTTCTGCAGACAAGAAAACAGAGGCTCCAATAAATTCTGAGACTCTCCGAAGTCACACCTGTGGCAAGGAGTTGGGCTCGTCCCAGCTGCCTGTCTCTCTGAAGGACTCACCACACAACCCCACGAGCAGAAAATTGTGTCACCTGCAGAGGTGCCGAGGTTTTTATAGCCAACACACACCTGGGTGACCTCCTGGCTCTGCTGTTTGTAAATCAACGTTGCAAAGGGCAAAGGTCATATGGGCAGCCCGTCCCCACCTCCGTGCCTTGGTTATTTTTAATCTCTCCTTTATCAGTTTTCTCCTTCCTGCTCTCCAGTTGTTATCATTACATAACAGATACAGTCTCACCCAGGGTGGGGCCGATCTCACCTGGGCTCCAAGGAACGAAATGCGTGTGTCCCTGGCTTCTGATGCCACCAGGGTTGGGCTGGGCATTTGCAAGTGATTTGAAGAAGGAATCTTCAGCAGATCTACAGGCTGGCACCAGTTAGGGTGATCGTATTCAGAATGAGCTATTGCAGAGGAAGAGAGTGCCCCATCTGTTATAGGTTGAATTGTGTGCCCCCAAAATCATCTCCTGAAATCCTCACTGCCAGCACTTTGGGCGACCTTAATTAGAAAAAGGATCTTCAGGGGGGGCCAGGTGGCTCCGTGGGTTAAGCATCCAACTTCAGCTCAGGTCATGATCTCATGGATCATGAGTTCGAGCCCACATCAGGCTCTGTCCTGACAGCTCGAGCCAGGATCCTGCTTCAGAATCTGTGTCTCCCTCTCTTTGCCCCTCCCCTGCTCACACTCTTTCTCTGTCTCTGTCTCTCTTTCTCTCTCTCTCTCTCTCAATTATAAATAAAAATTTAAAAATAATGAAAGAAAAAGGATCTTTACAGATGTAGTTAGTTATTAAGATGCGGTCATAGGAGACTGGGGTGGGCACCTAATCCAGTATGACTGCTGTCCTTAAACAAAGGGGACATTTGGACGCAGACACACATAAGGAGGACGCCGCGTGAAGATAGAGGCAGAGATGAGGTGATGTAGCAGAAGCTAAAGAACTCAAGGATCGCCAGCAAACCTCCGGAAGCCAGGAGAGAGGCCTGGAACAGAGACCCTTTCGGCCTCAGGAGGAATCTGCCCTGCTGACATCTTGACCTCAAGCTTCTAGCCCCCAGAACTGTGGCAACGAATTTCTGTTGTTTAAGCCACTGCGTTGGTGGCACTTTGTTAGGGCTAACCTAGGACACGAACACACCATCTCTAGAGGTGCTCAAACAGGGCTGACTTGGCAGGGTATTGTCCCCTGGAAATATTATGCACACCACCTACATAATTTTAAATTTTCTAGTAGCCACAGTAAAAAACAACAACAGCAACAACCAAAAAAAGAAAGACCACAGATGAAATTAATTTCATGTTTTATTTCATACAATATATACAAAACACCATTTCCATAGGCAGTAAGTCCTAAAAAGAGCTGTTAATGAGATGTTTTGGGTTTTTTTTTGGGGGGGGGGGTTAAATGTTTATTTATTTTGAGAGAGAGAAAGAGAGAGACAGCACACACGTGTGTGTGCCAGCAGAGGAAAAGGCAGAGAAAGTTGAAGAGAGAGAATCCCAAGCAAGTTCCAAGCTGTCAGCGCAGAACCCGACTCGGGACTCCATCTTATGACCCGAGAGATCATGACCTGAGCTGAAATCAAGAGTCGGTCACTTACGCAACTGAGCCCCCCAGGGGCCCCTACTAATGAGATGTTTTAGATTTTATGTCTTGTGGGAAGTCTTTGCAATCTAGTGTGTTATGTTCCACTTAGAGCACAGCTCAACTGAGATTAGCCTCATTTCAAGGGCTCAACAGCCACCCGTAGCTGGCAGCCTCTATATTGGATAACGTCGGTCCGGGTCTTTCTCTCCTCCGTATCTGTGCAGCTTTAGGCATTTTACTGATCCTGTTAGAGCCCGTTTCTTCACTATAAAAATGGGAACAATCCTGACACCTCCACCACAGGCTGGTATGAGGATTAAGTAAGAAGAACGTGTCTATGTTTAGCGGGTTCCTGGCGCTGGGTAAACTTCTAGCCATGCACCGTTAGAAACTTGTTGGCGTCAGACCCAATATTTAAGGACCTTCCCACTCCAGAGGCTCAGACGATCACTGCATTTCTCACCAGGTTCTTCCTGAGCCCCCTCCACACTCACACCCCACCCCAGGCTCCCCACTTGGACCATCATGAGTCCACGTCCTCCGGGGAGGGTCCCAGCTCCCATTTTAAACTCTCAGAGCACCCAGGGAGAGCTCGCAATTTAACACTTAAGCGTTCTGTTACTGGTGTTCTTACACGTGAGTCAAGGGTTAAGTCCCTTGAAGGCAGGGATATGCCTTCTCTGGTTTCTCGTCTGGCCGCTGAGTTCTGGGCCTGTTCCATCACTCCACCAGGCAACAAACCTTCACTGAGTGAGCACCCACCCCACGTCAGCCACTGGTCCCTGCCAGGCCTAGAGTGGGTGTCCATCACGACCCAGAGCCCAGTGTAGAGTAGCTGTACCTCTGGGCCACTCCAGGGAGCAGAGGTCCTAGTGCTGCCCAGGAAAAAGAGGTCAGAAGTGCCAGCAGTGATGCTGTGCAGCATGCCTCCTTGCTCACGGGCAGGGAAAGGCTCCCTGCCCTGGGCGGGGGTGGGCCTCACGCAGGGGCTCGGGGTGGCCGAGCTCGTCAGGCCCAGGAGGAGACTCTCGGGTCTGGTGGGAGACCGAGGGCTGCCCTTTGAGCCACCTGCCCTCCCCGTCTCTCTCTCACCCGATGGCACGGGGCTTGTTTACTACAAGTCGCACCCTGGCAGAGGCACAGCTGACCGGGAAGGGTGAATGAATCACCAGCACGTCCAGGAGACGCTGATGTGGGGGAGAGTCACAATCACGGCAGCCCAGCCCAGCCCCTCCTAGCCCACTGCTCCCACCCTCAACACACACAAACAGTGCTGTCGGCTGAGTGATCACGCTTGGGCCGTGCCTGGAACGGGACAGGGAAAGACCGGCTGGCACCACAAGGCTGGTGGGTGTGCGAGGCCTCGCCCACTTGCCCTTACATGAGCATCTCTTTGCTGTCAGGGCTCTGACACAGCCATCCTCCTTACAGATTACAGGGGGGGCCTTTGTCCCCCCCCCCTGAGCCAGTCCTGTAGGTCCATCCCACCCCAGTCTTCCCTGCCGGTTCCTGTCTTATTCCACCTAGGTGAAAGCCCCGGGGGTAAAATCAGACAATGCCACCCACTAGCTGTGTGACCTTGGTGAAGTTATCCAACTTCTCTGAGCTCCAGATTCCTCAACCATAAAACGAGGATAGCAATAATGTCTACCTCATTGGGTTGTTGTGACGCTTAAATGAGACAATTTCCATCACGTACGTGGTGTAGTGAGTGGCACATTAGCAAGCATACAGGCTAAATGTTCTTATCTGGGGACGCCTGGGTGGCTTAGTTAAGCGTCTGACTTCAACTCTGGTCATGATCTTGTGGTTTGTGAGTTCGAGCCCCACATCAGGCTCGCCCTGACAGTGTGGCCCCTGCTTGGGATTCTCTCTTTCTCCTGCTCTCTCTGCCCCTCCCCCACTTGTGCACGTGCTCTCTCTCTTCAAAGAAACAAACTTAAAAAAATAAATGCTCTTCTCTGATCACAGCAGTGATTATTATTTGCTTGTAGAGCATGGCACAAACCTCATTCTGCTACCAGATTGCACATTCCAATCCAGGGCTAAGCTAGCAAACACAATGTCAATTTCACCTGCCTTTCGGGGATTTCAGCCTATGACTTTCTGTTGAGGAATTTGCACTGATAGAAGCAACTCATTCATTCCGCAAATATGTACCGAGCACCCACTAGGAAGTGACTTGTTCTTGGCGGTCCCAAGAGCAGAACTGGGGGATGTGGACAAGAGGCAGCTGCCCAGACCCACATCATGAAAGTTCCTTTCATGCTTTGTTGAGGTGACAGCAGGTTCTTCGCCTGTGTCTCGGAATATAGGTCCCAACGTGGCCTGGAGCTGATGTCTAACGAGATGAGGCAAGAGGGACCCATGCTCAGAGATTTGGACCAGCTTTGGTGTTGGGGTCCCTGCTCCACCTAACTCTCATGATCGTGGGAAAGTCAATTAGTCTCACAGAGCCTCAGTTTCTTCCTCTATTGAATGGGCATAGCAAGGGGCGCCTGGGTGGCTCTGTCGGTTGTGTCCAGCTCTTGATTTTGGCTCAGGTCATGATCTCGCGGTTCGTCAAATGGAGCCCCCCCGTCGGGCTCTGCACAGAGTACGGAGCCTGCTTGGGATTCTCTCTCTCCCTCTCTCTGCCCCTCCCCTGCTCGTGCTTGCGCCCGCATGCGTGTGCACGCTCTCTCTCTCTCCCTCTCTCTCTCTCAAAATAAATAAAATAAACTTAAAAAAAACCCCGGCATAACAATACCTAGCCTGTGACCTCACGGGGGGGCTGTCAGCTCATGTGTGCGGAAGCCTCTTGGTAACCATATTCTCCCTTCCTTCTTCACTCCCTCCACCCGTCATCCCTCCACTCACCCATCCAATCTTTCTGTTTTTAATTACCAACTCTCTTCCAGCCACTGTGGAGGAGCTAGGAGTGGAGGGGAACAGACTCAGGGAAGTACTGAGCACCAGGTTCAACAGTGAGGAGCGCCGGTCCATCATCCACCTCCACGCGCTGACGGTGGGACACCTGGACAAGTTCTTGGGGGGCTGACCCTTCTTCTGTCCAGCCCAGGTGACTGGTAGCCCCTCTGGGCCCAAACCTGGTCTAGGTGAGAAGCAGCCCATGCTCCTGGGCAGTTGGCCAGGGTGGACCTCCCCTCGGCTTGGACCCCAGCCAGCCCTCCCCACTGGGCTCGTGACCCTCTGTTTCCTGTTGCTTGGCAGGAAATGAGCTCTGAAGGAAAAGGACTGGGTGGGCTCCAGACAGCACACCCCCGCTTCAGACGGAAAGTAGGAAAAAGGGGAGGTCCCAGCCATGTCTACCCCCTTCCCTCAGAAAAGCAATGCTTTTAAACAAACGTCCCCAGCGGATTTCTGCTTAGTACTCAGGAAAGAACTGGAACATGGGGCCATTCCTGGCTTCAAGAAAGCCGGGGGAGAAAGGGAGCAGGATTATGATGATTGGTTTAAACCAGGGGTCGGCAACAATTTCTGCAAAGGGCCAGAGAGGAAATATTTTAGGCTTTGGGGGCCACATAATCGCGGCTACAACTACTCAGCTCTGCCTGGCGGCGTGAAAGCAGCAGGCACAAGAGAGCGTGGGTAAGGCTGTCGCCCCAGCACAACTTCACGGACGCTGACACTCGAATATCATGTAACTTTCAGGTGTCACAAAATATTTTTCTTTTGATTGTTCTCAACCACTTAACAGATATCAAAAACCATTGTAGCCTGTGGGCCATACAAAACCAGGGGGCAGTCAGATTTGGCCTTAGGGTCATAGGTTGCCCATCCTTGGCTCAGGCCAGTCGGAACCCATTGCCTGGGCTGGGCACACCGTCACTCCAGGGAAGGATGCGTGCGTTTGGTATGTGGTGTGTGTATGTGTGTTTACTGGCACCACTTGGGGATGATGGGAGTAGCAGCAAGTAATAGCATTACCCCCAGGCCATATTGTCGCTGCACAGGAAGAACAGTAGGATTTGAACCCAAACCATCCAAACTTGAGAGCCTACCCTCTTCGCCTCCGCGCTAACATTCTCTGCTCAGAGACCTCACCTCACAGTGAAGGTAAGGC
Source organism: Leopardus geoffroyi (assembly GCF_018350155.1). Classification (NCBI taxonomy): domain Eukaryota; kingdom Metazoa; phylum Chordata; class Mammalia; order Carnivora; family Felidae; genus Leopardus; species Leopardus geoffroyi. The sequence continues at coordinate 68,254,179 of NC_059334.1, forward strand.
TGGGGGAGGAGGCATGTGATCAGGCATCAGGATCAGGATGTTGCCAAGAAGGCTTCTGCAGGGACACAAGCCTATACACTCCCAAGGCTTTCCAGTGGCCTCTTGGGAGGACCCAGACAGGAGATCAGAGGAGCTCCCACCTCCCTCCCTCCCCCACGTGAATGCACATCCCTGGTGGGGATGGGGCGGGGGCTTCCCTTCGGCCCTGGAGCAGGATTTCCGTTTCCCTTGACACTGACAGACCGGAAATTGGGTCTTATTCTCATGGTTGGATGCGAAGCCCTCCCCCGTCTCCCTGACTCCCTTTTTCTCAGAGTTTCCCTTCTGCCTGCCCCAGCATGGAGGAAATTCAGGAAGTATCTAACCACTGAGGTGGCCTCAAAGACTATGTAAGCTCAGAGATGTCATCCTTTCAGCCATTAAAAATTCTCTTTTCAGCTCCCACTGGATGATTTATTTTTAAAAATCCATTCAGTTCTCGGGGCGCCTGGGTGGCTCAGTCAGTTGAGCATCTGACTTTGGCTTGGGTCATGATCTTGCAGTTCATGAGTTCGAGGCCCGCATTGGGCTCTGTGCTGACAGCTCAAAGCTTGGAACCTGCTTCGGATTCTGTGTCTCCCTCTCTCTCTGCAAACCCCTGCCTGCCTTGCTTGCCCTCTGTCTGTCTGTCTCTCTCTCTCTCTCTCTCTCAAAAATAAAAAAACGTTAAAAAATTTTTTTCTTCATTCAGTTCTCACTGAGCATGAGCTAGGTTCTCTCCCAGGGAGTTCTACATCCTGTAAAAGGATTCATGTAATCCTCCCAATAACCCTGTGAGGTAGGCATCATTAGACCCATTTCACAAAAGTGGAAACTGAGGCCCAGAGAGTTTATTTACATAATGGCAGAGCCAGGATTTAACCCAGGTTCGACCGACCCCAGAGCCCCTCTCTCTGCTGCCACACGCTGCCTCTGCCCCAGGAAAGAGGCCCGGGAAAGAAGGAGGCACTAGAGAATCAGAGATCAGAGCTCAGGTGCTGGAGTCAAAGAGACTTGAATTGAAATTCTGGATGCAGATGTATACTAACTGCTTTTTGGGCAAGTCATTTACTATCTCTTAACCTCAGTTTCCCCTCCTGTGTGTGTGTGGGGGGGGCTCTATTCTCTTTTCCTCCACTGCCATGATTTCTCCAAAACCACTATTCTCCATTCTTCCCCATTCTTACGGTTCTCCTGGCAATGATCTCACTTGCCAGCTGCAGGAGTGAGCACAGCACGGGAAGAGTCTGCCTGAGAATAAAGCAAAAGCAAAAAAAAAAAAAAAAAAAAGAGGCAGAAATGAGAGACCCTCATAGGAGAAGATTGTCAAAGACTTCACCTGAGCTCCTGGCTCCCACTCTGCCTAAGATCTACCCTGTGTTGTCCTAGTTATAGAAACCTACCGGTGTTTGTCTAGGCCAGTCTGAGATAGTTTTCTGACACTTGCAATCAATAGAACGAAAGCCTCAAGAAGGCAAGGATATTTGTCTGTTAAGTTAATGCTGTATCTCCAGCTTTGGGCACCTAGAAGGTCCTCAATCAATCTTTGTTAAATAGACCCAAAGAGCTTCAGATACGACATCCCACTTCATGGGATGTTGTGAGGATAAAGTGGGGCTGGATGAACATGCAAGGCTTGGCCCCCATGCCTGGCATGGTGAGCCTCAGCGACCATGACTCTGAGCCAGAACCCCGGCCCTCCTGCAGCCTCCAGTCTGGTGGACTCTCCTCCCCACTGTCCGTAGGCGGGTGGGGGTGGGGCTAAGTCAGGAGCGATGATCAAAGACCACGAGTGGACACGCAAGCTGTAAGGAACACAGAAAACACTGCAGACCTGGTCCCTACCCTCCAGGACTCAATTTGGCACCTTTCAGTCTCCGTGGCTCCCCGCCACGTGGCTCCCCACCACCCTGAGCTGGAACCACCACGCTGCTGTTGGTAAACAGCAGACCACAACCTCCATACCTGGCTGGCTGTTTCCGGCCACCCCCACAGGCCTCCAAAGCCAGGAGTGGACACTACCTCCCCTGCCCCGTGCTCCCTGCTGCAGCCTGCTGGATGTGTCGCGTTTCTAGTGCCCCCTGATCTCTCTGGGCCCCCCAAAAGTCTCATTGCTGACCTGCCTCACTTGCACCTTATTTCCTGCTGAGCACTCCTTTGTACTGTGACCAGGGAGATTAGTCTAAAATCCAGGAAGCCCTTCAAAGGCTGCTGATGGCTCACCAGGACAGAGTTGCTAGGAGCCCTCCGGGATCTGTCCCTTGCCCTCTCCTCCAACACCATCACCTCCAGGGCCAGATGAGATGCCTAGGACATAACATCGAAGGGGGTGCTCACTCTCAGGCTTGTTCAAGTGCCCTGGTTGTCTCCCTTGCCTCCCCCCGTGTGCTGGCCCAGACGCCCCCCGGAGTCGTTCCAGCGGGGTCCTTGGAAGACCCCAGACTATCGCGGGTTGCCCTGCTTCTGTTCGTGGGGATCTTTGGCCTGAAATGCCCCTTCCACCACCTTTGCTGCCTACCTTCCTTTCCTTTAAACATCACCTCCTCCAAGAAGCCCTCCCTGAACACTCCTGGTCCAGTTTGGTCACCCTCAGCTCACCACACCTACTATACCACGTTGTCTGCCACTCAACTGTAGCCCCTTGAGAGCAGGATCCAAGTCGTAATTTGTATTTGTTGAGTGTCTCTCCCTTGAGTGTATTTGTTGAGTGTCTAGGTCTCCCTTAAAATGCCCTGAGCTACAAGGAACAGGAAACCTTCCTCACGATGACCGCAGCCACATAGACTCTATTACCTCAGCTAACAAAAGGGTCTTGGGTACGGTGTTCCGTCTTGGCTCATTCAGGAGCATAACCGAAAACCCAGGTTCTTCAGGCTCTGCCACCCTCAGAATATCAGCCACATTCTCGAGGGGCTCTCCTCATGGTGAAACAATGGCTGCCCAGTTCCGGGTTTTAAATCCTCACACCAAGATACAATACCTAGTAGAAGAGGGGGGCATCTCTTGTGTGTCTCATTTTGAGAACCAAAAAAACACCTTTTCCAGAACCTGCCCCTTCACTTTTTCCCCCAACTCATCGGTCAAGATGGCATCACATGCCCACACCTACACCAATCTCTGTAAGGAAAATTGGATGGCACCTGGTCCTAGGGCAGGTGCCCTAGGCAAGATTACCCATGCCCAAACAGGAAAGGGGAAGGGCCATCTGGGCAACCATATCGACTCTCAGTTGCTACTGGCTTCTGGACTTGGACAGACATGGTGACATAGCATAAAGAGCACTGGGTTGCGTGAGTTGATGAACAGCCTTCCTTCTACCACCGAGAACTTGAGGAAAGAAGGTCCAGGACCGGGTCCTACTTCTGAGTTTTGTGCTTGGGCTTCTCCAGTGATCACATTTTCTACTTCCTCTCACCCCGAACCCTACTGCACCCCTACTGCAGAGCTGGGTCTACTGTGGGCTTGCTGGACGGCCAAGACATGCCCCCCAACAGCCTTCAGAAAATACATATGCTCCCCATTCCCAAGAAGCACCCGGAGAAGTTACCCTCTGAATCCTGTTCTCCTTGTCATTTTCAATCTGGGTAATTAAACTCAACACCTCCAGGGTGATTAAAAATTAATTCTGCATTCAACAGGCCCGGAAATGAAATGCAGTGGGAAACATACTCGGCGTTCCCGGCTAGATGTAATTAGAAAATCGTCCTGCCCGGGGGGAAGGAAGGGAAGGAAGGCACTGTTGCAGCCACAGAAGGTGCTGCTTACACGGTAACAAGCCTCTTCGCAGCCTCTAATTGACGAGGCTGTTGCTGACAGTTGCAGGGTACAGGCAGTTGGCTTACACCAGGGGTCTTCTAAATCGACAAGGGACTTAGAAGAGAGTACCACTCCTGCCCAAGCCTGTTCGAGTCCCCACTGTCTGTGCAGCACCCCCACCCCACTGCCAACAGCCGCTGCAAGCCCTCACTCCCCCTCAGCAGTGCCATCTGCAGCAGGCAAACCCTGGCACCGTCCCAGCATCTCCTCGCCTGCTGTCCCCCGATGCCCCATCCAGCCTGCTCTGGTCCTCTCCTCAACCCTCCCTTTGCTTCCAGCTACTCTCCCCCAGGGGTGGTCCCTCTGCAGGCCGGCTGCCCCTGGGAGTCTCCAGTGCTCTTTGTCTCCCAGGCAACAGCCTGTTGCTTGGGATGCCAGCCATTCCAGGATGCCACAAAAGGGCATTTCCTTTCCCCGTCCCAGAAGCCACTAGGGGCCTTCACACCTCCCACACCATCCAACTTTCCCATCTGGTGCCTCCGAACACCGTGGGCAGCAGGAAATATCTATTTAACCCTCAAGGGCTAGAATGCCTTACTATTTTGAGGAGCTCAGTAGCCTGTGGCAGAAACCGTGTTTTGTTCAAGATGATCCTGCCCCTAACTATGAACCATGCAACTGTAACAAGGCATGAGGAGAAGTTCTGGGTCTTTCTTGACCTTCTGGAAGGAAACAGGACAGTGCTGTCCAGCATGGTGGCCACCACCCACATGTGGCTATTAAATTTAAATTAAGTTATGGGACTCCTAGGTGGCTTAGTCGGTTAAGCGTCCAACTTCAGCTCGGGTCATGATCTCGCAGTCCGTGAGTTGAAGTCCCACATCAGGCTCTTTGCTGACAGTTCAGAGCCTGGAGCCCGCTTTGGATTCTGTGTCTACCTCTCTCTGCCCCTGCCCCGCTCGTGCTCTGTCTCTCAAAAATATAATAAACATTTTTTTTTTAATTTTTAGAAAAATTTTAATTAAGTTAAATAGAATAAGATTAAAAATTTGGTTCCTCATCTGCCTATGTGGCTTGTGGCTACCCCATTGAGCAGTGCAAAAAAGCATTCCGTCATCACAGAAAGTTCTATTGGACAGCTCTGCCCTAGCACATACACTTCTGAGCATGGGCACAGAAGTTGGGCAGACCCTTGGCCATTTACTCCATAACCCTGGGCAACACGCTTAATTTCCTGAGGCCTCCCCCTGTTTCTTCCTCTGTAACAGTAGCTATCTCAGAGGATCATGAGGTCCAAAAAAGAGAATCCAGATACCTGCTCCAGCATAGCATCTGACAATAGGAAGAGTTGATACATAGAAGCGATTGACTCTTGGAGTAAGAGAGTAGAGCCTGGTGAAGCAGAAGGATTCGGGATAAAGGAGCCTGAGTTGTAGCCCCAACTCCATCACTACCTGTGAGCCATACATGAAGGCTGTGACCCATACAGCCTAAATTAAATGTTTTTTTTAAATATGTATTTACTTTAGAGAGAGAGACAGAGTATGAGCAGGGTAGGGGCAGAGAGAGGGAGACACAGAATCTGAAGCAGGCTCCAGGCTCTGAGTTGTCTGCACAGAGCCCGATGCAGGGCTCGAACGCACAAACTGTGAGATCGGGGGCTTGAACTCACAAACTGTGAGATCACGACCTGAGCCAAAGTTGGACACCTAACCGACTAAGCCACCTAGGCGCCCCATACGGCCTCAACTTAAAAGAATGGATCAGAAAAAGTCTAAATGAAATGGAAAATCCAGCACAGATTTTTCTATGGAGCCTAGGACCCAGCATCCAACTGCCTGCTGAGCAGCTCCAGGAAGATGCCTTACACGGGGTCCTTAGAATGAAGAATCCCAGATGGGATAGGGCGTCCTCCACCCCAAACCCACCTGCTCCTCCTGTACTCCCTAGTTCAGGAGTAGCATCTGGTGCTCCTCCTTTCCAGGAAGCTAGAAACTATACTTGCTCTGTCTCCTCAATTTATAATCCTATGATGTAAAATTATTACCACCATTTTACAGACAAGGAAACTAAGGTCTTGCTACATAGTGGTAGAATCAGGTTCCAGAGTCTGTGCTCTTTTCTTTCTTTCTTTTCTTTTAAGTAATGGGGAACTTCGAGTGCCCAATGGGGGACTCGAACTCATGACCCTAAGATCAGGAGTCAGATGTTCTATCAACTGAGCCAGTCAGGGGCCCCCTAGAGTCTGTGCTCCTGAGCACACCAATAAAACACTTTGACATTACGTCTTCAGATCTGGACCCATGGCCAGCACCCTATTCTGGAAACCAAGGCCTCCTACAGGGCTCAGAGATACAGTCCTCTCACTGGTCCTCAGTCCCCACCCCCATGCCCAACTACAGTCCTGTATATAAGCTGAATATCTGGTGACATCATTTTCCCGATAAGAGTCCCTCATCATCTTGTTCACCAATGGGTCCCCAGAGTCTGGCGCTTAATGAATGTACCAATACTTGATCGAATGTATGAATCTTTTGAAACAGTCCAGTCTAAGAGACTATTGGGATTATGTGATTGAAATGGGTTTGAAGCACCCAGGACTCTGAACAGGGCAATCTGGGTGGGACCTCAGAGATGATGTGATGGACGAGTAATTATAACTCAGAAGGCACAACAAATTATACAGTATCCATTCTGAGAAAGAATGGGTCAAAGAGGATAAGAGAGAGGGACTGGTGTGCAGGGGTAGAGGAAATGAATTCAAAGAACAGAAACGTGACACTGTGCCTCCTGGAAGGAAGGTGTGCCAAGCAGTCCCCAGGGAATGATGAAATTGATTCACTGGACTGTTTCATTGCCACTGCCATTGGTACAATGGACTCTAGACTTTGGTCTCCAGAATTTGGCTTAATGTCTGCCAGGGCCAGGGTGGCAGTCACCTCTGGGTGTCCTCAACAAACCTAGTTTCTGCTTCCGGGAACTGAGGAGCGGACCCTGACACATGGGGTATGTTCAAGTGCTGTGTCCCTTCCCCACCCGCACCGCCTCCACGAGACCTTCCTAGGCAGCCAGCCTAACCCTCCCTGGCAGGCATTTCAAGTTTGTGAGTCCTCAGACAGGTCATTTCATTACTGTGGGGCCTCACAATCCTCTTTGGAAGATTGGGGTTGAACTAGATGCCTCCTAGAGGCGGCGTCATCTCAGTGTTTGGGGCCTGGTGTCCACGGAGCATAGCCATGGCCCCTCGTGCACTCTATCCCATGGTGTTTCATTCCTACTCCTAGTCAGAAACAGACTCTTAGGCTGAGAACTTGCCAAGAAATACAGACCCTCGCCCAACGAAGGCTCAAGGACGAGCCCTTCTCAGCATTTGCTCAGACACAATCAGAGGCAGGGCCTGGGGTGGGCACTGAGCTGGGTGGGCATCAGGACGACCTGGGTTCGGGCCAGCCTCAGCCCTGCCACTGACTTTCAGGGCATTTCAGGTATTTCTCTACACTCTACCGTCTTCACCCATAAAATGGACATTAAACGCTTGGACACTAGGTCAGCGATTCCCAACCTAGGGTCCCCAGAGACTTCCAAAGGGGAACAAGATATTTAAAATGGAGAAATCTGGTGGACAGCACCACCTATGCAAACTCAGCACCAATAATGGACCAAACCGGCATTCTGTGCCTTCTGATACGATGCAATGGGAATATCACGCATGCAGGATTGTTGCCCCCAGACATGTTTCATCCAGTTCTAACCATGAGACAGTCGGATCCAAATTAAAGGCTAGTCTCTAGAACAAGTGACAATGATTCCTCAAAAATGTCACTGTCATGAGAGAAAGGAAAGGCAGAGGATAACTAGTCGACCTGATGTACGCCTCTTGTTAAGATTCTAGATTAAAAAGGGGCGCCTGGGTGGCTCCGACGGTTAAGCGTCCGACTTCGGCTCAGGTCATGATCTCGCGGTTTGCGGATTTGAGCCCCACGTCGGGCTCTGTGCTGGCAGCTGGAGCCTAGAGTCTGCTTTCGGACTGTGTGTCCCCCTCTCTCTGCCCCTCCCATGCTCATGCTCTGTCTCTGTCTCTCAATAATAAATAAACGTTAAAAAAAATTTAAAAAAAAAGATTCTAGATTAAAAAGAACACGGAGAGAGTTTAATATGGAATATATATTAGGCAATATTGCATCAATTTAAATTTATTGAGTGTGATAATAGTGATAATAGAGGAGAACGTCCTTGCTTTTGTGAGATAATAGCTCATCTGGTCAGAGGAAATCGTCAGCAAACTTGCAACTAACTTCCTGTAAGAGAGAGAGAAAGAAAGCAAATGTGGCAAAATGTCAATGGTTGACGAATCTAGGTGAAACGTTCATAGGTGCTCATTGTATTCCTCTTCTAATTTTTCAGTAGGTTGAAATTTTCTGAAAAAAAAAAAAAAAAGGTGAGAGGGAAAAAAGCTTAACAGAAATTGCACCCAGGATATAGTTGCTTTGAGTTGATCACTAAGAAGCAGAGCAAACATTTGAGCTTTTTTTTTTTACGTTTATTTATTTTTGGGACAGAGAGAGACAGAGCATGAACGGGGAGGGGCAGAGAGAGAGGGAGACACAGAATCGGAAACAGGCTCCAGGCTCTGAGCCATCAGCCCAGAGCCCGATGCGGGGCTCGAACTCACGGACCGCGAGATCGTGACCTGGCTGAAGTCGGACGCTTAACCGACTGTGCCACCCAGGCGCCCCAAACATTTGAGCTTTTACCACATGCCACACACTGTCAAGAGCTTTATGTGAATTATTTCACTTACTCCTCATATCATTCTTATGAGGAGGGACTATTAATAGAAAAGAAGATCCTAGGGCACAGAGGGGTGAAAGTAATTTGCTCAAGGTCACACAGCTAGGAAGCAGCTGATCCAAGATATAGTGGCTTTAGGCCTCTTCCCTTTTATTTAGTTTTTAATGTTTATTTATTTATTTCTGAGAGAGGGAGAGAGAGAGAAACACACAAGCGGAGGAGGGGAAGAAACAGAGAGGGAGACACAGAATTCAAAGCAGGCTCCAGGCTCCGAACTGTCGGCACAGAGCCCAATGCAGGGCGCAGGGCTCCGACTCACAGACCGCGAGATCATGATCCAAGCCGAAGTCGGGCGCTTAACCAACAGAGCCACCCAGGCACCGCAGGCCTGTTCCCTTTACTACCTTCTCCTAAATTAAGTCTCTCAAAACATGGATTCTCCAGGATGAAAATAATAAAGTTCTGGGAGAAGAAAAAAGGATCAGTGATTGTCAGAGGTTAGTGGGGAGGCGGGAACGAATGGGCAGAGCACAAAGGATTTTTAGGGCAGTGAAAATACTCTGTATGATACTATATTGGTGGATACATGTCCTTATGCATTTGTCAAAACTCATAGAATGTGCACACTGAGAGCGAGCTCCGATGTGAGCTAGGGACTTCGGGTGACTGTGATGTGTCTGTGGGGGTGCATCAGTTATAACAAGTGGACCTCTCTAGCGAGGGAAGCGGACAGTGGAAGAGGCTGTGCAGTGAGGGGCCAGGGACGGTACAGGAACGCTGTTCTTTCTGCTCAGCTTTGCTATGAATCTAAAATTGCTCTAAAAAATACTCTGTTTTAAAAACACAGCTACTGGGGCGCCTGAGTGGCTCAGTCTGTTGAGCGTCCGACTTCGGCTCAGGTCATGATCTCACACTCCGTGAGTTCAAACCCCGCATCGGGCTCTGTGCTGACAGCTCAGAGCCTGGAACCTGTTTCAGATTCTGTGTCTCCCTCTCTCTCTGGCCCTCCCCCTATTCATGCTCTGTCTCTCTCTATCTCAAAAATAAATAAATGTTAAAAAAAAAAAAAACACAGCTACTAGGGTGCCTGGATGGCTGTTAGATGAAGCATCTGACTTCGGCTCAGGTCATGATCTCACGGTTCGTGAGTTCGAGCCCCGCGTCGGGCTCTGTGCTGACAACTCAGAGCCTGGAGCCTGCTTTGGATTCTGGGTCTCCCTCTCCCTCTGCCCCTCCCTTGCTTATGCTTTGTCTCTCGCTCGCTCTCAAAAATAAACATTAAAAATTTTTTTACATAGGGGCGCCTGGGTGGCGCAGTCGGTTAAGCGTCCGACTTCAGCCAGGTCACGATCTCACGGTCCGTGAGTTCGAGCCCCGCGTCGGGCTCTGGGCTGATGGCTCGGAGCCTGGGGCCTGTTTCCGATTCTGTGTCTCCCTCTCTCTCTGCCCCTTCCCCGTTCATGCTCTGTCTCTCTCTGTCCCAAAAATAAATAAACGTTGAAAAAAAAAAATAAAAAAAAAAAAAAAAAAAAAAAAAAAAATTTTTTTACATAAAAATAAAATAAACAAGTAAATCTACACTCTCCTAGATTCCAGACACAATTCAGGTCCGCCCACACAACTCACATGAGATTTGAAAGTGGAGGGATGGTGGGGGCTAAACGTCTAACTACCTCTCCTTTGGTTGGCAAGTCTGCTTTTACCTCAATGGTGTCAGCAAAACTCAAGGGTCCAGGTGCTGGCTTGGTGGGTGTTGAGAGGAAGGACGTGGGCACCCAGTGTGCCTGGATCATGTCAGGCACACCGTGCTTCTGGAGCTGCTGGAAGAGGGTTTCACGACTGGGGTGTCTTCTGAATGCATTGTTGGCAGTGCCTTCTGATTGCAGAAGACACAGCCGCTCTCTCGGTGGCCCAGTTCCTCAGTGTGACTTACGGGGACGCTCCGAAAAGCTCAACCTAGAGCCTCGACTTTCGCAGTGATTCTGTAAGTCAGGTAATATCCAGTCAGAAAGCCCCTCCTCTTTATTTATTTCTTTTTTTAATGTTTATTTATTTTTGAGAGACAGAGACAGAGACAGAGTGGAGCAGGGGAGGGGCAGACAGAGGGAGACACAGAATCTGAAGCAGGCTCCAGGCTCTGAGCTGTCAGCACAGAGCTCAATGTGGGGCTCAGACCCACGAACCATGGGGTCATGACCTGAGCCAAAGTCGGACACTTAAATGACTAAGCCATGCGGGCACCCCTCACCCCCTCTTCTTTAAGATGGCTAGAATGGTTCTCTTCTCCTCCGGTCAATCGTGACTGATAGAACTAACACCATGCTAGATGCATCAAGTTCTGAATAAACATGTCAGTCAAATGAAAAGCATATCCTTGGCACCCATTCTTTTCCAGGGGCTTTAGCAAGCACTCAGGGTCACACAGAGGGCCCTTGGCCTCAAGGAATTTGCTGCCCAGCAGAGATGCCCAGCAGAAAAAAAAAAAAAAAAAAGGAATGCAGGAATTCAGAAAAGGGGAAAAGTAACAATAGCTCGAGGACGTCCGCAGGTTTGTCATCAGCATCCATTCACCTGTCTCCCGGTAAGCATGCCTCTGTTTCCCTCTAGAGGAGCCTGGAGCCCATCCATCTGCATATCCAAAGATTCAAAGGATTTAGGTCTAAGCTAAGCCATGGACTCTGGCCCTCTGGACATAAGACTGGTTCAGGAATGGGCACCTGACCCATGTCAAGCCGATCAGGGACAACGTGTCTCGATTTCAGGACTAAATTTGGGCTTTGGAGAAATTAAGACTCGTTCTTTCACCATGCCTGAAACTTGTAAGAATGTTAGAGCTGGAACTACCATGTGGTGCCTGACATTTCAGCCTTCATAAAAGAAGGCAGAGCCAAGATTTAGACAAAAAGAAAATACTGACATTAGTTGAGCTATTAGTTAACCTTCCCGTAAATAAGATCACCTGGCCTTTTGGGTTACGAACCAAAACTTCCATTTTTTTTTTTCATAAGCCTGTTTGGGATGGAATTTCTTACCACACGCAACCACAAGTGTCCTCACTGATTCGGAAGGTGTTCTGGAGGCAACAGAAGGAATGAGACCCTGAATGACTGATGGAATCCAGAAAAGAGAAGAGGTGGGAGGACATTCCAGGCAGAGAAACCGTCCATGGAAGCCCATGGAATGGGGTTCCCATTAATTCTTGAAGACCCAGCATCAACTCCTGGCTCTACTGGCTGGTAGCCTTCTAACCCTTACTCTCTCTCCAAGCCACAGTGGCCTCTGGAATCAAATGAGCTTAAAGGCATCAACTTCCCAGGGCTGTGGAGATAAAGGTCACGGTGCCTGGTGCAAAGTAGACTCTCAGCACATGACTGCTGAACAAACTGATCATTTTGGCCAGAGAGGAGATTGGAACAGAAAAGTCATATGTGATAAGGTGTGCAAGGGCAAGAAGGTTTGTCTATTGACCTCTGCTAGGAGCTTTGATACTTATCTCCAGTCCTCATGACAACCCCATAAGGCACTGCCATACTATTTCCAGATAAGGAAACTGCGTCTCTGAGAAGTAAGTTAGTTTGTCCAAAATCACATAGCTGACAAGCCCAGGAGCTATAATCCAGTCTGACTCCACACCCATGCCTTTCCCCCCATAGTAACTGCTGCCTGTGGACAGGGTCTGAGACCCCCAGGGGCCTCCAGTACGAGCCAAACAGAGTGGCCTTTCCTCGGCAAGTAAAAGCAAGCTGCCCAGCCTGGGCAAATACGGGAAGGAGTGTTTCCATCCAATAGTAGTTGATTCACAGGTGGACCGAAAGGCCAAGCGTGGCAGAGAGAAGACATTCCAACCAGCCAGCTCTCCAGGGGTGGTGTGGACACTAGCTTGGGAAGAGTATAGAGGGAACCCAGAACTTGGGGAAGGGATGATCTGAGCTACCCAGAGGCCTGGGTCCCTGCGACCAGCTGCATTCTGGGAATCATGCCATCCCCAGAGGGCTCTGCTGGCTGGCTTTAGGGAGAGGCCAGGAGGAAGTGCAGATTGGGGCCCAAGAGCACCCCCGCCCAGGGCCAGTGCCGAAGAGGAAGATTTGCATCTGTCTGGGAGGAAGTTGTTTGTATTCTCTTTTCCCTCTCTCTCTAGCCCTCCCCTTCCCCCCCCCCCCCCCCCCCCCCCCCCCCCCCCCGGCCAACAACTGGTAAAACCTGCAGGGCTGATGCCCAGCCTGGGTCCCTTCCTCTGACTCAGTGGCAGGGAAGGGGAGTGTCCCAGAGAGCCACCCACATCCCTAGCTGGCAGCCTGCCCCCAGGGTCTCTGTGTCCACCAACTTCCCCTGGGCACACTTGTTCTTCTCGGCTTCCCCTCAAGATACAAAGGCCTCCGGGCACAAACGCGCCCAATCGGCTCCCTCAGGCCTCCGGCAATCAGGATGGAGGGTGTTAGCAGGCCCTGACTGTCCTCAGCACTTTAGCTTTTGCCCATTTCATCTGCCGGATTCCTACATCTACTCTTGAGGTTGGTAACACACCCATTTTACAGAGGAGTAAACTGAGGCCAAGAAAGGGAGAAGGATTTGCCTCAGGTCACAGAGCTAACAAATGGTGACCAGAATCCAAATCATTTGACTCCCAGCCTAAAGGGTCATATCCAGCAAAGGTACACATACTGAGGATGCTGCCCTGCTCACCAATATGAAAGCTTGTTTACTTGCCACCCCACCCCACCGTCTCTGGAAGTTCCTTGGGTGTCATGTAGGTGCCCACCGCCAGTCTGCCGATGTTTCTTCTGCTGACCCCCTGGCTGATATCTGCTGGGTACTGGGCAACTGAGGCAGGGACCTCATCTCTCTCACTGTCTGGGGTACCCCACAAGATCCCTGCTTCTCTACGAAGGCTGTGATGCCTGGAGCTGGCCGAGGCGACAGGCCCTCAGTCCTCACCAGCAGAAAACGGTTCTTTGCTCTGAGCCGAAATAGGCAGAAGTCCCCTCTCTCTGACTCATGTCCAGTTTGCAGCCTGGACCCCAAAGAACCCTCTTAGCTGTTCCCTGCAGCCCTCTCTCTATGGAGAGTAAGGGGTCAGTGTTTCTTGTCAGCTTGTCCCCATTCACTCACTGACGGTAACAGCCCCTACTCAGGTTATGATTCCAGGACAACCACCTCCTTCGCCATCATGACCACGCTCCCTGTGAAGATCCCGGTCCCACACACCCACATCCGGATCCCGAGGAGACTGTGTCCCACCCCCTCTTAGTATACTCCATCCCCCTGGTTGTCACCGGTTAAGGGGTGGGTACACGACCAAAGTCAGACCAATCAGAGCCAGTGAAACTCAGTTCCAGCATTTTGAGCTCTCAGCAAAGCAGACTGGTTCTTTGCCCTGGGGGGAGAGGGCGTGAGGCTTAAAGCTTCTGCAGGCATCTTGCCCCCAAGGTGTGGAACCTGTCCTGGCTTGAGCTGTTACCTGGAGAAGAGCTGAGGCCAAAGACAACAGGGAACGCCGGGTCTTGATGACATCATTTAGAGTTCCTGATGAAGCCTTATCTGAAGCCAGCCACGCCACTTGGACTTCATTTCCAAGGCCAGCATCAAGCAAAAAATAGGATTTGCTTTTACTTCCAACCAAAATTCTAGTGATACAGAAGGTCAAGCCTGTGCCCCTTTCTTCTCTCCCTGCCCCACCCCTACTACTCACCAAACTTCCTCCTCAGAGGCCTACCTACCTACCCCTATGCAAATAACACACACAAATTGATACCCAGGATCACCGCTACTGGTCCATAAGTTCCTCTGTGCTATTTAGGACTGTTTGTGCCATATAGAAAAAGCTGTCCCATTAACAGTCCCCTGTTGGCTTGGTGAGGTGGGGACAAGTAGAGAGGAGAGTAGAGGGTAGAGAGAACAAGACGTGATGGCAAACACTGGCTCTGCCCAAGTGGATCTGGAACCCCAAGTCTGCCTGCCTTCTGGGGGATGGTACCCACAGCAGGACTCCGCCCAGGGCTCGGGAAAGGCATCCTGCCTGACCTGGCCAGTGGGGCCTCCTACCACCACTTCCATTGGGAAGGATGGCTCAGAAGAAAGCAGAGACCACTGATAGAGTTGTGTTTTTGAACGGGCCCTTCCCAGGATGATTTATCCCCGAGCTAAGAGGCCTTAAGCACCCTCGTTTTTCACTGCGTCCTCTGGCTTGGCTCCCTTCCAGCCACACCCCCAAGTAAATCCTTTCCTTCTGATAGCAGAAGCCTGAGGATGAGTCAGAGCCTCATTCTCGTCATTCCTTCCTCAGTGGTCAGGCCTCACCCCTTCTCCCTGCCAGCCCCTCCTCTGGGCAGCCATCTGCCCCGTGTACAGGGCTCGCTGTGTCCACAGAGCCGCTCAGAGGGCCCTCTGAGTGTGAGGTCAGGTGGGCAGGGCTGACCTCTCAGCTCCTGGAGTCTCTTAGGAGATCTGGGGCCTCCAGGGATGGGCTACGGCGACTAGAGTCTGTCCCAGCCCCTCCAGGACCTTCCCTGGGGTCTCTGCCAACAGGCCCTGTCTTCCTCACCAGTGTCAAGTTCATGTCTGTGTCTGTCCCAAAGAAGAGGAACCAAAACCCCTTTAGAGAGTTCCTCCTGTGCCCAGGCCCTGCTGTGAACTCCGAGTTCTCATACCCACCCTCAGCACTGAGAGCGCTAGCCACACTTCTGAATGAGGAAACAAGGTTCTCGGGTGACAGAGCTCACACCTGTGTCATCAGCACATCATCTCTGCTTGTTCAGGTTACACTGCACGCTCCCCAGGGGCTGCAGTTCCAGGCCCCTTCCATTCCCTCTCTGCCCTCACCTCCAGCAAGCTTCCTCCGGGCCTGAAGCTGGTAGGCCCCAAGCCCAGAGTGGATTCTTTCATACCCTTTGGTGTGAATCAAGCATGAGCAACCCCCAGGGCCCTTCCTGCCTTATGTGGAAGAAGGGTGAGAAACCAGATAAGAAATTGTCTGTGTACCAGCACATCTCTTCTCATGGCCACACCACAGACGCCATCATTGTCCTCACGGGGGGGGGGGGGGGGGGGGGATCTATGCCCCAGGGGTCCTGGAGCTGGGGTGTCAGACGAAGAGAATAAAACCGAGAGGCTGCCTTGCCTGCCTACAGGAGGGTGACGTTTGTGGGAAGAAGCAACTTCCCAGCAGTTAAAGGAATGCTCTACTTTAAAACAAATAATTAAGGGGGACTTGGAAGCCATGGGGAGCCCCTGCAGGGGCCCTGGGAAAGTTATCTGGGGGGGGGGGTGGTCTGTGAGGAAGGGTCCGTTCAACCTGGGGTGAGTCTCTGAGCAAGGGTTTACCTCAGGCTCAGTTCAAGCCCTCCCTCCACAGTATTAAGTCACTGAAAGAACAGTTTAATAAGCACCAGGTAATCCTGATAGCTCAAAAGAGATATAGAAAAACAGTCTGGAATGGGGCCCCTGGGTGGCTCAGTCATCTAAGCCTCCGACTTCAGCTCAGGTCATGATCTCATGGCTCCTGAGTTCGAGCTCCCGCGTCAGGTTCCATGGTGTCAGTGCAGAGCCCGCTTGGGATCCTCTGTCCCCGTCTCTCTCTGCCTCTCCCCTGCTCATGGTCTCTCTCTCTCTCTCAAAAAGAAATAATTAAAAAAAAAAAAAAAAAGAAAGAAAGAAAATCAGTCTGGGACCTTGTAGAATCTTCTAGAATTAGATCCAAGCCTGCTGCACATTAGAATCACCTGAGGAGCTTTTAAAGCTGATTTTTTTAAAGGAGCTTCCGGGTTTACTCTAGACCAACTGAGTTATGATCTCAGGATGGGGGCTGGGCAGCTATGTTTTTTCATCTCCTCAGGTTGACTCTACTGAGCTGTGTTTCTCAAATTTCTCTGATGAGAAAAATCATCCAGGGGGCACATAAAAAAGATGGCCAGGCACCCAACCAACCAGTGAGGCCCAGGAATATGCATTTCTCACAGAAGCACCTGGGTTCCAGGGCAAACCCATCGGCCCAGCCTCCCTCAGCTCATTGCCCCTTCTATCCTCTGTGCTCCACAGAGCGCTTCCCTGACAAGTGGGCTTCCCTGGGACTAAACATAGCACCCGTCTTCTTCCTAGTACTCACCACTCTGTGTGTGTCCGCGCCTTTCTGTGTGCTTTTCATGTCAGTCTCCCTCCAGACCGTAAACTCCACGAGGGCAAGAACCACGTCTGTTTGGGGCTAACAGTGCGGGATCTGAAGCCTGGCCTGCCTGGCCTCCAACCCCAGCTCCACGACTCACCTGTTCTCCCATCTTGGTCAAGTTCCTTCTCTTTCTTGTGCTCTCATCTGTAAAGTGGAGATTCCGATGACAATGCCTGCCACGCAAGGTTGATGTGAGAAATAAAGGAGATTATAAACGTAAAATGAGTTTGTTTGTTTTTTTAATTTAAAATGTTTAAATGTTTATTTTTGAGACAGAGAGAGAAAAGCGAGCAGGGGAGGGGCAGGGAGAGAGAGGGAGAGAGAAAGAGAATCCCAAGCAGGCCCCACACTGTTATCGGCACAGAGCCCCAGTCGGGACTCGAGCCCCAGAACCTTGAGATCCTGACCTGAGCCGAAATCTAGAGTCGGACATTTAACCAACTGGCCACCCAGGCGCCCCACAAATGTAAAATAATATAGTTGCTGGCGCATAGGCAGTGGTCGATAAATGTTAATTACATTGATTATCGTTGGCTACAGAAGAAACACTCCAAAACAGTGGCTGGAAACTGTCGCCGTTGAACGGCTCACAACTCTCTGGATTGGCGACTCGGGCAAGGCCTGGCTGGGATGGCTCGGCTCTGCTACCAGTGGTTTGGGCTGGACCCATGCTAGCATTTGCAGTCAGTGTGCAGCAATTTCACGGCTTTTGATCAGTGAGTTTGGGGGAGGGGAGCAGGGACAACATCAGCTTGCCCAGGAGGAGTCAGGAAATGTATACTACGTTTCTGTCCCTGTCCACCAGCCTTCCTGTTGTCTGCAGGGGAAACCAAGGCCTCCAGGCCTCATGTCTTCTCTGCCCGGGAGCTTTCCTAGGGCCTGCTGAGTCACCCACCTGCTGCAGAGAAGGCACCTATTTTTAGCCTGAGGTAAATGAGCTCACAGTCACCCAGACCACATTCCCTTGTGTCTCTTTGTCACAGCTGTTGCGACTGGATGACTGGACGGGGACTGCGTCACAGGGGACCCCCCTCCCCCCCCCCCCCATCAAGGTACCTCCATCTCCTTCCTTTCCTTCCTCTGAGATACCACACTGCACGGCAGTCTCTCCCGTCACCGAGTGTGGCACCAAGGGGGACGTAGCCAGAGCGGCCTGCTCCTGGGTGGGGGGAGTATCTCATCACTGGCACCGTTAAGAATTCCTGTGCATCACTGTCAGTGGGTTTTATTATCGTTTTTAACTCTTCTGTGCACAATACACCCCCTTCTTGTGCCCACGCGGCCACTCCCACGACCCCACCCTCGGAGCTGCCACTGCGTGGAAGCGAGGACTGTGGGGCCTGGAGGCCAGCGGACTGATGAAGCTCCACCCCGCTAGCTGTCCGACCCGAGCAGGACCCACAGCCACTCCGACCCCTGACCTCTCCCAGGTCACCCAGGCCGGCAATCAGTCACAGGATGTCAGAACAGAAAGGGCACCGAGATGTCATCAAGTGCAGCCTCCCTCTTTACCGACAGGAAAAGGGAAGTGAAGGAGCGGCGGCTTGCCTGTGTGCCAGGTGCCAGAGACCCCTCTCCGACCTCGTTCAACCACAGCCACCTCATGGATAAAAAGCCAATAAAAAGTCAGTGCTTATGAGAAGGCCACTGCTGGTCAGAAATATTAGCTCCTGAGCCCAGAAGCCCAGCACCTGGAACGGGGTGCAAAGTAGAGTATTTCTCTGTGGGTCACCCGAGACACCTGAGTGCTTATCAAAAGTGCAGGTCCCTGGGCTCCACTCCGGATTGGGGTTTGAGTCCTAGCACTCCTGCTCATTCGCCGCAGCACTTGGAGGATGTAAACCATCTCTGCCTCAGTTTCCTCACCTGTAAAATGAGGCTAGCCCTCCTCATGTAGATGTGAGAGACAATGCACTCACGTGGGGGGGTGCAGGCAGCACAGTGCCCGGCATATTGGACCTGTGCCCTGGAGTTATTAGCATTTATTTCTCTGACCCCAGGCCTGGGGGCCTGAGCCATGGCTCCAGGCAGCGCCCGGGAAGTTCTGTTCCCCCCACCAAGGCACTGAAAGCAGGCCCTACCTCTTCCAGATCAGCCTAGCTGGGAGCTAGCAACTCCCAGAACTGACTGCAAACATCTGCCGATCTGTGGCACTGCTCTGACTAGGGTCTCAAGACCGGTCCACAATCGATTGGCTGAGGAGCCCCCCAACCTGTCCCCCAACACAGGGGCTAGACGCAGATGGCATTCCGCAGGAAAGCACTCCTTTGATCTCCTCTCCTCCTGTCCCCCTCTGGTGACAGAGCCTGAGGTCTGTCAGACCTTTTTAGGACCAAAACTCTTTTCCCAGACAAAACCTGACAGCACACAGGTCCCCAGGCAATTGACAAAATCTGCTCTCCATGAGTTGAAGTTGATTTTCTAAGTTCGAACTGCCGACATATTACTGTGCTAATGAAACCGGTGTGAACGCAAGTGGGCTCTGATGTGTGACAATCATGTATCACTTCTAAATCTATGTGTTGATGCCTATTACAAAGATTCGAGTCATTTAAAATACACTTTGGAAATTATATTTGAATTGAGCATTGGCAAAAGCCACGAAGGTCCCTGAAAAAATGCCAGGGTTTTGGTTAGCACACTTTGCAGCCCTGGAACATTCCAAAGGCCTTTTATTGGTCAGGAGACTGAGGCCCAGGTGGGAAAGGGGACGTGCTCTGTAGGTGGCCACAGCAATGAGAACCCAGGTCCACCAAGTGCCAGGCCACTGCTCCGTGGCCACACCACATTCCCAGCCTAAGCAGTGGGGTGGGCTGCCCACAGCTTAGGAAGCTGGCATGGGTGACTTTAGCTATTGGCTAAATTGTCTTAAGTGACAAAGGCTCTCTATGACTCAGTATCCGTGGCTGATAGGGGCTCATGGGGACAAAGCCTGGGGTGAGGAAGGTGGTAGGTGTGTGGGGGCCCCACCGGGGAGGAGGAGGGATGATACAAAAAGGGTCTACGTTGCCTCCCCTTTGTGGCTAAACCTTTGGTCCAGCCAAATTCTCACTCGGCAAACAATACTTGAGGTTTGCAGGGCTTTGAGATGCTGGATCCTTAAAGGCTCCAAAGAAATGTAAATTATTTCCATCAGCGATGACAATTTCCTCCCTGACCTGCACGCAGCCCTCTGTGCTGGAGGAGACAAAGGATTTCCAGGCCCAGGGAGTCCTGCCTGACCTGGGGACCAGCCAGGGACTCAGCTGCCTTTTCCACCACCCCGCCCACCATGCAGAATATGGCTTCTTCCTGCGGGAGAGCCGCTGCCAGAGTGCCCAGTCACCATGCTCCCCGCCCTGAGAAGAGTGTTCTGGGAGGGTACGACAAAGCACCTCATGCAAACAGGCCTGTGGTGACCTGCCCTGGGTGGGTGGGTGAGGAGGCTATATCCAGGAAGGAGGGGTGCATGGGCGGCGGAGGGGGGGGAATCTCTCCCCAACACTCAGCCTCTGCTCCCTACGGAGAACATCTCCTGGAGCCTCAGCGCACAGGATCCTTGTTGGAAGGGAAGGACGGAAGGAGGCACAAAGTACTTGAGAGTCCTCCCACTTACTTAATAGCTGTGGGCTCTGGATGGTACTTCCATTTTGTTTTGTCTGTTGTCCTTCGCTTTTTCAAAGGCACATGCAAACAGTTTTTTAAAAGCAAACAGAAACAACACTCACAACTCCTCTGATCCTTTTACCCAGTTCTCCAAGGCTCCTGTTTCCCTTCCCTGAAGGGACCGCTGTTACCAGTTTGGGGACATCCTTCTAAAGATACTCTCTGTATATATAAGTGTGTGTGTGAATCTATCCTTTTATTTTTTACATAAATGTGAACACACTACATACATTTTTCTGGAAATTTTATCTTATTTTTCATTTAAGGACAAATTTTGGAAATGAGTTCATAATGGCAGCTGGAATCTATGTATGTCCTTCCTAATGGCTATCAACAAGGCCCTTGACCTACCATAAACTATCTAACCAGCTCCCCCCTCTGTCCCTCCCCACCCACCATAGACATTTAATGAGTCCTCAGTGTTTTGCTCCTTTGATGAACACTCTTGTGACTGTGTCTATTTTAACTCTGCTCCTCCTACATTTCTAGGGGGTCTGGAACATTCTGGGCATCGGGTAGGGGGCTACAGGGGACAAGGGGGATCACACCGCAGGAGAGATCCCCTCCCTGGCTCTGACCTTTAGGGAGCCCTCAGGTGAACAAAGAAACAAAAGAGGTTTAAAGAGGAAAGAGGAAGTGGGCAAGCTGGATGAATAAGATTCTTTTTTTGAAATTATTTTAACAAGTTCTTTTCTGATTACACAGTAAAACATACTCACTATAGGAAATTTGGAAAACATTGAACAAATGTAAAAATAAAAGTCATGAGGTGACACAGCTAAGAGCCAGGATGGTACCTGGCACACAGAAAGCACCTAATAATTGTTGAGTACAGAATGAGAGCAACAAAAGAGGTAAGGTTAAAACTGTGGCAGAGGATGCAGGGAGAAAGGGAAGCCATTAAAGTTTCCAGAAGAGAACATTCTTCTGGACAGGAAGACAGTGGCGCTCCCCACCCCTGCCCCCAGAGCAAAGCAGGGCCTCAAGGGTTTTATGAGGAAGCCTTGGGGTCAATACCAAACACTGCCTGGGGCCCAGGAAGGGCTCAGGGCCCAAAGGTCCCCGGTGAGTGACAACCTCACAGCAGTTGCCATGGTGATGCGGGTGGAAGGCAGAGGCTGAGAGGTCAGGAAGAGGCAGGAGAAGAGGAAGTCCAGAGGGTGAGTTTACAAGTCTTTCAAGAAGTTTAGCAGCAAAAGGAACGAGAGGAGTCCCAGCTCAGGGAGAAGGTTGTAGGGAAGAGGGAAAGAAAGGTTTTGTTTTGTTTGGGTTGGGTTGGAAGGTATTTCAACACATTTATAGGCTGAGGAGAAGAAATCAACACAAGTGATCAAAGAGAGGAAGTGATGAAAGATGTGCTCCACTTCTGTAGACTTCAGCTTCCTCATTTGAAAAATCAGAATGTGGATAAGGGATCTCTGAGGCCCTGCTTGCTTTTCAGTTCCCTGATTCATCCATCCATCCATCCATCCATCCATCTTCCTTTAACACACATTGTAGACCTTGCCCTGGGCTAGGTGGGAGGAGGGGCAGAGGACGGGTGCAGGGAGGCCCTGGAGGGAAGTAGAAGCAAGGTCCCTCTCTCCAGGGTCCTGTGGTTGAATGGGAAGAACAGAGAAGACAATCAGGCAATGTAACTATATCACAAAGCAACTTCAAAACCCACACCCTTACAGTCCTTTGAATCATTCTAGCACTTACCAAACCCCTGCCTCCCCCATCCCTGGTGTGCCTGCCCATCCCTCCGCCTTTGAGACCCTGCCATCCACTTACTGTTTCACTGACTATCCCCCATACCCGGCAGTGTGCCGGATCCATGTCAGCAACTGGTGAACTGGTATTTTCACGTCCACTTATTTAGTTACGTTCATTGATCCTGTGCCATGTGCCAGACATGAGGAGACAATAGTGAGCAAAAGAGATCCCCGATCTCCTTGAATTGGTTGGGGACCAAGACCATCAAATAGTTACACATGAACTTATAATTCCAGCTGTGATGGGAGAGAACAGGGCTTTTCCATGGGTAGGAAGATCAGAAAAGGCCTCTCTGAAGAAGTAACTCGGGATCTGAAAGAACAGGTAGGTGTTCACTAGGTGAATCGCCTTCCAGGTGGGGACAAGGTCAGGACACAGCCTGCTGCAAAGGTAGTAAAACAGAGAGAGGGGGAGGGAAGAAGGGAAACAGAGAGGAGGGGAAGGGGTGGGGGAGGACAAGGGTCTGACCCAAAGGCAGTGTGGCTGGGTGTCCCTAGACCAGACAGGAAAGACAGCAGGGCCTGTATGTCGCCAAGGGAGGGAATGTTCTTCATCTGGGAGCAGTGGGAAGCCGTGCCGTGGTTTCAGCATGGAGACAACATGATGGGTTTGGGTTTCAAAGAATTGTCCCGGAAGAAGTTGCCAGTGAGAACACTTAGTGTGAGCCCATCACACATACTCTCTATTGGGGTGGGGATGGGGGCTGGCTTTCACCCTGTACTTTAAACCAGTCCGTAATATTTTTTAATAATGAGCCTGTTCTGCTTTGGTTATCAGGGGAAAAAAAATATTGAAACCGTAGAACAGCTTGGGGAAGGAGTGGATGCCTCAAGGCCACTGAGAAGGCCCTGCCACCCCAGGATGGTGTGAATTGTACCCGGACCAGACAGGCGGGGTGGGGAGGGGCTGGGCTTTGTTGCTGGCGTCAGCTGGCCTTGGTATCCACCAGACCGGCTTCTGCTCAGAGAGCTCATCCAGAGCGCTTGGGGAAACAGGCCCAAAGGGGGCTCAGTCTCTGCCTGGGGTGCCCGCCCTCCCAAGAGGCGTGAGGGGAGGAAGGAGGTGTATAAGACCTGAGGAGAAGACCGCATCTCCTGAAGACCGGTCCCAACACCAAGGCAGCGGGAGCTGGCTCCAGCTAGCCCTGCCTCTCCCTCTCAACTAGCCTTGGAAATGGGGCTGCTCCCCAGAGACCCTTGTTCTCAACCTCCAGCAAGGACTCGGCCTACAGGGAGTGTTTTGTTGATGGTGCCCAGCAACCAGGGCTGCTGTTTCAGCGGGAGGTTGGAGCCCCAGGGAGGAATGCCCTGCCCAAGGAGTGCCCAGCTTCCATGGAGCAGAGGGCAAGCTGACAGAGCCCAGGTGGGGGTTCCCTTTGCTCCCTGCCCTTAATGCAGAATCCTTGAGAGCAGGCTGACCTGCTGAACAAGGTCAAGGGAAGGGGAAGGAGGAAATGAGAATTCTTCCCACCAGTTGGATCCTACTTTGCTATGTGATGTTTGAGAAGTCACCAGGAGCGCTCACCAAGTGTTGGGGAAGCGAGGGATCCCTGTGAGCGGTGGGGGGCAGTCAGGCTGCCCTGACAGTTTCACTGGCTGTGTGTGAAGGGGAGATGAGGCTTCCAGCAGCCTGGCTGGGACACTACGGGTTCATCCCCTCCTGGGAAGAGAGTAGGTGTCTTACTAAAGCCAAACTCTGTGGGGAGGAACACCTAGAAGGGCTGTTGGTTATCTCCAACCAGAAAGCTGCAGCCCAGATCTCAGACCGTGGAGGCTGAGGGAAGAAGAAGGACAGGGGAGGTTCTGTCGTCGGACAGATCTAGTTTGACACCCTGATCTGCCTCGGTTTCCTCACCTGGGAAAAGGGAATGACAACTGCCTCCATCTCATGGCATGGTGACCGGGGCTGACCAGGATAGCTTGGTAAAGGGCCTGGCACACAGCTCCCCTCCCCGCCTCCATACTTGCACCTGCATTCTCCCGTGTGTCCTCAGACCCAGGTTATGACCTGGTGGCCAGGGGGAGGCCTTGCACAGGCCACTTCCTCTCTAGGTTTCAGTTTCTTCAGTTTATGAAACTGGGAGCTCTGTGGAAAGGCCAAAGACAGGACGGGTCGTCCTTTCTGACCTGCAAGTCGTTTTTGCCTCATTGGAGGTACAGGGACGATACGGGCTCAGGCGTGGGCTGTGTCCAGATGCCCCCTAAATCCCAAATGGCTGATGCCCTTTTGTTTTCCACAAGAACTGATAGCAAAGGAGGATTTGATGATTTCAGCCACACAGAGGAGACACTCCAATTGTCTCAGCCTGGCTCAGATTAGACGTTCTCTGGAAAAGTGGTGGGTTGGTAGAGGGAGGTGAGGTGGGAGATAAGGAAGCTGGAGAGAGTCATCGCGCAGGTGGGTAAGGAAATCACCAATGAATCATTCCTGAACTGTTTTCATCTGCACTCTGTAGAAACCTACCTTGTAGGACTCTGGTCTAAAAATACTAGCACAAGGGGCGTCTTTGTGGCTCAGTCGGTTAAGCATCCAACTCTTGGTTTTGGTCATGATCTCATGGTTTGGTGAGTTTGATCCCCACATCAGGCTTTGTACTGACCGCACAGAGCCTACTTGGGATTCTCTCCGTCCCCCTCTCTCTCTGACCCTCCCCTGTTCACACTGTCTCTGTGTGTCTCAAAAAGTAATTAATTAATTAATTAAAAAAATCAAAATACTAGCACAAATACAGAAAGATATACCTAAGAGCATGTTCATTACAAGATTGCTTGTCTTGGTAAAAATGGGAAGCAACCCCCCCCCCCTTGCCAAAAATACACAGCATTCTGGCAAAGCTATCTAGATCAGCCTGGAAAGTGTTCCATGATACGGTATTATGTGAAAAAGCAAGTAACAGAATTGAGTTATGGTGGGATCTCAATTTTATTACTGTACAGATCTTGTAATATATACATGAGTATAGTTTATGAACCAATTCTACACGCACACAGACACACACACACACACATTTTAAAGAACAGAAAAGAAAATCCTAGAGTACACAGTAAACTGTTAACAGCAGCCACCCCCAGGGTGGAAAAAAGATATTTAATTTTTATGTGATACACTTTTCCACAGCACTGTTCGAATCTCTTAAAATTAGCATGTATTAGATCTGATTTAACACTGTCCCCTCAATAAACAAGAAAGGAACCGGAGAGGGTCAGATGGCCAAACTTCTCCTAGGAGCGAGCAGAGGAATGAGACTACAGGAGTGAGGCCCACGTTGCAGAGTGCTGCTCCAACAGTGAAGTGGGGTCCATGAAAACGGGGCGGTGGGGGGAGAGACAATTCGTCTCCCTGGTGACCAGGTATCCTACACCTCTCTCCCCCAGCACCTGGCTAGGGCCCCACATGACACTCAGGGACTGTACTCCTTGGAGAAGCCCCTCAGCTCTCAGGGAGACAAGGTGCATGACCATTAACCATTCTGCAAGTCCTGGGGAGAACTGAAGCATGCTGTTTCTTCATTCTGGGATCCCCACTAAAGGAGCCCCTGCTAATAACCAACCTGGTAGCAATAATAATGCTCACCATTTGGTAGGCTTTCCATGTGCTCAGTAGCTGTATGGTAAGTATCGTCTCGTTTTATCCCAGTCAGTTTCCTCTAAAGTGGGCAGTTCCAACTTTTATTTCCATTTTATGAATAAAGAGACTGAAACTCAGAGGGCAGGTATGACTTACTGAAGGTCTCATAGCCATAGAGGGCAAATGCTGAGTCCAAAGTGGGTTTGGGCTCTGACTCGGAAACGTACCTCAAAGCCACCATTCAGTGATTTCTTAGTGATGCGCAAGGCAAGTAAGTAGACCCCGGTGGCTTTTTGGGACCGTGCCTTCTTCATAAAGTCACCATTATCTTGACTGCAGATGAGTCACAAGAATCTGGGGTTGGATTGGTGATTGATGTCAGTGGCTGGGGTCAGCTGAGGCAAATTATCCCTAGGCTGTGATGCCTGACACTGCCCATGAGCTGGTTATGACCCAAATTTAAAGAAAAGGTGGGAGAAACAGAATCTTTGTCCACTCCATGGCTCAGCTAGCCATTGTGTTTACATGGTTATAAAAGGTCAACTTGAATAATGACATAAACCAAAATTGCCGTTTATTACTCTATTGGGAAGACAGAGGTAAGAGAGAGGAGATGATGCATGAAGGAGATGAAAGAACTCGTCTCCCCAGGCAAGAAATCAAAAAATTTTCCCCAAGCCCCAAAAGTCAGGAATAAACTATATGAGGTGTTATTGAGAGACAGAAAAACAGATGACCCACAGAATTAGTTTTAAGCATTGAAGGTGGCTAATGCCAGAGATGGATCAAAGCTGCAGTTTTTCATGACTGTGTAGAAACCTTTGACTCTCATTATATTCTTGGGTCACTTTGATTCTTAAAAATAATAATAATAATAATGTTAATGAGGAAAAAAAGAAAAAAGAAATTAAAATCCAAAGGAGAAGCCAGAAGGACAATTCTGGCCCCAGATGGGGTGGGACAGAGAGGAATGGGCTTGGGTCAGAGAACAGGGGTCTGGGAGACAGGGTCTCCCTTGTCAATGGAGCAAAGGAAAGGTGAGGGAATGAATGGCACTGGCAGGGAGATTGTGAGAATGGATGCTTCACGTGGAACAGGTAAGGATTTGGGAAGGCAAGAGGGTTAAAAAAAAAGAAGAAGAAGAAGAAGAACCAAGGAAACAAAGAAAAGAAAGTCTGGTCATTCCACAGACAAAGTCATGCACCTCTGAACTCTCCTGCCCTTTGTTGGGAGGGAAATGACCAAATGGGCCTTTTGGTCGCACAAACGTAAAACACACCAGTAGTCTTCCCCCCAAACAGGGACGTTTCCACCATGAAGCCAGTGTGTCATTGAACGATATGAATATGAATTGTTGGATTCAGACATCAATGGTTAGGCCCACACATTGGACTCTGGGGATGTTGCAGTCTGAGGCACTGAGGATGTGAATGTGGCCTCAGGCGATTCTGAGAACAAGGGGACTATATACGTAGGTATCAAAGGTGTCGGGATAGTGTGTGCTCTTCCAGACTCCTGAGGACTGAACACCCACAGACCCAGAAGAAATCCAGGTAGGAGGAATCAACAGGCCTCGGTCAGGGCTGAGTCCCTCTGGAAAGACAGCTCCCCTGCCCCTGAGGGAACCAGGCAAGCCCAGAGCTTGCGCCCAGAGAGGCCAAGGCCTCCAGACTGGCCCACCAGGTCCCTCCTCCAGAATTGTACTTCCTTCTCCAGGAAGCATTTTCTGATGAGCTCACTAACTCACACTTTGCCCTGATGTAACTGACTTCTTAGTGTTCTCACCTCCAGATGTGGGGTGTGCAGAGAACAGCTCAGCCCGTTTCTAAGAGGTTAGGTGCATGAAACAAGTGGGAGAAAGCCCAGCCCTTAGCGTCTGAGACCTAGGTTTGAGTCTCAGCTTTCCCACATTTCCACATGCTGGCTGTGTGGACTTCTTGATGTTATATTTTCCCTGGGAAAATTAAGATTGACAAACTCACTTCCTGGAGTTGTGAGGCTTCAAGCTCCTGACATGGGTTGAGCAACGGCCCCGAGTGGAGCTGGGAAAATGACTGAGACCCAGGGGCTGAGAAGGGTTGGAGTGAGGTGGGTGTGGGTAGCCCCCTCGGGGAACGCTGCAGGAGTGATTCCTGCCAAAGCAAGGAGTTGGACCGGACGTCCTCAGATGTCCAGGTCAAGCTCACGTCACTCTTGCCTCAGGGACTCCGAGCGCCTCTGGCTGCAGTGTCTCCCACAATCCTCTCCATGCTGGAGAAGAGCCTGGTGCTGGTCCAGACTTCCATGAGAGGCTGGCTCCAGGCAGCTGCCCCTGCAGCTCTCTAGAAAACAAAATTCTGACCATTGGGTTCTCTCCGGATGGAGAAACAGGCCTGTTGGCAGTCCTGTTTCAGATGAGCCTTTGAACTCTTTCTCTCCCTGTCTGTGTCTGTGTCTCTGTCTCTCTCTCCCTCTTTCTCTCTGTGGATTCAGATGGCACATGCTTCCTCCTATGCATGTTCTGTATCTTCTTTGGATGCCCTGTGTCTTGTGGCTATGCCACTGGGGTCTCCAGCCAAAGCATATCGTTGTACACACGGCTCCCACCCTCTGATTCTGACTTCCTCTGTCCCAACGGTCTCACCAACACCCTTTCCTGAGAGTCTTCCATTTTCTTCCATCTTCACAACAAGCCTGAGACAAACGTCAGAGGGGGACGATTATTTCCATTTCCACTGGCCATTTCCCAGTGCTCATCAAGTAAAGAGGCCTTGGTGGACCTTTCCTGTGTCATCTTTCCCTCATGCACCTTACACTGGGACCCAACAGACCACCCGCTGTGCCACATAGTAATGTGTTTCCCGACCTCAGTGATCTCACTCACATTGTATTCTCCGCCTGGTATTTCCCCCTCCTTCTTTGAATATCAGAATTGAATTCATCTACCAAGATCCAGCTCTAAGGCCGCCACCTCCTTTGGGGCCTCTGCCCAGCACTCCCCAGTGGGCTTCAACTGCTTCTTTCTCTGCACGTGCTAAGCACTTTGTATTTACTTCCCTTGGCACGCTGATTTCATTCTGCTTGGAGCTGCTGGTGGTTTGTACAAGTTAGTCTCTCCCAGGGTCTGTGAGCAACCTGAGAGTCAGAACTCCAATTTAGTTCTCGTTGCTCTGTGACCTGGAAAAGTCCCTTGACCTTTTATGGTCTGTAAATTAGGGATGACACCAGCTTATCCTGGTGGGGGTGAGGATTAATCAAGTCGTGCAGCCCGGTGCCCCCAGGGCCCGCTTGGAGAATGTTGGGGTATGGTAATGCAAGTTAGTCAGAGGCAGGTGGGGCCGGGCCCCAGCCACTATTCACCTACTTCCTTCCCCAAAATGCATCAACCTATCTGGGGTGGGGGTGGGGGTAAGATTGCCGTGGTGCTTAAAGGCAGCTGCACATTGAAATCCCCAGTGACCTGTTCCATTAGAATCCCTTGGGGAGCCTGCTGGAAATGCAGAGCACGGGGCCTCACCCCAGACCTTCTGATCAGATTTCTAGAGCTGGGGCCCAGGAACCTGTGTTTTTAACAAGCTCCCCAGGAGCCTCAGATGCAACCGTTCTAGTCACGCTGGGCCATAGTAAACATGGAGGGCAGCAGGGGTGAGGACATGATGCCCACAGCTTTCTCTTTGCTCAGATGATAGTGGAAGTGGATTTGGAGACTAAGATGCCAACAGCTAGAGCCCCCGCCCAGGGCCGGATATGGTGGTGGTGATCCTCAGTCAGACGCGGTTACCGGATTCACCTCTGTCTCCCCAGCCAGTCAGCAAAGTACCTGGCCCAGCCTGGGAGCTTGGCAAATATTTGTTGAACCAACTGAACTTCCCGGGAGCCAGCTCTGGCAGGAGACGGAGGTCCTGGTCTCCTGGGCTCGACCCCAGCCCCTGTGCTTCCCCGGGGCCTGGCTGTCTCCCCATAAATCCAATGGCAGGCTGCCGACTGGCTCCACTGGGGAGGGCGTATATGGGGTGGGCAGACGGGGGTGGGCAGAGGGGGAAACTTTGGTCCTCGGCCCAGTTTGCCATTCCTCAAGGAAGGAAATATGAGGGTAGAGAGGTAAATGTCTGGGGACACGCTTCCCCCTCCCACCCCCCGCCCCCAGCAAAGACTAGTAGGAATGGATACCAGTCAGCAAGAATTTACTGAGGTGAGACCATGCCCTTGGATTTAGAGCTCACCCAGGGCCTCTAGGTTCCAGCTGCACATGAGAATATCTGAAGAAGCTTAACAAAATAGTTTTAATGTTTATTTATTTTTGAGAGAGAGAGAGAGAGAGAAAACAAGCAGGGGAGGGGCAGAGAGAGAGGGAGACGTGGGGCTCGAACTCACGAGCTGTGAGATCATGACCTGAGCTGAAGTCGGAGGCTTAACTGACTGAGCCACCCAGGTGCCCCAGAACATCTGAAGAAGTTTAAAACTACCCATATGCGCGGTCTCACCTGAGATCCAAAGAATCAAAATCTCTGGAGTGGTGCCTGGGCATCAATATTTCTGTAAAGCAATTCTGTTGTGTGGCTGGAAGTGAAAGACTGCTGGGCTGACCCATCCTTTCCTCTCTTTTCTCCTCCCAGCACTTGCATCTGGCATGACCCAGACATTTGTAATAATGGCTGCAAATCATAATTAGTGAGCCCCTTGTGTGTGCCAGGCACCACAGTGGTTACTGTATATCTAGCAGGGATCGTGCTAGACTTGGCCTCTGCCCTCGTAGGGCCTCAGCCTCTGAAGATTGGCAGGGATGAAGGGAGGCTTTCTGAAGGACATGGAGGCTATACAAAGGTCTGATGGACGATAGGACAGGTAGGGGTTAGCCAGGGAGGGCAGGGTGGCAGGAGGGAGGCGGCCAGGGGGGACAGCACATGCAAAGCCCTGAAGCAAGAGAGAGCTTGGCTCATGAAAGGAGTGAAGGAAGTTCAGGTCCACTGTACGGTGGATGGAGGGATTCCCATGGGAGGAAGTAGAAGCGGGAGAGGCAGACAGGCCTAGATCGTAAAGAAGTTTGTAAGCCATGTTAAGGAAGCCAATTTTGATCCTAAAAATAAGAAGCCAGTGACGGATCTGTAAGATGGGAGGGTAGAGGGTGATATGCACAGATTCATGTTTTGTGTGCTGCTGGGGCAGAATGCACTGGAGATGGAGGCCATGAGGCAGGGCGGCCAATGAGCAGCTGACGTGGCCGCTGGGAGGGAGATGACAGCTGCCTGGATGCGGGCAGTGGTAGCCATGGAAGGAGGTGAGCAAAGTCAAGAGCTACAAAGGAGGTGGCAGGAACAGGGCTTAGTGATTGATGGGACAAGGGCAAGAAGGAGTGCCCGGGATGATGCTTAGGTTTCTGGTTTACCAGCTGGGTGGATGGGCTACCATGTCTTGAGCGGTAGAACCAGGTAGAATTGCAGGTTAGAGAGGGAAGATGATGGGTCTAGTTTGAAACCTGTTGAGTTTGGGGATCAAAATTGTCCTGGCAACAACTGTTCCTCTCCCAACAGGCAGAGGAAGGTAACCAGGTAGGCATGGAGGGATAGGACTGAGATGTCCAGAGACCATGGTCTAGGTTTCCCTTCAGCACAACTCCCCTTGTGACATTGGACAACCCCTCGCCTTCTCGGGGGCCCTCTTGTAATAGAAGGGATTGGTCTTCCGTGTTTGGCACCGCTGGGGCCTTAGAGGCCCCTCCCCGCCAGCAGTGCTCCTGGGATTGCGTGTCAACGCCTCTCGGGGGAAAGGGCTGTTGTTCTTGGTCCTCACATCCAGGATGTTCACCAGGAAGGGGGCCTGTGCCCGAGGGAGCTGGTGAAGTGCAAACAACTCGGAGTTGGCCGCAGTGCCCCGTTCCTCCAGCAGAGCCTCCCTCTGGGAGGACGGGAGGGCGGCTCCAGCAGATCCCCAGGCAACCTCACCTGAGCCCCAGGAGGCCCGGAGTGGAGCCCAGGTGCCAGGGCTGCTAAGTGCAGGGCCCAGCCAAGTCCTGCTCCTGCTCCTTCAAACACTCGGGCCTTCCCTCCCCCTCATTTCACCCTCCCGCATGCCCCAGAGTTTCAACTGCCAGACTTAGGGGGTAAAAAAGGGACACCCATCTAAATTTGAATTTCAGACAAATACAAATACTTTTTTAATAGAAGTGTGCCTAGGCGTGCCTGGGTGGCTCCGTTGGCTAAACATCCGACTTTGGCTCACGCCATGATCTCGCGGTCTGTGAGTTCAAGTCCCGAGTCAGGCTCTGTGCGAACAGCTCAAGCCTGGAGACTGCTTCGGATTCTGTGTCTCCCTCTGCCCCTCCGCCGCCCACACTCTGTCTCTCTCTCAAAAATAAATAAACATTAAAAAAAATTTTTTTAAAGGAGAGCCTGGGTGGCTCACTTGGTTAAGCATCAGACTTTAGCTCGGGTCATGATCTCGCGTTTTGTGAGTTCGAGCCCGGCGTCGGGCTCTGTGCTAACAGCTCAAGCCTGGAGCCTGCTTCTTGTTCTGTGTCTCCCTCTCTCTCTGCCCCTCCCCTGCTTGCACTCTGTCTCTCTCTCAAAAGTAAATAAACGTTAAAAAAATTTTTTTAATTAAAAAATAGAAGTATGCCTGGGCAATATTTAGGACTTTTTTTATATTGAGATATAAATGTGGTATTTATGTAAAATTCAAATTTAACTGGGTATCTGTATTTTACTTTTTTTTTTTTTTTTTTAATTTTTTTTTCAACGTTTATTTATTTTTGGGACAGAGAGAGACAGCATGAACGGGGGAGGTGCAGAGAGAGAGGGAGACACAGAATCGGAAACAGGCTCCAGGCTCTGAGCCATCAGCCCAGAGCCCGACGCGGAGCTCGAACTCACGGACCGTGAGATCGTGACCTGGTTGAAGTCGGACGCTCAACCGACTGTGCCACCCAGGCGCCCCTGTATTTTACTTTTTTTATATTGAGGTATAAATTTGGTATTTATGTAAAATTCAAATTTAACTGGGCATCTGTATTTTACCTGGCAATCAATCCTACCCAAAGACTCCAGGAGCCAGCCCATAATCCCTAAAGAGGAAGAA
This sequence comes from Leopardus geoffroyi, assembly GCF_018350155.1. Lineage (NCBI taxonomy): Eukaryota > Metazoa > Chordata > Mammalia > Carnivora > Felidae > Leopardus > Leopardus geoffroyi. Next base: position 68,286,925 of record NC_059334.1, read on the forward strand.
ACAGTTCCCCCAGTCCCTGCAGTCCCTCCCCCCACCCTGCCTTACTTGCTCTCACTAGAGGCCCGTGAGAACTTGTCATTCCCCAGATCCTTGGCCCCACCAGATGTTAGGTCCTGGCTTTGGAGCCAGGGGTATCTTTAGAAAGGTGTCGCATCTAATTAACCTAATAAGTAGGTTGTAAGCTCTGACCGGAACCGGCGGAGGATTCACTGTGACAGATGGGGAGGAGTGGGTCATGCCTGCTGCAGGCGTGCTGGCTGTGGCCTGCGGAAGGGCTAATAGGAGGCCTTGACTTCACATCAGATACAGGGCAAGCAGCAGTCACACCAACACCATATTAACAGTGATAATAACTGCTATTTATGGAGCCCTTATTGTGTGCCAAGCTCTGAGCAAGCATTATCTCACCGAATTCTCACATCAACTCAGAAGGCAAAAACTATTATTATCCCCATTTAACAGACAACAACATGACAAAACTGAGGCCCTCAGAGGTTGAGTAAGCTGTTCTAGTTCACACAGCTAGAAAAGGGTAGGGATGAAGGTTTGAACCCAGCCATTTGGACTCTGGAGCCCCCGCTGGTTCCTTTCCCCCGCACCTCCCCCCCCGCCTCCTAATTTCTAAGCCATTTGGTGGATGACATGTATACAGTGAGATGGAAGGAAATTCATTCATTCATTCTACCAACTGTGAATCATTTACTGAGTTTGAGACATACCTCCCTCCACTGGCCTCAGGGAAGTGGCAGTCTGGTGGGAGAAACAGATGTCAGTAAGTGATTGTCAAATAAATGAAACAAAAAATATTCAATGAAATAGCATAATTGCTTTGATATGGTGTTGCTGTCAGGGAAGGCAGTGGGAGAAGGGCAGTCAAAAACCTGGGCCCCAGAGCCAGGCTGCTTGAGCGCAAAGCCTCCCGTCACTGGGTGTGTGTGCCTTTTTGGGTAGGTTATTTTGCTTCTCCGTGCCTCAGTTTCCCTGTATGCAAAATGGAAATAATGCCACCCATCTCACAACGTTGTAAAGAGTCAGTGAATTGGTATTTGAAAAGTACTTAGATAGGGCTTAGCACATAGCAAGCACTTTATTCAACAAACACCTACTGTGTGCCTGCAATGTGCCAAACACTCCTCTAGGCTATCGGGACACATGGGTGAGCAAAATAGATAAAGATACCTGTCTTTGTAGTTTATATCGTTGCTTACATTCTAATGGCAGGTATTATCATTTTTAAGTGAACTATTATTTTGTAAATAATGTTAACTGTTAGTGGTTTTAAGTTGATATTTTTAAATGATCTGTTAAATCATTATTTTGAAAACTTTTTAAAAAACATTTATTTATTTTTGAGAGGCAGAGACAGAGAGAGGGAGATACAGAATCTGAAGTAGGGTCCAGGCTCTGAGCTGTCAGCACAGAGCTCAATGCGGGGCTCAAAACCCACAAACCATGAGATCATGACCTGAGCTAAAGTTGGACGCTTAACTGAGCCACCCAGGTAGACCCTGATATATTTTTTTCAGTTTATTTTGAGAGAGACAGAGAGAGAGCACAAGTCAGGGAGGAGCAGGGGGGGCAGGTACAGAGGATCTGAAGCGGGCTCCGTGCTGCCTGCAATCAGGGCTCAAACGCGCAAACCACAAGATCATGACCTGAGCCGAAGTCAGACACTTAACCGACTGAGCCACCCAGGCGTCCCTAACCAGGTAGAAATTTAGTTCTCTGAGTTGGCACAGACATTTCGTATGGTTTCAGAGATGGATGGGTGACTTTATTTCAAACCCCCACTGGGTCTGGGGTTGAGGCTACTGATAACCTGCCAGCCTCAAGGCAGACAGGTTGAAAAGCTGGAGATCAGCTGGGCCTGCCGGCACCTAAGTCTGCCGGCAGCTGCTGGGTGGGCAGAAAAGCAGGGGGCTGGAGGGGAGGGGTGGTCCGTCCCACTGGGGCTGGAGGATGAGAACTGGGCTTTTTCTGAGAATCTCTTGTGATACTCTGGTCTGAGAAGAAAGCCTGGCCCTAAGTAGGTGGATAAGTTCATAAAAGCTAATGGGTAAGGTGAACGTGGCATTGAAGCGGGGGTGGGGGCGGGGCGGGTGGTGGAATCAGCCACTGCTCCTGGCAGTTCTGACTGATTGTTAAAAACAGGGTTCTGGACACGGACCCATGACATTCCAGGGCCCCACAGCCTTCTAGGAACTCCCACCCCAAGCGTGGCCTCCTGCCCTGCCCCCTAGGCCTGGTACACACCTGCTCAGGAGAATGACTTGTGATTTGTCACCTGTCCAGCCTCCTGCCTGCTCCAGGGGGTGGGGAGGGCACCGGAAGCCCTGTGGGAAAGGTGAAGCTGTCGGGAGGATTCCAAGGGGGCAGAGGGGGAGAGGCAGGTGTGCCCAGGGAGCACCAAGAACAGGTGCTGCCTTCTCACGTTCTCATTGTTCCAAGAGAAGCAGCCTCTGGCTGAGAGCAGAGTGTCACATGTGCAGCCCGTGACCACCTCCCCCAGCCCATGTGCAGGGTGTGGGGGCTTGGGGCACTGCAGGGTGTTTGGTTTGCCGCCAGTGAGGGCCAGGGAGGCCCCTAGGACTATTTTTGTTTGGAAACACACAATTTAAACTTAGGCTAATGGAAGGCTTCTGGTTTAGGAGGACAAGGGGGCCTTCTGGCCATTGGTAGCTGGTGATTGCACATGTGTAGATATGGTCATGCACCCGCACCCAGGGGGCCACATCTGCTTTATGCGTCAGGGTGTCCATGTCTGTGCCCCCATCTCTGGGTGGATCTGCCTGTGCGTGTCTGGGTGCCTGCCGTATGTGAGTCCACGTACATACACGAGAACGGCTTGTATATTGACTTGCAGTGGGCAGGAAGGAACTCTACCAAGCAAGTCAGAAAACGTAAATTCTCTGGCGTCTCCTCCCAGCTGGGCCTCCCTCGGAGCGGGCCCTTGGGGTCTGTCCCTTTGGTCAAGCTACATTGGCCGGTGCCGGTGACCCTGGGCGTGTTGGAGTCCCGGTGCCATGGCCTGCAGTGGGAGAGGATCTGGGGCTCAGGGAGCCTCCGAGCATTGGCAGCAGGGTCATGGGATTCACCCCATGACTGGCTAATTGGTCCCTTAGCACCAAGCTCAGGCATCATCATCCTGGCACTTCTGCCCCTGCTGTTGCCACACCCTCTCTGCCAGACTGCACTGGGGACAGGAAGAGAAGCTCTGTCAGCCCAGGGACCCACCCAACCACCAGCCAAGCCAAGGAATAAATCAGTATTCAGTGCTCAGCCTGGCCCCGTGGCCTTGGCCTGCTCTGGCCACTTCCTGTTGGAGGCAGCCCTCGTGCTCCCTGATCTCACAGTGAGAACATGTTGTTTCTGGAGAAGCTGCCCAGTGTGGCTATTAGCAGGAAGTCAAAGGTGGTGGCCATCCTTGAATCTGGTCAGCAAACAGTGTCTGCAAAACAAACATAAAACTCCATGCCACCCTCCCATCTCTGCTCAGACTTCCTTGTTCTTCATCCCTCCCTCTCCTTCCCACTGGTCATCCTTTTGTGGAAACCCTAGTGCAATGCTGTCCAGTGGAACTTTCTGCATCGAGGCAAATATTTTCTATCTGTGCTCTCCAATATGGTAGCTACCAGCCACACGTGGCTATCGAGTGCTTGAAATGGAGCTAGTGTGATTCAGGAACTGGGTTTTTAATTTTATTTAATTTGGGATGGCACAGCTCTAGGGAACCAATTCCAACCGAAGGGGCTAAAAATGACATCCTCCAGATGCACACTCGATGCTATGCTAGTGGTAAAGTTCTTCCATGTCCGTGGGTCCCCATGAACCTCACAGCAACTTTGCCAGGCCAGGGCAGGAACTGCTAGCCCCACTGCACAGAGGGTCAAGTGACATGCCCAAGGTCTCCCAGCCAGCAGGCAGAGGGGTGGGCTGGAGCCCAGGTCTCCTAATTCTGAAAGGGAGGCTTGCTCCATCACTGGCCTCATCCAAGCAGACCTGCAACATGGCACTGACAGTTCAGCCACAAACAATGACTTTTGCTGGAATTGCAGACCCAGCCTTGACCTGTGGAGAAGAGGCTGAAGGGGTGGTGTATGGAGGGGTCATTGGAACCTAAAATTTCTCCCTTCATTTGTAGATAAAGAGAGAGGAATATGGATATGTATGGGGGCCGCTTATATGCCAGGCTCTGTGTAAGGTTCTTTACAAATGCTATCTCATTTACTTTCACAAGGTCAGGTGTTATTCTCCCCATTTTACAGATAAGGAGACAGAGGCTCAGAGGCGTGGCTTGACTTGTCCAAGATCATACAACAAACAAGTGGCAGAGCTGGGTTTTGAACCAGGCACTTTGGGCTCTAAAGGTTTCTCTTCTGCCAGGTCCTGGCTCTGGATGAAGGCCTGACATAGAAGAAGCTGCTGGTGGGAATCAGACAGCTCTCTGAACTGCACCCTCACTATTTGCAGAACTCTTGCAGGTGGTGGGGGGGGGGGTGGCAGGGAGGGGATGGGGCCGGGGGGGTCCGGGGAGAACCACAGGGAATCCCTTGGCCCTGGCCCCAGGGAACCTGCTGCCAGGGCTCAGGAAACCTACATAAGTGAGTCAATTACAAAGACTGAACAAAGAAGGGTGACTGGGATGGCCTGGGTGAGCCACTCCAATCCACGGGGACGAGGAGAAAAACATCTTTGTTGGTGATTCACACACATTTGATGCTTTCGTTCAGCACTTCCAAGGCCAGGTGCCTGACCAATTTGTTTCAAATATCTGTTGTAAGTCACAAAGCACCGCGGACTTCATGGCTTATGACACTAGTCACTGATTTGTTCACGATGCTGCAGCCTGGGCAGGGCCTGGTGGAGACACCTTATCTCTGTTCTGCTAGGGTATCAGCTGGGCCACGTCTTCTACTCATCCTGACAGGGATCCTACATGTGGTCCCATCTGGCCGGCTGGGGAGCCAGCCAAGGCCTGGGACGGACACCGGGATGACTGGGCTTCTCTCCTTTGCCATCAGGCTCACCTCCTCTCCACGCAGCCTCTCCAGCAGGAGCTGGGCTTCTTACCCGGAAGCTCAGGGCTCGTAGGAAGCTACCAGGCCTCACTGATGAAGGCCCGGTCTCACGGGGTGTTGTGAGGGCGTGGGGGGCAGAGCATGTGTGCCCCACATATCCTGGGGTCTGGCTACCACGACCATTGGCTAGCCCTGAGGCTGCAGTGCCCAGAACCTGTCTCAGCCTCCACACCTGGACGAGTGATGAAGCCCTAATGCTCTGTGTGGGTGCCTTCTAGTTTTATCTTTTAAAGCTCATGCCCTTTATGCCCCGCTCTCTACCTAACTGAACTGTCCTCTACCACACACCACGTGCCTCAGGGCCTCTCCAAGCTCCACTCTCGGCCCAGAGGACCATTCCTCCCGTCGTCCATCTGGCCAATTCTCCACCAGCTCTCCTCCTCCCCAGGGCCCTTCTGGACCATCCCCACCCCCGGCGCTGGCTTTCTCTGTTTCTCCTCCAGTTGCTCAGAGGTGACCATGGCTCACCTGGATGGTAGAGGCAGGTGGGGCCCAGATGTTTATGGAGTGCTTCTTAGAGGCTGGAGAAAGCAGCCCCGTGGGGAAGTCTTCTCAGAGGCCTAGCCTTGACCCTGACAGTGGGTCCTGGTGATCAGACACAAGGGAGGCCAAACCCAACTCTGGAGCCGGCTCTGAAGCTCAAATCCCACTTACAGCCTAATTTTTCCGTGCCTCTGTTTTCTCGGTGGCACAATTAAGGTACAATAGTACTTAGCCCCTAAGTGTTTGTAAAGGAGAAAATTACACGAAAAGTCCCTGTGTCCCATGCGTAGTGAACGCTCCTCAATTTCTGCTCTTACTGTTAATATGTGTTCCTTGTAGGCCAGGCTGTGGGCGTCTGACTCCCTTGTGAGCTGGGACGGCACCTCAGCAGGACAGAACCAAGGCTGACTCCCCTGTGACCTTCAGCCCACTCTGGCCTCCCTCTCCCAACCCTGGGAAGCCAGCTGGAGCCAGTGTGACCTGACACGCTCTTGCTAAGCACCCCATCCCCACCCCTCTCGTCAGTGCCTCTCTGCCTGGACCCCAGTCTGGGGATGTCAGCAGGAGGCCATGGTCCTCCAGCAGCCTGGGCTTTGGTACCCCACAGCCCTCACTGCATGTCACAGAGAAGGAAGGGTCTGACACTGAAGGCGAAGAGGCTACTGAAGAGAGTAGGGATCGCGCCCCTTTCCAAAATCTGGCTGGGGTTCAGTGTTAAGCTCACACCATTTGTCACGGAGCCCCGAGACAAGTTTAGGGAGCATCAGTCTTGGAGTATTGGGGCTTCATCTAGTTAGAGAACCAGCCATTTTTGCTGTCCATTCTTTTCTTTATTCCACAGAGATTTCCTGAGCACGTACTATGTGCCAGGCGCTGTTCGAGACACTGAGGACACTGAGAGAACAGGACTAATAAAAGCAGACCCCAAGAGAAGGATGCCTATGCTTGTGAGTGGACAGCCCTTTTGTGGCCTTGAGTTCTGGGGGCCCTGTTTGGTCCCCACCCATGCCTGGCGTAGGGGCCGAACAGAAACTCTGAGCTCCGCAATCAGACTCCAGTCCTGGCTCTGCCTCTTACTCACTGAACAGCAAATTGGCTCAACTCTCTGAGCCTCAGTTGCTCATCTGCAAAGTGGGAGTGCATTTGGGAGAGCCAAGGAAGCAACACCTGCCAAGGACCAGCCCTGTGGCAGATGCTTCTTAGCACAGGACAAATGGCCTCCATCCACCCCCTGCCATCCTCAGCCCACCCACAGCCCACCTGCTTGGGCTGGAATCTTGCCCTTCCTTCTGATTTCCCGGGGCTGCACGCGGTTTTGCTGACAATAGCCAAGTCACCTTCTGGACCTCGGAGGACGCTAAAGGCCTTTCTTGTGAGCCATTTGCCCTCTGAGGCCGGGGTCACGGAGGTCTTACAACCTGAGATCAGAGAAAGAAGAGGGGGAGGTGACAGGGGCCATATATCAGGGGCCTGTCCCAGCTGTTAGCAGGGATTCCTTCCCAACCCAGGACAGATGGGTCCAGCCTTCCAGAGTCGGATCGATTGAGCACCTGGGGTGGGAGCCAACACTGAGGGTGAGGAATTCGTGTGACCCCGTCATCTCCTGTCAGGAGACTCCCACGCTCCTCTTCCTGCAGCCGGGAAACGAAGTGACAGGTCATTCTGAGAGGCAACTGCTGACAGGCCCTTCTGTAACATTTATTTAGAACTGGCGCCCCTGCCTCCTTCCGAAAGGGGCTGAGGGAATGCTCTGACTTTTGTGGAACGCCTACCAGCTAACCAGGCCTCGCTGTAGTCACATTATCATTGCACCCCCACCAGAATCCCTGCTTTTACGATGAGGAAATTGAGGCTCAGAGAGGTGAAATAACCTGCTGCTGTCACCCAGCTGGTGTAAGGCCGGGGAGCACAAGAAACCTGGTTCCTCTATTTTTTAAATGCAGATATGACAGGACAGGGGGAAAAAACATAAAAATCAAAGGGCAGAGACAGCAACTTTTCTTAACTTCTGGGAGAACTTTCTAAGAATAGGATATACAGGGGTGCCTGGGTGGCTCAGTCGGTTAAGTGTCTGACTTCAGCTTAGGTCATAATCTTGCAGTTTGTGGGTTTGAGACCCAAGCGGGGTTCTGTGCCGAAGGCTCGGAGCCTGGAGCCTGCTTCGGATTCTGTGTTTCCCTCTCGCTCTGCACCTTCCCCGCTTGCACTCTGTCTCTCTCAAAAATAAAAAATAAAAAATAAATTTTTAAATGTTTAAAAAAGAATAGGATATATAGAATGCATTTATAATGCTGATAAATGCGTTAAACCTTTTCTGGAGACATGGTTACAGAACCCTTAACAGCACAAACCTTTAGGAAGAGAAACTGGTTAATGGGGGAGGGAGGAATGAGAGAGTTTTACTTCTTGTTCTGTGTCTTTCTATAGCATTTAAACTCTTTGCTGTATGCATTTAAGAGGAAACAAGGGTCATCTGAGTAGCAAGGGTACGGGTCATTGAAAATTTTCTTCTTGATTCTTTCCTGAAATAAAGAAGAAATAGGGGCGCCTGGATGGCTCAGTCGGTTAAGCATCTGACCTTGGCTCAAGTCATGATCTCACGGTTCATGAGTTCGAGATCCGTGTCAGGGTCAGGCTCTGTGCTGACAGCTCGGAGCCTGGAGCCTCCTGCTTCAGGTTCTGTGCCTCCCTCTCTCTCTCCCCCTCTCCCACTTGCACTCTGTCTCTCTCAAAAATAAATAAACATTAAAAAATTTTTAAATAAAAATAAATAAAATCTTGTTTTTTAGGTTTATTTATTTTGAGAGAGACAGAGCCAGTGTGAGTGGGGGAGGGGCACAGAGAGAGAGAGGGAGAGAGAGAATCCCAAGCAGGCTCTGCACTGTCAGTGCATGGGGTTTAAACTCACAAACCATGAGATCATGACCTAAGCTGAAATCAAGGGTTGAACGCTTAACCTACTCAGCCAGCCGGGTGCCCCAAAAATAAAATCTTAAAAAAAAAAAAAAAGAACTCTTTGTAGGGAGGATCGGATGGAATAATTATAGTTAAAAGCCAGGTCAAACCAAGATTTTCATGACTGAGAACAGGAAGCAGCTCTCTGATATCTGTATTGAAGCTGCTGTCATCAATAATTAAAAATGGAAAAACAAAAACCTAGGCTAATGTGGTTTCTGGAACCAAGCATTTCATTTTACTTTGGCCTTATAAGAGGCCTTGAACACAGTAATAGATGCTCAAAAAAAAAAAAAAAAAAAAATCCATTGGTAAATGGATAATTTGCTTGTTGCGTTCACTGGGTCCTGAGCAGGTACCCCGTCAATACTCGTTCATGGAAACCAGTAATAAAATACCGTGGATCGCAAGCAGTATTCCTAGACCCCAGATACAACTCTAAATTAGGTGGGGGCAGGGGATGAGTGGTCAGCGTTGGGCTGGGTTGCGAGACTGAGCTCCCCTCCCCGACAAAGGACCTGGGTAACCGGGGGGACTGACCCCATCACCATCCAGTGTCTGGGAGTGGTGAGCACAGTCAAGGTCTTCCTGACCCGACTGCCATTTCAATGTAGTGCACAAAAGATGTGCACACTTCCCTAACCACCTACCCTCCAGCCTGAGGTCAGCCACACCTCCCCTTACTTCCCCTCAGCCCTCACCCACGTGCTCTTGTCCATAGACTGGATTGCCACACCTCTTGCGGAGTCCAAAAAGATGCTATCTTCTCAGTTCCTCGAGGGCAAAGGGCGAACATGTTGCAATTCTCACATACCTCTCATTCTAGCTGGGGAAACTGGCGAGACTGCACCAGTGAGGCAGGGAGGGTTTGGGGGCTTCCTGGAGGAGGTGGACAGGCCTAGACCCCTGGGGCCTTGCAAGCGGAGAAGGGAGGGCCCTAAGGACTGGCCCCTGCCTGCCCCTCCCGCTTCGTGATCTCCCCGTAGCCCTTCTCCCAAAGGCACACTGGCCTCCTCCTTCCTGTCCTAGAGGGTGTGAGACCTCAGCTGATGGTCATTTTGCCACCCTGTGGGATGAAGAGCAGGGCCAGCCAGCATGGAGTGTGTGTTGAGCCGAAAACCTGATGGTGCCATCGAAATGACGGGTTCGGCCGTGTCTGACACCAGCTCAGTTCAGTCTGTCACCGGTCACAGCGGTTCCAATAAGAGTTTTCTGTCACTTGGAACCAGAAGAGTTCTGAGTGGGATGTTACCGTCCCATCTGCCCCAGCGGTACCTCAGAGCATCATGTGCTCCGGATGGAGGCAACAGAGAGACGCCTCCCGGCGTCCCGGATGACCCGGAACCAGGATGACCCGGATGGCCAGGAACACCGGGCACCATCAACAGTCAGAGAGAAGTCTGGAGAGATGGTGGGCTTGCCCACGGTGGGCTGAGCTCTGGCAGGATGCCCAGATGGACATGCCCAGGAGACAGGGGAAGCAGTGTGGGTACATCTCTGGAGGGCATGGGAGCCTCTGATCCAGATACGGGAGGTGTGGCACGACCCGAGATCGTGCAGGGGTGGGCGTGGGGACAGGGTTGGAAAGAGGACAGAGGAGACAAAGGAGGCCAGAACCTGGGGACCAGGAATCTTTAACTGCAGGGAAAGGAACAGTTAGGGACGAAGGGCAGTCAAGTCGTGGATGGGGGTGGGGGGAGGGGAACTGCTGAGTCACTCTCTCCCTCAGTTTCTTTTTCTGTTAAATGGGTTCACAGTCTCTCGGTGTTGTGTTATGATGAGGATGGAGAAGGCATGGCAAGCCCTTCTCTGAGAGCCAGAGCTCAAGAAACATGAGCTGGCATCAGTCAAATGGGAGAATAGAGACAGAGCTCACAGTGTGGATATGGAAGGAGAGGCTTTCCGCAGACATGGCTCTCACAGCCTGTTGTGCTGGGCTGCCTGTGGCCACCTCTCTCTGTCCACACCGCTGGGAACCCCTCCAGTAGGAGCCAAGACTCGTTCCCTTTGCACCCAGAGCCCGGCACAGTGCAGGCCAGAGCGAGCATGGGGTGAGTGGTAGGGGAGTGAACGGAGGGCTGGCCTGGGCTGACCTCTGCAAAGGAGGAGGGGGAGCAGAGGAGCCGTTGAATTGGTCTCCTGAGAAGTCACTATTGGCTGTTGGGCCTTACAACGTTGACCTCGCATCGGCAGCTGTTCCGTGTGTCCCTGTCCCTCCACAGGTCACTACCCACAATCACCTGCCCACCAGCAGGTGCAAGGAAATGGGAGGCGGGGCGTATGAGGCTGCACCCCTCACTCAGTCTCCCAAGGGGCAGACCTGATGGCCGTTTCTGCGGCCCAGCTGGCAGGCAGCCGAGGCCTCTGCCTTTCTACTTGGTAAGGGCGCTTATCTCTGCCTCTGCCGGGATTTGGCACCAGGGCAGCCCAGCAGACAAACACTCCAAACAACAGCTGAGCTCATCTCCAGGAGCGCCTCTCACACACAGGGCCCCCTCGGTGGGGACACCAAGGACACTTCCCACAAAGCAGGTCTCTGGGGAAACTGCACCTTGATCACTCCCCCTGAGGCCTGAAGAGATTCCAGAGGGCTAATCTGATGTGGACTGGGGTGGAGAGGCCTTCAGGAACCCACTGCTCCAGAATCCCGACCTTGTACAACAACACCAGCCCTGAGGCCCCAAATTCCATCCTTGGGGTTTAATTCACTGGGATGGGTGGTGAGTCCTCCCTTAAACTGAATATACCCCCAGGGTGGGATACACTCACAGTAGGAAAAAAAAAAAACAAAAACAAAAAAAACCCCACAGCTGCTCCCACAGACAGAGGGAGAACTGGGAATTGCCAGAGGGCAGGATGCAGAAAGGGAAGGAGTGGAAAAGTACCTTAGAGAACCTTCTCCTCCTTCCAGCTTTGGGTCCAGCCTGGATGTTTGGGCTGAGCTCCCACCTCTCTGTCCTTCCCTGTACATTCACAGGGCACTGACTCCGTGCCAGTTGCTGGGCCGGGTGCCAGGGACACGGATTCGTTCAATCAAGTTCCTTGAGGGGAGGGTGGGGTAAGACCCTCTCTCTCAATATGCAAGAACCTCAGAGCCTGGAAGAGAGTAAAGGGAAGCTCAGAGGCTCTCTTATCTTTTGCTCCTCCTGCCCTTGCCTTTGCAGTCCTACTTTCTGTCTCAGGGCAGAGGAGAGGCACCGGCTGATGGGAGAAGCAGAGCTCTGGGCGAGATGGTCTCTTCTACAATGACGTCTTCCAGTGCAAGCACCTTAGCCCCAACCCCTAAGAGCAAAAAACTCTCCCCCCGCCCCCCCCGGTCCCTGCCCCCAAGCGATTCCCAGGGATACTGTCCTTTCTCCTCACCTCCACACAGGAGAGGGGACAAGACTTTGTTCCCTACTGGAGCCCCGTTCAGATTCCAGGTGAACCCTAAAAGGCACAAGTAATGCCCTTTACCTAGAGCAGTGGTTCTCAAAATCTAGCAGGAGGATCCATCATATCAAATTACCTGGACACTCGATAGGAAAGGAAATCTCAGGGGTGCCTGGGTGGCTCAGTCGGTGAAGTGTCCAACTTCGGCTCAGGTCATGATCTCGCTGTTCCTGAGTTCAAGCCCTGCATCAGGCTCTGTGCTGAAAGCTCAGAGCCTGGACCCTGTTTCAGATTCTGCGTGTGTCTCTCTCTACCCCTCCCCGCTTGCACACCCTCTCTCTCTCTCTCTCTCTCTCTCAAAAATAAATAAACATTAAAAAAAAAAAAGAAAAGAAAAGAAAAGAAAAGAAAAGAAAAGAAAAGAATACTCAGACCCCACTTTAGGTGCAAGGTTACTCCAGCAATCCACCTTAACAAGCCCCTTAGGTGAGTCTGATGCCACCAGTTTGAGAACCACTGGCCCTGAGGACAGTTAGGCTGGAATTTACTGGGGGCTGGGTATGCGTTGGGGAGAGGGGAAAAGCAAATCTCAGTGGCCCAGATGGAAAAGGAGGTGGGCTTCTGTGAGGGAAGGAGCGAGATCAGTTTCAGGGATCTGGTTCTCCCTCCAGCTGGGGATTCTTCTAGCAGGCAGGGGCGCAGGTGGGGAGCAGGTCCATGGTTTTCAAAAGCTTTTCAAAGGGGTCTGAAACCCCAACATATCAAGAGCCTTTCTTTGAAAAGCGGTTACCTTATTTAATACACAATCAACGCATTGTTACTGAAAAAAGTCAAACCATACTAAAACATGGGGAGCACCAAAGACCCCTCCCCAGAAGCAGCCGTTGTTTTCTGTTTACCCTTTGGGAGCTCCCTGTACAGGTACGTTCATACGCCTAAGTACACAGTTGGGTGTTTTTACGTCAACAGGATAATGGTGGGTGTGTAATGCTTCAACTCCCCACCCCCTCCCATTTCATAACACATCTTAGCCACCCCAGGTCTGGGCCTCTTGGCAACAGCATCTCCAGTGTGGTGGCTACTGGGGCAAGAGGAAAAATACACGTTCACACCACATCAGGCATCCCGCTTTTCCTGCGCCCTCCACGTCCCCCCAGTCATGCCTACCCCCCCCCCCGCCCCAGCATGCAAGGCATGTGCACGTGCACATGTGTGCATACACGCACACACTGATACTGATCCAGTTTGAGGAAGCCCAGTGTGATAACCCCTGAACTCCCAAGCTTTAGGGTGCTGAGGAGTTGGGGCCTCCGTGGGCTCCGGGGAAGGCATTCTTCAGCCCTGAGAGGGCCCTCCCTGGAACCTGTGGGCAGACAGGCATCGGAAGGTTGTGTCACCACTGAAAGAGGGGTGTTTGTACACATATTTATCCTGGGGCGGGAGTCCAAAGCTTTCCCCCCAGATTCCCCAAAGCCTCGGAAACCCCGAAAAGGATCAAAAGTCACAACTGTAAGTTGGTTGTCTCTTGATGGGGAAGGACCTATTAGTAAAAATAATTCCTGCCTCTCTAGACTACTTTCTTTCTTTTTTTTTTTTTTCTTTTTTTTTTTATTATTATATGAAATTTATTGTCAAATTGGTTTCCATACAACACCCAGTGCTCATCCCAACAGGTGCCCTCCTCAATACACATCACCCACCCTCTCCTCCCTCCCACCCCCCTCTCTAGACTACTTTCTTTCTAAGTAGTGACTTAGAAGTAGTGACTGACCCCAGGGTCAGGTCAAGGGAAAGCGGCAGCCTTCCCCTCTCTGCCAGCTTGGGCCTGGGCACAGGGAAGTGGCAAAGTGAGAGGGAGGAAAAGTTAAAGATGGGAGGGTGAGTGGGGGAGCACCCCTCGTGTGCTGGGTTGAACAGTGAGTGTCCTCCCTGGAACCCCAGGATGTGGCTTTATGTGGTCCTAAATAGGGTCATTACGGATGCAGTTAAGTTGAGGTCACCCTGGAGTAGGGTGGGCCCTTAATCCAATAACTGGTGTCCTTACAGAAGAGGACAAACACAGGGCCCAAGGAGGGAGGACACCAAGTGAGCATGGAGGTGGGGGATTGCATGATGTATCTACAAGCCAGGAACCCCCAGCAGCCAGGAGAGAGCTGTGGAACAACGTTTCCTTTGGACATCAACCCTGCCCACCCTTCATTTGGGACTCCCCGGCCTCCAGAACTGTGAGAGAGTACATCTCTGTTGTTTGTGGTGCTTTGTTCTGACGGCCTTGGGAAACTAATACAGCAAAGATAGAGGTGGCAGAAAGCAGAACTCAACGACGGCTTTGGGGGAGACCCTGAAGCTCCCTCCCCAGACTGTCCAGCTCTCAACAACTAGAAGCGCCCAGCGTCTTTGGGTCAACGAGTCTGCACTGTGTCCCACACCGGCTGGGGCTGTGCTCCCTCAGGTGTGCAGGCAGTTCTCAGCCTGGAGAGACCTCCCCTCATAAACAGCCAAACCAAACACATGTTCCCCTCCAGGCCCCCGAGTCACCTGCCACTTGGCAATGAGAGGACGTCAGCCCAGTTCTTGGCTGGCGGCACTGACAAGCGCCCATCTGCTCCGGAAGCGCCAGCCTGGATAAACACAGCCGGGCTCTGCCTCCCACGGGTGGACCAGCCGGGCCAGGCCGGCAGTGCGGAAGCCCTGGGTCTCAGGCCCCAGGCCCCCGGGGTCACTTTCCACCCCTACCTGGCCAGGCTGGCTGCCCCCAGGAGCAACAGCATCCCTGGAAAATGGGAGGAAAAGACACACAGGAAAGGAAAGCTCATTGCAGGACTCAGCCCACCTCCCGGGTCACTTCCTCGAATCCCTCCCTGCTGGGCCCAGGGTCACTGCCCCCTCCCATCCGCCCTCCCCTCACTCACGCCCACATCAAGCCATCTGCCACCCTGGCCCCCCCTGGCAGGCACCACAGCCTTGTGACTCAGCGCCCAGCCCTGAGGCTGCTCTGTGGGTGGCCACTCCGGAACCTTGGTGGGGAGGGAGGTAACTGGGAAGGGGGCCTGCGCTAGGGGTGGGGGTGGGGAGGGAGAAGACACGTGCAGACCCCAGGCGGCCCTTCCGAGAGCACCAAACCCTGACAGCACTGCCTTCATCCGGTTTTTAAAGCAGACCAACTCTCCAGCGGAGGTGTTGCCCAAAATGTAGCGGTCTCATTAGAAAGCACCTAATTCCGTTCCTGTTTTGCCTCCAGGGTCCACCACCTGTTCTACTGGCCCTGACCCCAGGCCAGATTGGGACCCGTTTCTCTGGTGTATTCCCCCATGACCCCTTCATGGACCACTCCCAATCCCTTCCTGCTCCTGAACAGCATATTGGTTCCCGCACACTCCTGAGTGGATACATTCCCAAGAAGGTATGAGACATTTCACGTCCGCTTCCTGCAGACTTTGAGCAAAAGGGTTTGACTTCAAGTGCTTATCCCAAAGGACTAGCAGTAATGGCGAGATTCTGGGGAAAGGAGCGAGTCAGGGTGGGGAATGTTACTCCTACAGTGTGGCAGGACAAGGGGCTGGCCCTCGCCCTGCACATCTTGGGAAGGTGGTTTCAAGTGTGGTTCTCAGTCAGGCTTGGCCCCTAGGACTCGGCTCTGGAGGAGAAACCCACGGGCTGGGCCTGTCCCATGGCCGGAAGGTTGTGATTTGAGGCCCGGCCCCACCCCCAGAGGGTCAGGATTGGGCTGGAGAAGCGAGGCCCAGAAGGCCTGTGGGAGCCTGTTTGGGGCACTGCCCTGCTCACTCGGCCGAGCCCCTTCCAAGGGTCCGGCTTCCTCCAAGGCCTTTGTAAGCCGCGTGGAGATTTGCCGCCTCACCTCAAAGCTTGAAGGGAGGTCCTCGGGGTTTGGCCCCGGTTCTCTCCCTCACCTAGCGGCTCCTGGGGTCCACCTCGGGATCGTTCTGCAGAGCCAGCCACTGGGGCTCCCTCTTCTTCCAAGCCCCGTTCCCTCCGAAACAAGCCGACAGCCCCCTTCATTTCAGAGTGGCAGTTCTCCTGCTGGTAACTGCAAGGAAACAGATCATCCTGACAAAAGCAGAGAAGGCTGGGAAGTTCCAAGAAACTTCAAGATCGTAGCAGGAAGAGTCTGCATGGGTTTGATCCTGCCTCTGCAGCAAGACTCCTTCTCTGCCTCAGTTTCCTCGACTCCAAGCAGGCCTAACAAGAGTACCTGCTCCAAAGGCTGTTGAGAAGGTGAGATGAGGCAGAGAAGCGTGCAAACGCGGTCTGTCTGCTTCCTTCCTTCGTGGAAGCGCTCGCAGCCTCGTAACAGTAATAATGTATAATAGTCACGTTCCTCTTCTTTCTGCGTCGACACAGGGTGTATCAGACACCGTCTGCGGGTTCAGCCCACACTACCTCCCTTACGTCTGAGTTCCTTTACCCCAGTCTTTCTTCCCACACTCTTTTCCAAGAGACAGTTCAACACCCCCAGAGATGCCTCTCCCCTTCCCCTGGGCATTGGGATATTTTCCAGGCCAACCCTCCCTCCCCCTCGGGACAGTCTTCCAGGCCCATGTGCTGCTTCCCAGAGCAGGAAGGTGGGCAGAAAACGGCCCCAGCTGGAAAATCAGAGGCTGTGTTTCTGTGCAACTTCTTTAGAATAACAGACTCGGAGACAAAACCAGAAAGCTCCATTCAGAGGGGTTCTCTGTTTGCCTGGGTAATCCCAGCCTGCCTCATTTCACAGCTGCAGAGGCTGTGATTTTCCCGAGGCCACACAGCAAGTGAGCAGAGAGATTCCATCGACACTGAGCACCTGCAGTGTGCCAGGTACTGCATCCATCCACTTAGTAAACACTCAGGGCAGCCCCACAGTGCTCCAGGCACTGGTTGGAGCACTGGGGACGTACAGGCAGGAAATGGCATTGAAATTCTGTGGAGAAAGATCAGGCCCCGAACAAGTCAAAAGATCACTCCAGACACTGATAGATACTACACGAAAATAAATCTGGGTATGGGATGGAGCGGTGTGTGGATTTAGGGGAGGGGGTGCCTCTTTACCTAGAGTAGCAGAAAAGTGACACCAAGCAGAGAACTAAACTGTAAGACACGAGTATGCAAAGAGCTAAAGGGATGTCCAGTTAGAGAGAACAGTATATGCAAAGGCCCTGGGGCAGAAAATATGCTTGGGGTCTTCAAGGAACAGGAAGAAGGCCAGTGTGGCTGGAGCAGGGAGAGTGAGGGGCAGTGGGAGAGGCAAGGAAAAGAGAGAGGCAAGGGCCAGGTCATGCTGGGCCTCATGGCCATGGTAACATGTCTGGACTGTATTCTAATGGCAAGAGGAAGCCACAGGAAGGTTTTTAAGCACAGCAAAAACTGTTACGACATTGTTTAGAAAGATCACTCAGGCAGCTGTGTGAAGGACGGATGGAAGCAGTGTGAGCAGCTGAGGAAGCTGCGGAAGCCTGGATCACCACGCCAGCTGTGGGGATGGGGGCAAGTAGAAGACAAATGCCTTGATACTAGCCTGTAGGAAGCACTGAGCTCGAGGTCTGGCATCCACCACGTGATAGTCAACATAGGGTTGGGAGCCTGAGAAGTGGGTGCTGGCAACCAGGTGAGTGGCCAGGGTCAGGAGACAAGGTGGGCTCAATGCCACAGGAGACCAGCAGCCATGGGGTGGCAGTGGCCAAGGGCAAACTTTGGGGATCCCACATCCTTCTTTTGGTTCCCTCACGTGTATAATGTCCTTCTATTCTCAAAAGATTGTTAGCAGAACCACTATCTGTGCCATATAAGTGTTCCAGAAATAAAAACCTGAGAGTAATTAGAATAAAAATAGCTTAGGGGCACCTGGGTGGCTCAGTGGGTTCAGCATCTGACTTCCACTCGGGTCATGATCTCGCGGTCCGTGAGTTCGAGCCCCGCGTCGGGCTCTGTGCTGACAGCTCAGAGCCTAGAGCCCGCTTCAGATTCTGTGTCTCCTCCTCTCTCTGCCCCTCCCATGCTCATGTTCCGTCTCTCTCTGTCTCTTAATAATAAATAAATGTTAAAAAATTTTTTTAAATTTAGAACAAAAATAGCTTATATTCATTTTTATATTTCAAAATTTTGTTTCACTTACACATGCACATGACAAAAATTTCAGAGCACAAGAGCACACAGCAAGGAATAACTCCTCCTCCATCCCATTCCATCCCTAGAAAATATATTCTGTTATCTGTTCATTTTTAATTTGTCTAGAAATGTTGTCAGCATATACAGACATATATATTCCATATCCTATTTTTAAACATGGAAATCGGATGGTATACAATTTTGTACCTTTTCATCAAACAATATTTCACAAAGATCATTTAATAGAAGTCCATCCATGAATACTGTTTCATGCTTTCTTACTGGCTGCATAGTATAGCATTGCACAGCTAGATCCTATAGAAAAATAAGTATTCAGGGGCGCCTGGGTGGCTCAGTCAATTGAGTGTCTGAATTTGGCTCAGGTCATGATCTCACAGTTCATGAGTTTTGAGCCCCACATCGGGCTGTCTGTCAGCACAGAGCCTGCTTCAGATCCTCTGTTCCCCCTCTGCCTCTCCCCTACTGGTGCACACTCTCTCTCTCCCTCTCTCTCTCTCTCGAAAACAAATAAACATTTACAAAAAGAAAGAAAAATAGGTGTTTAGATTATCTCCAGGTTTGGGCTAATATAAACATGTCACAACAAACGCTTTCATATATAGGTCTTTGGTATTTCCATCAGATAAAATCCTAGAAGTGAAATTTCTAGCTCAAAAGACAGATACATATTTTTTTTTTTTTTAGATTTTTTTTTCTGTTTAGAATAATATTGACAAGTTGTTTTTTGGAGCAGTTGAACCAATTCACTCCCCAGTCACACCCCTAGCTGACCCTGATAGCACCCTCTTCACAATGTCAACACAAGGCATTGTCCAAATGATTCTTCACCAATTTCATGACACCTGACAATTTGTACGCGTTAAGTGTAAGCCCACCTTCACTGGCGTAATGGATGTTTTCACTTGCATTCTGTCGATCAGAGAGCTCAGTTCACTGGCCTCAGGACAAAGCCAGTGTTCCTGTACTGCTTTGAGCCACAAAGAGGCCAGAGACCCTAGCCAGGAATAAGGCAGAGCCAGCAGCGAGGAAGCAGGGGCCAGGTAAAGCTGTTGTTGCCTCCACAGACACTCAGGCTCTGGCAATCAAGATCGGGGAAGGAAACACACAAGTCAGAAGCCAAGAGACCAGTCAATGGTCAGGTCTATAAACCCACGGCTTCTTCTGCACTCCTGCCTGGGCCAGCCTGAGGCCCGGATGTGGGTGTCACTGAGCCATATTAGGGCCATGGGAAGTAGGTCACTTGCTGGAGGAGTAGGGAATTTAGGGGCAGAGATAAGAGTGGATGTTGACATGTGGGACTAAAGTGCCAAGTTTCCTTTGTTCCCACTATGAACAGATTGGTGGCTGTAAAGCAGGAAAATGCAGGTTCCATTAAAATTGAGAGAGAGAGAGTGCTCTTTGTCAATAAACCGCAGTAGCCAAATGAACCTAAGTTTAGCATCTCTCAGCCTGTTTAGGAGCCTCTTGACTGCCAACTCTTCTAATGGGCTCCACTTCCGTGAACTCAAAGGTAATGGAACCAGCTTCAGCAAAAACAATGCGCTAAATAAAGAAATGCAATCAGAGCTGCTGACCTTCAACAGAAAACTCTTTTGGCAGGTCTTAGACTTGAAATGAGGAATGGATGTTTGGAGAGGGCATGTGTGTGTACACGCTCACACGTGTGTGTGAAGAATAAGCATTTCAGGTGTGGTTGAAAACGAGGAGAAAGTTCTACCGTATTCCTAACACTTGCCTATGGAAAAAAAAAGTTTTTAAGAAAAAAGAGTAAGGAGGGCAAGGAAAACTGACTGCTGTGAAATGGACATTAGGGCCCATCTGGATGTAGGGGGTATTTATTATTCATAGATAGACTCCCCAAGGGGGTGGGTTCTCAAAGTCCTCTCCCAGGCTCATGGCACACGCCTGCACAGGCATATGAAAAGCTCCCTCCGGAATGCTCTAAGGTGCTTATGCCAGGCATGAGTTTCCCCAGAGCAGGCCCCTACTAGAAGTTTGTGTCTAGAAAGAGCTTGAGCACTGATGGTCAGAATCAGACAATCATGAAGGCCTCTGAAAAGGTCCCAGGGCATCGGCCCGGAGAAGCCCAGAGTGCAATCTGTGCTCAGCACCGACCATCTGAGATACCGGGGTGGCCAGTTTTTCACCTTTCTGGATGGAGATGGTCTCTACGTCTCCAACCTTCTGATAGTCTGTCTTTTAGGTCACCTACCCATCCACTCCACTGTCTCAGGCAACAAGCAAATGAACCATTTTTGATCCTACAAATCTGAAACCCTTGTAGGTACCGTGGGGGATACAGAAGTAGGGCACCAAGGTGGTGGGGTGTTGGCAGTGGGGCCTCTTACACAGGTGTTGGGGAGGAAAAGTAGGTACAGTTACTTTAGAAAATAATTTGGAACTACCTTGTATGGTTGAATTTGCACACACCAATAACCTAGCGATGAATTCCTCTCCTAGGTACATACCCTGAGAACTCTCGCACCTGTGTGAAAGACATGTGCAAAGATGTTCAAAGAGGCATTGTTTAGGGGCGCCTGGGTGGCTCAGACGGTTAAGGGTCCGACCGCGGCTCAGGTCATGAACT
Source organism: Leopardus geoffroyi (assembly GCF_018350155.1). Taxonomy (NCBI): domain Eukaryota; kingdom Metazoa; phylum Chordata; class Mammalia; order Carnivora; family Felidae; genus Leopardus; species Leopardus geoffroyi. The sequence goes on from NC_059334.1 coordinate 68,307,523, forward strand.
CACAGTTTGTGGGTTCGAGCCCCGTGTTGGGCTCCGTGTTGACAGCTCAGAGCCTGGAGCCTGCTTCGGATTCTGTGTCTCCCTCTCTCTCTCTCTCTCTGCTCCTCCCCCACTTGTGCTTTGTCTCTCTCTCTGTCTCTCAAAAATAAATAAATGTTAAAAAAGTTAAAAAAAAAAAGAGGCATTGTTTTATTTTTTTTTTAATTTTTTTTTTTTTAATGTTTATTTATTTTTGAGACAGAGAGAGACAGAGCATGAGCAGGGAAGGGGCAGAGAGAGAGGGAGACACAGAATGTGAAGCAGGCTCCAGGCTCCGAGCTGTCAGCACAGAGCCCGACACGAGGCTCGAACTCACAAACTGTGAGATCATGACCTGAGCCAAAGTCGGGCGCTTAACCGACTGAGCCACCCAGGCGCCCCCAAAGAGGCATTGTTTTAATAGTAAACTTATGAAAAAGCCAGATATCCATTTCCAGGAGAAGGAAAAAATTTGTGAATTATGGTCCACTCCCACAATGTACTATTACACAGCAGTGAAAAGAAATGAGCTATAGTTACTTGCAAGAAGATGGATGAATCTTAGAAAGAAATGGTGTGTAAAAAAAGTGAGTTGCAGAAGACTATGTACACTAAACCATTTCTTCTAAAGTAGAAAATTAATCAAAGCTAAATAACTTTTCTAAGGAGATCATACAAATGTGTCTTAAAATTGTTTTTAGAGCAAGAGAATACTAAGCATAAAATTTAGGATAGTTGTTACCCCTGGGGGCAGACAGGTTACAGATGGGGAGCAGCCCACAGCCAGGGTCACATCTCAGTCATGTTCTAGTTCTTAGACCACATAGCAGGTTGCAAGTGCTCATTTTATTATCATGCTTTATTTGTTACATATGTTCTTTAAAAATTTTTTTTTTTTTATTTGAAAGAGAGATTGTGCATGTGATGGGAGGAGAGAGGCAGAGGGAGAGAGAAAGAGAATCTTAAGCAGACTCCACACTCAGCACAGAGCCCTCCCTGGGGCTCCGTCCCACAACCCAGGGGTCATGACCTGAGCTGAAACCAAGAGTTGGACTCTCGACCAACTGCGCCATCCAGGCACCCCGCATAGTCCTGTTTTATCAAAAATACACAATAAACATTTTTAAAGAAAGAAATAACACCTGCTCTGAAGGAGATTACCATCTACATGAGAAGACAGAAGCATAGACCCCAAACAAGGCATTTTGTATGTGATAGTATCGGGCCTTATGAATGACCGTACTTGTTTGGACTTTTGGTTGCAAGTGCCAGAAACCAAATTCAACCTAGTTCAAGCAGAAGTAAGTAGTAAGTAAATAATAAGCAAGTAAGTAAATCCAGCTCATTAAATGAGGTGGGGCCAGTTCCAGGAACTCTAAAAATAATGAGCAACTTATATCTTCACTCTCTCTGCTTCTCTCTGTGTGTTGGCCTCGTTTTCTCCCACTACAGACAGGTAGCTTCCATCTTGTAAGGGGAGAAGGGATGCACGTAGATAATACCAGCGTGGCTTGCATCATGCCAGCTTAGCAAACCCAAAGGAAAGAGAGACGTTTTTCTCCCCATGTTCCTTGTACAAAAATCCCAGGCAAGGATTCTGATTGGCCTGGTTTGGGTCACATGTCCATCCTTGGGCCAATCTCCATGGCCAGGAGAAAGGCCATTATGTGTGTAGAGGCCTACGCATCTAATCTCAGGGAGTGGTGGAGGGGTGGCTCCCTAGAGAAGAGGGAGTGCTGTCATCAGAGGAAGGAGCAGAAAAGATGACAGACAGACAATCACCACAGATGTCCCAGGGCTCGGACAGCAAGGAGAATAGGAGCTCAGGAAGTGGAGACAGCAGTGAGGCTCTTTGGAAGAGAAGGTCCTAATGGTGGAGGCTGAAGAAGGAGGAGAACTGGAGACCTTGGGTCGGGAGGCAAGGAAGCTCCTGCCAGACCCAGGAGACAGATTGTGTAATGAAGGAATGGCTCCAGGTCACCCTGGGGGAGCCATTTTAATTGTTCTGTGACTGGTCAGCCCCAGGGTGTAAAAACAAACCCTAATGGGAGGGATTCCCTGGAAATGGAAAATAGGTACGCAGAAAGCAGAACACAGGATGTTGCAGAAGCCCAGCGGACGCCCCCACACAGGCCTCAGGCTGACTCAAGCGGACGTCTGGGGCCATGGAGGGGGCAGGCTGGGAAGAGAACACAGCTCTGGGCCAGGAACTCTTCCTTCTAGAAGGAGTTGCCTAGAAGGATCGTTTCCAGCCAGCTGATCTGGCTTACCACCCCCAGACCATAGCCCTCAGCTAGTTAATGTGCCAGAGGGGCAGCTCTCAATATGGGGACCAGTGCCCAGAAGGCCCTGGGGACCATTTTAATGGCCTAAGGAAAGGCAGGGACCACTAGACCCAAGAGTTCCTGCTTCAGAGAGGGGGTGGAGTGAGGTACCAAATTACATCAAATCAACAACGCCACACGTCCATTATGAGTCCAGGGCTGTAGAGTTTGTCCGGGATTTGAATCCCCATTCTTCCACTTGACAAGGAAGTGACCTGAACAACTTGCTTTGGAGTCTGAGTCTCAAATAGGTAAAATGCCCAAAATACAGTAGTTGTTTATACCTCCCTGAGGAGATTGTGAGGCTCAGATGAGAAACCCCTGGCATGAGGGGTTTATGCCTGGCATGAGGGTCTCCATCAGTGTTTGCCATAGGTACGGCCATGACTTAATAACTTAAGAGATGAGAGTTGGGAGCCCTTGGACAGTACAGACAGCCATTCAGAGGCCAAATGACCCCTTGTTGAGGACACTGTAGAGGACACTGTGTGTTACATTTAAAGTACTTTCCCAGCTCAGGGCCTTTGCACTTGCTGTATCCTACACTTGAATATGCTTCCCTTGGACTCTGCATGGCTGGCTCCCCATCACCTAGGCTTAGGATAAATGTCACCTCTTCAGAGAAGCCTTCTCTGATAGCCCTATCTAAAAAAGCCCTCTGTGCTATTACTCTCTTTTATGGTCTTCCTACCATTATTACCCTCTGATTTTAATTTATATATTTTACTTGCTTATTATCTAATTCCCCTCCAGAATATACCTTCACCAAGGACAGACACTTGTTTCACCCCATGTCTCTAGCCTAGCATGGCAGATGACAGGGGCGTAAATATTTGCAAAATGAATAAATGAAGAATCCCCTGGTAACACTCAGACCCTGCATTTCAACCGAGGCTCAGAGAGGTTCACGCACATCTCCGTGGACTTACTTGCATCTGGCTTCCCAAGGTTCCCGGCTGTGAGGTCCTGGTTCAAGTCAAGCAATGGAGACACCAGAGCTGGGCTCCTACCTCCTGGACCCCCATACCAACCTGGTCCTCCCTGGAGTTCATGTGGTACATCCAGAACCTCTGTGTGGGGTTTAGGCTAGCCAGCTGGGGCTTAGCTGGAAAATCCATTCATGCACGTTTTGCAAAGTGCCTCAGTATCTGCCCTTGGGGAGTGTCCTAGGCTGATCTGGGGAGACAGGGCCTGTTGGATATCCTCCTTGGCCACTGTCCTGAAGCCGTCTGCGTAGCACCTACTGGGTGGTATTATGTCTAAATGTCTAACTCTGAATGACAATTTACGGTTTGACACTGATAAATGTCACTGTGGTGCAGACCTGACACTCCAGTTTGCTAATCGGCTTGACCTTATTTCCCTGCAAGCCACTGTTGTTGTTGTCATTTAAGTTTATTTATTTATTTTGAGGGAGAAAGAGAAAGAGAGCATGAACACGAGAGGGGCAGAAAGAGAGGGAGAGAGAGACAGAGAGAGAGAGAGTCCCAAGAAGGCTCTGTGCTGGCAGCGGGGCTTGATCTCATGACCCGGAGATCATGACCTGAGCCAAAATTAAGAGTCAGACACTCAACCTAACAGGCACCCCAAAGCCACTGCTCTTTAAGGCATAGTCCATGGGCTATCTACAATAAATCCTGAGATGTTTGTAGAAAACAAAACAAAACAAAACAAAACACACAGATTCTTGACCAGTCTGGACCTGCTAGATCAGAATCTCTGCAGTGGGTTTTAAAAGCTGCATTTTTCTCAAGATTAAATAACTGGGCAAGATCACGCAACTGGCGAGTGGTAGAGGAGGATTCACGCTCAAACAGGTGGGTTCTAGAGCCCTAACTAGCTCCTAACTTCTGCCCAGTGGTGGTTCTCCACTCCCTGCAGCCACCTGCCCCACCAGGGACTCTGCAACAAGTGCGTCCCTAACTTTCACCCGCACCCTTCCCCTTCCAACAAGCAGGTCCAGTCCCCCTGCTCATGGCCACCTTCCCTCTCTGATCGCATGCAGTGAAACCTATTGGGAGTCTGTGGGTCTGTCTGTTTCCCCTGTAGACTCAGAGGGCACTATGGGTCACTTCTGCATCCCTGGAAGCCAGGACAGGGCCTGGTCCAGACCAACTCCGGGGTCTGTGGGTGGCTAGAAGGATATAGTCACCCAACCAGTATTCTTCTGTCTACCATGTGCCAGGCCCTTTTTAGGCGCTTAGGATTCAGCAGTATAAAACCAAATACAAATATCTTTCCCTCAAGGAGCTTACATGCTATGGGTGAAATGTACCTGGGAAATGACACTGGCTTCTGCAAAGCCTGCTGAGAAGTAAACGAAATGAACTGTAGGGGCGCCTGGGTGGCTTAGTAAATTAAGTGTCCAACTTCAGCTCAGGTCATGATCTCATGGTCAGTGAGTTTGAGCCTCACGTTGGGCTCTGTGCTGACAGCTCAGAGCCTGGAGCCTGCGTTGGATTCTGTGTCTCCCTCTCTCTCTGCCCCTCCTCCACTCAAGCTCTGTGTCTCTCCCTCTCTCTCTCTCAAAAATGAATAAACATTAAAAAAAATTTTTTTTTAATGAACTGTAAGTGTGGAGAGAAAGGTAGAGCTCTGTGGGCTGAAGAAATCCAGGAGGACTTCTTGCAAGAGGCTTCACTGGCACCACTTTCCTTGCTGTTGAAATCACCTAAGACAAGCTCCCTTGAAGACTTCGGTTTTCTCCCTAGACCCTCACTCCCAGGGGCCAATGCTAAGGCCCAGGTATATCAGGCACTGTTCCTATAGTTCACAGCACCTTGCCCAGGGTCTGCAGGAAAGGTGTAGCATACACGGGTAGAGGGGCAGAGGGACAGTTGTCAGTGATAATGTTACTTCAAGTTAAATCATTTTTGGAATCCAAACCTGACCTGCTCCTCTTGGGTTGTTTTAGGATTAAATGCCTAACTCAGGCAAAGGAGGAGAGTCAATTAATGGAAAGCATATTGTTGCTGTCTTGGGTAGAAAATAGTCTCTAATAGTCTCAGGTCATCTCTTACCTTAGTAGTCAAGAGAGAGAGGTAGGAGAAAATCTCGGAGCCTCCCGGATTATGCGGGACCTTGCAAACCACATAGTGAGAAGACTGGATTTAATTGTGAGATGGATGGGGCGCCTGGGTGGCGCAGTCGGTTAAGCGTCCGACTTCAGCCAGGTCACGATCTCGCGGTCCGTGAGTTCGAGCCCCGCGTCAGGCTCTGGGCTGATGGCTCAGAGCCTGGAGCCTGTTTCCGATTCTGTGTCTCCCTCTCTCTCTGCCCCTCCCCCGTTCATGCTCTGTCTCTCTCTGTCCCAAAAATAAATAAACGTTGAAAAAAAAAAAAATTTAATTGTGAGATGGAAAGCATTGGAGGGTTTTAAGCAGGGTGACGGTGAAAGATCACTAGCCGCTGTGAGAATGGACTGTAGGGAGGATAGAGCAGAAGCAGAGATCAGTTGGAAGGTCAGGTCCAGATGGGGTACGGTGGTAGCTTGGACCAACAGCGGGAGAGGAAGCTGAGAGAAGCGGACAGACACGACTTTTGGATGCACTGGATATGTCAGGGGTGGGACACAAGGGAAGGAGGAATCAAGGAAGTCCCTCGGGTTTGGGTAGATAAAGGCAGGTGCCATGTTCTGAGATAGGGAAGATAGAGGAAGAGCGGGTTTAGGGGACAAAATCAAGAGTCCCGTTGTGCTCACGTGGGTGGTGGTAAGCTGAATAATGCCCCTCTAAAGATGGAGACTGGAAACATGGAATTAATGGCAAAGGGAATTTTGCAGATATGATTAAGTCAAGAATTTTGAGATGAGGAGATTATCCTAAATCCAATGCCAACACAAGGAGCCTTATAAGTGAAAGAGGGAGGCCAGAGTCAGAGCTATTCAGTGTAAGAAGGACTCAGCCCCCCATTGCTGGCTTTGAAGATGGAGGAAGGAAGCCATGAATCAAGGAAGGCAGACAGACTCTAGGAGCTGGAGAAGGTGAGGAAATGGCTTCTCCCCTAGAGCTTCCAGAAGGAACACAGTCCTGCTGACAATTTACTTTTAGCCCAGTAAGACAAAACCCATTTTGAACTTCCAGACAAGTTCTGTTCTGCCTCTCTCTCTTGCCCACAGATCTCCAGCCACAGCAGCAACAGTGAATACTCACTCAAACAGGCCGCATCGGTCCTGGCCTTCGGACCTGGAGTGTTCACGCCCTGATTCATGCATGGCCGGCTCATTTGATCATTCCATCATCGGCTCAAATGATGGCTCCTCAGAAAGGCCCGTTTGGCTTCTGCTTTGATTGCTCTCCCTTCTCCCTAACCCCTGCCACAGAGGCTGGCTCTGCTGAGTTTGTGTATCGCCTGTATTCCCTACTACAGGAAGGTCCATGACAGCAGGGAACTCATTTATCTTGTTTACTAATGAATTCCTAGTACTTGAGCCAGTGCCTAGAATATGGTAGGTGCTCAATAAATTAAGCAAAAACAAATGTGATTTAGTGGCGCCTGGGTGGCTCAGTCAGTTAAGCATCTGACACTTGATTTCAGCTCAGGTCATGATCTCACAGTTCGTGAGATCGAGCCCTGCATTGGGTTCTGCGGTGACCTTGTGGAGCCCTCTCTCTCTCTACCTCTCCCCTCCCTCTCTCTCTCAAAATAAATAAACTTTTTTTTTAAAAAAAAAAGTGATTTAAAGAAGAAGAAGGGGCACCTGGCTGGTTCAGTAGGTAGAACATGTAACTCTTAACTTTGGGATTGTGAGTTTGAGTCCCACGTTGGGTGTAGAGATTATGTATAAATAAAATCTTTAGGGGCGTCTGGGTGGCGCAGTCGGTTAAGCGTCTGACTTCAGCCAGGTCACGATCTCGCAGTCCGTGAGTTCGAGCCCCACGTCGGGCTCTGGGCTGATGGCTCAGAGCCTGGAGCCTGTTTCTGATTCTGTGTCTCCCTCTCTCTCTGCCCCTCCCCCGTTCATGCTCTGTCTCTCTCTGTCCCGAAAATAAATAAACGTTGAAAAAAAAAATTTTTTTTTAAATCTTTAAAAAAAATAAAAATGAAGAAGGAGGAGGTAGAGGAGAAGAGGGAGAGGGGGGAGGAAGGGAAGAAGGGGGAGGGGGAGAAGAGGAGGAGGAGTAGGAAAGACAGTCCTTGGTTTATGTCTCCAGAAATCTAGAATCTGAATGCTTTCAATCAGCTCCCCTTGAATTCCCTGAGCCTTCTCTGTGCTGCTGTTTCTGGGAAAGATGGGCAGAAGCCGGCCTCGCTACTTCCAGGAGCTCACAGCCCAGGAGGAACACATCACAAGGAAAGGAAGACTGAGAACTCAGATCCAAGACTCTTCTGGCAAGTGCTGCAGAGCAGAGGAGCTCAGGCCCTGGGAGCCTAGAGAGGGCTGACTCCGCCTGGGAAGAGAAAGGAGGAGATGCTATTTGAGGAGGCTGGAGGCCTGCACGCTGGGAGAAAGGTCCAGAGAAAGCTCTCTTAGCTCCTTCCGAAATACTTGGTAATTTAAGAAAATTCTGAGGAATACAAGCAGCCTAAGATCCAACTTTTGCCCTAAGTAGTTTGCAACCTAGCTGTGGAGTCAGGGCAACAGAAGCGTCCCAGCAGAGCATAGGGAGGGAGGAGGTGCAGGGGACTTGAGAGCTCGGGTTTGGGCTCGGGGGCGTGTCTACGTGACATCCTCTCCCACTTCGTCTCTGACTGCTGTGCCTCTGTTTCTTATGAGAATTGTACCTCCTTCACTGGGTTCTTGTAAGACTTGGAGGAAGATAATAAATGTAAAGTGCCCAGCACAGAGTCCTGCACTTCGAAAGTACTCAATAAAAGGCAATCACTGTTATTAAAAGTACATGGGACACTGTGTGGGACTCTCTTCATGTTTTTGAGATTCAGGGGTAAGAGAGGAGGGCTAGGGCGGCCGAGAGATGAATGTCTGGGTTTCAGATACTGTGCTGGCCTTCGTATCTCGAGGTGGGGACCACTCTAAGAGACTGAGGCAAAGGGTCTGTGACAGGATCCAGAAATCTGCAGTTTTGCAAGCTCCCCCGTGCCCCCCCACCCATCAGTGATGCTTAGGCTGCTCGCGGCTGGGGACCCTTGCCCTCAATGTGGCCGCTTCTGGTTTTGCCCTTCAAAGCAGCAGCAATTGGATGCCTTTCTCTTGGAGGTCGGATACCTTAACTCTGCCTTTCAAAGTGCAGTCGTGGGAGAAACACCTGATTCACAGCTCCCTGGGCGCTGTGTAAAACGCATGCTGTGGGACCTGAGCCTCAGGAGACCCGAATAAGAATCTTCAAGGATGAGCCCCAGAAATCTGCACAGAACTGGGTTCCTGAAAACACTGGCTCACCCTGCCCTCTGCTTGGGGTGCCTGTCCCCCATAATTCCTCCTCCTGGGCTCCTTGGCCTTCCAAGGCCTAAACGCCACCTGTCCTGTGCCACTCACACACATCCAAGGTTGAGCTCAGTCCTTCGGCCAGTGCCCACACTCACCTGTGACTGTTGCAGGGTGCAGGTACATCATCCCCTGGCCCAAACTCCCTCCCCCGCCACATGGGCTCCTTCACCCCCCTCATTTCTGCTCCCTGCAAGTGGTGAGCACTCAGCAGGGCCTTCAAGAATCTTCCAGGTGTCAACCGGGGGGTTAATCTTTCTCCCTTCCCCCCATACCTCAGCACATGAAAAATTTTAGAAGGTAGGTTTACATCCCAACAGCGGCCTTGCACACTAGCCACAGGAAGGCTCACTTCCTTCTCAGGGTTCCTAGCAACTAAGGCTGGGCTATTCTCTTACAATCAAGATTAACAACTTCCTAGCAAAACCAGGTTTTTACATGCTGATCAAGTCTCGCTTAATGACAGGAGATTACCTGTCTTCCGCTTTCTAGCCCCTGAGGTGTGGCCACACGGAGGAAGCCAAAGGGAACAAGCACCTGGAACCAAGATCAACGACCACTGGCTACACGTTGTCTTTATGTTTAAGCTACAACCAATGGCTTCCCATCTGGCTTAGTCAAGTCTTTGCATGCCTGTAGGGCTCTAGGTGATCTCCGTCCCCACCACCATCCTCTGATCCTTTGCTTCTTATTTCTCGGACAGGATCTCCTGCAACTTGTCTAGACCAGCATTTCTTATAGTTGGCACTAGCGATGTTGGGGTTGGATAATTCTTGTGGGGGGGGGGCGGCAGGGGAGGCTGTCGCCTGCATTGTAGGATGCCGGACAGCATCCGGGGACACTAGTAGTGCCCAAACACAAGCTGTGACAATAAATAACATCTTCAGAACGGTCAGTTGTCCCCTGGGGGCAACTTGGGGGGGGGGCAAAAATTCCCCACTCCCTTGAGGCCCACCGGTCTCAACTATTGCATTCCAGCCCCATAACCTTCCTTGCTGTTCTCCTGGGTCCCAGCTCAAGGTCTTTGAATTTGCTCTTCTCTGCCTGGATAGTTTCAGGGCTCTCTCTTGCACTTCCCGATCTTGACTCAAAATTTATCTGCTCATCTGAGATCTTCTCTATCTAAAATTGCAACCATCCCAATAAACCCTAAAGCCCTTCTTTGCTAAATTTTTTCCATGGCATTTATCACTATCCCACATACCACAGGTCTTACTTATTTTGCTTAGTTATCTACCACCGACCTCCAGGAGAATGCAACCCTCAGATTATGAGACTTCCTTTGTCTGTTTGCTGTTGTGTTTGGGTCTTCTCTGGCCACTGTTGTATCCTTGGTGTTAGGGCTGTGACTGTCACATAGCAAGCACCCACTAAAATAGCCATTGCATGAATGAATGAATTGGACAGCTCTGATTCCTTCCTGTTCCAGAAGCTCCTAGGTCAAGAGACAGGACAAACCCGGGTCATTTGTCCAGCTCTCTCACCATCTAACCCCCGGGCCAATGTTAGGATGGGGGTGGGCTCTGCGTTGGGCCTGTTAACATTTTACCTTCTCCCACATCAGCATTTCCTTTAACTGCCCTACTTTTGAAGATACAGAAGATCACATGGGACAAGGGCTCTCAGAGCTGGCTGTTAACAAGCAGACATTCCCTTTTCTTTTCTCACTTCCGTTTTTATGCCTGTATATGTCATAGGAATGCATGTGCAGCCTCACAGTACCTCTGCCCTTGGGCCCAAGCCATACCATATATAGATAAATATTTACGGTATATACATAGGATACACATACACACACGTTATCCAAGTAATAATAACAGCCAACCTTTTCTGAGTGCTTCCTGAATGCCAGGCATCATGCCAGGCATATGCATCTCCTTGTTTAACCCTCTGAGCATCTCTGTGAGTCGGTTTTGTGATTCTTGTCATCCTGCTTTTACGGATGAACCGAACTGGGTATGCAGCCAAACAAGACGGTCTGACTCCAGTGTCCCCTCATTTCTAACCGCTACAACAACTGCCTCTCTCAAAAGATGCGCTCATTGTCAGAAAGGCAAACAGTAAGCAGGGAGAGTCCGCTGTATTGCCCAGAAGGAACTGCTCTTAGCTGATAACTTCTGTTAGCTGATAATCTTTTGTACCAGCACAATGTACAGAAGTATATAAAAAGATCTATAGTATATAAACACACACACCAGTCTCGGTAAGTGGGTTTTTCCTTTTCCTACAGTATTAGTGCCAGACTTTTTGTTCCACTTAGTTTTTTTACTCTCTAATAAAACATTTCACACCAGACCTTTATTTTTTTTTCAGTTATTTATTTATGAGGGGGAGAGAGAGAGAGGGAGACCACAGCAGGGGGAGGGCAGAGAGAGAAGGAGACACAGAATCCGAAGCAGGCTCCAGGCCCTGAGCTGTCACACAGAGCCCGACACTGGGCTCCAACTCACGGACCGTGAGATCGTGACCAGAGCCGAAGTCGGATGCTTAATCGACCGAGCCACCCAGGCACCTGGGACCAGATCTTTAAACCTCTCCTCTCATGAGCTTTAGGCTGATGTGCTAGCTGCTAGGCTAAGGATGAAGTGATGTAGTGAAGCCAACTCAGAGACGAAGGAAGAGGTGGTATATTAATAAGTGCTCGCCGGACAGCATCTATAGGGGTTTGGACTCTTAACTAGTTTCAGAGATGCCTTTAGAAACAGTTTGGTTTTATTGCTCTGCTCTCAGCTTAAGTGGCTCAGGGCACCACCACATTCGCCGAGGAATGACGAGGCTTCCCTGCCTGGACCAGAGGTTCTCAAAGACCAGCTCTCCTAAGCAGCCCCAGGTAACCCCCTGGGGTCGGGGCTAAAGGGTGCCAAGGGTTTCTTCCATCCTTCGGACCCTTAAGGATTAGAAGCATGACTCACTGCTCTGCTGCTACTGTGCTTGCTAGGTGCCAAACACATGGCAGTTAGTTCATTTAATCTGCACGATCCTATTGGGTAGGTCTCACCACCGCCATCTTAAAGATGAGAAACTAACGCTCAGAGAAGCTAATAATTCACCCAGGAACACACAGCTAGTAGGATGCAGTACTGTGTCTGTACTGCAGACACAGGCCTCAAAGAATCACAGCAGAATGCTGGAGCTGTTTGAAATCTCCGAACTCCAGCCCCCCCCCCCCCCCCCCCCCCCCCCCCCCCCCCCCCCCCCCGTTCCTTAATGAAGGAATGAAGCACACAGCCCCGGGCCCTGACAAAGCCGGCTGCAGGCTCCACAGCCAGTATAAGGAATTGGCTAAGGTTTCCGTTTTTCAAACTATATTTGCTGTAAAAACCCTCCAGGGAAGTTGGTGGAATTGAATGAAAGAATCAGTTCTGCATCCTGGTGGCCCACGGGCACTGGAATAACTGACTTCCTAAAGAGGATTTGCCCAAAGCTAAACAGAATTACCTTCCTGTCAATATGAATCAAGGGTGGGGGGTGGGGGTGGGGATCCTAATCTGTAACTTCCCCCAAAGAGAAAAGCCCTGCACCTGCCAAGGAGGGTCAGCTGATAGAGCTGCCCCTGCGGGAGCATGGGGTGTAGGGATATTATTTCCGGAAACTTAAGACTCCAGAGAAACTGATCCTTCAAATATACCCACTCACTCCAGCAGGCCACTTACCAACAAGGACAGTCCTTGAATCTGGATCAGGAACGCCAATCTGCCAAAACCACACATGTAGCCATTTGGACATACTTCTTTTTTTCAACCCATTCTTCTCTGTTACAAACAAATGCAACCCTCCGTACAAAGGGCTGCAGGGAAAGATGTCCTTCAATAGGAGACCCAGGTAAATAAACCATGCTAAATCTGCACCGTGAAATCATCTGAGCCCACCCCTCGCCCCCGCCAAAGAATAAAGGACAAAATGACAAGATCATGACTTGTAAAATGGGGGAAATGACTGGCAAATGGGGGGAAAAATGAGTTGCAGAATCATGAGCAGAATAAATATCTGAAAATTAGGAAGAGATACAAAAAGAGTGTCACAACGTCGCAAGGAAAAATTTGGAAAACACAAAAGTAGGGGCGATCACCCCTCCCCTGCCTCTCACCCTGAAAAAGAACAGTTGTAACATTTGATAAATTTCTCCCCGGTCTCCTTGCCAGATGTGGTTGCATCATATAAGGTGGTGGTCAGCAGACACTGGAGTGGGACCAGGGCTTGGATCCCAGAGCTTCCACCCCCTACCTGGGTGAGTCTCCAAATCTATTCCAAGGGAGTAACCCCACCCACTCAGGGTTGTTGTACTGATTAAATGAGGCTGAATAGGAAAGCACCTAGGAACTAGCTTTAGGAAATAGCACTCAATAAAGGCAGCTATTGTTATTATGTGTCACCTGCCATTTCCCTTAACATTTAAACATAATTGATTCTGAATGTTATTCAGAGGCTTTGAAAACATCACATTTAATGGCTGCTGGATATACCAATTTCTTCGCCATTCTCATGAGAGATGTTTTGGCTGCTTCCATTTTTACCTTCTTATAAATAGCTCCGCGATGAACACTGTTGTGAATATAGCTTTACCTCCCCTGGATTTTGGAGATTTTCCTTAAGATCATTTCCCAGAAGAGGCATTACTAGGTCAAAGGGTAATAAACATTTCAGACTCTACATACATAATGCCCGATTTCTCGAAGCAGGTGTTATTTCCTAGACCTGACCTCCCCCACCTTCTCTCGGGTCCCACCCAGAACCTCCCTGCCCCCCACGGGGGTGATCTCTCTGGAGATCTCTGCCTCCTTATCCCACTCCTGTGCTGCCTCCCTTTCTGTCTCCCTCAGCCACAGAGCCTTTCTCCCCTCTGCCTGAGTAAATCCTCCCCGGTTTTCCCTTCTTACACCTTTCCTTGGCCTGCTCTGACTGCTTGGGCCCTCGACCATCTCCCCTCCCTCTGATTTCACCTGCCCCTTGAATCTATAACCAAGCCAGCCTGACTTGTGGACTGTCTTTCTCTTTCATGGATCAGGTCCATAATGACTGACGTCAGTAAGCTCCTAACTTCAGGAATGAAGTCTTGAGCTTCTCCTACCTTCCCCACTCAGCAGTAGGGTGCTAGGACCATACCTCATTTCACGTATTCATTGGGCAAAGTGTCCTGCTAGGGTTGGCTGAGGAACAGGCTAGGGACTATGGCCGCAAGGGCCTTAGGGGCTGACTCCTTCTTGGTCAGAGGGAGAGAGAGACCTAAATAATCAAGTGTAACCATGAAGGACAGGGGCTCTGATGCAAGTTTGTAACAGAGGAAAGAGAAGGGAGGGGTCAGCTCAACCTGATGGGCTTTGCTCAGGGGATGATACTTGAATGCCTTGCTGGGTAACCTTAAACAAGTGATTTACCCTCTCTGAACCAGGGTGCTCCTATCTGTACTCTCCTTCACTAGGATGTAATGCACAGGTTAAATAAGTTATTCGGGTGAACTTGCCTAGCCAGAGGCATGCAGCAGATGCTCAATAGATGTTTTCTCAGAGTGAGGTCTCAGCACAGATTGTGGGCTGTCTGGGGCAGCACTGGCAAGGTGCTTGAGGCCATGGATTCATGCATGTTGGCTGGCCTGTTCTCACTAGGGGACTAGGTTGCTGGGTGCCCATTTCTTCCACCAAGAAGCAAGTTTCTTGCAGGGTCTAGCTGCCTGGGTCTCAAGTCCAGAGTCTGGAGGGACATTTGTAAGGGCTGGCATCTGCCAGGTGTGATATATGTTTACAAGGAGTTTGGCCGTGAATCATCTTTGCCTCTAGTGCGGTGAAGCAGTGGGATAAAATGTCAAAAATGCCTCCTTTTACATCCTTTTTCTGGGCACACAGCAAACTCGCTCCCACTTAGGCTGCAAATCACTCCGCCCTAATAGAACTTCAGACGAGCCAGCTGAGGAATGGAGGTTTCCGGGGGGTGATGTCACCCAAGGCTCGAGGAACGCCAAGGGCACCAGGCTTAGCTCTTTAGTTGTTCATCTTCCTTGTAATCAAGGCAAGCTCAGAGCAGGCCCATCCCTGCCACACAGGCAGCTCAAGGTTATGGCCAAGGTCAGGCCTGTTAGCAGTGTCTTTTGGTGGTGGGGTAGAGCAGGGATTACTGGTCTCACATCTTGATTGAAAGCTAAGAGAATCCTTAGACACCATCTAATTCAACTCCCCTTCCCTTTTGTGGAGGGGAAAACCAAGGCTCAGAAAGGTCAAGAGATTTGCCAAAACTCACACAGCTATGGCAGGAGTTATAAGCTAGGACTCGAACCTGGGTCTCCTGACTCCTGGTACCTTGCTCTTTCCAAACCCCACAGATGCAAGAAGTCTCATCATTCTCTGCTCTATCTGGGGTTGTCTCTCAATCCACCCCACCCCCCATATACACTAATCACTATAATATTGACAATAGCTATTGGAGAAGTTCCTGAAGTAAGCACCAGGCTAAATGGTTAGGATGTATTGTCTAATTTAAGCCATTCAACACCTCTAAGGGGTAAGTACTATAGCGCTTTACTACTCAAAGTGTGGTCTGTGGACCAGTAGCACCAGCATCCCCTGGGAGCTGGTTGGAAATGCAGAATCTCAGGCCCTACAATGATAATTTGCATTTCAACAGACTCTTGTGATTTTATGCACTTTAGGTTTCAGAAGACCTGCCAAAACTAATCCCACTTTGGAGGCCAGGAAACAGATGCACAGAGAGGGAAAGTGGCTCTCTCAGTGTCCCACAGTAGGTCAGGTGGCAGAGCTCAGGTAGAACCTTGGATAAAGGCCTTGCTCTGAATGCTTAAGGTGTGGGAATGTTTTCCACTAGTTCTGGGCCAGGGGAGATAGGATTCCTGACCCCACCTCTCCCAAGAGCAAGGAAATTACTGATGAAAAGGAACATCCGAAGCCCTTTACAAGGTAATTTCATGTCTATTATTTTGTTTCTACTTTGCAACTTATTAATTATCCCAACTTGACTCAAGAAGATACTGTAGCTCAGAAGAATTTCCCACCATGTGTTCAAGGCTCCGTGGTGGCCATTTCCAGAGCCTAGGCCTGATGCTGGTTGAGAACCCAATCACTGTTTCCCCAAGCACCGGGCAAGAGAGGTGAATGACAGTAGGCAGCACACAGATGAGAACCTCCCATTTGAATCGTCATATATTTGGGGCGCCTGGGTGGTTCAGTCGGTTAAGTGTCTGACTTTGGCTCAGGTCATGATCTCACAGTCCTTGGGTTCAAGACCTGCGTCAGGTTCTGTGCTGACAGCTCAGAGCCTGGAGCCTGCTTCAGATTCTCTCTCTCTCTCTCTCTCTCTCTATCTCTCTCTCTGCCCCTCCCCCCACTCATGCTCTGTCTTTGTCTGTCTCTCAAAAATGAATAAACGTTAAAAAATTTTTGAATTGTTATATATTTTTATTTCTACTACAAAAATAGAATTAGATTATTAAACTCTAGATCCTCTTAAGACAGAATAAGGTGGTTTTTGTTTCGTTTTGTTTTGGTTCGGTTTTTAATGAGTCTCTGTAAAGTCAATTTCAGGAACGACAGAGGAGGTAGTATTCAGATATTACAAAATCCATGAAGGTGGAAAAAGACTGGAGTCTGGGAAACATCTTTAAACACCTCACCACACAAACACAGGGAGGGGGGAAAGGGAGAGGGAGGGAGAGAGAGGAGGGGGAACCAGGAGCCAAGCAGAACTCTACACAGAAGCTGTTAACATTTCAAGTAAGGGTGGTTTCTCCCATCCTGCTTGCCCCCAGGGTCTTACTGTGGAGCTAATATAAGCCTCACTCTTGGGCACACACTCACCACTAGAAAAAAAAAATTCCAAAACCAAAAACCAATTTGCAGCAGCCATTTATCTTTCTGTCTAGAATCTCTAGAGTGAAGCTGGGAAGACCATAAACTTGTTACTTCTAACCTCTTCCCACCCCATCCCACTTCCTATAGCATTCAAAAATGCCCCCACATTATCAAGACCAGACATGAACAGCAGAATAGGAAGTGGGGTAAGGCTGGACCTGGGGGATAAAATCCCTCTCCCACCCCTCAGGCATAGCCTATGTCTCCTCAGTGGAGGGGGAACAACTTCTTCTCTTTGCTTTTAGGTGTTTGCTCTCACATCACCTCTTCCCTTCTCTAATTATGTCCAGGGATTTTTTTTTTTTTTTTTTTTTTTTAGAACCCAGGAACTTTGAGTAAATGGATGTTCTCTGCTGAATCCTGGTGTCATTCAGGGATCACAAGTAAAGAGTTTTGGCAAATAAACAAAAAGTCTTCTAGGAGTCTGGAAAACAGTTATTGTGAGGAATGAGGGCTGTTGTCTTAGAAAAGAGACGGTGGGGAAAAGACAAGATGGTTTTCTTCAAATATTTCAAACTTATACCGTGTACTTCTCCAGAAGCAAAGGACGGAAGATACGGGGAAGTCGGCTTCAGCTATGTGACCTGGGTCAACTGTAAAATGGAGGCAACGGAGCTTACATCATAGGCTGGTTGTAAGAATAAGTAAAGTGCTCAGGACATCCCTGGCATCTCATAAGATCCCAGAATATGCTTATTTCCTTTTTTAGCCTCATTCAAAAATATCTCCTGAGGCAGTAAGCTCCCTTTCTGGAAAATTTCAAGGTAGAATAATTCCTTACTGCCAAGATTCTGTGCCTCCGTGCTGCTCCTCACTTTTCATAAAGAAAAATAATGGCTCACATGGAGCCCTCACCATGCTCCAGGCAGGCCGAGATGGGCTTTTTGTAGATACTTTATTTAATCTTCTCATCAGCCCTATGAGGTAGGTACTATTATTACCCCCCACACACACACACACCCTGCTTTTTTTTTTTTTTTTTTTTTTTCCTGAATAAGAGAATTGTGGCCTAGAGAGGTGAAGTAACTTGCCCAAAGTCACACAACCAGTAAGAGGCAGACTGGGACTTGAACTTCAGGGTGTCACTCCAAAGTCCTTGCTCTTAGAATTGGAGGGGTTATTTTATCAAATCTAAACTCTCCTAGGCTCACCTGCTCTAACACTCCAGGCTTTAGTGACCTCTTTCTGTAAAATGTCTTCATCTCTCAGCATCAAAACCACCCAGGGGTGCCTGGGTGGTTCGGTGGGTTAAGCGTCCAACTCTTGGTTTCAGCTCAGGTCATGTGGGTTAAGCGTCCAACTCTTGGTTTCAGCTCAGGTCATGACCTCACAGTTCATGGATTCGAGCCCCACGTTGGGCTCCACACCGAGAGTGCAGAGTCTGCTTCGGATCCTCTCTCTCTCCCTCTCATTCTCTGCCCTTCCTGTGCACTCATTCTCTCTCTCCCTCTCTCTCTCTCTCTCCTCTCTCAAAATAAATAAGCTTTAAAAAAAAAAACCAGAAACCACCCAATTTCACACTTATTATTATGTGGACAGCTTCTGGTCTCTCCTACCTTACTGTAAGTGGGCCTGGGGATTTTTAGTCTTAAATATCTCCCTGGACTCAGGAGACTTTCAGAAGAACAAGTTCATAGGTTTCTTTGATTGCCAGCTGAATCAGATAGCAAGTCACTACCTCTTCCCTGCCATGCTTACCCCCATCTTTTTTTCCTGTGCCGTTAGAAAAGTCTTTTCTTGGCTGGAACAAATACTACAGTCTGTTCAACTAGCTACTATTTGTGGAGTTCTCAATAGGTACCAGGAACTGTTCTAAATACTTTACATGTATTAACTCACTGAATCCTGACAGCAACCTATGAGCTAAGTCCCATCTTCACTCCCATTTTATGGAAGAGGAAACTGAAGGTACCAGTGCATCAGAATTTGACCAAGTAATGAGCAAATGTTTTGTTGATGGATATTATTAGCAACAACAGCCGTACAAATATCTTATGCTTGCATCATGCAATACAGCTTTATGTGCATTGTATCATCATCAGTCACCATTAGCAAATAGACACTAATGTCTCTATGTCCCTATTTTATAGAAGAGGAAACCATGGCTCTAAGGGTGAGTGATTCTCAACAGTCACACAGCAATGCTGTCTGTACCCATGAGGAAGCATCATATTTACTCCATTCCAAGACCCTGGGGGCAAGGGCGGTAGAGGGCCATGGGGAGAAAAACACCTGTACACATGAAAGGCATTCGACAAATATTAACTCAAGAATAAAAGCTGGTCACAAAAGAGATTGGATGGGAATCCAGATCTTTGACTCCTAGTCCAATGCTCTTTCCTTTATCCAAGATGGTGGGAAGCAAGTCTAAGGTCCAGACCTGGCTAGCAGCCTTGATTTGGGATCATAAGCCTGAGAAAGCAGTGTTCTTATTAAGAAGGAAAAAAACGGGTGCCTGGGTGGCTCAGTCAGTTAAGCATCAGACTCTTGATTTCAGCTCTGGTCATGGCTTCCTGGTCGTGGGATCAAGCCTCGAATCAAGCTCTGCATGGAGCATCCACATGGAGCACGAAGCCTGCTTGAGATTTTCTCTCTCTCTGCCCCTACACACACTCTCTCTCTACAAATGAATAAACATTAAAAAAAAAGAAGGAAAAAAAGCACATCAATTTTCCACAATGAGCATGTGCTTGTTATCTGCATAATCAGAAATAAATAAATGAAAAGGGGGGCAAAATTCATCCTTCCGAGATGTCCCTTGGGCTGGCCTTAGGGTTGCCCTGGGCCCCTCCCTGGCATTTTTGGGCATTCTCTGATCCATCCCTAGAGGCCATCTGGCCCCACCTTACGATGGGGAAGCAGGGCTGGGGAGGAATCCCAGAAGCCCCCACTGAGGCTGTGGTGAGCAGAGACAGACACAGGAGTTCCCAGGTCCATGAAACTCCCTGACGTTGGAAGCTGAATGCTGTAGGCCCACAACTTTTTTAAAAGGGGCACCCAGGACCCTCCAAAGGGTAAGAATCCCAGATCACAATGACAAACCAGGGCCTGAGGGTTAGGATGACTGACTGGTCAAACGAGCATCAAGAAACCTAAAAAACCTTCTGTCTTCCTCTGAGTATAACTGGCAGGGGGAAGAGAATTAGGAATGGAATAAGGTCCCAACTCATGGATTCACAATGGTAATTTAAATTTTGCTTTTTTACCCTGAACCCATCACCCCCATTCAAAGCAGCAGGGGGACAGGCATGATTATTTGCACAATTCCAATCTCAGTGGCACCTGGGTGGCTTAGTTGGTTAAGCGTCTGACTCTTGGTTTCGGCTCAGGTCATGATCTTACAGTTTTGTGAGTTTGAGCCCTGTGTCAGGCTATGCACTGACAGTGCAGAGCCTGGATGGGATTCTCCCTCTCCCTCTCTCTGCCCCTCCCCCACTCCTGCTGTCTCTGTCTCTCTCTAAATAAATAAATAAACTTAAAAAAAAAAAAAAAAGAATTCCAATCTCAGACACCCTCTTCTTCCTCCTAGGCTTGTGGCCGATGAAATGCAGTTCCTGATCCTAGCGACTGTGTATCCACAGCTTCCTACCTCGCCTCCTTACCTAGAGTCTAAAGCTGTGATGTATATACTGTGGCCAACTTTCTTCCTAGGAGCCTCCTAAAAAGCTAGCTGCAAGTTTCAGCAAGCACTAAATTCCATTCTGCCACATTGATCGAGCTCCTCCATGTGCTAGATGTTATGATGGAGTCATAGATGGTGGGATAAATCCCGAGTGTGGCCTGGGAGGCTGCAGGTTAATGGCGGGACAGAAAACACTCACGTATCAGGTTAGGGGAGGGAGAAACCACACAAAGGTGAGAACCCCCAGGAGGGCAACTGATTAACAGGCTGGGGATTAAGGGGTAGTTTCTTAGAGGTGCAACCATAGCTCTGGAGCCGTGCATGAAGGTGAAAGATTCCTATACAAAGGAACGGAGGCATCGCAGTCCTGTAGAAAGAGTGGAGGCAGTAAAATGCTGGGCAAGTTTAGGAAACGGGCAGCAACTAGAGCCTGGGTGGGGGAAGGGAGTGGAAAGGAAGGAGAGAAACAAGGTTAGAGGTGGGTTATGGCCAATTGGCCAGAAACGAGGAGGATCTCGGTGTTCCACTGAGGAATTTGGACTTTATCAGTGCGTAGGTGTCACCGAGGGTTTTTGAGCAGAGCAGGTGGGCTCTGTGCTCAGATCTAGGCTTAAAGAGATCACATTGCAGAGGATGAGAGAGTAAGGAGAGGGCTTGGAGATTGGGAAACAGGATACTGTTAAAAGGCCCACTATGGGGGATAACAGGGCCCTTTAATTACAGCGATGGGCAGGACCAGCTGCATAATGTATGGGACCCGGTGCAAAAATAAAATGCAGAATTCCCTGTCCGAAAATTATTCAGAATTTCAAGAGAGTGATAGCAGAGCATTAAACCAAGCATGGGGCCCTGTGTAGCTGTACAGGGGAGACACCCATGAAGCCAGCCTGGCCCCAGGACCAGAAAGGTCAGAAGAGAAATCTGGAAGGCAGAGAGAGTCCTGGGACTTGGTCATCTGTTGGACCTGGAAAGTGAGGGTGGGAGACTTTCCTGCACTGATTGCCAGGCCACCCCACTGCTTACTGGGTACCCCCTTGAGCAGTCCATGATCACCTCTAACCTATTAATCTGTCTGAACTTCATCCCCTCCTTCTGCTGCTGCTGCTCACCCAGACCTGTTCCTGTAGGTTCCCTATCTAAAGGCGTCACCATTCACCCAACCACCCCAGTTAAAAACCTTGGCATCACCCTCTACTGTCTCCCCATCCCATCCCTTCCGGCCATTTACTTCCTAAATGTTTCTCCCATCTGTGTGGCCTCTTCAATCGCCGCTATCACTGCCAAGTTCCGGCAGGCCCTTATCAGCTCAGGCCTGGATTACCCACAAAAGCCTCCTATCTATCTCCCTGACTCCAGTCTGGACCCCTACCCCCACTCTCAAATAAAACATCCATCCTCCACCGTGCTGCCGCGTGAAGTTCCCAAAGGTCACCTGACCAGGTCACGGAGTAAGACCCTTCATCCAGGGCTGCTCCAGCCAAAGGATAAGATCCAAATGCCTTAAATGGCACACAAGACCCTCCGTCACCTGACCCTGTTTGATTTTCTAGTAAATGCCAGAAGTGCCTTAGTCTCCAGCACATACCATGCCGGCATTTTGTTTTGTTTTGTTTTTTCTTTACCTCTAGCAGATCCCTCTGCCTGGAATGCCTTCCACCCTCCCTTTCCGTGGCTGGCTAACTTCAGTTTATCCTTTGAAACTCCCTTTGACTCTCCTCTGCCCTGGGAGGTCCTCTCCAAGTCCCCATTCCCCACACCGTGGATGCTCCTCCATACTGACTACAGGACCTTAAAGAGGCCTGTGGCTGGGCCGAGCCTTCTCTCTGGGCTGGGGAAAACCAGGAAGAGGAAGTCACGTCACTTTGGTGTCCAGCCCCCAATACAGAGCCTGGCCATGTGGGTGCTCCATGCACGTGTGGCTCTGGGCTGAAATGTCTGGTGGTGACCCTGGAGGAGGAGCAAATTACCGGGAAGGCTGGCATGAATAACCCCAGAGAAAACCCCCACATCACATTTTCCTTGTCGTCCCTGGCAGGGTCAGGACGGCGCCTCTGACTGAATGCAGCTGTGACCCGATAACCAACTATCTGGCGTCTGCTTTGATTGCATTTGATTTCAGAATTTGATTTCTGCTTCCTTCTAAAAACCTCATTCTCCTGTGTCTGTGGTAACCAAGAACCTCTCTAGTGGAGGCAGGCTGTTCTCCACGGAGCAGCGCCCACCCGCCTCCTCAGGGCAACAACAAAATGGTTGGTCATGAGCTGGAGGGTAGAGATGTGTTTCCCCCACACCTGCCCCTGCAGCTTGCAGAGCCCCTGGCACGAAGCTGGCCCTCCAGAATACTTGCTGAATGGGTGAATGCGTCCAGTTCACCAAGATTGGGGACGGGAAGCCTGAAGCTGCTGGGACCGGTGGGGGCAGACAGCCTGGGATTAGACTTGATCCACAGATAATCCCCCAAATCCAGAAGCCACCTGGACAGCAGCCTGGGACTGAGCTCCATCAACGGATGCATGTTGATGCCGCGGCTGATTCCGTGACAGGATTTTCCAGGGGCCAGAAAACGGCTCCTCAGAAAACAACTATTCTAATTATTATTGGAGTGCGACAGAGAAAAGGCCTGTCAATCCTTTAAGGGCAGAATCCATATGGGGAGATTAACAGCTGGCTCTCCTCTCCATTTTTACTTTTCAGCACTTTTATTACGGAAATTTTCAAGCAAACAGAAGAGTGGAGAACACAGTATAAAGGACCCCCCCCTTCCCATCCCTGAATTTTAACGATTACCAACACAAACCCAATCCCGAGTCATCGGTATAGTCCACCCCTTGTGAAGCAAATCCCAGCTATCATCTCGTGTGCCGCCGTCAAGGCTTGGGTGAAGACCAATGCTCATTTCCGATTCATGTGGGGGCACCGGCCGCGGGCTCCCGTAGCCCTGCCTAGCTCGGTGTCTGGCACAGCCCCCAGCAGGTTCTGAACCTACGTCTCTGAAACTCGAAGCCGGACTGATTATGCGGCGCCGGGCCCTGCCTCCTCCGCTTCCTCCTCTTCCCGCACAGCGTGGGTCACCTCGGCCTCGTAACGCTCCTGACACCCCACCGGCAGCCCCCGGTGATGCGCGAGTGAGTGTCTCCGCGCAATGCCACAGAAAGCAGAGGGAGGCGCCTGTCACTTCCTCTTTCTCCGGCTGACTAACGCCGGGCGCCCGCCCCGCGCCTCCCGCTCCCCGGGGGTGTGGCCACAGCCCGAAGGGGGCGGGGAAATACCCATATTTGGCCTTATATGGGCAGTCACGTCACAGGCCGCACACTCATTCACATAAAACGCCGCGCTGCCGGCGGAATCCCCGGCTTCTGGGGCGGCGAGTGGCCCGGCCGGGTGCCGAGCGTTCGGGGCGGGAAAGAAGAGTTGAGCGGCCGCTCCGGCGCCGGGCTCGGTCGGCCGGCCGCAGCCTCGCGGGCCGCCCTCCCGTGCCTCGCCAGCGGGCACCCTGGCCGTGGGCACCTGCGGGGCGCGCGGCGCGCGACCGCTGGGCGGCGGCGGCATGAAGGTCACGTCGCTCGACGGGCGCCAGCTGCGCAAGATGCTCCGCAAGGAGGCGGCGGCGCGCTGCGTGGTGCTCGACTGCCGGCCCTACCTGGCCTTCGCCGCCTCGAGCGTGCGCGGCTCGCTCAACGTCAACCTCAACTCGGTGGTGCTGCGGCGGGCCCGCGGCGGCGCGGTGTCTGCACGCTACGTGCTGCCCGACGAGGCGGCGCGCGCGCGGCTGCTGCAGGAGGGCGGCGGCGGCGTGGCGGCCGTGGTCGTGCTCGACCAGGGCAGCCGCCACTGGCAGAAGCTGCGCGAGGAGAGCGCCGCGCGGGTCGTGCTCACCTCGCTGCTCGCTTGCCTGCCCGCCGGCCCGCGGGTCTACTTCCTCAAAGGTGAGCGCATCGGGGCCGCCGATTCCCTGTCACCAACCACCAATCTGCCACCGCGCCGGAGAGTCCGGGGCTCTGGGGGTCCCCTCCTTGTGCGGGGCGCCGTCTTCGACCCCGGACCCGGTAGTCTCCACTTGCCGGAGCCTGCACGCTGGGGCTTGACGTGCGCTGGGGAGGGCACCGCCACTGTCAGGGCTCAGAGCTACCCTCTCCCCACTCGGGTTCCTCGAAAGCTCCCGGCGGCAGGTCCGCCGGGGTGGGTGCGGTTGGTTACGCTGCCGGGGGCGCCCTTTCTCGGCGGCAGGGGCCGTCGGCCAGGACTGGCGCGGGTCCCCGTTTCCCCGCGCCGGCTTAGCCGCCCTCGCTGGGGCCTGGGCTCTGAGTCTTTCTGATAGACAGATCTGGCGGGATCAGCAGGTCGCCACCCCCCGGAGCGTGGCGCCGCGGTGTCCCCTTTCCTCCCGCCTGGAAAATAAGCGTACGTTAGGTTGTCTTCACCGACCCCTCTTGCCTTTTTGACCCTGGCGAGTCCCTCCCCTTCCTTTCCATTTTATTTTACTGCTTTTTATTGTTTTCCTCCGGCCTTCCTTTCTCCCCTCCCAAACCTTTCTCTAGCTCAATTTGGAGCTGACAGCCTTCCCACCCTTTTCACCCCTTCGCTCTACCGCCCGGAGAAAACCCCCGCAGGGCTGGCCTCCTGCTGTCTCCCCGGGGTGAGGGGCGGCTGGCAGTCGTGCCGGGACTCCGGAGAAGTGCAGCCAGGACTCAGGACCTTAGTGGTGGAGGGGATTCCGTCGCCTTTGGTTTGAGATGCCCCAGAAGCTGCCCCACCAGTCAGCCCATTACACCTGCTGGAGAAAGGACTTGGACTTCCTGGTGGTGTGGTGGGTGACTGACAAACTACAGAGCAATGATTCTTGGGCCAACTCCTATGACTTTTCCCGCCTTGTATTTGAGTCCTTTGTAACCTCGAATGTATGAAAGACCTAGCCCACAGTGCAGAGATGAGGGTTCAGCCCAAGCTGTGCCCCAAGGCCCTGCCAACCCTGTTGCAGACGCCTTGAGATACAACAGTGATGTGGTTCAGAACTCGGGGGCAGTGAATGGAGGGTGAGGGCCTTGTTTTAAAACCATGCAATTTGGGGAATTTCACACAGTCCAGGCCAGGAGATCACATAGGCAGCACCCCACCCCACCCCCCCCCCCCCCCCGCCCCCGTATTAGCACCTCTTGTAGACTGTCCCTGGTTGATTCCTCTTAGGGAGGAGACAGGCAGAAGATGCTCTTCCTTGTCCATTATCCTCAGCCCTCAGGGGAGGGAGGGATGCCCTCCAAGCTCTGCAGAAGTTTCACACTTAGCCCCGGATTTTTTTCTCTTCCTGATGTGGTTTTTGTCTCCTGTTCTTAGCAATGAACACAGGAAAAGCTACCGCCTCCCCAAGTATCATGAAAGATATGTTCCAGGAAACTCCTCCTGGTACTACCTCGGCTCCCCACCCCTCTTCAGCACTGGGTGGGAGGAGGGGGGACATGCTGACGGTTTAGAAGTTACTGCCACAGGAAGTAAGCAGCTCTGTAGACTCACATCTCCGGAAAATTGATGTTTAAAAAAAAATTTTTTTTTTAATGACAGTAACATACACAAGTAAAAATTTTTAAAGCACAAAGGCTCTACAATGAAAAGTGGGTTTTCTGCACCCCCTAGAACCTACTTCCACTCTCCGGAGACAGCCACCCACTATTTCTCTTGTTTGTCTTTAGACAAGTTAATTTGCCATGAGTATCTTTAAAACATAGAATGGTTTTGTATATTTTCTATTCATGCCTCTTTCACTTAACTCGATCTTGGGGTATTTGTCCATATCAGAGCATACATGTCCACTTTACTTTTTTTTTTAATTTTTTAAAATGTTTTTATTTTGAGAGACAGAGCACAAGTGGGGGAGGGGCAGAGAGAGAGGGAGACACAGGATCTGAAGCAGGCTTCAGGCTCTGAGCTGTCAGCACAGAGTCCGATTTGGGGCCCAAACCTACGAACCATGAGATCATGACCTGAGCCAAAGTTGGACATTTAACCAACTGAGCCACCCAGGAGCCCCAATTTTACTTTTTAAACAAATCCCCTGGTGGCAGCTGGCTGGTTACTTTTCAGCCTCACTATTTGAGGCAGTGTGGTAAAATAGATCTTTGTCTTGATGCTTTGCATGTGCACTATTCTTTCAGTAAAGTTGCCGGGTTGATATTGTGTGTGTTTTAATTTTCAGTGTAAGTTGCTTGATACTTACCATTATAACATTACTAAAATCTTAAGCTGTTGCTAAAGAAAATTTTTTTTCCTTATCTAACTCATGTCTAGATGTGAGTTCAGGTTTTATTTTTTTTTTTTTTAAGCTTATTTATCTTGAGAGAGAGTGCACACAAATGGGGGAATGGCAGAGAGAGAGGGGGATAGAGAGAATCCCAAGCAGGCTCCATGCTGTCAGTGCAGAGTTGGATGTGGGGCTCCAGCGCACAAACTGTGAGATCATGACCTGAACCAAACTCAGGAGCTGGACACTTAACTGACTGAGCCACCCAGGCACGCCTGAATTCAGGTTTTAATCTAGTGGCATTTCAGATCTTGGGAGCAATGCCTTTTACGCTTCCCTTAATCCTCCTCTCACCACCCCCCAAAAAAAGCCCCGCTAAAATGAGGTGATGACCTAATGGCATTGTCAGTGTGTATTTATACGCAGTGTGCATGCACCTTCTCTGCTCCCCTGGTAATGCAGTGGTGATCAAAAGCAGAATCACTCTGAAGAGGGTTGAGGCAGCCAAAACAATTGCCTCGGCTCTTGCAAATCAAGTGAGGCACCAGAGAAGAATGTTCTGTCTCTCCATGCCTCTGAAAGGAGTGGGTGAAAGACAGAGACCCTCTAATCTGAAGGACTCCTGACCCCAGCTTGAAGAGACAGGACGCTGTTTATCTGGCCCTCAGAGCTACGCTGAGAATCTGTGTTGCTTGCCTTATTTTGTCAGTGGGCAGGCAGGACCCAACCCACACCCGCACCTCCTGTCTGTCCTCCTAACAGCCAACTCTTAAGTGTGCTATTTACAGACAAGAGATGGGGTGGCCTGAAGGCTTGCTTCCCTTCCCAAGCCTCATTCTTGGGAAAGCTTGGGAACACCTGGGCCACTCTTACTCCAGATTCCTGTTCCGTATCACTCAGTGTGTCTCCTGGAACCCAAAATGTTGGAGGCCCAGGCACAGGAAGTGATTTACTAGCTAGGGACACCTCTTCCAGCGAAGCTGTGTGTCTGTGTGTCCGTGTAAGTCTGACATTCTTTCTGCCTCCTAGGAGGGCAAGGGCCTAGGGGCTACGGTTGGGAGGAAGGGGAAACTAAACCACAAACATCGCCACCTTCCACCTCCATTGCTCTCTGGCGTGGTCTTTTGTCCTGACTGACCTAGAGGTCCAGAAGCTCATCTGGGGAGGCCCAATGGGCTTTTTGTTAAAGTGACCACAGAGGAGATTTGAGTGTACTCACTGGGGGCGGGGGCAGTTCCAGCAAGCTGGGAGGAAGCAGTAATGGCAAGATGACTCATTCTAGGAATTGGCTGCAGCTTCTGGGAGGGAGCTGGAGACCGCCATGGTATCCATTAACCATTTGTCTACTGCAGGGGGTTAGAACCACCACATGCTTCACTGTGGGGCTGTAATAACACCAAGAGACAGAAGAAAGAGGGGACTTTGTAGAAAATACATGGCCTCCACAATGTGTATCTAATTGATGATTTGACCCCAAGTGAATTTTCTGGGTCAGAAAAAAAATTAGAAGCAGGTTTTCTGGAGGCTCTTGGAAGGGCCTTAAGTCCTCTTGGATTGGGAGCAAGGATGTCCCCAAGTAAAGCTGGCCTATTCATTGAGGCTTCTGAGGCCAGTTTTTCATTTGGTTCTTTCCCACTGAGTGCTGGGCCTTAGACTTTTTTTTTTTTTTTTTTTTTTTTGCATTAAAAAAATTTTTTTATGAATATAATTTGTTGTCAAATTGGCTTACATACAACACCCAGGGCCCGTCCCAACAAGTGCCCTCCTCGATGCCCATCACCCATTTTCCCCTCTCCCCCAATCCCCCATCCACCCTCAGTTTGTTCTCTGTATTTAATAGCTGAGACTTCTTTGTATACCCAAGTTTCTATGACTTGGTCACAGATAGGTTTTACCTTAAGTGACCCATCTGGAGAAGTTTATCATTTGAGGATATGTAGTCGTGGAGAAAGGTCAGGGAGGTGAGGTGATCTTCAAGGGGAGAGAGACAGTTCTTACTTACTGGGACTGAGGATTAAGTTCCAAAGGCCTTGGGTCTCCAGTTTGGTTTGGAAGTTAATTAACTAGATTGATTACTCAAAATCGGACCTATAGAGAGGATTGTCAGCAGTGTTCTGAGCACCTTGGGAGTGCGAAAGGGCAGGGTTGTTTTATTGCACTGAGTTTAAACCTCATATTGGCCCCCATTCCCTTATGAATAGAGAGGGTTCCGTCTATAATTCAGTTCAGAGCTAATGGGCTAGGGATGAAGCAAACCAATTTAGGAGTCTCTTCTTGCAAATGAATGAAATTCTGTATAATCACACCTGCATTTTAGACAAACAAGTGAAAATAGCTTTTGTTTTCTGGAGGGATTTGGTTAATATTTGCCAGATGTCGGATACATTTCCTTTCACAGTTTAAGCTGCTTCTGATAGACGCAAAAAGTTAATCATTGCCTCTCTGAACTGTAGCTTGTTAGAAGAGAGGGGAAAAAAGTGTGTGTGGGGGGGGGGGGCGGGGGGAGGGGGGTGTAGCCCATTTCTATTCCAAAGCTATTAGTTGGCTTGGTTCAATTTTTCTGTAAGACCAGAATCTGTGTTAGCATCATATTCTTGACTCTTCCACACTTGGGGTATTGACTAATTGGGGGCATTTTCTGAAAGCCTGAGAAATCAATGCTTAACATCTCTCTTCCTTTTTTGTTTTCCTTGCAGGAGGATATGACAACTTCTACTCGGAATATCCTGAGTGTTGCGTGGATGTACAACCCATTTCACAAGAGAAGGTTGAAACCGAGAAAGCCCTCATGAACCAGTGTGGGAAACCAGTGCTCAGCATCAGCTACAGGCCGGCTTATGACCAGGTACGTGGTGTGGTCTTGGCTGCTGACTCTGTTCCTTCCTCGGCACCCCAGCTCTTCCTCTCCCCGCTCAGCAGCACCGGTTCGTTCTTTCGTGGATCAGGGTTTTGGGCAGAGCCCTCGAGCTTCAGAGAGCTGTTACTTGCCAACTTGAGTTTCCATCCAAGAGTAAATGGGCTTCTTTCCAGCAAACAAGCTGACAAGAGCAAACGAGCCACAGGATGCTTGACAGCTTCTGGAGAAAAGGGGAAGTGAAAGATACATTATTATTAGCTGGCCTAGGAAGTGCAGAGAAGCTTCAAAATATCGGTTTAGGTTTCCCTGAAGGTGTTTCAGAGCCGACTTTCAGGCTTCCTGTGTTGATCTTTCCTGATCTTTTCCTGAATTGTTCATGCTCTGCAGTTTCTACAAACCAGCCTAGTACCTGTCAAAGTGTGTCTTGTTATTTTTAACTGAAATGGGGCTGGGGGGGAGGTTGAGGGAGGGTCGTGGAGAAACAACCCTTGGGATGGCTAAGCAGTCTCTAAGGGTTTGTGGTGCTTACAATTCCATAAATTCAGAAACCAGAGCAGATCAAGAGATATCATAGAGGATTTCACGCTCACTCAAATGGGGGGGGGGGGGTGGTTTCCTTCAAAGAATTTATACCTTCTGACAACTCATTAAAGGATGAAAATGTGGAAGGCTCAGTCAGGGGTTACCTACAATGTTGGAGGATGGGCAAAAGGTGGGCAAGGTCCCAAATCTGGCAGAAACCATAGATCAAAGCCCACCTTCCCATTTTACAGAGGGAAAAAACTTGTCTCACAGCTGATGAAATGATCTATCTGCAAAGAATCCTGGCAACAGTAGGCCCAGACCTCCTCCCTTCTCTCAACTCTGGTTCTTTGCAAGACCTTGTTCTGTTTTCTACATGCCTTCTTTTAGAAAGGGGCCATCCTAGCCACCTGACCTGGTAGGAGGAGCTTCTCAAGGTTTTCCCACAAAATAAGAATATATCCAGATCATAAAAAGGAAGACGTCTGACTGTTGTTTAAAGTGCCAGCTGCCTAGCATGAGCAGAGCTTTGCCCCTGCGAATAAACTTCCCAGTAAAGCCAAGTGACTTCCCTTGAATGGGATCCTGGGTCAGGGAGCCCATTAGCTTGGCAAGGTGCCACGGTTATTATTTTGTTTTTCTTTATTGAAAATACAGCCTATGATGAACCCTCAAGCTTTCAAGCCATGGGCATGCGGCTTAGCTGGATTCCTATTTTTGTTTGTTTGGGTGGTGTTTTCCCCTCACTTCTCAGAAAGTGAAAGAGAAACAAGAATTGGCAGGATATCATGACAGCACAACAGACCTTTGGCCGAGAGGACTGGGGAGGCCCTGATGTGTCTCCAGGGTTCATCTGGGGAACCCCCTCGTGCTATTTCTTAGAAGCGCTTCTGCGTTGAGAGAAGCCAAGCCAAGGTCGTGTTAACCTTTGGGGTTTCTTCCTCTTGAGTCTAAACAGGATTCAGAAAAGCAAAGAAACCTGGTTTCAGGAGTGTGTTGATCTAGGCTATATAAGTAACTGGATGAGATCCCAGGCCTGGTTTGTCAGTGTTTTCCAGGCACTAAAAGGAGAGAGAGATCTATGTAGGTGTGTATAAAGTGTTAAGTCCGGGGCCAGCTATTGTAGGTGCTAATAAAATAACTGGTTGCTACTTTTACTATCCTTTGTAAAATCGTCCATAACTTTCTTCTGATTAGCCAACCTGACCTTTGCCCAAACACTTGATTTCTCTGGAAAGAAAAAGCACACGCTGCATGATGGGTAATTTGAGAATTGCCTGCTGCTGTCCCTCATCCTATGCCTCTTTCCCTACTGTGGATCTGGCTGAGTTTCCATTCTACTTTATTCCAGGACAGGAAGTGGAAACACAGGAAGCAGATGGATGATATGGGAGAGGCTCCCAAAGACGCAGCCACTGTCCCCCCTCAAGCACAGTGTTTCCCTCTAAATCGGGGAGGGGGGGCTCCCATTGTTCCAGTTTTGACTGGCTTGTCTTGCCACCCTGGAGATGCTAAGACTGCCACAGTCTAGCTGTTCCTTTTAACTTTGCCTCAGGGGAGATGGTCTCTGGTTCTAACTGGGATCCTCCTTAACAGGAATCCTGGTGTGTGGGTGGCCTTCCAAAAGGCTGATGTAAGCATCTTTCACGAACCCTCAGCGCTACCTGACAAAGATCAGGTGTGGGAGAAGCCCCTCTGCCCATGGCTTAACAGCTTTTCTTTAAGGATCCTGGGTAAACAGTGGTTGTTTTCACTTCTAAGAAGCATCCTTTTGGGGGGCATTTTAACATCTTAGCACCTTAGGATCAGTGTCCTAGGTTTGATAAGATACACTATAAAATATCAGGACTGTAAAGCAGGGTTCTCATCTTGTTGAGTTTTATCTGCTTCCCTGAGAGAAAAAACAGGGCTTGCCCCAAGGTTAAAAGGCTTGCCCTGGTTCTCTCAGGGCAGCTAGAACTTGGGACATTAGCTTTTCGATTCTTCCCATTACACATAGCTTCTCATCCCCATCAGCACAGGGAAGCTGCTAGCATTTCCTGTCTCCTCAATCAATATGTGTAAGAAAATGAAAATCTTCACCGTGTGGGCTTTGCCGTCACTGAGTCACAAGGTAGCAATGTAGGGTAGAGAGTTGGCCAGGGTGGTGGCTCCACCCACACTCCTGGTTGAACTACCCTGGCTCTGAACTCTCTACCTGGAAACCAGAAAGGGAACCTCCCACCCTCCAACAAGTAGGTCAGGCTTGTTTTGTTTCCTCTCCTAAATGAGCAAGCTAATCCGATATTCCCTGGCTATCCTTTGCCCCTGCTTCCAGGGCGGCCCAGTTGAAATCCTCCCTTTCCTCTACCTTGGAAGTGCCTACCATGCATCCAAGTGCGAGCTCCTCGCCAACCTGCACATCACGGCCCTGCTGAATGTCTCACGGCGGATTTCCGAGTCCTGCACGACCCACCTACACTACAAATGGATCCCTGTGGAAGACAGCCACACAGCTGACATTAGCTCCCACTTTCAAGAAGCAATAGACTTCATTGGTAGGTTCAGTCATTCGCCCTCTGTTGTTTGGGGAGCCGCCTAGGGCACCTGTTCTGGTTCTGATGTACTGATGGAGGCTACCTTTGCCAAGAAGAAAAACAAGCGTCTTGTCTGTGCAACCACCAGGAGTTGGAGCCGGGAAGGTTTGCAGCCACCAAAGACGCAGAGGGGAGGATTCGAGTTGCTATTAATAGGAGCTTTAATTTGCAAGATAAATGAATTAATATCATTTTATGGCAGTACTCACTGCCGCTCGTGTTATTTTTTCAGGCTGGGTGGGATGCGGTGTGTCCGTGCGTAATGCCCCACACCAGGGAAGCAAGGGAAGGAAAGAACCATCCCAACTGTGCTCCTACGTAGGTTGGGGTATTTTTAAAAAGCAAACAGAAGGACTGAGAGAGCACTGCTTAACACACTGAGCCCGAGGGCCCTGGCAGCTTTTCATGGTTTTTGGCAGACTGCTTTAGGGGCAATTTGTTTTGCATTTTCAGCTAATTTTGGATTAAAGATAGCATTTGATCAAGCTTCATGCTTTGCGCACAGAAAAGTTGTCATCTTTTGTACGTTGTGTTAAGCAGTTATCATTTCCTCCCCTGTGCAGGCCTGGAAGCCTTTGGCCCCTCTGCCCAGAGAGGGCTTTGGGCCCTGGGTCCCCACCTCTTCAGCATAACCTTGATTTTTCTCTCATTTGACATCTTCCCTTTCCCCCATCCCTCTTCCTCGGCTGCAAGGCTGACTTTTTGCTGTCTCAGACTTGCAAACACCACTCCCCAACCTTGTGGTTTTGCCTTCTTTCCCAGAGTCCTTCTTTCCCTTGAATATGCATAGTTGTTGAAGCTGAGATGTGATTTTCCTTATCTTGTTTGGAGGGCTTTTGGAGGGGGAAAGGCAGATGTTGGCCACAGCAATAACTACTTAGTGCGGGTAGCAATTAAAGCCCCCCCATCCCCCACTCCGCCTAGCTTTGGCCACCTGGTGGGCCCAGTGCTCATCACACATGGTTTCTCCTCTACAGGAAACCCACTGGAAAACTCACCAGAGGCAAAAAGACCATGTCCTGGTCTCCTGAGCCTCTGGGCTGAGATGATTCCTTTGGGTCTCTGAGAGGCAGCCCAAATGATGGGTTGCTAGTGGGAAACCCTTGACTTTGTCTCCCTGACCCTGGGAATGCCTTGCCCTTCTCTGCCAGTTATTTAATTACCTAGATAGCTCCTCGGTGAGGTCATGAAACCCGCCCCCGTCCATTTCTCAGAACCCTCCTTCCCCATCCTGTGTGTTGTGTACATAACCGCACAAACCGACAGCATTTTGAAAGCACAGGATGCTTTTCCCCAGACTTCTTGCCCTCCTGGTAAAAGGAGGGACTGAGGCCATACCCTGTGTTGACCTCCTTCCCAGGGGAAGGCCCTGGGAAGGTCACATGGAACACCAGCCCTGAGGGGTAGAGCGGAAGCAACACGCTCTAAACCCTTTGTTTTCTTGGATACAGCACTGGTCAACTAAAAGCTAGCCTACAAGGAGCAAAAGAAAATCAGGAGTCATGACCCTGCAATCCTAGGGGTTGAGGTCCCCTTTGAACTAACTTACAGGGGCTTTATTTCTTTTGAGTCAGACTAAATTGGGGGTACCTCCAATGAGCTACACTGAGTGCGTCCTTTGGGATTTTCATTCTGCTGGGGAAACTCCAGGGTTCCTCCCTGCCTCCTCAGGAACTTGATGTTTTAGATCTTGCGGATTCATTTACAAACGTCTCCAACTTGAGGAGGGAGGCGAGTAAGGGAGCTGACTTAATTTTCCCTTCAAAACCTTCAGTGTTTTTGTGTACTGTGGCCTCACATAGTGCCAGGTACATCATCGAACTTCCCGGGTCGTAATGTAATCATTTCCTCATTAGCAAGAGAGGGAATTGGAACGGCTGTTTTTCGTGGGTTTTAATTGGTGTGTGTATGTGTGTAACCTTTTGCCCCTCATTTTTAACTATTGTAGTTCTTTGGGGGAGAGGAGTGGAACAGGAAAGGAGGGCTCCCCCTAGTCATATTGAGCTAAAAGAATGCTGACTGATGGTGGTAGCTTGATGGCAGTGACTCCCATTGTTGTGCAAGATGGAGTTTGCGAAAGCCATTTATATCCTCCGGTCTAGTAAGCGTCACTTAGCCAGGGCTATAATTAGTGGCTGTGCACTACTTATCGTATGTTTGGTGGTGGGAACCCTGGGAGCTGAGCCAAGCATCCCGCCCCTGGCACAGCCAGAGAGGGTGCCCAGCGAGGCTGACAAGCCTCTAGCAGGAGAGGTCTACTGGGTCATCACCATAAGACTCAGATCCTGAGAGACAGGAATTGCTTTTCCAAGTCAGTCTTTGTACCTGGGACCCTCTCAGAGAAATGTGCCTACCCAATAAATTTGCACGCAATGTCAAGGATTTCCCAATGCCCTCTCGAAACCCATCCACGGGACCCGAGTTAAGATGGCATCTCCAGGAAGGGATGTGAGACTGCCGGACTCCAGGTCTGGCCTGCTCAGGGGCAGAATCTATGCAAGTATCCTGGCGAACAAGGAGGCACCTCTAAGGATAGAAAGGTCCTAAGTGGGGATAGACCTTGGTGGGACCCCAAAAGCTCCGTCCTCGCCAAGGGGCATCAGAGACTGTGTAGGAACCTCAGCTGTCGAACAGACGTGATGTTTTGATAACCAGGTCGCTTTTGTGTTTAATGCTTGTATCTTGGCATTGCCTTTTGGGTTCCAGTCCCAACTCATCCTCACTGTCTTTTCTTCCTTCCAGACTGTGTCAGGGAAAAGGGAGGCAAGGTCCTGGTCCACTGTGAGGCTGGGATCTCCCGTTCGCCCACCATCTGCATGGCTTACCTCATGAAAACCAAGCAGTTCCGCCTGAAGGATGCCTTCGATTACATCAAGCAGCGGAGGAGTGTGGTCTCGCCCAACTTCGGCTTCATGGGCCAGCTCCTGCAGTATGAGTCTGAGATCCTGCCTTCCACGCCACAGGCTCCCTCCTGCCAAGGGGAGGCAGCCAGCTCTTCATTCATAGCCCATTTGCAGACATTGAGCCCTGACGTGCAAGGTTCCTACTGCACATTCCCTACCTCGGTGCTGGTGCCAGTGCCCACCCACTCGACAGTCTCAGAGCTCAGCAGGAGCCCCGTGGCCACGGCCACATCCTGCTGAAACCGGGATGGGGAAACAGCCCAGTCCCAAGAACAACTGTGATTCTGCTTTCTAAACTCGTGGACATTTCATACCTGTGCAATACCGAAGACCTCACTCTGTCCCACTGCCCCACTGGGAGAGTGAGCACCAGGCTTGCAAAGGAACTTCACACTGACATCGGGGATAGGTTTTCGGGACCGAAGGAAGGCCAAGCCATCATGAGAGCACAGCGCGTGCCAACTACTGTACTTCCAGACCCCGTGCCCTCTCAGGACCGCCCAGTCCCTGCACCTCCAAGTTTGCCTTCTCATTTCAAGCGTAAGGCAATAAACCCCTGCAGCAGCATGGGAGAAAGCAGTTCCTAGACCGGGAGAAAAGGCAGTTACGAAGCCAATTCGTTTTGAAGGAAGCACAATTTCCACCTTACTTTTTTAACTCTGGCAGTCTCAGTATCTGTCTCTGTTGCTTCAGGGCATAAGCTGATCACCACCCAGTCGGGAAAGTAACCCTGCAGGGTTTGGAGGGACACGATCTGTGTGCTGCTTCGAACCCTCAGATGTTTTGGAGGCTCCCTCTCAGGGCCAGTAGAGACAGGCGGTTGAAGTAGGGAGACACTGACCTATCTGGGTGTCCTCTCCACCGTGGGTTCTTCCCTGACTTCGGACTTCGCATGATTCTTACTCATACTTGAACCTTTCTCATTGCACCTCTCCTCAAAGCAACTCTTCTTCAGACCTTAGACCAAAAATCACCCCTTCGAGGTGGTAGCAGTGGGTGCCAAGGGAAATAGGGCACCCGCTGTCTGGGTCAGTGGCATTGAAATGGTCTTTTTCCCCAGTTTGCCGTCCTTCATGTGTGCTTGTCTCGTCTCCGGTGACACACGTCTTCATCCCTGCCCCTGGGGGTTGTCTTCAAGCTGTGGACTTCTGGGGTTTACAGATTTTGTAATGTGGTACTTTTTTGTCCGTAGGTTCTTTCTCCAGGGGAAAAGGCAATAATTTCCTAAAACCCATGTGAATGTGAAGAAAAGCAGTATGTTACTGGTTGTCGTTGTTGTTGTTATTGTTGTTTTTTTATAGTGCAAAATAAAAAGAGTAAAAAGAAAAAAAAAACACTTGTTCGTCGTTGGTGGGTTGGGGTAAGGTAGGAATACATTTAGGTGGGGACCCAGCCTGTCTCCCTGGATCCAAACGAATGCTATTTCCAAATGAGCACCAGGGCAGTGGTGATGCATGTGCTGCTGGAGGCGTGAGGCTGTGCGTCCGCTCATGAGCTGGTGATCTTAACGATACAGAATATTGCCTTCCGACCAAGAAGCTTCCCTGAGCTCACTTGCAAGTCCTTAGGTGAAAGCCACATGGAGAGGAGGTCAGAGCATTCATCTACTCAGGGCTCTTCACTCCCGTGAGTCCAGGCAAAGACTTCGCCTTGAACCTCAGATGCTTCATCAATGAAATGAGCAAACTGAGCTAGATGATCCTGAAGGTCCCTTAAAGCTCAAGGGCCCTTGGTTGCAGCAAACCAAGGCCAAGCTGAGGGCCAAGCTTGTGGTCAGCCTCCGTGTGTCTGGTACATGGGAGACGCTCAGAAAAGGTTGAAAAAATGGCCAAGTGAATTAGGTGACTGTTCACCATAAGTGCCTACTCCCCTTTTTTACTCTTGGAACTAAATCTTCCAGATAATTCCTTCAATGAGTAGGTTTACAGCCAAGTCTGGATTGCCTTGCCTGCTGAGTTATTTCCTCTGTCGGTGGAGGAAGGAAAGGAGCAATAGTGACTTCTCCCCACACCTGAGAAGGCTTCTGTCCCAGCCTAACTCTTCGGGCCTGTTTCCTAGCCAGCACCTGAGATAGAAATTCCCCTGGTACCTAGTGGGAGTTTTTTGGGCCCTCAGGGGCCCAAAGAGGCCACCAGCTCCCCCCTCAGGCACCATGTCAACAAATAGCGAGATGGCAGCCTAGCCCGGGGTAGCCCAGCTCTTTGTAAACATCTCAATTCAAAGGCTTTGCTTGAGGCCTTGCTCTCCACGAGCCTTTCCTTTTCCAGACTCCCCCTCCACAGATTCCTTGGAAAGTCCTCAGGTAGGAATGCCACCCAGACTAGAGAGACTGCATTTCTTTCCTTCACTCCATGCCCCTCCTCTGCATAATCCAAGCACGGCTTCCACACAAAGAAAGCAGAGTGAAGAACATTGGACAGGGAAGCGGGGGGCCCTGGCTCTCACCCCGCCCCTAACTCCAGCGCTGTGGAGCTAATCTCCAACAATCTCGCCGGACTAAACTTGTCCAGGGCTTGGTCTAGTTGATGCCTGAGTTCCTTCCCAGGCTTCAAATCCCTGAGGTTCTGCTCAGCCTTGGAACGTGACCCAGAAGCCTGCCCATTGTGCGGGCCTGTCAAGGTGCTGAGTGGCTGAGGGGCCTCAGGCAGGGAGCGCAGGGGGCCGGGAAGCTGGGTGCAGGCTAGGGTGGTGCGCTAAGCTGCATCGAACTTGCTGACATTTGCTTTATTGCACTAAAGTCTTTCTCTGAAGGGTGAGTAAGTCCTCTAAATCAGGCATATGAGGATTGCGCCTAAGCTAATGAGTCACCGGAGGGTAAACCAAGTGAAGCCCCACAGCTGGGGATGGCTTTGGACTCTCACTCCCTTAATCTCATTAATTACACCTCCATTTGTGTCAAAACCAACTTCACACTGGTTTCCAGGGCCAGGTGGGGAATTAACGCTGCTGGTGCCCGTTTCCTTCATCCCCAGAGTTTGAAGAAACACCCCTCTTGGTCTCTAGCAATGTTCCAGGTAGAGATGTGTCTGGGAGGATAGAGACGTTAGTTCTCCCCTATTCTGTTCCTCAGCTGGGTCTGTGGGTAAGCCTCCTGAGTCCACTCTGGCTCCTGAGCTGGGCCTGATGGGGGCAGAAAACATGTGAGCAGTCGCACACCAGTGTGCTGGCAGAAGCCCCGTGTCCCCACGGGTCTCCTTTGTGTGGCGACCCCGGGGAACATGCTGCCCAGGTTTCAATACCCTCAAAGGCTTTCTCTCTCTGAACTGCAGTGGTTTATCTTCGGAACACCGTAAATGAGCCCATCACTGCCCCGTTTCCCTCCTTGCTTAGGCCACTAGGCGGCTCAGAACAAAATGTTTAGCTCACTTCTTGACAATTATACAATTGTCTACAACAACTTTATGGCGTGCCTTTTGGGTATTGCCTCCACCCTGTTTCCTGGAAATAAAAATTTCCCAGCTTTCTTTTTCTTTTACTTCCATTTCCACAGTGGCTTAACAAGCAAACAAAAACCACCGCTGGGTAGGAAAGATTAAACATCCCATGATGCATTTACAGAATGAGGTGGTCAGTTGATACGTGTGAAGAGAAGCCTGTGTATCTCCAGGGCTCTGCTACCGTCTCCTTCTGAGGATTCATCCACGGGACTGGGATCCCTTGCCTTTTCAGTAACCCTGCCCAGTTCTGTACTCTTTCTGGAATCAGTCCCGTCCAGAACCCAAGCCCGATGGCTAGGCCCCTCATCCCTTGTCTCTGCCTCTCTGGCGCTGCCCTCCACTTTAGCCCTGTATGCTGCTGCTGGTAACTTCTTATGGGAAGAACCCTGGAACAGATGGACAGATTGCTCAAAGCCGCAATACAGCCCCTCCTGACCTCCTCACACCGGAGGTGAGGGATGTGACTCCAAGCCTAGATAACCATCATGGCTCCATCCACTTAACACTGAGCACCTGCTCGAACCTGGGTTTCAGCGGAGGAACGAGAGCCGAGCGGCCCCACCCTCATGGAGTTCACGAGTACTAATGACTTTCACTGGACTTTCTGTCCCAGACTGGAGCTGGCCTCTGAAGTTGCACCGGTGTCTCCGGCCCCACACGATCCCCTTGCCCAGCTCCCCTCTTCTGGGCTCCAGCTTTATCTTCTCCCATCTGGTCCCAGCATACTCCATGTCCAAGCTCCCTGGATATGGCATCCTGTACACCTGGCTGTGTTGACCCGTGCTAATAACGGAGCCCTGCCTCGGTGCATCCCTTAGTTTCTCTTGTATTGTTTAACTTGTTTTGAACACTGCATTCGTCTTGGCCCCACCTCCACCCTCACTGGAGTAAAAAAAAGAAGAGAGTTTTTAAATTAACAGATATTTAAATATTTAAATATGGGGGTGCCTGGGTGGCTTAGTTGGTTAAGTGTCTGACTCTTCAGATGGCTCAGGTCATGATCTCAGGGTTTCGTGAGTTTGAGCCCCGCATGGGCTCTGCACTGACATCACAGAGCCTGCTTGAGATTCTCCCTCTTTCTCTGCTCCTCCCCCACTTGCACTCTCTGTCTCAAGATAAATAAATAAACTTTGGAGAAAAAAAAAGAAGAAGAAGAATAGAGTTCCTATTGAGCCCTAGTCCTTTCTCAGTGATTTGGCTAATAGCAGAGGTATGTAGTAAGCCCCTACTATGCACCACAAACCAAGCGAGGCGGGCACACAGGCATCATCAAATTTAATCCTCACTGCAGCTCTGGACAAATGTTTTTTGTTATCTCCATTTCCAGATGCACAAACTGAACCTCAGGTATTAGGTCACACAGCTAATAAATGGTAGAGCGAAGATGAAGTTACTTCACTGCTCTTGTACCCCTCTGCGCACCTGGAATATGCAGGAGATGCTTTTATCCATTGGGCTTTTGTTTGCAAGGAAGGGTCCCCTCAGGCCACATTAAGGAAAAGTGTTTGTGGATAGAGGTAAATAGCATCTACTTGCTCTTGACACACTGGCTTTCTGACAGTCACTAAACATGCCGCAGTCCCTCCTGCCTCAGGACCTTTACACATGCTGTTCGCCCTTCCTGGAACACATTTCTCCCCTAAATTCACCCTTCAACTAAATAACTCCCACTGGTCTTCATGTCTCAGCTCAATGTTCTCCTTCCCAGGGAGGGTCTCCCAGGCTCCCAGACTAGGTCAGATGTCTCTATTCATGTCTCCTGGCTCCCTATCTATATTTTTTCTTCATATTTCACCAAAGTTTAAAAATTATTCATTTATCTGTGATTATTCTATTAATGGCTCTCTTCTCCAGACTAGAAGCACCGGGAGAGCAAAGATTATCTTTCTTTCAAGAGGGACCCAGCAAGGGCCTGATTTATAGTGGGTATTCAGTAAGTACTGGTTGAATGAAGCAGTGAATAAACAGAAAACTGGGAAGGAAAAGCCCTTAGAACCCGAAGCTGGGCTCTCCATTTCCCTCAAAGGCTGTGCTATCCTCTACACATAAGCTCCTTGACCCCATGCCATTTGCCAAATCCTCCCCAGACCTAGAGGAAACAAGTTTTCTAGATTCAATGACTGCTACCCTATTGGTCAGAGTTTATGTCACCACATCACCCCAGTGGTCACTGCTCAGTTACTCTAGGGTCAGGTGTCCATCCTGGGACCAATCAGTTTCCTCTACGTTCAGAAACCTGTCTAGACCAGACTCCCTGAGTTGGGCTGTAGACAGGGCAGTTTTGGCTAGAAGGGGCAGGGATCCTGCCATGCACTTGGCTAACTTGCCATGTAAAGTACTCAATTAATGCCAGTAGACTGAGTATTGGATAAGAA
This sequence comes from Leopardus geoffroyi, assembly GCF_018350155.1. NCBI lineage: Eukaryota > Metazoa > Chordata > Mammalia > Carnivora > Felidae > Leopardus > Leopardus geoffroyi. The sequence continues at coordinate 68,348,630 of NC_059334.1, forward strand.
GACTGCCATATAGCTTGGGCACAATGAAACTCAACCCTACCGGTCTTGTCTGACTGCCAGTGAGCACCCCAAGGTGATCAATTATGATACCTAAATTTTATACTATGGTAGTATTTATTTATAATGGTAAATCAAATAGCTTCCCACCTACATACCTACCACCATTCACTTATAAAGTTAACAGAAACTGAGAAGCCACTAGGTGGGGGTTCAAAATAGACCCTTGAAGCATCTGTACAGTTTTCATTCTGGGCTTCTCCAGCAGCCAAAAGAAAATGTACTGCTTGAGAGGAAAAACCTCTAAGATAGCAAAGCCTCGAATATATCTCTATGATAGGACGATGAAAAAATGTATTTCCAGCCTATGAGTAAAAGGACAGTAGACTTAGAATCAGGAAGCTAGCTGCCAGATCCAGGGAACCTAACTACCCAGAATCTTTAAAAAGATCTTTGGGGGCGCCTGGGTGCCTCGGTTGCTTAAGCTCCCGACTTGGGTTCAGATCATCATCTCAGGGTTCGTGAGTTCTCATCAGGCCTCGCACTGGCAGTTCGGAGCCTGCTTAAGATTTTCTCTCTCTCTCTCTCTCTCTCTCTCTCTTTCGATCTCTCTCTCCTCTCTGCCCCTCCCCTGCTCACTCTTTCTCTCTTTCAGAACAAATAAATAAAAATATTTTTGAAAAAGCACTTACAATTGGCAGGCTGCATGCTGGGTATTTTGGGTACTTTCTCTCTCCAAAAGGCGACAAGACCCCAGCAGAGTAGACTTTGTTAGCCCTGTGTACAGATGATAAAACTGAGAGATCACAAACCCAGCCTAAGGTTACGTAGCTAGAGCCCGTGGATGTCAGAGCCAGGATACCCAACCTGCATTGGGCCCCCAAAGCCATACTCTTTCCTCTGCACTGCTCTGTGTTCCAGAAAAGGAAATTCAAAAGCATCTCAGTTGTGTGTCCATGTCTACGTACCTTAAACGTGGTCATGAAATCCGTTTGTTCTTGAGCACAGGGTTTCTAGAGATCTCATTGTGAGAGCTCATTCACTTGACAGCCCTCTCTTCCAACATCACTGAACTGTTAGATTTGGGAGTTGAATTTCAGAAAGGACGTGGACAAACTGGTGTGTTTACAGATAACGGACAATGAAGGGATTGGAAACTGTGTTATATGAAGAAGGGTAAGGAAAGGTAGTGATGCGTGACCTGCAGAGGGGAGCCAATGAATTGTCTCACTGAAGCTGTATAGAGTGGTGTCTGGGAACTCAGGGCCTGGAGTGTCATAAGCCTGAATGTGAATTCCGGCTCTGGCATTTGCTAAATGTGTGGACATGGACAAGTTACCTCATGGCTCTAAGTCTTGAAGTTCTTATCCATAAAAGGGGTGGACTAATTGAGTCTACCTTGTGGGTACAGTTTGAAAGAGTAAATGCGATGAGGAATAATTGTCTACTATGAAGTCAAAGACACAGTAAATCTTCAATGAATAGTGGTCATGGTTATTAATTACAGTAATTACAGCATTGAACTACCCACAGGGCCTTTGCACATGTTCCTTCCTCTGCTTCCTTCCTTTCCTTCTTCACCTACTCATTTATGAATCTCTGCAGTTCATGATTTCATTTTTTCAGGGAAATCTACCCAGATTTCAGGATTCTGTATTAAATGTTCCCCTGGTATCTATACCTTCCCTTCGGAGTGCTAGCACAATGGGAATTAAATAAGGATGTTCATTCTTTTTAAGTTTACTTTATTTTGAGAGAGAAAGAGAGCATGTGTGCAAGCGGGGGGTGGGGGGAGCAGGGAGAGGGAGAGAGAGAATCCCAAGGAGACTCCAATGTGGGACTTGAACCCATGAACCATGACCTGAGCCAAAATCAGGAGTTAGATGCTTAACCGCCTGAGCCACCCAAGCACCCTTGATGTTCATTATTTTTAAAAATCAACTTTATTAAGGTATAATTTACATAGTATGAAATTCTCTCATTTAAATGTTATAATTAAATGACTCTTGACAACTGTATATATACAGCAATGTTAACACCATTGCAATCAAGATATAGGCTATTTTCTTCACCTCCAAAATGTCCTTGTGCCCCTTTGTATTTACTCCTTTTTCCCTACCCCAGCCTCTAGCAATCACTAATATTTTCCTTCACTATGACTGTGCCTCTTCTAGAATTTCATATAAATGGGATCAGATAGGATGCAGGTTTTTGAGTCTGCATTATGTTACTTAGCATAATGCATTTAAGGTTCATCTATGTTATCATGACTACTAATAATTCATTTCCTGGGGTGACTGGGTGGCTCAGTCAGTTTAGCGTCCAACTCTTGATTTCAGCTCAGATCATGATCCCAGGATCATGGGATCCAGCCCCGCATTGGGCTCCACACAGAATGTGAAGCCTGCTTGGGAATCTCTCTCTCTCCTTCTTTCTCTGCTTGTGTACTTTCTTGCTCTTTAAAATAAAATAATAATAATAAAATAAAAAGATATATAAGTATCAAAAAATAATTCATTTCTTTTTATGCTTTAATAGTATTATATGGTATAGATATGCCAACATTTGTTTATCAGTTCACCTACTGATGGACATTTGTGTTGTTTCCTGCTTTGGGCTGTTATGGATAAAGCTGCTATGGACATTTGTGGACATGTTTCTGGTCATGTGGTGAGTGGCATTCCTACCATTAATGAATGAGAGTTCCAGTTGCTCTATATTCTAGCTTATAGTTGGTATTGTCAGTTTTGTTGAGTTTAGCCATTCTGGTAGTATGTAGTAGGTAGTGGTACCTCACTGGATTTTTTTAGTTTATATTTCTTTCTTTTCCTTTTCTTTCTTTCTTTCTTTCTTTCTTTCTTTCTTTCTTTCTTTTTTTTTTTTTTTGGTATTCTGGCATTTTATTAAGGAAGGTATGTAAAAATATAGTGAGCTATGGAAATTTTTATAAAGTGATCATAAATTCAAAGACAGCAATTCACCAAATGACAATTTTCAAACACTTAAAAAATACAGTTTATGTACCTATTTAGAAATATACCTCAGAGTTTTCACATAAAAGCATGACTAATAATTTTCAAAAATAATATTTTTATCATGATTTTTCTCCACTGGTGGGAAATTAAAATGGTGACAGAAAAGTTTATTATATCACAATAATTTCTTTCTTTTTTCCTTTATCTTTTATATAAAATTAGCAATTTTCAAATTACCTTTTCTCTATGTATATTCTTATAGAAATAATACTAGAGGAGCTTTTAAGTCAGCCATAGCTAAATGCTATGCCTCTGTGACCAATTATAATATAGAGTTTTATAGTTACCATTTCATAATAGCTCTTTATTGGAAATGACTGACTAAAAGAATACAATTCTAAATGTCCAATTTTAGTTTATGTAAATTTCAACAAATTTTTAACAATTCTTTTTACCTAATAACGTTTCAGCTTTGGAAGATACAATGGGTTAAGAATTATACTTTTTTGTTACATACATATAAATATTGACTCATGTATATATGTGTATATATATGTGTATATATATGTATATGTACATATATATATATATATATATATATACACAGACATATAGTTTCGCCCAGTAATTTATACAATCAAAAAAACCAAAACTCATTGGCAACATTTTTGACCACGTTTTCAATATCTTTAATAACTTAAAGAACAGGAAAAAAAAGCACTTCTAGAACTGTACTTACAGAAAAAGAAATGCAGAAGAGAAATGTGCATTGTAAAACTTCATAATATTTATTTTCTGATTTAGTTTCGAGTTTGCAATAAGTTTAAATAGAAAAATGTTAGAAAATTAAAGGTATCAAAAGGCTTAAGTCAAACTGAACAAATTTAAAAACTCACTAACCCAGAGCATGCACTGCTCCTCTAAGCCTGCTGGAGTTCTTGATTTGTTTTAATCACACGGACAGCACTTTCTTTGAATTGCAGCTCACAAAAATTTTCAAGAAACTTTGCCATTTCTTCTGCAACAGTATCCAGGAAAGTTTCTTTAATGAATTTCACCATTGAGGTGGGAGCTAAAACTTCATGTAGTGTGTTAAAATCCTCTTTTATCATTGAGTATAACTTAAGCATTGTACTTTGGTATCCATGAGCCATTATGTCTAAATTCGATTCTCTGCTATAAGCGGGAAAACAGTTCTGCAGGAGCTCAGCCAACAGTTTATTCTGTATGCTTTGGTACTTTGATTATAACTTCCGATTCTGGATAAAGAAATAACAGTTGTTGTATGCACTGCTTTTTCAACCAAATTTTGTGCTGTGAATTGATGATTTCATTATGGCTTTGTAATTTGTTCACTGAGAAGCGTCAAAGATGCAGTCTTATGTTATCCCAGATGGACTGTGCATCCATGGAGGAATCATCTTCAACAGAATGAAGAGAAGTCCCAGAGAGGAAATGGAAAGATGCTCCACTTAGAGTTGCCGAGAATGAAGTGCTGCTCTGGCAGGAGAGATCCCAAAGTGAATCCAGGATCACTTCTTCTTGATTCAGTTCACTCTTCAACGAATCTTGCAGTGTTTTGAGGAATTTCATCAAATCTCCATGGGGAATGGAAGGTGACTTGGATGAATTACAATTATAGTTATCTAGCCACTCAAAACAGTCAGTTGTCGTTTGCAGCTGCACCTCTGGACACTGCTTGTTAACTTCAGATTGTATTTCCTTAATGCAATGTTCTATGCTTGTAGCATTTTGTTCTATCTTTTCATCAATGTCACTGAGTGACAATGTCACTGACATGTCACAAATGTCACTGCTTAAACTCCAAGTCTCCAGGAAGAGTTCGTATTTCTATAATTACTAATGATGTTGAGAATTCATGTATTTACTGGTCATTCATAGATCTGCTTTAGTAAAGTATCTATTGAAAATTTTCTTTAAATGAGTTATATGTTTTATTATTGAGGTTTAAAAATTAGTTATATATTCCACTGACCTATATATCTATCCTTATACCAGTACCACACTCTCTTGATGACTTTCATTTTGAAGTACATTTTGGAATTGAGAAGAGTGAGTCTTTCAACTCTTTGTTCTTCTTTTTCAAGATTGTTTTAGTTATTCTGGATTTTTTGAATTTTTACATGAATTTTAGTAGTAGCTTGTCAGTCTCTGTCAAAAAATCTGCTAGGATTTTGATAGAGTGTGTGTTGAATGTGTAGGTCAATTTGGGGAGTATTGCCATCATAACAATGTTAAGTCTTCTGGTCCGTAAACGTCGGGCATGTTCCCATTTCTTTAGATCTTTTTTTTATTTCAATGGTTTTTAGTGTAAGTCTTGCACTTCTGTCATTAAATGTATCCATAAGTGTTTTTTATGCCATTGTAAATGGAGTTCTTAGCCTAATTTCATTCCGTGGATTGATTTTTTTTTTTAAGATTTTATTTACAGGGCGCATGGGTGGCTCAGTTGGTTAAGTGTCTGACTTCAGCTCAGGTCATGAACTCGCAGTTTGTGGGTTTGAGCCCCGTGTTAGGCTCTGTGTTGACAGCTCAGAGCCTGGAGTCTGCTTTGGATTCTGTATCTCCCTCTTTCTCTGTTCCTTCCCCACTTGCACTCTGTCTCTCTCTCTCTAAAATATGAATAAAGATTTTTTTAATTAAAAAAAAAGATTTTTATTTAAATAATCTCTACACCTAACATGAGGCTTGAACTCAAGACCCCCAAGATCAGGAGTCACATGCTCCACCAACTGAGCTAGCCAGGCACCCCTACATGGATAGATTTTTGAATGCTGATCAAACCTTGCATTTCTGGGATACACCCCACTTTACCATGGCATGTTATCTTTCTTATATATTGCTGGGTTTGAGTTGCTACTATTTCATTATGGATTTTTGTACCTATGTTTATGAGGGAGGTATATAGACTTATATTTGTCTAGTTTTTGTATCAGGATAATTCTGCTCTTGTAAAATGATTTAGGAAGAGTTCCTTTCTCTTCCAACTTCTGTAAGAGGTTGTATGTATAGAATTGGCATTATTTCTTCCTTAAATATTTGGTGGAACTTACCAGTGAAGTCATTGGAGACTGAGGTTTTCTTTTGTCTTTCCTTGTTTTTGTTTTTCCAGATAAGTTTGGTTAGAAATTTATCAATGTTATTCATATTTTCCAAATAACTAGCTTTTGGTGTTAATGATTTTTATGTATGATTTGTCCATTTTCTATTTCATTGTTTATCTCTCTTATATTTATTTTTCCCTCCTCTCATTTACTTTGGGTTCAATTTGCTCTTCCTTTTCTACTTTTTTAAGGTGATAATCTGTCATTGATTTTATACTTTCTTCTTTTCTAAAAAAAAAATTTTTTTTTTGAGAGAGAGACAGAGAGAGACAGACAGAGAGAGAGAGAGTTAGCAGAGGAGACAGGCAGATGGAAGAGAGAGAGAATCCCAAGCAGGCCCCATGCCCAGGGTGGAGCCCCATGTGGGGCTCAATCCTATGACTCTGGGATCATGATCTGAGCTGAAATCAAGAGTTGGGGCTCCTGGATGGCTCAGGCAGTTAAGCGTCCGACTCTTGGTTTTTACTCAGGTCACGATCTCACCATTCGTGAGTTTGAGGTTCACATTGACTCTGTGCTGCCATTGTGGAGCCTGCTTGGGAGTCTCTCTCTCTCTCCCTCTCTCTGTCCCTCCCTTGCTTAGTGCTCTCTCTCTCTCGGAATAAATAAATAAACTTAAAAAAAAATTTTTTTTAAAGAGTTGGATGCTCAATTGACTGAGCCACTCAGGTGCCCCTGAACTTTCTTCTTTACTAATATAAGCATTTAAAATCCATGGATTTTCGTGTAAACACCCTACAAATTTTGATAGGTTGTGGTTCCATTCTCATTCAGTTCAAACCATATTCTAATTTCTTTTATAGTTACTTTTTTATCTATTTAGTTAATTTCCAAAATTTGGAAGAGTTTCTATATATCATTCCGTTGTTGATTTCTAGTTTTATTTTATTTTATTTACTCTTTATTTAAGAGAGAGAGCATGAGCTGGGGAGAGGGGCAGAGAGAGAATCCCAGCCAGACCCCATGCCCACCTCAGAGCCCGACTTGGGGCTCAATCCCATGACCCCCAGATCATGACCTGAGCTGAAATCAGGAGTTGGATGCTCAACTGACTGGGCCACCCAGGTGCCCCTATTGATTTCTAGTTTAATTCTGTGGTGGTCATGGAACATACTTTGCATGATTTTGATTCCTTAATTTTTTTTTTTTTTTTTTTAAGTAGGCTCCATGCCCAATGTGGGGCTTAAACTCACAACCCTGAGATCAAGAGTTGAGTGTTCTACCAACTGAGCCACCCAGGCACCCCTGAGCTTTTAAATTTATTAAGACTGATTTTAGGGCCCCAGATATGGTCCGCTCTCAGTGAATGTTTCACATGCACTTGGAAAACAAATGTGTATTCTGCTGTTTGGGGGTGGTGTTATGAAAGGTCAGGCCGAGTTGATTAATAATGCGGTTCAAGTCCTCTCTCTCCTTACTAACAGTCTATCTACTCTTTTATCAATTTCTGAAAAAAGAGTGTGAAGTCCTCACCTACAGTTGGAATTTACCTGCTTCCCCTTTCGGTTCCATCAGTTTTTGTTTAATGTTTTCTGAAGCTCTGTTAGGGTGTGGCAACACTCAGGTCTGGTGTGTCCTTATCGCTGGTGATATTCTTTGTTCTGTAGTCTATATTGCCTGATATTAATATCACTACTCCAGCTTTCTTTTGAAAGCTGTTACCATGGTGCATCTTTTTGTTTTACCTTTAACCTATCTGTGTGTTTATATTTAGATTTGTTTTCTTGTACACAGCATAGAGTGGGGACTTGCTTTCTTTACCCAATCTATCTCTTTTAAATTACCCTTAAGGTAATTATTGATATGTTGAGCTTGAATCTACCATTTTGCTATTAGCGTTTTATTTGTCCCCTCTGTTCTTTGTACCTGTTTTCTTCTTTTCCTGACTTCTTTTCAACAAATTGAGTATTTTCTATAACTTCACATTTTCTCTACTGTTGGCTTATGGATTATGCTTACTTGGTTGTTGTTAATCGTTGTGCTAAGGCTTAAAATATACACCTTTAATGTATCATTACCTTCAAAAGGTACTATTGCTTTGCATGTAGTGAAAGAACTTATAATAATTTATTTACATGTCCCCCTCCCTAGTCTTTCTACTCACGTAGTGATTTTAGTTCTACATAAGTTATAAGTCTTATAATAACTTGTGATTCTTTCCGCTTTAAACAGTTGCTTCTTTTTTAAATAAGGAAATGAGGAAAAAAATTTTAGATCCTTGATTTGTATACTTGGGTAGCCCAGGAAGTGTGAGGGTGGCCTCGCTGCTGTATCTTGAGGGTGACTTCCAGTGAGAATACCAGAAAGGCCCAGAGTCCCCAGCTGCCTACAGCTCTACTCCAGGCCACATGGCCTCCTTTGGAGGATGGTCTCTCTTGGTTACTGTCCTCATAGTGGACAGGGCTCACATAGCTCCATAGTTGAGCTTCTAAGTCCCTTTTCCTTACAGATGTCAATAGTCAAGGACAGCTGTGATATGCTGTGTTTACAGGGGAGCACCTGGGTGGCTCAGTCACTTGAGTGTTTGTTGATTTTGGCTCCGGTCGTGATCCCATGGTTCCTGGGATCAAGCCCCGCATAAGGCTCTGCACTGACAGCACAGAGCCTCCTTGGGATTCTCTCTCTCCCTCTCTCTCTGCCCCTCCCCTGCTCATTCTCTCTAAATAAATAAATAAATAAATAAACTTTTAAAAAAATTTAAAGTTTTCAGGGGCATTGACCTTCAATGCCAGAGCATTCATAATCATGATGGTTCACATTTATTGAGCTTTTTCTATATGACAAACACCCTGCTAAATCCTTTGTGTGCATTACCTCTTCATTCTCACTGCAATTTGATGAGGTAGATACTGCTATTATTCCCTTAAAAAATTTTTTTTAATGTTTACTTATTTTTGAAGGAGAAGGAGAGACAGAGCATGAATAGGGGAGGGGCAGAGTGAGAGGGAGACACAGAATTGAAGCAGACTCCAGGCTCCGAGCTGTCAGCACAGAGCCCGACACAGGGCTTGAACTCACGAGCTGTAAGATCATGACCAGAGCCGAAGAAAAGAGTTGGATGCTTAACCAGCTGAGCCACCCAGGCGCCCCTATGACTCTCCTTTTACAGATGAGAAAATGGAGGCAAGAAGGTTTAAGTAAATTGCTCAAAATCATACAGCAAGATCTATAAGGGAACCAAGACTTGTTTGGTGTCTTGGTGGCCGGACATCAGAGCCAACCACTCTTAAGTACTGAGTTCCCTGCTTCCCCAGTGACCTGCCCAGGGACATTTTGCCACCCTCTAAACACACACAGTTCCCCTGATATTGTACACTTGGGAAACCTCTGGGTTTGGGGCCCCATGTCTCCCTGTTCCTTTCTGTACATCAGGGCCTGTGACTGAAGACCACATACCATGTTGATCGGTGTGGGTTAGTGGAGACAGCACCGGACTGGGAGCCAGCACACTTTGCTCTCATTCCAGCTCCATGGCTCACCAGTCATAACATGTTAGTTAATGTCTCTGGGTTTGTAGTTTCTCAATACCTAAGTCAAGGGGATGGAATTAGATCATCTGAAAGGCTTCTTTAAGACCAACATCCTGTGAGTCTTTGAATTAGTGACCTTGCTGATAGAGAGCTAATAATTACCTAACTTGACAAGACATCTAAGATGTATTTGCTTTGGTAATATTTATCAAAACCACAGAGCTTAGCCACTCACTTTATGCTCATATCTCTTCTCTGGCTTCCTGTTTATCCCAGAGGTTATCTTTTCAAACTGCCCTTTGGGCTTATAAAATTTCCTTTGTGTTCACTACGTATTATTAAGTGAACAAAAAGCAGGTTACAAAACTGTATGCATCCCATTTTATTACAAAAACAAATGTGTGTGTCTACTTACATATATAGAATACATATACTGTATATTCAATATATACAATAAAATACATAAACATGTATAATACATTAGATTTATATTAAATAAATATATAAATATAAGTGTATGCACACATATATATATATATATATTTTAATGTTTATTTATTATTTTGAGAGAAAGACAGAACGTGAGCAGAGGAGGGGCAGAGAGAAAGAGAGACACAGATTCCAAAGCAGGCTCCAGGATCTGAGCTGTCAGCACAGAGCCCGATGCAGGGCTCAAACCCACAAACTGTGAGTTCATGACCTGAACAGAAGTCGGACTCTTAACTGACTGAGCCACCCAGGTGTCCCATATGCACGTTAATTAATTAGTTTTATTTTTAATTTTATTTAAAAAATTTTAATGTTTATTTTTGAGAGAGAGACAGAGACAGAGACAGAGTGTGAGCAAGGGGGTGCAGAGAGAGAGGGAGACAGAGAATCCGAAGCAGGCTCCAGGCTCTGAGCTGTCAGCACAGAGCCCAGCTCAAACCCACGAGCTGCAAGATCATGACCTGAGCCAAAGTCAGCTGCCCAACCGACTGAGCCACCCAGGCACCCCTTAATTTTATTTGAGAGAGAGGGAGAGAGAGAGAGAGAGCCGGGAAGAGGGACAAAATCTTTTTTTTTTTAATATTTATTTATTGAGGGGAGGAAGGGCAGAAAGAGATGTATGTATGTTTATATTAAGGTTTAAATTTTTATAGTTCAAAAGGATGTACATCAAAAGGTTAGAATGACTTCTTCTGGATGGCGGAAAAACCAGTGATTTCCATTGTATTTTTTCATTATATGTTTTTGTCCTTTGCAATTTCTGTCCAGTGGAATTGCTTATACTTTTAATACTTATTGCTTATAAACACAGTAGCTCACAAACCAATGAATAATGTCTCCTTTGGATTCAGAATCTTCTCGTCCCTTTAACTTTGCCTCTGGTGTCTTCTCCTGTGTTGATTACATATCTTTCTGTCTTAAGTAACAAGACAAGGGGAATGAGGTACTTGATACACAGACAGAGTAATCAAGGAATCAGCCTTCTCTAGACCCAGCTTTTTGGCTGTCCCCCCCACCGCACCCCCTTCATTCACTCTCTTTTTCTCTCATGTCCATATGGACTAACATTTTCCCCAAAAGGCCTTCCTACTTCCAGTTTCTCCTTCTACGATCAATCTTGGGCACTTCCAGCATTCATTCACTCATTCATTCATCAACAATTATGCCTAATTAGTATAATAATGGAATAAGTGTGTAGTGTCGAGATAAGAACTGGGGTTCAAGTCCTAGGTATACTAGGATCATGTGAAAAGCCCTTGGAAAACTATAAAGTCTGGATCAGTGGGAACTGTCATTGCCCCGGTCCTGTACTGAGCACCATGGGGAAATAATAATGAAGAGACTCTGCCTTTAAGGAGCTTAAAATTGTTTAAGAGGATCAAGGTCTAAAATACAAAGAGGGAAGAAGGGGACAGCGAGAGATGCAGAGATAATATTCATAGACATGAGAACGAACAGCTGGGTTCTGCAGAGGAGGAAGTATGAGTCAAGAATCACCATGAGGTTTGGGACCAGGGTGGCTGGGAAAATGGTGGCACCATTTGTCCATTTATCAATCTACAAATACACAAGTACACATTGTTCATTTATTCCACAAATACACATTGAGCATCTGCCACCAGCCCAGTACGGTCCTAGGTGTTGAAGATGGAGCAGCAAACAAAATAGGTGACAGTGCCCCACCTACCCCATTCTGCTTACATTCTATGGACAACTAGAGAAAAAGGAAGTAAACAAGTACATAAACAAGATCATTTCCAAAGGTGATAAGTGCTATGAAGAAAATAACACTGCGTGTGTATCAGAGAGCAACCAAGGGAGGTGACATGTGGGCTTACGTGTCATTAGCTGAAATAGAAGTAAGGGGCTGGACTGAGGAGGAAAATGGTGAATTTCATGGTAGCATTGCTGACTCAGAGATGTTAAAATTCGCCTCTCGATTAAAATATTTTAACCTCTTCTCAAATTCTGCATCATATCATTCTCTGGCTCAGAAACATTCAGTGGTTTTCATTGCCCTCTGGACAGAATCCCCATTCTTTAGCTGGGCATTCAAGGGCCTTCACAATCTCACCCAGCCAGCCCATCTGCCTGTCTCTCCCTTGTCCCCGTCCTCATGTGAACCTTCCATTCTGACCTCAACGACCTCTTCACTGTCTCCATTGAGGCTATGTACCTTTACATCTTCCTACTTCAGTCCTAAGAAAGTCTCCTCTCCTAAATTCTCTAGTCTATAATGGTCCTATTCTTCTTGGAGCTCAGCCCTTTTCTCTGTCTGTCTGATCTTCTACATTGTTTAAATGTCTCATAAGTAAGGGAGGGTCCAACTCTCCAATAAGAACGCAGTCTCCCTGAGGGAGGGGCTCACCCTTGCATGATCCTTTCTCCATTGGATTTGCTCTGGTAAACCTGCCCAGAAACACATTAAGTAGCTCTACGGATCAATTGTCTTGCATAAACATGCAGAGGGAAAGACAGAATAAGAAGAATCCGGAAAACCAAAGAATTTCCCACCCAAGTTCCCAGAGCCAGGAGATGACAGGATTCACCATGGTCAACTGTTCAGAATCAATCAACAGGGAGTCATTCAGTTTGCTAGAGGAATTAGAAGTCGGAATGAAAGCCATCCAGGGATGAACCTACTTGGCACTGTCTGCCCTGAGCCAGAGAGTTCTCGAATTCCTCCCATCCCTCCATCCATAAGACCGGCAGAGTCCTGGTTTCTGGGATAAAGTAATCCACCACCCCTCTCCAAGTCTTCTCACCTCACTGTCCTCAGTTTTGTCATAATTTCTTCCTTTTAACCTACCGGGGATGGGGCTAAAAAGCAGGATGATGGGGAGCCAGTGGTCCCCCGCCCTTCCCTCTTCCCCTTCAGCAGCATTTGATATTGATGTTCAACTTCTGGTGCTTTGAGGATGTCGGTGCAGGGGGAGGTTAGGAGTGGGACACGTGACTGTCAGGATGGATGTTTGGGATGAAAGTCCGTGCTGTAAACACGTATTCATCATGACACTCCTCTGTGTGTCTTTCATCTGGGCAATCTCAAAGCCCTGGACAAATGGTAATTAATTTTCACAGCAGCTCCACAGGGGGATGCAGGGCTGTCTGCCAAGGGCCAGAGGGGCATTTTCCCAGCACCGCTCTGTCACCCCTTACTGCTCACTCCCAGCTGCTGTCTACCCCCAAGGTGACCATGCCAGGTGGATAGGGTGCCTAGCTCTTAGACTCCCTCCCATGACTTCTCTGCCTAGAAGGCTGCAGAGGGGCAGATGGAGACTCCCAACCACCCTCCTGCCCCCACCTCTACCCTGCTTTCCCAGAGGGTGACTAAGAGTGAACGAGGGCAGGAGTGGGAGCATTTCCTGCTTCCACTGGCAGGCTGGGGCCAAACAACTAGTTAGTTGACTCAGCAGGAACCACAGGGCTCCAAAAATACAACTGCTTCTGCCCAGTTCCACGTTGGGGCTCCCTTGGCCCTTTGGTCACAGTCACCTGCTCCTCCTCCCCCTCCTTCCTATCCCAGAGGAGTTATCAAAGTGACATTTGCCTTAATTCTGATTATAGAAGAGCTATAAGCTCATCGTACAACACTTGGAAAATACAGAAAAATATAAAGGAGAAAATTGTCTTATTAATTCCATAATTCCACAGCTTCCCAAATAGCCACTGTTGAAATCTTGTTATATTCCCTTTTTTATTTTTTCTGTGTTTTGGGTTTTGGTTTACAGACTAATACATATTCATGGTAAATTCTTAATATATATCATAAGATTATATATTCTCTCTCTCTCTTTTTTTATATGTATAAGATAGGACAGAAGGTTATAAAGTGAAAAGTGAAAGTCCAACCCAACTTTCTATTCCCACCCAAGAGGAAACTACTGTTAAGAGTTCTTGCATATCCTTCCTTCCAGAAATTGCCTCTTTCATGTACAAGCATGCATAGACATGCTCATTTTCACATGGCTGAGGTCATACTGTAGAAATAATTTAGCCTTTTCTTCACTTCACATGCAAGCCTGGGCATCTTCTGTTCCATTAAAAATTATTTATTAAACAACATTTTTATTGACTGCCTAACATTTTTTTCTTATTGGGATGCCACAGTTTGTTTAACCTGTCCCTTACTGTCGAATATTTATGCAGGTGAGGGATAGGAAGAAGGAAGTAAGTTAGAATAGGGTGTTGGGAGAAGGAAGCAAGCTAGGATCGATTGAGGTTCCTACTGTGTGCCAACCACTTTTTCTGTCTTCCCAATCACTTGGAGTGAGAGTTTAGATACTATCCCCATGCTGCAGATGAGGAAATGGAGGTTTCAAAGAGGTTAAGGAAGAATTTGCTTGTAAGTAAGAGAGCCACGGTTTGAAACAAGATTTGTCAATTCCAAAGCCTGTGGTGGTTCTATTTTGCCAAGATGCCTTGGAAAAGTTCCAGGGTTTAAGGTTTCCCACTGCATGGCACGGGGATGGGAAGAGTCCTTCATTCATTCATTCTCTCATTCATTCCAATAATACTGATGTGCCAGACTTGAGGGACTCAGGGGGAAAAGGTTCAGTGCTTGTCCTCTAGAAATTTACAGTGGACGTGTAAACAATCATGACCTGCCATGGGTCCCCTGGGGATCAAACCTGGGGTTCTTCTCCCAGATTCCAAAGTTCAAAAGTTTCTGGGGGAGGAGACCCTATGCTGAGTCAGTTCTCTGGCATCAGTCAGGAAGTGCCGGTGAGGCCTGAAACGCCTCTGCTTCCTCTCCTCCCCAGATCCCATTGCACTGCGGTCACTGGAGCCCTGGGTTGACTCCTCCCTGACCTGGCTTTTGCCTTGAGCTTCCGGCCCTTCAGGGATGGCCTGCCAGGCTCCCATGGCAGTAAAGTGGGTGGTGGGTCCCTAATTTCTGAGAAAATTTTCAAAACGATGTTTCTGGTTTGTTTTCCAGAAGTTCAAGAAATGTTTGTCATACTCCGGGGAAGAGTGGGTAGCACAAAAGGATTGGTTAAGCTGCTTGGGCTCTGGGTGGACAGATGCGGATGGGAGCCCTGCTTCCACCATTTGCTCTGGAACTGCTGGAAAATCACTGGAAATCAGTCAGTGCTCTTGGTAACAAGCCACAGAAGCAGACCCTGATTATTTTAAACGAAGTAATGAATCAAATGCAACAGAATCGCATTTGGAGTTCAAGAGGGGCTCGTCTTTTTTTTTTTTTTTTTATAATTTTTTTTTTTTTAACGTTTATTTATTTTTGAGACAGAGAGAGACCGAGCATGAAGGGGGGAGGGGCAGAGAGAGAAGGAGACACAGAATGGGAAGCAGGCTCCAGGCTCTGAGCCATCAGCCCAGAGCCTGACGCGGGGCTCGAACTCACAGACCGCGAGATCGTGACCTGGCTGAAGTCGGACGCTTAACCGACTGCGCCACCCAGGCGCCCCAAGAGGGGCTCGTCTTAGGAAAAGACAGAAAAGAAATGAAGCCCCCCCCCCCCACCGCCTCAAGGCACAGAGGAGCAGGAAGCACAAAACGTTCCTTTGGCCAAGAAATGTCTAATCAGGATGTTGAGGCCACTGCAACCAGGTATCACAGCAATTGGAGTTCTGACCCTTCAGCACTCAGAGGCCCAGGGCCCAGGCCTCAGGCAGGAGCATCCAACTTGCTGCCCCCTTGGTCCTGCACCCAAACTCACTGCCAGCTTGAGGTAGGAGGATTTGCTCCTGGACCTCAGGGGTAAAAGCGGGGGGTGCGGGGGTGCTCCCTTCTTTCAAGCTAACACATAAGGGCAAGTCTTGTATGCTAGCCAGGGACCTTTGGATCTAGGACAGCCAAAAACTCAATGTCCAGGACACCCCCTAATAGCTCAGAGCCTTTGTAAAATAGATACATTAATAATGTCCACTTCACAAGATTGCTATGAGGATCTTTTTTAAACATTTATTTATGTTTGAGAGACAGAGAGCACGAGCAGGTGAGAGGCAGAGAGAGAGGGCCATAGAGGATCCCAAGCAGGCTCTGTGCTGACAGCAGAGACCCTGAGTGGGGCTTGAACTCATGAACCATGAGATCATGACCTGAGCCAAAGTCAGACACTTAACCGACTGAGCCACCCAGGCACCCCTGCTATGGGGATTTTTTTTAAAAAGCAAGTAAAGTGCTTAGGACACTGCCTGATACCCAGGAAATGCTGGTTTACTATTATTGTTGTTGTTGCAATTATTATCATCTTCAACATCATCAGCATCCACTTTCTCTCTTTTAAAGTAGGGATAGTTTCTACTATAAAGTAATATAGGCCGTAGATAGAAAAGTTGAAAACTACTGAAAAGTGGAAGAAAAGGAAATCACCTACGACCCACAGAAAACCGCTGTCAACATTTTGGTGTTTCCTCCCAATCTGTTTTGTATATATTGGTTTGGGTTCTTTCGTTCTTTCTTCCCTTTTGCCCTTTCAAACACCTGTGATCATCCCGTGTACATGGTTGTGCCTCCGCCCTCATAGTGTATGTATTTCCTTATGTTGTTAAAGACTTTCTGTAACCATCGTTCGTAAGAATGGCAAAATAGACTGCGGAGTGGATAGAATTATTCCCCAAATGTGGCTCCCACTGCTTGGGGAAGGGGGAGAAGAAGGGAGTGGCATGCATTTATAAATTATGAGTGTGTTTTCAAAAACCGCTTCTGATTCTGGGATGCTTCTCTGGAATACTAACTGATGCTTGACTGACATCAATTAAGCAATTTGCTCCAAGAAACTTAGGAGTCTGTCTCTCAAAATCCCCACCATTCTGATGCTGGTCAGGGGGTTCATGGCACCTCATTGTGTTTTGACCAGACATTTTCACTGCTACCAAGAGTATGAGTCCCACAGTCCCACTGTCACCTTGACACTGCTGGCCTGCCCACTGCTTTCTCACGTTCCCAATATGCTCAACCACTGATTAGACCAGGTAGTTAATCGTGCCTGTGAAATTACCTGCCATTAGTGTGGTGGAAAGTGCCCAAGCTCTGCCTCTTGCCACCCTGGGACTTGGGGCAATTTTCTTACATCTCTCAACCTCTTCTGAAAAATGAGGAGAATCACGTATAAATTTGCTTGGACAGTAAGTTTTTCCTCTTCCTTTCATCCTCCAGAGTTTCCTATTCTCCCTCTCTCCCATACTCACCACCCCCCTCCTGCCAGCTTCCAGGGCACTTGTACTGTGGGTCTCAGGCTGGGTTCCAGGAAGTGGCTCTCACCTAAGAAGCAGCTGGGGGTCATGTGGCCCATCTCCCCACCGGGGGTGACTAAAATGCCAATGATGCTGATTATTTGGACTTCCTGGGCAGGGCCTGGCACCCGCCAGTGGTGAGGCTTTGGAAGCAGCAGTAATTAATATTTTGCAGTGTGATTCTGATCGCCCTGTCAAGGAGGGGGTCCCACCCTGAGCTGGGAGCCCCATGGGAACTGCCCAGGCTGCATTCCCGGGGCCACAGTTGCGCAATGGGCACCCAGCCAGGGCGGCTCCGGGGGTGGGGCGAGCAGAGGATGCGCCTGAGAGGAGCTGGGCTCCCCTTCGCCCAGAGGGGCAGGGGCGGAGCGCTTACCTTTACCGGCCAGTCTCTTAGGCCGGGACACCCACGTGCTCCTGAATCCATCCTGGGCCTGCCCAGAGCCCTACCCTGGGCTGCCAGGTAAGGCTGAGGCCTCACGTGTGAGGGAAGGGAGCAGAAAGGTTACCTGAGAAGGGCAAAGGGGAACGAAATACTCGTCTTTCCCCTTCTTGCCTTTCCAAAGCACTATTCAAATCTCAAAGATGCAGGGGGCTTCGGCGGGTAGCTTGACCAACTCTCATTTCGTGCGGGGGGGAAACTGAGGCCCAAGGTGAAGTGAATTGCTCTACCCCAAGATTCTCTAAGAAATGACAAAGCGAGGAAGAGTGGCCAGAGCTTTTGGAAGCACTATCCACGACATTGTTTATTGGATGTGCTGCTATCAATGACTCAGAAAAGCTCTCCCACCCCCAAAGTCTCCTCCTCCTCCCCAGCACCTGAGATTCCACCTCACTTGCTTTTCTTTAAGGCTTCTGTGCCAATGAAAAGTTAAGCTTCCCCTGGCAGGGATCACTTCCCATGTCAGTAAAACGTAGTTTCTGTTCCTTTTTCCGAGAGCAGGTGCAACGCAGGGAGAAAGGAGAACCTAAAACTTCACAGGGGCAGGAGGAGTCCACATACGGCTTCCAACTATGGTACTTGTCAGTTTTCAATGCACCCACAGTGGCAATCTCCAGTCGCTTTCCTGACAGTGCTGTGAGGTGGGAAAACCCTTGACTGTCATTCTCACTCATCAGATGAGGAAATGGAGGCCCTGTGAGGTCTAGTATCTTGCCCAAGGACACACAGTCAGTAAGTGGCCAGGTGGGATTGCAATCTTGGGGCTCAGCTGCTCCCTAGAGCCCAATATAAGCGTGTAACGTTAGTATTTGTGTTGACTGGTTTATAGAAAAGTGTGGGTTTGAGGTTTGAGAGGGTGTGGAGTAATACAACGCAGAATGCTTGTTTTCCCTTCTTTGAGCTTCCTAGGCAAATATCACTCCATTTTCCAGGGGGAAAACCTACTGCTCAGAGATTTACTAAATTCATTCAAGTGTGAGTACCTCCAGAGCAAGGAACTAGGCCATGTCCATCTCTTTATGTCTGATCCATAATTTTATCTGTGAATATTTCTTGAGTGCAGAAAAAAATCCTTCAAGATCATCGAATACGACGTGTACATTACAGTTGAGAAAACTGAGGTCTACAGAGTTGAGGGATATGCCTAGATCACATAATTTGTGGCCGAGCCTGGACCTCAAAGCTCTCAATTCCCAGTCTAGTAGCCTTTCCATTTCATTCATTCATTCATTCATTCATCAAACCTCTAGGTAGTATTCTGGGGCTCTGGGAAACAAACAAACAAACCAGGGAATAGTGTGAGGAGACTGGGGCATTTGTTTTGAGTACAAAAACTTAAGAGGAAAAAAAAAAAAAACCAAAAACCTAAGAGGATTCTGCCAAAAAATTCAGTGACCATGGTAAATAATGTTTTTTTAATATGTATTTATTTATTTATTTATTTTGAGAGAGAGAGAGAGAGAGAGAGAGAGAATGCAAGCCTCTGCACACAGGGGAAGGGGCAGAGAGAGAGAGGGATAGAGGGAATCCCAAGCAGGTTCCGCCCTGTCAGCCCAGAGCCTGACTCAGGAGCTCAAACTAACAAACCGTGAGATCACGACCTGAGCCGAAGTAAAGAGTTGGACGCTTAACTGAGTGAGCCCCCGAGGCACCCCAAGATAAATAATATTTTAATACAATATTTAAAAAAATCAAATCAGCAAACTGTGGCCCATAGACCTGAAGCCTATTTTTATAAATAATTAAGACTGAATCCCAGTCTCTGTTTTGAGGAGTCCACAGTTTCGTCCAGGGAGACAGGCCCAAGTGGAATATTTATTTAATTCCCCAGGAATGTCCTCAGACAGCAAGCGGGGGATGAGGGAGGAGAGTTGGAGGCCGGGAAGGAAATGTGCAGCAGTCCAGATGTATAACACCACCGGGTTTATTGAGGGAAATTGCAACAAAGTGTGCTGGTCTAGGAGAGACGGGGTCAGGAGCCAGGGGAAGGAGTGGAGACTGACCAGGTCTGAGAGATTAGGGATAAAGGAGGGAGCGATTCTCCCACCAGGCTGAGAATGTAAAGAATCTTAGACTTTACACCCTAGATCTCGAGAGCTCCCCTCAGCCTAACCCTGAAACTGAGGGGATCAGACCCAAACCAGGCAAGGCAGGTCTCCTCTCAGAAACATGTTTAAAACCACAGTGAATGTGTTTGGTTGTCCCCAGATGTACTGGGGTATTTGTTCCCCACCTAGTCCTTGTCCCCCATCCTGGTGCTCTGTGGCTTTCTCTGAGACTAGACCTCTCCTGATGGTGGAGGCTGCCCACGAGCTGCTACTGCCTTGGGTGAGCTGCCAAAAGCCAGGGAAAGCCCTGGAAGAACGGAAGCTGCTGAGTATTCCTCCTCGCTTGCTGGAATACTATAAGTGCATGTTTAAATGTATTCCCTGCAAGTCAGGTGCGCCTGGGTAGCTCAGTCTGTTAAGCGTCTGACTCTCAATTTTGGCCCCAATTGTAGTCTCACGGTTTGTAGTTTCACAGTCTCTCTGTCTCTCTCAATATAAAAAGAAATAAACTTAAAAAAAAAAAAAAAAAGATATTCCCTGCAAATCACCCAGAAAAACAGCCTGGCATAAAATAAGTACTCAAAAAAAACAGATGGCTGTTATTACTTTATGTTTATTATAAAAGTATTTTTATTTTATTTTATTATTATTTTTTTTTTATAGAGAGAGTGAGCACAGTATGGGAAAGGGCAGAGGGGAGAAAATCTTAAGTAGGCTCCACGCACAGCACAGAGCCCAACACGGGATCCCAATGACCCTGGGATCACGGCCTGAGCCAAAATCCAGAATCAGATGTTCAACCAGCTGTGCCACCCAGACACCCCTAATATAAAACTATTTTTAATACTTTTTTTAGTTATGATTTGCAAGACCCCGCTTTGACCAACACTGTCCTCTTCCCCCGTATGTTTGTGTTGATTATTGGTGGTTGCAGAAATACTTGCTACATCATACTGTCCACTAATCGCTGAGAGGACACGGTGTCTAAGATGGACTAGAGTTCTGGGGGCGGTTTAATCCAGGAGGACTTCCTGGAAACGGGAGGGGTGAGGGCAGAGTTCTAAAGAAGTTGATGAACAGGTGGATAGAAGCATTCTGTATGACACGGTATCTGAAAGATGGATCAATTTTGCCTACCTTTTACGGGAATTAACTGATACCACATACATAAAATGGTTGATACAGTGACTGGTGTGATAACTGGGGGGAAGGGGGAAGAGAAAGAGACAAAGGGGCTGAGAAGCAGGAGACCTTGGCTCTAGGCGCAGATATGCCCCAGCTTAGCTATGTGAGACCTCGGAGCCATCACTGCCCCTCTTGACACTTCAGGTTTCTTTTCTTTAAAATGGATTATTCAGGGGGCGCCTGGGTGGCGCAGTCGGTTAAGCGTCCGACTTCAGCCAGGTCACGATCTCGTGGTCCGTGAGTTCGAGCCCCGCGTCGGGCTCTGGGCTGATGGCTCAGAGCCTGGAGCCTGTTTCCAATTCTGTGTCTCCCTCTCTCTCTGCCCCTCCCCCGTTCATGCTCTGTCTCTCTCTGTCCCAAAAATAAATAAATGTTGAAAAAATAAAATAAAATAAAATAAAATAAAATGGATTATTCAGGCTAAGATTTCCACCTCTGAGAGTCCCTGATTGTAATAAACACAAAGTAATAAAAGCTACTGTTTCTTACCACCTACCTTATGCCAACCTCTTCTAAGTGATAATCATGCAGCATCTTACTTGATTTTCGCAACAACCCTGTTAGTGGACTCCATTATTATTTCCATTATATTGATCAAGAAATAGAGGCTCAGAGAAGTAAAGTAACCTGTCCTAATGGCAACTCTAGTAAGTTAAGACTCTAACTCCAGGAAGGCAGAGAGATGCTGCCTCCTGGGGACTGTCCCCCTCTACAGAGAAGCATTTTCCCACATGGCTGGGACCTGGTCTGGCCTGGCTCCCTGGAGATACCAATGCTGCAGGAGGCTGCCCTCCTTTCTGGTTTCACTGCCCAGTTTCTGTGGCAGCACCAGCCCATAACTTGAACATCCCCCCGCCCACCCACACCCCCACCTCAGCACAGTGACTTTCCCCAAAAGCTGTGTCACTCTTAACAGATGGCATTCAGGGAAAAACTCTGTGGTTGAATCACGGTGACCACTTCCTGTTCCATTCAGGGTCCCCTGTTCTCCAGAGCCCTCTTTCTGCCATGTCCTGCTTAGTAATAAGAGCCATGATACTTACAACCCCCCACCCCAGGTTGCTAGAGAGGCTTAGTCACCCCTTCCTATACCCTCCTCCTACCAGGCTGAGGGGCACCAACTCTCAACTTCAGCTTCATTCCATAGCCCTGCTATAGAGAGCCTCGTGGGAGAGCCTGGCTGTCCTGGGGCTGTGTAAGGAGGCAAAGGAATGATCCCCATCCCTCTAGACTGGTGATGTAAGCCTGTTGGGGACAGGTGGGTGGATGTTTAAGCTTCAGTCATGAAGTAAAGGAGTAGTCACTGACTCTGTGGGTGCTACATGGGCACCCACTCAGGGGATATTGTTGTCTCCCTGTACAGGGGTCAGGACACCGAGTAAGACAAATACAGATGGGGTTGTGTGTCTTGGGGGAAACCCCAGTTCTCTCCCAGTTGCTCAGAAAGGGCTTCCTGGAGACTGACAAACTACAATGAAGTTGAATGTGAGAGTTGAGGAAGTCATCAGATATTTGAAAGTCTATCAGAGAAGGAGACTTCCTTTGGGTAAATGCAAAGTATCTAGGACCATGGAGCCCTTTTAAGATCTTTAGATGTCTTAAACCTCTAAAGACTGGTATTTCTTGCCCACACTTATCCCCATAGGTAATACAAAATAAAACAATGTAAATCCTAAAAACAAGTATAAGGAAGTCCAGTAAAGTTCTATGCTTTCCGCCCCCCTTTTTTCTTTTTCTTTCCTTTTTTTTTTCTTTTTTTTTATCTTATTAATAGTCAATATTCTTTGAAAAAAATTATTCTTTTTCAGGGGCTTCCACTTTGCTGATTCCATAAGCAGTGTTTCGTCTACCTGTTGGAAAACCCTGCAATGGGAACAGCGGATGGATGTCAATGGGCCACATGTGTCAGCTAATATAGGGAAGATCGTTCCAGGCATTTGTGTGGGGTGACCACTGAGTGAGCTGCCCCAGGGAGGGAGTATTTGTTCACTGGTTTGTTTCCACCTTCACCAAGGCCAGAAGACCCTATGATGGGGGTAGGATGTATGCAAGAGAGAGTCTGGAATGGCAGTGGGTCACTCTCTAAAGTCCCTTCCGATTCAATGGTGCTAGGGTGGGAATTCCAAGCACTTTGGAAGGAAAGTGTTCATGAGGCGTGGGGTCACCAGCTGTGGGAGTGGGTGTCTGGGGTCCTGTTGAGGATTTTGAAGAGAAGAATTTTCCTTTCCACTGGGAAGGCAAGCTGAGTACTACCCTGAAAGCCTTAGACTAGCCCTGTAACTACATCTGGGAAACCAGCCACTGCCACAAGATGGCACCAGTGATAGATGGTTCCAGACCAAATGTGTGGGACTAAGGGGCATCTGGGTCACAAATCCAAGAGTTCTGTGTTCAGTCCTGTTTACACATAAGCTCCCCTCTGCTGTACTATGAGCTCTTTGAAAGTCACAATTGCTTTATTAGTCCTTGACCCCCTAATGTCCACCCTCAGTTGAATTACCTGAATGAAGAGAATCAGGAAAAATGGGATGGCATATTTCTTGTAGGCAGTACATAAATACATATTCTATAGATAATGCATAAAATGCCTTTGATTGCTTAGTGACTTTCTAAAAGGATACACAGTTAACTGGTCTGGAAAGGGAGAGCAAGGGACTAGGGCCTGAGGGTGGGAGGGAGACTATTGGTCACTTAATATCTTTTGGGGGGAGGGGAGGAAGGGTAAAGAGAGAGGGGCTCCAGCACAGAGCCCAACGCGGGGCTTGATCTCACAAACGTGAGATCATAACTTGAGCAGAAATTAAGAGTTTGATGCTTAACCAACTGAGCCACCCAGGCACCCCAATATCATTTTTAACTATTTGTATTTATTAATTACATAAACTAAAATTAAAACGCTGCACTAAAAACCTTCCAAAGTGCTTTCAGCAGCCACAGTGTGTGATTTAAGTGGTGGAATAGAAGTATTAGATGTTATAAGTGCATGACGCTCTTTAGAAGAAACTCTCAAACCTTTTACTCAACTTTATTGACTTTCAATTTACAATTCTCACAACACTGAAATGTTTATTTTCCAGTATGCACTCATTAAACACATCAGGTTAAAAGTGGGCTTGTGATAAGGGCAGGCAAACACACTTTCCCCAAGAGAGGAGTCAGAAAAAAATGATTGTTTCATTTTGGGTACGTCAATTGACAGTCATGAGTATGACCACGAGTTTTTGGCAAAAGATTACCATGTATTCATATGTTTTTAAGAAAATGAGTCAAAATGTTTCATAATTAAAGTCAGCTATTCCAGACAAGATATATCCCTGGAGACTGGGCAGGTATCAGAGAGAGTAAACCAACGGACCCAACTAAATTCTAAATTCCTAGAAGTTTCCCTCAGTCTTCAGAGTAGACTTCACAGAAACCAAGAAGTTTGCGACCATCCATGAAAGAGAAGGAATTTCCACTTTGAGGACCAATACTGGAATCAGAGCCCTTCCTTAGCCTCTCTCTCTGACTCCACAGAAAAATCCACATTTCCCTCTGTCATCTTTGTTAAGACCAGGCTGCTTGACCTTGGGGTGTCACTTAGACTCCCTGGACCTCAATTTCCTCAACAGGAAATAAAAAATGGAAATAAAATTCTGACACTTTGTTCTGCATCCTGAATGTGATGCTAGATACGTGAAGCTGTGCTAAAATGCATAGAACATACAACAGAAGAAAAGAAGTCAATTTTACTGTATGATAATTTTTAAATGTTTTTTTTTTTTAAATCCTGTGCTTCAGGTAAGAAGTTCCTTACATATCCTTGTTTACCCATCTATTCTCTGTGGCATCCAATACAAGGCTTAGCTCTTGGACATTCAACAGGTGGTATATTTGTCGAATGAATGAATATTGGAAAGAGCAGAGTGCTGATCTCAGGCAGACACTCAAGAGTTGTTCGATTCTGTCACCCTCCCTTTAGTCATTTTATATAGTAGGACATAGTGGAGGTCTTCCAAAAATACTAGTGGCTTGCTCAGTTCTCTGATACTTGGACAATGTCTGACCTAAGGGGAGGAAAAAAGGCAGCTGCTGTCAGGGAGAGAGACCTGGCTGGTTTCCTATAGCCATGGACACATTCTGTAGTGACAGAGTGTCTTCTCCATGCCAAGCACTGTGCTAAGTGGTTGGGATACTGAGTCCATTCAGACACATCCCTCCCCAGGTTGACTTGCACAAAGGAAACTGAGCATTTATTTCAATGTCCTGGGTATGTGGGGGGCGGGGTGGAGTGGGGGGAACGGCCCAACTTCTGGTATTTATAGAAGTCACAGCTTATTTCAAATGGCCCACTGGGAGCTAGAATGAAAGAAGCTGAGCAGGAGAGCAGCCAGGGTAGCAGAGCCTGCCAGCGTGGACCCTGGGCCATGACCCACCAGTTTCCCCAGCCTTAATCAGGTCTGGAGGGACCAATTTACTCTAAGCCATAACAAGAGTGGGAATAATGAAACAGGAAATGAATGTATTCATTTATAAGGAAATTCCTTGAGTCCAACAGTGGCACTATTGTTCCCTCTCCTGAGAATAAGGCAAACCAAGGCTACTACATAAGCAGAAGTTTGCTCAGAGCATAGAAAGAGCACAGAGGGACCTGGCAATTCTTTACAGGAAAGCAAGTAGTGTCATAGAAAGAGGGCGGCCTTAGAGTCCAAAGGAATTGATTTGAAATCATGGGTCCAGCACATATTAATTGTGTGCCATTGAACAAGTTGCTTAAAGTACTTGTGTCAGTTTTCCTGTAAGTAAAATGGGCACAATAACACCTAACTCATGGTGTTTTAATGTATAAGTAAGATAACATATGGGGAGATCTAGGCACAAACTAGATATAACCAAGTGGTCACTTTAAATTTTTTATAGATAACTTTAATTTGCAAAGATAATACATGATAGGACGCCTGGGTGGCTCAGTCGGTTAAGCATCTGACTTCGGCTCAGGTCACGATCTCACGGTCCATGAGTTCGAGCCCCGCGTCAGGCTCTGTGCTGACAGCTCAGAGCCTGGAGCCTGCTTCGGATTCTGTGTTTCCTTCTCTCTCTGACCCTCCCCCGTTCATGCTCTGTCTCTCTCTGTCTCAAAAATAAATAAACGTTAAAAAAAATTTAAAAAAAAAGATAATACGTGATAATTATTGAATATCGAAAATACTCTAAACTAAAAGTTAAAGTACTAAAACTTCCCATAATTCCTTCATCCAGAGGGAACTATCAGTAGTATTTTAATATTTGTCCTTCCAGGCTTTGTTTTAAAAAAACAAAGAGGGGGGGCGCCTGGGTGGCTCAGTCAGTTAAACATCCAACTCTTGGTTTCAGCTAAGGTCATGATCCCAGAGTTGTGGGATCAAGCCCCAAGTGGGGTTCCATGCTGAGCGTGGAGCCTGCTTAAGATATTCTCTCTCTTTCTCTCTCTATAATAAATAAAATGAAAAAAAAATTTTTTTAACAAATATGGGATACTACTCCCATGCCATCTTACAATCCACTGTTTCCAATTATAGGTGTGTATTCACCTGTCTTTTTTTTTTTTTTTTTTTTTAACGTTTATTTTATTTTTGAGACAGAGAGAGACAGAGCATGAACGGGGGAGGGTCAGAGAGAGGGACACACAGAATCTGAAACATGCTCCGGGCTCTGAGCTGGCAGCACAGAGGGGCAGAGAGAGAGAAGGGACAGAGGATCTGAAGCTGGCTCTGTGGTGACAGCAGCAAGCCCAACATAGGGCTTGAACTCACAAACTGTGAGATCATGACCTGAGCCGAAGTCGGACGCTTAACCTACGGAGCCACTCAGGCACCCCTAACATCTCATGTCTTTATTATTTAAAAGAAGAATTTTTAAATGTTTATTTATTTTTGAGAGAGAGAGGAGCAGAGAGAGGGAGACAGAGGATCTGAAGGAGGCTCTGTGCTGAGAGCAGAGAACCTGATGCGGGACTCGAACTCATAAACCAACCATGAGACCACAACCTGAGCTGAAGTCTGATGCTTAATGGCTGAGCCATCCAGGCATCCCCATCTCATGTCTTTTAATGTTTGTTTGTCTGTGTTTTTTTAATATCTGACATAGTGTCCTACTACATGGCCATACCATCGTTTATTTAACCAATCCCATATTGTTCAGCATTTTCCCCATTATAAACAATGCTAAAATGAACATCTTAGCAGCTGAACGTCTTTTATCAACCCCCTATGATCAATTTCCTGCAGGAGAATTGTTGGTGCGTACTAACAAACAGCCTTCCAAACACTTCATGTCGGTTTATGTTCCCACCTACCAAGTCCAGTAGTGCCCATAAATTATCTTGATCACTGATAAACCCTTTTCTTCTCTCCAGCAGTGGTAGCTTAACTACTTTCTCTTCTCTGCTCCAGGGATGTTCTTGCCCAAATATATAAATCTGGTTTCCCAGCCTCAAAAGGCCTCCTCTGCCCTGTCCAGTTCTGGAGGCACCAAGCTCTGACTATCGTCTCCTACCAATTTTCCATCCCCACCACCACATCTTTCTCACAGAGGACCCATGATCATTAGATGACTGCCTATCTGCTATTGGCTACACTTCTCAAATCTCATCAGTCTTGTTCACAAAGCTCATCTAGGGTGAGTTCTTTCCTGAAAAGATTTCCAGATAGCTAATATCACTCATTTCCAGTTGGCACTCCTAGTTTCCACTTCCAAGAGTAGAGCTCTGGCTTTGTCTCTAAAGGCAGGGGTGGGGAGGAGGGCACTTTATCAGAGCTGAAAGTAGCAAATTTGGTTTCTGGGACAATCAGCAGGAAATGAGGGCTCAGATCAATGGAAGGGCACCCATGGGGGAAAGGAGAGTGGGAAAAGCACACGCCCCTGTTCGCACATGTACGGGTTCCTTGACTCATTGGCCCCACATCAATCCATCCTCTGCTTCTGTCATCACACTGACTTTGACTCTCCTGCTTCCTTCTTTCCCTTACAAGGACCCTTGTGATTACGTTGGGCCTACCCAGATAATCCAGGATAATCTCCCCAACTCAAAATCTTAAATGTAATCACACAAGCAAAGTCCCTTTTCCCATGTAAGGTCACACAATCATAGGTTCTGGGGATTAGGACTTGGACATTTTTGGGGGCCATTATTCTGTTCACCTCACCTGACCTGCGTTTTCTCATCTGCAAACTGTGAGTCTTTGACAAAACGCTCTCCAAGGTCTCCTCCAGGTTTGGCTGGTGGGAATACTTTGAAATGTGAGATGTAGGGGGGCTGAAGTATAGGACGTGCACTGAATTTCTTTTGGGTTTCCCTGTTTCTTCCTCTCGGATTCCACCCTCTCCCCTGAATGCTACTGATGTCATTTTTGCTTATGCTTGCATTGTTGGAACGAGCCCACATAGTGTCTTGCTATATTGCGAGGCTCTGTTCTAAGTTCTTTGCAGCTACGAAACCATCCAACCTTCATAAAGACACCAGGAACGGAATGGACTGATAATCCCTATTTTATGTTATTTTATGGAGGCACAGAGAGGTTAAGTAGTTTGGGTAAGATCACAGAGTGGCAGGCCTGAAGTCAAATCTCAGTGGTCTGACTGCGGAGGCTGTACTTTCAACAGCTTGTGCTCTGGCCTCTCCTTAAAGTCTGTGGCACACAGTCAGGCAGCCATTGCTTAAGTTTTGTAGACTGTGAGCGACTCAAGAGCAGGAGCCTTGTCTAATTCTGTGAATCCCAGGTCTGATAATAGCCTGGCACACATAAATGAATAAGCAAAAAAAAAACAAACAAACAAAAAAAAAAGAACGAATGAATGAATGAATATAGGCATTACTACTTATCTAGCTATATCTACCTGAGAGTCTCTTATAGATCAGAACCATGGTTGCAGGACATAATAAGAAACATTTATGGGGCATTTCAAAAAAGCTTGATCCTACACTAGCAGTAGAAGCTAGGTGCTATTATTATCCTCATTTTACAGACAAGTTAAATGTAGCAGAAAGAGAATCAGTAACTTGCCCACAGTCAAGAATTGGATTTGAGGTGAGATATGCTTGACTTCCTTGTTCACGTCATGAATGTCAGCATGAATTCCCTGAGGCCTACATTTTTTAAATTAGGACCAAATATGACTCTGGAAACTAAAGAGAAGAAAAAGCACAAAGGAACATTTTATTGGGCAACTGGCCTATATTCCAGGCCCTGGTACCAGGAGCTTTACAGAATATATCCCACTTAGTCCTCAGAACAATCTGATTGTCCCATTTTACAGATGAGGAAACTGAGGTTTAGAGAGATTAAGTGAACTTTTTTTTTTAATTTTTTTTTTTAACGTTTATTTACTTTTGAGACGGGAGAGACAGAGCATGAACGGGGGAGGGTCAGAGAGAGAGGGAGACACAGAATCGGAAACAGGCTCCAGGCTCTGAGCTGTCAGCACAGAGCCCGAGGCAGGGCTCGAACTCACGGGCCGAGAGATCATGACCTGAGCCGAAGTCGGACGCTTAACCGACTGAGCCACCCAGGCACCCCTAAGTGAACTTCTTAAAGTCCAGTGGTAGAGCCAGGATTCAAACCAGATCTGTCTAACTAGAAAACCTATAATCTTTCCACCATTACTAAGCTGCTGTGCCTCAGTTCTCCCATCTGTAGAATGGAGTTGGATAAGATGCACTCTGAGCTCCAGTTCAGCTTATTTTTTTAAGCCAGCGTTAATCGAGTGCTTATTTGCATGCCAAGCACTGTGTTAAGATCTTCACGTTTTATAATTTTATCCTTACAACACCCTTTGAGATGCTACTACTATGATTATTTCCATGTTATTTTTTTAAATGTGTGTTAATTTTTGAGAGAAAGAGAGAGTGTGGGTGTGCACAAGCAGGGGACGGGCAGAGAGAGAGGGGGGACAGAGAATCCGAAGCAGGCTCTGTGCTGACAGCAGAGAGCCTGGTTGGGGACTTGAGCCCACAAACCATGAGATCATGACCTGAGCTGAAGACGGACATTTAAATGAACCACCCAGGTGCCCCTATTTCTGCTTTATTTATTTATTTATTTTTCTATTTCCACTTTAAAAATGAAGATACTGGGGCTCAGACATACAGATACTGTGCAAGGTTACAGAGCTACCAGGAGGCACAGCCTAAGTTTTAACTCAGGCCTGTTTGATTCTTAAGCCAAACTCTTACCCATATCCTATACTGCCTCCAGAGGCCTCAGCCAGCCTTTGGAGGGAGGACATCCTGTGTTAATACAGAATCAGCACAAGGCTGGAATAGACGTGGGATGAGTTCCTCGAAGTGTGGGCCCCTCTTCCTTTGGATTTCAAAGGCTCACTTCAGTGAAATTCTGTTAGAGTCCAAAGGTGACATCCTTCCACGGACAGTTGGCCAATGCGGAGTCCAGCCCGGGCACCTCAAGGGGTTGGCCATTTTCTTTGATCTTCTTGTCAAGGCCACCCTAGATCACTCTGTGGTTCTGTAGCTCTTCTCCCTCTTGCTTCCTTGTCTCCCCACCTTTTCAAGAGAATGCTTGAGGAACAGCTCCAAGTGGCCCACTTGTCAATGATTGAAGGACATGCAGGAACCTCAAGGACCCAAACAGAAAGAGCTCTTACCTAAACGCCTTGAGACAAGAAGCACATTCACAGCTGTGTTCCAGCACCTTCCAAGGTCCCTGGAACAAGGAAATACGTGTGCACGCTCACATGCCCCAGAGCCGAGGCTCAACAACCGCTGTGATGCACCAGCCTGCATCCCTCCACTTCTCTCCACATTTTGTGAGCTGGAGCTGTCAATGTGGATGGTTTCTGCCTACTCCAGTCTTCTGGCCTGAAGAGTCTCTCTCTCTCTCTCTCTCTCTCTCTGTCTCTCAATTGTGGTGAAATACACATAGTAGAGATTTTACCATCCTAACCATTTTAAAACATACAGTTCAGTAGTGTTAACTATACTCAAGAAATGATCACTGAGTAATTGATCTTGCTCTGCTTTATTATATCCTACATGCTTCAATCTTTTGGTTTAAGAGCAATTGTGGCCTTATGATGCGCCAACAGTTGTGTTTCTTGACTGCCCTCTAGTGGGAAAGATGAAAAGGTGAAACTCCAAATTGCTTCCCTTTCCTGCCGGGAATGAAGTGGTATGGTCCTTTTTTTCCTAACTGACTGGACTTTACACCATCCAAAATTGTGATCGATCCAAATTGGCAATTTATCCTCACCTTACAGACAAAGTTAACACATAGAGCTTCTCAAACTAACTATGGTGAAGAACCAGTATTTAAAAGAAATGTATCCAGGGGCACCTGGGTGGCTCAGTCGTTGAGCATCAACTTTGGCTCAGGTCATGATCTCACAGTTGATGGGTTTGAGCCCCGAGTCACCCCACCTC
The DNA here is from genome assembly GCF_018350155.1 of Leopardus geoffroyi. NCBI lineage: Eukaryota > Metazoa > Chordata > Mammalia > Carnivora > Felidae > Leopardus > Leopardus geoffroyi. The sequence goes on from NC_059334.1 coordinate 68,379,953, forward strand.
AGAGCCTGGAGCCTGTTTGGGATTCTGTGTCACCCTCTTTCTCTGCCCCTCCTCTGCTTGTGCTCTCTCTGTCTCTCAAAAGTAAATAAAAAAAACATTAAAAAAAAAATGAATTACCAGATAAATTATAGTAACATACAAAATTTAAAAACTAATTTTTATTATCAGATACAACAGACAAAATTACATTTCAATAAATATAATCAAAACATAGAAAGAGTAAAATAAATGCAAAATCCATACGTGTTATTCATTCAATGGGCATATTTTATATGATTAATATAGAGAACTGCTATTACGCTAATAAATTTTTGTTCTGCGGTCATAACTAAACAGAAAATTATAAGTAACATACGGTGCTTCCCTACTTCAAATAGAAAGTATATCAATATTATGGATTCTTTAATGGACGAATGCACATGCTTATGACTTGTTAGCCCCTCTAATCCAGGCAGAATGGAATATACTACTCACCAGATACAGTGACTGTCAAAACTGCTTTTATATTTTGTTTCAGGAAGAGCTTTAGTGGAAAAACCAGACTCACAGAGGTTTGGTGATGGGAAAGGAAGTGTGTACCGTATTATTACAATGCAATCAGCTAGAGAAGAGAAAATGTCAGTAAGAAAATCATAAGGAAGAGAAAATACATTTACAGCATTCTATTTCTTGAAAAAAAAAATCTGCAGATAAGTGGACCTGCACCGTTGAAACCCATATTGCTCAAGGGTCAATTGTACGGTTAAATCAAATTATCTTTCAATGAAAACAGTGGTTTCAGGGTTTTTGAATTTCCCACGCATGGATCTTTTTTTGACGGACATAAAATGTAAACAGTTCTGTCAAATCTGTAAGGCGTTTGGTTATACCATTTTCCAGATGTGCAATAGCAAGATCATCACCTACTGTTTGGTCATGACTGTTAAGTGATGGAGCACGCTATAATGGTCCACAGAAGCTCCGTTCTTCCAAGCTGCTAACTTTCATTTTTACTCTTTGATCTTATCTGCCACTGAAAATCATATTGTATTCTTTCCGTAATTAGAAGTGGTAACATCATCAAAAACACCCCCAACAATCACACAGATAAACGAGTCTGTTGTTCAAACCACATTTTCAAAATGCCAGGCCCTCGTGAACGTGGATTTTTTTACTTTCCAGAAACACTAAAAGTTTGTTTTATATTCAAACTTTCCTAACAGAACTTTCATCTCGGTATGCAACCACAGTTGTTGAGCATCAGCTTCCATGTTATCACGTAATAAAGAGGATAATCTCAAATTTAGTACATTAGCTTTTGCATAATTCATAATTTTTTACTATGAGCTAGACACTGTAATTCGGCTGAAATGTTTTCATTGCAAACCTTTCTTGATGAACGAAGTGGCGTGTTGATTTACATTCTCGTGCAAGCTCTTTAATTTGGGTAATAATTTCAGGATGTTTTTCTGTCAATGCAGCTGCACCATTAGAGCGTATTCCTACACCAAACTTAAACTGAAACCACATTCACTAACAACGTAATTCTTCATAGTTGTCTACAGTTCAGAGCTCGTTGTGTTTGTCATCAATGAAACTGAAAAAAAAAAAACCTTCCTCATCTCTCCACCATGTTCAAATTGCATATATACCAAATTAATTGTCATGTTAGCAATATGTGTGCATTCAAAGCTTGCAATGAAAAATACTTTACTGGCTGTATTTCTTTTTTGTTTTTAATTTAACTTTATTTTTTATTTTTTAAAATTTACATCCAAATTAGTTAGTATATAGTGAAGCAATGATTTCAGTAGATTCCTTAAGGCCCCTTACCCATTTAGCCCTTCCCCCCTCCCGCAACCCCTCCAGCAACCCTCAGTTTGTTCTCCATATTTATGAGTCTCTCTTGTTTTGTCCCCCTCCCTGTTTTTACATTATTTTTGTTTCCCTTCCCTTATGTTCATCTGTTTTATCTCTTAAAGTCCTCATATGAGTGAAGTCATAGCATATTTGTCTTTCATGACTAATTTCACTTACCATAATACCCTTCAGTTTCATCCACGTAGTTGCAAATGACAAGATTTCATTCTTTTTGATTGCCGAGTAATACTCCATTGTATATATATATATATATATATATATATATATATATACCACATTTTCTTTATCCATTCATCCATCGATGGACATTCGGGCTCTTTCCATACTTTGGCTATCATTGATAGTGCTGCTATAAACATGGGGGTGCATGTGTCCCTTCGAAACAGCACACCTGTATCCCTTGGATAAATGCCTAGTAGTGCAATTGCTGGGTCGTAGGGTAGTTCTAGTTTTTGTTTTTTGAGGAACCTCCATACTGTTCTCCAGAGTGGCTATACCAGTTTGCATTCCCACCAACAATGCAAAAGAGATCCTCTTTCTGGGCATCCTCGCCAACATCTGTTGTTGCCTGAGTTGTTAATGTTAGCCATTCTGACAGGTGTAAGGTGGTATCTCATTGTGGTTTTGACGGCTGTATTTCTTTTGTAAGTTAATCTTCCATGTCATTAGCTAATTGATAAATTTGTCTAGCTATGAAAAAATGATATTTGCATTACCTTCTTTGCCACAGATTCAGCCATAATTTCCAAGATCTTTTTTTTTTTTTTTTTTAATTTTTTTTTCAACGTTTATTTATTTTTGGGACAGAGAGAGACAGAGTATGAACGGGGGAGGGGCAGAGAGAGAGGGAGACACAGAATCGGAAACAGGCTCCAGGCTCTGAGCCATCAGCCCAGAGCCCGACGCGGGGCTCGAACTCACGGACCGCGAGATCGTGACCTGGCTGAAGTCGGACGCCTAACCGACTGCGCCACCCAGGCGCCCCCCAAGATCTTTAATATAGTCTTCACTAACGTCTGTTAGTTTTTTAATTTTCACATCTGAAAACGCTACTTTGTAAGACACAAATTTCCAATGTTTATCTGTGAAATAGTGAACCTCTGTTTCTATAATTTTTTTAATTCAATGGTATTTCTGTTAAAGTGAAGAGATTTTGAACTTAATTCTTTTGTTTTCTATGTAAGTGCTACCTAAGTTTGATGGCTTTATTTATGAGCTTGATCAGCTAGCACATCTCTGCAAATAACACACTATGGTTTTAGTACTTCAGTATCAATTATGGCTACAAAACTGAGCTCAAGGGGAGCCTGGGTGGCTCAGTCGGTTAAGTGTCCACTTTGGCTCAGGTCATGATCTCACGGCTTCTTGGGTTCTAGCCCCGCATCAGACTCTGTGCTGACAGCTCTGAGCCTAGAGCCTGATTCAGATTCTGTCTCCTTCTCTCTCTGCCCCTCTCCCAATCGCACGTATGCTCTCTCTCAAAAATAAACGAACATTTAAAAGTTAAAAGAAAAACAAAACTGAGCTCAAAACATGAAGAATCATACTCCCAAGTAAAACTAGTACAAATTCTCTTGGTTTTAATTTCTCCAGAACCACTTTCATTTGTCATCATTTGTTTTGTTATTGCTGCTGCTTGCATGGTAGGAAAAGTATGTTTTTTCTTTCTTTTTAAAAAATTATTTTAAATTTTATTTATTTTGAGAAAGGCAGAGACAGGGTGAGTTGGAGAGGGGCAGAGAGAGAGGGAGAGACAGAATCCCAAGCAGATTCCACACTGTCACCGCAGAGCTTGATACAGAAGGCTTGAACCCACAAAACCTTGAGACCATGACCTGAGCTGAAACCAAGAGTCAAAGGAGTAACAGATTAAGCCTAATCTATCCTCATTTTTAAAAATCCTGTTCTTGGGGCACTTGGGTGGCTCAGTCGGTTAAGCATCCGACTTCGGCTCAGGTCATGACCTTGCGGTCCGTGAGTTCCGAGCCCTGCGTTGGGCTCTGCGCTGACAGCTCAGAGCCTGGAGCCTGCTTCGGAATCTGTGTCTCCCTCTCTCTCTGCCCCTCCCCTGCTCATGCTCTGCCTCTCTCTCTGTCTCAGAAATAAATAAACAATTAAAAAAAAATTAAAAATCCTGTTCTCTTTTTGCTGTTCAACTTGTGTATTTTCCATTAATCTGTGTTCCAGATTGCTGATATGTCCTTCTGCATTCTCTGATCTACTATTTATTCCCTTTAGTGTATTTTTTATTTCAGTTATTGTATTTTTCCACAAACTGGTTCTTTTAATATTGGTTCTTTTAAATATTTTCTATCTCTTTATTGAAGGTCTCACTGAATTCTTCCACTCTTTTCTCCAGCCCAGTGAATATCTTTATAATCATTACTTTAAATTCTTTATCTGGCATATCGTTTATCTTTGTTTAATTCTTTTGTTGAGGTTTTTTCCTTAAAAAAAAGATTAAGAGTTACATGCTCTACCCTCTGAGCCAGCCAGGCACCCCAGTGATTTTTTTAATGTATGAGAAAGTGCTAAACCTCACTCACAGATATAAAAATGCAACTTTAAAAATGTTGGAATATCATTTTTCATATTTCAAATTGGCAAAGATAAAAAAATTTGTGAATATTCTGTCGGAGATTTGGGGAGTCATTAACTTAACAAATTATTATTGAGCACCTATGACAAGTCTATGCTGGACACTGAGTGACCAGCAGTTGACAAACAAAAATTCCTTTTTTCCAGGAGCATACATTCCAATGTGAGAGCAGGGGCATACAATAAATGAAAATAAACAAGAGGAGGGACAAAGAGAGAGAGAAAGAATGTCAGGAAGTACTCTAAGAAAAATAAAGCAGTATAAAGTATGGTAAGCGACCAAGGGGTAGTGTTATTTTAGGGAAGGTGGTCAAAGGAGAACTTCCTGGAAAGTTGACAATTGAGCAAAGGCCTACATGAGATGAGGGGTGAGTTTTGGAGATTTCTGATGGAAGTGTTTTCCAAGCAGTGTGAAGTAGTCACGTGACTCCTTTCATAGCTACCACTTCTCAAATTTGCTTAACCTCTAAAAGTTAGGCGATGATTTGTTAGATATGACCCCGAAACTACGAGCAGCCAAATAAAAAAATAGATAAATCAGATGACCTTAAAATATAGAACTTGTGTACTTCAAAGAAGATTATCAAGAAAGTAAAAAGACAACCCCAAGAAATAGAAAATATTTGCAAATCATATATTCGATCTAAAGGTCGAGTGTCCAGAATATATAAACAACTGTTACAATGCAACAATAAGACAAGTCTAAGAATGGACAAAGTGTTTTCTCCAAATAAAATATATAAATTAAAATGAAAGGGGGGCCTGGGTGACACAGTCAGTGAAGTGTCTGACTCTGGATTTCAGCTCAGGTCATGATCTCTTAGTTCATCAGATAGAGCCCCGCATTGGGCAAGCGCAGGGCCTGCTTGGAATTCTCTCTTTCTCTCTCTCTACTCCTCCCCAGTTCGTTATCTCTCTCTCTTTCTCAAAATAAATAAGCTTAAAAAAAATTAACATGAAAGACATGAAAAGATGCTCAATATCATTAGTCATCGGGGAAATGAAAATCAAAACCACAATGAGATACCACTTCATACCTACTAGGTGGCTAAAATAAGAAAGACAACAATAGCAAGCTTTGCCAAGGAGAACTGGAACTTTCACATTGCTGATGTGAAGATAAAATGGTTCAGCCCCTTTGGATATCACTTTGGCACTCTCTCAAAAAGTCAAAGAGGGAAAAAAGTTGGAGAGGGAGGGAGCCAAACCATAAGAGACTCTTAAAAACTGAGAACAATCTGAGGGTTGATGGGGGATGGGAGGGAGGGGAGGGTGGGTGATGGGTATTGAGGAAGGCACCTGTTGGGATGAGCACTGGGTGTTGTATGGAAACCAATTTGACAATAAATATCATATTAAAAAAAAAAAGTGAAAGAAGGTTACCATATGACTCATCCCTTCAGCACCCAGGAATATACTCAGAAGAACTGGAAACATATCCACACAAAAACTTGAACATGAATGCTCATAGCAACTTTGTTCCTAATAGCCAGAAAGTGGAAACAACCCACATGTCCATCAACTGATGAATGGACAAACAGGATGTGATCTGCCCGTACAATGGAATATTATTCAACCATAAAAGAGAATGTAGCCTGCACCATTACTATATGCTACAGGCTACAACATGGATGAACCTCGAAAACATTATGCTAAATGAAAGAAGCCAGACACAAAAGGCCACATATTTTGTAATTCAATTTATACGGAATATGGAGGCTGTGGGGATGTGGTGCAAGTGTAGAAACAGCTTACGGAGGTGTACCAAGGCTTAGTCAGGAAGTTATTTTTCCACTGATCAGGTTTTTCATTAACAGGTCCAATTTCCCCAGCATGATTGATTCTATGGAGGGACAGTGACTGTACCTCTTCTCAGGTGTAAGAGTTTGGTCTTCAACTTGTTGGGAATATTTAAGGTACCCAAGAAAACTAATCTCTTATTTTTATTCTCAGAGTCCTTATTCAGACAAATGCCCCCAAACTTGTAGCTACAAGTTTGCAGGACCTTTTAATGTTACTAACAACTTGGTATTCACAATTGATTAGGGCCCAAACAGTTTTCTATTCTGTAAAAACTGGAAGAAAACTGATATGTGATGAATCTCTTTTGACTAATAGAATAGATCATCTTTTAAAAAAAATCTTAATGCTTATTCATTTTTGAGAGAAAGAGACAGAGACAGAGTGCAAGCAGGGGAGGAACAGAGAGAGAGGGAGACACAAAACGCAAAACAGGCTCTAGGCTCCGAGCTGTCAGTACAAAGCCTGACGTGGGTTCGAACCCACAGACCGTGAGATCATGACCTGAGCTGAAGTCGGCCCCTTAACCGACTGACCCACCCAGGTACCCCTAGACTAGATCATCTTAAAGGTTATAGTTTATCAGCTGGTAGAGTATTTATCAGTTTTGTGTCTAATTTAGGAATAATATTTTAGCATTTTTCCCCCAATGACTATCTAAATTTCAATTTCTTGTATCTTTTAAGCCAGCTTTGTCATTTTACCAAATCTCTCCTTAATGAATTAAATACAATGTTGACACAAGCTTACGTGAGAATTAGAGTTTCTTTAAAAATAACAACATGAAGAGTATGGTGACATAAATATAATAAAAATAGGGAAGCAAAGTGAGGGTTATTGGTGGTTTTTCAGGCAGTTGTTTTTTGAATGGGTTTTCCAATAATAACAATTTCCCCAACATCATCCAGTAGAGGGATGAGCATCTTTACTTCCTGAGAGACTAAGGGTTTTAGTCTTAGCTTTTAGGGCTTGGTACCTGAAAAGGCTTCTTCCCAAGTTTTTTCCCTAAGCTTCCCTAAAAAAAGTTTTGCAATGTCTCCTTTATATCCATGAGGGAAGTAATAAAAGATTTTGTCTTTTGTGAGCCTCATCTTCCCACAGTGCTATGGTTCTATCCTGCTTGGATGAGAATTTTCTAGGTTTCCTCTTAAGTGATTTGGCATTTGAAAGTCCCAGGAGTCACCAAGAGAAAACTATAATTTGGGATCATCCCTATTGTGCCAATTCTATCTCTTGGGGACCGTAAGAATTGAATATGAGGGGTACCTGAGTGGCTCAGTTGGTTAAGTGTCTGCCCTTGATTTTGGCTCAGGTCATGATCTCAGGGTTCATGAGATCAAGCCCCACATCAGGCTCAGTACTGACAGTGCGGAGCCTACTTGGGATTCTCACTCTCCCTCTCTCTGCCCCTCCTAACGTTGTGTGAGCGCTCTCTCTCAAAATAAAAAACTTAAAGAATATGAACTGAGTGATAATGAGAAATCTCCTTCCTAATCACTGGACTGGGAGATACCCACAGAAAATCTGCCTAGCCTAAGAATGAAGATAGATAGGGCATACATTAAAAAAGAATCTTTTTTTTTAAGGAATAACTTAGAAATAGATAAAGTCAGTCTGTGATCCCTTCCTGGGATGGTAAAAGATTGTGAACTGAAAATAGCTTAGAGACAAAGCTTTATTTTGGAATGTCTTAACAATAGAGGGGTGTAAGGAGGAGAATGAGAAACTATAACATCCGGGGTCTTACAGGGTAACTTGGCCCTTGTCCTGTACTTCACTTTCATTGTCCTTAGAGTCTTTACTACTTCAGGTACTGTACACCAGGTTGAATTTTTGTGAGAAAGTCTACAGCCTCAGAATTCTTAGAAATATGGTCAGCAGTCAGCACAGCACAACTGGGTCCTCTCCTCAGGTCTCATGTAGCTAAAATCAAGATGTCAGTCAGGCTGCAATTTTATTTAAGCCTAAGGGGCATCCATCTCTATAATTTGGGCAAATAGATTTTATGCATCCTGTTTCTAATTCTAAACATGAAGTGATTTTTATTATCCTCATTTTATAGAATAGGAAGTAGAGGCTTCAAACGTTCAATATTATTATGCCAGCTAGAAATCCAGAGTAGAGACACTAATCCCAGAGAAATGTTTAAGAGTTCGGGGTTTTTTGGGGGCGCCTGGGTGGCTCCGTCGGTTAAGCGTCTGACCTTGGCTCAGTTCACGATCTCATGGTCAGTGATTTCGAGCCCTGCATTGGGCTCTGTGCTGACAGCTCAGAGCCTGGAGCCTGCTTCGATTCTGTGTTTCCTTCTCTCTGCTCCACCCCGCCCCCCCGCCCCCCACACTCTGCCTCGCTCTCTCAAAAATAAGTAAACATTAAAAAGAAAAAAGTTTTGGGGTTTTTTGTTTGTTTACACCAAGAGTTGGAAAGGATTTGACTCTGCCAGCACCAAGGGGTACTGACAAGGATGAAGTTAGCAGACTATTAAAAAGTTCAATCTAGAAATAATTAGGGCTGGAACAGCTCGCAGCAGCAGGAGGGGAAACAAGGACCTACCGACTTAAATGGCAGGTAATTTTAATTACCAATTTCTAACAAATACTTTTCCCCTAAAATTGATTAGATTAGAATCATCTAGGGGGCTACTAGCACCTCTTTCAGGCTGTTTAAAAAAAAAAAAAAAAGAGCTTTTAATTTTAACCTCTTTTTGTTGCAATTGTTCAAGTCGGCCTAGATTTACAGCAAATGGCATAGTAAGAGCTCCAGGATTATTAATGATCACATTATTAAAACAAACTTTGCGCCAAGTTCCTTATGGGCTATCCTACGAGTGTCCAGTCGAGAGCTAAGAGGAGCCATTCTAAATTTACACAAGTTCCCAAGGCGACGGAGAATAATAGAGCAGCCGGGATTCCGAGGGCCGAATACTATACTCCACCAGTTCCGGACCCTTGCGGCAGCACGGGGGTGCCCACTTTTAAACAGCCCGAGACCACGTGGCCACCGGCAAGCTCCGCTATTGGCCCCCCGACTCTAACACTTGGCTTTGGCGCCGAACCTTTCCCCCCATGTGGGCACAACCATTGGCTCCGCGCTCGGAGGGACTCTGCTCAAATCTCACGATCAAGGCTTTTTCGAGTGAAGCTTCAGACTGATTCTCCGGAAATGTTCAGCTGAAAATTCAACAATCAAATGAAATCCACTCAATAGAGCCTTAGAAGGCTTCTTTTGCCAAAAGTAAAGAGAAGACGGGACCCCGGCTCCCCCTACGCTCTGCGGGGACCGCGAGTATGGTTCCGTTCAAGGCGCGGACTCCGCCTCCGCGGGCGCCGCCATTTTGTTTGGCTGGACGGGAGCGAGCGGCGCTTTGGGGGAGGGGTCTCGTAGGCGCCTCATTGGACCCCACGGCAGCGCTGTCGCTTCTCGGTGGGGAGGCCTTCTCCCCGGCGAGAGGCGCGGAATCATGTACATAAAACAGGTGAGGCCTGTGCGTCTCGCCCACTCCCTCGCGGGCCTGTGAGGACAGCTCCGTCTGGCGGGGGTGTCTCGGCTCGACCCGTGGCCTCCCGCCTCCCGGCAGGGTGGACCCAAGACGCGGGCTGCGGGGGAGGGGAGAGGCCCCGCCCCGCCAGCGCGGGGCCGCGGCGCGGGCCTCCCCGCCGGGCGCCCGTCCGCGGGAGTAGCATCTCCGAGAGGTTTGGAGGGACCGGGCCTTCCCAGTGGGTCGGGGGCGGGCTGGGGGCGGCAGCGGCGGGGCGGGCAAGCTGTGTCGTCCTGCCGGGGCCAGCCCCGCGCGGGCCCTTTGCGCGGGGTGTGTGGAAAGGTGGTCCCCCGGGCCCGGGGGCATCCCTGGGGGGGGCTCAGGTTGGGGTGTCAGCTTAGCCCGGGGTCTTTGTCCCCGAATTACAGGAGACGGGAAAGGGACCCTCCTCCTTGCAGAGTATGTAGCGCCGCCTCGTTCACTTGTTTACTTCTGTCAAAATGGTCTTCCCGCGCAAGAGTCCACCCCAAAGATGAACCCATCCGCACTCTTGGAAAAGTTTCTCTGTTGGATGTGTTGGACTCTCAGCACCCCTTTCTTGGAACGTCTGCTCCTTCTGGCCGGTCGGCGTGTCCGAGAGAAGCGCCCACTGCTCCTGGAGTCAGGAAAGCTTGGGGCCGACCGGCCTGCTTGACACACTTTTTCGCTGTAGCTCGGGGATGTTCAGCGTTCCAGCGAACCTTACTTACACAATGTACTTGCTCTTGAGAGTTCCTTTACAGGTGACTTACAACACTGGCAGTGGCTACCGATAAACGCGGACGTTTTAGAAGATTTTTTAATCGCCACTTTCCAAAATGAATTTTTCTTCTATGAAATGGAAAGTTCTCTATCTTGCATTAAATGAGAAACCAGAGAGAGAAGTGCCAAGGAAGAATGTTTAGGAGTTTCTTCTGGTAGTGTGTGTTCTCTGAAAAGTATCTTTTATTTATTAGGTTATCATCCAGGGTTTTCGGAGTTACAGAGATCAAACAATTGTAGATCCCTTCAGTTCAAAGCATAATGTTATTGGTAAGTGTTCATGGTTTCCAAGATCAGATTTATATTTATAGAGCCATTTAGATTCGGTCTATATTTAGGCTTGAGATGGGAATTGGCTTTGAATATTCTATGAATTCATACATGTTTCTTCTATATGAAATAACATTTTTTTTTTTAGTCTGCACTGATGAATTGCTTACTTTATACACTTAAAATGTTTGCACAAGTTACTCATTTGGGTAGCCTGGTAGGTGTGAAAGTGTCTTTTAATAGCTTTACGTTTATAGTGAATGACACTAAAGTTAGCATTTGAGCTATACTCTTCTTGATATGTCATTTCCTGGTTAAAACGCCCACTGTTGTCTAATTTCAGAGATGACCATTCTTTATTCACAAATTTGATTGTTCTTGGGTTTTTTCTTTCCTGTCCTAATATTTAAGGTCAGACCATGCAGCTTGGTGGGCAGAGCATAAACTTTGGAGCATAACAGAATGGGTTTCACGTCCCAGTTCTGACACATACTCTTTTTCAAACGACTCCTTGAGGGGCTTTAGTTTTCTGATTTATAATGAAGAGCTAATGATACCTATCTTATAGGGGCTGTTGGGAAAATTAAATGAGAAAGTATATGTATGAGGATAAAGGACCGAAACGATTATTGTCCTGCAGTACAGTATTTAGTCTAAAGACTCTTCAGCTGATAGTGTCCATTTTTTGCTGATACAGCCAGCTGAAATTCATCTAGCTGAATTTTTAAAGGCTAGATGAAACAATGTGCTATAAATAGACTTAAGCTATACATTGTCTTCCTTGAGGGGTATATTGGTATATTAGACTGCTAAGTCCACCATAAAATATAGATTGGGTAGCTTAAAGAGCAGGAATTTATCTTCTCACTGCTCTGGTAGCTCAAATCCACGATCAGGCTGCCAGCATAGTCACATTCTGGAAGTCGCCATCTTTTTTGTTTGTTTGTTTTTAATGTTTTAATGTTTATTTTTGAGACAGAGACACAGAGTATGAGTGGGGGAAGAGCAGAGAGAGAGGGAGACACAGAATCCAAAGCAGGCTTCGGGCTCTTTGCTGACAGCTCAGAGCCTGATGTGGGGCTCGAACCCGTGATCCGTGAGATCATCACCTGAGCCAAAGTCAGACGCTCAACTGACTGAGCCACCCAGGCATCCCCTGAAAGTCACCATCTTTGTCATCAGGCTCGTGTGACTGTTTGATTCTCTCTCCCTCTTCTTCATTAGAGCACAAATTCCATTATGAAGGCCCCACCCTCACAACCTCATTAATCCTGATTACCTCCCAAAGCTCCCCCCCCCCCCCCCGCCCCCCAAATACCATAACATTTGGAGTTAGGGCTTCAACATATGAATGAGAGAGTGACACAGTTCATTCTGTGGCATGGGATAAGGTGGGATTTACATAGAGATCAGTAATAGGCAAACACTAAATGCTGATGTTCCCAGAGAATCTACTTTATTTTGAAATAAATAATAAATTTTAAAAATTGAGAGCAAAAGTGTCAACTATACTTTGAAATAAAATTTAAAAATTGAGGCATGGGAATGCAAACTGGTGTAGCCGCTCTGGAAAACAGTGTGGAGGTTCCTCAAAAAATTAAAAATAGATCTACCCTATGACCCAGCAATAGCACTGCTAGGAATTGACCCAAGGGATACAGGAGTGCTGATGCATAGGGGCAATTGTACCCCAGTGTTTATAGCAGCACTTTCAACAGTAGCCAAATTATGGAAAGAGCCTAAATGTCCATCAACTGATGAATGGATAAAAAAGTTGTGGTTTATATACACAATGGAATACTACGTGGCCATGAGAAAGAATAAAATATGGCCTTTTGTAGCAACGTGGGTGGAACTGGAGAGTGTCATGCTCAGTGAAATAAGCCATACAGAGAAAGACAGATACCATATGCTTTCACTCTTAGGTGGATCCTGAGAAACTTAACAGAAGACCATGGGGGAGGGGAAGGAAAAAAAAAAAGGAGGAGGAGTTTTTAAGAGACTCTTAAAAACTGAGAACAAACTGAGGGTTGATGGGGGGTGGGTGATGGGTATTGAGGAGAGCATCTGTTGGGATGAGCACTGGGTGCTGTATGGAAACCAATTTGACAATAAATTTCATATTAAAAAAATAAAAAATAAATAAAAATTGAGGCAAAAACAAAACCTGCCCTCAGTACATTAGTTGCAGCCTTGTAGTTGGGAATAAAGAAAACACTTTGGGGGCGCCTAGGTGGCTCAGTCAGTTAAGCATCTGACCCTTAGTTTTGGATCATGTCATGATCTTATGGTTCGAGGTTTCAAGCCCCGCATCGGGCTGTGAGCTAATGGTGCAGAACCTGTTAGGGATCCTCTCTCCCTCTCTCTCTGTCCCTCCCACCCCCGTGCGCACGTGCAAAATAAACTTATAAAAAAAAAAACACTTTTTACCCTCTGCTGTACCTGTTGAATAGTTAATTTAATTGAAGTGCCACAAGGATAGCCTGATGGTTCTGGTATTTTATTTATATTTTGATTACAAGTACCTTCTGATTTTCACCAATCAGAAAATCTTTGGAAATGGAAAAAAATGAATAATTACTAGATATAAATTATTTAAAAATTATATATTCTATTAAAATATAATTGCTAGATTTATATTACAGGTTAAACTAGATGAATATCTTAATTAGATCAATGGTATAATTTTATGAGCTGTAAAATGATGACTTTTATTATGATGATTAGATTGTAGAATCTATCAAGTATTTTTGTTTTAGCTATTAAGAGACCACTGTTTTACTACTTTGTTTACATTAGTATTGTTAATAGTAACAGTTACAGAGTAAATTGTCTAAGTGTTTTTTCTTTTGTTTTAACAAACCTAATATGATTTTACTGCTTAAACATGTTTTTTTTTTAAGGTTTTTAAGCTTCTTTAAAAAATTTATTTTTTGAGTGAGAGAGAGGGAGAATACCCACATGAGCAGGGGAGGGGCAGAGAGAGGGAGAGGGAAGATCCCAAGCAGCCTCCTCACTGTCAATGCAGAGCCTGACTCAGAGCTCTATCTCAGGAACCGTGAGATCATGCCCAGAGCTGAACTCAGGAGTTGGACACTTAACCAAGTAGGCCACCCAGGCACCCCACTGCTTAAACATGTTTTAAAGACAGGAAAGACCCAAAGTAGTATAGACTGAGATTGACATTAAAAATATCCTGTGAAAGCATAGTACTTTGATGATTTAATGATTTGACCTTAAAAAAAGATTTGAAGGCAACTATATCTTCTGGTGATCTTCAGTGTTTTAATCTCTTGCTTGAACAGTTGAATGATGTTTGAATTACCAAACATACACCTTTTTAAGGTTACTTTGTCTCTAGCTTTTTAACAAAAGAAATATGTTAATTGTAGAACGTTATGGAAGAGTTTAAAAGCTGAAAGGAAAAAACTAAACTGTAATCCTGCCCAGCAATAGCCATTCTTAATATTAACAATCTATACTTGTATTAGCCTTGGTTTCCTAGAAAACAGAATCCAAGGCCCACTCAGCAACTAATAAGACTTTAATGGGAAGGTTCAGTCTGAGGGCAAGAGTAAAACGGAAAGTTGGTCATAGCTTTATAAAGAAGGTTCAGCTGGTTTGTGGTCATATTGGATAACTTCCAGACAGACTTTGTGAACCCACCACACCTGGGAAAGATCAGATTGGAAAGGAATAGAGACGGCTTTGTCTGCTAGTTCCTGTTCTCTGATTGGTCAGAGTTTACCACACAGGGCATTAATTCCTCCATGCTTTTGGATTGTGTTACTCTGGGGACTAACCCCCTAAAGTAGTCAGGGAACTATATAGTGTCTTTTGGATTTTCACAGGTCTGACCTGAGTGCACACCCAGGGTAGGCTGAAACAACCTAAAGGTGATGGAATACTGAATCTCTCCATTGACAGGCAGTTAAGGCTTGGGTTGGGGCAGGTGATTCTGGGGCACATATAAACTGGATCTACCCCCATATGCCTCCAGTCTTTGTGTACATCTACATAAATAAGCCTTTTTTTTTTTTTTTTAAGTTTATTTTGAGAGAAAGCACAAGTGAGGGAGGGGCAGGGAGGAAGAGAAAATCCCAAGCAGTCCCTGAGCTGTCAGCACAGAGCCCAACGTGGGGCTTATTCCCATGAACAGTAAGATCATGACCTGAGCCAAAATCAAGAGTCAGGCGCTTAACGGACTGAGCCACCTAGGCTCCCCCTAAGCATTTTAATTTAATTTTTAATTATTTTTTTAATTTTTAAAATATTTTTCATTTATTATTTTTGAGGGACAGAGCATGCATGGAGGAGGGACAGAGAGAGAGGGAGACACAGAATCCAAAGCAGGCTCCAGGCTCTGAGCTCTCAGCACAAGAGCCCAACGTGGAGCTAGAGGTCAAGAACAGTGAGGTCATGACCTGAGCCAAAGTCAGACACTTAACCAACTGAGCCAGCCAGGCGCCCCTATTTAAATTTTTAAATGTTTTATTTATTTTTGAGAGAGTGCACACAAGAACAGGGAGGGGCAGAGAGAGAGGGAGACCAAGGATGTGAAGTGGGCTCTGTGCTGACAGCAGAGAGCCCGGTGGCTGGAATCCCCAAATTGAACCATGAGGATGATCCTGACCTGAGCTGAAGTTGGACACTCAACCAGCTGAGCTACCCAGGTGCCCCACAGTAAGCCTTTTAAAATAAAATAAAAGTGGGCTTGTAGTATAATCTTTTGATAATCTGTTTTTTTCTACTTAAGAATAAGTCTCGGGGCGCCTGGGTGGCTCAGTCGGTTAAGTGTCCGACTTCGGCTTAGGTCATGATCTCGCGGTTTGTGAGTTCAAGCCCCGCGTCAGGCTCTGTGCTGATGGCTCAGAGCCTGGAGCCTGTTTCGGATTCTGTGTCTCCCTCTCTCTCTGCCCCTCCCCCGTTCATGTTCTGTCTCTCTCTCTCTAAAAAATAAATAAATGTTAAAAAAATTTTTTTAAGAATAAGTCTTGAATCTCTTTCCTTATTAAATAGTCAACATCCTTGAAATTGCTTTACAGTATTCCACTGATGGGTAGGAGTAATTAAAGGGAAATTTAAAGTTTTAAGTTATTTATGAATAGATTACAGTTTTAACTATGTAATTCTTTGAATGCTAAATTCTTTTTTTAAACTTTTATTTAGAGATAATTTCAAATGTACAGAAAAGTTGTATAAATAGGAACAGTACAGAGAATACGCTGATCTCCTTTACCCAAATCTATCTGTTAACTTTTTCCTCTTTTGCTTTATCATTTGTACCCACTCTCACACTTTTTTTCTTAGAGTAAGTTATGTAGGTCTTTGTCCTTTACCGTTGACTTCAACGTATGCTTTCTAAGAATAAGGATATTCTCTTACATAATCAGGGTAGAGTTTGTAAATTTCCGTAAATTTGACATTAATACGATAATCTGCTGTTTATTTTCCAGTTGTACTGATTGACCCCCAAATTTTCTTTATAGTATTTTTTTCCTCCAGTACAGGGCCTAATTTAGGGTCAGGTATTGCTTTTGGTGGTCATATCTATTTAGTCTCTTTAATCTGGATCATTTCCATAGCCTTTCTTTGTCTTTTTTAACATTGTTTTTAAAAAATACTACATAAATGACGTGTCCTTCTGAGTATATTATATCTGGAAGTGAATGATGTCTACTCTTTTTGTTGTTTAATTTACTTCTTTTGAGAGAGCATGTACAAGTAGTGGGAGGGAGGCTCGGTTGGTTGAGTGTCCAACTTTGGCTCGGGTCATGATCTCAGTCAGTGAGTTCAAGCCCCTTGTCGGGCTCTGTGCTGACAGCTCAGAGCCTGGAACCTGCGTTGAATTCTGTCTCCTTCTCTCTGCCCCTCCCCTGCTCGTGCTCTGTCTCTGTCTCAAAAATAAACGAACATTAAAAATTAAAAAAAAATTGCGTGTCCATAGTAATGATTGTAAATTATGAAAACCTAGTAACATATTAATTATTCCAAATATTATTTGTTAGGAAAAAGCAAAAGAATAAACAATGAAGTAAATTTAAGAAAAAAAAAATACCTGAAGTCTCTACAAAAATTGCATTCATTTGGTGATTAAAGCTGTTTTGTTTATGGATTTCTTTTGTTCACTGCTCTTTGTATTTAATTTCAGATATTAAGATGTTAAGTTAGAAAATTGAATATAAATTTTTTAATACTTATGGTAAAGTTTTAATTTTATTGGTTTTTATAGAAAGTAACATGTACTTTTTGAAATTTTATAGTGGGCAGAAATGGATCTGGAAAAAGTAACTTTTTTTACGGTAAGTGTTTTTTTCAATTCTAAATATATTAAGACCTGGGTATCTTCGCGTAGTTTATTTTAAAGATTGGTTTTCTGAGATTATGTCTGTATGAAACTCAAGAAATACTTTTTTGTACAGGGTTGCAGTTTAGTGTAGGGAGTGTAGAGTATAATGATCTGAGTTCTACTCTATACCTAGTGATTAAGTAGCTGAGAAGGTTGGGCAAAACAATCTTTCAGGGTACTCTTTGCAATTTAAAAGTGTACTTGACCTGTCTACTTTGATGGTTATGGGAATCATGAGATAATAATAATGGAAGTGCTTTTTAAACTTGAATGCTGTATGTAAATGTTGCAGATGCATATTTATACAAGTGTAAATGCAACAACATAGTTAATATTGTTTTGGAAAATGACTCATCTTCTTGTTTCATTATGTATGTATGTAAGTAAATAAGCCTTTCACCCAACATGGGGCTTGAACTCATAATCCCAACCAAGATCAAGAACTGCATGCTCTACTGACTGAGCCAGCCAGGCATCCCTCTGTTTCGTCTTTTAAAAAAATGTTTTCTAAATCATTTTTATGAAAGATAGAGGGGTGTAAAAAATTAGAGACTCAACAAAGATTATTGTCAGTTTGAAGATAGTAAATAGCTTTGAAAATTCTAAAGATAAAATACATTTAAGTATAATGCCTCTGTTAACAAATCCTTTGGAGAGAGAAAACATCTGAACAGGTTTGAACTATACAAGAAGTAGATTGAAAAAATTTTGAACCTCTTGTTTGAGTATTGCTTGAGGGAAAGGGGGTGGAGCTTAGCAGGAGCAAAGGTTCTATCCCTCTGTGCTCACAAATCTGTAGCCCTTCAGTGGTTGTAATTTGGTGATGATAAGTGAGTGGGATTGGAGTAGAAGTATTTCATAATCTCCAGGCGGATAAAGGCAGTTTGAATCTGTTCCCCTAAGGTGATTATGTGATTATGAAAGATAACCACTCTCCCCTCAACATACACATTCATACATGCGTACTCAACTCTTGGAATGTCAAAGGTCTCTTGGGTGAACTGGTAACAGGACAGCTGAGTAGAGTTTCATTTCTAGGGCAGGGTGGTCCAGTTAGGTACTTTATATGGAAGCAGCAGTGACTTCTTACAGAAGATAACAGCAGTGCAAACAGTGCAGTAGAATGTGGGAATCTGAACTGTTTCCCTGTGTTTCCCACTTAGTTTAATTTCCTTTGACAAAACTATCCTGCTAAGGATATGGTAAGAATATGTTCTATTTTGTTAATACATATTTTGATGTATATTATTTACTTCTAGTGGATAAAAGCCAAGTGTTAATCACTCAGTGTATACTTTGATCAAGAGGTAGATTTTAGTTCTGCTTACCTCTTTTTGTTACCTCAGTGTTCTCTTTTTCTTCCCTTAAATGTTTCAGTGCAAGCTTCTTAGTATTTTTCTTGTCATTTCTAAGCTGATTAGTCTAAAATACAAGCAATTTTTTGCCTATATGAAATAGATAATCTGTTTTATCTGCCTTGTTCATTACCTGATAGAGGTATGGGAAGTTATAAATTAAGGCATAAAGCTTCTTTGAGACTGTACTAATATTTAATGTTTTTGTATTTTTAGCAATTCAGTTTGTTCTTAGTGATGAGTTCAGTCATCTTCGTCCGGAACAGCGATTGGCTTTGTTGCATGTGAGTGAGATTGCTTTGAGATTGTCAATACATGTTGACATTATGTATTTTTAAAACTATATTGTTGATTCTGGTAAATAAAATCACTTGTTCAAGTTTCAGATCTTTTGTAAACATGATATAATCTCTCTTAGTAAACATGGTACAGTCTCTCTTAAGTGTGTTAATTCTACTATGGAATTTAGCCTACTATATTAATGCATGATAAAGGCCTAATTTTTATGTAAATGGTAATAAAATTGTAGGACTTTCCTATAAATGTCTTCCATATAAATAGAAATTCTTTTTAAAAAAATTTTTTAGTGTTTATTTTTGAGAGAGAGAGAGCATGAGCAGGGGAGGGGCAGAGAAAGAGGGAGACACAAAATCTGAAGCAGGTTCCAGGCTCTGAGCTGTCAGCGCAGAGCCCAGCACAGGGCTCGGACCCAAAAACCATGAGATCATGACCTGAGCTGATGTTGGACACTCAACTGACTGAGCCACCCAGGCACCCCATAAATACAAATTCTTTATTAAGAGTATGGTCTGGTGATGCTCTGGAAACAGGCTTGCTGAAGAGAAAAGAGTTTGAAATTGGGAATTAGGAACTTTGAGACTCAGAACCAGAAGTTAATTGGGAGCATAGAGAAGGAACCATTACAAACTAAACAGCATAACATGTTATAATTTTATCCGTATTTGTAATTCAAATGGTCACATCATTTCCCAATATGAAAGATAAGTGTATTTATAGTAATGAAAACTATTAGAATTTTTCATTGGATCATTATGAATAATGAACTAAAGAAATTTTAGGATAAAAAATGATAAAAGGCTATAACAAAATAATAAATTTATTGTCGGTTTGAATACGACATAATTAGTTTTAAAATGAGAAAGTGAGATTCCTTGGTATATCTTAACAGAGTCTCTCACACTTAGGGAGGTGGTTTATTTTGTTTGTTTTCTTACCATTATCAACTGGTTGCCTATAGGAAAAATTTTTTTTAGGTTTCTAAGATAGGCATTGAAAGAATAACTTCTTTAGGTATCATTCTTTATTATATTGAATCACTGTGTAGTAACAGTTTCTAGAATCTGGAAATTATCTGAACTTGGTAAAGGAGTGGCAGCATCATAAATTGGTGTATATGTGACATATATTAACTGTGTGTGTTTTCATAGCAGATTTAAAATTATATAGGATATAGCAAATTTAAACAAGTAAATGAAAATAAATAATTAGTTTTAAAAGCCAGGGCAGCTGGGTGGCTGAGTCGGTAAGCATCCAACCTTGGATTTCAGCTTAGGTCATGATCTTTGGTTTGTGAGATCGAGCCCTCCGTTGGGCTCCGCGCTGGCAGTGTGGAGTCTACTTGGGATTCTCTCTCTTCTCTGCCCCTCCCCTGCTCTCTTGTACACCTGCGCTTTTTGTCTCTCTCAACAATAAATAAATAAACTTAAAAATTAAAAAAAGCCGAGTTCCAGTAATTATATGATTTGTTAGGGTTCCTTTCCAGCATTAAGTGAGTCTGTAAGAGAAAAGCCTCAAAGTGTTGTTGATATTAGCAAATAAGTAGAATTAGGTAGGCATGGGGTCTTATGTTCTAATAAAGTGGTCTTCAGAACAAGACCTAAGTACATCTGACTTTGATATCTCTTGCATAGTTTTCATTTTTTTAGTCAGAATCTAAAGCCATTTGGTTGACAAGTATTGTTATCCTCATCCAGTGTCTTTGCTCTAGGATATATACTAGCCCAATAGAAATTTTTTTCCATTGAATTAGGCTTATTGCCATGCACTAAACTTTAAAGGTGTTTACAGAAAAAATAAAAAAAAATGTGAAAATACCACTTAAATGACAATTTTATTTTTTACATGTTTTAGGAGGGTACTGGTCCTCGTGTTATTTCTGCTTTCGTGGAGATTATTTTTGATAATTCGGACAACCGGTTGCCAGTGAGTAATGGCTTTTTTTTTTTTCTAGTCACAATTTTGAGAATTTTATTGATGCAGCTGATTTTTTTCCCCAACCTTTGAAACATTCATAACTGTATTAAAATCAATTCTTGTAATTTAGTTTATGTTAAAATAGCTATATGGTTTACATATTCATTTTGTCCTAAAATTATAATGAACATTCTAGCAAATAGGGTGTGTAAGTTGTTGTGAAAAAATATCTTTGTCATAAGAATTGATATTCATAGCAAATCTTTAGTGAGAATTGAAATTTCAAAATAAGTGTTATGGTTACAGACTCTAGAATGACCTTATTAACTGAAAAGTTTTCCATTTTTACTATGAAATTAACTTCAGGCTTTTACATTCTTTCTTAGATTGATAAAGAAGAAGTTTCACTTCGAAGAGTTATTGGTGCCAAAAAGGATCAGTATTTCTTAGACAAGAAAATGGTCACGTAAGCAATTTCTTTACATTTATAATTTCTTTATGAAAGAGTAAAAGTATTTTACTTAACTCCTATATGGGTTATATATGCCTCGTGTTCAACAAACCAAAATTTAGAGCATTAACAGAAGAATCAAGATTCTCTGAGGCCAGTAGAATAAATGGTTTCATGACTATTCTATACTCCCTCATGTTCCTTAACCCAGCAGTTACCCTTCATTTTTTTGCTTATTATTGGGCGAATAATCTGAAAAAATATTTTCAATGTTTATTAACAGGAAAAATGATGTGATGAATCTCCTTGAAAGTGCTGGTTTTTCTCGAAGCAATCCTTATTATATTGTAAAACAAGGAAAGGTAAAAATATTGTATGCCCTTTTTTTATAGAATGTTTTCTGAGTATATTCACTTGAATGATGAATTTGCTTATAGATTCTAGTGGTTAAGTTGAAGCAAAAATGGACCTTACTGTCTCTTGTTTTCATTGATTTATTTTGTATAGATATTAGTATTACCTTTTATGTGGCCATAAAATTACAAAGTAGATCCACTGTGTAATGGGATTCAATTTTTTCAGCAGTTAGTGGATATTGTTTTCGTTGTGACCTGTATCACTTAATAAGGTGTCCTATACTGGAAGACATTTTGGTTTGTGAAAGTCACAATGGAAATATTTAAGAATATTGTAGAAATTCTTTAAAAATAGCATTTGAAAAAAATTACTTCCTAAAAGTAATACTCTGTTATTTAATATATCACAGAGTTAAAATGGTGGAAAGCTTACATTGCCAGAAATCTACCATAATGCTGTGTATTGTTTTTGCTTGTAGAGATTATATTCTTTATAGTTTTGTTTTTTTTTTTTTTAATTTTTTTTTTTTTTCAATGTTTATTTATTTTTGGGACAGAGAGAGACAGAGCATGAACAGGGTAGGGGCAGAGAGAGAGGGAGACACAGAATCGGAAACAGGCTCCAGGCTCTGAGCCATCAGCCCAGAGCCTGACGCGGGGCTCGAACTCCCGGACCGCGAGATCGTGACCTGGCTGAAGTCGGACGCTTAACCGACTGCGCCACCCAGGCGCCCCTATTCTTTATAGTTTTTAGTAGTTGCATACTTTAGCTGGTTATTGGTTCCTCATATACTTTAAATTTTATCTAAGACAACTTCTTTTTCTTAGAACATACCCTGCATTGTTCACATAGTTTGCTGTAGTGTTTTTTTGGACTAGGGGAAAGTTCTTTTTAAATGTCCACTTCTTATTTCATATTGGAGACATTTTTAGATACGTGTTGAAAACTTAGCATTCCGAACTGATTAGGAAGAGTACGTATGGTGTTTCACATTTGGGAAATGCAGAGCAAGTTTTTGAAGACCATCTTTAGAAGCAAGGAATTTTTTTAAAAGGAGGCTGATTACGGGGTGACTGGGTGGCGCAGTAGGTTAAGTGTCTGACTGTGGCTCAGGTCAAGATCTCATAGTTCGTGGGTTCAAGCCTCGCATTGGGGTCTGTGCTGACAGCTCAGCGCCTGGAGCCTGCTTTGCATTCTGTCTCCTGTCTCTTCCCCTCGCCCGCTCACATTCTGTCTCTACTCCAAAAATAAACAAAAAATTTAAAGAGGCTGATTACGAAAGACTAATTAATCTGAGTCTTCCCTGCAAACATACAGCATAGGCCCCTATACTTTCAGTTTCTATTCATGTCATTTCATATTAAGCCATCCATAAATTACTTCATCTAAAAGAATGTTGCCTTCACCCCAGTGAAGGCACTTCACTTTTTTCTAATTTGATTTTTTTCATAATAGTTATACTGTATTGGTATACTTATTTCTTCCATTAGAATGTAAGTTCCATGAGGGCAAGACTTTGTTTTGTTCATTGCTCTTTTCCCAGTGCTCAGCAGAGTGGCATATATGTTGTAAACATTTATTAAATATTTTTGAAGTGAGCAACTTGAATGAACATGCATAATTGGAGTAACCAGTGATAAGAATCTGAAAGGAGATTCTTTGATGTCTATACTTTGATAGACCACATTTTTCCCAGAGTTGATTTCTGTCTTTATGTGAAAGTGTTAGAGTAACTTCACTTTTTTAATGCCATGACAGCATTTTTTGCATTTAGTGGCTAACTTTATTTTTATGAATATGTTAAACTCACGCTTGTTGTTTAAAGTTGCATGGCACTTAGTTTGTACCACTCTGTGTTTTTTTGCCGTATATTAAAAAATTTTTTTTTGATGTTTGTTTGTTTTTGAGAGAGAGAAAGAGAGCATAAACAGGGCAGGGTCTGAGAGAAGGGGACAGAGGATCCAAAGCAGGCTCTGTGCCGGCAGCAGTGAGTCCAATGTGGGGCTCGAACTCATAAACTGAGAGATCATGACCTCAGCTGAAGTTGGATGCTCAACCGACTAAGCCACCCAGGTGCCCCACCATATATTTTTAAATAAGATTTTTAAAATGCTTTTGCTTGTTTTATTTAATGTTAGTTACTACCTGTGATAGACAGTTATTTTTACCTATCTATATTTAAAGAATACCATTTTGGGGGCACTCATCTGGCTCAGTTGGTAGACCATTCAACTCCTGATCTTGGGGGCATAGAGCTTACTTAAAAAATAATAGTAATAATGGGGCACCTCGGTGGCTCAGTCAGTTAAGCATGTGACTTCAGCTCAGGTCATGAACTCACAGTTTGTGGGTTTGAGCCCCACATTGGGCTCTGTGCTGACAGCTCAGAGCCTGGAGCCTGCTTCAGATTCTGTCTCCCCCTCTCTCTGCCCCTCCCCCAGCTCACGCTCTGTTTCTGTCTCTCAAAAATGAATAAACATTAAAAATTTTTTTTAAATAGTAATAATAATAAAGCATACCATTTTTGCTATACTTTTAATAGTATCATAACTTTTTAAAAACGTAGAGTGATAGTTTCCCCTTGTAAAAATACTGTTCTTTTAGAACAGAGTTCATCTTTTTTTTTTTTTTTTAATGTTTGTTTATTTTTGAGAGAATGCATGCAAGCGAAGTAGGGTCAGGAGGAGAGGGGAACAGAGGATTGGAAGCGAGCTCTGTGCTGACAGCAGAGAGAGCCCAATGCAGGGCTCGAACTCTCAAACCTTGAAATCGTGACCTAAGCCAAAGTTGGATGCCTAACCAACTGAGCCATCTGGGCACCCCTGGAGTTCATCTTTTATATTTTATCATATTGACTGAGGAAAAATGGTGATGTAATGTTCTTCCTTCGTTTTTGTTTTTGTTGTTTTGTTTTTATAAAGTTTATTTTGAGAGAGGCAGCATGAGTAGGGGAGGGGCAGAGAGAGAAGGAGAGAGGGAGAATCCCAAACAGGCTTCAGGAAGCTAGCACTCAGAGCCAAATGTGGGGCTCAAACCCACAAAACTGCGAGATCAGAACCTGAGCCAAAATCAAGAGTCGGATGCTTAACTGACTGAGCCACCCAGGAGCCACGTTTTTCCTTCATTTTTAATTTAGAGAGTCTTATTCATAAATTAGACTTATGAATGTATCAATCCTATTTGGATTTTTATTTAATAAATTTTATTTAAATGAGATAGAGGTCTGTAAGTAAATGCACTGTACGAATTGCATTATTGAAGTTATGCTCTACTTAAAAGCTAGCATGTGAGTACTCTTTCAAAGTAGAGTTCTTAAAGAACAGTCTATAGCTACGTAATAATTATTTTTCTAAAATTTTTAGATCAACCAGATGGCCACAGCACCAGATTCTCAGAGACTAAAACTATTAAGAGAAGTAGCTGGTACTAGAGTGTATGATGAACGAAAAGAAGAAAGCATATCTTTAATGAAAGAAACAGGTAAAATGAATGTGATTCTGCCTTATTTTTGTTGTGAATTACATATTCATTGTGCTATGATAGTTGAGAGGAGTTCAATCTGTTCTCAAGAGTATACTGTTTGATAGTTTGCCTGTGTACTGAATGGAGAGAAAATTAGTTTGAGACATTTTAAGGTTTGAGATTTCCAGTGATTTCTCTCTTTAAATAATTACTGTTAGATAATGATGCCTTTATAGGTCAACTGTTTTGTGCCTCTAACGTCCTCATTGTTAGTGAGGATAACAGATTTGGATGCAAACCTCAAAAAGCATTTCTGGAAGTATCAGCTGGCATTTGGTTTTAAGTTGTTCAGGAGCAAGTAAATGGAAAACTTTAAGAATTTTCCTTAGTACATTATGATGGAAACCCTACTTTGCTTTTCAATTGCTATGGTTTGTCATTCCATAGATAGTCCTGAGTTCAAAATCTGACTAATAATTAACTGACGATGTGACTTTAGACTTGATCTCTCTGGTCTAAAGCTTCTCCATCTGTAAAATTCTTTTTCATAGTTTATGGTGATAAATAGAGGAGCAAAGTAGTACCATGATTGGAATATAGTAGGTGTTCAATATACGGCAGCTGTGGATAATGCTATTATAGTAAAAGTTGAGAATCAGTGACACCAATGATGTTATGGTTTTTAATTTTGTAATGTTGTGGGAAGGCACAGTTGCCTTTAAAGGATGTTTAAACAGAGGCCTTACTACATGTATTGTAAGAATTAGTAAACACTAGTTTGGAAAGATATATGCCCCCATATGTATGTGCATTGCAGCATTATTTACAGTAGCGAAGATGCGGAAGCAGCATAAGTGTCCATCAGATGAATGTTTAAAGATGTGGTATATGCATACAAGGGAATATTACTCCATTTTTTAAAAAATGAGATCTTACCATTTGTGACAACATGGATGAACTTAGAGGGTATCATGCTGAGTGAAATGAGTCGGACAGAAAGGCATATACCACATGATTTCACATATATACAAGATCTAAAAAAAACAGCAAACAAAATAGAAACAGACTCATAAATACAGAGAACAAACTGGTGGTTGCCAAGGTGGTGGTGCAGGGGGAAGATGGGTAAAACAGATGAAAGGGATTAGGAGGAAAAACTTCCAGTTATAAAATAAGTCACAGAGATGAAAAGTATAGTATAGGGAATATAGTCCATGATATTGTAATAATGTACGGTGACAGATGGTAACTAGACTTATCACGGTGAGCATTGTGTAATGTATAAAATTATGAAATCACTATTGTGCACTTGAAATTAATATAACATTGTATGTGAACTAAAATAAAAAGTTTTAAAGTGTCACCATGTGTAACTGTTCTCTGATGCTTTTCATAATGAAGCATCGTGTCATTTTAGTTTTAGATTTGGTTACCACATACTTTCAAATAATGCTATAGTTCTTAAGGTTAATTTTAACTCATGGTATATTTGAGAAGATATTACATCAAAATTTCATTCAACTTCTTCACTCCTCTCTCATTTTTTAAGAGGGCAAACGTGAAAAAATCAATGAGTTGTTAAAATACATTGAAGAGAGATTACATACCTTAGAAGAAGAAAAGGAAGAACTGGCTCAATATCAGAAGTGGGATAAAATGAGACGAGCCCTGGAATATACCATTTACAATCAGGAACTTAATGAGACTCGTGCTAAACTTGATGAGGTAAAATACTTTTGTCACTTAAATTCATGAGTGATTTTATTTGAATGAGTAAGTTAAGCTCATGCTATATTTATACTTTTCAATGGTTTTTAAATAGGACCTTAAAAATTTTTAAATCTTAAAATTCATTGGTCAGTGAATTTGTTCTTTTAATTATTCCAAGGAAAATGCCTAGGTCTGTGTGGTCCTTGCTGTAGTTGCATCTGAAATATAATCAGGTGGTGATGCAAGACAAACCAAAATGAGGGCAGCCACCTTTAAAAGCTTCATGAAGAAGGGGTGCCTAGCTGGCTCAGTCAGTCGGGAGCATGGGACTCCTGATCTTGGAGTTCAGGTTGTGAGTTCGAGCCCCATGTTGTGGGTAGAATTTACTTGATAATAAAAAGAAAAAGCCTCATGAATTTTTTTGTTGGCTTTTTAAAATGTATTTTGTAAATAGTATTGCTGATATTTTGTCCAAAAATTGCTTTAGGTAATACTTAAAGGACTTTTTACTTAAAACCACTAAAAATTGTTTTATAAAAACTCTTTAAGTGAATGATTTTATTTTAGAAGATATTTTAAAATTTTACTATTATGTTGTGAAGTATGAAACAAATATAAAATGAGTTAGAAATTATAGC
Source organism: Leopardus geoffroyi (assembly GCF_018350155.1). Classification (NCBI taxonomy): domain Eukaryota; kingdom Metazoa; phylum Chordata; class Mammalia; order Carnivora; family Felidae; genus Leopardus; species Leopardus geoffroyi. Next base: position 68,407,296 of record NC_059334.1, read on the forward strand.
TTTTTTTTCTTCCCCCAGCTTTCTGCTAAGCGAGAGACTAGTGGGGAAAAATCCAGACAATTAAGAGATGCCCAGCAGGATGCGAGAGATAAAATGGAGGTAAGATTATAAACAAGGCTTAGGTTAGCTTATATTTTTCGACCACAGTAAACCCCCTTTTGTACCAGAATTATGGAATGGTTTGAAAAAAAACAAAAACAAAAAGTTAAAGGGGTACGTGGGTGGCTCAGTTGGTTAAGCATCTAACTTCAGCTCAGGTCATGATGTCATGGCTCATGAGTTTGAGCTCCACATCAAGTTCTGTGCTGACAGCCTGGAGCCTGCTTCAGATTCTGTCTCTCCCTCTCTCTCTGCCCCTCCCCCGCTCAAGTTCTGTCTCTCTAAACATTAAACAAAATTAACAGAATTATGAAATGGTAACTTGAAGTGAATGTCATTGAGATTGAGTATTGGAAAGACAGAATAGTACTGAAAGTGTAATTGAAAGAAAAAGAAGGGATAGAACTAATGGTGTCCAAACTCTGCTGTTGTACTTTCAATTGTCTGACTCATTTCTATTTGATACTTTTTGATTAGGATATTGAACGTCAAGTTAGAGAGCTGAAAACAAAAATTTCAGCTATGAAAGAAGAAAAGGAGCAGCTCAGCGCTGAAAGACAAGAACAAATTAAGCAGAGGACTAAGTTGGAGCTTAAAGCCAAGGACTTACAAGATGAATTGGCTGGTAATAGTGAACAAAGGGTGAGTTAAAATACTAAAAATGAAAGACATAAACATTCAGTTGAATAGGAATTACAGAAGACCATCCTTTCTGTGACAAGGATGTATGCTTGAATTTTTGTAAAATATCTGGCACATTACAATAATTTCTACTCAAGTGGCAACTCTGTACTGTCTCCTTGTTTCTTTCATTTAAAAATTAGCTTTGTGGGGGGCACCTGGGTGGCTCAGTCGGTTAAGAGTCCGACTTCGGCTCAGGTCACGATCTCGCGGTCCGTGGGTTCGAGCCCCGCGTCGGGCTCTGGGCTGATGGCTCAGAGCCTGGAGCCTGCTTCCGATTCTGTGTCTCCCTCTCTCTCTGCCCCTCCCCCGTTCATGCTCTGTCTCTCTCTGTCTCAAAAATAAATAAACTTAAAAAAAAAAAATTAGCTTTGTGGGAGGCCAGTCTGGCTCAGTTGGTGGAGCATGCAACTCTTGATCTCAGGGTTGTGAGTTCTAGCCCCATGTTGGGTATGGAGATTACTTAATAAAATCTTTAAATAAATAGGCAAATAAATATTAGTTTTGTGTTGAAGGATCAGTTTTTTCATGATTTCTTTTCACGAGAAAATATTTTATGCTAGACTTAAGCACAAAATCTTAAAAAATTTAAGATTGCATTTTTACTGGGGCGCCTGGGTGGCTCAGTTGGTTAAGCATCTGACTTGGGCTCAGGTCATGATCTCGCGGTTTGTGAGTTCGCGCCCATGTTGGGCTGTGTGCTGACAGCTCAGAGCCTGGAACCTGCTTTGGATTCTGTGTCTCCCTCTCTCTCTGCCCCTCCTCCACTTGCTCTCTCTCTCTCTCTCTCTCTCTCTCTCAAAAATAAACCTTAACAACAATTTTTTTAATTAAAAAAAAGATTACATTTGTACTTCTCCTTTATTTACAGAAACGCTTATTAAAAGAGAGGCAGAAGCTGCTTGAAAAAATAGAAGAAAAACAGAAAGAACTGGCAGAAACAGAACCTAAATTCAACAGTGTGAAAGAAAAAGAAGAGCGAGGAATTGCTCGGTATGGGATTTCTTTCACCAACATTTCTAACTTTCTACATAGTTCCTCTATAAAACCTAAATAGTTATGAGTTAAGACAGTGAGGGCAAAAGTTAAATTCCATTTCAAAGTAATAGGCTATGTTAAAAAACTATTGTGGGCCAAGCGTTATTGTATACATATTGCATACATTTTTTTTCTGTTCAGAAACTTTAGGAGATCACTGTAGGTTTGACAAACTTGAGGCTCTGAGAAGTTAACTCACCAGAGACAACATAGTGAGATATTGTTGGGCTTTTTAAAACATGAATGATGTTTGTTTTTGTTTTTGTTTTTCTACCCACTCAACATTTTATTCTATGTTTCATCCTATTTCCTTTTTTCACTGTTGTTTTAGTAGCTAGACATTTTCATATCTAGCTGTAGGTTGGACATGCCAGCTTTTGCTCATTTCATGGTTTAGGGCATTAGTATGTTTTTATGCCACCTATATTTTGTTGAATTATTTATTTCTTTTTCCCATTTTTTTCTGATCCCCACACCCCCCTGCCGTTTGGTAGGATTGTATGTAATCTAGACATTTGTATTCTACTTGTTTTAAATGTTTTCTTTGTCTTTCTCTTGCCTTTAACCTTTTTTTCCCCTTGCCTCTTAACCTTGGATAGTGTCTTATTGTAAGGAGTTGGAAGTGTTTATATAGTTACATATAGTTGGAGCATTTTTTAAAATTCCTGAGATAGGCTTTTAGAACTGTCTCTAGATTTAGTGACTAACTCAGACCTGGAGTAAATACATTGTCTGCCTGAAATCCTTAGGATATGGGCTATTTCACCTTTAACTGTGACTTTTCAAAATAAAATGTATATTATATAGTACTAGTTCGAGGAGCTCTATTAGATACCAGTTCCTTTTTATATTTTTTTTATAGAATTTAAAAAAATGGTTATTGTCTCTGTATTCTTGACATATCGATTGCAGTTAAACTTGCTTATTTCCTATTTTACTTTTTAATCATTCTTTTCTTCTGTCTTATATAGATTGGCCCAAGCTACCCAGGAAAGAACAGATCTTTATGCAAAGCAAGGTCGAGGAAGCCAGTTTACATCAAAAGAAGAAAGGGATAAATGGATTAAAAAGGAACTCAAGTCGTTAGATCAGGCTATTAATGACAAGAAAAGACAGATTGCTGCTATCCATAAGGATCTGGAAGACACTGAGGCAAATAAAGAGAAAAACCTGGAGCAATACAATGTAAGAACTTTTATAGCTGCTTTGTGACAATCTTTCAGAAGACCTAAACGTGTACAGTTTCATCTAGTTAAGTTTTATTTTCAAACAGTTTACATTGCTATTCTTAAAATATACAAGACACAGGTACTTAGAAAAGACCAGCACAGGGGCGCCTGGGTGGCTCAGTTGGTTGAGCATCTGACTTTGGCTCAGGGCATAATCTCTCAGCTCCTGAGTTCAAGCCCCACATGCAGCTCTGTGCTGACAGCTCAGAGCCTGGAATCTGCCCCGATAGTGTGTCCCTGTCTCTCTGCCCTCCCCCTCTCACATTCTGTCTCTATCTCAAAAATAAACATTAAAAAAAAAAAGACCAGCACTTTTTAACATTTATACATATAACAATATTTATACATATGAATTAATATTTATATGGTAATTTTCCTTTTCAAGGAAGTTTTTTTTTCCATATCCGTGAGTATTCATGTAGATTGAGTGTATTTTAAAATATATTTTTATAAATTGGTAGAATGTACCTGAACTACTCTTAATTTTAACATGGTAAGTCTAAAATGCAACTTCAGAGTAACTTATTTAAATTTTTTTTTCCATTTTTATATTCTTTCACGGTTCTCTTTCAATTTAAAAATTACTACAGGGGCGCCTGGGTCAGGCTCTGAGCTGATGGCTCAGAGCCTGGAGCCTGTTTCCGATTCTGTGTCTCCCTCTCTCTCTGCCCCTCCCCCATTCATGCTCTGTCTCTCTCTGTCCCAAAAATAAATAAACGTTGAAAAAAAAAAAAAAAATTACTACAGAATATATTTTTTGTTAAAGTAATGGTGATTTTACAACATTTTCTAAATGAATTAAACATTATTTACATATTTACTTAGTATTTCCTTAAAAATTGAAGTAGAAGATAAAACCATTTCTAGAGTAAAAAAGATCTGACATTCAAAATGAGAAAGGGAGAAAATGCTTAGGTAAGTGTTATGTGTGGCTATATATAGATAACTTGAGGGTGATAGAAGTGATGAGAAGGGAGTGTTTAGGACAAGTAAGTGTAGGGTGAGGTAGGTATATATGTACATACACAGAAGAACCCTCTTACCCATGAGATCTGCACCCAATTGGTTTTTGATTTTTCAGAAAAGCCATAAATGCATAAAATTTTAATACATATGTATATTTATATTTTATGAGTAATACATATATTTATGCACATGTAAACATACGTATATTTATATATATCTTAAGTATTTTGTTTAAACAGGCAAATGTATGCTCATGTACTAATCTTTTTTTTTTCCAATCTTTCTTTTTTTAAGACTACTTTCTTAGAGCATTTTTGGGTTCACAGCAAAACTGAGAGGAAGGTACAGAGATTTACCATGTACCTTCTGCCCCACACATGAGTAGCTTCTCCCATTATCAACACGCCCCACCAGAGTACGTACCAGTCTTTTGATGTAGAGTCCACAGTGTTTGAGTATGAGTAGTGATTGGAGTTGCCAGGGACTTTTTTGTTATGAGCCACACATGTAAATATAGTTCTCCTTAAAGTTGGATGAGAACAGAATTCAGGGTTAAGTCTAGGATCATACATTACGTTTAGATGTCATGTTTCTGTTCTCTTTTTTAATGTGGATCAGTTCCCTAGTCTTATTTCTGCTATATTTCTGCAATGTATTCTACTATATTACACGTTAATACATGCATTTATGTGTTATATGGTTATTTACCCTGGTCTTTTAGAGTTAATTTCCCCATTTAATTCAGTTTTTAGGGAGTCATCTTTAAGTATATCCAAAACTGAATGAGGTTTTTAAAGAAACAGCTCTTTCCTTTGTCTTCATATTCTCAGTTTAATATTTAATCACAGCATAAACATCAAGATGAAAACATAGTGGGAGCAAACACAGCTGGTTCTGTAATCATAAATTACTGGTAGTGGGGCCCCTGGAGGCTCAATAGGTTGAGCGTCCGACTCTTGATTTCAGCTCATGATCTCTGGATTCATGGATTTGTGAGATTGAGCCCCACTTCGGGCTCTGTGCTGAGAGTGTAGAACCTGCCTGGGATTCTCTCTCTTCCTCTCTGTCTCTGCCCCTCCCCTGCTTACATGCACATTATCTCAAAATAAATAAACAAACTTCAAATAACTGGTAGAAAAGTGATCAGGGGTAATAGAAAATATCTCCTAGGCTCAAAATTCCAGTGTCAGGATACTTTATGGAGGGAATGGAAAGCACAAGTTGATCCCAGTAGTTAGTTATTTGGAAATTGATTAGTATAGTTTTTAGCTGTGATAGCTACATGTCCTTTCTTGGAATGAAGAAAATGTATTATTCTTGAGTTCATGGAAACAACCTCAACAAATCCTTTTTTGAAACAGCCTGGTGATGAGCGAAGATTTTTCAGTTTTTATTCATTCTTTCTCAAGCTTGAACTTCATTATTTTCCAGTATTTCAGCCACTCCTTCTACTGATGAAGCCTGACCTTTATACTGGATAGAGATAATATTATAGTGCTGATTGCATTATGTAGAATAACTTTTTGCTTCTTAGTATAATCCTAACTCTTGTGTTCTATTGTATATGTGTAGAGGGAGTGGTGTGAAAAGTATTGACTGCGGTATTTTGAGAATTTGTGAATGTATTTTTTCTTCTGAAATTCTGCGGTGTATACTATGCAAGTAGAAAGGTTTAGATCATTAGTGAGCAAGTTTATTTTAGCAGTATTTTATAGAGTAATTCATTCTGTGGTTTATGTTTTCTCTTGATGTGATGTGCACTTGTCTAAACACATTTTTAAAAAAATAGAGTTGGATTTTTTAACAACTTCATTAAGGTACAGTTGGCATACAATAAATTGCATGTGTTTAAAATGTACCACTTGATAAGTTTTGATGTGTTTACATCTATGAAATCATCACGACAATTAAGATAACAAGTCTGTTCATCACCCCAAAATGTCTCCCATTCCTCTCTCCTGTGTTATCCCCTAGCAACAATAACTGATCTTGCTGTTGCTGTGGATTAGTTTGCATGAAATTGGTTTTTAAATTTGAATTATTTTTATTTCCATAGAAACTGGATCAGGATCTTAATGAAGTCAAAGCTCGAGTAGAAGAACTGGACAGAAAATACTATGAAGTAAAAAATAAGAAAGATGAATTACAAAGTGAAAGAAAGTTAGTATAGACTAAAATATGCCTTAATTTTTTTGAGTAATGCAAGTTAGTGGGTGTTAAATGGTCGTTAAGTCATAAATGAACTAGCAGCCCTTGGCTGGTTCAGTTGGTGGAGCATGTGACTCAATCTCGGGGTTGTGAGTTCAAACCCCATGTTGGGTATAGAGATTACTTAAAATCTAAAAAAAAGTTATAAATGAACTATTCAAGTTTGAATTTTTTTTCAGTATTTTATTCTCAATTATATACTGTTGGTGCCTATTCTTAATGCTTTTATAATTAAAGACAGTCTAATTTTTATTGATCAGTTATTTGTGGAGAGAGGAGAATGCAGAACAGCAAGCGCTTGCTGCTAAAAGAGAAGATCTTGAAAAGAAACAGCAACTTCTTAGAGCAGCAACAGGAAAGGTGGGCAGGTTCTTTTCATTACTTCACTTTACAATGAGCCAGTTATTACACAAGAATATTAGTTTTCAAGCTGTAAGTCATTGGTTCCAGGTAGTAAATAAGAGTGCAAATCACTTGTCCTATAAATTTGAAATGATGGGCCTTGTTTAAGCAGCGTTACTACCACCCATACTATTAATTCTAGCACTTTTGATGTTTAGATGAAGAGCCTATTTTTAATATTAGTATCATAGACTAGAACCCATAATATAAAAGTATTTCGTGTAGTTGGCATTTTTCAAAGGGGTGAGGTATTGTTGGGGAGGGTGTTCAGTTTAATCTCTGGAATATTTTTTAACGTGTAGAGTAATGGGTTTATTTCTTACCAGAGGGGTGCCGTTGGCAGCATTATTTACAAAATTTTTACCTCTGACAATTTAATAGGCTATTTTAAATGGAATAGACAGCATAAACAAAGTACTGGACCACTTTCGTAGGAAAGGAATAAACCAGCATGTTCAAAATGGCTATCACGGCATTGTGATGAATAACTTCGAATGTGAGCCTGCTTTCTACACATGCGTGGAAGTCACTGCGGGCAACAGGTGAGGTTTTTGTTTGGTATTTTGAATTTTTAAAGGAAAGAAGGAATAAGAATAAAAAGTTTTTTGGAGTTTTAGTACAATATATCTCCCATTGCCTTTTATCCTAGTTGCTTATTTAACTTTCTGGTTAAAGATGTAGGCGTTAAGTGTTCCTAATTGTAGTTCTCTCCCTACCCCCATTGGAATTTTCTAAGTAGTTTCCCTCCCACCCTACCCCAGTTCAAATTGGGTTGCATAGAAAAAAACTGAGTTGTTTGCTTAAATGTTTATAGCACTTTAAAGTCTAGCAATACAAATGTGTTTTGTTTTGTTTACCTATAAGGTTATTTTATCACATTGTTGATTCGGATGAAGTCAGCACGAAGATTTTGATGGAGTTCAATAAAATGAATCTTCCTGGAGAGGTCACTTTTCTGCCTCTTAACAAGTTAGATGTCAGGGATACTGCCTATCCTGAGACCAATGTGAGTTGGTGTGTGTGAAGGTCTACCTTTCAATAAGTCATTTTTTCTCACGGTTAGTCCATGCTAGTGCACGGGCACAGTGCATTAGGATTCACTGATCTGTGAGATAAGCATGGTTTCTTCCCATATAGCATAGGGATGGGAAGGGAGACAGGTCACAGCCAAGACATGAAACAAATCATTGCAAATGTGTAAAATGTTAAAATACATAAGCACAGGATACTTTGAGAGAGTATCCCAGGTGACAAAATTAAGAACAAACTCCTGAGGAACTATCGTTTGAAGTGAATATATTCTAAGTTTTCTGAATATGCTTTTTAAATGACTTATAAATAAAATAAAAATGTCTACCAAGATGATAGGACCTGAAAGCATAATGTTGCTTTTGTTACTTGCTAGTATACATTTATAAATGGATTAAAAATATTCCTCAGATAGAATTCTTAAAAAAAAATGTAATTGCTTTGAGGGTATTTGGTTTCGGAATGTTGATGTATTCGCAACGGTTCTATCCTCTAAGGTTAAAGCTGAAAGTCTATGAGAATGATAACAACTTAGGTGGAACAGTGAGAATCTTATAATCTACTTAAAGGATCCAGCTTTTTCTTCTTTTTTCTTCTCTTAAAGGGTCCACACTACTAAGTGTCCACGGTGTTTTATTTCTTGTTTTCCATGGTAGCTATATTGGTGTGTGTTCTCTTTATAATTATTGATTTAAGCTTAACATATTTGTTGCATTGTTCTGTGTATAGGATATATTTCCTAATGTGAAAATTATAAGTTTTTCTAACAGTTTAGAAGAGTGTAAAAGAAAATTTTATATGAAAAAATATTTTTCTGAATATCTAAGACATATATATAATGAAAACATTTTGAGGAAATACTATTAGTTTACATTTATTTGGCCTTTCTATGTGACAGATGCTGTCCTGTGTGTTTTACATATTATTAGTTTGTCTGGTCTTAACAACTTAAGAAGGTACTATTATCACAGTTTTGTAGGTGAAATAACTATTAAATGGAGAAGTTAAGCAGCTTGTCCAAAGTATACATCTAGTGAGTGTCAGAACTAGGATTTGAACTTGTGCCACTGACTGTGGAACCACTAAATTCTTTGTCACTATGCCCTGATCTTGAAAATCTGTACATGAATGCAGTTTCCCAGATATTTCAGTAGAATGATTTTTCTAACTTCTTCAGAGTAAAAATAGTTTTGAAATAGGCATTTATGTTTCTTTGTATTTCATAAAGATGTAATTCATAATTCTGTTAGCATGTTTTAATTAACTGTGTTGTGATCTTTTTGCTGACCAAAATATTCATTTTTAGGATGCTATTCCTATGATAAGTAAACTGAGGTACAATCCCAGATTTGACAAAGCTTTCAAACACGTGTTTGGGAAAACACTTATTTGTCGTAGCATGGAAGTTTCAACCCAGCTAGCACGTGCTTTCACTATGGACTGCATTACCCTGGAAGGTTTGTAATAGTAATTCTTGGCTTTGAACAAATAAATTCAGTTTTAGTTTTAAGTATTTCAAAATTCATGTGCCTTTGTCATTTTTAGATAGTTGGTTTAAGTCAGAGTCCAAACAGGTTCCACAATTTTATTTAGTTGATGTCTGTCTTAAGTATAATCATTTGGTCTATATTAAGGATTCTTAACCTTTTTTGCACTGTGGACTTCTTTGGCTCTTGAGTAAAGTCTGTGAACCCTTTCTCAAAATGCTTTTAAGTGCATAAAATACTTTGGATCACTAAAGAAACTGTATTGGCATGGTAATCACAGTATTTTTTTCAAATATGACATAGTAATTTATTCTTGAAGGTATTCAAAAACAAGATTTAGCAGTGAGTGAATCTAATATAATTTTGAAGTACTGATACATGTAAACAATATTTTGAGATTTCCAGCAAGTATAATCTTATAGCTGTTATATAGAAAATAGCTGTTATTTCTCCTGGTAACAAAGTTACAAGTACTGATACTAGCACTATAGTTCTTGTTACAGAGGGAATTGGTAAATTTCATTTTGAAGTTAGTATAAAAATAAAGAAGTAAATTTTTTTTCCTACCAAGTCATGGATTTCCTGAATTTTATCCATGAAGTCTAGGGTCTAGGTTACGAACCTCTGGTGTATAAGTTTACCTGTCTTCATTTTTTAATTTTTTTCCTTCTCTTTATAATTTATATGTTAATGAAAGAAAGTAACCCCCCCCCCCGCTTTATCTCTATAGACAATTTTTTTCGTTTTGAACTACCTCTGAGAATAAGTTTTAAAATAAATACAGTTATGATACTTTATTTCTGAAGTTAAGTATGTGTATCTTCTAAGAGCAAGGATATTCTCCTTAATAACCACAGGTATCGTAACTGTTACACCTAAGAAATTTAACATTAACCCAATAATATCATCTTAAAAGTATCTACAGTAAAATTTTCCCCAGTTGTCCCAAAATATTTTTCTGTCCAGGATCTAATCAAGGATGCATGGAATGTCTTCTGTTTGGATTCTTTCAATATAGGACAGCTCCTCCTGTTCTCTCATACCCTCAGGAAATTGACTTTTTCATAGAATCTTCCATTTTCTGGATTTGTCTTTTGCTTCCTCATCATTAGATTCAATTTAAACATTCAAGGTGTATACTTCTTACATCACACAATGTCCCACTGTTAATCATGCTAAGTTTGACCAGTAGCAATCTCTGAGTTATAAAGGTACCATTTCTTCTTCATAATTAGTAAGTGACATAAGGGACTATCCTTTAAGAAAACATGAATATCAGGTTCCTTGACAACTTTTTTTCCAATGGTTTAGCTTCCTTTGCTAGCCCTTGCCTGACTCAGTTAATACACCGGGGGATTCCAAATGGGTATTCTTAAATTCTGTCAAGGTTGCTGTATTTACTAACTGTCACTCTTCTGTAAAGAAGAACCCCTTCCCTTTTTTTTTTATTTTTTAAGTAGCACTGTGATTCGTGACTTTTTTTTTTTATTGTGTTACTGCATTGCCATTATTGTTTGATGTTCAAATTTTCCCAAATATGGCCAGTGGGAATTCCAAGCTCCCAAGTCCTGTGTCCTGTTGACATGTCCCCATTAGTTTTTATTAGCGCTTCTTTCCTTTCTGGCAGATGTTCAGACTCATCTAAAAGGCACACTTTTTTTTTTTTTTAATGTTTATTTTTGAGAGAGAGAGAGAAAAACAGCATGAGTGGGGGAAGGGCAGAGAGAGAAGGAGACACAGAATTAGAAGCAGGCCCAAGGCTCTGAGCTGTCAGCCCAGAACCGGAGACAGGGCCTACATCCTTGAACTGCCTATAGATAATGACCTGAGCTGAAGTCAGATGCTTAACCAACTGAGCCACCCAGGTGCCCCTAGAAGGCACATTTTTTAAACAAAGATTTTAACAGTTGGAAAGGAAAAGTTTTTCAGGCTGACTTAAATCCCTTCTAATTCTCATTAAATAAACAAAGCTTTAGAATAGTTGTTTGATTATAAATCAATTTATCATTGAATAAAGAAGTTGTTATACAGAATATCTACCTTTCTTATGCTTTGTTTGTAGGTGACCAAGTTAGTCATCGGGGTGCTCTCACTGGAGGTTATTATGACACAAGGAAATCTAGACTTGAATTGCAGAAAGATGTTAGAAAAGCAGAAGAAGAACTAGGTGAGCTTGAAGCAAAGCTCAATGAAAACCTTCGCAGAAATATTGAAAATATCTTTTTGTCCTGTGTTGCTATGGAGAACTGTGTTTGGGTTAGAATATATAATCTTTTGCATGTTAGGTGTGTTTTCTTACATACATACAGTGAGAAAAATATTCTTCATATTTGGCTTTTCTTTAAGCATAGAAGCTTGTTTGTCAAAACTTATTAACTCCTGAAGACGGGGAAAAAACTATTTTAACATTGATTCTTTGATTAGCTATTAAATAGGTAATAGCAGTGAGTCTGTTTATGAGAGCAAAGAACCTGAGGTACACTAAAATTTAAGGGGACAGAGGAAACTGAAGAAGATCAATCAGAATTGTAGAAGGAAAACCAGGTTATTGCTTCAAGGAAGAAGGGTTGGGGGCATCAGTAATACCATTATACTGCAAAGAAGTTAAATATAGGGGTTGAAAATGTGCATTCGATTTTACTACTTCAGAGTCATTTGATACAGATGTAGTATTAGTGGAGGAAACGGCTGTCAAAGTCCAAGTCTTAGTAAACAGTATTCTCCGTTCTTTTAAATAAAGCTGGTGTTCCATAACGAGTGGGTAGTTTAGCTCACAGCAGGAGCGTTGTACTTGTGCATTTTCTTAAGATAACCATGCTACTTTGGTGTAAGGCAAAAGCGCTCAATATGTACTTCACATTATGTCACACAATTTAAAAAACATAGGTACTTGATGGGTGTCTGGCTTGCTCAGTCAGTAAAGCATCCAACTCTTCATCTCTGGGTCATGAGTTCAAGACCCACATTGAGTGCAGAGATTACTTAAAAATATATATATAGGTATTCTAGCATCAAGAACAATCATTTTTACTGAGTGAGTGAATCATTGGGATAATTCTTCAATGAAACTGGCAGTTTTTTTAAGTGATTTTATAGCTTCTGTGTCATCAGTGCAAGCAGCAGCACAGAGAAAAAGGTAAATAAACATGTTAGTCTGGACTCTGCAAAGGTCTGTAGAGCATCTTTAGAACTGCCCAAATTTGGTAAGATGTTGGCACAAAGAAAACATGGGGAAACACTAAGAAAGGAGGATATTTTTTTTTTCTTTTTTTTTTCAACTTTCTTTTTTTTTTTTATTTATTTTTGGGATAGAGAGAGACAGAGCATGAACGGGGGAGGGGCAGAGAGAGAGGGAGACACAGAATCGGAAACAGGCTCCAGGCTCTGAGCCATCAGCCCAGAGCCCGACGCGGGGCTCGAACTCACGGACCGCAAGATCGTGACCTGGCTGAAGTCGGACGCTTAACCGACTGCGCCACCCAGGCGCCCCAAGAAAGGAGGATATTGACAGCATACATCCACTACCTTCTGTATTTAATAATCCAGTGAGGTGGTATTATTTGTCTACATTGGGCAAGGCCTCCTCTTCATACATAACTACCTTATGTGGTGATTTAAACATAATAGATGACACAGTAAATATTTTTTGAATGAAAGATGTAAAAGATAATATTTAGATTCTCCTCGGATTTCCCAAGAATTTATATATTTATTGTATATATGTAATATATATAATATATATATGAAATATATATAAAATACATATATGTAATATATAAAATTTGTAAACATTATGTAAGTAAAATTATATATAAATTTGTATGTATTTATATATATATTTTATATGTAACTTTAAGGAAAACCTAAGTTATTTTGAGAGAGAAATGGTGGGGTGAAATGTTTTAAGCTTCTTTATGATTAAACACGTTTGGTGTAGTATTTAATTCAGCATTGTTATGGTCCATAAATCTGAGGAAATAACTTTTATTTGGAGGTAAAGAAAAGGAAGGGGATACACAGTGTTTTTAAGAGATGTTTTTAGAGCGCATTTTCCTTAGCCTTGTATATGGATTAATAATGAAATTGATCAGTTGATGAACCAAATGCAGCAGATAGAGACCCAGCAAAGGAAATTTAAAGCATCTCGAGATAGCATATTATCAGAAATGAAGATGCTCAAAGAGAAGAGGCAGCAGTCAGAGAAAACCTTTATGCCAAAGGTTCGTAAGTATGTCCCATTCACTACAGATTTAATTATTTAGAATTGGGGTGGACCACGTGTTATATTGGTTGTCCTGTCAGTAATCATTTTTGTCTATTAAGCACTGCTTATGAAGTTGAATATTAAAATGAAGTGGTTGCATTTTATCCAGATTATATTAAAACAGGGTAGAAACTAAACTATTACTGTTGAATTACAAGTGATAATATGTATGTCTCAGAAACTTGTAGCAGTTTTGACAAAAACTGCTCAGATGATCAATAGTACTAAACAGTTTTTTAAAAAATTTTTCCAACTGTACCACCCTAACACATTCTAGCAGTCTTTTCTTTTTGTTCTTATTAATATTCAAGAAGATTTTTATACAATTTGGTCATGGAATATGATTTATTCCACATACCCTGATAGTATTGTATCATAAATATTTTTCTTACTGCTATTTAGTTCTATTCAAATTTAATGGATACCTAATAGTTACTTGAGTTGATATGACTTAGTTCACTTTAACATCAAATATAGATTGTTCTCAGTTTTTCACTATTGTAAGTAATACAGACTAATACCATTATTAATAAATGTATGATCTGTCACATAGCAACGTAGCTTACAAAGTTTGGAGGCAAGTTTGCATGCTATGGAGTCCACCAGAGAATCATTGAAAGCAGAACTAGGAACAGACTTGCTTTCTCAACTTAGTCTGGAAGATCAGAAGAGAGTAGATGCACTCAATGATGAAATTCGTCAACTTCAGCAGGCAAGTACAACTGACGAAATTTTAATTAATAATTGGCTATTGTGAAAAGTTTCTTGCTACTAAGGGATTGTAAAAAAAGGAACCTTGAGAAAATAGGTATGTGAGACTTGGACTTCTAATATCCATAAGAGTAAATAGGTTTTTCTGAAGCATTCTGGATATGTTAGGATTATGCAGGAAATCTTCATTTTTTTCCATCTTATTTAATGTACATTTATTATTAGTAAGATTTACTTGTTAGTTTTGCTGTCTTTATTGATGTGACCACTTTTACACATGTAATAATATTGTTTTGATTAAACATTTTAATAGCATTTGATTTTTGAATATGGAGATGTAAACACTAAGTCCAAAAAATGAAAAGTAGGTAAAGTATTTTTTGCAGATGTCTTATAAAAAGAACAAAGCTGGGGTGCCTGGGTGGCTCAGTCAGTAGAGCATATAACTCTTGATCTTGGAGTTGTGAGTTCAAGCTCCATGTTAGGTATAAAGATAACTTAAAAATAAAATCTTTAAAAAGAACCAAGCACACAAACTTAGTATTCTGAATAGATAAGAGAGAAAAATGAAGAAAATATAGGGCTTTTTAGAAGGATGTAAAACTCGATTGCAGCTCATTTGAACACAAGTAATGGAGAGGACAGCAAATAAACAGCATTCCTGTGTGGGAAATGTGAATTCCTATGTAGACAAATAATACTTTTTTTTTCTAGGAAAACAGGCAGTTGCTGAATGAAAGAATTAAATTAGAAGGTATTATTACTCGAGTGGAGACATACCTGAATGAGAATTTGAGAAAACGCTTGGACCAAGTGGAACAGGTATATTCTTTTTTGAGGGTTCTTTGATGACTGTAACCTTTTGAAAGTACTGACACACAAGTGGCTCTGATTGAGAGCATGTGCTTTGGGGACAGAAAGACCCCCCTACCCTGGGTTGGAGTTCTAGCACTGCCATCTAATGTATGATCTTGTGCAAGCAAGTACTTTAATATTACTAAGCCTCAGTTTCCTCTCGTGAAAAATAAGCATAACAGTAATGCCTGTTGTGTATGATTATCCTGGCACATTCTAGGTGATCAGTAAATGTTAAGTTATTAATGTTTTCTCAGTAGTAGTCCCATGCTGAGAAATTTTCTAATTATATTACTTTTTTCCCCCTTTTAATGGATACTGTAAATATTTGTAGTTATACAGAGTGTACTTTCTAGTTCTCTTGAATGTTTATTCAACATAACCGCTATCAGAAACTGTTGAAGTCATAACATTTTGAAACTAACAGAATTCATATTTTGTGGTTTGATGGTTTTAAGTTCCTTTTATGTTACAGGAACTTAATGAACTGAGAGAGACAGAAGGGGGTACTGTTCTCACTGCTACAACTTCAGAACTTGAAGCAATCAATAAAAGAGTAAAAGATACTATGGCACGATCAGAAGGTGAATTTTTATTTAGTAGAAAGATTTTTGGGGGGGTGCCTGGGTGGTTCAGCTGGTTAAGCATCCAGCTCTTGATTTCAGCTCAGGTCATGATCTCATGGTTCATGAGTTTGAGCCCCTTGTTGGGCTCTGCACTGACAGCACATAGCCTGCTTCAGATTCTCTCTCTTCCTCTCTCTCTCTGCCCCTCCCTGCTTACATGCTCTTTCTCAAAATAAATAAACATTTTAAAAAATTAAATTTTTTGGTAGTTTGTTAAATTTAGATTATTTGATAAAATTGTTTACTACACAATGAAATACCCAAATAGGCAAAAGCATATACTAATATTTTTTCTGTTTTCCATCAGCATAAATAATTTATAGTGGATGGAATTTAGTGGGTTGGTTATAAATCATAATCTCTGTTTTGTTGGAAAATGTTTGTGACAATTTTATGAGAGACTGTAATTAATAATTTTATTGCCAGAAGTGTGAAGTAGCCGAACTAGTTTCTTATCACCTACTTGCTGAGAAGAAAATTATTTTTTTAGTTTTTTATAAACATAAACATTCAATAATGTGAAATAATATACTTGAGTGACTAATGTATACTCCTATTTTATCCTGAATTAAGTGTTTCATAGATTTACAAAGTAAAATTTAAACAAACATTATGAAAAACTAAAATCTACTTATTTTGATAAATTTGGCCATTAAAATCTTTGGTTAAATAACAGTCTAGCTTTAAAATAGGTATTATGGTCTAATTTGTTTTTTTCCCCCATTTTAGATTTGGACAATTCCATTGATAAAACAGAAGCTGGAATTAAGGAGCTTCAGAAGAGTATGGAACGCTGGAAAAATATGGAAAAAGAACACATGGATGCTATCAATCATGATACTAAGGAACTGGAAAAGATGACAAATCGACAAGGCATGCTGCTGAAGAAGAAAGAAGAGTGCATGAAGAAAATTCGTGAACTTGGATCACTTCCCCAGGAAGCATTTGAAAAGTACCAGACGCTGAGCCTCAAACAGGTAAATCTTCTTGGTTTTAAATGTGAAGTCTTGTTGCAGATTTCTCTGCATGTGGATTTATTTATACATTTTTCCTCTTAATAGCTGTTTCGAAAACTTGAACAGTGCAACACAGAATTGAAGAAGTACAGCCATGTTAACAAAAAAGCTTTAGATCAGTTTGTAAATTTCTCTGAGCAAAAAGAAAAGTTAATAAAACGACAAGAAGAATTGGATAGGGGATACAAATCAATCATGGAACTGATGAATGTACTTGAACTTCGAAAATATGAAGCTATTCAGTTAACTTTCAAACAGGTATGTTTCTATTTTGTAATTAATATGTACACAAGACAAAAACTTCAGCTTTTAGTTTATTATTCAGTTTGCAAAGGTTTTAAAGGTTTTTTTTTCCACTGATAGGTGGATCTAATACACGTGAACGAATCCCCGCATACAGTTTTCTAACACAGTAACTAGAATATCCTGCACAGCTCTTAAAAGAATTTAGTTTGTTACTCTTGTTTTTAAGATTAAACAGTATTTATGATTGTTTTTAAATATTTGTCTTTGCTTTAAGAAATAATATGTGCAGTTCCACCTAAGCAAAATTTATATTTGAATTGACACTTATTCATCCCTTC
Source organism: Leopardus geoffroyi (assembly GCF_018350155.1). Lineage (NCBI taxonomy): Eukaryota > Metazoa > Chordata > Mammalia > Carnivora > Felidae > Leopardus > Leopardus geoffroyi. Next base: position 68,424,491 of record NC_059334.1, read on the forward strand.
ATTTTAAGGTATCTAAGAACTTCAGTGAAGTATTCCAGAAGTTGGTACCTGGTGGCAAAGCTACTTTGGTGATGAAGAAAGGAGACGTGGAGGGCAGTCAGTCTCAGGATGAAGGAGAAGGAAGTGGTGAAAGTGAGAGGGGTTCTGGGTCACAAAGCAGTGTCCCCTCAGTCGACCAGTTCACTGGAGTTGGAATTAGGGTAACAAACCTTTATATCCAGTTTCCCTCAGTACCACCATAGTGGGATTTGTACAATGTTTTATAGATTAAATTGGTGCATTGTTGTATGTGACTTAATTTTAGGAGGTGATTATGATTTTACCCCTTTTGGTTACTAATTAAATGGTTTTTTTTAGGTATCATTTACAGGAAAACAAGGCGAAATGAGAGAAATGCAACAGCTTTCTGGTGGACAGAAATCCTTGGTAGCTCTTGCTCTGATTTTTGCCATTCAGAAATGTGACCCAGCTCCTTTTTACCTGTTTGATGAGATTGACCAGGCTCTGGATGCCCAGCACAGAAAGGCTGTGTCAGGTAATTTTGCGTTATACTGGACGAGAACTTAACAATGATAGCTTCCCTCTTTTGATTGTGACTTCTTGTTGCCTAACATACTTGGGACTAGACAGGATATATATTCAGTAAATAAAATTTCTTTTAAAAGTTTTTAAAAATTTAGTTTTAGACTACTTTACAAAGCTTAGTTTTGTGAAAAGCCAACGTGTTTCTTGGAGTCTGTTGAAAATCCTAACTTCAGTTAAACTTTACACAGAAGTCTCTTATATTAAAACTTGCTTTTCTTAATGTTTGAATAGCCCCTGGCATAAAGTGTTGATTCTGTATTTTAAAAACCTAAATTTAATCTTTAGTAAACTCAAAACCTCTTTGGAGAAGTGGGCAGCAGGGGAAGGTTGTTCTTTTGTTGTTGTTGTTGTTGTTATTGTTGTTCATCTTAGAGACAGTGCATGAGCAGGGGAGGGGCAGAGAGAGTGAGACAGAATCCAAAGCAGGCTCCAGGCTCCGAGCTGTCATCACAGAGCCCGTCTCCGGGCTTAAACTCACAAGCCACGAGATCACGACCTGAGCCAAAGTCAGATACCCAACGGACTGAGCCACGCAGGTGCCCTGGTTGTTCTTTTTTTGTGAGAAAGCTTGTTTTGCTCTGATGTTTTTAATACTGTGTTGGTAAGTAGCTGCTACTTCATATTCTGTAAGTTTGTGGACTAAAGATTTACCCCTAATTTAAAAGATTAAGTTGGTAATGTTTGCAGATGTATGCATGAAAAATAAAATCACAGGCTATTTTGGATTTTAGGTAAAGAGTAAAGATAGTTGTTTTTTAAATGTTCAGATCTGCTTAAGGCCACCTGGATGGCTTAGTGGATTGAGCATCCAACTCTTGATTTTGGTTCAGGTCATGATCCAAGCATCAAGATCAACACTGAGCATAGAGCCTGTTTGGGATTCTCTCCCTCTGCCCCCCCTTCCCCCCTTACGCATGTGCTCCTACCCTTTCCCTCCCTCCCTCCCTCCCTCCCTCTCTCTCTCTCTCTCTCTCTCTTTCGTAAAATAAAATCAAATAATATTTAAATGTTCAGATCTACTGAGAAAAGGGTTTTATTAAGTTACTATTTCTTTTTTACAGATATGATTATGGAACTTGCCGTACATGCACAATTTATTACAACTACTTTTAGGCCTGAACTGCTTGAGTCAGCTGACAAATTCTATGGTGTAAAGTTTAGAAATAAGGTAAATTTGTTTTTTACGTGAAATTTAAGTTCATATTTGTCAAATTCTTGTTTTATGTTACTTAAATCATGAAAGAAAACCTAGAAGGTTGTTGCTTCTCTTACAATGAGTTTGTAAAGAAAAAGCTTTTCCTTCAAATGCCTGCGAAGTTTAGTAATTAGTTTTATAGCATTCATTGCATTGATTTTATTTTCATTGGCATTAAGAGACAGTATCTTCCTGTCTTGTCTATTTAGTGCACAGCTTTTTACAGTTAGATACACTCCGTTATATTTTGCCCATGTAGCTCTTCTTGATCTCTTCAGCCTCAAGATTCTTTGAAATACCAAATTAATAAAAACTGAAAAAATGTGGCTCAATAGTACTTAGTACTTACCTGGATCTTCAGAGTATTAAAATGAAGAATATTTTATAAACTAATGTACTGAACAAACACCATTATAAAAAGTCTTACCGTCAGTGTTTTAGAATCATTTGTCTAGATTTGTAAAATTTATAGGTGATAAGCCATGTGTTTTAAATATTACTCTATACAGTGAGAACATTGATTTTGTCTTGAAGATTTAACAGACTTTGTTTTTAACATTTATTCTTCAGGTTAGTCATATTGATGTGATCACAGCAGAGATGGCCAAAGACTTTGTAGAAGATGATACTACTCATGGTTAATTGGAAAATATTGCCTACTGGTTTGGAAGATGTGTATAGTAATATGATTCTGATTCCCAGGAACTGTACATTTAAACCTAAATATCTAGTCACTATTAATAGTTTTCAGATTTAGAGCATATACAGCCCTTTTATATTTCTGTCCTTGTATTTTATAAGATACTCTGTAATGTTACATTTCTACTTATAGTTTAAGAATTTTATTTCCCACACAACTTTTTGTAAAGTGTCCTGCTCCCGTTTTAAATCTTTTGAAACATGCTAAATATTCTTTGCTAATTATTTTATCAATTATATTGCCTCTTTTTTTATAGCTTCAATTAAATTGGTTTTATGACTTAATTTAGTATTTTATGTGGCTTTTTATTTATAGTTGTGTGACTAGAAACAAATTTTTCTTAAATATCTGCTTTTTATTTTGCCTAAGAAAAGGTCTGCCTTCACCTAAAAGATTTTTTAAACATGGCTTCATATTCTGTTAAAATAAAATACATCGGCGATTCCCAATTCTGGCTGCATGCTTAAATCCATGGGAGAGCTTTAAACTGCTGGAGTAACACTGCTGACTGACATCTTTCCCTGACATAAAGAATTGAAATCTTTATGGAGTGGAGTTCTGGTCATTGTTGGTTCTAAAGTTCTCCCAGGTGATTATGACCTTTGGTGAGGATTAGAACAGTTGCTTTAACTCATTGTAACAGTCCTTTAAAAATTATTTTAAATTAAGAGGAAAATGTATTTACTAGAATTTGGGAACATAGTTTTAAGAGTAGCTAAGAACACTAAAGCCAAAACATTGAGCCATAAAATTTCCTTGTTTTACTGATTAAATAAAAGTTTGGGACACTTTATTTTTGAAACTTTTTTCCCCCCCTCAGATGAGGTCTTTTTTTTTTTTTTTTTTTTATGTTTTTTAAACTGCTTTGTTAAGCTAAGATTCATACATTATAAAGTCCACCTGTTAAAATTGTGTGATTGAATACTTCTTAGTATATTCACAAAATTGTGCACCCATCTCTACAGTCTAATTTTAGAACATTTTCATTACCTTAAAAAGAAACTGTACGTATTAGTACTCACTCTGTACCTCCCCCTCCCTGCATTCCCTGGCAACCATAAATCGAGTTTCTGTCTGATAGTATGGATTTGCCTGTTTTGGGCATTTCATATAAATAGAATCCTGTAGTGTGGGGCCTTTTTGTGACTGACTTGTTTCACTTAGCATGTGTTTTGTTTTGTTTTTACAGGTTTATTTATTTTTGAGAGAGAGACTGTGAGACAGAAGGGGAAGAGAGAGAGGGAGACACAGAATCCAAAGCAGGCTCCAGGCTCTGAGCTGTCAGCACAGAGCCCGATACGGGGCTTGAACTCACAAACGGCAAGATCATGACCTGAGCTAAAGTTGGTCACTTAACTAACTGAGCCACCCAGGTGCCTCATCACTTAGCGTGTTTTTAAGGTTCATCCATGTTGTAGCACATATCCATAATTTGTTCCTTTTTATTGCTGAATGAAATCACATTTAGGAATATATGCCATGTTTTATCCATCCATTAGTTCAGCAGTACTGGGGGTTAGGACTTAAACATATGAATGGAGGGGGTTGGGCACAGTTCAGCCCATAACAATTACCATGGTACATTTGTCACTCAGCATGGGTGCATTTAGTTTATCATCTAAGCTCCAGATTATATTCAGATTGCGCCAGTTTTTCCACTAATGCCCTTTTTCTCTGATTCCTCAGGGGGATTTACAGTACATTACATTTAGTTGTCATATCTCCTCTGGTCTGTGACAGTTTCTCAGTCTGTTTTTCCCATCTTGACAGTTTTGAGGAGTACTTTTCATGTGTTTTATAGAATGTCTCCCATTTGGGATTTCTGTGATTATTTTTCTCCTAGATAGACTGGTGTTAAATAATACAACAGGGGTGAAGTGTTCCCAACATATCATATCAGTGGTGCCTATTATTAACATGTTTTACCTTGATGTTTACCTTAATCACTTCCTAAGATCATTTGCCAGTTTCTTCCCTGTAAAGTCACATTTTTTTGTTTTCTATTTAATTCTATTCTTTGGAAGCAATTCACTAAGTGCAGTCCACATTAGGGTATTCCTATGACCTTGAGGGTCACCTGGGTGGCTCAGTCAGTTAAGTATCCAACTTCCGCTCAAGTCATGATCTCATGGTTCATGAGTTCGAGCCCCGCCTCAGGCTCTGTGCTGACAGCTCAGAGCCTAGAGCCTGCTTCAGATTCTGTGTCTCCTTCTCTCTCTGCTCCTGCCCTGCTCGAGTTTGGTCAAGGCTATTCCTATGACCTTGAAAATCTCCCATTATTCTAGTAGGGTTTTTTGGTAGATTCTTTGGGGTTTTCTACATGGACAAATCATGTTATCAGTAAATAGAGACAGTTTTAGTTCTTCTTCTTCAATATATATACCTTGTATTTTTCCTTGCTGATTTTTTTTCCCCTTAGAGTTTATAGTCATCTGCAGGAGGGTTGGTTTGTTAGGAGCTACTCCTCCCATTAGTGGAAGCCAGAAATCCCTAAAGAGTCATTTTTAATTTTTTTTTTTTTTAACGTTTATTCATTTTTTGGGAGACAGAGACAGAGTGTGAGCGGGGAGGGGCAGAGACAGAGAGAGATACAGAATCCGAAGCAAGCTCCGGGCTCTGAACTGGCAGCACAAAGCCTGATGCGGGGCTCAAACACACAAACCGTGAGATCATGGCCTGAGCCAAAGTCAGACACTTAACCAACTGAGCCACTCAGGTGCCCCCTAAAGAGGCATTTTTAAAATGAGGAAGTAGTTTTGTGAATCTAAATTAAAAATCTACATTCACTTTGAGTATTCATTTTGACTAGCTTAATCTAGAGTTTAAATGTTCAGTATATTGTTTATAGTTTTGCTATGATATAATTGATCTTCCTTGACAGAATTGGGTGTAAGAAATATTCTGTGTAGGTCCCCATTCAAAGGGTTATGTAAGGGGCACATGGGTGGCTCAGTCCATTAGGTGTTGGACTCTTGATTTCAGCTCAGGTCATGATCTCATGGTTTGTGAGATCGAGCCCCATATCGGGCTCTCAAGCCTGCTTGGGATTCTCTCTCTCCCTCTCTTTGACCCTCCCCTACTCATGTGCAAACCTGTGTGTGTGTTCTCTTTCTCTCAAAAATAAACATTTTTTTAAAGGGTTATGTAGGCATAGTATCTTTCCAATATTCCTAAAACGTTCCTTAGCCATCTCCCCAGTTATATTCATTATGAGTCACTACATATAGAGGTTGAAATGGTTGGTGTATAGTTTATGATATATAGCTTTGTTCTTTGATATGGGAAACCTCCATAATACAGATTTTGGCAAGGGATGTTACATGTATAGCATCATTCTAGAACTTAATGTTCTTAAGCATCTCCCCAAGGATATCCAATATATAATGAAACTCCAGTGAGTTTGTAACAATAAGTACCTAAACAATGGAACATAGAATGTAAATATTTTTAAAATCCATATTCTTTGCTAAATCTTAGTGATGACATAAGATTCTAATGAATAGAAACCACTAATTCTAATGAATAGAAAAATGTGGGAAAGTACTGATTTTCTAAGAAAATGATGGAATTTATAGAAGCTGAGTTTACTTTGAATAATGTTTTATAATAGAAGTATAGAAAAGATGAAAGATGAGTTTTGAAGGATTTCTTTTTTTCAACCAAGTAATAACTTTTTAAAAACATTTGGTTAATTCTAATATTACACTATATATTAACTAGAATTTAAATAAAAACTTGAAACAAAAAAACCCACATTTGGTTAATTTTTAAAAGAAGTTTCTCTCCTAACTGGATAGAGGACTGTCAGCTTCTGATAAAGCGAGAATACCAGTGTTGAGGAAAAGAGAACAGTATTACCAGCAGATGGTCTCCTTGCACAGGGAGCAGCATGGCATTGCTGGGAGGCTTGCCACAAAGGTGCGGAAAGTATGCTCTGTCTTTAGGATTCTTCATCTTTACCTTTTACTCAGGCATAAGTTCTTATCCTGGAACACAAACAACCTAAGTTTGTGTGTTTCTGCTGAGTCTGCCCTGTTAATAAAGCAGGGGAAGACTAAATGGAAAACCGATGCATTAAAACCGATGCAGTTAAAATTGGTGACAACACACTGTTAACCCAATGCCTAGAAAATAGGTTTTTCTTTCCCTGTTTGAGGATCTCTCCTTTTTTATTTTTAATTATATGTAAATCAGCTAGAAATTATCCTCTAGTTTTGTGTGAAGATTAAGCAATAGTGATTGCCTTGTTCCCTAGGTTTCATACTTTTTGGGGAGAAAACAGTAGCTTTCCTTTCCCTCTGGGAAAAATAGTGGGATCTATTTCATTGGTCTTTTGCCTACAAATGTGTTACGGCCTTTGTTCTGGTCACGTGAAGAAATTTTCAAAAAGTAGATTGATTCAGTTAACATTTCTAGAAGGGATATTGAGTATGGCAGGAGCTGAAGATTTTGTAAAGCATTTGCCCTTAAATATAGCTTTTTTTGTCAACACTTTCAGCCAAAAATATCAGGACCTTGCACATAGGATATATTATTTAGACCTAAAAGACACAAGATTTTTTATTTTTAGTCTGATTCTTTAATTTTGTAGGTGAGAAAATTTGAAGCCCAGGTTAACACCCAGGTAAGTGGGGCCCAAATGACTGAAGACACACAACAGCTGACTTGCCTGCCTCAGTAGAGCAGACTTTCCGGTAAGTGAGTACTTAGTTCTCCCTAGTTAACTATGAAAATGAAGTATCACATTTGTACAGTGCTGATTGATCCTCTACGTTATACAGAGTAACAGATTCTAAGGGTGAGTGAGTCACCACCTTCTTTTATTTTCTTTACCCTTTCCCTCCATACCCTCCTCCCTTTTTCTTTAGACTTCACCTATTTAGGTGGAGTCTGATCATTTGTCTCACTTAATGTCCTAGGGGGACTGGATTACTCCTAGCTGCCAGTCTTCTGCATGGAAGATGCCAGTGTTGCTCCATAAATCTGCCACCATGTGGCACTCAGTCTCCCCTTCCTAGAGACAGAGAGTCTCCTGGGTGTAAGAGCCCTTGTGGCAGCCAGTAAACCACACAGGGATATGAGGCAGCACAGAGATTAGGTTTGCAAAGGGAACGTGGATATATTTACTCCAGTCATCACATTGGTTGGTAACGTCTATTGCAAAGAGAACATTGTTAGCATTTGAGTGTTCTCTTATGGATTCCATGTGGTTTCAGGCCAGTGCCTGGTATGTTGATTATGTAATACACAAACGTTTCAAGTGTGCAGTGATACCAAGTCCAGCCTTAGCCTCGAAATTAAAGTCTGAAATTACTCAGCCGTTAACAATGATGGTTATAAAGACGGCTAACAGAAGTGTACATATAGGTGAAAGAGAAGAAAAGGAAAATTGAAGGACATGGGTTTAAGGCCAAATCATTTGGGACGAAGTTCACAGAGACCGTATGTAACATTGTAAAGGACCATGCCACTTCTAAGGCAGAAGTCTTTGCTAGGAGAGAATTTCCCAACAGGAATCCGTCAGACCACCTCAGAAGTAGAACGAGGACTGCAAAGGTTGGTAAGGTTGAGGCTTTGTCAGTGTGGTCTATGCTGCTATTTTCTTCTCGAATGTCTCAAATCCCGAGTTACTTCATTTATTTCCAGAACCGCTAGAGGGGGCCCTTGACACATGCCAGCCCCTCCTTGGCCTTTCTCAGTCTAGTTTTCAAACCAGTTTCCTCTCTGATTCCTCATTAGTACAGTTCCAGGAGCAATGAGAAGGTCGAGATGTGATATTCCCGAGATTTCTCTATTACAGGAGTTTATGAGCTAAGTGATAACTGCTTGCAGCTCAGTCATAAATTGGATGTTTTAGCCAAGGTACCTAGCACTTACAACAGGTTGTATTGCTATTTTTGAAAGGTATGCAGAAGCTGTTTAACGGGACCTTCTAACAAAATGGCAACCCCTTCTTCAACAGTCCCTCTTTGTTTCTCAGAACAGCACTTTTTCCGCCCATTCCTTCTGAATCTCATATACACCCAAAAGAGATCATGTTAGTGTTCCTTACATACTGTTTCTGACTCACCTGGCATCCCTTAATTGAAACGGCTTCACTTATTATGTTGCTTTTCATTTTACCATTTCTGAATCCTCTCCTGACAAGACTGTGTCCGAATTAGGGTCTGTTAATTTGCTCACAGAGTGACTCACAGAGGGAATACTTGCTGATTTGGTTTCTTGTTAGAAGTCTTCTTAGAACCCCTGTAGCCCGGGAGAAAATCCTATCTTTAGGATTGTTCCGGAAGTCCAGTTTCTATACCACTTATGAACGGTGTTCAGGAGCACAATGTGCACATACAGCCCTGCCTTCTGTTTCTCACGTGGGGTCGCACAGTGGCCTAAATCTTATCCCAAATGACGCTGACTTTCTGCCCTTGCTGTGAATACTAGCACTGAGCATGGATGGCCTTATGATGGATGGGAGTTTAAGGTACAAGTAGATAAATATGCAGCGTGGTGTTTCAGTTCTGAGAAGGAGAGTTCTGAGGAAGGTTCTGAGGAAGCTCCAAGATAGTGAAACTACTGACGTGGATGCCAAAGAGGCCTTTCCTATGACCCTTTGTTCTCTTTTTCCTGTGGACATGCTCTTGGGGTGTCTATCTAACCCCCGCCTTTAGCTGAGACGTTTGATTTCAGGTGGCAGTCTTGATCCCTTGAGCAGAAGCATGAAGATTACAGTCTTTCAGAGACTGTGTCTTTGCTGCATATTGATTTATACAAGCTAACCTTGTTTGTGTGACTTAATAGTTACTAGTTACCTACTAAGTACCCGACAGGCCCTTTTATCATCTCGCTTAAGGACAGAGGTGGGTGGCATTAACCCCAACCTCCAGAAGAGGAAATTGAGCTTTCGTGAGGGTGAAGTAACTTGCCTAAAAATTCCAGTTACAAAATGGTGGAGCTCAGAATAGAACGCTGGTCTATCCAGGGTCCACCAGATCTCTCTGGCTTCCTTTTTAAAACTCAAAATGAGGGGGTTCCTGTCTGGCTCAGTCGGTAGAACGTGTGACTTTCAATCTCGAGGTCATGAGTTCAAGCCACATGTTGGGTGTGGAGCCTACTTGAAAGAGGAAAAACTCAAAATGAAGTTGATGCCAAAACTTGCAGCTTGACCAGCCACAATACAGAGTGAGAGTCACCTCTGAACCAGTTGGTTTCAGAGCTGTCTACAAGTCTGAGGAGTATTTGTGGAGTATTTGTCCTTTCCTGCAGGCCCCCCCCCCAACTTCCATCCCACTCTGCCCCCCAGAAATACCAGGCTGTAAAAGCAGAAGGCTTTATTGCAACAAGATCCTGGGCCATGCAGGCTCTTCCAGGTGGTACCCAAATTTGCAAATCCCAAACCAGGTGCCCCTATTCCTCTCACTCTGCATGACTCACGTGCATTTTTGCAGAGTATGGTGCTGGCTGAGGGCTTTTGATTCTGGAATTCTCTAGCATTAACCTTTAACTCCTTTCACCTCCCACAACCCTATCCTCTGCTCCCAATTTCTAAAAGGCAAAGGTTGCACATTGAGTGATGCCACTACCTCACCCCCTTCCCTGACCATGCTGCTTAGAGCTCAGCTTTCCCAAAGAAGAGCCTGGGTTCAGTTCTCACCCTCCAGTTCTGAAGAGCAGAACTGTGATACTGACCCCTTAACCCCCACCACACCATCCCTTTTCTCTTTTGGTCCTCAAATCCATTTAATTATTCCTCACTTTGTGGTTTGCAGATGTAGGAGGGGTTTTAGGCAGAAACTTGAGACATTTGAGGTAGAGAAGGATATGGAAGTTGATAGAACTAAGAATAGTTCCAGGTCACCAAGTTGTTAAATACAGTAGTGCAGGGGCAGGTGGAGAAGGTGACGAGTCTGTTCTACAAGGCTGAAGGCTCTGGGGTCTCAGGAAGTCACATCCCCTTTTTGGGAACCTCTACAGTCTATTCTTGCTCCAACAGACTGAATCTAAAGCAGAGAACTCTGTCCTCTGAGAGCTGTGCTCTTGCCCATAGTTTCTTTTCCCCCTGTCACGTTCAAAACGAAAACTTTTATTTATCTTAAAGTGAAATCTATTCAAGACCTTTTACTCTGTAAGAGCCATGAGCCTTGGGACCATGTCTGTCTTTTGTTTTGTTGTTTGTCATTTTTATCCAGTGAATGTTTGTTGAGTGAATGATTGATGACACACACAGCTGGCACTTACTGAGTGCTTCCTATACGCCAGGCTTTGTGCTGAGTGATTTATATTCATTACGGCAGACGAACCTTGAAACCTTACGACCCCGAGAGAAAAGCTGTTGCCCTGGTTTTCCAAAGAAAGCCACCGAGCCTCAAAGAAACTGTTTGCCCACACGTGGCCTCTCATCCCTGAGTGGTGGCAGCTGGGCCCCAGCGGGCCTTCCTCCTCTTGGGTCCACAGCGACGTGGTCACTCCCCATCACTAAGCCTGCCACCTGCCAGGGGCCGTTTCCTGCCACAGCCCACACTGGCCCTCAGCAACTTCTCCCACGGACTCTATTTCTATCTTCACCGCCGTTCTCTCTGACAAAGTTCTCCCCGGAGCGGTGGGTGTTCGAGAGAAGCTGTGTGTCCCGGGGCCTGCTTTCCCTACCCTCGGGATAAACACAGTGGCTAGGTAAGAATCTAGACTAATTTCACCGGAACTTTGTCTAGACATGTATGCAGGCCCCCGTATGCTATCTCATGAGCAAACAGTGCTTCCAATCTGAACTGTTACCTCACCGTCAGATTCACCTGGGGTGGTTGTTGAAGATGCACATTCTCCAGCCTTCCCGCGATAGCCCCCCCCCCCCCCCCAGAACCCAAATCAGCAGGTCTGGGGCAGGGCCCAGGAGGGCCACAGGTGATGCCTGTTAGCCAGGGATCTCAAATGTCAGGCCTGTTGAAACCTTTGACCTTTGAAACAAAGGATGGTCTTGTGAATCGGGGAGATCTTCCTGAGGCATCTATGCAAAGGAAAGCACCAGATGGTTTTTGGTTTTATTTATATATTTTAAAATATTTTTTTAATATATATATTTTTTTTTTGAGAGAGAGACAGACAAAATGTGAGCAGGAGAAGGGCAGAGAGAGAGGGAGACACAGAATCTGAAGCAGGCTCCAGGCTCTGAGCGGTCAGCAAGGAGCCCAACGCAGGGCTCGAGCCCACAAACTGTGAGATCGTGACCTGAGCAAAAATCGGATGCTCAACCGACTGAGCCACCCGGGCGCCCCTTTAAAAAAATTTTTTTAACGTTTTATTTATTTTTGAGAGGACTTTATTTTTATCCAAAACAGAAAATGAAACTTAATCGGAACTGAGGTAAATAGCGTACAGCCTCTGGATGTGGGAGGTTGCGGGGGGCGGGGAGGGGGGAGTTCCTGAAACTGGCAGAACTTTAGACAGAAAGGCCTCCACACTAGAAGGCTGCGGCAACAGAGACAATAAACCAGAGTCGCCTCCACCCTGACCCACCACCCCCATGTGAGCCACCTCCCCCGTTTTACTTGGGGACTTTAGAGAATTCCTATCTTGAGGGGATAGTCGTTACAAACTTAGCCAGCTTGACTCATCGGCCTCCTTAAGAAGGGACCTCCAGGCTCCTTGCGGAGGGCTGATGCCTGCCGGCAGTTCTGAGCGTGGGATTCTGGGATTCGGGGGATAATCGCAGCTCTGGGGTTACAAGACGTGAGCTGGAGGACCTTACAACTCCCTGCCGCCCTGATGTCTCCCTTGTATACTGGTAGGTTTGGGGGGTTGTTGAAAGCTGAGAGCCAGGACCCAGGATGAAGGGACCAGCTCAGTGATAGTCTTTAGCCTGGCCAGTGTGGGTCTGGCCACTGAGAACTGCCCCTCCCTTCCTCCTGGCTCATGCCTGGCAGCCAGAATCCAGACCTGAGCATGCCTGACCTCTGAATCCATACCAGGCTCTGTTCTGTTCTGGTAGGAAGCCCTTAGGCCCGTCCAGTCTGTCACAGACCTCGTTATGGCTCTACTTCCTGTCCAGAGGGCGACCCGTCTCCTCATTCCTCAACTCATCTTCCATACTTGCCCCACCTCCTCCAAAAACCTCTTTTATCACCAAGCCTTCCAGAAACTTCAACCTCAATCATAACACCTGAAACTTCCTTTTACCCCCTGATGATTTCCTCTGAGATCTTTCACCCTTGAAATCCTTTTGATGAAGAACACATTTTCTCACTTACCTCCTCTCTCAGGTTTAGGAAGAGGGACCACTGAACTCCTGGCCCCAGCACTATCGTCCTGCAATCACTCCCGCTACTCAGGACACAGGTGCTCTGTGCCTTTAGCTCAGCCTTCCTCTCCATCCTGTGGCCTGTCATCGTCCACGGTGGCTTCAACCTTCTTCCCAATTTCTACCCTCAGGGGTGCTTCCACCCCGACTCTGGCCGCATCCCAGAACACGAGGTCTGTGTTGAAGCATAAATTTTGAGAAGCTGGAAACATGATTCTCACACACAGGTAAGCAAGCGTGTATTAGAGATTTATTTATCTCATTAGTGAGGGAACCAGTAGGACACCCAGACTTCTATAGGTCAGTTAAACCATAACCTTCGGGGTTATCTTTCTGACCACATGAATCATTTCTAACTTCCCAGTCGTCTATTTCTTTGTAAGTTAGCATCTAATTTTACCAAGTCTGGGTCCTAATCAGTAGAAAATAATGGGTGACCTGCCCTTAGAGAGTCAGATGACCCTTCGGGGACCCAAGGGCTCCAATGTGGCTTTGAAAAAGCATCCAGTAGGTTTGTTGCTTTATTTCCAAGTATTGGATGCATTTTTCTAAACACTCGAAGCCTCTCTGAACGTCCACCCCAGTCCTCAGAAGCATGACCCCGAGGAACGTGGCTCGTGGACCCTCAGGGTTAAAAAGGGAGGCCTAACAAAAAGCAGCTCTGGTCTAGCCCAGTTGAGCCCGTGGTTGGAGGAGAGCGGAGGGTGGAGGAGAGCGGGAGTCCGGTCCTGCAATGACTAGATGGATTCGGACGATGACAGGTTTCTCTCAACAGGCGTCTGGTAAGGACCTGGTATATGAAAACCTATGACCTAGGTGCTCTGATGAGACGTTTTACAGATGAGGAAACTGAAGCTTGGGTTAGGAACAGGCCTGGGGGCCTGGTGAAGCCCAGAGTTAATCCATGCCTGGGTCGCCTGAGCCACAAGTGTGTGGGAAGTCACTGGGTGGGAGGTAGAGGTGACTTCCTCTGTGCGTGTGTGTGCGCACATGCACATGTGAACTGGGTGGGAGGTAGGAGGTGACTTCCTTTAGCAGCAGGTGTAGAACCCAGGCCTGGTGCGGTTTTACACATCTAAACAAAGCCAACTGCGGGATTCCACACATCCCCACTGCAGGGCCCTCATTCCTGTCCCTCTTCAGCACCAGCCGCCTAAGACCTCTGGGAATGAGCTCAGAGGGCGGGGGCCACAGGGACGACTGCAGCTGGCAGTGCCTTTGACAGATTCGTCCTCCGACTTCAGCATTGTTCCCAGGCAGGATGGGACCCTGCCCTCGTGCGCACTGGCAAGGGGAGGAGGAGGCAGCCAGGGGCTCTGGGGTCTGTAATCGGATCGGGGGCTGTGATGGTGACAGCTGCGGCAGGGGCCTGAGGAGGGGGCTTGGGCAGATGGAGGAAGGCTGGGCTGGGGGTTTGTGCTCATTCATCATCCTGGAGGCAGCGCTCCCCGGGGTGCTGGGACCCTCACTCCAGCATCGACCCCAGAGTCCCTAGTGCCACCAATGCAGCCCGTCCAGGCATGTTGTCTCATGTGGGGAGGGTCCCAGGGAAGCTTCATCTGCCGAGGGAGACACTGCATGTAGGCTCTGGAAAGGAGCAGGGGTTTTGAATCCCAGCCCGGCCATTCTCTAGTGGTCATGGGCAAGTTTGTTAACCTCTGTCTCCGTTTCTTGTCCAGTAAAATGGAAACACCACATGAAACTATCTTAAAAAGTGGTTCTAGAATTAAGGGAGAACCAAGTGCCTTGCACATAGTGCTTTCTCCGTAAGAATTAGGTTTATTTTTTTTTATGTCAGTTGGCATCCAAGTTATATTTGTAATATTTGGGGCCAGAAACAGCCTTAAGAAAAGCTTGAGAGCAATCCATGCTTACAAAGTGTATAAAATTCAGGAGTGTGTGTACTTGCTTTTAGGAAGGACTCAACAGCCACCTGCGATCTTCGCTGGTACGTTTGAGATGCAAAGTTATTGCACAGTTATCTACTACTGTGTAACAAAGGACACCAAAACTCAGTAGATTAAAACCGCCACCGTTTTATTATATCTCATGATTTTGTGGGTCAGGAATTCGAGCGGGATTCAGCTACCTGATTCTTTGCCCCGACGTGGTATCAGTGGCAGTCCCCTAAGTGGGATTTACCTGGCAGATGGGCTGACCTGGAGGGTCCAAGGTGGCTTCACTCCTGCACCCGCATCTGGTGTGATGTTAGGGGAAACTAGCCCTGAGAGTCCTGGCCATATTACTCAGTTTATCAAGCAAGTCATGAAGCCTGGCCCAGTTCCAAGGTGAAGGGACCTGGCCCCCAGCTCTCCACGGAAGGAAGAGCCACAATTTTACGACAGACACCCTCAAATAGGACCTTGCCGGGGCACCTGGGTGGCTCAGTCAGTTAAGCATCAGACTTCAGCTCAGGTCATGATCTCCTCGTTTGTGAGTTCTAGTCCCACGTTGGGCTCCGTGCTGATAGCTGGGAGCCTGGAGCCTGCCTCAGATTCTGTCTCTCCCTCTCTCTCTTCCCCTCCCCCATTTGTGTGTGCACGCACACACACACACGCACACACTCTCTCTCTCTCTCTCTCTCTGTCTCTCAAAAATAAATAAACATTAAAAAATAGGACCTTACAAAGTATTTCTTTGTGTAAAGCTCTTCCAGTGGCACTTTGGGGGAGTGGAAAGAGCCCAGGGCTGGTGACCAGGAAGCCTGTGTTTGAGTCCAGTCCCCCATCCTTGGAGCTCCTATTACTGTCAAGGCCTAAGCTCTGATGTCAGGAATACAGAGATAGGAAGAGAGTAGTTTTGGGTTCTAGACCTCAGCCCGACCTGCCTCTCAAGTGGGTGATATCAGGCAAGTCGCCTCCCTTCTCAGCACCCCACTTTCCTGGTCAGTGGGGTGAGAAGGGGGTTGCGCTTGGTGCCATGGCATCTTTTCCAGGGATCAACATCCTGCGGGGCTGACTGGCACTGCTGGGGAAACTGAGACCTGCCTGGCCTCGTGCCGGCCTCCAGAGGTGTCTGTGTACCGCTCACCTTTAGCAGAGCCACGGAAAAACAGCTTTACGGAGCTCAACAGGGAGGAGGTGGCTGGTCTGTTTGGAAATGGATTTGTAAAAATGGAGACCCCAAGTGTAAGAGCAGGAATGGGTGCGCAAAAACGGGGATTCCCAGGCCCTTCTTGGAAAAGCTGAGGCCTGAAGTGTACCCCACTGCTCTGTGAGCTCCAGTGTGGGAGGGACTTGAGATTTGCACCCGTGACTGAGGCAGGCTGTGCATCTACTCGGTGATTCTAGATCAATCTCCTTATCCAGAAAGGTCGCCAGAGTAGGCAAGCAGCCCAGAGGTGGGGGTGGTCTCCCTCTGCCCCTGACCCTTCGGGACCATCCTGGAGCCCTTGATGCTCTGGGGCTTACTAGCACTTAGACATCCATGGTGCAGGCCATCCTGGAGAAAGAGTCAGGCAGCAGGGCTCTGGCCATCAGCAGAGGCGGTTACGGAGGGTGGGCAAGGAGTGTTCTGGCCTGGGGCCAGGGCTGTGGGATTTACAATCATCCTGGGGCCTTGGAGCAGCTTTTTTATTTTGAGGCCATGAGTAATTGAGCTGTTTGTTGAATCCCACAGGCGGCCCTGGGCCTTGCCTCTTCCCACTCACAAATACACATATATGTACACCTGTTATACACACACACACACCTCTGTGTACACACATTTGGAGAGACAGAAGAACCCTGCAGGGAAGGTTTGTGCTAGGCACGTGCCAGGTGCTTTTCATACACTATCTCGCGTCATACTGACAACAACTCTTTAAACTAGGCCTCATTATCCCCAGTTTGCAGGCGAAAGAACTGACTGAGCCAAGGCGAGGTAGGGTAACTTGCCACAGAATCCACAGCTAATAAGTAGCAGAGAAGGGGCTTGAACCCTCCCCACTAGCTCAGGCCCTTCTTAGGCTTAGTCCAACATGGCTAGACCTTGTCTAAAATCATTTTTTCCCTTGGTATCTAATGGGGAAATTGGACTTAAAAACGACTACACATCATAAAAGAAAAGATCGATAAATTCAGTTGCATTATGGGGGGGCCTGGTGGCTCAGTCGGTTAAGCATTCGACTCTTGATTTCGGCTCGGGTCATGATCTTATGGTTTGTGAGTTTCAGCCCCACATCGGTCTCTGTGCTGACCACACAGAGGCCTGCCTGGGAACGTGGGATTCTCTTCCCCCTCCTCCTCCTGCCAAATAAATAAATAAGCTTAAAAAAAGAAAGAAAAAAAAAAGCCACCCAAAGCAACTACATGAAAACAAAAATTCAATTGCATTAAAAATAATAATAAAAACCTGCATGGCCAAAAAATACACCATAGGCAAAGGCAAAGAAAATGACAAGCTAGGGGAAAAATTGCTACTGTATTCCAAAGGTCAAAGGCCAATCTCCACAATATATAAAAGTCTCCTAGTCATTTATAAGAAAAAGACCAAAACCTGATTTTAGAATGGGCAAGCGATGAAAACTATTCTCAGAAAAAAATAAGTACAAACAGATCCTAAGCATATGAAAAGGGGTTCAACTTCACTTACAAAAGGAATAATACAAATTTAAGATATATTGATATTTAGTGAGTGGCTCAGCAAGGGAAGATATACTGATACTTATGTTCAAGAAATGGCTCAATTCCAATATACAAAGAAATTCTATAATATAATCAGAAGAAAAGACACACAACCCAAATTTAATTTTTAAACCAGGCAAAAGACTTCAACAGTCTTTTTTTATTATATTCAGAGCCAATACAACACTGAAAAGTCTTCAGAAAATGTAACATTAAAATCATTTAAGGAGTTACCACTGCACGCCCATTTTAGTATGGCTAAAATGCAAAAGATTCACAATACCCAGTGTCGGTGACAACGGATCACAGCTTAGTTTCTCCCACGTTGCTGGTGGAAGTGTAACTGGCATCACCATTCTGGAAAAAGGCCCGATGATCTCATAAAACTAAAGCAGGAACCACCTTATGGTTGGCAGTTCTATTCATAGTTCTATACCTCAGAGAAATGAATATATTTTTATCATCTCCAGAGAATTCTCCAATGCCCTTTTGTAGTCAGTCCTCTAAACCCTAGCCCCAGGGAATCACCGATCTGCTTTCTGTCACTATAAATTAGATTTGCCTCTTCCAGAATTTTTTTTTAATTTTTTTCTTTTAGGATTTTATTTTTAAGTGATCTCTACACGCAACGTGGGGCTCAAACTTACCAATCCCGAGAGATCAAGAGTCACATGCTGTACCGACTGAGGCAGCCAGGTGCCCCTCTTAATGGTTTCTTTTGAAGCAAAGCTGAGGTTTTCATTTTAATGAATTCTAATTTACCAATTTTTAAAATTTGTACAGATTTTCCCCATATTTTCCACTTGAAGTTTTATAGTCAGCAATTGCACTTAGGTATGTGACTCATTTTGAATTAATTTTTACATAGGATATGAAGTGAAGGTCAAGGTTTGTTTTTTTTCATATGGCCTCCTGTTGATCCAGCACCATGTATTAAAAATACTGTATTTTCCCTTCACTGAGTTACCTTGACACCACTGAAATCATTGGCCATAGATGTATGAGCCTATCTCTGTTCTCATCCATTGATCTATATATCTATCCTTACACCAACACCTCATTGTCATGGTTATTGCCACTACACAGTAGCTCTTGAAATCTATAGTGTTGGTCCTCCAAATGTGTTCCTTTGTCAAAATTGTTTTTGTCTATTCTGAGTCCTTTTAATTTCTAGATACAACTTACAATCCGAATGGAAATTTCTACAAAAAAAATCTGCTAGAAATTTCATTGGAATTGCATTGAACCTATGGATCAGTTTGGGGATAATTGACATCTTAAGACTATTGAGTCTTTGGGGCACCTGGGCGGCTCAGTCAGTTAAGTGTCCAACGCTTGATTTTGACTCAGGTCATGCTCTCACAGTTCATGGGATGGAGCCCTGTGTTGATCTCCAGTCCCCACGCTGACAGCGTGGAGCCTGCTTGGGATTCTCTCTCTCCATCACTTCCTGCCCCTCCCCAACTCATGTGTGAGAGCACCCGTGCTCTCTCTCTCTCAAAACAAATACATATTTTTAAAAACAGAATATTGATCTGGGGCACCTGGGTGGCTCGGTTGGTTAAGCGTCCAACTTCAGCTCAGGTCATGATCTCCCAATCCTGATTTCAAGGCCCAAGTTGGGCTCTGTGCTGACAGCTGGGAGCCTGGAGCCTGCTTGGGATTCTGTGTCTCCCTCTCTCTCTGCCCCTCCCCCACTCAGGCTCTGTCTCTATCTCTCAAAAATGAATAAATGTTAAAAAAATTTTTTAATTAAAAAAATAATACTTGGGGCGCCTGGGTGGCGCAGTCGGTTGAGCGTCCGACTTCAGCCAGGTCACGATCTCGCGGTCCGTGAGTTCGAGCCCTGCGTCGGGCTCTGGGCTGATGGCTCAGAGCCTGGAGCCTGTTTCCGATTCTGTGTCTCCCTCTCTCTCTGCCCCTCCCCCGTTCATGCTCTGTCTCTCTCTGTCCCAAAAATAAATAAACGTTGAAAAAAAAAAATTTTAAAAAAATAAAAAAAATAATAATACTGAGTTCTTCTGATCCATGAATTTTGTATATCTCTTCATTTATTTAGATCTTTAATTTTTCTCATCAATCTTTACAAGTAATCCATGTACCAGTCTTGCACATATTTTATTAAATTTATCACTAAGTATATTGTGTTTTTAATACTATTGCAAATGTTATTTTTAGAATTTCATTTATTTATTTATTTATTTATTTATTTATTTATTTAGTAATCTCTACACCCAACATGGACTTAACTCATGATCCCTAAACCAAGAGTCACACGCTCTTCTGACTGAGCCAGACAGCAGCCCCTGGAATTCCATTTTCTAATTTTTTTTGCTGGTATATATAAATATAATTTATTTTTGTATATTAACCTGTATCCTGTGGTCACTACTTCTAGAAGCTTTTGTGTAGATTATTTATGATTTTCTAAACACACAATCACATTCCCCTTGAATAATTTTACTTTTTTTTATTTCCAATTTCTATGCCTTTCTTTTTCTTTCAGGACATGGTTAAGGGTGTTTGCATCTATAGTCATGAGGGATGTTTGTAGTTTTCTTTTCTTGGAATGTCTCTGTGTAACTTTGGCATCAGAGTAATAATGTTAGCCTCATAATATGAGCTTGGACATATCTCTTTAGTCTTTGTTTTCTGAAAGTGCTTGCATATTATTTCTTTCTTAAATGTTTGCTAGAATTAACCAGTAAAGCCATCTCAACTTGGAGTTTCTTTTGTGGAAGATGTCTCATTATGAATTCAAATTCTTTAATAGATATAGGATTATTTACATATTCTATTTCTTCTTGAGTCAGTAATTTGTGTCTTTAATGAAATTCATCTATTTTCATCCATATTGTCAATTTATTGTCATAAATCGTTACATTGTTTACAATGTGTTTTTTAAATTTTTTGAAGTATGGTTGACAGAAAATATTGTATTAGTTTCAGATGTACAACATTGTGTTTCAACAGTTCTGTGCATTATTCAGTGCTCCCCATGATAATTATGGTCACCATCTGTCACCAGCGATGTTTTTTTGTTACCCTTTTAGTGTCTGTACATCTGTAGTGATATCTTCTCTTTCATTTCTAACATTGATCATTTGTATCCTCTCTATTTTTCTAGCTAGAGTTTTATCAATTTTACTGAACCTTTCATAGTAGTAGTTTTTGGCTTAATTGAATTTTATCCATTTGTCCATTTCTTATTTGATTTTTGCTCTTTATTATTTCCTTCCTTCTATTTATTTACCTTGAATTTAATTTGCTCTTTTTTTAGTAGGTTCTTAAGATGGAAGCTTAAATAACTGATTTTAGATATTTCTTTTTTTCCTAACATGAGCATTTAAAGTTATAAATATCCCTCTAAGCACCACTTTAACAGCATCCCACAAATTTTGATGTGTGGTGCTTTTATTTTCATTCAGGTCTAAATATATTCTAATTTCCCTTGTGATTTATACTTTGACTCGTGGATTATTTAGAAGGGTCCGTGTTGTTATTGTTTTCCTAAATACTCTGTCTATTCTTTTTTTTTTTTAAGTTTATTTATTTATTTTCAAGGAGAGAGGACCCACAAGTGGGGGAGGGGCATAGAGGAGGAGAGAGACAGAGAGTCCCAAGCAGGTTCTGCTCTGTCAGCACAGAGCCTGATGCAGGGGCCCAAATTCACGAATGGTGAGATCATGACCTTAGCTGAAATCAAGAGTCAGACACTTGACCAACTGAGCCACCCAGGGACCCCTAAATACTCTGTATATTCTTAATGTTTTCCTATGACACCAATATATTACCTATTCAAAAATAAAGAATAAATTTAAAATAAGAATAATGACTCTCAAGCTGGAAATGAGAACCTACACATAGACTGAACTTGCCATCCTTCCTGCCTGCTCTCTGTCCTATGCGCCATACTCACCTCCATCACCCTGCTGCCCAGATCAGAACGTTTATAGTGATTAGCTTCTCCCTTTCTCATTCCTCAGATCCAAGCAACTTCCAAGGCTTAGATATGACTTTCCTTGCTGAGTTTTATGACATATGCCCCCTCCTCTGCCATTTTGCCATTATCCCCGTTGAAGCCACCATTGACTCTCATCTGCACAAATGCAGAAGGCATCCCAGTGGCTTCCCCTCAAAATTCTTCTTAGTTACATAGTTAGTGATGTACCATAGAGAAGACTGCCGGATGCCATCTTAATCAAGTGATCAAAATGAACATCACTGTGAATGGGACAAATTGAAATCATGCACCACTGGATCCGATACAATGAGAAAAAATGCCATCTAAACATGTCATTTAAAAATTTATGTCAGACGATCCCATTATTTTAATTTACTCTGTCCTAAAATTTCCCCCCTATTCTTTGATTTTATTAGCTTTCTTTCTTAGGGTTAGATATTTTCATGTGCTTAAAATGCTGGTTTTCAGACTCATTTTGTGTAGTCCATGGAGATGTTCATTGTGCTTTTGAACAGATTAATTTTTAAAGTATTTTATCTATTCTAATGTGCTTGGAGCAGCAGTGGTGCCTTAGAAGTATTGAATTTATAAAGCAATCACTTAAAATCCAACATTCTTGGGGCACCTGCCTGGTTCAGTCAGTGGAGCATAAGACTCTTGATCTTGGGGTCGTGAGTTCAAGCCCCATGTTGGACATAGAGCTTACTTGAAAAAAAAAAGAAAGAAAAGAAAAAGAAAAAATGAAATAAAGGCCAACATTTTGCGTCTAAATTCTGGCGTAGTAGAAAGAGCCAGGCTCTAAGCAGGCCAGAGGCCCAGTTTTGAATCCTAGCTCTTCCATGTTCAGGTTTCTGAATTTCTCTGAGACCCAGTTCTCTTGTTTAAAAAAAAGGGGGGGGGGCATAATAACACCTCCCTTGCAGAGTTTTTGTGAGGATTAAGTGAAAGTGCCTGTCAGGGCTTCCCAAATGTTGTTGACTTTGTAACTGAAGCTTTGATTGACTCTCCCATGCAGTGTGAATGACATAAAGCAAGTTGATACTCTGCCAACAGGTGCAAAGGAGGCTGCTGGACTTTTAAAACAAAAGGACTCCAAATACATGTGACTGTTTGCATTAAGTAGGAGTGGCCCCTTAATCCAATTTCTGTGTGTTCTCAGAAGCAGTAAGTAGAATATACAGAGGCCAGAACATGTGTGCTATTCTTGTGTCAGAAAGTGACAAATCCAGTGACAGGAATCAACTTCCTGTGCTGACCAGTTGCTGGGGCTCCAGTAACTCACAGAAAGTAAGGAGGCCAGACGTGTGTCTTTCTCAGCCTGGGGCAGTGGGGTGGACAGAGTCCAAAGCCTCTGTCAGTCAGATCCAAACAGCCAGTAGTAATAATAGTCTGGGGGCCATTGGAGGCTTAGGTATGAGAAGTGGGAAGCTGAGTTAGTTTGAGCAAACAATGCGGGGCCAGGGGGGTGGGGGAATGTCCCAGGTAAGTCCAGGTGGGGATCAGAGGCTGCTCACCTCCAGCATTTTTTTTTGAATGTCCTGAGTCTTGATGTGGTTTTCTGAAGCCCTTCCAAACTCAGGACCCAGCACTGTGGTTTTGTCTCTCTTTGGCAGTCATTCCAAGGTTCTCCTGTGGGTCCCTCTGTAGGGGAGCCACACACCGGCTCCCCTCCAGCTCTGGCCACCTTTGACCCCAAGGTCATGGCCAGCCCCACACAGATTTTTACTTGAATTACTCTCCCTTTTTATTCAGGGTCTCCCTTGCAGCCAGGACACCCTTCACAAGGACACCAGAGGGGAACATTAAAGGAAGAGAGAAAGAACTGAAAAAGGTAGGTGACTATATTCAAGGCATTTGCACATTTGGAAATTCATTTAATTCACTGAAACCCTATAAAGCAAATAGGGCATAATACTTATTTTTACTTTATTAATAAGGCTTGGAGAGCTGGTAATAAACCCAGGTCTCTGTTACTTTAATCACAAAAGTTTTGAAATTATAGAAAGCATATTATTGTTAGGTTAAAAGAAATGGTGGAAATTTGTTGTTTTCTTAGTTATATATAATCAGCCTGAAAAAATTATTTTTATTCTATTTTTTCTCTATTATTGTAAATGACAACAACAAAAATACTACCATTTATCAAATTCATATGTGCTCATGGAAGGCACTATGCTAAACATTTTACCTATTCTGTCTCATTTAAGCATCAGAACAAACCAATAGAAGAGATGGTAATGACCCCGTTTTCCAGGAGAGGCCAAAAGGAATTTAATTCACTTAACATTCTCACATAATTATTTTACCTTCCCACATAATGTTCATGATTGTTGTTTTTCATTGCTACCTGCTAATGTTTCCCAATTTACTTAATTCTTTTCCCCCTGTTAGGTATGATGATTAAAAGAGCTGGTGGGGAGGAGGCATTACTCATTCATTTGTTGAACAAATATTTAATCGGCACCTCCTATGTTGTCAGGTGCTGTGCTAGATCCAGGGGATACAATAGTGAATAAGACAAAAACACTTTGCCTCCACAGAGCAGCTCACAGCCTCCTGGGGGATGTAGTCCACAAGAGGCGATCACAGGCAGGGTGGTGATGGGGGAAGTCCAGATACAATGATAGCACAGAGCAGGGAGCCAAGCCCACCCCACACATGTCAGAACAGCTGCCAATTAAGGCCACGGACCATCACTCCAGGAAGACTAGAATATGTTGCATGGCCACCATTTTATCTTCTGCAAAATCAATGATGGCCTCCAAACATGAACCACTCATGGCCCTTTGATGGAACTTGGGAACTCAGGGTTCCCAGGGGCTCAGCTACTTCAGGATTTGGAGCCCCAGACTATTTTCATCCCATGGTAACTTCATCAAAGGCTTGTTTGCCATTCTTTTGCCCAAAGGGGCCTAAAACAGCAACGTCCATTCTCTATTCATTGTTCATGTCTCTATCGTCCTTGTTGATGACAAGGACGATGGTGCTGATGCTGTCTTTGATAGCTGTCGTTACCTGAGCATCTTCACGTGTCAGGTGCTTTATAAATGTTATTTCATTGATCTTCACAATAGCCCTGTGAGGTGGTATTGCTAGCTTCATGGTTTTTAGGTCATCACCACATCAGAGAGGTTAGGTAACTTGCTCAAGCTCAGCCTAATATAGAAGCTCAGCCCTAAACATAGAAGGAGCCAATTCTCTAATCACAGAATTATACCGCTTAATGTGTTAAGAGCAGTCAGGGTGTGCTGGTTTTACCGCCAAGGAGGGTTATTATTTATAATGCATATATACCCTGCCCCTTTTAATAGAGAGCTTGAGGTGGCTTACAATAAACACGTTCCAGTATGGCTTAAAAAGAGGTACTACGGAATGGGAATTTAAACCAATGTAAAGTGGTTGCTGTGATTGCTCAGCTGGGGCTCTGAGCTTCCTGGCAGCCATGGTAAAAATGGAGGTACAGTAAAACCTTGGTTTGCGAGCATAATTTGTTCTGGAAACATGCTTGTTATCCAAAGCACTTGTATATCAAGGCGAATTTCCCCATAAGAAATAATGGAAACTCAGATGATTCATCCCACAACTCCAAAATATTCAAATAAAATGATTACAATACTGTACTATAATACAAAATAATAACAAAAATACAAAATATAAAGAAAAGTAAACAAATTAACCTGCACTTACCTTTGAAAACCTTCATGGCTGGTGTGAGGGAGATGAGAGAGGAGGGTTATTATGTAGGAAGACTTTCACTATCACTAATGGAACCACTGCTATCTATTGGCTCAATGGGATCTTTTCCTGCGCCATTGTATATGCTTGCATGGATGTTGACTACAGTACAGTATTAAAAATTTTTTTAATGTTTATTTATTTTTGAGACAGAGAGAGACAGAGCATGAACGGGGGAGGGTCAAGAGAGAGAGAGAGGGAGGCATAGAATCCGAAGCAGGCTCCAGGCTCCGAGCTGTCAGCACAGAGCCCAACGCGGGGCTCAAACTCATGGACCATGAGATCTTGACCTGAGCCGAAGTCATACGCTCAACCGACTGAGCCACCCAGGCGCCCCAGTTCAGTATTAAGAAACTCTTGTCATATACTGTATTTAATATAACTGGCAATAAGGCAGCAGAAGAAAGGGTCTATATCTGCAGGCAGCCTGACCTAGAATGAAGCAAAACATTCCTAAGCTCACTCTTGTATGGAAAAGCAAAGGACTATTCACTGGTGCTTTGAAGTAACAAAAAATACCCTAATGTCAATTGTGGGCACCTTCCAATGTTCTGAAAAATCACTAATTTCTGCCAAACACTGCAGCCTGAGACCGAGCATCTGAGCATGGGAGATGATCACCCACAATCCCGTAGAGGGAGAGAGAGAAAGAGAAGAACCATTGGCTCAGTTGTGATCGTGGGACATTTGACATCACGTACTACTCGTATTGCAAGACATCGCTCGTTAATAAGGTTAAAATTGATTAGAAATGTTTGCTTGTCTTGTGGAACACTCGCAGAACAAGTTACTCGCAATCCAAGGTTTCACTGTATTGTATTGCAAAGCCATTATTTTGGAGATAATCTTCCTGGCACCTATTTAGATATTCTATACAGCTTCTATAAAAAACAAAGGCAGGTACCTTTGGTCAGGTTTCTCAGACAGCAGACTGAGATCTGTGTGCAGGGGGTTTACTGGGGAGTACTATCAGCAACAAAATCTGTAAGGAAGGAGGGAAGCTGGATTGTGCAGAGGGGAAGTTGAACCGCACTGCAGTGGCCTCACCCTCCTGATTCTATTGGGAGTCCTGGAGCTTGGATGGCTCTTCAGGATGTCCCGCCCTAAGGCAAGGGGTCCAGGACTTTATACTCCTATACTGATTATTTCTTGGATGTGGGCTTTCCGGGGGGGGGGGGCACTTCATTCAGTTTGGGGCAATTCCAGACAGGGACTCTGTTGGGAGCCATCAGAAGCCGACAGCTCTGGCAGCTGAGGGGTCCTGAAAGGGAGACCCAGGTGGTGCGCCATGGCAACCACAGCAGTCGGCTCCTTGTATCTGACAGTTCCACTCACTTATCCCATCTTGGCACAGCTCCTTCAGGACTTTGGTAGTTTCTTTTTGGGAAAAACTGGCAAGAGAAAGGTTAGCAAGAGAAAACTACAGACCTCACTGCTGAAACTGGTCTTACAGCTGCAACTGACCCTCATTATCTGTGGTAAGCAGATAATGGCCCGCAAAGATCGTTTGCCTCCCCGGGATTGCTCTCTTTGGAGGATGATGCTATATCAGGGGCTCAGCTTTGGTCTCTGTTGGCGGCGCATTGGATATTTAGCGGTGCAGTAGCTAGATCAGTCTCGATGACTGGGAGTGTGTGTTGGTGGTTTCATAAATGACTTCCATCCCTGGAACTCGGGATACTTCACTGACACACTCACTGGACAGTACTGGGGTGGCCGATGACAGAGGCTGACTGATCTCAACCCCCCCCCCAAGTCATTTTGGGTACTTGGCTCTTCAGTGCCTCTTCCACGGTGAATGCTTTCGGCCGGAAGGGGTGGCTTTCATATGATTCAATGATCATCACGCTTAACGCACACTTCGTAGGTTCATCCACACGCCTCTACCCGAGACCTCCTTGTGCCCGATATTTCATCCGTCCACCTTCCAGGACCCTGACAAATCAGTTCATGATGGGCATGAATCAGTTCTTCAGTTCGTGACCAGAACCCAGCTCATGGGCAGTGGTGGTAGGGACCAGTTCCAAAACGGCTCCCCAGACGTCCTGCCCTAACCTCTCGAGTGAGGATTGTTAGCGTGAATATGTGACTATGACAAGATATCCCTCCTGTGATTCTGTTATGTTATATAGCACATTTGATGGTAAAATAAGATTATTGGGGTGGGTCTGCTCTCATGACCTGAGCCTTTCGAAATGGGGAGCTTTATCTGGCTGATAGCAAAAGAAAAAATGAGAGATTTGAAATATGAGAGGAGTTCGATGTGCTGCTGGCTTGAGGATGGGGGGGCCACGTGAGAAGGAACACAGTGACCTTCACATGCTGAGAGAGGCCCGTGGTGGACAGCCAATAAATACAGTCCTACAGGGGCGCCTACATGGCTCGGTTGGTTAAGTGTCCGACTTTGGCTCAGGTCATGATCTCACGGCTCACGAATTCGAGCCCCATGTGGGGCTCTGTGCTCACAGCTCAGAGCCTGGAGCCTGCTTCAGATTCTGTGCCTCCCTCTCTCTCTGCCCCTCCCCCGCTCATATTCTCTCTCAATTGAAAATAAACCTTTAAAGATTTTATTAAAAAAGTAAATATTAAAAAAATGTTAAAAAAGAAACAAACCAGTCCTACAACCACAAAGAACTAAACTTGGTCAACAGCCTGAATTCAGATAAGAACTCAGCCTGGGGGCGCGTAGGTGACTCAGTCAGCTGAGTAGCCAACTCTTGATTTCAGCTCAGGTCATGATCTCAAGGTCTTAAGATCAAGCCCGGCGTGGGTTGGGTTCCACACTGGGTGTGAAATCTGCTTAAGATTCTCTTTCTGCCCTTCCCCTGTTCTCTCTCTCTCTCTCTTTCTCTCTCCCTCAAAAAGAAAAAAAAAAAAAAAAAAAAAAGAACTCAGCCTGGCTAACATCTTGATTTTGGCCTTATGATACCCTAAGAGGGGAACCCATCTGAGCCACGCTGGACTTCTGACCTATGTATTTATGAGCTAATAAATTTGTGTTCCCTTAAGCTGTTACATTTGTGATAATTCGTTACACATGAGTAGAAATATAATAGAGCATTTCTGCCACGTAGTCACTTGATATCCCACCGTCAGCAGGATCAGAGGTTCTGCCTCTAGCAGGGCCTGGCTATTTTTCACATGGTGTGTACTTCTCTGTGGTACATGCCATGGCTTGCTCCAGAATTCACGTGTGTCTACTGCGATTCTCCTACTGCGGCTTATAATAAATTCTGCACAGTATCTTTTCCTTCCACAAACCCCTCTAGCACCATAGGGTCTCCTGTGTCATGTGACCCAAGCAACAGGGTGACCTGCCCCACAGCCTGGACCTACTGCAGAGTCCTCCCCTGGTCTCAGTGCCTTGTTCAACACTGGCAGCCTTGGGGCGCCAGGCTGGGCTTAGTCAGTAGAGCGTGCGGCTCTTGATCTTGGGGTCACGTGTTCGAGCCCCACTCTGGGTATAGAGATTACTTAAAAACAAAAAACATAACACAACTGGCAGCCTTATGTGTCACCTGATACATGACTGGATCAGAGCAGTATCCCAAGTGTAAAATAAATATGCTGCCTCCAGGACTCAAAGAGGGCAAGCAAAGGTTGTGTTTCATTTTGGTGGTAGATGACGCGAGACACAATAATTCGTCTTTTACTTCGGAGGGGATGTCCTGGCAGGGCCCCAGACCACCGGATCCTCATCAATTCGCTGATGTGGCAAAAATTCACTGATGTGTTTTTTCTACTAAAAAGTAGAAGAAAACAGCAGAAATGGTAAACATATCCAAATGCTGGTTCTTTGAAAAACACAACAAAATACATAAACCTCTAGTTTACCTAATGAAAAAAAAAGAGAGAAAGGCGAAACACACAAAATAAGTGACAGGAACAAAATAACCACTGGAAAAAAGGGAATTTTAAAAATAAGACTTGGGGCACCTGGGTGGCTCAGTCAGTTAAGCGTCCGACTTCAGCTCAGGTCACGATCTTACCATCCGTGAATTTGAGCCCCACGTCCGGCTCTGGGCTGATGGCTCAGAGCCTGGAGCCTGCTTCCAATTCTGTGTCTCCCTCTCTCTCTGCCCCTCCCCCGTTCATGCTCTGTCTCTCTCTGTCTCGAAAATAAATAAACGTTAAAAAAAAATTTAAAAATAAGACTATTTTGCACTATTTTTTGTGAATAGACTTGATGATGTAGGTAAAATCCATAATTTTCCAGAAAACACAATTTATCAAAATTGTCCATAGTAAAAATAGAAAAGTTAAACAAAAGAAGTCTCATAAAATACTCTCTTTTAAAATACATTCTCGGGGTGCCTGGTTGGCTCAGTCGGTTGGGTGTCCGACTCTTGATTTCAGCTCAGGTCATGATCCCAAGGTCATGGGCTTGAACCTCCCCTTCCCCCCTCCCCCCATTGGCCCCTTGAGCCCTGAGTCAGGCTCTGTGCTGAGCATGGAACCTGCTTGGGATTCTCTCTCTCTCTCCCCCTCTATGCCTCCCTTGTTTGTGTGTGCATGCACTCTCTCTTTCTCTCCCAAATAAATAAGTAAGTAAGTAAAATAAAGCATATTCTCTTCGGGCACCTGGCTGGCTGGCTGGCTGGCTAACTCTTGATCTAGGGGTCATGAGTTAGAGCCCCATGATGGGTGTAGAGATTACATAATACATACATACACACATAAACTTAAAAAAATAAAATACATTCTTTTATTTTTCTACTTGGTTTTGCTGTTAATCATAGTAAGAGATGAAAACTATTCTTTGGGTTTTTTTGTTTTGTTTTGTTTTTTATATTTATTTATTTTTTTAGCATTTATTCATCTTTGAGAGAGACAGAGCATGAGCAGAGGAGGGGCAGAGAGAGAGGGAGACACAGAATCCAAAGCAGGCTCCAGGCTCTAGGCTCTGAGCTGTCAGCACAGAGCCTGACGTGGGGCTCAAACCCACAAACCGTGAGATCATGACCTGAGCTGAAGTCAGATGCTTAACTGACTGAGTCACCCAACTGCCCCTGAAAACCATTCTTTGAATTACTTTTTTCATCTGATGTAATAATGAAAGCCAAAGTGTTCATGTTTCTTAAAATAGCCCTAAATGTGCACTTGAACTTCTTACTGAAACAATGGTAAAGCCCCACATTGGGTATAGAGATTGCTTAAATCAACTTAAAAAATAAATAAATAACGGAAAAAACTATAAAAAATCCAAACAATTCCCCTCCCCCAAAACATACCATAATCAAGTGGGATTTATTCCAGTAATACAAGAATGGTTTGATATTGTTCATTAATATAATTTACCATAATAATAAATTTATGAGAAAATTATATACTATAGATATTACAAACCTTTTGACTAAATATTTATGATCAAAACATTAAATAAAAACAAGAATTAATGAATTTTCATATAATGTATATATTCAGAACGTATACTTCATTCCTAAAGACGGCATCTTTATTAATGATTAATGATAATAATAATAATTTATTAATGATTAATGATAATAACAATAATTTATAAAAAATAATAATCATTTATTAATGATTAATGATAATAAGATTAATAATCTTATTAATGAATAAGCACGTGAGGTCAGGAACAAGGCAAGGATAGCCAATATGTCCACTGCTATTTAACATAATATCAGAGATATTAGCCAATGCTACTCGACAAGAGAAAACTCCTAGAAGCATAAGAGTCAACATTAAAAAATAAAACTATCTCTATCGGTAGGTGACATGATAGTATAGTTGGAAAACTCAAAAGTTTTAATGATAAAACTAACACAAGGCAAATAATTCTGTAGGATATATATATATATGTACATATGTACATATATATATATATCCATGCACATTTTTATAGAGATGAATAAAATATAAATACAATTGTACAAATATGTTTATATTTATATGAACGATAGCCAGTTAGAGGAAATCATGAAAGAGAAACCTCTATTTATTACAGAAACAAAAAAGTAGAAAATATTTAGGAATAAACTAATAAATATTTGAATGATGTGGACATTCTAACATAGACTGAGGGAGTTATTGACCTGGTATTGTGGTCCTAGGCATCTAGAACATGAGTTATACGGCCGCAGATGAGAAAACAGCATATAATAGGTAGGCTTGGGTCTGAAAGTAGCCACCTACGTAAGTAATTTGGAATCCCTAGGGCATTACAAGCTCAGGTACCAGGAGGGTGGTGACTGGTCCCAGGAGAGGTGTCCTGGGTGCTACCTTCTGTCCTGGCTGATTTTCCATCTGGCTCCGGGTCTCCTGTCCTTCTGGGCTGGGAAGCTGGCAGCTGGTGTCAATGTGGTGATTTGCCTGGCTCCGTTCTCTCTTCTAGTATCAGTTTTTCCGTAATAAAACTTTTGCTTTGATCTGCTGGAGTGTCAAATGTTTTATTTACTACTGCTAAAATTGTCAAAACCTCTCTGTGGAAAACTTTAAAACACTCCCAAAGGACATAACAGGAGACTTGAACAAAACAAAAGGCATCCCTTGTTCTTTGACGGGACAATTGAACATCATAAAGATGTAATTCTCATTAAGTTAATCTATAATTTTAACACGATCCTAATAAAAAGACCACATTCCCTCCCTTAGGAGAGTTGACTTCAGAACTCATATAGAAAAATAAACACACAACCATAGCAATAAAAAACCCCAAAAAAGAAGAGCTGTGAGAAACCAGGCTTGTCAAGCAATAAATGATATTATAAAGAATCTATAATTAAAACTGGTAAATGAATAGACAGACTTAGGACAAAATAGAAAGTTCAGGAATAGACCTAAGTGCATATGGAAATTTAGCATACGATAAAGATAAAATCTTAAACCACACAGGAAGAGCTGGTTCTTTTAATAAGTGGTGTTGGGGGCAACTGGTCGGCCATTTGGAGAAAGATAAAATTGGATCCATGGCTCACCCTGTACGCCAGAATAAACTCCAAATGGATCAGAGGTCTCAGTGTAAGAGAGAAAGGCATGCAAGTATTGGAAGAAAACAGGAGAATTTAAAAAATAATCTCAGTGTGGGGGAACTTTTTAAACCCTAACTCTGACTCAAAATCCATATGTAACAGAAGAAAAGATTGATGAATTTCTCTGCAAAAAAATAAAGTGGAATCAGCATGGCAAAAAAATATAATAAGCAAAATCAGAACAGAGATACTGAACTAGGTGGAAATATTCGTCACCTATATCAGAGATAAAGATCTAATTTCTCTAATACATGAAGAGGACTTAAAATTGAAGGGGAAGAAAACCCTCCAAATATAAAATATAAATGGAGGCAATATAAAAATGGACAAAACAGACAATTTTTTAAAAAAGGTATATGACAGTCCTTAAATACCTTTTGTGAAAAGGAAAGCAAGCCTATGTGGATATGACATACACGTGAAAGAGAAAGGAGGGGGGCAGGGAGGGAGACACAGAGACAGAAGAGAGAAGAAAGAGAAGACAGGGGAACACAGGTTATGTCCTTTCTTTACAAAAGAAATCATCTAATAAATGTAGATGGATTGATTCAATTAGAAAACCCTCATATATAGCTGGTTCTAGCAAGGATCATGAGTGGATGCTAAAACCGCAGGCGAATGATGATTGGGGAATAGGACACTTACATCGTCTCCAAGTGTCATGTCAAAGATGGTTTCTAACTACAAAGGGAAAGAGATGGGATCTTGAGTTCTGCTTCAATCGAGGGAGACAACTTCACATCACCAAGTAATGGACAAACTGGCCTGATGGGCCACCTTGTTTGAAGAATGGAAGATAAACAATACCACCTACGTGGTCTTCTTGTTGAAGTATTTTAAGCTAAACTTAGTAATGAGAAAATGATAAGAGAAATCCAGAATAGAATATTAATTCTGCAGGGTGCCTGGGTGGCTCAGTTGGTTGAGCAGCTGACTCTTGGTTTCAGCTCAGGCTATGATCTCACGGTTTGTGAGGTCGAGCCCCGTGTCAGGCTCTGTGCTGACAGCACGAAGCCTGCTTGCGATTCTCTCTCTCCCTCTGTTTCTGCCCCTCCCTAGCTTGTTCGCACTTTCTCAAAGTAAATAAATAAACTTAAAAAAAAAAAGAATATAAATTCTGCAAATCCTAGACTCTTTAAAATTGTCAATGCTATAAATGACAAAAAAAAAGTGTGAAAACAATTATAGGATAAAGCAGACTAAGGAGAATAAAAAACACAATATGTAAAATGTGTATCATAGATTTAAACAAAAAAAGCAAATATAAAAGATGTTATCTAGACAACTGGGAAAATTCGTAGATGTAGAGAAAATAATACTATATTATTATATCAGTGTTAAATTTCTTGCGTGTCTTGATATTGTGGTTACAGAGAAAAATATCCTCGTTCTTTGGGAATACTTGGTATTTAGGGATGAACTGTTATGGTACCTACCACTTATTTTCAACTAGCTTAGCAAAAATGAAACAAGAACAAAGTGGTTATCTGAATCCTTGAAGCTTAGTTTGAAACACACATTGGAAAAACTGGCGTTCAGACACCTGGGTGGCTCTGTTGGTTGAGCCTCTGACTTCGGCTTAGGTCATGATCTCATGGTTCACGGGTTCAAGCCCCACGTGGGGCTCTGTGTGGACAGCTCAGAGCCTAGAGCCTGCTTCTGTCTCCCTCACTCTCTGCTCTCCCCCACTTGTGCTCTGTCTCTCTCTCTCTCTCTCAAAAATAAAAATAAACGTTCAAAAATTTTTTTAATAACAAAAAAAGAAAAAACTGGCGTTGAAATGACCTTCATGACACGCCCTTAAAAACCTAAATCTGAATTGTTGATGGTAAGGGGTTGTAGGAACACTCAATTATCATAAAAATCATCCTTGATGAAATTGTTCTTAATGAACAGCCAGCAACGGAGAGGCTGTTACTCGTCCAAGATTACGGACAGAAACAGAAGACTAGAACATGAGGAAAGAATGCCAATATTATTTATTTTATGTATTTTATTATTTTTAAGAATGCTATCTTACTATCTGTGCCACAGACTATGTGACATTTCTTTTTTCTCTTTTGTTTTCTTAACCTTTTGAAGAAATTTTATTCAGGTATAACAGATGCAGAAAGAGACACAAATCATAGACGTGTAACTTGTTGAATTTCTATGACACATCCACAAAACCACCATCCAGATAAGAAACAGAACAATCCAACAGCTCAGAAGCCTCTGGAGGGCTAAGATTGAAAACAGCTTGAGGATCACCCAGTGGATGCTTTCTTTCCCCCTGTTTAGTTAGTAATATTTATTTAATTTTTTTCAGCAAACATGTTTTGAATACCTTCCTCTGTGTCAAACACCCTGAAATGCATGTTGCATTCCATATCACAGTATTCATTCTTGGTAGGCACCTGCCATAACAGAAGTTGTTTATATAACATCCTTTCCAGTTAAAGAATAGATAGATGTTTGTCAGGCTTTCACTGTCCAGCATTCACTCATTCTTGGCACCCTTAGATTTTTCCACTAAGGGAATCACAGACTCTCCGATTTCCTTTCTTTCTTCCGCCCTCCCTCCCTCCCTTCCTTCCTTCATTCATTCCTTCCTTCCTTCCTCTCTCTCTTCCTTTCTTTTCTTTTCTTTCTTCCTTTCTCTCTTCACCTTTCTTTCTTTCTTTCTTTCTTTCTTTCTTTCTTTCTTTCTTTCTTTTTCTTTTTCTTTCTTTCTTTCATCTCTACACCCAACATGGGGTTTGAACTCATGACACCGAGATCGAGTGGCATGCTTTCTGACTGAGCCAACCAGGCATCCCCAGACTCTCCAATTTCCAACATGCAGGCTTCAGGTGGCATTCATGGACTTGTGACACCAGGGATGAGCATGTGACTCTGGCTTGGCCAATGAGAGTATCACATTTTCTGGCCATAGATGGGTTCATGAATAGGAACATGTCTCAGTCAGAGCCAATGAAATGTAATAAGGATTTGGTTAGGATCACTGGGTCAGGCACATTCACTTTTCTGTTAGAGATGATCAGGGCGTGGGAGGGGATGTTGATGTAGAAATGCTCAGAGCCATTTTGCCACTTCTGAAGGGCCACCCCAGCTTCAGAATTTCCATGGCATTGGCTGAGGTCTCCATGGAGGTTTTATCACAGCCCACTTCTCTTTCTGCCCAACCCTGCTTCCTTCTCTTTGCTTCCCTAAGTATTGATCTCTGGAGCAGCAGCACATCTCTATCTCAGAGTCTGTTTCCCAGGGAGCCTAACTTTGGCAGACATGGTGTTAAACACTCACCTAAATTATTCATTCCACAGATGAATTCTGAAGACTTGCTGTGTGTCACACATACAGCATTGTGACTCTCACAGCAACTTACGGACCTCGTGGTGAGGGAACTGAAGCACACAGTAGCTGGGTAACCCATCCAGGGTCACACTGCCAGTAAGCAATAGAGTCAGGATTGAAAGCCAACGTCCCTAACGATCCTGCTACAGACAAACCAATGGCAGAACTAAACACCACCCCAGATTTCCAGATCTTCAGAGCCAACATCCTTGTGCAGAATCTTCTCCTGCCTCCTATTATCACTTCATCCAAACATCTTGCCTGCCTTCATGGCCCTGGAATTGGAACTGAGCTCAGCCCTCTGAGGCTCCTCTGGCTGTGAATTCCTTGATCTGGTTTCCTGGGTTCTCAGATCAAGGGAACACAATCCCTCAGCTCCTCCCTCTCCCCCAGTCCCTGGCTTCCCCGTATTAGTTTCCTAGGGTTGTTATAACAAAGCGCCACCAACTAGATGGCTTAAAACAACAGAAATTTATCCCCACAGTTCTGGAGGCCAGGGGCCGGAAATCCAGGTGTAGACAGGGGCCATCTGAGACATGAGGGGTGGAGGGGGAGAACCCTTGTTAGCTTGTGGGGCTGCCTGCCAGCGCTCAGTGCTCTTGGACTTGCAGCCAGGCCACGTGGTCACGCGGCCTCCTCCCTGTGCAATCTATGTCTAAGTTGGCTTCTTCTTGTAAGACACCAGTCATATTGGATGAGGGCCCACCTAATGACCTAACTGGACCGTATCTGCAAAAGCCCTATTTCCAAAGAAA
Organism: Leopardus geoffroyi; assembly: GCF_018350155.1. NCBI lineage: Eukaryota > Metazoa > Chordata > Mammalia > Carnivora > Felidae > Leopardus > Leopardus geoffroyi. Next base: position 68,460,636 of record NC_059334.1, read on the forward strand.
GTCACATTCACAGGTGCCAGGGGGTAGGGCTTCAACAGATCTTTTTAGGGGACACGATTCAACCCATAACACTCCCTTAGATATTTTAGACATGTGTATTTGCTCTTCTCTGGGGAGAGGGGAGCAGAGTGAAGCAGACATGTGATAGGGGAAACCCTATCCCTCCCCAATCCTAACAGGCCTTCTTTGGGATTCTTTAAATCATCAGATGTCAAGTTCCTCAGTGAAACGTTCTGAGGAGCAGGCAACCCCCCCAGCAAGCCCCCAACCTCAATAAATCCCCCACCTCCAAAGACTGAACCAAACCACACCCCTCACCCCTTGCACTCTCTTGGGGGCCCTCCTCTTACGGATTCGAATTTTCTGAGCTGCCTGGTGTTTTGTGACCAAGCAGGTCATCATCACAGCCACTTGTACTGAGAGATGACTCTGGGCCAGCCTTGTGCTCAGCCTCGCAACAAAAGAAGGAACAATTTGTGATCCCCATCTTATGGCCAAGGAAAAGGGAGAGTGGAGAGTTCACAAAGCAAGGCCCAAGGTCCCTGGCTGGAAAGGAGGAGAGCCAGGACCCAAGGCCAGGGCTGCAGGTCTCCTCCCCACTGTGTTCTGACAATACTCCCTTTTCCCTGCTTCCCTTCCAGATGGTTCCTGCAAGTCTATCCTTTCACCCTGGCGCTTTTACATGCAGAAGGTGACTGCCATCCCGATTCAGATCACCCTCCCCCTTTCAAGAGAAGACTATGTATTATGATCACTGATTCCCCGATGGAAAGTTCAGTCATCATTATGTGAAAACCAGTCAACAGCAGCTTGCTAAGCCCCATTCACATGCCAGATGACACTGGCCTATGTGCTTTACGTTAAAAAAAAAAATTCCAGCTTTATTGAGGTATAATTGACAATAAATTGTAAGACAGGTAAGACATGGTATCTGATGTATGTATACATTGTGAAAGAGCTCCACCGTCTGGTTATAATTATCATATCCATCACTTCACAGATTTATCTTTGTGTTATCAACTCTTGTCACCATGTTTTACATTAGATCCCCAGACCTGTTCATTGTTTTTGTTTTGTTTTGTTTTGTTTTGTTTTGTTTTGTTTTTTTTAAGTAAGCTCGACATCCATCATGGGCTGGAGCTCATGACCCCAGGATCAAGAGTTGCACATTCTACCCACTGAGCCACCCAGGTGCTCCAAGACCTATTCATCCTAGAGCTGAAAGTGTAAGTCCTTTTACCACTCTCCTAAGTGCTTTATATTTAATCCTCACAGTAATCTTACCGCGCGGGCATTATTACTCTCATTCTTCAGAGGGAAACACTGAAGCTCAGAAAGGTGAAGTTACTTGCCTTAAGTCATGCAGCTAACAGATCCTGGGTCTGGGTTTCTAATCCAGCTATTCTGACTGGAGAGTCTATGCTGGGAGGGGCTCGGCAGGGTCTCCTGCAGGGGGTAGCCCTGGGATGACCAAAGGTGCCACATCAGGGAGTGGCACTTGTCCATCAGCTCCAGGCCAGCTGCAAGGGTGCCCGCTCAGTGAGGTCAGCACATCACAGGCTCTCACTGTTCCTGGCGTCACACTGGCATGCAAAGGCCTCTGGTATTGCCTTCCATAATGGTCACCTGATCCCCGAACTGGTGGGCAAACAGCCTGAGATGTTTATTCCCTGATGACCAACTGGTCTGACAGACAGACAGCCCCAGTGATAAGAGAAGACGGGAGGAGGTGATTGGGGGGAGGGGCTCGATAAAGGAATCCCCTGACTCTGAGAAGTGCTGTTTTGCTTGGCTGGGGCCCTAGTCACACTACCAGCCTCTGAATGACAGTGACATTCCCCAGGGATTAAGCTTGCAGTGTAGAAGCTGGGTCTCCACAGGGGGTGCGGAGCCCCATGGAACTTAAATCACGCAATTAGCCACCAGCTAACATTTCTCCCACATTCATTTCATAGCACCATCGTCTCCCATCCCCCCCCCCCCAAATTCAGCTGCGACTTCTTTTATAACACCCCTTCTTATATCCTGCTGCTTTCTCTTGGAAATAGCAAAGGAGATAAAGCCATTTTCTGGGTCCTTCAAAACACAGCTCAAAATTCTTTTCCAGGAAGCCATGCCCACATAACCCTGCCCTCGCCTGCTTTGAGTCCCCCAGGACTCTGAATTCAAACCACAGTTACTGGTTTGTCGCCAGGTACTGAACAAGTGGTAGGACAGAGCTCAAGCCACCTGGGTTTGGGGCAGTGATGCGTTCAGGGAAGACAAAGGTGCTGATGTCACTCTCAGTTTGGGATGACTGCTTTTCTATTTAGGAATAATCGATACACCTCATGGTCCAGAACCTGGATTTTCTGACGCCCAGCCACCTGCTGTACTGATTATAACACAACACCTGTGTAGCTCATTGGCGGACAAGGGGGCCTAGATGACAAATCCACCATCAGAGAGATGGAGGCTGAGCCCTTCCTCACAGCCAATGAGGGACCTTCTCTGTGAGTTGTTAGGCAGAAAAGAACCTCATGGGTCATGTCCTCACTTTTCCTCAGCTAAAGTTCCCTGACTGTCTCCTTCAAATTCAAATGTGCATCCAGTTCCATGAGTAACCATATTATTTTTAAACAGCATCCTTCAGCCACTGCCTCTCCTGGGTTTTCAGAGAGGTAATCCTTAGTGAAGCCAGCACAGGATTTTATTTTATGATTGTTTGGAAGCATATCCAGGGATTCCAAGGAGTTCAAGTAAAAGATCATGCTATAGCTCTGAGAAAAGGGTCAGCATATGGAGAAAGCTCACCTCAGGGGGATGGAAAAGAGAATCCAGGTCATGTGGAGAGATGGGAGATGAAAGAGAGAGAGATTGGAGACAGATATCAGAGATATCCAGCCAGGATTTAGCAGAGAAACTTCTGGTCTCAAAAGCCCATAATACCAAGATGCACCATGCCGCCATACAGAGTAGTTAAAAGTCCGATCCCAGGGGTGATGAAGACTGGGGTTCGATCTACAGCAACACCACTTAATAGCTGGTCAGGTGGCTGAACTTCTTTGAGCCTCAGTTTTTTAATCTGTAAAATGGGCACAAAAACAACCACCTGGTGATTGTAAGGAATTAAATGAGAAATAGTATGTACTTAAGACAGCTTGGCATAGAGTAATATTCAAAAAAAGCAGTAACTGTTATCATTAACCCCCAGATAACAGTTACTATGTTGTGACTTATGTTGATAGGTTGATTAATGTTTATCCATCATCGTCAAACTAGTAAACTGTCTAACTGTAGCAACATGACTGCTGACAACTTAATAAGTTAATTATTCAACTATCTCTACTGGGTTGTTAGGATGTCAAAAGGCTACTCTGGACAATACTTTGTCCAATGTGTTTCTTCATTCTTCCAGATGGATTTTTGCTTTAAAAATAAATATCCTATTAATGTGCTAAGTATTATTAAGAATTACTAGTTGAAGAAATAATTAAGTTTTGTAGTTAGCTAATTAAAAAAGCACATGTTCATAGTAAAAAAGTTTCAAACAATACATATACTTCAATAAAATTGTATTTCAAATATTCAAACAATATAAAAAATCACAAAAGGATAAAGTTCTGGCCCCATCCCAATTTCTAGAGGTTATTACTATTTTTTTAAATTTTAGAATGTTTATTCATTTTTGAGAGACAGAGCATGAGAGGGGGAGGAGCAGAGAAAGAGGGGGACACAGAATCTGAAGCAGGCTTCAGGCTCTGAGCTGTCAGCACAGAGGCCGATTTGGGGCTCAAACCTACAAACAATGAGATCATGACCTGAGCCAAAGTCAGATGCCTAACCAACTGAGCCACCCAGGTGCCCCAAGAGGTTATTACTGTTAATAATAAATTTCTTGTAGAATTTTCTAGAAATGTTTTATGATCTTTGACTTTACATATATTGAATCATACTGTTGAGGAACTGATATTTTCTACTCAGTAACACATCTTGGAAATTTCTCCCTAGCAGTCTGTATAGATTTGCCCCCTGCTTTTTAAGGTCTACGTTGTATTCCCTTGTATGTAGGGACCACTCTTGATGTACCCAGTCCCTCACTGCTTGGCACTATGGTTGTTTCTAGCTTTTGCTATTATGAACAATGCCACGATGAACTCCCTTGTACATGGGGCTTTGGTGGTTGCTACATGTAAACGCACAGTATAAATTCCTGGAAAAGTAACTACTAAGTCAGTTTGCTTTGTGCAGTTTTAATAGACACTGTCAACTCACTTCCAAAGACGTTGTAGCAACTGACATTTTCACCCACTAGTGTGTGAGAATGTCTGTGTTCTGCATTCACCAGCATTGGGTGAAAATTATCAAACATTAACAATCTAGTAAATCTATTAAAAATAACAGTAATAATATACATATGTGGAATAGCAGTACCTATTAAGGGATCTCATCTGCAGAGATGAATGTTTACAATCATCGCTGAGAATGGGCTGGTTCCCCTTTGGGAAGTTGCAGGGAGCTAGACCAGGGTCTGAAGCTTAGCTCCACTGGTTATCATCCTAGTGACCTTGGACACAGGTTCATCAAGCTTCTCTGTCTGCAAAATGGTGATACTAACTGAAATAAAACATGAAAAAGCTCCTAGAACTAGCGTCTGGAACCCATCAAATATTTATCAATATTAGGAAGCACGGCAGAGGCTGTGGCAAGTTTGAGAACGACCCTAGTAAGTAACAGAGACCTGGGTTCTAGTTCCCCCGCCGCCTTCCCACTACTTTGCCCAGTTGCTTAATTTCTCTGAATTTTCTTGCTTGTAAGATGTCAATTTGGATCCCTCCTATTATTTTACTGATTTGGATAAATATGAGGGGCAGAGTTGAGCCACAGTGCAGGTGACATTTTACATTCATTGGAAGACACAGGCAACATCACAGCAAAAGAAGACAGGTGGAATCTCATCTCCATGTCTGTCACTGAGGCAGTGGAGAGAGGTTAGGGACCAGGTCACCTAACTGCAGTCCTGTTTTGGCCTCTTAAAAGCCAGGTGACCTGGGGCAAGTTCTTGCAGCCATCTGAGCCTCAGTTTTCTCAATTCTAAAACACAGATGACAGTAACTAGCTCATGGGCCATTGTGAGTATGAAGTAAGACTCTATGAAAGCACTCAGCAGCTGACTCCTGTTAAATGTTCAGTATATTCATAGACAGCAGAAGTCTCACTGTCTGATCCTAGTTTACTGGTAGATCAGGACAGACAGGATGCTTCTGGGAGTGGAACAAAGAGAAATGTTAGCAGCCCTCACCTCCCAGTCATGCTCCCCATTTGTCAAGGTGACTCACCCAGCCTTTTTTCTCACTTTGGTAACGGTGAAGCGCTCCCTGGCGGGGTGGGGCTGGGGAGGGCACAAAAGCAAGAGTGCTACAGTTTCTTAAATGGCTGCAACCCCAGCTGGGGATCTCTGTCATTCTTCCTGGAAAGAAGTGGGAAAACACAAGTTAAAAAACATTCTTCACTGGTACTGCTTAGTCTGCTTGTTTGCTATTATCCTGTACAACATTTTGCGGGGATTTGAGGCAGAACACGAACAAGCTTTGGGTTTCTGCTGCGGTGTTTCCCTCTCAATTTGTATCTGCTTCCATCTAAATTTCAGTTATTACATAAACATAAGTTGCAAATATTAAGCTATAAATGGGATTTCTGAAAAGCAACCTGTGAATTATTAATAATTTTTCTATTTTGAAAATTTCAAATTTATGGGAAAAAATGCAAAGAAAAGCCCAGTGAATACTTAGATTTTACCCACCGTTATTATTTTGTCGCATATGCTAATACATTAGTTTTGAGGTGTAGAGAACTGCATTCATATAATACGGTCTCTCTCTTTTCTGCCAGTAGAAGCTATTGTTACAGGGATGGATATAGGTATATCAATACTGTGACTCCTAGACACTCAGCTTCCTGAAGTTTGAGATCGGTGGTTCTATTTGGCTATAAGGTTGGGGTATAAGGAATCATGTTTGTAATAACTGCTGGATTGATACCTCCTGCACCAAATTTGCACGATACATGATCCCTAAGCCTAACAGGACTGTGTAAGCCAGGTCTTTCATTCCCAATCTATATATTTGGGAACTGACACTCAGATGTTGAATCACTCCATTGGTAAACACAGGTTTGTCTTTTTGACTATAAAGCCCTTTTCACAAAGGTTTTTGGGGATTCTCGGAAATTTTAATGCAAGCATACGGGAAGTTTTAACTTTAGTTTCTGGAAGAGTTGCAATGTTAATTTCAGGTAATTCCTCAACCAGGGCTCCCCTGGGTGGGGGCGGGGGGAGGCAGTGGAAGGTGGAGGAGTTTTATGGAAACCATAGTCAAGAACTCTATTGATAGAAACCAGAGATGATGAGCTAACCACTCAGCCTCAGAAGACTCATTTTGGGATGGCCACTTACTAGTCATGTATGGTTGGACAAATCGCCCTGACGCCCTTTCATTTGTGAAATGGGGGCAACAACCAATACCTGGGTTTTTAGTGAGACTCATTTTCTGAGTTGTGACGATCTTTATTAACACAAGGAATTGACATATCATTTTATTTGTAGGAGGAAGGAGGGAGGGGGAGGGAGGGAGGAAGGAAGGAAGGAAGGAAGGAAGGAAGGAAGGAAGGAAGGAAGGGAGGAAGGGAGGGAGGAAGGGAGTGGATGGTCCATTTTTATCTGTAGGAGAGAGGGAGGGGTAAAGATCTAGGTTGGATGACAAAAATCAAGGGAGGCTTAGTTTCCTGAGCCTGCGGGGTGTGGGGGTGGGGGTGGGGAACTGACAGAAACTCACAGTCTGGGGAGAGAAGAAACCATTTTTCAGGGAATTCCGTTAGTTGCCACGTTCCAGAGAACGCATCCCCAGAATGTTCCTTCACGTGGCTGTGGGAGGAGGACGCGTGGGCTTTGAGACCCCCAGCAAACTTCTTTCCAGGCCACGGGACACTCTGGCCTTCGCTCTGGCTTCCAAGGCACCCAAGGGATGCTTTTTCTTTGCTTCCTCCGGGCGGCCAATGTCAGGATTTGGAAAGCTAGTGCGCCCAACGCACGGTAAGGATCTTCTGGATAACCACTCTCCACGAGCTCTGCCCAGCTTGTAGATGTTTCTGTGGCACCGGGTGCCTCCCCAGACCTCCAACTCGCGGGCCAGGACATTAAGCTGCACCTTGAGCGTGGCTCCTCAGCGCAGATGCCCGCGGCCTCAGCTGTGAGCGGGCGTGTGCAGGTGAACTGGCGCACACGGGCGCCGGGACAGCGAACGGAACTACACAGGCAGTGATGGTGGCGGCGCGATGTCAGCGAACTCTCTCCTTTTCATCCTTTACATTTCTACTGAGATCTCGCCAATACATAACAAGAATACAACATATACATGGTTTTGTCTTTGCGCTCCCGGGATCGTAGCGGGAAAAAAGAAGAGAAACCACGGCGGTCCCACTGGCTGCTTCCGGAGACCCCTGAAATCAGCAGCCGGAACTGCCAGTGTGGAGAGCCCTCGGGCCTGGTCATGTAAGACCGGAGGTTAGACGTCCCACCGAAGTGGGGGAGCTTCCGGACTTTTCCCCCGCCGGGTCGGGCCCTTCGGACGAGAGTGGCGCTGGCCGGGCTCCAGACGCCGGAAGGTGCCAAGCCCCACTCACTTCGCCCTGGCGATGCGCGCGGACGCCCCGGGGCGCGCTCAGTCCGGCCCGCTTGGCAGGAGCGCGCGAGGTCGCGCGCGCGGTCCCCGGGGACAACCCCGAGTCGGCAGAGCTCCGGGCAGAGGCGCGAGCGCGGCGGCCGGCGGCTGGCTGGAGTGCGTCTCGCCGCCTCACGCGGTTGCGCTGCGCTGCGCTGCGGAGAGCCGGGCCGGGGACCGTGAGGGCGCAAGGTGGCGGTTGGCGCGCGCCGCGCTCCCTCTCCCCTGGCCGCGCTCAGGGTCCAAGGGCAGAGCTCCCCGGCTCACCCCGGCGCTGAGCAGCCCCCCGGGGGCCGAGCGGCTCCTGCCGGCCGGGGAGACGCCCCCTGGCCCCCGCCCCCGCGTGGCCCGGCTGGGCTAGCGGGAGCGGCGGGAGGAGGAGGAGGAGGAGGAGGCGGAGGAGGCGGCGCCGCCGGGACTGCCTCCTCCCCGCCCCTCGCGTCTCCTCCCCGCGCCACCGGGAAGGACAAGGGGACTGGGCACGGGGACCCCGGCCAGTGAGCGCCCGTGCCCCGGGGCCGCCCTTTGCGCGCGCTCTCTCGCCTCGAGCCCGGGGCCGGCCTCGCCTCACATGGTGCTGGCCGCAGCCATGAGCCAGGACGCGGATCCCAGCGGCCCGGAGCAACCCGACAGAGATGCCCGCAGCGTGCCGGGTGCACCGGCGCCCCCCGCGGCCCCCGCGCCCCCCGGCCCGCGAGGGATGCCGCCGCCGCCGCCGCCGCCCCCAGCCGGCCTACCGCAGATCATCCAAAAGTAAGAGTAGGGAAAGGGGAGCGGGGACTCGGGGTGCGCTGTGGCTACATCTGTCCCGTCGCGGCTGAACTCTGCGCGGCCGCCTTGCGTGTGAAGTTTTCGCGTCCTCTCTCTGCGCAGGGTCGGTGTCATTCTGGCTGTGCGTGAGGTTGGGGATAGGAAAGCCAAGTTATTTGGGGGAAATAGGTTTGTTTTTCCTTATCCCCTTTATCTTCAGGAAGGTTACTGGATATTTTGAACGAGAATAGCTCACGTTGGGGGAAAATGGCCCAGAGACTCTGTTTCATCCCTCTGGTCCCAAGAGGCCGCTGGAATGTGCGGGGAGCCGTGCGTGAGTGTGTGTGCGCCCGTGAGGGTGTGTAAGGAAAATGCCGCCACCAAGCAGCCGCCCTTCATGGTGTCCCTGGCGTAGTCCGCGGGTGGCACTGGGTGGAAAGGATGGTGAGGGTTTGTAAACAACACGTTTGCTTTGCCCCGAAAGAAGTGTTCACGCTTTTCAAGAAGGCCCTCGCCAAGAGCTCTTAGCCACGCCACGGCCACCGTTTTGCATGAATGTTACCATCTTGCGAATCTTAGGAGCCGGCCCTCCCAACCGGGGAGCAGGTTGGGGTGGCCCCCGCGCTCAGAGAAGGTCTTTTTCCGCCCAGTTTTTGGGGGCGTAACAGTAAAACGCGGATCTTTTATTAGTTCTTTCGAGATCTTTTTGATAGTTTAAGGCCTAGAATATTGGTTTGTTTGAAGGATCTTTATTCTCCTGAAGGCTTCCCTCAGCTTGTCCTGAAGTCAAAACCAGTTTCAAGAGTATAGAGGAGTCTGAATGATGAGCGGGTGGGTGAAACTGACGATTCGGGAGAAAGGCTCCCAGTACAGCAAAGGGCACCGTGGGGAACAGAGCGGGGTGTTTGCAGGGCTTCTGTATTGATGCTTTGAGTTACACAAACGTATGAAAATGCAGTAAGAGAAAAAAACCAGCGATGGGGCGTAAATGGAAGTAAATGGCGTTTTAAACGTTGTTCGAAAGATTGACTTTAGAAAGAATAGTGAAAATTCAAGTTTGACATCAAAAAACACTGGTATCGTATTTCAGAACAAAATGGTTCCCCTCTTCTGACTGGTGGAATACTAAAGTTCCATTCGTGACAACTTTTTGCTTTCATTCGATTTTACCTGACTTTCAACGACTAACAAGATGCTAACAATTTGAACATGAAAATGATTTACACTATTTTTGTTCCTATTCTGCAAAATTATTTCAGCTAAGATTTAACTAAATATGATGGACAGTTTAAGTACGCCATTATTTAAAATTTATCTTTAGTTCTTAATATAAATATAAACCAACAGAGAAAAAGATGTTTAAAACTAAAGCTTCTTTACTAAAAACAAACAAACAAACTAATTGGCCAGTTATTAATTGGAAAACATCTGATGTGCTTCTTACCAGAAATGTCTTGTGGCTTGAGATTAGGCTACACATTAAATTTATTGAGTTTGCTGTGGTATTGTAAATTGGTAAATGCGTTTTCCAATCATTTAAATAGGAAAAAACGAGGAATTTTATGTTCATGGAAATATCTTTGTTGATCGGTGTCTCATTTACCCTGTTCTCCCCATTTTGAAAGTTCTGTCTCTGAAATATGTTACTTGAGGAGATAAGAACTTTTCAAAGGTGACCCCTTCTGCTAACAGTCCAGGATGGGAACTTCAAGAAGAGCCTAATGGCCCTGCCTTGTTTTGCATCGGTGACAGATCAGTGTTCAGGGGCCACGTTCAAGGTGGTGATTATGCCCCTGGGAATGGATGTTTGTGCGCTTATGTTTCCAAAACTTTCTCAATAAGGATGATCTGAGGTTTGCTCCCCTCAGAACCCACTGAAATTGCGCTGGAACCAGGCATAACATGGCAAATGCTTTACGGGTCCATCTTTAATGCGCTGAAACTTGAGCAGGTTATTTTGAAACTACGTTTGCATAATTTAATCTGAGCATCCATTTTTATGTAGTTATGAGGTGCCGGTTGCCTCAGCCATCTTTAAGAAAACGCAGTGGGGAGATTGCCCTCGGCCGCAGAATCGATTGCCCACATCTTGACTGAAAATTTTGTGAGCTAGAGCTCACAGGATAAGATTCTTCTCTGGTGGATGGCCTATTAAATACATCTTATTCGAGAACCTTTGTTTATTCTAGGTATTTTAGTGGGGTCATTATGTAATTCGAAAGAGGAGAAGCTTTGAACTCTCTCATAATGATGCAGATGATCAATGTTATTCATGTGCATAGCGTGTGAGGATTACAAGAATTTTTTTCACTTCTTAATGTCTGTGTTTAGTGATTTTCATTTATATCAGCTCGCATTTTGGATAAAGTCAAGGACTTTGATGAAATAATAGCCATGATCATAATAAAAGCCTGTTCCTCTTCATGTGTGTCATATTTGGTCTTAAGAGAACTGCTTTATTCTGTAAGTAGCTAAACACATGAGGTGTGATGTTGAATAATGAGACTGATTTTGATACTTGTTTTATGATAGCCGGTCTCGGTACTCAGGAAGATTGCAACGAAAGTTCATTTCTGTAGAGTGCTTTTGTTCCAGTCAGGTGTATTTAGTTTTCTTATTACTGCATTCTTAGCTTCGGTCAAGAATTGCCCCCGACCTTTCTGCTCAGATTGACCCCTGACTCCTGGCCCATATTAGCATCACCTGTAAAGATCATCAGCCATGTTTAGACATACAACTAGTATCTTGTAAGATCTTTGTTTTAAACTTGCCTTCTCTAAGCTGGCCAATGTGGAGATATTGTTGCGTAAAATGTAAAGAAGCATTAGGTAAACCATTTGGGCAATAAAAAATATAAATTACAACTTAAGATTTGGGATGAGTTCAGAAAGTCAGAATAATTTGATGACCTAAAATATGTGTATTCTCCATATTAGGAGAAGACAACATTGCTGTGCGCTGGTGAGTGTTTTACAAGGACTTATCTCCTTAAGCATTCACTGCATTTTATTTCCAAAAGTATTTTATGTTTTAATTTTGTGCTTTCAAATCAAACCTAATTCTTGATTTACAGCTAGTTATTTACTAACCTGGATGAACAACAGAAGCTAAAGTTCAGGTTGTAAGTTTTAAAACTTTCTTCCCAATGCAAACAGAGTCAGTAAATTCTGTGTGAAATATTGAAGTCCGTTGTCAGATGCAACTATACAGTGTCACTAATCATGGCGAAAATTAACCAAAGAAGCACACACTCTTCTGTGAGGCGAACACGTACATGATTTTCCTAAATAATCTGACTGGCGGCAAAATATTACTTACTGTTTAATGCGTGACATTAGTTTGTACATCTGAGTATAGATGAGTTATTTTATTTCCTTTCCAGATTACTTTGATAAGCAGTGACTAAAAGTCAATTATAAAAATAGAAAAGGTTTTGGTTTAGCATTTGATAGCTAGTGTTCCCTACATGTATAAATCCAGCTTTGATTTCTAAAGTTTGTGTCGTCTTCTGCATAGCATTAGGACACTGGCCGACTGGTTTCAGAGGAAAGGCTCCCCAGATTCAGTACAGAAAATGTTATAAGTAGTTATTCTGTTTGCAGGTCATTTTACAGACATTCTGCATTTGGAAGGATCTCCAGGTTACTCTTAGGGAGCAGTGTGCAGGAAAGTTGTGTGTGATGTCCAGTCACTTTGATGGGCATGTTGACAGTTCCATCCAGGATCGGGGAGGAAATAAGAATTTGCCAAAAACGGACATTACCTCACACTCACACTTGGTCCTTTTCTGGAAGGAGGATGGAATTTCTAACATCTGCGCCAGTTTCTAACATCAGTTTGAGTCCATTTTTAGGGAAAACAAGGATACATTTGTACAAGGAATTTTGAAAATTTTGAACACAGTCTTACGCTGCACGTCGTTCAGCAGAAAATATCCGAGAGGATTAAGTGTTTACCCAAAACAGGGAAGGAGAGAGGGTGGGTTCTTAGCATTCTAAAAAGTTTCTTTGCATCTCTAGAAAGGTTTTTTTTTTTTCGTAAATTTTTTTTTATTTAGGGTTTATTGTGATCTGTAGTTTTAGATAGTAAGTATAGCCATCCAGTTATGAGTTGTTGTTTTTTCAAATTGCCAAAGAGATCAGTATTATGAAATGTAGTACATTATTCCCATTAGTCATGGTAAGTGACTATGCATATGGTGTACATAGAGCTGTTCTAATGTCAGTGCTCTGGGGGGGGGGGCGGGAGAAAAAAATGATCCCGCATTTTATTCTTCTATCCACTTGTTCTCTTGCTACCTTCTTAGCAGTTGATCAAATTAATAATTTTAAAAACCCAAATCTGTTGGTTGGAATGTGTTAAGATCTGATCGGTTAAGATCTCTTTGCCTGTCCTTATAGTCACCGGGGGGAAAAAACCCCACCAGGACTGACTCACAGTGAAATGATCCCCCATTTTCCAGCTTCTCTGTCTTTCTCTGATTTATTTGTCTTGTGGCTGCAGGTTCCTTGACTCCAGTTAAACTAATATTTCTTCCCTGCCCCTAACAGCTAATCCTTAAGTAAACAAACAGATGCGGCTCAATTCACAGCACTGATAAACAAGAATCTAAAAAATGCTAGGAACTGGGGTCTAACCAAGGGATAGGAGTAAAATGGACTGAACCAAACACGGGAAGCGAGAATGGAAGAAGGTTGAGATAGTGGAGTTAAAACTCCAGAGAGAAATTGGGACGCAGGGCACCCCCCTCCCTTCCTCCACCGTGGTCCCCCTGCCAGACAAAAGCTTGAAAGGGTCTCCTATGTCAGAAAATCCCACTTAATCTGATTTTTATTTTCTGCCACAGTAATTATCTTGTTTAGGATGGTCTGACTGATATGATCTTGCATATTTGAACAGGGAAAGTTGCTGTGGGTCCACAGCTGGTGCGAGTGACTGGTAGCTGTGTTTAGAATAGTGCACTGAAAAGTTTTGCAGGAAGTAAAGTGATCCGTAGTCCAGAATCAGGGCGAAGATGGTAATTAGTGGTTTGTAGAAAGAAGCACATGGCAGTTCCCTTTCTGGTTACTGGACCTGGCCGAATCCTGCTGATATGTGTGATATACTGGAAGCCTAATATTGCTTGTTCCCACCAGTGAGAAGACTGGGAAATCCTGACTTTAATTAAAAAGGCACATTTTTGAATTAGGAATGTGAATTTGGTTCCCAGCACCACCAACAGGGTGTTGGTGGTAGGCTGATAATTTGCCTGGCTCAGTGGCTGTTCACTTTAAATTGCACCCAACTAAGGTTTCAGTCTTCCAACATTTATAGATAGCAAGTTTCGTTAGGTACAAGTCCTCACTGGCAGCTGTTTGAGGAGGAGGTGGAAGGGAAGTCATCCCCTCACCCCCAGTATTTTGTTTATGTATTTGCATATGACACATATATCCACCTAACAGGATAAAGTCTTTGCAGTAGCAGAAGTTACAGTGAAATTAAATGATCTTCCTCTTTCCTACAGTTCCTGCTGGATTTTATAAATAAGTCCCCTGATGGTTTACAAGGCAACTTTTCCAACTCGACGACAGCACATCTGTCAGGGAGATGGTACATATTGATGTGAATGTACTTTATGAGCAAAAGGCACGGTTAAACAGCTTGCATGAGGATGTGCTAATAACTTGCAGTTTAGTTTGGTGAATAAATCTTTCCATGTGTTCAGAGACAAAAGGCTGGGGGTCATGCATGTGTTCAGGGGTGGTTGTCATCCCATGAAGATAGTTTTCACGCCACTTTCCCTTCTTTAATGTGGGTATTTGCTTTAAGGATGCACCAGGGCCATTTGCTGCTGCCCTTTCTATGCACCTGCTTTCTCTCGATCACAGTAATGACCCATCAGTTTTCAGTGGCCACTTCCCGCTCTGGCCCAAGCCTGGAAACCGCCACTCACGGCTGTCTGGACATCTTAAATACGTCTCAGATTTTGCAACTTGTCTATAGATTGTCTCCCAAATATGTTTTTGGCTCTTATTACACCCATCTTTAAACCTGACCTCTTGCATCATGATGCTAAAGGAGTAGACAAGGTCATCTATACAGTATTTTAAATATGTTTTAATTTCATTAAGTTACTTCTTGTAGATTACTTTGAATTCATTGATGTAATCATTTAGATTACTTTGAATTCATTGATGACTAAAATGATCTAGGATCTGCCTGGTGTTGGAGAATGTAAAATGCACATCTTTGATCTAAATTAATTATTGGGTTTCTGACCAAGAGGGTCCAAGAAGAAAAGAAAACCCTGGGCTGGGAACGAGTGACCTGGACAAGCCAATTAACCTTCTTAATCTAGCCTCTCTGGAGGCTGGAAAAAAATTTTTCCTTTCAAGAAAAAGTTATGTGAATCTCCAGGAATATGGATGAGTAATCATCAGTATAGAATGCCTCCCCTCTCCTATACATCTGATACAGAATATATCCCATATAAGTTACATTTTAGCCATGGGCATAGGTACATGTTTGTGAGATTGCTCACACATGGAAACAACAATAATTACAAAAAGAAATCAAATGTTTCCTCCAACATTTGCAAAGTGTATTTAGATCAGTGTTATAATTTTAAGTCAGAAAAGTAGATAGAAATGTCAGTGACAAGGCATACGTTTTATACTGTTTTCTGATCACCAGAAATTTTTAAAAATAAAAATTATTTTGGAATGTTAATTACTTGGGAGTGTTGAAGTGAATACTTGAGTGTTCAAAAAGAGTGCTGTTTTCAATGCAGGAGGCAATACTTTTCATTTGTCTAAGTTGGATTGTATTCAACCCGGGCAGGTGGGAGTGTGTTTGGTGACCGTGTTGTTTTCAGAGGCACAAAACGTCAACAGGACCTGCGCCCGCGTCTCTCGGAGCGGGGCTGGGCTGGGCTGGACGTGGAGTCCGGAACTGTGCGGCGCAGTCAGTCGGCCCCGTGGGCCCCAGGGAGCCGCCCAGACCTCAGCCTGAAAAACACTTCGCGAAGAGATCCTGAGTGTTCAAAAGCAGAGCCT
Organism: Leopardus geoffroyi; assembly: GCF_018350155.1. Lineage (NCBI taxonomy): Eukaryota > Metazoa > Chordata > Mammalia > Carnivora > Felidae > Leopardus > Leopardus geoffroyi. The sequence goes on from NC_059334.1 coordinate 68,476,117, forward strand.
CAGGCTTCCGGGTGGCCTCCTTGAAGAGACGAAATGTTTCCAGAGCCTCCCAAGAACTGGGTCTCCTTGGGGCCCTGCGACCTCAGGACTAGCAGCGTCATCCGTAGACTCCAGTTACGGAGAGGATTTGTTTGACACTTGAAAAGATACTTTTTAACCTTCTGCATAAAAGGGGAATGAGTTGTGTGGTTAAATCTTGCTTTATATATAGACTTTACATTATATGCATAATGAGGATAAGCACGGGAGAGTTACTACAGCATTGTCTAGAAGAACAAAAAATTAGAAACCTGCTAAATGTTTCCCAGTTGAGAAAATAAACCACTGCTTGCTCCTCATGTACCATTCGGCAATTACAATAATAGTGTTCTCTTATGTTTATTACTATGGAATATAAAATCATATGGAATGTAATAGGGAATATAGTATTGTTAACTACAACAAAAAGTACAAACAGCATGTTACAAGGGATGTCACGTTTTAAAAAAAGGTATGTGAGTGTGTGTGTGCAGGTACCTGAAAGTCTGGAGAAACATTAAACAAATACAAAGATGCTAACAATAGTTCTAACTCTAGGTGATTCAATATTAGTGTGTGTGGTTTTTTTTTTTAACACTTTCTACTTTTTTTTTTCAGTGAGTATGTATCAATTTTATAATCAGAAAAAATAAAACTCTGTTTTCTTTTTTTTAAATGTTTTTGTTTATTTTTGAGACAGAGAGAGAGCATGAGCAGGGGAGGGGCGGAGAGAGAGGGAGACACAGAATCTGATGCGGGCTCCCGGCTCTGAGCTGTCAGCAGAGAGCCCGATATGGGGCTCGAACTCACAGACTGTGAGATCATGACCTGAGCCGAAGTCGGACGCCCAACCGACTGAGCCACCCAGGCGCCCCAAAACTTTCTGTTTTTTAAAAACAAAACTAGGAATAGACATTTCATATCGGTATTGCACTATTTTTAAGACTGAACTGCCCGTTTGTGTCTTAGACTTCAGACCTGGAAGGCCTCTGAGAGCTGCTTTAGCCCAGCCGTCCTGTTTTTCTAGGTAAGGCAAGTGAGCATCAGAGAAGGCAAGTGAATTATTCAAGGTCACGCTGCAAGGGCAGTGGTCGGGTTGGCGCAGGAACCCTCATCGCCCTGTGTATTGTATTTTCTGCTAGGCTGCCCTGTTGTGTGCCTGGAGATGGAGAAGAGAGAAATGGAGAACATTCATAAACCAGCCATTTATCTACTGGCACTAGTCTGCTCAATCCCCCAAGGGGACTTGAAAAGCATCCTTAGGTATGTTACCTTCTCTCTGCTCCCTATCCACCCCCCCCACCCCCCACCCCCATGGATTTTCTGCAAATGGCGGTAGACTGGCCTCTCCAGAGCATCTCATGCTCTATTTCATTCTGCCAGACAAGCCAGGCATCACATTTTGGGGTTTTTTGTCCTTGAAGTATATAAGTTGCATAACTGTAGTTCTGTTACCATAACAAAGGAAATTAGTCTTAAATAATTTAAGACTAGGTTTTTAGCTTTTCCCATTTTCAGAAAAATGTCTCCTATGGCTCTTTGTAAAATCCCCTGGCTGAGATTCACAACTGCATTTGTTTATGATGTCTATTTTATTTATTTTATTTTATTATTATTATTTTTTAACGTTTATTTTTGAGAGAGAGAGAGAGCGAGCGAGCACAATGGGGGAAGGGCAGAGAGAGAGGGAGACACAGAATCCGAAGCAGGCTCCAGGCTCCGAGCTGTCAGCACAGAGCCCAACACAGGGCTTGAACTCGAGAACCGTGAGATCACTACCTGAGCTGAAGTCGAAGTTGGATGCTTTACCTACTGAGCCACCCAGGCGCCCCTGTGAGGTCTCTTTTAACTTAACAACTGTACCCACCTTTTTCTGTTCTTCATGACCGAAGATACCAGGCTGTGTTGTCTTGTAGAATGAGCCATGATCTGGATATGTTATTATTTCCTCATGGCCAAATTCAGGTTAAGCATTTTGGCAAGGATCTGCAGTGGATGCTGTGTATTCCACTAAGTTTGATCTGTTGGTTAACGTCATCACTGACAGATCTCTCCATCGTAACAGGACATTTTTTCTCTTTGTGATCTCACGGCTCGTGAGTTTGAGCCCCGTGTCGGGCTCTGTGTTGACAGCTCAGAGCCTGGGGCCTGCTTCCTATTCTGGGTCTCCCCCTCTCTCTCTGCCCTCTCCCGCTCATGCTGTCTCTCTCTGTCTCTCAAAAATAAATGAATATTAAAAAAAAATTTTAAATATATTTTATTTTTTTAAGTAAGCTCTGTGTCCAACGTGGGGCTTGAACTCATGACCCCAAGATCAAGAGTCGCGTGCTCTCCTGACTGAGCCAGCCAGGTGCTCTTGTGGTTTTATCTTTTAATTTCACCATGTTTTAAAAGCCCCTTCAGTGAAATGTGGGACTGAAATGATAAATAAATTCACATTAGAATGGATTAGTTTGGGTAAATGGTTTGAATCAGTAGGCCTTGCGAATATGTGTGTGTTATACAGGCCCTTAGATACTATCGGGAGACTGGATTTTTCTCATCCTGACTTCACCGATGGGGCCATTCACTTCCCACTTAACCTCCACGGCCGGCATTTTGTCACGGGCTGCAGTATTTTTTAATGTTCTTACAGAGAGAATATAAATCCCCCTTCATGCTCATGGCATGAATCGATGCTAACGTAAGTTTTGCTAGCTCACACGACGTTTTTAGGCATCCTCTTGAAGCTAAGTCAGCCCTTTACAGAAACCTTTTATTTTCCTTTTCAAAACCACTATATGAAGCTGACTTTAAAAGTGACTCATGACTTGCCCTGGAGCCTAAATTGGGTGAGTCCCGGAGCTGGTCTGTGCCTACCAGTTTGTTCATGCTTTTTAGATTTAAATTACATAGCTATTTTTGCCTCTTCCAGATTGGTGCTCTTATTTTCATGCACAAAATATGTATGGGTGGGGAACATGGTGTGGAGTGGCGAAAAGAATCAAGAGCAAGCCTGCTCTGTGTTCTAGATTCAGCTTTGCCACCACTCTCCCTGAGCCTCAGTGGTCTCATCTATAAAAGGGAACGATAATAAAGTGAGTAACAACTAACATTCATTGGATGCTTCCTGTGTGCCACCAACTACTCTAAGCACCTTGTGTATGCTACATGCATTTAATCATTAAATCCAACAATAATTCTGTGAGGTAAGTGCTGTTATTCTCCTCATTTTACAAATGAGGAAATCAGGGGCGCCTGGGTGGCTCAGTTGGTTGAGCATCCGACTTCAGCCTAGGTCATGATCTTGCGATTCATGAGTTCGAGCCCCACATTGGGCTCTGTGCTGACAGCTCGGAGCCTGGAGCCTGCTTTGGATCCTGTGTCTCCCTCTCTCTCTCTCTGTCCCTCCCCCACTCATGCTCTCTCTCTCTCTCTCTCTTAAAAATAAATAAACATTTAAAAAAATGAAGAAATCATGTCACAAACTTACAAGGACTCAGCAAAGCTAAAAAATAATATTTATGAAAAAACGAGTAATGTGAGGCTGGGATGAGAGAATGTTTTATAAATTAATGTGATCATATCATCTCTATGTAAATATCTTTGTCCTCAAAATAATTGATAAAAAACTCATCACTTGGCAAGGAAAATATTATAGAAAAAATTGCTGAAATACATCTGAAAGTAGGTTGATTGAATTTGAGAATAACTAAACATTACAATTAAAAACATTATTTCCTGTTTCTTTTTTCCTTTCTTTCTTCTTCTAGCTTTGAGTGTGCCTTTTGGTTTAAAGTGAAATCCATATCCCAATTTAAATTCCATGAGCCAATCTGACTCTGGCATTTGATTTGCTGCCTTACTCTGCTTGTTACGCATGTTAGGCAAGACCTGAATTTGATGCTCACAGAGAGTATATAAACACTTATAATCCTCTCAGCATGTGCTAAAATCATAACAGATACGATCGTTTGATTTGCAAAGAGAGTGTCTGCCAAGTTCGACCACAGCATTTTTAAACCAATTCAGAAAACCAGGATTCCGCAATGATTAAAGTATCCTAGGCTCCTATTAATAGCAAGAATTCCTGACTTGAAACGTGGCAACACCAAGCTCCCTTAGTCTGCTCCAGACACACTTCATGAATGGTCTTAGCAGATTTTGTTACAGGTGTCCTTTCGCTTTAAGACACTGTTGTATGTGAAAACCAGACTTTAATGGAGTCAGTAAATCAGGACAGGATTGTTTGCTTTTGACCTGTGAAAGGGTTTACAGTAAAGATCCTTTAAACAATGAGTTCCTCAGGGTGTTTCAAATAAAAATTTAGTAAGTCTATTTAGTAAGTGATGATTTTTAAAACCTTTTGGGTTGTTTTTCAGTTTTACAGATGTATAATTGAAGTACAGATGTATAATTGATGTATAATTGAATTAAAGCATCCATCACATAATCAAGGCAGTAAACATTTTTATTATCCCTGTGAGTTTCTTCATGCCTTAAAAAAAAATTTTTTTTTTACATTTATTTATTTTGGAGAGACATAGCACAAGTGGGGGAGGGGCAGAGAGAGGGAGACACAGAATCTGAAGCAGGCTCCAGGCTTTGAGCTGTCAGGACAGAGCCTGACGTGGGGCTCGAACCCATACATCGTGAGATCATCACCTGAGCTGAAGTCGGACACTTAACTGACTAAACCACCCAGGCGCCCCCGTGCCTTTTATAATTTATCTTCTGCTCTTTCTCTTAACCCTCTCCCCTCTCAGGCACCTACCCATCTGCTTTTCCATCGTGGTACCTGAGTTTTTGCTTTTTCTAGAATTTTATACAAATGGGATCATAGTTTTTGTTGTTGTTGTTGGCCTGGTTTCTTTCACTCAACATAATGATTTTTGGGGAAAAATTTTTTTAAAATTGTGACACAATACACCTAGCATTTACTGTTTTAGCTATTTTATTTTTAAAATTTATTTATATGTTTTTAGTTTATTTATTTATTTTGGTAGAGAGCAAATGGGGTAGGGGTGGAGAGAGAGAGAATCCCAAGCAGACTCCACACTGTCAGCGCAGAGCCCGATGTGGGGCTTGAACTCGCGAACTGTGAGATCATGACCTGAGCCAAAATGGAGAGTCAGACGCTTAACCGACTGAGCCACCCAGGCACCCTCATTTTTATTATTTATTTATTTATTTTTGAAAGTTTATTTATTTATTGAGAGAGGGAGGGAGGGAGAGAGGGGGGAGGGGCAGAGACAGAGACAGAGTCAGAGACAGAGAATCCCAAGCAGGCTCCACACTGCCGATATAGAGCCTGACGCAGGGTTTGAACCCACGAACCTGTGAGATCATGACCTGAGCCGAAACCAAGAGCCTGCTGCCTAACTGACTGATCCGCCCAGGCACCCCAATTTATTTATTTATTTTTTAAATTTTTTAAATTAAAAAACATTTTTAATTTTTTAAATAAAATTTTTTTTTTAAATTTTCTAAAATTAATCTCTGTGCTCAGCGTGGGGCTAAGACTCACAACCCTGAGATCAAGAGGCATATGCTCTACCAACTGATCCAGCCGGGCACCCCCATTTTCGCTATTTTAAAGTGTAATTAACTAGTGTTTGGTACGTTCACAAGGTTGTGCAACCATTACCACTGTCTAGCTCCAGACCATTTGCATCATCCCAAAAGGAAACCCTGTGTGCAGTGAGCAGTTATTCTCCATTCCCTCCTCCCTCAGGCCTGACAACCACTAATCTGTTTTCTGTCTCTATGGATTTGCCTTTTCTGGATGTTTTATATAAATGGAAACATGCTCTATATGGCCTTTTGAATCAGGCTTTCTTTCACTTAACATAATGTTTTTTAAGGTTAACCCATGTTGTAGCCTGTGTTAGTACTTTATTCCTTTTTATTGTTGAATAATATTCCATTATATGGAGAGACAACTTTTTATCCATACATCGGTTGGTGGCTTTTGGTTTTTTCTACCTTTTGACTATTGTGAATAGTGCTGCTGTGAACATTTATGTACCGGTTTTTGCTTGGACATCGTTTTTTAATTCTTTTGGGTATATATCTGGGATTGGAATTGCTGAGTCATACGGTGATTCTGTGTTTAATTTGTTGAGGAACCTCCAAACTGTTTCCCTAAGTGGCTGCACCGTTTTATAGTCTCACCAGCAATGAATGAGTATTCTTATTTCTCCACAACCTTGCCAACACTTGTTATTTTCCTTTTTTTTTGTTTTTGTTTTTTTGTTTTTAAATTATGGCCATTCTAGTGGGTATAAAGTGGTATCTCATTGTGATTTGGGTTTGTATTTCCCTAATGAGTAATGATGTTGAGTATCTTCTCTTGTGCAACAAAACCACTTGTATATCTCCTTTAGAGAAATGTCTGTTAAGTCCTTTGTCCATTTAAAAATTTCATTGTTTATCTTTTTTGTGTGAAATTGTGAGGGCCCTTCATAAATTCTGGTTACTAGACCTTTGTCAGATACGTGATTTGCAAATATTTTTTTCCATTCTGTGGGTTTGTTTTTCAGCATACGATTTTAAAGTTCATTCCCCCCCCCACTTTTTTTTCCACATACCAAAAGTTTGGAACTTTTTATTGTCAAGTGGTATTCCAGTTTATGGATATATCATAAATTGTTTATCCGTTCACCTGTTGATGTATATTTAGGTTGTTTCCAGGTTTTGGCTTTTACAAATAAAGCTGGTATGAATATCCCTTTACAAGTATTTATGTGGACACATCTTTTAGTTTTCTTGGGTAAATATTTGGTCAATGATAATTTAATCTATTAGGAGATGACAAGATAAAATCAAATAAGATAAGATAAAAATGATAAGAATCACTTTTGGCTGAAAACACCTTTGAATTTTTATTATTGGGTCTTTGAACAGAGCGTGTTAAATATGACCCTTCAAAATGTTTATGTATTTATTTATTTAAATTTCTTTATTTATTTTGAGAGAGAGGGAGAGCATGAGCAAGGGAGGGGCAGAGAGAGAAAGGGAGAATCCCAAGCAGGCTCAGCGCAGGGCCTGATGCGGGGCTTGAACTCACGAACCTGAGCCACCCAGGTGCTCCAACCCTTCAAGGCATTTAAAGAACACACATGTTAGGGGCACCTGGGTGGCTTAGTCAGTTCAGTGTCCGACTTCAGCTCAGGTTATGATCTCACACTCTGTGAGTTTGAGCCCTGCATCGGGCTCTCTGCTGTCAGTGTGGAGCCTGCTTTGGATTCTTTGGATCCTCTGTCACCTCTTTCTGCCTCTCCCCGACGTGTACTCTCTCAAAAATAAGTACATATTAGGGGCGCCTAAGTGGCTCAGTCAGTTAAGTGTCCGTCATCAGCGTAGGTCATGATCTCACGGTTCGTGGGTTTGGGTCCCGCGTCAGGCTCTGTGCTGACAGCTTGGAGCCTGGAGCCTGCTTCGGATTCTGTGTCTCCCTCCCTCTGTTCCTCCCCCGCTTGCACTCTGTCTCTCTGTCTGTCTGTCTCTCTCTCAAAAATAAATAAAGATTAAGAAAAATAAGAAAAAAAAGTAAACAAACCAAAAAAAGGACGCACACTTTTTCATCTTAGTTTTCAGGGTCAGTCACTCATCAGCTTAGTTTCTCTTTTTCTTCTACTGATGAATCTTCGTCCAGTAATTTTTCATTGGAGAAATAATTATTACCGTGGAAACTGGGACACAAGATGGATAAGATGACAAAACTGCAGAACTTCAAGCTGGAAGGGACCCAGAGATCATCTACTTCAGTTCTCTAGTGAGCAGAGGAAACTTACGTGCCTGTGAGTAATTTTGAGTCTCCTAGTGATGAGGTGTCTACAGATGTAACAGTGCGGGGGTTGAGTGAATGAATGGCACCTTATTCCTGCTGTGCTATAGGGCTCACAGGACACCTTTTCCCCCCTCACTTGTCCCATTTAATCCCAGCAAGCTCATGAAACAGGTAGGCAGTTACCAGTAGTTGAGGGGTCCCTAACCAACGATCGGAGGCCGCCGGCTCAGAGCCAGGCCTTCTGTCCTGTTCCAACTTGTACGTCCTTCTCCCTTTCTGGTGAATCTTTCCCCGCCTCTAAGTTGACTGCCACTGCCTTCATTCAGGCCTCCCAGCTTCTGCCCCTGCCTCCAGCTGGGCCTGTCCTCAGATCTTTCTCTTCTCCACACCAGTTCAGCCTTAATCTTGTCTGTTTGCTCAAAGCCCTGCTGTAGCATCTTGTTGCCTGTAGGCTGAGATTCAGACTGCTTAGAAGCTCTTTCTGGAACAGCCCCCACTTAACTGTCCACGCCTGGCCCTAGCTGCCTCCTGCTCTCTCTCCCTGCACTACCTTTTCTCCTCAACTCAAACATTCCTTTCCTGATTATGGATTCTGCTTAGACCTCATGTCTTATAGGGAACTGTCCCCGACACCACACAAGAACATGGGCTCGGTGCTCCTATCCTGTGAGGCCTTGTGGCCCCCCACTGTAGTGTTTACTCCATGCTTGCCTCTTGTTGGTCCACCCCTGAAGACTCCGCGAAGTCCTTTAGGTTGGGGCCAGTGTCTTTCATCTTGGTGTCCCTAGCATCTGACAGGGTCCCTGGCACATAGTTTGTTGAATATGACAGAAGGAGCAAGTTGACAGCCACCTAAGTATAGATCTAATGGACTTTGTGATGAAAAAACCCACTCAGAAGGGCCTCATGGGTGCGAATTGATGTGGGAGCGAAGTTTGGTTTTCTCCAACGTATGCGTTATTCTGCCTGCCTGTCTGAAAAGGCTGGAGGAACACAAACAGCCTGCCTTTATGTTTGGAGAGGTGGTGTAAGGGGGGGTGGGGGGTGGGGAACAGACCCAGGAAGTATAAGAAACCCAAGCTGTGGTCTGGCTCTACCTTCACTGTGAGCAGAGATAGGGCGCTGAGTCTCTTAGGTCCCACCTTTGCTAAAGGGGGTCAGGGTGTGGGCTTGTTATAGGATGTGGGGTTTGTTATAACCATCAGTGAGATGACACGGGAACACGCTTTGAGGAGAATAAAGTGCTGAATACACGTGCATCATAATGGAACCAGGCTTCCTCTCCAGCCAGGGACCCGATTGTGCCTTTCAAGGTACAGGCAGTTTCCAGGCTGGATTTCTTCATCTTCGATCCAAATAGAGAGGGTGGAAATGACCACTCAGAATACCCCTTGAATCCTGTTGCATCAAAGCTTTCAACAACAGAAATTTCTGGACAACAAAAATGTTTTTTTTTTTTTTTTTTAGTCTTTTTTAAGTCCTAAGCAAACACTATGTTTATTTCAAGCAATTGCTAAAACAACATAACTGAAGACAGCTGTGACACCAAGATACTTTATTATTACCTTGACATTTGTGATAATGACAGTTTAATGGTGGCAATGATAATTGGGCAGTTGACCAGTGGCAGCTGCAAAAAGGAGTTGCCCATTTGGCCTTTGAACTCACAAACGCTTTCTTTTTCCTCTTCCTGGGATGGTGTCAAGAGGCTTCCAGAAGGGTCCAGTGTTTGATGCACTGTCGTAAGCTGTCCTACAATACAGCCTCAGACAAAACGAGGCCGCCCTGAGCCCCTGGTAATGGCATTGTTTACCTTTCCAAGGAGGTTGGGACAGCATCAATCCGCATGTGGTGCGTGCCCAGGCCAAGGAGTTCGTGCCGTGAGGCCTAAGGTTCTTATGAAATGAAAAAAACACGTCAGTAGGGCCGTGGTGGTTCCATGTGCGCTAAGTGTGTCCGTGACAGGATCAAGCGTGCTTTCCTTATTGAGGAGCAGAAAATCGTTGTGAAAGTGTTGAAGGCACAATCACAGAGTCCGAAAGCTAAATAAACAAATGAAGGGTTTTTTTTTTGACTAATTAAAAAAAAAAAAAAGGAAAAGGAAAAAGAAAGGAGTTGCCCAGAACATAACTTAACGCCCATGATTTCTGCTCCGCCGCCCTATTAAAATTGCATTCTGCATCTCCCCGTCCAATCTCCCTTACTTTGCTTTGTTTTCAACCGTAGCACGTTTTCTCTTAATAGCGGATATAACTTACTTCACTTACTGTGTTTTTACTGTCTGTGTGTCTCCTCCCACCCGGCCTGTGTCACGTGTCACATAAGCTCTCCAGGAGCAGAAGCGTTTCATTCAGTGACTTACACCCCCCGCCCAACGTAAGGGCAATGCCTGGCACCCAGAAGCAGCTCCCTGAATATTTGTTTGAAGGACTGCATGAACTGTTAGTAAAAGTGTCAAACTTAGACACTTACACAGTGGCATTTGTTTCTTCTCTGAGCCCATCTAAGCTGTGAGCTGTATGTGTTTGGTGGTGCAGGAGGCTGTAATGAAAGTGCAAGATATGGGAATATCATAGCCTCTGGTCCTGTGTCATTCTTGGAAGTAAAAGAAGGTGCGGAACTGGGCCGCTCCTCTTGGCCCCAGCATCAGTGACTCAGTACTTGTATGACAGGCTGGCTCTGACAGTGGCTGGTCTCATTGGACTCTCTTTGGCAGAGACCCAAGCTGTGCCTTTGGTGGGATCTTGATGCTGGACGAAGAACAGGAAGGGCTAGGTCTCGCTCAGTCCCTTGCAGTAGGGGCCCAAAAGACTAGGACAAACACATATCCGGCAATAGGGGATTAGTGAGTACATTTGGCTGTGTCCTCCCATACAATGAGAACTATCTCTGTGTGCCGTTAGAAGAAATCTCAGAGGGACGCCTGGGTGGCTGAGTCGGTTGAGCATCCGACCCTTGATTTCAGCTCAGGTCATGATCACGTGGTTTGTGAATTCGAGCCCCATGTCGAGCTCTGTGCTGACCACGCAGAGCCTGCTTTGGATTCTCTGTCTCCCTCTCTCTCTGCCCCCCACTTACTCTCTCGCAAAAATAAATAAATATTAAAAAAAATAAAGAAATCTCAGGGATATGTCAAGGGGAAAAAAAACAGGGTATAGAAAATGTAAATAGTTGCTCCCGTTTGTGTAAGAAAAGGGAGAATAGGAAAAAAATATATTAAAAAAATACACACACACCTACACAGAAAATTAATTTCACATAACTTTAAAATACAGTAATTTGATTATACATCTGTAGTGGAATGTACCTTTTTTTTAATGTTTGTTTTTGAGAGAGAGGGACACACAGCATGAGCAGAGGAGGGGCCGAGAGAGAGGGAGACACAGAATCTAAAGCAGGCTCCAGGCTCTGAGCTGTCACCACAGAGCCTGAGGTGGGGCTCAAACCTACAAACCATGAGATCATGACCTGAACTGAAGTTGGACGCTTAACTGACTGAGCCACCCAGGCGCCCCTCTGGTGGAATGTATCTTAAGTTCAAAATAAATTCCAAGTAAATCTTAAACCATTTTCAGTAATATTGTTAGTAATGATATTGGTATTACTATTATGAAACAATTCTATATAAAATATTTTATACATATATAGTAAGTAATTGTGTTAAAACCATCAGAAACCAGTGTTTCCAGTATATAAAAAAAGAACAGTTTCATAATTAAAGATGTTAAGTAAAAATCCTGTAATCCTAAATTTGAATTGGAAATGTCAGTGTGAATTCCTGATATATTTTCTCTTTAACAAATAAAAAAGTATTTCCTAACTTTGTCCACTGAAATGCCTAGAAATAATGGCCAATTTAGTAGCAATAAGCACCCATGACATCCAGATTGTGGCCTCTAAGTACAACTTCCCGCTAAAGAGAACTTTGATCCTCAGAAAAAATGGCTGATTCCAGGTCTGGGACAGTAAATGTACAAGATGTGTTGGAATATCTTGTATCAGCAAGCAAAGAAGCTTCAAAGACCACTTGTGTCCTGTCTGAAGGACTCGAGAGCCAAGGTAAATGGCCTCCCAGTGCCCAAATATGGAACAGTTTGAGCATTAAGGAGTGTAAGTATAGTGGATGGATATACATTACATATATTACAATGTGTCACATTCCTAGTTAAAAATTCAATGGTCCTCACTAGGTTGGGGAACCAACTCATTCTGAAAACTGGTCAAGAAAGGGAAAGAATCAGACCTTTCTTATTGATTACCTTACGGTATCCAAACTGTTGATGAGGAAAATTTCTTTTTTATAGGAGAATACTATCTAATAAACACAGAAGGAATTATAGAATTGGACCATCATCATTTTGCATCCTCTAGTGAATAATGCGTTGAGACAACATGGTTAGTAAGTTACTGCTAAAACATCAGGCGAAGCTGGTGGGAAACTTTATATGGGATGGATTGGGTTGATGCATTCAAACCCACTGATCATTTTTAATGTGACAAAAGAGAAAGACTTCAGGTATCATGTACCCACCGAGGTAATGCAGCAGGAAATAAACAGCACTGTCAAAGGTGAAACCTGAATTCATCTGTGCCAGGCTCAAGGTCTAACTACTAGTTTTCTGTAGTATTCTGTAGAATACAGAATACTAGTTTTCTGTAAAAAATACAGTGGACAGAGGAACATGTCAAAACAGTATTATGGAGATAAAAATCAACCAGTTGTGAGTGTGGGACATCCTTCATGCCTGAAGACCCTTTTTTTTTTTCCAACAAGTAAATTGCAAGGATATATCAGCAGGAGGGGTTCTCTATAGATTAAAACAGATTAAAAATACTTATCCAGTCTATAATCCAGTCTGTAATCTTTAATCTATAATCTTTATTTGGATCCTAGCTCAAAAAAACAAGAAAATGATTAGATTACTTAGGACACTTGAACATACGAAATATTGAGACTAAAGAATGATTTATTTATTTATTTATTTATTTACTTATTTATTTATGGCTCTGGTAATGATACTGTGATTATGTTAAGAATAAAAAGTTATTGTATTCAGAGCTATATACTCAAGTATTTATAGATGAAATAATGACTCTGGGATTGGCTTTGAAACAATAGTGTAGAGGGTGAGAATGGGTAGGGTAGAGAGTAAACAAGATTGACCAACAGTTAAAATTGTTGAAGCTGGGTGATAGGTAAAGGAGGTTTCATTATCCTGTTCCTCTACCTCTGTATAGTTAGAACATGTCCATAATAAAAGGGAAAAAAAAAAAAAAAGCCCATCAGCTCAGTCAGTTGGCCAGTCCTGATTCCAGCTGTTCCTGAGTTTAACTTTGGACTGTGGAGTATGCTCTTGAAATCACACAGCTAGCGATTGGAAGGGCTAGGATGGTAATTCACATATGTCTGGCCCCAAAGCTCAAGGTCTTAATATCTGACTCTGTAGAATTTCTGTCCCTCTGTGGCTTAGACTATTGTGGGATTGTTGAGATTGAGAGTGTATAGGGTTTTACAAGCAGCCATAATAGAAACATGGGGAAATGGGGGCAACAACCAAAACATCAGAGTTAGTCTTCCTTGGAAGGAGGGAACTTCCCTGGGTGAAAGAAGAGAGGGTAGAAAGATTGCACACGTCCCACCTAAACCTTGTTGGGCTTTTCCTGTCCATCCCCCCACCCCGGGTTTTGTATTTAGAGAGACCTGGGTTTAAGTAGCTTGTCCTGTCACTAACTGTGAGTTTACTGTTCTGTGCCTCGGTTTCTTTACCTCATCTAGTCTTGGGGAGGATCACATAAGCTCTTAAATGTTAATTTAGAAGCATAGAAATTAGAAAGCAGAAGCATAATTAGTTCACCAGGATCCTGAGAATCCCGAAGCTGCGTTGGGGATTGTGTATTTGGAATGTCTTATGGTCTGGATACCCCTGTCTTGCTTTTCCAGCCCTAGCACATTCTCCAGCATTTTCTCCAGGACCTAGGGCAGCCTTACTTACATTTGGAATTACCATTTAGTCTCAGTGAGGATGATCAGGGCTCTAAGGGTGGTAATTTTCCCATCTGGCCATGTTTGAGTTTGTTATGTGGCTTGATAGCCAAAGGTAGCTGGAGAAGATCCTTCTTAGGTGGGTCCATAGAAAAGTCCAGCCAGAGAGCTGGAGGCCAACTTCAACTTTGCCATCTTTGAGATTGGAAGGAAAAGGTGAAATTGCTTGTCCTTTCTGAAGGAAGCACCACATTTTCTTTCCCTTCTACCCCATTTACCCCTTAACCCTAACCTGCTCCCCTTTCCTCACTAAATCTAAGTCTTGTGACACACAGGGCTCAGTCCTGGCAAATGTGGTTCTTTTCGCAAACCTTTGAAGAGTTCCTGGCAAATGCACTTGGTTGAACTGCTTGGTCACCTGGGAAGTATTTAGGAGTCACACCTTGTGGTCTTTGATCCCTGGTGTCCAGCTCACTTTCCCCCACTGCGTGTGACCTGTCCACTTGCTGGGGGCTTGGGTGTGAGTGAGCTGCTGGCCCAGGGAAGCTCAGCCAGAGGGAGCCCTGATTTACGAACTGTCTGGATTTAACTGAGGCTACAGCACTTTTATTAATAGAACATGCTGCATTTCCTTTTTATAAAAATATGAAGATCATTGCACTCAGGAAAATGCCTGGTGACTTTCTGTCTTTAGGGCATGTTCATCACCGGGCTAAAATTAAAAGTGAAGTCAGGCCCTTCTTGAGTCTATTTTTAACTGAGTTTAGCATATGAATGTGAACGTGAAGTCTTTCTTTAGATCTCCCTTAACTCAATTACTTACTTATGCTAAGCCTCCCGCCTGGAATGTGGGTCTACCTACAGTGGGAGGCCCAGAGGGGGATAACTCTGCTATCTTAGTTTGTGTGTCTTCACCCATCCCAGCTTCACTTATATCTGGACGGTTAAGGAGGCGTTAGTCATTATACTGAAATAATCATCATCATCATCATAATACGAGAAAAAAAGAAAACCAACCAACCCACCAACCTAATGGCCATTCTGTGATGTGTAGATATCAAGTAACCCCTAACTGGTACGTATTTTTTTCCAGGGGTTCCAATTTAGGAGCAGCCACTTGGGTGGAAGAGGAGACACGGGATTGCAGAGAAGACTGTGTCATTCAGGCAGAAAGTGCGAATGGCCCTGGCTTACCAGGGAGACTTGGGACAACAGGTGGAGGGAGGGAGAGGGGAAAAAACTTAGCAAGTGTCATTCCTGTCCAGAGAGTTCCCGATGAGTGATGGGAGTGCTAGGGAAAACTTTCAGAAACCCTCTTAAATTCCCGCTTTGAAATCGTTTTAATGTCTGCCCTTTGAGGACTGTGAAGGGAGGGGGGCAGAGGGGCAGAGTTGATCCTAACTCTTAAGATTCTTTGGCCTAAAGTTTCACTTGAAGGCAGGGACTGACAAAGGCTCTTTTTTGAACTTCTTCCTAGGGCCTTTCCCTGTGGACGCTTTT
Organism: Leopardus geoffroyi; assembly: GCF_018350155.1. Taxonomy (NCBI): domain Eukaryota; kingdom Metazoa; phylum Chordata; class Mammalia; order Carnivora; family Felidae; genus Leopardus; species Leopardus geoffroyi. The sequence continues at coordinate 68,491,389 of NC_059334.1, forward strand.
TGAGTAAAACACTTTTTTAAGAAAGCCTATTTATCATGATCACTCTTGGCCCTTGTTTTGTTTTGTTTGTTTGTTTTTAGGACAGTCATTTTGGGTGAAAAAATATTGACAGTTTGTTGCTGCTGATGTCATTTTTCTTTGCACTTTTACATGAATGTATATTCAGCTCGTGGTGTCCTGAACCCTTTTAAGGTGTCATTTTTAAGCAGAGGAAGAACTTCCTTCTGTTTTTTTGGTATGACAGCAAAGCCATTGTTGAGGATAAGCAGAAGATTAATTTAAAATGCCAATTACTTTTGCTAATCCGCTGATGGTGAGGTTGTTTATGGCTGGAGAACTATGAAAATGTTTCCAGATAAAGTGTGAGAGGGGAGAACAGGAAAGGGGTGTGTGTGTGAAGGGGCAGAAGGGTAGTTAGGGGGACTGGGAATCGTTAAGTAAGCAATAGGCACCTTCCATATATCGCATTTTCTGTTAAGAGCAGTCGAAATGAAGTGTGATGTGTTTATAGGCCACCACCATCTGTCTGAAAAATCTCCTATGGGTTTTTGTCTGCAGTTCAACAAACCATTTACTTGCTATAATGATCTTTTCAATAAAACTTTGGATTAAATTACAATACTTTTGGGTTTAGGTTTTCAATTCTGAAGACTTTGTACTTTCACTTAGTTACAGTAAATTTTAAGGGATTGGCTCTCCTAGCCAGATTGATAGTTTTGGGTTATGTCCAGTTAGTAAAACATGGTAAGGGTAGGGGTGGGGAAAGCTCCTCCTGGCTTCTGGAGGAGGCACCTGTGTGGGAGCTGGAGAATGGACAGACCCCTGATAGAGTTGTTGAATTCAAAATAACAGGCCATCCCTCTGAAACCATTCAATTTCACCCTTATTAGTTATTCAAGTACTTTTGTCTTGGTTTTTATCTCCATTCAACTCTATTCCTTAGTGAATCTAACGATTCATCTCTTTGAAACCTTTTAGTTTCACCCTGGTTGGTTGTTTCCATTAAAGAGAACATTTTTGTCTTGTTTTTTCCTTGCTTCAACTTGACCCCTTAGGGGGTCCAAAGGTGTTTCACGCCTTGGAGTTTCCGGGTAGATCCAAGAAATGGTCAGGATCACGCTTGTCTCTTCCTCAGGCACTGGCTGGGTGGTACCTGGCATGGGTAGATGAGGGAGTGAAGAATGTGTGGCACAGTCTTAAATTGGCCTCTGAGAGGAGATCTGAACCTCAATTTCTCACGACTAGACTCTGTTTCTTTAGATCGGTGCTTGTGTGTGAAAAGCCTCTGGCTTTGCTTCCTTCCCTGTTACCATGATTTGTGGGATTGAGGTTAGGCCTGGAATCCTCAGAGTTCCTCTCAGCTGGAGTTCGCTGACACAGCGGCTGAGAGCGGTGCTAATTCCAGCTGCCAGCAGGAGCCCGCTCCTTCCCTGCCAGGTGGGAGCCCCCTCCGTGAATATTTAGATAGAATCGAACCGTCCCTGTTGCACATTTTCTTCTGAATGCTCATGGTTTGTGAAAGTGTAGCTTACTCTCATAAATACTTTGACATGCTTCCCTTTCTCCAGGTCTGATTTATAACAGCACTACCGTAACAAGCTAATGGGTAACTTTATTTTATTTTTTATTTTAAATTGAAATGTAGTTGACTAAAGGGAAATTTTGAAAGAAAGAATAATCATCAGTAATCTCTTCGTTAGACTCCATAATTTGCTTAGTTTGTCTTCGTTCTTTTTTTTTGTTGGGTCATGTGCACATAATTTGAAGCATGCAACTTTATATTCTTTTTTTTTTAACATTACGTTGTATATGTATATATATATATATACGTATATATATATATACACATATGTATATATTTGCAGCTGCATCATTTCATAATTTAATTGTCCGTGACTGCTTGATATTCCACTGAGCTGATCTACCAGAATATATCTAATTATTCACCAACCGATGGACAGTCATGATTTCCAATACTACAGTAATGGATATATCTGCATGCACACAGCTTTGGAATATTTCCCAGGAATGGGATTAGTAGGTCAAAGGGCATGAATATTTTTATTACTCTTGATATATTTACCATATTGCTTTACAAGAAAGTTGTACCCATTTACAAAGTTAGCAGTAAATTATAAGGGTATGAGTTTCACTGTGAAACTTAACAATAGTTTCACGAGAGGATATGAGAACCCCTTTGCCACGGTTTGAATCCCAGCTTTGTCACTTGCCGCTTACCAGCTGTGTAAACCTTGGGCAAGTTCTAAAGAACTTCCTGTGCCTCAGTTACCTTCTCTGTGAAATGGGGATAACCATAGTACCTACTTCATAGAAATGATTTAGTTAATATTTGTGTAGTGCCTACAACAGTGTGTGTGTAGTATCATGCTGTGTATTTTTAATTTTTATTGATTTTTTATTGTGAGAGAGAGAGAGAGTTTTAGCAGAGCACAGGGGAGGGGCAGAGGGAGAAAAAGAGAATCTTAAGCAGGTGCCACTCTCATCAGGGAGCCGACCTGGGGCTCCATCTCACAACCCTGGGATCATGACCTGAGCTGAAACTAAGGGTCCAACATCCAACCAGCTGAGCCACCCAGGCACTCCTGCTGTGTGTGTGTTTAACAAACACATCTCTCTAGGATTTGAAACAATTAATTTAGGGGAGCATGGGTGGCTCAGTCCGTGAAGCATTGGACCCCTGATTTTGGCTCAGGTCAGGATCTCAGGGTTGGGTGGGTTCTAGCCCCATGTGGGGATCTGCACTGACAGTGCTAAGCCTGCTTGGAATTCTCTCTCTCCTCTCTCTGTGACCCTTCCCACGGGCATGCTCTCTCTCTCTCTCTCAAATAAATATTAAAAAAATAAAATTTAATAGCAGTAGTGACTTCATTTGTTAAAAATATTTAAACACGTTTATTAACAGTACTTCTAAGTAACACTCCTTTTTAAGTCTCTGTTTTGGAAAAGGTAAGTCTTACAATGTTAATTTACAGCACAGATCCAATCTGGTGGGTTTGTTCATATTACAAACGAAGTTCTTCCTTAAGTTTTTAAAACAGAGAGCCCTGTATCCCTTTAGGGTGGGGTCTGAAGGTCGGGAAGGGTTAGCTGGCCCCGAGGCGCTGAGGCTGGCAGCCCCCAGGAATTCCGCAGGCCTAAAATCAGGTCTCCCCGCCTCAAGTTCTGGGGGGCAAACGTGGGTATTTGAGGGCCTGAATAAGAGGCTCTTCTTCCTCCAGCGTTAGAGGACTGATATTGTAGAATCCCGATTTTAAGGCGGACATGGTTTCTACCTGGGGGACTTTGGGGACCCCTCCTCCCTGCGCCCCATAGCGATGCCCGGGACCCTGCGGTAGGGGCAGCACTGAGGCTGAATTCATCCCGACACCCCGCGGCCAGGGGCGGAGGGCGGCAGAGGTAGCAGAACTTGGATCATTATGGATCGATCAGCTTTCCTCTCCTTAATCCTGGTTGTTTCTGTTGAACAGTCCGAATAATTTAATCCTTGTGTGTGTTTACAAACAAGAAGCCTGAGAGGGGGGCCTGGCTGGCTCAGTCCGTAGAGCAAGCGGCTCCCGATCCCAGGATCCTGAGTTCAAACCTCACCTCGGGTGGGGGAGCCTACTTTGAAAACCACCACCGCCAAGAAAACCAAACTAGAAGCCTGAAAAATCTCAGCGAGCCAGTCCAAGGGGAGGCTCCCCGTGCTTCGCGTGTCACCTGCGCCCGGACCCTGCGTCCCCTCCACGGAGACCACCGCAGCCGGCTGCCTGCAGCCTTCTCTCAGACCCGCCGAGCTTTGGGGGTCGTGGGCAGAAAGCGCCCCCGGCCAGGGCGCGGCGCGCGTGCGATCTTCCTGCGAACGCGCCCGGGGAGGTGTGCGCGCCGCCAGCTCGCTCGCGCCGAGTCCTCGGGGCCGCGCCATCCGCAGCTTCTGTCCCCTGCGTGGAGACTGCTCCCGATCTGGGGGGGGTGGGGGGGGGGGTGCCCGGCGGGGGTGCCCCAGCGACCCCAGGAGAGATGGTCGTCTCTCCTGGAGTGGGAAAGCGGCTTCTTTTGGAGCGCTAGTGCTCCCAGCATACCGGGATGTACCATGAACCTGGACCGGTTCGTTTGTCAAACGCGTAAGACGTGCGTCTTCTAGGACCGGGGAGCAAAGTAGGAGAAACCCCGTGTGGTTACACTCTGCAAAGTCGACTGCTTTATTCTACACATACACCAGTTTTCTCTTTCTTCCTAGTTTTAGTTGTACTAAAATGTTCAATTTTGAAGTCTTTTTTACTTAACATTATTTTACAAACATATATACTGGCTGCATAATATTTTCTTAAGTGTATATAGACATTCCCCTGTTGGATATTTGGGTGGTTGGGTTTTTCTGTGGTAAACATCTTTTTGCCTATAACGTTTTCCATGTTATGTTACAGGCTCATGTTGTAATTATTTGGGGCAAAGTGTAGGGATATTTTTAAGTCTATCTATCTATCTATCTATCTATCTATCTATCTATCTATCTTTCAAACAGCTTTCCAAAAAAATTTCACTCCTGCTAGCTGTGGTTCAATATATATTCTATGCCAGCCTCACCAGCACTGCTGAGAATGAGAATCCTGGTGGGATAGTGAGGCCAAGGCCACAGATGAGGGGAGATGGGCACTGACTGTGAAAGCCTGCTTTCTGTAACCCACTATTCCCACTTCCTGCATTTGGAGGACAGTGGTTTATATTGGAATTGGGGGAATGAGATTTAGTTCTGATTTGGGGCCTGAGGTGGTTCTTGAGGTTACCTTGGATTGGGGTGTTTAAAGGAGAGCACTGTCTGAAATTATCATGGCTTTGTAACCCATGAATTTGGGTTACATGTAGAGGGAATACCATTTTCTATGTGTGGGATACATTTTTGGGGTTGGCTTCCATTTTGAGCAGAATGAGTCCATAATGGAGAGGTTTTCCCTGGGCAGTTTGAGGATGTATCTTCCTGGCATGGACCTGAGGTGGTTTTTAGCATCCCCCTACTTTTATTTTTTATTTAAAAAAAATTTTTTTAAGAGAGAGAGAGAGTGCACACTCAAGTGGGGGACAGGGGCAACGGGAGAGAGAGAATTTCAAGCATGCTCTACACTCGGCATGGACCCCAACCCATAAAATCAAGAGTTTGATACTCAACCCACTGAGCCACCCAGGCGCCCCTCCCCATACTTTTATACTGCGATTGTTAAGGCTGCTGCCTAGAGAGAAAAGTCTCCCTCTTCAAGAGTGCATTTCATGTGTCAGGTGGATGGGAAGGAATGCAGAAGTCACAGCTTTAGTCTGCAAATGTATTGGAGGGGCTGGGTTTTAATAATAAGTGAGCTGTGTAGGATGGTATTCATGTTTGGGTCGTTCATGGTCAGTTCTTATGTCCTGTACAATCCATGAGAAAACCTGTAACTGTATCACCAGTTCATTCTATGCCTGAGCCTCATGTTCCTGGGGCTTCGCCTACAACAGTGAGCTCTTAAATCCTAGGCTGCTGTATTTGCCATGCTGCTGATCTCGAGTTAGAGCGAGATTCCAATGTCCTTCAGCTTAAACAAGTTCTGAGTGTCTCCTTAAAATTATTCTCAATTTCCAGCCCATTTCCAGATGGCAGGCAGACTTGAATTATACAACCTGTAGCTGGACATTTGTGTCGTGACTACATAAGCTGAATGATGTCTCCTAAGTCTTTGTGGATCCCTTAGAAGCTCACTGGATTAATAGTGTTGAAGGTTTTTAATCTGAATAATTTTAATTGCATTTGGAAGCCTGCATATTAACAAGCTGGTAGTAAGGCAGCTTGGCATTAAGAGTGATAGTGCTTTAATCTTTGAGATAACATACATGGTCTGGTGTTTTTGAGGATGTCGATGGACTGTATTGTTTAGACTTTTTTTTTTAGTTTATTTTCGCTGTTGGAGATAACTTAATTATCTCAAATAATTATTTTTTAAATGCCTTAAAATAATATAAGGCAATAACTTTAGGATTCTCCCATCAGAGGATATACCTATTTTATATGGCTGTGTCTGTGTGTATGCGTGTGTATACTAACTCTGTGTCCTGGGCTGCAGAGAATATAGAAGTATCTCCCATATAATCTTTTTTTTTAATTTTTCAATGTTTATTTATTTTGAGAGAGAGAGAGAGAGAGAGAGCGCGCACGCGCATGAGTGGGGTAGAGGCAGAGAGAGAGAGGTAGACACAGAATCCAAACCAGGCTCCAGGCTGTCAGCACAGAGCCCGATGCGGGGCTCGAACCCACAAACCATGAGATCATGACCTGAGCCACAGTCAGCCGCTTATCTGACTGAGCCACCCGGACTCCCCTCTCCTGTATAATCTTTAAGGAGCTTGCAACCAAGTCGCAGGGATAAGGAGAACAAAGCTGAAATATTTAATGAATGTTTCAAGGTAGGATATAATTCAATATTCACAGTGTGTTGTTGACTGATGGTGATGTTCTAAGTGCCAGCATTATGTGGTGCAAACGGTCTGGACGGAGACCAGCAGGACCTCGGTGTTTGGTGAAGACATCCTGGAGGGGTGGGATCTGGAAGGGCCTTGAAGGAATGGACAGGTTTTGGGTGGGTGGAAGTGAAATTACTGAAGTTATACCCCGAGAAGACTCTAGTGGAATAAAGGAGAAGAGAGCCTGGTTAGGAGAATAAGATTTTTATTGACCTGTGAAGGGTGAAAGGTTAGCTAGGACGGTGGGTCTAGGTTTGGGAGGAACCCAAAGTCAAGAAGAGAGGCTGATTCTTAAAACCACCACCACTGCTGTCATCATCATCGACAGCATGTTATTAGCAGCTAACCTTTGTTGTGTGCTCACTACATGATTCTAAGGGCTTTCCGTATATCTTATTTAATCCTCAGACAACCTTATGAAACAGATAACAATTATTATTTACTCTTCATGGCAGAGGGACCGAAACATAAAGAAGTTAAGTAACTTCCAGCTAGCAGGAGGCACAGTTGGGGTTCAGACAGACTGAACCAGGCAGCCTGTTTTCTGTCGGAGCCCGTGTTCCTCACCACGATGTAGTACTACCTCTTAGTCATAGTTGAGAACTCCTAATGAGATTAATGTGGCTTCATCATGTGCAGGAGCCTGGCCTTTCGAGTCGGAGAGACCTGGACTCACATTCCCGCTCTACCGCTTATTAGCTATGATCTTGGAAGTTATTTCTGTGAACCTCGATTTCATCACTTATTTATTTTTTATTTATATTTATTTATTTATTAAGAAATTTTTAAGGCTTTTTATTTATTTTTGAGAGAGAGAGAGAGAGGGAAACACAGAATCCGAAGCAGGTTCCAGGCTCTGAGCCGTCAGCACAGAGCCCAACGTGGGGCTCAAACTCACGAACTACAAGATCATGACCTGACCTAAAGTCTGACACTCAACTGACTGAGCCACCCAGGCTCGATTTCATCATTTATGAAGGAGGGATAATAATACTTCAGGATTGTTGGGAGGATTAAATGAGATAGCATACATAAATCACCTAGTGGAACACCTAGCAGGGAGTAAGATGGCAGGAAAGGATTGTTACCATGGACTCCTATTTCTCAAATAAAAATTGGGCTGAAATTGGTCGCTGAGTAGAAAAAGGAATGAGGGTAAGAGATGATTCAGGTAGAATTTATTTGGTGTCACTTGCAATAATAATTAGCCAACACAGATACCAGATGTGGAATTCCTTCTGGATCATTCCAGGAATGGACTATAAATTCCAGATGTGGTTCTACATGGCTCCAAGAACTGACTGCATTTTTCTTTGTCCTCCGAAACTTGGAGGGTAAAACCAGGACATTGCCATTGTACTGAAATTAAGCACAGGATCAGGTGCCAATTGCGCATTCCAGGGGCTAGAATCAGGATCTGCTGAAATCAGTGTCCTCCCTCTTCCTAATGGTGCCGACCACAGATAATTGCCGTGCCTCTCAGAGAGAAAAATAGATATTTGAAAGTAGAGTACTTAATAATCGTGTGTAAAGTAAGACAAGGCATGGAATAATTATAACTGAGACAGAGACATTTAAACAACACATTTTAGAGGAAAAAAAGAAGAACAAAACAGCGGAATAAAAACTGTTCCCTAAGATGAAATGCTAATTAGAAATATCTGTCAGAGTTTATGGAGAAAAAGCACTTAGTGCTTCTCACGTTGGAGTCCTTGCACATTCCAGACGGTCCACCTGGTAGTTTTTCCTCTGTGTGGCATTCTGTGGTTGTAGTTTCTCTTAACATTGCTTCCTCCCAGAATTTCAAAAGTCATGGTACAAATGCCTACAAAGAAGAGCAATTTCCTTTTCCGACGTTCAGTTTCCTTGTTTGTGATAAACCTATTTGTTCTTGTGTCTGTGTCCTCAGTATAATTCAGGTTGTCTTCCTTGGAACCACTGAATGTTCTTTGTTGCTCTCAATCCAATATTGGTGTTGACATTTGGAAATGCAAGAAGCTATAAGGAAAAATAAAAGTTGGAAAAATATGTAGTGTGTCTGAAAATGTGAAAAATTTTATCAAAATCCCAGAGTTGCTGTAGAATTTTTAAGTTTTCAAATAAGGCTGGAATCAGATTGCTGCTTGCAGACCTATTTGGTGCTAAGTGGTATTTTGGAAAAGCTGGAGTGTTGCCTATTATTTAATTTTATAAATTTTCATTCTCCTTTCTCCCTCCCTCCCTTCCTTCCTTTCTTTCTTGTTTGTTTGTTTGTTTGTTTGTTTGTTTAAGTAATTTCTACTCCCAGCGTGGGCTGGAACTCACAATCCTGAGATCAAGCGTCACATGCTCTTCCTACTGAGCCAACCAGGTGCCCCTTATAAATTTTCTAATAGGTGATTTTTACAACAGAGGATTGGTGATTTTAATGGACCTGTGTTTTATGTTTCTGATCTTCATGTAATGGATGTCTATCCAAAGGTAATGAGGCCGACCTGGCTGGTAAAATAATGGCTTTCCAAATTGTTTTTCTTGAAGTTAAGGGTTTTCACATCCTCCAGAGCTCACTGCCTCCCAGTCTAACCCATGGGACACTTCATTCCTAGTTCATTCAACTAGGAGAAGTATTTATTGAACACCTACCATGTTCTAGGAGCTGTCATAGGTGCTGAGAGATGAACAGAAATGGATGTGGTCATCATGGGTGGAGCCTATAGGCTAGTGAAGAAATCACACATAAATCAAAAAAATACAGAGAACTATGAAAGCATAAATTGACGTAAATAATATGAAGGAATGAAAGGATTTCTCTAAACCAAGGTGGGGGAATAGAACTCTGGGAATCATGAAAAGTTTATTCATACAAAACATTCCTGGGGTGCCTGGATGGCTCAGGCGGTGAAGTGTCCGACTCTGGATTTCAGCTCAGGTAATGATCTCACAGTTCTTGAGTTCAAGCCCCACGTCGAGCTCTGTGCTGACAGCTCAGGGCCTGGAGCCTGCTTCAGATTCTGTCTTCAGATTCTCTGTCTCTGCCCTTCCCCTGCTCGTGCTTTGTCTCTCTCTCAAAAATAAATAAACATCAAAAAAATTTTTTTAAATGATCATGCAAAAAATGTGCAGGTGTCAATGCATTTAAATACATCATGTTGCCATTAATTGGCCATGAGGGTGTCCCTAAATGGAATTCTGTTTCAAGACACATTTGAGCCCATGGCCATGCAGAGACCATGAACAGCGAATCTTCTCGTAATTTGCTCTGTTTTAGTTGAAGCAGCCTCATCCCCACCGCAGTGTCACTGAGGAATGGACCCCCTGGGTCAGGGCCGTCATGGAAAACATCTGATTGAGTGACTTGTCCCTTGTTGTTCATTTCTGACCAGATGCAGTTTGGTTCTGGGAAGCATCCTTGGGTGTGCAAGGCCAGAGTGATCTGAGTTCTGCTGCCAGCTCCTCTGGTCATTGAGCTTGGCTTCCCTGAGGCTGGGAGAGGTGGCATATGAAGATGTTGAGCTTGATGACCTCAAGGAGTCTTTCTAGGATCAAGTTTTATTTTGGAAGAAGCGGGCAGTAGAAGAATGTCCGAGTAGAATCACTTTATACTCAATCAAGACATGACATCTACATGACATTTTTATGGTTCGATGCAGTAGGGGCACTAGGTTTAGAGTCTGAAAGTTCCAGGCTCCGCAAGACCATAGTGGACTCCTGGAATGATGTGGTGTATACTCATTCAGGCCCAGAGTGTGGGTGACTTCATGCTCCATTGCAACCCTTGTTCAGAGACAGGGAGGCTCCAGAGTGGGTAAGCATGCAGATTCTGGGTTTAAATCAAGAACATTCCACTAAGTAGCCATGTACACTTGGGCAGGAAACTTGGCCTTCTTGAGCCTCAGTTTTTGCATCTATAAAATGGAGCCTCACTTTTTCTCATCTATACTCTTCTCTTTCTCCTAGAGTTGGAGCAAGGATGAATGAAGGGTGTATAAAGTGGTTAGCATGGTGCCTGGTACATAGTAAGTGCCCAATAAATGTTCATGGTCACTTCATTTTTCTTTTCTTTTTTTTTTCTTTTGAATTTTTTTTTTTTTTTTTTTTTTTTTGAGAGAGATAGCATGGAAGGGGTGGAGAGAGAGGGAGAGAGAGAGAGAGAATCCCAAACAGGCTCAGCATTGTCAGCGCAGAGCCCATTGTGGGACTTGAATCCATGAACCCATGAGATCATGACCTGAGCCAAAATCAAGAGTCGGCCACTTACTGACTGAGCCACCCATGCGCCCTGATCTTACAGTATTTCCCTTGAGATATTCTTTTTTTAAATGTTTGCTTATTTTTGAAAGATAGCAAGCACGAGTGGGGCAGGGCGGGGCGGGGGGCAGAGGATCTCAAGCAGGCTCCACACTGACAGCAGAGAGCCCTATGCGGGGCTTGAACTCACGAACCATGAGATCACGACCTGAGGCAAAATCAGACGCTCAACTGACTGAGTCACCCAGGCACCCTGTCACTTCATTTTTCTTATTCATCATTATTATGGCTTCTGCTGTTGTGGTCCTTCAGTTGGGCATGGCATGTAAGCCCTGTGTCTTGGGATCCTACCTGTGGTGTCTGCTTCACAGGGTCATTTTGAAAGTGAAATGTAACTAGGGTGAGGGTGAGGCGGTGGAAGGCTGGAGGTCTGTCTGTCTGCAGCTTGGCTCTTCTCTGAGGGAGGGGTTTGGCTAAGCCTGGAAGGCAGGCCTGTCTTCCTCCAGCCCTGACAGACCGAGGACCATGCAGACGCACTTCCCATCCAGGCGGACAGGCCTGGCCCGCAGTTGGTTCATTTGGTGACTGTCATTCACAGCTTATGGCATCTCATGCCAGAGGCAGTTGGAGGGCACCTCCATCTCAATTTCGTCTCCAGACTGACCCTGCCCCCCTTCAGCTTCCTTGTTTGAAATTGCCAGAGAAGGGCACAATAGGGCAGCACTGGTCCTAGAAACAATTATATAAGCTGATTAAAAACAATAAAATCCAGAAACTGTGAGTGGTGGTGCTCGAGCTGGGCACCTGTTGTCACGCAGGCTGCCCTGGGGGAGAGCAATTAGTTTGTTTGGCAAAACCGCTGGAATGTTCTTGGTGGGGGCGGAAGCTGGGGAGTGGGTGGTAGGTTTGCTCCTTGGGTGTGTTGCCTCCTTCCTGAAAGAATGCGCCTGAAAGAATTTCTAGGGGGGGGGGGGGGGATGGCACAGCCCCGGGGAAGGCCCGAAGGGCTGCTTTCCTGTCCAAATGGCCCATTCATAAAATGCCTCCTCTTCCTTCTCCACAGGGCACCAGCCACTGTCCAGTTTTTCCCACCTCAGGGGTTCATTTCCCTCAAAGGGGGGAGGAGGAGCCCTGTCAGCTAAAAGGGTGGTAGGAGCCTCCGTTCTCCAAGCTTCATCCGTTTTACTACTCACCCAGCCGGGTATGATAGATGGCCTTGGCCTCATCGGGTCATGTGTTCAGCTGTGAGCCAGCATCTGCCAAGGGTGTTTGGCCAGCGGCAGGACTGACACACACGGTTAACCAGCCTGGGCTCCGGTGCTGTGTCGCACGGTGGCTGTCACAGTGACAGCTCACCTGGGGGCCGGAGCTGTGGGTGCTTGGGGGAGGCCCATCTGACCTTCTTCCATGGCTCGACTTGGTGGTGGTGGAGGGGATCCTTCCCCTTCGCCCCAGCCTGGTCCACTTAGACTGGGGCCCATCAGTAAGGCCGGGGGGAGATAGGTGGCTCTTGAGGGTCACTTTGCCCAGCTGCCGCACCCACACCATTTCCCCCCGCTCCTCCTATGTACTCCCCACTCGCTTCTGTTCCCCTTTGCTTCTCTTTTCTTTCGACTTCTCTCTTGCAGCCTGTGTCTCTGGTTCTCTCTCTGAATTCTGGCGTAATTGTAGACGTGATTTGTTAAAATTCGCGATCAATCCTGACCGTGTGTCTCATGTTTCTGTCTGAGGGCAGTTACTTGATGGGAGAGAAGCAGGGTGCCCCCTGTCACATTCCTCGCTGACCGTGTATGGGGAGCCCTGGAGTGGATGAAGAAAGGATGCCTCTGCTGAAGGCATTCCTCTCCCTCATCAGGACCGCTCGAGGAGCTGGTGATAGAACTGACCCTGCACCCCAGGGACACACGGCCTCCCTTTGCTGTCAGCCCAGCCTCCTCTGCAAGGGTCTGCGCCAACCCACCCCCGGCTGAGACGGGCAAGAAAATCTTCCGTCCGCCTATTTCTTAGGGTCGGGTTAGGCTTCGGAGGCCACATGGAGAGATTTCAATGTCTGCGTTCATCCTTTTATTTAGTGCTTTATATTGAAGGACCGGGATCCCCAGGCTATACTATATTTTTAAAGACAGCGCTGGTTAAAACAAGGAATGCTCTCAGTTAATCCTGTCTGCCTTCAGATCACCTGCACGAAGTGTCAGTGACACTGAAATTATTTTCACAGTTGCTTTTAAGCCGGATAAAGACAAACCTCCTGGAGAGGGCCGCTGCTGCTCTCTCAGCCTCAGAGCAGGCTCAGGAGTTCATCACGATGCTTTTTTTAACTTTTTATTGTGAAATAAATTGATTTACAAAAAATCTGCAAAAATAGTGGAGTTCCTGTATGCTTTTCGCCCAGCTTGCTCTTGTGTTCACATCTTACATAACCACGGTACATGTATCAAAACCAAGAAAGGAATATTGGTATAATACTAGTAACCAAATTATAGACTCCACCCCGCTCCCTGAATTTAGCAATTTTTCCACTAGTATTCTTTTTTTTTTTTAAGTTTATTTATTTTGAGAGAGAGAGAGAGCACAAGTGGGGAAAGGGCAGAGAGAGAGAGGGAGAAAGAGAATTCCAAGTAGGCTCTGCACTGTCAGCACAGAGCCTGATGTGGGGCTTGATCTCCCAAACTGTGAGATCACGGCCTGGGCCGAAATCAAGACTCGGACACTTAACCGACTGAGCCACTCAGGTGTCCCTCCACTAGTGTTTTTTTCTCTTCCATGATGCAATCCAGGATCCCACCTGGCATTTGGTTTTCATGTCTCCATCCTCTCCTCCAATGTGTGATAATTTCTCAGTCTCTCTTGTCTTTCATGACCTCAACACTTTGAAGAGTCCTGCCCGGTTATTTTTGAAAATAAGGATCAGCCAACGTTTTCTGTCCAGGGCCAGATAGTAAGTGTTTTCAGCTTTGCAGGCCACATGGTCTCTGTTGGAGCCCCTCAGCTTTGCTACTGTAGCACAAAAGCAGCCTTAGATAGTATGTCAGTGAACGCGCATGGCTGTGTTCCAGTATAATTTCATTTATGAAAATAAGCAGAGGTCCAGATTTGGCCGTCAGACTGCAGTTGGCCATCCCTCGTGTGAAAAAGACCCTCGATTTGAGTTTGTCTGATGTGTTCTCTCGATCAGGTTGAGGTTTTGCATTTTTAACTAAGAATCCCACAGAGGGGGGATGGGCATCACTTAATCACTTGGTTGAAGTGGTGTTAACTGTAAAGTTAGAAGGTGCTTTTTTCCTTCCTGTGTAATTAAGAATATCTCAAGGGAGATACTGTAAGATTATGCAAATACCCTATTTCTCCTCAAACTCTCACTTGCTAATTTTAGCATCCATCCACAGAGCTTGCTGCAACAGTTATTACTGTAATCTTCTTTAAAAAAAATTTTTTTTAATGGTTATTTATTTTTGGGAGACAGAGTGGAGGAGGGACATAGAGAGAGAGAGGGACACACAGAATCTGAAGCAGGCTCCAGGCTCTGATCCATCAGCACAGAGCCCGACATGGGGCTCGAACCCACGAACTGTGGGATCGTGACCTGGGCCGAAGTCGGACGCTCAACTGACTGAGCCACCCAGGCGCCCCTATTACTGTAACCTTCTAAGGGTGAATTTCTGTTTCATTCATTCCTTCTGCATTTATTAATTGGAATTCTTCTATAAGGAAGACCTGTTTCTTCTCCCCCATTAATTTCTTCATCAGTTATTTATTTCAGGACGGACTCCTGGATATTTCTTTTCTTGTCTTTTTTTTTTTTTATTATTATGCCGAGCACAGTTTTTGAAGTGGCTACCAAAAATCACCTCTTTTGGATTTCTTTGGTCTCATCCAATTCTTGACCACCCTCTTGATTTCATAGTTGGCTTTATTCTGATTACAACTCTGCAGGCGTCCGGTGGCCTCAGACCCAATAGGTCTGCGTTTCATTAACTTGTTAATGGCACAAGGCAGTTTTATTTTTCAGCCAAAGCACTGGCCAAGTTTACACTCTCAGTCTACCACACAGCTGGTGAGTTGAGTGGGAGGTCAGCCTTAGGGCGACAGGAGCCAGTTGGGAGCTGGTAATTGGTTTCCATTAATCTTTCTGGGTGGAGGAGGAGTTTGTAGTATTTTCTGGTACATTCTAGGTTAGCTTTGAATTAGGAGTGTGGTCCAAGTTGTGAGTTCTCCCGTCCTTCTTATTCTTTAAAAGCTTTCTTTTTCTTCTGTTTGTTGGGAAACTTTATTAAAAGTGAAAACCTTGTTTAGGCACAGAGTTTGAAGTACGTAGAATTTCATTGCTTTTGTACTCATTTGTCTAGATTAAAGTAAACTGTTAGTTTAAGTGGCTCAATTAGAAAACCAAACAGGGGGTGCCTGGGTGGCTCAGGCAGTTAAGCATCCAGCTCTCCATTTCAGCTCAGGCTGTGATTTCATGATTCGTGAGTTTGAGCCCTGCATTGGGCTCTGCGCTGACAGTGCTGAGCCTGCTTGGGATTCTTTCTCTCTCCCTCTCTCTGTCCTTCCCCTGCTTCCGTGCTCTCTCTCTCTCAAAATAAAGAAGTAAACATAAAAAAAAAAAAAAAAGAAAATTGGGGCGCCTGGGTGGCTCAGTCGGTTGGGCGTCCGACTTCAGCTCAGGTCATGCTCTCACACTCCATGAGTTCGAGCCCCGCTTCGGGCTCTGTGCTGACAGCTTGGAGCCTGGAGCCTGCTTCGGATTCTGTGTCTCCCTCTCGGTCTCTGTCTCTGTCTCTGTGCCTACCCTGCTTGCCCTCTCTCTCTCTCTCTCAAAACTGAATAAGCATTAAAAAATTTAAAAAATAATAAAAAATAAAAAGAAAACCAAACAAATTTCCAAAATATAAGCCATCTGATCTGCTCTGAAACACACAATGAATATGTTGAGTTAGCTTTCTAAAATAGAAGAAACGTCTATTATTCCCCGTAATTAAAATTTTTTGTTTAGTAACCACATGGGAGATGAGGTGAACAGCCGGTGAGTATGGCCCTTCCGTTTTTGTTAGCCCTTTTGAAGCTTTTAGAAAATGTCCTTTTCTTAGGGCTCTTTGGTCAATGATGATAGAAGAAAGAGAGGAAGATCAAGGCACATTCTGTGACCAACAACAGGGTTGTATTCCATACTCTGAAAGAGTTTTTAATAATTAATTTTTGGAGAAAGTGAGTAGACTCAGTCAGCTTTTAAAGAAATTCATAGAAAGATTTCTCTTACAGTGTCAATGAAGGGAAAAACAGAAAGAAAAGAATTGTCATTTGCCTAAGACATTATTAGAATCCAAAAGGGAAAAAAAAAAGAAATTGGGAACTTCTGATCTTGTCCTGGTACAGAATTCACTGAAACAGAACCTCATAAACTGCAGCTTAATTTCTGCCTTCTTTAGGGTAGAAATGTGAGTGTTAGAGTCCTGTGGAAGTTCGTGCAGGTTCCTACCAGCAGCTGAGACGATGCATCCAAAACTTTAGCATTCTATTTCTGCATAATTTGTTCATCTTGCCCAGTTGTAGAATTGCATGGAAAGCCGAAATACTAATACTTTTTGTGTAATTTACAAAAGGGAATCACAGCCTTTGTCACTAAGTGTTTATTTCACTGGCTGTGAAGCAGCTTAATAAAGTCACATGTTTGAGTCAGATGGGGATCTCTTGGAGCTTAGGGCCTTCAAAACAATCACTCCCAGCAAGTAATGTGAAGGAGACAAGTAAAGAGAGCTGCTGGTGGTAGATGGATGATTGTGGTGGATCCTGGCATCTCAAGAAGGGACTGGATTGACAGAAGCTCTGGTACAGGTTCCTGGATCTGCGTCTCAGAGCCTGAAAGGAAGTGGCGACTTCTTTTGTAAAATGTATGGCCATTTATGAAAGGAGGTGATTGGGTCAACTGTTGGCTTGGGAAAAGACGTCGTGTGGGCCCTTGCTGGCTTTTCTGGGGCTTGTGATCACAGTGGGAGCTCAGCACTTTTCACACGGGACCTTACGGATCCATTGTCATCTTGTCCTTGGTGGGCCTGTCAAAAAGAAGTTATTTCAAAAGCCTATTGCTGATTGCACGTTTCATTCCATCAAGTGTTCCGTGCATTTCATACAACTGCTGGAAGCTTCTGAGATAAGAGTGGAAAAGTGCCCTGTGCCCTTCGGAGAGGTGGGTGATCTATTTTCGACTTGGAGACTGGTGACAAACCTGTCTTCTGTCAGGTCAGACTTGCAGGGACTTTCTTGTTTTCTGTTCTTCTGTTGACAGCTGCCTCTGTGTTCAGAACGGTCACAGGGTAGCTGGAAGATAGCTCTGGCATTTAAACACCTAGATAGGAAGAGGTGATGGAATGTATTTTTTTCTTGGCTATTTTAGTTAGCAAGTCCCTAGTAGTCCCTAGTGAGAGGTGAAGAGGAGACAGTCTGGGAGGGTGGGCGGGAAGAGACGCCAATTTCAGGTTTGGCAGGCAGAGAGGGCGAGCCATCTCTACCATTGGTGAGTTTAGTGCCTGGAAAGGAATGGCCGGAAGGAAAATGGAAAATAAAGGTAGCATTTGAGGTAGCCTTGGGTGGGGGGAGGTATGGAGGTGGGGTGGAGTTAACGAGAAGGGCAGGACTGCTTATTTATTTTTTGCACACGGCATAAAACATAGATTAAAACTCTGGCGCCCAAAATTGCATTTCTGTGTATAATACATAATGTGAGAGGTTGTTTTAAAAACACAGGGGTGCCGGCTGATGTGATGGCAGAGGTCTCCAGTGCTCAGCTGTACGTAACGTAAACGTGCACGCGTTGTCCAACTTCTTTACTTTCCTCATCTGCAGAATGGAGTCAGGTCTACCTGCCTGCCTCACAGGACTGTTCTGAGGGTCCACGCTACAGTGCTATACTATGTTGTTGGGGCTCTTTAGATGTTTTGTAAAACCTGTACTAGAAACTGGGGGTCTCACATACAGACCTCACATGTTCATATTCCTCTATTTATAATAGCTAGTAATTCTTTCCCTCACCCCTCCTTTATTGAAGGTCATGGCTTCCTTTGAGATTCCAATGAAAGTATGGGTCTCCTGCACACACACACACACACACACACACACACACTCTTAGCATAGAGTGTTGGGAGTTCATAATCTGAAGCCCAGCTGAGAGTCTGTGATTTGACTGTGGTTTTCTTTTATGAAAATTACAATTTGGTCCGAGAGAACTAGGTTTTTACAGATGCCTGACATTTGGAATTTTCTGCTTGTATGCATTTTTCTAGATCATTTATTTTTCCAGTGGAAGAAAGCATTACATTGTATCCTGAGTATAAACTCCTTGCTTTTTCTAGTACTGACCCAGTTCAGCTGCCTACAGCAAGATTGTAAACTATCAAAAGAAAGACTGTGAATTTAACAAAAGGTAAAGCTGAGTGAGTCATATGGACCGAAACTAGTAAGATACTAAAAATACATAAATTAAAGGCATCCAAATAATATTTCCTTTTCCACACTTAAAATGTCATAAGTAACCAGAAGGTTAACACTTTTTTAGTGATGAGCCCAATCAATGTGATTTAAATCATCCATGATGTATTTATAGTTGAATGATTAAGTTGGATGATATGACAAAACACTTAAATAGTATTTATGGTCATTGATGGTTTTACGCATTATTAGAGAGGAGCATAGTTATACCAAATTAAAGGGAGACATCTGATCCAGACATCAGTTCAGTAATTTCATGGGAAAAAATAAATCTAAATGAGCAAAAAAATGTTGTGGTATTAACTCCGATGTGATGGCATTACAAGTTTTCCCAGTTAATTAGTAACACATATTGCAGAACAAATGTTTGAAACAGAAATCTGATGTTTTTGCATAACAGAAAGATCCCTGCACTAGGAGTTGAGCTGAGAGTCATCTCTGCCCCCACATTGCTGTGTGACCTTGGGCAGATCACTTCACCACTCTGGAGATGTGCAGGGCAAGGAATGAGACTGTATCTCTCCAGGGAGGAGAGAGATTTTTTTGCAGTGCTAACATTGCATGACTTAAATCTAATTGTGTGATGGCTGCTTTTGAAAAAAAAAAATGTTCCATCAACAATTAACATACATACAGAAAAGTGGCCAAATTGTATGTGCAGGGCTCATTGAATTTTTAGCCTTCTGACCAGCCCTGAATTAAGAAATAAAATGTTTTCAATATTCTAGAAGGACCCCTCCGTGTTGTCTCTGGTTCTTGAGTGCTACTCCTAAATAGAGACAGAGAGAGAGGGAGACAGGGAGAGAGAGAGAGAGAGAGAGACAGAGAGAGAGAGAGAGAGAGAGAGAGAAGTGGTGAGGAATGGAGGTGCTAGTTTTTAGAAATCTGGAAGTCTAACAGTAAAAATCAAAAGCTTTATTCATTGGGGATCCTTTTAATCCAGTGCACAGTCAGCAAGCCGCTATGTTAAAATCCAAATATCTCAGAAAATTGAAAGTTTTTTGCAAAACTTTGGTAACAAAATTTTACCTAGAAGGGTGGGTGGCTGTTTGTAGTGTTTACTTATCCTACATCGTGTGACAGTCAGGCATCTTGTTGAGACGTGTTCATGTGTGTGATAATAAGGCACAGCCTGGACCCCACAGGGGTTTTAAAGTATAACACATGTATCGTGTTTCTTCTTTGAAATTGAATAGATTCTAAAGTCCAAAGCAAATCTGGCCCCAAGGATTTTGGATGAAGGACTGTGGATTCAAGCCACAGCATAATCGTTTATGAGTGGATACTCTTTTTTGTTGCTTAGATTTACATGATTTTTATCTGAGAAGTGAAGCAAATGGAGTTCTAGTTAACTACCTAATACATTATTAGACATTTCTCTTCCAACCCTACATTTCTTAAAAATAAACTCTTACCTTCGGATAATTTTAGGTTTAATAAAAAGTCACAAAGAAACTAGAGAGAGTTCTCATTAAGTCTATATCTAGCTTCCCCTAATGTTAACAGGTTATATCCAAACATTTGTCAAAACTAAGACATTCACATTGGTATAATACTACTGGCTAAATTGTAGACATTTTTCAGATTTCCCCAGTTTTCCCACTAATGTCCTTTCTCTGTTCTGGGATCCCATGTGGCACTTAATTGCCCTGTTTCCTTAGTCTCATCCATTCTGTGACAGTTTCTCAGTCTTTTCTTATTTTTCATAACCATGTCAGCTTTGAAGAATACTGGACAGGTATTTTGTAGAATATCTTTTAGGCATTTGTCGGCTTGCTTGCTTAAATTTTGTAAGTTTTTAAAAATTAAACTTTTTACTGAAATCATTGTCGATTCACATGCAGTAAGTATTAGGAAGGAATAGAGGTCCTATGTACCTTCACCCATTTCCTCCCTATAGTGACATCTTGAAAACTGTAGTCCAGTGTCACATCCAGGACATTGACCTTGATAACAGTCAAGGGACAGAACATCCCCATTACCAGGAGGATCTGTCATCCAGCCCAACTCTTGCACTCTCTTGGTTCAGTGCATGTGGACTGAGGTCTCCCATGCGACAGGCTCCGCTCCGGGCCGGGAGGGGCAGGGGTGAGCAAGAGAAGCAAATCTGTCCTCAGGGAGCTTAGCTTCCCTGAGACAGATGGGGCAAAAAACCGTGTGCACAGATAAAACAATGTCAGCTAAGAAGTGGTTGAAGAAAAAATAAAGCAGACGAAGGACTCAGGAAGAGGAAGAGATCCAGAAGATTAGCTTCTTTTGGAAATCTTGAGCCCTGGTCTTATTGGACCAGCCTTCCCTCTCAGCACGGTAGGCGGGGGCTTCAGAGCAACTACTTGGTTTGGGTGGGCTAATTGCTTAATCTGTGTTTTGCATTGAAGTCATGTGCAACTATTTTACATCCTGTTTGTTGGAGATCCATGGTGTGCTGTGTTGTGAGTGGGTCTTCAAAAATCTGAGGAGTTTGTTTGCAGTAAAATTCCACCGAGAGCCTGGCTTCTGTTACTTCCAGGTCTTCACTGTGGGGTCTGGCCGGATAGTAATGGCATTTTGTGAATTTGTTGTTGTTCTTTAAGTAAAGTCTACACCCAGTGTGGGGCTCAAACTCACGACCCTGAGATCAAGAGTCGCGCGCTCTACTGACTGAGCCAACCATGAGCCTTAGGATGTGAATTTGTGACAACAGACATAGTGTATAAACCCATTACAAGTATAAAGTGGCAGTGTTTTTATTTCTTGGTATTCTTGGTATCATCAAGAAGCTGTGACATAATCAAAGGGAGGGGGATGTTTGAGATTGCAAATATTTAAAATTTTTTAATGTTTATTTTGAGAGAGTGTGTGCATGCATGAGCAGGGGAGAGGCAGAGAGAGAAGGGGAGAGAAGATCCCAAGCAGGCTCCATGCTGCCAGTGCAGAGCCAGACGTGGGACTCAAACTCACGAACCGTGAGATCATGACCTGAGCTGAAATCAAGAGTCAGAAGCTTAACTGACTGAGCCACCCAGGTGCCCCAAGGTTGCAAATATTTAATTTATTTATTTTAATTTTTATTTATTTTAATTATTTTAATTAATTATTTATTTTTAAATTTACATCCAAGTTAGTTAGCATATGGTGCAACAATGATTTCAGTAGATTCCTTAATGCCCCTTGCCCGTTTAGCTCATCCCCCCTCCCACAACCCCTGGAGTAACCCTCTGTTTTCTATACTTAAGAGTCTCTTACATTTTGTCCCCCTCTCTGTTTTTGTATTATTTTTGTTTCCCTTAAGTTCATCTATTTTGTATCTTAAAGTCCTCATATGAGTGAAGTCATATGATATTTGTCTTTCTCTGACTAATTTTGCTTAGCATAATACCCTCTAGTTCCAACCACATGGTTGCAAATGGCAAGATTTCATTCTTTTTGATTGCCGAGTAATACTCCATTGTATATATATACCACATCTTCTTTATCCATTCATCCATCGATGGACAATTGGGCTCTTTCCGTACTTTGGCTATTGTCGATAGTGCTGCTATAAACATTGGGGTGCATGTGCCCCTTCAAAACAGCACCCCTGTATCCTTTGGATCAATACCTAGTAGTGCAATTGCTGGGTCGTAGGGTAGTTCGATTTTTAATTCTTTGAGGACCCTCCATACTGTTTTCCTCAGTGGCTGCACCAGTTTGCATTCCCACCAGCGGTAGGTTGCAAATATTTAGAATGGATTTTTCATCTGACTATCAAATCATTGTTACTCATAAAAGAGATTTTGTCATTTTAAGTGCTTCCAAATGATGGGTATTAAAATTTTTTTTTTCAACGTTTATTTATTTTTGGGACAGAGAGAGACTGAGCATGAACGGGGGAGGGGCAGAGAGAGAGGAAGACACAGAATCGGAAACAGGCTCCAGGCTCTGAGCCATCAGCCCAGAGCCCGACGCGGGGCTCGAACTCATGGACCGTGAGATCGTGACCTGGCTGAAGTCGGACGCTTAACCGACTGCGCCTCCCAGGCGCCCCATGATGGGTATTAAAAGATACTTAAGTAGGACCTTCAGATGAGTAAATTGAATGGCATCAGTTACTTTAAATCCCTGAAAATGAGTGATTTCAAATGAACAGCTATGGCCATTTTTTTGTGGCAAAATCCATATAATATAACCATTTTTAAGCATATGTTTCAGTGGCATGAAACACATTGACAGTGTTGTGTAGGTATCCACACTGTTTCCTGAACTTTTTCATCCTCACAAGTAGAAACTCTTACCCACTGAACAGTAACTTCCAATTCCTCCTTTCCCCAGGAGGCCCTGGTAACCTCTAGTCTACTTACTGTCTGTATGAATTTACTTATTTTAGGTATCTTATATAAGTGAAATCATAAAATATTTGAACTTTTGTTGTCTGGCTTATTTCACTTAGCATAATGTTTTCAAGAGTCATGCATATGGTAGTATGTTTCAGAGTTTATTCCATTTTATGGGTGAGTAATATTCCATTGCACAGATTTTGTTTATCCAGTCATCCATTGGTGGACACATGGATTGGTTCTTCCTATTGGCTATTGTGAATATGCTGCCATGATCATTGGTACAAAAGTATCTGTTTGGGTTCCTGCTTTCAGTTCTTTTAAAGTTTGGGTTTTTTTTTTTTAGTTATTTATTTATTTATTTTGAGAGAGGGACAGGGAGCATGAGTGGGGGAGGGGCAGAGAGAGAGAGAGAATCCCAAGCAGGCTCTCCCCTGCCAGTGAGGAGCCTGATGTGGGGCTCGTATTCATGAACCATGAGATCATAACCTGAACCGAAATCAGGAGTCGGACACTTAACCAACTGAGCCACCCAGGTGCCCCCTGCTTTCAGGTCTATTAGGTATGTACCTAGGAGTGGAATTGCTGGATCATATGATAATTCTATGTTTAGCTTTTTGAGGAACTGCCAAACTGTTTGCTACAGAGGCTGCACCATTTTACATTCCCACCAGCAATGAGCACATCCTCAAAAATACTTGTAATTTTTAAAAAGATTTTATTTTATTTTGTGTGTTTTTTATTTTGAGAGAGAGAGAGAGAAAGAGAGAAAGAGAGAGAGAGAGAGGTAAGCAGGGGAGGGCAGAGAGAGAGAGAGAGAGAGAGAATCCCAAGCAGGCTCTGCACTGTCAGCGCAGAGCCTAATATAGGGCTTAACGCACGAACTGTGAGATCATGACCTGAGCCGAAACCAAGAGTTGGACACTTAACTGACTGGGCCACCCAGGAGCCCCTTAAAGATTTTATTTTTAATTAATCTCTACACCCAACATGGGGCTTGAACTTATAGCTCTCAGATCAAGAGTCATATGCTGTACCGACTGAGTCAGCCAGGCACCCCAGAAATACTTGTTATTTTGTTTGTTTTATTTATGGCCATCCTAGTGAGCGGTGTTACATCATTACGGTTTTGATTTACATTACTCTAATAACTAATGATGTTGAACATCTTTTCATATGCTTATTGGCCACTTGTATATCTTCTCTGGAGCGGTGTCTATTCAAGTCTTTTGTCTCTTGCCCATTTTTTTTTTTTTTAACATTTATTTATTTTTGAGACAGAGAGAGACAGAGCATGAACGGGGGAGGGGCAGAGAGAGAGGGAGACACAGAATCGGAAGCAGGCTCCAGGCTCTGAGCCATCAGCCCAGAGCCCGACGAGGGGCTTGAACTCACGGACCGCGAGATCATGACCTGAGCCGAAGTCGGACGCTCAACCGACTGAGCCACCCAGGCGCCCCTCTTGCCCATTTTTTAATTGGGTTGTTTGTTTTTTTGTAATTGAATTATAGGGGTTCTTTATATATTCTGTATATTAATCCCTTGTCAGATATATGATTTGCATATATTTTCGCCCATTCTGTGGACTGTCTCCTCACTCTCTTGATCAGGTCCTTCAGTGTGCAAAAGTTCTTAACTTTAATGAAGTCCAATTTATCTGTTTGTCTTTCATTGCTTGTGCTTTTGGTGGCATACCCAAGAAGTCCATGCCAAGTCCAAAGTCATGAAGTTTTCCTCTATGTTTTCTCCTAAGAGGTTTGTAGTTTAGCTCTTTGATCCATTTTGAGTTAACTTTTATATATTGTCTAAGGTAAGGGTCCAACTTCATTCTTCTGCAATGGCAATACAGTTTTCCCAGCACTGTTAGTTGAAAAGATGGCCTTTTCCCCATGTGAGTTTTTTTTTCCTGGGCTATGTATTTCAATTCATTGATCTATATGTCTGTCCTTATACTAGTAACCACACTGGTATTTTTGTATAATAATTTTTTTAAGTTTATTTATTTATCTTTATTTTTATTTATTTTTTTTTTTTTTAAATTTTTTTTTTTCAACGTTTATTTATTTTTGGGACAGAGAGAGACAGAGCATGAACGGGGGAGGGGCAGCGAGAGAGGGAGACACAGAATCGGAAACAGGCTCCAGGCTCTGAGCCATCAGCCCAGAGCCCGACGCGGGGCTCGAACTCACGGACTGTGAGATCGTGACCTGGCTGAAGTCGGACGCTTAACCGACTGCGCCACCCAGGCGCCCCTATTTATTTATTTTTAGAGAGAGTGAGAGTGAGAGAGAGAAAACACAGGTAGGGGAGGGGCAGAGAGAGGGGAGAGAGAGAGAGAGAGAGAGAGAGAAGAAAGAGAGAAAGAATCCCAAGCAGGCTCCACACCATCAGAACAGATCCCCATGCAGGGCTCAAACCCTCAAGCCATGAGATCATGACCTGAGCTGAAGTCAGACACTCAATCTACTGAGCTACCCAGGCACCCCAGTACCATATTGTTTTGATTACTATAACTTTGTGGTGAGTTTTAAGTCAGAAAGTGTAAGTCTTCCAACTTTATTCTTCTTTTTATTTAAAAAAAATTTTTTTTTTTAACGTTTATTTATTTTTGGGACAGAGAGAGACAGAGCATGAACGGGGGAGGGGCAGAGAGAGAGGGAGACACAGAATCGGAAACAGGCTCCAGGCTCTGAGCCATCAGCCCAGAGCCCGATGCGGGGCTCGAACTCACGGACCGCGAGATCGTGACCTGGCTGAAGTCGGACGCTTAACCGACTGCGCCACCCAGGCGCCCCTATTCTTCTTTTTAAAGATGACTCAGGGTCTGTTAAGATTCCATATAAATTTTAGAATAGATTTTTCTATTTCTGCCAAAAATTTCATTGAGATTTTGATAGAGATGGCATTGAATCTGTAGATTACTTTGGGTAGTGTTGACATCTTAACAATATTATCAGGTCTCCCAATCCATGTACATGGAATGTTTTTCCATTTATTCATGTGTTCTTTATTTATTTATTTATTTATTTTTTGGCAGTGTCTTGTAGTTTTCAGTGTACAAGTCTTTCACCTGCTCTTTTTGATGCTATTGTAAATGGAATTATTTTCATGGTTTCCTTTATGGTTTTCTTATTGCATAGTATATAGAAATGCAACTGATTTTGTATGTTAATTTTGTACCCTGCAACTTTATTGATTTGTTGATTGCCTCTAATAGGTTTTTATGGGATGTGGAATTTTTAGGGGTTTCAACATATTAGACCATTTCATCTGCACACAGAAATAACTTCACTTCTTCCTTTCCAATTCAAGTACCATTTGTTTCTTTTTCTTGCCTAACTGTTCAGACTAGAATTTCCAGTAGAAATGATAAAAACAGGCATCTGTCTTGATGCTCGTCTTAGGGGAAAAGCTTTCAGTCTTTCATGATTGAATATGATGTTAGCTATGAGTTTTTTCCAAATGCCTTTACTTTAATAGAAGTTCCCTTCTATTCCTAGTTTATTGAGTGTTTTTATCATGTTGAATTTTTTTTATGATTTTTCTGCATCAATTGAGAAGATCATGTGTTTTTTCCCCTTTAATATGTTAATATATTACATTGATGTTTGTATGGTGAGCCATCTTTACATTCTGGGAATAAATCCCATTTGGTCATGGTGTATAATTCTTTTAATATGCAGCTGAATTCACTGCTAGTATTTTATTGAGAGTTTTATATCAATATTAATAAGGAATATTCGTTTTTAGTTTTCTTTACTTGTAGTGTCTTTAACTGTCTTTGGTATCAGGGTTATGCTGTCCTCATAGAATGGGTTAGGAAGTATTCCCCCTCATCAATTTTTTGGGAGAAGTTTGAGAAAGGTTGATGTTACTTTTTCAAATGTTTGGTAGAATTTATCAGTGAAGCCATTTGATCCTGGGATTTTCCTTGTTGGGAGGTATTTTGTTTGTTTCATTTTGTTTTGAGAGGGCATGAGAGTGAGCAGGGAAAGGGCAGAGGGAGAGAGAGAGAGAGAGAGAGAGAGAAAGAGAATCTTAAGCAGGCTTCATGCTCAGTGTCCTGAGCCTGACCTGGGGCTTGATCTCACGATTGTGAGATCGTGACCTGAGCTGACATTGAGTTGACAAGAGTTGGACATTCAATCAACTGAAACACCCAGGTGCCCCAGGAGGTTTTTGATTAATGATTCAACCTCCTTACTTGTTATAGGTCTTCTCAGATTTTCAGTTTCTTCATGGGTCAGTTTTGGCAAATTGTTTGTTTCTAGGCACTTGTCCATTATGACTGTTTTTAAACGAAATATTGGTAAATTAGTTACTTCTTTCTGTATTATTGAATTTTCTTGCCTTAGAGTGAAACTCTCATTGTAAATGGTGTGTTACTTCTTTACAAAATAAAGTACCAAAGAATATGAAGGTTTTGCTTGTTTATATTAATGTTGATGTGTGTCCTATTTTTGTCAAATACATAATAAGATATTTTGTTGTGTGTCTTGTAACCCATTAAAGTGGGAAATTATACATAAGGCTATCAAGACTATATAAAAACCTACTAGTGACTTACAGTTTAATTACATGGTTTCTGTGGCATTTTGGGGAAAGTATCAGTATCAACTGACAATTATCCCTACTCTTGGTAAACTGCCCTTGGTTTATTTTTGTGTGTTATTTTTTAAAGTTTACTTATTTTTATTTTGAGAGAGAGACAGAGGTAAGGAGAGAACGTGAGCAGGTCAGGGGCAGAGAGAGAGAGAGAGAGCAAGAATTCCAAGTAGGAATTCTGTGCTGTTAGCAGGCAGAGCCCAACACGGGGCTCGAACTCACAAACAGTGAGATCATGATCTCAGCCGAAATCAAAGGTCAAATGCTTAAGCAGCTGAGCCACCCAGGTACCCCTGTTTGTGTTTTGTTTTTTGTTTCTTGATTTCTAAAAGTTATTTATTTTTAATTAATTAATTTGAGAGAGAGAGAGAGAGAGAGAGCGCACCAGGTAGTGGCAGAGAGATTGGAGAAGGAGAGAGAATCCCAAGCAGTCTCCATGCTGTCAGAACAGAGCCTGACATGGGGCTTGATCTCACGAACCATGAGATCATGACCTGAGCCAAAATCAAGAGTCGGATACTTAACCAACTGAGCGACCCAGGCACCCCTTGTTTTTGTTTTTTAACAATTTTATTTTTTAAAATAATCTCCACACCCAATGAGAGGCTTGAACTCGTAACAAGATCAAGAGTCACACTCAACCACTGGCTGAGCCAGCTAGGTGCTCCCAAGTGACCTGGTTTTTACATAGTTTTTAGCCCATTTAATTGGTACAAAGGAATGGACCAATGATGTATTTGGGCTCAGTTTGAATGTCTCAAGTTTCTTTCCAGCAACTGAGTCAGAACTAAGAAGAGCAGTGCCCATGTGTGTGGCATGAGAGCTTGGTGACTTTCCTCTATGCTTCCACCTGGTCCTCATGGTGGGTGTTTACTGGTAGAGAGTCATTCGTTCAGTGATTATTTACTGAGCACCTGCCATGTGCCAAACACTGTTGTAGACAGAGATATCCCAGTGATACCTAACACAGAAGCACACAAAACAGGCAGCTTCCTATATGGTGGAAGAACCAAGGGATGAAACCAAAACCGAATGGCAACATTGGTCCTCGAAATGAAAATGAGCCTGCCATTCACACTGTTCTGTTCCTGTGAATGGAGTGACTCTATTCGCAGGCATGGTCATCTTGGCTGGGACTGGGTTCACCCCCATTTTGGAAGCTTGAGTGGCTACGTTGAAGGGGAAGAGGACCCTGACGAAGCAGTAGGTAAATTTGTTCAGGGCCTTGGAAGCCCTCCAGAATTATGTGTGAGCCACCTCACCATGGAGGAAAATATATGGTGGAATGGGATGTAACCATTTCACTGCATTCAGGCTACTAAGGCAGAGAGAGACAGATGGAGAGAAGAGTTGAGGTTTGGATTGTGAGTAGCTCTGCTTGAAGTGAGGGGCTAATGATGCTTTGGGTTAAAATAGTCATTTCCAAACCATAGGCCTTTCCACAACAGCACACTGGATCTTACCATAAAAGGGAACGAGTTCCAGGGGCGCCTGGGTGGCTCAGTCGGTTGAGCGTCCGACTTCAGCTCAGGTCATGATCTCGCGGTTCGTGAGTTCAAGCCCCGCGTCAGGCTGTGTGCTGACAGCTCAGAGCCTGGAGCCTGTTTCGAATTCTGTGTTTCCCTCTCTCTCTGACCCTCCCCTGTTCATGCTCTGTCTCTCTCTGTCTCAAAAATAAAAAAATAAATGTTAAAAAAAATTAAAAAAAAAAAAAAAGGGAACGAGTTCTGTTAGACTGTACCTTAGTATTGCATTTTAATTGGATACCACGAGAAGCTGACTGGTGCCTAACTTGAGAGTTTCTACAATTTTGAAATACGTTCTACTCAAGGAATAGGAATAAATCTCACCAGTAGTCTCCTACAGCGAGTCAGACATGTGTCAGGAAAGATATACTAGCAGAGTATCATGTACATGGTTCAAAGATTGTGCCTTTACCTCTTGAATTACATTTTCATTGAGAGGACAGAATTGAATTTTTCAGGTGTTGTTGCTTCAAAGGGTTTTTAAGACTTTTATATGTGATTGAATTTCTTTAGGACACATTCTTAGACAGAGTGAGATGATCTCCCAGGGCGGAGAAATCACTAAGTTTTCCGGCTCCTGCTGAGTGTTGACCCAGAGTCCCCTGCAGTTTAACTGAGGTGCTTTATTCATCTGCCGACTGGAAGCCCAGGATTGGAAATTTAACACGGACTAAATAATTAAATCTCGGCTTCCACAGGTACAGAGGGTGCAAATAATCCAACTGCATGCTGCCCGGACATTCCGTGTCTTGGGCCATTTAGATCTAATGCCCAGGCACTCACTTGTAACCGAATATGTCAGAACGCGGCTCCTGCCGGGGACAAGGCAGGGATGCTGTTTCAGAGCACTGTGCTTGCCTGTCTGCTGGAAGGCTGCCTTCCCCTTCTGACTCCTCTGGAGACCCTTTGCTGGCATGGTCTCCAGGGAAATTCATCTGCTTCCTGCCCAGGCCTGAATACTAAAAACTGTAACCAGGGGCACCTGGGTGGCTCAGTTGGTTAAGCGTCAGACTCTTGATTTTGGCTCAGGTCATAATCTCGTGATCCATGAGATCGAGCCCTGAGGCAGGCTGTGCAGTGACAGCTCAGAGCCTGCTTGGGATTCTCTCCCCCCCTCTGCCCCTCCCATGCTCGTGCACTTGCTCTCTCTCCAAATAAATAAAATAAACAAACAAAAATAAAAACTATAATCAACTCCTCTTCTGGTTAAATGAGGGAGGTGATATGTTGGAGGAAGGCCCAGGAAAATCACTCACTTAATTGGAGACGTTGGGGGAAACAGATGGGTTTCCTGTTGGGGGGGGACCTTGAAAACTTTATTCTCAGAGTTAAGAGTTTGAACCTGTGACCATCTGAGCACTGGGGAGTGGCTGAAAGTTGGTGTCATTTTCTGCTTCAATAGCATATCTGACAAAGGGCACTGAGGAGGAGCAGTCCATTTTCTGGTGACCAAGGTGAGAACACACTGTTGGTTCTAATTATGTCTGTATCATTTATATGGTTTCGCACATGGCAGAAAATTCAACAGAAGTGTGTTAAATGAGCAAGAGAAATGAGCAAGAGTGATGATTTGCACTTACCAGCTGTGGTCTTGTCTGGTCCAGTGCCACTCACGGGGACATCCCCAGACCAGCAGCATCAGCATCAACTGGAGACTAGTTAGGAATGAAAATCCTCAGGCCCTGTTCCAGAACCGCAGACACACATCTCTGAGGAGGACCCAGGACTCTGTTTTAAGAAATCCTCCGGTGATTTTGATGCCCTTTAGAATCTGAGCGTCACTGGTCTAGAGTTGCATCAGTAGGGCAAGGGACTTAAGAATCTGACATAGACTCCCTTCCTCTCTCAGTAGGAAGTCACCACAGCTGGTTGCAAGGGAACAGCATTTTAAATCTCACATGTACATATTTCTTCACCCCCCGCCCCCACAGCTTTTCATTCAGGACACAGTTAGTCTCCTGGCTCTTTTCTTCAGATCTCATGTTTCCAGATTCTGTACTCCGCCTTTTCTAGGGCAGTAGGGATGGGGTGGGTGGGAGG